>NC_090936.1:593167118-595567118 GCF_040938575.1 Ambystoma mexicanum
GCCTTGGGGCTCTTATTAGAGCAAATAACCGCAGTCAAGGAACCAGCCCTAAATAGGCATCACTACATGTCTGTCACAAATGAGTCTTTTAATTGGCCAAGGTGACCGCTTTTCACACCAAACGGCAAAATCTACCATTTCAATACTTCCCAGACTAGAGGTGCTAAAATGGCGCACTTAGCAACACTGAAACAGGCTATTCCAACATCTTCACCTTTCCTTAAGCATTACCTGCACAGCAGAGGCCAGTACAGCCAAGGTCTCCAGAAAGACTTTCGCAAAAACCTTCCCGCCTCCGCCAAGCAGAGACATCAGCCAACGTGACGATGGGTCGCTGAGCAGCCCTGCTTATGATTGGGGATAGCGAGGGTGCCCTTCCATCTTTCCAGTGTATGGCCTGTCCTATGTCTCTACATCCCTATATAACATGTAGTAAATCCCACACAGTAGTGATATTCCACCCTAAGAATCCCTATGCGGTGACTCTAGCCTGGTTGTGTTCAGACAGTATGGCCTCCAGCTATATACTATTTGCCGGTGCTAACACATTCTTACCTGCCTCCGCCACCTCTTCCCTGCACCCACCATCTTCCCTGCCCACCACCATCTCTTCCCACGCCCTTTGTCCAACCCCACACTACCTGTCGAGCATGTGCAATGCACCCCAGCGAGGTCAACCCATCTCGGTAGGCTATCACTCGTTGGCTGAGCCTCCAGGTGCCGTGCGCTTCCATCCTCTTTTGCTACCCCTCATCCCCTACTGCGCCCACCCCCATCTCCCACCCTCCACTTGCTGGCCGCTGTAGACAGCTGGCATGTTCACTGTTCCTAGCACTGTTGCTCTCTCCCGCCACCCAATTGACACGCTGAGCACATTGCGCCTCAGGATCAGGGCGTGTCAAGTACGGGGAAGAGCTGCTGGCAACTCCTCCCATCTCCCCAGCAAGCCCATGCACACAATTTCCAAAAGTAGAGCAATCCATATTTATGACAGTGCAAAATATTTGTTTCTGGAATGTCACCCATCATGCAATTTTTTACACCCAAGGACATTCCTAGCGATCCCGAATGAAGATGCATCATTATTTTCCCTGACCCCTCTATACACCCCTCTTTCACGGCGGCACTTTAATAAACCAAACATTCTTCCTCAAACTAAACCCCTGGCAGTTTTCGCCACCGTCAACGGTGCCTACAAGAGCCATTACATTCACACACAGCCCCCAGGATCCCAGGCAGTGCCCTGCCTATACATGGAGGCCACTGGCAATGCATGACTGTACGGCCTATTTATTACCATAGGAAGGCCTTTCACGTCAGATATTCGATGCATTTTGCATATTCTGCCGTGTGCTCGTTTGAGGCGGCCCCTACTGGTCCCACTTGAATAGAGGGGGGGAGGGGAGGTAAGAATGACCACTCTGCCTCAGAGGAGAAAGACGTCCACAGCATTGATCATTACACCTCCTTACCACGTGATGGCAGACGATGGTAATTGACGAGTAGCCGATCTATTCAAGACCTGCCTCGAAGTAATAAGAATGCGCAAAGAAAAGGCACACATGTTCACACTGACACACGCTGCAATAACACACGACGCAAATGTGGATTTCTATATACATTTAATTGAGGTTAATTAAACGAGTCCGGTTCAGAGTCCATTATCTTGTGTGCGTGTTGCAATAACGTGACAGAGAAGGTGGTTCCGCAGTGATTGAGCTCAAACGCTGTGTTGTTTCTGTGCGTCGAATTCCCTGATGTGCCCCGAGTATGTTTGCAACCACGTCAACATACAATCCTTCACATTTCTTTTATTTGAGAAAAAGTGCAAGGGAATTTGATGCTAATTTGTGATAATTTTCGCATGAATTAGTTAAAAAAAACCACACACGTTTTGGAGTAGAAATACGAGCTTGGTCACATACTCTGTGGCTCTGATGAAGTGAATACCTTTTAAAGTGAACAGCAGCAGCGATGGATATAGTCTTATTAGGCAATCATGCATAACACATGCTTATTACCAAGAAGTCCATGAACCACAGACTTCAGTGCACCACCCTTCAAAAGTCACGTGTATGCACTGACTTTGCCTAAACACCAAACTAACCCGTCAAAGATAGACCAACACAACTCCCCACGCCCCTAAGTCGCCACTCCAACAGACCCACAGACAAGCATACAAACGATGCCTTAGTCTTTGCTCCAGGTTAGAAAAACTGTGGGGGTTGGTCTTCCTATTTAGATACTTACACCATACTCATGGTTTCAGTTATGGAGCTTACAGCAGGAAATGGCTACAAATAAGTTAGCCTGAGCAATGAATAAACCCCACCAAAGCCTTGTGAGAACAGGTCAAAGAGCAGGGCAGTGCCACATGTATTAATTGCACTCCACTAGTGCACATATATAAACCATTACACATGTGCTATTCTCAATGAGCGGTTCAATTAGTAGCCGCTATTTAGTTTTGCTTTTTTGATATTTTTAAATATCTTCTGGCTAGTTCATTTTTAACAGATGTTAAGGTTTTCAGTTTAGCAAACCCCGCCTGGCAGACTGCCGGGATTTGAGATTCACTGCAGCCAGAAGCCACTGGATGCACCTTAAGGCTCTTAGATAATTGCAACGTCACTGTCAGGTGCGGAGTGGCAACATTTGGCTTGGGTGGCAAGCACAATTGTCTGGCCCATTGTGCAGTGGCCCACACCCACAATGGAGGGGCCCCAACTTCCAGAACAACTAAACTCAATTCCAACCTTTCCCCCACCCACACGTTCTCATGTATATAAAGTAAGGAAACACACATATTTGAATTGCTGAATACTTTGTGAGACAGTGAATACACATACATAGAATACAGAAATGTTTCTGTTACAAACAGACATGGTATACAAACATTTTCCAATTTAGTCAGTTGATCCATACATGGACTTGTGTCATGTGAGCAACCCATAGACTTAGAGCCAATGTAGTCAGAGCAAAAGTGCATTGGCTCTGAACCAGTTCATAGGTGTGTCCTGGATACAAGTGTGACCAAACCATAGTCACAGTGCGTAAGTAAAGACCAATCCAAGCCACTGCTCCAGACAGCTCCCAAAATATCTACAACATACACCACTCGGAGAGACCTATCTGTTTAGGTCTGCACATATCAGCATTGCAAACAGCAACCATGTCCTTCGCCCACTGATGCTACCTGCATTCCCTACTCTACCTCTTGCAGATCCTGAAGCTCCTCGAAACTGTGAAAATAACAGAAGGTGCGCTATAAAAGACACAGTAGCACAGCATACCAAAGCATAGCAAAGTGTTTGATTCATTCTCCTGTGGGCCCGTAATTTGGGGGGATCCTAGCACCGTTTGTGACTAGAAGCAACAGGGCAGGACATGAATGTTAGTTCTGTCGCAGTTAGTCCACTAGACTAGACTCTCTGATGCACTAATTAGCTGGGGAGACTACATTTCTGCTTTTCAGATCACATGGTAGGGAACTGAGGGGCTGGGGGGGAGGGGGGGGGCAATGCAAAAATAATGCCTTGGGGGCCACTAACAGAGAAAGAAAAATGGCACACTGCTTGTCAGATCACATGGTATGGAACTGAGGGGGCGGGGGGAATGCAAAAATAATGCCTTGGGGGGCACTAACAGAGAAGGACTCCACTAGTACCATATACTAAACTATACTATAGGGACCAGTTTGTCCCTAAAACCATTACATTAGCCCATTTGTAAGGGTACCTTTTCCCCAATAGTGTCAACTTAACCAGTCATAAGGACACGAATGTTCTCAGTAAAATCAGAGAGTGGGATTGCTTTGTTTGCCCAGTATCACACACACTGACTAAACAGTGAAGCAGGAAATTTAACCCATTGTGCAATTTAGGGAAGTGGGCACATACCTTCCAAGCTTTACTTGGTGCAGATGTTTAAGTGTTGCATGGCAAGGCCTACAATGATAAGAGTTTACTTGCCAAATACACAAATTCGTTAGTAAAGCAGCATAACAACATGTAAATCTTCATAGAAACATTTTAGCCAAAAGATTGCCAATGTAGCTTTAATTTCCACATCCTGAATGGACAATTACAAGTCTCAGAATGCAAAATAATGCAAGCCTGAGCAATCTATTCAACACCGTGGTACTGTTGCCACTTTAAGACACACACGAGGAGTGGTTGTATAACAAACTCAGTTAGATGTGGTGATTCTTTGTCACAAACACCAAGCTCATTGTTATGTATGATATTCAAAACAATTTACTGTGGAGAAAATCTTGCATTTCTTTGCATGACAAGCAAGCAGGCATGGATATGAAGGAAGGGGATCTTCATTGTATTTATTCCCTTCTGACCAGCACGCCCTTTATGAACTCAGCAAAAATCTAGGGATTAAGATTAGGATACAGTTTAGGCAAACATTTACAATTTTGATTTGAATGATAGTTCTCTGATAGAGGTTTTCAGTTTACGCAGCAATGCTTGTCATATTATGATGTTGTTCCGTTTTTCTTTTGATTTGATCTTGCCTTGAAAGAAAACCATTGGGTGAAACATTATGCATGTGCACTAATGGGTTGGTGTCAGCATTTCTCTTTGGTAATTTGAAGTTATTTTGAGAACAACATAAAGAAAATGATGGAATAAAACAAGTGTTCATCGTCACCTTTCTTCTAAAGTCTTCTATATTATGGGCCTGGGTTCACCAGGCCTAATTGTGGTTGGCAAAACAAAAATCGGTATTGTAGCTGCTGGGTGAATTGGGGCTTAAAATTATTGGGTAGGTTTAGCCATATCCATTTGTGATTCAATAGTATGATTTTTTACCAACTAATTGCAGGGTAGGCGCATTGCTTTACATTCACCACGTTCTTTTCCGTGAGATTGTTTCGAAGTATCACCAACTTCAGCAAATTCATATGATTAACTGGATGCACCTTAAGGCTCTTCGGTAATTGCAACCACACTGTCAGGTGAGGATTGGCAACATTTGGCTGGGGTGGCAAGTACAATTGTCTGGCCCATTGTGCAGTGGCCCAGGCCCACAATGGAGGGGTCCAGACTTCCAGAACAACTTACCTCAATTTTAACCTCTCCCCCCTCCACATGTTCTCAAGTATATGTAGTAGTCGTTATTGATATTACTTTCTTATTACAAAATGTACCTTTCAGTTAGGGTTTTGGTTTCTTAGAGACCTGGTCCCCAGTCAACCTGGCCTGCATACCAAGTGTGGTACAATAATTTCACATGGATGATATTATTTTCAGAAATGCGGAAGCTGGTATTTGAGCCCAGGTTTCCTCATGTCCTGGTTTGTAATTTGTCAGCAGGCCACATCTCCTCCAATCCTCTCTCTTCTTTAGTTACAGACCAATGTAAAGAGGCAGAAAATCTAGCAAATTCCTTGTTACAGTCGAGTCACGGGGTCCGGCTACACTCCAAGAGCCAAACATGAACTGGTATGGTAGGCCTGGATTACTTACAACACAAAACCTGTACCTGGATCCCTGTTCATACTCCTACCCACAACATATGACCCTCATTTTGCATCCTACCCCCACACCAGTACGCATCATATTAATTGCTATTGATTAGCACTTTATATTATAAACCCACATGCGTGAGACTTTCCGTTCAGATAGTTAAGACAAATAAGTAAAGGATCCAGAACACGGATTGCAGCTCTCTTCGCTATGGACAATTGTATCCAAAACGGTTTTCCTTTTCACCAAGAATCAACTTTCCTAAAACCAAGCCACTAAACAGAGAAAAACACCTTTTCCAAAGGAACTTATAACAAGGAAATATTCCATTAAACCTCCTGAGGAATCACTTTAGTTATAGTGGGGAAACACCTGCCGAGGCTACAACAAAGAGGTTGACACTAACTGAGGATCTTTTTCCTGACATAACTACTCCCAGAGTCCAAAAGGGATTGTGAACCTTGAGCAAATAGACAAATGGAAAGAGACTATCCAATTTGAGAAGACATCAAATTGAATTAGATATTACCCAAGTGCAATTCTGAGACTCAATCAGATTGTTTGTTTGAAACCAAAAGACATTTTGGACTACTAAATCTATTTTTTAACCTTTAAGACCAGCACAATTAAATATCTTTTGAATACTCTCCAAGATTGTAAGAGCTTTTTTTATAAAATGAAAGGTTGGCACATTTTGAATGACCCGCAACAGCAACTCAAATAAGTAAATATGTCAATCAATAAACCATTTGCAGACCGCGCTTTCACCAAAGGCATCGTGGTGCCGTCTAGACACATCAGAAGAAAGAACGCAAAGTTTAGGCAAACAGATGGGTCTTCAAAATACGTTTAACGAGACCAAAATCTTGCTGGTGGCCGATACCAACTGGTAGTACAGTCCATAATTTAAGGCCCAAAATGTTGAAAACCCTGCCACCTACCGTCCTCCGAGGATAGGCAGGTATTTCCAAAAGTACTGCTCCTGCCGAACGGAGTGCACAGCCTGGACAATATAATTTAACTTGATCCTGCACGACTAAACAACCCTGTTTATTCAGAGCCCGATGAATGATACACAGGACTTTGAAATGGATTTGGGCTGGCGTGGGCACCCAACAAAGAGCCTGTCGTGCGTTAGAAACATGCTGTCCAAAAGGGGGGTCTTTAACCAGGCAGAACGCTGCAATTTGTAGCACCTGCAGACGATGCAGTAATCAACTCATCTGATGCAACCAGGATGTAAAGCACCCTTAATCCCTGGGTGGGTCTTCTAGGGAATCCATCAAAACTGTAAACCACGGATGAGGTGTTGTTGAAAGGGGCTAGAGCAACCAGGACGGTTCAGTTTGGTCGGACTTGGTGGCACGTACACAGGTCTTGCAGGTTCCTACATGATATACCACACTGTATGCATTCGTTCCCGCCAGAAACCTCTCTGCAGCCACCCAATGTCTTGCAGGCACCCAGCTGACCGGCCAATGGTGGGCCATGGTGTTCATTAAGTGCTTCCTGTTCCAACTCCACCAATGGCAGCTACTGTTGCAGCCCCCCATAACAGACTCCGTCAGAAATGCGATGTGCCAGTACCCCATCTGCCTTCTGAGTCGCGCCACAGACCTGACAGATTGAAAAGCAGCACAACTGCCAAGACCTCCACCTATGAGCACATAGCAGAGTGCCCACGAGCTACGTCTGGTTCATACGGGGCTGTAATCATCTTGGATTGCGTTCCCGGCCTACAAACGAGTTCTGGAAATGAATCTCCCAAACAACTTCTAGATCCCAATAACCCGAATCTAAGTAACCTAAGCTCTAATCAGGTAACTGAAATAGGGAATACGCACTGCACAATAACAGGAAATAACAGGGCATAGAGACAGGAAATAACAGTGAATAGGGACCTGAGTGCCTTGCATCAAGACACCTAGATAACTTTCTTGGATTGCACGTTTGTCCATTCCAATCAACCAAACATTCAGTGGCAGTGGTTGAGTCTTTGGCCTTTTAGATAATATTTTTGCAAAGGTAGCGGGCGCCCCTCTCTCGAAAGAACAGACTTGATAACCTGTTCAGTGGTTGAGAGGAGACCTAGGGTTACCAATCCCAGGTTCCTTGAAAAATAGTTTTGCAAAGGTAGCGGGCAGGACAAAGACTGATATGCAAATGGATATTTCCCATCTGTGAAAGGCACAGTGAGTAAAAGCAGTGGCTGCGAACTCTCAAGTGGTTAATAACCACTGAACAGGTTATCAAGTCTGTTCTTTCGAGAGAGGGGCGCCCGCTACCTTTGCAAAACTATTTTTCAAGGAACCTGGGATTGGTAACCCTAGGCCTCCTGGGGGCAACCAGACGTGGTCTCCCTCTCACTGTGCTTATAGAGGCATCAGCTTCACCTCACTGATGATCCCCAACACGGGTGAAACACGTGTATGGGATTGCTGGTGGTACTCTCGTTCAGGTTGGAATTGCCATAGCATTTCGGTGCTGGACTGCCCCTGGGCAGGACAAAGACTAATATGCAAATGGATATTTCCCATTTGTGAAAGGTACAGTGAGTAAAAGCAGTGGCTGCGAACGAACTCTCAAGTGGTTAATAACCACTGAACAGGTTATCAAGTCTGTTCTTTCGAGAGAGGGGCGCCCGCTACCTTTGCAAAACTTTTAGATAACATGTCTCTCTTAGTAATCATAGAAGCAATCGATACCATCACATTATCACACCTGCCCAACTCAACATCCTCCATAATTCCAAGTAGGTCCTGTTTTGGCCCACCCTATATAAACCACCCTAAAACTCTCCTCATCACGGTCCAGGCGCCCTCGCAAAAGTGCAGACATTTTTTGCAGGACCGCAGTGTACCGATTGCCTTTCGGTCAGTCTAGACAGCTTAATCAGTACACTCAGTGGAATATCTGCAACTTGATCTGGCTAAACCATGAATTTATAACACCCTCCCACCGGTCGTTTTAAAGTCTCAACTCTATCCACCTCATCTAGTCGGCCTAGGTCTTCCTCTCATTTAATTATCAGCCTTTCAACTGGAAATCCCCTCAGTAGACCATCTTTTGGAAAATAATTTGCTCTCTGTTTTCCCCTACAACAGTTGAGATCCCAGTGTACAAATCTGTTGTGTCCACTCGATTGAGTGTTGGCCGTGGGAGCCCCACCTTTCTGTACTCAGAACTCGTTGGTTACAGTGCAGTTCATCATATCATGGCAAGGTGACCCATCTGCAGTTGACAAAGTTCTTCTAATAGTGTGATGGCAAAAAGATACAAAAACAAGCTGGCAGTGGAAGAAATAAAAAATAGGCATGGAGACTGCGAGAATTAGAAAAGAAAACCATCAAACAAAATGGAACCAGTCTGCTGGGACAAGGCTGGTGAAGTAGGATTGATGCCACAACCCTGCGTGTTTGATTTGTTAGACCCACCAGAGAAAAGACATATGATATGGTGCTTCTGCCGCCGCCTGCTCAAAGGGATGAGAACTAGGAAAGACAAGACAGCCTCATTTCCTTGGACCTGTAGCAGTGACTGAAAAGAGCCATTGGTGCCTTCCTCCCCCATCATTCTGGATTTTGCAGAAAGTGAAAAATACTCCTCATACTAATAGCGGAGGGCATTTGGAATGTAAAGCCACCTGTGGCATAGCTTCTGGTACATTCCATACCTTCTGTCACAAGTAATGTGCCTATCTTTCTAAAAGACACAATTGTTAACGTCCGCATTGACCAGGATGGACAATCAACTAGAGCAATGCCTACCCATCGAGGTTTGAAGCAGGGGTGCGTATTGGCCCCATTGCTCTTCAACCTCTGTGTGGCTGGCATGAACGCTGCAATAAGATCATGTCACAATTTCCCGCCTAACATCGGGGAGATGACCGCCGCAACTTGGATTGAAACGACATGGTTTTGTTAGATTTGACCCCAATCGGATTGCAACGATCCAATGACGCCTTGTCTAGGTATGCCTCCAAAAACAACATGGTCATTAACATCTCAAAGACCAAGGGTACGGTCATGTGAAGGCAGACTGGCAGCAAAAAGCCCTTTTCTTGGAGATGAGAGGGTGCTACACTGGAGGTGGTGAATTCGTATATCTATCTGGGCATCCCTGTTAAATCCTGTCCTACTTCCCAAATCCTTGGCGACTATGTCACTCTGAAGTTGCTTTAGAAGTGGCTGGTCATCCATAGATTTATAGCCAGGAAAGGGCGATCCAATGTTGAAGGTTTGTTGGAATAATTTGCTGCATATTATATTGTCTGGAGTGTTTGCCTTCGAAATTGGTTATTGGCTGGACTGATTTGAGGGGATCATTATTGGGCATGTCTGATACTGTGCCCATGGAGGCTCTTAGGTCTGAGCTTAGTCTGCTCTCTCTGACGGCCCATTGGATGATTTTATGGACCAAGTTCTATCTCAGATTACGTTGGGTCAGCAGGGAGGGTAAGCCATTGCTCAGCCCGATTGCACAGAACAAGCAAAACAACTCACTGAATCAGACCAACTGTGATCTGAGGCAGACGGTCACTTTCCATCTTGATTCAATTGGTCTTATTCTTCCAGACGACGCATATCCTTTCCCTTATTTCCAAGAGTTGAAGACCAAAACCATGGTCTGGGAAAGGTCACAAAACAGCGCCAAGTTGAGCTCCAAACGAAGATGCGCCGAGTATAGCACACAGGGCCTACGCCCCAACGCTCCCCGTTCGTACCTGTTAAAACCATGCTCTTTGGATCTCACACGTTTCATATTTTACCTGAGCTTCAATATACTGCCAACAATTCAGTATACTGGCTCATGGCGTGGAATTGGTTATGAGGAACGTTGTTGCCGACTATGGAAACGTGCTATTGAAACCAGTTGGCACATCCTCTCTACTTGCCCAGTATTATGGGTGAAATATAGCAATGGCTATGGGAACATAACCTGTTCTGTGACTGGCTGGGAGACCGATCAATTTTGGTGTGCTGTGTTATTCCGCCGAAAGTCTCGTAATTAGTGCAGCTGGGTTGTACATATGAAAGGAAGCCCTTATTTTATTTAGTGAAGCTCCTACGTAACTAAATGTCTTGTATAATTGTTTACTCTGAAGCTGTAATCTTAGAATTGTTTTTTTTAGTAGTTGACTGAATTTTGTATACTTTTATTTACTGTAGTGCTGACGGTTTTGTTTCAAAGCCACTATGCACTTAATTAAAAAAAGAAGGTACGGCACAGAGAACTATTGCAATGGCTTTAACAATTACTGTTTTGATCCATGTTACCCAGATATTCTTCTCCTTCCCCTCCTGTGCCGCTGCAATCTCTGAACGCAAAAACATCTGCCTAACTACCAGACTCTACGCTGCCTCGTGCTAAATTCTTCAGAGGTGGAAGTCCTCTTTCTCGCTGTCTCCAATGGAACCCCACTCTTCCTCCTGACCTCACCCCCTCAAGTGTGGCTCGCAAACTTGGGGTTCTCTTTCCCTGCAACCTGAAACTCTACCAGTTCATCACAGCCACTGAAGCCAGAGTCAACCCCCTAAACAGCTCCCAGACATTATAAAAAAAACTCCCACATCTCACACATCACTCAACTAAAACCCTTATCTCCACTCTTGTGCTCAGCAAACTGGACTATTGCATGAGCCTACTTCGTGGTCCACCACTATTCTCTCTGGCTTCCCTAAAAAAAGGCCTCAACTCTGCCACATGCACCCTTTTCAACCTACCCAGATCTTCCAGCGTCTCTACCTACCGTCACCACGCTGGATGTCTCTCCATGCAAAATCACTCTCTCTTTAAATTCCTGCTGCTCATCTGTAAATCCATCTATGGTCTTGCCCCCACTACCTCACTGAATGCATCTCAATGTGCTCTCCCTCTTGCACTCTTCGCTCCTCGACTCACAACCTGTCAGTCTCTGCCTCCCACCGTGAATCCGCCCACTTTCACTCCTTTCCCCTACTTGCCCCACTCCAATGGAATGCTACCGCAACTGGAAATCAAAACCATCTCTTCGGTGGAAATCTTCAAAACAAGGCTTAAACACCACCTTCTAGCAATGGAAGGAGCATCCCCAAACCCCTGCATCCTCCTGTCCAAACTAACCGCCCAACCACCTCTCTCCTGCACTCTCCCCTCAAACTACTCTATATAATATGTAAATATGTAAACACTGGCCTCAGGATCCCAATGCTAAAAACGGCTCAACTCCAAGCGAGTACCTGCCTTGCTGTGGTTTCAGCATCTGAGAGCACATGTACCCTCCCATAGCTCACAGCCAGAGATCGCTGGGAAGGCGTCCAATCTTCACTCTGCTTTCAGACTTCTCCCAAGAGTGACATTCTGCTTTGGACACAGCCAGCCATCTTCTTAACCAGAGCAGGTAATCAGTCTGGAATGCACACAGTGTCTGTCACAACCTGGGAACAAAGATATCAGCAATGTGTGCAACTGTGCCTCCATGATGTCATTTGGGGTTCTCCATGAGTAGCAGCTGAGACACGAGCCCCCTACGACCTCTGGCAGTGTCTCTGGGACCCTTGGTCAAGGATTGCAGAGGCAGTGAGAAAAGAAAAATAATGAGGGATCTTAGAGCCTTCTTTAATTTCAGAAATCGCACTGTGAAATTTGGCTTTCGCTAATGAGGTATATGTGCAAAGGTGCAGCTGGAGAGTAGTGTTTGTCTGTACAGGCCAGGCAGACTGGAGGCTCCAGGCCCAGAGCTTCTTATTTAGAGTCAACTTGATTGTTTTATTCTTCTAAGGCCTATCATTTAGTGCAAAAATACTCCACATTGTGATGTTACGGTGGCCTAGATGTTCTCGTTTTCAGCTAAAATAGTTGGTATTATGTCATATGTTTATGTATGGCACTTATCAGGGTTCGAAATGGAGGGGAGCTGGGATCTATTTAGATCCTGCTTCTAGCCTAGGAGAGCCTGGTTAGCTTGAAACCAACAGCTACCAGGAGCTACTTTTGTCTCCTAGGGCCAACTGGTGCCTTCCAAACCTGTATATGTGATATTAACTTTGAGTATTTGAGAATGTTAATAAAGAAGAATTGGAACACATCGAATATACATTTAAACACAATGGTTCATACAAAATGGACAAGTTAAAAAGGGGCATCTCTGGTAGCTCCTGGTTCCCCTGCGGTAGCTCATGCCTACAGGGTGATGCCCAACACCCAGGAGCTGCTTTTAGCTCCTGCTCATCGAACCTCAATTCCGAACCCTATCTTTATGTCTTAATTCTGCCTCCACCTGCTTGTAAGTGCTGTAGAAATAGGCGTTACTACTACAAAATATAATAAATGTAATAGTAATTAATTATCAACCTCAGAAGAATGAAGCGATGACTCAGCCCTGCTGAAATATGAACTTGGAAAGAGCAAGTTGGTACATGTCAGGGTTAACCTTTTACTTGCGGCACTATGATATTGTGACAGACCATGCTGTTTAATCAATTGTGACGATAAAAAGAAACATTTGTTAGGATATGTACCCACCATCTTCTCCTTCCCCACAGATCTTTGTCAAACAAAATACAGCACTACTATTATCAGGTTTACTTGTGGACCGTGACATATTCCTCCTGCTTCTAAGCACTGTAGTAAGAAGTGCTATGTTAATAAGAAATGTAACTCACAGAGCCAATGCACATTTAAGGAGAAATAGCTGGTAAGATAGCTCAGTAAGCTAGGTGCTCACTGCTGGGATTTATGTCTGTTCTGCAGGTCACAGGTTTGAAACCTAGCAAGGGCTACTCAACTTTTCATCCTTCTGATGTCTACAAAGGAGTATACATTTCAGTCACCAAGTAACTTTACATAAGAGACTTGATTCTCTTATGTATCTCTCTTATGAGACTCTCACTCCAACCATCTGCGCTGGCTGCAGGGCACCCTAAACTCACACCTCACTCCTCTTAAGTCTATTACAATCAACTCCACTCTCACAGCTAATGACCTAGCTGAATACTTCGATGCAAACATTTCCAAAATGAGAGACTCCCTCCTACATTTTACACTCCGGCAACTCTACCATCATCCCCTGCCTCTAACTCAATATTAGTCACACTATTACTGACAAAGTGTTCTCTCTACTGATGAAGGATAAACCCTCTTGTGCCCCATCAGACCCTCAGCTAGTCAAGCCTATTGCGCCTTTAATGGCCTTTCACCTAGCTGAACTCTTCAACCTGTCCTTGGAATCTGCTTGCTTTCCCTCTGTTTTCAAAACAGCCGCGGTCATCCCTCTCCTAAAAGAAGCAAGGGGCAGACCCGACCCTACCGCGAACTTTCACCCTGTGCCTCTCCTTCCACACTAAAGTGCTTGAAAGGGTTGTGTTCAACAGTCTTACCAATTTCTTAGACATCCACAATCTTCGAGACTCCCTACAAGCAAGTTTGCGCTTCTGTCACTCCACGGAATCTTCTCTCATGAATGCGTCCAACTTCATCGCCTCTGCTAAGCACTCCAACCTATCCTCCACCCTAATTCTCCTTGACCTGTCTGCTGCCTTTGACACTGTTGATCACGCTGATCTCCTTAACACTCTCTTTCTTCTTGGGATTCGCGATCGAGCCCTTGCCTGGATTGAACCCTACTTGCACCTCGCAAATGCACCTGGAGCAACAACACCTCTCAACTCACTCCTCTAACTGTTGGTGTTCCACAAGGCCCTCCCCTGGGTTCACTACTCTTTCCACTCTACACCTCAACTCTGGGGGCTCTAATCTATTCCTTTGGGTTCTCGTACCAGCTCTTCGCGGATGAGACCCAAATCGTCTTCTCTTTTCCTGAACTCTCCTCTAATCCCTCTATCAAAATGTCCAACTGTCTCTCTGCCATTAAATATTGGATAGCTTTGCACTCCCCGATGTTAAACTCTATTAAAACAGAGGTGGTCTTCTTCTCTGCCAAAGCTCGTTCTCATTTCTACTACGCCTATCCACTTCTCACTGACACTCTCCCCTAATCTTCTTCAGCTAGAAACCTCTGTGACCCTTCTCACACCTTGGCTACTTTCATCTCCAAAACTGGAACAGCAGCTCATCTCAGCCTCCTAAATATTAGGAAAATCAGGCACCTCCTTCCTTTCAATACCGCCAAGCATCTCTTGACCACTTTTGTCTTCTCAGAACTGGACTACTGTGCAAGCATCCTCTTTGGTCTCCCCAACTATGCTTTCTGTCCTCTCGACAAGATCATTAACTTCGCTACCAGGACTCTCTTTGAACTCCCTCACTTCACACCTTCTTCCTCGCACCATAACCAGGTTGGATGCCTGATGATGCAAAACAGAGCCAGATTTCAATGTCTTCTCCTGGTTCACACATCTATCCACGGTAAGGCACCACTGTATCTATCCTCCTCTTTCCAACTCTATTAGCCTTCTCGTAATCTCTGCTCTGCCTCCTCCACTCCCCTTGTGGCTCCTTGCCCTCTATGTGCTTCCTCTCGCTTCAGCTTTCTCTCTTCTTGCTCCACTTGCATGGAATTCTCTTCCCCCAGACATTTGAGAAACAGTCCACACGGATTTGTTCAGGAACAAACTAAAAGCCTACCTCCTCACCTCCGAGTTACCCTCTTAACCTACCTCTAATCTGCCTGCTAGCTAAAATGTTTCCCTTGCCTCTAACCTCCCTCTGACCCTCACTTTCCCTGCCTCCACTTGAACACTCACTCGTCATGGTCCCATCCCGAGCACAGCTGGCTGGACAACCCAGCTGCACTTAAAAATGTCCAACGTTCGTTGTCCTTAATCTTTGTATATCCACTTACGTATCATCCCCGGTGACTGTTCCCTTTACTCCCCTCCATAACCTGGTCAGAATATCCATCAATCTTACCTGATTGTAAGAAGCTCACTGCTTCCCGTCAATTCTGATTTCTTTCTATTGAACAGTCATTTGTCATCAAAAGGACATTGTTCCTCCTATATATAAATAAATGCAATTAAATACATTCCCTAGTTATAGTAAGCAAGTGATCAAAGGGTTCCTGTTGCTCCTTGGCAAAGCCCTGCTGGCTATTAAAGTGCTGGTGCTCATTGATACTTTAAAGACTGGCGAGAAATATGGACTCTTTCATCCACCGTTCAAAAGGTGCTATTTGTAGTTAGGGCCAACTCCGGACCTTTAATGGCTGGCTTCATAGGTTCATCACAATTTACTGCAACATTACATGTATTGTTGCTCTCTTGGCAACATCATATATTCATTGTGCGATGAGTGCCATCTGATTGATCTATGTTCGGAGGAAGTGCCCGGGAGAGGCTCTTGGCGCCACATCTCAGAGCCGCTCCCAAGCCACGGTGCTACTTGGCTTGTTGAGCGATTCATAAGCTTCGGTGCTTTGGCAAACTTTGACACCATGGGTGCTATGTTCAGGCTACAGACATGAGTGAAGGGCTACAAGAGTATAGGGTTTAGTCCTTTGAGTATTGGGTTCTGTGCCATTATGCCAGTGTAGACATTCCCACAGCACCATCCGAGAGCAAAACATCAGCCTTTCAGTTCGCATTCCACCCTACAGCCTATGGCAGCAGAATTCACACTGTAGAGGCTAGGATTGCCACTCACAGCCTCTGACTGCAGGTGTGACACTCCGGCTTCTTGAGGTCAGGGTTCACATTTGAGCTTTCTCGGATTCATTCCACTCGCGATTTCCGGCTGTAGACGTGCACAGCCCGGGCCTGCAGTCACTCGCGCCCAGCACTTCCGGCCACGTAGATGCGAGGAGGCCCCATGTGACACCTTTCTCTGACGAGCAGCGCGTTATGAAACTGCAGAGGAGACGAGCACATGTGCAATTTATAATAATGTGATAGGGAAGGCGGTGCATGGCTCAAAGCTTGTGCCATGCACAGATGGTGAGATGCATCAGGACCAGCCGCCTGTCTGTGCCATGTCCAGTGAGCGAAACTGCAGTGGGTAATTGTAGGACCACCCGCCTTTGCCATGTCCAGTGAGTGAGACTGCAGTGGGTAATTTTAGGACCTCCCACCCGCCTTTGCCATGTCCAGTGAGTGAGACTTCAGTGGGTAATTTTAGGACCACCCAGCCGCCTTTGCCATGTCCAGTGAGTGAGACTTCAGTGGGTAATTGTAGGACCACCCGCCTTTGCCATGTCTAGTGAGTGAGACTGCCGTGGGTAATTGTAGGACCACCCGCCTTTGCCATGTCCAGTGAACGAGACTGCAGTGGGTAATTTTAGGACCACCCGCCATTGCCATGTCCAGTGAGTGAGACTGCATTGGGTAATTGTAGGACCACCCGCCTTTGCCATGTCCAGTGAACGAGACTGCAGTGGGTAATTTTAGGACCACCCGCCTTTGCCATGTCTAGTGAGTGAGACTGCAGTGGGTAATTGTAGGACCACCCGCCTTTGCCATGTCCAGTGAACGAGACTGCAGTGGGTAATTTTAGGACCACCCGCCTTTGCCATGTCCAGTGAACGAGACTGCAGTGGGTAATTTTAGGACCACCCACCTTTGCCATGTCCAGTGAGTGAGACTGCATTGGGTAATTGTAGGACCACCCGCCTTTGCCATGTCCAGTGTATGAGACTGCATTGGGTAATTGTAGGACCACCTGCCTTTGCCATGTCTAGTGAGTGAGACTGCAGTGGGTAATTGTAGGACCACCCGCCTTTGCCATGTCCAGTGAACGAGACTGCAGTGGGTAATTTTAGGACCACCCGCCTTTGCCATGTCCAGTGAGTGAGACTGCATTGGGTAATTGTAGGACCACCCGCCTTTGCCATGTCCAGTGTGTGAGACTGCAGTGGGTAATTGTAGGACCACCCGCCTTTGCCATGTCCAGTGAACGAGACTGCAGTGGGTAATTTTAGGACCACCCGCCTTTGCCATGTCCAGTGAGAGAGACTTCAGTGGATAATTGTAGGACCACCCGCCTTTGCCATGTCTAGTGAGTGAGACTGCAGTGGGTAATTGTAGGACCACCCGCCTTTGCCATGTCCAGTGAACGAGACTGCAGTGGATAATTTTAGGACCACCCGCCATTGCCATGTCCAGTGAGTGAGACTGCATTGGGTAATTGTAGGACCACCCGCCTTTGCCATGTCCAGTGAACGAGACTGCAGTGGGTAATTTTAGGACCACCCGCCTTTGCCATGTCTAGTGAGTGAGACTGCAGTGGGTAATCGTAGGACCACCCGCCTTTGCCATGTCCAGTGAACGAGACTGCAGTGGGTAATTTTAGGACCACCCGCCTTTGCCATGTCCAGTGAACAAGACTGCAGTGGGTAATTTTAGGACCACCCGCCTTTGCCATGTCCAGTGAGTGAGACTGCATTAGGTAATTGTAGGACCACCCGCCTTTGCCATGTCCAGTGTATGAGACTGCATTGGGTAATTGTAGGACCACCTGCCTTTGCCATGTCTAGTGAGTGAGACTGCAGTGGGTAATTGTAGGACCACCCGCCTTTGCCATGTCCAGTGAACGAGACTGCAGTGGGTAATTTTAGGACCACCCGCCTTTGCCATGTCCAGTGAGTGAGACTGCATTGGGTAATTGTAGGACCACCCGCCTTTGCCATGTCCAGGGCAGCATGCAAGGTGAAGGAAGGGCTGGCATCCCAAACCTGGCGATCTCCAGTGTATTTTTTATTTTTTGCATATATAGCAGTGCACAAAGCCCAGGGGCATCCAGGCGCTGGTTACAGATGTTACAGTAGTTTAATGGAGTGTAAAGAGAATTAGTGCAACAGGTGGGTTTTAAGACTGTCCCAGAGCAAAGGGTATGAGGGGTCAGAGCACAGCACAGGTAAACGGTAAGTTATTCCAAGGGTGGCCGCATGGATTGGGAAGCTGGAGCCTCCAGCTTTCTCACAGTGAAACCTTGGTAAGGTGAGGCGATGGCTGTGTGATATATGATATGGCATTTATAACGCGCCTATACACAAGTGTTTCATGTGCAGGGTGTAAGTATCCGGCAGGCGCATGCAGTGGTAGAAGTGTACCAAAAAAAGTAGTGGAACTGTGCCCCAGCAGGGTACACAGTTGGCAGAAAGGGAACAATAGCCAAGACATTTTTCCTGGGTTGCAGCCATACTGGTTGACAGACAATTAAGTTGAAACAGATTTTAGTGTAGCAGTAACTGATATCCGGTGGTAAAGTGGAGAAGCGTGCTTTAACTTCACAGAGAAGAGTTTTCCGGAATGGTGAAAATGGCTGCAAAAAGTAGTGGAAGTGTTAACAGTAAAAAATAAAAGTAGTGGAACGCCGCTCCCAACCGTTCCCGCTCACTTCGACCACTGGGTGCATGTCTGTTTAGTCTCTAGACCAACTATGACTGGTACATTGTTTAAGAGGCAATGGTGCGAGATAGAGAGGACGTTGAATTTGATCCTTCCCCTGACGGGAGCCAATGAGAAGATCTTCTGGCGTCAAAGATGTGGTCGTGCTTTCCTAGATCCAGTGCAGCGCAGATGGCATTATTCCTTATGACTTAGAGTTTATGTCTTTTTTTTCAGTCGTGCTGCAAAGTAGGGCTTTATACTAGTCAAGCTTGGAACTAATGAAGGCTTGTGCAACTACGAGGTGATTGTCTGAAGAGAGGAAATGTTTGCTCGCGTGAATGAGCTTCGTGGCGCAGGTTGAAGTGGAAGCCATGTGGATGACGTGGGGCGACATGTTAAGTGTGGCGTCAAGGTAGACAACCAAGGTTTTCACGGCTGGTGCAACAGGGATGTTGTGGTGAATGATTTGAAGGCGGTGTCGAGTTTAGCAACGTGGACAGGAGTTCCAACAAGGAGAAGCTCGGTTTGTTTGTCGTTCAGACAGAGGCAGGGAGGGCCATCCAACCTTGGATTCATTCGTAGAGGATGTTGACTTTGAGGCTGTACTGGGCATAGTCACATTATTATCATACAGGAACATACTACTGTTGGCTTTGCCAGTAAAAGATTCCATTTCAGAATAAGAAAACATGCCCAGACCGACTGCACTGATGGCTCTCAAGAATATTCATCAAGTTTGCTTTACCCTTAATGCCAGTAAATAGCGCCATGCACAGTAAGATAACCTATCCAGTGTGGCTGCACCAATGCAAGGCCTTAGGGCCATGTAAGAACACTTTTGTTTGCTTTAGCTTTGATGCTAGCAAATAATGCCATGCCACGGTAAGAAAATATATTAAGTCCGGCTGCACCAATGTGTTCCAGTCAAGCCATTAATCACACTTATCATACCCTTACCCTTGATACCCAGTAAAAGAAATGCTACTGTAAGAAATCATGTTCTGGAACACCCCCCTCCTCAATCTAAGGCCTGCCACACCTCCACCCACCAGCCAGGCACACAAGCATTCATACATGCACACACACTCTCATTCACACGTGCACCTATACTCCATTCATGCACATTCACACACACACCCAAACGACATACACACTCACACATACAGACACAAACCCACACATACATCTATACAGTTTTTATTTTACCTACAGACCCAGTCCGGACTAAGCCTCTCATGATGGCCTTCTGGCTCTCATGCAGCCAGAGGTGTTGCTAGGGGGGCAGTTCTGAGGGGGCTATAGCCCCGGGTCTTTTGGTTGTAGCCCAAGATAGGAGCTCAGGGGCTACAACCAAAAGGCCAGCTAGCCCCGAGTCCCGATGTTAACATAGCCCCACATCTTTTCCAGACCTAGAAACACCCCTGCGTGCAGCACACAACTGGAGCGCTTCCTGGTTCCTAAGGGTGTGCACAGTGGAGCCAGAGCGCCTCCTTCATGCCGCCCCATTGACCCCTGAATGTGCAGGAAGGTGCAAGAGTGTCCAAGAGTGTCCCTTATGTACATTTAGGCCTGCAGTACTCCAGCCTGCATCCCTAATGGACCGTGCAAAGCTTGGGAAGGGAAATGCTCCCGAACCTCTCGTGGCTATGGGCATGCACACTGGGGTACTGTACACTGTGGTTTCCCTTTGACAATAAAAGCCAGTCCCGGAACGCACACTTAGATGCCTGCTGTAGCTGGCAGAGCAGTCAGTGTTTTCACTTGGTTGGCTTGGCTCTTCGACAATGAGTAGCGGGTCAACTTCCCATCACCCATTATGGGTGAGCTGCCCCAGCCCTGATGCATGTGAGTTGCATATATATTCTCCTGCCCATCTCCACGGAGGAGGACTGCAGAAAGGTGCAGTTAGGCCTGGCAGCCTTTACTATCTCCAGTGAGTGGAGTCAGGCTGTCATGAGGGGGGTGCAAGAGGGGACAGCTGCCCCGGGTCTCACAGAGTATGGGGGCCCCATGGGGTGTGGCAGATGCACTGCCTTCCTGCCTTCCCATTCTCTGACGTTGGCACCATCAGGCTAGCGTCTAATACGGCGGTATTCAAACTGTGGGGCGCAATCTTTTTTTAAAGATTGGAAGAAATGGGCAGGGGCGGCTCACATGGTCGGGCTGAAGCATGAAACTGTCTTGGGCACCAATTAAAGAGTGGCCCGCATTTGTAAATGGATATTCATTCCTTTAGTCACAGACTCTTTGAATTGTACCCAAGGGGGTGCTTTGTGTTAAAATGTAAGTAAATTGTAATGTTTAAAGAATATTTATTCAGCCACAATGGTCAAAATTACTAACTGCATAGGGAAGTAACTCATCAAACTGGCCCACATTGGCCCAAAAGGTGGCCCATTTTGACTGGCCCACACTAGCATTTTGCATTTTTGGTACAGGCATTGCCCTATTGCCCTATAGGCGAGTCCGAGCCTGGCGGCTCATCCATAATGGCGAGCGGGCACCCGCCAGTGGCCCCCTCACCCATTATGGAGGAGCTAAGGAGCCAGCCCAGTGAAACAATGAGCACTCCCTCAGCTGCTTTTTCCAGCTGAGTGAGTGCTCCTGGGCTGGCTGAACTGTCAAAGGGAAACACTATTACCCTTTGACAGGTTCATTTCCCCAACCGCACATGCTCACTGAGCCATGCAAGGCTGGCCTTTTTTGGCTTTTGGGGGGGGGGGGTTGCTTGCCCAAATTTTGCTCAGGGTGGCTCAGGCCAAAAAAGTTTGAAGACCACTGGTATAATAGGACAGCAGACCTTGAGCAGTAGGGTTCTAGCCCATTACAATAGCAGCATAATCATAGGCAGCACCCATGGTGACCCTTCCAGCTGCGCTCTACGCACTTAAATCACAGCTGCGCTCCTGAGAGCCTTTTCAACAGGTGCTTTCGAATGGAAAAACATTTGTAAATCAAGCCCTCTGCTGTTTAAAGTATTTGATGTACGTGGCACATGCATGTAAGAAGATGAACTTATACAAGCCATGGTAATGTATTGCTCACCAATGAGACCATGGCAACTAAGTTTGAATCTTAGCAATGTAACCTGCAATGCATTCCATGTTGACTGCATCACATCCAGTTTGTGCAATCACCATAGCACAACCTATTCAGAATGTTCAACTTTCTTTGGAATATACTGATCAAATGTAATAACAAGGATCACATACAATAACCAAAGTTGAAATGCATTGTGTGGTTTGAGAGCCAGCATGATTAAGAAGATAGCTCAGTGAGTTAGGCACGTGTTGCAGAGAATTGTGTTAATTAATGCTGCGCTACAGTACCCAATCGGGTCACGGGCAGCTCCGCCTTTGCTCTTTCTGAGGGCATTTATGTGAATAAACACAGTTGGCAGTAACACTTAATGGGCTACAAAAAAAACATGCCTGAAAGAAAAACACTACTTTGATACTATTTTATCATTTCAGTCTGGTGCAGGTCTATTGTCACCAGACAATACAGTGATCCTGGACATATCTTCATTGAGTGCATAGTATAGGGCTATCTTCGGTGAAAAGGTTTGCCTCCTCACAATCGGCTTGCATTCCTTAGCCCATTTGCTGCTCTTTAACTTCATCTAGACCATTTGAGTAGAAGGGTTCCTAGACAGGACCAAGCAAGCTAAATGTCAAAGGGCTCTCTGATGTTGCTTTCCATGTCAGGAATACCAATCTGTAAGACTGTGCCAAACAACAGCTACATGGAAGTGATTTTTAAGACTTTTTTTGTAAAATCTTTAAAATGTGAACAATTACGGCTGACCCATGTGGCCTGCCATTTATGATGGAGAAATAAAGCTGCACTCATGATCTTTTTTGCATGATACGCTCGCTTCTTGAAGGATTTCTTTTTAAATTGCCATGTTGGTTTATGAACTTTCTATGAGAGATCTATAAAACGTGTATTATTTTAGTTCATGTCAAATTGAATCTTGCTGTATGACAATAACTGGGAAATAAAGTAGTCAAGTGCCAACACTTAGACAGGGCTATAATCCCACTATCACCGCTTGTAAGATTCTGGCCAACACATTTAATCTCTGTGTCTAACCTGTCATAAATACCATTCCTGACATATTTCAACATTGTCTGCCATTCAGAGGGATTTAGTTCTCAGGGCAAGCTGTTCAAACACGCCTGACTCATGTGATAACTGGCTGTAGTGTTGCTTAATTAATTATTTCAGTGACCACTCAGTTATTGTACACGACAACATCAATAGTTTATTAAGTGGTTCACTCATGGACACGGCACTTGAAAACCACAGCCTCTTCTAATGCATATCTATGTTCAGAAATGTGTCCCTTCCTGGTAACCTCTAACCTGTCCCCACTGCCGAGGGTATGCGCCCCTCCCTGGTTCCCAATCGGCCTCCTTTGCCCATGCATAACTAACTTGCATATATTGCATATATCTTTCATATCTAACTTGCCCAAACCTTGGAATCGGTTACTAATATTGCCTCTCAGATCTTAGCCTCGGCCTATACTGTGGAAATTGATGGATACTGTTGCCTCAATGTATGTTGATTTTGCCTACAACACGCAAACTGACACCCTGACTTTTGTGGCCACCTGCACCCCAAATTAGTTAAATTGATTTAGCTAACAGCCATGTTTCATACCAGCTAAGTGAACAAAGCTGACCTATCTTGTCGCTATTCTGCAAACCACCAGTATTGAACAAACCAGCCACGTCCAATCATGCTAACACTTCTAACCTCCATAATGTTCCCGTTTTGTATAATGCCCCATTCTGTGCCCTGCACAGGAGGTCACTTCACCATGTTCAAAGAAGGCCTTGCGCGACTAGGCTGCCAGCGCCATCACCCTATCCCATGCCCCACCCCATTCCTCCCATCCCTCCCCCCATTCACTGCTACAAGTGCACCCAATAATATAGCTAACACCAGCACCACCTACCCAGATGCTCCAACTATTCCCATCCGAAACTTATCATTAGCCTCCCCTTGCATCAAGACCAACTACAAAACTATACCCTCCATGGGGCTCAATAGACTCAATAGACTCAGAGCTAGAACCAGCTCCAACCATCAAGCGCCCAGACTCACTAAAACTAAAGATACCGGTACCAAAACAATATCCACACCTACCAATAGACCACTCAAAGACCTTTCTACTAAACAAACTAAGTCACTTATAGGAACCAAAAACATGACTCAGCCTCCCAAACTAACAACCACATCTCCCCATATGCCCACCCCCATGATCAGAGGAGCACTCATCAATGCTCGATCTCTCGTTGCACATGCCATAGAAATCCATTACCTCATCGTGAATCAACAACTCGACACACTAGCAGTCACTGAAGCTTGGCTACATCTTGCCTCAGGCCCCCTCCTAGCCACCACCATCCCTCCAGGGTACACTATCCTTAGATCAGACAGGAACAACACCCAAGGAGGTGGAGTCGCCTTAACAGCTAAAACTACATTGCAACTCAGAGCCTGCCCACTGGAAAAAATACAGGGCTATGAACTCTTACTAGCCAAATTCTCCCCTAACCTTAAAACCACCACCAACCTCTTAGTAATCTACAGATCACCCAATAAAACTAGACACCCCATCCTAGACATCCCCCCTACTGCTTACGTCATTCATCAAGCCAAAGACTAAATGCATCATCCTTGGGGATATTAACCTAGGCTACAGTAACCCCCTTGACACGGACGCAGCCACCTTTCACACAGCTATGTCAGATATGAACTTTACCCAGCTGGTTAATGAACCCACTCATTCCAAAGGTAGAACACTGGACTGGATCCTATCTTTCAACTCCCAAGTCACCATAGACTCCATCCTACATGTAGAATGGTCAGACCACTTTACCACCTCCTTCACCCTGGAACACAAAAGCTCGGATCCCACCAGCCCCAAGGCACACGACACCTCTGAATCTAGAAATATTAAAAAACTCACCGTCGATAACCTCTCTCCCATTCTACACTCGGCCCTTGCCAATGTCACCCTCAATAAAAAACAACCCCGACTACTTAGCAGACTGTTATCAACAAAGTCTCACCCGCACCATCGACTCACTCGCTCCGGTCACTACCAAAACTCAGAAACCCGACAAACGTGCCTGCTTTGGGTTTGACGAAGAACTAGTCTCTCTCAGACGTACCAAAAGAGCACTCAAGCACATACATAGGAAAACTAACACCAGTGAATCAGCAAAGGCCTTCCAAACAGCCAACAAAAAGTACAAATCAGCCATAATCTCTCATAAAGCCAATGCACCCTATAATTCTAGTAAAACCTGGTGCACCACAATACAGGACGCATTAGCCTCCAAAATTATGCTACTACAAAAGAAAATCGACAGCAAAAAAATATCCTTGCTGAAAAAACGCTTCCTAACATAGCCTTCAACCCTCCCACTACTTCCACCTGCACCCCTTTTCACTTCACCCCATTCACTAATAAAGAAGTATAAGACACCATAAGGAAACTCATAGCCTCCAACTGCAAAGAAGACCAATTCCCCTCTCATCTAGTCAAACTGTGCGCCCACAAATTAGCACCAGTAATCACGGAATTTGTCAACGCATCATTCAACTCAAACACAGTTCCCGCTAGCATTAAAAAAGCTTGGGTAATACCCCTCCTTAAAAAACCATCACTGGACCCTTCAATCCCCACCAATTACCGACCCATAACCAACGTCCCATTTCTACTGAAAATCATTGACAAAATAGCCTACTCCCAAATTCAAAAGCACTTAGAACACCATCAACTACTAGGGGACAGACAGTCAGGGTTTCGCCCCAACCATAGTACAGAAACAGCCCTTCTTGACCTGAAGATCCAAATAGATGGCACGAGAGAATCAGGTAAACTCTGCCTATTGATGCTCCTAGACCTCTCTGCATCTTTCGACCTGGTCGACCATGACAAACTTTGTGTCACCCTAAACAACAACTTCAACCTATCCAATAATGCCACAGACTGGATTAAATCATTCCTCGCAGATAGGACCTCAAGAGTTGCCATTGGGAAAGAATCAGCAGATCCTATACCAGGTCCTGCCTATCCCCCACCCTGTACAACGCTTACACCAAGTTGCTTTTTGCAGCACTGGATGCTATGGTTGTCATCTACACCAGCTTCGCAGATGACACCCAGATCCCCATCCCACTAACAGGCAACCCTGAGCAAGATTCATTGCTTATCAATAAAATCTACTCAATAATCCGAAAATGGATGGCCAACAATAGCCTATGTCTCAATGATGACAAAACAGAGCAACTTATACTAGGATCATCATCCAAAATCGCTTCCCTTCAGCCTGTTTACTCATTGTTCATCATTGACGG
This sequence comes from Ambystoma mexicanum, assembly GCF_040938575.1. Classification (NCBI taxonomy): domain Eukaryota; kingdom Metazoa; phylum Chordata; class Amphibia; order Caudata; family Ambystomatidae; genus Ambystoma; species Ambystoma mexicanum. The sequence continues at coordinate 593,193,241 of NC_090936.1, forward strand.
CACCACAATCCCAGTACTTAAACAAGTTAAGACACTGAGGGTCTACCTTGATGCGACACTCACCATGTCTAAGCAGGTAAACACCCTAGCCTCCTCGATCTCCTATACAGCCAAACTTATCTCTCTTAGTCGCAAATTACACACACCAGAAAACTGCATCACACTTGCACGAGCGCTCATACTATCAAAGCTCGACTATTGCAACATCCTTTTCCTAGGCACCTCCAATGCCAACCTATCCAAACTCCAACTCATGCAGAATAAAGCCCTCAGAGCTGCACAAGGCATAAAAACATCCGAGCATATCTCCAACATTAGGAGACAAAATCACTGGCTTGTCATCAAAGCCAGAATACTCTTTAAAGCCCTTAGCATCACCCATAAATGCATCACCAACAAACATCCCAAATACCTCCTCAACACAGTCACCAAGAAAACCCAGCCCAGACTCCTCAGATCTAACAACAGTGACAACCTCGAAATCCCACGATACAAAAGAGAAAAAGCAGGGAGTAGTAGCTTCAAAGTACTCACTCCTAAGCACTGGAACGCCCTTCCCAACAACATTAAGAACGAAACGCCCTTCCCACAATTAAAAAAACTGCTCAAAACCTGGTTATTCAACCAGTTTTAGTCAATCCCAGACATTTTCATCCCTGACCAACTCCTCATCTTCACTGTATATAAATGTACACAAGTGTATATAATGTAGAAATGTAACCTAATCTGTATTGTCCTATTGCATTGATCAGCACCAATATTGTATTTGATTTTGACTGTAACTTTTGCTTGATTTTTACTGTAACTACGCCGTGATACCTCAGCGTCTGGGCGTATAACAAATGTAATACATAAATAAATTAAAAAATAAATAAATGCATGGGCACTTGGCAAGGGTGCTAATCTGTGTTCTGCATCTATCCTGTGAGCATTCTCATATGGCTTCTGATCTATCTGACGTCTGTAACGTAAGCAAGCAACCTCTGCATGATGTAATTAACGTAACGAATTTCTGTCACCTATGCAAGGAACTTCTGTAACCTAATACCTATGCAAGCAATCAATGTAACCATCCTTCCTAAGCAAAAAGCGCCTGATGTCTCTGCATCAGGTGCGCTATACAAATCTGAAAAGAAATAAATAAATATGTCCTGCATGTAAACTGCAGCCTGCATACCTTGCAGTAGCTATTGTTGGAATGAGTGCTGTACCTGTGCTAGAACACAACCTTGCCTGGACTACTCGTCTTGTAATTCTCACACAGATGAAGGGAGTTGGCGGACTTTGAGGGAGAGCCCATGATTGTGATGGAGTATATTAAGCTATGGCTTGTGCTGGTATGAGGGGGAGGTGGCGAACAGGTTCTTGGATGTTCTCATATTTTCAGGTTTGTGAGGAGCCCTAAATGTGTCTGCGCCAAAAACCCTTTAAATTGCCATGGTCAAACGGGGTAGGTTGTATGGGTTTATAGTCATTCCATCGACAGCCACAGCATCTAATGCCACACTATCTAAAAAAAAGCATCTAATGCATTTTTTTAATTTTTTTTTTTAATGCGGGGTCCCCCAACCCCACTTTTTTAACCTTTAAAACCCATTTTTATTGAACTAATAATAATAATAATAATAATTTGGCACTTATATAGCGCTACGAACCCTCAGGTATCTGAGCGCTGCTTATTATTACCCATGGTGTGTGGTGCTCATTTATCGACCTCGGAAGGATGAAAGGCTGAGTTTGGATGTCAAAGCGAGCGCTCTACTCGCTGTGCCACTTGAACCCTTTACCATCTATAAAAAATGCATTAGATGCTTTTTTTTAGATGGTATGGCTGTGGATGCTTTGGTTGTTGATGCAATGACCGGATACCGTTGTGGTTGTGTGTTCTGCAGAAGGAATATTTCTGTGTCCCTGTGTTTCTCTGCAGGAAGGACTCATGTTGTCAAAGGCCTCCAGGTGGAAAGAGGTAGAACGAGGGGGGTAAAGGCACTTTTCTTCGCCCTCCTCATCATAATCGATTCGGTGCTGAATGGAACCTGAAAACAGTGGACGGAAAGGGGGGCAGACTCTGGAGACACAGCCCTGCACTCACTTTAATCTTTCAAAAATGTGTCATGTACATGGGGTTTTTAATGTACTTGCTTAGATAAGCTCATTTTAACATTAGAATGTATATATATATATGTACATATGTATTGCACAATGTAGGAATAAAGCTCTTGTAATACCCTCATTCTGTTTCTTGCTGACATCAAATGAAGGGGCGAGTGCTTGGGTCTCCTGCTGGTATCGCCGTTGGTCCAGCGCAAGAAATGTTTAGGGGGCCTCACCAAATGTTTTTCCCCGGCCCTCACCAAATCCTCCGACAGCCCTGGGTGGCATTGTAATAAGGGACGGACAGGGCAGCTAGAGCAACTAACGCCCTGTGCCATCTCTCATGGGTGAGATGCCGGGTGACCAGCCTATGCGATCTCCAGCATATGAGTGAACACTTGGTGTCCTTGCTCTGTTGCACTAGTTAGGAAGGTGCTGCCAGTGATGAAGCGGATGGCATGGCAGGGTGGGCGAGAGCCCTATGGCACGGGCCCCTGTAAGCAAAGGGGGATATAGTTATTTTAATGGGCCGTTTCCTTTGGAACGCTCCTAGAGTCCAAGCAGAAGTTTCAGCTTCTTCAGGCTATTGCATGCTCTCCCCTTAAGTGTTTCTAGAAATGGTTGACCAATTGCCCCCTGGCATGTTCATCTCCAGTACTCTAGCGTGCAGCGTGCCAGCTCTCACATGGCCACTGACTGGTACAAGTAACTCCCATCCATGGCCAATAACAGGTATACCCAGCGCCCATCAAGGGCACCATGACCTCCCACTCTCTCCCAGCGACAAATACAATCCACTCTAGCTAATGCAAAATAACAGGCTCAGCCCCACCCCCTCCTCATGCCCAGCCAGGACCCTCTATAACCAGCTCTCTTTCACACCAAGCCATAGGGACTTCCTGCTCCAGTACCTGGCACCGTTATCTCCCGGCCATGCCTAGTAGCATGCACAGCTAGCTACCGCACATGTACATGTCTAGTAACTCATCATGTATCCAGCTCCTGATCATGCCATGTAACAGGTGCAACCGACAGCTCCTACCATTCACAGCCCGCTCCTGCGCATTCTCAGTAATAGGCAGCACTAATGTCCAGTGATGTGGCGTAATACATGAAGTCGCCCTGTTCCAGGAACATGTACATACAGCTGTCACTCATGTGGAGCAGCAGGTATATGACGCTATTCCTCGTGTCTAGTAGTGACAAGTACATCCAGCTCTCAGAACCCGCCCAGCCATCACCAGAATAGATACAGCCACGCCCCGGCTTCCACATGACAGCTTCCGCATGCCCTGCACCCTGGTAAAGCCAGCGTCCACATGCCCTGCAGCCTGGTAACGGTAGAGTCCACATGCCCTGCAGCCTGGTAAAGCAAGCTTCCACATGCCCTGCAGCCTGGTAACGGTAGAGTCCACATGCCCTGCGGCCTGGTAAAGCAAGCTTCCACATGCCCTGCAGCCTGGTAACGGCAGCGCCCACATGCCCTGCAGCCTGGTAAAGCCAGCTTCCACATGCCCTGCACCCTGGTAAAGCCAGCGTCCACATGCCCTGCAGCCTGGTAAAGCAAGCTTCCACATGCCCTGCAGCCTGGTAACGGTAGAGTCCACATGCCCTGCAGCCTGGTAAAGCAAGCTTCCACATGCCCTGCAGCCTGGTAAAGCCAGCTTCCACATGCCCTGCAGCCTGGTAAAGCCAGTTTACACATGCCCTGCAGCCTGGTAAAGCCAGCTCCCACATGCCCTGCAGCCAGCTCCACATGCCCGCATGCCCTGCAGCCAGCTTCCACATGCCCTGCAGCCTGGTAAAGCCAGCTTCCGCATGCCCTGCAGCCAGCTTCCACATGCCCTGTAGCCTGGTAAAGCAAGCTTCCACATGCCCTGCACCCTGGTAACGGCAGCATCCACATGCCCTGCAGCCTGGTAACGCCAGAGTCCACATGCCCTGCAGCCTGGTAAAGCAAGCTTACACATGCCCTGCAGCCTGGTAATGGCAGCGTCCTCATGCCCTGCAGCCTGGTAAAGCCAGCTTCCACATGCCCTGCAGCCTGGTAACGGCAGCGTCCACATGCCCTGCAGCCTGGTAAAGCCAGCTTCCACATGCCCTGTAGCCTGGTAAAGCCAGCTTACACATGCCCTGCAGCCTGGTAAAGCCAGCTCCCGCATGCCCTGCAGCCAGCTTCCACATGCCCTGCAGCCTGGTAAAGCCAGCTCCCGCTTGCCCTGCAGCCAGCTTCCACATGCCCACATGCCCTGTAGCCTGGTAAAGTCAGCTTCCATATCCCTTGCAGCCTGGTAAAGACAGCTTCCGCATGCCCTGCTGCCTGGTAAAGACCGCTTTTGCATGCCCTGCAGCCCGGTAAAGTAAGCTTCCACATGCCCTGCAGTCCGGTAAAGACAGCTTCCACATGCCCTGCACCCTGGTAAAGCCAGCGTCCACATGCCCTGCAGCCTGGTAAAGCAAGCTTCCACATGCCCTGCAGCCTGGTAACGGTAGAGTCCACATGCCCTGCAGCCTGGTAAAGCAAGCTTCCACATGCCCTGCAGCCTGGTAAAGCCAGCTTCCACATGCCCTGCAGCCTGGTAAAGCCAGTTTACACATGCCCTGCAGCCTGGTAAAGCCAGCTCCCACATGCCCTGCAGCCAGCTCCACATGCCCGCATGCCCTGCAGCCAGCTTCCACATGCCCTGCAGCCTGGTAAAGCCAGCTTCCGCATGCCCTGCAGCCAGCTTCCACATGCCCTGTAGCCTGGTAAAGCAAGCTTCCACATGCCCTGCACCCTGGTAACGGCAGCATCCACATGCCCTGCAGCCTGGTAACGCCAGAGTCCACATGCCCTGCAGCCTGGTAAAGCAAGCTTCCACATGCCCTGCAGCCTGGTAATGGCAGCGTCCTCATGCCCTGCAGCCTGGTAAAGCCAGCTTCCACATGCCCTGCAGCCTGGTAACGGCAGCGTCCACATGCCCTGCAGCCTGGTAAAGCCAGCTTCCACATGCCCTGTAGCCTGGTAAAGCCAGCTTACACATGCCCTGCAGCCTGGTAAAGCCAGCTCCCGCATGCCCTGCAGCCAGCTTCCACATGCCCTGCAGCCTGGTAAAGCCAGCTCCCGTGTGCCCTGCAGCCAGCTTCCACATGCCCACATGCCCTGTAGCCTGGTAAAGTCAGCTTCCATATCCCTTGCAGCCTGGTAAAGACAGCTTCCGCATGCCCTGCTGCCTGGTAAAGACCGCTTTTGCATGCCCTGCAGCCCGGTAAAGTCAGCTTCCACATGCCCTGCAGTCCGGTAAAGACAGCTTCTGCATGCCCTGCGGCCCGGTAAAGACAGCTTCCACATGACCTGCAGCCTGGTAAAGTCAGCTTCTGCATACCCTGCAGCCCGGTAAAGTCAGCGTTCACATGCCCTCCAGCCTGGTAAAGACAGCTTCCGCATGCCCTGAGGCCTAAAACAGCTTCCACATGCCCTGCGGTCTGGTAAAGTCAGCTTCCACATGCCCTACGGCCTGGTAAAGACATCTTATGCATGCCCTGGGGCCTGGTAAAGACAGCTTCCACATGGCCTGCGCCCCGGTATAGACAGTTTCCGCATGCCCTGCGGCCTGGTAAAGACAGCTTCCGCATGCCCTACAGCCCGGTAAAGTCAGCTTCCACATGCCCTGCAGCCCGGTATAGACAGCTTCTGCATACCCTGCAGCCTGGTAAAGTCAGCTTCTGCATACCCTGCAGTCTGGTAAAGTCAGCTTCCACATGCCCTGCGGCCCGGTAAAGACAGCGGCTGCATGCTCTGCAGCTTGGAAAAGTGAGCATCTGCATACCCTGCATCCTGGTAAAGTCAGCTTCTGCATACCCTGCAGTCTGGTAAAGTCAGCTTCCACATACCCTACAGCCTGGCAAAGCCAGCTACTGCATGCCCTGCAGCCTGGTAAAGACATCATCCACATGCCCTGCGGCCCGGTAAAGACAGCGGCCGCATGCTCTGCAGCTTGGAAAAGTGAGCATCTGCATACCCTGCAGCCTGGTAAAGTCAGCTTCTGCATACCCTGCAGTCTGGTAAAGTCAGCTTCCACATGCCCTGCAGCCTGGTAAAGTCAGCTTCCACATACCCTACAGCCTGGCAAAGCCAGCTACTGCATGCCCTGCAGCCTGGCAAAGACATCTTTCACATGCCCTGCAGCCTGGTAAAGACAGCGGCCGCATGCCCTGCAGCCTGGAAAAGACAGCTTCCGTATGCCCTGCAGCCTGGTACAGTAGGTTCCACATGCCCTGAAGCCTGGTAAAGCCAGTTTCCACATGCACTGCAGCCTGGTACAGTAGGTTCCACATGTGCGGCAGCCTGTTAAAGCCAGCTTCTACATGCCAGGTGGCCTGGTAAAGCCAGTTTCCAGATGCACTGCAGCCCGGTACAGTAGGTTCCACATGTGCAGCAGCCTGTTAAAGCCAGCTTCCACATGCCCTGTGGCCTGGTAAAGTCAGCTTCCACATGCCCTGCAGCCTGGTAAAGTCAGCGTCCACATGCCGTGCAGCCTGGTAAAGACAGCTTCTGCATGCGCTGTGGCCTGGTAAAGTCAGCTTCCACATGCCCTGCAGCCTGGTAAAGACAGCTTCCACATGCCCCGCAGCCTGGTAGCGCCAGCGTCCACATGCCCTGCAGCCTCGTAAAGACAGCTTCCACATGCCCCGCAGCCTGGTAACGCCAGCGTCCACATGCCCTGCAGCCTGGTAAAGACAGCTTCCACATGCCCTGCAGCCTGGTAAAGCCAGCTTACACATGCCCTGCAGCCTGGTAACGGCAGCGTCCACATTCCCTGCAGCCTGGTAAAGCCAGCTTCCACATGCCCTGCAGCCTGGTAAAGACAGCGTCCACATGGCCTGCGGCCTGGTAAAGACATCTTCCACATGCCCTGCAGCCTGGTGCAGCCTGGTAAAGTCTGCGCCCACATGCAGGGGCATCATTTCCAGTGGCCCCTTCAGTTGCACCAAGAATTTCTTAGGCGGGACACGATGGCATGGAAAGGCAATATGCTGAGTTGTTTGCGGCTAGAATGATATGGATGACGTATGCAGTACTTCCCACAAGCCCCATGCCTGCTGCTGTCCAGTGATGCAAGCAGAATGTCTCCAAAGCTGCATTATCTGCATGGCCTGGGAGGTAGATGGACTGCAGCTCAGTACGGCCCTGTGATTTTGGGCATAAGTTGTGGGCTGCTCTACACCAATACATCGGTATAGTAGGCACATCGAGGACACGATAATGCAGTTTGCTTTTCGACTTTATTTGAATTAATTGAATTGATTCATGTTTAGTAAAATAGTAAGGTGCATTGTTGTGTATTTAAAAGAACTACATTGCAGACAGGTTTCTGCTCCGCCCTCCATACACCACTTCACAGTAAGGGTTATTTTCAAAACAGACCTTTAGATCTGTGGCCTGCCACTACCAATTTTATTTTACATTTTGTTATGGTACATGGTTAGAAAAAACCTATACAAAGAAAACAATGAATAATTAAAATACAATGCATCACATTAATAAGAAAACACTTTAAGTTCATCATATAAATATCTATAAAATCAAAATTACATAAAATCATTAACTTCATAATCTCGTAAAAGTCTACACTAAAAAAATGGATTTACTAAAAGAGATTTGAGTACAAATGCAAGAGTTCATTAAGTCATTTATTCCCTAAAAGCAGCAACTGCCAGGCGCTCAGAGTTGGTCACGCCGCTCAGGCCACGTCTCCACAAAGTGCCTTCCTCAGACCTTTTTACCAGATGGAAAATGTTCACAAGGCATTTCTTTCCAAGGCAATCGAGCGCATTGCAGTGCACGATCAGGAGTGTGTATGTTTCAATAGCAGTGATCAACCCCCTCCTCGGAAGGAGTTCCATCAAAAGCGGAAATAAATGGAAGAGTGGCATCGCTTTGGCAACAAAATAAAGTAGGGTGCGATTACCCCTCTTTTCTTATGTTCGTGTGCAAGATGCCTTAATGAGGCGCAGCTGTGAAAACGCTCTACTGTCATTACCCAGTCGGCATCAAACAGGGCCTTCTTCACTTTCACTGGATTCTTTACCAGGCCCTCCATACTCAGTGTTAACTCGTTCAAGATAGTGGCCCGTTTCTCCTTCAGTAATACAGCGCGTCTTGCAGACCCTACTTGGGGAGCATTTACCATGCATTTACTGCATTCAGCGTATAATGTGTCCACCGCAGGAGCAGCCACACTCCTGAACAGGGAAAGCAATCGCCACAACACTCTTACCCGCAAAGAGGATGGGCCTAGTTCAAAGCGCATTGCTGCTAAAGGAGCAGCATTTGGGACATTCAAAATACGACTCCAAGATGCAGCCTCCAATCGATCCAGCTGTATTGAAACAACATCATACCATAACTCCATTCCATATATTAATTTAGGAGCAATTTTTCCTTCATAATAAGTGCCGCTTAACAGAGAAATGGACAAACCTTCGATCCAGTTTTAACAGCCGATTTGAAAGACTTCTATTTATTTGATATTTTACATTTATTTTATTTATAAAGCCTTCTATTTAAGGACAAGAATGGTATTTGAATTTGTAGGTTATGATGCAATAAAGTAGACAACATTCGGACGGCATTTGATGACGGTTCGTTCTAAGACCCATTAGTTAAGTCCTGTTTTTTTTTTTTAACGTTTAGAGACTGGCAGCATTTTAGTCTTTGTCAGATTAATTTTCAGGCCATTACCCTCAGCATGAGAAGAAAATGCTGATAAGAGCATCTGCAGCCCTATCTTAGTGTTGTCCAGTAGCAGGAAATCATTCGCGTACGCGATCCCCAGAATCGCGGCGCGACCCAGTCTCAGGGAGCCAAATGCATGAGGAGAAAGATGTTCTGCAATGTCTGGAACATATAGATTGAAGAGTGCAGGGTCCAGTACACACCCCTGCCTCGACCCAGATTTAGTTTCTATCCTTTCAGACACGGCTCCCTCCTTCTTTAATCTAACCCTTATTCCTGCCCCCTCATGTAGACCCATGATTAACAAAATCAAGCCGCTACGCAAACCCCATGCATCCAATTTTTACCAGAGCCTTCTATGGTCCACCATGTCAAAAGCGGCTGATAGATCAACTGAGGCCACGTAAGTGCATCTAGACGAATCAGCTCATGCATGTTCTTAAATTATCCCAATGATGAAACCATTCAAATTTGTAAAGTGCCCCCACCGAAAGCCTGTCTGTAATTTACTTATCCGGCCTGTAGAATGTGCCTAATTCTCCAAATGTTTAAGTGAAAGTGATGCACAAATCTGCCATCCGCATCTATTAATGATATTGGCTGGTAGCTAGGCGCTCCACACCTAAAACCCCTCTTATAGATAGGGACCACATATGCCGTGTGCCAGGAATGTGGGAGCCGTGAGCATTTAGCAATACTGCTCCAGAGAATTGATAATACTGTAGCCCAGTTAGTCACATCAGAGTATTATTAGCAAGACCATTAGGTCCAGGAGCTCATGAATTATTACTTTTTAAGATGGTTTCATATACCACCCTGAGGATCAATAGGTAGTCTCCAATCCTTTCCCAAAGTTCTCTCCATTTAGGCTCTCATTTGGAGCATAGAGTCCTCTGAAATGTTTAATCCAGTCACACTCCGAAATAGCGTTCCGTTGCACTATCGCTGAGGAGTCATCTTGTACATTAGCCAAAGCCCAAAAGGAGGCCGAATCCCTCTTAATAAGTGTGGTTAGCATACTTCCTGCATCTCTTTGGATCAAAGAGGCACGGCTAGCTCTATAAAAATTCTATGTGACTGCTTTATCTTCTTACATTTGTGCGATTTGGCTTCAGAGCCCTCATCGGAACGCCAGGTGTATCTAATCAGCTTCCTCATATTGCATTTGCGTGTAGCGAGATCATCCTCATAGATATGTCTGTGCTGTTTTCTCACATGACCTCATTTACACACCGACAGTTCGTTCCAATGTACTCACTTATCCATCAATTATTCTGTGACCCACATCCATAGGCCTGGTGCCCCCAACAGAGATCTATTCTGCCTGTTTCTATGCTGATCCACAGACTCTCTCCACAAACCTTAGTCTCTTCAGCAGCCCCCTCCCCGCCACCCTTTCAGGCTGGCAGTCAAATTGTTTTATGTCTATTGCAGCAATCAAGGCACTGTTTGGCCGACAACGCACATCATTTGCAAAACAGCAGCAAACAATATTGTCCAGTCTCTAAAACTCCATTCCCCCTCCACCATTTTAGGGTTATTTTAAAAACAGCCCATATAATTCTTTGTCTAGAGCCCCCCCACCCACCTTCTCTCTTTTTTCTTACGCACTGCCATCTTATATGTGGGACCCCTACACCCTCACCCCAAGCTTTCAACTGCTTTGCGGGCTTTTAACCATTCCCCCAAATGTCTAGCACAATACAACCCCCCCCCCCCCCCAGAGAGTCACCCCAAATGTTCCACTCATCTGCAGTCTTTTTAAACTATTGAATTAAGATTTAGCCATGTGACCTTGGGCAAGCAGTGTTCATTCTAAACTGGTGTTCTACATGAATGAATGAGTTAATTGGAATATTAAACACATTAAATAATAAATGTAGAAATGTAGCAGCAAATGGCACTATCTTTGCTCAAAATGGACCACATGGTGAACGGTTAGCGACCAGTTTATCCCCACCTGTGTCCCTCCTACATGTTGGAGTTACTTGTGATTTAAATTGACCAAATGATTTGCCCCCACTACTCGCCAATACTTCCTTGCTTGCATCCCTAATCAAATATTTACCCCAACCAGCTCTTCTGTAGTCCTTCTACCCTGTTTGGCACACGCTGACAGCACTTTCATTGCCCATAAGACACTTGCCCCACAACCCTTCCAAACCAGTTCAGCCCCGTTAGCTGGCTACAGCCCCTCCAGACACTCTACTTCCTTGTATTTTCCGCTGATTGTTAGATTTCAGTGCAGACATGTGATCCTGGGCAAACAGGGTTCTACGTTAAGGTGTTCCCTCCCATGTTAAAAACACCCTTAAATAACATGTATTGATTTGGCAGTAAACTGCATTGTTAGTGCCCCCAAATTAAACAAAACATGTCTGCAATCATTTAAAGGTCGGTTCTCGGATTTATTATTCTGATTTTTAAACTGAACATTTTGATTACGACCCGCCATGAAGAACTTTGCTTCCTTAACTCTTCTTTCTGCAGCGCCCCTACATGCGCTTTCCCCGCCAGCTTCTGTGCAGAAACTATCGACTTTCTCACCACACCCCTTTAGTTTGATGCTTTTCTGCTGTCAGGGACAACTCTGAATACATCCTAAGTGTACCCAGAAACGCAGGTTGGGCACTGGGGGAAATAGGGCGTGCCTTGCCTCTCAGGGCAATGCCGGTCTACGCCACTGAGTGCCACACACAGCCCTGTATTAATTACACAAAGTTTGATCAAGAGGCAGAGATGGCTACAACTGGGCATCGGGCACTGGCCCTCCCTCCTCCGAAGGAAAAGCCAAAACCTTGCTCTGTTATTTCCCCTCCTATTGTTCTTATCCTGGGACTTCTGTGCAGTTCGAGCTTCAGGCTGTAGGTGCTTTAACGGTTAGGACACCAAGGCTCTCTGTAAAATGTTACATATGCAGGTTTGAACAGCATTCTCTTTATTACGACTCACAGGGTCGGTGGAAGGTGGTTTGCCCTCTTAGGTGTAAACACTGGCCACCCCCACTACCAACTACACGTGTCCAGAGTCCAGACCACATTGCCCACTCCCCCAATAGGGCTTGTGCAAGCTTTCTGGGGGAAACCGGTACAGCATGTTGAATATAAGCGTTCCCCCCTCAAACAGTTACAGTGTAGACTAGACAGGACTCGGTGCATGTTTCCTTAACAAGCGGGCACTGGTAAATCATGGACATGGTAAATCGATGTTTCCCTAACAAATGAGTGCTTGGACAGCAATGGTACGGTCAGGCAGTGCTTAATTTGTGGGGGTGTTTGCCAGGGCCCAGCCCGGCACTTATTGTCTCAGACTCTCTTTAATTATGAAGTGGTGGTGGTCGGTACATGCATCAACCACAATGAGCAGCTGCGAACTGTTGTGTAACCCCAAATATGTCGACACTGTGGGGAGCAGATATGGGTGGTGGCATCAGTGGTGAGGAGCTGCTCACCCACAGTGTCACGGGAGTGTTAGAAAATATTTGGGCCCTGGCACTTTGCAAATTAAGCAACACGGTCATGGAAAATCTTACCTCACAAATGTGCACATGTACAGGACGGTGGGGTGAGTGCAAGCGTTGCCCAGATACATGATTTCTAGGGTCATGGAAGTGTCCCTCACATATATGCTCCGAAAAGTCAGGACCAGTGTTATCTTCCCTCATAAAACTGGTACAACATGTTACGGGCTGGTGCAGGTTCCTTGCAAATCGTTTCCATTAAATAACAAGTAGAGCATTGGCAGGACAACTCTCTGCAAGGGCCTGTGCAAACCTCTCTCTTACAAATAGGACAAATAGGAACACTAGCATCACGTGACCTTCCCTCACAACCTGTACAGGTGCATCATGGTCAGGCCATTGCAAACAAGCTGAAAAATGGGTATATGTTGTGGGGTATAATCAGAGGCCCCAAACCAATTGAACTGAAGGGTCATGTGAAGCATGGCCTGCCAGCTTTCATCAAAGAAAATAAGAAAAACCTTCACACAGAAACTGGGTCTATTAAGGCAGAATGTGGGGGTTTCTGCACGTAACAGAAGGATGCGCTATGTAAAAAGGCCTACCTGTCATTACCAAAGGAAAAGCAGCATTTTAATTCACAAAGGCAGAATCAATTCAAAGGTCCCATTCATATGAAAAACAGGATTTTTAAACACTTACACCAAAACGGCTTTGCAAGTGTTTTTGCAAGTTAAAGAAAGACAAGAGAAACATGTTCCACTGCCAACATAAAGATGTCAGGGAAAAGACATAGGGGGCAGGGGACATTTGAAAAGAAAAGCCCACTTTGTTGCCAAGAAAAGCTCCTGTAGGAACAATGGCCTTGTGAGTGTCTGTCTGCTGTGGAAATCCAGAGAAAGTTAAAAACAAAAATGTAATCAGAGTGCAGATTGAAAAGGCACATCTGCACATCACATTACTGGCTGAGAAATAAATGCTGCATTGTTAGGGCAAATTCTCATAAATGGCTGATTTCCCTTACCTAATGAGTCGCTCAGCATCTTTGCTGGATTGCTGGGGTTTATTTTTTCACCTGGTAAGAGCTAGAGTCTTTTTCCCACTCTTACATGTGTTTTGCTGTGTGTGTTTTTACCATTTATGTGATCTTGGGCTCTGGAGCCTTACCTACTCCATGAGCATCATTTTTTGTGTGTTACACAGCACCTTCAGTCCAGTGACACAGGGTTGTCTTTTAGACTTCCCACGGACTCAATTTTTCTGGGACTGACTACTGTCTCCCAGAAACATGTAAAGTTGCCATTAACTTTATGTAGTCTCTTTAAATCACAGACCCAGTACAAACCATCTTACATGGAGTGTTGAAAAGGGTTAATTCTTATCCCTTTTTGTCTGTTTCTCTTGGAGCACTGTTTTGCTCCCTTTTCATCAAGACTTGGCTGGTGGCAGTGGTAACTACCCTATTTTTCATACTGCGGTTATCTTATATAACCATGGTATTGTTTTAGGCTATTTTATTAGCCCCGAACATAAAACCGCCTGACCAAATATATTTTATTTCGGATCCGGCTGGGTTTATTCGCCATTTTTTTTTGTTAAAGTCTTTCTCGTGTTTTACTCTGCGCGCCAAACCAGGTTTGGTCCCTTTGTTTGCCATCTTTTCGTGGGCTTCTGCACAGAAGCCCCCCTTAAGTCTGGGTAGGCAGGATGTGAGAGAGGGGTCTTAGGACCCCTGCCATGGGTTACCTTGGTAACCCAAGTCGCCATCCTGTTTGATTGGCTGGGTGACTGTCCTTGCCAGGACAGCCACCCTGCTATGTGATTGCCAGCCAGGCTGTGTGAATGGGGGAAAACTGCATAAAAAGCAGGTCTCTGGGACTGGAAAGGCAGAGTCGCCACTGGAACGAAAGAACCAACGATGAGCTGACAGAAGAGGACCCCGACAATGACTGAACCGCCCGGTGAAGCCCTGCTGCAGGTCCGAATCTTCAGAATCCAACGACAGAGAAGATCCTCCAGGAAACTTCTTCCCTTGAGCGGTTGGGACCAACCAGTTCGCCCAAACTGCAAGCCAGGACTCCTCCTCTGGTCGAATTAGCTCTACAGAGCTACAGTGGGCCGGATAAACAGGAAGGTCGGACACTGCTTGGGTTTTAAGGAGCCACCTTTTATTTGTTGTTTCGCTCCACTGCTGGTTTATTCCAGGGTAGTGCAGGACCTTCCAGTCTTCCTACTTCTTGTCAGTCTGACAGTCGCTTCAGGAACCGTGAGCCTGCAGGAACTACCAGGAACGTCCGCCTCAGCTACAGCTTCTTCTCCGTTTTAAGGTACTGTGCAAATCCGGTTGTTTGTTTCATTCAACCGCAGTGAAAGTGTTTGAAATCTTTCTCCAATCCGAGGGCTTGTCCTTTTCTTCTCTTTGAACTAACTTTTCTGCCAACCAACCTCGTCCGGAATCCGTGGCACAAACTTTTCTGCCAATTACCCTGAACCGTGTGATCTTGAGCAAAAGACTTTGACTTTGGCCCTAAGCCTTTTCTACCTGATTCTATCACTGTAGTTCCTCTTGCTCAATTAACCTGAGTACTTACCTGTTGGTGTGGTTCAATTTCTATTAACTTTGTCTTTCCCACCCTTTTAAATATCTGGATTGCCATTTTGCTCCCACTTCATGTTATGAGCTTAACTTGTCTGCAACCTATTGATAGTGGTGTGGTGTATTAAGATTGTGATTTTTAAACTGCTTTATGATAGTGAAATGTTATATAACTAAAGCGTAAAATAAATGTAAATTCTTTTACTTAGAAACCTTGAGTCAGTGTTTGCTTGAATCATAGTAATTGCTGTCCTTTGTGTAACTATTTGATACTGCTCACTTGCTCTTGGAATAAGTCTGGCTGCTCAGCCATTGCTACCACTTTACTGTATAGTACATGCTTGTACCAAAGGTGAATTTGTACTGTCACTTGTAGTCTTCATTGTGTGTGGTGTTCTCAAAGAGTACTGCATATAATTCTGCCTAACAAGCATTTTCACTGAAACAGCCACCCATCGAAAGGCGGTGCATTGTGATGATTCAGAATCACTTTTCAGCAGAAAAACAAATAATATATAATTAAAAGTGTATTTTTTTAATCACTGAAAGAAACATCCCTGTACTTTCAGTGCCAAAGCAAAGTGAACCCTGAAAGCACACTGTATGTCAAAAAATCTATTCTGATGTTAGAAAATGCAATATGCGAGTTCCTTTTAGCCAAGGATAATTGATTGGTCTCGGGGCAAACATCACAAAGAACTCCCCCAATGCCAGCCTGGTTTGCACATCCAAACTGTTTGCAACTGCAATAAAATGTGGCCTAAGGGGCGTCGATAAGCAAGTTTCCCTAGACCTGCTGTCTCTGAAGGCAGTTTGGAGCAGGCACATTTTGTAGCTAGTGCATGACAGGAATGTGGGGAGGGGGATCTTTGTGTTGTCAAGGCCCCAGGTTTTTACGACCGGCAGCCACCAACTTCTAACAACAAAGAGACTCACAAAAACTATAGTCACAGGCTGGCCGAGAGAGACAAATGGCCTACAGGAAATTAAGCTCCGATTTGGACATATGAAGATTCCCTTTGTTTAAATGGACTGTCATAATTGTTAAATTTACCCAGAAACCACAGGTTGCATTTATTACATGTATGTTTCATTTTTTAGATAATTTCCAGGTGATTTTTTAAAAATGAAAATGCTCCACCTGAGATTTAGGAAACTGTCCTGGCAGCTAAAATGGAGTTTTGGTCAATCTGAAAATGTCCCAAATTTGAGAGTTGATGAACAGATGGAGGTTAAAATTAGGCATGTGGGGAATATGCTTTTTGTAAAAACAGCATAACATTGCCAGACGGCCATGCAACATGGTGCAGACCCGGCTGTTGTTTTATATAAGTCCACCTTGATTAGCTGAATCAGATAATATATATATATTATAGCAGTTACTAGTACATTCTAAAGTTTTGCCAAAATTACTAATTTTTGCCAAAAGGTTTACTTGAAAACAAAAGGGGATTTCAAAGGGAAGTTGCCATATGTCTTTTCGATGCTCTTAAACCAATCCCTAGAGAGGGGCTGGAGTTGGGAGGAGAGAAAGGGGTAACTGTCCAATCCTGGGTACGAGAACTCTTACAGGGAGCTACCCAAGATTGTAAACTTGATGGTGTCATCACTGCTATATGAAGTGGATGCACTATGAGGAAAGGGAAGGCCACCTAAAATACCATTGTGAACAGAGTTGCTGAAATTTTCCAGTTGACATATGCCAGAGATTGTGCTGTAATTGCCTCCGGGTGGAGCTGTCTATTGCAGCTGTCTGTTACTGGGGAGGACTAAACACTGACTGGATTCTATAGTGAAGAGCTGGGGACCATCCCTAAGAGTGGAGTGACCAGACCCCTCCAAGAGGTTCCTGAAATGCAGCTGGCTTTCCTGAACTTTGGGCCGAGGCTGAGATAGGGCTGAATAAAAGAACTGACATTAACCGTTTATTGTGTGACACTTAGCTTGGGGAGGGAAAGAACTACCTGTGTTGAGGGTTTCCTCTCAATAAACCGTTAGTGTAGCATTGCAGAGCTAAGGCAAGCACCCCTCACAGACACAACAGACACAGAAAAGACGGTGCCAGTTTCATTTGAAGAGAAAAGTTACAGCATGTGCTCTGGCTCCCAGCACTCTGCCAGCTACCATGCATATGGAGCGCTCGTCTTGTAGATGCCCCTCTTGCCCAAGCAACAGCCAGCTCTTACCTAAAGCTGGCTGGGGATTGGGGCAGGTACAAGCAGTGCACTGTGAAAACCTGCCTGCTTTCTGCAGTCTTGACAATCAGGGCCAGCCTTTGCCCAAACAGTGCCCTGGACAGAACCATATTTGCACCTGCCTAACCGCCCAGAAAAATAACTCTTACTGCAAAATGAAAAACAATGTGCTGTCTGTCTTTTCATCTCTATGCTGCATATTATTCAAATAAAATGCAAGGTTCAACCCAATAAAGCTCCCAGGTCAGGCACATTTATTAAAACAAGAATGCACCCGCAAACATGTTGAGAAAGTATGCATTGGTAACATGTAATGTATTTCATTTTGTAGGTGTATGGAAAGAAAATATTTGTATGGAGTGTGGGAACCAACAACTGTTTGGTGTGGAAGTGCGTTTAAGGATATGAACATATGTATGCTCTGTTTAATGAACATATTGTGAATGTTACATGGTGCAAAAAAAGGATGTCCATTGTCCGCCATTCTAATAGTTTTACGGATTGTCAAATAATGCGTATACCAGCAACTGGATCCAGTAGAAGCCAAATTAGTTATTCCACGCCTGCTTTAATTAGCCTTATGCCACCAACTGGATACAGTAGAAGCCAAATCAGTTATTCCACGCTTGCTTTAGTTAGCCTTATGCCAGCAACTGGACCCAGTAGAAGCCAAATTAATTATTCCACGCTTGCTTTAATTAGCCACTGCTATCTCATGCTTTTCACTCGAAAGCGAGAGGGAATTGCGGGGGGGGGCTGTTCTAAATTGCAGTGGACTATTTCCAAATAGTTTCTACTGGATCCAGCTGCTAACAGATGGGTTTCTGTTTTCCTCTTGAATTCAAATTAAGAAAGGTCCTGGGCTGATTTGATCTTATCAGGTTAATTCCACTGTTGAAACCTATGTTACAACTGAATCCAGTAGAATGAAATTGTCTTTTCAAAACCATTTTTTTTAGAACCATATCCAGTAGAAGCAAAATGGAATATCCCACTGCTGCGGTAATAAGCCTTGCCGAATCATGCTTTTCGCTTAAACACATGTTGTCCTTATTTAAAATCCAGTTGACTATTTCCAAATGGTTTCTACTGTAGCCAGTTGCTCACAGATACGTGTCTGTACATATCTTGATTTCCTATCAAGAAAGGTCTAGGGTTATTTTATTTTATCAGAGGAATTCCATTTTTAAAACCCATATGTTTCAACTGGATACATAAGAAGCTAATTCGGTCATCCCATCCTTGCGGTAATTTGCCTTGACGGTCTCGTTCTTTTCACCTGAAGGCATGGTGCCTTTGCATAATTTCCAGTTGACTATTCCCAAATGTTTTCTATGGGATCTAGTTTCTCACGGATGGGTGTCTTGACATCTCTTGAATTCCCATCAGAAAAGGTCCAGGGGTGATTTTATTGTTTCAGGTGAATTCCATTATTAGAATCTATGTGTTATAATTGGCCCCAGTAAAAGCCATTTCTTAGCTGTCAAATGCAAGTTTTACTAGTGTGAGCTACTCAAAGCTAACATGGTAACACTTGAAATATTCCACCCCTCCTATTCCAGCCTTGGATTTCTCTGTTATTTTTTTAGCTTGCAGACACTGTATCCTATTGGAAATTCTAGTTTCTAGAGAATCCAGTTGCTGACATAGGGCTTTTTTGTTCAGAGACCCAAGCTACTCCTCACTGATGAGCCCCAACAAGGGTGAAACATGTTTGGGGATGCTTGTGGTCTCGTGCAAAAGGGATGTGACCTAGCAGTTCGGGCTGGACTACCCCTTTTGGGGTGGGGCCAAGCCTGATTTGCATATGGTCTTTCCCCTTCTGTAATGGCTTGGCAGGCGAAGAACGATGGTCTGGAGGGTTGCCCCGAGCAATGCCAGTGGTTAGGATTCAGTCTAAACCTTCCAGCCATCACCTCTTTGTTTTTGCTTTGTCATCCCGAGTGGGACGGGTATGCCCAGACGTGGTTCCCGTGCCTGCTGGGCCTAGAGACCCAAGCTACTCCTCACTGATGAGCCCCAACAAGGGTGAAACATGTTTGGGGATGCTTGTGGTCTCGTGCAAAAGGGATGTGACCTAGCAGTTCGGGCTGGACTACCCCTTTTGGGGTGGGGCCAAGCCTGATTTGCATATGGTCTTTCCCCTTCTGTAATGGCTTGGCAGGCGAAGAACGATGGTCTGGCGGGTTGCCCCGAGCAATGCCAGTGGTTAAGATTCAGTCTAAACCTTCCAGCCATCACCTCTTTGTTTTTGCTTTGTCATCCCGAGTGGGACGGGTATGCCCAGACGTTGGTCCCGTGCCTGCTGGGCCTAGAGACCCAAGCTACTCCTCACTGATGAGCCCCAACAAGGGTGAAACATGTTTGGGGATGCTTGTGGTCTCGTGCAAAAGGGATGTGACCTAGCAGTTTGGGCTGGACTACCCCTTTTGGGGTGGGGCCAAGCCTGATTTGCATATGGTCTTTCCCCTTCTGTAATGGCTTGGCAGGCGAAGAACGATGGTCTGGAGGGTTGCCCCGAGCAATGCCAGTGGTTAAGATTCAGTCTAAACCTTACAGCCATCACCTCTTTGTTTTTGCTTTGTCATCCCGAGTGGGACGGGCATGCCCAGACGTGGGTCCCGTGCCTGCTGGACCTAGAGACCCAAGCTACTCCTCACTGATGAGCCCCAACAAGGGTGAAACATGTTTGGGGATGCTTGTGGTCTCGTGCAAAAGGGATGTGACCTAGCAGTTCGGGCTGGACTACCCCTTTTGGGGTGGGGCCAAGCCTGATTTGCATATGGTCTTTCCCCTTCTGTAATGGCTTGGCAGGCGAAGAACGATGGTCTGGAGGGTGGCCCCGAGCAATGCCAGTGGTTAAGATTCAGTCTAAACCTTCCAGCCATCACCTCTTTGTTTTTGCTTTGTCATCCCGAGTGGGACAGGTATGCCCAGATGTGGGTCCCGTGCATGCTGGACCTAGAGACCCATGCTACTCCTCACCGATGAGCCCCAACAAGGGTGAAACATGTTTGGGGATGCTTGTGGTCTCGTGCAAAAGGGATGTGACCTAGCAGTTCGGGCTGGACTACCCCTTTTGGGGTGGGGGCAAGCCTGGTTTGCATATGGTCTTTCCCCTTCTGTAATGGCTTGGCAGGCGAAGAACGATGGTCTGGCGGGTTGCCCCGAGCAATGCCAGTGGTTAAGATTCAGTCTAAACCTTCCAGCCATCACCTCTTTGTTTTTGCTTTGTCATCCCGAGTGGGACGGGTATGCCCAGACGTGGGTCCCGTGCCTGCTGGGCCTAGAGACCCAAGCTACTCCTCACTGATGAGCCCCAACAAGGGTGAAACATTTTTGGGATGCTTGTGGTCTCGTGCAAAAGGGATGTGACCTAGCAGTTCGGGCTGGACTACCCCTTTTGGGGTGGGGGCAAGCCTGGTTTGCATATGGTCTTTCCCCTTCTGTAATGGCTTGGCAGGCGAAGAACGATGGTCTGGAGGGTTGCCCCGAGCAATGCCAGTGATTAAGATTCAGTCTAAACCTTACAGCCATCACCTCTTTGTTTTTGCTTTGTCATCCCGAGTGGGACGGGTATACCCAGACGTGGGTCCCATGCCTGCTGGGCCTAGAGACCCCAGCTTCTCCTCACTGATGAGCCCCAACAAGGGTGAAACATGTTTGGGGATGCTTGTGGTCTCGTGCAAAAGGGATGTGACCTAGCAGTTCGGGCTGGACTACCCCTTTTGGGGTGGGGCCAAGCCTGATTTGCATATGGTCTTTCCCCTTCTGTAATGGCTTGGCAGGCGAAGAACGATGGTCTGGAGGGTGGCCCCGAGCAATGCCAGTGGTTAAGATTCAGTCTAAACCTTCCAGCCATCACCTCTTTGTTTTTGCTTTGTCATCCCGAGTGGGACGGGTATGCCCAGACGTGGGTCCCGTGCCTGCTGGGCCTAGAGACCCAAGCTACTCCTCACTGATGAGCCCCAACAAGGGTGAAACATTTTTGGGATGCTTGTGGTCTCGTGCAAAAGGGATGTGACCTAGCAGTTCGGGCTGGACTACCCCTTTTGGGGTGGGGGCAAGCCTGGTTTGCATATGGTCTTTCCCCTTCTGTAATGGCTTGGCAGGCGAAGAACGATGGTCTGGAGGGTTGCCCCGAGCAATGCCAGTGATTAAGATTCAGTCTAAACCTTACAGCCATCACCTCTTTGTTTTTGCTTTGTCATCCCGAGTGGGACGGGTATACCCAGACGTGGGTCCCATGCCTGCTGGGCCTAGAGACCCCAGCTTCTCCTCACTGATGAGCCCCAACAAGGGTGAAACATGTCTGGGGATGCTTGTGGTCTTGTGCATAAGGGATGTGACCTAGCAGTTCGGGCTGGACTACCCCTTTTGGGGTGGGGCCAAGCCTGATTTGCATATGGTCTTTCCCCTTCTGTAATGGCTTGGCAGGCGAAGAACGATGGTCTGGAGGGTTGCCCCGAGCAATGCCAGTGGTTAAGATTCAGTCTAAACCTTCCAGCCATCACCTCTTTGTTTTTCCTTTGTCATCCCGAGTGGGACGGGTATGCCCAGACGTGGTTCCCGTGCCTGCTGGGCCTAGAGACCCAAGCTACTCCTCACTGATGAGCCCCAACAAGGGTGAAACATGTTTGGGGATGCTTGTGGTCTCGTGCAAAAGGGATGTGACCTAGCAGTTCGGGCTGGACTACCCCTTTTGGGGTGGGGCCAAGCCTGATTTGCATATGGTCTTTCCCCTTCTGTAATGGCTTGGCAGGCGAAGAACGATGGTCTGACGGGTTGCCCCGAGCAATGCCAGTGGTTAAGATTCAGTCTAAACCTTCCAGCCATCACCTCTTTGTTTTTGCTTTGTCATCCCGAGTGGGACGGGTATGCCCAGACGTGGGTCCCGTGCCTGCTGGGCCTAGAGACCCAAGCTACTCCTCACTGATGAGCCCCAACAAGGGTGAAACATTTTTGGGATGCTTGTGGTCTCGTGCAAAAGGGATGTGACCTAGCAGTTCGGGCTGGACTACCCCTTTTGGGGTGGGGGCAAGCCTGGTTTGCATATGGTCTTTCCCCTTCTGTAATGGCTTGGCAGGCGAAGAACGATGGTCTGGCGGGTTGCCCCGAGCAATGCCAGTGGTTAAGATTCAGTCTAAACCTTCCAGCCATCACCTCTTTGTTTTTGCTTTGTCATCCCGAGTGGGACGGGTATGCCCAGACGTGGGTCCCGTGCCTGCTGGGCCTAGAGACCCAAGCTACTCCTCACTGATGAGCCCCAACAAGGGTGAAACATTTTTGGGATGCTTGTGGTCTCGTGCAAAAGGGATGTGACCTAGCAGTTCGGGCTGGACTACCCCTTTTGGGGTGGGGGCAAGCCTGGTTTGCATATGGTCTTTCCCCTTCTGTAATGGCTTGGCAGGCGAAGAACGATGGTCTGGAGGGTTGCCCCGAGCAATGCCAGTGATTAAGATTCAGTCTAAACCTTCCAGCCATCACCTCTTTGTTTTTGCTTTGTCATCCCGAGTGGGACGGGTATACCCAGACGTGGGTCCCATGCCTGCTGGGCCTAGAGACCCCAGCTTCTCCTCACTGATGAGCCCCAACAAGGGTGAAACATGTCTGGGGATGCTTGTGGTCTTGTGCATAAGGGATGTGACCTAGCAGTTCGGGCTGGACTACCCCTTTTGGGGTGGGGCCAAGCCTGATTTGCATATGGTCTTTCCCCTTCTGTAATGGCTTGGCAGGCGAAGAACGATGGTCTGGAGGGTTGCCCCGAGCAATGCCAGTGGTTAAGATTCAGTCTAAACCTTCCAGCCATCACCTCTTTGTTTTTGCTTTGTCATCCCGAGTGGGACGGGTATGCCCAGACGTGGTTCCCGTGCCTGCTGGGCCTAGAGACCCAAGCTACTCCTCACTGATGAGCCCCAACAAGGGTGAAACATGTTTGGGGATGCTTGTGGTCTCGTGCAAAAGGGATGTGACCTAGCAGTTCGGGCTGGACTACCCCTTTTGGGGTGGGGCCAAGCCTGATTTGCATATGGTCTTTCCCCTTCTGTAATGGCTTGGCAGGCGAAGAACGATGGTCTGGCGGGTTGCCCCGAGCAATGCCAGTGGTTAAGATTCAGTCTAAACCTTCCAGCCATCACCTCTTTGTTTTTGCTTTGTCATCCCGAGTGGGACGGGTATGCCCAGACGTGGGTCCCGTGCCTGCTGGGCCTAGAGACCCAAGCTACTCCTCACTGATGAGCCCCAACAAGGGTGAAACATGTTTGGGGATGCTTGTGGTCTCGTGCAAAAGGGATGTGACCTAGCAGTTCGGGCTGGACTACCCCTTTTGGGGTGGGGCCAAGCCTGATTTGCATATGGTCTTTCCCCTTCTGTAATGGCTTGGCAGGCGAAGAACGATGGTCTGGAGAGTTGCCCCGAGCAATGCCAGTGGTTAAGATTCAGTCTAAACCTTCCAGCATCACCTCTTTGTTTTTGCTTTGTCATCCCGAGTGGGACAGGTATGCCCAGATGTGGGTCCCGTGCATGCTGGGCATAGAGACCCATGCTACTCCTCACTGATGAGCCCCAACAAGGGTGAAACATGTTTGGGGATGCTTGTGGTCTCGTGCAAAAGGGATGTGACCTAGCAGTTCGGGCTGGACTACCCCTTTTGGGGTGGGGCCAAGCCTGATTTGCATATGGTCTTTCCCCTTCTGTAATGGCTTGGCAGGCGAAGAACGATGGTCTGGAGGGTTGCCCCGAGCAATGCCAGTGGTTAAGATTCAGTCTAAACCTTCCAGCCATCACCTCTTTGTTTTTGCTTTGTCATCCCGAGTGGGACAGGTATGCCCAGATGTGGGTCCCATGCATGCTGGGCCTAGAGACCCATGCTACTCCTCACTGATGAGCCCCAACAAGGGTGAAACATGTTTGGGGATGCTTGTGGTCTCGTGCAAAAGGGATGTGACCTAGCAGTTCGGGCTGGACTACCCCTTTTGGGGTGGGGGCAAGCCTGATTTGCATATGGTCTTTCCCCTTCTGTAATGGCTTGGCAGGCGAAGAACGATGGTCTGGAGGGTTGCCCCGAGCAATGCCAGTGGTTAAGATTCAGTCTAAACCTTCCAGCCATCACCTCTTTGTTTTTGCTTTGTCATCCCGAGTGGGACGGGTATGCCCAGACGTGGGTCCCGTGCCTGCTGGGCCTAGAGACCCAAGCTACTCCTCACTGATGAGCCCCAACAAGGGTGAAACATTTTTGGGGATGCTTGTGGTCTCGTGCAAAAGGGATGTGACCTAGCAGTTCGGGCTGGACTACCCCTTTTGGGGTGGGGGCAAGCCTGGTTTGCATATGGTCTTTCCCCTTCTGTAATGGCTTGGCAGGCGAAGAACGATGGTCTGGAGGGTTGCCCCGAGCAATGCCAGTGGTTAAGATTCAGTCTAAACCTTCCAGCCATCACCTCTTTGTTTTTGCTTTGTCATCCCGAGTGGGACGGGTATGCCCAGACGTGGGTCCCGTGCCTGCTGGGTCTAGAGACCCAAGCTACTCCTCACTGATGAGCCCCAACAAGGGTGAAACATTTTTGGGGATGCTTGCGGTCTCGTGCAAAAGGGATGTGACCTAGCAGTTCGGGCTGGACTACCCCTTTTGGGGTGGGGGCAAGCCTGGTTTGCATATTGTCTTTCCCCTTCTGTAATGGCTTGGCAGGCGAAGAACGATGGTCTGGAGGGTTGCCCCGAGCAATGCCAGTGGTTAAGATTCAGTCTAAACCTTCCAGCCATCACCTCTTTGTTTTTGCTTTGTCATCCTGAGTGGGACGGGTATGCCCAGACGTGGTTCCCGTGCCTGCTGGGCCTAGAGACCCAAGCTACTCCTCACTGATGAGCCCCAACAAGGGTGAAACATGTTTGGGGATGCTTGTGGTCTCGTGCAAAAGGGATGTGACCTAGCAGTTCGGGCTGGACTACCACTTTTGGGGTGGGGCCAAGCCTGATTTGCATATGGTCTTTCCCCTTCTGTAATGGCTTGGCAGGCGAAGAACGATGGTCTGGAGGGTTGCCCCGAGCAATGCCAGTGGTTAAGATTCAGTCTAAACCTTCCAGCCATCACCTCTTTGTTTTTGCTTTGTCATCCCGAGTGGGACGGGTATGCCCAGACGTGGGTCCCGTGCCTGCTGGGCCTAGAGACCCAAGCTACTCCTCACTGATGAGCCCCAACAAGGGTGAAACATTTTTGGGGATGCTTGTGGTCTCGTGCAAAAGGGATGTGACCTAGCAGTTTGGGCTGGACTACCCCTTTTGGGGTGGGGGCAAGCCTGGTTTGCATATGGTCTTTCCCCTTCTGTAATGGCTTGGCATGCGAAGAACGATGGTCTGGAGGGTTGCCCCGAGCAATGCCAGTGGTTAAGATTCAGTCTAAACCTTCCAGCCATCACCTCTTTGTTTTTGCTTTGTCATCCCGAGTGGGACGGGTATACCCAGACGTGGGTCCCATGCCTGCTGGGCCTAGAGACCCCAGCTTCTCCTCACTGATGAGCCCCAACAAGGGTGAAACATGTTTGGGGATGCTTGTGGTCTCGTGCAAAAGGGATGTGACCCAGCAGTTCGGGCTGGACTACCCCTTTTGGGGTGGGGCCAAGCCTGATTTGCATATGGTCTTTCCCCTTCTGTAATGGTTTGGCAGGCGAAGAACGATGGTCTGGAGGGTTGCCCCAAGCAATGCCAGTGGTTAAGATTCAGTCTAAACCTTCCAGCCATCACCTCTTTGTTTTTGCTTTGTCATCCCGAGTGGGACGGGTATGCCCAGATGTGGGTCCCGTGCCTGCTGGGCCTAGAGACCCAAGCTACTCCTCACTGATGAGCCCCAACAAGGGTGAAACATGTTTGGGGATGCTTGTGGTCTCGTGCAAAAGGGATGTGACCCAGCAGTTCGGGCTGGACTACCCCTTTTGGGGTGGGGCCAAGCCTGATTTGCATATGGTCTTTCCCCTTCTGTAATGGCTTGGCAGGTGAAGAAGGATGGTCTGGAGGGTTGCCCCGAGCAATGCCAGTGGTTAAGATTCAGTCTAAACCTTCCAGCCATCACCTCTTTGTTTTTGCTTTGTCATCCCGAGTGGGACGGGTATGCCCAGACGTGGGTCCCGTGCCTGCTGGGCCTAGAGACCCAAGCTACTCCTCACTGATGAGCCCCAACAAGGGTGAAACATGTTTGGGGATGCTTGCGGTCTCGTGCAAAAGGGATGTGACCTAGCAGTTCGGGCTGGACTACCTCTTTTGGGGTGGGGGCAAGCCTGGTTTGCATATGGTCTTTCCCCTTCTGTAATGGCTTGGCAGGCGAAGAACGATGGTCTGGAGGGTTGCCCCGAGCAATGCCAGTGGTTAAGATTCAGTCTAAACCTTCCAGCCATCACCTCTTTGTTTTTGCTTTGTCATCCCGAGTGGGACGGGTATGCCCAGACGTGGTTCCCGTGCCTGCTGGGCCTAGAGACCCAAGCTACTCCTCACTGGTGAGCCCCAACAAGGGTGAAACATGTTTGGGGATGCTTGTGGTCTCGTGCAAAAGGGATGTGACCTAGCAGTTCGGGCTGGACTACCCCTTTTGGGGTGGGGCCAAGCCTGATTTGCGTATGGTCTTTCCCCTTCTGTAATGGCTTGGCAGGCGAAGAACGATGGTCTGGAGGGTTGCCCCGAGCAATGCCAGTGGTTAAGATTCAGTCTAAACCTTACAGCCATCACCTCTTTGTTTTTGCTTTGTCATCCCGAGTAGGACGGGTATGCCCAGACGTGGTTCCCGTGCCTGCTGGGCCTAGAGACCCAAGCTACTCCTCACTGATGAGCCCCAACAAGGGTGAAACATGTTTGGGGATGCTTGTGGTCTCGTGCAAAAGGGATGTGACCTAGCAGTTCGGGCTGGACTACCCCTTTTGGGGTGGGGCCTAGCCTGATTTGCATATGGTCTTTCCCCTTCTGTAATGGCTTGGCAGGCGAAGAACGATGGTCTGGAGGGTTGCCCCGAGCAATGCCAGTGGTTAAGATTCAGTCTAAACCTTCCAGCCATCACCTCTTTGTTTTTGCTTTGTCATCCCGAGTGGGACAGGTATGCCCAGATGTGGGTCCCGTGCATGCTGGGCCTAGAGACCCATGCTACTCCTCACTGATGAGCCCCAACAAGGGTGAAACATTTTTGGGGATGCTTGTGGTCTCGTGCAAAAGGGATGTGACCTAGCAGTTCGGGCTGGACTACCCCTTTTGGGGTGGGGCCAAGCCTGATTTGCATATGGTCTTTCCCCTTCTGTAATGGCTTGGCAGGCGAAGAACGATGGTCTGGAGGGTTGCCCCGAGCAATGCCAGTGGTTAAGATTCAGTCTAAACCTTCCAGCCATCACCTCTTTGTTTTTGCTTTGTCATCCCGAGTGGGACAGGTATGCCCAGATGTGGGTCCCGTGCATGCTGGGCCTAGAGACCCATGCTACTCCTCACTGATGAGCCCCAACAAGGGTGAAACATGTTTGGGGATGCTTGTGGTCTCGTGCAAAAGGGATGTGACCTAGCAGTTCGGGCTGGACTACCCATTTTGGGGTGGGGCCAAGCCTGATTTGCACATGTGTTTCCCCTTCTGTAATGGCTTGGCAGGCGAAGAACGATGGTCTGGAAGGTTGCCCCGAGCAATGCCAGTGGTTAAGATTCAGTCTAAACCTTCCAGCCATCACCTCTTTGTTTTTGCTAATTCCACTGTTGAAACTTATGTTACAACTGAATCCAGTAGAATAAAATTGTCTTAGGTAAACAAATATGAGACAGCAGAAGCTAATTACAACTTCAGAGTGCCCTTGAATAAGTTCCAGTTGGTTGACTATTTCAAAAAGTTTTCTGCCGGATCCAGTTGCTCACTGATGGGTGTCTGTAACACTCCTAAATTTCAAGTGAAGAAAAGGTCAATAAGGGATTTTATTTTATCGGGTGAATTCTATTTTTTTAGAACCATATCCAGTAGAAGCAAAATGGAATATCCCACTGCTGCGGTAATAAGCCTTGCCGAATCATGCTTTTCTCTTAAACACATGTTGTCCTTATTTAAAATCCAGTTGACTATTTTCAAATGGTTTCTACTGTAGCCAGTTGCTCACAGATACGTGTCTGTACATATCTTGATTTCCTATCAAGAAAGGTCTAGGGTTATTTTATTTTATCAGAGGAATTCCATTTTTAAAACCCATATGTTTCAACTGGATACAGTAGAAGCTAATTTGGTCATCCCATCCTTGCGGTAATTTGCCTTGACGTTCTCGTTCTTTTCACCTGAAGGCATGTTGCCTTTGCATAATTTCCAGTTGACTATTCCCAAATGGTTTCTATGGGATCTAGTTTCTCACGGATGGGTGTCTTGACATCTCTTGAATTCCCATCAGAAAAGGTCCAGGGGTGATTTTATTGTTTCAGGTGAATTCCATTATTAGAATCTATGTGTTATAACTGGCCCCAGTAAAAGCCATTTCTTAGCTGTCAAATGCAAGTTTCACTAGAGTGAGCTACTCAAAAGCTAACATGGTAACACTTGAGATATTCCACCCCTGCTATGTCCAGCCTTGGCTTTCTCTGTTATTCTTTTAGCTTGCAGACACTGTATCCTATTGAAAATTCTAGTTTCTAGAGAATCCAGTTGCTGACTTCGAGCGCATATCAGGTAATCTTACTTAGCTATTCTGTTCCAGACTTGTTTTATGCATGGAATTTGAGATAATGTGATCATATTTTCGCAACGTATCATTCCTTACACAATGTTTTTCGTGGTTTGGTATTGATATGTACCTTTGTCCGCGTCCCAATGCGTGTTCAATTTCCAATATTTTCATCCTTACTAATGCAAGTACTGTGTTTCAGGGAGATGCTGAAGTGTCCACTACAATTACAACATCCCTCGTAGTAGATCCGGAGCCAGAGGTATGGGTCTTGACAGTTCAATCGAACGAGATAATCTGATCATATTTACATAATGTGTAATTGTTTTGAACAATGTTTCATTCGTACTTTGCTATTGATATGTACCTTTGTCGTCTTTCCAAATTGTGTGTCCAGTTTCCAATATTTTAATCCATACTAATGCAAAAACTGTGTTTCAGGGAGATGCTGGAGCGTCTTCTACAATTACAACATCCCTCATAGTTGATCCACATGTATGGGTCTTGACAGTTCAATTGAACGAGATAATCTAATCATATTTACATATCGTGTAATTGTTTTACACAATGTTTCATTCGTACTTTGCTATTGATATGTACCTTTGTCGTCTTTCCAATTTGTGTGTCCAGTTTCCAATATTTTAATCCATACTAATGAAAGTACTGTGTTTCAGGGAGATGCTGGAGCGTCCTCTACAATTACATTATCCCTTGTAGTTGTTCCGGAACCAGACCTTGTAGTTGATCCGGAGCCAGACCTTGTAGTTAATCCGGAGCGAGACCTTGTAGTTGATCCAGAGGTATGCGTACTGACAGTACCATCTAATGAAAGAAAGTCGGTCTAATTTTATGTGTAATGCAAATGACTTATTTTAAATGGATACTCTTTTTTGTAGGGATGTATACAAGATCTGTACATTCAATGGGAGGCACGTGGATCTGAGTCGGTGCGCCAGCTTGCTGATGGTTATGTTAGAGTAAAGAAGGTTTCAAAGAAAAGAAAGAAAAATAAGGTTAGTTGTAAACAGTTTACATTTTTGGCAATTGTTTTGTGCTGAGGCCTTCATTATATGCTTTTTTTTAATGTACATTTTACAATACTGTATGTTGGATTTACACTGAACATCCCTTTTCCTATCTGTCCTGTAGTTGCCCGATGGAGTACGGACTATAAAGACACAGACAGCGAAACAAATGACAGATCCTGCTTGCCAAACTGTTTTCACCATGGAGGAACTATTAATTGAGGCGCGGCGTGTTCACACTCGAGAGGCCTTTGTCCAATGGCCAGAAAATTAATTTAATGTGACCGGCGAATCCAGCAAAGTGTTTTTGGACCTTTGCTACAATGCAACTGCTCTGCCAGATGAAGATGAAATTGACACCCGCCAAAGAAATGCCCCCCAAAAAACAGTCGACATTGATGTTTTCTCCTATCCATGGTCAAGTAACAGATGTTGAAATGACAGAGACTGAAGCATCAACACTATTGACCGACGAACTAGACAAAGATATCAACTATAGTATGTCCAGTTTGGCTAATATGTCCACAACGGTTCAGTCCGAAACAACAGTGTTGCCGGATGACAGTCTAATAAAAGAGGCCAAATACATAGTATTCGACAGCAGCTTGATGGGGATTATAAAGATGCTGAAATGTGTGCATTCCGTGGGAGGGGAAGTATGTGGGAAGCCATTGGTGAACGTGACTCATCTAACACAAGGCAGTAACCTCAAAATACATGCCACCTGTGAAAAGTTACATAAAACATTTTCATGGTCTGCTCAACCGATGCTGGGGAAACTGCCAGCTGGCAATCTACTGTGTGCAGCAGCTTTACTTTTCAGTGCCTCTAGTTTCACAAAGTTATCCAGTTTCTTTCAGTTTGTGGGACTCCATTTCATTTCTAAAACACAATACTACAAATACCAACATGATTATCTATTCCCTGCCATTAGTGAAGCTTTGAAAATTGAACAATTGGCTATTCAAAGTACATTCTCCGAAAAACGGTTCAGGCTAGCCGGCGATGGACAGTGTGACAGCCAGGATTTTCTGCTAAGTACTGCACATACCATTTTCAGGACATGGAAAGTAAGAAAATTGTGAGTTTGGTGGTCGTGCAGGTGTCCCAATGTAAATCCTCAGTGGCCATGGAGAAACTTGGTTTTATAAAATCACTGGAATATCTACAATCGAGGGGAATGCAAATCGACCTCATAGCCTTGGACAGACACGTTTCAAAAGCCATGACAATGAGAGAGCAGTATCCATATATTAAACATCAATTTGATGTATGGCATGTTGCCAAATCAATCAATAAAAAAATGTCGGCTGCAGGGAAAAAAAAGGTTTGGAAGTATTTCACAATGGTCCCAGTCTTTCAGCAACCATCTTTGGTGGAGCTCCAAAACATGTGATGGGTCTGTGGAAATTCTACTGGAAAAATGGCGGTCACTAATGCACCACTGTTCCAATGTTCACCAATGGACAGAAAACCAACATTTCCACCAATGTGAACATGGCCCTTTGTCCCCAGAACAGGCACGGAAAAAGAAGTAATTGATCCCATCTTCACCTCCACACAAAGCCCTTGAGAAGATTGTGTTTGATAAAACTCTATCAAGCGATCTGAAGGGACTCACAGAATTCTGTCACACAGGAGATTTGGAGGTGTTCCACAATATGTGCCTAAAGTACAGGCCAAAGAGATTGCATTTCGGCATCCAAGGGATGAGATCTAGGACTTTACTAGCGGTATTAGCGCATAACGAGAATGTAGGCCGTGAATAATCTAGGACTGCAGGAAACTTAGGGATGCTTCGCTACACTATGGCCTTTACGAAAAGAAGCAGAAAATGGGTGGTCAAACCAGTATATGAGGAAATGGAATTCGATTTTGTGAAAGATCTTATTATTAATGTCGTAGAGATGCCTACTCATGGAATTGCACACAAATCTGTTCAGAGCACACATACATTGCCACAAAACTTTGCCAACGTGCCATGTCCACCCAAAGCAGAGCTCGTTGAACAGTTCAAATCCCAGTACAAATGATTACCATCTGTTTTTATTTTTGCCAAAAATGTTTTTATAAAGTGTTCAAATAAAGTATGCAATTTGTCTTTTGAAATCTATCCTCTTAGTCTGTTTTTTAAAAAAATAGTACAATTATTACGATTGCTTTCACATTTCACAGTTTAGTCGAGCTACTGTGGGACCTTCATTTTTCGTGTTAATGACCAATGGTTAACAGTGTGTAAGAATCTTTAGGTTTTGGCAGTTGCCTTGCCATAAAATTCCCCAAACAGCTGAATATCTGCTTGTCACACAAAAGGGATTAAACATAAGATACATAACATACTGGGCACGCAAGGAAGTACTGACTGTGAAAACATGCCATGGGGTAGGAGGCCATGAGATAAACAGAGGTGGGCCTATTACTAGACACACTTTGACTCAGTTTTTGTGTTACATCGACTATAATTTTGGAGTAGGGGACATTCTGTCATTGGCAAGTTTCCCCTACCCCTCAGCAGCGTCACGAACAATGAGCAGTGACAGCCCCCAATTTTTTCCTCCTGTGCCATGCTTCAAAACACATGTTCTCATGGATGCGTTGACACGGGATGTTGCAAAGTAAGAATGTATGTTCATTGTGAGTGAAGGTCACCAGCTTTGAATTTTTGCTTGGGAGCTGGGAGGCCCACGCATCCCGCACACAGTATAAGGTTCTATTGTTTTTTGACCTTGAGAGACAGGGACCATTCCGAAAGGGATTGAATTGAAGGGGGGTGGGGGTGTAATAATGTATGATATGAAAAGGTTGTCCATTCCAAAACTGGACCTAGTTACATGTAAGTTCAGTTTATGAAAAATCGTTGACACGAACGGAGGAGTCTGCATTACGGTCTGCATTACGCCAAGAGAATGAAAATGCTGAATATAATGTAAGTTTCTCTTTAGACGATTTTATACCAGAACTAGTTGAAATACGAATAGCTGACCGTTATTGCTGGGTTACATTGTAGTTGTTCGTTCTGTGTGGCATATTGCAATGAAGTGCTAGTACAACCTTTGTGTGCTGGGCTATCTACCAGGCACATGGGCAGGCCAGCATCGAGACGCATGTAGACCACCACTGGTTTCCCCCTGGTTCTACGCTAATAAATCATTTCAATGTATGTGCACCTCAAATTGTTGCCTCAGTTTATGCATTACGTTTAGAGCTCAACATACTCCATTGCACTATCCTCTGAAGCAAATAGCGGAGTACTTTGATATTCCACGTTGTATTCTCTCGGTTCACATTGTGTCACCTCTGCGCTAATAAAGAAAATGATTAATTGTAATAAAGATCGGCTACTGAGACACATTTCTATTTTTATGTTTTGCAAACAGGTACATCGTGCCATTCTGTGATTGTCATCTATTCCTGACCCCGACCGATGGATTCTTCAATCGCCAGCTGCAGCTACATCTCAATCACTGGATTTACTTGACCATTTTTTGGGACGATAGACAAGGGCCAATATGCCCCTACGCGGTACCAGCGATTAGGAGCAACATAACAACCTTTACGGTGGTATCGTGCCAAGTTGATGCACCAGCCTTGCAATTCACAGTGCGACCGAAGTGCTTCATTTAGCCAAAACGAACACCCTGTGTACCAAAAAGGAACAGCGCATGACTGACGGATTTGCAGACCGAGAGCAAAGAAAAAAAGTCCCATTTTGATTGAATATGTCAGACGCTGAATGTTATCGAAACATTTAATGTGAAATAAATGTACTTTACCAATTGTACAGTCTTGCTGTTTCCTTTTAAAGTACGATTTCATATTCCTAATATTGACGTGCTGTGCTGTGAGACAATGGGGGTCATTACGAGTTGGGCGGTAAGGGATAAACGATCCTGGTAAAGGATTACTGGCATCGTTTACCGCTCCCTGCCATTACCACCCACCAACCCGCTAATAGCGCACCGGAACTAACGCTGCCTCAAATAGCGGCATGGGCGCGGGCACGCGACCCTTAATGCCGGAAATACCGCCATGGCGTAAACAGGAGGCCATCACAAGTCAGGCGGACATGCAAATAACAGCCTACTGAAGCTCGAAAAGTACCTTACCGGCATGGAGTAAATACCGGCATCGCGGACCACCCGTAAATGGCCATGTGCAGTGTTCCCAACTGCCACAGGTGCACACAATCAGCACAGGTGGAGGCAATATAGACTGGGCCAGCACAAAAGGAGCACACCCCACCCCTTCCCACACCCAGGCACACACCAAAATAATTCCAATACTACTAGCAATGCTGGGGGTGGAGGACATGATTGCAGTGGAACTGCTGCAACAACAACAACAGGCAGCACAGAGGAGACGCAGGAGGAGAAGGAGGGTGAGGCAGGGCCAGCATGCCCCACCAGTGCAGCCAGTGGTACCAGGCAGGCATCCCCCAATCCCTCGCATCCGAGCCAGTCCATTCAACCTAACCCCTGAGCAGATCCACACCCTGTACCGTCTGGAGCGGGACACCATCACCACCATTGTGGACATGATACATAATGACATTGTCAGCCTGATTGAAATACGCACCACAATCCTACCTCTACTGAAGGTAGTGTCAGGACTCCACTTCCTGGCCACAGGCACCTACCAGCACACAGTGGGGCACATGCATGGCATATCACAACCATTATTCTCACGTACGCTGAACCAAGTGCTTGATGCCCTACTGAAGCACACAGGCAACCACATTTTCCTACCACGGACAGCCCAGGATTTCTCCAACACAAAAGTTGGTTTCCATTCACTGGCTGGCATCCTTGGTTGCATTGGCGCCATCGACTGCACCCATGTCGAATTGGTGGTCCCACATGCCATGGAGGTAATGTACCGCAACCGTAAGTTATACCACTCCATCAACGTGAAAATGGTATGTGACTCAAACAAGGTCATCACACATTGTTGCGCCCGATTCCCTGGATCAACCCATGATTCAATGGTCTTGCGGAACTCCACGATACCACGCTACATGGAGCGACATGCAGGGCAGAGATCCTGGCTTCTCGGTGAGTTGCGTGTCAGGCTCATGGAAATGCGATGTGGGTAGGTGATTGGGGGGAAAGATGCCTGAGAGGATGTACCATGCTCATATACCAAAGCAGGCCAGACTTGACCCAACACCTGACCACAAAAAACAAGACGTAAGCTGCACTACCACGAAAATGATGCAGTGCGACAACCCTTACATAGCCATCAACATGTACACTGCACATAATCAGACCGTAGACCCCACAGCACAATGCCGCAACAAGCAATGAGGGTGGCCAATGCACAGAGCCAAATACCATCATCAAAAAGTACAGGTCTCCATTACTGCGTACAAAGGAGCCACATGAGGGCAAGATACAAGAACACATCCCTACACCAACACAGAGGTCCACCAAAACAGCATGTCACCATTTGTTGTGCAAAGTGAGATCATCATGACACCGCCATCAACGTTGACAGGATGGTAGCATACTTATCACTGCACATCACCCAGATCATGGGAAGAACCATCGTGGACTACCACAGTGCATGAGCAACCACAAGGAATTGCCCCCCCCCCTGCGCCCAATAGACGATGGCATGCACTCCTGCCTATAAGAGGAATACACACATAGCAGTCACATCATGTGTCTCTATTCATACATGGATCTGTTGGTGCATACAGGAAATGCATGCATGCTATGGTGTCATTGATACAGGTCCCATGTGATGTGAGGACTTATACATAATCATTGTTGTCCGCATGCAGGTGATGCAGGCTATCCCTTGAAGAGGTGGCTCCTTACCCCAGTCTGGAACCCGCAGAACAGGCACGAGGAGGACTACAATTGTGCGCATACACGTACCCGTGTGGTGATTGAGCATACCTTCGGCCTTTTGAAGGCACGGTTTCGCTGCCTCAGCAGGTCTGGTGGGGCACTCCTGTACGGCCATGAGAAGGTGGGCAAGATCGCCATGGCATGTGTCATGCTACACAATATGTGCATCAGGCTGAATGTGCCCCTGCCCCCTGACGCTGAACTGCAACCACCTGACGATGAGGATGAGGAGGGTGGAGATGGTGCTGCACTTCAGGGAGGCAGTGATGCACAGGAGGGGCGTGCATGTGTCAGACTCGGATTGACCAATGTTTCTAGCACACATGGATGGAGAGTGTGAGATGGAGGTGGAACTCAGGGCAATGGGTGTGTCAGGGACATGGACACTGTAGACTGTTCACCAATAAAGCACACGTACACAATAAGCAATGTCCTCACATGTGAATTCAGATTTCATTACAGGTGTATTCAGAATATGTAACTAACAGGTGCACAAGCCCTCCACCCAACACACCCACTCCCCCCTCGACCTCCCCCCTCAACTTTCCCACACACCCTCTCCCTCTCCCCCCTCAACTTCCCCACACACCCTCTCCCCCTCTCGCTCCCCCCTCAACTTCCCCACACACCCTATCCCCCCTCCTGCTCCCCCCTCAACTTCCCCACACATGTTGACCACTGGCATGCACCATAAGTCCACATGTGACCAGAATGCCTGGCTGAACCTACAGCCCTTCTCCTCTTCTGGCAGCAGGTGGACCCCTGTCCGACCTGCGCAGTTTCTAGCCAGACCTACGCAGGGGCTGGACTTAGTGGAGCTGGCATTGGAGGATGTCTCAGGTTGGTCTGTCACCTGTGCCGGACGCATGACCTCCATTGCTGCCACAATTTGGAAGAGGACCTGCCTCACCGCTGCCAATTCACTGCAGATGTCTTTTGAGGAGGTCTCAATTGCAGATTTGAGGGATGAGGCACATTCCCTCATCTCATCCCTTGCCCGGCCACATTCCGTAATGTGCTGTGTCAACAGCCCTGTTAACTCTTCATGCCGCTCTGGATGGCCCTGATCCCCTCTTGGCTGTTCACGACACTGGGGGATGTATGAGGTGCCACCGACAGGGTAGGTTCATCATGCACGGTTGGCTTGGGGCTGAAACTACCGGGCCATGAGTCCCCAGGAGACAGCTCATGGCTGTTGCTGTCGTGTATGCTGGATGGGGAGAGGTGTGGTGAATACGGGGGGCCTGTAGTGGTGGTTGTGCCTTGTGGCAGTACATCTGCCTCGTCATCGGACATGGCTCCTGTGGCAGCTGTCCCCCCCACAGTACTACTGGCAGCCGATATAGTGCCTTCTGCCACTGGCTCCAGTGTGTTGGTGGCTCTTGTGGGTGCTGTGGTGGGGGCTGTAGTGCACGTTGGTGCTGTGGGCTTATCTGGTTTTCTTGCCCTTCCGCTGTGGTCCAGGTTGCCCTCTTCCCCTTGATGTAGAGGGGCGGCTTTCTCCCTCCATGCCCCAGGCTTTCTTGTGTGGTGTTGCGGCATCCTCCCTGGAGAGGGAGATGATTAGTGATGGGTCTACATGCATCAGACATGCATTGGTGTAGCTGCATTGATATGGAATGGCAGTTGATTGGCATTGGGGTACTGACATACGAGTTGCTTGGCTTTTGGGAGGGTGATGCAGGGATGCATCTGGAATGGGACATATATGGGGAGCGTCATGCATGTGGACAAGATGGTGCTGTGCACTGCCTGTAGGCAGTCTTGCAAATATGTGTCTGGTGGACCCTGCTTTCCATCATTGCACTGTCAGTTCAGGGGGACATCATCGTGTTGGTCATTGCAGTGTTTCATTTGGGACACCTACCTGCATCGGCCGATGACGGGACTCCTTGCTCCATGTCCCCCACTCCCTCAATAGACTCCATCCCAATGGTGGTTGCGCAGATCTCCTCCCAGGGTTGCATCTTAATGGGGGAGTCCACACCTCCACCTGTTGCCATTGCCTGCTTGCGGTTGGCCGAGAGGATGTTCCGCACGTGTAAACGCAGGTCGTACCAGTGCTTCCGGACATCTTTATGGGTGCGGGGGGTGGTGCCAACGACACTCACCTTCTGCGCCACCTCCGCTCATATCTCCTTCTTCCACTGTACTGCAGGTCGAGACATGTTGGTGGAGAATATGACCTCCGCATGTTCTTGCAGCGTCCCGGCCAGCATATTCAGCTCCTCTGGTGAGAAGCCCTCCTTGCGCAAGCGCTCTACACTTTTTTTTTTTGAGTGCTTTGGGCATGGTAAGATGCTGCAGGTAGTGG
This sequence comes from Ambystoma mexicanum, assembly GCF_040938575.1. Lineage (NCBI taxonomy): Eukaryota > Metazoa > Chordata > Amphibia > Caudata > Ambystomatidae > Ambystoma > Ambystoma mexicanum. The sequence goes on from NC_090936.1 coordinate 593,231,149, forward strand.
TAGAGGTGTGGTAGAGGTGTGATAGTCAGATGGCTCCTGGTTACGGAGGATGGCAATGGATTGTGTTTTTAAAGATGGCCGCCGTGCTCTTTCGTTCCTGTGCAATGACGCTACTTCCGGTTCCACTTATTAGCGGTTACCGCTAATAGCGGTCACCGCTAATGCCGATGGCTTGGGTGGCGGTGGAGCTATCTGGGCTTCGCACAATGCCGGTAAGGGTGATTTTTCGCCCTTTTATGGCATGGCGGAAAGGTCGTTACCGGCATGGCGCAAAGCTCGTGCCCGCGTACTCCTAATCGCCCTCTAATAGCGGCCTTGTGGCAACACGGACACAGTATTTGCTCCATGCCGGTAAGGGCCGTACCTTACCTCCAAACTCGTAATGAGGGCCAATGTGTGTTGTTTTCCGGGTTCTGCGTCAAGTTGCCTAGGTGACGACTGGGCACGTTTGGCTACGCTGCCCAGTAACGTCACCGAGAGAGGCAGAGAATATCAATGATTTGGTGATGTCAAGCTCAGAGGCGGGGGATATGATTTAGTGCTGCAAAGGCAGGTCACCCAGGGCGATGCGGCAAGTGATAAGATTATGACAAGATGGCCGCGCCCTGCTGCCTGATTTCGCTTGTGTTCAAGAGACGAAAACTCTGGTAAGGTGCCAAGGAATTGTTTGTTTGATCGATCGATTTATGGTTAAAAACAAATGGGCGAACCATAGGGACAATAATATTTCTGACCGAACCATTCCTTTAAATCCCAATTAGGAATTGTCACAGTAAGTAATCTTACCAAGCTTCCCTCTAATATTTATTGTGCACTGTGTAGAAATGATTTGCATAACTTTCATTGTTAAATATAGAGACGGGGTGCAACACACAATTCATGTATTTTTGTTGTCTTTCCGAGATCTATCCCCATGTAATGTCCCCACCCACCCTTACAGTCTGTCATCATTTAAATGTTTCTGTAAAATAACTTGTAAGGAGTTATCACAGAAGTATCTTGGGTAAAACAAGCATGGCTCCCTTTTAGAGGGAACCTAACCACAAGCGAGAACTCACACCTATTTCACTGCATTGCCTTTGTAGATATAATAAAAATGAGAACTGCAGCTATGGTATTCAACCAAGTGGAATGTCAATTCAAAGAGGTTTTCTTTGTGCATTTAACATTTCTGCATATGACAAACTCGATGAAACAAAACCTGCTTCCACATGGCAATAGAGTGTATGAACTTGTGCATTTGAAACGAAAAGGCGACCACTCATACGCAAGTTTGCTCCCGGCTTCTATGGCAAGCAATAGATTTTGGCATTTTAGCTTCACTCCATTGAATTGTGCCCTGCAGTGTGGTGCTCATTCATAGAGTGAGAAATGCTAGGCCTTCCTGTCAGGCCAAAGGGCCTTCAGGCATTGCAAAGGTCTATGCACGATTGTGGGGGAAGAAAGAAGAAAGTGAGCAATTTCAGGTCAGGGGCCTCCTCAGACTCGATACCCCTCCTGCTGCTGCTGCTGTTCAGGCAGACGTGATTCCTGTGCCTGCAGGGCTTAGAGATCCAAGCTACTGTTCAATTACCCGCCCATTGAGGCCAAAACCTGTCTGGAAATGCTTGTGGCCTTGTGCAGAAGGGATGTGACCTAACAGTTCGGGCTGGACTGCCCCTTTGGGGGTGGGGCAAGCTTGATTTGCATATGTTCACTGGGAGGACAGCTCAGAGGCAACTCGTTTGTCTAGGAAGCAAGACAACACATAGCAACACAGGCTTGAATCCTGGTCTTGAGCTTAGAAACGGGTCTCCGTTAATAAGAACATTATAAAAGAATAATTATGTCTTTTCCCCTTTTTCTTTAATGGCTTGGCAGGTGAAGAACGATGGTCTGGAGGGTTGCCCAGAGAAATTGCCAGATGGTTTGAGATTAATTCTAAACCTTCCAGACATCACCTTTTTGTTTTTGTGGAGGTTGTACTTGACAGTTTATGGTGTCCTTTGTCAGCACAGAGCAATCACACTGCATCTCCAAGTGCCCCTCAATGTCCTGAACAGCCACCCAGGTGGCCTGTGCCTAAGGCTGGTCCTCTCAGCAATATGTTTCTGCAGGTTCTACACTTGTGTTGGAGTGGAAGGCCGAGGTGAGGCAAATGGAGCGCTAAGTGCAACTTTTGGCAGAGCCATCCATGCACACACATGCCCCTTTGAAGCGCAAGTGAACTGTTGGCAAAGCACTATCAGCATCCCCTGTTTTCATGGTCTCACCCAGTGACCTATTAGTTGCTCCGGCCAGCTTTTAAGTGACCCCAAGTTGGACGGTCAGACCCTGGTTTTATCATCAAATTTCCAGTTATATGTAACGGCCTTCCAAAATGTTCCATTAGTTCAATACCTTTCACTGTCAGTTTAATAGAATACATGGAAGCCTGCAATACCTGTTTAAAAGCCTGGAAATAATCTTCTTGTTACAGGCTAGCTGTGACATTGCAACTGACCGGCTATATGAAACTGACATCACAACTGCTCCCTAATCAGCTACTATGGTTCAGCTGTGATGCCACAATGCCTGCTGCTTGAGGTCACAATTCCGCTGTCACTACAGCATCTAATTTCAGCCTTATAAGCTTTTCATATTCCTTGCTTGGTAAATAGTTTTCTGTGACACTACAGGCATTAATTGCCAGCAACTGTTTCTGCCAGAATGTTCAATTTGTGCACTGCACTACCCACGACAAAAATGTGGTCCAGCTGGACAAAATGAGTTCTACTACTCTCAAAAACTCTCTTGTCAACTTCAAAGCACCCATCCATTTGCCAGCTTGATATGGGAAGTTAATAGGGACCATGACACTGTTGGGAAGGAGAGAGTGTCTTCCCACCCACTTAGGCGATACCGAACAAAAACTAGACAATAATAGAGAACATCCAGGGAGCAGGAGGGAGGGTGCACATAAAGAGGGGGTGCACAATCACCTTTGTAAAGATATGCCAGAGGACCGGGGTCCACGCTACAGTAACAGCTCAGCAGAGTACCCAAGGCCCAACCAACCCTCCCCGGCAATGATGGAGGACTCAGCCAAGGACAAGTCAGAACGGTCCTTTATTTTCCAAACAGACGGGTCATGCAGGAAAAACAAAATTCTCCAGCAATCACAACTCATGAGCCCATGTCACAAGCTTTTATTGTATAGTGACATCACAATCTGTGACCCTTCCCCAAAAACCTAAGAGCCCATTCCATTGGTTAGCTCTGGTAGTATCAACTATAGCTATCCCATATATGAGTGGCCTAACTGGTCCCTTCTAGTCAAGTGGGTTTGCCCGAGACTTCCCCAAACATTATCTATTACATTGGTGCATGGTTGCAGGATGGCCATTGGCCCTTGCCCCAGTACACACCACCCCAGGATGGTGCTCCCTGATTGGCTGGAGCGGGTCCCCCCCAGTCCTGAGACCCTTCACTGTTCACACCGCTCAGTGGACCTTTTCAAGGTCATGAGAAAGACTGTGTCCTCCAAGTGTTGCCACTGATATAGCCACCTAGCCTGGGAGAGTGCCTGCAGGTTGCAATGTTTGTTGGGCAACACATGTAACAATTCCGTCTGTCTTCGCTGGGAACTGCTTCCCTTCCTACCACAGGTAAAGGGCATTGTTCGGCTTGGCTGAGTCCCAGGGGTGAGGACCGCAAAACTGAACTTTTTGGTCTGCTGTTAGTGAGGATTTATTTAGTTATTTTGCAGGTGGCTCCCTTCCCCAGGAACCAGGAATGTTCCATTCGCCCGTGTCTTTGGCTGCGAGCACTGGCCCCCTGTGCTTTGTGCTACAGACTTCGCCCTGTATTCTGAGGCCTGTGGCTTCGTGCAATTTCACTACAGTCATTCTATGGTTTTGATATATATATATATATATATATATATATATATATATATATATATATATATATATATATATATATATATATATATTGTATTGCTTTCTTTCGAGGTTCCTTACATGTCCCAGACGTTCCACATGGTTAGTTGCAATAAACGGTTGCAAGCTTGCTCTGTGTGACTCTTGCTTTCTTGCATTTCTGCATTTGGCTAGTGTAAGTGTAAGGCTTTTGACAGTATGCATATGTGTCTGTTCTCGGTCTACTGAATTGTGTAGGCATGTTCTATGTGTGTGCATGACTGTGCAGGGATGCAAGTTTGCTGTGTGAGTAACATTACTTTGTTGTGGTGTCAGTAATGATGTAAGCAAAACTGGATATTTATCATTAGTCAACCTGGTCCAGTGATGGGGCACCTGTATCTGCGAAGACATCAGCAGGATAGGGTTTGTACGGTTGTCTAAGAGAATACCTGCTCACATACATAGGATGTACTGGCCCTCCTTGGGGCTGGCTAAACAGTAACTGGCATCTCGTTTCTCATTCATCAGACTGTCATGAATATAGGGGACACAAGGTCCATTCCAGGGACTCTCTCTTCACCTTAGTGCATGTATTATAAGCTATATGGTAGATGCAGGTGTGAACGCCATCTTGGCAAGCAGCAGCCAATTTAGAAGTTATGCACAAGCGCAGCAAACAGAACTTTTCGCTCATGCAAGGGGCCTAATACTAATAGACAAACACCACTCCCATCCTAGCCAGGTCTCAGAAATCCACAACCTTCTTCATTGTTCAAAGTGTTACAGGCCCTCGCGTCCTGGGAAGAATGCACTCTGCAAGGTCATGAGAAGGGAGCAGAGCACCTCTTGGCAGTACCATCCCACAAAACAGATAGCAAGACCCTGCTGCCCCCAACAATCCCCACATGAGAAATACAGCCTTGTTATGCTTTCACAAGACGATGTTGGGCCCTAGATTGAAACACACCTTGCGCTTCACTCTAGATTTCATTGAGTTGGGTTGTTAGCAGCATGGTCACGGGTGGATGGTGGTGAAGCCCACACCTCCTGGTTGGTAGAATGAGAAAGCGAAGTCCCAGATACTTTGCACTATTTAGATGAAAGGATTAATATTGAGATAGTAGTTGAGTTAGAAAGCCAAGTGGTTTTATTAAAGTGGTAAAGACATATAGTCTTAGTGAGTCAGCCGACACTTGTTTCGACCTCTGGGGTCCTTATCAAGGCTAGAAATTGCTTGCATTGCCCCTGTGATTTCTGGGCTGATGGTCTCCTGTAAAGCCTAAAGTGTGCTTAGGTCCGTCCTCTGTAATGGTGGGCTGCTCCTGGGTAGGCTTCTGTCCGCGAATGCATCGCTGCGAATTGCAACTCTTATCAGTCACCTCATAAGGGTTTCAATTCACAGCGACAACCACTTGGGTTTCTAAATCAACTACTGCCTCGATATTAATCCTTTCAACTAAATAGCGCAAAATATCCGGGACTTCGCTTTCTCATTGTTAGGCTTTCAACCCATGACCACTGTATGCCACAGTACCATCCAAACCCAGACCACCTACCATAAAACCATTACACCCCTCAATCGATCACTAACATCAGACGGCAAGGCTATCATTCCTTGACCAATAGGTCACATGATTTGTGCCATGAGGTGCAGCGTGGTATTTGAATTATAGCTCAAAACTAAGGTGGAGGACCTTGGGAGTTGCTGATCTGTCTTGGAACAAGTGAAGTGTGAGTGTGACCTTGGTTCTCACACAAGCCCATCCCTGTATCTGCCAGGTGCATTGTTACCATCGTAATAATAACATTGGGCCTCATTACGAGTACGGCAGTAGGGGGTTAACGGCACCGGTAAGGATGCCAGTGCCGTTAACCCCCTACCGGCGCATTCCGAGGTCCCTTAGCGGGTCCCACTAAGGCCGGCTGGTTTTACCAGCCGCCCTTAGCGGGAGCCATTAAGGGACCAGGGAGCTAATAACGGGCCCGCTATTTGCGGGCCCGTTATTAGCTCCTTCCCCATTCCCATTGAGCCCTATGGGGGCTCGAATGGGAATGGGGAATGGTTTTCAGAATGGGGACTTACCGGGTCCTCCAAGGTTGGAATGACCCGGTAAATCCCCATTACGACTACCCGGACCCGAGTTTGGAGGTAGCCATGGTGCTAATAGCACCATGGCTACCTCCAAAATCGTAATGAGGCCCATTGTGTGTTACAGCAGCTAATTGTTAGGTCAGCTCACCGTGGATGACGAGCACAGCAGCTCCCGCATGAACAGAGATGGACAGATGAAGATGGACGAACGGCCTGGCATCCCATATGGAGCAGGCCCTGCATCTATAGGCCTCCACCAATCCGTATTGTATTGTACAATAGGACGTCATTAGTGATGCTTTTTATGCTTATAACATACTGCACATGTCAACAGACCTCAGAATGTTCTGGGGCAGCTGAGTTCTTTGCTATTGCATTCCTAATTTTATAGAAATAAATACTTGTTATCCTTGCAAGAGTGTCTTGGACCTTTTTACCTAGCAGGCTGTATTTTTTCTGGTGTGGGCATGCAGAGGCGTGCTTTCACCAACTCTGCCCAACTTCGCTTTAGCCAAAATGCCCACACTCATTCTAAATTCCTCTGATCAATTTTCCCAAACCTTGGACTATGGTCCCCCGAGAGCATTCACCTACAGCGCTTTGAGGCCATATTAATGGAATAAAGGTGCTTTACAAATGACAAAGTACATTATATGTGAGCAAGAAGCTACATGTTATTACTTATCTTAAAGTACAAATTGAAAACCTTTTTTTAAAAACTTGTTTATTTTAAATTCAGTTGCACACACCTAGTTGTCATATCGATACATAGACCATGATTTGACTGAGCATCATAGCAAAACATAACTAAGAGAACATCGTCAGGTTCCTCTAAAACCCCACCCTCCCCTCCTCCCGCCTCCCCCAGCGCAAGCCACCCCCTGGTCTGGCGGGGTCATATTCCAGAAGTGGGGACCAGATATTTGCGAACCGGTGCAGGAGGCCTGCCTTGGCTGCCATGACTTTTTCCACCACCAAGATGTCCCATAACTTGGCTCACCACAGAAACATTGAGGGGCCTTCGGCGGTTTTCCAGGAACGGGCAATAGTAATTTTACCAGCTAGTAGCAGTTGCGTGAGGAGATTAGCTGTCCTCCCCGTCCGTGGGTAAACCTCCGAAACCGGTGCACCCAATAAGACAACTGCCGTATCCCTGGGAATCGCCACTTGTGTGATGTCTTTTATAGCCGCTACACATTGTTTCCAAAATGATTGCACCATGGGGCAGGTCCACCACATGTGTAGGTACGAGCCAGGCTGCCCACATTTGCGCCAGCACTGGGGGTCAAGGGATTGATTGAAGTGATGGAGGCTAGCCGGAGGATAGTACCAGTGCAAAAGCAGTTTGTGGGCACATTCTCGATTAGTGATACAGAAGGAGGAGGAGTGAGTTCTAGTCCAAATGTCCACCCATGTCTGGTGTTCCAAGGGATGGCCCAGGTCCGCCTCCCATTTGGACATATAAGAGGGTCTTGTGGAAAGTGAGTACTCTTGTAGCAATTTATAGAGACTGGAGGTATTCCTCCTTAGTGGCAGACCTTGGAAGGTGAGCGCCAGGTGGCTGGGAGTTTGTGTGGCTTCCTGTCAAGTTTGGGGATGAGAGCACCAGTGCCGAAATTGTGTGTAAGAGAACCTATCTGTTTCAGCCAAATGGAAAGTCACTTTACAAAGTTCAAAAGTTTGGGGCTGGCCATTTTCAAGTAGTTATCCCAGGCATTCTTGTCTCCCCGCTACCCAGTTCTTGAAGTTGGATGGGCACAACCCAGGTGAGAAGGCCGGGTTATGGAAAATCGGAGAGAGCGGGCCAAGACCACGTGGGATGCCTCTATATTTCAGCGCCCAATCCCACACACTGAGTGTTTTTAGTAGATGCCAAGATCTTTGCCCAAGTGCCTCCGCAAGGGGGGCCGAATATGCGGGAGAAAGTGGAGGGGAAGTGGGAGACGGAACTGCTCCAACTCCACCCATTTCGGATGGCCAGTGTTCAAGCCCCCGGCATGGACGTTCACCAGTTGTGAAGCTACTTGATATTTACGCAAGTTTTGGACCTCCAAACCTCCCAGGTGGGAACTGCCCATCATTACCTTTTGAGATCTTCTCGCATTCTTGCCCTTCCACACAGAACAGAGCATTGTTCTCTGCAAATGCAAGAGGGGAGAGGGTGGGATTGTGGTGGGCAGGGAGGAGCAAGCGTAAAGGAAGCGTGGGAGAAGGTTCAATTTGCAGGCAGTTATCCGCCCAATGAGGTATATTTCCTGTGAGGTCCATCACTCTAGGGCCTTCTCCAGTTCCTTAAAAAGAGGCGGGGGGAGTTTGCTGAATACATGTCTTTCGTGTGGGCTAGGAATTGGACACCCAAGTAGGGTATAGACTTTTTGTTGCATTAATCGGGCAGAGGGATTCAAGGTCTTCCCATTCCCGGGGCTCCAAGCCCACCCCTAGGGCTGTAGACTTCCCAAAGTTAATAGTGAAAACCACGACCCTCCCAAACCTGCAGAGCTCCTGAAGGGAGGATATCAAGGAGGGACGGATATCTGTTATGGAGAGTAGGAGGTCATCAGCATGAAGTGAGATTTTATGCTGGGAGGTGCCGACTGGTAGCCCCCTAATATTAGGATCCATACGAATTCGCTGGGTGAGGGGCTCCATCACTAGGGCGAACTGAAGAGGGGATAGGGGACATCCCTGTCTGGTTCCACAAGTCAAGGGTATAGGGTCCGTTAGACTATGGTTAACCTGTAGGAATGTTTTGAGGGATCAGTAGTTGGCCAGTACCATTTTACAGAAAGTTGGGCCAAAGTGGAAGGCTTCTAGGATGGAGTTGAAGAAAAGTCCATTCCACTTTATCAAAGGCCTTAAAGGGATCAATGGCCAGCAGGGCAAGCTTGTGCGAGTCTTGGGTCGCTAAATCTATCAGACTCAATGCCCTTCGGATGTTATCCCTGGTGGACCTGTTCAAAATAAACCCCATATAATCTGGGTCGATTAGGTAGGGCAGGGGCGCCGCCGCCAGACGGTTCGCCAAGATTTTTCGAATAGATGTTAGCTGTTACGCTCACCTGGTATCCACGGGGATGCCACCCAGTCCTGGTTGGATGATTTGCACTCTCGAACCCTCTCCCGGTCCCTTGGTAATACATCTGGTTAAAGATGGGTCTGCAAAATAGGAGAGCTGGATTCAATACCAGATTGTCTTTATGTTTTCCCAACTCCCTTGGCCTCAACTCCTTCCTTCCCCTTGGGCCTTCTCCTCACCTTAATATTGTAAAAGGTGAATTCTCCGTCCTGCTCCTCGTGGCAGGGGCACGTAGATGTGGGGGCGAGCAGTGACCAAGTTACTTCACTAGTGCAAGCCCTCCTGCGGGAATACAGGCCTGCTGTGACTCCGGAGGTTTGCTGCTTTACAGTCTTTATATGCAGTTCTTATGTTCCTCTTAGTTCGAATAATAATGCCTTGCTTCTTTCCTGTTAGGTATGAAAAGGTATTTTGGTGTTGTCATGCAGTTTGAAGATGAGCTTGGGCGGGTAGGCCGAAAGCGCAGTGTGTACGATGCTGTCCGGTGAGTAATGCGCGGCACTGTTTTGCCTTTTATATTGCTAACCTGTGTCTTTTCTCTCCTTGCAGGTTGCGATGTTCCTCGCCGAGCGCCGTAATGTTCCAGCAATGATACTGACCAGGAGATGACTACCCAGGTAAGAATTGTGTGGCTTTCTTCATTCGGGAGGAAACCTGAGTAAACGCTTACTAATGCTGTCTTTCTTTCTCCTCTTTCCAAGTTATGGTATTCCAGGATGCATGCGGTGCCGGATGATGGAGTTTGTACCTTCAGGTGAGTGGAACTGAAGTCAGCGATGGATTAAAGACAGGATACTGTTCCAGGTAAGTTTCGTAGTGTTCTTTCTCTCTCTGCAGATCATTGGTTTCAGGTAAACTGGCATCAAAGAACTGGACACGATGAGCGTTACGCTGTCCACAACAGAATAACGCAAAGCATGTTCTGCTGTTTGGGTGTGGTTTAAATAGTCTCATGTAAAGTAGTCCAGGTAAAATAGTCCCAGGCCTGCCACACCCAAAGTAGTCCAGGTAAAGTAGTCCCAGGCCCGCCACACCCAAAAGGCTAGACCGCATAGCTCAGTTCCTTGTAAATGAGCTATTTTTATTTTCATTTTTATTTTATTTTTATTTAAAATGTTTGCACATTTTTTTACAAAAATTCTTACATCCTTCATGAAAAAGAAAAAAGACATACGGTCCTAAAGGTTCCAAGGAAGGGAGAGAGTGGGAGAAAAATAGAAATAGAGATCGAAATTAGCTGTTTCTAATCTCTTGTAAGGTCAATGTTCTGCAGGAAATGAGTCACTGCGATGGTCTCGTACATTCTCTCTCCTTCCATTAAACGATTCCACCAGAACTCCTCATCGTAATAAGATATGTCCTTGAACAGATGAATCATATGGATCTTCCTCTCTTTCTCCAGGCCTTTACAGTCCAAAAGGAGATGTCTGATAGTTTCTTTTTGTTCCGTCATCTCACAGAACCGACATAGGTATGATGTCAAAATTCCTCTGATGGCTCTGACTTCATTTGTTGCGATGATGTTCAAACGAGCTCTCATAAAGGTTTGCCTGGACTGGCGGTTTGGAAATTTCTTCAGATAGGGTCTCGTGTCATTCAGTTTTCTGCTTACCAGTAGAATTTGCGATACTGATTTGTAAGCAGAAGCGGAGTCTTGGTTTTTTATCCAGTCCCATATTTCTGGTTTAGTGATCACTTTTGTTGGATTATTTATAAGCTCAGATTCCGAAGATCCTATATAAATGTATATATGTAACTGAGCTATGCGTGTGCCTCCATGTTGGCTGAACCCCCCCCAAGTTAAATAGTCCCAAGTAAATAGTCCCATTCTAATGTTGGTCTTCATGATGGTTATGAGCCTGGCACCAAAGCCGCCAGGACTGACTCCAAGAGTGTCTTGGATGAGGTTTTAAGGCCTTTGGCCTGGCCCTAACTGGAAGGCTGACTTGCCAGTGAGGGCCAGGGACAAGGGTCATGACAGCACTCCCCCCCCAAGGCCCCTCCCACGGTGGCACTTCTGCCTGGTCCTGGTTTGGTTGGGTAATTCTGATGAAACATTTTTTTTTTTCAACATGGTATTTTATTGGCATTAAATAACAGTAGCTTTTTTTGTCTTTATGACCTGCTATTAAGAACATAATAAGACAAATTTAACTGTAGGGTTGCCTCAACTGAGGCTAACATAAACATGAACATAACTGGGGGTGTGTTCCGGGGTGGAACGGAGGGGATTGCCGTCGACTCGTTTCAGTGTTACTGAGCCTCAGTTCATTGGTCGCGGTTGGGGGGACTGCTGCGTGCCCGGGCTGGGGCGCCCTTAGTTTGCTAGTCCATCTTAGTCAGCCATTTGAGTGGTGGTGGTTGTCTGGCTATGCCTGGAAATTTCTGTGCAAAGTCAAAAAATGGGTCCCAAGTGTTGTGGAACTTGTTCCTGTTTCCTTGGTGGATGGCAGTGATTTTCTCAGCTGCGGCGATGTCCCAACATTTTACCCACTATACCGGGATTGCTGGGCCTTCAGGGAGTTTCCATAGTTTGGCAATGGAAATTTTGGCTGCCGTCAGTAGACGTGTGCAGAGGACTGCCAAGTTGCCGGTTAAAGGGAATTGTCCTTCTCCTGTGTCTCCCAATAGGATAATGCCTGGGTCCCATGGGATTGCTAGGCCTGTGATCTGTCGGATATGTTCCAGGACCTCCCTCCAGAATCTTTCCGCTATCGGGCATGCCCAGAGGAGGTGGAACAGTGAGCCTGTGTCTTTGCAGCCTCGCCAGCATTGGGGTGGAATAGCGGGGTTGCATTTGTGTAAAATTTTGGGGGTCATGTACCATCTGTAGCAGACTTTAATGGCTCCTTCTTTATTCGTTACACATCTGGAGGCCTTGTGAGTTCTTGCCCAGATGTGGGTCTAGCTAGTCACGTCCAGTTCCCTACCCAGATCTCTCTCCCACCGCTTCATATAGGGTTCCTTGGCTTGTGGGTCTGTCCTGTCCAGTAGCCTGTACAGGGTCGCAATCTTTCCTTTGGGCAGGGTTAATGTTAGTGTATGTTCCAGTGCCGTGTGTACTCTGTTTCCGTGCGTCCGCATTGTGTCGTGGGATAATCAGTGTTGGAACTGGGCGTATCGGAACCTCTCGGTCTCTGGTATCTGAAATTTCCTTTTACAGCCCTCGAATGTGAGAAGGGAGTCTCCCTCGTAGAAGTCCGCCACGTGCTTCAGCCCTCCCGCCTTCCATCTGGCAAAGACATTTTGCCCCTGGCCTGGGTTGAAGTTCGGGTTTTCCCAGATTGGTGAAAGCGGACCCGTTGTGCTTCTGCACTTCCACTTCCTTGCTGCCTGCTTCCAGCTGCATACTGTGTTCCTCGTGGTTGATAGTAGCCCGGTGTTTGGGGGGTATTTAGGCCATCTGATGTGTGGGAGGGATTCCAGGGGGTGTTGGCTCCAGTCCTCTTCCAGTTTCAGCCAGCGGGGTTTACCGTCTCTCTGTTGCCACATGAATGCCACTGCGAGTTGCGCGGACATACAGTACCTCTCGACCGCGGGGACTGCCATGCCTAAGGTCCCAGGGCTTCTGAGCATGACCTTCCTAGTTACTCAGGGTTTCTTACCCCCCAGACAAATTTTAGCATATTTGCTTGCAGTTTCTGTTTGGCTTTTTTCGGGAATGCCACTGGGAGGACCTGGCAGTGATATAACAGCCTGGTTGGGGAGGATCACAACGCTCAAAATGAACCTAATCCCCAGACTATCTCTTGATCTTGCCAGTTGGCCATGTCTGCTTGCAGGTCTTTCAGTAGGGCCGGGAAGTTCAGCTTATAGGTTCGTTCTGCGTGTTTGGGTAGGCGGACGCCTAGATAGTTCAGGTGTGATTTGGCCCATGGGATCGGAAGGTTATCTGCTAGCGAGTCCAGTGTTGTTTTAGGAATATTGATACCCAGTGCTACAGACTTTTTAGGGTTGATTGAGAACCCCAAGGCTTCTTTGAAGTGGCTCAACTCTTCCCATAGTGCTTTCAGGGATGTGTCTGGATGCTCCAGTGTTAACAGCACACCATCGGCATACAAGGCTACTTTATAATTGTTGTCCTTGAATTTGAGGCCCTGGATTGCCATGTTTTGTCGGGTCCTGGCTGCGAATGGTTCCATTGATAGGGCAAAGATGAGGGGTGATAGGGGGCAGCCTTGGCGGGTGCCTCTGATGATTTAGATCCTAGGGGACATGGCTCAGTTGATTCTCAGGTTTGTGAAGTGGTGCTGATAATTTGCCATTGTCCATTTTCGGAATCGAATCTTGGCCCCAGCCCATAGTGTTTCAGTGTTTCCCCTATATATCTCTCCAGTCTAGCATATCAAACGCTTTATGTGCATCGAGCGATACTATTGCTAATTCCCTTCCCGTTCTGTTGGCGGTTTCGATGATGTTCAAGGTGCGTCTGATGTTGTCCATAGTGCTACGACCCGGGATGAAGCCCGTCTGGTCTGGGTGAATAAGGTCTGGGAGAAGCCTGGCGAGCCTGTTCGCTAGTAGTTTCGAGAAGATTTTAGAGTCTACGTTCATTAAGGCTATGGGGCGGTATGACGAGCAGAGTTCTGGTTTCACACCAGGTTTCGGAATCAGGATCCTGATTGATTCTTCCATTGAGGGGGTGGTAGTTCACGTTTCCAGAAACAAATTAAAGAGTGAGGCCAGGTGGGGGGCCAGGATGTGGTTGAATATTTTGTAAAAAGGTGCCGGAAGTCCGTCAGGCCCAGGGGCTGTGTTTTTCAATGCACGGATTACTTCCGCTACCTCTCCCGGGGTTATGGGGTCTTCCAGGGAGTCAGTCTGTGGGCGGCGTGCCGGGCTTGCAACCTTACTCAGGTAGGCCCTGTGTGTGATTACCTCTGTGGGTTTCCCCGACATCACGTTTCTGTGATATTCGGACATGATGGCCAGTTTCTCTGGGTCTGAGCAGCAGGGGAGTCCCATCCCGGTCCCGCAGGGATGTGATGTTGTTTCTGGTGTGGACTTTTTTAAGCTTATGTACCAGCAATCGGTTGGTCTTATTGCTGTTCACGTAGTAGTACTGTTTCGTGTATGTTAGAGCTCAGGCTGTTTGGTCTGCCAGGTGCATTTCCAGAGTTACTTTCGCTTTGCTGAGCTTAAACGAGATGCATGGATGTATTCACTAGGTTCACGTGATCTGTCTTGGGGGCTGTATCCCTTCCAATCAACTAAGTAGTATAGTTTGGATCTGGTGTATTTTGAGTCTAGGATATCCTTTAGTTCAAACTCTGGTTCTCCGTCAACTAATACTGGTTTTGGTGGTATTGTAACCCGAGTACCGGGTTGTACCGGTTTCAGGAGTGATACGTGAAACACAGGAGGAATCTGCATAGTGGGTGATAGGGCTAATTTAACTGCCACTGGATTTATTATGGATTCAATAGAATAAGGTCCCAGATATCGGGGACGAAAGGTCCGAGTCCCTTTTATGGACACATATTTTGATGCTAACAAGTCCTTGTCTCCAATTTGATAGTCAGGGGCTTTACTACGATGTTGGTCAGCACATTTCTTTTGTCTGTTCTTGGCTTGGAGTAAAGCTGCTTCTTTGAAGGCCTGGGAAATAGTCGTATGTAGGGTTTTAACCGCTGGCATTTCCAAAGGGGTTGGGAGATCCAATTCTGAAGTATGTGGATGTCTACCATATATAGTATAGAAAGGGGTTTGTCCAGTGCTGGTGTGTAATGAATTATTATAGGCATATTCAGCTATCCATAACAAGTCCTTCCAATTGCTTTCCACTTGATGTAACATGCAACGTAAGTATTGCTAGAGGGTTTGGTTTGTTCTTTCTGTTTGGCCATCTGTTTGAGGATGGTAACTTCTGGATAGTCGAACGTCGATTTGGGCCATTGAACAGCATTTCCTCCAGAAGTTGGATACGAACTGACTACCTCGATCTGAGATCAAGACCAATGGAAAGCCACGTAGCCGTACAATTTCCTCCAGGAATACTTTTTCTAAATTGGATGCATTTGGAAGACCCTTAAAAGGAATAAAGTGTGCCATTTTAGAGAACAAGTCTACAACTACTAAGATGGTGTTGAATCCTTGACTGGGAGGTAGATCTGTAATGAAATCAAGGGACGGTGTGTGCCATGGTGCGGGAGGAATTTCCAGTGGTTGGAGAAGACCAATTGTTTTGTGCACACACCCCGCAAGACTGAATACATTGTATGTTGTTTTTACACCATGTGGGCCACCAATAGTTTCGTTTTACTTTAGCTAGAGTTTTGGCAATTCCAGGATGACCTTCAATCAGGGAGTCGTGATAACCTGAAATAACCTGCTCTTGTAAATCTTTACTTGGCAAGTATAGACGGTTCCTAAAATATGGTAACTGGTCTTTAATGGTGTAATGTTCTCCTTGAGTACACCACTCTTGTGAGAAAGTTGGATCCATTAAGAGTTGGATCTTTTTTTGGAGTTCACCCTGTATCAATGTTGTCATAAGACCCAGGAGTTTGTCTTCTGGAATGATGGCTACTGGATCTGGAGTTATGTATACCTTTTCATCAATACCCATGCGGGACAAGGCGTCAGCCTTTCCGTTTCGGACTCCTTGCCGGTAGGTGATCACATAGTCATATACAGCAAAGAAAAGAGCCCACCGCAGTTGACGGGATGATCGAGCCTTTGCTGTTTTTAGGTATTGCAGGTTTCGATGATCAGTTATGATCGTGACAGTATGTCTAGCACCAAGGAGATAGTGTCGCCATGCCTTGAAAGCTGATTTTATAGCCAAGAGTTCTTTGTCTGTGATAGCATAGTTGAGTTCGGGAGGTGAGAATTTTCGTGACCAGAAGGCCACAGGGTGTAACTAGTCAGTTCCTGGGTCCCTTTGTGAGAGAACAGCTCCCATAGCCATGCTAGAGGCATCTGTTTCAACTATATAAGGGAGGTCTGGGCGAGGATGCCGTAGAACTGGAGCAGAAGTAATTTTCTTAAGTTCTTGAATGGCCTTCTCTGCTTCCTCGGTCCAATGGAACTTTTCATTGTTTTTTCTCAATAGTGATGTAATTGGATGCACTATTTGGGAAAAATCTGGGATGAATCGGCGGTAAAAGTTTGCAAAGCCCAACATACTCTGGATTCCTTTAAATGAAGTTGGTGACGACCAGTTAAGAATGGCATCTACCTTGTGCCTATCCATTTTGATACCTTTTGGTGTGAGGATAAAACCGAGGAACTCCACTTCGGTGACATGAAAAGAGCATTTTCCGAGTTTAGCATACAGTTTATGTTGGCGGGGTTTAGTAAGGACGGAACGGACATGCCCGACATGGTCTTCTTTTGTAGCAGAATACACTAAGATGTCATCAATGTAAACCAGGGCGCAAACGTCGATTAATTCCCGCAAAACATAATTCACAAAGTACTGGAATGCAGCAGGAGCGTTGCAAAGTCCAAAAGGCATTACCTGGTATTCATACAAGCCGTATTTGGTACGAAAGGTGGTTTTCCATTCGTCTCCTTTCTTCACTCGAACAAGATGGTGCGCCCCCCTAAGATCCAGTATGGTATAGATTTGGGCGTCTTTGACTTCATCCAATAATTCGGGAATAAGGGGCAGTGGATAACGTTTTTTTACTGTGATCCGGTTTAATGCGCGATAGTCGGTGCAAGTCCTCAAATCTCCTTCCTTCTTTGGTACGAAGAATAAGGGACTGGCTGCCGGTGATTTAGATGGGCGGATAAATCCATTTGCCAGGTACTGATCAAGATAAGATTTCAAAGGGAGGTTTTCTGGTTCAGTAAGTGCATAGATTCGACCACAAGGAATTTGCGCACCAGGTATGAGGTCGATCTGACAATCGTAGGGCCTGTGCGGTGGTAGAGTATTGGCTTGTTCTTTCTGGAACATCTCTTGAAAATCTTGGTATTCATTTGGTAGAGTACTAGTCACACCTAGTACAATCGCTGCCATACTGGCAGTAGCAGATGTACATAAGTCTGTTTTCCCCTTTTCTTGGTAATAACAGGTGCAAGCACAATCATCAGAAAGGGCCAACTTCTTGGCACGCCAATCTATTACAGGGTTGTGAGCTACCAACCATGGCATCCCTAAGATTAGTCGAAACTGAGGAGCTTTGATGAGATCGAATGCAATAGATTCTCGGTGTCCGTCCTTGCACAGTAGGGTTAGTGCTGCTGTACATGGGGTTACTGGTCCGGAAGCTATTTCTGTCCCATCAACAGCAGTACATTTTTCAGTAGTCGACTTAGAGCATAAGGGAAGCCCCATCTCTGCTGCCAGATCTTGGTCTTCATAATTCCCAACTGCTCCGCTGTCTATGTATGCTTCGACAGCATGCATCCGAGATGGTTGTTGCAAAGTGTGAGGTCTGTGGCTCATCCTTCTCGCTCGACAAGCGGACCTCTAAGCTTGCTGGGCTTGGTAGTTTTCCGACTCCTTGTTATTATCTTCCTTCTCTGTGGCTCCAACAGATCTCCTTGGTGGTTTCACTGGACATTATTTGAGGAAGTGGCCTGATTTTCCGCAATATAAGCATAATTGCTGTTGCCTTCTCTTGTCTCTTTCAGTTTTAGTTAAAGGGGGGCCGTACACCTCCAATTTACATGGGTTCTACCGTGTTTCCCAATGTACGTGGAACATTATCCTTCGACCGGACATACACAGCTTGAGTGTCTAACCCTACCCGGTCCGATTTTCGGTCTTGTAATCTGTGATCTAATTGCACCACAAGGTTGATGAATTCTGCACAGTCTTTAGGTGGGTTAACTACTTGAGCAAGGACATCCTTTAGTTCCCCTCGTAGACCCTGATGAAATAGTGGGGTCCTTATTTCCTCAAGCCACCCAGCTGCAACGACTAGTCTGTTAAATGTTGCTATATATGTAAGCAAGTTTTGACTTCCTTGACGGAGTGACAAACGTTTGTTGTCTAATGCTTGGCTTTGGGGATGACGAGCAAAGAGTTTTTCCATTTCCATCTGGAAACCCCCAAAAGTCATGTAACAACGGGTCATCTTGACTTACCAATGGTACTGACCAATCCGCAGCACTGCCGCTCAGATATGAAAAAACAAAAGCAACCCGCGCTTGGTCGTTAGGAAAAGCCTCAGGTCTGCAAAGGAAATGAAGACGACACTGGTTCATGAACATTACATACTTCATGGGGTCCCCTGTAAATCGTTCAGGTGGAGCTAAAAAACTGCCCCAGGAAGGGTTATTTGTACTGGATTGGTGGAAGAAGTTGGTACAGGTGCTGGCGGAATGTTACCAGGCAATGGGGTCTGTCCTGCCTGTGATTGGAGCAATTGTCTACTTATTTCGTCGGTACGATCCTTAATAACAATCAAATCCCTCCTAAGAGCGTTGGTTTCTTGCCTGGCTGAATCTACTTCAGCGTGTTTGGGTCTGCAAAATAGGAGAGCTGAATTCAATACCAGATTGTCTTTATGTTTTCCCACCTCCCTTGGCCTCAACTCCTTCCTCCACCTTGGGCCTTCTCCTCACCTTAATATTGTAAAAGGTGAATTCTTGCTCCTGCTCCTCGTGGCAAGGGCGCATAGGTGTGGGGGCGAGCAGCGACCAAGTTACTTTACTGGTGCAAGCCCCCATGTGGATTCCCAGGCCTGCTGCGACTCCGGAGGTTTGCTGCTTTACAGTCTTTATATGCAGTTCTTATGTTCCTCTTAGTTCGAATAATAATGTCTTGCTTCATTCCTTTTAGGTATGGAAAGGTACGCGCGGTGTGCACAATGCTGTCCAGTGAGTAATGCGCGATGCGCGGCGCTGTTTCGGCTTTTATATTGCTAACCTGTGTCTTTTCTCTCCTTACAGGTTGCGATGTTCCTCGCCGAGCGCCGTAATGTTCCTGCAATGATACTGACCAGGAGATGACTACCCAGGTAAGAATTGTGTGGCTTTCTTCATTCGGGAGGAAACCTGAGTAAACGCTTACTAATGCTGTGTTTCTTTCTCCTCTTTCCAGGTTATGGTATTCCAGGATGCATGCGGTGCCGGATGATGGAGTTTGTACCTTCAGGGGAGAGGAACTGAAGTCAGCGATGGATTAAAGACAGGATACTGTTCCAGGTAAGTTTCGTAGTGTTCTTTCTCTCTCTGCAGATCCTTCGGTTCAGGTAAGCTGGCATCAAAGAACTGGACACGGTGAGCGTTACGCTGCACACAGCAGAATAACGCAAAGCATGTTCTGCTGTTTGGGTGTGGTTTAAATAGTCTCAGGTAAAGTAGTCCAGGTAAAATAGTCCCAGGCCTGCCACACCCAAAGTAGTCCCAGACCTGCCACACCCAAAAGACTAGACCGCATAGCTCAGTTCCTTGTAACTGAGCTATGTGTGTGCTTCCATGTTGGCTGAACCCCCCCCCCCAAGTTAAATAGTCCCAAGTAAATAGTCTCATTCTAATGTTGGTCTTCATGATGGTTATGAGCCTGGCGCCAAAGGCACCAGGACTGACTCCTAGAGAGTCTTGGATGAGGTTTTAAGGCCTTTGACCTGGCCCTAACTGGAAGGCTGATTTGCCAGTGAGGGCCAGGGGCAAGGGTCATGACATTAGAATCAATGTTCAGTAGAGAGATGGCTTTATATGAGCTGTTTTCTCTGGGATCTTTGCCAGGTTTAAGGAAGAGAATGGTTATAGATTCCTGCATAGAGGGTGTGATGGTGCCCAAGATGGCAAGGGAGTTAAAGAGGGCAGTCAGTGGAGCTGTTAGTTGGGGGAGAAATACCTTATAAAACCTTGTTGTGAACCCGTCAGGGCCCAGGGCTCTAGGCTTCAGAGACTTGATGGCTGCCTCCACCTCCTCCCCTGTAATCGGGGCGTCCAAGCCTACCCTGTCAGGCCCCTCGAGTTGTGGAAGGGTCGCACCCTGTAGATAGTTCCTTTGTTCAGCTTCGTCCCCTGGGGATGCGATGCCGATATCGTTTCAGAGAGGTGGGCAGCTGCCAGTTGTAGTTTCACCCCATCTGTGTATTGGATCTGGCATTGAGGGTCGCGCAGGCCCACTATGATGTTCCTCCTCTTAGTCTTGGCTAGTTTTTCCACTAAAAGTTTGTTTGCTTTGTTGTTTTCAGCGTAATAACTTGGTTTAGGTTTGGTCAGTAGATGGGCTGTCTCCTCTGCGTAGTGGTCCTCCAACTTCTTCCGGGCTGTCTGTAGGGCCCGGTGAGCTTTGGCAGTCCAACTTTTTTTGTGGTGGGTCTCAGCCTTTTGCACTTCTCCCTCCAGATCCAAGCGAGTTCGTCGTTTACGTTTGTGATTTGCCGCCCCATGTGCAATCAGTACTCGTACCACTGCTTTCATGGCGTCCCAGGTATTGGCTGAGGACGTGTCTTCCACTGGGTTTTCCCGGAAAAAGTTCTGATTCACATTAGCTACAGCATTCCTCAGTGACATGTCATTCAGGATAGGGTCATATAACTTCTAGCAGCGTCGGGGAGGCCGAGTAGGGTCGTGTGCTCAAAGGGTTAGTTTAAACGGGGCGTGGTATAAGAGTACCTTTGTCTCTATGGTCACATCGTCCACGAAGGCTAAAACTTGTGGGCAGGTTAGCAGAAGGTCTATACGGGAGGATGTCCTGTGAACATGCGAGAAGAAGTCTTTTTCACCTGGGTGTAGAACCCTCCACATGTCTACGATCCGCAGGGTACTGAACAGATGGAGGAGGCCTACAGCGATCTTGAAGTCTCTGGGGGCTGGAGAGTGTGATCTGTCCCATAGGGGCCCCGGGACCCTGTTAAAGTCTCCAATGACAATTATTTGGCCTTCCACAAAAGGAAGGAGGTCCCTCTGTAGTGCTTCGTATAATGTTTCTTGCACTTCCTTGGGGACATAGACCAAGATGAGGGAGTAAAGTTGCCCGTAGATAAAGCCCTTGACTGCTGTGTATCGCCCCACCAGACAAAGTAATGTCTCCAATGCTTTGAACTGGATTCCCCTGGCTAAGAGTACGGCCATTCCTCCTTCTTTGTTCTACTAGAGGCTAAATATTGGAGTGGGAACTGCTTACTGCGAAGGCGGGGGAAGTCTGGTGGCAATAGGTGTGCTTCCTGCAGAAAGACCACATAGGCCTCCATGTTTTGGAGCTGTTGTAATGTCGATTTCCGTTTGGGGGCGGGGCGAGTTCAGGCTCTTAATATTCAGAGAGATGAAGTTGAGTTTCTGATGTGATGCAGGTTCCTCTGGGGTGCTCCTGTTCTGTTGGCGAGGTGTGGGGGCCGGTGCAGCTCAGTTGTCATCTAGGGTATCTATGCTTTGGATTCCACCGTGCAACCAAGATTTTAACTGAGGCTTCCAACGTGAAGCCATAACACCAAACTTAAGGGATGCCGACCATTTTTCGTCAGAGACAATCCCAAATAACAAACAAAATTGTCTGTGGTTTACTCCAAGGGTTTTGAGGTGATATCCACCTTGGAGTCAGGCATGAGCCGCATGAAGCCTGCCACCAGATGTATGGTATCCCGAGTAGAATGGATGACCGCAGACTCAGCTATCCTAAGTTATAGACCCGAGGAGGGGTCAGATGCTGGGGCATTGAGACTCCTCGAAGCAGGCCAGCTGGACTATGGGGCCGGTCAACTTTAGTTTCCGATCTTTCTGGACTTTCGTCCAGGCCATCCGTCTCGGCGTAGGGGGGAGCTCATTGTTGTCACCAGCAGGGGGAGACAGGTGAAGCGTCATCTTTGCTCATCGACGAATTGGGGCGTAAGATCATCTCTGCGTCTTCTAGGTGCACAATTATCTGATGAACTCCCTTGTAGGAGAACTGAAGCGCAGTTGGAAATAATCAGCGGTACCCGATGCGTTGGTCCCGAAGGAACAGGGTCAAGGGTCTCAGGGCCCTTCGCTTTTGCATTGTTGCCATAGACAGGTCTTGAAAGATTTGGAGGGGGTCTCCCTGCAAGGAGCATTTATCTTGTGAATGCCCTATTGCCATTATGGCCTCTGTGGTTGTGTAAAGGTGGACGCGGGTAATCACATCTAGAGGGGAATCTGTCTCCATTCCCCGGCATGGGTGCAGTCTGTGGGTGCAATATAGTAACAGCTGATACTTCTCCAAGTGTGGCAGCAGCGATTGTAACATGTCCCCCAATACTCTGTGAGATTCTGGTCCAGGATCGAGGAGGGGACCCCCCGAATCCATAGGTTTTTCCGTCGACCCCTGTTCTCCAGATCCTCTTGCTTATATTCTAGGATCTCAGTCTTGTCGATTAGGGATTGTATTTTGCGTTGCACTTCCAGAAGTGTCGCCGTGTGTTCCTGGGCCAGATCTTCCACCTCTCCCACTCTCTGCTCCACCTCCACGACCCTCTGTTCCGTCTGTTTGAGTTTGGTGGTTAGCTCCGACATGCATGATCGGAATTCCGATTTGATGTCCAGCATGAAAACCTGGATGTCTTCTTTGGTTGCCAGTAGACAAGCATCATCTAGTGGAGCTTGAGGCGAGGGTTTGGGAGCGTCTGGCTTCTTCCCCTTCTCTGCCGGAAGGAGCACAGTGGAGATATCGGCATTCTTGGGGGTTTTTGAGGTGTTTCACCATTTTCTGGGTTCACCGTAAGTTTCGTTGTGGCCCTTTTGAGAGGCGGGGACGAACGAGGGCTGCTGAGGGATCCTCTGTGTTTCCCGACCCCTGTAGCATTGAGTCCTCAGGGGCGCAGCAAAGGCAGAGCCGGTGCAGGTGTGGGGTCCTACCCAAAACACACTCCTTTAGGAGTTGTGCTCTTTAGCCGAGTGGGGGGTCTTGGAGCATTGGGGTGTCTTGCCGTCGCCTTTCCTCCACGTTATTCCGTGTAGAGCTTTACCAGGTATCCAGGCTTATTCTCCCAGCACGTCAGGGGGAGGGGAAGAGAAGGATGCAATATATCTCTTGGGCCTTCAGGGCTGTTTGTGTGGGTTGGTCTCCCCAGTCAGAAGCTTCAAACAATAGCATGCACAATGGGGTGCATTCCCAAGATGCCAATATGTATGGGTGCTGAACAGGTGTGCCCAGGCAGCGGTGGCGTTCCCCAGAGGGGGTCCAGCGTGGCTGAGCCCCTTCTATTCTCTACAGACGGCTTCTTGAAACTGTGTCAGGCCCCCGAGGAGGCCAGGAGGTGCCTAGGGAGATTGGGAGGCATCAGCCCCCATCAGTGATCATGCTCGCAAGCTGGGGTGTACCCCCACGTGCAGCAGATCATCAGGGAGATGCTGTCTGCCCCCATGGGACAGGTCAGGATCCAGGCGGTACAGCTGTTGCGGAGGGGCCCCGGCCGTTATCGGTCCCGGGCTTGCATTGAGCACCAGAGTCAGGAAAAACTCTGCTAGAATGAGCCATCCGGTCGGGCGCCAAGTTTCGGAGGTGCCGACGGAGATGGCCAGATGGAATCCTCTAATCCTCTCCCAGATGTGCCCTGGGGCCAGAGCACCGAGCTCCAAGCAGAGCGGAGACCCGCACAGGATAGTTTTGTGTGCTCCAGAGCCCTGGTTATACGCTGGCATTTCAGCTGGGACTGGGGGTCTGTGCTGGGAATCAGGCGCTGTGTCGAAGCTTCAGGGCTGGAAGTCCGTCTGATGGGTGATGCCTTCACATTAAGCTCTCTTCTGAGCTGGGCAACCGGATCTGTGGCAGCGAGGTTCTTCCATTCCCTATGTCGCAGAGTCCGTCTGCCATTTTGCAGCGATCGGTGGACGGTGCTACGAACGCAGGCTACGTTCAGCAGGAACAAAGGAGCGTTAAATGCTAATGTTGAAGTAAAATATGCTATATATATAACAACAAGGACTGTTTTGGGATTGCCTACTGTGGGTTGCCCAGTTCAATGTTCACACTTGAGAAACACACAGTTTCTGTGTTAGAGAAGTTTCAAGGGAGCAACGTGTCTCTAGTTTAATTTCCAAGCATATGTGAATGCACTGTGTCGTGCTAAAAAACACAAGGTGAACGGCATCCAAGGTGGGTCATGTGTTTGCTGCTTTCTAGATGAAAAGAAACAAAATCTTTAATGGATTTTCTCTATCAAGCAGGTGCAGAAATGTTAAAAAAGAAGAAAGGTGGGATATTCTTCAATGAGTTTTTCTCTCTCAATTCTTTCATTAAAAATGGGATCCTCGGGGTTGTTTGTATTGGGGATCCATAGTCCAAATGCACTGAGTCCGGGTAATCTTGGTATACTCTTGGGTCAGGTCATTCCATAGCCGACCGGTTTCTGTGGTAGGGGGTAATTAGACCACATTCATCAGGGCTCAAAATGTGGGCAGGTAAGTAAATGCCCTCTTCATTACTGTTGCAGCGTTGTCTGCATTAATAATGTTCCTCTACCTGTAGGGGTGACAGGAGGGCAGCGGGAGGAGAGAAACAATGGAAATTCCCAATTTACAACCTGTGGTGTGGTAGTTACATAACACACTGCACATAAGGTATAAGGATGGAAGGGGAATCTTTCCCTATCCATGTTGCTGGTTAACGCACGGAGGGGTTCTGGCGGCCTGAGACCTAGGGGACAAAAACAGTATTTAATGCAGTGATCATTTGTGCATAGTCACAATAGCTTGAGTACACACTAACATTCTGTCATTTTTAAAGAAACCAGAAATCGCAGTTTAATACACTGCTGGAGTGGCCGCCAGTGTCGTGCCCGCTCCCGTTTGGAAATACAACTCGCGGGCGGGATCCGATGTAGCGGTCTCTTCCGCGCACTCATCTAGAAAAGTGAGGGCTGTCTCCCACTAGTCGGGGATAGCGCCCGCTGTGTCAGCGGAAGCTTACCTGCTGCTTCAGTCTGGGTCTGGCGGGCCGCGCGTGAGAGGTTCTCGACGCTGCGGCTCGCCGGACCCTTCTGTTTATTGTTGTCATGGTGCCAGACAGGATCACGTGTGTGTTCCCAAAATGGCCCCCCCCGGATGGAACAATGGTCCTCCATTTTGGGGTCAGGCCAGATTCGGAATGCGTACACCCGCCATGTGGACAATGGCCCTCATTACAACTCAGGCGGTAAGGGGTTTACGGCGCCGTAAACAGCGCCGACCCTTACCGCCTGAGTACGAGGTCCCTTAGCGCCATGGCGGACTTAACACCTGCTTTTAGCAGGTGTTAAAATCCATGGCGCTAAGGGACCATGGAGTTAATTACGCCACCGTAATTTACGGTGGCGTAATTAGCGCCTTCCCCACTCCCATTATGCCCTATGGGGCAAAAATGGGAATGGGGAAGGGTAAATGGGGATTGGGGACTTACCGCCCCGCCAAGGTCGGAATGGGGCGGTACGTCCGCCAACCACCATGGCGTAAACGTAGTTTACGCCATGGTGGTAAAGTCACGGCCCAGGCGGTAACTTACCGCCTGGGTCGTAATGAGGGCCAATGTCTGTCTATGCCTGTCTAGTTGAGTCAGGCCATTTCTCATGGGGGTGCATACAGACCACAAGAGTGGGCATGGAAAACACAGTTGGCATAGGCTTGAGGTGTTTGTAATTGACATCATCTATCTACAGGTAAGTATAGAAGGCATCTCGTGTTTGGCAACATGTAAACATGGAAAAAGATGACAGAAGGAGTGACATGTAAACAGCATCTAGATAACATAGGGGAGCGAACATATATCCTTCTTCATAGTATGGCCAAAGTTTGCCAACTTGTCGGTTCATTCAGGCCAGTTTTATCAGTTTTTAGGCGAAAAATCCAAAGCTGCTCTCTTCTCAAGAGGAAGTCATGTATGTTACCACCCTTTGTGGGTACTTTATTTTCTCAATAATAGACCATGTGAAGTCTGTTGGATTGTGCTCGTGTTCAAGATAATGTGTCACCATTGGCAGGGCCGTCACGAGGGGAGTGCAGGGGGGGCAAACTGCCCCGGGCCTCGCGGCCCCCTATCCTAAAGAGAAGGCAGCACAGTCCACCCGTGTCCTTTTATTCACACAGGGGACTGTGCTGTCTGCTCTCTGCCCCTGCAATGATTTTGCTCTTTGTTGCGAAGCCGTTTGACTCCGCAACAAACAGCAAAATAATGGGAGACAGCAGGGCTCAGAAGTGAGCTTGGCTGCCTCCCATTATTCAGCTGACAGCGTGGACATGCTGAATGACAAAAGAGGACTCCTCTCGTGTCAGTCAGTGTGTTCACGTTGCTCAGTGTGATTGAACATGCTGACTGATAGGAGATGAGTCCTCTCCTGTCAGTCAGTGTGTTCATGTTGTCAACGTGATCAGGCTGACTGATGAGAGAGGAGTTCTCTCTTGTCAGTCAGTGTGTTCATGTTGCTCAGCGTGACCACGCTGACTGACAGGAGAGGAGTCCTCTCCTGTCAGTCAGCGTGTTCACGTTGCTCAGCGTGACCGCGCTGACTGACAGAAGAGCAGTTCTCTCTTGTCAGTCAGTGTGTTCATGTTGTCAGCGTGATCACGCTGACTGATGGGAGAGGAGTTCTCTCTTGTCAGTCAGTGTGTTCTCATTGTCAGCGTGATCATGCTGACTGATGGGAGAGGAGTTCTCTCTTGTCAGTCAGTGTAGTGTGTTCACGTTGCTCAGCATGACCACGCTGACTGAAGGGGGAGGAGCTCTCTCGTCAGTCAGTGTGTTCACATTGCTCAGCATGACCACGCTGACTGATGGGAGAGGAGTTCTCTCTTGTCAGTCAGTGTGTTCACGTTGTCCGCGTGATCATGCTGACTGATGGGAGAGGAGTTCTCTCTTGTCAGTCAGTGTGTTCATGTTGCTCAGCATGAACACACTGACTGACAGGAGAGGAGTTCTCTCTTGTCAGTTAGTGTGCTCATGTTGTCAGCGTGATCACGCTGACTGATGAGAGAGGAGTTCTCTCTTGCCAGTCAGTGTGTTCACGTTGCTCAGCGTGACCACGCTGACTGATGAGAGAGGAGTTCTCTCTTGTCCGTCAGTGTGTTCACGTTGTCAGCGTGATCACGCTGACTGATGGGAGAGGAGTTCTATCTTGTCAGTCAGTGTGCTCACATTGTCACTGTGATCACGCTGACTGATGGGAGAGGAGTTCTCTTTTGTCAGGCAGCATGTCTACGTGTCGGCTGCGTGGATGCTTTTTCAGGGTGCATGGAGGTTTTTTTATTTTAAATTAAAAGTGTAGATGTGTATTTAAATTAAATTAATATGTATATGTGTATGTATGAATGCATGCGTGCCTGTTGGTGTTTGTGTCAATGCTGTGTTTGGTTTTATGTATACAAGCATGTATGGAGTTGTGTAACTGGTGGATGAATGCATGGGTGAAAGTGTTTTATGTGAGTGTGTGTTCCGCACCACCCCTAAATGTAGCCACCCTGGGGCCATTTCATTACGGGGTGGGTTCATGGCATCAGAGGTGCACCTTGGCTAAAATGTCATGGCGGAAAGGGGACTAACACTTCAAATGTTGGGAGAGGCGCTAACGCCAGAGGATGTGAGGAAGGGGCAAACGTCCTTGTGTGGGGGCACGTAACACCTTTCCACATTTTGAATGAGACTATTCTGGTGAAGCTTCAATGTTACAAGCAGCTACCTCTTGCCTTCATTTGTGAAATGTCACACTTAAGGACTGCTGTGAGAATGAGATGTCTCACGTCACCACTTCCCTTCTAATCACTCCCCTAGCATGCAAGTGCTAACCCCACATCACGATTTCAATTACCTAAAAATGTATGGATATGAATGCAGGTGCTAACAGTGAAATGACTTCTCATGGCCATGCTAATCCCTATGGCAATTCTCACCCAGTTCCTGCCCTCCCCACCCAAAACACCTTCTCACTGGAACTCTTTGAGCTAGCTTTAAACATGCCTTGCCATCAAACTTTGCCCTCGATGTGCCTGCAAGTGTGTCCTCAAAGGAGTCTTCTGAGAGTTCATGACTTCATTGGAGTTGTAAACACGTAAACACGTAGCTGGTGTAATAAAAATGTCTTAATCAGGTCTGCCTTTGGCCACTCAATTTAAAAACACCCTGCGTGCCTTTCGCTGAAGTTCTTTTAAAAATAAGCATTGGCAAAGCCAACAGTTTTGGCTTGTGTATAAGTATTAGGCATTTACCAGGCACTGATATTAGCTGCTCAGGTACTCAAACCATTTTGCACTGGCACTATCAATGGCCGGCTAATACCAATACAGAAGTTCCTTTCCCATGCCTAAACGAATGCCCAAACTGTTAGCATTGCCAGTGCTCTTTTTCCTTTACCCTTGATGCACAGGACTATGCATCAAGGTTAAAGCAAACATACTAACTACTTGGCTAAATTGGCCCACATTGAATGTAGGCCAATCTAGCCAGTAATAACACTTATGGTACACAGTCAGCCTGGTTATACTTTCTGTGGCATGGCATTTTTAGTGGCTGGGAGTCCGTACACGGTAATAATGGCATATATTGATGCAGCCTGCATCGACATAATTAGAACAACCAGCATGAATATATTTTTATACTAGCATATCTCGTGTGGAAAGGCGGCATGAAATGTATTGGAAAATGTTCCTATGCACAATTTGTGATTTGCAACTATTGGGAATTTCCATGTGTTTCCATACAAAACCAATTGCAAACTGTATGGATTTCTACCCAATTTTGCAAGGAAAGTGCTGTAAAATGCATACTTTTAACCCAATGTGTCAAACATTTTCTTGGGAGGGAGAACCCCCTCAAGCAACCCTTGTTTGGTTTGGGCTCCCTCACTGTGCTCTGTTGATCCTGCCTAATTGGCACACACATTTAAGCCTCTTAAGTTCAGAAATATACCAGCCTCCACTGTACATCATTTGTCACTGTGTATGATGTGTGTTTTAATGCGCACACAGGGGCAGAGTGCTCCTTAATGATATGATATGGCATTTATTACGTGCCTGTACACAAGTGTTTCTAGGCGCGACAAGGCAAGGAGGGAGAAACAAAAGAGTAGGACAAAACACAGATCTTACTAGGCCTTGTGTCATTCAGATCGCGCAAGAGCAGGGAAGGGGGGAGGGGAGAAGTGCAGAGTGTGGGGTAGGATTCAGAAGTGCAGTAACAAAGGAGAAACAAGAGTTCAGCCAACGGGAGGAGAATAAGAGCAAGAGCGGGGACTGTATGGTTGCAGATACAGACCACAAGTGCAGGCTAGCCAAGAGGCAGTGCGGGATTGCAACAGGACAGGCAGGGACCTGGGTACGAATTCAGAGCTTGACCAGGTGACCAGTGCATGGATCAGGCAGGTGATCAGCAAGGGAGAGGAAGAGAGAAGGCAGAAGCAAAGAGAAAGGTCTTGAGGTGCTTCCGGGAACCGGAGATGGTTCTCATCAAGTTTCAGCGAGGCAGGGAGGCTGTTTCCAGAGGGAGGCCCCAGCCGAAGAAAGAGATCTACCCTCAACTCTTTGCTTGGAAAAGTGACTGACCCTCAGAGAATTGGAGGTGGCGCAGTGGAGAACTCATGCCATCTTATATATATTTATTCATATGATAAAAAAGTTAGTCTGGCATGAACCTTTCTTCAGTAGAGCACTCTAACTTTGCTGGAGTTGATTTGGAGTTGTAGTAATAAACCATATTTGGGATCTTGCACACAAACTCAAGGGTAGATTTCTCGAGTCTCCCATTTGCGGATGTGCCGCCGCTGGCCGAGTGCAAATAATTGTAAGGGGGCCTCACCAAATGTTTTGCCCCGGGCCTCACCGCATCTTCTGACAGCCCTGACCAATGGGGCAGTGGTTTTTGCAGTCTGTATGCATGACCTGTGTTCAGCGAGGCGTGTTCTGATAGGTCTCATGGTCATGCCCACATATCGTTTGATGCAAGGAGATGTGATGACATAAATGATGTTGCAGCTATTACAGTTTGTCAAGTTCTTTTGTGTCCATGGGAAATGCCATCCAATGTCTATACTGGTTGATCTTGTGGTGCTGGAGCATGCGCTGCATGACCCACATGGTGTGTGGCCAGTAGCAGGATTCTGGCCCCACAGGGTATTGAGTTTCGGTTCAGTGTCCTTATAGGAGTGCACCAGGGAATCTCTTAGATTTTTCCGTCTTTTTATGGCGAATCTAGGGGTGTCCAGGCATGAGTCGCCAACGTTCAATGTAGGCCAGAGTTTTAAAACCTCCTTCTTGATTTTGTTAGTCAATGGTGAAAAACTGAGCACAGCTGTGATTTGGTTATCGGATTCTCTCTGCTTGGCATGGTGTTCCAGGGTTTGCTCTCTGGGAATGTTCATAGCTCTTTTACGGGCTTGTTTCACTAGACGTTTTGGATAGCCCGTCCATCTCAATTTTGTTGTCAAGGCCGAAGATTGGCGGTTATAATCTGTCAGTTGTGAGCAGTTGCTGCGATATCAGAGGAATTGTCCAAACGGTAGGTTCTTTTTGAGACTGGCCGGATGGAAACTCTTGTATTGTCATGATGCCCGCTCCCGGGGAGCCGGTTCAAGCCCTGCGTCCCCGAAAGCGGACATCCAGTCCCCAAGGAAGGACCCAGCAACCCCATATAGGGGCCCTTTGGACAGTGTCCTGGCGCCTATGGCGTCAGGCTCATAAAAGACATTAGTCCTGGCGCCATAGGCGCCAGGCTCATTATGGAAGTGCTTGGGTGCACTTACCTGATGCAGGCCATGCTGCAGGATCCCGGCCTCCTTGAGGCCTGAAAGGAACTACTTTACCTGTGGGACTAATTTACCATCCGGGCGTGGTCGGGGAAGGATACATACCTGATTGGAGGAAGGATACATACCTGGAACTTCTTCCAAGGCTATTTAAACCCCACCCGAACAGCCACACGTGCTTCGCGTTGTTCTGCATCTAGCAGCTGGACGCTCACCGTGTCTGCTCCTGCATCCTGACTTCTGCCACGCCTGCCAGCATCCTGGATCACCTGCAAAGGAAGAGAAGAAGAGAACAGAAGAAGGAAAAGTCCTTACCTGCTAAATCCGCATCCCGGAGACATCTCGCCGACAATCCTGAAAAAGAAGACTTTTATTTAAAAGCTCATCGCGTCGATCGCTGCAGCGCTGCATTCCACTCACCTTTACAGGGCGCCTCCATGTTCAGCAGCGATCATCCGGATTCGCAGTCACGCCCCAGCGCCTAGGGAGAAAAAGACCAGAACAAAAGGTGAGAGAGAGAAGGGAATAAGGAAAGCTAAATCTCCATGTTAAGACTTACCTGTTGATTCATTCCCTCTTCATTTCGGGTCCCCGCCGCATCCTGGCATTTCCGGCCCCCGGCCCCTAAGGGGAAAAAGAGACATCAGCGTTAATGAGCGAATGAAAAGACATTACCAAAAAACGCTCATTAAAGACTTTCCTGATTTCTACAAGGATTTCACCTCTCATCTCGGGTCGGTGCCTGTTCCCCGGCATTCCGTACCCCGGCCCCTATGGGGAAAAAGACACTAGCATTAGTACATTAATGCATGGACACAAGGGGAACCTCTTATCAAAAAACTTACCTGGAAGCCAAGCAAGTTTGGTTCTCACCAATCCGAAAATCCAGTGAAGTAACTGGATACCAACGCGCCCCTGCATCAGAAGCAGGATGGAGAGCTCATCCTTCCAGACCCTAAGGTGAGACGCTACGAGGAATCACAGAAGGGTTTCGAGGAGGGTGAGAGGGGAAAGTGGGAGGCTGATTGCATTACCCCGCAGACAGTTAATCCCCTATTTTCGCCTACAGAAGGATACTTCTGCGAGCCAGACAAACCAGATTTGGGGGCCCGGTCCAGTCCGTCTTCCGAACCCTGCGCATCACCTTAGAAGAGGTCACAGCAGCGCGAACCAGGCCAGCGCCTCCGTGGGAGTCAGGTGAGCGTTACAGAACGCGAAGCCTTCCTACAAATTCCCGCCCAGGTGCTATGGAAAGTTCTGATACTGATCAGTTGGCCCAATTACTGGGGGAATTACGGGCCGAAGTACATGCCGCTCGTCAAGAGACTAATGCCCTCAGGGGGGAATTAATAATATCAAAGGAAAGAACTGATGACCTGGCCAGACAGCTTTTGCAAGGTCAAACTGGGCAAACTCCTCTACTCGGTTCCGGAGGGAACCCCGTTCCTGTGGTTTCCAGTAACCCTGTGCAGATTAATCTACCTGGAAACATGCCGCTGGCCCCACCCGAACGCTTTGCTGGGGACCCCAAACGATTCGCCGTATTCATGAATCAGTGTCGTTTGCACTTCCTATGCAGACCTGGGGCCTTCCCTAATGATCAGACCAAGGTAGCCTTTGTATTGTCATATCTCAGCGGCTGCGCTGCTGATTGGTCAGTTCCACTGGTTACTCAAGATGACCCGATTCTCCGTGATTTTCAAAGGTTTCAAGCAAGCATGGAAAGGTTATTTGCTCGACACTCTCAGGGGCAGGCTCTGGATGACAAACTTCTATCCCTGCGACAGGGCAATCAGGACCTCCTATCCTATATTGCAACCTTTAATAGACTAATTGTGGAAACGGGATGGCCAGAGGATAAAAGAGTCGCGTTGTTTTATCGAGGCCTACGCGGAGAACTTAAAGATGTCTTGGCCCAAGTTGTAAATCCGCCCCAAGAATGCACAGAGTATATAGACTTAGTGGTCCAATTGGATCACAGACTTCAAAACAGAAAAGCAGATCGGTCCAGGTTTGAGACCCGGGTGTTGGTCAAGACCCATGCTAATCCCAAGGGAGTTGATGTCTCTGAGCCTATGCAAATTGGAGGGGTTAAAGGACCCTTAACTCAAAAGGAACGTGAAAGGAGGCGGCAGTTAAAATTATGTCTTTTTTGTGGGAATTCTGGACACTTTCTACGAGATTGCCAGTCAAAACCGCCACGAAAGGCGGTAGGAGCCGCTGATAAAAACCATGAAGACACTGTTTCGGGAAACGACTCCGCCCGACAAGTGTAGGGGTCCGCTTGCCGAGCTTGAAAACTAACTCTCAGACCTCGCATTTCATTGTGCCAATGGTTCTCGCAGATCCAGAACAGCCTAAGCGGTTGCATGCAATAAAGGCATATATCGATAGTGGGGCTATGTGGATTGTGAATTGGTCTCTAGGATTAACCTCCCTCTCCGTCCTAAAACCAGCAAAGATGTCATCACCACAGTCGATGGAACTGAAATTGCCTCTGGACCGGCAACACATTCCACTACTGAGGTGACTCTTATTGGTCCCGACGGCCATCGGGAGGGTGTTGTGTTTGATGTAATCAAGGCTCCACAGTTTCAGGTTATTCTTGGAATCCCTTGGTTAGAGACACATAATCCTCAAATTGATTGGCGAGCTAAGAGAATAACCTTCCCGGATTGTACACAAACCTGCTACTCAGAAAACCTGAAGATTAATCTAGCATCTGTAGCCTCTGCCTCCATGCAACTACCTCCGGAATACCAAGACTTTCAGGACGTCTTCCAAAAGGAACAGGTCAACACGTTACCTCCTCACAGATCGTACGATTGCCAAATCGATCTGGTGCCCGGTGCACAACCCCCTTGTAGCAGGATTTATGCCCTTACCGAACCTGAGAATCTGCATTTGAGACAATATTTGGATCAATACCTAGCTAATGATTTTATTCGCCCGTCAAAGTCCCCGGCATCCTCGGCTTTGTTCTTCATGCCCAAAAAAGAAGGCGACCTTAGAACTTGTATCGATTACAGCGCATTGAACCAGATAACGGTTAAAAACTGTTATCCTCTGCCTCTGATCCCTGAACTCCTTGACCAGGTGAAGGACACTTGCATATACACCAAGTTAGATCTCCGGAGGGCTTATCATCTGGTACGAGTTAAAGAAGGCGACAAATGGAAAACTGTCTTCCGTACTAAATACGGATTATTCGAGTACCAGGTGATGCCTTTCGGATTGTGTAACGCGTCGGCTGCCTTCCAATACTTCATGAATGATGTCCTTCGGGAACTCATCTATGTTTGTGTTGTCGTATATATCGATGACATTCTGGTGTACTCCTCTTCGGAATCTGATCACAGAAAACACGTCAGGGCAGTACTTGAAAAACTGCGCCAACACAAACTATTTGCTAAATTGGAGAAATGTGTTTTCCATACCACAGAAGTCGAGTTTCTAGGTTTCATCCTGACACCCAAAGGAGTCCGAATGGACTCAAGAAAAGTGGATGCCATCCTCAAATGGCCATCACCTAGCTCTGTAAAAGGGGTTCAAAGCATGCTCGGCTTTGCCAATTTCTATTGCAGGTTTATCCCGGAATTTTCACGCGTGGTACAACACATTACTGCACTCTGGAGGAAAAATAAACGTTTTGAATGGTCTGAAGAAGCCGAGTAGGCCTTTCAGGATTTAAAAGCTAAGTTTACCTCTGCATCTATATTGAAACACCCGCGTCCAGATCTCCCTTATGTTGTCGAGACTGATGCATCCAGCCTAGCCATGGGAGCTGTCCTGTCCCAAAGAGATCCCAAAACCAACTAACTGCATCCCGTAGCATTTTGGTCCAGAAAATTCTCGGCACCCGAGGTTAATTATGCAATCACGGACAAAGAACTGTTAGCCATTAAGTCTGCTTTTAAAGCCTGGTGGCATTATCTGCTTGGCGCTCGACATACCATCACAGTGATCATTGATCACCGGAATTTACAGTATTTGAAAACCGCCATGGCTCAGTCATCACGGCTGCTCCGATGGGCTTTGTTTTTCGCTGAATTTGATTTCGTGATTACCTATCGACCTGGCTGCAAGAATGGCAAAGCAGACGCCTTATCCCGAATTGGAAGAGGAGAATCTGATACAAACTCAGAACCAGTACCAATAATTCCCGAACAGAGGATTCTAGGCATGACTTCGTTACAGACGCTTGAAGACATTCAAGCCAGAGTGAAACAACTCCTGGACCCTACAACTTTACAGGATTGGATACAAAAGGGATCAGACTTTACCATAGATAATGGTTTACCTTATTTCCAAGGACGCTTATTCCTGCCACATAAGGAATTACACGAACTAGTTATTTCCGGTTATCATGATGCATTAATAGAGGGATACCCCGGTATTGCCAAGAAAGAGGAAAAGGTGAAACGACAATTTTGGTGGCCCTCTTGGCGAAAAGATGTTAAATCTTTTGTGATGTCCTGTGGTGTTTGCGCCCAAAATAAAAGTCAAAAGAAAAGACCAGCCGGTCTCCTTCAACCTCTAGACATACCGACAGCACCCTGGCACACCCTATCAATGGATTTTATTACGGACCTGCCTCCTTGTTCGGGGTACAATACTATTCTGGTAATTGTGGATTTGTTTTCCAAAATGGCCCACTTTATTCCTTTGAAAGGTTTACCTTCAGCTTCTTTC
This sequence comes from Ambystoma mexicanum, assembly GCF_040938575.1. Classification (NCBI taxonomy): domain Eukaryota; kingdom Metazoa; phylum Chordata; class Amphibia; order Caudata; family Ambystomatidae; genus Ambystoma; species Ambystoma mexicanum. Next base: position 593,266,462 of record NC_090936.1, read on the forward strand.
CTAGCCAAAGAATTCCTTGAAAATATTGTTCGGCTACATGGATTCCCATCTATACTAATCTCTGACCGAGGAAGCCAATTCATTTCTCACTTCTGGCGAAAATGTTGTCAAATGGCGCAGATCGACGTAAGATTATCGACCAGTCACCACCCTCAGACCGATGGTCAGACCGAGAGGACAAATCAGACCCTTGAGCAATACTTACGGTGTATGTTACAGCAATCTGAAAGCAACTGGAAAGACATTCTTTGGATAGCCGAATACGCATATAATAATTCGGTACACTCTGGAACTGGCCACAGTCCTTTTTATACTTTGTTTGGGCATCACCCTCGAACCTCAAACCTTGACTCACCTCAGAACCTCGGAATGCCTGCAGTAGAACATCTGCATTCTACAATTACCCAAGCCTTCAAAGAGGCAACTACGCATTTACAACAAGCCAAGAGAAAATACAAGGAGAATGCTGATCTACATCGGAGTGAAGCACCTCCGTATCAGATTGGGGATCAAGTGTGGTTAGCTACCAGACATTTACCACTCAAAGGGCCTCGAACTTTTAACCCAAAATATCTGGGACCTTATTCTATTACGGCAATAATTAACCCAGTGGCTGTTAAACTTGATTTACCAGCTACTATGCAAATTCACCCTGTTTTTCATGTGTCACTTCTGAAACCAGTGGTACCCAGAACCCGACTACTCAAACCTCCAGAACCTATTCTAATAGATGGGGAGCCCGAATTCGAAGTGAAGAACATCTTAGACTCAAAAATGTTTAGGTCAAAACTGTTCTACCTAATTGATTGGAAGGGGTACGGACCTCAGGAGAGGTCGTGGGAACCCAGCGACCATGTGCATGCACCTCGATTAGTCAGGAAATTCCACCGACTCTTCCCAGACAAACCAAAACCCCCGGAGGGAACAACCTTGGGAGGGGCACTGGGGGGGAGTGCTGTAATGATGCCCGCTCCCGGGGAGCCGGTTCAAGCCCTGCGTCCCCGAAAGCGGACATCCAGTCCCCAAGGAAGGACCCAGCAACCCCATATAGGGGCCCTTTGGACAGTGTCCTGGCGCCTATGGCGCCAGGCTCATAAAAGACATCAGTCCTGGCGCCACAAGATCACAAAAGAATGGCAATTCGCAAGTAGTGCGCGACCAAAATAAAGTTTATTTATTCAAGCAGTCGCTTCAAATTTGCATGAATAAATATAATTCTGTTTGAGATTAAGTGCTCAGAGCCAGCTCTTGCAGCATTGCTTGAAATGTAGAACTATCAGGATGTTACTGCGAAGTATAATTTGAAACAAAATTTTGCTTCAAACACAGCCCACTTTGTCCTGTTCTGAGATTTGTATGGAAAATCAGCTTCTTGTGGTGACCTTGCATGAAACCCCTACTCCCACTCTCACTCCATCCCTATCTTGATACTACCAGTGAGGTCTCCGCTTCAGCTGGTCCGTCTCCAGACGTTCCAGGAGGCATCTACCATGATTCTGACCTGCCTAGGGAGAGTGACCTAGTTCTGAGCACTTTGTTTTATCAAGACTTCTTCCTGCTAGGCTGCCATATTTGTTTTATATACCAGACCATGTGGTGTGCAGGCCAAAAACAGGCATTGTTAGGAAATAACCTTGCTTCCACTATCAAGTTAGTGACTCTTAGACCTGTAAGCAATGTGGTTTGCAGGAGGATCATCATGGGGCCACTTTACCTCAGACTGGTTTTCTTCTAGTTTGTATTTCATGATAACAGAGGGAAAAGCCTTCTTGTTGGTGCTTCCTGCTGGACAGAGCCCAAGGCAGCTGCCTAACTTGCCTAGTGCTTCCAATGGCCCTGCGGCTATTGCAGAAGCCATTAAATAATCTTCTAGCATGCTGAATGCCCAGTGAATTGGGCGAGTCACAGTTGTCTGATGGCAAAAGCTCCCATTTTGTGGGACTATGTGGCAATGATGAGAGTACCTTACTATGTGTTGTGTTATATAAAGAGTATTTTATACTGTGCACATAAACACCATAGTCGTCTTAATAGGGGCAAACTGTGATCCCTCCCCGGGTAACAACCAGACAGTGGTCTGTGGGGTGAAAAGGAAACAGGGATTAGGAGGAGGAAAGGTCAAAAGGGTGAAGATAAGTGACAAAACCGTTGAACGTACATTCAAGCGCACAAGGGAACGATCAAGCAGATGTATGATCATGTGCATCGAAATGCATGTAGATCTATAGGTTTTTCGATCAAATACCATCAGATCTAGAGAAGCAAGAAGGCTGTCCATTATTGGAGAGCATGCTTTTATTGAGTCCAATACTAGTACAATGTATCAGTGGTACTAGTTTAAATTATATTATGGATGTGGGGCGGCCTTGAGAGGTGCTCAAGAGTGAATATGAGTTGTGGAAGCTTTATCTTAATGCAAACGAAGAGGGCAACTAGTAAAGCCAACTAGTAAAGCCGAGCCCACTCACAGAGGTGTTTGAGCCAAGAGTTGGTGATTCCATTTTCATAGCAATTGGCTGAGGCAGTCATGTGTGCCTGTCCTCTGTTTTTGGAGTTTTTAGTTACTAGTTTGTCCTGCCTTCTGTCAGTAATCCTTAGCCATCCTGTGCAGCAAGCACCTAGTAACTAGTTTACCACCTGTTTGAGGTTCCTTTGGAGGGGGTTTTAGTTGCGTTTTAGTGTGATTTCCAATCAATTCTTTGTGCAGGATTGCTAGTAGAAGGCACTGCCTTTGTGGTGTAGTCCTTTGTTTCGGTCGTTTTTCCCCTCTCCTCCAATATTCATAGCAATTGGCTGATGATCTCTCTACCTCCTCCATTTCCTTTCCCTTGCCCACTTCCCAGCCCTACCCCACACCTACCCCACCCCTGATAGGGCTATCCATATTCAGGAAGTACTCTTAGCCGGCTCACCTCTAAGGGCCAGAGGCAAAGGGCAGCTCCCATCCCCCATTCGCTCATGGATACAGGGAGTACAGCCATTACTGTGCTCTGGTAAAACCCTACCACTCCTACATTACTACCACCTACTCTTGACATTGTGTCGCCCTGCACTGCGCTCTTGGATTTGGCTATGCATTGCACTTAGATGAATTGTGAAGGTTAGCCTATGTATTGCGTTTAGATGAATTGTGAAGGTTAGCCTAGGTATTACATTTAGAAGACATGTGAAGGTTAGCCTATGTATTGAATTTAGAAGAAATGTGAAGGATAACCCTTGCTTAGCACATGATACATTTAGGAGGATAGCACATGCACCATTCTTAGATGAAGATACCATATGTATTGCACTTAGACGTTATTGAGAGAAGCCAATGTGATGCTCCTAGGTGAATGACGATCAGCCCATGCACTGCACACAATAGATTTATGAGGATAGCATATACATCATACTTACATAAACAACAAATGTACTGCACTCAGAAGATTTAAGTCTAGCCAATGTGTAGCACCTAGAAGAGCTGTGAAATTAGCCTATGTATTGCACCTAAGAGAACTCGCAAGGATAGCCAAGGTGTTGCAATTAGAACTGTGAAGTTTATCCAATGTATTGCACTAGGAAGAATCATGACGGTTAGCCTAGGTATAACAACGCAGAAGTATTGTGAAGGTAAGCAAGGTATCGCACTTTAGAAACATTGAGAGTAGCCAATGTACCAACTACCCCAGCTCCTGCTCCTCTCCTGCATACCTCACAAGTACCACACATGCTCTACGGGCCAGCCAAATTACACAAAGCACGCTAAACACACATCCAAAAAACATTTGCAAACAATCCCTAACAGTGGGCCTCACCCCTTTGGATACAACAAGCCAGTGCACACAATCAAAACACATTTAGAAAAGGGACTCGCACAGGACGCCAGTTCCTCGGGCATCAAGCATCAACAGAAGAGCACAACTTTGATCATATCCCTCTTCCCTCTCTAACCCACCCCACCCTCTTTCTTACAGAGACACTTGCGCGCCTGGAGACTATGCCAATGGTAACGGTGCATGGTAAAAGACAACTTAACATAACATATACAGAATGAACGATGGAGGACTCCTTAGGGATGGTTAAGGTAGGTGTCAGAGAAAATGTCACCATTACGAACCAAACTAGGTTGGCCACTGTGGGAAAGGTGACAAAAGTGTGTCATGTCTGCATGTGCATTGCAAGAAGATTGAACAAAGTGATCCATGAAGTGATATGATATTCCTATCTGTTGTGAACAGCAAATATATTCTAAAACTGAAGCCTTGGTCCTGGAGGAGAGGTCAGGGTCAAAATGCTCATCTTGGAAGCAAGACAACTCTGAGCAGCACGGGTTCGATACCCAGTCCCGCACTTAGAGGCTGGAAGCGCGATACAAAAGCACCATACAGGTGCCAATGCTCAATCTTCCTGGAGGTGACCAGAGTGAGTAAGCTGAGAGGTCTTAAATAGTGCATTATTGTGATGGAATATTCCATGATCAGAAATCAAAAAGCAGTGGAAGATCATATTGCCAATACCAAGTTGACAAAGGTGGCAGTAATTGATAAACTGATCCAGCAAAACACAATTCCCTGAACATGTCCATTGCTTCCACTGTAAATAATGATCCTATTGAGATCGTAGCATACGCAAGGTGGGAAGTAATCTCCGGCAAGAGACGCGCTACAATGACGGGGCCCTTTAAGCCACAGATAAATCAGCACAGGAAAACAGTGCAATAGCAATCAATGGAAACCGTGTGCAGTACATAACTAAGAACTGTAGAGCTAAATGTTAGAGTACCAGGTAAGACAAAGCAGATCAACAGCCGGTCACAGTAATGACTCATATAGCCTCACTTCATCATATGTCTATATTCAATTTACTCTAGTACAGTTTCATTTAGTAGAAGCACATCTATCCAGCAAGTGACTGAGGGCTAGGGGGAAGGTCACGGCTAGTTTAGAAGTAAAGAGATAGCCAGATAATATGGGTCCACCTTCTCCATTGTGAACATACAGCATATAATTAGATGTGTAACATGCTGGCTAAATGAGGGGAAACAGGGCCAGGGTAATATTGCACTTTTCAGCTCCACTTGAGACCACCGAGACCACCACCACCATCACCACCACCCCCAACCCCCACACCCCACGCCCTCGCAGGCTTGTTGGGCTTTCATTCAACAAACCAGTGCATTCTGAGAGTTGTAGTCATTCTCTGGTTTCAATTCATAGCTCCCAACCTTTTTTGTCACCAAGGCGGGTCCCCGATTTTCTTTTTGGCGGGTGAGAGGCCCATATAAGTGAATGGGCGTATGAGGGACTTGGCGGGCGATTCATCTGCTTTCAAGGCGGGTGACAACCGCCAAAAGCGGGTGTGTTGAGATCTATGTCAATTGCATTAACATACCAGAAAACAATCACTTTAAAATGAAACCCCAGTGCAGTCCAGATGGAGTCACTCATTTGACACTAAAAGTGCAAACACACAACTACGAGCATAGTCCTCATTTGTCCCTTCCTCTATTTTACCTTCTTTTGCCCATTTACATCGGTCTTGCATCCCTGACCCCACAGTCTCCTACTCCTCGGAGGAAATCTCTGTGCAATTTCATTAAGGAAACAACAAAACCAAAAGGCCGTTTTAGCCCACTCCAAGGCCCCAACCCTCCATTTGGGCATGTACAGGTCTCTCTCTATGCCTAGTTATCACACTGGGTCTTAGATTGTGCAACCGTTTTAAAGAGGCTTAGTTCGACAAAGAGATGCTAATGTTAGCGTTTCCTAGAAACCAGCGAGCAGAGCAGTTAAACCTTTGGCTGCATCCAAGGGGGTAGATGGGTGTGGTGGGCAAGGCTGGCTTCTCTCCTCTGCCCTGCTGCTACCTTATGATTGTCACAATGCAAAGCTCTCTTCTCTCACAGGCGCGACACGTTAAAGGAGGTCTCTACCGCACCCCTTTCCCACCTACACCCCGGGACGAAGGAGAACAGGCGAAGGGGAGAGGAAACCACTACGGAGGCTGCCAGCACACGCCCACGCCCACGTTGCGCCGGGAGGTGAAATCCCCCTGGGGACTATAGCACGACGTGGGAGGGCCCATGGAACTGCTGGTACCCTTGCCCAGGGGGGTGGAAACCGGGCCCTGGGGTACACCACCCTGCAAGATAACACACAGATGGGGCCGAATGGAACTCCTGAGGCGACACAAACAGTGCACCACAGAAGAGAAGTCTAACAGAGGGCGGTGTGACTGCCCTAGACGGGGCGCAGCAGAGAAACTTGATTGAAGCGCCTGAACTTGAGGTGGCAAGGGCGGGTCAGACCCAGATCCCACACCAGGATGCACCTAGGGCTAGGACACAAATACACCCTCAGGAGAGGAGTGAAAAGCCATTAATGGAGTGGCAGCAAGGCCTGCTGGATGGCCAAAAGTAACGTAGAGGGCGCTGTACAGTGAGCCCTCTGTGGAGGTTACGGCCAAAGGCAGCAAGCCTGCGACAAAGGGGCGTAGACCCACAGGACAAACGTGGGGGTGCCCAGAGAAGCAAAAGGCGAACTCGGAGCTTGGAGGGCAGCAGATAGAGCCATTGACATTACACCGCCCCCAGCCATAGAGGAAAGGGGGATCGTCCTGGAGGAGACAAAAGAGCAGACTGGGACCACAGGGGGGTCCCTACAGGGGTCTTGTCATTACAACACTTCTGGAGACAGTTGGGGAGTGCCCTTCAAAACCACACAAAATGGCGGCTGGAGAGGGTGCATCCGCCCAAATCCTGACTAGAGAAGATCTGAAGGACATATTTCATGAGATCAAAGCAATCAGGACGGACATCCAAGCATCTATTTGTGACCTCAGGGGCAGGGTAGATAAATTAGAGGACAAGATGGAGGGGATGGCGAACAATCATTTACAAATAGACATCCTCGACATGAAATATGAAGCATGTTAGGAATGTATACATGGAAAGGCAGATCTAAAGCACAAATGGAGAAGTCTGTATTGTTTGAAATCGAGTGGTCGGGAGGGGAAATGATGGTTCTGAATGGCGCACCCTGAGAATGGGGGCCGGGTGGAGGTTCTCAAGATGGGTTCTTTGAATGTTAAAGGCCTGAACTCCCCCCACGAAATGTTCCTTGTTGAGGAAAGAAATGCAGAACTATGACCTAGATGTACTCCTGGTGCAGGAGACTCAAATGGTACATGGGGAAGAAAGACGCATCCCAGGAGCACATATTGAGTAGGTCTTCTGGGCTTCTGGGTCTCTTAAGAAGGGAGGAGTGGGGGTCATATTTAACCGAAGAATGAGATTGGTGGCACCAGTGGTCTGGTGTCGAGATGACGGGAGGGCACTGGTGGTTTCGGGGACCGTAGATAATTCTAAACTGACCATAGCATCCATTTATTGCCCGAAAGTTGCCCGAATGTTGCCCAAATGCAGATTGAGAGAAGCCATGTGTGAGATACTGGACAAGACGGGTAAGATACTGGACAGCACAGAGGGCCTCCTCATCGTGGAAGGAGATTTTAACATGTTGGCAGACAGGGAAATGGATCACAGTGGTGGGAAAATCCTCTCAGTGGGCAGGGGTGGATCCACAGACAGATGACTGGTGGGTTACATGTGGGACTAGGGGCTGATAGACGTTTGGTGGGACTCTCACCCAACTGCGAGGGGCGACACCTTCTTTTCGTCAGTCCACGGATCTAGAACAAGGATAGACTACCTGTTCATGCAACAGCAGCATATCAATAGGGTTAGCAAAGGCAAACATCTCCTGATTAGTTGGTCGGATCACAACATGGTAGAGATGGACTTAGCATTGTCAGGTTTGAATTCCCGGGAATCCCTTTGGCGATGAAATGATCTCCTTTTAAGGGACACCGTCTTTGCAGAGGAAATGAAAGACACACTTGAAGAATTCTTCCGACTCAATGACACAGGACAAGTTGAAAAGGACATGGTATGGGATGCAGTGAAAGCGACATGGAGGGGTCTCCTTATCAGGTAGGGTGCCTCCAAAAAGGGAATCAGGGCCATACTGTCCCGAAACCTCCAGGGAGAGATTAGTCTCCTAGAAAGGGTAGAAGGTAAGGAGGACAGGGAGAGGGAAGAGGACCTCAAGTCAGCAAGGGGAAAATGTCAGGAATTATGGGACATAGAGATGGGAAAGGTGGTGGCTAGTTTACAATACCTGAAACAAAGATATTATGAGAAGGGGGATAAGGCAGACCTGCTATTGGTGGCGAGACTCCAAGGTCAGAGAGTGGAGAGGTGGGTGGCTGCGGTTCGGGATGAGGGCAGACAGATATGATCCAGAACAGTGGAAGTGGCCAATGAATTTGCCACATTTTTTACGAGCATCTGTATACAAAAGAGAGGGCTACGGACGATAAAACGCTGGGAGCATATCTGGCGGAGGTACCCTTGCCGGACCTCCAGAGTGGAGAAATTGTTGAATTAGATAAGCCAATTTCACAGGAGGAAGTATTGAAAGCCACAGCGGGGCTAAAGCTGGGGAAGGCACAGAGGGAAGACGGCTATACAGCAGGGGTCTGATAAGACCTTTGCGGGGCCACTGGCACGATACATGGCAGGCCTATTCACTAACATCATAGCCACCGGGAGGGCTCCCCTGTCTTCTGGAAAGGCATTGATTACGGTTATACCAAAGGCGGATAAAGACCCGGAGAGCTGCAAATCATATCAACCCATCTCACCCTACTTAACGTGGACGCAAAACTGTCTACCAGAGTATTTGCCACACGAATGGAGGGCCTTCTGCCGAAATTAATTCACTCAGATCAAGTGGGATTCATTCAAGGCCGACAAGGGGCAGACACCCTGCGCAAGACGCTACACCTCATGGGGGCTGCCGCGGGGGGAGGGTGGAACCCAGTTCTGGTGGCCATATATGCAGAGAAGGCCTCTGATCGGGTCAACTGGGGCTTACTTTACGGGGTAATACAAAAATTTGGATTTGGCAAGGGGATCCAGCAGGGCATTCAGGCATTATACAAGACTCCCGACGGACAGGATCACAGTCAATGGGAGGATGTCTATGACTTTTGTATTACAAAGGGTGACGAGGCAGGGATGTCCCCTATCACTCCTCCTGTTCGCTCTAACAATGGAAATACTGGCAGAGTACCTCAGAAGAACCTCACAGGTTGAGGGTATCAGGGTTGGTAATAGAGAGTTTAAACTTGGGCTGTGATGTCATGCTACACCTAATGAACCTGGTTCAGTCCATCCTCGCAGCCATGATGGTAATGGAAGAGTTCGGGTGGTTCTCTGAATTCAAGGTGAACATAGGAAAATCAGTGGTATTCCCATTTGCTTTTGATGGTGTTAGAAAGGTAGAAGAATTGGAATCGCTGGGATTGCAGGTCCAGTTGGAAGGGGTGAAGTATCTGGGGGTCAACATCGTTAGACCTGGAGAATACCTGGACGCCAACTATCCTCCCACGTTTGATAAGTTGTTTTCGTAAATGGATTCCTGGGGGAAGGAGCAGTTGTCATGGATGGGGAGGCTCAACAGGATAAAAATTAATCTCCCCTCAAGGATATTCTATTTGTTCCAAATGCTGCTGATCCAGGCACCGGAAGCACACCTGAAAGAAGCCAAGCAACGTATTCTGCGGTTCCTCCGTCAGGGTCAGAAGCCCTGGATGGGATATGGGATGCTCAAATTGCCAAAACAAAGGGCGGTCGGGGGGTAGGACTATCAGATCTGATGATGTACTACAGGGCGGCACAACTCAGGGCACTGGTCCCTCACTTGAGGGAGGACCCAGATAAGCAGTGGTTATTCCTGGAAAATCGACATTTACTCCTGGCAACGGTGGGGGAATGGCTGTTGGTCCCGAAGAGCAGTCTCCCGAGGCGAATTAGGGATCATCCAATCCTGGGAGTTCACTGGGAAGTACTGGCCCTGGGGAAAAAGGGGAAAGGGATAAGGGATCACCACCTGGCCTTCCCTGAAGAGCCACATTTGGGCACCACCGGTTAGAGACGAGATACCTGAGGTTGAACACTACCAGTCTTGGTTTGAGGGGGGGGGCTGGCCAGGGTGGGTCAGTTAGTGAAGGGAGGGGAATTTACAAGTATACAGTTGCTGGAGGAGGCATTGGGCATAGGCAAATTGTCGGTGTTGCTATACCTCAGGCTGAAAGGAATATTCAAGTCAGAAAAGTGGAAGAAGCTTATTCAGAGGGACCTCATACCAGTCGAGAGGGTTCTAGACTGACACGTGGACATGAAAGGCCTCATTTCACACCTCTATGGGGCTTTTTCTTGGAACCCAGAAATAGGGTTATACGGGGACTCTGAACACAATGGGAGAGAGATTTGGGAATGGTACTGGGGGAAAACCTGTGGCAGCTGATTTGTAGGAGAGCTTTCAAGACGTCCATTTCATGCCAGTATAAGCTTCATGTTATAAAACTGCTACATCGTTGGCAATATGACCCAATGCGTCTGTCCAGAATGTTCCCAACGGTGGACCCCCACTGCTGGCATGGATGTGGAGCCAGAGCTGACTACTGGCACATGTGGTGGGACTGCCCCAGAGTGCAAGTGTTTTGGGCTGAGGTTTTGGGGTGGATCAAGGGTGCACGAGGGGAAGAGTATTCAGGCTGGACCCTATGCTTGTATTGTTTGGACTAGAGAAGCGGGAAGACCAATGGGGCATGCTCTCGCCTTTGGTGCACTTTTTTTTTTACTGGCGGCACAAGCATGTCGGGACAGATACTGGAAAAAGGGGACCCACCCCACAGTGAGAGTGGTCGAGCACGGCAAAAGACATATAACTAATGGAAAAGATCAAAGCAGCAATCCACGGGCGTGGCTCTTCGGTGGAAACTGAATGGTTACAGTTCTGCAACACTTTTGGGTGAGGAGAACGAGGGCAGGTGATCCAGGAAGAGGGAACCGGCCCCGCAGGATAATAAGCATGGGAGGTGCGCCATGGACCCTGATGAGACAGGAACTAAATCATTAGAGCCCACTCGGCCAAGGACTTAAATGTAAGAGCACAGTTAAGACTTTCAGTTGCCAAAGGAAGAGTTTACCTGAATCAAGGGGGTGGGAGAGGGTGTGGAAAAAACGGGATAGCATGTCATGTTGTCTAGCATATTTTTATAGGGCTGATCCCTCATGTTCAGTTTATTGTATGCTTGACCTTGTTTAAACTCAATAAAAGGTAATTTACAAAACAAAAGGCACGCACAAGCTGTGGAAAAGGCCAGTGAAAGGTCCTGTGCAATTCTTCTGGAGCATTCAAGTAACAGTTCTTGTCAGTACAAGAGTTCAGGGACTTCGTGGAAGTCTTCCTGAATATGTTCCAGTGTTAGGCATGGGCGAATATGGATGGGTGAACTCCCAAATACACGAATTACCCCAAGCTACAAAAGGAGCGACAGAATGACTCTTGGTAAGTATTACCTTGAGTCAAACAGTACCTCCACAATAAAGAGGATTATGATGCAGGTGAACGCACTGACGATGCAGCAGCTGCAGGACCCAGTCACTGCATTCTTGGTCTTCTGACAAAAGAAAGCACACTAGAATGGATTTCTCTGCAGAAGTCAAGTGCAGAGGCTCCCAGCAAAGGATTCTCCTTAGTTTCTCATGGGTCTGTGGATTTGCTGTGCTTTTCAAGACACCAGGTGAAGAACGGTTCACGTCCGAACAATCTGAGCAAAGATCACCTTGCTATCTCGGTCCAACAATCTGGTGAGGGGACCATTCTTCATCTGGTGTCTTGAAAATTGCGCCAAAGCCACAGAGAAGTGGAATCTTGCTTCTGGAAGTCCAGCAAGAGTGCACCAAAGTTTGAGAGATGTGTTCTGCGGCAGACGATGCACAGCACTCAGCCTCGATGTCCCAGGGTATTGGTGGTTTGCAGACCACGAAGGTTGCAGCTCATTGTGGGATGGCTCGAAATGCAGGTCTACTTAAGACTGATTGGTGCCACCACTCCAAGAAAAGGAGATAGCCTCTTTGGGTCTTGCATGGAATTAAGGCTCAACACATCTCCGGTCGCTGAAGTAGCTATAGGATTCTTCTCTTCATATTCATCTCCAGTGGTCAACTTGTCTTCAGCCTCTGGATCCAAGACATTTATCCAGGAACCCAGCCAATCAGCACTCATGTGAACTGGAGGCTCCGTCCAGCCCTTTAAGATGAGTAGCGGTACCCTGGAGATAAATGGGGATGCAGATGTTATTCATACATCAATAATCAAGACAACACAAATAGTTTGGCAAACGTTTGTCTGTTTTAATATCAAGTATCTAAAACGGGGAGTACAACGAACATCAGCAATCTGACTCTAATTACTTCATATAAAACCTGGGCTTTTGTACCCAAAAGTGGTCATCATTGACGTGCTGACCTGCGTCATTACCAACGTCATCCCACGTGGCAAACTCCAAAAACTTATCGGGAGGTGGGATAGGTTCTATATGTGTATGGAGTAACGGAAAGAGGTAATTGGATAGTTAACATCAGGTGGGGCGACTAAGCGCTCCCTTCAAAATGGCCACTATGAACGTCACTAAATGTACAACGTCCCATTGGCTACACACACTATAGGACCCCCAAATACGTGGTCCCCTATAATTGGTTGGCTTATAACCCCCATCAGTACTTTTTCACCTATGTTTAGCAGCACGCAGACTGAACAACCAGGTGTGGGTGAGCTTGTCTTTGCACCATCTTCCCACCAATTAAAATATCATACATCATCACCTCAATAGTCCAGTGTCAATTAGTGCTTTGAAGTTGGCCTGGAGTTTGTACTGTTCTCTGAGAATTTTTAAAGGAGTATGGGCAGTAGCCGGCTTCCGTGCAAAGGTGTGATCATCTCGTTCGTCCAACTTCCCTCTATCACATGACTGGACACCATGAAATTGAGCCTTTTCGTGTATTTTATTTTATTTTCAATAGTCCTCCGACATCTTTTGTTTTTGCTTGACCTCTCTGAATGGGAGCTTATGTTCCTTCACCTTAATTGTATACAATGTCAGCCAATTCCAGTTTGATAAAACCTTGGTTTTCTTGACTCAGTGAACTCCTTAGCTGAGCTCTTATACCATTTAATTAATTTGCTTTTCTTGACAGAGACACTGTAATGAGGCCTTCTTGCTTCGTTCAGAACTGCTCATGTACGTAGTGGAAACATTCATCCTTTACTTGTCCATATGTATCTATAGAAGTATATATGTATATGGTGGCGCTTGCAGTGGTCTAATCTATTTAAAAGCATGTGGCTAGCTTCATGATTGCTTTGCTGCTTGCGTTTCATTGCATCTGTACACGTTTAAACTAAGTATCTTCATCAGGTCTGTGGCATAGGTCTTGTCATCTTGATCTCAAGATTTCACTTATCCTTGGTACTTCTTCGTTCTTTATAAATCGCCTGCTTCTCTGCTCTGGTTATCTTTTTATATGGGTGTTGATTCAACATTATATGACATCACCATTCATCCCTGTCATTTAGTTTCTGTGTTTCTTCTGGAATCTCCTTGAAATGGCCATCACATTGTCTTGGATGCAAGTATGGTTTCCTCAATGGGTACTTTACCTCCCATATTCTCTTAGGTATAGGTATTCTTATGAGTACTGCACAGAGTCCCCGCTCTTCTCTTTGCTGGTTTACCTGTTCAGTATACGACACATACTTTGGTTCATACGTTTCAGGTAATGTAGGCTGGCAGTTGGAGTGGGGATATATGGCGCCTCCTCTACACCCCCCCCCCTGACCCCCCCCCTCTGGGCGATTTATCAACCACTCTCACATCATCTTCTACATCCAGATATCCTGGCCTGAAGAAATGCTTCTTAGGGATCCATATTTTTAGGACTCCCTTTAAGCATGCAGCTGATTTCACATGCTCATCCTTGTTCCATGTCAGGAGCATGCACTGTCCAGTTGGACTGCAATAGATCCATCTTCCCACATATTTCTTATGGTCCTTTGGATACAGGAACTTTGTTCCCTCAGGTGCATGGATACTGGCCTTCACGAAGTCTCTGATTTCTTCATCAGTCAGATCTTTAGGCTTCCACCCTGGTTCAACATCAATCATGATCTTCATCCCTATGGCTTTCTTTGCTGTCTTCTTGCATTGTGAGATTATTATATTGATCACACAGAAGCCAACCATCACTAATAATACCAAAGCTCCAAGAAATTTGAACATATCTGCCATCCATTGTGGAACCCACGAGAAGAGTTATCCAAACCAGCTTTCATCAGCAATTTCTTCAACCTCTTCTATAATCTGGCCATGGAGCTTCGTCAGCATGTCTATGGCCTCTGTCAAGGTTCCATTCTCGTCATGAGAAGGTATAAATGTGCAACATGATTCTCCGATTTTGGCACAAACACCTCCATCCATAGCTGTGATCATGTCCAGGACATACCTGTTCTGGAGAGTCATCAAACTTGCAGCTCATAATTCTTCTCTTATGGCATTGAATCCCTTTATGCTAGTATTAATCGTCTGTAGCAACTCGCATCTGGTGATCTGTAGCCACTTGGTATTTGCTCCAACCTGGATCCTTGGCATGAAGATCAATGTGAACACTGAAGAAGTCTGACTGAACAGTCTTATGTTCATACGGAATAGAGACAAAAACTTCTATTGATTTGGCAGAAAAGTAGTTCTCTCTCTTCATTCCATTTATCAGCTCCACAGATCTCTCCTTCCTTAGATGAGCATCTGCTTTTGGGAAACTATCAATGTTCAGGTCGCTTTTAGGAATCACCAACGCAGGAACATGGACATTCACCAATGTGCAGATTCCTCCCCAATCTTTAGGCAGTCTGATGTAGGCCTTGGCTCCACAAGCCCAATAATGATCCATGATGACTGCTGTTCCGATATTCATTCCTGGTGCATCGAAGATTCGTTCACAGTTCTGATTCTCCCCCATTTTTCTTGTACCATTGTTCCTGAAGCATAATTTAGAACTTTAAATGGCACCATCTGCAGGGGTCCTCCCCTGTCTTCAAACCCATGTCAGTAGTTTAGCAAGTTTTGGCCATAATGGTTTACACATTTGTGCATTCTCGATTGTTGGTTGGTAGTGACCCATTATTACCCAAATCTCTGCAGATTACTACTCCTTCTTCCCAGCCATCTGGTGATAAGACAGTTCCCCAAAAATGCATCTGGCCTCTGTTTTTCCATTTGCGGATGTCTTCTGTAGATTTTCCTGGCACTTTCCATTTTTTATTCAACTCTCTTCTTACTCCAGTTCCTTTTACTCCAGGCTTCTCATATCTGATCACAATATTCTTTGTCTTGCCATTGTTTCTTGTCTTTATATATTGAACATAGTCATCTTCATTTGGATCTGTCCCTTCAGTCTCCCATTTGAGAGAGGCCGTTCGACCCATGAACTGGCCTCTTGTAATACAGAAAGCTAGGTGCACTATGCAGTGTGCAGTTAAGACATTTATTTCAATAGCTATGAAGATCTTCGACTTCCCCATGCTGTATGGCAGGAGTGCACATACGAAGCATTTTTCATCTGACGTCCTTCTTCCAACTTCTTTCATGTGTTGGTACCATATGTTGTTTCCCAAGTGTGCTGTCCAGATAATCATTCAGTTCATAATTATCTTCTTGGGTGCTTCTTTTGGTTCTCAAACTCTTCATGTAGTTTTCTATGACTACGTTTCTAAACGTATCCAAATAGCTTCCTCTGGCTGGTTTGTTTGCAGGAACATCCATCCGAGTTCCCTGCGTAGACGAAAGTTCAGCAAGTCTTTCTTTATCCATCTTTTTCTAGCAACAGCTAAAAATGACCATAAAGATTCTCCTATAATCTCTGTGCGTAACCTTTCTTTGGGATTAGTGCTTGGGCCTTTTGTCACTGAGCCAGGTGTGTCTGCATATATTGTCTGTGTAGGCCCAACCTTTATTAACCCCTTATTTTGCCTGATCCGCCAACCCTGTCTCCGGCATTTAAAAGCAGTTTCTGAAACAAGTGCTGTAGGTGATACAAAATCCATTTCAAGCTCAGGTATCTTCCCATTTTTTTCTTGGGACAGGAATAACTATGTAGGGTCTAGGCTGCCTTGTAGTTGCCACACTTACTTTTTCCTTCTGTTCAGAAACATATACAGGAGTCTTTGCCCCATGTGCTCCTATATAAAATGCAGTTCTTGGACAATGTGTGTGTCTGTTCTCATGGGCCAACACAACGTTGCTATTAAAGTTCCCCATCTCGATCATTTGATGCTAAGGAAGGAAAAACAAACTTTAATGGCTCTGCATTGTTGGATTGCTTTCTGGAAGCTGTTGTCTTCATTCAGCATTCGTCCTCGACCAACTATCTGCTTTCTGGATGCTAGAAATGACTATCTTCCTTTCTGGAATCAGTTTTTTCACCAGTCAGGATGCAAATGTTCCTTTATCGTGAAGAAAAATGTCCTCTGCAAGCCTCTACAAGGCCTGCTTCATTTATCAGTTCCCAATCGATGCCTCAAATCTGCTTCAGACCAGATAACATGTTGCTTCCCTGTCAGCATGAACAAAAGTTTTGTCTTTTATTTTCTTCCTCGATCTGTCCCTCGGAGGAAAGTTTCTACACCGCTCAGTGATTTCTTTCAGAATAGATGCTCTCCTGGATTATTATACCTTCCAGGATTACATTCAAGTTTACAGCGTTTCTCGGATCTCTCAGAAAAGTTACCACATTCATGTGTCTTCCAACAAGATGCGGGTATTCTTCAATTAGATGAAAGAACACCACACTCACCAGTCTATGTGCTGCGCCGTTTGATAAGGGCATTTGTGTTTCATTCACTGTACTCAGGCAACTTCAAAAATTCTTCAGTAATGATTATGAGCAATCTTCTTATGAGCTTTTCATTTTCAGGATTTTGAATAAAAGCTGGAATGCAGCAAGTTCTCCCCACCGACGTAGGATAAGAGCATAACACCAACTCGAAATAAGTAAGCACGTGCCTAGAAAGGTCATCACTGGGTAACACCATGAGAAGAACCAAACAAGAACTCCATGTAGAAGGAATCGGGGTATTGTACCCTCTTCCAATTGCTGTGTCCACGATCACAATCTGGCATATCCTTATTCTTATCACGGCTTAAGCATGCCTTAGTCCAAAGTCAATAGCTACTGTGGCTTTTAAGCATGCAGATCTTCCCTTAACTCTGCAACTAAGATGCAGAGTGTTCGAATGTGTCCTTTTACCCTTTTATCTATAGCTCAAAAGGGGTTGTCCAAAATCAAGCCACAGTCCACTAAAGAGTTCTTCACGCTTTCCACTTGTCAGGTTATGCGTCCTTCTTCGTCATCGATCTTGTCTGCACGTGCTGTGGTTCTTCCCGATGATTGGCGGTTCTTCACAGAGGTGTGTAGGCAGAGGGGTTTCTCCAGAGTAGATTTTCATGTCTCCCAAGAAGATGCGAGTGTGCCTACCCTGCAATTTGACAGCAGATGGCGTTACATCCTCAACGATAAAAGGACTGTTGAATCTGGGCTCGTCCTACCTTTTCCTTGTGTGGTTATGAACTAGGACCGCATCTCCGGGGTATAATTTGGGAAGTTGAAATTCAGTAGGTTGAGCTGTTGAAGCATTCCCTTCTGTGTTCTGTACTGTCCTAAACCCTTGTCTCTGCAACTGTCCTGAAATTACAGAAAAACTGGATGTCAAACAGTTCAAATAGTTTTGGAACTCAAGTCCTAAAATTTTTGATGTTGGCTGAGCATCAATTCTAACTCGGGATAGAGACATTAAAGGTGTTCTCATTCGCCTTCCTGTCACGATTTTGTGACGCGTAAGATGGTGGTCAGAACCTGGTTGGTAACTCAATGCATATAATGCCAGTGGTAGGCAAATCAACCACCCTTTTTTTTCCAGAGTAAGCTTCAACTTGGCTATTCCTTCTTTTAACAGGCGGTTGAGCTTTCTACAGATCCCATTTCCTTGCGGATGATAAGCCGAAGGAAACGTATGCTTTATACCAAGCAACAAGCTGATCTGCTCAAAAACTATTAACAAAGTGAGGTCATTATCCGATCTCATAACTTCACACACTACCCATCTAGGAAACACTTCTCGCAATAAAAATTTAGCTGCACAGCTGGTAGAGTCTGGGTGTGTGCGTGGACCTGCCTCTATCCATCTAGAAAAAGGACACACTACAACAAGCAAATATCGGTATCCATTGCAAACTTGTATCATGTTGACATAGTCAATATGCAAGTGCTGAAAATGGCCATTGGGTCTTGGGATGACTCCCCTCACTATGTGCAGTGTATGCACAGCCATGACTTGTTGGCAAAAAATACAATTTACCATAAAAAATGCAACATGCTCCATTAGGTTCGGTACGAACCAATCCTCAGCAATAGTTACAGCAAGATTCTCCCCAGTTGTATGCACTGGGTAGTGTAATTGTGCTAGCGCTACCCTTAATAAGGCTCCAGCCATCACTTATTTACCAGTGCTGTCTTGTCGCCACAATGCTCCAGAGGGGTATAAAGAACACCCTCTTTGGTTCCACAAATTCTTTTCCTCTTGCGGTGCCTCCCCTTGGAGCTCCACTATTTGTGTTTTAGGCATATGATTATATACTTCACCCACAGTCATCATCACATTAATTCTTTCATTCACATTAATGATTTCAATATTCATCATCCCTGCATCTGTATTTGCTATGCACTTGGCTTCAGCGTCTGCTGCTTGATTACTGCCAGAGATAAGATCTGTCCCTTTCGCGTGACCTGCGCATTTAACAACTGCTATGCCCACTGGGAGTTGTAGTACCTTAATAAGCCTGTCCAATAAGGCTGCGTGCTACGTTGATGTGCCGTCCCCTCAGAGGTAGCCCCTCCTTTTCCAGCGCACTAGTCCTGCATGCACCATCAACGTCACATAGGCAGAGTCGCTGTACACTGTCATCTCCTGGTCTGCATCATTCTCAATCGCGAGTATCAACGCCAATAATTCTGCAGCTTGCACTGAATAATGAGATGGCAATAGAGTACTCACGAGCATTCAAAAGTCTCCATTTGCCAGATGTTTTACTACCGCAGCACCTGTATATCTTTGCCCATCATTTTGATCGATTCTTGAAGACCCGTCAATGAAAACAATCCCTCCCCCTGTGAGTGCATTCTCCTTTACTATAGGGAGCTCATCACAAAACTCTTCATAGTTTGTTTAATTGTGCATGGGCTCTCCTTCTATGATTGGCTCAGCTATAAACATAGCTGGGTTCCCTATTTTACATCAAACTATTTTAATCGCTGGATTTGATATGACCTCATAGGCAGAAGCCCTTTGAGAAGTCAACGTGCCTTTCGGCAAATAGTGAGTGTTTAAGAAATAACGTCGTAGAACATCCCATCACTATACTTGTAGCCTTTTCTATGACGAACACGGCGGCAGCCAAACTGTGTTTGCATGGAAACACTAGGTTCAAAATTCCACTGTAAAATGCAAGGCGCTTGTACCCCAATGTGGTTCTCTGTGCGAGTACTGCTCTCATATAAGTAGCATCTGTATGCGAGAATAAAAAGAAGTCCTCTGCATAACTGGGGATCCCTAGAACTGGGGCTGTGCAAATTGCTTTTTTCAATTCATCAAACCCTTCTTCCATTGCCTCAGTCCACACAATCTTTTCTTGCGTTGCCTGTGCTTTCTTTAAGGCATGTAAAAGAGGCCATGTATACAAGCTGTAGTCAAAGACCCATGCCCTGAGATAATTGCATAATCCTAGAAACCTCTGAATCTGTTTTATCGTGTGTGGCTTGGCTGTTTTTAAAACGGTCTCCATTCTTTCAGGTGTAACCTTCTTTCCCTCATGTGAAATCAATTGGCCGATCTACAACACTTCTTGTTGACAATATTGTAACTTTTTCTTGTCAAACTTATATCCTTTGTCAGCAAGTATAATCATCAGCTGGACAGAATTGCGTCTGCACTCTTCCTCTGTGGTGCTGCAAACTAAAATGTCATCTACGTATTGCAGCACAACGCTTTCTAAAGCAATATTGCTCAAGTCCATCTGGAGGACTCTGTTAAAAATTGATGGGGACTCACAGTACCCCTGGGGCAGCCTCATGCTTTTTAAATCGCACTTGTCTAAAGGTAAACAATGTCAAATCTTGTGAGTCTTTGTGCAATGGGATTGAGAAAAACACATTTTTCAAATCAATCACCGTGAAATATCATGCATCAACAGGTATATTACATAGAATTGCAGACGGGTTTGGCACTAAAGGGAACTCGGCCTCTACAATTTGATTTATTGGTCTCAAATCTTGTATTAGTCTCCAAGACCCCCTTTACTTTTTTTCACAGGTTAAACTGACGTATTACACAGTGACTCTGACGTCACTAAAATACCTTGCTCCATCATGGCGGAAATTGTCTTGAAAATGCCTTCATCGGCCTCTCAAGACATGGGCTATTGCCGTGCTCGAGGTAAAATTGCTCCTGGTTTCAATTTAATCTTCACCTCCCCAACCCCTTCCAGTAAGCCTATGTCATAGGGGCCAGTTGTCCATAATGAAACTGGCACTTCCGCCATATCTTCATCAAAATGTTCAGGACGCTCCTTTGCTACCATCATTCTCTGCAGAACTGCTCTCTTGATTGCCTTTACCCAATAAGTAATGCACATTTCAAATATTACAAAATCATCAGATAGGTCATCTCCAAACAATTCATCATCAGTGACGTCAGTCACCCTGAAGCCTTTCTCAATGGCAATTATTGTGCTCCATCGTCTACCCTTATCAGTTGCATCAAGCAAAGCCATATTTCCTCGGATTATAGCTGCTTCCATGTCTAAGGGAAAATTTGTCCCTCTTCATCCATGGGTATCTGAGGCCTAAATAGAAATTCATCAGGTATCCTCATGGTTCTGCCTACTAGACCTGGTAGCCATGTTAACAGAATGTGTATCCCATAATGGAACACCTCGGTTTCAAGCGGTATTGCTCTAGGCGCTATTTGCTCTGTGAATGCCATGATCATTTTACACACGTTTAAATAATGGATTCACGGTGTTCAGCATATTATACCTTTGTCTGTAAACAAAATTGTCATATTCATTTTTGTCATTAAATCTCGTCCTGATAGGTTGACAGGTGTTTGCCTCGAAAGAAGCAGTGCCACTTTCATATCGCATTCTCCTATGGAGACTGGTAATTTTTCTGTGAAAGGAACACAGCTTGTTGCTCCTGTAAAGCCCAGAGTAGTCATTGCATTGCCAGACAATAAATGTGCCCTCACATATACACGAGCGTGTCCACTAAGAAGGAAAAAGCTTTGCCGTCTATATTAACGTCTATCCTCAGTTCCTCATGAGGATTCAGCGTTATAGATAGTACTGAACACATCAGGTCTCCCAGTGAGCTGTCCTATTTTTGGTCCAGTCTCACTCCATCAATCGTGAATGGATTTCCTTCATCAACAGTGACACCTCCTATTCTACGCGTTATAGGCAGTTCTGTTTTTGTTCTGCTGAAGTTGCATAGGAGATTGCTGCGATTGTCCTTGCGGTTGATTACCTGCCATTTGCTGTGATTGCAAGCATTGCTGCACTCTCTGCGCTTGCTGCTGCACTGTTTGATCTTGTGCAAATCCATTTCCGCTCTGCTGCAAGTATGCAGGTGGATTTGGCATTCCCTGTCTAAAAAATGGATCATTCTGCACCATCCTTAGAAATGTACGATCTCCTTGACAGCTCTAAGCTTGACCTGCTAGCCATCACTGAAACATGGCCTCATGATGCATCAGGTCCCTCCATTGCTTTTGCACTCCCACCAGGTTATATTATTTATAGGCAAGACAGACTAACACGCTTAGGAGGCAGGGTAGCACTCATCTCCAAAGAAACACTCTCCCTCAGACCCATCACTCATCCCTGTGACAGCAACTCAGACATTTTATCTGCTAAGCTTGCTCTCTCCCCCAATAGCACCATCAACATTCACATACTGTATCGTCCCCCTGGCTTGCCTTTGGATTTCCAGGGCCACCTCTTGCATTTACTAAGCAGCAACATCAAAGGCTCCACCAAAACCCTACTTCTCGGCGACAAACCTCAGTTCTAATGACCCCAAAGATAAAGCTGCCACCTCCCATACCAAGGAACTGATTGAACTAGGTTTCACGCAAAACGTCTCTGGCTCCACACACACCAAAGGCCGCACCCTCGACTGGGTCGCTGACCATAACGCCCACACCTCCATCACCGCCAACTCAGCGCTACCCTGGACTGATCACCATTGCATTGAGTTCAACCTACCCACTTGCACCAAAATCCTCACCCCATCCCCGCAAAACTAGTGAGAAGCTCCAAAAAACTCAGAGGACAGCCTTCGATCACACCTTAATATCCCAGCACTAGCTCCCCTTTCTCTAATGACCCTAACGCGTTAGCTGAAATTTACAAAGATACTCTATCCAGAGCCATCAACTCCATAGCTGCACTCAAACCCAAAAAAGGCAAAAAAAACTCTACACTCTAACTTGTGGTTCACAGATGAACTACAGGCCCTACGCTCCTGTAAAAGGGAGGCTCAAAAAAACTGACTAGCACACCCTAGCGAGGACACAAAAAACTGCTTCAACCAAGACTCCAGACTATACAAAAATGCCGTCAACAATGCCAAAGCTAATTCCTTTAATATCCGTATTACCAATTCCAAATCACAATCTCAAGAAATCTTTGCCATTTTCAATGAACTTATATCTCCCCCCAATACTCCAGATGAGATTACTAAAGACGAAGCTTTGTGCTCTAGTATTCATGCTGCCATGCTTAATGAACCAGAGCTCCTTTAAAACAAAATCAAGGGTCATCACAAAGCTCTAGCCCACACTCTGCGTCCCAAACAATCTGACCCCCCTCCTCAAGCAACCAACTTCCAACCACGCTTCAATTTTATGGATAGCCCAGAATTGAAGTCACCAACATCCTCAAACATTAAAAACCCTCTATCTGTAAAGGAGACATCTGCTCACCCAAACTTATCAATGACTGTGCAGACCTCCTTGCTCCCCTTATAACAGCAGTAATTAATGCCTCCTTCTGAACCGGCATCATCCCTGCTAGCCTCAAAGAAGCGTGGTTATGCCCCCTTCTAAAAAAAAAAACTCCCTCGACCCTACTCAGCCAAACAACTACCGACCCATAGCCACTGTGCCTTTCCTCCTCAAGATCCTGGATAAAGCTGCTCACTGCCAAATCCAACACTTCCTTGAAACCCACTCCATTCTTGGATCTAGACCATCTGGGTTTCGCAAAGGACATGGCACGGAAACAGCACTGGTAGACCTAAAAAAAACAAATCACCCAAATCATGGATAAAGGCAAGCCAGCTCTCCTTCTACTCTTAGACCTCTCAGCTGCCTTTGATCTTGTAGATCACAAGACACTCACATCTCACCTCACACACTCAGCCATCTTCTCCAAAGAAGCTGCACACTGGATTACCTCCTTCCTAGAGGGCAGGGCCATGAAAGTATTCTCAGACATAGCCCATGCTGCCCCCACCACCATCCACTGTGGAGTCACGCAGGGCTTGTGCACTGCACCCACTCTTTACAACTTGTTCACAACACCTCTCATCGACAAGCTTGATGCTCTAGGTATCGCGTATACCAACTACGCTGATGATACTCAAGTACTCTTACCACTCACTGGCTCCTACACCAAAGATGGCCAAGCACTTCACGCCATATACATCACCATCCAGGAATGGGTGGCAGCCAATGGCCTCTGCCTCAATGGAGAGAAGACCAAAATCATCATTCAAGGCTTAAAAAGGACAATAGCCAAGCTAAACAACCTGTGCTCCAATTTCACCATTGATAACACCATCATCCCTGTCTCCACCTCAGTAAAGACCTTAGACGTCTACCTAGACTCCACGCTATCCATGTCTAGGCAGGTTGGCGCTATCACCTCCGCCTCAGCACACACCACCAAACTTATAAATGCAGTAAAACCGTACTTATGTAAGCCCAACTGTCTCTCAATTGCCAGCACAACCATTGGGGCTAAACTGGACTACTGCAATGCCCTCCTAGCAGGTACTTCTAAATATAATCTAAATAGACTTCAAATCACGCAAAATAATGCGCTCCGAGCAGCATTAAGCCTTCCTAAAAGGGAACACATCACTCAGGCTAGACAGGCAGCCCACTGGCTCCCTGTTAAAGAACGCATCAGCTTCAAAATCTTCACCCTCACCCACAAATGCCTCTCCTCATCAGCTCCATCATATCTTACACACACCTGATCTAAACCCACGCACTCCAGACCTACCAGAACACAATACACCAACCTTCTACATACTCCCCACATCCATAGAGCCAAAGCAGGAGGAATAGGTTTCCCCTACATAGCCTCTAAGCTTTGGAACACTCTACCCACAGACATTAGAACAGAAACCTCTCTTCACCTTCCGCAAAAAAAACGAAGACCTTACTCTTCAACTGAACCCGTTTGCCTTGCCTCATGCTTGTATATAGGATTGCAATTGTTCTTCACTCTGTAACTATGTAAACTGTCTGTAACTAGTGGCACAATGCCTCTGGGCTGCTGCGGGCTTAACAAATGCAAATAAATATTTCCCTTGGCTTCTACAGATTCGAGCCATGTGCCCTGTCTTTCCACATGTCCAACATATGGGCGGTCTCCCCATCTGCCCATATTGCATATTTTGATTACCATTTTGCATATTCTAAAAACCTCCCTGATTATTCTGCCAATTCCCTTGATTACCTTGCCAACCTCTACCTCTATATCCCCTTTCTCGTGGAGCATATACTTTATTTGTCTGATGAAACTGTCTTTGGTTATTTACTTGTGGCATGTTCACTGCCTGCTGCAAATTTGATCCGCCTATGCTAGTTAACATTGCCCCTTCAATGGCGTACTTGGACAGTTTTTTCTGAACCAATTTTGCTTCCTCACCTTTTCGCGCATCGTCCTTTTTGCAATTCTTTTCCTGCAGGAGTCTGCAGTAATGTGCAATGGTCAACTGGATTTCCAACCACGGTTTGGCATCAATCCCACTAATTTCTTGAGCTGCTTCTGTACTTGCTCTGACAGCCCGTGGCATTATATATGATAGAATACAGGTATAGAATTCTCCAAAGCCTCGCGAGTTTCAAGCGTCCAGACGTCTTGAAAACTTTGAATGTAAAGCAACAGATCTTCTCCCTCTTTCATCTTTCTCGTCATTATAGCTCCCATATCTGATGTGTCCGGATATAGCACTCAAAGCGCTTTCCAAATTGCTGCTCTACAATTGTTAAACAGCGCTTTATCATGCGCAGTGTTGACTGTAGTCAGACCAGGGTAACCTGCCCCTGTCCATTCCTCATCAGCTCTCTCACCAAGTATAGCGATTAGAAAACCTTTAATATCCCCTATAGCTAAAGTATTCCCTCCCATCATTTTTTTTTCTCGTGTATCTATTTTCCAGCGCCGGAAGCTAAACTCGGGAGTTTACATTTTAAATTATCTCTGTCCATCTGGGGCCACGGTATATACTGCGGCCTGGCTCCTCCCTTTTCTAACTAGGGGAGCTGTGATGCTCCAAACTCATTCTCATCATTTGTCTATCTACCGCCGGGGTAATATTCCCATATCGTCGCCTACCTGGCAATGATCTTAGCCTGCTTACATAAGGCGGGGATTCCCTTCTCTGACCGTGGGGTTGCCCCTTATGTTGGTCTGACTGTGTCAGTGGCTCCGATGCCTTAGACATAGGTATTTTTAAATCTGACCATCTTTATCCAAAGGAGAATATCCCTCTGGATCACATATATCACTTCTCTCTTCCCTCAGGAAGGTTTCCCTTTCCTTTCTTCGTCTGATATTTTTTGTGCCCAACTCGTGCCACTTCTCTCATCATCATCTCTATTTAATGTTTGTCTGTCTAAAGACAGATCCTTATTGCTCGCACTATAGGAGGCTTCGACCGTGTCATACAACTGAGTGCTTTTGAGGCAATCATTTTTTCCCTACCCTCGTGATTCTTTCTGGGCTTGCAGTTCATGGTAAACTTTATCAATGGTTTCCCCAATACTCCGCAAGTCAAACTCGTCTTCTAGATTTACTCTAGACGTGCCTGGTAACAACTCGGATTCGGGAAAGAATTCTTCTATGTCTTCCCATACTACCTGTGGATTGAGATTCCTTACCTTCCTTTCCAAATACTCACAATTGCGTGCTCTCTGTCTTCTTTTACGTTCCATGTCACCATCAACTTATCTGCACTTCTCGCTTCTTCTTACTCCATCTTCCTCTTTCTTTTTCATATCCCTTCGTTCATATGCCCTTCGTATTTCCTCATCCCTTCGTCTCTGTATTCTTTTCTCTTATCCTTTCCTGTTCATCATCTTCTATTCTTTTTGTTGTCACGTTTTCTTTGCTCTTCTGCTCTTTGCTGTTTTTTAGCTTGCTCATCTTGATATAACTGTTCTCGTCTTTGTCTATCTTTTCTTTTCACTCCATCATTTAATCGTTCCTCCCTTTCTTTGTCATTTCTATCTTATTCGTCTTGATCTCCCCCTTGTCTTACATCCTCACTGCCTTTACCATTGAGTTTAAGTAAAATCTGACCTCCCATCCATTCATTCTGTAAAAGCGCCATCTCATCAGTTTTATCCTCGTCTCTTTTCCATCTCTTTATTTCTCTCTTTATATCTAGAGATGTACTTGCTCGATCACTTCTCTCCTTATCGCGTCTCTCCTTGTCCCTCAGGACTTTGGAGGTTATATCTTTCTCGGTATCTTTCTCTGGGCCCTCGTCACTACTTTGCGTAGGTGAATCATATGATGGATTATTATATCCCGTTGCTGCTTTAAGTTCCCTTAATGGGTATAACCCTTTATCATTCTTAGTTTCATCTTTTATGTCAGACAGGGCGGGCGGAGCAGAAGGCTCTTCACCCCCCTCTTTGCATATGTTCAGTATCCAATCTAAAGGGGGCTCCTCCTCCTTTGGGTGTTCATGCTTTTTCCAAAGCTCTAGACTCGCTAGGTGCTTTTCTAACGGTGTCCAGTTAAAGGTTTCAACACAAAAGGTTCGAATGCAATAGGGTCGAGTCAATACCACAAAAACAGGGGTTAGGGGGAACCCCCCCCAAAAAAAAATGTAAACAAAAAATAAACTATTTCAAACCTTTTGTTTTCGGTCCTATTGACTCGAACCTATTGTATTTCGAACCTTTTGATTCAAACGTTTAACCTATAACCCTTTTCTAACGTTTCCTTTGTATGCAGCATGCAAATAGGTCATCTTATGCTGCAGAACTGCTCTCAATAAAATAATGATCCACCTTGTGGCCATGGCATAAACATTTTGTCTGCTGTCCCCTTAACCCACTCTACACTATCGTTTAAGCTTAAGCACATGTTTCTGTAGCTGTTTGCAGAGATGTACTAATGGAGTAACCCCTTCCATTTCTAACCTTCACTTTTCTCTTTGCTACCACTTGCTTATGTTTTAGTTACAGTTTCCAATTTCATCTCAATCAAAATATACTTACGAGCAAGCACCAATCGTCGAAAGC
This sequence comes from Ambystoma mexicanum, assembly GCF_040938575.1. Taxonomy (NCBI): domain Eukaryota; kingdom Metazoa; phylum Chordata; class Amphibia; order Caudata; family Ambystomatidae; genus Ambystoma; species Ambystoma mexicanum. The sequence goes on from NC_090936.1 coordinate 593,294,010, forward strand.
TCCAAACCCGTCACAACACAATTTTTTACTTTAATCTTGCTAAAAAACAACCATCAAAGTTAATTATAAAACAATCAATTTTCACGTCTCAACGTCACGCTTCTCCTTTACATAACTTTTTTTTCTTTCAACTCTGACATCATCACACCCCTTTCAATCACATAAAACAAACAGACAAACTTGACTGGTCACATGTACTAATCACAACCTTTTCTTAAGACCTGTCTTACCCTCTAAATCTGCTCCGATTGGAATTTAAGCTAATTCCTTTAAGATTGTCTTTAACCAGTCTCTTCTTCTATATGTTATGCTAAGGGGCTCTGAATTAAAACTTCTGCTAGCACTCTTTAAAGTCTAGGAACAGGGCGTATCCTCATAGCGTGGCCACACTTGCGACTATTCTTCCTCATATATTGCTCGGCCGCACTCAAGTCAATACTTGATTCCCATATACATATATATTACACTCTTACTTTTGCGTTATATTTTATCTCTCCCCCCTCCGTTACTCTCAGTTATTTACTCTGCATGCATTCCTTTGCCACACTCTTTGGTCTATTCACTCAACATTTGCATTTTTTTCATCTTCGGACCCTCGGGATCACCGCCTTCGTTACCGCCTCTTCGATCCGCTTCGCGCAGGTGTGGGAGTGGTTTCTATCTTAAAATAGGGGTCCTTGCAAGTAGTTGCCTACTCTAACCACTTCTACGGGGAGCTTCACGTCCTGTCAGCCGAATGGCAAATGTTGTGCGATATTGCAGAGACTAAAAAATTACTTATGTCGACGGTCAGTGAACTGGAGGCTTCGTCCAGCCCTTTAAGATGAGCAGCGGTACCCTGTAGATAGATGGATATGCAGATTTTATTCATACATCAATAATCAAGATGACACAAATAGTTTGGAAACAGTTTGTCTGTTCTAATATCAAGTATCTAAAACAGGGAGTACAACGAGCATCAGCAATCGCTCGATACTCTGACTCATAAAAAACTTGGGCTTTTGTACCCAAAAGTGTTCATCACCGACGTGCTGACCTGCGTCATTGCCAACGTCATCCTACGTGGTAAACTAAAAAAACCTATCGGGAGGTGGGATTGGTTCTAACTGAATAACTAAGCATAGGTTCTATATATCTGTATGGAGTAACGGAAAGAGGTAACTGGATAGTTATCAGGTGGGGTGACTAAGCCCTCCCTTCAAAATGGCCACTATGAACGTCACTAAATGTACGACGTCCCATTGGCTACACACACTATAGGACCCGCAACTACGTGGTCCCCTACAATTGGTTGGCTTCCAACCCCCGTCAGTACTTTTCCACCTACGTTTAGCAGCACGCAGATTGAACAACCAGGTGCGGGTGAGCTCATCTTTGCACCAGCTTCCCACCAATTAAAATATCATCCATCATCACCTCAATGGTCCAGTGTCAATTAATGCTTTGAAGTTCACCTTGAGTTTGTACTTTTCTGAGAATTTTTAAAGGAGTATGGGCACTAGCCGGCTTTCGTGCATAGGTGTGATCATCTCGTTCGTCCAACTTCCCTCAATGAGATGACTGGACACCATGAAATTGAGCCTTTTCATGCATTTGATTTTATTTTCAATAGTCCTCCGACGTTCTTTTTGCTTGGCCTCTCTGAACATGAGCTTCTGTTCTTTCACATTAATTGTATCAAATGTCAGCCAATTCCAGTTTGATAAGACCTTGGGTTTCTTGGCTCAGTCAACTCCTTAGCTGAGCTCTTATTCTGTTTAGTTAATTTGCTTTTCTTGACTGTGACACTGAAATGAGGCCTTCTTTCTTCGTTCAGAACTGCTTACTTGTCTATATGTATCTGTAGAGGTATATATGTACATGTTGGTGCTTGCTGCAGTCTAATCTATTTAAAAGCATGTGGCTAACTTCACGATTGCTTTGCTGCTTGCGTTTCATTGCACCTGTACACGTTTAAACTAAGTAACTTCATCAGGTCTGTGGCATAAGTCTTGTCATCTTGATCCCAAGATGCCACTTATCCTTGGTACTTCTTTGTTCTTTATAAATCGTCTGCCTTTCTGGTCTGGTTATCTTTTTATATGGGTGTCGATTCAACGTTATATGATGTCACCATTCATCCTGGTCATTTATTCCGTTGTTTCTTCAGGAATCACGTTCAAATTGCCATCCTATTGTTTCGGATGCAAGTATGGTTTCCTCAATGGGTTCTTTACCTCCCATATTCTCTTAGGTATAGGTATTTTTATGGGTACTGCACAGAGTCCCCACTCTTCTCTTTGCTGGTTTACCTGTTCAGTATAAGTCACATACGTTGGTTCATATGTTTCAGGTAATGTAGGCAGGGCAGTTGGAGTGGGGTTTTTTGGCTCCTCCTCTCTCTACACATGCTACATTCAAAATTTGGGGGGTGGCTGTCCTTTTAGGACAGCCAGCCTCCCAGTTGAAACTGGTTCCAGGCAGGTATGCCAGAAAACAAAGGACTGTAGAGTTTCAGACCATGAAATCCCCCACCCAGCATGGCAGAAGAAAGACCAAGACAGAACAAGCATACAAGATATGGCAAATAAAAGAATAGTCACCATTTTGGGTCAATGGTGACCCTTCTGTGCATTACCAGAGCTGTACAGCCCAGAGGTAAACACTGCAAAAACATCGGTAGACCGCGTCCACTGCCACCACTCATTCAGGTATGCTTGTTACTGTAACAGAAATGTTACAGGAGCAGTGATGAAGGGGATACTATGCAACCCCTCAGCACGCCACATAAGGTGGTGGGTGCTGATCTCACAATATAAAATGTAGAAAGGATATGAAGCATCCCTCTACCTTTGGGAACAGTAGCTCACACAAGGAATATAAAATAAAATACAAAGGGAAGCCTAAGGGGCTCCCAGCCACACTGCACAGAGTGCTGTGTGTAGCAAATGACAAGTTGAAGGTGAGCATGACTCCAAAAATAAAGTATGGAGAGGTAAAATGATTCCCATAGCCAGAGTAAAAGAAAGGGTGAATGGGGGAAAAAGTTCCCCTCACCCAAGAACATAGAAAAGAAATCCACAAGTCCAGCAAAAAGTGCTGCCGGCCTCACAGATGAGGAAGATTTGGCATAAAATGAAAAATCTGACCCAACAGTAAACCTTACCTCAAGTACTGGGACGAGGAAGAAGGATGTGGCGGTAATACTAGGATTACTAACTGGTAATATTAATTACCCTTAGTCATACTCTTCCCAGTCCGAGTATTTACCTGTGAGATAAGGGTATCCCACAAGTAAGTACAGGGGCAAGGAAGAGGGAGATGGAGGCAATATGACAGAATAGCAAAAGAATGATGCTGTATGAATGCAGATACGTATTCCAAGTGATTGAATGATGCTGTAGGAATGGCGATGAGTCTGAACGTCAAAGAAGAATGAATACTGTATGAATGATCATTCATTTATTAATGCTGATGCAAGTGGGCCAGCTGCACAGCAGACCTCCTTTTGAGGTGAGTAGGAGGGTAGGACGGCAGCTAGGAAAGACTTGTCTTTATTGGCGAGGGAAATATTTGCCCAAATTGGACATGTTAATGTTAAAGCATATTTGTACCGTGCACTATCACAACCGGAGTGGTCCCCTGGCACTCTGGCGGATCTGAAAGAAAGGAGGGGTAAGTTAGAGTGGGTTAATGTTTGGAAAGGAGCAAGGGAGCTGTGATGTGCTGTTGGCAGCTTCAGTTCAGTTAACACCGTTCGCTGAGCTTTTTGGTATGGTATCCGGTCGGAGTCCTTTGTGTGCTGTTGTGTGAGAGTTTGTGAGGTGCATTTGTTATTGCGGGGTGGTGAAGTGCGTGCGGTTTGCTGCAGTTTAAGAGGCATGGTTGTGTTTATTTAGGATTTGAAAGGTGTGTGAAGAGGGGTGAGGTTTTTAGTAGTTTTTGTAGGGTTGATTAGTAGCATTGGTGCTCCGAGAAACACAGACTCCTATTGTGCGTCTTTCGAGATTTAGACCGAATTGTCTTCCTTACAGTGATTTAGTTTCAGCATGATAAGGCGGTCTGTCATCTCTCTGTCATTAAGTTGTGTTAGTCTCTACATTTCTATTTTCGTTCTTACTCAGGCCAGCCACTACATCCCAGTCTGTGGTAGATGCAAACTGGTTCTCGTGGGTCTATCTACTTGCAACCTACGCCCGTACCCATCGCTCTGCCTGAGTGGGTAAGGTTGGTAGTTGGTTGTGCCCGTTTGTGTCAGCCTTGTTTGCTATTGTTCTGTCCTGATAGGGTTGTCGCTCATGGTCGGTTCACCCTAGCATTGTCTCTCTTGTTGATGTGGGAGTTTCCAATTTGTCGGTTCTAGGTGTTGTCTGTGCCGTCATGGGTTCTGTCAGCTTGTTCTTTTGCATTTCTGTTTTATCGTTTCAGTTCTTTCTGTCTGGTTCCGAGGTGTTGAAGAGCCAAGCGTTTAGTCGTTTTCAAAATTTTAGGTGCTCTTTGGTGCTTCTTTTTCCTTTAGGGAGGTTGTTCCATGTTTTTGCCGCCAGGTGGGAGAAAGAGGAGTCCCCTAGTTTTTTCTTGGTGTCTGGCTTTGCTTCCAGGTGGATTTCATTGCTTGATCTGAGGAGTCTCATTGGCTTGTAGATTATTTTCTTTTGTAGGAATTCTGGCCCCTGTCTGCTGATTGCCCTGTATGTTACGCATTGTTTTGAACGTGATAAGTTGTTTGATTGGAAGCCAATGTAGCATTTTTAGCGCTGGTGTGATGTGATCTCTTCTAGATAGTTTGAGGAGGAGTCTATCTGCTGCGTTTTGGATGCGTTGTAATTTCTTCAGGTGGTGTTCCGACATCACGAGGTAGAGGCTGTTTCCGTAATCGATTCTCGACATGTGGGCGAAGATTGTCAGGGTTCTGTGGGTGAAGGACAGGAAAGGTAGGATTATTTTCTGTTGAGTGAAGGCGGAAGAAGTATTTCTTAATTATTGCATTTACTTGTGGTTCTAAGTTTAGTGTGTTGTCCATTAGGACTCCCAGTTTTTTTGAATACCTTTGATGGGGATCGTGTGGGTGCGGTTCCCAGTTCTAGCAGCCAGGGAATGTAGGTGTTCTTCCCTTGGTTTTTGGATACAATCATGATTTCTGTCTTTCCCGGGTTTATTGTTAGGTTGTTGGCATTCATCCAGTCATAGATTCCTTTTAGAAATTCTCCTAGATTTGAGTGATCTGCTTGTGTATCTTCAATTTTGTAGATGATTTGAGTGTCGTCTGCGTAGTTGTAGCACGTAAGGTTGTATTTTTTTAAAATCCTGATTAGCAGTGTCTGGTAGATGGTGAAGTACTGTGGTGGTAGTGAGGATCCTTGTGGTACACTCCACAGTCGTCAACTCGTGGAGCAGATTTGAAGGCTTTATCCATACAGTTTTATTCTGTTGGCTAGGAAATATTTAATCCAGGGTAGTGCCATGTCCGTTATGCCTATATCCTCTAATCTCTTGATCAGGGTGTCATGGCTTACTGGGTCAAATGCTGCAGAGAGGTCGAGCAGAATCAGGGCTGAAGTTGTGTTGGAGTCAGCATTTCTTTTTAGGTCGTCCCAGATGGATAGGAGTGCCGATTCTGTTTCTCTTGCGGGTCTGAAGCCAACTTGTGCTTGGTCTAGCAACTGGTGTTTTTCTACCCGTTTTTAGGTTAGTTTGTATATTTAGGTTTCTAGGAGTTTTGCAGTTGGAGAGGTCTTCCACGTCGCCACTTCTGTTCTTACGAAGTGGTTTAATATATGCTGATTGGAAGCATTGTGGTGCAGTCCCTGTACATTCAAGAGATTTCTGTAGTATTGAGGTGGTGTACCTTGTGTGAGGATTGATTTGTAGATGTCTGCGGTGAGGTCGGGGGGGGTGCAGGGATCCATGGGTGAGCCTGCTTTCTTGCAATATTTACCAGCTTGACGAATGTCTCCACTGATATTTGCAGGAAGGTTTGGAGTTTGTGCTCTGGCTCCTTGTCAGATCCTGTCAGTTGTGGGTTAGGGTTGGTCATCTGTTTAGTATGATTTGTCGGATGTCATTAATTTTGTTTTTGAAATGGTCTGCTAGGTTGTTGCATAGTTTCTGTGAAGGTATTGGAGTGTTATCGCAAGTTGGACAGACTGGGCGTCACCTACACAAATTACGCAGATGACACCCAGATCCTCATAGCCTTTTCGGGCAACTATGAAACGGACCTGGCTTTGGTGAACAAGATATACATCCTCATTCAGGCATGGATGGCGACCCATGGCCTCTGCCTGAACGACGATAAAACTGAGATACTGCTCCTCGGATCTGACACTAATCTTAAAAAACTACCCCCAAACTACACATCCTTCAATATTGACAACAATATCATCACAGTTATGCCTGTTGTAAAAACACTAAGTTTCTATCTAGACTCCTCACTAACCCTAAAAAAAACAAGTCAGCTCCCTCGCCTCCACTACAGCCTACACCTGTAAATTAATCCGCGCTGCCAGACCATTCCTCTCTAGGGCCAGTTGTATTACCTTGGCTAACACTTTAATCATGTCCAGACTAGATTACTGCAACGCCTTGTACTCTGGCGCTAACAAATGTGTCACGGACAAACTACGACGACTATAAAATAATGCCCTAAGAGCAGCACTGAACGTCCCAACTAGAGACCACATTACTAAACTCAGGAAAGAGACCCATTGGTTAAAAATAAAAGACAGAATCCTCCTAAAAACTATATCCATCACATCTAAATGCCTAAACAATCTAGCCCCCTTGTACCTAGCGGAAAAATCTCTAGGAGAATTACGACCCAACCTACCAGATCCACTAATTCATTCATGCTCGAAACCCCACGGTACAAGCTGTCTAAGGCTGGAGGAACTAGTTTCCCAGTCAAAGCTGCGCAATCCTGGAATACACTACCAATCGACTTCAGGCACATTCTATTTTACGCCAAATTCAGACATAATGCTATCAACTGGCTCCGCACCAACGACTTCTAACCTTCTCGGCTTCTTTCATTGCAATTCCACCCTCACCCTCCACTTAGACCATGTTCGCCACGCTCCTCGACTTGCACCTTTGACCAGCTAGACCTTGTATTATAAATTGTATTATATGGTGCACCATAAATATAAGCAATGCCCATTCTGTATTATATACTGTAATATATCGCACTGTACTATATTGTATTATATCCACTTGTATGTAACTGCTTGAGACTGGCACTGTAACTAAGCCTCGAGAATTCTTGTACTGCTGCGCCCGTCTACCCAAGGGTTTGGTGCGCATTACTAAATTAATAAACAAACAAACAAACCTGGTGGGTTTCTCATTTTGTTTATGATGCTGAACATTTCTTTGTGTGTGCTGGTGGCTTTGGTGATTTTGTCGTCATAATGCCTTTTCTTTGCCTTTTGAATTTCCTGCTTGTACGATCGGATTTGTCTCTGGAACTGAGTTTTCTTATCCTGGTCATTCTTTCCTCCATTCTAGTTCCAGCTTCTTCTTGTTCTTTTTCATGGTGCTTAGTAGTGGGATGAACTATTTTGTGATTGCTCTTTTTCTTGAGGGGGTAAATTGTTTTTCCGGGGAGATGTTTTCTATTGCATCTGCAATCCATTTATGTAGTAGGTCTGCTTTTCCGTGTAGGTTTGCCTTCTCCAGTTCAGTCGTGGATGGTTTGGTCAGCTCCAGTTGTTCTATCAGGTTGCTTGCTTTGACGGTTTTGCACTTTCTTTTTGTGGTGGTTGGGAGCTTGAGGGGCTGGTTGGTAGCTTTAGTCAGTAGTGTGATCACAAATGGAAAGATGAGATGGTCGCTCCAAAGTATTTGCATCATCGGTGCAGTGGTGATACATTTTTTGTTGGTGAAGATGACGCCAAGTGTGTGCCCTGCTGAGTGTGGTGCTCCATTGACCAGCTGTTGTAGTTTCATGGTTGTTAGTTGCCAGATTAGTGAGTTGGCATGTTTTTCTTCAAACCATATGTTGAAGTTCCCAGGATTATCAGATACCCACTTTTGATGGCTTCTATGAAGTTGTCGACGAAGGTTGCATCGTGTAGGTGGTCTGTAAATCAGTATGAATTTAATGTTTGTTTTTTGATTCCCTGATAGGTTAATGACCATGATTCGCATCTCATGATGTTTAGAGGTTCGCCTGTTTTTATTTGCAGGTGTTCTTTGAATGCTATTGCGAGGCTTCCTCCTTTTTTTTCTTCCCTGTTTAACTGTAGGCATTTGAAGTTGGTGGGGAGGAGTTTGATTTTGTAGTTGTCGTCCAGCCATGTTTCTGTGATGAATAGGATGTCAATACCGTTGTCGCACATCAGGTCGAAGATCTCTGCAGAGTGTTTCAACATTGCTCTTGCGTTGATTAGGTTGCAGTGGATTTTAATAGTATAATTTGGTTTGAGCTTTATTATCGGCATGGTCTTCTGACATCAAATAGATGGGTCTGGTTTGGACAAATATTCATAGTGGCATGACATTTAGTTTACTTGGCAACAAGGAAGGAAGGAAGAATAATGAGTGTTCCAATGTGGTACTGGCCCATATTGGTGGGTTCCGTTTGGACATATTTTCTTACTGTGTCATGGCATTTGGTACTGGTAAAGCCAGCAGGCTTATGTTCTTATATGGCAATACTGGCATATATTGGTACAGCCTCCATGGACATCCCGGGAGGATAGCTCAGACACAACGTGTGCACCTTGGAAGCAAGATGACACAAAGCAACACAGGTTCAATCCCCGGGTCCGCGCTTAGAAACCTCTGGGTGTTTAAGTGCATTATATATATGCAACTAAGACAAAAAAGAAAAAAAAACATTATGCAATTAAAAAACAAACAATTCCTGTAACAGTGCCTCGATGCTCGTGGGCTGTGTGAGCGTTTTAAAAATGTAAATAAATAAATAAAAATGGACATGTATGGGCACAGACAACATGAACAAGGTTTTAATAATTGCATATATTATGGGAAAATGCTCCTGTGCAATGTGGACTAATTGCATTTACTGGATTTTTTCATGTGTCACCCTACAAAACCTGTTGAAAACGTGCTTTTTAGCCAATGTTTCCACATAAAATGCACAATTCCCGGGAGGGTTGCGGGAGATAGAACTCCCCCAAATCTCTTTGGCTTGGCTAGGGCTCCCTTGCTAAGCTTGGTTGCTCCATGCATATTCAACAGAAACATTTACGCCCCTACAATTAAAACATTCACCAGCCGTCACTTGGACCGAAGCTCCGTACCAGCATCCCTTAACGCTGCAAATAATCTGACGCTGAAGCTCTGCCTCTCCAGGACAACCAAAAGGAACCCACAGCTAACTCATCCCCATGATGCATTGCGGACAACTGGATCACAGCTCCTGCCCAAAGGCCTCATGTGCTTAAAGCTCCTCACTGTGCCTGCATCGCAGGGCCCTTAAGTGAATGCCCCTTCGCAGGACCCTTAAGCGGGTGCCCTTTGGCTGCCTTAAAACTGAAGACTCTCCTTGCTGTACCCAAACAGAGAATCTTCATCCCAAGATATCTGGCAAGCCCTCTAGTTCCAGATCCTGCGACTGGGAAGCTACAGAATTCCGTGCTACCAGGATTCATGCGATTGCACCACTGAACTCACTTTCCCAGTCCATCTTCCTTAGCTGGCTTCTCTCCACTGTAGCGGAAACTGCCTAAAATATGGAGGAAAGGGGATGGGACTTAGGCGCAAGGAAAGGATACTCACTGTAAGGACAACTAACTCGTAGTTCAGTCTCCTTTCCTCCATACCTTTGGGATATACCACGGAGCGTGGACAGGAGGACTACCATAATCCTTTGGCTAGTTAAGGGACCTTCTGCCCCCTTCTGCTACAAGAGAACAATCTCTTTGGAATGGACCTATGGTTCCTCTAAGGGGTGAAAGCATGGCATTTTATATTCAATTAAGCAGAAAAGGCCTCTCACTATATAGGGCTTCATGAGTCAGGCAGTGTGTGTCAAATTTCATTCCGTCTGTAATAAGCAACAAATGAAGGCGAGCTGGAATGAGCCTTATTCGTTCAAGTTGCCCTGCATTGCACAGCATTTGTGCAGCTAGATGCTGGACTTTAAGGTATTTGATCTCTTGCTCCAGTAGCTTTGAAGTTGAAAAATGTTTTTTCACCCAGGCCTGGAGGGCTACCTGAATCCAGTACATCGACTCTGCTCCAATATGGCCGCTGCATCCTTGTGCTGAAGAGTGCTGCCCCCTACCTTCCTAGCCCGCCTCACTGATTGGCCAGTCTTCTCCTCAAAGAGCCAATCTGGGGTGCTGGCAGGCGGAAGCCAGCCCCCTCTTCCAAGGCCCTCTCCTAAGGCCCCTGTGCAAGCCTGTCAGAGCGTGATGGAGTATGGAGCACCTCTCCCTACCTGTACTTACAGCTCTAAATGCCTCTCATGGACTTTCCACTTGCCCTGGTAAGCAGCCATGAGGCACACCAGTCTCTCCTCCTTCCGTGACATTATCCCCACTGATGCTGTGGCATGCTCTTTTCCCCCATTACCTTTCTATTACTGCTGTATAGCACCAATCAACATCACCACCTTGTTATTCATGCCTCTCAGTGTATTTGACCCGAAGATCAACTTTAGGTGTCCTCACATCTGTGCAGCCTTTTTTGTTGTGAGCTTAGAGTGCTGTTGATAAAAAAAATAAAAGGAAAAAAAAAAAATCGAATTTAGGTGTTCTTGCATCTGTGCAGCCATTTTCGTTTTTTGCTTTGTTTTTGAAAATCGTTCTGAAGTACATTTACAAACCAGTCTATGATTCTACACACCTTAGCACTTGCAGCACACATATTGTTCTCGGTCTGCTTGACCACCTGGTGCTATTCTATCACTGCATAGTGACCCTAACCCTCACCCTGCCTCCTCTGTCATCTGCCCCCTCCTACATCCCTCCATGGTGCTCTAAGTCTCTATTTTCTCAAACTGTTTCTCCATCTCCTACCCTCCCTCTCTCTCTCAAGGTCAGGAAGGAAGAACTAAAAAAAAAAAAAAAAAAGGCACTCCTAAGATTGAATCCTGGACTGCCCATTGCAGATACCTCCATCAATGCCTTCTCCAGACAAACCACGACTGACATTCTCTTTGCTGTTCCTTTACCTAACCTATGGACCCCTCATATGGACTCCGTCCTCTCCTCTTCACCCATTGCTGGCAGCACTAGATGGGAAGCATTCTTAGCTCACTTCGCATCTTCCAAACGCACACCATTGTTTATCACAATGCCATTATCATGGTCCACAGCTCTCAGCCCAACCTTCGTCCTTCTTGACAGGTGTCTTCCTTCCCTGTTCAACTTCCTACCCTCAGCTTCCACCCCCGTACCACCTCCCATCACATCCCTACCCCTGCAGGGGTTGCACTGCACCCCTGTTCCTCCCCTCACAAATCTTTCAAGGGGGGGGGGGGGTCCACCAGCCTCACTTAGCTACCCTCAACCTTCGCTCTGCCATTAAACACTCCTCTGACATCTGTCACTGTTAGAGAGAATTCTCATTTATGTGTTTCCACTGTTTTGGAGTCTGACAAACTCCATAGGCATCTTGTTTTTATGGTGATACACACCACCTTCAGTGCAGCGTCACAGAGAACTCCCTTTAAATTTCTCATTAGGTTTAAATACCTTTTCTTGTGTGAACTACTGTTCCCAAGAATAGTAAAGTGAAATTGACTTACTTACCTTTTCTCTTTGTAGGTCCAGCACACACCATCATATGTGGAGTGCTGGGGGTTACCTAGTAGCCCCTTAGCCTATGTTCTCATGTAACATTTCTTATGTTACCCTCACTACTTTAAATGGCTGGTGGCAGTGGTTTCATGTTCCTACCATTGTGTTTTTCTACCGCAGGGTGAATCCTCAGCTGCAGTACAGCACCCATGGGAGGGTGACCATTTGTCACAATGGCCCTGGTCTTCTTTTTTGCCATTTTCTGTTTGTGAAGTCTTTCTTGGGTTTTACTCTGTGCGTTGAGCCAGGTTTGAGCCCTTTGTTAGTTTTGCCTTTGACGGCCTTCAGCCGTGAACCCGCCTCTGGCTCCAGTGTGTCTGGAAAGGCAGTATGTAAGGGAGGTTCCCGAACCTCCCCTGTCCTTTGTCTCTAGAAATGCCTGAATGCAACCAGTCCTGATTGGCTGGCTTTCAGGACAGCCACCCTGCTGGCCGATGATAGTCTAGGCTGTGCATGAATGGGAGAAACCTGCTTAAAAGGCTAGGGTTTTGGGATTAGAGGCAAAGTTGACGACAGAAACACCCGACGAAGAAACCATGACCGAAGCTGGCTGCATCCCCTTGGACCTTTGAATTGCCCAGTGAAGCCCTGCTGCTGTGCTGAAACTCCTTTTTCAATTCGACAGAGAAGCTCTGAAGGAACGACCTCTTCCCTTGGGTTAGTGGGACCAACTAACCCCGAGACAGACTCCACTGGACCATCTTCCCTGACTGGTTGTATTTCTTCGCTGCTGCAAGAACCAAGTGCCAGGGGTCAAGAAATCCATAGTCAAAAGCAACGTCCGACATCCAGCCAGAAGCTCCAGGAACCTCCAGAAGCAGGACGACCCGAACTAGAGTCCCCTCACCAGAGTGCAGGACCCTAGGAGTGAAGGAAGCCCAACCGGTATCCGAGATCTGCTATGGTGCTGTTTACAAAGTGCTGAAACCGCAAAGTGCCTGTAGATGCTGACCAAATTGCAGCTGCAGGAGCCCTCCAGACATCCTCCCTCTTGTTCCCACGACTGAGGCTCAGGAACCCAGGGTCTGCATCCCTGCAACAGAACAGCATCCAGCTGGCCCACTCTTCTTCTAACCAGAGGTACTGTTTAGACTTGGGGTACTTACCGCAGTATCTTTTTAGCTGTGTTATTCTCAGTTGGGAATTGCATTAGCTTACCTTAGAATTTATTTCAACTTTGCTTTTCACGGGCTTCACAGCTTGTGACCCTACAAGTGATTTCTACAAAACTCTCCAACTTTGTGCAAGACTTTTTATCTAAGAAGTGCCTCAGCTCCATAGATGTGCTCCAATTGAGTTTGGCTGTCCTGGCTCCCTGCAGACTCTTCTAGTTCATCGACTGTTATTTCTGGCCCTCATAAGTGGTAACTTGTTTTAGACTGTTATTGCTGGGAAAGGCTTGTCTATATCTCATTGGAAGATTTAAGTATCTTCACCCATACTAAGAACCGGTTTTAACCTTTTCCCTTCCTTAAACCTCAGAAACTGCAAAGTGTATTCAGTGTGATAAATAAATGCCATTAATGTCCTTGTGAATGAAGTCACCTCAGGGTGTAGGAAGTGTGTAAAAAGCATATCCAAAGAGTACCCACTAACTTGTTTGATTCTGAAGAGTATTTTAATGTATATTTACAGTGTTCCATATCTTCCCCTTTTTAAAGAATGCTCATTTAAAAATGGATGTTAAATAAATAACTACTTATGACAGAAACCATGAATGTAAGTGTTACTTGGTTACCTGCATTTACGAATTTCATTGCTACAGCTCACATTTACCCCTCTTAGGCCCGGCTGCTCAGTCCCACTACCAACTTGTGTAGTACAGACCTATACCAAAAGGCGAGTTACCGAATACAAGTGTTGTGTAGTCTCACACAGTGTTATTACATCAATTCGTACCCAACAGTTGCCTCCTTGAAGACCTTGACGTCCTCGCACTTATTGACACTTGGTTCAAGGCCAGCTGCGTCACTGCTTTTGACACTTTCTTCCTGAGGGCTACAAAATCATGTCCAACCCCAGACCCTTTTGATCTGGTGGTGGAGTGGCTCCGATTTTCCCTGAGTGAATTCCTGCCTCCATCATCCCCACTAAATCCTACTCTCCTTTGAAAGCCTAGTCTGCAGGCTATCACCTCCTTTTTCTTGGTTATTCTTCCTACCATCTACAGACCACCTGGGCCTTCCTCCACTTTCCACTCTGAATGGGCCAACCTCTCCTCCACCCACCCCCAAACTTATCTTCCTTGGGTATTTCAACCTACATCTCGACTGCCCTGATGCGGCCACCTCTTTTACCAGGACCTCTGCAACTCTCTCTCCCCCACTATTCTTCCCTCTTGGCCCTTTTCACTCTGCAGTGCACACCTTGAATGCTCTGATCTCGACAAGCATTCCTCTTTTCAACCCCCTCACTACCCCTCTATCCTGGTGGGACCACTCACTCCTCTCCTCCTCCTTCTTTGACCTCTCCTGTCCCCAGTCTCCTCCCGCACTGCCAGACTCCTCTGTCATGCAACCAATGAAGCCTTTTGTCAGTTGCTTCCTTTGTCTCCTCATACACCCCACCTCTTTGGATTCTTCCCCCTGACTTTTTCCTAACTAACTTCCATCTCTCTCTCTCTCAAACACCCTGGATATCCTTTCCCGGTCATGAGGATTCGCGTGAATCCTGCCACCAAATGCAACTCTTGGTAGGACTCTGACTTAGCCGCTTTGAAACCAAAGTGCAAAGCCGCTGAGCGGAAGTAGCAGACATCTAGCTCATCCCTTGACAAACTGGCCTGCCGCCTACTCCAAAGGCAATACAGTCGCTCCATCTGCTCCAAAAAAAGATCTCATGTCCAAGCTCACATCTCTGGAGCCACAAACACGGCTGAACTCTAAAATCGGCAAGGAACTCTCCAATCCTACCGCAGTATCCTCTTCTCCTTCCCCTCCCAGGCCTTATGCTCTGCATTGGCCTCCCACTTTTCTTCCAAAACTCTTTACATTCTGTCCTCTCATCAGCGCTCTTCCCATACCCCACCTCCTTCCACCTCTTCTGGCTCCCTTCTTTCGTCCCGCTCTCCCATTGCACCAGATGAGATCTCTAGAGTTGTCTGCTCTATGAAAGTCTCCTCGAAACAGGTGCTACCCTGCTCCTCTCGAACAATCGACAACCTCGACATTCTCACCCATGCCTTGGCTGACCTCTGCAACTACTCTTGCCAAAGGCTCTTTTCCTCTACCCCTCAAGCACTTGCTTGTGCACCCTCTCCTTAAAAAAAAACATCTGCTGAACCCTCTTACCCGGCTAACCATCGACCTATCTGCCTCACCCTTTTCTTGGGCAAACTCATGTAGAAGCTGGTCATCCCCCAACTCACCCTCCACACTGAAATGGCTGGCTGCCTCCATGACCGTCTGGTTTCAGGGAAGCCAGAGGCATGGAAACCGCTCTCCTGAATACCCAAGGAGACTACTGTCCATCTGTGCTGATCCTCCTCGATCTCTCCTCTGTCTTTGACACTGTCAACCACTCCATCCTCAAACAGTCTCTGTGATACCCTAGGCATCACTGACAGCACTGGCATTGCTTATCTCTTTCCTCTCTAACAGACCCTCCAAAGTTCAAATGGGTCCTTTTCTGTCCTCCAACTCTCTACTTGTGGCGTCCCTCAGGGCTCTACCCCATCATCATGGCTCTTCAACATCTACCTGGCCTCTTTGGCACTACCTGATTGTCACCTACTCTACTCACTTCCAGTGTTACGCAGATGACAACTTTCTTTACAGCAGCCTTCCCCTTCCTCCTCCTCCTCCTCCTCTTCCTGCCTTATACCCGACTGCTATTCAGGCATGGTGCTCTGCCAATGATCTCTGCCTCAATGCCCGCAAGCCTGAGATCCTTCTCATTGGGACGATTGCTCCTAGTTTCCCCTCCTCACTCTCTGGTCAGACTCCTTGGGTCCCGTCCCCATACCCAGTTGAGGCAAAAAAAAAACATTGGGATCATCTTGTACTCCCCTCTACTCCTCTCCACACATCCCGGACCTTGCCAAGAATTCCAATTTTCAGCCCCATGTCTTCAGAGCTTTCTACCTTTCCTCACCTCCCCCCGCCCCCTAGAAGCTCAATGTTTCCAGAGTCCTAGTTCTCTCTAAACTGGACTACTGCAACAGCCTCTCCCTCAACCTTGCTCTTTCCTCCCTTTACCCCATCCAACTAATCCAGAATAGGGCTGCAAGACTTGTCCTTGGCCTCAACCCCAGGGACCACATCTCTCCATCCCCAAAACCTCTACCCTGGCTCCCACTGACTGCAAGGATCAAATTCAAAACCCTCTGCGTCATCCACAAAACTGTGTGGGGCCTGGGGCCACTCTACATCCAGATTTCCATCCCTAAATACCGCCCAGCCAGAAACCTTTGGTCCTCTGGCTCCAACTTTCTGCAGGTCAAATGTTTCTCCAAGCAGAGAGTTGGAGGTAGATCCCTCTCCTTGGCTCGTGCCTCCCTCTGGAACAGCCTCCCTCTCCCCCATCAGACTTGAGCCGGATCTTCTAAAGTTCTGGAATCATCTCAAGACCTTCCTTTTCTCCTCTTCCTTCTATTTCCCCCTCCCTTGCTAAGCTCTCCACCTGACACTGCTACTGGGGCCTTGTCCCTTCTGAGTCATAGAGGGACCAGACCACCCCCTACCAGTCCCTCCCAGTATCCTTCACCAGCACTTGCCCTTGGGCTCCCTTTCCCGGACTATCCCTCTCCAGTCCATCTGCCAACTGCACTTAGTCTCCCAGCCCCCCCCCCCCTTTCCCCTGGCACTTGCTGCCTTGGCCGGTACAGCACTTCCCCCACCCCTTTGTGGTCTCCCTATTATTGCACTTCTTCCGCTGCTCCTCCCCCTTATCACCTTAAGCACTTGCACGGTACGATTGTCAGAAGGGCAATAAACCATCTTTTTCTTATTGCTGTTTTTCTTAGGATACCCCATGCTCCAACCCGCAATCTCCTTGTCTTGTGGCCCCTGGAAACACTTGTGTATAGGCGCCATACAAGAGATCAGCGCATTATCCATGATGATGCAAGCATTTGTACTTAAACATATTAAAGTGTTCTTCATTGTAAATAAACATTTTTTCGTTACGGTCATGGTCGGTTTTGAAAAAGAGTGAGGCGTCAACCTGAACAGCGAGGCCATTTCTGGGCAAGGGCCCACACACTCCTGCAAGCCATTGTGTGACCATGGCTCAAATTGGTCATTGAACTTCAAAATGCCCGTTTTAAAGCCATGCAATTTCAGCCTGTTTCTACACGTTCATGCATCTATGGAAGAAAGGCATCCTTTGTTTATCAGATATCGTGTATGCAGGTTGTTCCAGTTGCACGATTATCTGCATGTCCATCTACATAGGTGTAAAATGTCATGCCATGTGAATGCACCAGGCCTGCCAGAGAAGTTATACAGATTAAAAAGATCCCTGTAGGACACCCACAAACTAATATGTCCGCTCTGATTAGGTACCACTTCCCAATTGTCTACCACCTTACCATCCAATTGTATACCCCAAGGTCAGTTTCTCAAAACCTTCTTTTCTCCCTAGTCCCCCTGCCGAAGTAAGTTGTTTTTGGGGATAGTTCCCTCCATTGACAATTACGTTCTAAGTGGTGCGCTCTACCACTGCACTTATGAGGTGGACCCAACCAAATTACGTTCAGAAGAGCACTGAACACTTACCTGTCCCTCTCTGCATACTGATGCATCACCTTTTCCTCATCCGTTTGTTGGGAAGGAGCCTAGTGCTTTTCTCCATTCCCAAGTTTTTCAAGCGCTTTAGAATTAGGCAAGACTTCTGTTAACAAGGAGGGTCACTAAATAAACATAGGATGGAAATGCAAGGTGCACATAACTATTTAGATGGATATATTTGTAAAACTGTTAAATTGTAGTTAGCTTTGCTCATAGCACACAGTGAATTCAGCGTGTGCTAAAAAAATAGACTACAGGCAGACTCAACAGCTGTTCCTGTCCATCACAAGCCACTGGCGACTAAAAAAAAAAAAGATTCAATACATGACATACAGAGTACTAGAAAAACAAGGGTTTTTTATAGGAATTACTGGACCAGATCAAATATAATTCTGTTGATTCAAGTGTTGAGAGAATGGCGGGAAGAATGAATGATTACAACATAGCAAATTATGCAAAACAAGAGACACAATGTATTCCTGCTTAGGCAGCATAATGTTATGCAGCTTGTCCCAAAAACTGCAGCATCCCTTGTATGGCAAGAAGAACAGTTTTGCATGAGCTCTGCTGGTATCCAGTAACCAAGTCAAGAGTATTTAAGCCACAGGCCCAGCACCAATCTTCAGGACCTGGGAGCGATTGAGGGACAGAATATATATCGCTCTGGGCAGAGTTCTTTGCAAATCCTCACTGCTGTACAGTTTAAAGTTTGTCATCTCTTGCAAGATAGATTCATGGCCTTCCTTCCCTAGAGGGGTGCATTTACTCTTGTTTGAGCGTGCTCCAGGGGTACCCAAAAATCATTAAGGGGTGCTCCTGTAAGTTGGGGTTCACTTTCACTTTCTCCACTCCCAACACAAACACGGTGTTCTGTACAAGGACAGAGCAGTGAACAGAAACAGCCTTCTCTTGGCAGCACAAGTGTGTTACAAATAACAAATAATTTTAAACATCCTATATTTGGACCAACATACTGTTACCAGTTGGGTCTGGTGAAAAAAAAAAGAAAATCAGGTTAATTTCACTAATAAGGTTTAGGGGGAAAGGAAGTGGAGACTAATACCCTAGATATGAGCAACAGCACAGAAATTGGTTTTCAACTTCAGAAAATGTTGTAAATCGAACAAGATACACAAAGGCAGAGGGCGTTTCCGTGCAGCCATGTAGTGACAAGAGGTGGTTACAGAAAGCAAGAAGAAACCAGGTATGCAGGACAATGCTAGCATCATGCTCTGCAGAAAGGCACAAATATGTGCAAATGTTATCAGGAAGCAACTTCTCGATCATCCACTGAGGAAAAGTGCCATGTGCCTGCTTACAACTTAATAAAATAAACAAGATATCCATTTGCTTTTAATATAAAGAGGTTTATTTTCCCAGAACTGGTTGTAGTTAGTTCAAAAGCAATGTACAACCTGCATGTCCTTTTTTCCCCCTGATGCTTACCTAAACTTTATATTTCAATATACATATATATATATAAAATGACAAGACCCATTCCAAAATCTCATTACATCGAGTAGCATTCATGCAATTACCTCCAATTCGCAACAGACCTTTTATCAATTGGTGTGGCTTGGCTCCGCCCCTCTCCCATGCCACCATGCTGCATGGAGGATCAATCATTTGACATGAAATCCCCCATCTTCTCCCTCCACCAGCAATCTTTATCACTCCCCACCCCTTTCCAGTATTCCAACCCTCTCTTGTTGATGGAGGATGTTCACCCAATAAACGCAGAGCCAGCGTGTAAAAAAGGGGGCACGCTACCTTCAATCGCATATCTTACTACATGGTTTAGTGATAATGTGATAGCAGCCTGACATTGTATCCCCAAGTGAGAAGTAAAACGGTCTGATGAAACCTTCATCTCTTAGTACCTACCCAGCAACGCACACCTGTCTATATGTTACATCCTGCAAAATTCTGGATTAAAAACTAATGCTTGTCCAAACCATTAAGTAATCTCAGTACAGCTGTGGGCTAGATGGACAACTCTTGCCAATTGTTGGAGCAGTCTGAAGGCAAGTAGGTTTATTTGTCATGACCGCATCAGAGAAACGTGAACAAACAAAAGAATGCTGGCTGTAAGCTCAGTCGGTCACCTCTCTGTTGCAAGACAGTAGGTGTGAAGGCTTACCAAAAAGCTGTGTCAATACTGATGGGGGGCCCGAGTTTCACCTCAATATTTATGGTCCTCATACCAGACAGACAAGAAGTGTTTGGTGCCTAGACAAGTGTTCTTTGGCAGTGAAATCAAGTTGGCTGCCACATTGGGAACGACAAGAACATGGGAGGTTGGAAAGCAAGGGAGCAGCCAGCAGGTTGCAAGCTGAAACCTGTGAGTGTAAGAGGGCTTGGCTCATCAATTTGGAGCTTCTGCCTCTCCAACTCTTGCTGTCCTTGCTACTCCTATCTTACAGAATGAGACACACTCTGTAATCTGGCAATAGGCCGTACAGGTTTTTACTGAGAAGGTCCTTGTACTTATGGAACTTCTCGGCCACCTACAAAGCAACCAAATGCCCAGACAGAGCCAAAGGGAATTCTTTTGATAGGCCGGCGATACCAAAGAACTGTAGGACAGACACAAACTAATGTCATGCTATATTTACTCCTGTTGGGAAATCTATTTTAAATGTCTGTTCACCTAAGTGAAGGATGGCAATGCTTGTACTGTTTCACAACTGGTGAGACGCAAACTAAAGAAGTAACAAGTCACCACGTAGGACTTATGGTAGCACTCCTAATGGATTGCCATCCCTGGTTACAAAAAGGTGTGCTTTAAGGAGAAGATTCCATTCATTATAGTTTTGCAAACAAGGGTACCTTTCTCTCTTGCGCCACAACAACAACCTCAGCCATTTCCCACACCTGTGGGAAGTAAATGTCCTACAAATACAGCTCATGTGTTGAAACAGGCACTGCTCCCCACATTAAAACCCAAAGGAGGGCAAACAGCAACAACCAATAAGCTCAGGGGCAGTGGAGAGGCGCGTTTAAAAAAGCAAAACACATTTAAAAAAAAAAAAAGAAAAAAAAAAATGAAATATGGGTTGGCGGGAGACTTAACGAAAGAAATCCCATAAATTAATTCCCTGGTCCCTAGTATGAGGAATGCTTAATATTAAAGAGCCTTTGGTTGTACATGATTTTTATAGAATGCGTGTAAGATTATATTACATACAGATAGATATCTATTTATAGATTTCTATCTTTTTTTCTTCGCTGCAGACGTGCTCCGATTTCTGGCAAGCCGAGGGCAAAATTAAACCCCATTTGCTTCGGTGCCCCGAACCCTAGGATTCCAGGAGCTGTCCGTTTTTTTTTTCTTTTTAGTTTCTTTAGAAAATGAGAGGGAGCAGGAGTTCTAGGCATCTCCATTTTTAATATTCCTTAGCTGCTCCTCCAGCAGTTCGATGCGCTCGTCCTGCTTCTTCACCAGCGTCTTTAGAGACTTCAGCTCCTCGAGGACTTCATCGATTCGGTCGCTGTCCTATTTACAGAAATAAGGAGAATGAGTCAATTTATATAAAACAGAGGGAGCAAGGAAAAGGTTAATTGGAAAAGAAAACTTGGAAGAGGGAATGCAATAGGAGCCCTGTTGGAGAGAGGAAGAG
Organism: Ambystoma mexicanum; assembly: GCF_040938575.1. NCBI lineage: Eukaryota > Metazoa > Chordata > Amphibia > Caudata > Ambystomatidae > Ambystoma > Ambystoma mexicanum. The sequence continues at coordinate 593,315,109 of NC_090936.1, forward strand.
CTGGAGCAAGAAATTATGAAAGCCCATCTCATGGTGGAAAGGGTGGGAGAAAGACTAGGGAAATAGCTGAAGAAAATGCAGGATAGATGAGTAATAAAGGCATGAGGGACAGGATAAAAGGGAGAATAGTAAGCAGATGGGAAACAAGAAAAACAGTGAAAACAGGTGGGAGGATAAGGAGGGTTAAGAAGGGGGGAGGGGGGGGAATTAGTGCGGAAGGAGCAGAAGAACAACCGAGTGATAAAAAACAAGATGGCCAAGGAAGAGTAGAGAGGAAAGGATGAGGAGATAAAAAAGGAAAGGCGAACACAAGACAAGAGGAATAGGACTGCCATCCACGACTGGGTTCAATGAACACCCATTGGATGGAGAACATATTACATTACCCGTTCTTGCATCATGTGCCCTAAAAGACTCCACCTGGTGGGCTGAACACACAGGTAGATGAAGTACCTTTCAAATTGGACTTAGCAAGAATGTGGGGACGTCAATGAATGGCCTAATCTATACCCCATATCAGCACTAAGAAATGAAAAAGGTAATTATACTCGGCAGGTCTCGATAGGTCTGCCGCCTACATGTAGGATGGCGATAGTGCAACAGGAAAAAAAGTTATACTCTGAGCCAACCCCCCCCCCCCCTCCCCCATCTACATAATTTACTCACCTGAGGTGAAGTTGCTGGTGGGTTCCGGCCGCGTTATATGTACAGGCTATTTTGTTGCCCTAGTGAGGCTTCAGGCGCGCTGACCGCGCATTCTATTCAGACTGCATTCAAGGCGAGCAGCCGCCATCTTTTACGTCCGAAGGATTAGGTTTGCTCTTTTTGGATCAAGTGACCCAGATCTATCGTAGATTGCCTTATCCCAGCTATTATGCAACCCCAGGCTAGTTCCACTTGCTGTACTCCTTTAACAGCAAGGCATAGCACCAGCACTGGCCCTTTCCTTCACCTCAGAATTGCTCCCGAGATCACTGCTAGCCAGTGCTAGCACCTTTACTGTTCTGGGAAGGCAGCACCACGGATCCCCCCTTTTTCCAAAGCACATACAGGGGAGAAAGCAACCCTACTAGACCACTCATGCCTTGCGGAAGGCTTCAACTACCGATGCCCATATCGGCACGCCGAAACTTGTTTTCCATATTTGTTGTTCCCCACTTGCTCTGGAACCCTCAATGGGAACGTATCTACGATCTCCCCCTACACGTTGGCAGATAACGATAACAACTGCATGATCGATTAATATCTTTCTGTACTTACCAGGGTAATTTTTGAAACACCTTGATATCCCGAACTCTGTAGGAACAAATTGTTTCCTACTGTGACCTCTTTCCAATTAAACTGTTAAAATGTATCCTAAATGTTTTTAATGAAGATATCTAGTTTCATGTATCTATGTATATATTATAAATGCTTTGTTGAATGCTGTTTTCATTTAAATTCTTTTTCCTTTCCAATAATATTTGTTTATGTAATTTGTGTTAATGGTGATCTGATTTAAAAGTGTATTTAGTTTATTAAATTGTTGTACTCTACGACTTTTTCCTTTGGTTTTTTTCATGCGACTTTTTCAAGCACATTCCTTTTGCAAGTTTCTTTGGAGAGACAGTTGAAATAATTGACAGAAATGAGGACAATCGGAAGCGTGGGTACCTTGTTTGGTTCTTCTTTCTAAGTATATTCTGCCCCCTCCCACGCCTGCACATAGGGGCACCCCTATTGCTCGTACCAAAAAAAAAACTTCTTAGGAAACTGGCATCTTTGGCATCTTTTAGCTGAATATTCTAATTTGGTTGCATACAGGTGACAAATATTTCTTAACAGTCTGGGTACCTGTACACATAGGATGGGGATAGTGCAACAGGAAAAAAAGTTAATACTCCGAGCCAACCACCAGTTTTCCTCATCTGCATAATTTACTCACCTGAGGTGAAGTTGCTGGTGAGTTCCGGCCGCGTTATATGTACATGCTATTTTGTTGCCCCAGTGAGGCTTCAGGCATAAAAATCAAAAGATGCACCTGTCAATGTATAGCGCTGAAGCACTTTGATTCTTTATAATAACATTCTGTTTAAAAGTAATTGAAAGGATCTGTATTTTCAGAGAAGGACCACGGGTTTGACAAGTCATTTTAATTTGGTGAGCACTTTTTTCCGAAACGACCACATCACTTTGAAACACGGTCACTGAGACAAAAGAAATAATCTAATAGTGCCATCTTATGATTTATGTACAATTAATGCTGCCCTGTTCAAGCTAATGTATCGTACCGTTTCTACGTTTTTTGTGTGGGAAAGGTTCACATTGCAGATCCATATCACAATTAAAACAAATGTAAAAAAACTGCCATGAACATGAAGAGCAAGGAGTTTCAAACTATAGTTTGTTATTCTGGGCATTAAACATCCCTTAATCTTTATTGATTTCTGTGGCAGTGAGATACGCAGGGGGACAATTAGGAGCAGAAAGAAAACCAAATTCAGTAAACGGTCAATCAGGGATAAGCAACCACATGGCGCAGAATCTTGCCACCTCTTGGACTGGCACATTTTACTTTAAATTAGAGGAATGTTTCTCAGGAATATGTGCTTTATGGTAATCTAAACCATGTCAGATAGGGTGGGTCCTTACCAAAGGAAGGAGTAGCCAAGAAGCCACATTATACCAACAGGTTAAGCTAAGGTCCTCTGCCCTCCATTTCTCCGACAAGCCAAGGTGGAAACTAGGAGGAAAGAGTGAGCATTAATTGCCCAGTAATTGTCCTTCTGTGGTTTCTAGGTGCTTTGAATCACTTGCTTTGCATAGTCCATCAAGTGATTGATCCATTTTCTCTAAACTGAAAAAAGGCATTCCTGTCACACTATCCCTATTCTACGTTTACAGGTACACTTGATCCCTCATATGCCAACGTCCTCAATCACTGGTAAGTAATGCTTGCTTTCTCAGGCTTGTGAATATGCCGAGATTCACATGAGTTGCATAAATTAGCTAGCAGCACCCAAAGAAGGTGTTGAGTGAGCTGAAATTGCTTGGAAAACCTGCGAGTCTGCTCTCGCTTGTGTATCTACACCATTGTGTTGTATGAATGTGTGACTTGGGCTCCCTTTTGCAGCTTTTCAAATTGTATTGAACAGAATGTATGCAATGAAGGCTAGTGTTGCTCCCGTACTCCTTGTGTAGGGTGCTTCAGGACTGCAAGGAAGAGGTTTGTGTGCCAATGTGTAGCAGTTGTAAGCAATCAACAATCCACCTTGCAATAGTGGATTTAGTTACTGGGTATCCCTCTCTTCCTGATGCAAAAGACTCAAAGAACTGACCTGTTTTACACAGGGCTTTTGTTTAGCTTAGATTTATGCACTTTGTGCAACAAGCGTGTGCAGTGCTCTTACTCAGTCCTGTGAACTGTGCAAAGATTATTGAGATCGGTAGACATGACATTTTCAATGAGAATCGTGGATGCTCTAAAAACGTTGCGTTTGTGAATTTTGATAAAAGGTCTACTGAACACGCCTGAAGCCTGCATACCCTTCCGATAGACATTATGGCAGTGACGAAGGCTACATTGTATGCAAGTTCTTTAAGATAAGCTTTATGTATCGGTTTATTAAATGGGGGTCCCATTAGCCTATGAAGAAACATTAAAATGCCATTCAGGTGGGGTGGGGGCACGACTGGTTGATAAATGCGTTTCACTCCTTCCATAAAGGCCTTGACACTGCCACCTTCCACCATGGTACCTGTTGCGAGATGGTGCATGCCGCTGGTGTGGCAAAGTGTACTTTAAGTGGGTTGTATACTAGCCTGAGTCAAGGAGATAAAGCAGGTAAGTTACAAAGTCTGTACATTAACAATCAACAGGATCGATTACAAACCCCTACCACTTCTTGAACTACCAGTGTCTTGCGTTTGGTTTCCTTGTGGTGCATATCATTTCCACACATTGCTGCAGCAGGTGCAAATGACCAAACTATGACCTCATGAGCCAGGCTGCCAAGTATGTAGCTTGTGGATTTGGGTGTGTTATATGCAGATGGTTTGTGTTACAAAGTTGTGTACTGGCACAACTTGATTGGCGAGTACACTGACATGCGAGGGAGGTGGAGCTACCATGTCAGTCTTGCCCATGCTGAGCAATGGAGTATGAGGGTCAAGTTTGTATGTGGTAGCTGGTGAATTATGCTGTGAAGCCACCCTTGGGGGCGGGGAGTGTATGCAAATAGCATATACCAGTTTATCTATAGTGGGTCGGCGAGGGACTCCTGCTATGGAACCCTGGATGGGAATTTTGCAATTTCTTTTGTAACAAATGTCTAATACTTGATCAACTCCTGCTATGAAAATCTCAGACCATCTTTGTATTGGGCTCCCATTCCTGTTACTGAACAAAGACTCTGTTTAGGATGTCTGCGTGGCAATTATGTACCTCAAGCAAATGCTGTGCCTTGTGATAGATGAACAAGTTACTTCTTACCTTGTAACGTTCTTTCGACGGGATGTTCCTCCAACGTATTCCTTATCTTTGATAATACGTTTCCAGCTTGCTGGCCTTGGAAATTTTTTCTGTAGAGGGCGCTGCGCGTCGACGTCCGCCGAGTCGATGGCCACCGTATCGGCGCTGACGTCATCATGCCCATAAATAGCCACACGCTGCGTCCGTTGCTCAGTTCAGTTTTGTAGCATAAGAAAAGTCATGCCTGAATTGGTTATTGACCTTGAAGGAGCGCAAGCTGCAACCACAAGGGAAGTACTACTGCGGGGATGGTTGGGAGGGGCGATAAGGAATACGTCGGAGGAACATCCCATCGAAAGAACGTTACAAGGTAAGAAGTAAAAGAAGTAACTTGTTCTTCGAAGGGATTGTGTCCTCCGACGTATTCCTTATCTTTGATAGACTCCCATAGCAGTGGCATGTAATTGGAGGTGGGAGTGAGAATGTTACGTATCCCTTTAGGGATGGGCCGAATGTAATATGGCCTTGCCAAATCTGGTCTCTTGAGTAGTGGAGGAATCCAGATTGTAAAATTTTGTGAATGTATGTGCGGACGACCATGTGGCAGCCGCACATATGTCTCGGACCGGTACCCATCTTTGGAGAGCCGAAGAGGCTACGATACCCCTCGTTGAATGAGCCCTGAGATTTTGGGGTGGCTCTTTCCCTGCCAGTTTGTAACATTCCAGAAAAGCCAAAATAATACACCTGGAGGCTTCACCTGCAGGACAACTTTGTCCTTGTGGAAGATTGTATGTGGGGGTTTACAGGAGAGAGCTTGTAGCTCGCTCACCCTCCTAGCAGATGTTAGTGCTACCAATAGGACAGTTTTAAGCATGAGAAATCTCAGCGCACAAGAGTGAAGTGGTTCGAATGGAGTGCCCATTAGGAAGTTTAAGACTAAATTTAAGTCCCATAAGGGAACCTGGAATGGTCTTGGAGGATAAACATTAGTTAATCCCTTGAGAAATTGTACCACTAGAGGAAGTTTGAAATACGATGGTTCCTCCGCAGTGCGCTTGAAGATGGAAAGCGCTGCAAGATAGCCTTTTACCGTGCCAACTTGAAGGCCTGAGTTTGCCAAGTAGAGTAGAAACGATAACACTGTTGGTGTACCACATGAAAAAGGGTCGATATTCTCTTCCCTACACCAGCTGCAAAATTTGTTCAGACGGCAGCGGTATAAAGACTTTGTTGCTGGCCTTCTGGCCGAAAGCAACACCTCCATGACGTCATCAGGGAGATCCCAATCCTTGTACCTCACCCTTTCAGAAGCCAAGCGTGAAGGTTGAGGGTTCTGGTGTCTGGATGGAGAACCTGACCTCCCTTCTGCGAGAGAAGATTCTCTTTGAGTGGAAGACGGATTGGAGGGCAGATGGACATATCTAGAAGGTCCGGGTACCACGTTCTCCTGGCCCAGTCCGGGGCAATTAGGATCATGGTTTTCCGGAATCTTCTCAACCTCCTGATCATTTGCGGAATAACAGGGACTGGTGGAAACACGTAAAGGAGTGGAAACTCCCAGTCCACTACGAACGCGTCCCCCAGAGCTCCTCTCGGGGGAAATTCCCTTGAACAGAACAGATCGCACTTCCTGTTGGTGCTTGTGGCAAACAGAGCCACCTGAGGGGTTCCCCAAAGGGCGAAGATCTCTTGAAGGACTTCCTGAGCTAGCTCCCACTCGTGGGAGACTGTGCTCTGCCTGCTCAGAGCGTCCGCTGTCAAGTTCTTCTCTCCGGCTAGGTGGACTGCCGATAGAGATTCCTTCTTGGATTGCCCAAAACCAGAGCTGCATCGCCTCTCTGCACAGTGGCAGTGATCCTACGCCTCCTCTCTTGTTGAGGTAGTGCATGGCCACCGTGTTGTCTGTCATTATCAGGACATTTCTCCCCTGTATTGATGGCAGGAAAGCTTTCAGCGCTAGTCTGATCACTCTCAGCTCCAATAGGTTGATGTGTAGTCTGGACTCCGATGGAGACCAACGACCACTGATGGTCAAATCGTTGGCATGGGCTCCCCACCCCGTGAGTGAGGCGTCTGTGACTACTGTTATCTCCGGACATGGTTGCCAAAACAGTTCTCCTTTCAAGATGTTCTCTGGATAGGCCCACCATTGAAGGTCGCGGGCTATCTTGTCTGGAATCCAGAGGAGATCTGTCATTCTCCCTGAGAATTGCGACCACTGACTTCTCAGTGCCCACTGAAGAGATCTCATTCTCAGGCGAGCCTCTGGCACAAGGAAGATGCAGGATGCCATGAGGCCTAGCAACCTCAAAAAGTCGAAGGCTGGGAGACGTTGGGCATTTTGAAACTTGGTGACCCTCTGTAGAATATCTTGAGCCCTCACCTCTGGCGGCGAGGCTTTTCCCAGGGAAGTGTCCAGGACCGCTCCAAAGAACTGGAGTCTCTGTGATGGTATCATCTGTGACTTATTAAATAGAGGGAGAAGCCCAGTTTGTGAAGGAAGTGGCAGACATAATCTAGCTGGGCCTGGGCCTGTTCCGGAGATACAGCCCTGATCAGCCAATCGTCCAGGTAGGGGTAGACGTGGATCCCTTCCCTCCTTAGACTCGCCGCCACTACCGACATCAGCTTGGTGAAGACCCTCGGGGCGGAGGTCAGCCCAAATGGCAGAACTCGAAATTGATGAGTTGCCAATTGCGAACCTCAGGTATTTCCTGTGTTTGAGATGGATTGGCACATGGAAATAAGCATCCTGAAGGTCCAGAGATACCATCCAGTCCTGGAGCTGTAGGGCCTGACGGATCAGAGAGAGTTACCATCTTGAACTTGTCCTTCCTGAGGAACTTGTTCAATTCTCTTAAGAAGGGGGGGGGGAAAGAGTACCAGCCCTTGTTCCTGTCCGCTACAGGTACCGGTTCTATGGAACCTTTCTCTAGCAGGTCTATAATTTCCTGCTAGAGGAGCAGATCTGGAACTTTTAGAGAGCTGTTCCCTGGTGGATGACTGAGGAATGTGTAGAAAGGGTAGGCAGTAACCCTGGGCAACTGTCTCCAATGCCCAAGCATCTGAAGTTATAGCCTGCCATTCCGTCAGATGGTGAGTTAACCTGCCCCCTACAGGTGTATTGTGTGGGAAGGCCTCAGAGTGTTTTGGGGGCGGCTGATGCAGATGCCGAGGGTAAAGAGGCACCTGCTGCTGCTGCGGCGGCCTTAGTACTTTTGACCCGTCCACCTCGGGTGGATCTCCTTTGGCCTCTTTGAGCCGGCTGTCCTCTGCCTTTCCCGAATGTGGAATAATACCGAAAGGACTTTCCTCTCCCAGAGGTTCCTGAGGGGTGAAAAGGAGTTTGGCGGATAGCAGCTCCTAAAGATTTTGCTGCTGCTTTAGAAGTCTGCAACTTTTCCAGACTGTCATCAGCCTTTTTCCCGAATAGTGAAGAGCCGTCAAAGGGCATATTCAAATGTCTGGCCTGTACATCTGGAGCAAAGCCAGACTTTCGCAACCACACATGCCGGCTGATTGTTGTACTTGCCGCCATGGCCCTGCTGATACGGTCAGCAGAATCGATGCCAGTTTGAAGTGATTCGCACATGGCATCTTTGCCATCTTTAATAATGTTGAGGAAGGCTTCCTTTTCCTCTCCTTCGGGTATGCAGTCAGCCGCTGATGAAGCACACTCCCATAGTGTGCGACTGAACCTGGCGAGCGTACAGGTGGCGTTGATGGACTTCAACGCCATACTACAAGCAGAGAAGACTTTCTTCACCATAGAATCGTACCTCTTGTCATCTCGATCCTGTGGGATAGTAGGGTAAGCGGTCCTACTGCTAGATGAAGTTGCCGCTTGAACCACCAGGCTCTCTGGAGTCGGGTGTTTTGATAAGTATTCAGGGTCAGCAGCCGCAAACCTATACCTGGCTGACAATCTTTTATTGACCGCAGGGATAACTTCAGGAGTTTCCCAATTAGATGTAATTTTCCTTTGTAAGGCTGCATGGAAAGGTCCTCCTGTGGACCTTTGTCTAATATGTCTGCTAGGTCATCCTGTTGAAAAACAGGTGAAGGCGCAGACCAACCCATAAATTCAATAATTCTTGCCATAAGGGTTCTGTAGGGTGTTTCGGCATGTTCCCCTGGGTCTGGTTTAACAAATTCCACTTCTGGGGAAGTGTCCAGCCCACTTACCTCATGTAGTGACTCCTGTAGGTCCTTCAGCCTTCTTTCCTCAGAGGTGAAATCCTCTGAAATAGGCAGCGTGGTCCTCTGTAACCCAAATGTTTCCTCGTCAGAATCTTCCCCCTCTTCATAAATCGAAGATAGACCAGGGTACTCTGACCTCTGAAATGGTGTAAAACCCATCGCTAAGGCAGAAGGAGCCAAACTCGTCATTACTGGGCGAGAAAACGTCGATGTCGTCGACGCCGATGTGACAGGCTTCGAAGGCGCCGAGAGCGGCGTCGAAAAAACTGGAAGGGGTCTCAAAGAACTCGAGAGGATCGGGATCCTACTCAAGGACATCGACGACGGTCTCGGCGTCGTGCCGGAGGCCCTTGGAATCAACGTTGGCTGTGGAGTGGCCTTGGTCTTCTCTTTCATCGGCGTCGAAGATGGCGTCGAGTCAATCGACCGATGCGTCGAGGAACCCTTCAACAATGGCGTCGATGGCGCTGATCCGTGCGTCGAAGGAATCTTCGACGACGGCGAAGATGGTGCCTTCTTACCCGATGGCTCGTGGCGCTCTCGGGTGGAATGTTTCGCCAGGTGCTGCGACTCCCGGCGTTTTGATTTTTTGGGTTTTTCACCCGGGGTATCACCCTCAGCTGTCTTCGAGGGGGTTGAGGCCGCGTTCTCGAAGACGCTTAACATTTTCTTTCTGAATTCCTCCCACTCAGCTTGAGAGCTGTGTTTAGTGGGACAGGAGACCCTTTCTGGGGACACAGAAGACGACGAGGAAGGGGATCTTCGACATCTCTTTTTTGAGTGTCTTGATCTTGACGAATGGTGGGAGCTACTTCAAGATCTAGAATGGGAATGTTTGACGGCGAGGAGACGAATGCCTTGACTCAGCCAAAGAAACCTTCGAGGAGGTTTTGACTGACTTACCTCTCTCGAGCTTCCCCTTGCGCTCCTTCAAGGCTTTCGCCGTCATGGACATGCAGTCCTCACACTCCGAACAATGGTGCTCGGATCCCAAGCACCACAAGCAGATCCTGTGTGAATCCGTTATCAAAATTTTTTTACTGCAGTCTCGACATTTCTTGAAGCCGGATCACAGCGTCGTCGGTTCCGATGAAGATGCCATCGAGAACAAGCAGGTATTATTCGAGTAGATATAGTAGTTATCCTGATTGAACTGAGCAACGACGTTCCGAGGCCCCACGAAGCGCGTAAAAACAGAACTGAGCAACGGACGCATCTCGTGGCTATTTATGGGCATGATGACGTCGGCGCCGATACGGTGGCCGTCGAGGGACATCGACTCAGCAGACGTCGACGCGCAGCGCCCTCTACAGAAAAAAATTCCGAGGCCAGCAAGCTGGAAACGTATTATCAAAGATAAGGAATATATCGGAGGACACAATCCCTTCGAAGTGTTGGTTTATGCACCATTGCCATTTAAGCTAGGCGAGAAGTGACAATGCTCTCCCTTTTGGTTTATGTAAAACATGGCAATTGTGCGGTCGTTGTTGATGAGAACCTTCATCTCTGGAAGAAGCATTTGAAATGTGAATAGAGCCATTGTTATTGCTTGCAGTTTCAACAAGTTTATGCGTTGACTTTCTTGCAGAGTTAGCCATCTGCCTTGTGCTTTGAGAACTTGGCAGTGCGCCCCAAACCGAGTTTGCTATGCATCTGCTGTAATGGTGACCTGCACTGGCGCAATTACGAAAGTCTTTTCCTTCAACATATTTGTATTCTATCACCAATTTGGTGCTTTTGCCACCTTTTGATATATTATAACTAGATTGTTCCATTATCATGATGCTTTCAATCATTGGCCCATGAGCGGCTGTTGGACTCGGTGCATATCTAGGCATGCAAACGGGATGAGGAGCACCAATGAGGCTATAATCCCTAGGAGTACCATTACTTTTTGTACCATTAAACAGCCCAAAGGATAACAAGGAAGATGAGCCTGAAGAGCTAGTCTTTATTTTGAGGGAGAAGGCATTGCTCTCTGTATCCAGTATGGCTCCAATAACTTTTTGGCTTGGCTTGGAATGAGGCTGGAATTTTGTTCATTAGTGGAGAAACCCAGCTGGTGAAGGCGACTAATGGTTTGTTTGCTCTTGTAGCACAACCTGGTGCTTCCCCTGTCATGAGCAAATTGTCTAAGTAAGGGTACAAAGGGATGTTTTGAAGATGCAGATGCTGTGCCAGTACCTTTGTGCACACAGGAGGCGCCAATGCAATCCCAAAAGAAAGCACCTTAAACTCTAATTCGCGTGTGGTTCACCTTGAATCTTCGGTACCTGGAATGGTCTGGAAACATTAGCAACACTGGACACGAAAGTTGCATACTTTCATGTTTCACTAAGTCTCCCTTTTGCAAGAACTGAATTACCTCTTGTAAAGTGGTCATTCTGAATCGTTGTGGTTTTGCAAAATTGTTTGCACAGTGCATATCTTGTACTGGTCGCTTGGTTTTGTCTTGGAGTACAAAGAAAGAGAATAGAAACCCTTTTTTCTGTCCTTTTGGCTGGTTGATGGCTCCCTTCTCCGGAAGCATTTATACTTCATCCTATAGCAGTAAGATATGTTGTTTGTGCATCTTTCTGTTGTGTGGTTTTCCCATAAGATCAAAGCAGTAACCTTCCCCAATTTAACTCCTCACCCATTTGTCTGTGGTGATCCTCCTCCCATGCACAAATAAATTATGTTACTCTTCTTCCTACTGGAGTGACATGGGGCATGCACATTAAAGTTAGTGTTTTGAGGAAGAAGCGGACTCCCTACACGTTTGGCATCCACCTCATCCACGACCATGCCGCTGCAGTTGTTGCAGTATGGAATACGAGAATGGGTGGCTACCGAAGCCTGCATTCCACCCTCAATAGGAAGGATGTGCATACTGCATGGATAATGGTTAAATAGGTTTTGCTCGAAAAGTGTGCACATTCGAGGACACCCCACCTGTGCTGGTAAAGCCTACTGGTGATCTGACCCATTAAATTCAGGGTGTCATGCTCTCTCTTTGGCTCATCCTCCACTTTTCCAAAGAGCTGGGAATTCTCAAGTTGCTTATCCAGCAGACTCGCTTTTACCTCCAGTTTAAAACCTTCTAGGCAAGTCAGCCTAATGCCTCAGAGTCAAAGTTCCAGGTAAGTACCTGCGCAGGAAGCAGAATGTCTACAAAGTTCCCTTTGAACAAGCATTGGCAAAGCCAATAGGTGGGATAAAGCAAAGAATAAAAGCATTTGTGAGTTTAAAAGAAAAGTGGTCGTTTTGAGAGGTACTTACCAATCCCACCACACTAAAGATTATATCCTGGGGGATAGGGTGGAATCCTTGGCCAGAACTCAATCACTGTTAGGAAAGTTCTTGCTTTAGCAACTTTCCCTCCACGTTTATGGACCCCAAACGTTTTGCTTGCATTTATTAATCAGACCAGGCCTAACAACCTCTTAACCAGGCATGGGAGGTTTAAAGAGTGCACTTCACACTCATAAAATGGCGAGGGGCGTCGGCATGAAAAAGGTAAGCAAGCTCAGAATTGATGGGAACACTTTCACCATTGGTCCAGTCAATGAAGGTCCAGGGTTTGCAGGTGCAGTGGGTTAGGTTGGCATCTAGATCAGGTCAGGCTTGAAGGCAGTTCTGCGCTCAGATGGAGAGCTAAAATGTCTTCCAGCACGCCAGGCCCAGCACCTTCAGGCAGCAGCCAGTGTGTTACCAGTTAGGACAGTTTTTTCATGGCCCAACCTTTCCTCCATATTTTAAGAACCCCCACAGCTGTTGCCGTTACACCTTGTCCCGACTTTTTAGATTGAAGTGAAGCTTTTAGCTTCACTCCACTGGCCTTTTGCTCCATGTTTATGGGGTAGCTGACTAGTCCTTCAGACTGCCAGTACTGGGAAACCATGATTTACTTTTTCTTTTTACAGGTTATCCGTCTTGGGTAACTTTCATATTGAATAAGGCATCTTCCAATGAAGTGCAAAGGGGATCATTTTGTATCACCCTAGACCTACACTCAAAGGATTTTTGGTTACTTTTAAATGTGCCTAATGACAAGCTGGTGGCAGCAGTTACATTTTTACTGTATTTTTAATTCTCGCGCGTTTGGCTACTAACTGTGGCTAGTGTCCCAACATGGCTGTGCCACAAGGCTTTTCGCGTGTTCTTTGGTCACCTTTTTCTTTGGTCTCCTTCCTGCCTTGCCAGGTCAGGAATTTCTTTATGGTCATGCATTTGACCAGTAAAACAGTGCTTTTCGTGGGCTCGTGCAGGCCATGTGTGTTAGCCAGGAAGTGGGCTAGGACTGGACCACTGTTGGGGTGTGTGTGTGGGGCAGATCTTGCTATTGGCTGGGATGTTTCTGCACTCACCTGAATTTAGGTTAAGAGGAGCCCTGCAGAAATTCCAACAGATCTGAAGAGGACCCAAGCATCCTGTGAAGCTGTACAGACAAAGGAAGACCCGTGGACTGATCATGAGTCCTGGTGACCAAATCTTGCTGCTGAAATCTTGCTGCTGTCCCGGTGGAGCCCTGTTTGGCTACTGATCTCAGAATTGGCAGGTGGAACAACCAGTCTAAACGTCTTCTTGTGGCCCTCCAGTTTGGGGTCTTTGAAAGTGTCCCAGGGCGATCCAGTGAGCGGACCAACTCCAGTTTGGGCTACTGCGATAGAAGTGTCACCATTCCGCGTTTTGACTTGGAACTTTAGGGGTCTTCAGCATGTCCTGCAAGTAGCCTTCCTGCGAGATATCAGCATCTAAACATAAACAGGTTGTGGGATAGAAAGCTTTATTCGACCGCAACAACTGCTGTCGCCATGCAAAGTAACAATCGCTGAAACTGTCCATCCACAGTCTGCTAATGTTTTCATAAAGGTTCTATATCAGTGCCTGCTGCATTTATCCACTGGAAAGGGATGTATTCTACTCCTGGACCCGACCGGAACTTCACTTGCACCTGCAGATCCTGGGTATCTGCTACTGGGTCCAAAGGTGGGAAAACCTACCTCCAGCAATCCTCCTTCAACCTGCCAAGTCTGAGGGAAAGAAATCGGAGTACACGTGGTGAGTAGTAACAATACTCACTGGTGTCCCCATCTCCAAGGTTTCTGAAGAACTCAGATTTGTTTTTACCATACCTTGGCTCTGCAACACTTGATGCAAACACCCTCCAAAAGCTACAAAAACATTTTACTAATCAGTAAACCCCTTGGACAACCTTTTGGAACAATCCTCACATAAAAAACTTTGTGAACTTTAGGGCACAAGACCCAATTCAACTTAGGGTTGGACTTAAGTTAGGGATACTATTCCTGTGGACTGTTAGTGCTATAACCAATGACTTCCCTTTCCAGGTATTGTGGGGGTGAATTGCTTATTCTGCACTGAATAACTGACTGCATGTATGTATGTTTTAGATTAGTAATATTGTGCGATAGTATTACCTGGTCAGGGTCATTTTTATAGTGTGTTCATTGGCCAATAATAAATATAGCAGTTTTATTCTTACTAAGTGTAATCCTCAACTGCTTCACTGTGTGGACTGTTGGGGGAGTTTTCTAAAGTCTACTTGAGGTAAGACTTTATAAAACTATCCCTTGACATACAGGTCCCAAAGTCTGTCCTACCCAAAGTATCTTGGTAGAATGGCAGAGCCGCCAGGCTTATCATAGAAGGAAGATGTGAGCTGTAGGCAAGTACACTGAACCCAGTCAATACACTAGTCCAAAGAAACTCTTACACAAGAAATGTTATATTTAAAATATACATATATTCTTATTTACGCAAAGAAGATAGATAAATACTTATTTCACTAACCAACACACACAGGAACTCTGAATACTTCTCTGAGGCAATTACATCAATAGCAGTTGCTTGTGGTTACAATTGTTACAGAGTTTGACACGAATGACAGTTCTACCGCATTATCGGTACTACTGCGCACTCATATTGCTTGACAAAACGGTAATTGTATTTAGTTAGCATAAAAAAGGTTTGTTGGACACAGTAGAAAAAACGGTCTACTGATACTTTTGGGAGATTCTGATGCTTCTCAAGTCCAAAACTATACGAAAAGTCAGTGTAGGAGCGAAGCCAAAGTCTCACGAAGTGGCAGAATAAGCAAAGTTCCTCTGGATACTTTCAGTCATCAGAAAAAGATGTTCCGCAATAGAACACTAGTTGGGAGGACCCTGCAAAGGACTCCCTAAAAGGACACAACCCGACAAGCCTGGACCAGAGGTATGGGCAGACACCCAAATGCCTATTCATGCACTCCAGTCACACTAGAGCGACTCTTTGGCTCAAGGTAACTTCTACCTTTAGCCCCACACTACAGTAAATTCAGCTGGATTCTCTCCTGTGCAGCAGCGACGGACCCGGCCTCTGGATTCCTCAGTCTGGTGACGAGAGGACAGACTCTGTATGGGAGGGTCACAGCAGCAGTTGCGAGAGAAGACCCTCAGCAAGGATGTCTTTGGTATACTGTTCCAGTCTGCGGTTTTAGCGCCTTTTTATCAGCTCCAAACAAAGGACGGTTACAGCCCGGTCAAACTTCGATTCTGAAGTCCTGCACTCTGGTGAGGTGACTCAATCATGCCTGTGGAGGTCCAGCTGGAGCGCACCAAATTTCTGGGCAGATTTGCCCACGCCAAGACATTGCACTGCCAATTGTTTGGAGGTCTCCTGGTATTTGCGGTCTGCAGCTCTGGAAAGTCACAGCACCTGGGGAGAGGCCTCAATTGGTAGTTTGACTTGAGGCTAATTGGCCCCACCAGCCAAAAGGAAGTAGTTATCTTCAGAGCTCCTCTGTCGATTAGAAAACGGGGTCGGGACAGCAGTTGTCACTTCACGGGTAGTTTGGTCCCTTTGTTCCTATGTCTTTGGTGGGCTTCAGGACTAAAGACCGCCTCTGGAGCCAGAGTGTCTGGGGTGGGCAGGAAGTGAGGGAGGTGCCCGAAACTCCCTGTGCTTTGTCTCCTAGGACACCCAAATGCACTCTGGCGTGATTGGCTGGCTGACTGTCCGGCAAGGATAGCCAACCTGCTGGGTCAGTGGCAGCTAGGCTGAAATGAATGGGAGGAAACTGGATAAAAGGCGGGTCTCTTGACTTGGAAGGCAGAGTCGACCATTGGAACGAAAGAACCGAAGACGAGCTGGAAGAGGACAGCTGCTGAAACTCCTGGACCGTTGGTTTACCCGGTGAAGCCCTGCTGCAGGTCCGAATCGCCAAGTTCATCTCGACAGAGAAGCCCTTAAAGGACGACTTCTCCCTTTGAGTTGGTGGAACCAATCACCTCGTAAGCTACCTGGATACCATTCTCAGAGCTGGTTGCATTATCCTCAGAGTGCGGCAGAAAAACCGAATAGCCAGGGAGAGGGACACCAGTTTGTCTGCTTGTCTACAGCTACCAGAATTGAAGATTTGCCTTTGCCAGCTTTTTGACCAGTCCCAGTGCAGGAGAGTCCCCTGACGTCCTCCCTCTTGTCCCCATGACTGAGGCTCAGGAACAGCGAGATCTTCAGGAACTGCCAGGAACAGACGTCTTCAGCTGCATCTTTTTCTTCATTGTAAGGTATTGTGAAAACCCGACCGAGAGAACTTACCTCTCACTGCGAAAGTGCTTGAAACTTTGGCAACTTGCAGGCCGAGTTAGCTTGTGACCCAACATATGAACCTCTCTTTTACAAACTACTTCTGAGAACTTCGGCAAAGACTTTTCCGTTTAACTACCAGATCTGCCTATCCTATACAAGACTTTAGTCCATTGACTTTGGCCTAACCTATTGCATTGAATTGACTCCTCTGGCGAACTCAAACTATTTGCACTGTTGAAGAATAACGAATATCCTTTTTATTAACCTATGCCATTTCGCTCCTCCTTCAAATGCTCTGAATGCCATTTTGCTCCTCCTTCAAAGTAGTTTAAATGCCTCAGAACCTGACAGTGTGAAGTATTGAAGTATATTTTTGTGCGATAGATTGCCTTCTTCTAGTGAATGTTTTATAACTGACAAATAAATGTTTTACCAAGAAACCTTGAGTGTAAGAGTTTGTTTGAATGCTTGTAATCCTAGACCTCTAACATCCTTACAGCTCACATTCCCCTCTTGAGAAGTCTGGCTGCTCAGCAACGCTACCACAAAACTGTGTGGTACAGACTTATACCAACGGTCGGTTTTGCTTACACCTGTGTTCCTAGTTGTGTGTAGTGGTCCCAAAGGGTATTGCATACAAACTTTGCCTAACACAGAGTCCGAGATGGAGCTTTCAACACAGGTCCACTGCTCCAGGACTTCTGGGATGGGCTTGGGGTATTAGCTGTCAGTTGACCGCATCCCCGTTCTAGGGTCCTGGTTCCACAGACCTTGCGATCGCTGTCGTAGCTTCCTTGTCCTTCAGTAAGACTGCAGAGTCTCATACCTCCTCCACTTCTGAAGTTTGCCACCAGAACCTCACAGGTCTCTCGCTAGGGGATGCCCTTCTCCTTAAATATTGTAACAATATTACCTCCCAACCTTCCTCCCTCCTTCACCCCAGATGGCAATTGGTCCCTTTACTTCCACCTTTGTCTCCTCTTCAGATAGCTTTCTTCCTACAGCCTTCCGCAAAGCTCTTTTTCCAACTCCATCACTCTCTCCAACCTTATCCATAGCTTTCCCTCCCCACAGCTCTTCCAGCATGAAATAACATTTCTCCTCCAAAGTAACTTCTTCCCTCCAACACTCCGCTCCCAGCTCTCCTCTCAATAGACCCCTAGCCTGCTAATCTCCTCCAAACACCTTCCTTCAGCTCTTTCTGGAATACCCCTCAAACTTTGAATGAGAAAGCTGGATTTTATAGGCTGGTCTCTCCTTCCTTTGGCGGTTAAGGTTATGGATTGCATGTGTCCATCGTGGGCTGGGCTGGTTGTGATTGGGCCACGTGACCTTTGGCATTGCCCGTTTTATACTGGGTCGCTGTGCATTTCCGGCAGCATGTAAATCAGTCAGAAAAGCTTTTGGTAGGCGGGCGGAGCCGTTTGGTATTAACTCTGCATCTCTGTAAGGATAGTGGAAGAACGAAAAAGCCACTTACACGTAACTGTTTTCCAGCATGGGCCTGCCATGGATTCACATGCTCATGAATATTCCCAGTCGTCAGGCTGGGAATCCTCAGTAAAAGAAAAACCAGTTTCAGTTTAGTTTCTAAACTGTCTTTCTCCTATAAACCAATCACTGAGCTCTGGGTCATACTGCCCCCAGCCAATGACTGCCCTCTGCCTAAGCCCCTCCTTTGACAGCCATCTACAGATTTGGTAGCACATAGAGAGGCAGGAAGAGCCACACAGGGGCAGGCAGGAGGGTTTGCATGTGAATCCATGCCAGACCCATGCTGGATAACAGTTAGAGGTAAGTAACTTGTTCCTTTCTCCAGCATGGGGTCTGGCATGGATTCACATGCTCATGAATAAAGAATACATAGAAGTGGTAAGGCTCAACAGAAGCAATCTCTTAGCTCCTCACCAGGCTCATCTTCAAGCAAACCGGTTGCACAGCACTGCTTGGCCAACTCTGGACTCCTGCCTGGGTCGCCGCAGTAGAATTTCGTGAAGGTGTGCGTCGACCTCCACGTAGCGGTCCAGCAGGGGAACACCAGTCAGGAACACTGTTGTAGCAGTGATCGCTCTGGTAGAATGGGCTCTCAATCGGCCAGGCAGCAGTCCGTTTGCCAGCCAGTGACAGTGATACAGCCGGAGAGCCACCTGGAAATTAAAGCCTTGGACAGGGCCTTCCCATGGTTCACAGGGCCAAAGTTCACAAAAAGCGGAGAAGTTGTCTGGAAACTCTTGGTGCGGGCCACCAAACGTCAGCGATCTAGCTACATACGGCGAGCGCAAAGTCCTTTCAGCCGGCGACGGAAAAAACAGAACACCAAGGGCTCGCTGAGATGAAATTCTGACAACCTTGGGCGCATCGCCACCCTCGTCTTGTGAAAAGTCAAGTAAGGCTCCTTGCATAGCAGGGCCTGGTTTTCGCCTACTCATCTTGCAGAGGTGACGGCCACGAGGAACGCGGTCTTCCAAGACAGAAACTTGAGCGGAGCTGAATGCATAGGTTCGAATGGAGCTCCCATGAGCCTAGTCAGCACCACATTGAGTTCCCATGCCGGGGGGCCAAAGCCTTCACCGGCGGGAATGAGCGGAACATTCCCATGATGAATTCCTTAATTAGACGGTGCAACCACAGTGAAGACGGTCCCGAAGATCTGGTGTAGCGGGAGATAGCCAGCTGTACCTTGATGGAGGCGTAAGCCGGTCCCGATTTAGCCAATTACAGTAAATACGGAAGTACTTGAGGGGCCATGACTCTCAGAGGGTTGATCTTCTGCAACCGGCACCGAGTCGCAAAGCGCTTCCATTTGTGTCCGTAGCACTTCAAGGTAGACAACGACCTGGCCTTGGAGTACCTCCTTGCAGTCTGCCGGAAGATCATAGCCACTGAACTATAATGCTGCAGGAGCCAGGCCTTCAGGTTCAGAGACCCCGGGTAGTGGTGCAGAATTGCACCTCCTTCCCTGGCGAGAATATCCGCGACCACTGGCAGCTTGACTGGAGGGGACACCGACATGCTACGAAAGGTCCGGGTACCAGATCTGCCTCGGCCATGCTGGTGCGACGAGGATCATCCTGCACCGGTACCGTCTCAGTTGATTGATGACTCGAAGTAGTAACGGCAACGGAGGGAACGCACACAGAAACCGGTCTTCCCAAGGGAATAAAAATGGGCTGGGGAAATCTGCTAGTGAGCCTCCGGCACTTGGTGTTCATCACCGCAACAAACAGATCGATCTGGGGACTGCACCATGTGAGGAAAAGGTTGTCCACTTGGTCCTGCCGAAGCTCCCACTTGTGGCAAGAGCGCAGCTACCTGCTGAGAGAGTCGACGACTGTGTTCTTTACTCCTGCCACGTGAAACGGAATGAGGAACATCCTCTGGGCGACGGCCCAGTACCATAAGTCCTGCGCATCTTTGGAGAGGGCTAGGGATCTGGTGCCCCCTGCTTCTGGATGTAAAACATCATGGTGGTATGGTCTGTGAAGACCATCACCACCTTGCCCTGGAGGGATGGCAGAAACGACTTGAAGGCCCAAAACACTGCCCGTAGTTCCAGAACGTTGATGTGTAGCGTCTTATCCAGTAGCCACAGGCCTCTGGCGTGAAGACGTCCGGTGTGGGCTCCCCATCCTTCCAGGGAAGCGTCCGTCGTGACGGTCTCCTGGTACAGGGGGCTCTGGAAATCTGTGCCGCTGTCGGTATTGGCACGCACGCCCCACCACCTTATCCCTTGACAGAACTCCTAGTCGAGCGTAATCCTGTCCTGAAGCCTCCGGACACCTGGACCCCAACGGGCATGGAGGATCTCTTGTAGAGGGCGCATCCGCAACCTACAGAGCCTAATCAGGTACATGCATGACATTGTGCGGAGTAGAAACTTGATGGGTTCTCACCGTAGGGACCCTCAGGCAAAGTGCAACGGCTGTTGGCACTAAGATGGATGCTATTCTCTCCTCCGACGGTGACGCCAAGCAGGACACTGTCGAGCTTGGCTCCCAGCAACACCACGTCCTGCGATGGAGTCAAGCCGGACTTAGCATAGTTCACAGAGAACCCCAGTTACGGCAGCAGGCCGACAGGCTTCGCCGTGTGGTTGACGGCGATTTCTATCGATCTGGCCTGGATGAGCGTACACGTGGATCACTTGCAATCATAGATGGGCCGCCAACGGAGCCAGGCACTTGGTGAAGACTCTGGGCACCGACTTCAGTCTGAAAGGAAGAGCAACTGGTAACGTTATTTCGATTGGATGTTCCTCCAACCTATTCCAAATCTTTCACATTTAATGTCCACAGCTGTGCACTTCAGACACTTTTTCAGCAGATGGCGCCCTGCGTCGAAGTCGGGTCGATGTCCCTCAAAGGCCTCCGTCGAGGGTGACATCACCAGATGTTATAAATAGGACGCAGAGCGCCCGTAGCCTCAGTTTATGTTTTTTCCCCCATAACATGTGGCACCAATCCAATGCCGGCTTGACTGCACGTAGCCTTGCAGAGACGGAAGATGCAATCCCCTAGGAAATTCTCCAGAGGGGCAGGCTGAGAGGGCGATGTGGAATACGTTGGAGGAACATCCAATTGGAAGAACGTTACCAGTTGGTAAGTAATGGATTGTTTCCTCCAACGTATTCCACATCTTTGACAGACTCCCAAAGCAGTACCAGAAACATGGAGGATGGAAAAGAATTTAGAATACCCAATCAGATGGCGGAATACAGAACCGCCTTACCAAAGGCCATATCGTGGCCATTAATCGTATCCAGGGAGTAATGTTTAACAAAGGTGTGGATAGAGGCCTATGTGGTTGAATCACACATGTTCCTAAAAGGAACTCCCCGCTGCAGGCCTGTGGAAGTAGCCACGCCCCTAGTAGAACGAGCTTGCAACCCTTCAGGAGCGTCCTTACCTGCCAATCGGTAACAAACCGTAATGGTGAGGATAATCCACCTGGACAAGGTCTGCTTAGTAACAGCCTGGCCCAATCGGTGACCAGCATATCCCACAAAGAGTTGATCGTCCACTCTGACCCTGGACATCCTTGAAATATAAAGGCTCAGAGCTCTCCTAGGATCCAACCGATGTAGATGTTCTTACCAGGATGAGGAGAAGGATAGAAATAAGGAAGAACCACTTTCTGGCTGAAATGAAATTCAGAAACTACCTTAGGTAGAAAGGAAGGACATACCCATAGTACAACCCTGTCCTTTTGGAACACAGTAAAGGGCGGCTTAGATGAAAGTGCCTGCAATTCACTCACTCTGTGAGCGGAAGTAACTGCAACCAAGAACACAATCTTGAAGGACAATAATCTCAAAGGACAAGAGTGCAAATGTTCAAATAGAGCACCCATTAGAAACTTCAAAACCAAATTCAAATACCAAACCAGCACCTGGAAATGGGACGGTGGGAGCACACGAGTCAGTCCTTTAAGAAATTGAGAAATCAAAGGAATCTTAAAGTAAGAACATTCTTCAAACGAGCGCTTAAATATAGACTGCGCTGCCAGGTAGGTAACCCTTAATGGTACCTACTTAAAGGCCCTTGTGGGCCAAAGAAAATAAGAAAGACAAAACCATAGGAATGGAACACTGAAAAGGGTCAACATTTTGTCCTCTGCACCAGTCACAAACCTTACGCAACGGTACAGGGATTTTGTTGCTGGCATTCTGGCCGAAAGCAACACCTCCATCACATCATCCGGGAGGTCCCAAATCTTATACATCATCCTTTCAGATACCAAGCGTGAAAGTTGAGAGTTCTGACCTCTGGAGCAGATTCTCTCTGTAGGGAAGACGACGTGAGAACAGATGGACATTTCGAGAAGTCTGGGTACCACGCTCTCCTGGCCCAATCTGGAGCAATGAGGATCATGTGGGAACCGAGCTTCCGTAACCTCTGCAACACTTTAGGAATGACGGGGACTGGAGGAAACGCGTACTGCAGTGGTAATGACAAAGCCACTATGAATGCGTCTCCCAAGGCTCCTCTCGGAGGCAATTCCCTTGAGCAGAATCTCTCGTACTTCCAGTTGGCACTAGTGGTGAAGAGATCCACCTGTGGAGTTCCCCAAAGGGCGAAGATCTCCAGAAGGACTTCCTGAGCCAACTCCCACTCGTGAGAGACCGTGCTTTGCCTGCTCAGAGCGTCCGCTGCCACATTTACGTCTCCGGCCAGATGAACTGCTGAGATCGAAATTCCCTGCTGGATGGCCCAGAACCAGAGCTGCATTGCCTCTCTGCACAACTGGAGTGACCCCTACCCCCCTTTCTTGTTGAGGTAATGCATGCCCACTGTGTTGTCTGTAATGATCAGGACACTCTTCCCCCACACAGATGGCAAAATAGCCTTCAGGGCCAGCATGATGGCCCTCCGCTCTAACAGATTGATGTAGTTTTTGGACTGCGACGGAGACCAACGACCGTTGGCGGTCAAGTCGTTGGCATGAGCGCCCCATCCTTTGAGGGAAGCATCCATCACTACCGTCATCCCCCTCCCCCTTCTTCAGGTTCCCTTCGTTGGCCCACCACAGAAGATCCTGGGAGACCGAGATTGGAATCTGAACGGGATCCAACATCTTGCCAGAGTACTGCGACCACTGCCTCTTGAGGACCCATTGCAGGGATCACATCCTCAGCCTGGCCTCCGGCACCAGAAAAATGCAGGATGCCATGAGGGCGAGCAACCTTAAGAATTCGAAAAGCCGGGAGACTCTGGGCATGTTGGAACTTGTCCACCATCTGCACAATGTGATGAGCCCTTACCCTGGGAGGAAAGCATTTCCCCCCCAAGGACGTGTCCAACACAGCCCCAATGTGCTGGAGCTGTTGAGAAGGTGTCAGATGCGACTTCTTGAAATTGAGGGAGAAGCCCAGCCTGTGGAGAGAGCGGCAAGTGAGACCCAGATGCAATGCTTGCTCTGGAGAACACGCACGGATCACCCAGTCGTCCAGGTAGGAGTAGACGTGAATCCACGCCTCCCCCCCCCCTCGCCTGAGGTACGCTGCCACCACCACCATTAGCATGGTGAAGACCCCCGGGGCAGAGGTCAATCCGAAGGGCAGGACCCGAAACAAAGTGCGAGTCGCCAGCTGCAAACCTCAGGTACTTCCTGTGCTTTGGATGAATTGGCACATGAAAGTAAGCATCCTGTAGATCCAGAGACGCCAACCAATCCTTAAGTGATATGATAGGTTATTTATAACGCGCTTAATACCCAGAGGTTTCTAGGCACGGACCCGGGGATCGAACCCGTGTTGCTCCGTGTCGTCTTGCTTCCAAGACAAGCACGTTGCCACTGAGCTATCCTCCCGAGACATCCTTAAGTTGAAGGGTCTGGAGGACTTGAGAAAGAGTGACCATCTTGCACTTGTCCTTCGCGAGAAGTTAGTTTAACCAACGAAAGTCCAGGATGGGTCTCAATCCTCTGTCTTTCTTGGGGATCATAAGAAATACCATCCCTTGTTCCTCTCCGCTACAGGCACCAGTTCTATAGCACCTTTCTCTAGCAGGGTTAGGATTTGCTGCACAAGGAGCTGATCCGGAAGCTTCAAAAAGAAGTTCCCCGGTGGATTGTCGTGGGGCCGGTTTGGTAAGGGAAGACAGTAGCCGTGGGCTATGGTATCCAGAACCCACGCATCCAAAGTAATGGCTCACCACTCTGAGATGATGAGACAGTTTGCCCCCAACCGGCGAACCATGGGACATGGCCTCATGACTGTTTTTGAGTGGCTGCGGCAGCGCCTGAAGGCAAAGAGGCAGCTGCCTGAGTGGCTTTGGCACCTCTATTTCCACAACCACCATGGTTACTTTTTCGTTGACCCCTTTGACTGGCGGGCCCTCTTGTTCTACCAACGGACGATTAGTAATGAGAAGAACCTCCCCTCCACTGCTGGCCCCTAAGGCGAAAAGGAAGAGGTTGACGCACAGCTGCGCTTAAAGATTTAGCCGCAGCTTTCGAGGTCTGCAACCTCTCAAGGCTCTAGTCAGCCTTGTTGCCAGACAAATGTGCGCCATCAAAGGGCATGTTCAAAAGACGGGCTTGCACATCAATGGCAAAAGCCGACTTCCGCAACCTCGCAAATCTGCGTATAACGGTGCTCGCAGCCATGGACCGGCTAACACTGCTGGCCGTGTCCAAACCAGACTGAAGGGATTCACACATGGCATCCTTGCCATCTTGCACGAGAGCAAGGAACCCATCCCTTTCTTCCCCCTCGGGCATATGCTCAGCCGATAGAGAAACAGTTCCACAGATTGTGTGAAAACCTTGCAAGGCAGAAGTGGAGTTGGCCGATTTCAACACCATACTCCCCTGCAGAAAATACCTTGTGAGCCCAACCTTCAAAGCGCATGTCGTCCCTATCAGGAGAGATGGTAGGTTACGCTGCCTGCCTCAAGGTGGCCGTAGCCACCTGAAACACCAAACTCTCGGGAGTGGGGTGAGTGGTTAAGTAGCTGGGGTCGGTAACGGAAGGACGGTACTTTGTCAACGATTTGTTAACAGCCGGAAGATATTCCAGAGACTGCCAAGCAGACTTAGCAGTAGCCTTCCTCAGAGGTTCCACCGTATCAGGTAACGCCAGAGGTAAATTTCGGGGAAAATTTCCCAAAGGCGTCGAGGGCACCGAAGGCTTAGACGCCGAGAGCGTCGACAGCCTCAGCATCGAGAGCGCCAAAGGCTTTGGCGTTGACAATGGAGCCGATGGCGCCACCGGCCTATAAGAAGGCAAAGCCTCGATGTCCGAATCCGACGGAGGCTTCGAGCACTTAGCAGGTTTCAGCGGTCTTGCTGGGGACAAGGACCGAGACCTGGAAGCACGTCTCTTGCGACTATCCTGAGCCTTGTCCTATTGGGACCTGGAAGGTTCCCGATGAGAGTAGCGTTGCGGACCCGAACCCGAAGGCATGCGAGCCATGGTACGAGACAGTTCCTTGCCGGCTTCATCAGAAGGCGCGGCTGGAACCGTGCCTTGCGTTTAAAAAATCGCCAACATCTGTTCCTTAAATGCAGCCCATTCCTCCAGAGTCAAGGACTTTGTTGGGCATGCCACTTTCCTCGCGGCTCCATCCTCCGACGAGAACGGGGAAGGCGATCGGTGACGGTGCTTCCTAGAATGCTGCAACAAGGAAGAAGAATGGCGGGAACTACTCTGGGACCGAGAACCCCAGGCCTCCTCCCGATGCAGAGAATCGCCTCTCGAGTCGTCGGTGGACACCCCCTTGGACGATTTAGATTTTCGGGACTTACTGGGTTTAGAACCCCTGCCCACGTGAAGCTTCCCCTTATGCTCCCGCAAGGCCCTAACAGTCAGCGACTGGCATTTTGAACAGTCTCTCGCCCAAGCACCAAAAACAAATACGATGCAGGTCAGTGATCAGCATTTTAGACTTGTAGTCCCGGCAAGTCTTGAAGCCAGACTGCGGAGTCGGAGGGGTCGAAGAAGAAGACCTCTCTACGATGAAACACACGCAGCGCGCCGAGTTCTCGAAGCAAACACGTTTGGGGAAAAAAACAAAACTTAGGCGCCCTGTGTCCTATTTATAACATCCGATGATGTCGCCTTCGAGGGACATCGACCCAACGTCATCGACGCAGGATGCCCTCTGCCGAAAAAGTTTCCGAAGTGCACAGCTGTGGACATTACATGTCAAAGATGTAGAATACTTAGGAGGACACAATCCATTTGAAAGTTTCCTTCCTCCAGCTGGCCAAGCATGTGCTGCAGCGTGATCATCCTGAACTTCTGGGACTTTATGTACTTGTTGAGTCGTCGTAGGTCAAGAATGGGCCTCTATCTCCCAGTCTGCTTTCTTATGAGAAAGTACCTGGAGTAAACTCAGGAGCCCCAGAGTCGCGTTGGAACCAGCTCTATCACCTCTTTCTTTAACATGGCTCGAAACCTCCAGCAGCAGCTGAAGGATGTGTTGTTCCTGTCAGGCCACCAGTGGTATTCGGGGACACTTAAACTTGAAGGTTCGTCCGTGGGCGAAAGCGTCCAGCACCCATCAATTGGTGGAGATGGTCTCCCACACGCTGACGAAGTTCGCCAGCTGGCCTCCCACCTGGGTGCAGCAGTGGGGGCCTGACGTTTTGGCCGGTTCAGTCCTGCTTGGCGGCCGGGGTGCCACTCTGGGATACTTGACAACGACAGCCGCCACCTCAGAATGCCTTGGAGCAACCATGGTTTGCTTCCTGGGTCGAGGAGCAGGAGGATGAGCCCCCACTGAAACTAGTCAAAGACCTGATAGACTTTCCTCCTGAGGAACAAAAGGACGGCCTGTGATAGCTGCAGGGTGCCCAAGGAATGGGACGTCTCCGTGTCGGCCTGGAGGGATTTAGCGACTGTCTTCTCTAACAGGTTGTCTCCAAACGGCATGTCCAGGACCCTCGTCTGAACCTCCTACCTGAAGTTGATGGCCTTGAGCCAGCAGCAAAGGCAAAACTCTGATGTCCATCTGGCGGAAACCCATGTCCGCAATGTCCATTGCCCCTGTGATTGCGTGGTCCAACGCCACCCCGCCTTCCTGGAGGATCGCCAAAGCCTTGACCAGTTCGACATAGGGGAGGAAATCCAGGAGTGGATCCATCTTGAACCAATGCTCCCAGTTGTATCTGGCCACGATCGCCAAGGCATTGACAGCTTTCACTGTCATCGCCACCGAGTAGATTACCTTTCTACCCATGGAATCCAATTTCTTCCCCCTTGTTGTCCGGGGGGTACGGATGAAGAGGACAATGAGCTCGGCAATTTCTTCCTGGTGGCTGCCTAGACGGCAGAGTCCGGCGACGGTTGAGACTGCAGACACTTTGGCGCAGACTGGCACCCGGTACTTTTTCTCAAGCCAGTCTCTTAGCTGGAGCTGAAGCAGGATTCTTCAGCAGCACCAGCCCCTCATGCCAGATGTCGCCCTGGAGTGGTACCGACAGGATATTCTTCCTCTTCGCCTCCAGACGTTGGTACAGGAAGCCCTCCTTTTCCTCTGGGGTGAGCTGGAAGAGCTCTGACGCCCAGGCAATCATGGAATGAAAAGATCCCACCTCGTCCGGTGGAGAGGTTCTCAGCGCCGGTGATGCAGGGTCTCCCAGTCCTGCATCATCATCCGTATCCGTCGTTGCCGTGTTTGTTCCCGTTCTCTTCGGTGGGGAAGGCAGCGATGGTTGAAATGGAGGCATAGGGTGTCTTTTCTTCGCCGGTGGCTGCCCCTGGTGTCAACAGGGTCACCAGCAGTGCCGCTGGCGAGGTCGTCGGCAACCTCCTCTGAATCGCCGACACCAATGTGTGGAGAGTCAAGCGGATATCCTGCAACAAATCTCTAGGGGGCACTTGGGAACAGGGTCACTGGGCTCAGCGCCCGTGTCGTCGTTCCCGTTGACGGTATCTGTGTCCTCGTCGCTGCTTCCGGCAGGCATCTCCTCAACATTCCCATCGTCGTCGTCACCATCGTAGATTGTATTGACGGGAAGTCTCTCCGCCTCGTCGGATGAAGAGATGTCCATGCCCTGGAGTTCTTCTGCCACCCCCCTTGTTCAGGTCCTGAGGGTTCGGTCTCAGACTGAGGTCCGGCATACTCTTCTCCGGGGACATTACTATCGGCTTGAACAAAGACTCTCTCCTAGTCAGGAGAGACACTCAGGCTGTCTCCGGGGCACCCTGGACGGGGTCAGCCCCTTTTTGCCTTTGAAAGGGAAGCCACGACCGTCTTGATTGAGGACGGTTTGGCCTGGACCACCTGGGCCTTCACAGGCAGGTAGGTCATCTTGGCCTTCTCCTTCATGAGTAGCTCAGACACCTTGTCCGGCTTGGCCTTCTTCACAAGCGGTTTGGACACATTACCCTTTTCCCGCAGCTTCCCTGGGGTAGCCGACTTCCTCTTGGATGATGAGCTGGAGCGTTGGCTGGAGATTGAAGCAGATGGTAACTATGAACGCGCCCTGACCATCGCGTGACCCGCTGGAGCGGAGACCCCGACAGAAGCAGACTCGCGGAGCTTGGCCTTGTGTTGGGCCCCCATGGATGGAGCGCCCTCAAAGAACGTAGAAGCCCGCTCAGATTGGCTGGATTTGGAAGAGACGTGCCCCTGAGAATCACCCGAGGTAGAGTCCCTGGTCTGGAGCCACACCGCCAACTGGACGTGTCGATCCTTGATCGTGCACTTGCTGAAGCCACAGTAGATCTCACAATCTCTTCTTTATGTTCCGGGTGTAGACAATACAGGCACTAGGAATGCTGGTCATCCGAATAGACATTCCGCAAACTGCAGCTGATGCACAGCTTGAAGAGGGAAGTACTGTTCTTCCTCTCCTCGGACATGATCTGGCGCAGTGTAGGCCTGAATAACTTCTGGAAGCTTCGAAGAACACTCAACGATTTCTGCCCTTGAGGGGTGATGAAAGATGCCGAAAACCGGGTCACCGTTAATCGGAAGAATAAGCGATGGAGCACACAGGCTCGATAGAATTTTTCTATCACAAAAGCGAAAAAATGCAGAGAAGATAGAAGCGCAAAACGTTAGGACTCCCAACACTTGAATGTGCGATAAAAATCTGAAGAAGGCTGTCGAAGATGGGGTTTAGGTACAGGGTAGTCATTGGCTGGGGGCAGTATGACCCCAGAGCTCAGTGATTGGTTTATAGGAGAAAGACAGTTTAGAAATGAAAAACTGTTTTTTCCTTTACCGAGGATTACCAGCCTAACGACTGGGAATGTTCATGAGCATGTGAATCCATGCCAGAGCCCATGCTGGAGAAAAAGTGTTCGTTTTGCCACTCACCCGGACAACGCACAACTTTACGTTCGATTTGTGGGTCTATAGCAACTTTGTATCAGTGGGACTTGCCAGATCTGCTTTACTCTCACTCATACTCTCAAATGTTTACTTTAGCAGCAGTGCCGAAGAAAGAAGTGTATTTACACATTGGCTGGAAAATGTTGCAACACTTTTCCCTTGCAGGGAAAAGGCAATCAATCCTACGTTGCACGTTTAAGTTCGGAAGGGCTCTCTAGGAGAACCAATACTAGGATTAGAGGCATCCTTAATGGGTTTGGACCGGACCCTCCTTTTCATGGTGGTTATGCTCATGTGATTGACCCTGGCATTAGTGTGGGGACTGGGTGGGGTTGATCTGGGGGATCCCTGCGCACATAGTGCGGGCCAGCACCCTCTTGCTCAGGATGGCTCTGGCCCACCCTGCTATTGGTCGCCCATGTTAAGCAGGGGACTTTGTCACATGCTCCTGCGCTTTCACCAGGGTTTGGTCTATAGTTCCCATAAAGCTCTTCCTGGGATTCTCTTAACGGTCACTCCAATTTGTAAGGGTTTCTAGCTACCAGTCTGAGCTCTGGACAACACAATCTCCAGCACGGCTGCACTCTAGTCCTAGTTACCATCCTGCCATTGTCCCACTAGTCTAGTCTTTCCCTTCTCTCGCATTGGCTTCTTAGCTGGCTCTTCACATGGACTCAGCACTGGAACCTTCCCTCCCTGACTGTAGCACTAGTTTCTTTAGATTCTCCTCTCTCTACACTCTCGACTAACTTTTCTCCCGAACACATCCTACCTACTAACTCAATACCCACAATAGGAGGGGGTCACATTTTTTAGTGTGCGTTACTTGCAGCATTAGTCAGTGTGGGTTCAGATTGGTGGGTCAGTTTCCCTACTTTTGTGGTATAATGCGATTGGTCATTGAAATACAGTTGTGGTTCCTCCCCATTGCTGCCCGTTTCATCACTCAGGTGTGGCCCGTGCTCCATTCAGAACCTATCCCTTTGCATCCTTCAGCACGGCTATGTGGGCCAAGACTTAAAATGCACCCAGAAGGTAGTCCGACATGAAAGTTGTCATTCTCAGCTTTCACTAGGGAATGTTAACAACGCCATGTCCTAGCATCACTCACTAATTCAGCCACTTCAACACCACAGCAAAGTCGATCTGCAAACAAGCGGTTAAGATGGTAACATATGACCTGTACTTCTTTGTAGCTGGAGCCCCAAATGAGATGCCGCAGACTAAGAACATCAGTGAGGATGACATGGCCAGATGAAGTTGAAAAAAAGTACCAGGAAGCCAGCATCATAGTCTTACTCGGAAAAGGAGCAGCAATATTCAGGTCATTATTTAGCATTCGTACTGGACGAAAAAGGTGTACAAATACACCTGGGTAGATAAGGACGTGGAAGGGGGACAGAGCGAGCAAGAGGTATGGGAGGCATGAGGCGTAGGGAAAGAGTGGAAAGCGACATGAGAGAACGAGGTTGTTTTCATACCACATGGCTTGCAGAGACATTAATACTTGGCACGGGCGCGTGCGCAGCAGGTGCTGCTAGCTTCCCTCCAGCAGGCCGGTTCTCAAGCAACACATTCTTCTTGTTGACCTTCAAATCACGCTGCTTGGTTGGCACATATCCCTCCCGCAAGGAGATGAGGATGGGGTCTCCGTCCTTGCCTGCCACCCACTCATCAGCCTCCATAGCAGGCTCAGGCCCAGCAGTGTCTGGGTACAAGTCATCTTGGAACAGATCAGACTGGGGGAAGCAAAAGCAATGAAAACAGTTTAGTAATAAGGAGACTCCCAGAACTATTGCCCTCAATACACCAGTCAGTGAATGTGGCGACTTGTCAAAAATGTATGTAAATTCTTAATCCTCCCTTTTAACCCCCAAACGTTATCCAGCATAAAGTGCACATAGACCCAGGAATCTGCAGAGACGGTGACATATGCATATTTTCCCTGTGCAACGTTAAGCATAACGAGAGCGAGTAGGGGCTGCAAGGATATTTAGCTTACCTTTCTTGGCACAGTCATAGTGATCGGCTCACACTTTCGCTCGTGCAGCTTGAAAAACCTGTAAAGAGAAGAGTTCACCAGAAGAGTGAGGTGTGCCGATATAGACAAAACATAGGGTGTGCGATAGAATGCTCGGGGGAAGAATGAAAGCGATAGAAAAGAGTGACTAGCATGCGAGGGGAAGGGGCAGGGGGTAATGGAGCAGGAACAATTGAGGAACAAGCAATGCATCCAACTGCAAGGTACATAGAAGGCAAAATACGACCCTAAAGGGTACAGGATAAGAAGATGGGCATAGGAAGAGAAATATGAGACCTTTTGAGAGAACATTCCCACTCAGAGGTGTTAGAAACTGGTTGCCAAACATGATTTCTCTAGAGTACACAGCCCAGATGCATCCTAGTGGGTATGTAGTTCAAACCCCTGCCCCACTATAATGAAGAAAAAGAAACCTTATCCTAGTGAGGACTTTTTCAAAGCACTAGAGGTAGGGTGGAGAGGAGTGGTTATATTGGGTGCGAGGGCCCGGGGCAGATTAGGAGGGGGACTTACGAAGAAAATCTATGGTGCAAGCAAACAGTGGCTTTTTTTGAATCCTCACCTTCCTGGGAAAAATAGGCTGAGCAATAAAACACCAAAAAAAATACTAGAGGGATGAACAATCGCCACCGAATTAAAGAACCCATTAAAAGGCCAAAGTGATCAGCTATAAATAGAGATTTGTAATCAAAGTGTGTACATATGAAAAACAATACTAAATAGACAATGTGCAGTACTAATTGAATGAACCTGTGTTACCTTCAGAAATGGTCACAGAACTAAGCCCAGATTCTCAGAACAGATTGTGTGCAGCACAGGATGTGCCGTCACTGGTAGTCTTGCTTCCTATTGCAAGACTGCTCAATCGAGCTACTAGTGATCGACTGCCTTGTTAGGTAAGAATTAGTGCAGTCCAACTGGTGTGGACTACACAAAACTTATCTCCTTGGTATTAGACCCACCTTTTAATATAGGCCTGTACTGCACATATTGGTAGCGTGACTGAGCAGCCAGGCTGATCTTAAGAGGGGTAATGTGAGCTGTAGAGCTGTGCAACTAAAACCATTAAAAACAGGTATCCAAGTAAACACGTATACGCTTAAAGTTATAATAGTTATAAAAAATGAATTACTTATACACAAAGATTTTTACAGCATTCTTTAAAAAGC
Source organism: Ambystoma mexicanum (assembly GCF_040938575.1). NCBI lineage: Eukaryota > Metazoa > Chordata > Amphibia > Caudata > Ambystomatidae > Ambystoma > Ambystoma mexicanum. The sequence continues at coordinate 593,347,332 of NC_090936.1, forward strand.
AGTAATTAGCTGCAACATTAATTCCCAGTTTGGATACAATTCAAAAAGTGAACAATAAATCAGGCGAGTAATACATTCATATGGTACAAATTTTCCAGCACCCGGAGATGACATCATTTGAGGTTAGTATAACATTTATATAGCATCACCTTTGCAATATTGAGTTTCTCAGGAAGGAAAAAGGTTAGGGTTAGATCAGAACAGACTGGTAGGTTATCAGAACAGACTGGTAGGTTATAAGAACAGTGAGATTCTCCCAAAGGGATGCAGGCAGTCAATAATCCCAGCATTAAAGTGTTCAAAATTTAAGACCTCTAAGGGAACAAGCACTGCCAAAACCAATAGGTTCAGAAGGAGGGCTTTAGGGAGCCAAGACAGCCAAAGTCAATGGACAAAGTCAAAGTTCTGATGCTCTTCTTAGAAAAATGTTCTTAAATAGTCGGTGTTCAAAAGAGAAATCACAACAACTCAAGAGGAGTCACCTTTAGAAAGCACAAGATGTAAGGCCACTGCAGGTAAGTTGAGGTGAACTTGGTGTTGGGTTAAAACGCACTCCCAAAAAGGTCATAAGCACCCCATGCAGCAAAAGGACAAAATACCCCAAGCCCTACAGTACCTTGAAAATTAAGAAAGTGTTACAGCTCGCTGCCTTCATGATGCAATGCAGTAGGCCCTTGTTCTTGGTCCTTGGTCATGGTGACGAAAGGGAGAAAGTCTGGTGGATTCCTGCGACAGCACTCGAGAGAGGGACTCTACAGCAATGGATTTCCATCGATTCAGCGGCTCGTTATGATTTTGGTGCCTTTTTCTCAGCGCCAATGACGAACGAAAAGCTCTGGTTAGGATTTCCCCGATTCCTCGGTCCTGGACTCAGGACGCAGATTTCTTGCTTCTGTAGGGTCCTCTGGATCTGGGTCTACGAAGATCTGGCTGGATTCGGACTTCAGAAGACAATGCAACCATACGTGGTCGAGGTACCCCGGGTATTGGGCTTCTGCAGCCTTGGAAAGTCACAGCAAGTCGGGGTTTGCGCCAAAATAGAGTAGCTCGAGGCTAGTTGGTCCCACCAGCCTAAGGGAGGAAGACGTCCTTTGCAGATCTTCCCTGTCGATTCAAAAACAGGGTCAGCACGGCTACAGGGCTTCACCGGGCACTTTGCGGTTCAGGAGGATGCTGCTGGTGTCTTCTTGTTATCTGCCCTGGATTCTGTCCTCCAGTGGTCAACTTAGTCCCCAACACCTTGCTTTTTATGCATGTTCCCTTTCATTCACAGACCTATGCTGTCAATCACTCAGAAGGGGGGCTGTCCTTTCGGGAAAGCCAGCCGGCCATTAGGAACTGGTTTCACTCAGGCACACTTCGAGACAAAGGACAGGGACATTTCAGGACCCTCCCTCACTTCTTGCCGTACCAGACACACTTCAGCCTAGAAGAAACTAACAAGAAATGGCGAAAAAAAGACCGGGCCATTTTGGAAAAATTGTCACCCTTGTGTGCAGCACTGCAGCCGAGGTATCAGCCTGCAGATACACGTCACTAGGTAGTAAAAAAGAAACTACTGCCACCAGTCATTCAAGTGAGTTAGTTTAACAAACTGTTACATGAGGAATAGGTTAAAGGAATTACTAGGTAATCCCCCCCAGCACTCCACATATGGAGCTGTGTGCTGGACCCATAAAGTAAAGGTAAGTAAGACAGGGGTCATTTTACTATTCTTGGGAACAGTAGTTCACCCCAGAAAATGTAGTTAAACATTAAGAGAAGTCCAAGGGACTTCTCAGTGGCACTGCATAAAAGGTGTTGTGTGTTTCACAATGCAAAATCAGATGCCTATGGAGTTTACCAGATTCCATAAAATAGTAAGGAGCACAGAAAATCATAGACAGGAAAACACATGAGCGAGTGAGAAAAAGGTCCCACTCACTCAGGAGTAAAATTTTAAAAGCCACGAGTCCAGCGAAAGAGCTGGGGGTCTCTAAGGTTAAAGGGAATTGGCACAGAAATAAAAATTCTCCCTAACACGTGTCATACTGAGGTCATAACAGAATGTAGGCTGCAACGAGAGGTTGAGATCCATCCGTTACGCCTACAAAGCTAGCAACTGGCTAGAGCACCATGCATGGCAGTGTTTGTAGGTCACACCTTTACTGGTCTTGGCTGGATGTTCTCTACATGAACTGTGGTCAAGAGTCCTTTGAGAACTCCTCCTTCATCTGGCCAACTGGGCTATCAAACTCTCAAAGCCAATACGGCCCACACAAACCTTGCAGGTCGCAGCTTCTCAAAGTCAACTTGTGGGAGATGAATAGTCTCCACTCCTTTACAGCTCTACCAATATGAAACTTGCTCCCAATCCACACAGCTCTGCTGCAGACACCAAAGTCCATAGTGGAAGAAAATGAACTAACATGGTCCACTTGGTGGTACACAGTCTGGTATACAGACTTTTAAAAGAAACTGGATCCCTTTCTCGAGAACCCTTAGGGAAATATATTCATGTTTAAAATGTCCGATTGAATCAATATTATGCCCAGAAAGTAATCGAAGATTATGAATTGAAGTGTGTGGAGTGAGGGAGATTTTCTCAATGGCAGGAAGCTTTTCACATTGACAGCTAGTCTTCCAAATACATTTTCACAAGTACAAAGTCACAAAAGGTCTGACTTCTATAGTTAGTCTCACTCCAAGTGCAACAGTACTTTGCTAGTCTAGTACCTCAATGAGTAGTCTCCTTTAGGTCTACAAGCAGCACAAAGAGCACTATAAATGAACAAATGACTAGTGTAGCAAGTATATGAATGCCGAAATTCACTGAAATTATTTTCATCACTAGTGGAGTGTGTTAGACCAGCAGGACTCTCAGCCCTACTTTAAGAGCAGTACATTGCTCTGCCTCTCTAGAACGGTTTACTTTAATTAGCCATTTAAAAACTGGCCAGCAGTTGTCAAAAAGAGAAGTACCCTGCTTTTACAACCTACCTCGTGAGCGGTGAATGCTCCTTCTGCAATGCTTTTTACTGAAGTGGTAGCTCCAACCTATTCACAGGAAAAGCATCACTAGGCCGGTATTCCCAGAAAGATGAATGTGCTACTTTAAGGGTATCGCAAACCACCAACTATCAGTAAATGAACTGGAAGATGGCAGTATAGCTTTCAGAGCATTGAAGTAGCACACTTACCTGGCAATCTCACACTTGTTGACATCGAGGCCTCTCTTTGGCATAAATCCCATCCCTCGCTGGGGCTCCTTGCTACCATATGTGCTGAGAAAGTGGATATACGGAGACTCGTCTGTGACCTCAAAGTACCGGATGCTGGAGTCACCCTAGAGGATGTTTAAGTAAAAACAGTTTGAGTGCTCCATCAGCATTTATCCTCTTCCCCACCACCCATGTCTCACATCAGCATTCAGTCTGGGGCTTGCTTGGTTTTTTTCTTCATTACAACTTTCAGACTCATGTGGGGTTTGAGGGCTTCAAAAGAAACATACATATGAAACTAGATCAGACATATTGCAATAAGCCTCATGCTTAGTGGTATGTCTGCGAGTGGAAAGCATCAAGTTACAGTTCATTGCATTTCTTATTGGTTTTTAGGTAACATTGCAATTGGCAAAAGCAGCACAGAGCCCACCATGTTTTTCAGGGCACTTGCAAAAAGCATTCAATACCAATGATCTTTGCAGCTTAACATTTTAGAAAATTAAGGATACATACTTAAACACATTGACCACCTAACATTTACAGTAAATGGCAAACTACGAGCAGGAGTAGCATTGAGAAAGTCAGTATTTCAACTTCATCTAACGTAGGATTCAATGGAGTCGCTCTTAGTCACTCTGTGGCCTTCTTATTCATTCAGGAAAAATCAGAATCATTTACTTTGTGTTCTGAATTGTTTATTTGACTGACAAAATGGGTTCAGTTGACTAGCATGATGCTCAGAGCATGTGAACTGGTCAGGGAGTACAAACATTTGTAGTACCAGCAGGTTGATTTCAACCTAGGAGGCACAGATTGTAAGCCATCTTTAAAGTAACCTTCCTTGATAAGCTGCAGCAATAGTCCTGGTCATCTTGCAAATGAGGAAATGATTGAACGACCCTTAAAATAAGGGATCAGAGGCTTGTTGCTGTATTTTCAGAGTGTTTTTATTGTTATACTCTAGACGTTTTGTCTAGAGAGGGTGGTCAGCCTTGATAAGCTACATGGAATTCTGTTTGGCGTAGGCCTCTTAAGCTACTTAGAAAGAAAAATAATGATGTTCCTTCAAGACAGCGAACTTCTGACGAAGTCTGCCCTTACAAGTAATTCAGAATTACAAGCCCATCAAAGGCATGCATGTTCTACTCACACAGAAGAGCGTCAGTCTCAGCTTCATACTTTGGAGCAGCAGAGGGGTTGCATTTCAGATAGGGATTCTTGGGTTTATGTGATTCTTCCACATTTTAAAGACAGAACAGAACGGCCGTTTTTTGTGTTGGCTTTAAAATGCTGAAATATTACCTACTGCCCCTCCTTCCCATCCCTCACTGGTTCTCTTGTTAATCAGGGAGGTGGGGGGAGAGGTTAACCCTCTGAATTCCCCTTTTCCCCACCCACCACCCCCTTCCCAGCACAACACACACTAAACTCCCCACACACACACATCCTACCACTCCCGCAACGACTCCTCTGGGTCTCGCTGTGCCAGTCAGCCCCTACGCGCACAAGTCTGCGGCAGGGGCATGACAGATTTAGAAAGACTGCACTGTGAGGTCTTTGTACATCGATATTTTTTAACGAAAAAAAAAAGAAAAAATAACCATCTTTTAACTTAACACCGGATTTTCAGACCAGCAGAGGGTGAATGAGATCCAGGGTGGTGGCCAGGTCAAATAAGAGCTTGGTCCCACCCCAAATCTCTCGAGCTGGTCAAAGTCAGCCTTTTAGGGATATCCAATGCCCATCTTTCAACAATTCACAGCGAAAGGTGCAGACTCCTCACCCAGCACAGGGCAGTGGTCACCATGCTACAAATACACCAAGCTCCAAGCAGTTAGGGTGAGATTTCTAGCAAGTGGGTCTTTTTTTGGAGCTGGTAAGGAACAAGTTACTTACCTGTAACTGTTCTCCAGCATGGGTCTGGCATGGATTCACATGCTCATAAATATTCCCCGTCGTCAGGCCGGGAATCCTCGGTAAAGAAAAAACCAGTATCAGTTTCGTTTCTGATCTGTCTTTCTTAGTAGTAACCAATCACTGATCTCTGGGTCATACTGCCCCCAGCCAATGACTGCCCTCTCCCTAAGCCCCGCCTCTGGCAGCCATCCTCAGATTTGGTAGCACGCCAAGTGGCAGTATGACCAAGTGAAGAGCCGCAGAGGGGTAGGAGGGAGGGTTCGCATGTGAATCCATGCCAGACCCATGCTGGAGAACAACAGTTACAGGTAAGTAACTTGTTCCTTCTCCAGCATGGGGTCTGGCATGGATTCACATGCTCATGAATAAAATAATACATAGCAGTATACACATGCACAACCACGGGAGGTGGCAAAGGCTCAACATTAAGCATAACATCCAAAACTCAACATTAAGCAATTCTTACCTCCTCACCAGGCTCACCTTAGGTGAACCCGTTGCGCAGCACTGCTTGGCCGACCCTGGACTCCTCCCTGGAGTCCCGATCGACGCAGTAGAATCTTGTGAAGGGGTGCGTCGACCTCGACGTAGCAGCCCTGCAGATGTCCAGCAGGGGCACACCAGACAGGAACGCCATGGTAGCAGCGATCGCTCTGGTCGAATGGGCTCTCGGACGGCCGGGCAGCAGTCGGTTTGCCAACCGGTGACAGTGCATGATGCAGCCGGAGAGCCATCTGGAAATGGAAGTCTTCGAGAGAGCCTTCCCTTGATTCACAGACCCAAAGTACAAACAGTTGTGACGTCTTCCGAAAACTCTTCGTGCGGTCCACGTAGAACTTCAGCGCTCTAGCTACATCAAGCGAGTGCAAAGTCCTCTCGGCCGGCGTCGAAGGCGACGGGAAGAAAACTGGTAACACCAAGGGCTTGTTGAGGTGGAAGTCCGACGGCACCTTGGGCATGAAGGAGGGGTGCGTCCTCAGCACCACCCTTGCGTCATGAAAAGTCAAGTATGGAGGCTTAAGAGCTCGGATGCCCTGGTTACGGCGTGGAAATTTCGTCGGCTGAAGAAGCCCGCGGGGGGATGTCCGCTGTGTCATCGCCGCCATCATCGTCCGTCCCCGTCGCTGTATCCATCGCCGTATCCTCTAGGGTCCGGCGAGGGGGATGAGGGGTCCACAGGTCTCGCAGGCACAAAGGGAGGAGCGGGGTGGACTCTCCTGCACTTGTTCGGAGGGCCTCGCGACGGACCAGTTTCTGGATCCTCCGTCGGGGTCCATGGTAATCTCGTCCTTATCTCGGTACATAAGGATTGTTTTGCCAACAAAATGGCCGCCAAGCTATCCTGGGGCTCGGGTAATGGCTGTCACGGATGGGATTGACGGGATGGCCGTTCCACTGGGCCCTCTTCGATCATGTCAGCAGGGACCGCCCCCTGGGATCGAGCCTTCTCGAACCTCTCGTTGAGGCCTATGCACCGCTCGTTGAGGCCCTTCTCGGTTTCCTCCAGCTCCTCCTCAGGCGGATTCCGAGTCTGTAATGGCCACCCCCCCCTCTTTTTCCACCGGGGACTTCACGGGGGGTCTTAACGATGGGCTGGAAAGAGGATTCTCTCTGCGGTGGCAGGGATACTCTGGGCCCAGAGGCCGTTTCCACTGGTGTAGTCTCAGCCGGCTTTGCCAGGGTTGCAATAACCACTTCGATAAAGGCCTTTGCCGGCTGGATCAAAGCCCTCACCACCTTAGGTGCGTCCTGGGCCTTCGCCTTGGGGGGAGGGTCAGCGCCTCGCTCCCCCTTCGAGATCGACCGGGTCCGCTTCAGCGGCTTACCCGGGTTCTCGGACTTCCTCTTCCCCGAACCAGAGCGCTGGGTCGTGGTCGAACATGCCGGGGAAGTAGCGCCCTGCCTGGCAGCCGAAGAGACCGACCTTTTGCCGCTCCCGGTGCCCGTGGACTCGCGGTGCTTGGCCTTCTGTTGGGCCCCCGTCGCCGGGGCGCCCTCACAGGTCTTAGTAGCCCGCTCAGACTTTTTCTTCGCCTTCTCACCTGCTATGCCCTTCTCCAGCCAGGCAGTGAGGCGGGAACGACGATCTTTTTTGGTCCGTTCCGAAAGGTTCTTGCAGAACGCACAGTCCTTCTGTAACGCTCACCTGACTCCCACGGAGGCACCGGCCTGGTTCGCGCTGCTGTGACCTCTTCAAAGGTGATGCGCAGGGTTCGAAGACGGACTGGACCGGGCCCCCAAATCTGGCTTGTCTGGCTCGCAGAAGTATCCTTCTGTAGGCGAAAATAGGGGATTAACTGTCTGCGGGGTAATGCAATCAGCCTCCCACTTTCCCCTCTCACCCTCCTCGAAACCCTTCTGTGATTCCTCGCAGCGTCTCACCTTAGGATCTGGAAGGACGAGCTCTCCATCCTGCTTCTGATGCAGGGGCGCGTTGGTATCCAGTTACTTCACTGGATTTTCAGATTGGTGAGAACCAAACTTGCTTGGCTTCCAGGTACGTTTTTTGATAAGAGATTCCCCTTGTGTCCATGCATTAATGTACTAATGCTAGTGTCTTTTTCCCCATAGGGGCCGGGGTACGGAATGCCGGGGAACAGGCACCGACCCGAGATGAGAGGTGAAATCCTTGTAGAAATCAGGTAAGTCTTTAATGAGCGTTTTTTGGTAATGTCTTTTCATTCGCTCATTAACGCTGATGTCTCTTTTTCCCCTTAGGGGTCGGGGTCCGGAAATGCCAGGATGCGGCGCGGACCCGAAATGAAGAGGGAATGAATCAACAGGTAAGTCTTAACATGGAGAATTAGCTTTCCTTATTCCCTTCTCTCTCACCTTTTGTTCTGGTCTTTTTCTCCCTAGGCGCTGGGGCGTGACTGCGAATCCGGATGATTGCTGCTGAACATGGAGGCGCCCTGTAAAGGTGAGTGGAATGCGGCGCTGCAGCGATCGACGCGATGAGCTTTTAAATGAAAGTCTTCCTTTTCAGGATTGTCGGCGAGATGTCTCCGGGGTGTGGATTTAGCAGGTAAGGACTTTTCCTTCTTCTGGCAGGCGTGGCAGAAGTCAGGATGCAGGAGCAGACACGGCGAGTGTCCAGCTGCTAGATGCAGAACAACGCAAAGCACGTGTGGCTGTTCGGGTGGGGTTTAAATAGCCTTGGAAGAAGTTCCAGGTATGTATCCTTCCTCCAATCAGGTATGTATCCTTCCCCGACCACGCCCGGATGGTAAATTAGTCCCACAGGTAAAGTAGTTCCCTTCAGGCCTCAAGGTGGCCGGGATCCTGCAGCATGGTCTGCATCAGGTAAGTGCACCCAAGCACTTCCATAATGAGCCTGGCGCCATAGGCGCCAGGACACTGTCCAAAGGGCCCCTATATGGGGTTGCTAGGTCCTTCCTTGGGGACTGGAGGTCCGCTTTCGGGGACGCAGGGCTTGAACCGGCTCCCCAGGAGCGGGCATCATGACACCTTCTCCACGTGCATCTTGTCCTCATGAAGGCAGTAGAGACATTGCGAATACTCGTCCTCCTTGAAAACGTTTTGCAATCCGCATCCAGGGCAGCACCTGAACAGCTTGGATCCAGGCGTAGAGCTTCCCTTCTCCTGGGCCATGTCCGTTGAGGTAGGCCGCAGACCTTCCGGAATACTCCAAGAAGTGTAAACTCAACGAAAACTTTACCCTTGAGGGGCGTAGAAGAATTCCGAAACGGGTCCCCGTTGTCGGAAGTAGAAATGGTGGAGCTTGAGGCTCGATTAAACCGAAAAAATTAGAAAATCTCCTGAAAAAGCACGAAAACGCAGCAAAAAACTCAAGCTAAAGCACGAGGACTCCCAACACTTGAGCGTCTGGTAAAAATCTGAGGATGGCTGCCAGAGGCGGGGCTTAGGGAGAGGGCGGTATGACCCAGACCCAGAGATCAGTGATTGGTTACTACTAAGAAAGACAGATCAGAAATGAAACTGATACAGATTTTTTCTTTACCGAGGATTCCCGGCCTGACGACGGGGAATATTCATGAGCATGTGAATCCATGCCAGAACCCATGCTGGAGAACTGTAGTTTCGAGCAAGGAGAGGGAGTTTGGAGGAGGAGGCAGGGGTGGAGGAGCTTGGAGACCAGAAGGGGAGATTGCCTTGACAAATTTTGGTGGGCTTAAGCAGTTGGTTGGAGTTACAGATTAGATTTGAGAATAATCCAGAAGGTGGGTGGTAAACTTAAGGAAAAGGGTAGGAAATATTAGGAGATGTGTCGGGAGAGGTGAAGTGTGTGCATAAAGAGAAGATTGGCAAATATTTAAAGGAGATGTTTGGCGAGACTACATAAGAGGCAGGTGACCATCTGAAGGAGCTGTTTGGTGAGAGTTTGGAGCAGAGTGGTAAAGATCTGGAGGTTGGTGAAATAAAGGAGGCAATCAGTGAACATCCTAAGAAAAATATTGAGTTTTAAGGAGGATGGGATGTCAGGAATCTTGAAGGACGTGGTTGGAAAAGCTAGTAAGGAAGGAGTCTCCTTAGTAAAGGATCACACATGACAGAGTTTGGTGGCAAGACATTGTGAGGGAGGGGTGTGGGGGGGGGGGAGCAGGAGAGAATGAAAAAGTAGGAGAGAAGGATGCAAACCTTCTAGATGGAGGTGAACCTTTGAAGGATGTGATGGGAGACTATTAAGAGGAGTTATTTTGAACTAGATAGTGATTAGGAGGCATTGGAGCAAGAGGTCATCGGCTGGCAGGCAGGAGAAGAAAGAACATGCTTGGTGGAGGGAGAAGGAACATAATTGGTGGTGGAAGTACTACGGGAAAGGAAGTGAGTAAACCAGCAAAGAGGAGTTCTTTGCATAACATCGCCAGCAGGTCTCAGGACAGATGAAACATTTGGTGCATTAGAGTCAGTGCTAGGGAGCTTTTCTTTAAGCCCTGTGGTCCAGGTCTTTAGGTGCATCTTCGGAACCTAGGTACTGTTAGCGATTTCCTCAAGCTCACCATACTCTAAATGGTAGCGAAGGAACAGCTCCGACCCAACTCTCAGGAAGTGAAGCAGGTCGATTAAAAAATGCAGTACACGCTTTTCATTTACACTAAATGGGAGAATGTCCAAATACTATATTTCTATATAATCTTTACACAACACAAGGCAAAGAAAAATCACTACACTTAAATGCAAGTAAACTAAAACATGCCACAATATATCGGGTATGTATATCAGTTTTAAAAAGTAACAGTCATTCCTTTAAAAGAAAATGCAGTACCAGGTGGCAGCACTTTTCCTATCCGGGCTCTAACGTTATGGAGAGGACAGGGGAGACCAGTGTGTAGATTTTGGACAGTCTTTGGTTGGAACGTTACCTTCGGCAAGAGTGTCCCAAGAAGGAGTTTCTGGTGTTCCAGTGGAGGTCAAGGCACAGAAGACCCTTGATGACAAAGCAGGGACCAAGGGACGAGGGAGGGAAAAAAAAAAAAAAAAAAAAAAAAAAAAGGCTTGCCAATAATGTCGGAGAGTCGAGAGCAATCCCCTCGAACCAAAAAAGCAGTCCTGCAGCTGGTAGTTTTCAGAAGCAGTCGCTGTGAATGTTTGGCGACCACCATAGATTTCAGTGATGACACTTGTGCAGGAGGGATCACAATACACTTGGAAAGGACAATCATTCATGATTTGGTGATTACAAGGTTGAGGGTTCAAGTCAGAGGAGCCCAAGTGCAGAGCAGCTGCCGCAGCTATCGAAGCAAGCTTCCAATATCTTCCTCCGACACAGGATTTGGATTCTGAGGATTGGATCGGCTTGGGAAGACCACAAGCAAATCGTGTAGATTTGTTCTTCCTTGGGAAGTGAGACCAAAAGAGAGCCAGTCATGAAAAAAAAAAGGACCAGGAAGGCAAGGTCAGCAGTGTGGTTGCAGGACCAGAGGCAGTAGAAGGCCATGGTTTCTTCCCTGATGGGCAAGATGGAGCCAATGCACTTGCCAGATATCCTCGGATGAAGAGTCTCTGGTCGGTTTGGCACAGAGACAGAGTCCTGGCTGAGAACGTGCACCCCAGGCCTTGCATGGCTCATTAGGCACGCGTGCTGCGGTACTGCTGAAACTGTCGAAAGGAAATTAAGTTTCTCTTTGTTTACAATAGGCTGGCTCAGCTCCTCCATAATGGGTGAGGGCACTGGCTGGTTGGCATCCTCCCACCAATTATTGATGAGCCGCCACTGGACAGAGTTAGCTGGACAAGTAATAAAAGGGCTGTTGGCAATCTTCCAACCAAGTGTTCCAGGTCTATAGCGGACACCTCTCCTTCAAAGGAGTCTTGACTACAACCATTATCTGAAGTGTGGCTGCAGGAGTCCTTTTATCCAGGATTGTGGCTAGAGTGGCCCCTAGACCACCAATGGCAAGGATCTGCACCATTCAAACTGTCGGTGTTGTCCAATCCTGGACAGCCACACAAGTCTAGTCAAGGTGATGATTAGGAACACACTTACATACACATTCCTCCCTCATGTGGCAAGTTTCAGCTTTCTCTGGCAAATGGGCTACCATGCATGGAAAATCCAGCCATTTTCGGGTATATGGTACTTAAGTGGAAAAAAGCAAAAGTGCACATGACTGTAAAAATGTTTTAAAAACTAAGTATCCACCAGCCCATTCTGGACACATCATGCAAGTAACCACAACGTTGCTAAAAACAATGTTACAGGACTTTGTTTCCCAATCACACTTCACAGAAGATGTGTGCAAGAAAAATAAGCAAAAGAATTTCATTAAGGAGAACTGAGTTCTCCTTCACATAACCATAGGGACGGATCAGTGCTCCCAAAACAGATGAGATAAGCAAGGTAAGTGGAGCAAAAACCGCCAGGAATCCTCAAACAGTCAGGAAAGGTTCAAAACAAAAATAAGTGACTCCCTGATGTCTTATGGAGGAAAAGCATCAAAAGTAAACTATTTCCTAGGGGGATTAAAAGCAGACCCCCAAGGCCTGCTCACCGTCACTATAGCTGGATCTCTGACCCTGCACTCTGGAAGGCCTGATGATCAAGGAAGAACCAAAATTCTGCACCAGGGCAGTTTGATGTCCCAAAATAATCAGACATCATAGCTCTGCCTCTCCAAAGACTAGAAGAAACCCACAGTGGTGCTCCGTTCCTCTAATTCAGTTGGCACAACTAAAGCTCAGCTCCTGCACAAAGGCCTGTCTATCCTTACATGGGAAGCTCCAGAGGCACTGCTGCCTCCACTTTTATGACCGCACTGCTGAATTTGCCATTCTGCTCCATCTCCATGGTTTGCTCCTCTACGGTGTGCTTTCTTCAAAATCTGTTCTTCGTATGGGTCTCCCCATGCTGCGCACCTCCACACACCAAAGAAGCAGAATCCTTTACTCAAATACAACCAGGGAATCCTGCATCCCAATCGCAATGGTCTCTCCTTTTTATTCCACTGCCTATGACCAGCGCCATGGTAATCTACAAATCTCGACCAGTCGTCCTTCCCAAGGGTCTGAGAGTTCCATCTTCATCAGTAGGCTGTCACTGGAGCCCTCAGTGGACATGGAACGTCGTACAGAGCAATCTACTCTGGAAACCGCCACCTGCAATCCTGGTTATCCAGTTGCTGCCAGGCATTTTCTTTGTTTTCTTCATACCGGTGCTTCCTTCTATTCACAAACTCTTGAGGGTTTCCCTCTAACAGAACTCCAGGAACTACTTATTGGGTGCACTTCCGTTCGGAGGTAATGCTCTCCTACCAAAGATTGCCCCTATTCGCAATACCGGTCCCCCTGGATCTCTTGTGAACTTGCCAGTCTCAACCAAAAACCTTTTACATGCCAGTTACTGTTTCTTTTTCAAGAAGGACTTTTGACTGCAAATTTGTTTTATTCAAAAGTGATATTTAATTACTAAACTGAACTTCCTGCTTTACAAAATGTTACTTACCTGTAGAGGATGGTTTTTCTATGACTTTTCTTTACTATAAAGATCATTTGTTATCCAACTGTAGTGTGGTGGAAGGAAAAAGTGTGTATTGTCCATGTAACCCCCCCCCCCCCCCCACTCCCCCAACTTGAGTAAGGCCTGGGTATTTGGTACGTTTTTCTAAGGTCCAACTGGTGTGGGACTTCATAAGACCTCTCTTGGCATTAGGGACCCAACTCTTAATATAGGCCTGTACTACAGTAGTCGGAAAAGTGGCTGAGCAGCCAGGCGTATTTTAGGAGGGAGTTATGTGAGCTATAGAGCAGTACCATGAAATCAGTTCACACTGGTATCTAAGTAAACACTTACTCAAAGCTGCATTAAAATATGTGTGTGTATATACACACACACACACACACACACACACGGCACACTAGCAAATCTAAAATACAACATTCAATGTGAAATAGATTCAACTAATATAAAACAATAATGCAGTCCAATAACCTGTTCTATGCTTTACATATCCAGCATACAGAGGGATGTCAATTAAGGTCAGTATCAGATATATATATATAGCCTTTACAAAACTGAGCTGGGAGGGAAAGTTTTAGGAGTTAGGCAGAACACACTTTAGCAACTGTTAATAACAAATATACTCTCCCAGACGGATGTAGGTAGTCTGTTTCCCAGAAAGAAAAGTGTACACAATTAAAACCTATGGAGGACCCAGCACTGACAAAGCCAATAGGATCAGAAGATGGGCCTTTGGGAAACCAGGACAGCCAAAGTCAAATGGACAGTTCCAGTTCCGATGAAGAGATTCAGAGGAAAAGTTAGTTAACCAGTCAGTGGTTCTTGAAGAACCACAGGAGCTCAAGGGGAGTCTACCTGATAATGCACAAGCTGCAAGGCCTGCACAAAGGAGTCCAGGTCAACACTTACTTAAGCCAGGAAGCACTGAAAATTGCACAAAGTAATTACAACCCAAGCCCCACAAAACCTTGAAAGTGAAGAAATTGTAGCTGGCTTCCCTTTAGGTGCAGCGTTGCAGACTTCGATTCCTATTCCTTGGTCATGGTGACAAAAGGGGGGCTTCTGCGGCAGCACCCGGGAGAAGGGGTCAGCAGCAATGGATCCCACTCACTCTGGTAGCTCTTTTTGGCGCCTTTTTCTTAGTGCCAAGAAGAAACTAATATTGCCCTTCGATTTCTCCTAGATTACTCGGTCCTCAGACTTTTGGTGAAGAATTCCTTCCTTTGGAGGTCCACGCGGATGCCTGCAAAGTTTCAGCCGGATTCGATCTTTGGAAGACGATGCGTTCGATGATGGTCCAGGTACCCCAGGTACTGGGATTCTGCAGCTCAGGAAAGTCACAGCAAGTCTGTGGATGGCCAGGTCTTGAGGCTAGTTGGTGCCACCAGCCTAAGGGAGGAAGTCGTCCTTGGTGGGTCTTCCCTGTCGATGTGAAAACGGCGCCAGCACAGCTTCAAGGCTTCACCAGTGATTTTGCGGTCCTGGAAGTTGCTGCTGGCGTCTCTACTAGTCTTCTGCTTGTTCCAGTGGTTGAATCGGTCTGTAGTCAATACATTTTATGCTGGATCCCAGTCATTCATACACTCAGAGCTGTCAATCACTTGGGGGTTGGCTGTCCAACAGGACAACCAGCCGCCCAGTTAGAACTGGTTTCAGCCAGGCATTCCTACAGACAAAGGCCAGTGAAGTGTTGTGCTCCTCGCTCACTTCCTGCATTCCCAGACACAATAGACCCTGGGCGGGCTTCAGGGTAGAATCCCGCCAAAGGCAAAACTCACAAAGGACAATCTATTGGAAATAATAGAGTAAAAGCCCAGCAGGAAATAACAAACGGAAAATGGCGAAAGACGACGACAGGGGCCATTTTGAGAAAATGGTCACCCAAGGGTGCTGTACTGGAATCTATGTGATCGCCACACCGCCCATAACGACGCCAATGACATTGTGGCTGTTAAGGAGAATTCTAATGTCGGTGCTAATTCCCTTCAATCTTAGAAACCGCCCAGCTCTTTTGCTGGGCTTTTTTATCCTGAATTGAGCAAGATCTTTTTCTCACTCCCTTGTGTATTTTTGATCTGATTTGGACTCGGTTTCTTAGATTTTGGAGTCTGACAAACTCCATAGGCATCTACATTTGTATTGTGACACACAGCACCTTCAGTCCAGTGTCTCAGAGAAGTCCTGGTATTTCTCATAAGGTTTAAATACCTTCTCTTGGGTAAACTACAGTTCCCAAGAGTAGTTAAGATGAAGTTGACGTTACTTACCTGTTTTTCCTATGTAGGACCAGTACACCCCATCTTATGTGGAAGTACTCGGGGGGGGGGGGGGGTGGTTTCTTAATAGCCCCTTTTCCTACCTACTCATGTAACATTTTTTTATGTTACCCTCACTACAATTAATGGCTGGTGGCAGTGTTTCATTTTCCTCAGAAAATCCTCAGAATCCTCAGCTGCAGTAATGTACCCATGGTTGCCCATTTTGTCAAAATGGCCCCGGTCTTTTTTTGCCATTTGTTGCTGTGGGGTTTTTCTTGGGTTTTACTCTGCACGCCAAACCAGGTTGACCCTTTTGTTCATTTTCTCTTTGGTGGGCTTCAGTGCTGAAACCCGCCTCCGGCTCCAGTGTGTCTGGCAGGGTAGAAAGCGAGGGAGGAGCCCGAAATTCCCTGTCCATAGTCTCCTTGGTTACGTGAATGCACCCAGTGTTGATTGGCAGGCTGGCTGTCCTAGGACAACCACCCTGCTGTGTAAGTGATAACTAGGCTGTGTATGAATGGGAGAAACCTTCATAAAAGGCGAGGTCTCTTGAACAGAAGGCAGAGTCGACCACTGGAAGAAACAGACGAAAGAAACTGGAAGAGAAGCTTGCTGTACCCTCCTGGACCCTTGAAGTGCCTGGTGAAGCCCTGCTGCAGTGCTGAAGCTCCAATTTCATATCGACTAGAGAAGCCCAGAACGGATGACATCTTCCCTTGGGTTGGTGGGGCCACCTGACCCCAAGATGAACTTTGCTGGCACCCCTCTCCCTGCTGGCTGTACTTCCTTGCTGCCGCTTGAACCGAGTGCCAGGGGTCAGGAAACCCAGAAACGAGTGCATCGTCTTTAAGCCAGACCCCAAGCTCCATGAAAATCCTGAGGACCCTCCCGAAGCAGGACAACACAAGCCTGACCCACAACAAGAGTGCTGGACCCCAGAAACAAGGGGAGTCCATCGAGTGTCGAAGAACCACGGTGGTGCCAATGACCGGTAGCTGAAACCGCAAAGTGCTGCTGATTTGGAAAGAGCCTGTAGCTGCCGCCGACCTTCGAACTGCAGTGCAGGAGTTCTCCAGACATCCTCCCTCTTGTCCCCATGACAACGGCCAGTAACCCAGGACCTGCAGGACTGCAACCTGAACGGAAGCCAGCTGGATCCTCTTCTTCCAACTGAAGGTACTGTCTTGACTAAAGGGGTACTTGCCTTTTTAGTCTATAGCTTGTTTGTTCTGACTGGAGACTTACAGTAGCTGCTTTTTCTGCAGAGTTGCTTGCAGCTTTGCCCTTCACAAGCATAACAGTTTATGGCCCTACAGTGATTCTTTTTCTACAAGCTCTCTTAAAACATTGTGCAAGACTTTTGCGCTATCTGAAGAAGTGTTTCAGCTCCCTAGACATTGTGCAAAGTGACTTTGGCTGTTCTGGCTCGCTGCAGACTCTTCTGACCCATTAACTTTGGTTTTAACTGTCCCTCATAGGTGGTGCATACTTTTAACTTGTATTGGTGTGGCTCCAGTGGTTTCACTAGATCTGTATGGCTTCCCTTGGTATTTACCCTTATGGTTTTTGCAACCCTCTTTTGATGGTGGAGGATTAGAATTGTCTTTACCCTCTTTCTTGTGCCCATTTCCTGCATCCTTTTTATGAGTATGAGTGGCCCCAGTCCTTGCGAGTGGCTCTGTTGGCTACCCACAAGTCAGCAGCTTGTGCTAGTGACTTGGGATCAAGTTCTTTTGAGTCAGCAAGGTGATGTCTCAGCTCAGGGGAGCAGGCATAAAAAAATAGTCTCAAGTAAAAATTAATGTGGCATTCCTTCAAAAGAGTTCACTCTATAACCTGTTACCCAGCCATCAAAGTTTTTCAGGCATTCACACACCAAGGTAGCCTAAGGAGTATCATCTTTTTTCTCATGGTCTCTGAATCTTTTTAGGTATTGGGAAGGGGTCTTCCCAAACCTGGCTGTAAGAGCCTGTTTGACTAGATCATAGTCCTTTCTGTCATCCGCATTCAATTCCATGACAGCATCACATCTGAAGAGGCCTAGACATAATCCATCAAACAAAATAATTCCCCTTAATAGCTTGCAAAGCATAAGTGAATTAAAATGTACTAAGCTCATCCAACACTTCAAGCTTTGGATCATACATACCTACCTACCGCCTCTTTTGGAGGCGACCATGAAAAGGAAGCAGAGTCAAGGGGCATTTTCATCATAGAATACTAATGTTGCATTTCCCTTTCCCTGTGTCTTCTTTCTTTGTCCTCAGACTGTACGGCTAGTTTTTTAAATTCTAACTCAAGTCCCATCCTTTCCAAAGATAGGTACTCTGGGCTTACATTCTGACCCAGTGGGGTTATGATAGGAGGCAACGGACAAGTAGAAGGCTGTTGAGGAGGGGGGGGGGGGGGCGGGGTTACCTTCTCCACCTTCTAAACCATTTGGCAGATTAGAACTAAGTTCCAAACTTTAATGTCAAGAATCCTCTTCCATACCAAGATTGGGAGTGGGAGTGGGAGTAGGGTTTAAGGGCCTACTGCCAGGATTTTGGTGGCGTTAGCCTTGTGCATGGTTTTCTTGGACATACGTATAACAAAGTCACTGTGATCCACTCTACACCAATACAACCACTGCCACCAGTGTTCGTTAAGATTTTGTAAAGGTGTTGTACTTCACAAGACTTCTCTTGGTATAAGGCACCCAACTTAATATAGGCCTGTACTACACAAGTTGTTAGAGTGGCTGAGCTGGCAGGCTCATCTTAGAAGGGGTAATGGGAGCTGTAGAGGAGCACAATGAAATCAGTAAACACAAGGTTCCAAGTACACACTTGGAGCTAAGTGTAATTATTCAATCACACTAGAAAGCAGCAGCTACTAATAATTCAATGAAAGCGGGAATACAGTTTTCAGAAGCAATAATGCAGGCAAGTAATTTCTCTCAATGCTATACTGTTCCAGAACACAGAGTGACATCAATTAAGGTCAGTAATAGCCTTTATATGACATGCATTACTGATGATTGTATCTGCTGAGATTCACATGCTGTGCATATAGTTCGACATCTAGTGGTAATCGCAGAGTATTGCATCGTGTCTTTCGAGGATCAGAAGGGGACATCGACATGGGTGTGCTTGTAACACTATGCTTAGAGTGATGTGTACCCAAAATCCCTCATGCATGGAGGTCCCCCTGGCTGTGTTTTTTCTGCCGTGAAGGAGCCTTATGACTATTGTGGGTACAGATCGAGAGAAAGTACAAAGATGTCTATGTTCCTTCTACTCCGAGCGGGGAGGAAGGGTGGGTGCATTTGAATCTAAGCAGATACAATCATCAGAAATGCTATTATGCTAAGTAATGCATGTCTTCTGATGCTTTTGAATCTGCTTAGAATCACACGCTGTGCATAGACTAGCAAGCAGTACCCAGAGCCCAGAGTTGGTGGTGGGATGTGAGAAAGAACAGTAGTAAAGAGGTTCTAGTGCTGCTTGTCCCACCTGAGAATCAGACCTAGAGTGATTATCTAGGCAGTAGTGTTTTGTAAAGCTGTGTATAGAACTCCAAGTTGCTGCTTTGCAAATGGACTTTAGAGCAACATTTGCGATGAATGCTATGGACGCCCCAGTGCCCAGAATAGAATGTGCTCTAGGCTTGAAGGGCAAATCTCTCTTGGCAAGAGTGTAGCAGAGTGTGATGCAATTTACCATCCACTTTGAGATGGTGGACTTCGAGACAGGGTCCCATTCTCTACCAGCCGCCACGGAAACGAAAAACTATTTGTTTTTCTTTGTGGTTTTGCCTTTTCCAGATAATATATGACTGCCCTGCGCACATCAAGTGTGTGTAGGCTTCTTTCTGCCACGTTAGTGGGGTTCGGAAAGAAGGTGGGTAGTTCCATTGATTGGTTCACATGGAACTTTGAAATTAACTTCGGTGCAAACCTTGGGTGAGTGCGCAGAACCACCTTGTCTTTGTGAATTGACACAAATGGGTCTTGAACTGAAAGGGCCTGTAATTCACTAACTCTTCTTATTGAAGTGACTGCCACTAGGAAGGCTATCTCGTCAGTGAGTGCTTTAAGGCTAACCTTATGCATAGGTTCAAAGGGAGATTCCATTAGTCTAGTTAACACCACATTTAGGTCCCATCCGGGAGCTGGATTTGAAATAGGGGAATGAAGTCTTTTAACCCCTTCCATAAAAGCCTTAATTACTGGGATCTTCCACCACAACATTTTCTGCGACGTAGTATAAGATGAAAGTGCAGCTACGGGGACCTTCAGGGAATTAAAAACCAGACCAGAGTCAAGTAGATGAGTCAGGTATAAGACAATATGTGTTGGTGAGCAGTCTATGGAATTGATGCTCTTAGAATGGAAGCGTTTCCATTTATTAGAATAGCAATGTCTGGTGTTAGACTTTCTAGCTTCTTTAAGTATGTCATGCATCGCTGAGGAAGTTGGCGGTGCCCGAACTCTATGACTTCAAGAGCCAGGCCACCAAGTTGAGAGTTTGCGGGCATCAATGGAGTGTTTCCCCCCTTGTCTTGTGATAGCATGTTGTATGGGCAAGTTCGCTTCATCGGAGGAGAGCTAAACATCGCCATCAGATGGGAGAACCAGGCTTGGCCAGCGTACATTGGGGCCACCAGAATCATTGTGACTAGTTGTTACCACCTCACTTACCTGTCGGAGGGGGCGCGCCTATGGGTCCCGACGCGCCCCATCCTGGCGCTTTTATCCCCGATACCGGCTGGGGGGACCACGGTCATCCACGGCACTTGGCGCTTCCGGGGTTTCTGTATCCCGAGGTTTGCGCATGCGCGGAAGGCCGCGTCTCGGTCTTCGCGCATGCGCGGTCCTCAAGACGCTTGGGAAGCCACAAGCTTGCTTCCCAAGCCTCGTTTCGGGCACGGCAGCACTCGGGGATAGCACGGCTTGCGTTTCAAGCCTCCTGAGTGCTGCCGGTCCTATTTAAAGGAGCGAGATCCCGAAACTCACCGCGTCTCAACGCGATTTGTTATTCGGATCGTGTTTTCGCTCCTGTAGCCTCCTGCGGCTCCAGTCCCCTGTTGATTCCTGCTACAGCCTTGCCCTTCAGCCGTGCCTGCTTCAGCCTTGCCTGCTTCTGCCTTGCCCCTCAGCCTTGCCTGCTACTGCCTTGCCCCTCGGCCTCAACATCTACGACCTGCCAGCTTCTGTCTTCCTGCATCCCAGCCACTTCCAAACTTTCTACTCAGCTCTACTATTGGGTTTCCAGTTGTTTCTCCTGGAATCTGGCATCATATATTTTGTGGACATTCACCTCACTCATCAGTCTACCTTTGAGTTCCTCTCTGAAGTATACCACAGCATACAGTCCGCAATACAACCTTGCAGACTGCTCCGGCGCCACAAGACTCAGGAAGGAGCACACTTGTGGCGTTGGGAGCTGGTCCATCCCTAACCCTGTTGACTTCAGGGAGAGGGCTGCACCGGTTTCTCGCGTTACATCATCTACAGTAACCTGTCGGACAGCCTGGCGACCTCACCACGAACAACTACCGGAAGCCCAGGTACTCTGCGCCCTAGAGACGCCATCTTTAACAGATTGAGACGCCTACCTTCCGACTCCGAGATGGACGAGGCTCATGAACTCCGGGAGGAGATGCGTGTTCTTCGGGCCGAAATGACAGCACTCCGTCAAGAGAACATTGGTCTAAGACAGATGGTGTCACAATCCTCTGGGGCAATATCTCAGGGAGAAGGGGCTATGTCCCAGACTACGCCCATCAAGTTTGACGGAGACCCAAGACGTGTGGCAGAGTTTTGCAACCATTGCAGAATACATTTCCTCTTTAGAGCCTCTCATTTCAATTCCGATAAGGCCAAGATAGGATATATTTTGGGAAATTTGACTGGAAATGCCCTGGCTTGGGCCGCTCCATTGGTGTCCGCCAATAGCCCCATACTCAATGACTTCTGGAGGTTTTTCAATCACCTAATTTGGCCTCCACAGCCCAGAATCAATTGATGGATCTGAAACAGGGTGTTATGGATATCATAGCCTACATTGGCCGTTTCCGTCAATTGGCAACCGACTCCCAGTGGCCGGAGATAACTCAAAGGACTTTGTTCCGAAGAGGTCTAAGAGAGGAGTACAAGGACGAATTACTACATATTCCTGAGCCAGACACCCTACAGCAATTAATTGAACAAGTGTTGCGTATAGACCACAGATTGGCAGAACGGAAGGGTGAGAGACGACGAGCTGAACGGATGTTCACAAGACCACCCAACGCTCAGGCTGGAAATTCCGGGCCTTCGGACTCCGGCCCCGAACCCATGCAGTTGGGAGCCTTTAGGGGTCCGCTCTCGGAAGCTGAACGGAAACGCAGAAGAAATTTAAGACTTTGCTTATACTGTGGGGCCGCTGGGCATTTCTTGAGTACTTGTCCTCTACGTCCACAAAGGAAGTCGGAAAACTAGTAGGCCTGTCGTCAGTAGGAAGGGCAACGACAGGTCCAGATTCGTATTCAGTCCTTTCCAGTTCCGCCTCTCTATTTCAGCCCATGCAACCGCAGTTTTACTGGTGGTAAGGATCAAGTTATCATGGTTAAACAAAGAGACAGAGGTGCTAGGCTTATTGGATTGTGGGGCCTCCGGAAACTATATAGACGAGACATTTGCAATCTGCCATGAAATACCCTTGTTCACCCGGAGAAGCGTCTTGCCCGTCGAGGTTATCGATGGAACCCCATTATCTTCTGGTCCAATTCGTCAACAAACCATGTGCCTACATATGCAGATTAAAGAACATGGGGAAAGAATCGCCTTGGATGTCATCAGATCACCCTCCTATCCCGTGGTCTTGGGTTTACCTTGGCTTCTTCACCATAATCCTACCATCGATTGGGGAGCTCGCATTTTGGATTTCACCTCTGCTCACTGCCTCCAAGATTGCGGTTTGCCCGGTGTGTCAAGAAATGAGATCTCCTCCATACCCCTCACGAGGGGTACTGGCTCTCCTGAGTTTTGTGCTCTATTGTCTGTCCCTCAGGAATATGCCGAATTCCAGCCAGTGTTTTCTGAACCCGAAGACATACCACTGCCACCTCATCGAATATTTGACTGTTCTATTGAATTGGTACCTGGTTCTGTGATACCTCATGGGAAGGTATACGCCTTATCCCTTACTGAGAAGGCGGTTCTTAAAGAATACTTGTCAGACTGTATCAGGAAGGGATACATCACTCCCTCGAAATCACCTGCTGGATTCCCGCTATTTTTTGTGAAAAAAAAGGAAGGAACCCTACGACCCTGTATTGACTATCGTCAATTAAACGATATCACACGAAAGGATAGATACCCATTGCCTTTAATTCGGAGCATCATGGAGTCCCTTCGAACTGCCCAGGTTTTTACTAAGTTGGATCTACGAGGCGCTTACCATTTAATTCGAATTAAAGACGGAGACGAATGGAAGACGGCTTTTAAGACCACTTTTGGGCATTACGAATACCGGGTCATGCCATTTGGGTTATGCAATGCCCCGGCTGTCTTTCAGCGTTTTATGGATAACATTTTTTGTGACCTAATCGGGATATCAGTTTGGGTGTACCTTGATGATATCCTCATTTTTTCTGTCTCCCTGAAGCAACATGTGGAACATGTTCGAGAGGTGCTTCGACGTTTGTCCCAGAACCAACTGTATGTTAAGGTTGAGAAGTGTTCTTTTCATCAGACAAGAATGGAATTTCTGGGCTATGTGATCAGTGGCACAGGAATCTTCATGGATCCAGCCAAGGTACAAGCCATTCAGGATTGGACTCAACCTTCTGATGTAAAGTCCCTTCAACGATTCTTGGGATTTGCTAATTTTTATCGGCAATTTATTCCCCATTTTTCTCAACTCACGGCTCCCTTGACTCAACTAACTAGCAGTAAAGTACCCTTTCTTTGGAATTCACAGGCCACCAAGGCTTTCAACGTCTTGAAACAAGCCTTTAGTACTGCTCCCATTTTGCGTCATCCAAATGACGAGATGCCGTACATTGTAGAAGCCGACGCCTCCGATTTTGCGGTCGGTGCAGTCCTGTTGCAAAAGGAACCAGAAACTGATGTGGAACACCCCGTGGCATACTTTTCTCGCAAGCTCACGCCTAGCGAACGAAATTACGCAGTAATCGAGAAGGAATTGTTGGCAATAAAGGCTGCATTTGAAGAGTGGAGGCATCATCTCCTTGGAGGCCGGCATTCTGTGGAAGTACGTACTGACCACCGAAATTTGCAGTATTTGAAGTCTCTTCAGTGCCGAACCTCTCGTCAAGCCCGGTGGGCCTTCTTTTTCTCTCACTATGACTTCCATATCACATACATCCCCAGTGCTCGGAATCTAAAGGCTGATGCTTTGTCTCGATCCTTGGAGGTAGAAGCAAGAAGGCAGTACAGGGATGAGCCAATAATATCCCCAAGGCATTTCCTGTTCGCTCTATCACCTTATCTTCAGAAGATTCTACAAGACACAAATTCCGATCCTGATCGGGAAGGCCTCATGAGGCATCCACAGATTACTGAAGATAATGGGCTGCTTTTCTTCCGGAACAGGCTATATGTCCCCGCAACCACTCTTCGGACTCTTGTGCTTCAGGGGTTTCACGACTCCCGAGTGGGAGGCCATCGTGGAATAGGAGCAACTCGAGAAGTAATATCCAGACAGTTCTGGTGGCCTGGTTGGGCCGATGATGTTGAACGTTATGTAAAGAGTTGTTCAGTGTGTGCTCAGGTGAAGACTCCTAGGTGGAGGCCCCTGGGGTTGCTTCATCCCACCGAGATTCCTCCTTACCCTTGGCACACCATTGCGGTTGATTTCATCGTGGAACTTCCTCCATCTGAAGGATATACCTGTAACATGGTCGTTGTAGACTGTTTTTCCAAAGCAGCTCATTTTGTTCCGTTCTTTAAGATACCTACTGCTTCACAGATGGCATTGGCATTTCTTCAGGAGATGTACAGGTTACACGGATTACCGGAAAAGATCATATCCGACCGAGGGTCTCAATTTTTGTCATCTTTCTGGCGTCAATTGTGCAGTCATCTCGACATTCATCGCGCACTCAGTTCTGGTTATCATCCTCACACCAACGGCCAGACAGAAAGGACTAACCAGACTCTAGAACAGTATCTTCGCTGTTTTGCCAATGCCACTCAATCTAACTGGAAGTCGCATCTAGTTTTTGCTGAAATCTCCTACAACAAGACGGTTCATTCTGCTACAGGCCTGAGTCCGTTTTTTTGTTTGTCTGGCTTGCATCCTAGACTGGTACCCTTTTGTCCTGTACCTTCAAGTGCAGTTCCCTCTGCTGATCGGCTCGTCGCTTCCATCCAGGATCAACACTCCTTGGCACGCAGTACTTTGGCGGAGGTACAGGCACGGGTGAAGCAACAGGCTGATAAGGGGAGGACCCCGGAACCTGCTTTCCAGGTGGGGGATCTGGTTTGGTTGTCCTCCAAGCATCTTCCCATACGTAATTTGCCCACCAAGTTGGCTCCCCGATATTTTGGTCCTTTCAAGATTGCTAAGCGCCTGTCTGCTGTGGCTTTTCGCTTGCAGTTACCTCAGACATGGCGGGTGCATCCGGTTTTCCATGTCTCCCTGTTGAAGCCATACGTGGTTGACACGTTTGGCCGATCTGCCCCTCGTCCCACACCTGTTATTGTCCGGGGGTCCCCTGAATTTGAGGTGCAGGAAATTTGCGATTCTCGCATCAGGCATGGGGTTCTCCAGTATTTAGTGGACTGGAAAGGCTACCCAGCCTGTGATAGAACTTGGGAACCACGTAGTTATGTACATGCTCCCCGCCTGATCCATGATTTCTATCGCCGCTTTCCTTGGAAACCCGGGGCTCCTGGCCTTTCTGGGAGGGGGCAAAGTGTTACCACCTCACTTACCTGTCGGAGGGGGCGCGCCTATGGGTCCCGACGCGCCCCATCCTGGCGCTGTTATCCCCGATACCGGCTGGGGGGACCACGGTCATCCACGGCACTTGGCGCTTCCGGGGTTTCTGTATCCCGAGGTTTGCGCATGCGCGGAAGGCCGCGTCTCGGTCTTCGCGCATGCGCGGTCCTCAAGACGCTTGGGAAGCCACAAGCTTGCTTCCCAAGCCTCGTTTCGGGCACGGCAGCACTCGGGGATAGCACGGCTTGCGTTTCAAGCCTCCTGAGTGCTGCCGGTCCTATTTAAGGAGCGAGATCCCGAAACTCACCGCGTCTCAACGCGATTTGTTATTCGGATCGTGTTTTCGCTCCTGTAGCCTCCTGCGGCTCCAGTCCCCTGTTGATTCCTGCTACAGCCTTGCTCCTCAGCCTTGCCTGCTTCAGCCTTGCCCTTCAGCCTTGCCCTTCAACCTTGCCTGCTTCTGCCTTACCCCTCAGCCTTACCTGCTTCTGCCTTACCCCTCAGCCTTACCTGCTACTGTCTTGCCCCTCGGCCTCAACATCTACGACCTGCCAGCTTCTGTCTTCCTGCATCCCAGCCACTTCCAGTTTCAAACTTTCTACTCAGCTCTACTATTGGGTTTCCAGTTGTTTCTCCTGGAATCTGGCATCATATATTTTGTGGACATTCACCTCACTCATCAGTCTACCTTTGAGTTCCTCTCTGAAGTATACCACAGCATACAGTCCGCAATACAACCTTGCAGGCTGCTCCGGCGCCACAAGACTCAGGAAGGAGCACACTTGTGGCGTTGGGAGCTGGTCCATCCCTAACCCTGTTGACTTCAGGGAGAGGGCTGCACCGGTTTCTCGCGTTACATCATCTACAGTAACCTGTCGGACAGCCTGGCGACCTCACCACGAACAACTACCGGAAGCCCAGGTACTCTGCGCCCTAGAGACGCCATCTTTAACACTAGTTCCTGGTACATTTTTGCACTATCTTGTTGAGTAGGGAAGTCAGAGGGGAGGGAGGAGGGGTCAAGCGTAGATACATTTCACTGACTATGTTATCCAGAGACCATTCCCCTTGGAGCGGTTTTGGGGGTACCTGAAGGCATCATCTGGGCATTGTAAGTTCTCCAGAGTTGCGAACAAGTTGATCTCTGGGAAGCAGAGGTGTTGCTGGGGGAGGGGGGCTGAGGAGGCTATAGCCCTGGGACTTTTGGTTGTAGCCCTGAATAGAAGTTCAGTTGCTACTACCAAAATGCTACCTAGCCCCGAGTCCTGTCAGTCCAGACATTAGCTTAGCCCCGGATCTTGTCCAGACTTAGCAACACCCCTGCTGGAAATCCCCATTCCACAAAGACGTTGGAGACAATGTCTTAGTGTAATCGCCATTCGTACTCTGTGGGTACGGGGAAGTCTCGCCATTTGTACTCTGTGGGTAGTGGAAGTCTCTGCGAGCACGTCTGCCAGAAGATTGAGTTCCCCTGGAAAGTGTCAAGACAGGAGGAACATATGTTTGAGAGCCCACTTCTAAATGTTCTGAGACAGTTTGGATAGCCCTAGAGAATTTGTGCCCCCTTGTTTGTTCAGGTAATACATGGCTGTGGTGCTGTCCATGAGGATCAGTACTGTCTTCCTCTAGAGTTGTGCTTGAAAAGCCTTTAGGGCTCTGAACACTGCTAACAACTCCACAGGTTTATGTGGTTGGATGCTACTGCTGTGAACCAAACTCTGTGCACCATGTGATTAAGGAGGTGAGGGGCCCGCCCACTCCCCCCCTCCCCCCCAGTCCGTCAGATGCGTCCGTAGTAAAGTGGCTTCTACTGCAGGGGTGGTGAAGGTTTTCCCTCGACCACCACTGCAGAAAGAGAACGAGGGCTGCCGCGACAACTAGATCGTCCCATTGTCCGCTGGCCTGACACCATTGGCTGTTGAGCCCCTCTTGCAATGGACGCATGCGCAAATGTGCATGTGGGACTGTGCAGGAGGCCATAATCTTTAACAGTCACATGTCTTTGCGTACAGTCACCTCGTGATTGGCTACATGGTGAGGGATCTGGAACAGAACGTGTTGAACTCTCTCGTTGGATGGGGAAGACTAGGATATCCTCTGTCCGAATTAGAGCCCCCAGAAATTGTTTGACTTGTCTGGGGTCTAGGCTGGACTTTTTCTCGTTGATTGAGAATCCCAGACTGAAGAGTAGATCTACTGTCTTTTGGGTGTTTGATAGGCATTTTCCATACGAATCCCGTTATTAGCCAGTCGTCGAGGTAAGGATAGACCGGAATGGACTGCCTGAGCAGGTGAGCAGCTACTACTGCCAGCACCTTTGTAAATACCCTTGGGACTGAGACAATGCCGAAGGGAAGGACCTTGAACTGATGGTGTTTGTCCTCTATCATGAGCCTTAAGTATTTTCTGTGCGTTGGCAGCATTGAAATAAGACAGTATGCAACTTTCATGTCCAATGTTGCCATGTAATCCCCATGTGTTAGTAGAGGGATTACCTCTTGCAATGTTGTCATTCTGAACTTTGTGGCTTGACAAATGTGTTCACTGGGCCAAGTCTAGCACAGGGCGCTTGGTGAGATCCTTTTTGGGTACAAGGAAGTAAACTGAATAAATACCCTGGTTTATCTGTAGAATGGGGACAACTTCGATCGCGCCCTTTTCTTGCAGGATTGCAACCTCTTGCAGAAGGATCTTCAGATGTTCTGGCAATAAGCGTCTGGACGTTGGGGGTCGGTATCAAGGTGATCGGCTGAACTCGATACAGTAACTGTGGGTAACTGTCTTGAGCACCCACTGCTCTGTGGTGTTTCCCTCACATGCATGAATGTTATCCATCCCCCGAAAGGGGAGACATGGGAGGGGGACCCGGACCGGCAAGTCAGTTTTTATTTGAGGCTTCTACCCCTTCCTTTGCCATGGCACTTCTCTCTCTGCTGATATTAGCTTGAGGCAGTTTCCCCTGCTGAGGGCCATGGTTTATTTCCCGTTCCGTATTGATTGTGGGGGGGAACGTGGGAAGGATTGTCCTCGAAAGGAGCAGCGAGAGCTACCCCCTCGCTGCTGATAGGGTCTTTGTGTGATCTGGTTTAGAGACTTTAAGGTTTTATGTTCCTTTTTGCTATCCTTTTTGCTATCTCTAAAGCCTCATCCACTGTTTGTTTCCTCTACCGGCTTGTTAATAAGGGATGCCTGGGTTGGAAAGCTTGTTCATGTACCCCTCAAACTTATCTGTGGTCCATAAAGATGACCCAGAGGGGTATGGCAGGGGAAAGGGCTCTTTTTGAGGACTTGGGTCTCTGGCAGACAAATCTCGACTGCCTAGTTTCTTGGACAGGGGTTGGGAACCCTGCGAATATTCTTCTCGACTTTCACGATCTGGACATGTCTTTCAATGTGTTCTTAAGCCTATTTGCCGCAGAAATTATGTTAGCGAGACTATCGTGGATCTCTGGTGTATCTGGCAGTGATTTTGACGGGGCTAAAGGCTTCATTGCGGTTTTCAGTGCAGCCGAAACCGTTGGTGCCGATGCGCTCTTACGAGGTGTCTCAGCGCTCTTCTGATGCTTAGTGCCGACGCACTTCTGACTTGGATGCCCAGACGCATGCTGTATGGATGGTTGCGGGGTGGGCGGCCGATGATGGGAATCGGTGGGTTCCGTCTAATGTTTTGTCATTCCCGTTGGAGTGTGTGGCCTTCCCGACTCTGCGAGGTGGCTCGGTGGATTGTGTGCTTATCTTTACATGGTGTGTGTTTGTCCTTGTCGCTGGGTGTAGCCTCACCATAGCAGAACCAGTGGCCTGCCTGCCGGGGACGGACATCTCAGAACTTGGCTGTTCCGCAGAGTGGTCAATATCCTCTGCATAGAAGCCATGGCTGTCCCTTACATCCTCGTCACTCGACGACCTGCCCTGGCGGGGGAGCTACTCTCGGGCTGCTGCATGGTGTAGGCCGCCCACTGCTTTATTCGCCATTCTTTCATCGTCTTCGGATGTAAAAGTTGGCAGGACTGCTTGTTGTGATCTCTAGGTAGACACGTATTACACCTCCGGTGTGTGTCTTTCCATGGATATTTGCTGTTGCAAGAAGGGTGAAATTTAAAAGGCGCCCTGTCTAGAGCTCAGTTTAATATCGACAGCAAAACCAGAAGGGAAAAGAGTGAAGAAGGAAATGCATTCTTAAAAAGAAACAGAACCCCAGGCCCACTCTCCCTACTGTGTAGCCCTGGCCAGAGGCCTGAGGCCATGCGGTCGACCGCAGCACCAGCCACCGCAATCTGCAGTCGTCTTCGGCGGTGGTTCTGGAGTAGTCGTCGGTGAAGGTTTGACAAATATTAAACTACCAAAGGTTGTGGGCAATGAAATATAAACGTAGCAATTTGAGCTCCGCATAAGGGGACCAGCTAGCTGGGTGGAAAAAAAACAATCTGAAGGACATCGACGCGTGAGGGATTTTCGGTACATTACACCTCATGTTAGGGATAGTGTTACGAGCACGCCCATGTCGACGTCCCATTACGAGCCTCGAAAGACGAGATGCAATGCTTAACAATTACCACTAGATGTCAGACTATATGCACAGCATGTGATTCTAAGCAGATTCACAAGCATCAGAAAGACACGTATTACTTACCGTAATAGCATTTCTGATGATTGTATCTGCTTAGATTCACATGCTGTGCATATGGTCCGACATCCAGTGGTAACCGCGGAGTATTGCATCTGGTCTTTAGGGGACCAAAAGGGGATGTCGGCATAGGCGTGTCTAACACTATCCCTATCGTGATGTGTAGTGTCCCCAAAATCCCTCACGCGCCGAGGTCCCTCCGATTGTATTTTTTCTGCCATGAGGGAGCCCAAGGCTATAGTGAGTGAGAACATAAAGAGAGAAACTAGTAAGACGTCCATGTTCCTTACACCCCAGGCGGTGAAGTAGGGAGGGCACATGTGAATCTAAGCAGATACAATCATCGGACGGATGATCTGCGCAGGTGTGCTGCCGTTACTGCCAGGACCTTCGTAAACACCCTTGGCGCCGAGGCAATGCCGAAGGGGAGCATCTTGAATTGGTAATGCCTGTCCTCTATCATGAACCTTAGATATTTCCTGTGTGCTGGCAACATTGAAATATGAAAGTATGCACCTTTCATGTTCAATGTTTCCATGTAGTCCCCCTGTTTCAACAGTGGGATCACCTCCTGTAGCGTTACCATGCAAAACTTCTGAGGTTTTAGGAACTAGTTAGCTGGGCGCAGGTCTAGAACAGGGCGCATGGTGAGGTCCTTTTTGGGTACAAGGAAGTAAACTGAATAAATACCCTTGTTTACCTGAAGAATAGGGACGGCTTCTATGGCGTCCTTTCCCAGCAGCGCTTCCACCTCTTGATTCAGGATCTCCAGATGGTCCGGTGAGAGGTGCCATGAGCGTGATGGTCTGAATGGTCGAGGTTGGGCGAATTCCATGCAGTACCCGTGGGCGACCATCTTTATGACCCACTGGTCTGAAGTTATCCCCTCCCATGCCGTGAGGAAAGATGCACCCCCCGACCGGGGTGACATGAGAGGGGACCTGGACCTGATGGTCATTTCAGACCAGAGGCTGCGGCTCCTCTAGGGTTGGGGCCTCTACCGCTGGCTTTGCCACGTCGCTGACCCCTTGGTGGGTAGTATGCGGGGCTTCCTAATGTTTGTCCAGCATTAACGTTTCCCGTGCTATAGTTGTTCTGACTTGCATGGGACTGCCCTCGAAAGGACAGATGGGAATTACCTCCCCTTTGGAGGGAAGGTTTTTGAGTAATTTGTTGCAGAGACTTAAGAGTCTCATGCTCTTTTTTGGCTATTCCTAGGGCCTCATCGACTGACTTCCCGAAGAGGTTAGTTTCTTCAATGTGTTTGTTGATGAGAGCCGCCTGCGTCTCAGGCTTAAAACCTGAGTTACGAAGCCAAGCGTGCCGCTTAAGTAAAGTGCGCTGGGCCAGAGACCTGCCTGCTGTTTCAGCCGTGTCCAGAGTGTTTTTTTTAATTTCATTCTGGTTTACTTGCCTGCCTTCTGCCACAATGGTAAGAAGCTTGGACCTGAAGGGTTCTGGGACCTCCTGGAGACCTTCCTGTACTAGGTTCCACTGAGCGTCAGCATAACTCGGCAGCAGCGTAGTGTTATTCGCTATGCTCGGGGTATATGCGGCAGCCGAGGCAACCCGCTTACCTAAGGCATACAACCTCTTGGATTCTCTATCTGGAGGCACCTCCCCCATAGAAAGGGGTACTCCTGCCCGTTTCCGGATGGGAGTCACTACCAGGGAATCGGGGGTGGCGTGCCCTTTAATTTATTGAGGGTCCGAAGGAGCTGGCCGAAATAATTTTTCTACTCTTGGGTACACAGCCTGGGTCTGAGCTGGCAACACCAGGGAGGGGGCCAATCTTCTTTTAACATAATTAAGGAGGGGAATGGCCTGGCTTGAGGGGGGTTTCTCCTTGAGAATGTCTTCTACAAAGTCCTGCTCAGGTACCGCCTCTTGAGTAGTGATTTGGAAGTGATCAGCTGCCTTCCTTAACATGGCATTGAAGGCCATTTGGTACTCTACAGGCGAGGCCTGGCGAGCCGGGGTGGAGGGAGGAGAATCCAGGCACAGAATATCAGTGTCCTCATCTTGTTGGGGGGAGCGTCAATGGGTCCGTCCCCACTTGCTGGGTTTCTTCACAATTGTCCATGGCATCCGACCTGGTCCTCATTGTTGCCCTGCAGGAAGGAAGGTTCTTCATCTTCACTGCAAATGTCCTGATAAGTATCCATTTGAACAATGTCTTCATGATGGACGGGGACAGAGGGCTGATCTTGGAAATGTTAAGCAGATTTAAGATTAGGTTCTCCACAAGATCTTTTCGGGGAAGGATGCTCAGAAAAAGTGATCATTTTCTCAAGACGATCCATACACCCTTCAAATGTCCCCCTTGTCCACTTAGAGGAGCCAGAAGGGCCTACGGGTGGAAAAACGTTGTCTTCCACCCTTTGATGCCGAAATCTGTCACTCAGGGTGTTGGAAAGAGGCTTTCACTGTCCTCATAGGTCTTGCGAGAATCGGGGCACTATGGCGTACCTATAGATTTGTCCGCGGCCTGCCCCATGTTTTTCGACTTAACAGGTATAGCCCAACCGCCAAAGTAATTGTTGCGATACGGTGTTCGATTACTGCCGAATCGGCGGGAGTTAGTGGGTCCGAAGGTCTATCGGTAGATTTACCGCCTAATGCGGCATTAGAGGGCCTAGCGGTTGGTTTTTCGCTTTGAGGCCTAGTTGTAATTATTGGCCCTACAGGGCCTTTCGGGACCGTCTGAGCGTCGGAATTCCGCGCTTCGACGTGTAAACATGATTTAGGGGTAGCGCCCTTGTTTGTTTTAGAATGCCCATTCGCAAAATGGTGCTGTGGATGCGGGGAAGGCTGTTGATCTGAACGATCAGAGGAATCTGCTGAAATTTGACGGCCCTGCTGGCGCTTTCACCTTTTCCGACGTACCCGTCGAAATAGGTGGAGGGGTTGTGCGTTTAGTGTAATGCGTTCTTTGTACGCCCCTGTCGCCGGGTGTTATCCCTGAAGCGAGACTAGTCAGGCCTTGAAGGGTCGGGGATGGTCGTGGCAGACCTAGAAGTGTCCGCCTCGAGGTCCATCACATCTGCAACAGATGTTTGGTCATCGGAGGTGCCCCAGTCACTTCGGCGGGTGTGGCAGTGGGGGAACAGGGTTCCATTCATGGCATACCGTACGCGGCCCCCCGCTTTACACGGTGCTCCTTAAGGGTCTTAGGCTGAAGGAGTTTACAAGCCACACACCGTTTCTCGTCGTGATCTAAGGGGAGACAGGAGTTGCATGTCCTGTGTTCGTCCTTCCACAGGTTTCTGACCCTACACTTAGGGCAGAACCTAAAAGGAGTCCTTTCCATAGCATAAGGGAAATAAGACAAGACCTAGAGGGTAAAGAGGGGGAAAGAGGAAAGAATGGAAATATGACCACCCACGACCCTACTTTCCCTACTGTGAGGGCCGGCCAGAGGGCCCGACCACGTGGATGCTTCAGCTGCCGGATCTTAGGCGCCGAAATCCACCGCCGTAGACAAATCCCCCGCAGTCTTTGTCGAAGTTGTTCATGCCATCGAAGTGACTTAACGGGGAATAACCGACAAGTCGGTTTAAGATAAACAATGTCTCTTATGTAAGAGCTCCGCTATAGTGCGACCAGTTATCTGGGTGGAAAAAAACAATCTGAGGGACCTCGGCGCGTGAGGGATTTTGGGTACACTACACGTCACGATAGTGTTACAGACACACCTATGCCGACGTCCCCTTTCGGTGCCCGAAAGGCAAAATGCAATACCCCACGGTTACCACTGGATGTCGGACCATATGCACAGCATATGATTCTAAGCAGATAAACAAACATCAGAATCACCTTTACACATGGAGTTTGGGAGGGAAAGTTTCCGAGTTAGATAGAACACACTTTAATAACTCTTATAATAGGATTTTCTCCCAGAGGGATGTAGGTAGCCTGTCTCCCAGCAATAAGAGTGTCACACAATTAGAACCTTTGGGGGAACACGCACTGCCAAAGCTAATAGGGTTCAGAAGGAGAGCCTTTAGGAAACTAGGACAGCCAAAGTCATTAGGACATTTCCAGTTCGGGCGCAGATCTTCTTAGAAAATGTGAAACAGTCAGTAGTTCATTCAAGAAACCCCAAGGGGAGCCTACCTAGTAGTGTACAAGCTTTTTAGGCCTGCACAAGGAAGTTGATGTCAACTCCAAAGTATTGAAAATAGCACTTCCCAAGCCAGGAAGCACCGAAAATGGCAACAGGTAATGAAGCAGTAGCTTAGAAATGAAGACATTCCAGCTGACTTGCATCCTGATGCAGACCCTTGTTCCTGCTCCTCGGTTGTGGTGACGAAAGGGGGTGGGGGGCATCTGGCGGGCTCCTGTGATAGCACTTCAGAGGAGCTCGGCAGCAATGCATTCCATTTGATTCAGCATCTCTTTGTGGTTTTGGCACCTTTTTCTCAGTGCCAAGGAGGAACGAATATCCCTGGTTGGATTTTCCTCCGTCACTCAGTCCTGGACTCTGGTGAGGGGATCTTCAGAAGACGTTGCATTCGGTAATGGTCCATGTACTGGGTATTGGGATTCTGCAGCACAGCAAGTCGGGCGATAAGCCAAAATGAAGCAGGTCCCAAGGCTAGTTGGTCCCACCAGCCTACAGGAGGAAGTCGTCCTTGGCGGATTTTCCCAGTTGATATGAAAACAAGGTCAGTACAGCTGCAAGGCTTCACTGGTGCTTTTGCGGTCCTGGAAGGTGCTGCTGGCATCTCTCCTCGTCCTCTTCTTCTGATTCATTGTTCCAGTGGTTGACTGCCTGTAGTTGCAAAATCCTCACCTTAAATGCAAAATCCAATCTATTCACAGCCCTACAGCTGTCAATCACTCAGGAGGGTAGGAGGGGACTAGGGGGGGGGGGAGGGGCTCGCCCTCTAGGACAGCCACCCACCCAGTTTGACCAGGCATGTCTACAGACAAAGGCTCCTACCTCACTTCCTGCCTTGCTACACACACTGGAGCCTGGGCGGGGTTCAGACTGAAGCCCGCCAAAGGCAAAACACACAACAGACTCAACCTAGTCGAAACGATAGAGTAAAAGCCCAGAAAGTACTAACAAATGAGAAATGGCAAAAAAGAAGACTGGGCCATTTTGGAAAAATGGTCACCCATGGGTGCTGTACTGCAGCTGAGAAATCAGCCTGCTAGTACCCCGCACAAAAGGTAGTAAAAGGTAACCACTTCCACCAGCATTCAAGTAAGTAAGTTAGTGTAAGGGATACATTACTCACTCTAATCTTATTTCTGATACTTGTATCTGCTTAGATTCACATGCTATGCATAGGCCGACATCTATTGGTAGCTGCAGAGTATTAGTTGCTTTCGAAACTCAAAAGGGGACGTCGACAGTGCGTGCCACTAATACTATCCCTAGTGCGACTTCTACTGTACCCATGGTGCTTCACAAGTCGAGGTCACTCAGATTGTTTTGTTTCTGACATGAGGTTGCATGAAGTGTAGCGCGAGTACAGGTGTAGTAAAGCAGATTATGGATCAGATAAAGCCCAGAAAACATCGATGCACCTTCTACTCCAAGCGGAGGAAGGGTGGGTGCATGTGACTCTAAGCAGATACAAGCATCAGTGGGATAAGGAGTTACTATGTGACACCCCCCCACCCCCCAGCACATAGGGTGGTGTGTGCTAGACCCACAAAAGAGAAAGGTTTGTAAGATTAAAGTTCACTATTCTTGGGAACTGTAGTTCACACAAGAAAATGTATTTAAACATTAAGAGAAGTCCCAGGGACTTCTCAGTGGCACCGCATAGAGTGAGGTGTGTCACTATGCAAAAAGCAGATGCCTATGGAGTTCACCAGACTCCATTAAACAGTAAGAAATTGCAGTCATAGACAAATACATGAGCGAGTGGCAAAAAGCTCCACTCAGGAGGCTAAAATCAAAAAGATCCCAGATTCCAGCAAAAGGGCTGGGGGTCTCCAAGGTTAAAGGGAATTAGCAGAAACTGAACGTTGCCCCTAATGAGGTTCAGTGTGACTAGCGAAGATAACCGGGGGACCTCCCGTCACAGGAGGCAGGCATAACATAAAGAGGCATCATTCTACTATCATAATTGTTACTTTGTGCCTTAACATTCAATACATAGTCAATAGGCAACAGTACAGTTTGACACGTTTTCTTGCAACCGTATGGACAAACTTCAGTCTGATTTATACAGACAACGTAATGTACCATTTAACAGGTCAGGTTTACCAAATATGAATGTAATGTGCATGTAAAGGATTGCAGAGCCCTTAACTGCAATCTGTTGCTCAAACCAGTCATGCATATTGTGACAAGTCAGAAGTAAGCAGACACTCTGAAGACATTTCCAATAATCGTTTATTAAATAAGAAGGGCCATCTCTCCCTACAACCATGGGGTGTTGCCTACCTATATAATTAACTATGGTGCTCATTTGGCATCCGGAAATGTCCAAATCAAAAGAAAGCCTACTGCCAAAACACTAAACCTACCCGACCCTACCACTATTCAAACAAACTAAAGCCAGGAGAATTATTCCCTTCCCCCATTGCATCAGGGTTCTACTTTGCTTTAGAGTGCTTTTAATATCTTATTTTCCAATCGCCTCTAGCCACCTTCTGTACCAGGATTTGCAATTCTTGGATAAGGTCTTTGGCTTTTCCCTCATCTTGTGGGATTCTTTTCCTGGGGCTCTTTCATGAAGTTTGTTTGATCCTTACATTCACATAGTTTTGCCATGTACGACCATGTGTGGTATCTTCTCTTGCCTGGAGTATCCCTTCAGGACTATTATGGACCCTTCTTAGCTCAGACTTACCTTGGTCATCTGTTAGTTTACCCACTGTTCTCCAATTAATCCCTCTCGAGTGTTGGGATCTTCTCCCCTCTTCCCAGGGTAGTCTTAACCACGATTGTTAGGAATCATCTCTTTACAGCACCTTTCCTTCCATTTCTATGGACCCCCAAACTTTTTGCTTTTATTTTTAATGCTGACCTGCTCTTTCTGCAGTGCAGTGAAGCCTTCAAGAATTTAACTGGGACGCGTTTCTCCACTCATAACGATTTCCATTTGGCTTCCTTGTCCTCCCAGTTACCTCTCTCTTCATGGACGAGCGACTTTGGGGTCTGTGGTCACTCAGGACCTTCTTTCCTGATGGTCTTCCCTGTTGTCGGACAGTTTTTCGCTTCTGTTTCGTGATGCGGTCCAGCGTCCCCCCTAGCAACCGGTCTCGTTGAAGACATCTCTGCGGTTTGGCATAGTTGGTTGGGATTCCTGCCCACCACAAACTACTCATGGTCACAACACAAACCGATTTTGGGTTCTCACCGATTCGATATGCCGTCTTCCCAGCGTCTGACACACTGAGTAATTCTGAATTTCACAGGCTCTGTGGCTCTTGTTCAGTCTGTTTGTGTTACATTATCAGGGGCCATCCCCTGCTGCCGTATGAGCCTCTCTCTCCTCAATCTCAGCATGTCATCAAACGTCCTCGTCACAGTGAAGTAGAGGTTTTGCCTTAAAGAGACAGCTTCTTTTCTCAGATACTCATGGTGCATGTTATCGTGTTATATAGCCCAGTCTTGATTTTTATTGCTGTTAAGCATCTCAGACAGTCCCATGTATGCCATCATGGCAGAGTAGCCAGGGAGTCCCTTAAAGAAACAAGAGTCCTGGGGGAGAGGGGCTGGGGGGGAGAGGGTTAAAGAGTCCCACTTGCCCAGACCCCAGGGAGGACCTTGCCGAACAGGCTCACATCCCTAGCCGCAAAGTGGGAGGCTTCCCCCCTGGGGAGCAGGGACATATTCTCTCAATTCATCACAACATGCATATATACAAGC
Source organism: Ambystoma mexicanum (assembly GCF_040938575.1). Taxonomy (NCBI): domain Eukaryota; kingdom Metazoa; phylum Chordata; class Amphibia; order Caudata; family Ambystomatidae; genus Ambystoma; species Ambystoma mexicanum. Next base: position 593,385,042 of record NC_090936.1, read on the forward strand.
TATTCTCTTCACTTTCAGAGCAGAGCCCTGATATTTTCTGGCTCAGCCCATGTCAAATGTGGTCCTCATGCCAGCACCCACATTTCACGGACATCGCACATCACCCAACACATACAACTACCAAATAAATATAATGTTTCAGTGCTAGTCATTGTGAGGAGAACATTGTAATCCGTATGCAAATGTAAATATATAGTATGTAAGGTCCTCCTGCAATGCAATGTATAGTTTACATGTGTTCAAACTAAAATTCTCCGGAAACCCCAGACATCCTGAAGCTCTGAGGCCATGCTAAAATGGCAGTTAGGCACAAAGTAGCACATCATTTTACATACCTGTATACATTATGCATAGGGACCAGAATACAATATGCGAGCCTCCAAGCAATGTTTGAATGGTTATTTCCAGAATCTGATGTGGGTCAAATTGAGATATTTGTACTCGGTCCTATAGATGTACTGCTTTCACAACCAACACCCCAGAAGAGCATGTTATAACTAAAGTTGACATTTGAAAATCAAAAATAATAATCAAATCAACATTCACACTTGGAAAAGTAGCTGAGAAAACAAAAAGGCAGCGCGAGATAAAATTATTTCCAGCCCTGGACGAGTACTGCAGTAGCAGCTCAGACAGTGTACTGCCTGCAGAGCCCTCATTGCTTCTCTCAGTAATCAGCTGGGCATAAAAGGCCCAGATTTCTTAAAATGTCTTGTTCCCTTCACTGTGAAGCCTGCGGGAGGAGCAGGGTGAAGACTCCATCCACCTTGCCCGCTGATCGGTACACCACTGCTCCCACCAAAGTCTCACCCCTTTTTTTCTTGCACTTTTATTTTCACTACCACAGAGGACTCTCACATGCTCCCCTTCATGGTCTCAACACTGTAGACCTTCAGTCATGACCATGGCTGCAATACCTCCACCCTGTTTTGCTCCCGATTTGAGCATCGAGGAGCTGCTTTTCTCTCCAGGCCAACTGGTACCATACACAAATACCTGTGTAACCAACTCTGTGCAGTTGGGAACGTGTATGAAGGAGCACTAGGACACACCCAGAAGACATTTAAAGCCTAATGGGTAATAAATAAAATGGACAAAGTTATTGATTGCATCTCATGTGGAAGATGTGTCCAGTAACTGCTTAGTGGATGATGCCGGATTCCTCAAAGCTGCCTTTAACTCCTGCTCATCAAACCTTTATTTCAATCCACAAGCTCCAGTCATTTTTTACTTGTTCTTTCATTCCAATTATCCTTTCTCTTCAGTTCCATGCCCTTTTCCTCACATAGACCTTTGCAAGTATCAGTTTATCTTCAATTTAATCCCAGGTTCTCTGAAATTTTCCAGAGGTGGATACCAAACAAAAGATTGGGTGGCTTTAGGAATCTTGTTCCCTGCTTTTGAGAGGTGTACACTAGAGCAAAACAGGTATCCACAGATACCAGAGAAACTTTTCAAATGGCCAAAACCATTACATTCAGAATACAAAGGTGTATAAAAACCACCACAAATTACCTTTCCGCACACATAAACAACGCTGGTGTCCGGATCATAAAAAGGCAGGAGCGCACCATTGCTTGAATCGAGCTCTTGGAGGCCCATCGGCTCCTCAAGGTTGTCCTGTAAGGAGAAGAAAGGCATTTTTAACGGCAAACGGGAATAAAGGGGTGACTAATGTAAAGAAGCGAGATGCCTATAACACTTGTTTTGCACTATGGATCTCAAGAGAAATGGGCATTTTACTGACCTCACCAATCAAATGAATGTGTTTATTTAGGGTACAGCTTTCAAAGGGCAAGCCCCAACTGCAATACGCACAAAACACCCAAACACAAGGAACAAAGTTACCTACCTGTAACTGTTCTTCAGCATGGGCCTGGCAAGGATTCACATGCTCATGAATAAAGAATACATAGCAATACATACATACATACATACATACATACATACACAACCACGGGAGGTGGCAAGGATCAACAGAAGACTTTTACTCTTACATCCTCACCTGGCTCGCCTTCAAGCAAACAGGTTGCGTAGCACTTCTTGGCCAACTCTGACTCCTTGCAATCCCTGTCGACGAAGTAGAATTTCATGAAGGGGAGCGTAGACCTGAACGTAGCAGCCCTCCACATGTCCAGCAGGGGCACACTAGACCGGAATGCCGTCGTTGCTGCAAACGCTCTGGTAGAAAGGGCTCTCGGACGGCCAGGCAGTGGTCAATTGCCAACCGGTGACGATGAGTGATGCAGCCGGAGAGATGCCTTCCCATGGTTCACAGGACCAAAAAGCTGAGAGGTTTTCCAGAAACTCTTTGTGCGGGCACATAAAACATCAGCGCTCGAGCCACATCCAGCAAGTGCAAAGTCATTTCAGCCAGCGACGAAGAAGTCAGAAAAAAGACAGGTATCACCAACGGCTCGTTGAGATGAAATTCCGACGAATCCTTGGGCATGAAGGAGGGGTGTGTCCGCAGCATCACCCTCGTCTCGTGGAAAGTCGAGTAAGGCTGCTTGTAGGACAAGGCCTGGATCTCGCCTACTCTTCTTGCAGAGGTGATGGCCACAAGGAAAGCAGTCTCCCACGATAGAAACTTGAGCGGAGGTGAATGCATAGGCTCGAACGGGGGCCCCCCCATGAGCCTAGTCAGTACCACATTGAGTTCCAATGTTGGGGCCGGAGGCTTCACCGGCGGGAACGAGCAGAAAAGTCCCTTGATGAATTCCTTAACTAGACGGTGCGACCACAGTGAAGACTGCCCCAGAGACCAGGTGTAGTGGGAGATAGCTGCCAGATGTACCATGATGGAGGCGTGCGCCTGCCCCGATTTAGCCAATTACAGTAAATATGAAAGTACTTGAGGGGCCGTGACCCTCAGAGGGTTGATCTTCTGCGACCAGGACCAAGGCGCAAAACGCTTCCATTTCTGTCCGTAGCACTTCAAAGTCGATGGCGCCCTGGCAAGTAGCTCCTTGCAGTCTAACGGAAACTCGTAACCACCAAACTCTAATGCTGCAGGAGCCAGGCCTTCAGGTTCAGAGATCCTGGGTCGTGATGCAGAATTGCGCCTCCTTCCCTGGCGAGGACATCGGCAACCACTGGCAGCTTGACTGGAGGGGAGGGGAGGCGGACATGCTGAGAAGGCTCGGGTACCAGATCTGAGTTGAGTGATGAACCGAAGTAGTAGTGGCTCAATGGAGGGAACGTGTATAGAAACAGGCCTTCCCAAGGGAAGGAGAATGCGTCCTCCATGTGCCCAGGCCGGGGGAACCTGCTGGCAAACATCTGGCACTCGGCGACTGTTCTTTACTCCTGCCAGGTGAAACGGAATGAGGAACATCCCCTGGGCAACGGCCCAGTACCACAAGTCCTACGCCTCCTTGGAGAGCGCTGGGGATTTGGTGTCCCGCTGCTTACAGATGTAAAAGATTGTGGTGGTATGGTCGGGAAAGACCCTCACCACTGTGCCCTTGTGGGATGGCAGAAACGATCCGAGGGCAGTTCCAAATACGTTGATGTTTAGCATCTTCTCTTCTGTAGCCACAGGCATTTGACGTGAAGACGTCCGGTGTGGGCACCACATCCTTCCAGGGAAGAGTGTCGTGACCGTCTCCTAGTATGGTGGGCTCTGGAAGTCCGTGCCTCCGGCGATGTTGGAGCGCATGCCCCACCACCTTATCGCTTGACGAACTTCTCGTCAAGCTCGATCCTGTCCTGGAAGCTTCCGGACACCTGGACCCAATGGGCATGGAGGAACTCCTGAAGCGGATGCATCCAGTCAAGCAGGACTTGGCAAAATTAACCGAGAACCCCAGGTCCGTCAGCATTCGGGCGGTCTTCGCCATGTGATTGACGGCGATGTCCCTTGACTTGTCCAGGTAAGGAAACACATGAATACCCTGTAGACGTAGATGGGCCGGCACTGGAGCCAGGCACTTGGTGAAGACTCTGAACGCTGACTTCAGTCCGAAGGGGAGCGCCTTGAACCGGTAATGTTTCCCTTGTACGACGAAGCACAGGAACTAGCAATGCTTTTCGTGTAGGAGGACTTTGAAGTACGCGTCCTCTAGATCCAATGACGACAGTCTCCTTCCTCCAGCTGGCCGAGCACTTGTTGCAGCATGACCTTCCTGAATTTCTGGGATTTTATGTACTTGTTGGATCGTCGTAGGTCGAGATTGGGCCTCCAGCCCCCGGTCTTTCTTACAAGAAAGTATCTTGAGTAAACTCCGGACCCCCCCCCCGTTGCTTTGGAACCAGCTCTATCGCCCCTTTTCTTAGCATGGCCTGAACTTCCAGCAGCAGCTAAGGGATGGACGTTTCCTGTGGGGCCACTAGTAGTATTCGCAGACACTTCAGTTGAAATTCTAAAGTGTGTCCATGGGCGAGAGTGCCCAGCACCCATCATCGGTGGAAATGGTCTTCAACACGCTGACGAAGTTAGCCAGCCGGCCTCCCACCGGGGTGCGGGGGTCCGACGTCTTGGCCGGTTCAGTCCGGCTTGGAGGATGGAGTGTCGCCCCGGGAGACTTGACGACGACGACAGAGGCCACTGCCGAAGGCCTTGGAGCGATCCCTGTTGGACTACTGGGTCGAGGAACAGGAGTGTTGGTGGTAAGAGGATGAGCCCATGCCAAAACTGTTCGAAGACCTGCTAGACTTCACTCCTGAGGAACGAAAGGACTGCCGGTGTTGCAGAGTGCCCAAAGCACAAGCCGTCTGTGTCGGTCTTGATGGCCTGGAGGGATTCATCAATGCAGTTCGACAGACAACCTTTTCGAGAAGGCCATGTCCAGGACCCTCATCTGGACCTCTTGTCTAAGGTTGGTGGCCCTGAGCCAGCCACAACGGCAAACGAAAACCCTGTTTCCCATTCTGGCAGAAACCTGTGTCCACAATGTCCAGGGACACTGATGGCACAATATGACGCCACTTCGCCTTCCTGGAGGATCTCCAAAGCCTCGACCTGTTTGTCATCGGGGAGGAAATCCAAGAGCAAATCCATCTTGTACCAAAGCTCCTGGTCGTAAAAGGCCACAATCGCTAAGGCGTTGGCCGCCTTGACCGTAGTCGCTGCAGAGTACATGACCTTTCTACCCATGGAATCCAATTTCTTTCCCTCGTTGTCAGGAGGTGCATATGAAGAAGACAACAAACTACAACTTCTTCCTGACGGCCTCTGAGAACACAGTCTGGCAATGGCTGAAACCCCAAACACTTGGGCACAGACTCCGGCACCCGGTATTTCTTTTCAAGTCGGTCTCTTAGCTGGGGCTGAGGCAGGGTTCCTCAGCAGAGTCAGCCCCTCATCCCAGACGTCATCCAGGAGTGGTACCAACAGAATAGTCTTCCCTATCGCCTTCCGGCACTGGTACAGGAAGCCCTTCTCTTCCGTGGTGAGCTGGAAAAGCTCAGACGGTCAAGCGATCATGCAATGTAAGGATCCCATCTCGTCCCGGTGGAGAAGCTCTCGGCGGCGGTGATGCAGGGTCTCCCATGCCGCCGTTGTCTGTGTCTGTTGTCGCCATGTCCGTCCCCCTAGGGTGGGGGTGGGAGGAGAGGAGGGCAGCAACGGTTGGAATGGAGGTGTAGGATGTCGACTCCTCCTCCTCCTCCTCTTCGCCAGTGGTTTCCCCGGGGAATCGCCAACACCAGCGTGTGGAGGGTTGAAAGGATAGCTGGCGAAAGGTCTCTAGGAGGCACCTGGGGAACAGTGTAGCTGGGCCCAGCGCCCATGTCATCATCCGCATCGACGTTGTCATCGCCTCGGGCAGGCGTCTCCTTGACGTTCCCATCGCCGTCACCACCCTGGATGGTGTTGACGGAAATTATCTCCTCCTCAGACAAAGAAATGTCTGTGCCTGGAGTTCTTTTCCAATCACCCCCTGAACCCCCCCCTTCTTCGGGTCTACAGAGGTCGGTTATCGGGCTAAAGTCCGGCATCCTCTCCTCCAGAGTCTTTTCTACTGGCTTGGACGAAGCCTCCCGCCTGGGAGGAAGAGCCACTCTGGCTGCCACTGGGGTACCCTGGACTGGGTCAGCCCCTTTTGACTTCTAAAAGGGAGGCCACCACCAACTCGATCGAGGAGAACGATTTGGCTTGGATCACCTGGGCCTTGATGGGGAGGTCGGACACCTTGTCTTGCTTGGCCTTCTCCGGTTTCTCCCGCAGCTTCCCTGGGCTAGCTGACTTTCTTTTGGACGAAGAGCAGGAGCGATTGCTGGAGATCGAGGCAGACAAACGCTCCCCGACCGTCGCAAAACCTGCTTCACTCCCAGTGCTTGGCCTGGTCTTGGGCCCTCACGGATGGAGCGTCTCAAAGGACTTAGAAGCACGCTCAAGTTGGCTGGATCCAGATCCAGAAGAGGCGTGCCCCTGTGAAAAACCCAGGTTAGAGGCCCTGGGCTTGAGCCACGTCGCCAACCGGACATGTCAATCCTTCATTGTGATCTTGGAGAAGCCACAGCAGATCTCACAATCTTCCTCCTTATGCTTTGGGTGGAGACAATACAGGCACTGGGAATGCTCGTCATCTCTGAACGCATTCCACAAACCGCAGCTGGTGCACAGTTTGAAGAGGGAAGCTTAGTCCTTCTCTTCCGACATGGTCTGGCGCGGTGTAGGCCTGATGAACTTTTGGAAGCTTCCAAGAAGAAACACTCAATGATTTCTGCCCTTCAAGGGCGATGAAAGATGCCAAAAAATGGGTCCCCGTTAATCGTAAGGATAAGCGATTGTGCACACAGGCTCAATTGAACCGAAAAGAGTTTTCCAAGCAAAAAACATGAAAAACGCAGAAAGCTCGAAGAACAAAACGCGAGTACTCCCAACACATGAACGTGCTGTAAAAATCTGAAGATGGCTGCCTGAGGAGGGGCTTAGGTAGAGGGCAGTCATGCGCTAGGGGCAGTATGACCCAGAACTCAGTGATTGGTTTATAGGAGAAAGACAGAAACAAAACATGTTTTCTTTGACCAAGGATTCCCAGCCTGAAGACTGGGAATATTCATGAGCATGTGAATCCACGCCAGACCCCATGCTGGAGAAACAATGTTTCCCAGGATTGACAGCCTGAAGGACATGTCAGTTTCCTCCATAAAAAAAATGTTGAAAAGCCAGTGTACTGAAGCTGAAGACTTAACTGCACTGTAAAACGTTTGGGTCAGATAAAAATAAATAAAAGCAAAACATTTGGGGATCCATAAAAATTGAGGGAAAGTTGCTGGGGGTGGATTTTGTAAGGCCTCCTTATTTTGGTGAACAGGGAGACACTGGGGGCTAGCCAAACCCAAGCAAGGTAAGGTAACAGAGCAGCAAGGATTACTCTAGGAGGAGGGCTTCGAGTGGTCTAGGTCTACAGTGAGTCCACCCAGAACACCACCAATAATTCAAGACTGGTAGGTACAAAAATATAAGATTAGGACTTTAAAATCTACTATAAGCAAGACCTCTAGTCGAATATTGTCACACGCCTACTATAAATCAGATATATACATTTACCCTTTAGAAGAAAGTATATCCTTCAATAACCAGTGAAATACAGGCATGTACGTAAATGCATCCAATTCAGTAAAGACACCACCGAATAGCTCCATTAACACTTGAAACACCCAAGATGGTTTGTGACCTTGTATGCTAAAGTCATCCATTCCAAAGTTATACTTCACAGGTAGGTTAAAGACAGTTGGTCCATGCCAGTGGTTATGGTCAAAAAGTTCAGTTGAGCAAACTAACTCAATCAGTCACTAGGATAGGCGTAGGAAGGGATCCTTGACCAGGCCTTCACCAACCAAAGTCACGAAAGTAGTGTAGGGACAGGACTTTGCACCCATGTAACCCCATGGAGAACAGGGGGTGTGGGGGATCATTCACAGGACAGGTATGTTTATTTATTCTGCCCCCCCCACCCCGACTTCGATTTCTCCAGAGGTTCCATAATTCATTGGGGACACAGTCTTCTGTGTTTGGTCTGGTCGACAAAGGCCCAGGGACTGTGGGTGAAGAGGTCTCTGGCACAGGATTCATCTTCGGTTGGTCACTGTGCTAGATATCGGTTCAATACACCTTCCAGCTGAACACTCAAAAGAAAAAGAGAAGACTTCTGCAGAGAAGACTACCTCAGGACACTTGTAGGATGTGAAGAGTGATCGTAATGCGAGCCACTACAGTTGGGCGTAGACAGGCGATCCTCCAGGCACCAACAGAGTAGTAGGTCCTGCACGGCTTCCGTAGATGCCAGAAGGCTGAAAATGCAGGAGCAGGCGTCTTGTTGTGAAAATTGAAGATCATCCCGGTTACAAGGATGCACTCGGAACGGCGACGGCTGCAGAGAGGAAGACCAGGAGAGAGCCGGTAAGTCCCCTAGTTGGTCCAGAGACACTTTCAAAAGCACAGATCCTCGAGCAGGGGTTGAGGCTGGTCGTTCCCAACCATCCAGGGTGTTGAAGCACCAACAAGGGTCTCCATGAGTAGAGGAGCAGGACTTCACTAGAGTTGGTGCCAATTAGCTGCAGGGGTCCTACTCAGACTGCTCTTGGCTTCGCACCAATGGTGGTCTGAAGAATGGTTGCAGGAGTCCTCCTTTCATCAAAGATCTGGCCTGGAAGCTAGCCCAGGTCCACCAATGTTAAGGATGTGCAGCATGCAAACTGGCAATGACTATGCAATCATGGATAACCCCTTGCCCTAACATCTGCCCAGCAACAGACTTTCAGGCAACTGGATCTGTAATGGGACCAGACAGTCCCAGCCCTTGCATCCAGGGCACCCACACCCCCCCCACACCCTCTTTCTTTTCTCAGCGAAAGCAGCTTTCGGGGGTCTCAGGTGAACCATGCCGCTGAATTGCTCCTGGAACTACACAATGCACCTGAACTGGCTCTTGGTTCTGGGATTCATCTTTGCTTCCTCTGGCACTGCTGGATGGCTTCTTCATCTTTATACTCATCTAGGGTCCTCATATCAGAGCAAAGGATCTGCCATCCTCCAGATCGGACCAGAAGTCTGGGACTGCAGTTTTGCATTTTTGTGTGATTTTTATCTTCGATGGGAGTCCCCTGGCCTCCCCTCCCAGGCTCCAGTCGGTCTGTGAAGGCAGGAAGCAAGGGAGGAGTCCAAAACTTTGTCTTCCCCCTTGCCTGAATGGGGACAAATCCCAGTGAGGAGCTGGCTGTCCTGATTGGACAACCAGACCACCCCTTGTTGTAAAATGCAGGGAGAGAATTCAGAAGTTGTGCTGTAGTCCTTGTTAAATACTGCAAACCTGAAAGCTGAAGACAAGTCGACCACTGGGACCGTAACCGAAGTGGATGAAGGAAAAGCGGGTGAAACGATTTCCAGCGACCGGAGAGTTTGCTGTGTAACGGAGCCTGCTGTAGCCCTAGTTTCCATTCGACCTGGGGACTCCAAAAATGATGACCCAGAGCCTGGTGAGACCCACTAGACTCAAGAAGAACTGCATTTTGAGCCATCCCATGCGTTGCTGCAATACCCCAATACTATGGGACCTCGAGCCATCATGCGGTGCACGGTCTTCCGAATTACAAATCTCAATGAAAATTCGTGTGCATCCTGATGTATCTCTAGAGACACAAATCGAGTCTGAAAAGTCCCCTCAACAGCAGAGTGCTGGACCTTTGTAATGACGAGAATTCAACCACAATTTTCTGTCTTCTTCTGTGCTCCTTGAAAAGGCGCCAAATCCGCAGAGCCGCATCCAGCCGCAAGGAACACTGCCTAGAGTCTTCTCCATTGATCCTTGCTTCAAAGTCCCTTCTGAGGTCTTGTTTTCAGTCACCACGACAAGGAATCCACTGACCGGGTATTTGGCTGAAGATCCTAAAGTTCTCCTGCTGCAAAATCTTCAAGGTTGTGTAGACTTGGGTATGTGCTTACCTTAAGTCTGTTAGGATTTCTGTGTAGCCGTGGGGTGCTTTCTGTGCTGGGAAGGGCTCTCATCCAGTGCACCCAGTCCCACTGCTAGAATCCTGCTAGGGTGTCTTATGTGAAGCCGCTCGACCCTCTTCTAACTCTAGAAGTAAAGTACTCATATGTTTGCCCAGTCTTCCCAAAGAACTCTTGACCTTTGCTACTTAAGAACCTATTCTGACACTGCCTGTTGGTCACTAGATCCTATTGACCACCTTCTGCCACTGAGACCACTCATGCTCCAAGAATAAGGGAAATACGTTTAAGGGACTGTGCCTTTTTGCCTAGAAAAGAGAATGTGTTTAAAAGTTACTTATTTGTAAAAGAGTTGGTTGGTAACTGTAACTAAGAATGAACAGTTACAAAAGTTCTTACTTACCGTGGATGTGTGATGCACTATTCTTAAAAGTATGGTTAACCTATTTCTTTCCTTAGAAACCATTTTGCCATTCTTATAGAAAGTAGATGTGAGGGTATATTACTCACCTGTGATTTGGTTCTGCCTCTTCCCAAAAGTAATGTGTTGGTTTCACCAGATTATGCCTGTTAAGATAATTGTATGAGTGTCCCTCTACTGGGTCTTGCTTTCCCTGACTTGCTGTTAGCATGTCCAAAATAAGGTTGTTGCCTACCTAGAATAACTGAGTCATTCAGTAAAGTGTAACACTGGGTTTTGATTTCCCTGTGCTGTTGTAGACAGAACCAAAGACTCCGAGTCTAACTGTCCCTCATAAGTCACACACAAGGTACTTGTATAGCTGGGAAAGATCTAACCTGGATTTCAATATGATATTAAAAAAAAAGTATATGGGTTTTACTTACCCTGAGTCAAGTGTGTGCCATCCCAAAATAAGTTACAAGAGTTACTGCTTATCTCAATCTGTGTTTCACTGATCTCAAAAGCACCTGTAATTGCATATTACATCCTTCGGTTTTACTAACCTAGTATAACTCATCACAAAAGTAGTTATAGGTTTTTACTGTGCCTGGAATAAGTGTTCCACTATTCACAAAAAAGTACACTGTTCAGTTGAAGGATTATGTGATTTGTACTGAGAGTCACTGTACAATTGGCAGGGTCTACTGCCCTTGCATTACTGAATGTATTTGTGAAAGTAACCATTGGTTTTTACCCCAAGAATAGATGCAACCTATACTGAATGTGTATGAAAAGGTTTGACTTCCCTAGAACTACTGTCAGGTGTTCCAAATAAGGTTTATACTTTGCTCTGTGTACCTTCAAGTATAGTGTGTTTTTATAATTGTGATTACATGTAATGTGTGATAGTACTTATTTACCCCTAAATTTATCTGGGCCTACCTGTATTTAAATAAATCAATAGTGTTTCAGTGTTTCTTTGGACCTTTGTATTGCAATTTAATTTGTGCTGATTCTACAGCCCTCTCTCCCTCCTAGGATAAGCCTGGCTGCTCTGTCTACGCTACCATAAACTCAGATGGTACAGCCTTATACTAAGAGTGGAGTCTTGTACTGCCTCAGTTGAATGGTTTTACTAAGCCCTTAGTTGGACTTCTGAAAAACTGTCCTACATACAATAAAGGGACATTAATCCGCAGTAATTGTAGTTCGATTATCGCAGTAATACCATGATAATTATCGGGGTAACAAAAACTAGGGAAAAAATAAATGGGGTGGCGGGGCTTCTATTGTGATCACATCTACTAGGCAGGGGGAAATCTGACTTTGTGCCAGTGGTCCTGGTCAGCGAGCCTCAAAGAAACCTATTGGTGCGACATGTACAGTGGCCACGGCCAAAGACTCTGACCACCAGCAATGGCCAAATGCTGTGGCTAGTGGGCCCAAAGGAAACCTATAGGTGGATCGTGGACACTGTCCATGCCCAAAGGCCATGGCTAGTGAGCCCCAAAGAAATCCTATTGGTGCAACACGCACAGTGGCCACGGCTCGTGGCTTTGAATAAACTATGGTATAACAAAACATTTAAAATGCACCCAAAAAAAAATAAAAAATAAAAAAAAAAAAAAAAAAAAAAAAACTCGGTAAGGTGAGCAGATTTAACGCAACAAAACCCTTGAAATTCTGCAGGTGCGAGAAGTCATGACCAGCTTAACTCGGCACGTTCCCATTGCAAAGCCCATGAGCACATACATATTATAACAGAAGGGATTCACAATGACCTACAAAATTGAATTATGGGGGACATGGCATTGTGGGGACATCAACGGGAAAGCACCAAGTTAATCTGGTCGCGACTTCCCATATTCGACAAATTTCAAGGGTTTTGTTGCGTTAAATCTGCGCAATTTAGCTGGACCTTAACATATATAAATTTGTAAACAAATATTTTGTGGACAATCTTCTAATGAATTAGGCCTGGGCCGCTCTGCTACCCTATCCCCTGGAGAGCCTGTTATGCTCTAAAGAAACCCTGTGAACAAGTGAGGAAATGTGCTTGATACCTGGAAACAATGCCAAAGTATAATTGTCTTAAGAGTTTAATACAAAGAATGCAGAGCTCTGTATCCCAATTGTGGTCCTCCTCTCTCTCTACACCCGGACACAACCGCCAGCTCTGTGCCTTTGACTAATGCTACAACTCCTGCCGCCCATTATCCGATTAAGCAACGACATCCTTTTGTTACGTGTGCTGAAAGAAGAACAAGTTACTTTCTTACCTGGTAACGTTCTTTCGATGGGATGGTCCGACGACGTATTCCATATCTATGACAGTAATCACCACAGCTGTGCTGCTTCGGAAACTTTTTCGGCGTCTGCGTCCTGCGTCGATGCGCCGCCGTCGAGGACCTCCTCCGCCGTCCGACGTCATCCGATGTGATAAGTAGGACGCACGACGCCAGTAGCCTCAGTTGTAGTTTTTTCCCCCAGAACGTGTGACATAAGTCAACTGCCAGTCCGACACAAAGCCTTGCGGAACGTAAGCTGCAATCGCAACAGAAATTCTGCAGCGGGGAAGGCAGGGCGGGAGCGATATGGAATACGTCGTCGGACCATCCCATCGAAAGAACGTTACCAGGTAAGAAAGTAACTTGTTCTTCGAGGGGATTGGGTCCTCCGACGTATTCCATATCTATGACAGACTCCCAAAGCAGTACCAAATCAAGGAGGAGGGAAAGAATTTAGAAACAAAATTTAGAATAGCCAATCAAATAGCAGAGCAAAGGACCGCCTTGCCAAAGGCCAGATCCTGCCCTCTGATGGAATCGAGGGAATAATGCCGCACAAATGTATGTACTGAAGCCCAGGTGGCAGCATCACAGATGTTGCGAATAGGAACACCCCTCTGCAGGGCAGTAGATGCAGCCAAGCCCCTGGTAGAATGGGCCCGCAAGCCAGCCGGTGGGTCCTTGCCCGCCAAACGGTAACACTCCGAGATGGCCAAAATAATCCAGCGGGACAAAGTCTGTTTCGTCACAGCTTGCCCCAAGCGCTTACCAGCGTAACCAATAAAGAGTTGATCGTCCACTCTGACCCGGGACATGCGAGAAACATAAAAGCTCAAAGCTCTCCTAGGATCAAGCCTATTGAGCCTCTCCTCTTCCTTACCAGGATGCGGAGGAGGATAGAATGCCGGAAGAACAATCTTCTGGGCCAAATGAAATTACGACACTACCTTTGGAAGAAAAGAAGGACGAACTCGAAGGACAACCCTGTCCTTGTGAAATACAGTGAAGGGTGGCTTAACAGAAAGTGCCTGTAACTCACTCACTCTGCGAGCGGAAGTAACCGCAACTAAAAACACAGTTTTCAAAGTCAACAGCCTCAAAGGGCAAGAATGTAAAGGCTCAAACGGAGCACCCATAAGAAACCTAAGAACAAGGTTCAAATCCCAACCGGGCACCAGGAAAGGCGACGGAGGGAACACATTAGTGAGCCCTTTCAGAAACTGCGAAAGTAAAGGGATTTTAAAGAAAGAACATTCTTCAGATGAGCGCTTAAAGATAGACAGCGCCGCCAGGTAACCTTTAATGGTACCCACTTGCAAGCCCCTGTGGGCCAAAGAAAGCAAAAAGGACAGAACCATGGGGATGTCACATGCAAAAGGATCCACATTCTGAACTCTGCACCAGTCGCAGAACTTACGCCAACGGCAACGGTACAGAGACTTAGTTGCGGGCCTTCGGGCCGAAAGCAACACCTCCATCACGTCTTCAGGGAGGTCCCAATCCTTATACCTCAACCTTTCAGAAGCCAAGCGTGAAGGTTGAGGGATCCGACCTCTGGATGGAGAACCTGACCCCCCTCCCGTGAGAGCAGATCGTCTCGGTAGGGAAGACGACGTGGAGGGCAGATGGACAAGTCGAGAAGGTCCGGGTACCACGTCCTCCGAGCCCACGCCGGAGCAATGAGGATCATCCGGGAACCGAACTTCCGTAACCTCCGCAGCACTTGCGGGATGACGGGGACTGGAGGAAACGCGTACAGCAGCGGGAACGACCACTCCACCATGAACGCGTCCCCTAAGGCTCCTCTTGGAGGAAATTCCCGCGAGCAAAACCTTTCGCACTTCCGGTTGACACTGGAGGCAAAGAGATCCACTTGAGGGGTCCCCCAAAGGGCGAAGATCTCCAGGAGAATCTCCTGAGCCAACTCCCACTCGTGAGAGATCGTGCTCTGCCTGCTCAGAGCGTCCGCCGTCACGTTTTCGACTCCGGCCAGATGAACTGCCGAGATCGAAACTTCCTGCTGGATGGCCCAGAACTCGAGCTGCATCGCCTCCCTGCACAGAGGAAGTGACCCTGCCCCCCCCTTTTTGTTGAGGTAGTGCATGGCCACTGTGTTGTCCGTCAGGATCAGGACATTCTTTCCTCGCACAGTCGGCAGAAAAGCCCTCAGGGCTAGCCTGACGGCCCTCAGCTCCAACAGATTGATATGGAGTCTGGACTCCGACGGAGACCAACGACCGCTGACTGTCAGCCCGTTGGCATGAGCTCCCCATCCCGTGAGGGATGCATCCGACACGATCGTCACCTCCGGCCAGGGAAGCCAAAACGGAGCCCCCTTCATCAAGTTGCCATCGACGGCCCACCACAGAAGGTCCCGGGCGACCGAGGGCGGCACCTGAATCGGGTCCGACATCCTGCCGGAGGACTGCGACCATTGCATCTTGAGTGCCCACTGCAAAGATCTCATTCGCAGGCGAGCCTCTGGCACCAGAAGAATGCAGGATGCCATGAGGCCGAGCAACCTCAAGAACTCGAACGCCGGGAGCGTCTGGGCATGCTGAAACTTGTGCACCATCTGCTGAATGTGAAGAGCCCTCACCTGGGGAGGAAAACACTGCCCCAGGGAAGTGTCGAGCACTGCCCCGATGTACTGGAGCCTCTGTGTCGGCGTCAAATGGGACTTCTTTAAATTGAGGGAGAAGCCCAGCCTGTGAAGGGAGTGGCAGGCGACGGACAGATGATCCAGGACTTGCTCGGGAGAGCTCCCCCTGATCAACCAATCGTCCAGGTAGGGGTAGACGTGAATCCCCCCTTGCCTGAGATGCGCTGCCACCACCACCATGAGCTTGGTGAAAACCCTCGGGGCGGAGGTCAAACCGAACGGCAGGACCCGAAACTGAAAGTGCGAGTCGCCAACCGCGAACCTCAGGTACTTCTTGTGCTTGGGATGGATCGGCACATGGAAGTAAGCATCCTTGAGGTCGAGTGACACCAACCAGTCCTGAAGCTGAAGGGCCTGGAGGACTTGAGAGAGAGAGTAACCATCTTGAACTTGTCCTTCCTGAGGAGTTTGTTCAAACCGCGCAAGTCCATGATGGGTCTCAATCCCCCGTCTTTCTTGGAAATCAAAAAATAAGGGGAATACCAACCCTCGTTCCTCTCCGCTACAGGCACCAGTTCTATGGCGCCTTTCTCCAGCAGGGCTTGAATTTCCTGCGCAAGGAGCGGATCCGGACACTTCAAAGAGAGGTTCCCCGGTGGATTGTCGCGAGGCCTGTGCCGAAAGGGAAGACAGTAGCCGTGGGTTATGATCTCCAGAACCCACACATCTGAAGTAATGGCACGCCACTCTACAAGATGCTGCGCCAGCCTTCCCCCAACCGGCGAACCATGGGACATGGCCTCATGACTGAGTAGGAGCGGCTGCGGCGTTACCTGAAGGCAAAGAGGCAACTGCCCGAGCGGCCTTGGCACCACGGGTACCTTGTCGTCCACCTCTGGTACCCCTGCGTTGGCCCCTTTGACTGCCAGCTCCTCTCGCTTTACCAAAGGACGAGTAATAGCGAAAGGAGCCACCCCTCCACTGCTGTCCCCTAGGACGAAAAGGCGGAGGTTGGCGAACTGCAGCGCCCAACGACTTCGCTGCAGCTTTTGAGGTCTGCAACCTCTCAAGGCTCTCGTCAGCCTTGCTGCCAAAAAGATGTTCACCATCAAAGGGCATGTTGAGGAGCCGGGACTGCACATCAGGAGCAAACCCCGACTTCCGCAACCACGCAAACCTGCGTATCACGGTGCTCGCCGCCATGGACCTACTGACGCATTCAGCTAAGTCCAAACCCGACTGAACGGACTCACACATGGCATCCTTACCATCCTGGACCAAAGCAAGGAAACCATCCCGTTCGTCCCCTTCGGGAATATGTTCAGCCGCTAACGCAACACAGTTCCACAGAGTGTGCGTGAAACGTGACAAGGCACAAATGGAGTTGGCCGCCTGAAGCGCCATACCACCAGAAGAAAACACCTTCTTCGCCCAGCCATCAAAACGTTTGTCGTCCCTATCAGGAGGGATGGTAGGGTACGACGCCTGCTTTGCCGGGGCCGTGGCCGCCTGCACCACCAAACTTTCCGGAGTGGGGTGCCTGGTCAAGTAGCAGGGGTCGCCACTGGCTGGACGGTATTTCCGCGACAAGGATCTGCCCACTGCCGGGAGACTCTCCGGAGCAGTCCAAGCCGCCCCACCCTACGCTGTAAAGCCATATGGAACGGCAGTACCGGGTCAGTTGGGGGACCAACATCAAGGGTGTCCGTCAGATCATCCTGCACAAACTCCCCTGGGGGAGCAGACCATCCCAGATACTCAGACACCCTAGCCATAAGGCGCCGGTATGAGGAATCGGCATGGGAGTCAGGCTCAGGCCGACCAAATTCCACCTCCGGAGAGGTGTCCAGACCACTATCATCATGCAGCGACTGCCTCAAATCGTCAAATTGACTATGGCCCCGAGACAATGTCATCCGGCACCTGATCAGGAACCAGGCCAACCGAATCCTCATCCGCCTCTGAAATATAATCCAAGTGGTGGAAAGGCACCTGAGAGTGCCTGCTCTTAGCCAGAGCCTTCCTAGGGGGTACACCCGAGACACGGGGCACCTCCGACACGAAAGGCGTCGATGGCGTCGAGCGAATCGGCGCCGCCGTCGAGAAAACTGGCAACGGCGCCGAGAGGATCGGCGTCGAGGAAATCTGCGTCGACGTCAGATGCAGCGCCTCCAATATCGGCGGCGTCGACACAGCCCTCGAAGCCGGAGCCCCGAGCGTGTCCCTCGACGACCTGAACGTCGACGGCTTCGACGACTTCCTCGGAGCCGGAGCCTCGAGAAAGCCTGTCGACGCCCTCGACGCCTCAGACGTCGATGTCTTCCTCGAAGACATCACAGGTGCACACGGTCTCGAACGCGTCGAGGACCGGGACCTGGAACGGGTACGGCGAGAACGAGCCTCCTTGTCCGAACGGGACCTCTCCCGTGACTCGTGCCGACCACTCTTGCGAGCGGTGTCTCTCGACCTCACACGGCCGACCCCACTCGGGGGCGCGGACGGTTGAGTACCCTGCGACTCAAGAATCGCCAACATTTTCTTCCCGAAGGAAGCCCATTCCTCCGGCGTCGCACGGCTGGTGGGATAACCGACGTGCCGGGCAGAGTCCTCGGAAGAGGACCTGGAAGGCGACCGGTGACGGCGCTTCCGAGAATGCCTCGAAGAGGCTGAGGAGTGGCGAGACCGACTCCTAGAAGAAGACCGACGAGACTTCCGACGATGACGCGGAGAGTCACCCCTCGAATCATCCGTCGAAAGCCCCGCCGACTTCGACTTCCGGGGCTTGGACACCCGACCTACCGACAATTTCTTCTTACGTTCGCGTAAGGCCTTGGACGTGAGTGACAGGCAGTCGACAGTCATCCGTGTCGTGGGCCTCCCCGAGGCACCAGAGGCAGGCGTCGTGCGAGTCAGTCACCGACATCTTGGACCCACACTCCCCGCACTTCTTGAAGCCCGGACGCGGGGTTGAAGACGAAGTGGAAGACATCGCTGCGAAGGAATATTCACAAACGAACAGGTTCGAAGAACCAGAAAGAACAGAACTCCAAAGAGTCGAGGCTAGAACCGAGAAACACGAAGCAACACGTTCGCGGAAAAAACGGAACTGAGGCTACTGGCGTCGTGCGTCCTACTTATCACATCGGATGACGTCGGACGGCGGAGGAGGTCCTCGACGGCGGCGCATCGACGTCATCGACGCAGGACGCAGACGCCGAAAAAGTTTCCGAAGCAGCACAGCTGTGGTGATTACTGTCATAGATATGGAATACGTCGGAGGACCCAATCCCCTCGAAACCACCATACTAAAACCCAGGAAGAAGATTTTGGAAATACCAAAATATTGTATGGCCAGAAACACTGCAATTACAGAATTATTCAGAGAGGATTAGAGATCAGAAATGATCACCCGAGTTACTTCAGGATAGGCATCCAGTTCAACACTGTAGTCTTGCATGAAAACATGGTAAACACAAGATGGCTCCTCCAATGCATGCCTTCTAACAGGTCTGGGTGAGGGTGAGCCAGACATAGTTGAGAAACAATTAAGGCAATACCATGTAGACCAACATAAAACTATTGAGAATTGGTACAATATCACTAAGCACCGAGTGTCGAGAATAGCCTAAATGGAAACCAAGTAAAAGCACAGCCACATAAGGAGGTGGTTGGTTTACTTGTGATAACTTCAAACAGTGTAGAACCACCAGGAAGTAGTGATTTTGAGAACAAGCATCGGTTTTCAGGGCCCTACAGGAAAACACAAGACCCTCTCAGTCTGCTATGCCAAGCATCGACTAAATCTGTGACCTATATCAAGGGCCTCGAGCCACAATCCTCAGGCAAAGCCCATCAGGAAAGATGTTCTTTTGTCAATTTCCTCTCATTGACTTCTATGGGACACTTTCTTTTTGCTTTGTTTGGACTTTCTGGAGGTTAAGTAAAGCCTTCTGTCTCACTTCCCTTGTTTTTTGCTCATTCGTATGGGGAAACTGATTAGTCCATAACACTATCAGTACTGTCTCTCTTAGTGAATTTCTTGTATAGTTACAAATTCACACATCACTGTGAAGTGCAGTTGGGATACTTTGTATTTCTATAATGGCTTCTTGGTTACTTTTACAATATACCTAGGATGAGCTGGTGGCGCAGATATTTTTCTACTGTGTGCTGTGTTTTATATTTTTTACTTGTGCACTTTTGCATTTACAGAAAAGGGGTCTAGTCTAGCACCCTAAGATGGCTCTGCCACAAGGTATTTGCTCTTATTTTGGCCATATTGTTCCTTGGCCGCCTTCGAAGGTCAGGAAATGCCATATAGGGAATTTCCTTACCAAGACCCCTTCAAGTGGCAGGAATAGTGCACCAGTGCAAAGGAGACCAGCAGACCCATGAGAGGGTGGATTATTAGACATTCTGTCACTCCACGGCTCAGAGCCAGCAGCAGTGTGTGAAGTAGGTGTCCGGTCTTCAGAGTTACCACTGGGGCCCACTGAAGATTCTCACTTCCAACAACATCCACTGGCTCAGGAGCAGGATTCAAACAATGGTTAGCTTGAGGAAACCCCAGAGAAGGATTATTGAAGATTCGGCTTTGGGACCACACTGGAGAGGAGCAAACAACCTCAGTCTTCAGGTGGCACGTGCAGCAATTCGGTTGGGCAACAATGGACAGCACAGGTCCCTGGAGCTACCGAGACAGAGTGAGATTGAACTAGTACATTTATCAGCGGTCCCCAGATGGAGAAAGACAGGTCCATTAATCATGGAGGACCGCAGAGTGAGTTTGCAACAAAAGGGCACCCGCTTCTGGGACAGGATATAGGACTGCCTGAGGTTTCCATGAAACAGGGCCCTTTGACAATGAAGGTGGTCCAGCTGTCTCTGCCGCGTCAGAGGGAAGGAGTGCAGCAGTAGGTTCCTTCTTAGTCACTGGAGCAGCAAAGCTTTAACTTCCGATTCCTTTAAAGGGATGGTCTAGTAAAAAAATATATTTAAAAAATAGATAGGCAACATAAAAAAAAAATACTAGCATTCTCCGTTTTAAAACTTCCTATGTAAAAATTTTGAGCTATTCAAGCTCAAAATTCGCAAAAGCAAGCACATGGGCGCATCCATTTTGTGAAATGGAGGCCCTCCTGTGCTGGCTTTTGCTTTTGCGGCACTAATGAAGGAAAGGCCAGCCAGCTGTAGTAAACAAAGGCTACCGCTGGGTGGCTTTCCCTTCATTAGTGCTGTAGGCGGAGGACGGGGACCAGAGATCAGAGCAGGAAAGCTGCAGCTGAATCTCAGTAAGTGCTATTTATTTTTTTAAAATAAGCACTAGGTGCGGTTTTTTTTCTACGTTTTCCGGGCTGGAGGAGCCCGGAAAACTTAGAAAAACCGCAGCTTTAAAAACGTTGTATTTATGTTTGTGGTCGCTTTTGAAGCGGCCGCAAACATAAATACATTAGTGTTGGAAAACGCTGCGGTTTTTCTTTCCAGGTTTCTCAGGCTCCTCCGCCTCGGAGGAGTCTGAGAAACTCGGAAAGAAAAACCGCAACGTTTTCCAACACAACCGCGTTGTTTCTGCCTGAATCTGCTTTCCCATTTGGGGCTCTCGGGCTCCCCACAGGGAGCCCGAGAGCCCCAAATGGGAAATCAGCTGCAGGTAGAAACACTACGAGGCATGTAAACATAACCGCGTGTGTTTCTGCCTGCTGTGGCTTTCACTTTGGGTCTCCGGTGCTCGCTTCAAAACGACCGCAAACATAAATACGTTTTTAAAGCTGCGGTTTTATTTCTAAGTTTTCCGGGCTCCTCCAGCCTGGAAAACGTAGAAAAAAAAAACGCAGCTAGTGCTTATTTTTTTTAAAAAAAATAGCACTTACCGAGATTCAGCTTCAGCTTTCCTGCTCTGGTCTCCGGTCCCCGTCCTCTGCCTACAGCACTAATGAAGGGAAAACCACCCAGCGGTAGCCTTTGTTTACTACAGCTGGCTGGCTTTTCCTTCATTAGTGCCGCAAAAGCAAAAGCCAGCACAGGAGGGCCTCCATTTCACAAAATGGATGCGCCCATGTGCTTGCTTTTGTGAATTTTGAGCTTGAATAGCTTAAAATTTTACATAGGAAGTTTTAAAACGGAGAATGCTAGTATTTTTTTTTTTAGGTTGCCTATCTATTTTTTAAATACATTTTTTTACTAGACCATCCCTTTAAGCATTTAAAGAGGCTGGTGCAGAGCTTCAGTCCACTTCTTCCCTCCCAATGTCAGCGTAACATATTTGATGCAATGCTGCCACCTAAAGGCCAGCCATGCACAGTGAACCATATTAGCCAATTATTGCAAAGTATTGTTGTGGTAAATGACAAATAAAGTTTCAAACAACCCAATACTCGCCACACGGTTGATTACCATGCATATGGTACTAGCTTTTCACAAACAAATCTCACCAATGCGAGTGGGCGAGTAGATTTCACGTACCCAGAATTCGCTTTTCATATCCCCCCTCTTCACTACATCACTTCGACTTTTGTATACCGAATTCTTTATGAAAGAGTCTGCCATTTCTATTGCTTGGTTTGCCTCGCACACAAGCAAACTTATTTGAATCGGTTTGCTTCACATCTTTTACCCTCCATTGCAAATTCCTGACTCCCTACAATCTCCTTTTGCTTTTATTCACTAAGCAGTCTTTCAGACCTCGTTTCTCTTTTCCCCTCTTCCACTCCATGTTCTCTGTTTTTAAAGCAACCAATTCATTCTCCATGTTGAAGTTCAATCCTCAAATGCTTCTTAATGCTTTTCACTTAATGTGCTTGGCTTTGCCTTACCCCCCCCCTTTTATAAACCACATTCTTTCCTCATCACCTACACTTGCAGTTTATTTCCCTTATTCCATAACACTAAATCAGCACTCGTCATTCAGGAAAAAAGCTTAGGCTACAGAAACAAACTCCAACCGTTTGAGACCAACTGCTTTTGTCAATCATTTGCTGTACTCGTTCTTTTAAAACACAGAAGCAACCAACTCCATTCCCCATATCATGTTCACATCTCTCAATCACCCCCTCAGCCAGGTCAAACTTTGCAGCACCCCACCCCAGTAAACATAATGCACACTTTTGACATTTATCTTTAACACATCACAAGCTACTGGAGTACACGACCCCTTCAACATCTCAAATGTACCCGACATCTGTATTTTGCCCTGCATATAAAACTAAAGCTGTTCCTCTGCTTGCAAGTGATTACCTTGCTTTTCTGCCTCACTGAATACTCTTCTTTACTTCTCTTACTAGAATTATCTGAAGCGGTCCATACTGGATTCTTTTCAACATGCTTTCCAGGTTATTTCCGAGTCTGTTACATAATTAGCTCTTGGTACCCGGCCATAGCTCTCAACCATTTGTGTCGCAAAGGCGGGTGTAATCGCCCGATTTTGTTTTTGGCGGGTGAGAGGCCCATTGGAATGAATGGGCTTGCAGGAGGCGTGGCGGGTGAGTCAGCCCTTCACAAAGCGGGTGACACCCGCCACAAGCGTGTGAGTTGAGAGCTACGGGTACCCCTGTAGCCGATCTCGTGATCTCCCAGGTAGGCACTGCTACAATTTCCTCTGGTGTCCCCAAAGGTCATGCTTTTGGTGCTCCTTAGTCTTCAATGTACAATTATTTCCCAGCGCACCTATCGTCACTTCGGTTGCACGATCTTGTGCCTTCCAAAAGAACAATTCAATGATCCTCACATCATTTTAACTCCTCCTTATCTTGTCAAACTGCCTCTCCACTGTAAATCTTGGGTATGTAACCATTCGTTACACCTTCATCCTAACACAGATTTTTTCCTTATAAATCGGTTTGCTTACCAACGTCCCGATTTCTAAATTACCTCCTCACTTCATTCTCCACAGGCAATCTGGGAGTAATCTGTGAACCCTCGGTTCTAAGTGATCCGACTGCGGCTGAATTTGCCGCGGATGGAACGTTCGCATGCGAAAGGTGCGAACTACCAAAAGTTGCACCCTTCTCATGCGAACACACATACATATTCACACCTACAACACACCAATAACACACCCCCACCCACACCCCAAACAAACCCCACTTTCCTTCTTCACGCTGGGTCACTGCGGAGCCAGTTCCCTTTCACTTCTGTGATCGGGAACCGGCGCCGCAGGGTCCTTTTCTTTTCTTTAACAGAAGGCTGTGGGGGGGTGTTCCCGGCAACCCCTGCTCACTATACTATAAAGTTTAGTGAGCGGGGCGATGCGGGGGACAACCCTCCAGCCCCCGTTTTTTATTTTTTACAATGCTACCACCAAAGGAATGAACCTTTGGTGTTAAAACCTTTGGTGGTAGCATTTTTAGACCTAAAGGTTCATGCGAACCATTAGATTCGGTCAAAACGACGAATACCGAACCCTCATCTTTCACGCATCTCTTCTATTTTGAAAACATCTATCAATTTCAGAATATCTGAATGATCTGCTGTTTAGTTCTTTTCCATTGTACAAAATGTGTCGAAGCATAATTTACTACTAATCCCCATTCCTATTTAGACATCCTGTTTATTATGCATTTCTCAAGCAGTCGGTTTCAGACATATTCATGTGTCTCTGCTTCCTTTTCATCTTCTTCAAACTAGAATTCCTGTTTCTTTTGGGTATTCTAGGGTCACTTGTTGGGGCCCTTCCACGTTTTGGTTCGTCCCTCTACCCACTGCTTTTTTGTCTCTTAATCTCTTTTTGGTGGCATATCGTCCCTTATATGTTATTTATGGAAAAATGTTGGTGGGTTGCACCTAAGGTGCCCAGAATAGTGGTGCCTCTCGGGCAACCCATTTCTGCCCTAGAGTGATTGTGACAGTATAATTTCATTTTAGGGAATAAGTTGTTGGTCGCTGTGCTTTAATTTTGGTTTCACCAAGGGTGCAACCTTTATAATGCATTGGTAGCCCAACGCACCTTTTTGGTGGCAATTGGGGTACCAATGGGATGGAATTTTGAAAATCCTACGCCTAGCCATTTTGTTTTCTATGGCTTCTCCTGGTCTAAATGGGCACAGGGTGGCCTCAAAATGGAGGGTCTGACCAAGTGGGCTCTGTGAGTGATTCATGGCAGCCCTCATACTGGTTCTCACTGGTCTAGGCTATGAGAGGTCCCTGGACTAGCCAACTCATTTTCTGTGGGGGTGGCTTTGGCTGAGTGTTAGAGTAGCGCTTCCTTTAAGAGTGAAATTCTCTCCACATGTTGACCCTTTTTACCTCTTTTTGGTATCTCGTTTTGGAGTCATGCTTTCCTCCAACTTTTCTGTGTTGGGCAAGATTGTATGTAGTAACCTTGTGGGAGACTACACCAGCCTTATCCTCTTGGCAATAGATAACCAACTATTGGTACAGGTCTGTACTACATAAGTTGGTAGAGTGACTGAGCAGCCAGACATATCAAGGGGGGGGGTAATTGTGAGCTGTAGAGATGCAACATAGAGATCTACAGTTACAACACTTATACTCAAGGTTGTCTAGTAAAATGACATGCATTACTTACCGTAATAGCATTTCTGATGATTGTATCTGCTTAGATTCACATGCTGTCCATATAGTTCGACATCCAGTGGTAACCGCGTAGTATTGCATTTTGTCTTTCGAGGATCGAAGGGGGACGTCGACATGGGTGTGCCTGTAACACTATCCCTAACGTGACGTGTAGTGTACCCAAAATCCCTCACGCGTCGAGGTCCCTTTAATTGCATTTTTTCTGCTATGAGGGAGCCTAACGACTATCGTGAGTGAATACATAAAAAAGAGAAAGTATTAAAACGTCTATAGTCCTTCCACCGAGCGGGGAGGAAGGGTGGGCGCATGTGAATCTAAGCAGATACAATCACTAGAAATGCTATTACGGTAAGTAATGCATGTCTTCTGATGCTTGTTAATCTGTTTAGAATCACATGCTGTGCATAGACTAGCGAGTAGTACCTGGGGTGGGAGGTGGGTTGTGAGAAGGAACAGTAGTGAAAAGATGTCTTAGTACTGCTTGTCCTACCTGAGAATCAGAACTAGAACGAGAGTCTAGTCAATAGTGCTTTGTAAAGGTATGTACAGAACTTCAGGTTGCCGCTTTGCAAATGGTCTCTAGGGGGAACATTTGCAATGAATGCTATGGAAGCCCCGGTGCCTAGAGTAGGGTGTGCTCTAGGCTTTAAGGGCAGTTCTCGCTTAGCAAGAGTGTAACAGAGTGGGATGCAATTGAAAATCCACCTTCTCTACCAGCTGTCACTGAAACAAAAAACCGGTTTGTCTTTCTTAATGGTCTAGTCCTTTCCAGGTAAAACAGGACTGCTCTGCGCACATCTAATGTGTGTAGGTTTCTTTCAGCCACGTTCGTGGAGTTCTGGAAGAAAGTAGGCAGTTCTATTAATTGGTTCACATGGAACTTGGAAATAAACGTAGGCGCAAATCGAGGGTGAGTGTGCAGAACCACCTCATCTCTGAGCTGTACAAAAGGGTCTAGAACTGAAAGGGCTCGTAGTTCACCAACACTTCTTGTAGAAGTGATAGCCACTAGGAAGGCTGTTTCATAGGTAAGATCCGTAAGGCTTGCTTTATGCATGGGCTCAAAGGGAGACCCCATAGGTCTAGTCAATACCACACTTGGGTCCAATCTGGGAGCCGGGTTAGAAATGGGGGGGGGGAATCCTTTTAACCCCTTCCATGAAAGCCTTAATAACTGGTATTTTCCACCACAACACCTTCTGTTGTGAGGTAGTGTAGGCTTACAGAGCAGCTAAGTGACCCTTCAGGGAATTAAAAACCAGGCCCGAGTCTAGTAAGTGAGTCAGGTACAATACAATGCGAGTAGGAGAGCAGTCAATGGAATCGACGCCCTTGGCATTGCACCAGATAAAGCGCTTCCATTTACTGGAGTAGCAATATCGGGTGTTCGGTTTCCTCGCCTCCCTAAGTATGTTCATGCATCTCTGAGGAAGCTGTAGGTGCTCGAACTCTATGACCTCAGGAGCCAGGATGCTAAGTTCAGGGTTTGCAGACATGGGTGAAGTGTTTCCGCCTTGTCTTGAGATAACATGTTGTATGGGCAAGGCAGTTTCATTGGAGGAGATAGAGACATCTCCATTAGATGAGATCCAGGGTTGGCGGGCCCACATGAGGGGCCACCAATATCATGGTGACTGGTTCCTGGTGCATCTTGTGCACAATTTTGTCGAGTAGGGGAGTTGGAGGGCGGAGGGGGGAGGGTTTAGCGTAAACAAATTTCCCCAACCATGTTATCCAGAGACTGTTCACCTTGGATCGGTTCAGGGGGTACCTGCAGGCACAATCTTAGTATTGAGCATTCTCCAGAGTTGCGAACAAGTCGATCTCTGGGCAGCCCCATTGTGCGAAAACATTGGAGACGATGTCTTTGTGTAGTCGCCATTTGTACTCTACTTTACGGGCAGTCTCTGCTGAGCACATCTGCCAGAAGATGGAGTTCCCCTGGAACGTGTTATGACAACAGGAACATCCTGTGTTTGAGAGCCCATTTCCAAATGTTCTGGGACAGTTTGGATAGACCTGGAGAGTGTGTGCCCCCTTGCTTGATCAGGTAGTACATGGCTGTGGTGCTGTCTGTGAAGATCAGGACTGTCTTCCCCTGTAGCTGTGTCTGAAAGGCTTTCAGTGTTTTGAATACGGCTAACAGCTCCAACAGATTTATGTGATTGGATGCTACTTCTGAAGACCACAGGCCAGGCACCGTCTGCTGAAGCAGGTGAGCCCCCCCACCCGTGAGAGATGCGTCCGTCGTGAGAGTGGCTTCCACTGCGGGGGTGGTGAAGGCTTTTCCCTTTATGAGGTTTTCCCTCGCCCACCACTGCAGAGAACGAGGGCTGTCGAGACAACTACTAGATCGTCCCATTGTCCGCTGGTCTGACACCAGTGGCTGTTGAGACACTCTTGCATGGGACGCAGACGCACCTGAGGAACTAACTAAATGCAGGACGCCATCATTCCTAACGGTTGCATGGCCTTGTGTACAGTCACCTCCCAACCGGCTACATACATACTGAGGGATCTGAAACTGCATGTTTTGAACCCTCTCGTTGGAGGGGACGATGAGGCAGTCTATGCGAATCAGAGCCCCTAGAAACTGACTTGACTGGGGTCTGGGCTGGATTTCTTCTCGTTGATGGAGAATCCCAGGCTGAATAAAAGGTCAATCGTCTTTTGAGTGTTTAACAGGCATGTTTCATAGGAATCCCCGGTTATAAGCCAGTCTTCGAGGTAAGAGTAACCAGAACAGATTCTCTGTGCAGGTACGCTGCTGCCTCTGCCAGTACCTTCGTAAACACCCTTGGTGCTGAGGCAATGCCTAAGAGGAGTACTTTGAACTAATAGTGCTTGTCCTCCATCGTTAACCTTTTCTGTGCGCTGGCAACATTGAAATATGAACGTATGCATCTTTCATATCCAATGTTGCCATGTAATCTCCCTGCATCAGCAGAGGGATTACCTCCTGCAACGTGACCATATGAATCATTTGACAAATTTGTTCGCTGGGCTCAAGTCTAGCACAGGGCGTATGGTGAGATCCTTTTTGGGTACAAGGAAGTACACTCAATAAATACCCTTGTTTACCTGTAGAAGAGGGACAACTTCTATGGCGCCCTTTTCCTGCAGGATCGCGTCAGGCGTTTTGATTTCGTCGGTCTGAATTGAGGTGGTCGGCAAAACTCTATGCAGTACCCATGGGCGATGGTCTTGAGTACCCACTGGTCTGTTATCCCCTCTCATGCATGAAGGAATGAGGTTAGGCGTCCCCCGACCGGGGAGGCATGGGAGGGGAACCGGATCAGAGGGTCATTTCTGACCCGAGGCCAGGGAGCCTCTGGGGGTGGAATTCCGGCTTCTACCCATCCCACGTTGTTGTCCTCTAGGTGGATACGTGGTGGTGTTAGATCCTTGTCCTGAGGACCAGTTGTTTCCTGAACCATACTGGTTGTGAGGGGAGTGAGATTGCCCACGAAAGGAACGAGAGCCGCCCCCTCGTTGGGAAGGTCTTTGGGTAATCTGGTTCAAGGTCTTGAGTCTCATGCTCCTTCTTTGCTGTCTCAAGTGCCTCATCAGCGGCCTTGCCGAACAAGTTGGTCTCCTCAATAGGCTTGTTTACTAAGGACGCCTGGGTTTCAGGCTTAAACCCCAAGTTCCTCAACCAGGCATGACGTTTTAGTAGGGTACCCTGGGCCAAAGTCCTGCCCGCTGTTTCAGCAGCGTCCAAAGTATTTTAAAGAATATTGTGGTTCACCTGCTTGCCCTCAGATAAGTTTGCAAGCAGACGAGCGCCACCGGTTCACGGACCTCTTGCAGCAGGTTCCATTGGACATCCGAATAGCTAGCAAACAGTGTGGTGTTGTTGGCTAGGCATGTGGAGAATGCTGCAGCAGTCGTAACCCTCTTTCCAAGTGTGTACAACTTTTTGCATTCTTTATCAGGCGGTGTCTCACCTGTGGACAGGGGGACACCCGCCCTCTTCCTCATTGTCTTAACTACCAGGGAATCCGGAGTGGCATGCCCCCTAATGTAAAGGCGGTTGGTAGGAGAAGGCTGAAACAACTTCTCTACTTGGGATTAACCACCCTGGTCTGAGTGGGCATTAACAATGAAGGAGCCAGACGTCTCTTAATGGAGTTCAGTAATGGAATGGCCTGACTGGCAGGAGGCTTTTCCTTTAGTAGGTCTTCAACAAAATCTGAATCCGGCACAGCCTCATGTGTGGCGATTTGGAAATGTTCTGCAGCCTTCTTTAAGATAGCATTAAACGCCATTTGATCATCAACAGGCAAAGCCTGACAGACTGGCGTGGTAGGAGGGGAATCCATACACAGGGTGTCCGGATCCGGGGTAGGGGACGCCCAAGGTTGATCATCAACCAGATGGTTGTCCTCCCAACCCTCCATGGGATCTGCAGGATCAGTGAGGTCAAAAACATTTTCCTCATGAGGAGCATCAAAGGTCCTCTAAAACTTGGCCATAGGCGTATAAGGGAACTCCTCACAAGGCCTCTTTGGAGCAAACCTCTGAGAATTCTACAAACTTCTCCAGTCTGTTCATGCACCTCTCAAACTTCTCTGGTCCATGATGATGAACCAGAGGAGAAAAGGGGTCTTGCTGACGAGTTTCCTCTAGAACATCTAGATTTTTCTCCTAAAGTCTTAAATATGATACATGGCATTTATAACACGCCTATACACAAGTGTTTCAAGATGAAGACAAAGGGCTTTCAGAGTACTCCTTTTCGAAGTTCCAGGCGTTGCAACGTGTCTTTCGATGCATCTTTAGACCTTTCCTTCTGTTTTGACGTATCTTTCAACTGTTCCTTTTGTTTCACCTCTGAGGCGATCCTTGCAATACCATTGTTGATGCTCGAGGTTATAGGGAGGTGTGTAGGTTGAGCTGGTGGCTGCATGACGGATTTCGGTGCAACTGGGGCCTTAAGCTGTTTCAGCGCTTTCTTCCGAGGCGTCTCGACGGCCGTGTGTGTTGTGGTGCCAGCAACCTTACTTTTGGACTGCCCGGACGCATGCCGCTGTCGCGGGGAGGGCTGCCAACCATGAAGATCAGCGGGCACCGCCGAAGAATCCAATGTGCCCATTGGCGCTTTGGAGCGCTTCGACTGGACTGCCGAAGCAGAACCGTGGGTTGTGTGGGAATCTGGTGCGTCCCTGTCACCAGGATGTACAGTCCCCATAGCAGGACTCTCGCCGTGCCTATCTGTGCCGGGGACGGACGCGACGGAGCAAGAACTCTCCGCTGTAAGGTCAATGGCCTCCGAAGTGGGGCCTTGGTCATCGCTAACCTCGTCACTCAGCAGTTGTGGCGGTGGAGGAATTACTCTCGCCTTCGACATACCGTAGGCCGCCCACCGCTTCAAACGGTGCTCATTAACAGTTTTGGGACGCAGGAGCTTGCAGGCCACACAGGACGCCTCGTAATCGAGGGGAAGACACCTATTGCACCGTCGGTGCTGGTCTTTCCACAGAAATGTTGCCTTACAGGAAGGACAAAATCTAAATGGAGTCCTGTGCATAGCACAGGATTTGATAGCGATGACAAACTCAAGGGAACAAAGAGGGGAAAAGGAAAGGCATTCTCGAAAAGAATAGGACCACCCAGACCCCACTATCCCTACTGTACAGGTAGGACAGAAGGCCCCGCCACGTGGTCGGCAGCGCTGACCGGATCAACAGCCGTCGAAGTTCCATAGTCAGCAGTCTTCGGCGGTGGCACAGGAATCAACCGTTGAGAAGAGTGATAATAAGAACAAACGACCAAAGGCCAAGGAATAACAATAACGCAATGTTTTATGAAGAGCTCCGCATTAAGGCGACCAGATCGCTGGGTGGAAAAAAACAATCTGAGGGACCTCGACGCGCGAGGGATCTTGGTACACTACACGTCACATTAGGGATAGTGTTACAGGCACGCCCATGTCGATGTCCCGTTTCGATCCTCGAAAGACAAGATGCAATACTACGCGGTTACCACTGGATGTCAGACTATATGCACAGCATGTGATTCTAAGCAGATTAACAGGCATCAGAAAATTATTTAACAGTCAGTTTTAAAATAAGCTTTATTTAGAAAGGGCAATGTGTTAAGCAGAATTGCATGCAGTACCCTCTGGGACCACCACATACAATTAGGAATACAGGTGTAATCAAAACCAACCTTTGGTATAAGTGTGTACTACACAGTTTTTTGTGGCAAGAGGGAATATGAGCAGTAAAAGGATGTTACACAGAGGGATTACAATCACAGTGGTTCGAGTAGGAAATTACATAGGTTTCTTGGTAAAATACTTATTAATTTATTACACAGTCATTTAGAAAACATCCACTATAAGGAGGCTACTTAATATCATACGTAAATACACTTCAATACCAAACCAATAAGTTTGAGTAAATTAGGCTCCCCTGAAATAGGAGAAAAATGGCATTTCAGTTACTTTAAATGGGAGTAAAAAGGCACAAGTTAATAAAATAGACCACAAATACTTTCGTAGGCAGTGCAAATACTTTCAGTTCACTAGAGGACTCGATTCAGTTCAATAGGCCTAGGCCAAAGTCAATGGGCTAGTGTCTTGGATAGGAAAGAGCAGTTCTGGTAAAGTCTTTGCCAAAATTCTCAGAAGTAGTTTGTATGAAAAAGAATCATATGTTGGGTCACAAGCTGATTAGGCCTGCAAATTGGGAAAGTTTCACGAACTTTCACTGCGAGAGGTTAAGTTCTCTCAATCGGGTTGGCACAGTAACTTAAAATGATGAAAAGATGCAGCTGAAGGTGTTGGTTCCTGGCAGTTCCTGCAGATCTCGCTGTTCCTGAGCCTCGGTCGTGGGGACAATAGGGAGGACGTCAGGGGACTCCTGCACTGCACAGGGACTGGTAAAACAAGATGGCAAAAATGGAAGATCTTCGGTTCGAGTAGCTGTTAAGCACACAAGCTGGTGTCCTTCCCCCTGGTTAATCCGAACCAGCTCAGTGAATGGTATCCAGGTGGCTTAGGAGTGGATTGGTCCCACCAACTCGTCCTTGAAGGGTCTTTTTGTCGAGATGAACTTGGCAATTCTGACTTGCAGCAGGGCTTCACCGGGCAAACCAACGGTCCAGGAGTTGCAGCAGCCGTCCTCTTCCAGCTCGGCTTCGGTTATTTCCTTCCAGTGGTCGACTGCTTTCCAGTCCAAGAGACTAGCCTTTTAAACAGTTTTCTCCCTTTCATTCCAGCCTAGCTGTCCTTGCTGGAGAGTCAGCCAGCCAATCACGCCAGAGTGCATTTGGGTCTTCTAGGAGACTAAGCACAGGGAGTTTCAGGCATCTCCCTCACTTCCTGCCCACCCCAGACACCAGTTTCGGTCTTCAGTCTTGAAGCATGCCGAAGTCAAAGAAGCAAAGGGACCAAACCTGGTTTGGGGCGCAGAGAAACAATAGAAGGATCTTTCCAAAAAAGAAAATGGCGAAAAAATAAGGGTCTAGGAATTTAAAAAGACTAGTAAAGTCAATTTAACCTTACATTCTCTTGGAAACAGTAGTTTATCCCAGAGTAGGTATTTAAACCTTTCGGAAGTCTAAAAGATATCCCAGTGTCACTGGGACTGAGGGTGCTGTGTGACATGAAAAAGATGATGCCTATGGAGTTATCTAAAACTCCATAATCAAAGAACACAAGAGTAAAACACACATCAAAATACGAGACTGGGAAGAAAAAAAATCCAGCAAAGTTGCTGGGGGGCTCTAAGGTGAAGGGAATTAGCACTTTTGAGAATTCTCCCTAACAGCAACAATAAAATACACTTCAAATATACTTCCTCAGATTTACATTAGTAGATACCCTTTTGGCATGTGCCACCCACTTCCTACACCCTGAGGTGACTTCAATAGCTAGGACATTGTGGACATTGATAAATCACTTTTGACACTTAAACGCAATACTGAGGTTTTGGAAGAGGAAAACATTAGGGAAGGAAATTAAGGTTAACAAGTTCTCTTAACAGGCAAGTACTTTACAATCCCCCAATGAAGTATTGGGTAAACCCTTTCCCAGCAAATACAAATAACTTGGGTACCACCTATGAGGGACAGTTGAACACAAAGTCAATGGGAGAGAAGAGTCTGCAGGGAGCCAGGGGAACTAATGGCAATTGAACAAAGTCTAGGAGAGCTGAGGCACTTCTGGTGGATAGCACAAAAGTCTTGCACAATGTTATATAGAGAGGTTGTAGAAAAGAATCACTGTTGGGCCACAGGCTGCAAGGGTTGTGAAAGCAAAGCTGCAAGAAACTCTGCAGAAAAGCAGCTACTGTAAGTCTCCAGTGGAATAAACAAGCTACTGACCAAAAAGGTAAAAACCCCTTCTGTCAAGACAGTACCTTAGTTTGGAAGAGAGGGACCTGTTGCAGTCCTGCAGATCCCGAGATCCTGGGCCTCAGTCGTGGGGACAAGAGGGAGGACGTCTGGGGACTCCTGCACTGCGGTTTGAAGGTCTGCAGCAGCAATGGGCTCTTTCCAAATGAGCAGCACATTGCCGTTTCAGCTACCGGTCAATAGCACCACAGCGGTTCTTGGGCATCTTATGGGCTCGCCTTGCTTCTGGGGTCCAGCACTCTGTTGAGGTGGCTCAGACTTGGGTCATCCTGCTTCGAGAGGATCCTTAGGATCTTCCTGGAGCTAGGGTCTGGCTTAAAGACAATGCATTCATTCCTGGTGTTCCTGTCTCCTGGCACTTGGTTCCAGCAGCAGCAGCAAACAAGTACAACAAGCAGGGAGAGGGGTTCCAGTCAAGTTCGTCTTGGGGTCGGCTGGTCCCACCAACCCAAGGGGAGAAGTTGTCAGTTCCGGGCTTCTCTAGTCTATACACAATTTGGAGCTTCAGCACTGCAGCAGGGCTTCACCAGGTAAACCAATGGTTCAGGAGGGTGCAGCAAGCTTCTCTTCCAGTTTCTTTGTTTGGATTTTTCATCCAGTGGTCGACTGTGCCTTCTGTCTAAGAGTCCTCGCCTTTTATGCAGGTTTCTCCCATTCATTCGCAACCTTGCTGTCACTCACAGAGCAGGGTGGTGTTGTTGGAGGACAGCCAGCCAATCACCTTTGGGTGCATTCAGGTAACCAAGGAGACTAAGCACAGGGAATTTCCCTCCCTTCCAAACACGCTGGAGCCAGAGGCGGGTTTCAGCACTGAAGCCCGGCAAAGACAAAACGAACAAACAAAGGGCCCAAACCAGGTTTGGCGCGCAGAGTAAAACTCAAGAAAGACCTCACAAGCAAGAAATGTCAAAAAAAGACGACCAGGCCATTTTGACAAAATGGGCACCCATGGGTGCAATACAGCAGCTGAGGATTCAGTCTGCGGTAAAAATGCACAATGGTAGGAATATTAAACCACTGCCACCAGCCATTAAAAGTTGTGAGGGTAACATAAAACATGTTACATGAGTAGGTAGGAAAAGGGGCTACTAAGTAACCGCCAAGTACTTCCACATAAGATGGGTTGTACTGGACCTACATAGGAAAAACAGGTATGTAAAGCCAATTTCACTTTGCTACACTTGGGAACAGTAGTTTACCCAAGAGAAGGTATTTAAACCTTGAGAGAAATCTAAAGGACTTCTCTGTGACACTGCACTGAAGGTGCCGGGTGTCACGATACAAAAGGTGATGCCTATGGAGTTTGTCAGACTCCACAACCAAAAGAAACGCAGAGTCCAGATCAGATCAAAAATACGAGAGTGAGAAAAAAAGACTCACTCCAGGATAGAAAATCAAAAAGTCCAGAAAAAGAGTTGGGGGTCTCTAAGGTTGAAGGGAATTAGCACAGAAAAGAGAATCCTCCCTAACATTCTGGCATCTACATTTTACAGATGTATCCACACAGCATTCTGTGCAGTTTTTCTGGAAGCTCCTAGAGCTTCCAGTGTATTGTTTCTTTATTTTCCTTTGGTGAGCACCCCATTACCAAGGCAGGGGGGTACTTGTTATCCTATCTGCGCTTTCGTTTGCGAGATCAGAGTACCCCCACCGTACATGGAGTGTTGAGGGGATCCAATGTATCCCTTACCTCACTTCTCCAGTAACTTCTTGGTTACTGTGACAAGTCCTTCCTTTCAGGCTGGTGGCAGTGTACCTTTTACATTACTTGCACAGAACTTTTATTGCAGACCGTCATCGCGACTGCTGTAGGAGACGCAAGGGTCACCATTGACCCAAAAGGAACAAGTTACTTACCTGTAACTGTTGTTCTCCAGCATGGGTCTGGCATTGATTCACATGCTCATGAATATTCCCCTTTGTCAGGCTGGGAATCCTCGGTAAAGAAAAATCAGTATCAGTTTCGTTTCTGATCTGTCTTTCGTAGTAGTAACCAATCACTGATCTCTGTGTCATACTGACCACAGCCAATGACTGCCATCTCCCTAAGCCCCGCCTCTGGCAGCCATCTTCAGATTTGGTAGCACGTGAAGAGGCAGTATGACCAAGTGAAGAGCCGCAGAGGGGTAGGCGAGAGGGTTCGCATGTGAATCCATGCCAGACCCATGGTGGAGAACAACAGTTACAGGTAAGTAACTTGTTCCTTCTCCAGAATGGGGTCTGGCATGGATTCACATGCTCATGAATAAAAGAATACATAGCAGTACACACATGCACAACCACGGGAGGTGGCAAAGGCTCAACATTAAGCAATTCTTACCTCCTCACCAGGCTCACCTTAGGCGAACAGGTTGCGCAGCACTGGTTGGCCGACCCTGGACTCCTCCCTGGAATCCCGATCGACGCAGTAGAATTTCGTGAAGGTGTGCGTCGACCTCCACATAGCAGCCCTGCAGATGTCCAGCAAGGGCACACCAGATAGGAACGCCGTGGTAGCTGCGATCGCTATGGTGGAATGGGCTCTCGGACGGCCAGGCAGCGGTCGATTTGCCAACCGATGACAGTACATGATATAGCCGGAGAGCCATCTGGAAATGGAAGCCTTCGAGAGAGCCTTCCCCCGATTGACAGATCCAAAGTTCACAAAAAGTTGTGACGTCTTCCGAAAACTTTCGTGCGATCCACGTAGAACTTCAGCGCTCTAGCCACATCCAGCAAGTGCAAAGTCCTTTCAGCCGGCGACGAAGGCGACGGGAAGAAAACAGGCAACACCAAGGGTTCATTGAGGTGGAAGTCCGACGGCACCTTGGGCATGAAGGAGGGGTGCGTCCTGAGCACTACCCTTGTGTCGTGAAAAGTCAAGTACGGGGGCTTGCAGGAAAGGGCCTGGATCTCTCCCACCTGTCGTGCGGAGGTGATGGCCACAAGAAACGCTGTTTTCCACGACAAGAACTTCAACAGAGCCGAGTGCAGAGGCTCGAACGGAGGTCCAATGACCTTGGGCAGCACCACGTTGAGCTCCCACGCCGGGGCCTTCACCGGCGGGAACGATCTGAACAGTCCCTTCATGAATTCATTCACCAGACGATGAGACCACAAGGACGTCCGTCCCGTGGTTCTGGTGTATCGGGAGATCGCAGCAAGATGAATCTTGATGGAAGCGTGCGCCAGTCCAGCCTTGGCCAGCGTCAGCAGGTACGGCAGTACTTGAGGAGCCGTAATCCGTAGAGGGTTAATCTTCTGTGCGTGGCACCAGACAGAGAACCTCTTCCATTTGTGTCCGTAGCATTTAAGAGTTGAGGACGCCCTGGCCTTTGCAAGAACCTTTCTGCAGTCGGCCGGTATGTCGTAACCTCCAAACTCTAACGCTGCAGATGCCAGGCCTGCAAGTTCAGCGACTTCGGGTCGTGATGGAGGATGGCGCCTCCTTCCCTGGAGAGAAGATCCGCGTCCACTGGCAGTTTGATTGACGGGGACGCTGACAAGTCCAGAAGGTCCGGGAACCATATCTGCCTCGGCCACGCAGGTGCGACGAGGATCATCCTGCACTGTGACCTCTTGAGCTGGTTGATGAGCCGGATCAGCAGCGGCAATGGAGGGAACGCATATAGGAACAGGCCCTCCCAGGGGAACGAGAAAGCATCGCCCATGCTCCTCGGCTGGGGAAACCTGCTGGCGAACCTCCGGCACTTGGAGTTCTGTTTGCGACGGTCGATCTGGGGTGTGCCCCACCGTCGGAAGAGGCGGTCCACTAGATCCTGTCGTAGTTCCCACTCGTGGCACAAGCGCAGCTCCCTGCTGAGCGAGTCGGCGATGGTGTTTTTTATTCCTGCCAGATGAAACGGCACCAGAAACATCCCTTGGGCGACGGCCCAATGCCACAGATCCTGTGCCTCCTTGGACAGGGCTGGGGATCTGGTACCGCCCTGCTTCCTGATGTAGAACATGGTGGTGGTGTTGTCGGTGAAGATCCTCACCACCTTGCCCTTGAGGGACGGAAGAAAGGACCCAAAACACTGCACGGAGTTCCAGGACGTTGATATGGAGGGACCTCTCCGCCGGCAGCCAAAGACCCCTCGCGTGCAGGTTTTCGGTGTGCGCTCCCCACCCTTCCAGGGAGGCATCCGTGGTCACTGTCTTCTGGTGGCCCGGGGTCTGGAAGTCCATGCCCGCCGTCAGATGCGCGCGGATGCCCCACCACCGGATCGCTCGTCGGAAACTCTCGTTGAGTTTGATCCTGTCCTCGAAGCTGCCCGTCGTCTGGATCCAGCGCGCGTCCAGGAACTCCTGCAACGGGCACATCCGAAGCCTGCACAGGCGGATGAGATAAATGCAAGAAGACATCATTCCGAGGAGGGACTTGATGGACCTCACCCTGGCCGTGTCTGCAACCAGCATCCGCTGCACCTTGCCCAAGATGGCCCTCGTCCTTTCCTCCGACGGAGAGGCCAGAAGCAACACTGTGTCGAGCTTTGCTCCCAGAAACAGTGCGTCTTGCGCGGGCACCAGGTGGGACTTGGTGTAGTTTATGGAGAATCCCAGGTCCGTGGGTAGTTGGACGGTCCTTGCCGTGTGCTCCGCGGCGAGCTCCTTCGTCTTTGATCGGATGAGCAAGTCGCCTAGGTAGGGGTAGACGTGGATCCCCTCTAGGCGCAGCCACGCCGCCACCGGTGCGCGTTGGCTCGTGGTTGATGGCGCCGGGGAGGATGCGCCCTGCCTGGCGCCCGTAGAGCCCGACCGTTCGGCGCTCCCGGTGCCAGCGGACTCGCGGTGCTTGGCCTTCTGTTGGACCCCCGTCGCTGGGGCGCCCTCAAAGGTCTTAGAAGACCGCTCGGACTTCTTCCTCTTCTTTTCGCCTGATGGGCTCTTCCCTTCCAGCCAGTTGGCGAGACGCAGATGGCGGTCCTTCATGGTCCGCTCCGACATATTGCCGCAAAACGCACAGTCCTTCTCCACGTGCATTTTGTCCTCATGCAGGCAGTAGAGGCAAAGGGAGTGTTCGTCCTCCTTGAAGACATTCTGAAGCTGGCATCCAGGGCAGACCCTGAACAGCTTTCCGGGCGTCGAGCTTCCCTTCTCCTGGGCCATGCTCGAGAAGGGCCTGAGAAACTTCTGGAGTCCTCCAAAAGCGTGGCTCGACGAAATCTTCACCCTTGAGGGGCGTAGAAGAATCCGACACGGGTCCCCGTTGATCGGATAAAGAAACGGTGGAGCTTGAAGCTCTTTTGACCGAAAGAGACATTTTTCCTAAGAAAAAGCGCGAAAAAAAGCACTAACGCTCGAGAGCAATAGCACGAGGATCTCAACACTTGAACGTGCGGTAAAAATCTGAAGATGGCAGTCATTGGCTGTGGTCAGTATGACGCAGAGATCAGTGATTGGTTACTACTACGAAACACAGATCAGAAACGAAACTGATACTGATTTTTCTTTACCGAGGATTCCCAGCCTGACGACGGGGAATATTCATGAGCATGTGAATCCATGCCAGACCCCATGCTGGAGAATGGTGGCTGTACTAAAGTCCTAACCAAGATGGCTTGTCCTTTATTAGGCATTCTTCTACCTACCTGTGTGGGTGAGGATCCTCCAGTTCCTTTGTCTTATTCTGGCTTATTTTGGAAAGCCCTCAAAGGGTCTTTGAGTGACTTGCAACACAGGAGGTGGGGATGATGAACCAAACACCCCAGTCCTTTGTCCTGCAGGGCGCCGGAGAGAAACAAGTTCTGACTGGTAGGCTGACTATCCCGATTGGACAGCCATCCCCAAGTTTGAATGGTGTATGGGACATGATTGGAGGGCTTAGTCAGTGTTCCTGCATAAACTGAGTTCCTGGTGCTGAAACCTAGAGTCGACTACTGAAACAGAAGAATCCGAATAAGAAGCCTGAAAGAAGATGCCAGCCACTTCAACTGACCGCCAGAGCCTGCCGAGTAATAGCTGCTGTCCTGAACTCAACTTTTGAGTGTCAGGGAAGATACAAACGAAACAACTTCCTCCCTTGGACTAGTGGGCTTAACCAGTCCCAAGGTACTGCATTTAGTGCCACCCCTGGAAGAGCTACAACCTCCACGGCCTGCAATTCACCAATACTCTGTGTCCTGTGCTTCATCACTGCGCATCATCTGTCAAAGCCCGATTTCGCCCGGATCCTTTTGGGCATCCTTCCAAGCCTGCAGTGACTCGAGCCAGCTCCTCAAAGTCCCCCCCATCCCCTCAGCCGAGACGAGGGCTGAGAAAAGGAGAAGAGTCACCAGCTGCAACAGTCTTTCAGCCGAGCCTGAAAAAGGCACCAACAAGGCAGCACTCAGAAGATCCTTTGCTGGGCGTCCGTCTTTCCCTTTCTTCTATTGCCAAGACCGAGAAATCTGTGACCAAGCCTACTGTTGCCTCACTGCTGCAACCGTCCTGCAGCAACTGCTTCTTCATCCGAAGGTACTGTCCCGTTATAAATTACCTGGGGGCTGCTTGCTTGATCCCAAGATCCTGGGGGCTGTAGATTGCTTGAATCTTGCACCCCTCCAGATCCCCTTCGGGTTACATTAGGGTGGACAACCCAATGTGACACAAGCCCTAGAAACCGCCTGCCTTAGGACATTGGTCTTTGGGGCAACCCTTCCAAGGAAACCTCCAAACTTCCTTGACTTAAGAAAAACCTAACTGTACTTCCCAGCAAACCTAAGAAGAGATCCTGCCAGACTATAGCATCCTTAACCGTGTTCTGCGTTTCCCGACTTTTCTGCTCATCTCCCAACCACTGGTGGCCTAATGCCCCCTCTGAACATTGTGAGACTCTTGTAAAATAGGGTTGGACTCTTTAAGACAGGCTGGAACACAGTTACTAACAGTTATAAGAAGTTGGAAAAGTTTGCATCTATGTTTCAGATGGTTTTACTATGTGATTCTATCATCTGAAAACCTATTCTGAAGTTACTACCCCTGTGGTTCATTATCTAAAGAATATCGACAGTTTCTGTCTATTGGTTTACTGTGGTAAAGTACTTACCAGACTTAAAAGTTATAACAGTGTGCTTAGTGTATAGAATGAATAACTATTTTTTATATATCCTGTAAGTGTATCATGGTTTCCTTGGACTAATTAGAGTTCTTCGTACCTCACTACAGGCCTACTCTCTACTTAAGACTAAGACTGGCTGCTCGCCATTCTACCACACCAGTATAACCCTGTTCACCTAAAGTGGGCTTCTCCAATTTCTGTCAGAAAGAAACTTGTGTAAAACTCCCCAACAAGGAGCATCAGCCGTTTTCCGCCATTGGCTGGGTGGCTTTTGGCCAAACAACTTCACATGGGTATTTAGGCTCTAACCTGCACCTAACTCGCTCACTTCCTGCTGTATTCCTGGAACCGAC
Organism: Ambystoma mexicanum; assembly: GCF_040938575.1. Classification (NCBI taxonomy): domain Eukaryota; kingdom Metazoa; phylum Chordata; class Amphibia; order Caudata; family Ambystomatidae; genus Ambystoma; species Ambystoma mexicanum. The sequence goes on from NC_090936.1 coordinate 593,425,499, forward strand.
GTGTCCGGTCTGCTGAAGACATTTTTCCCACACTCCTGCTGTTTTGGTCATTTTGAAATCCCTCACTTATCAATAATTGCTAAGTGCAGTGGCCTTGCCTTATCCTGGTTTGAGTTTTTGGCTGACAGAAGTTGTTAGGTTAAGAATTTGTAGAGCCCAAATGGTGTGGGACTTTACAAGACATCTCTTGGTATTAGGTAACCCACCTTTTAATATAGGCCTGTACTAAAAGTTGTAGTGTAACTGAGCAGCCAGGCTTATTTTAAGACGGGTAACGTGATCTGTAGAGCTGTACAATGGAATCAGTAAATACAGGTAACCAAGGAAACACTTACACACTTAATGTTATAGTATAAATATGTATTTATATATACAAATAAGGATAAATTAGACCATCTTTAAAAAGCAGCAACTAATAGTAACATTAAACCCAAAGTTAGGATTCAATTTCAACAAGAGCAATAAGGCAGACGAGTAGCTTTTCATATGTTACACATATTCCAGCACATTGAGCGACATCATTTGCGGTCAGTAACAACACTTATTTGTGATCACTTCTGCAATATTGAGTAATAAGGAGGGAAAAATTAGTCAGATCAGAACATACTTTGTAAAACAGTTAGATTCCCCCAGAGAGATGTAGGCAGTCTTTTATCCCAGCAATAATAGTGTTAAACAATTCTACACACACTACCAAAGCCAATAGGTTTAGAAGAGGGCCTTTAGGGAGCCAGGACAGCCAAAGTCAATGGGCTAGTTCAAAGTTCTGATACTCCCTTCTTAGAAAATGTTTTTAAAAGTCAGTACTTCAGATAGAAAAATCACAGAAGCTCAAGAGGTGCCACCTTGAAGAAGCAAAAGCTGAAAGGCAGTGCAGTGGAGGTCAACTCCAAAGAGTGTAAAATAGCACTCCACAAGCTAGGAAGCACCACAATTGGCAAAAGGTAGATGTACCCAAATTCCCACAGTGCCTGTGAACTGAAGAATTTGTTGCAGCTGGATGCCTTCCTGTTGCAGTGTAACAGACGCTTGTACCTGGTCCTTGGTCGTGGTGACTTAAGGGAGGATGTCTGGCGGGCTTCTGCGGCAGCACTCAAGAGAGGGGCTCTGCAGCAATAGATGTTCCTCGATTCCGAGGCCTTTTGTGGTTTTGGCACCTTTTTCTCAACGCCAAAGAAGAACGAACAGCTCTGGTTAGAAGTTACTGGATCACTCGCCAAAGTCCAGGACCGAAGGGACTCTGGATGAAGAGTTTCTGCTTCTGTAGGATCCTCTGGATGCCCAAAAAGCTGTGACCGGATTTGCACTTCCGAAGAAAATGCATTCTATGTTTGTCAAGGGTCCCCAAGCATTAGGATTCTGCAGCCTAGGAAAGTCGCAGCAAGTCGGGGGTTGCGCCAAAATTAAGTTTGTCTGAAGGCTAGTTTGTCCCACCAGCCCAAGGGAGAAAAATCGGCCCATACAGGTCTTCCCAATCGAAAAGAAAACTGGGTCAACACAGCGGTAGGGCTTCTTCTGGCACTTGGAGATCCAGGAGGGTGCTGCTGGGGTCTCTTCATGTCTTCTTCGGATGTTGTCCTCCAGTGGTCGACTCTGCCTCTAGTCCAATTTGGGATGAGACACAGACGTTTCCTACACCCTGAGGTGACAAATAACTAGGACACTGTACATTAATCTATCACTGGTACATTAAGAGCAATACTGAGTTTTGTGTAAAGGAAAAGGGTTTAAGAATAAAGCAGGAGATCAAACAAATATTCTGAAGCAGGTAAGTACTTTTGAACCCTTGCCCCCACAATGCAAAGTAAGTTGACCCTTTCCTGGAGGAAAGGTAAGGCACAAAGTCAGAGGGAAGAAGAGTCTCAGGGAACCAGGCCAGCCAATGTTAATTCAGCAAAAGTCTAGGTGAGCTGAAGCACTTCTTGCAGTTAAGTAAAAGTCTTGCACAATGCACAATGTTTTAGAAGTCTTTCTAGTAAAAGTAGAAAGGCTACACAAGAGGCAAGTCCTTAGTTTCACAGTACCTTTGGTTAGAAGAAATGGTTCCAGCTGGCTTCTGTTCCTGTGTAGCTCTGTGGATCCTGTTGTTCCTGGACCTCAGTCGTGGGAACAAGAGGGAGGATGTCTGGGGACTCCTGCACTACAAATTGAAGGTCGGCGGCATTAGTGGGCAAACTTTGATTCAGCGGCACTTCGCGGTCTCAGGTAGTCACATCTCTAGCAAATGGCACCACTGCGGTCTCTCAGATCCCACTCTGGACTTTCCTTGCATCTGGGGTCCAGCACTCTGTTGTGGTGGCTCAAGCTTGGTCAGTCCTGCTTCCTGGGAGTTCAGAGGATCTTCCTGGAGCTCGGGTCAGACTAAAGACACTCACTCGATTCTGGTGTTCCTTTCCCTGGTGCTTTGGTTCCTGCAGCAGGAATGGAAGTACAGCCAGCTCTGAGAGGATTTCCAGATGAGCTCATCTTCGGGTCGATTGGTCCCACCAACCCAAGCAGAGAAGTTGGCCTTTGCAGATCTTCTCTAGTCGAGGCGAATTCAGAGCTTCAGCACTGCAGCAGGGCTTCACCGGGCAAACCAACGGTCCAGGAGTTGTAGCAGGAGTCTCTTCCAAGTTCTTCTTTGGATTTCTTCGTCCAGTGGTCGACTCTGCCTTCCAAGCAAAAAGCCTTGCCTTTTATGCAGGTTTCTGCCATTCATTCGCAGTCTAGTTGTCAATCACACAGCAGGGTGGCTGTCCTCCAAGGACAGCCCTCCAGCCAATCACCATTGGGTGCTTTCCTGTAACCAAGGAGACCAAGCACAGGCAGTTTCGGGCACCTCCCTTGCTTCCTGCCCTGCTAGACACGCTGGAACCAGAGGCGGGCTTTACTCGTGAATCCCACCAAAGACAAAAAACATATAAAGGGACCAAACCTGGTTTGGCGTGGAGAGTGAATCTCAAGAAGGAGCTTTCCAACAAGAAATGGCGAAAAAGAAGACTACCGCCATTTTGACAAAATGGGCACTCATGGGTGTCTTACTGCGGCTGCAATTGCAACCCGCGGTAAAAACACACAATGGTAGTAAAATGTAAACCACTGCCACTAGCCATTAATTGTAGAAAGGGTAACATAACATGTTACATGAGAAACTAGGCAAAGGGGATACTAAGTAACCCCTCCAGCACCCTATTGTAAAATCGTGTGTGCTGGGTCTAGAAAGTTACAAAGTGTACTCAAAGTCAACTTCACTTAACTGCTCTTGGAAACAGTAGTTTCCAAGAGCAGTTAAGTGATTTTTAAACCTTTGGGAAATCTAAGAGACTTCCACGTGGCACTGCACTGAAGGTGCAGTATGACAATGTAAAGATGATGCCTATGGAGCTTGTCAGACTCCAAAGTCAAAAGAAACACTGGGTCCAAATCACAGAAAAATACTTGAGCGGGGAAAAAAAGTCTCTCTCTCCAGGTTAGAAATCAAAAATCCTGAAGTCCAGCAAAAAAGAGCTGGGGATCTCCAAGGTAGAAGGGAATTAGCACATTTCTGAGAATTTTCCTTAACACAAACACACTGGAGCCTGGACGGGCATCAAGGCTGAAGCCTGCAATGGGCAATATGCACAACAGACTCAAACCTGATTCAAACAACAGAGTTAAAGCCTAGAAGGAACTAACTGACAAGAACTGGCGAAAAACGAAGACAGGTGCCATTTTGGGAAAATGGTCACCTTTGGGTGATGTACTGCAGCAGAGGAATCAGCCTGCAGATACATGGTACAAGGTAGTAAAAAAGAAACCACTGCCACCAGCCATTCAAGTTAGTTTAGTGTAAGGACTAGTTACTTACCTGTAACTGTTCTCCAGCATGGAGAACAACATCCGATCACCCCGACGCCGCGCCTGGAGGAGTGGGCAGGAGCCTTCCCTCCTCCCCCAGCAGCCCGCCGGAGTAGAGACGACCCCTCCGTGTTCCTGCACCCGTGAAAAGTGAAGTGGTGCTCCTCATCTCCATGCAAGATTTTGCTCCAACATTATACCATAATTGCACTTAAACCCACTGAAATTGTGGTTGTGCATCCTTCCTCTGATATATATCGGATTTCCTCTGATATATATCGGATTTTCACTTTGCAGACACATGCAGACGCCATTATTACCAACGTGGTTAATGGCCGCTTGTCCGACGCCGGATCACTAGGACTTCCTGCAGCAGCCTGCCACAGCCACGGATTGGCTGGTGCAACCCGCACCCACCCTTCGACATCAAGGGCGAGCCTAAGGGCCTGTCTGCCCCTGTCTGCGGCGGGCCGCCGAACGACGAGAAGTTCTGATGCTCCTAATCCCTACAATCAAGTAAGTCCTACCTCCTCACCCCACTGAAGTCCCTGCATTTCGGCTGTTGAAGTTCTTACTTCCAGCAGGCTCATTGTACTGACACTTCAAATGATCCCAAATGACGAGGTAAACTCGTACTCTTTGGTACTGCGAGGCTTTAATTGCCATAACTTTAATAAGCCACCATCAGGTCCCAGACGTACAAGGGGACTAACACGCACTGCAGTTGCCTGCCCAACCTATTGCACGGACTATATTGTTACGATCCCCATCCAGTTCGTCCACCCCACAGTCATCACGCCTCCTGGCTGTCCCTGTTCAACACAGCTTTCGTTTCGTCACAGTAGCACACAAAAATCTAGGCACTCTGCAGGCACTACGCCCTACTGTACGTCATATCATTGCTGCCGTGTTTCTCACCTGTATGTCCTCATATTGCTCGCTACCTCCTGCTGCTTTACTAACCATTGTAAGTAAATCATTGCAATACACTAACTGTAATTGTTATTTTGCCAGATTCTAGATGTTATGCCATTTCTCACTTCTTTCCAGCTGTAAATTGTGCACAATGTCAGTAATAGTTACTAAACTGTTATGCTATTCTCATTCTGCTCATAGTTAGCAATCTAATGGCATTGAGATGTTCACTTGCACCCCTCAAAACAGTGTTAGTTCTGAAGACTATATAGGTCTGCCTTGGAGCATACACGCCAGTGCCAAAACCCTACCTCCACTAATTCACAGCTATGTTTGGTTGGCTAACCCTCATCATGTTCCCGTTTAGTATTATCCCGAATAATACACCCTGCTTCGGAAGTCACTATGTCAATTATAAAGATGGACTTGCTAAACTAGCCTGCCCCCGCCACTACTCCATCCCTTGCCCCACTCCCTTTCTGCCTACACTGACACCCTTCTCTCAACACACTAACGGCAACAATTTCAGAAGCTCAAACCCCTGGGCACTCAGCAAAAAAAAAAATACTCCACTACACAGTGAACAGGAATCACATGTCCACGCCACTGAAGCCCGCTCCGTTTCCATCCTGGGGAGTTGCTAGAAATTATCGTTTAAGATCATGCACCAACCATCGTACCGAGTCGCTCACCCAACACTCTTAGCAAGATCCCGCCCATGGCTAATACCAGCTGTAGAAAACCGTACACCAACGACCCATTTAGCCCCTTTACAGTAGCTCCCCCTAGTCATAAACCCCCCACCACCATCTTTCAAGGTGCCATTATCAATGTGCGGTCCCTAGGAGCTCACGCCATTGAGATGCACAATCTCATTATTGATCTTAAACTAGACTTCTTAGTAGTCACTGAATCCTAGCTCCACCAAGCATCTGGACCTCTACTATCTCTAGCAATCCCCCCAGACTATACCATACTTGGGACGGACAGATCCCACTCACACGGCAGAGGTGTAGCCATCATATCCGAGAAAGACCTCCACTTCAGATACTGTCCCATTGAGAATATTACGGGCTATGAATTACTCCTAGCTAAATTTACCCCTAATGATAAAAAACTACAATCAACTTTATAGTAGCCTATAGAGCCCCCAACTCCAATAGTGACCCAGAAGTAGATCTACCACTACTACTAGCCCCAATGCTCAAACCCAAAACCAAATGTGTCCTCTTAGGAGGCCTCCTTCGGATTCAAGGATATCCTAGATACTAAAGCAGTTGCATTACACGCCTCACTAAGGGATATGAATTTTACGCAACTAGTGGATGCCCCAACCCATTCTAAAAAGGTAGAACACTTGATTGGATCTTAACTCTCAATACGGTCATAACTATAGAGTCCATTACTCCTCTAGCCTGGACAGACCATTATAATATCAAATTCACCATCAATGTTGACGAACCACCTCCCCCCACAATCACAACACATACCGATGAAACTAGGAACCCCCGGAAGCTCACCCCGGACAACCTCATTCCTTTACTTAATAAAGCATTCAACACTCCCTCAATCATCAGTGACAACCCTGGTCTTTTAGCTGATACATATCACAAGTGCCTGTCCTCTACGGTTAATGGAGTAGCACCACTAAATACCAAAACAAAAACAGACAAACGCTTGGGCTCTTGGTTTACTGATGATATAGTAATTCTCAGAAGAACTAAACGTGCTTTAGAGCACGTGCATTGAAAACACCCCACTACAGAATCTGGAAAAGCCCTCCAGTTGGCCAATACCACTTATAAAAAAAAGCCATCATCACCCAGAAAGCTAATGCCTACAATACTCGAATCAGCAATGCTGCTTCTGACTCCAAAGAACTCTTCTCAATTTTGAGAGAATTGGAAATCCCACACCCATCAAGAACTCCATTAACTCAAGTAAAGAGTGGTGTACCACCATTCAAGCCTAGCCGCTAAGATCCCTCTCCGACAAAATAAAATCACCACCAAAAGACAACTATTACCAGATAAACCTTTACCCACCAACCATAACCCAACCTTCAAAGCCATCACCAAACCCACGTCCACTTCACCCCTGTCTCTCAAGAGTATGTGCTCAATACAATATCTAAACTCAAAGCATCTAACTGCAAAGGAGACTCAGTCCCGGCACAATCATGTGCCCTATCCCTTACGCGCATTATAACCAACTTTGTTAATGCCTCCTTCAAAGCCAACTTGCTACCAGCTATTATTAAAGAAGCCTGGGTTACACCATTGCTAAAAAAATTTAAAAAAAACACTCTTGATCCTACAGTACCTATCAACTATTGTCCAACAACAACAGTACCATTCCTACTTAAAATCATTGATAAAATAGCATACAATCAAGTCCAAGCACACCTCAAAGATAACCAGTTTCTTGGCACTAGAAAATCTGGTTTTAGACGCATTCACAGTACAGAAACTGCCCTCCTGGATTTAAAAATCCAGATGGATACCATTAGAGATTCAGGTAAATTGTGTATTCTCCTTTTGGACCCATCTGCCGCTTTTGATCTTGTGGACCACAACAAACTCTGTGCCACACTTGCAAAAGACTAACTTCTCAGCTGATGCCACTATGTGGATCAAAACCTTCCTGGCGGAACAAACGTCGAGAGTGGCTATAGGGAAAGAAGCAGCAGACCCCATCCCAGTCCACATTGGAGTAGCCTAAGGCTCATGCCTTTCTCCTACACTTTACAACGCTTATACCAAGCTCCTCTTCGCAGCTCTAGATGACATGGGCGTCATCTATACCAACTTTGACGAGGACACTCAGATCCTTATTACTCTCTGGGAACTACACCCAAGACACGCCATTAAAGTCTATGCCATAATACAGAACTGGATGGCTCTAAATAGTCGGTGCCTTAACAATGAGAAGACAGATTCTCATTGTGGGCTCCCAATTCAAAATAGGTACCCTCCAACCAGACTACGCCGCCATAAACATTGATGGCACAATGATTCCGGTCTCAAATCAAGTAGAAACCCTTTGAGTGTTTCTGGACGCCAACCTATCCATGTCAAAACATATCAATACACTATCCTCCTCATCGTCCTACACTGCCAAACTTATAGCGCTAAGCCGCCAATTTCTGACCCCCAACCAACTGCATCACATTGGCTAGACCGCTAATGTTAGCCTAACTGGACTATTGTAATGTATTACTTCTCGGGACCACTTTTAGCAATCTCAAACTCCAATTAATTCAAAACAAGGCTTTACGGGCTGCACTAGGAATTAAAAAATCTGATCACATTTCCAAAACCAGAAGAGATGCTAATTGGCTTCCCATCAAAGCCAGAATCCTCTTCAAAACTCTATGCGTCACATTCAAATGCCACCACAACAAAGCGCCCATTTACTTGAACAAAGCCATCGCCAAAAGAGAAGCTACCAGATCCCTAAGATCCAATAACCAACTCCTGCTAGACTTGCCCTACTTCAAGAACACGACAGCATGAGCGAGAAGCTTCCAATATCTAGCTCCTAAACATTGGAACAGCATCCAACTCAGTACTGTTAAAAACCTGGTTATTTAACCAATACTGACATATCCGATGCCACACTTACTGTATATGACTTCCTGCTTAAACTGCTGGCGTATTACTTACTGTAAATAACCTATGCCTTGTTGTAAAGTGTAACTATAAATGAAACTGCATAGGTCTACTTACTTTTAACAAACTGTCTGCAAACTCGCCGTGATACCTCAGGGTCTGGGCGTGTAATAAACAAAATAAATAAATAAATGGGTCTGGCATGGATTCATGTGAGAGAATTATCATAAATGTGCCAATTCCTCTCTACCTTAGAGACCCCCAGCTCTTTTTGCTGGACTTTTCTAACCTTGAGATAGAGACACTTTTCCCACTCTTAGAAGTCTGACAAATTCCATAGGCATCATCTTTACATTGTGTCACAGCACAGATTTCCATCCTGGCCCAGGTACGTGATGATGTTTTCTGACGCCCCTGCCTCTAAATGCCACCATTTTGGAGCTGGGTGACCCTCGTGGCTTCTTCCCCTTGTTAGTCCCACCTCCCGCGACCTCCCCAGGGCCCTTATTGGCCAATTTCCTCCTTATCCTGGACATGAACTGGGCAGCCCTCTGCCCTGCAGCCTCTGCGGCTAAGGGTCCCGAGGCAAAGGGTGGCTCCTACTTTGGCAGCTCTAGAAAGTGTCAGCAGTGGAAGCCATTGAAGCCAACAGCCAACCGACAGCAACTAAAAAAGTAAGTGTAACATGGGTGGAGAATAAAGCAATCCCTCTACCCCAAAAGCCCTACCACTCTACATTACCTTACCAAAACATACAACACCAGGCAAACATCACTTACAACACTCTTACTTAGATAGAATTGTGACCATTAGCCTATGTCTATCTGAGACAGGATTGTAATTTTTGCCCTGCATCGCATCTAGACACATTTGTGCATGCTAGCAAGTTCCACACTTACATAGAAATTTGAGGGTTATTAAGCACCACATTAGACAGAAGTGTGAACATTAGCCAGAGTCGCATCTAGACAGGACTATGAAGGTTAGCAAGTGCCACACTTAGATAGAATTGTGAACGATAGCTTGTGCCATACTTGGATGGAATTGTAAACATTAGCCTGTGTAGCATCTAGATAGAAATGTGAAGGTTAGCATGCCCCACACTTAAATGGAATTTTGATAATTTCTTTTTTATTTCTTGAATTAGTTATACGCCTAGACCCAAGGGTATCACAGCCTGGTTACAGACATCTTCATTATGATTTAGATATTATTCAAAGGTTCATAAATGGTACAATAATTACAGTGCTAACAGAACATAGGTAATCTACTAGTTACAACACAGGTAATCCACTACAACATATACAATCCAAAGCACAGTTTCTTGTCAAAAGGTATTATTTATCTAGCTTTGATTGAACAACCAGGTTTTTAGGAGTTTTTTGAAGCACTGGAACGATTCTACATTTTTGATGCTTAAAAAGGTAGGGCATTCCAATGTTTAGGGGCCATGACTGAGAAGCTGCTTCCGCCAGCTTTGGAGCTTTTGTAACGGGGGAATGCTAATAGCAAATTTTTGTTTGATCTAAGCAATCAGATGTTTTTTTTTCATTATTGAGCTGTTGATGTATGCGTGGGCTTTCTTTGCAAGACCTTTGTATGTGATGCACAGAAATTTGAAGATTTTTCTAGATTTGATGGGTAGCTAGTGGTTTTCTCTTCTGATATTTGAGATGTGGTCAGATTTTTTAGTCCTAGAGCTGTTTGTAGTGCTTTATTTTGTATAAGTTGTAATTTGTCTAGGTTGGCCTTGGATGTCCCTATTACAGTAGTTAGCATATGCCACACTCAGATAGAATCGTGAACATTAGCCCGAGTCACAGCTAGATAGAAATGTGAAGGTTAGCATGGCCCACACTTGGATGGAATTGGAAATGATAGCTGTTAGGGTGAATTCTCAGAAATGTGCTAATTCCCTCCACCTTAGAGACCCCAGCAACTTTGCTGGATTTTGAGGACTTTATTTTTTTAACCTGGCGAGAGCAAGACTTTTTCCCACTCTCTCATGTATTTTGATGTGATTTCTGGACTGTGTGTTTCTTTTGGTTCTGGAGTGTGACAAACTCCACAGGCATCACCTTTACATTGTGTCACACAGCACCTTCAGTGCAGTGGCACTGGGAATTTCCCAAAGGTTTAATTACCTTCTCTGGGATAAATTACTGTTAACCAGAGCAGTAAAGTAAAATTGACTTTACTTACATTTAAGTAAAGTCAGAAGGGGGCAATATAATAGTAACACTCAAATACATTTCAAAAATACACACTCATATTTCTAAATCAGTACGTACCCTTTTGGGATGGCCCACAGACACTACCTACACTCTCAGGTGACTTCAATAGTTAGGGTGCTGGGGGCATTAATATATCACTGTTTACATTTAGAAATCTCTACAGAGTGTCAAAGAAAAGGTTTCAGAATAAGACAAGTAGTCACACAATTATTCTTCAGCAGGTAGGTACTTCAAATTAACCCCCAATGCAAAGCCAGTTAACCCCTTCCTGGAAGGAAGACAACACCTAAGCAGAGGAGAGAAGAGTCATTCAGGGAGCCAGGCCAGCCAATGTTAAGTTAGCAAAAGTCAAGGTGAGCTGAAGCACTTCTTGCAGCAAAGTAAAAGTCTTGCACAAGGTTTTAGAAGTCTTTGTCGAATAAGAAGAAATCAAAGTAGGGCCACAAGCTGATTAGGTTTGTGAGGTAGAGAAGCTGGCTGCAACTCTACAGATGCAACCAAAACAAGTCTCCAACGAGGACAAGTGAGGTTACACAACAAGAGGTAAGTTCTCTTAGATTGTTCAGTACCTTTGGTTAGAGGAAATGGTTCCAGCTGGCTTCTGTTCCTGTGCAGCTCTGTGGATCCTGGTGTTCCTGGACCTCAGGCGTGGAGACAAGAGGGAGGACTTCTGGGGACTCCTGCACTGCAATGGGATGGTCACCGCTCGCAACCAACAATCTTCAAACAAGTGGCCGGTGTTTGAGCTCCTCGCCTCTACCGCACATAGCAACACTGCGGTTCCTGGCTGTCGAGATGGGCTTTCCTTGCATCTGGGGTCTAGTACTCTGTTGAGGTGGCTCAGGCTCAGTCAGTCCTGCTTCCTGGGAGTCCAGAGGATCTCCCTGGAGGTCTTGGCCATCTTAAAAGCAACACACACCATCTAGTGTTCCTCTCCCTGGCTATTCGGTTCCAGTAACAACTGCAGTGGAATTTCAACCAGCTCCAAGAGGATGTCGAGATGGCTTACTTTGGAGTTGATTGGTTCCACAAACTCAAAGGGAGAAGAGGTAGTCCTTTCAGTGCTTCTCGAGTATAAACGAATTTGGAGTATCAGCACAACAGCAGGGCTTCACCAGGCAAACTAACGGTCCAGGAGTTGCAGCACGCGTCCTCTTCAAGTTCTTCTTCGGATTCCTTCGTCCAGTGGTCGACTGTGCCTTCCAAGCCAAAAAGCCTTACCTTTTATGCAGATTTCTCCCATTCACTCCTGCCTAGCTGTCAGTCACCCAGCAGGGTGTCTTTCCTTGCCGGACAGCCAGCCGGCCACTCACCTAAGAGTGCATTCCTGTCTCCCAGGAGACTAAGCACAGGGGGTTTTGGGCACCTCCCTCGCTTCCTGCCCCCGCCAGATACCCTGGAGCCAGAGGCGGGCTTCACTTGTGAATCCCGCCAAAGGCAAAACGAACAAAGGGACTAAACCTGGTTTGGCACGCAGAGTAAATATCAAGAAGGACCTTTCCACAAAGAAATGGCGAAAAAAGAAGACCAGGGCCATTTTGACAAAAATGGTACTCTTGGGTGCTTTACTGCAGCTGCAAACGTAGCTGACAGTAAATGCACACCACAGTAGTTAAAAGTAAACCACTGCCACTAGCCATTCATCGAGGAAAGGGTAACAATTTTTACATGAGAAGCTAGACAAAGGGGATGCTAAGTAACCCCTCCAGCACCCTATTGTGAGATAGTGTGTGCTGGGTCTAGAAAGTTACAAGTGTAAGCAAAGTCAATTTCACTTCACTGCTCTTTCCAAGAGAAGGTATTTAAACCTGGGGCAATCTGAAAGACTTCCCGTGCCACTGCACTGAAGGAGCTGTGTGACACAATGTAAAAGATGATGCCCATGGAGTTTGTCAGACTCCACAACCAAAGGAAAACAGTTAAAAATCACACTAAAGAGTGTCTCACTCTCTCCAGGTTAAGAATTCAAGTTCTCAAAATCCAGCAAAGTTGCTTGGGGTCTCTAAGGTAGAGAGGAATTAGCACATTTCTGAGAATTCTCCTTAACATTAGAGAAACTAAGAGTGTGTTTTGCAGTATATTTTTAAGTGTTACATGTGTTGCTCTCATCTAAAGAAGGTTTATTGAACTGACTGTTAAATAAATTAATAATAGTTTTATCAAGAGACCTTGTGTATAAGTGTTGATTTGAATAACTCATTGTGAAACTCTGTTACAACCTTAGAGCTCACATTGACCCCTCTTGAAATAAGTCTGGCTGCTCAGTCACTCTACCAACTTGTGTAGTACATGCTTTTACCAAAGGCTGGGTTAACTATTGCTAAGAGGGCAAGGCTGGTGTAGTCTCCCACAGGGTACTGCATACAATCTTGTCCAACAATGGCCACTGTGTTGTCCGTCATTATCAGAACATTCTTTCCCTGTAAAGAGGAGAGAAAGGCCTGCAGGATAGTCTGATTGCCCCCAGCTCGAATGGTTGCTATGTAGTTTGGACTTCGATGGAGACCAACGACTGCTGCTTGTCAGATCGTTGGTGTGGGCTCTCCACCCAGTGAGTGAGGTGTCCGTCCCTACCGTTATCTCTGGTCATGGTTGCCAAAAAGATTCCCCCTTGAGAAAATTGCCCTTGCAAGCCCACCAAAGAAGGTCCTGAGAGACTCTGCTGGAAACTTTCAGGTGGTCTGACATTCTGCCTGAAAACTGGGACCTTAGAGCCCATTGAAGGCATCTCATTCTCAGGCGAGCCTGCAGGATGCCATGAGACCGAGCAACCTCATACAAATCGAAGGCCAGAAGATGCTGGGCACTCTAGAATTTGGTAACCATCTGCAGAATGTGTTGAGCTCTCACCTCGGGTGGCAAGGCTTTTCCAGAGGAAGTATCCAGGACTGCTCCAATGAATTGGAGTCTTTGGGATGCATCATGTGGGACTTCTTGTAATTGAGGTAGAAGCCCAGTCTGTAGAGCAAGTGGCAGGTTACGCTGAGATGTTCCCGGGCTTGCTTGGTTTTACAACGAACTATCATGATTTTTCCCCGACTGGGAACACCGGTATCGTTAAATCGCGGGAGCCATGTTTTTCAAGATGGCGTCTAGCCCCCTCTGTAAAAACAGGTCCCGGTCTTCTTTTTTCGCCTTTTCTTTGTGGAAAGGTCCTTCTAGAGTTTTGCTCTGAGCGCCAAACCAGGTTTGGTTCCTTTGTTCCTTCGCCTTTGGCAGGATTCGGAAGTGAAGACCGCCTCTGGCACCCGAGTGTCTGGGGTGGGCAGGAAGTGAGGGAGGTGCCCGAAACTCCCTGTGCTTAGTCACCCTTCTGGGTGAGTGACAGAATGAATGGGAGAGGACTGAATAAAAGGAGAAACTCTTGGCTTGGAAGGCAGAGTCGACCACTGGAACGAAAGAACCAAAGACGAGCTTGAAGAGGACGGCAGTTACAACTCCTGGACTGTTGGTTTGCCTGGTTTGCCAGGTGAAGCCCTGCTGCAGGTCCGAATCCCTAAGTTCATCTCGACAGAGAAGCCCTGCAAGGACGACTTCTCCCTTTGAGTTGGTGAGACCAATCAACTCGACACTAAGCCACCTGCATACCATTCTTAGAGCTGGTTGCATTTTCCTCAGGGTGCTACAGGAAACCAAATAACCAGGGGGAGGGTGTCATGCGCTACCCTCGCATGTCCACTTGGCGACTGTGGAACACCTGGCGTTTGCGCCGCCATAAGAATGTGCCTTGCTATACTCTCCACTTCCTGGTTGCTTGTTCTAGTCTTTCCTGTCTTCTCCCTTCTTTTCTGTATTCAGCCACGCCCCTTTCCGCCGATCGGCACGTTGCAACCCCTTAGCTTTTTCGCCTCTGGGTTTCCACGCTAGTTCTAATCTTTCGGTTTCCTGCTTTTTTTACTGCGTTTCCTCTCGGTTTCCCTTTCGGGTCTCGCCCCGTGCTCTTCCTCCTGTCCCGGTCTGGTCTCTCGCTCTCCCCTCTTCCCTTTTTGCGCTTCCTGGTTTCGCCCGTGGTTTCTTGGTTCTTTCCTCTTCGTTCCTTTCCTGCCTTTCCTTCCATTTGTCCTTCTTGGGATATCTTTTTCCCCCTTTTCTATTCTTTTTCCTGCTGTTTACCCTTCGACTGCCTTGCGGTACTCTGCCTGCCCTGGCGCTTTGGCGCTGCAAGTTCCTGATCCTGGTAACTCCCCCTTCTGTCAGCTGCTCCGCTTACCTTGCAGCCACTGCCTGTGGTGTACGCATGCTTTGAAGTCCTGTTCCTCCGTTTCCAGCTAGATGCTTGCATACCGGACAATCTACTTTCCGCAAGGACACGTACCATCCATTCTCGGGCCACTCCTGCTTGGCAATACTTCCCTGTGATAGTCTACAAGAGTTTTTTTTTTAGCCCTGGGCTCGCTCCCCCCCCCCACTCCCCCCCTTCTTGCTGGCGCTTCTGGGAGGGAGTCCCTTGCCAGTCCTGTCTGATAAGGCGGCAGGGTGACCTCCACCCGTGGGAGGCCGTACCTCTTCAAAAAGAAGCCCAAAGTCCAGAAAAAGAAGAACAAATCAAAAGAAAACCCCTCAGATGACACAGGTGAGAAGGAAGGGGATTTGGTACTCAGTGACTATTCAGAAGAGGCGCCCAAGCTTGATGGAGGGACACCAGCTTGCGTGCTTGACTACAGCTACCGGAATTGAAGATTTGCCAGTGCCAGCATTTTGACCAGTCCCAGCGAAGGAGTCCCCCAATGTCCTCCCTCTTGTCCCCACGACTGAGGCCCAGAAAAGCGAGATCTACAGGAACTGCCTGGAACAGAGGTCACCACCTGCATCTTTTTCGTCATTTGTAAAGGTACTATAAAATCAGAGTACTTACCTCTCGCAGTGAAAGTGCTTGAAACTTTCCCAACTCACAGGCCTAATCAGCTTGTGACCCAACATGCGATTCTTCTTGCTACAAACTATTCCTACAAACTGTTGCAGAGACTTTTCCGTTTTACTACCAGAACTGCTTTATCCCATCCAAGACTTTAGCCCATTGATTTTGGCCTAGCCTACTGAATTGACTTCTACTGAACTCAAAATATCTGCAATGCCTAAGAAATAACTATTCTTTCCATGTTCTGACACTGATCAACTTGGTGAAAACCCACGGGCGCAGGTCAACCCGAATGGCAGAACTCAAAACTGATCATGGAAACCGCCAACCGCAAACCTCAGGTACTTTCTGTGCTTGAGATGGATAGGCACATGAAAGCAAGCATCCTGAAGGTCCAACACCACCATCCAGTCTTGAGTTGGAGAGCCTGATGGATTTGGGAAAGTGTAACCATCTTGAATTTGTCCTTCCTGAGGAACTGAACTTGTTCAAGTTTCTCAAGTCCAAGATGGGTTTCAATCCTCTGTTCTTTTTGGGAATCAGAAAGTATGTTGAATACAAACCTTTGTTCCTTTCCGCTACAGGTACATGTTCTATTGCACCTTTACTAGGAGTGTCAAGATTTCGTGCACAAGGAGCGGATCCGGAATTTTCAAAGAGTTGTTCCCCCAGTGGATGATCCGGAGGCCTTCTTTGGAAAGGAAGGCAGTAACCTTGGGCTACAGTTTCCAGTGCCCAAGCATCTCAAGTAATGCCCCACCATTCCTTCAGATGCTAAGCCAGTCTGCCTCCGACCGGGGTCTTGTGAGTCAAGGCCTCAGAGTGGTTTTGAGGCAACTGAACAGTGGCAGAGGGTAAAGCTTCTGCTGCTTGGGTTGGCTTAGCCTCTCTCCCTCGTCCACCACGAGGGAATCTTTTGACCCCTTTCACCCAGGCTTGTCCTCTTCCAATTGAGGAGTAGAATCGAAAGGACTTACCCCTCCAGGAAGATGAGCCATAGTATGGGTATTGAGGCTGTCTAATAGCGGCGCTAGGGGCTTTAGTCGCCACTTGAGGTAAGCAGCTTTTCCAAACTCTCCTCCAACTTGCTGCCAAACAGCCTCAAGCCGTCAAAGGGCATGTTGAGTAGCCTAGCTTGCACATCTGGTGCAAACTCGGACCTCCTCAACCACGCACATCTGCATAACACCATGCTAGCTGCCATGGATCTGCTGATGCAGCCTGCAGTATCCAGACCTGACTGGAGATATTCACCCATTTCCTCTTTACCGTCCTTGATGATTGACAGGAAATAGTCTCTTTCCTCCCCTTCCGGGATGTGGTCCGCCGCCATAGCTACGCAGTCCCACAGGGTAAACGTAAACCTTGACAAATTACAAGTCACATTTGTTGATTTCAATGCCATACTGCGAGCCATAAAAAAAACTTTTTTGCTCGGGCATCCAGTCTCTTATCCCTAAAAGGAGGGATGGAAGGGTATGCTGACTGCTTGGTAGATGTAGCAGCATGAACCACCAAACCTTCTGGTGTTGGGTGTTTAATTAGATACTCTGGGCCGCTGCTGGATGGTCTATTTTTTGGGCAACTTTTTGTTTACTGCAGTCGTAGTTTCTAGCGACTCCCAATTTGCAAAGACCCTTTTCTGTAATGCAGTGTGGAAAGGTAAAATTGGATCTTTCTGGGGACCCTGGTCCAAGATGTCCGTCATATCATCTTGTTCAAAAGAAGGAGTAGGCCTGCTCCAGCTTAAAAACGTTATAACCTTACTCAGTTTTCTATAGGATGAGCCAGCATTTTAATTTGGATCTGTTTTGCCAAACTAACTCGGGAAAGGCATCTAACCCACTGGCTGACTGAAGGTTGTTAAATAAGTCCTTTAATCTGCACTCAGAGATTAGCTCTTCTGGCACATTAGGGGTGCTGAATTCTAGCCCAAAAGGTGGTGTGTTATTATCAGAAGGCTGATCTTCCTTGTAGATGGCAGATGAATACTATTTTAAAGTCTTTTTTAGGTAAAGGTTTGAAAATCTTTTCCTGTACCACCACTGGCTTCGACAACTTTGAAGCAATCGTCGACAATGTCCTCGAAGTCTGGATCGCCTTAGTCGGCGTCTACTTCGATAACGGTGTTGACTGCTCTGACGGAGTCAGCGAAGGCGTCGACATAGTCAACCTCTTGTGCTTCTTTGAAGGAACCCTCAATGGGCTAGGTTCCTGACTCAAAGCCCTCTACTATTTCTCAACGGATAGAGATCTTTCTCGATGCAGCACCGGCTTAAGGCTCAGTTTCGAAGATTTTGTTTTAGAATTCCCTTTGTCATCTTTTTGCAGATCGACACGGCATGGACTTTCCGCTTGTCCTTCGAGGGGGGTCGAGGCAGCATTGTCGAAGATCTTAAGCATCTCAGTACGAAACTCATCTCACTTAGCAGGGGAGTCAGATTTCGTGGGACACCCGATTACCTCAGCCTAGGAATCACTGGAGGTCGAGGCAACCTATGACAGTTTCTTGGCCTTCGAGTGGAATCCCTCGACTTAGTCTTTTTTTTTAACTCTTCAAAGGAGACTTCGAAGGTAACCTCCCCACCGCCTATTTACCTGTATGTGTCCTGAGAGCCTTTTCGGTCATTGCCTGACAGGAGCCGCAGTCGGAGGTACGATGCCCGGTACCAAGGCACCACAGACATACGTGGTGGGGCCGGTGATCTACATCTGCGACACATTCTTGCCACTTGTTGAAGGCTGACTTGGGCGTTGATGGTGCTGACGAAGACGACATTTTCAAAACGAAAATAACTAGTGATTTCACAGAAGAACCGAAGAGCACTGTAATTCTCTCGAAGGGTTAGCTCAGAAAAAACAGAACTGAAGCCAACGGCCGCTGCGTGCACTACTTATACTGATGAGGACAACATTCGAACGGAGGCCCTCTAAGGACATCGACTCGATGAGACAGCACACAGCGCCCCCTGTTGAAAAAGAATTCTGAAGCAGCTGGAGAGATCATTCTCATAAGAGAAGGAACAGGACCAATCCATTCAAAATGAAAATTCTCCCCAACAGCAGCCCAGTCCGGATTTCCTAGAGCCCCCGAGTGACTCCCCACATCTGCTTGGTCGGCCGTCCACTTTTGGACTATTTCTGGGTCGCTTACAGCCAGGAACTTCCACTTGGCTGTGGGTTGCTGCAGGGTTCCAGAGACTTGGTGCAAGTTAATCACTGCAGTGGATCTTCAGTTTGGGGCATATGAGGGTACAATCAGTCTACGTCCTGGGACAGTTCGCTGCAGTGCTGCTGCTTTTTGTTGTTCGGCCTGCTGCTGGGAGTGGTCTGTTCGGGTTCTCTCTGGAGTCGTTATATGTCCTGGGAAGAGCCATTGTTGCTCTCCTGTGTTGCTGGGTTCATCGTTGGTTCGGGGTGCCAGCCCAGGGAACCAGAAACAGAATAATGCACCTGTGGAAAATAGCTGTTTACTTGCCAGGCTGTTTCAGACCACTCAGGCCGTTTTCGCTGCATCCACAGATGTATCTACTTTGGTGGCTTAGGAAGGGTGATCATTCACAATATTCCTCCCTAGTCAGTTTCCTGGGAGGCAAGAGCTAACCACGATTCCCTATAGAGCTGCGCATTGGGGGGTGAGAGGGGCGCTCCTGTGTGGAAACAACTTCTTCTAGGACTCATTTTAGGAGTCCTAAAACTATTACTTGGGGTCTTCTGTGGCCTTCCCTGGGGTTGATCGTCACAACCTACACACCAGTGGCTAAATCTGTACTTGTCTCCTTCGGTGTGGATGGGTCTTCTTTTACCATTATAGCCTATGGAACTGTGAACTGGAACTCTCCTTAAAGTGACCATGGACATTTTTAGTGGATCCCCTAGGGTTTTAGTGAGCACTGGAGTAAGATTAACAATTTCTGCACATTTGTAATATTCAACTTATTTTTTCCAACATTTATTTTCATTACTTTTATCAATAATCACTTTACAACATAACCCCTTCGAGCATCAACATTGGGTAAACCTGTCCTCCCCCACACACTGGTGCAGGAACGAACATCGTTTAAGTCAATAGATCAACAGTGCCAGTTTCTCTTACACAACAGGTACAATGCATACCAGTTACGTCACCCACTCCATCTGGACTGCTTTGGCACCCCCAGGCCTTGTCCCCAAAAGTGTCTATTTCTCAGAGACCTTAATGACCCGGCGCAAGATGCGACACCCATCCTCATTCCTTGAACATCCTTTGAATGATTGAACCCTAAAAGATGCACCCATTCCATTTCCCTGCAGTACTCGGACCCATGAAACATAGCCGTTATGTTCTCCATATCGAATATGTCCCCAGCTTTATACGCCCATTCCCTCCAACTCGGCAAGTATTCACTTGATTGTCAAGCAAGCTCTTCCTGCTAATAGCAAAATGTGTCATGTGTGGGAGGGAAACCCAGCTTTCATCCCGCCTCTCCGAGCCAAAAAGTACCATCATCAGATCCAATTCTCTGTGTACCCCTTCTACTGTTTTGATCCAGCTCTAAACGTCCCTGCAAAATCGGTGGACCCTTTCCGCAGAGAAAGCCAGTTACGCACCGGGTCTACCCACATGTTGAAGTCCCCCCCCCACCACCAATTATCAAAAGCTCCACTGCAGACCCCAGAACGAGATCCAATGCTGCTTGGCAGAATACCATCTGCCACTAATTGGGACAATAGTCGATAGTGACATTATCTCCCACCAATCCCAGTACCACCAACACCCAACCTTACATGGCTCTAACAACCTTCGTCGCCTTAACCACATGAGCTTTATGAAAAAGAATCACCATGCCCACCTTCTTATCAGTAACCGAGGACCAAAATCTCTGCCCCACCCCAGAACCCAGAGTTTATGTTCCTCACTAACTTAAGTTTAGTGTCTTGAATTACCAGTATATTCAAGCCCTTATTTCTAAATTCCCTGGCCACTAAAGACCTTTTAGTACGAATATTCAACCCCTTAACATTCAGGGTACCTAACCCATCTATTCTACGTATCCCTCCTTGTATCCACCATCACGTTATCTCAGGCTCCTCAAATTTCCACCTCCCATCACCTCTCAAAACCACAACCCTGACTGTATAAACACCCTGTTGCTGCATCCTCCACAACAAACGAAAACCATGTGAAAACAGGCCACTACTATTAGCCCCCCACTGCGCTGCCCATAGCACAAAGCCACCTTCACTATTGCAGCAGCAACCCCACAGTTTTGTGGCACAATTCAAGTCCCAAAGACCAGGGAAGTCATTTGGGGGTCGCCGTTGTGACCCCTGAGATCTCCATTGCTACCACCAATATATTCTTTTTTTAAAAACATCTTTTTTTTCTAATAGGTATAAGCTCCTGGGCTGTGGCCAGCGCCATGTGGCTCTTTATTTTAGGAGTGGATGGCATTCTTGCTCGGAGCGCTTAAAAAAAAAAACTGGTGTGGGGGGGAAGGAGGGGGGGACGTGGCCAGGAGCACCAGCGATGCGGCTGCTTCCTTGATGGCCTCCGTCCGGAGCCCGCGGCCACCAGCTACCATTCGATGAATTCGGATCGGACGGATCAATGGCTTCCCGAGATTGCAGAGCATCTGATGTGAGCCAGTGGGACCCTGGTTTCCCCCTCAATCGGTGATGCCCCACTCTCGCGCCGAGACGCGACTGGCACATCCAAGATGGCGGACGTGACGAGCCCCGCGCCGTAACAAGGAGCAAGCGGGAAGCTATCCCTGTCCTGCCCCGGACGCTGAGGTGGAGCCCCGAGGCAACCAGAGGCGGCGGCTACGAAGACACTGCACGGGAGTCCGGCCCACCGACTGCTGGAAGAGCGAGTGCAGCGGGCGGGGTGCGGCCTTCGTCCCACCTTGGTGCCCCCCCCACGCCAATCTTCCGAGGTGTCCCCGGCGAGGGAAGAACAGGCCCTGTCCCCGTGGCTCTGGTCGAGCGGGAGCTCCCGAGCCCGGAAGCAGTGCTACGCTGAAGCCGGGCGAGGAGCCTGTGGTGGCCCTTCCCGCCCCTGAGAAGTTTGAGAACGGCGGCTGGGGTCCTCTGGCCCTGAAGAAGGTGAGGGCTGGGGGTGCTGGCTTCCCGTGGCCGCTTGAAGCAGTCACGACCACTTTGCCTCCGGGCTGTGCATTGGCTGGGTCTTCTTTCACGTCTTCCAGGGGCGCCCCGGCCCACCGACCCTTGACTGGCACACAGCCTGAGGCCCTGCACCAGCGACGACACCCCCCGCCACCCCTAGATCCAGCAAAAAGCTCTGGGTCCCGGCCTGACCCCTCCATCCCGAGGCGCTGAACTGGCGACTCCCGCGCCACTGGGATCCTAACATCGGAGGCTCCTGAGATCACCATCTGCGCAGCGCCCCGCCGCCTGGTGGCTTCCTGGGACGCCCCTGCCCATTAGTCTCCGCTACCCCTCGAGTGTCCTGGGCCTCCGCCCCTACAACTGTGGGGTCTCTCCTGCCAGTGATCGGCGCTTCGGGTTTGCCCTTGGGACCCCAGTCTACTGCCGACTGACGGCCTCGGAACCTCTACCACTTGCGGTGTGTCCCCGAGGAATAGCTGACCAGACCCACCTCTAAGTCCGCCGCCCCGGGAGGTTCAGATCCATAACCCACGCGGGATGTCGAAACCAGCTAGAACAACCAAATCCTCAGATATCTCCGCCATGTTGCTGGCCGCAGACAAGACAAAGAGGTCAGCCCCTTCCCCGAAGCTAACCCCACAGAATGCCCCCGAAAAACAGGGAAAGCTAGCCATTAGAGATGACATCCAGGCCTTCATGCAGGACATCAAAGCAGAGTTCCGGTCTTGCATGACTGAACTGTCTACGCGGATGGACCAAACAGACCACCGACTCACAGAAGCGGAGCAGACACTTTAGAGGACCTAACTCAGAGCCACGATGCTGCATTAATAGAACTGAGACGCGACCTCCAGGTGCTACAGAACAGGAACGAGGTACTCGAATTTAAACAGGAGGACCTGGAAAATAGGGCTCGTAGAAATAACCTGCGTATCCGAGGGGTCCCGTCACCGGTCCCAGACAAAGAATTACCAGAATACATAGGCAATTTCTTCCAAGCCCTCCTCCCACACATGGACAAAGCCCAGCTCATCCTAGACCGCACTCAGACTGCGCCCAAGACGAGGGGTGGACTCAGACGGTCCTCCGGACGTAATCACCAGGGTCCATTTCTACGCTACCAAAGAGGCCATCTCGGCACTAAGCCGTACTAAAGATGAGCTCTTGTTTATGAGCACTCAACTTCAGATCTTCCAAGACCTCTCGCTGATGACCCTACAGAAAAGAAGATGCTTGAACCCCTTAACTGCGTTCCTGCAGTCCCAGCAAATACGCCATCGATGGCTGTTTCCGTCCACTCTCCAATTCACGTTCCAAGGCGTTCAGCGCAAGATCAGTCGGCTGGAGGACGCGGAGTCCATTTTGCACTCTAACTCTCCGGAGTCCTCAACAGCCCATAGTCCCCTACGTCCCTCGGGGGAGACGGAGCAATCACCCCAGAAACAACTACAGCAACCCTGGTCCAAAACTCAGACGCCGGAAAGTAAAGTAACCCTTCCACCCAGAGCAATCATGAAATTTCCGATTCGATAAGCCTAAGAAAACGTCAGAGATGCCGCGGGCCCTGAGCGGCTCCAAGGAGTATGTCACTGATCCACTCTTGGAGACGAACCCAATTATGGGGTTTGATCCTAGCCCGGTTGGCTGGGAGTACAGTTACAGGAATCCCAGCCCCGTTGGCTGGCAGGACAGTGTTGGCCAGGGGAAGGCCCGCATGGGAAATGCTGGCCCCCCACCCACTTAAAAGTTTACCCTCCCGTTGGAGGGTACAGAAAACCCAGCCACAGGAAAACCACGCTGAACTTGAGCCACGAGATGAAGACTGAATACCCCCATCCCCCCCGCGACAAGCAGAGCCCCATTCCAGAGGACGCTCAGGGAATGCCCCCTCAACACCAGAAACTAAAGTTCTCGACACTGAATGTCAGGGGCCTCAACGCCCCGCAGAAGCGGAAAGCGATCCTGAGACGCATCCAGAATGACGAGGCCTCCATTGTCTTCCTCCAGGAGACTCATCTGATTCCAGCCAACTTCACGAGGCTCCGGGACCGGCAATTCCCACTGCAATTTCTGGCATCCAACAGAAAGAAGAGGGGCGGGACTGCAATCTTGATCGCCAAAGGCCTTAAGCCGCAAATCCTGGACTCCATGCTATGCCCGGAGGCCCACTTTGTGGCGGTGAAATGCCGAATGCTCGGCCAACTGTACACATTGGTTTCGGTATACGCTCCTAATGAAGAGCAGGAGGTATTCTACTCTGCCCTAGTACGCGCCCTCCTTCCATTTGCTGAAGGCCAAACCATCATCGGAGGAGATTTCAACGGAGTCCCTGACCCCTTAGCAGACAGATCGCACCCTCCAGCCCGCAGAGACTTTGGCCTGGCGACAGCGCTACTCAAACTCTTCCATACCCTGGATGTGGTAGACGCCTATTCTTATGTGCATAGAACATACTCTCGCATTGAACTCCTGTTGGCATCATCGCAGATCCTGGCATTCACAGATGAGGTCCTCATTGGACCCAGAATCCTCTCGGACAACGCGCCCATAACGCTAACCCTCAGAGCCCACAACCCTGACCCGTCCCCACGGCGCAGCTGGTCTATATGACCCGATCCTAGAAGACATGGCCACGAGAGACGTGCTGGCTAAAACAATAAAGCAGTACTTTGAAGAGAACAAAAACGAAGATTCCTCCCCGGCGACCACGTGGGACGCAATGAAGGCCGTGGTGAGAGGGGTCCCAATATTCCAAGGAGCGGTCTATCACAAACAAAAACAACAGAACCGCCACATTCTAGAGGACAAAATTCTGGAGGCGGAGACGGCGTGTAAGGCCAGAAACTGGTCCCCAAGAACATACCGAGCATTACAGATGGCTCGAAAGAAATTGGAGGCCCACTGCGCGGAGGACACAGCCCAGCTTCTAGCCAAAGCAGAGCTACTATGCCAAAGGTAACAAGGCGAACAAATTCCTAGTGGAAAAATTGGCAAGAGTCAAGAGGAGGAACACTATTATAGGCCTCCGGGACCCCCAAGGAGCAGTCCAATTCGCTGATCGGGATAAATTAAGAATTGCAGAGGCTCACCTGACCGATACAATGTTGGCCACCCCAAGATTTAGCGAAGAACAGCATTCTTACCTGCAGGGGGCCACCTTACCCCAGATCGCAACTCCAAGAAGAGAAGAGCTGGAGGCCCCGATCACCAGCGAAGAGATCGACGAGGTCATCAAAAGCTTAAAACCAAGAGCCCTGGGACCAGATGGGTTCTTGCCACGATTCTTCAAACTCTTCCGACCCCAGCTGCTGGCTCCCATGACGACTCTCTTCAACTCCTTCGCCACCTCAGGATCGATAACCCAGTCGATGAAAGAGTCGATGACAGTCCTAGCGCTGAAACCAGGAAAGGATCCCAGAGACATCGCGGCATATCGACCCATCTCCTTGTTAAATCTAGACGCAAACATTTATTCAACGGTCCTGGCGAACCGTCTAGCGAAGATACTCCCGGACGTTATAGACCCAGACCAAACAGGATTCATCTTACACAAAGCCACCACGGACAACACGCAGGGTCCTCAACCTGGTTGAGATTGCTAAGGGAGACTCTCGGAAACTCTCCCCGCTGGCTCTGGACGCGACCAAGGCCTTCGACAAGGTAGATTGGTCGTTCCTTCGTCTTACCTTGGAAGCGTTCCGCGTCGGGCCATCCTTCTCGAAGCTCATCTTCACGAATTATCAAACCCTGACGACTCTCCTCCGAGTGAACGGCCTACTGACCGGCCCGATCCCCCTAACATGCGGCACCAGACAGGGGTGTCCTCTCTACAACCTCCTCTTTGCCACGGTTATGGAACCCTTGGCCCAGCGGATTCGCCTCAGTGCCAGAATCAAAGGCCTTGAAGTGGGCCCTACACAGCATAAGATCGCGCTCTACGCTGATGACGTGATGCTGACCATAACAGACACTTCCCGGTCCCTGAGGGCCTCTCTAGCGGAAATCCATAGATTCGGAAAGGTCTCTGGATTTGCCATCAATTTCGTGAAATCTTCAGTCTTGGGGATAGGCCTAGACCAGAGAGATACGGAGTCCTTCAGATCCCAGTGCGCGATCCCACTAAGCGAAAAGTCTATCCCCCTACCTCGGGATGCAGATCCCCGCTTCTCCTGCAGACACCTACCGGACAAACTTCCCTATCCTACTTAAAGCGTTAGAAAAAGACCTTGACAGTTGGCACAAGCAGGAAATCTCACTAATAGGTCGCATTACGGCCTGTAAGATGAACTTACTACCAAGATTTCTTTACGCCTGCTCGGCCCTCCCCATTATAGTCCCTCGTCCCCCGCTACAGCGACTTCAGAGGAAGATATTCCGATTTATATGTAAGGGGAAGAAAGCCTGCATCCCGCGGAATACCATGATACGTGCCCCGATCCAGGGAGGCCTCGGGGTCCCCGACCTCCAACGGTATCAGATGGCAGCACGGATCGCTCACACTTGGGCCTGGACCATTGCTTCAGGGCACCCCAAATGGATGGACATAGAACAATCCCGTTTACCTCTCCCCCTGCGCTTTCTCCTACACCTTCCTGCCTCACTGTGGCGAACGTGGCCGTCCATCCTATCATCGACTAAGCAGACATTAAAGGCATGGGATTGGGCACGCAAATCCAGAGGCATCCCGAGGGACCTGAGCCCGTCAGCCCCAGTGTTCCACAACCCGGCCTTTTCGCCCGGATCCTCCCCCTCGAACTTTAGAAACTGGATCGCTGGAGACCTTAGCTCCCTGAGTCAGCTATTCGAAGGTACCCAGCCGCTGACGTTCATCCAATGCAAAAGAGCCTATAATCTCTCGGAGTCTGACAGGTTCTTGTATATCCAAATCAGGCACTGGTGCTCACATCCCCAGACTAGGTTGGCAGCCACACAGGAGCTTGATGCTCTGGAACTAACGGCGGCTGACCCCCCCCAGCCCGAGGACTTATTTCAACGCTGTACCGTCTGTTCCAGGCAAACCCATTGGCACTTAAAGCAACATATATGTCGCAGTGGGAGAGAGACCTGGGACACCCGATCCAGGATCAAGAATGGACTGACATTTGGTCACGCACGCATTCGTCCTCTTTCTGCATTACCAATCGGGAATGCGTGCATAAACTTCTCTTGAGATGGTACTACCCGCCGCTCCGACTGCACCACTTCAATCCATCCCTGGACCTGCAACGCTGGCGCCGCTGTGGCTCACCAGGCTCTTACCTACACATGTGGTGGACTTTCCCAGTGGCGGTGGACTTTTGGATCCAGTGCATGGCCACCATTACAGACATTACCCAGATCACGCTGCCACTGGAGCCGGAGCCACTCCTACTGGGGACCCCGATCCCGGGGATCTTTCCAAGATCAAGCCCGCTAGCGGCCCTCATTACACAACTCCTCCTGGCCGCGAAAATCACAATAGCCAGGACATGGAAATCCCCAGTGGGCCCCCAAATAGTACTGTGGTGGTTGAAGCTCTGGGACATCTTCATCGCCGAGAAAATCATGGCGGCAAGCAGAGGCCGCCTCCACCGCTTCACAAACATGTGGTCTCCGGTGATAGACTATGACCAACGCTTTCCAGCCCTGACACAAACCACGTCTGGCGTTGAATGCACAGCGGGCAGCAGACCGGAACCGGACTCCATTGGTGGATGAGCAGGTCCCGGAAGATAGCCAGAACTAAGGGGTGGGGGGCGGAAGCTCAGAGATACATGAAAAGGACCTAATGAGGTACATGACTGAGGGCTGTAGAGCCGGTGTTCGGACTCAATTGGCGAGGGAGCAGGCCTTGGGGGACAGCCGGTAAAGTATGGGGGCTGGTACAGGGGGATGCACGTTTATGAGTCAATATTGGAAAGAAGTGCTGAATTGATGCGATACTTCGTTTTCCTGTGTGCTAACTAAAATAAATATGTTAAAAAAAAAAGAAAAAACTGGTGTTTACACATAACACTGAGCAGTGATCCTAAATAGGAATAACTGTCTTTCTGGAATTCTATATAATAATTGCTAGAATCATTAAAGGTTTATTTCAGGCACACTTTAGGGGCGAGTCCCTGTTTTTGTCTGTTCTTGAACGCCTCAACTCAAAGCTTTGCATTCTTCCAAGGCTGATAAATGAGTACCAACAGAGGTTGGCCGATATTGTGATATTGTATGTATATTTATTATATATATAAAGCGCTTAAAAGCAAGTGCTATATAATAACACATCATTATTTGGCCTTCAACTTCTGCTTGCACTCACAGTAATCTGGTAATATGGGCCTATAAACACACTGATATTCATGATACATATGGTGATCAATTCTTGTATGAAATGTATATCACATTATAGTGATATCGCAACCATATTGTCGTAGTGTACTTGCTATGTGATGCCACTTCCTGTTTTGTCAAGGGGTGAAAGGTCGTTTTCCATCACTTCCTGTGATGTCACTTCAGGGTGGGGGCCAAATGACATCACGTCCTGTAACGTTAGAGGCCAAAGGTCGTGCAATGTCACTTCCGCCACCCGTAGCATTTCCCTGCTGCAGGAAATGGGGGCCACTGCCTCTGTAGGCATGCCACTCACCACTCCCCAACCACAGACCATACCATTAGGTCTTTGAATCCCCACTTCGTAGGAGATGGTAAGCCCAAACCGAAAGAATGTCCTCCCCCCAGGAAACATTTTACTCAGTGTGGCACCGCACGGGGGATCACGTCTCTTTGCCATGTCCTCGGCATCCACTCAATAGTTATCCTCCTCCTGGTGGCTCGATGTGTCTGTTAGGCAGAGTTTGTATGCAGTACCCTTTGGGACCACTACACACAACTAAGACTACGGGTGTAAGCAAAACTAACCTTTGGTATAAGTCTGTACCACACAGTTTTTGGTAGCGAGCTGAGCAGCCAGGCTGATCTCAAGAGGCAATGTGAGCTTGTAAGGGTGTTACACAGAGGTCTACAACGAGAAGTATTCAGATAGACACTTATGCTCAAGGTTTCTTGGTAAAAAAATGAATTTATTACACAATCATTTATAAAGCATTCACTAAAGGAGGCAACCAATATCACACAATAGTATACTACAATACTAATTACTAAGCAATTGAGCTCTCTTGAAGTAGGAACAAAATAGCATTACAGTAGGAGCAAAAAGGCATAAGTTAATAAAACGAATATTACTCTAAAACAGTGCAAATATTTGGAGTTCACCAGAGGAGTTGATGCAATGCAGTAGGCAGGCCAAAGTCAATGGGCTAGTGTCTTGTATAAGTAAAAACGATTCAGGTATTTAAAATGGAAGTCTTTGCCACGGTTCTTAGAAGTAGTTCCCAGAAGAAAGGTCTGTATGTCGGGTCATAAGCGGACTAGGCCTGCAAGTTGCCAAAGTTCCACGAACTTTCGCGGTGAGAGGCAAGTTCTCTCGGTTGGGTTTTCACAGTACCTTATATTGAAGAAAAAGATGCAGTAGAAGACTTCTGTTCCTGCAGATCTCGCTGTTCCTACGCCTCAGTCGTGGGGACAAGAGGAAGGACGTCAGGGGACTCCTGCAATGTGCAGCGACAGGACACAAAAGCTGGCAAATTGGCAAATCTTCGATTCCGGTTGCTGTCCTTCCCCCTGGTTAATCCTAACCAGCTCTGAGAAAAGTATCCAGGTGACTTATGAGTTGATTGGTCCCACCAACTCAAAGGAAGAAGTTGTCCTTGAAGGGCTTCTTTGTCGAGGGGAACTTGGCGATTCAGACCTGCAGCAGGGTTCCACCGGGCAAACCAACGGTCCAGTAGTTGTAGCAGCCGTCCTCTTCCAGCTCGTCTCGGTTCTTTCGTTTCAGTGGTCGACTCTGCCTTTCAGTCCAAGGGACTCGCCTTTTAAACAGTTTTCTCCCATTAATTCCAGCCTAGCTGCCACTCACCCAGCAGGGTGGCTGCCCTTGCCAGAGAGTCAGCCAGCTAATCACGCCAGAGTGCATTTGGGTCTCAAAGGAGACTAAGCACAGGGAGTTTCAGGCACCTCCCTCACTTCCTGCCCACCCCAGACACTTGGGCGCCAGAGGCTGCCTTCAGTCCTGAAGCCCGCCAAAGGCACAGAAACAAAGGGACCAAACCTGGTCTGGCGCGCAGAGACAAACTCTAGAAAGACCTTTCCAAAAAGAAATGTCGAAAAAAGAAGTCTGGTTCCCGTTTAAACAAAGTGGGTTAGGCACCATCTTGAAAAGCATGGCTCCCGCAATTTTTAGCTACCAGTGTATGCAGTCGAGGAAAAATCATGGTAGTTCGTTGTAAAACCACTGCCACTAATAGAAAAGGGTAGCATTTGACTGCTACATGAGTTTCTAGACATAGGGGATACTAGGTAACCCCTCCAGCACTCTATAGGAAGATAGTGTGGGCTGGGTCTAGGAATTTAAAAAGACTAGTAAAGTCAATTTAACTTTACATTCTCTGGGAAACAATTTCTCCCAGAGAAGGTATTTAACCCTTGGGGTTGCCTAAAAAGCTTCCCTGTGTCACTGCACTGAGGGTGCTGTGTGACGCACAAGAAAAGATGATGCCTATGGAGTTATCTAAAACTCCATAATCAAAGAACACAAGGGTAAAACGCACACCAAAATACATGAGTGAGAAAAAAGGCTCACACTCCCTCCAGGAAAAAAAATCAAAATAAATCAAGTCCTCAAAATCCAGCAAAGTTGCTGGGGATCTCTAAGGTGATGGGAATGGGCACGTGACCGACATCGCCTCTGAACCAGACGTGACCCTGAAGTCATCAGTTCCCATGTCAAATAATGGAAAAGGAAATGTTGAGCGATACCCAATCTCCTTGACCATTAACCATGGTGTGAATGAGCGACAGTCTCTCCTTCTGACGAGCCTAAGATCTGACAAATCTTGGTAAATCTTCAAGGTATTCTCCCTCATAGTGCAACTCCTTCCGTAGTCTGGCTTTAGTCAGCACCTCTTAGTCAGCATGTCCTAGCGGGACCCTCTCTATTCAATTTGTAAAGTCATCCTTTTCAAGTCTGAAAAGGTCAAATGTACACGAAATAGTAACTGCATCTAGTAACAATGTGCATATTTTTTACATGAAATCTGGAAGATCATTATTGCTGAAATCTTATAAGCTTTGTCTAAAGTTCACTGGAGTTAGTTCCATCTTCTCTGAGATCTTAATGTATTGTTCTGGGCAGCTAGTCATTCATACTGTTATAAGGTATGAGAAAGACGAAATAAGAGGGAAGTTGCGTTTTAGGCCTAGGGATTGTAAATCAATGTTTTCCCTCAGGATAAAATGGCATTTCCAATCTCATACCCTGCCATATGAGTTATTTGCTGTCCAACAGGTCTAGGGTTGTTCACATTAACTAAGGTTGAGAGGAGTCTTTAGGATACTATACTAGGTAGCTATCCACTTGTTGGGTTGTATATTATCCATATTATCCTCACCCCCCTGTTATTTTATGTTGGGTGCTGACCCTTGGCAAATGACATGTAGACATTGGGGTTAGAAGAGTTCTTTTATAGGTATTATTGTTTTATAAATATGCTCGGTGTTTAATATTGTGCATTAGCACCTAAAGAACGTATTTGACCTGATATTTATATGTGTGTCTATATTTTTTTAAGTATACCAGTGTGGTGTCTTTTATACATTTGTGTGTTGATTAACTGAACCTCTGTCGACCTACTAACACCCTAGCTGAGTGTTAAGCCTGGTCGCTTTGACCACACGACTGGCATTTACTAGGTTGGGCTTTCTGGAAAGGTGTTTTAGGCTTCCCCTTAAGATTAGTTGTTGTAGCATTAACAGAGTGTTGCACAAAACTGCCGTAATGAGGCAATATACCCAAGGTGGCGGGCAGACCTTGTAGGTAACTGCCCGGAGCCCAAAATAAGGGTGGCAGTGCAGTTAGCAAAAAGGTTGGCACGCCACCGCGGGCATATCACCATTAGCACCCGTGTAGTTCACGGTTTTCAATGTTGATGACCTATTCTCAATCTCTTGCAAATTTTATAATTATAACTGTTCTTTTATAATGCGCTTAATACCAGAGATTGGTTTCTAAGTGCAGGATCGGGATTCAAACCTGTGTTACGCTGCGTTGTCTTGCTTCCAAGTCAAACGTGTTGCCCCAGAGCTATCCCCCTTCACCTTCTGAGAACTCACTTCAGTGACTTGTATTTTCCAATTCCATTTCTATCATTAATCAAGATTCTCTACATTTCTACATACATCAGGGTCCAGTTGATTTTCTAAAAGGTGTACATCACCATTCCTAAAAACTGCAGTTTTTCTTCTTGCATCTACACCACTTTGAAGAAAAAGCCACTCAAGTAAAGAAATAACAAGCATTGGCAAAAAATAGTTTTGGCATTTACTGCTGTTCTTTGCATATTACATTTATAGGAACTAGGGTGCAAGGAGGAGAGTGCAACGTTTCAAAGGAGTGTGATAAGGGGCGCTGGTGGCAAGAGCATGAGAAGGAAAGAGAATAGGAGCATGAGAGGGTAAGAAATAAAGCAACCATTTGACAGGAAGGATGAGAAGTGTAGAGAGTGGAGCTAGGGTGGGTGTGGAAAATTGGGGCTAGTGGTAGACCGAGTGGAGGCAAGGTGGGAAAGACAGGTACAGAGTGGAGGTAGAGTGGGTGGGGTAGATTGGGCGAGTCGGGGTAGAGAGTGGGGATTGGGTGAGTTAGGGTTGACAATGTGGGGTTGGGGTGTTGATTGGGTGGGTGAGGTTAGAGTGTGTGGCCAAATAAAACATGAACAAAGCAGTATCGAGAGGACTTGTGTAAAAGTAGCCCAAAATAGACCAAACAAAGTACAACCAGCACATGTAATGAGGGTGGGGGTAAAGAGCCTCGGGGTGGGTGGGGATAGAGAGTGGCAGTGGGGGTTAGAGAGTGTGGGGTCAGAGGGTGGTTTGTAGAAAGGCAGCCTCAGGAGAACAAAACGCATAATTTGGCCTTAAAAGTAGCCCAAATTAGCCCGATGTGAAATAAATGCGCAGTTGAGAAATGGAAACCCAACTTGCTTCTTACAAAGCTGTTGGTTGTAGCAAATATTGTTAGGGCACTTCTCATTGGTTAGCCACTTAAATATCCACAACTCTCCTGCATCTTTCATCCGTGCCAGGGTGAACTCCAGCAGGTAACTAGATTTTAATATCAACCTTCTGTTTTTAGTAATGGCCCCACCAGTTGGCAGTCACGGCGACCGTGTACAAGAAAACCTTGCGACTTGTCGAGGATTAGAATTAATTATATTTGGTTATTTAAAACACGCTTAATACCGAAGAGGTTTCGAAGCGCGGACCCGAGATTCAAACCTGTGCTGCTCTGCATCATCTTGCTTCCAAGACGAGCGCGTTGCCACTGAAATAGCTATACTACCAGTGCCAGAGATCACACACTTAAAAAACATTGAATATGGTAGAGAAACTCTTTGTACCACTGCCATTAATGTGATCATAGGTCACATCTCCTCTCCAAGCGCTTCCTGCCCCCATTCGCCATCATCCAAGTGCTTTACTACAACCGCACCATGCAAAAAAATACCCTCATCGAAGGCAGCTGCTGTTAGCGGAGGCGTGCAAAATATTCTTGCAGGGAGGATAGCTCAGTGGCAGCGTGCTCGCCTTGTAAGCAAGACAAACACGAGCAACACAGGTTCGATCCCTGGGTCCGCGCTTTGAAACCTTTGGGTATAAAGCATGTTAAAAATAACACATCATAAATAAACCCATCAGGGGTCCCACAACAGGAAAGCGGTAGTGCTTTTGCAGGTATTTGATGTGTTTCTAAGCCTCTCAATCTTTGCAGATATTGGAATAAAGATGTAAAGTGATTTTGGTCAATGCTGCAGGGCCGCCCAAAGCGAGGCAGGGTAACTACTAGTACCATCCGGAAAGCCTGAGAGAGGGGCAGCTGTCTCAAAGCCTGCTCCCCTCTCCCCAACAACACAGACACACAGTCTCTCCTCACTACAAAGCGCAGGAAGGGTGAGGTGTGAACAGCCCCTCACCCTTCCACAAACAACAGGGTGCTAAGCACCATGAGGAAACCAGCAGCAGGCAGCAAGGAGTACAAAGACCTGTCCCCCCCTCGGGATGCCAGACAGTCGTCTACTGCCGGCCTGGGGGCTGGGCCAGCCCCCACAGCTACACATCAAAGACACAGGGCTACCCCTGGGTCTTATATAAGAGCTCCACAGCTCACAGAAAAATACAAACTGTCTGTGGACCCTGAACGGGGACCCAAACAGTCAGGAGGTTCGCTGTTCATTCAGAGTCCTCCACTCTTCTTTTCCTCAAAGCCCTCCCACCCTAGAAAAGAAGGGAGAAGAACAAGGAAGAGAAATACAGGACACTGTACGGTGAGCACAACAAGTCGTGGGACAAGAAGGCGGCACGGGCCAGAGGGGGTAACCTGAGGCCCCGGTGCCCAAAAGTATGATATTAGGATATGCGATTATTGTTATTGTTTCCATAACCATATCTGTAACAATAAAATCCTAGGGCCTTTTATTGCCAACACTTGACAAACGTGTGCTCTAACTCTGGGGAGGGAAAGGGTTTGGGCAGCCCACAACCACTGTTACGAAAAACACTAAGGTAAGTGGCGTGCATATGGGTCCAGCAGTTACCAGGGATCAGGCAAAGTGTTCACAATGGCTAATGACAATAAAATGTAGGTCTCCTGGTTCCACATTTAGTATCTTTTGACATCTCCTCCACCAGTGCACGAGCCTTCGCCCACAAGCTCCCACCTCGCTGTTGCACTAGTGGATTCAGTTGTTTCACCTGGTGCAGCAGCGCAGGGGTGCAGGCAACTCCTGTGCTCTGTCTACTGGGCACCATCTCCCACCCCACACACAAAGGTTGGTGGTCAAGAGCTGATGCACCATTGCTATAGGTGACATGACAGAGCAAAGGCACTACCTACTCCAAGGAGTGTGCGTGCGCACGTTTTAGCTGGGGGAGTGGTATAGAGAGTGGGAGGAAGAGGTAATCAAGGAGCGGGCGACAGGAGCACGACAGAGGGAGGTAGAAAGATGTGACATGGAGAATGAAGGCGAGTTGGGTGAAAGACACAAAGAAGGGAGATTGTTGAAGAGGAGGATGGGGCAGGTAGAGGAGGATAGCAATTTGAGTGAGGGGTGGTGAGAGGAGTACAAGAGGCAAGGGCAAAGGGATAGTTTGAGAGAAAGGAGAAAGTCATAAAGGGGAAAAGAATAGAAGTGAGGGAGATGTGTGAGAAACAGAGAAGGCAATATAAGGAAGAGGCAAAGAGCTGGGTATTTTGCATGGTGCATTGGTATGTACAGTATGCCATGTAATATGTATTTGGTATGTGCATTATGTGGTGGTAGGTGCATTTGTGTCGTGTGTGCATGTATGATGTGTGTTGTAGTGTTATTTATGTTGTCTTGTGATGGTTGTTAGTTGCAGCGTGTTCAATGTTTTGTGCACTTTGTGTGCTATGTGCTGTGTATTTGCGATATGCCCAATATGTGGGGTATTGTGTGGTCTTCTATAGGAAATTGCTCTGTGGTTTGCGTGTTGCGTAAAGTTTGAGGTGGATTTCTATTTGTTGTGTTATTATATGTACATGTACACAAATATCATTATGGGATTTAAAGTCATAGGTTTATGGAGGTCCTAGGAAAACATTAAAAAGGCGCATATAGGTAGGGGCATCATAAAAAGACAAAGCTGCATTAACTAAATGCAAGTCATAAACAAGCCACCGCCGATACTGAACTTGTTTGAGTAACGTTGCAAATAAGTGTTGGCGGCGGCTTAACATTCCAAGCCGCTGCCGGCACATATTTGCAATGTTAAAAGCGGCGGCCACCGCCTCTGAATTAGTTTCACTAACGTTGCAAATATGTGTCGGCTGCGGGTTAACATTAATCCACTGCAGGCACAGATTTTTAACATTAGTAAAAAATTCAAAGTCGGCGGCATCAAAAGTGACAAGCTGGCACATAGATTCAATTCATTTCACTAACGTTGCAAATATGTGTCGGTGGCAGCTTGATGTTGTTAATCTGCTGCCGGCACAGATTTTAACGTTCGTAAAACGAATTCAATGTCGGCAGCGGCTTAAAGCCACCAACAAATTCACATGGATTCAGAAAAACAAATTGTGTTTCGGTGGTGGCTTAGCATTATGCAAACCAAGCCGCTGCCGGAATTACATTAAAGCACAAACGCACATTAAGCAAAATTTTAAAAAAAGGAACAAGTTACTCATCTGTAACTTTTGTTCTCCAGCATGGGTCAGACATGGATTCACATGCTCATGAATATTCCCAGTCAGACCGGAATCCTCAGTAAAAGATAAAACGGTTTCATTTTCACTTACAAACTGTATTTCTCCTCTAAACCAATCACTGAGCTCTGGGTCATACTGCCCCCAGCCAATGACTGACCCCTCCCACGCCCCTCCTCTGGCAGCCATCTTCAGATTTGGTAAGCACGTAAAGTTGCAGTATGACCAAGAATAGCTGCAGAGGCCTCTGTAGGCCTCCTGGGTCGAGGACCGGGAGGGTTGACGGTACAAAGAGGACCCTCTGCCGAAACTTGAGACGATTTGCCGGACTTCCTGTCGAAGGCACAAAAGGATGGGTGGTGTTGAAATGTATCCAGGGCACGGGTCGTCTGTGTCCGGCTTAATGGCCTGCAACAACTGGTCGACTACCTTCCCCAAAGAGGTTGTCCCCGTCGAAGGGCATGTCCAGCACCCTAGTCTGGACCTCCTGACTGAAGTTGGTGGCTTTCAGCCAGCCACGATGATGGAGGTAGACATTGTTCCCCCATCTGCCGGAACCCTGTGTCTGCGACATCCAGGGTCACTATGATGGCATGGTCCTATGCCACCTCCTGGAGGATGGAAAGTGCCTCGACCCTCGTAGTCAGGTAGGAACACCAGCAGCGGGGCCATCTTATACTGCAGCTCCCCATCGTACCGTGCCAGAATTGCAAATGCATTGCCTGCCTTGACTGTTGTTGGAATGGCATCCAACTTCTTCCCCTCACTATCCAGAGGGACAGAGGATGAATACTAGAGGTTAGACTACTTCTTTATCGCTGCCGCAGACACCACGGAGTCCGGTTAAGGCTGCCAACGTAGCCACTTGGGTGCGGACTCCGGCACCCAGTAATCTTTCTCCAGCCTAGCCCACTTGGCTGGGACCGTGGCCAGATTTAGCAAAGCTAGACCCTCCTCCCAAACATCGTCTAGGAGCGGCACCATCAAGATGGTCTTCCTCTTGGCCGCACGTCGTTGGTATGGAACCTACCTTCTTGGCATCAGTTGGAAGAGTTGGGACGCTCGGTGACCATGGCATGGAATAACCCCACCTGGTCCGGGGAAGAAGCCCTTGGCTGCGGCAAACCACCCGCTGTGACATTGTCTTCTGTGTCCGTAGTCGCCATGTCCTTCCCAGTGTCCCTAGGAGGGGTGGGGGAGAGGGCACGTGTGGAGGTTGATGCAACGGTGTAGGGTGCCGCTTCCTCTTTTTTGCTAGTGGCTGGTCCGGGGCCACCAGTGCCGGCTCCGTCGTTGGCATCCTCTTCTGAATCTCAGAAATCAGGGTGTGTAGGTCAAAAGGATGGCCATCGATTCATCGCTCCGAGGGGTCGGAGCGGTAGGCCAACTGGGCCCCGCACCACCGGCATGTCTGCCATTGCCGTCTCCCTCAGCGTTTCTGGCGCCATCGTCGGCCACATCCTCCTGGATCGTGTGCACAGACACCTGATTCTTCACATCCGAGGAAGAAATATCCGTACCCTGCAGTACGGTGGAGGCCTCCTCTCCCCTCCCCCCTTTTTTTGCATCCTGAGGGGTCGGGTTCAGGCTTAGGGACAACATCCTCTTCTCTGGTGTCCTCTCCACCGGCTAGGCCGAGGTCTCCCGCCTCAGAGGCAGGGATACTCTGGGCACTGCCGGGGCTACCTTAACAAGGGTCAGCCCCCATGGCCTTCAAGAGGGCAGCCGCCACCAACTCGATCGTCAACGAGAGCTTCGCCTGTGCTGCCTGGATCAGGTTGGTCGCCTTTTCCTGAGCCTTTGTCTTCTCTGGCTTTTCCCACAGCTTTGCTGAGTTAGCCGATTTCCTCTTCGAGGAGGAGCTGGATCGATGGAGGCAGATGGTGAAGATGAGCATTCCATGCCCATCACCAGACCCGCTTGCACAGCGCCCCTGACAGAAACGGAATTGGGGTGCTTGGCCTTGTCTTGGGCCGCCACGGATGGAGCACCCTCAAAGGACTTAGAAACCCGCTCTTCAGACCGGCCGGTCCTGGGTGAGGCATGCCCTGCTTGCCACACAGCAGAGGCCTTAGCGTTGAGCCATGCCGCCAACCTACTGTGGCGATCCTTCATGGTTCGCTTGGAGAACCCGAGGGATATTTCACAATCCGCTTACCTGAGATCCGGATGGAGACAGAGGCACTGGGGGGTGGGTTTGTCCTCTACAAACACATTCCAAAGTCGGCAGCTGGAGCAGAGCTTGACGAGGGAGCTTCCCTCCTTCTCTTCAGACATGGTCTGGAGTGTGGAGTAGGCATGATGGCCTTCTGGAATCTTGGATGAAACTTTGATGATTCTTGCCCTTGAGGCACAGAGAAATTCACTGAGAAATGGATCCACGCTTGTCGGCCGAAGGAGTGAAAGAGCACACAAGCTCTGCCAAAAATAGAACTTTTTACCAAAAAAAGCACGAAAATGTACAGCTCACAGGGCAAAACTCGAGGACTCTCAACGTGCAGTAAAAATCTGAAGTTGGCTGCCAGAGGAGGGTCTTAGGAAGAGAGCAGTATGACCCAGAGCTCAGAAATTGGTTTAGAGAAGCAATAGTTTGCAAGTAAAACTTTTTTTTTTGTTTTCCGAGGCTTCCCGGCCTGAATCCATGTCAAACCCCATCATTGAGAATAAAGGCCCTCATCTCTTCAGATGTAGAAACAAAATGGCTTACGTGTACAAAAAAAAATAAAAACAATAACACGAGCACATCCAATCACATCCCTAACTGCACACCCAATCAGGTACTCCTTACATCAAAAACACTGACCAATCCCCCACAAGTCACTCGATGTACATTTTCAAAGCCATTTTAAACCAAAATCTAAATATCACAACTATTACAGTACCTGGGTTAATTTGAATACAAAACACTGTCAAATGTGTAACAACTTAGAAAATATATTTTAAACAATCAAGTCAAATAACTAACATTAACAGATGATGGCTGCCATTTTGGAAGGAAAAATGGGCGACAAATCACCACACAATACAAATTCAGCCAAAGAGTGAAAACCGAGGTGTGTCTGGAGGGAAGATGGATGGGAATGGGAGGAAAATCATAAATGGGTGGGACACATAGCCAAACTACATAAATCCATCCTCAATTGTCATCTACATTGAAAAGCATTACAGACCTACATTCAAAGCCCCTATTTCAAGCTCTTGCATTTAATAACAATAGTTTTGACTTTAAAAGTAGTGCTTTCAGTGCCACCTAATAGCCAAAACAAAACATTTGCTCAGCAGAACACTTCATAAAGTTGTAGTAAAGCACTGCAAAAAGTAAGAACATTTATTGGAAACATTTTTCTTCAAGAACATTGGCAGACTTTCGATCAGAATCGGTGTGTAGGATGGGAGAGGGAACCGTTATAGAGGGGAGCGGGGAGGAGTTAGTCTAGAAGGAGAAAAGGAACATACCGGATCCCAAAGTGCCAGTTGCCGCTCACTCATGCGGCTGAAGCCAGTGGTGAAGATTTTGCCATCAGACATGAAGATTGCTCTCATCGGACGAGCCCCTTCGTGAGCCTTCTCCTTTTCCTGTTGGGTCAGAATGACAGATATTTAAACTGATGTCACAAAGGCCATCATGAAAAACACAGAAAAAGAACAAAATAAAATTTGATTGGATTTGTGTTTTATTAAAGCACAGCAGAACAAACTAAGTTGCTTCTAGGTGCTATAATGAACATGGGAAAGAAGAGTAGGCAATTTGGATAACAGCATAGATTTTTAGGTACATTTGAAAGTTATGACATTGGTAAACACTTCTTTATTTTATTTATTTGTTTATTTGTATTGCGCCAGTAACTTGCAAGTCTCGGGGCACAGAAACATGGAAACGAGGTACGATAACAATTACCACGAGACAAGACTCAACGTACAATTACAGATGGGAGGTCTGTTGAGAGTAGGAAGATCAGTTGAAAACGTGGGTCTTCACTAGTTTATGGAAGCGCAAGTAGTTGGTGTCCCTTCTTACAGTGGCAGGGAGGTTGTTCCATAGGCCGGCGGCTAAAATGGGGAAAGATTTCCCCAAGCCATATTTGTGCTTGTGAGTGGCTACTGTGATCTTTCCTTGATCTGAAGATCTGAGCATGCGATTCGGTGTATTCAGGTGGATCTTGGTTTTTAGGTACTCTGGTGCTTTCCCATGGATGCATCTGTGAACCAGGGTCAGGGCCTTAAATTGAACTCCATCTTCAATTTTGAGCCAGTGTAGCTCTCTTCTGGAGTTGTCGATGTGGTTGTTTTTTTTTTCCTTTATGATCCTCACAGTATTATTCTGTATAACCCGATAGCTATGGAGGCATGTTTTGTTAGACCCTAGCATCAGTGCGTTGCCGTAGTCCAGGTGGGAAAGAATTGTCGCCCTAGCAATAGTGGCACAGTTACCCTCAGTCAGATAGGGCCTAATGGCTTTTAGAAGTCTGAGGTAGTAGGCGCATGTTTTCTTTATGTACTGGGCTTGTGCTTCAGTCCCAAGGGAAGATTCAAGCATCAATCCTAGGGTTTTGACTGTGCTGAGAACCTGTATTTGGGTGTTTTCCATCAGAAATGAGCTGTATTCGGGAGAGAGCGTGGCTCTGGCCTGGTGGGATCCGAATACCATTAGCTGGGTTTTCTTGCCGTTAAGGCACATCCAATTTGTGTCAATCCATAGTTCTATGATGGTATAGACCTTGAGAAGTTGTTCATTGTCTTCCTTGTGATATCCACTGAGTTCAATCACCAGCTGAGTATCAAAAGGCAAAAGGTATCTCAGATACAGGTTGAATAGTAGTAGTGACATACTGGCCCCCTGTGGGACGCCACAGAGGATTTCCTTTTCTGCAGAGATTTCATCGCCCCAGTGAACCCGCGAGATCTTTTTAACAACATTATCCAACCTATTGCTTCTACCGAGCAGTTGGCTGTTTTTTTATTTTATTTTTTAAACGTGGTTTTTAGGGGGTTGTGGTCCAGCAGATCAAATGCTGCACTAAGGTCAAGTAGGATGAGGAGCCCCGCTTTCCCCTGTCCATAATGCTTAGCATTTTACTTTGGAGATCAAGCATAGCTGTCTTGGCGCTGTGTGCTTGTCCGAATCCCGATTGTTGGTGGTGAAGGGATTCTGAGGCTTCCATGTGTGCTTGGAGTTATGATGTGGCTACTTTATCCATGATCTTCAGGATGAAGTTACAGTTTGTAATGCGCCTGAGGTTGTTGGGGTCTCTGGGGTCCAGATTTGTTTGTGTTTCTTTACCAGAGGGGTTACCGTAACCCTTTTTATGTCCTGTGGTACTATCTGATCCCTAAAAGATGTGTTAATTCTGTATCGCGGCAAAGATTTCTGGGTGCTCCAGTATCATTTTTGGGGGTAGGATATTTTTGGCACAGATCGGTTTCATGGAGGCAAGTGTTTTTATCATGTCCTCGGGAGTGATGTCTGAGAACTTAAAAACTTTGATGTTGATAGCCTCTTCTGTCGGAAGGACTGGATCTCTGTTTTTTTGCTTGAGATTTCATGATCAAGTCTCTAGCTTTGAAGATTTTCTGTTTCTGAAAGAAGGCATTTTGGGTGCTGTCACACTCCTCTTGGGATGGAGTGAAGGGGGGGTGATTGCTGTGGGTTTTTCAATAGATTTCAGGATGTTAAAGAGTTTGCTGGTGGCGCTGTCTGCAGTAGTGATTTGATTGTTGTAAAAGTTCTTTTTTGCTTCAAGAATTGCAGTCTTATAAGTTCTCTCACTATCCTTCCATTTTTCCTTATTCTTTGGTGAACCATGAATGTTGTTTGGCATTGGTTCTAATAGTTTTAATTTGTGGTGGGGCCTTCTGGTCTATCATTTTTTTAAGATGGGCTAGTAAGTTAGTTAGTATGGCGTCACAGGCGTGGTCTTCATTGAAGTTAACCTTCACTTCATCTAAGTAGAGTTCCAGCTGCTCTTTGTCTACGTTTTTGGAATTCCATTGTGTTACTTTTATCGGGGGGGTTGGGGAGTTTGTCTCTGGGTGATAGAGGGATGATAGAGAAGGTTACACTGTGATAATCGGACCAGATACAAGTGTCTGTCTTGTAGTCATGTGACTATAGGTTGTTGGTTATGACCCAGGCTAATTTGGTGCCCGTTGTCCATTGTAGGTTCATGGTTTGTGACTTTAAAGTCGATGTTTCTTAATAAGGTCTCGAGGTTAGTGGCTCTTTATCTTTGGAGTTGCCATACCATCGATTAAGATCGCCAACAATGAAGCAGTGTTTGAAACTGTAAGTAGGTTGAGGAGATGGGCGATCTCTTCGTTAAAATCTGGGTGGTGACTGGTGGCCTGTAAACTACAATTAAGTTGAGGAAGCTGTTCGTGGTCGGTGAGTGTTTTAAATGAAGGATTTCGCTTCCACTGCATGTAGATTTGCTTGGGAAGAGGTGCATGGACTCTCGTGATGACTGCCACGCCCCACGCCTTGACCAGATTCTCTGTTGGCGAAGTGGATTGCGTAGCCTTCAGGAACTGCTATGTTGCAGGTCAGGCTTATTGGCTCTTTAAGCCAGGTTTCGGTAATGCAGAAAATATCAATGTTTTCATCAATGATCCTGTCATGGATACATTGGGCATGTTTGTTTAGGGAACGAGTGTTTAGTAGACACACCTTTAACTCAGGTTTGTGCGTAGTTACTCCGGTATTATAAGGCTTCTGGCCTAGTAGCAGTCACATTTTTTTCTGATTGTTCCGAAGTCAATTTCTTTTTTGTTCTGTCGCAGGCCGATTCCACCGCTGTTTTGGTTTTGATGCATAGGTGTTTGTGGACATCAAGGAGAAGTTTGTCGAGGGGTAGAAACCCCATGTTGGTTTGTGTTTAGAAAAGTATGTGGTCTGGATACTTACGGGCAGCGTTTCCTGCGACGCCACCATGGAAGGTGAGTACCGGCACAAGAACGGTTTGGCTCCTGAAGCGAATACTGGGCTTGTCACAGGTGCGCCAGATCAACTGATTTGAGGAGCCTGGGGCTGCTGGGAAATGTAGTTTCCCTGGTCAAGTAGCTCAAGCAGCGGGCACAAAGCCAAGTGCTGCTTTTAAAGCGAGTAGACTAACCTCACATGCAGCCAGTCACACAATCCACAGAACGTGATGTAATCTCACATGTGATTACAAAAGTACTTCAATTTCAATTCAAGAACAACACACATTCAGTTTTGGCAGCAGCAGCATAACACATACGCAAAAAAGAAAGAACCTTAGTATTCCCAATAGTAGTGCATTCAATAGTTGGGGGCCTCGACAGAAAACTTTCCTCAAATAGTATACACAGAGGAAGGCAGAGTTAGTAGCAAACTAATAGGCGCTCAAAGGGATCCATTTGGCAGGAAAGGTTTAACTCTGGCCATAAAATGGGAGCGCTAGTCCAAG
Source organism: Ambystoma mexicanum (assembly GCF_040938575.1). Taxonomy (NCBI): domain Eukaryota; kingdom Metazoa; phylum Chordata; class Amphibia; order Caudata; family Ambystomatidae; genus Ambystoma; species Ambystoma mexicanum. The sequence goes on from NC_090936.1 coordinate 593,468,779, forward strand.
CCTGCATTTGAAATTAAGTAAGAGCGTAGCGCCTGTCAGTTTAGTGAACCTTGTAAGGAGGTAAATTGGTCTACTTTTCTTTAGGCCAAAGATGCATGAAATTCATACCATTGACCACTTCTCTTTGAGACAGCCCCATGAGCATAATGGGTTCTGAAATCGGAAAAGCACCAACTCTGGCATAGGTGCCAATTAATGACCTGCTCTGTTCCAGCGTCATGAGCCCCGGGAAGTGGAATAGCTAGCACATATGTTGAATGTGTGCAGTAGCTCCTGGAGCGTTCCAAATGCAAGATGGAATTCCCGATAAACGATCTCGGACCCAAACAACCGGACAGCCTCAAAGAATGAGGTAAATATTACATTATGATCAGCTCGAATAAAGTAGGGCAACCTGGTGAACAAACAGATTGCAGCTCACTCAGCTACATTTCAATTACACAAAGGCGTTATACCTCGAAGTACGTCAGCTATGATGTCATCCTACATGGCAAACAGTAAAAACCTATCGAAAGGAGGGATTGTTTAAGGGAACATATATACCTATACTTCATTTAGGTGTAAGTAACATAATTGGCTGCCCCTTATCTGGTAGGAACGTCTTTAACTACCTCTTACTACGAATAATACAGATTAAGAGCAGCGGATTGTCTTCTGCAACAATGTATACATAGGCCCTTATGATTGGTTGACATTCTCTCCCAACCTTGGACATTCGGCTCATTAGCAACACGTAAGCAAAACGAAACCCAGGTGCGGGGAATAACATTAGACCACCGGCCACTTGACCAATTAGTCTACCATCTCATCAGTTGGGACCTAAGCCAAGACCTTTTCCCTATAGTTGACCTTGCTGACCGTTTTCTTCCTTTGGGCTTTTAAGTGAGTGTAGGTACATTGCTATCTTCAGTTGGTGCTTAATGAACGGGCCTGGTTTTCCAGTTCTGAATCACATGCGAGGAGACCACGATTTTGTCAATTGTGACCTTTTATTTAGTGCTATTCAATTCAATTACACAGGGTAGGTACTATTACTCCTCTTGGCTTCTGGAGACTTGGACGCTCTGTCTGGCATATGCTTTCAAATGAGGTTGCATTAAGTGTATAGTGAAATGAGATATATATCCATGATGCATTAATCACCGTAATCGCTAAGCATAGTTCGACATATAATGGAAGTCATAGTATTAAAAGATTTGTTTTTGAAACTCGAAAACAGACATCGACAGGGCGTGTTAGTAATACTATCCCTAGTATGACGTGTACTGTACGCATGGTCCTTCACATTTCGAGATCCCTCAGATTGTTGGTTTCTGACATGAGGTTACATGAAGTGTAGCGTGAGCACAGATGTGATGGAGGAGAAAGCGCGATAACCCGGAAAACATCTATGCCCCTTCTACTCCAGAAGGGGAGGAAGGGTGGGCGCATTTAAATCTAAGCAGGTGAGTAATGTATCCCTTCTGGAGCTTGTGGATCTGCTTAGATCACATGCTCTGCATAGATTAGCAAGCTGTATCTGGAGAAGGAGGTGCGAAGTAAGAAGGTACAGCGGCAAGATGTTTTAGGACCGCTTGTCATACCTGTGAATCTGCTTTAGAGTATGTGTCAATGCAATGAACGTATGGATGGAACTCCATGTTGCAGCTTTACAAATGACGTCTAGAGGGACGTTTGCAATGAAAGCTAAGGTAGCTCCTGTACCTCTGGTTTAGTGAGTCCTGGGGGTGAATATCAAAGTTACTTACCGTAGTGACTACTTACTCCTAGTCCATAGTCCCCTTTCCTCCATACTTTTGGGACATTCCGTCCATCGGTACGGGACCGGAGCACTTTGAAGCATCAAAAATAATGTTTTGTCCTTTACTTTTATGCAGGGCCACCACATGAGACCGTAGCTGCACCTTCCTGTGCTCCGCCCATGCATCGCCCTTCAGTCCTTCTCTGTCGCCAAAGTTGAAGGACCATTAACAAAATAGAGGATACGCATTGAGGAAAGAGGACTATGGATTAGGAGTAAGGGAGTGTTAGTAAAGATTGTATGCAGTAATATCATGGGAGACACCAGTCTTGTCCTTGTGGTATTAGGTAAACCACCTATTGGTATAGGTCTGTACTAGACAAATAGAGCAGCCGGATTTATCTCGAGGGGTAAATGTGAGCTGTAGCATCGAAATCCACACATACAAGTATCCAAATAACACTTACACTCAATGTTTTCTAGGAAAATAATTATTTAACTGTCAGTTTTAAATACTCATTCTTTAAAAAGGGCAATATGTAACAATAAAAATATACTTCATAACACATTCTCAGAATCAAGATAAGCAAGTAGATACTCCTTTGAGATACTTCATACACACTTCCTACACCATGGGGTGACTTCATTGGCATTTATAGATCACTTTTGTACTTGATAGAATTCTGGGGTTGTGGAAAGGAAAGGTTAAGGGAAGGAAAAAGGTTAACAGGTTCTCAGAGCATGTGGGCACTTTAAATCTCCCAATGAAGTATAGATAAAACCCTTCCCAGAAATATTAGTTAAAAGCCAATGTATCACCCATGAGGGACAGTTGGAATCAAAGCCAGTGGGTCAGAAGAGTGTACAGGGAGCCAGGACAGCCAAAGTCAATTTGAAACAAGGTCTATGTATCTGAGGCACTTCTTAGATGGCAAAGCATCTTGCACAAAGTTAGAGATTGTTGTAGAAAATCAATGTTGGGCCACAAGCTGTTACAATTGTGAAATGTTAGAGCTAGAATGACTCTAGAAAGGCAGCTACTGCAAATCTCAACTGAGACCAGCAAGCTACAGACAAAGAGGTAAATACCCCAGAGTCAGAACATTATCTTAGGTTAGAAGAAGATCCAGCTGGCTTCTAGCCTGGTTGCAGACTTGCAGATCCAGTGGTCCTGGGCTTCAGTGGTGGGGCCAAGAGGGAGGACGTCTGGAGGATTCCTGCACAGCAGTTCAGAGGTCGGCAGCAGCTATGGGCTCTTTTCATTTCAGTGACACTTCGCGGTTTCAGTGACCGGCAAATAGCACCACCGCAGATCTTGGACACTGGATGGGCTTCCTTCACGCCTTGAGCCCAGCACTCTGGTAAGGGGACTCGAGCTTGGGTAGTCACACTTCGGGAAGGTGCTCAGGATCTTCCTGGAGCTTTGGTCCGGCTTAAAGACATTGCACTCTACTACAGATTTCTCCACCCCTGGAACTCTGTTCCAGCACCAGCAAAGAAGTACAGCAAAGTTAGTCTTAGGATTAGTTGGTCCCACCAACCTAAGCGAAGAAGTCGTCCTCTCTGGAGCTTCTCTAGTTGATTCGGAAAAGGAGTTTCAGCACAGCAGCAGGGATTCACCGGGCAGTTCAACGGTCCAGGAGGATGCAGCAAGCTTCTCTTCACGATTCCTTCGTCAGAGGTTTCTTCCAGTGGTCGACTCCATCTTCAGTCGAAGATGCCTCGCCTTTTATGTAGGTTTCTCCCATTCATGCACAACCTAGCTGTCACTCACAGAAGGCTGGCTTGCCCTGCAAGGACAGCCAGCCAGCCAATCATGATTGGGTACATTCAGGTTACCAAGGAGACTAAGGACAGGGAGTTTCAGTCAGGCACCTCCCTCGCTTCCCGTCCTGCCAGACACTGGAGCCTGAGGTGGGTTTCAGTACTGAAGCCTGCCGAAGGCAAAGCGAACAAAAGGGTTAAACCTGGTTTGCCGCACAGAGTAAAACCCAAGAAAGACCTCACAAACAAGAAATGGCAGAAAAAGAACACAAGGGCCATGTTGACAAAATGGTCACCCCTGGGTGCTATACTGCAGCTGAGGATTCAGCCTGCGGTAGGAAAGCGCAATGGTAGGAAAATTAAACCACTGCCACCAGCAATTTAAAGTAGTGAGGGTAACAAAAAATATTATAGGAGTAAGTAGAAAAAGGGGCTACTAAGTAACCCCCCCAGCACTCCACCTAGGACGTGGTGTACCAGATCTACAGAGAGAAAAGGTAAGTAAAGTCAATTTCACTTTACTATTCTTGGGAACATTAGTTCTCAAAAGAAAAAGGTTATTTAAACCTTAAGAGAAATCTAAAGGATTTATCTGTGACACTGCTCTGAAGGTGCCGTGTGTCACCATACAAAAAGTAGATGCATATGGAGTTTGTCAGACTCCAAAAACAAAGAAAACAGAGTCCAAATCAGATCAAAATACATGAGAGATTGAGAAAAAGGTCTCACTGACTCAGGATAAAATTAAAAAGTCCTAAAGTCCAGCAAAAGACCTGGTGGTCTCTAAAGTTGAAGGGAATTAGCACAGAATTTAGAATTCTCCCTAACAGGTAGTCACTACGTTATACAACTACATGCCGTCCCCTTTCCTCTATACTTTTGGTAGATTCCCAAGCACCGACCAAAGAAACGGGAGGATGGAAACTTCCCTTACTGGAACAGGTTCTTAAGAACTGCCTGCCAAACTGGCTTCAGCCTGGGAGCTCAGGTCAAGACAATAGTGTCTGCAAATAGCAGAAGGAGAAGCCCACATAGCAGCCTTGACTATGGACTCACAAGGGACGTATTTCGGGAAGGCAACAGTAGCCACTTTGCCATGGACCAAATGTGTATGAACACCTTTTGGGAACTGAATGCCCCGAATTGTTTAAGCTTCTGAGATGCATGAAGCGATCCAGCGTGAGATGGACACTCTCGAAGCAGGTTTTACCTTTTGGGTCACCAAAAGTAATAAAGAGTTGTGAAGAACTCCTAAGTTCGCTTGTTCTGTCGAGGTAAAACCTCAGAGCTCGTCTGACGTCTAGGTTATGTAGAACCCTCTCTGCATCAGAGACCAGATTCGGAAAGAAAACTAGCAAGGATGTTGGTTGATTTATGTGGCACTCAGAATTTTCGGAAGGAAAGAAGGATGAGTGCGAAGCACAACATTATCCTTGTGGAAAGTTAGGAACGGATGTTCGACAGAGCTTGAAGCTCATTTATTCTTTTCGCAGATGGTACCGCAATCAAGACGGCCACTTTCCAAGAAAAAAACTTGAGCTTGGTAGTGGCCATAGGTTCAAATGGCTTGCGACACAAAGCGGTGAGGACCAGGTTCAGATTCCATTTCGGGTGAGGAGGCCTGATCGGCGGAACGAGGTGAAGAAGACCTGCAAAGTGCCTCTTGATTACTAGGTTTGCCAGTGAAAAAGAGCAACTGTCTGTAGACGGATAAGCTGCAATGGCTGATAAATATGTTCTGCATGATAAGACGTGAATGTCAGAGGCCACAAGGTCTGATAAAAAGACAAGACAGTCAATAGAAGCTTGTTGAGGATCAAGCGGTTTAGCTAGATACCAATGACAAAAACAAAGCCATTTACTTTTGTACTGAGCCCTCATAGAAGGCTTACATGCTACCTGAATTATGTGCATTATATCCTCTGAAAGATTAAACTGTGTTAAGGACCTCAACTCAGGTACCAGGCCACCACACTAAAGGATTGTGGGGTGCCGCACCTGGTGACTGCTCTGGTGAAGAGGGTCGAGAATCTGCTGCAACCTGATCGGGTCATATATCGATAGGTGCTGCAGCTCCAAAAACCAGAACCTGGCTGGCCACCCCACCAAGGAGCCATGAAGAAGAAGGTGTTGTTGGAGAATAAGTCTTGATGTTGTCCCAAGGAATTTTGAGGGCACTATCCACCCCCCCCCCCCCCCTCCACCCCCGAGGAGGATGCTCAGAGACCGTCCCTGGAAGCAGAGGGTAGTTTCCCGTTTGTTGCAGTCGCAAAGAGGTCCAGCGTGGAGAACCCCATTTCTGGAAAAGTTGGGTAAGAACATGGCTGTTCACTTCCCATTCATAATTCGCCACAGACTGGCGGCTCAGGAATCTGCCGCCACATTGATCTGACCCGAAATGTGCATGGCCTGTGTTAGGGAGAGTTTGTATGCAGTACCCTTTGGGACCACTACACACAACTATGACTACAGGTGTAAGCAAACCAACCTTGTCCATACGACACAATTTTGTTAGCGGAGCTGAGCAGCCAGACTTATCTCAAGAGGGGAATGTGAGCAGTAAAGATGTTACACGGAGGTCTACATCACAGGTGTTCAAGTAAACTCTTACACTCAAGGTTTCTTTGCTAAATACTTATTAATTTATCTGTCAGTTATAAAATATTCATAAGAAGGAGGCAATAACACATATACTTCAATACTATTTCAGAATACTTTTCAAGAGGAGTAAAAGGCAAAGGTTATTATAACATGAAAGGTTACAATTATTCTTAGACAGTGTAGATATTTTAAGTTTACCAGAAGAGTCAATTCAATTCAATAGGCTAGGCCAAAGTCAATGGGCTAAAGTCTTGGATAGCACAAAGCGGTTCTGATGGTTCAATGGAAAAGTCTCCGCACAAGTTCTTGGAAGTAGTTTGTAAAAAGATGAATCATTTGTATTTGTATTTGTTTATTTATATTGCGCAGCCTGCCCAAGGGCATCAGGGCGCATGTTTGGAAGGGTTACAATGAGAAGTTACAGAAAGACAGTTACAGGAAGGCAGTTACATATTACAAAGTATAAATATACATAAGGCAAAGAAATATACATATATTTACAAGGTAGTTAGTCGACCCAATATATACAGAGGTGATAGGAATGGTACAGCGTGCAGTGAGTGTTTACAAAAAGGAGGCTGAAGCTTCGTCTTGCTCATAAAGCCATTGTTTTGCTCTATTTTTGAAGGATTGAAGGGAGGGGACATTCCTGAGATCATTGGGAAGTGAGTTCCAGAGCTTGGCTGCCAGGACTGGGAAGCTCGAGCCTCTGGCAGTCTGGAGCTTGAAGCTAGGAATGATGAGTGTATTAGCTTGTGCAGATCTTAGGGGTCTGTGGGCTGTGTGTTGTGTGAAGCGCTCTGACAGGTAGGCTGGTGCAGCGTTGTTCTGTGCTTTGTAACTAAGAACCAGTGTTTTGAGGGCAATGCGCCGTGAGATGGTGAGCCATCGTAAGTTGCGTCTAGTGGAGGAGATGTGTGTGCGCCTAGGTATATTAAGAGCAGCCCTGATGGCGTTATTCTGGGTTACCTGAAGTTTGTCAATGTTTTTTTGACTGGTTCCCAAGTAAAGGGCATTGCAGTAATCAATTTTGGATAAGATGAGAGTTCTGGCAAGGATCAAGCAATTGTCCGTAGATAAGAAGGGTCGGCAAGCAGTGATTAGTTTGCACGTGTGCGCAGATGCTGAAACTACTGAGTTGGTTTGTCTAGTGAGAGAGAGGGTCGAGTCTAGATAAATACCAAGTGTTTTAGTGACCTTAGTGACCTTGATAATGTTACCATCAATGATGAAGGCATCATATTTGCTGTCAAGTTTTGCAAGTTTGGATTGAGAACCGAGGATGAGTAGCTCAGTTTTCTCATCATTTAGGCAGAGACCGTGGTGGGCCATCCACGCCTGAATGACGGAGTAGACTGCATTAAGAGCTTTGACGTCAGTTACATAGTCACCAGTGATAGGGATGAGTATCTGGGTGTCATCCGCATAATTTGTGTAGGTGACACCCAGATGGTCAAGAATATCAAAGAGTGGTTTAGTAAATACATTGTAGAGCGTAGGTGATACGCATGAGCCTTGTGGGACTCCGCAAGGGACATGCGCTGGGTCAGCCGCGGCCAGAGGTGAGAAGACTCTCATGGATCTGTTGGCAAGGAATGAGCTTATCCAAGAGGTGGCTGCATCGGAGAAGTGGGCAGCCGTTTTGAGATGCTGGCAAAGGATTTGGTGGTCCACCAGATCGAAGGCGGCGGATAGATCTAAGAGGAGTAGGAGCGCTTGTTTGCCCTTGTCTTTTAGATCCTCAATTTGTGTTTTTAGATCTAATAGAGCTGTCTCAGTGCCGTGTCTCGGACGGAAACCAGATTGCCTGAGTCCTAATAGGTTATTTTTGTCAAGATAATCTTGAATTTGGAGATATGCAGCACGGTCCAGGATTTTGGGTCATGTTGGGTCACAAGTTGATTAGGCCTGTGAGTTGCGAAAGTTTCAAGCACTTTCACCGTGAGAGGCAAGTACTCGCAGTACCTTACAATGAAGAAAAAGATGCAGCATATATACTTGTGTTCCTGGCAGTTCCTGCAGATCTCGCTGTTCTTGGGCCTCAATCGTGGGGACAATAGGGAGGACGTCGGGGGACTCCTGCACTGCACTAGGACGGGTCAAAAAGTGGCAACTGGTAAACTTCGATTCCAGTAGCTGTAAGTAACGCACACAAACTGGTTATTCGGTTTCCTGCAGCACTCTGAGAAAAATACAACCAGCTCCGAGATTGGTATCCAGGTGACTTGCTGTCGAGTTGATTGGTCCCACCAACTCAAAGGGAGAAGTCGTCCTTGCATGGCTTCTCTGTTAAGATAAACTTGACAATTCGGACCTGCAGCAGGGCTTCACTGGACAAACCAACGGTCGAGGAGTTGCTGCAGCTGTTCTCTACCAGCTCGTCATCGGTTCTTTTGTTCCAGTGGTCGACTCTTTATTCAGTTCTCTCCCATTCAGGATATATGATATGGCATTTATAACGTGCCTATGCACAAGTATTTCAAGGCGCAACAAAGCAAGGGGGGGTAAATCAGATGGAGACAGAAACAACGATCTTACTAGGCCAGGTGTCATTCAGATCGTGCAAATGCATGGGAAGAGGGAAGGGGAAAGGGAAAGGGGAAAAGTGCGGCAGCAAAGGGGAGGGGACAGTGCAGTACATGGGATACATAGATGAAACAAATAAAAAATAAGGCCAGCTGGTGGCAAGGGCAAGTACAGCTGGTAGGGAGGCTGTAGGGATACAGAAAACAGTCCACAAGTGCGGGGGTTCCCAGGGAGACAGTGCAGGTGTGCAACTGGCGGGGAAGGTGACCTGGGCCAGATATCAGAGGGTGGCCAGGTAACCAGCGCAGTTTCAGTTTTAGCCAGGAATTCAGCAGGGGAGAGGAGGAGGGAAGGCAGCAGCAAAGAGGAATGTTTTGTGGTGCTTCCGGAACCAGAGATGGTTCTCCTCACGTTTCAGGGAGGCTGTTCCAGAGGAGGCGCCAGCCGAAGAAAGATCTACCACCAACTCGCTGCTTGGAGAACCGACTGACCCTGAGGGAGTTGGAGGCGGATGAGCGAAGAGCTTGAGAAGGAAGATATTTAGGAAGAGAGAGTTGAAGGTATTGAGGCCCCAGGCACCACAAGGCCTTGTGGACAATGCAGTGTGTTTTGAACTTAATCCTCGCAGCCACCGGTAGCCAGTGCAGAGATTTCAGTCCTGGAGAGATACGATACCTCGGCTTGAGGCCAAGGACAAGTCTCGCAGTCATGTTCTGGATGAGTTGCAGAGGGCGGAGAGTAGAAGCAGGCAGATTTAGAAAGAGGCTGTTGCAACAGTCCAGCCTAGAGAGAACCAGAGCTCTGGAGACAGTGAGCATCTGGGGGAAGGAGAGGAAAGGAAGAATACCTCTGAGGTGGAGCAGCTGGTAGTGAGACTTCTTAGAGATGTGAGGAGAGAAGGAGAGTGTGGAGTCGAAGATGACCGAGGTTTTTAGCCTCACAGGTGGGAGCAGGAGGAGGGCCAAGAGAGGCCGGCCAGAGAGCGACAGGAAAGGAGTGAACAGGTATGCCGATGAGGAGAATCTCAGTCTTACTGGCATTAAGCCAGAAATATTTGGCGGCACACCACTCCTGAATAGCAGACATACATTAAGAGATGAGTGAAGGAGAAGAGGTGGCTGAAGTTAGCCTGAAAATGAGCTGAGTGTCATCCGCATAGCACTAGCATTCCAGCCGACCTGTCACTCACCCAGCAGGGTGGCTGTCCTTGCCGGATAGTCAGCCAGCCAATCACCACAGAGTGCATTTGGGTATCCTAGTAGACGAAGCATAGGGTGTTTTGGGCACCTCCCTCACTTCCTGCCCACCCCAGACACTCGGGCGCCAGAGGCAGTCTTCACTCCTGAAGTCGGCCAAAGGCGATGGAACAAAGGGACTAAACTAGGTTTGGCGCGCAGAGAAACTCTAGAAGGACCTTTCCAAAAAGAAATGGAGAAAAAAAGAAGAACAGAACCTGTTTTTACAGAGGCGGCTCAGACGCCATCTTGAAAAACATGGCTCCCGCGATTTAACATTACCAGACCTACAGATAGTTCGCAGTCAGGAAAAATCATGATAGTTTGTTGTAAAACCACTGCCACAAGCCATTCTTAGAGGAAAGGGTAGCATTTGACTGCTACTTGTGTATCTAGACACAGGGGATACCAAGTAACCCCTCCAGCACTCTATTGTAAGATAGGGTGTGCTGGGTCTAGGAATTTAAAAGACTAGTAAAGTCAATTTCACTTTACTTACTCTGGGAAACAGTAGTTTATCCCAGAGAAGGTATTTAAACCTTGGGAAAGCCTGAAAGGCTTCCCTGTGCCACTGCACTGAAGGTGCAGTGCGACACAAATGAAAAGATGATGCCTATGGAGTTGCTTAAACTCCATAACCAAAGAAAACACGAGAGTAAAACGCACATCAAAATACATGAGAGAGTAGGAAAAAAGGGTCACACACTCTCCAGGTAAAGAAATCTAGTCCTCAAAATCCAGAAAATTTACTGGGGGTCTCCAAGGTGAAGGGAATTAGCACATTCTTGAGAATTCTCCCTAACGAACGCCCACTCACGTGCCTAACCACCTTGGTCTGCTTAGTGGAGCCTAGCCAGCCACCTAATGTCCTAGTCTGGTGAAAAAGCACACATGCATCTCGTAAATCTTCCTGACCTGTGTCAACCCCAGAACTTATTGCTTTTACTGGTGAATTATTTTTCCTTATACCTCTGTGAGTGGGAATCTTTTTCCACACTCACAGAAACTTTTACTCTTTTTATGGTTATCCTCTTTGACAACCGTTTGGCAAGAAGTTCCTATTGCTGCTGAGTTGCCCTAGGGGCTCCCCTTTTAACTTTCTCTGGCTAACCTTGTGAGAACTACAGTTCCCAACGGTAGAAAGGATCTTTGGATCCCTTTTACATTTTAGTAAATGAGACCAGCACACCCCACCTTATGTGGTGTGCTGGGGAGATACTGAGTAGCCCCCCTTCTTATTTTAATTTTATATGTTAGAAGGGCAAACTTATATTTAGTGGCTGGTGGCAGTGAACCTTTTTATTCATTCGGTGCAGCTTTACCGCAAACTGTTTGCACAGCCCCCAGTCTTGTTTTTCTGTGCCATTTTAGTGTTACTTGTCCTTTCTTGTTCCTTCCCCCCGACATCCAAGGTGGGAAATTCCTTTGTGGGATTTTTTATCTTCGGTGGGAGTCCTGTGAACGCCTCGCCAAGGCTCCAGAGTGTCTTTGAAGGCAGGAAGCGAGAGAGGAGTCAAAAACTCTGCAGCCCTTGGTCTTCCAGCCTGCGTGCGAGATTCAGTTCAACCTAGGAGGCTGGCTGTCTGGAGAGGATTGCCAACCCCCACCTCACCCCCCAAGTTTGAATGTTGCAAGGCTGTTTGACTGGCTGGTTTCCTGCACAAAAGCCCAAACCCGGGAGCTGAATAAGTAGTTGACCACTGGAACCAAAACCGAAGAAGATTAAAAATCTGCGGCTGAAACGATTTCCAGAGCCGGAGCCTGCTGTAGCCTTTCCTTCCAAATTGACCTGGGGACTCCGAAAACAACCCCCCCAACCCAGACCCTGGTAAGACCCACTAAACTCAAGAACACCTGAATTGTGAGCCATCCTACGCCGTGCTGCGACCTTGCAGGGCAGCAATACCCCCCCCCCCCCATACCCTTGGACCTCGACCCATTGTGTGGTGCACGGTCTTCTGAATCTCGCTGAAACTTCTTGGGCATCCTGCTGGATCTCCAGAGGCGCAATCCAGTCTGAAAAGTCCCCTCACCAGAGTGCTGGACCTTGCAAACAACGAGAATCTGACCAGCGATATTCTGTCTTCTTCTGTGCTCCTGAAAAAGTCCCCAAATCCCCAGAACTGCATCCAGCTGCGAGGCAAACCTTGCCTAGAGCCTTCCCCATGATCCTTGCTGCAAAAGTCCTTCCAGTGTCCCATCTTCTGTCTTCTTGATGAAGGAATTCAACAACCAGGTTTTTGGCTGCAGATCCTGTCGTCCTGCTGCAAAATCTTCTGTGCTGAGGTACTGTGCTGGTTCAGTTATTTACTTTAAGTCTCTTGTGAAACATGTGTACATTTGGGGTCTAATGTGATTGGGAGGTCTCTCGTCCAGTTCACCCAGGCCCACTGCTGGAATCCTCCTAGGGTCTCTTCTCTGAAGCTGCTGTACCCTCAACTAACTCTAAAGTAATGTACTTATTTCTTCTAATAGTCTTCCTTAGGAACGCAGACTTTTGCTACTCAAGAAACTATCCAGACCTGCCTGTTGAACACTAGAAACTAGGGACGCCCCCCCCTCAACCCCCTTCTACCACTGAGAACACTCATGCTTCATGAAAAAAGGAAAGACATCTAAGGATTGGGCCTTTTGCCTAGAAAGGAGAATACGTGTTTATAAGTTAATCACTTGCAAAAGAAGTTGGTACTAACTCGGAATGAACACTTACAAAGGTTACTTTTTTCCTTAGATATACTTTTCAGAATGGCAAAACAGTTCTAACATCTTTCTTTCCTTAGACACGGTTTCGCCATTCAAACAGAAAGTAGATGTCAGGTTATTACTCGCCTGTGATTTGGTTGTGCCTCTTCCCAAAAGTAATGCTGTTGGTTTCACTTCACTATTGCGGTTAAGTTAGGAGTGTACCCCAACAGGTCTTGCTTCCCCTGACTTGCTGTTAACCTGTCCAGTCTTACTACCAGCTTTAGGAGAAATCCCCTAATCGGCCCTAAAACCAAGGGATAGGTTTTGTAGAGTCCAATACCACTTGGACTGTAGAAAAACATACAAAGAAGGAAGCGCTCAACCATATGCAAGCCAGCATTGGCCTGTAGAATACACTTATGTTGAAAGGGCATATGGCAGTGTGGCTACATTTTCAAGCTTTTTATGGTGTCCAACAACAATATCTTCTGACATTGCTCTGTAAAGCAAATGTTCATGCTGAAAGTTTTTTTTTTTTTTTTTTTTTTTTAAAACATATGTTCTCATTACCCCGGGCACATGCAAGACCAGGGACTGTAAGTAGGTTTCTTGAAGAAAAGCTGACTGGGGATGTCGACAGGGATTCAGAAGTGTCTCCCTCTGATGCTGTGGGCCTCTACGTAAATCACGGGGGTGCTACTTGATGCTCCTGTAGAATCGCCCCAATAGTGCTGCTTGTAAAACAAGACGCTTTAAAAGGGCAATTATGGTGCTGCTTGGGGCACACGTGTGCTAGCAGCGCTGTTAAGCACACAAAATGTGTCTAAAGTGTGCCGGCTCAAGTAGAGCGATTTAAAACACAGGTTCTGTTGTGGCAAGCTGAAGGCCTGTTTGAAGTGCAGTGTGCTATTTAAAGCAAAGGGTAAATTGCTGGATGCTTATGGGATCTAGCGTAAAATAGCAACCATACTTTTACCCCAGAGTGTTGCGAGATGGTATTTAGGAGTGCCGTTTGAAGTTGAATTTCCCCCGGGGTGCAGTTTATGTTACAGTGCTGCACATGTAGTGTTGATGGGAGGTCCAAAGTAGATGGGTGCTGTTGTATGTAAACTGTGTTGCTGGAGGTCTAGGAGTGCTTGGAATATGTAGGTGCTGGGTGAAGCAAAATGTGCTGCTAGTTGCCCAGTTGGGTGCTCTTGAATACAGGATGCTAATGCCAATTTGTGTTTCTGGAGGTCCATTAGGACTGTCTGAACCACATTTGTTCTGCTTGAAGCCCAGCGTGTTGCTGGATGCACAGGGGTGCCGTCTATTGTACACTGTGGGGTTTGAAGCCCTAGCTGGGTAACCAGGTGTGCAGTCAGAATTACATTGGTAGTCTTTGAAGCAGAGTTTACTGTTGGAATCCCCCAGTGATCTGGTTCTCAAGCACTTGGGTGCCATTTCAAGGACAGTGTTTTATTGTATCTCTACAGACAGACTGTAATACAGTGTACAGTTTGAAACCCAGTGTGTGTCGCTTGAAATCCAAGCTGCTGGCCCAAGTACTTGGGTGCTATTTGATGCCCAATATCCCTTTGCTCAATATTCAATATGCTGTCTCAAGTAAACGGGTACTGGCTGAAGGACGGATGCATTTGGACACGACAGGTTGTTGTCACTGGTGCAAGGTTGTGGTGTAAAGCACACAAGTAAGTGCCTTTATGTGACTGAACAGTTTAAAGTACCAGTGTGGTCTTTACCACAGAAATCAGGCCACTGTTGTCAGTGCAATCCTTCATTTACGGGGTTATTAGCATAGGATGGTTGCTGTTACATATATACTGCATTCTAAAACGGTTGGCCCCCAAGGACACCTGGACACCATAGCTTTGAGTGATGCTTGGAGGCCTTTGTGTATAAAGTACAAGGATGCTCGGTGGGTCTGGGAGACAGGAAAGGGGGGCAGAGGGTGGCTGTAAAACAGTGAAGTGGCTCTGAAAACCCTTCACTGCATGCCAGGCCAGTGCAATTGTAAGAAACGCAGGTATCCAAATACTATAAATAAGAGTAGGCTTGTGAACAACATCTCACTCACTCTGCAATTGGCACTATAGCTATGTCCCCACCCAATCACTCATTTAACTGCACACCCTTCTGATGGCATAGTCACAATTTTGGCTCATCTCTATAAAATAAATTGTATTTAATTTGTAAGGTATTAAATTTAGTGTGAGGAAACATACATATATATACATACATATATTATATTTTCTTGCAGTGCAATATTTGAATATGGGCCACTTTTTAAAGATTTCCCAAATATGTAGGTGCCCCCCACCCGACCCCGTGTAGCACAGTTTTGGTGCTGTAATGCATTTCCGTGAGAAGTACAGCAAGTTAGTATCACTAGTACCCACCGCCACAACGGTCCCACGGCGAGGGTCGATGATGCGCACACTCTTGTCTTTGCAAGAGGTGCAGAAAAGGCTCCCATTGCGGTTCCAGGAGGCGTTGTAGATTAGGTCAGGATGCTGATCCTCCATGCGGTACAGCTCCTCCGCTGTTCCCACATTCCAGATAATGACCACATTATCACAGCCTGAGAAACGAACAGAAACAAGTGAAAAAAAAAAAAAAAGGGGGAAGACTAGAGAATGGACATCTTGTAAGAAGAGCATAGGCTAGTGAGTAGGAAGAATAGCGGAGGGTCAGGGGAAAATGCAGATACCCGATAAAGGAGAACAGAACAATATACAGAACAGAGAAAGTAGATACCTGTGGGTATGAGCGGTGAAGAGCAAAAACAATTCTGCAGAGCCGAAAGAAACACCACATAGATAAGAGTGTACAGCGTGTAGTGCCCATTATCGCAAAGATAAAGCCTCAGGAATAGCAGAGGAAATGTTGAAATCAGGGAAACAAGCAGAGACCAGAGAGCAGAAAGGAACAGCGGAAACCAAAGAGCATGGTCAGATAACGGGCGTAGACAAAAGGAGCAGAATGCAATGGAAAGAAGGTCATTCGTGGCAGAAGATCAAGGCTACGTTGAAGGGAGGTCACACAGGAAAGTGAGCAAAACTTTGAGGGCAAAAGCTGTAACCAAAAATCCAGGAAAGAAGCTGAAACAAGGAAGTGCAACAGACTAGCAGAGACTGGAGAACAAAGGGGAAGTGAGAGAAGAGAACTAGGAGGAACATATTCAAAGACTGGAAAGCAGAGAGTACAGCAGAAGAAAGGAGGAGCAGGAAGCAGTGTGCAAGAGGTGTACTGAAAAGGTGAGCACCAAGAAAGAACAGACCAGAAAGGAGGAGGGAAAGCAGGAGCCCCTGATAAGAGCAGAGATAAGGTTGCCCATTGGAAAAGTAAGGGTAGAAAGGCAGGTATTGGGTGCATGAGTGGGGGAGGAAAACTGAAGGAAACAAAGATGCACAGGTAGAACCGGGTCAGGAAAAATGCATAACTATGGACATTCATTTATATTTGCACATACCAGGGACAAAGGTCGATACACCAAATTGTATAGTCCGAGAGCAACATTTCCTTGATTTATTAAGACCCGGTACAGGACCGTAAACTGGTCATAATACGGAAACAAAACTGACTGATAATGAGAAAGAAAGGGAAGAAGTCAAGGCACGGGGATGGAGAATGTAGGTCAGCGAGAAAGGCAGGGATAGAAGAGCAACCACTAGGGAGCAAGAAGAATAGGGTATTCAGAATTCAAGATTTACAGTTTAACAGGTGTATTTCTCATCTTTGAGCAAAATCAAATACTTCGTTTATATGGTAAACGACACATGGCTCATTACACAATGGATAATGGGTTTTGTGAGCCAATTCTTGGCTATAACTTTTGTATATCACAGTTCATATCATTTCATGCATCATACGCCATGAACGTATAGCTCTTCTCTAGAGGGGTCAAAAACATACCATTTAAAACAAGATTTAAGTCTTGAATGTATACTAAATGCATGTTTTGCATGGGGGTGACATAATTGGTACAAAAGTGTGTCACAATACCAAACCAGAATCAGACAGTCCCTTTAACTAATTGTAATTAAGTCTGTACCATGGCGCAAGTTGTTGTACTTTCATTTTTATGTGTGGGCATGTCACCTTCCCAACACATTCTGAAAAATCAACCTTAGCCCGATTTAAAAGCTATGCTTATTCCCATTCACTCAATTACAGTGTATTTTTATGTAATCCTTGTTCATCTGCAAGATCAGACCAAAATAAGTGCTTAAATAGATCAATGTAGCAACGTGCTTAAAACATGTAAAGCTTCCAACACTTCAAGATGAGACTAGCTTTCTGAGCCCACCTCGTCAGTTCTCCATCAAATTAAGATCATCTGCTCTGGACTACTATTAGAGCAGAATTCTATTTTGGCGAGTTCAGCTGCCCCCTTCATGGGACCCCTAAACTTTGTTTTTTAACCATTGTTTTTAATCTCTGGCACATTGTATGGTTTGGGGAGCTACTGCTGAAATCCCTCTGCCAGTGGAGACTTTCTTTTAAGGAAGGTGAAGGGTTTTGGGGGGAACACTGCCAGAGGAATCTCACTTAAGTCTTTCCTCTGAGGTAACAGGCTCACCTCCCTAACCCCAAAGAGGTTAGCTCCCGAACTCCCTGGATTTGTCACACCTGCCTTATTAAACAAGGCCCCCAACATTTACAAAGCCCTTCCAAGCTAAGGTAGAGGGCCTTGTGCCCTTAAAAGTCCTGCACCCCAAGAAGATACCTTTGGTAGAGAGCAGGCCTCCAGATAAGGGTTATACAAGACCTTTTTACGCATTAAAATCTTGTAAATACGACACCTTGTATTTTTAAATGCGTACCATTCACAAACAGTTTTATATCAGAGGTCAGTGCAAAGGGCAGGTGACTTGATAGAAACCAAATTCAACTCTTTGTGGCTCTGAAAACAGGCATTTATTCTCTGAGCTATGTGCAGAGTCAGAAAGAAGGAAGCACAATGCGAGATAAGTAATATTTTCTTGCTGTTGAACTTCTGATGTTCTGTGTCTGTATACGTTTAATGCAAGGAGCATGCATGCATTTTCTTTTAACCATTTTAGGAAATAAGTAATACGATGGAAAACCTTGTTACAATTGGGAAGGGGAAGTTTATTTTATAGGAAATAAATTATGCTTTTAGCAGTGAATGTATAATTGTGCAAACATTTTTCAGAGTTCCAGGGTAGTGTGTCTTGATCATCAAGATGCATCTATATGGTATAGTTAAACATATCAATGGCAAATAATTTCACCCTTACAATTTAATTGGCACTATAATCATAAAAACAGTGTGTAAAATACTTCCACCGGAAAACCTAATCTGGGGCAAGTATGAGTTTGCAATGTCGAGTTCGAACATTTAATTCAGCCTTAACTTGGAAATAATGTTGTAAATCTTTAACTACAATTCAAGCATCAACAACCTGACTATCCAGCAAGTGCAATTACAAAACAACCAAAAATAAATGGGTTCCATTTGTAACTGAAATAGAAACACTGCCAAACGTATCCCTGTAGTGGTAATCCAGATGTTAACGATTTAATGTATTGCTGCATGCAGATTCTTTCCAACTTCTAAGCACTGTATTCATCATTGTCTTTAACGGATAGTCAGTTTACCAACCTTTGAAGGATGTAAGGTTTACGCAGTCCAATCAACAATTGATCAGAACATCAGATACAGATTTTAGCATGGGACACTGACCTTAGATTTTTTCTTCATCCAAGGGCATTCCATTAAGAAGCACTAGTTCTGCTAAATGAGGGCATTTCATTATTCATAAAGAAAATACAATTCTGATGTTAGACCTTAACACATAATACAAGCCATGTTTGCTTTACTGTGTAAGTGACCCGATTTGTTTGGGTCTTAAAAATTAGAATATTTACAGAAGAGATCAGAGGTGCAGACCTTTGTAAAAGAATGACAGGCATATTGAGCGACTTATCCCCTCTGTAACATGGTCTAGGAAGTAAAATAGCAAGGAATTGGTACCCAAATAATAATGTTCTTATGTTGAAAGCCCGCTTATTAAAGTTTACTACATTCCTACGATGTGGCGATTTTCTGATTCCAGAAGCAGAATTAGTCTACATATTGGGCTAGTTGCCATCAATGCTTTATTTGTTCCATCTGTGACTGGTTTGCAATGCAAATGAAGTTAACTTTGGGTGGTGCACCCACTCTGGTTCATCCAAAAAGACAAAAAAAGAGCGATAAAAATTGTTCGAATACGCAATTTGGCCGAATTTCACCCGTTCGATAATTCCGAATAGCCGAAAAGGTCAACCAAACCACGCATTCGGTGATGGGGGTTGCGGTAAGGTTTGAAAAAAAAACTGTCATTGCTCCCTCGAACATTTGTAACTTGGTCTTTCAACCTTCCCACTCCTGTGGTTATGCTGGTTAGGTAGATTTTTCATTTCTATGCCATATCTCCTTCACCTGCGAGACCCTCCCCAGCACTTTTAGCTGGACTCTTGCATTTTTTATTTATCAGTCTCCTGGGTGAGTGGGAGCCTTTTCCCCCACTCGTTCATTCCTTAACTCTGTGTATGGGAACCCTAGTTCATCATTTATGTACTTTATTTTATGGAGTCATGTTTTCCTCCATATTTCCCAAGGTACCTGTAATTCACTTTTGTAGCACACAGCACCTTGTGTGCAGTGCTGCTGGGACCCCTTTTGGCTTCCCTTTTGTATACTCCTCTGGAGAACTACAGTTTGCAAGGGTAGAGGGATACTTTGTATTATTTTGACATTTCAAATATTGCGAGATCAGCACACCCCACCTTGTGTGTAGTGTGAAGGGGTTACACTGTAGCCCCGTTCTCACTACTCCTGTAACAGTGTCAAAAATACCCGAAAAGCTGGTGGCAGTGGACGAGTCCTACCGACTTGTGTGATTTTTACCCACAGGCTGTGTTCACAGCCCCGGTAATGCACCGAAATGTCACTATTGACCTAAAATGAAGGCTCTACTCTTTTTTGCCATTTCTTATGTGCTTGTCCTTTCTTGGTCCTTCTGGGTATCCAGTCATAATTTCGAATACAATATATTCGAAAGTAAAAATGTCGAAAATATTTAGTCGAAAAACAAAAATGTCGACTTTTTTTCGATTTTATGTGTTAATAATAAATATTTTATTAAACTTTTTTTTAAAAATAATTAAAGGTATTTCCATGGGGGGTGGGGGTGATGGGGAGGATGGGGGGGGGGGTTGGGGATAGGGGTTTGGGATGGTTTTTTAAATAATTAATTAATTATTTAATATTATATTAAAGATTTTTTTAAAATAATTAAAGGTATATCTATGGGGGGTGGGGGGGGACCCCCCCCAATAATAAATGTTACTATCTGGGTAAAAAAAAAAAAAAAGTGTTTTGGGTTTTCGATTTTTTTTCCGACATTTTTTTTTAAAATTATGACTTTTCCTATTATATGCATGTTTTTTCGACTTTTTTACATTCGACATTTTTTTTTCGACATTTTTGCTATTCGACATTATGTTTTCGACTTTTTGACTATAAACCGTCCTTCTGCTGTGCTGGGTGGGGGAGGTCATGGTTCGACTTGGGTCTTCGGCAGGAATAATTTGGGAAAGCCTGAAAACAAGGGAGGAGTCCGAAACTCTGCATTCCTTTGTCTTCTGGCATGCCTGCTTGGAACCAGTTACAACTGGGAGGTTAGTTGTCATGCAAGGACAGCCTCCCCCTCCCCATCCCCCCGCCTCAAGGTTGAATGCAGCATAAGTGCTGATTGACTGGGTTCCTGAATAAATGGCCTGGATCCTGAAGCTGAGGACAATTCGAACACTGGTACTGAAGCACCAAAGAAGACTAACAGATGCCTGCAGCCCCTTCCAGTAACCGATGAAGCCCGCTGAAGTGACTGCTGCTGTCCTGATCTCTTTTTCAAAATCAACAGGGAAGCTCCAAAGAGGATGAATTCCTCCCACGGACTGATGGGCATAATCAATCACAAGACGACCTGCAATTTGAGGCATCCTACGAAGACCTGAGACCTTCCTGGGCTCCAAATTGCAAATAACCTGAGACCTGCGACCATCCTTTAGTGCATCATCTTCCGAAAAACCTCCAGAAGCAAGATTCCACTCCCCAAAGTCCGCTCACCAGAGTGCAGGACCGAGCAAGCGAGAATCAATCAGCCGACAACAGTTCTTCACTGGGGTCTCTGAAACGGCACCAAAACCACAGATCTGCGTTGAAGCATGAAGAATCCTTTGCTAGGAGCCCGCACTCTCGACTGCTGCAGCAAAATCCTACTCCAGAGTCCCTCCTTTTGTCACCACGAATAAGGAACAGGAGACCCTGTCTGCAGCTGCTACATCGTGAAGGGATTCAGCTTCATCTTCATGAGTGCGCAGGGCAGAGGAGTGCGCAGGGCAGAGGAGTGCGCAGGGCAGAGGAGTGCGCAGGGCAGAGGAGTGCGCAGGGCAGAGGAGTGCGCAGGGCAGATGAGTGCGCAGGGCAGATGAGTGCGCAGGGCAGATGAGTGCGTCCGCAAAGGACAACCACCCTGCTGTGTGATTGACAGCTAAGCTGGGTGAAACCTGCATAAAAGGCGAGGATTTTTGGCTTGGAAGGCAGAGTCGTCCACTGGACGAAGGAATCCAAAGAAGAACTTGAAAGACGCCTGCGGCAACTCCTGGACCGTTGGTTTACCCAGTGAAGCTCTACTGCTGTGCTGAAGCTCCAAATTCACCTCGACTAGAGCAGCCCTGCAAGGACGACTTCTCCCATTTAGCTGGTGGGACCAATCAACTCCAAAGTGAACTGGTCTAGACATCTCCTCAAAGCTGGCTGTACTTCTGCTGCTGGAACCGAAGTGCCAGGGAGAGGAACACCAAATCGATTGCATCGCTTTTAAGTTTGGACCCGAGCCTCAGGACGATCCTACGGACTCCCTCGAAGCAGGACTGACCAAGCCTGAGCCACCTCAGAGTGCTGGACCCCAGATTAGCGGAAAATGTAGTGTGGTATCCAAGAGTCCGGTTGTGCTATTTGCTGAGACGTGAGAAGCTGAAACAGCGAAGTGCCGCCGAATTGAAGTTTGTACTTTGCTGCTGCGGACCGTCCCGAGTTGCTTGCATCTTCCACCCCTCACAAGCCTCCCAGTTCTTTGCCCTATATTGATTCTACTTTTTCTACAAAGATTTCAAAAACATTGTGCAACACTTTTACTTACCTGCAAGAAGTGCTTCAGCTAACCTAGACTTTTGCCCAATTGACATTGGCTGGTCTGGCTCCCTGAATGACTCTTCTCTCCTCTGCGTGCGTCTTACCTTCCCTCCAGGAAAGCTTTAACTTACTTTACATTGGGGAGGTCAAAAGTACTTACCCACTTCAGAATATTTGTGTGATCTCATTTTATTCTGAAACCTCTTTACTGTAACACTCATCCAAGTATTGCTCTAAATGTACCAGTGATGCGTTAATGTCCACAGTGTCCTGACTATTTAAGTCACCTGAGGGTGAAGGAAGTGTCTGTGTGCAATCCCAAATGGGTACTTGCCGATTTAGAGAACCTGTATTTTGAAGTTTATTTGTGTGTTACTATTATACTGCCCCTTCAAACTGACTGTTAAATGAATTAATAATTGTTTAATCAAGAAACCTTCGGTATAAGCGTTTATTTGGATACTTGTCACTGAATCTCAGTGTAACTCCCCTACTGCACATATTGACCCCTCGAGGTAAGCCTGGCTTCTCAGCCACACTACCAACCTGTGTAGTACAGACCTATACCAAAGGTTGAGTTCCTATTGCCAGGAAGTCAAGGTTGTTGTAGTGCACTCCAAGGGTACTGCACCAATTCTTGCCCAACAGCTGTCCTGACCCCGTTTTCTATGCGACAGAGGAACTTCCGAAGAGTACTCCGTCCCTTTGCCTGGTGAGAACAACCAGTCCAAAGACCAACTACAATCTGAGCCATCTCTCGAGGTCCTGTGACTTTCCAGAGCTGCAGACCGCAAATACCAGGAAACCTCTGACCCAATCGTAGTGCATCATCTTGACAAGTCTTTGCTGAGATCCAGGTGAACCTCCAGAGACACAACCCAAGTCCCCTCACCAAAGTGCAGTACTCCAGCACCCAAGAAGAATAACTGGGCGAATCGTGTCCTTTGTTGGTGCTGCAGAAAAGGTGCCGAAACTGCAGACTGACCAGAGAAGCTGATGAAGTCCGTGCAAGAGGTCCTCCCTCAAGACTGCTGCCAAGAGATCCCATCCATTGTCCTGCCTTTTGTCAACAGACCAATGAATCCGGAGGACGAGTCCAGCACTGCTACATCGAGGAGAATCCAGCCACAAACATTTCTTCAAACCTAAAGTACAGTGGGGAGAAAAGGCATTGCTTACCTTGATCCAGGAAGTCGCTCCAGAGCTTTGGAGTGCAAGTATAGGTGTCCAGGGTGTTCACCCTTACCTCGGACACAAGCTGCTGCTTGAGTCCCTTTTGCAAGACCTTTAACAGGGTCTCCACCGTTGAGTTATTCTTCTGGTATCCTTATCTAGAGACTGAAAGTATCCTCAGGAACTTTTGCTATTCTGCTGCTGCGAAAGACTGAGCCCCCTCCAAACTGTTTTTTTTAGCTAGGGTTGCAAATTGGCCTAAGTGTTAACTTGCGCTGAAACTGCCTCTAGAACCTAAGCTCTGCTACTGTCTGACCAACCGTTTACCTTCCAAAAAGACTTAATCTTATGTGGTTTTGTTAACTAAATACAATTACTGCATATCTTTGTGTGCGGGTGGGAAGGGTGGAAGGAAGATTATGGTGAGATCAGAGGGTGGAGAAAGAAAGCAGGATGACACCCAGGAAGATCACAGTAACCCATCTGTAGCTGCCCCGGCTAGCTACTTCACTGACTCACCTATTCACAAAAGTTGGAATAAAGATTAGTTGTGTGGTACTGGAATCCCGAAAGCCTGTATCTAGCCCAGATCAAGAATTGGGGATTGGGTTACCTTAAATCCATCAACACCAGAAAGGGGTGGAGCAACACCTTTCAAACTTAAGACATTTGGACAGTCGCTTCTGAGGCCAGAAAGGCCCAGTTACCCTCATCTGAGTAACAGATAATGGGCAAGGACAGATACCTGACAAGGAAGGGAACCAACACCACGGAAGAGAAGAACCATCCTGACCTTTTGTTTGGGAAACTCGTGAGTTGGCTGTCCTTGTAAGCAATCCCCAAATATAAATGGTGAACTTTCATTTTGGGTGTTGTCCTTGTTCCCTGCTGTAATCCTGGAACCAACCCATTTATGGATTTACCGTTTAATCTGATGAGTCACTGGTCCTTCCACCGAGCCCCCATAAACGTACTGACACATCATCTTAAAAATGCAATGACTTTATGGGAACTTGGACAAGGACACGAAAAAGAAAAGTCCTGCTACAATGTCTTATGGGACAAACATGTAACTGCACTGCCCTTTTATCATCCTGAACACGCCCTATCCCCTCGAAGATACATATACCTCATCCTGTTGGTCACTAAAAAAAAATATATATATTTGGGGAGACAGAATATGTGGAATGGTGAATGAGGCGAGCATTATCTTATTAGACAGGGAGGCAGGTGAACAGAAAGGGCAAGGAAAAACACAAATTGAGGTGCAGTAGGCACAATGGCAAGCTTCTCAGACACGGTTCATATCTCACCTGCGCTTAGAAGTACATTCCGTGCAGTTGGATGCCAGGTTATGATGCCCACGCGCTTAGAGTGGCCCTCCAGAGTGACCACTGGCTCAGTCAGTGGTGCCACAAGCCCGTTCTCAGGGATTTGCCACACCTGAGAAGAGAAGATCACACGGTCACATGCCTGCTAGGTGAGGCTGGGGGTACCACCACGCTGCACACTGGCCACAACTCACCATGACACTGCAGTCCTCTGAGGCGCTGGCAATGACCTCATCATTGTGAGGGCACCAATCAATATCCAGAACAGGCCCGGTGTGTCCACACACAGTGGGATAGGACTTGTCAATGCGGCCTGTCTAGATGGAGGAAGAGAACAAGAGTAAATGGAAGCACCCCTATTTTTTTTTTTTTTAAATAACATTTTATTCGTTTGGTGAAGGGAGAACAAACATGATCAGGTACATCTGCAGGTTGCATATAATATTAGAACACGGAGGAACGCAGCATACAAAATTAACTGAGTCAGGAACTTAAGTGTATTCCCTAACCTCCCCTCCCGCCATATGTTCTGGGCTTTAGAAGGACGCCCTCATATATTATATACTCTTTTTTTCTAGGGTACAACACATGTCTACTTCTGAAATTCATCGCCCCATCTGGGGTCTTTCTACCGCCCCCCACATAGACGTGATGATTCGCTTGATTAAACCCACTACAGTGGGTAGGAACAACTTTCCATACTTATTGTACAGGGATTCCCCCCATATTTCAATTCTGGATCCTCTAAACTGTGAAGCAAACCTATCTTGACACTTGAATGACTGGGAGGTTCACAGCATGTCACCCATGGGAGATGAGGATGAGGTCTTACACTCACTGTGCTGTAAGCAAGTTCTCAGGCCCTAACAGATTTATGTTTTAAGACCTGCATGGGCACAGTATATAGACCTCTAGGAGGCGGCAAGTGTAATAGTCTTTCAACTGTTGAAGTGGAAGTGCACATAGGCATCCAAGTCCATCACCCCTGGAATCGGATAGGCTCAAAGCATTGGCCTAGGGTCAAAATGCCTTTTCGTTGCTGCTTTTTGACCTTTGTGTGCCTTCAGTGTCTCGGTGCTCAGAAGCATTCAGAACACAATGTTAGTCCTTGATAAATCTCAACAAACATATTAATTGAATATGAACGCCACGGTGTGTCAAAGGAGTAGACATGAACAGATAGGTTGCCTTTACTTTAGATTGTAAATGAGTCCACCATGTGGAACCACCAGGTGTTCTCAATAAGTAAGTATGCATCACTTTAAGATAAAAGGGTTCAACAACTACTGTTGTGCAGTGTTGTTAGTAAGCCTTTGTTTCTTTAAATCTATGCCTGGAGTCTTGCTAAAAGGTTCACCACTGTTCTGTTCTTTAATCTCCAAGGGAGGATACCTTAAATTTCCAATTGTTCAGGATGGGACAGATAATGGTTACAGTTGGGATGAAACACTCCTGTAGGTTTCCCTTTTTTCTTTGGGCCCAAACATGTATTGGAAACGATGCTTACGTGGTTCTCTTGTTATCTCCAGCCTAGACAAATTATTTGCCTTAAATAATCTGATTCATCTAGTTGTAGCCGGGATCCAGCAGTCAGGGTTGTACTCTGAAGATAGGAACAGTGAAAACACAATGCTCTACAGTTTGCCTGCCCTTTCCCCTTACAGGTCTTGGCGGAATTCCGCACTTTACTGCATTGACCAAAGTGACTGTATATAGTTTACAGAGTGTGTTGTTCGAGTGGTGATTTTACTGTGCTTTTCATTATTCACTTGCGTTTATTCTTGTGCCTAATAAATTGTATATTTTCATATGCTACTGTCTAAGGGTATATGCCGTCTTACTGTGTGTGCGCTCTTCAAGACTTCAGATCACCCCCACTCCTCCTGTGACTTAGCCTCGACTGCTCTCCAAGCTACCATGAATTGGTCTGGCTATCTTCCCAGAGGTGTTCCCCGTTTTACTAACAAGGGTGGCTCCTAAACATCTGTTCACCAGAGCAGAGTTTAGAAATCCATTCTAACACGTGCAATATATTATGCCTTCGGCAGGACATCCTTTTATTCATGCATTCTGTGACTTGGATTGAGAATAGTTGTACTATCCTGACTCACTATTTAGCCTCCGCTGTATTCGGCCTTCAAGGAGGTGCTGGATGAACAGCATGATGCTAACAATTGCTTCAGTACTAATACATAAACTGCACTTTCTGGCTAGTTTGCCAGGTTTATGTTGAGAATCTAAAACTGCACCATATTGTGTATGGATGTTTGTATCTAGGCAAGCATAACATTATGTCACACACAGGGTTCTTTGGTTACATTCAAAATCCACCTAGAATTGTAATTATGTTCTCAGTTAATGCATATATACTCTTGAATGTTTTGATTTTTATTTTGTTTCTCTTTTGATTTTCTTTTTTCCTTCCTTGCCAGAGTGACTTTTTTGTGATAATTTTCGATGCACTTTGGCCACCACGTTTTGTACTTGTTGTACAGCATACATGTTGGGCTTCGGAAATGAATGTAGGACTTTTACTATATTAGTTTGGCGTGGGCGCGCGTCCGAGCCGCGTGACAAGCACAAATCGGTTTGAAACATGTGCCATTTGTTCTATGCTGCCTCCCAGAGGCTCTATACTTTCAAAAAAGGACAATTTTCTCTCATTGGGACTGCCGAGTATGGTTTTGTTCTGGAGATCCTTGGCGTGCAGTCTTCCTGCGTTGTGCGGTTAACGGATTATATAAAGGAAAAACAGTTAGACCGCCAGAAATGTGGAATGGCCATGGGATCATACATGGGTTGATGGGAACAACATGTTTGGGCAGACAAGTTTGATGGCCATTTGGAATACACTAGTGGTATCGCTTTATAGATGACCTCTTCGTCATATGAAGAGGGACTGAAAAAGAATGTTAGGAAGAGTTCATTTCTGGGTCAGTGGTGCAGTTTGTTGTTCTTTGGCCCTGAGAAAAAAATGTGCCAAAACCACAAACGGCTGCTGAAACAAAGTATCCATTGCTGCAGAGTCCCTCTCTCGAGTGCAGCCACAGTAGCCTGCCAGATGTCTTCCCTTTCATCACCACGACCAAGGACCAGGAACAAGGGTCTGCTACACTGCAAAAGGATGGCATCTAGCTGGAACCAATTCTTCAATTCTCAGGTACTGTGGAGCTTCGGGTACATCTACCTGTTGCCATTTGTGGCGCTTCCTAGCTTGGAGAGTACCATTTTAAGCCGTTTTGTGTTGACCTCAACTCACCTGCAATGGCCTACCAGCTTGTGTTTCTTCAAGGTGTTGCCTCTTGAGCTTCTGTGATTTTCTTCTGAACTACTGACCATTTTAAAACATTGTAAAGGCCCCCTTCACTACCTATTGGCTTTGGCAGTGCTTGTTCCCTTACAGGTTTTAATTATTGAACACTTATTGCTGGGATAAAAGACTGCCTTGGTCTGTCTGGGAGAATCTAAGTAGCTTCTGATCTGACTAACTTTTCCCTCCTTGAAACTCAATATTGTAATGGTGATCACAAATAAGTGCTAATACTGACCTCAAATGACGTCCCTCCGTATACTGGAATATGTTTAGCATATGAAAAGTTAACTCACCTACTTTATTGCTCTTGTTGAACTAAATCCTAACGTTTATGTTGCTAGTAGTTGCTGCCTTTTAAAGATCGTCCAATTAGCGTAAGATTTTCATAGTAATGATAAATCTTCCTGACCTGTGTCAACC
This sequence comes from Ambystoma mexicanum, assembly GCF_040938575.1. Taxonomy (NCBI): domain Eukaryota; kingdom Metazoa; phylum Chordata; class Amphibia; order Caudata; family Ambystomatidae; genus Ambystoma; species Ambystoma mexicanum. The sequence goes on from NC_090936.1 coordinate 593,496,776, forward strand.
CCAGAACTTTTTGCTTTTACTGGTGGCTTTTTTTCTTTCTACCTCAGCGAGTGGAAATCTTTTTCCACACACAGGGCCTCACAACGAGTCTGGCGGTAACCCTTAAATGCGGCGGAGGCGCTATTACCGCCACATTTAAGGGTCCACCAGATCCTGGGCTTGGCAGATTTGCCCCCAGCTCTGAGCTGGGGGCAAATCCACCGCGATGTTGCCAATTTTCGGCACTATTACTGCCAGTGCTAATACCGCCAGCAGTAATAGCGCAAAAATTCCCCATTGGGCCCAATGGGGAATGGGGAATTCCCCAAACAGGCCCAATGGGGAATGGGGACCAACCGTTCCGCCAAACCTATGATCCAGCGCTAATAGCGCTGGGGGGTTTGGCAGTAGGGCTAATAGCTCCGGTGGTAGTAATGCCGGGGTTAGTGCCCAACTTGTGATGAGGCCCACAGTCTTTTACTCTTTTCATGGGTGTCATTTTTTAAGACTCTCCATAGTGTCTTTTAAAAGTTCTCCTCTGACAACTTTTGCCGGGCTGCCCTAGGTCAGTGATCCCCCAACGCGTAGCTCGGGAGAAACATGTTGCTCGCAGCACCCTAAATTGTTGCTTGCCTGTTGCTCTGGGCCATGGTGTGGAGACCTAGAAGGAAGTGCTGAAAGGAGGAGATCACAGTAGCAGTATAGCCAGAGTGCCAGACTGTGCAAGAATGTTGGCAAATGAGCCTGCTGTGGTTCCATTTGGCTTATTTTTGTAGATACAAGATTTAAGTTTTTTGCCACAAAGCAATTTATCTTTCTGTAAATGCCCTTACTAGCAGTGTCATTGTTAAAACCCGGTCATCTTCAGATACTTTGCCCAGCTGACAAATGTATCAATGAGCAAAATAATTGAACCATGTCCCCATGTTTGTGTCTTGGAGAAAATGGTGATGTTCTGTTCCTTTTTACAACTAGCAGAAGCATAATGGAAAAATACCCAACTTTCCTTTATTAAATATTTTGCATGCACTGCTTTTTGTACAAGTATGGTTTGTGTTTGATGTCACCATGCATTATATTTATCAGAAATATTATGTTTAGTGTAACCTACATTTATTATTACACAGTTGGGGTCGTTACAAGTTTGCCGTTCCGGAATTAACGTGCCAATAACATTTACCAGCACGTATCCGGACCATGGGGTGGCCCGATTTATCTCCAGTCAAGAGCTAGACTGAAGTCAGGCACCCCACCAGCAAAAAACAGCCAGTATTACTGACACCTGAATTCATGCCTGCAATCCCCCCATGCAGTCCTATGGGAGGCCATGGAATGGGGATTAACTCACCCTTGCCGCCACTTGTAATCTACCAGTGGTGGTAACAGTATTACCCTTTAGTGGTATCTCGCTGGATTTACCAGCGGGATATCACCAAACATGTAATGAGGCCCATAGTATCCTAATGGAAAAATGGTCATTGTTTAATAATCTGCCCATCGGGCACATGGATAATGAGCAGATAAGGCAAATGCATGCCACATTTTTTAGAATGTATTTGCCCTATATTCAAATGCAATTAAGTTACTGTTAATAAATTGAAATTAGCAAGCCGATAATGAATCCAAATACCTAGTCAACACCACCACATTCCTCTAGAAGTGGTGGTCCAATGCTCAAGGTTTAAACCCATGTTTGCCACTAATTTATCTGTAAAATCCCCTTTGGGCAGATAAAAGAGGCTACAAATCCTTCAAAAAAATTATACTTTTATTCCGAACCACTTTTTCACCAATGCAATAGGCCCCAGGTGCATTAAAATGCACTATTTGCCATTAGTAGCCTGGAATAGGGGACTGGCCAATCAGAATGCTCTGAACATGGGCTGGATTCTCCAGTATAAGCTTGTGTTCCGAGCAGCCCGAGTGCTGCTGGCCAGCGTCCCTCCCCGCCCTCCTCTTCTTCCCTTCGCTAAAAGTGTTTAAAAACAACAACAAAAAAAAAAACAATAAAACATACCCTTGCCTGGCAGCACCATAATCTAACTCGGTTTCCTTGTCGATGAGGTGACGTCATCAACATAGAAAGCAGACTTTGAAACTACAGTACAGTGTGGTGTGGTGCCGCTCAAATACCGCAAAGTAATTTTCTTTTTTTTAATTAAACACCATTACCACCAGGGTAGGAAACTACACAGGTGCTAATGGCCATATTGACGAGGAACCAGGGCTGTAATCTTGGGGCTCTTGTTAAAAGCACTCGCAACTCGTGCCCTAGGACGTTACCACCCAGAACGGCCCGGGTTCCTCGTCATTGTGGCCATATTACATGCCAAAAGAATTCTTAGGAAGTAACCTCTAGAGCCTACCATGCAATGACAAGTATTAATATTTAATCATATTTTTCAATTACGTTAGCAATATTTAAAAACATGCATCATATTTCATTAAATTCCCAAAGAGCAAGCCCAAAATAATAAAGCGGCTTTAACATATTCAAACAAGCTCTATATACAAACCTGATCATTACAATTATTCGTATAAAACATAGCTTCCATGCATGTCCACGCTAACGCAAAACAGAGAAACAAGACAGAAAATGAACCCCCTTCATGGACTCCCATTTTGCAGGGACACTTCCTCCTTCACAACTTAATTTATTGAGGGGTGGGTAAATTTAAATGCACCATTAGCACCAGCCTCGTGCAATCTGGGTTTCTTTCACAGATTTCTCTTTCCTGTTTTATATTTGTATGTAAGTCTACATAGAAGAGCTAAAGAAGGCAGGTCATGTATATTTTGTACATCTGCATCTGTTATGTTAAATTATTTATAGCACGCAACCAACAGCCCTAAGGGCACGTATCCAACAAACACACACAAGCAGGGAGGGGCACACTGCAAGACATTAGAAGAGCCGGCGAACATTACTGCAACATAGGTCTTGAACTTCTGTTTAAATAGGTCTCTCCCCCATCGGACAAGCTCTTGCTTTAAGAGCCCTTTTGGGTTGACTTTATGTGCTAAATTTAGTTCTATCCTACCCCCTCATCCCAATTGACAGTGCCTTACAACCCCCCTCCCTCCCACCCCAATACCACACGTTTTCAGATGTGCTTTTAAACAATAAGCTACAAATCTTAACTGGGCAAACAGCTTCCAGGTGAACAACCCCAATGCAGCTAACAAAGAGCTACCATGTGTACCTGGGGAGGAAGACATGCTGTTTGGCACAGGAATTTACTTAGTAACCCCTCCAGGACATGACTGTTCAAACCGCCCCAGTTTTCGCTGCCATACAAAATCGTGGAAAAGAGCTTTGCCTTATATATCCTCAAGGTACTTGTCCAATCTGAATGCCCTCAACTTGGAATAACATTTTAACAAGCCCTTTAACACTTAATGATGCCCCCTCAGCTGTCTTCTTAAAATGATTGACCCACGCACTGCTCTTTGAGAAGCGCAAGCTGAAATAAAAATGAGACTACATCATCTCAACATTCATTTAGAAACCAGCTACAAAGTTTCACCCTTTTCCCCAAACAACATCCTTTTTGTTTTTATCATATTTAATTTCAAACTATAGTTTCCAAGATATTTAATCTTGAAACATGCCCTGTTGTAGACCTGCTGGGTTAAGTCGAAAATAGTTGTGCCCTTGCCATGAAGAAGCATGCTATAAAATGTACCCTTCAGAGAGTGTGGATTAACTTTTCTAAGTGAAGTACTAGAGTCAAAAACGGAAAGGAATACATTAGGAACAACTGACCTCCCTGCTTCACATTTATTTGTGGTGAAAAACAATGTATAATTCCTCAATCTTGTATATCGGACAGATGCTGAGAACTATGGGTATCAGTTGGATAATATTTATTAGTACCTGGCGAGGGGGTGTGGCGGCCTCCCAGCCAATGGGGAGGCTCAGAACGCAGCGTTACCAGACTAATCCTGCTGCCCCGAGCCTCCTCTGGGCTGGCGGCCGCCATCTCCCCTCACCAGGGAATCAGGTTAAGTCTTTCCCTCCCCCCAGCCACAAAATTTCCTCAGCACCCTCCCAACCCCACATACCTTCTATCCTGTCCATTTCGGGAGCAGACGCAATGGTAACACTTCTGTCCCCAGCGCAGCCGCCCCCGATCTGCCACAGTCCGTCATTGAAAGGAAAGAAGGGACTAACTACATGTAGTCCCTTCTCTCCTTTCCATGGCGGCCATTTTTTTTGTTTACATTTTCCCTATTTATGAACGGCTGCCATGGAAAGGGAGAAGGGACTGCATGTCACTTTCCATGGTGGCCATTTAGTTTGTTTACTTTTTACACTTCTTTTCAATGGCCACCATGGAAAGGGAAACGGACTTCCCCAGCAGCCATATTTTAAAAATACTTTTAGTACCTCGGTCTTACGGGCTGGGGTACTATTAGCAATAAGCCCCTCGCAGGCGGGGCATTACCACTTCAGGTAATTCCCCCGGGAATGAAGCAGTGGTTTACTGTGCGAACCATTCCCTTTAAAGCTGCTTGGGAGGCGTTCAAGATATTACTTTGAGCCCACTCCTCCAGTCTGAGCAACAAACATTTGGAGAATATCTTACTGACAATGTCCAGTAAGGCAATTGGCCTAAAACTGTGGGGGACTGTTTGTCCAAGGACTACTTATCCACAACTGCATTAAACATAAAACAATTTGGTGTCCTTCAAAAAAGCTCCCATTGTTTCTCAATACTTTTTTTAGTATTAGAAATGTTTAGATGCCGTTTTGAACCCACTCAATCTTGGTTCAATTTTCTTTTTGAGATTTGACATTCTGCATCGAACCATGAGGCATCCCTTTTGATTACCTGGACCTTTTGAACTAGGTGACGCCATTTGCCAATAACTGTCCCGGATACTTTCAACCAAAGACTTAACAGACACTTTCCTTTGTGGCCTCTGCACGGTTCAAAGGTTCTAAAGGAATATCTTAATTTCTTGTGAATTAGTAATTCTTTCCTATGCATCCTTATCAAACTTAGGCTTTGCCAATAGCGCCTCTGGCCGCAGGACATGTTATTGGTGCCTACCCCTGGCCATTGGTAAAAATATTTTGCCCGAGAACCTGAAGTCTCGGATAATGTTCATTTAGTCCTATATTTTTGAACAACCCGACTGGTCCTATCCGTCTACAAATGTCCTACTGACCACTATTTCCTCAACATTTTTTGTAGACCGCCACTGACGTTCAAGGCTTTCCCCCATTTTATTTACTAGAATTGTACATGGTCTGATAACTGCAAATTAAAATGTTCTATTAGCAGTCTTCAAGTTGATTACATTTCCAATGTGTGTTGCAATCATTTTTCCGCCAACTGAGCGCCAATGTTTTCCAAAGAATGGCTGTCACTCACCATTTCAATTAATATGCACATTTTGCTCATTGCACACAAAAGGTTAGGGACCCCTGCCCAAGGGGCTCCCCTTTTAACTTTCTCTGGCTAACCTTGTGAGAACTACAGTTCCCAAAGTTAGAAAGGTTCTTTGGATCTGTTGTACATTTTATTAAGTGAGACCAGCACCCCCCACCTTATGTGGAGTGCTGGGAGATGCATTTAAAATGAGAAACAGGATACTCTAACATTTATGTTACAAGGACAAACCTACCTTTAATGGCTGGTGGCAGTGACAACGTTTACTAATTCGGTGCATCTATACAAACAGCCCCGGTAAAGACACCCATGGGTGCCAATTTTACCAAAATGTCCCCCGGCTTGTTTTTGCGCCATTTTAGTGTTCCTTGTCCTTTCTTCTTCATTCCCCCCCCCCCGACATCCAGGGCGTAAAATTCATTTGTGTGATTCGTAGCTTCGGCAGGAGTCCTGTCGACTCCCCGCCCAGGCTCCAGAGTGTATGTGAAGGCACGAAACGAGGGAGGAGTCCAAAACTCTGCAGCCCTTGGTCTTCCAGCCTGAGTGCGAGATTCCATTTCAAACTGAAAGGATTGCCAACCCCCCAGGTTTGAATGTTGCAAGGCTGTTTGATTGGCTGGCTGGCTTTCTGCATAGGAGTCCCTACCTGGAAGCTGAAGAGGTAGTCGACCACTGGAACCAAAACCAAAGAGGAAGATTAAGAATTTGCAGCTGAAATGATTTCCAGCGACCTGAGAGCCTGCTGTGTAACCAGAGCCTGCTGTAGCCCTTCCTTCCAAACAAACTGAGGACTCCGAAAATGCTTATCCCAGCACAGAGCCTGGTGAGGCCCACTAGACTCAGGAGAACATGCATTTTGAGCCATCCCATGCCGTGCTGTGACCTAGCAGGGCTTGAATACCCCAATACCCTGGGACCTCGAGCCATTGTGCAGTGCATAGTCTTGCGAATTCCAAATCTCGCTGAAACTTTGTGGGAATCCTGCTAGATCTCCAGAGGCACGATTCCAGTCCAAAATGTCCCCTCACCAGAGTGCTGGACCTTGTGTAGTAACTCGGAATGAAGACACAGGGCGAGTCAGAGTAAGTTTCGGGTTTCTTTTAATGAAAGACAGCCCGGCACACCACCTGCATTCGCCGCCCTCGCCAACCAACTGACACTCCTGCTATCTGCCCATTCCAACCACGAACCCCCCCCCAATCATTCCAACTATAACATTCCGGCCGCGGATGCAGGCAGGCATCACAAGTATACATTACAACACAATTCCCCCCTCCTTGAACAATGTGAACAACAATGAGGCTAAAGAGAACAAAATAGACAAAGAAAAAAAAAACAACAAGGCATGAAGCACCAATGGAAGAGTCCAACGGTTCAGTTATAAAACAATTTAACTTAATCAATAACACAATCCCTGGACCAAACTGGACGTTTCCTGGTCCTATTCCTTGGCTCGACACCACCTCTATCCACATTCATCGCAGCACTCATTCTACCTTGCCCACTCTCCAAACTTCCACCTCGAACACCACAACAGCATTTCTCCTCCTATCCCCAACAAGACCTTTCCCTCTTGCACCCAACTCCGATTTGCCCCCTTGCCATCTCCACCTACTAATACGATCCAAATTCCAGATAGATCCATCCTGGACTCCGACTGCACGTTTGAATACCTCCACTACCTTCACGGGCTCTGAGTATTTGGATTCACCTTTTTACAACCCTCCCCCTCTTTATCCTGACAGAATCACCAGCGAAAATGTTCATTTTAACAACCCCATCATAGTCTGCACAATCTTCAATATTCACCTTCGCCTTCCTACGATTGACCCACACTGGATTCAACATCATGTTGGGCTCTCTGTCCCTCATCTCAAACGGTGACTTGGCAGTGTCATCACTGACAGCAATCCTGCTACTCCACAGTTTTTCACGAAGAGCTTCCTCGACATGCATGTTATTCCTTAATGCCTGTTCTATGGTCTCCACAATTACCCCGTTGCACCTTTCCACCAAACCATTGGTTTGGGGGTGATCATGAGCTGAGAATCTCCGCTCAATCCCTATTCGCTTGACAAACTCACTCATCTCCTTGCTCTTGATTTGTACACCACTGTCACTGATCATCACTCTGGGATAACCCTCTCTTCTGAAAATCTGCAGCATGAAATTGATGACCTTGCGTGTATTTATTTTGCTTACCAACTTGATCTCCATCCATTTGGAGCAGTAATCCACCATGACAACCACAAACAACTTCGCATTTTCTAAATTGTCATATGGACCCACAATGGGTGCATTTTTAAAAACCTTGCAACTCTTGTCACAGTTCTGGCAGGGGCAAACAATGTCTCAAAAACCTTTCCACCATGATGTCAACCCCAGGCCACCAATACTTGGTGCGCCTGTTTCTCTTAGTAACCGAAGCACCAGGATGCCCCAGATGGGCTTTCTCTACTAGGCCTTCCCGCAGGCTTTGGGGCGGTATTAGCTTATCCCCTCTTTATAACAAACCATCCTCCAGTGAACATTCATCCTTCACTTCCCGGAATTGCAAAAATTCTCATCACCCACTCTTATATCAGGCCACCCACTTCTAGTGCATTCGATGATCTTACTCAAAGTATAATCCTTCTTGAGCTCCTCCAACCACTCATCTTTTGACGTTACCTCAATTACCGCAGCTACTCCCATTTCCTTGCCTCGATTCACATGGAATACATTGAAAGGCAACCGACAAAAAATATGCAAATTGATTTGTCTTGCCTGGAACATACTTTACCTCAAAATGGTAATCCTGAAGCTTTAGACTCAACCGAGCTCTCCTGGTGGATGCCTTACACATGCCACTTACGGATTGTACCTCCAGCAAAGGTTTGTGATCTGTGTACACCATAAATTTACTTCCCCGCAGATACTTTCTAAAATAATCTGCCGCCCTAACACATGCTAACATCTCTCTCTCTCAATCACAGAGTACCTGCTCTTAATACCTGTAACCACCCTAGACACATGACATTTTCTCATGACCGTTTTCAGACAACTGTGACAAAACTGCCACCAATCCAACACTACTGGCATCCACCGTCACCTGGTTTGTCTACAAACACAAAATCACCCAATTCCATAGATCCACAAATTCTCTTTCTAATGCACTCTGCAGATCTCTCGCACCCATCCCACAAGAACTGATCATTTTTCAATAACTTCCTCAAGGGCTCCGTCATATTAGCAACATTTTGCACAAACTTGTTATAGTATTCGCAAAGCCGTAAGAATGACCTACGTTCATCATTGGTCTTGGGGGTCAGGTGACTCCTTAATGGCTTGCATGGCTTCCAACTTCAGTTTATAAGCTTTGCCGTTAACATGACCCAAATATTCAACTTCCGCCATCTTAAATTTGCATTTGCTTCGCTCCACTTTCAGCCCCTTCTCACTCAGCCTGGACAACACTTCTCGCAACCTTTCATCATGTTCACTTTAGTACGTGGGCCATAACTCTCTGAAATATGGCCGCTGCAGAGGCCAGACCAAAGGGCATTCTTTTGTAACAGTACAGACCGAAAGGCGTGATAAAACACTGAAATCTCTGCAATCTTCTGGTAAACGTATCTGGTGCTATGCACTTTGTAAGCCCAAAGTAGTGAACGTGCCTGCCCCTTCAATACAGTTCAGCATTTCTGAAATAACAGGTAAAGAATACATATCCACCACCATGTTTGTTTGGGTCCCTTAGGTCTAAACAAATTCTCGATTTGCTCTTTTTCTTCACCGCGACAACGATGGGGCTCACCCACTGTGATGACTCAATTTTTTGGATCACGTCTTCCTCTTCAAGTCGGTTTAGTTCCTGTTCTACTTTGTCCACCAGTGCAAACGGTATTGGTCTGGCTTTGTTGTGCGTGACTGGTCTTGCCCCTTGTTTCATCTTTATCCTTTGAGCAAAGTTTTTCAACAATCCCAAACGTGTTTGGAAAACATACTCTGGGTCCCCTATGGCTTCTAATTTCAGTCTCGTTGCCGCTCTTTACCAAAAGTACTGGCTCACTTTCACACAAGTCTAATCTCATCCGTAAGGCTACATGATCTCTCCAACCAAGCACATTCACTTCTTTTTGTGCCACATAGAACTTCACCTGAGCTTGGCTGTTCTTAATTGAATGACGCTACTGAACCATCCTGTAATATGGATCTTCGATCCTTCAAACCCACCTTTTTTATGTCTGATGGACACAAACTTGACTTAGTGAAGAAGTCTTTCCCAGGTTTTGTGTGTAATTATGGTGTAGGGCGAACAGCTGTCCAACATGACTGAACGTTTCCTGTTTTCAAAAATAATTTCACATCGCAGGCACTTTAGTTCTCCTCCCTGTGGTTCTCAAACTACTATCACCCTTTCTTCATTTGAGTCTTCGTCCTCTTGAACCATCGCCACTCTTCTCTTGTACCTGCATACTACTGCGAAATGTCCCCTCGTTCCGCAGATAGCACATTTGATTAATTGCAGGGCAATTTCTTGAATAGGCATAGTGTCCAAACCTGCCACAATTAAAACATTTGTCCCCATCTCTGGTCTGCGAGGGATAGGTCTTGGATTCATTCCTAAACCAAGGCTTCCTAGTATTGCCCTTTGCCTCTGTTCTTGTTCTGTAGGTCTGTAGTTCTTATTGCTGAATTAGTCTGTACACTCCCTGTCCTCCTTGATTCGCACTACATTTATGGAAGCTTGTTCTTCCAGGTACTGTGTCTGTTTGGTATTACTCTGCGCAACGTTTTGAGCTGGACTCGTTTCTAACTTCTTATTCTTCCTTTCCTTAGAGCATAATGGAGTATGCTCCACTCTTTTGGCTATGGCAATGGCCTTGGGCAGCGAAGAACTACCCACCATCCAGAGCCTGTCCTGTATCAAGGAGACTTTGGTGCGAATAATTATTTGGTCCCTGATTAACTCTTCTAGAGTGATGCCTGTACAAAAGCGGCACGTCTGGGCTAACTTCCTGAGGGCCGACACATACTCCTCGATAGATTCCTCCTCTCTTTGTGGCCTAGTTTAGAAATTGTATCTATTAATGGCTACGTTTACTTCTTGGACATAGTGTTTATCCAGTTGCATCAATACCTTCTAGTATTCATCTATATCGCCTGCTTCGTCACCTGACAGTTGCGGTAACTCCCTGTATTTCTTTTGCCACTCCAGGCTTGCAGGAATAACTTTTTCTGGGGCGACAGACCTTCATGCTCTACTGTTTTTATATAGTTCTTCCATAATTCTTTCCATTCAGGCCATACCACGGCTGGTTGGCCTGAACTTGGTAGGAAACTTGCAGGTTGATGTACTGTAATACCTTGCATGTGTCCTGGTCATTAAATTGCTCTTGCTCCGTGCTCAACTCAATGGAGGTCAGTTAGCCCTTTGTAACCTGATGGTGTTTTGCAAGGGAAAACCTTTTATTTTTGTACTGTGAAGAAGAAGAGTCTGATTAGTTTGCAGCAATGAGGATTACTGCCCGACTTTCTGCACGAATACAAGATGGCATCATACCATATGATGCTTTTGGCTCCTTTCCTCAAATGTCTCAATCAACTTTTCAGTTTATACATTTACCGCGCGTACGCGATCATCAGGGTTTGCCACTGTGAACTTGCCTTTGTAGCCATTCCGGTCAAATGAGTACGTGCATATATTACAACCAGACCTTGAACTCCGCTATGCCTGCACAGGAGAATCTCAATGTTTCCTCTGTAGCTCCAGCTCTCGTGTACTGCGCGGGTTCTGAAACCACCGGGCCGTCCTCGTCGCCAACTGTAGTAACTCTGAATGAAGACATGGGGCGAGTCAGTAAGTTTCGGTTTTAATGAAAGATGGCCCAGCGCACCACCTGCATCCACCGCCCTCGCCATACTCTCAAACCGACACTCCGCTATCTGCCCATTCCAACCACGAACCCCACCAACCATTCAAACAATAACATTCCGGGGCGCGGATTCAGGCAGGCGTCAAAAGTATACATTACAACACCTTGCAAACTACGAGAATCCGATAGGTGATATTCTGTCTTTTGTGATCCTGAAACGGCGCCAAATCCACAGAGCCGCATCCAGCCACTAGGAAAATCTTGCCTAGAGCCTTCCTTTTAAATCCCTGCTACAAGGTCCTGTTTTCAGTCACCACGACACGGAATCCACCGACAGGTTTTTTGGCTGCAGATCCTGAAGTCCTCCTGCTGCAAAATCTTCGGTGCAGAGGTACTGTGCTGGCTATGGTATTTACTTACCTTAGGTCTCTTGTGATTCCTGTGTAGTTTTGGGTTATTTTCTGTGATTGGGATTCCTCTCGTCCAGTGCACCAAGGCACCTTCTGGAATACTCCTAGGGCGTTTTATGTGAAGCCCCTGGACCCTCAATTAACTCTAAAGTAAAATAACTGTTTGAACAGTCTTCTTTGGGAACTCTTACTTTTTCTACTTAAGAACCCATCCTGACACTGCCTGTTGGCTAGACCCTAGTGACCCTCCTTCTGCTACTGAGAACACGCATGCTCCAAGAATAAGGGAAAGACTTTAAAGCAGTGGGCCTTTTGCCCAGAAAAGAGAATTGTTTTATTTACATGTAAAAGAGTTGGTTGGTAACTGTAACTCAGAGTGAAGTTACAAAAGCTATTACTTACCTTAGAAATGTTCTGCCATTCTGAAAAGTAGATACAAGGTTATTTTACTCAACTGTGAATTGGTTGTGCCTCTTTACCAAAAGTAATGCTGTTGGCTTCACTTAACCATTTCTTTCAGAAAATTAGTGTGCAAGTTTCCCAACTGGGTCTTTCTTCCCCTGGCTTGCCGTTAGACTGTCCAGAATAAGTCTGCATTAGGTTTTAGCTACCTAGAATAACAATCATTCATAAAGTGTAACACTGGGTTTTACTTTCCCTGGCCGTTTTAGACACACACAAAGAGCCTTCGGTTTATACCCGCCTTTAAGTTGCTTATAGCTCCTGTAAAAATTGTATAGGTTTTACTTACCTAGAGTAGAATGGTGTTATCCTAAAATAAATTATAAGCGTTATTGCTTCCCTTAGTCTGTGAACTGAAAAGCAACTAATTGAATATTACACCCCAAGGTCCAACTCCCCCTAGAATAACTGTTATCATGAATCAAAGTTATAGGTTTATACTGTTCCTAGAATCTGTGGTTCACTACCGAAAAGTATATTGTCCAGTTGATATTACTATGCGATTCTGGTAATTTGCAGTCAAAACCGGCTAGCACATGGCAACTCCACACTTGTTAATTTTTAGGTAGATGTCATGCAAAAATGGTATATCCCGCTAGTGAGGCTGCTTCATTGCAAAAGTACAATGTTTACAGAGGGGATATTTGTATTTAGCGCCAACTGCATTCCTCAAAGAAAATATGCTGGTTAATTAATGTTGAAATAATCTACCATTGTTGGTCTTGATTAACAAATGAGGTGCATTTATTTTCAGACTTTGTTCATTCACTTGCAACACGTTTTTCACCATTCTAATTCCTGAATGGATCATTAGGAGAGGTTTGCCAATGATGTCTATACAGTAGTCCCAATTGTTGGGTTTTTCTGTTTTGGTATCTCTTAGTTTAGTTGTAATGATTAATAGAACAACCCTTTGTTGTAATTCACAATTAATATCAGTCTTCAATTACTAAGGTCACTTATACCAGGATAAAGATTTTAGGCTTTCATTCGCCTTCCTGCTCCCCGACGCTTTCTGCTTATTATGCGATTTCTTGCTGAGCATCACAGCATAACTGATGGTCTACTACCCTGTATTAAAGAACATAAACTAAAAGTAACTGTTGGTTTGACCTCTCTAGAACTCCTGTTAGGTGTTCAAAATAAGGTTATATGCTTTGGTCTGTGCACCTTCAAGCATAGTGTTGTGTTTTTATAATTGTGGTTATATATAATGTAACAATACTCATTTCCCCCAAGGCGTATCTTGGCCTACTTGTATTTAAATAAACCATTTATTTTTACAATATATAGTGTTTTTGGACCATGTGTATTACAATTTCATTTGTACTGATTCTGCAGCCCTCTCTCCCTCCTAAAATAAGCCCGGCTGTTTGTCTACACTACCCTGAACTCAGGTGGTACAGCCTAATAGTAAGAGGGGAGTGTTGTACTGCCTCAGTTAAATGGCTTTACTAAGCCTTTAGGTGGACTTCAGAAAAACTGTCCCAACAACTTGGATACCCGCATTTACTGATTTCGCTGTACAGTTCAGATTACTCATCTTAAAATGAGCCTGGCTGCTCAGTCACTCTACCAACTGGTGTAGTACAGGTCTATAGAAGAGCTGAACAAGAATGACTTCAATTTGAAACTAACATGCACGTACAGTGCAACAGAATTGGTGTTCCTAGATATCAAGTGGTTTATTCAAGATAAAAAAATCTCTAGTTATTTATATAGGAAATCAACATCTTCCAATTCTATTTTACATGCTACAAGTCATCATCCTCAATCCTTGATCAACAGTATACCATAAAGAGAGTTTATTAGGGCAAAACGCATTTTTACACTTGAACAAGATTATGAGGAGGCGGCGAGTAATATGGGAGCACGCTTCATCTCTAGCGGCTATAACTCTAAAAGTATCATTGGAGCATTCAATAAGACTAATAAGAGAGCAAGAAGTGAACTTCATATAGTTTCTAGAGACAAAGAGAAGCAAGCAGAACAACCCATAAGGTGTATTACTCAATATAGTAAACAGTCAGGAAAAATCAAGAATATTCTTTGTAAACATTTGTCAATTCTGGAAGCCAATAAAGATTTGGGTTGGATCTTGGGCAATGGTCCGGAGATAATGCTCTCGCTTTCGAGAATGTTATCACTAAATGGTGTAATTTCAAAGAAAAATACAGATCAATGGCTTTCTAATACACTAATCAAGGATTTTTTGAAATCTAAAGGCTGTAAAATGTGTCAATATGCCGATGTAAGGACAAGCATAAACTATGGTTGCTGCAAAAAAATAAGACATGGTATATCAATAGCAGAACAGACTGTATGACCAAGTATGTGCTCTATGCAGTCAGTTGCCCATGTAATACATTGTAAATAGGTTCAAACATACGCATGCTTAAAATAAGAATTCTGCAGCACTATAGGGCTATAAACTATAGAGATGAAAACTACTCTCTAGCAGTGAATTTTGCTGAATTTCATCAAAGTGATCCTACTCCACTTTGGCACCTATACCGGAACAAAGACAAAGTAAACAGAGAAAGACGTCTAAGGGTTCCTGAGTCTAATGTGATTAGAATATTCAATACAATTAAACCTTTTGGCCACAATTCATAAGAAGAATTGTCGATTCACCTGTATAACGAGTAAAACAGTTGTGTAAACGTTTGACATTACTTGGTATAATACTACTTGTAATTTGTGTTTAAAGACTAATTATTGAAAAATTGATAGCTGTAATAGCTGACAGAATGGTTTTTAAGTATGTACTTTATTAGTGGTATTGCTATTTTGCACAATATAAAAGCCTGCTTGTACAATCATGCTGCTTCTATGAGTCAGCCAATTGGGGCCATAGTAGCCGATATGACATGCATTACTGACAGTAATAGCATTTCTGATGATTGTATCTGCTTAGATCCACATGCTGTGCATATAGTCCGACATCCAGTGGTAACCGCGGAGTATTGCATCTTGTCATTCGAGAATCGAAAGGAGACGTCGACATGGGCGTGCCTGTAACACTATCCCTAACGTGACGTGTAGTGTACCCAAAATTCCTCACGCGTCGACGTCCCTCCGAATGTATGTTTTCTGCCATGAGGGAGCCCAATGACTAGCATGACTGAGTACATAAAAGAGAGAAAGTAGTAAGACGTCTATTTTCCTTCCACCCGAGCGGGGATGAAGGTTGGGCGCATGTGAATCTAAGCAGATACAATCATCAGAAATGCTATTACGGTGAGTAATGCATGTCTTCTAATGCTTGTTAATCTTCTTAGAATCACATGCTGGGCACAGACTAGTGAGCAGTATCCGGGGTTGGAGGTGGGTTGTGAGAAGGAACAGTAGTGAAAAGATGACTTAATACTGCTTGTCCCACCTGAGAATCAGATGTAGAATGAGTGTCTATACAATAGTGTTTTGTAAATGTGCGTACAGAACTCCAGGTTGGCACTTTGCAAATGGACTCTAGAGGCACATTCGCAATGAAAGCTATAGAAGCCCCAGTGCCTCGAGTAGAATGTGCTCTAGGCTTGAAGGGCAGTTCTCTCTTAGCAAGAGAGAAACAGAGTGCGATGCATTTGACAATCCACCTCGAGATGGCCGATTTAGAGACGGGATCCCCTTCTCTACCAGCTGCACCTGAAACGAAAAATTGGTTTGTTTTCCTCAGTAGTCTAGCACTTTCCAGGTAAAACATGACTGCCCTGCGCACATCTAATGTGTGTAGGCTTCTTTCGGCCACGTTAGTGGGATTCTGGAAGAAAGTAGGCAGTTCTATTGATTGGTTCAACTGGAACTTGGAAATAAATATAAGTGCAAATCGAGGGTGAATGCACAGAACCACTGGTGGGTCGGTGTGGTCTAGGAACAGGACGACGTATACATCCTCATCGTTGTCATAATATTGGGCCAAGTCCACCATGTCCCCTTTGTCCTCTGGGTCTGTGTACATGCAGGGTCTTGGGAGCCTTGCGTGCTATGGTAATAAGTGGCTTGACCTAGGTCCTGATGCGATGAGGTAGTAGCCTGCGTGGGGTCTAGGTGGGCTCTTTTGGCAGCAGGCTGAGTGACTGCTGCCCCGCTTTGTGGGGTTCCCTGAAGGTTTTGGAGGACCTCCGGGTGGTCATCAAAGAAATTTATAAAACAGGACATTCTCCCCAAGACTTTGTCGAACTGATCTGAGGTCCATTGTGAGGAGCTTGACAATACAGAGGGAGGAAGAGTAGGAGGAGCAGGTGTAGGTGGGGACTCTGCAACCAGGGTTTTCTTATGGTGCATAACCCTGGAAAGGGTACCCTCTAGGGTAGTGAAATCCCTGCTTTTAGTAGATTTAGCTTTAAAACTGGGGCATTGAAGACTTACGGTTTTGATCGTTCTGGTCTTAAATATGGTGTCAGAACCGTGTTTTTTAATTAACATGCTTAGATTTCAGCTCTTTGATCCTTTCCTTGAGGCCGTCGACATGTCTTTCGATGCCCGGTCATCGGCGCCCGGGACTTCACAGATTTTAGACGCAGTGACTGAAACAGACTTCGGGGCCTGTCGTGTGGCGATCTTGACCACGATGGCAGAGAGGACAGGCAATGTTCAGACAGTCCCCTCGACTCTGCATGTGGTCCATCGGTAGATGACGTGGTCGATCAGCCGTGAGGGATGTGCTTGGTGTGATGCAACTTTGTAGTCCTTGAGCCACCGGGTGTTGTACCCGTAGCAGAACCGCCGGCCTGCCTGTCGGGGTCAGGGGCTCGCACACGGAAATCTGATGGATCCCGATAGCCCTCAGCGTCACTTATGACGTTGAAGCCGCCATCGCTGAAGGCTCAGTCGACGTCCATGGCAGCATCGGCCTGCAGGGCATGGTGGGCCCAGCGTTTGGTCTTGTGGCCCTTTAGAGCTTTTGCCCCGAACAGATTGCAAGACCTGCACTGTTCCTCGGCATGGTCCCTGGGGAGACAAAGGTTGCACACCAGGGGCTAATCTTTCCAGGGAAACTTCTATTACAGGAACAGCAAAATTTAAAGGGAGTGTTTTCCATGATGTATAAGGATGGAAGCCTGGCAAAATAAATGGGAGTAAAGGGGAATATACATTCACTTAACGAGACTAGAATATGAAGGCTCCCCCCCCCCACCCTGCTCACCCTACTGTGCAGGGCCGAGGCCCGATGGGGCCTTGAAAGGCCATAGACAAAGGTTTGTTTAGATGGGAGTTGCTGTCCTCGACGAATGAAACTTGTCCTTGAAGCAGCCGCCAAAGATCTTACGGTACAGTTGTCGAAAGAACAAATAAATGCTAGAATTAAACTTTACTAAGTAATGGCTTCAGCCAAGAAGGAGTCCACGATATGCATCCGACTACGATGGCGGGAAAAAAACAATCCGAGGGACCTCAACATGTGAAGGACCATGGGAACAGTATACGCATCACACTAGGGATAGTATTACTGGCACACCCTGTCAACGTCCCTTTTCGGGAATAATCCGCAGCTACCACTAGATGTCGGCCTATGCATAGCATGTGATCCAAGCAGATTCCACAAGTCTCCGAAATAAAAAAATTAATATATTTATATATACACATATATACATACACACAAAAAGAACGAGGAAGACCCAGTTTTATAACGCGCACCTCACAGGTCTAATTCTTTCTAGTGTAGAAAAAAAAACAGTCAAGAAATGCGGTTTTTCAAAAAAGTATCTTTATTTAATAGTTTCCACATTGGCAGACTGCCGCCGTGAAATATAACAAAAACAACTGACAGGTTTCGCCAGATATATATATATATATATATATATATATATATCAGAAGTTGCAGAGATTTTAAGGTGAATTTAAAGCAATAAAACCCCAAAACTTCAGCGCAAGCTACCAGAACTTTGCGGCCCCTGTTGTGCAGCCTATGACCACAATGAGGCCATCACTGATGGAATCTCCAATTAGATTACAACACTAACCGTCTGTGACCAGTGCCCATACCCTTTGGCCATGCCCACTGTATAGATTAACAGATTAAGGAGCCACTAGCCATGGCTGAAGGCCATGGGTAGGAGTCAGTTAGTGCCATGTTATGTTAAAGGTTCTTGTACCGTGCACGGTTGCCACCTGCATGGTTTCCTCCTGGTGCTCTGGTGGATGGGAGAGGTGGAGGAGCTGTAAATCAAGGAGAAAGGTGGGTGAACTAGCAAGGCTGAGTGGGGAAAAAAAAAAAAAAAGCGCAAGAGCTGTGATGTGCTGTTGGCAGCTTCAGTTCGGTGACACAATTCACTAAGTGTAGGTTTGTTTCGGTTGGTAGTCGCCATGTGGCGTTGGGCGAGACTGTGTGGTTTGTTTAGTTGTTGGGGTGGTGGTGTAGTGAAGTGCTGTTGAGATCTGGTTGTGTTTAGTTTAGAGCTTGAGAGGTGTATGCAGAAGGGTGAGTTTTTAATAGGGTAAGTTAGTTAGTGGCAGTACCTTTCCTACCCCAATGTTTTGTGTAGCCCATTATCCCTTCCCCCAACATACATTCTGGTGTGCAACAATTGCCACCCCCACGGGATGCTCCAGGGGTGATGTGTACCCTGTGCACCATGGTCCGTTTGTGCAAGATATGGGTCACTAACGCAGATGGGCTAAACGCGGCATTGGCTCACTAACACAGATGGGCTAAACGCGAGCAATGGCTCACTAACACAGCTGGGGCTAAATGCAAGATATGGCTGCCTAACAGATGGGCTAAATGAGAAATATGGCGGACTGACAGAAATTATCTATGTTCTAGTAGGTAATTAGAGTGGTGGGGCTTTACCGGAGTGCAGTAATGGCTGTACTCCCCGCCCAGACCACACTTAACTTATCAGTCACTGCTGGTTGACTGCAGCAGGCTTCAAGGGTGAACGCGGGCAAACATGGACTGGAGCCACTTCTTCGGGAGCTGCCCTTTGCTTGTGGGCCTTAGCCTGGGTTTCCCGGGCAGGAGGCTGCCCGCGGTGGGGGTGACAAATGGGATACACAGCCCAATCAGCAGTCGGGCAAGGCTGGGGGGCAGAGAAGGACCAGGAAGTCAGGCAGGGTAGGCAAGGGGAGTGAACAAAAACACCAAAGCTGCAAATTTAAATTAAATCCCCATACTTCCCTTTTTAAAAAGGAAGCAGAAGGCTCCAGTCCGGGCACGAGTGGCTGGGAGCACTCACCTGCTCAGGCTACGAGCTAAAGAGGCCTGGCAGGCTTCGTGCAGCAGGGCAAGGCCCTTGAGGTGTGTAAGCAAGGGCTCAAGGCCCAATCAGCAGTCGGGAGCAGGCTGGCGGCAGGAGGAGGGCATTGAAGGACCAGGAAGCCAGGCAGGGAAGGCAAGGGGAGTGAACAAAAACACCAAAGCTGCAAATTTAAATTACATCCCCATACTTGCCTTTTTTTTAAATGAAGCAGAAAGCTCCAGTCTGGGACCAGGGGCTGGGGCACTCAACTGCCCAGGTTACGAGCTAAATTAATGTGGTATAATATACAAGGGGGGGGGGGCTAAAGGGCGTGGCCACTGACCATGGATAAAGGTCATGTCTAGTGGCCCATTAATGTAGTAAAATACAGTAGCCCAAGCCGAAAGCTGTGGCCACTGGCCATGGCCAAAGGCTGCACAACAGGGAGCACGAGGTTAAGGTGGCTATAGCTGAATTCCGGGGGTTTTGTTCTCCCCTTAATGTCCCTACAACTTAGTTTTTTCCATGAATATATATTATTCACTTGTGAGAAGATAGAAAAGCATTTGATTTACAGTGCAATACAGGCAAGTAAACAGAACGAGAACACACAGTAGAAACACTGAAGAGCAACATTCAAATAGTTCCCTAATGCTTAGTAAGTCAATGGGCCACAGTACCCCAAAGTCAACGTTCCAGAACATATACTTCACAGGTAGGTTTACCGTGTGATTGAATTGCAATTCAGAGTTTCAAAATGTTAAGGAACATTCAAGTAAGTAGCTCTCTCAAATCCTGCTACACTAAGGAAGGCCGAGGAAGGGATTCTTGACTAGACCACCACCGACCTTAGTCAAGAAAGTGATCCAGACAGGACTTTACAACCACCTATGGAAGACAAAGTGGGAGCAAAATATGTAGGTTATCTGTCTCCCCTCTACCCACCCCACCCTTACACAGATTTTCCCAAAAGACCACTTCAAACATTCCAGAATCTGTCAGGGACATGTCCTTCAGTGCTTTTTCCGCTCTCAGGAGGGCCAGGGGTCAAGGGTTCAAAGGTCATTTTTGGGGCACAGGATTTAGTGCGTCTGCTGCAGTACCTGCATTAGAAATCGAAGGACTATCCAGATCGCCCTTGTGACGTACATAAGACTACTTCTGCGGAGCAGGCCACCTCAGGAGAAAACAGGGGGTGAAGGCAACGGGTTGCAATAGGAGTGACTACAATCAGGCGATTTCAAATAACACCGGAGCAGGCCCAGCACAGCTTCCGTTAAGACTAGAAGGCTAACGATGCAGGAGCTGGAATCTTGTAGCGTCCTCATCCTGCTTGATCCCTCTTCTGCCTTTGACACGGTCAACCATACCATCCTGCTCAACTGTCTCTGTGATAACCTGGGTATCACTGGTCAGGCTCTGGCGTGGCTGACTTCTTTCCTCTCCGACCGACCCTCCCAGGTCAAACTTGGGTCCTTCCTCTCTGCTATCTTTTTCTCTACCTGTGGTGTCTCCCAGGGGTCTAACCTCTCTCCCTGGCTTTTCAACCAATACCTGGCACTCCTTGCTCATCTCGGACTGTCTGCTATCCAGGAGTGGCGTGCCGCCAATGACCTCTGCCTTATTGCCAGTAAGATTGAGATTCTCCTCATCGACACACCCGCTCCCTCCTTTCCTGTAGCCCTTTGGCTGGCCACTCTTGGCCCCCTTCCTGCTCCCACCTGCGAGGCTAAAAACCTCAGGCTTGTCTTCAACTCCACACTCTCCTCACATCTCTAAGAAGACACACTACCAGCTGCACCTCCTGAGAGGTATTCTTCCTTTCCTCTCCTTCCCACAGAAGCTCACTGTCTCCAGAGCTCTGGTTCTCTCTAGGCTGGACTATTGCAACAGCCTCTTTCTAAATCTGCCAACTTCTACTCTCCGCCCTCTGCAACTTATCAAGTACAGGACTGCGAGACCTGTCCTTGGCCTGAAGCCCAGGGATCATATCTCTCCAGGACTGAAATCTGTGCACTGGCTCCCAGTGGCTGCGAGGATTAAGTTCAAAACCCTTTGCATCGTCCACAAGGCCTTCTAGGGCCTGGGGCCTCAATACCTTCAACTCTCTCTTGCTAAATACCTTCCTTATCAAGCTCTTCGCTCATCTGCCTCCAACTCCCTCAGGGTCAGTCGCTTCTCCAAACAACGAGTTGGAGGTAGATCTCTTTCTTCGACTGGGGCCTCCCTCTGGAACAGCCTCCCTGCAACTTGAGAATGATCTTCAGTTCCGGAAGCACCTCAAAACCCCACTCTTTGCTTCTGCTTTTTCTCCTCCTCTCCCTTGCAGACTTCCTGGTTGACACTGAAACTGCACTGGTTACCTGGCCACCCTCGGATCTCGGGCCAAGGTCCCCTCTCCCTCCAATCGCAGTCCTACACTGCCTTCCTGGCAATCCCCGCACTTGGGGACTGTTTTCTGCATCCCTACAGACCCACTACCAGCACTTGACAACCGATTGTCCGCAATTACCCTTGCACTTGCCACCGGCTGCGTGCTTTTACTTATTGTTATTTATTTTCGTATCCCATGTACTGCACTGTACTCTTACCCTTTCCCCCCGCACTTCCCCCTCCTTCCCCTTCCCATGCACGATCTGAAGGACACCCGGCCTAGTAGGATCGTTGTCGTTGTCCGTCTTCCCTCTGTTCCCCCTCCCTTGCCTAGTCGCGCCTTGAACACTTGGGTATAGGCGCGCTACAAATGCCATATCATATGAAGATCCTTCAAGTTCCAAGGATGCACTTGGAACTGCGACGACTGCAGTGAGGTAGCCCAGGAGAGAGCTTGGCCGACTACAGGGTCATCCAGGGAAACCTACGAAGGGTCAGCGGGCACAGATCCTCGAGCAAGGGTTGAGAAGGTTTGTTCAGACCGGTCCTGGGGTCGAAGCACAGACGGGGGCCTACTTGAGATCAAGACAGAAGAGCAGGGCTTCACCGGGACTTGGCTGGAGGCAATGCTGGTCAGCTGTAACGATAGTCAGTGGGCTGCACATCTTTTTAGGAGCCCTTGCACCAACGCTGTTCTGTCGAATGGCTGCACGAGTCCTTTTATGCACAATTTGGGCTGGAAGCATGTCCAGGTCCACCAATGGCAAGGATCTGCACAATTCAGTAACAGTGGCTATCCAATAATGGATAGCCACTGGCCAAACATTCTGCCCAACAATGGACATTTAGGGGCTTTGATACAAACAGACACTTCGCCTGAGACAACAGAAGCTTTCCCCAGGAAAGAACATTAAATGTATGGCAATTACAGACCAGAGAGGGCAGGAAGAAGGCCGAATGATAACATGGCCAAAGGACAGGCAAAAATCTTGTGGCACAGACATCCGAGTATATGGTACTCATTATGGCATTATGTGGCAAAATACAAAAAGTGCACGAGTCGAAAACATGGTAGAAAAATATCTGCTGCCACCAGCCCATCCTGGGCACATTGAATTTATAACCACTAAGTTACTAAGTTACAAAATAAAAATATATAAGTATACAAAGTGTCCAAAAAGCACTTCATTGTAAGTTGATTGTTGCAGCTTTAGAAATACAAGAAATCCAGTACTGATGGTCTTTAGGACGGATCTGTTTCCCCATAAAAATGAGCATAAAGCAAGTGAAGTACTTTACTCCAAAAAAAAAAGTCAGGACAGGGTTCAAAAGAAGCAAAAAGAAAGGGGCACATTAGAAGTCTATGGAAGGAAAGCAGCGAAAAGAAAATCCTTCTTCCCAACAGCAGCTAAGGTTAACACTTTTTTTGGGGGGCGACAGGGTTGTTAGTACTTCATATGAGTCAATGAGGGAATGTCCACATAATATATAAGCAAAAATGTAGCCATCATATTTTGCAGGAAAACTGTGAAATGGAGTTAGTTTACTGACTTGCTAGGTAGGGGCAACGAAAGAGTTCAGGGTAAATTTTGGGCCTCCGTGCATCTAGGTGGACCAGGTTACGGTTGGACAGTTCATCCCAGCTAACTTTATTCTAAAGAGAATAAAGATATCCCAGGGAGTCAACCATTAGACGTTTGAACCCACTGGGTCTACCTTGGCGTTTATGTTAAATATAAAAAACTTTGTGAAGTTAAAGTTCAATAGTCTGCTCCAGACATTCTCCGGGTCAGCGGTAATGAATGTAGCGTGGCAAAAATAAATTTCCACAAATGTAAGCTGCTCCTGGAGTAGACGCGTGGGGGTTGGGGGGTGGGTCTTTGATGATAGGTTGTTGCATTGTATACTAGCTTTGTAATGATAGGGTTCTGCTCTTGGCCGTCTTGTGCTCCTGCCACATTGACAGGTGACAGAGCAAGCAACAAAATGTCTTCAAGGAAGAGTGTTCATGGAAGCTTGCAACCCAGGTGAGCCTGCCAGGTATGTAAGAGGATGCACAGACTGTGTGGTTCCCTTCAGTCCAGAGAACCATGGAATGTGCAGATCCAAGGAGCACACTAGCATCACAGTTTGACTGCAAGGCCAATTTTGCAGCAGAGCACCTTCTCTACAGTATGGAGTCGTCTTCCCAGGGCTTTCGGAGTCTTTATGCAAAGGCCTGTCTGGGGCAAAGTGGATTCGTGGACCATCCGCCCAGTCTGCTTGAATGATGCTTGGTATGCAATGTGGTGCAGTGTTCACTCACCGATTCCGGAGGGGAATAAAAGCTGTACCGACTACTTGCCCTGTCCGCACTATGGAAGGACTGCTGTTCTGGGAATCATCGAAGCGCTGCACCAGCATCCTTTGACTTTCCAAGGAATTAGATGGTAAAGCAGTCTCTCCAGAAAGACCAGAAGGGATCCACAGCAGCGCTACTTTCTCCTGAACCGGTGTGCAGAACTGGATCACAGCTCCTGACCGAAGGACTCCTATACCAGATGCTCTCGACTGTACACACACTGCTTGACCCAGAAGTGTGTCTCCTTTAACTGCCAGGACTCTGAAGACTCGGAGCTGGACCGCTCCGAGAATGTTCACCACAGGACACTAATCAAGCCCACTGGCTCAAGTCTCCCCTTCTCTGGGAAACTACAGAGGCACTGCTGCCCAAATCCTGCAAGCAAACCCCACCCTCAGAAGCCAGATCCTGTGCCCCCTGCCCCCACCCTCAGAAGCCTGTGCCTGAGGATGAAGTGATAAAATGCATCGACAGGAACTGCAGAAGACTCACCAGTTTGTTCCTGTGCTTCTGAGCCAGACACAAAAACGGTCAATCTTTCTTCCCATTGCTCTGCAGGATTTTTTGCAACAGTGTGCTGCTGGTGATCGCGGAACACCACGTGAAGCAGCTGCATCATACAGAACTGCTTTTTTGATCCCAGGGTATTTCTCTCCTGACCCACTGGAGCTGCTGGCAGGTATTTTCTTCATTATTTTTGATCTGCAAATTCCCAGGGTCCAACTTGGGATCGTGGCCACAGCAGCAGAGAGGCTTTGGGAAGTCCACAGGATGGACTTGGGACACTTCTGACTACCACCGAGGCAGACCTGCTGCGCAGGATTCAGGACCAGTTGTTCCCACCAGTCCAGGGAAGAAAATCACTAGCAGCAGTCTTCTTTGGTTGCATAAAGAGCAACAGGGCTTCGCCTGCAGTGGTCCTGGGCAATGCCGGTCTTCGATAGCAGCAATCTTCAAATGCTTGGATGCAGTGGGAACCCTCCAGACTGGCATAAAAAAATCCTCTCAACCAAAATCCAGGCTGGGCGTTGTTAGGTAAGAATTTGTAGAGTCCAACTGGTGTTGGTATTAGGTAACCCACCTTTTAATATAGGCCTGTACTACACAGGCTGGTAGTGTGACTGAGCAGCCAGGCTTATCTTAATAGGGGTAATGTGAGCTGTATGATGAAATCAGTAAATACAGGTATCCAAGTAAACACAAGTTATAGTATAAATAAGGTATAGTATAAATATTTATTTATATACACACAATGATAGACAATATTTAAAAAAGCAGCAACTAATAATATTAATCCCAAAGTTAGGAATCCATTAAACAAGAGCAATAAAGCAGGCAAGTAACTTTCACACATATTCCAGCACATTAAGCTACATCATTTGAGTTCGGTAATACCACTTATTTGTGATCACCATTGCAATCTTGAGTTATAAGAAGGGAAAAGTTATAGTTGGAGCAGAACATACTTTGTACTTTGGCTACATCCCTCTGGGAGAATCTAACTGTTTTTCAGTCTTTTATCCCAGCAATAATAGTTTAACAATTAAAACCTTTAAGGGAACAAGCACTGCCAAAGCCAATATTTTCTGAAGGTGGCCTTTACGGAGCCAGGACGGCCAAAGTCAATGGGCTAGTTCTATGTTCTTATGTTCTCTTAGAAAAAAAACGTTTTAGAAAAGTCAGTAGTTCATATAGAAAATCACAGAAGCACAGGAGGAGCCACTGTGAAGAAGCACAAGCTTTAAGGCCAGTGCAGGTGAGTTCAGGTCCACTTAAAACAGGGTGAAATAGTACTCCCCAAGCTATTCAGCACCACCATTGGCAAAAGGTAGATGTACCCCAAGCCCCACAGCCTGTGAAGTGTTGGCTGGATTCGCACCTCCCAAGACAATGCACTCTATGACAGCCAGGAGTCAGCGGGCATTGGGATTCTGCAGCCTTGGAAAGACACAGCAAGTCGGGAGGTTGCACCAAAAAGAAGCTCGTCTCAAGGCTAGTTGGTCCCAGCAGCCCAAGGGAGGAAGCCGCCCCACACAGGTCTTCCCAGTCAGATCAAAAACTGGGTCAGCACAGCTGCAGAGCTTCACCAGGAACTTTGCGGTCCAGGAGGGTGCTGCTGGCGTCTCTTCACGTCTTCATCGGATGTTGTTCTCCAGTGGTAAACGCAGTCTCTAGTCCCAAAAACCTTTACCTTTTAAAAAAGTTCCCATTCATTCACAGCCCTAGGCTGTCAATCACCCAGCAGGTTCGCAGTCCTCCTGGACAGCCAGCCGGCAAATCAGAACAGGTTTCACTCGGGCACACCTAGAGATAAAGGACAAAAGAGGTTTCAGGACCCTCCCTCACTTCCTGCCTTTCCAGACACACTGGAGTCTGGGACTCAAACCAGATACAAAACCAGAGTAAACGCCCAGAAGGAACTAACTGACAACAAATGGAGAATAAAGAAGATGGGGCATTATGAGAAAATGGTCACCCTTGGGTGCTGTACTGCAGCTGAGGAATCAGCCTGCAGATACATGGTGCAAGGTAGAAAAAAAGAAACCACTGCCATCAGAAATTCAAGTTAGTTAGTTTAACAGAATGTTACATGAGAAGTGGGATAAATGAGTTTCTATGTAAGCCCCCCGGCCCCCACCTCCCCAGCAGTCCCCCCACCTCCCCAGCACTCCACATAAGGAGGTGTGTGCTGGACCAACAAAAGAAAAGGTAAGTATGACAGGAGTCATCATACTATTCTTGGGAACAGTAGTTCGCCCATGAAAATGTAGTTAAAAGTCCAAGGGACTTCTCAGTGGCACTTCACAAAAGGCGCTGTGGGTCACAATGCAAAAAGCGAATTCCTATGGAGTTTACCAGACACCATTGAACAATAAGAAACACAAAAATCCTAGTCAGAAAACACAAGTGAGGGAAAAAAAAAAGAAAAGAAAAAGAAAGTCCAACCCACTCGAGTTAACATTGAAAAGACCTGAGTCCAGAAAAAGAGCTGGGGGTCTCCAAGCTTAAAGGGAATTGGCACAGAAATGGAAATTCTACACAACAGGTGTTACCTCAGCCCACCAATTAAGGACCTGAACTTTTCCAAAAAACCCACACCTGCCCAGCAAAAGAAATAGACATTTACTGGAAGGGATGGTCCTCAAAATGGCATTATGCAGAGAAAAGATTAAAAACCTGGTTCAGGGTCACCAGCCCCTCATAGGCACATCAGAAAGCCCCAAAATATGTTGCCAAACAAAAGTGAAAAAGGAATACAAAGCACGCATGCAGCACTCCACTCCAAGGTGGTGTGTGCTACATTATAACAAAAGACAAAACACGGCTCAGATAAACAGTCCCTGCGCACTGGTAGCCTTAAGGGCTCACCAGTGCCCCCAAAATAAATGAGCTGAGCAGGCAGTTAAGTAAAAAAAGGCTTTACTTACCTCAAAAGTCAGGCAAGGGTTCAAGACAAAACAAAACTGCTGGAGGTTGCGTTGAAATCCACGGTCGGAAAATGCAAAAAGAAAAATATTTAAGCCTGAACATCTCAGAAGACCAGCTGCACTTTCCATCTGTTCAACTACTTGCGGCTATTGAACTGTCACAGGACTGGCTGGGCTCTTTGAACGGACACAGGAGTAGATCTTTACAGTTGGGTTAAGGTAGAGGAGCACTGGGGCACGTGGTCTCTTACCGCTATTATTGGATAGACACAGAAGGCCGAGGTAGGGATACAAAGCCAATTACATCTTGGAATAGATGGGCTAAGGGTATTGGTAGAAAGATACAAGCCCCTGTACCTGCTAGAATTGGGCTCGAAAACAAACCGTGCTGGCTCAGGGGCAAACATTTTTGGGAGTCCGCTCATTACAGTGCAGAAGGCCATTAAGCAATTTTTTCAATCCATGTTATCTTGAAACAGTAAACATTCTTCAGTCAAATTGACAGACTGAAATGCCAAAACGCACAGAACAATCACAGGCAGCCAAGATTATCGAATGGTACATTGCAGTGATTCACCAGGAGAAGCTGGCAATGGCAAAACAGCTCTGCATCCCCTCCCGCACTTGATAGCTCAACAAAATGAAATCATAGGTTAAAAAAAAAAGGCATTGGTGTCGTAGCATAACTGACAGGGTGCAAGATTGTGCTGTCAGCGAACTGTGGGCTCTGAACGCAAAGGTGCAACTGACACCACCAGTTTCATGGGGATGGCAGCAATTTCAGAAGCCGGTCACATCCCATGAGCACCATGTACTGATAAAAACCCTAATGCTGCAGAAACACAAATGTTGCTAATGTATACCACCCCCCAACTAAAGTCCTTAAGTGGGTCATCTGGATATAAATGCATTTGTATACAAAGCTCCTCCAGGGTGGATACCACTGCCCAGCTGCACCCATAGAAATCGATCTAGGAGACTTGTTTTTAAGCAACAGGGCGACATGAGAGCGCATATGTAACTGGATTACAAAAGGGAGGCAAGTTATAAGCGTTGTGGATCTTTCAGCATTAGGTTCGGCAACATCGTTTCTTCAACCTGCCAGCACATCAACTGTTGGTGCTAGTCCATTTGACATTTTCCAGTGTGCCAATAGAAGGGACTGGTGTCCAAGGTAAAAAGCATTCTCAAGTGTAGTCTGTAACTGTGTATAATTTACACGCATTCGTAAATAAATAACATTTCACACAAACATTCTAATACTTGCTGGGGCAGAAAGTGTTCGTGGGGTGGACGGGAGGGTGATCCGAGAATGGGGAAGGCATGCAAATCCCTGTCAGTGCATCCGTTTGATTGCATCTCAGTGTATGAGATAGACCTCAGAATTCTCTGGTGTCTAGTCTTAGAAAAGGCCGACTGAAGGAGGTCTGCTCTTTCTGAGCAATGCGGACACGTTTCATGCAAGACTGTGCCAATTCATAGCTCATAGGATGTATCTCAAACTTACCTTGCTTAGAGGCAGTACCATGAATGCCCCACCTCCGCTAGCCTCGATGATGATGGCAACAAACTTGGGGTTGACGGCGCAGAAGGTGCTGTCCCAGGTGACCCTGGAGACACGGATGTCATCGTAACACTGGTCGTTCTTTACAGCCTGTCCAAAGACGTGCCGGAACTTACTCTGACGTACTACCTTCCGAAAGGACATGGCTGCATGTGACAAAACAGAAAAATGGGCATCACCAAAACTGTATGGGGGAGGAGCCAAAGCAACCAAGCGTGACGGAGCAAAAATGGCATACACAAAGCATTAGTAGGAGACCTAATAAGGAAGGAAAATACAGTTCGAGAAAGAGAGAAGGTGCCATTAAGGAAAACCAGGGAGCGTATAAACTGCATCTGACAAAAAGTATCAGGAAAACCTGGACCTCATTTTGCAAATCTAGGGGTTAAGACAAATGTTCTGCCAGTTTAACAGAATGTTACATGAGAAGTGGGATAAATGAGTTTCTATGTAAGCCCCCCGGCCCCCACCTCCCCAGCAGTCCCCCCACCTCCCCAGCAAAATAAAATCCCCCCCCCCCCCGCCCCCGCCCCCCATTTACAAAGCCGGACCTCTTGGCTTATGCAATGCGTGTTACAATGGAAACCATCACAAACTGGGAGCATTGTAAAGGTTTATACAATAAGATAATTCATCATGTGCTGATTCTTTAACCATGGGAACAGTGCCAGACGACATCAGTAATAATAAATCACAACAGCACACAACACATTAAAGTACTTGTTGAGATGGATTTTCAGAACCTGCCCTGTGGAAGGGTTCGAGAGGCCACACTAATTGATAAACAGGGTAGTTGACACTTCGGTCTATCCAAACTATCAAGGTAAGCAAATCCTGAACAGTAAAGCAGATTTTAGGAGATATGCAGGTGGTGTAGTAGTACAGTTCACCATACATGAAGCACCGAAGGAGTACAAAATAGTCACTTATTAGGCCTTTAAGCTAAGCAGGTATAAAATAAAAATATGTCAAACTCACTATATTTATTGCGACAAATCTGGAGACACTCTTCTTTGCTAGGGGGAACCACTACCGTTAAGGCTAGGGAGGTGAGCCTGCTAAGCAAAACCATCCTTCCGGGTTTGGGAAAGCGGGACCTCACTTCCCTTCAGGGAACAAGGACTACCATTTCCATGGGGGAACTCTTATACCCATTATCTGCCTACATGGGAGCGGGGTTTCAAATTAAGTCTGAATAAGCGGGAGCTAAAAGCAGCTCCTGGATATCCCGTATTAACTAGGGACCAGACAGAGGGGGTGTGGGGATGGAGGTGCCGCTGCGGCCGGTAGTGGCCCGTTTATTTAACCTTGAAAAACTCTTAATAAAAAAAGTTTAAAAAATAAAATAGGAACCAGGAGCGATCACTGGGGAACAAGGAGCTAGTGCATAGTGCTCTGCTAATCTTATTTCCACATAATATGCATACGTCTCATTATGCATTACCCTTTAAGCTTTAAAATGTTGTATATAAAAGTGTCCTAATGTTTAGTTATAGATTGTCCAAAACACACATAGTTAAAGTAACATAGATGTATTTGTCCAGCATCAGTTATTCTTAAGGAGCCAAAAGGTAGATCCTGGTAGATGATGGTATTAAGTTAACCAAGTTCTATTGGGCTACAAGATGAATTTAAATAGGTCCCCTAAATGTCAAACCCTGTGGGAGTAAGAACGACTGACATCACAACCATGCGTTGGACTCAAGCTAACACGGACATTATCGCAAGGTGTTTGAATCAAGGTAGTGCTGAACTTCCTACAAGCTTGCCAGCTGGTGGTGAACAGTACGCCCCTTTTCAATCTCGGAGCGAGAATAAAGGGCCAACAAACCCTGAATGGAGGAGCAGATACTCTACACTGAGGCAAGACTCTGGCGCGAGAACGTCAGGGAGGAGCAGAGCTGGCTGTAGCGCAGGAGAAAACGGACACGGAGGGAGCCGCCATCCGCCCAGCGTAGCAGAACACCAGACCCGAAAGGCAGAAGCAGCATAAAGAGGACCATACAGCGATCGAAGTGCAACCACGTACAGGACATAGTGGCCCCAGAGCCCACAAACAGCCGGCAAATCCGTGAATGAAGGGAGGACGGGGTCCTCTGCTCTCAATCCGAGAGCTAACCAACGAGAGAACGCAGAGAGAAGCAGAACGCAAACACTGCTAGTCAGCAAAAGGGAAGAGTGACAAGCCGTGGAGAAGGCTACTGCCGCTAAGGAGACAGACCCTCACTGGAGCAAACCCTGCAACACAGCAGCTACGCCGGTTGCATAGGTCGGAAGGAGGAAAGGAGAGGAAGGAACATGTGAGGGAGAGTGAATGACTACCCTAACCCCATCCAATTGTTACAGGGACCCGAGAAGAGATTAAATACTTGGAGAAGAAGGGTTGCGGCAGCCAGAGTAACCAGAGTTGTAATTAGGTTCAGAAGGGTCACAGGGACCCACAAGAGCTAAGAGCCAAATGTATATAGGGGTCATCAAAACCCCAGAGAGTGAAATGGGTGGGTGCTGGGGGGCCGGGGATGGTGATGGGAGGGGGAAAGTTGCATTGAGAAAGATTCGGTCGTGGTTGTTTATATGGTTGACTTATGCGCATTTCGTTATAAAATAGACCCAGAGAGTTAAGCGAGACATTGGAACAGAGGGGCCCAAAGGAGCCACAGGGGCCCAATAAGCAAAGTAAAGAACCGATGCAAAGGGTGTACAGAGGCACCCAACAGTTGATTAAAGTGGGGAGAGATCAACCAAAGTGGTGGAGACGGGATCAGGGAAATCTCTCCACCTAAAGAAACATGAGCATTTTGTGACTTTAAGTTTTAAACTTTGTGGGCATTTTTACAAACATTTATAAACTGGCAAGAACTGTTTCTATGAAAGAAGTTGGCATTCACAAATCACTATTGGATCAAGATCCAGGAGGGATTCCGGGACGCCTCAAAGATTGTGGTTTTACATTTTTCTTCTTCGTGGTAAGGCCAGTTTAGGGAATAGGTTTGGACCAAAGACTACTTTATTTTTAACCATCGACGAGCACCTCGTTTATAGTTTTTAGAAAGTGAACTCCCTTTTAGAACAAGGTCAGTGAGGCAATTTCTTTTTATTTAAATAAAGTTACGTGTTAACTATGTCCTCTGGCTTGCCAGAATATATACACACACAGGTCTCAAAGTGCGATCACCCACACATTACAATGGAACAATAAAAACAAACCAATGAAGCATGAAAAACTAGGTAAAGTGAGAATACAGTACATTTAAAACCATAATCATATAACCCTGGCTAATAATTAGAAGGGCCCTCTGGTTTCAGCAGTCCTTCCCCTACCAGGTAAGTAGGCCTAGTGCCTCACGGTAAGTAGCTGTGTAGGAAGCCTTAAAGAGTCACCCGAGAACATATGTTGGCAAAGCCAACAGGTTACACACAGTTGAAGAATAAAGCACTTGGGTAGTTTCAAAAGTAATTAGAAGTTTTTAGGGGTGCTCTCCTAACCCCAGCACACTAGGAGTTACTGGTGGGATGTGTGGTGTGCCAGATATAGTAGTGAGAACACTGGACATGTATCAATTTAAATGGAAACCTGCCTTATCTGGCTCTACTACTACCATGCGGCTCACCAAATACAACTGAAAACCCTAAGGTGCTTGTCAGGATTTAAATCACCATAAAGGTCAGTCCTCAGTCCGAAACCTCATCTAACCAACTGTCCCTACCATTAAACACAAATAGGAACTAAAGTAAATCCTGGTTAGGCACAGGATCTTGAAGCTGAACCCCTCCTTGATGAACAGTTCTTACAAAGAAATGTTCATCACAGTTCTCTGTATATGGCCTTTCCCAAAAGTCTCTTCCACAAATGTCACCCAGTTTTGTGGCAGATCATGAAAAGACTATTCACTTCTCAAGCCTTTTACAATGAACTGGTTTGTCTTTCTGTGCGACATAAAATTACTTTTGATTTCTCATTCCCTTTCAAATACTTGGCATATATCTTGACCGCACCCTTTCCAGGGCAATTACGCCTCTTCTCAGGGTTGTATTCACCATCTGTGATATGTTCAACTTTCACTTGGACAGCCGGCCCACCTTGTCATCAGTGTCCTAGCCGCTTTAGACCATATAGTCCCTTATACCAGGTCCGGGTATTTCCTCAGGTTTACTCTCAGTCTCGTATATAGGTTTGCCTTAGTTTTTATGGGGTCAGGAACTAGCATTCTCATAAGCTTTTCCTCCTTTGCACATCACTGGGTCTTTTATTTCCCAGTGTTCGATGCAGAGCTCGACCGCCCACCTCCCTTTCTCGTACCCAAACCACATACCTGGTGCTCTTCTGTACCCTCTCCAGGGAGGGTTGGTGGTTCTGGTGCAGGCAGACTCCCTTGCATCAGGCCTCCTAGCAGCAGCCTTCTCAGTGGCTCGCCAGTGCTTTTCTCTGGCAGCAGCCTGGGCTCCCTTCTTCCTATGTTGGTGTCTCTCAGGAAGCAAGCAGGGAACCTCGTTTGGTTGGTACTCCTCGGCTCAGAGAAGTTCCGTGGGCTACACGTACACTCTGTGGTCCCGCCTCCTGGAAACACTGGTTCCACGTTATAGCAGCACCATCCACTCTGCGATTCTCCACCCCAGCTAGCTGACTCTACATCAGCTGGTCTCTTATCTATCCAGGTCAAGATCAAAAGGTCTTTGTTTGGGCCACTGTAATGAGAGCCGAAGTACCGTTCATTACAGGATTTCAGAATCGAGCTGGGGTCCGCATCAACATTAGACAGAAAAAAAGGCTTTAACACTTTGACAGCCTCTTCAGCTCCGATATATGTTGAGAACACAGGATTTGGGTGGCATCGTGATAAAGACTCAGAGTCCTTGTCCCCTAAGGGAGAGTCACTCCAAGCAAGATCCCACTGGACCAAAACCCAAGTGAGGGTCTTGCGTAGCAGGCTAAATTCCCTAGTCTCAATGCGGGTGGCTCCCGGTTGGGGAGAAGGGACACATACACTTTATTCGTCACAGATTCCTGTCTGGAACGCCACCGTTCATGACCAGGCTGGGGACAGTAAGAGAATGGACTTGATGCCCATACAATACCTACGGCGAGGGGGGGAGAGGTGAAAAATAAATACACTCACCGCCCAGTACGCAAATGTTTTGAGGGACCACCCTTGCATAACTCTGAATCGGTGGCTGTTGGTCCATCAATGGGGGTCCGCAGGAGGTTGCAGAGCAGTGGCTGAAGTGGACACTTGATGGGCTTTATGGCTGTTCCATGCTCCGGCAGAATGGTTCAAGTAGTCTACTAGCAGATTTGTCCCAAGCACCACAGTACAGCAGCCATGATAAAGGAAGACCTCCAGGACAGAGCAGAGGCATTGCAACAACTTTCATCACGAGCAGGAGGCGGCAGGTGATGGTCGATGACCTGTAGAGTCCAAAGCGCCAACTCGAGATGGCAACCAATGCAATGGCAATGGCGTTTGGATAGTTGGACAGCCCATAAAATGGTCCTGGGACACTTTAAAAGTCTTCTGATGGTATGTTTGAGGTCTGGACTCGTTGGACCCTTCAGTCCAAAGGTTGAAATACAAACGAGGGAATCTTTTGATCGTCGCAAGAGACAGGTTTTCACCGGGACTTGGCTTTGGCAAAGATTGTCATCCTCAGCGGCATTATTCCAGTTATTCAGCAAAGTGCTCCTCTTCCTCTCCCATCTTGGCTTCAGCCACTTATCTGCTAAACGGCTGCAAGACTTCCTTTGTCCCAAATTTGGGCTGGGGCTTCCCCAGCCAACCAATGATAACGATCTGCATCATTCAAACTGGCAAGGGCTGTCCAAAAATGCATATAAAATTCCAATTAACAGCTAAAATTCCTGTCCCTTAACCTAAAACTCCAGGGACCCAGGGAAAATTCCCATGAATAGATAAGTTCTGAGACAGTGTCTGAGGTAAGAGGGCCTAACAAGCCATGAGCCACAGCCAGTCATCTCTCAGAATTGGTCGCAAGAGTTGGAGGGACCCAGTCCCTAAAACTCCCTTTGGTGCCGCGTTGATGTGGGTACCACCATCTATCACATGATGCCTCATAGTACCTTTTCTGGTCATCTCCTTCATCTTTCAGGACTACAACTCAGTGCACCTGGGGGGCGCCAGAAAACCCAGATTGAAACGGTAGGAATGGAATCGAATTTCTCCTTTCCAACAGAAATTAGACAACCCTCAACCTTACATCCCCAGACAGACCAAGAGGGGAACAGTCAGGCAACAGAAGAATGAGAAGGGTCTTCAGGCGAGATACAGAAACAAGTAGCCTGATGCCTTGCTAATAGAGACTGAAAAGGGGATGGCCTAAAGGATTTTTAAAGCCTTTCAGCTGCATCACCCATGCCTTCTAAAAAAACCTACAGACTGAGAGGTAGCATGTGCGTTAGTTACAGGGGTGAGGTCAGGTGGTGTGGAGATGGGCCGAGAGACCGGGAAGGAGGTGGGGGGTGGGGGGGGAGGACAGTGGAGTGCTGAGGAGTTAGTGGCAGAGTTGGAGCAGAGTGCATGTGAGCTATTGATATGATAACGGGGAGAGAGTGCAAGGCGGGAGTGGGAATAGTGGGGAAGGTTTAAGGTGGCTCCAAATATATACAATGTGTGTGAAAAATAATTGGAGACATTCCCTACACTAGTTATCCATAGGGGGCTAAACAACGCACCTACAAAGAAAATGAGTGAATGGTGAGTGAGGCAAAAGGGTCTCGCTCAGCCAAAAAGAAATCCGCAAGGATCCAGACAAAAAGCAGATAGGCTGGAATGCTGGAACACAATTAAAATCAATGATGGAAAGTTGCAGAGAAAAAAAAAATAGATTAAAAAAAAAAATTAAAACATTTTAAATAAACTTTGCCAACAACCTATTTTTGCATCATGGAGCAGCCGATTGACACCCTGGCTCTTCTAAAAATGCATTTTCAAGAGCTCCGGAACAGAGCTAAATCCCCTCTGCGCAGTCGTAAAAAGGGACAAAACTAAAGCAAGAAGTGAGGAACCCCAGGGGCAAGGCAAAATGGGACATCAGAACCGACAGAGAATATAGTGCCAAGAATACAAGTGAAGAGAATGAAAGAATGGATCAACTGTTGTGGCAAAACAGGGTCAGCGCAGAGTGGAAGTGAAGCAGACAAACATGGGTGTAGGAATGAGAGAAAGAACTGCTATGGAGCGAAGCAGTTGCACAATAAAAGCCATTGGTAAGTACGGAGGAAAGATGGCGTAGCAATGAGTAAAGAAGGAAGAACAGAGGAGAGAAACAGTGAGAGAAGGAACTGCTTGAATGCGACAGGCGAAGAGAAGTAAAGCAGGCAGACTAAGACCTACTGATGGAACATATTTACATACATTTATCATCCCAACCGAAGTTGGTACTCGTTTATCGAACTCGGAAGGATGAAAGCCTAAGTTGGGATTGCTGGGACTCAAACCTGTGACATGCAGATCACAGATGGATAGCAGCAAGCACTCAACCCGCTAAACTATCTTATCGGCTTATAGAGGAGCCGAATCTGCTAACAGGCAGAGGAGCAGATTTGGCATAATAGGACCTGCTTAAGTTATATGGTGGTCAAATTGCAGTATGCATGACCTGTTGGGGGAAAGCAGGGCCAGACACAGAAGAGCATGCCCTGCAAGATGTTGCAGATTGGGTCGGTAAACTGGAGAAGATCGGGGCTGGCAAAGGAGAAGAGGGCCAGACAGGAGATCATGATCTGCTATTGAAGGGGTGCGCAAAGAAAAGCAAGGCAGGATCTGCGGAGGTCCAAGTGGCAGCAGGCCCTTAAGGTGAGTGGTCAGCTGTGTACATTTGTAAACGTTCCTTCGTGAAGATGTAGCATGTTTTTATGGCTGCTGTGAACAAAGTATTGTTACACTTTAGAGCCTAGGCAGAGCAGGGCATGACAAGGGGATTGGTCCCCCCAGAGAAGCCTTCAGAAAAATAGAAGGGATCTTTTATTCCAGAATTAGCCGTCATGAATGCAATCGGAATTACTGTTTCCGTCTGCAAGAACTTCCTAACTACAGTACCGCCACCATCACAAAATCCCTATCTCCAAGAGAAAACACGCATCCTGAGTGGTAAGCGTCCAGTAACACGTCTTCAGTATGTTAGGCTTCCCACCCCACCCACACCCCCACTATGGAAAGTCAGGCGGGAGGATCTTAAGACTAACTGTATTCAATACAAAATCTAAGCAGTTGTAGCATTTGAGAGGCACAAACCATATTTTGTTTGCCTCGGGAGGGGGGGGAAAGAGGGGGTCGCTGCAAACCCCTGCAGGCAACTAAACAATCACCATATTCAGAATCGGTTTAGAACATGCCCTGGAAATTGTATGCTGCCCTGGCATACCCAATGTGGGTCACTCAACTGCACAGTGCATGCATTGTTGAACCGGACCAGCCGTACACTAGATTGAGTATGGGGTAGGGGTACCATACTCAATAAAATGATACTGGTACTAAACCAGAGCTTAACTCACCGGTTTTAATGGGCCTACCAGGAAAGGAAAGCTGGGTCACTATAAATTCATGAAGAATGCCTGCAATGGAAAAGCAAGTCAGGCACTTGGGAAATTCACAACTATAAAGGAACATTCGTAGGGGAAAGACTGGTCACATACTAGTGTGGGCCACTATAATAGCAAGCCAAAGAGGGACAGAATGGTCACACAATTGAGAGGGCCACTATGCCTGCATGATGCATGTCTTGGAAGGCGAGGCTGCTCATGGTCTGCCGTCGAGCCACAATTTAGGATCTTTAATTCCAGCAGTGTTCCCCAAGTTCAGTTCCCTAACACCTTCTGCTCTAGAATGCTTGTTTACCCAATTTATCTCCAGCGAGTTCCAATCTCAAATGTTCAGAGATGGCAATAGCATCTGTGGCACAGGAGTGATCCTCAGTGCCTCACGGTCAGGGTACTCCATTTATGCCTTTTACCTGGATCAAATAAAGGGTTTCGCTGATTGGGGCAGTCCTTTGATACATTTCAGGGAGTTCAGCTTGTTGTACTTTGGGGATGATAGAACTCATGTGTGGTGTGTTCTAGCCATTCTTCCTACGGTAGACCATGAAACAGAGGTGGCCAAATATGTTCATAGCAGACCACTTGGAAGTTCCAAAAATGCATTGGCCAGGACCAGATAGCACAAGCCTGAAAGGGGTGTCTTATCCAAGGATCAAAACACATCTCGAGTGAGTCTGGGAAGAAGTGAACAATGTCTAAATGTGGCAACCCCAATTGATTGCATGCCCAATTTGAATCAATGCAAACCTATGATTTGGGCCTAGGCCGTACCCTCGTCCCATACCCCAATAAAGTGTATGGTCTGCATTAGTTACTCATTTAAATAACTGGAATCTTGGTAACACGCTGACGAGGTCAGCCTGCAGGAACCTGCAACCTTCTAAGACCATCATGTAGGACGACTGTGGGAATGAAATGACTAGCTACCCAAGTAATATCAAGGAGGAGTACATGCTCTTTGACTTGTGGCAACCATGCCCTTCAGAATACTTGCTTGGTGCCGTACGCACAAACTAACCACACCAGTGTCCGCATAGTGCCTCATTAACTGAAGTGCAGACACGGGGGGGCTGCCTATGCCTTTCTGCCACCGGTGTCTTGTCTACATCAGACTGGTCTGTGCTATATGCTAGCTCCTTTATCGATTCCTTCGCTCCCAACCTTTTCCTCATCCTGAATATTAATTGGTAGCTATTCCCCAATTCGAGTTAACACTCGAAACTGCTTTCCTGTAGCCCCAGATCTCAATCCAAGTCTAGCTTCTAATAGCTCTGGCCAGGAACACGAAAACAATCCCGATTGCAATGAAGAAAAGCACCCAATGGCTCGCCCAAGTGTTGGAACTTAACAGATACCTTGTATGGACATTTCTTCATTCAAAGTGATGTGCTACCATGAATTCTGTACCACCCCATTCCCCATCTCGGGAAATTAGCCAATGATAGTAAAGAGAAAACCAAAATAAGCCTAGCGATCCCTTCCCTGCCTGCATCATTAGCCTACTCAAATGACCACACTTGCAGTCTGAGGAAACGGTTTGGTGCATGCATGGGGTCAGTCAGGTCATCCGCACACAACGTGTGCTACGTTAGCCTAACTGGTAGTCTATCATGATCGTAATGGTGCAGAAGGCTCCACCTCCCTCCAGTCTTTCCTCAACTTCCACATTTACTTTGCTCTATTTGGTCGCCAGCTTTACAGTTTCTTGTATCCTTATGAATAAGGACTGACAGGTTAGCATGTGCATTATGACAAAGGAAATCCAAGGTTATGGAAGACTCCAGAGCCACCTTGGTGGACAAGTCATGGTGCCCATGTCATACTTTAGGGAAGGCATTTCTACCAAAGCGGCAAAGATTCTTATTATGGTGCTCACAGGCAGAGTGCATACTAATGAACCTCACAAGTCCAAGGTGTGGTTAGCCAGAAGGGGCAATGCAATGCTCTACAACTACAGTCCGTACAAGGGGTGGGTGGGTGGGATTGCAACGTTTCTGTAGGGGAACGTGGAAGCTGCTTTGTCAAGAGATACATTAAGGTATTGAAGGGTTACTAATCTGCAAAGAATGGGCGACTGTCAGGCCACAACGTGCCCATGGCGTTCTTGCCAACTCAAAGACTTTCTTTGATGTGATATTATGTACTGCGCCATGGAGCGGTTCCTAAAAGATCAGGGTATACCAGTACACAGGATGGGCTACCAAGCTAGCACTTTGGTACTGAATAAGAAGGAAAGAGGGGAAGGGTGGAGTGTTAAGATAGCCCCAGGGTTTCCTGCACAAGGAAAAGGAAGGAGCCCATGTAGCCAATCACTTTTTCCATACATGGATAGAGTCCCTTGCTCTCCAAATCATTACAACTGCAGTAAGACAGACGTGTTTCAAGCATCTAAAAAGAGCAACAAGCAGCTCTGAGAAAAGTGAGGAATATGGAGGTCGGGTTGTCAGCAGAACGCTCATGGGCAACTAGAAGCAGCTTGAACAGGTTTATCTCGAAGTAATGATTCTCCCTTTACACAGAGATTTGAAGCTACAGCAGTCTCCTTTTGCAGAACACGTTCAGATTAGTTCTTGAGAATTATTTTGCCAGTTCCCAACTAATTTACCTTTCAGATAGGGATATTTTAAAACAATTCTTTGTAAAGTAATCAATACGAGAAAAGATTATAAGCGAAAATATTGTTTCATGTAATCCAACCAAAGAAATCAATGTAAATGATGTTCTTTCAGTTAAACACGTAGTAAAACCTTGGCATGCATAAAACCAGTAAAGGCCATATACGTAGTCCTACCCACTGCCAAGTTAAAGATATGCCCACTACACAGTAGAAGGATATATATATAAAGGATAACTGAGGGGGAGAAAAAGGGAACCCTAGAAAATAGCCAAAAATCTACTCATGACCCAAAATTCCAACATATGACTAGAGACAGTAATTTCCGACAC
This sequence comes from Ambystoma mexicanum, assembly GCF_040938575.1. NCBI lineage: Eukaryota > Metazoa > Chordata > Amphibia > Caudata > Ambystomatidae > Ambystoma > Ambystoma mexicanum. The sequence continues at coordinate 593,537,271 of NC_090936.1, forward strand.
CATTAATTAGCATATAGCAGCATGAATTATACAAATGCAAACACCCCTAGCACCTACAGATGGTTAAACACCTAGCCAACAATGTCCAACGGATCACCAAAGGTTAGAGAAACATTAGTATTACTATACCAGAACCATAAGGTCCCATTTACACTCCTATATATACATGGTAACCAGTGGTGCTACGAAGTACCTTGGTGCATTTCAGTGGGCAGGCATGTAATGCAGCAATTTAGAAATACATACTAGAATCAGTACACGTTAGGTTCCAGGCTTGATTAAAAAAAATAGGAACCCAGGACAAATGTGGTCAAGTAAGTATCTTGCAAACACAAGAGTCTTTACAGATGGAAAAAGTTCCCCTTATGAATAAAAGGCATTCAATAAGCAGAGCCGCATTGAAGGGGAAAAGGCAGGCAAGTCTCCAATTGGCAGCAGCCAACCCTGGTTAATGCCAGAGGAGACCCTCTCAAACAGTTCCACTTTCAGGTTCGAGACCCAGAAGCCTCAGGAAGGAAGGAAACAAAGCAAGAGTTGGCCATGAAAGTCAACAGCGCCCCATAGAATGCCACTGTTACAGACTCAGGGACCGAAATCCAAGAAAAAAAACCACTCACTCAGAACCCACGGTAAATGCTCACACCACCTTTGAAGAACCTGGCTCAGGAAGAGTGAAAAATACTGGGTGTAAAGCTTCTTTTGGAGAGCACCTTTCAGGGCCCAGTACCCCTGGACTTGCCTCCCAGACCAGCAACAACCCTCCTGATAAGAATCACCAGCCTACCGAGATCACCAGGAAGACATAGGAACCGGACCAAGAGGATGCAGACAGCTCAAGGTTAAAAACGGAGCTGCCAGTCAGCCAGCAGAACCATCCCACACCCGAGGCTTTTCAACAAGTAGGATATTACTGGAAGACAGACAAATAAGGCCCATAAACGGTCCCAGCATGGGACATCCAGCCCTTTTAGTCATGTGGACCAGGATCGGGTTGAGGGACAGCCTAGGTAGGACATCTATCAGCTAAAAGATGAAACCAGAACTAAAATGTAGAGGACACAGGCGCAGCCTTTATGGCCGAACCTGGTCCTAAAAACTAGTCAGCACATTTTTTGTGGACAAATCCTCCAGTAACATAGGTACGTAACCCAGAAAAATCCTAGTACACTTGACAAATGCCCAGAATTTTTTCTAGATATCACATATTCCCTTGTGGGCTGACCTACGCCAGTCCTCCAATCACGCCAATGGCAGACATAAGATCTTGGGGCCAACCAATCAGGCTGACACTAAAAACCATCAAGCACTCCGGTCCAGACAGTTTGTGTTATGGGCGGTCTACTACAAGGGACCAGTCTAAATGAGTCCAAACAAAAATCTTCAGAGGGTACAGAGCTTGACACCAAGAGCGAGCTACTATTCGACGCCCAGGCTAACTGACGATGAACATACATAACTATGTGGCATCAGCTCTGTGCGTTTGGGACAATCTATAGACATTAGGACACATCTATATGACATTTATAGCATCGAAATAGTAGACATAATGAAACGTTTGCATCTTACGTTGAAGTCAGATTGGCAGAGCCCTAGAGCCCTGTGTGCTTGCTCCGGTAGCTCCTGCTAACTAGTTAATGCCGGATACCCAAGAGCTGCTGTTAGCTCCTTATTGAATCTGAATTTTGATCCCTGCATCATGTTATTAACCACCGCACAGAAATTACGAGAGTTTTTCTAGGTGATAGTTTGGAGCATCATTTCCCCCTCTTTTTGCACCTTGATCCAGTTGTTATATGCTTGTTTCAATCGGCTCACACGTTATTTATACTCTCCGCCAGTTATACCGGTCCTAGCTTAACTCCTGATAGCCTTCCTTGGTTTATTTTTTTTCCTCTTGTACCACCACATCAAACGAGTGGGTAATAGCACATGGACATTTCTTTTTGTACTAGTCACATCTTCAATATTCTGCCCGGCATGTGCTTCAAATTAAACAAAGCAGCCTTTCTCTTGCACCAAATGGGTGGGGTGGCAGCCTAGCATCTTTGAAATCAACAAGAGAACCTCTCTCCCAGTCCAGCTAGGATTTCACATCCCAAGACTGGGCAGTCTCCCTGTGAGTGAATAGCCAACTAGAGCAATTGTTTCAGATTGGCAAAATACCAAGACAAACTGGCAACCTCCACCCTTCGAATCTAGAGTGAGATGCCCAGAGCCAGAATGAGCTTCACATCTTGGAGAGAATAACCACTAGTTTAAGCTACTTCCTGCTAGAGCACACTCTGGCCCCGGCCTGGGCATAATTTTAGGGGCGGGGAGGTGGGAGCGGAGGAGGTGTGGGGGATGACAAGGGCGTTTGTCCCCCCAACTTTTGTGGCACACCATTTTGTCTCACTCATTTGGCTGGGGCCTCTTTCAATTATAGGTCATGTCCCCCGCAGCATTTTCAGCAGTTACTCCACTAGATCCAGGGGCTTTCAAACTATTACTTGCAGAGGTGGATGGTACACTGAATTCCTAAGGCCAGGTATCAAGGGCTGTCAAACAAGTGAGTCAGTACAGTAGAGACCCATTAAAATATTTTCAAAAATAAATCACGGACAATGAAAATATAGAGCTGCAGCCATAGCGGTTTTGGTAATTTCTCCTTTCCTCTGTTGCAGATCCTCATTGCGTCTTGAAGAGAGAAAGTATCGGTCAAAGGATCTGGGCACCCAAGAACAAGCTGACGTGACCCAGAATAGAGAAAAAGAGTACTGAAGAATACTAGTGAACAGAAAATTATCATCTTTTTGGAAGACTAGTGTCGAACTAAAATGTTTGCAGCTCGTTTAAACACTGGATCATTAATAATTCATAAGAACTCAGACGGTGACCATGGATAATTTAACATCTCATATTTGACACACTTTGGTGGTAGTAGATTTAACACACATTGGAGCATTGCACCTCGACTAATATAGAAAATTCACCAAATGTGAAAAGCCTGTGAGAATGCATACAAACAAATATTAACAGTCGTGCAGCCACAGTTAGTGGTTTGAACATGCCAGTTTTCTCCTGGAGGAATTGGGCACCTCGAGAGTGTGAATGTTCTCATCGCCTGGCTACCTCTAGACTAGAAGCAAGATGATAACCGTTGAGCAAATGTGTCCAAGGAAGGCTTAAGGATCTTGACATTCCAGCTTCCTCTAGACCACAGAGAATTTAGGTGTTTGTAAAGGATGTGTTGCTGTCCTTCTCTGGCTTATGGTGGTGGATGTGATTTCCAATGCCCCTGGTTAGGGGCATTGCAGATGGTGTGAAGCAGCACAAAAGGAACCAGAGGTAGATGGCTCCATGTATGCCGACAGGTCTCAGGAGTACATCACTTCCAAGTACTCAATGAGAAAACAGATCAATGTTCAGTCACAGGCAGACCCAGTGAGTCATGATGTTTTGAAAAACCAGCGCATCTGGCACAGGAGCCTATTAGTGCTCAAGGTCAGGTATTACAAAAGGCAATCCACTTCACCCATAGAGTTCAACGGTCTTAGTGTAAGCAGGGGGGTAATGGAAGATAAAACCACGAGAGGTCTAAACTTAGTGAATTTGACTTTCCAAACTATTTCCTAACAGCATATACAGTCTATCGTCTGGCTGCAACAATTTTGGGGTTGAAAAGGAAGACTTCCATGCAAGCAGGTCAACCGTGGAGCCACTGCAGGAAATTCCTGGCCAGGGACAACGGGGAACCCAATAATGTGCAAAATGTGCATAGCTGCTAGCTAGTGATATGTGACGCTTGGCGAGTAGAACATTGTTTCTTTGTGCATCTATAGCACTAAGGGGCGAGTGACTTTATGGCTGGTCAGTAGCTTGCAACTTGACTTTTTGCTCCCTGCATGCAGCTGTATGGCTAGCCACTGATGCACGTCCAGGTACCAGACGATGACCCAGCAAGACAGGTTAGGTAGCCTGAGGTGCCCCAGAGTCTCACAACATTGTTTAATATTCCTTTGATGTAGAGAGGTTTTATAACATTACGCCTCTGGCACTTCCAGTTACCAGCCTTTGGTCATCTGGTACTCCTGCCTCTTTGTATCAGGCTGCACAGGGCGAACAGAGGTTTTCGGATAGAAGTGGTATCTGGGAGTATGTAACTCACCTGAGCCAAGTGGGTCCATGGAGCAGGGATTTGCCAGCAGTATGTTACCCTGGTAAGATGCTGCAGCAAAGCTTCTTCACCCACATCATTGGCTTTTGGTGGCAGTCAGGCTCTGTGTGGGCTTGAGATCTTTGGTGTGGACCTCTATGCAAAAGTCTTCAACTTGGATCTGCAAGGAGCCCGGGGTGTATCGGTCACATTTACTCCCTAAAAATGGGCAAGTACTACGAAAAAATGTAAATGGGAAGTACAAATATTCACAACAAAAAAAATAGGAAAACAGACAAATGAGGTGCCAGTTCCCCATACCCCCCCACACTCCTCAGTTAATTGTTTTTTACTCCCATCCCAACTATAGGGTGTACAATAGGGCATAAAATACTCCCACTTCAAAATCTTATCTGGAGCACGGTTTTCTCTCAACAGAGGATCCGAACCAATTGGGTTTGTTGCAGATGAAAGGAGGACAAAGGCAACAGGGCAGAACTCCAAGCAGCAGGCTTTCCTTTTGGCGAGAAATCTCTTCTCTCAACGCGCATGCTCCAGGGGTCAAGGGCTGTCACCGCTGGGAAAGAAACCAGCCCTTCAGCACAGCTCAGCTTTAGAGGTTCACTGCTGCAAAGTCCTCAAGCATCACAGTGGAAGCTTAAAGTACAGGTGTATAGCCTCTGGCATGTATGGGAACCTTGTCGTTAGGAGGGTTCACTAGTACTTTTATTTGAATTGGTATCGATTGTCAGGTCATTCAATTCAATTTTCGGGGGCAAACACAGGTAGGTGCATTGCATGAGGACATAACAAAAGGAAATACTAATATATGGACACTGCTGACTCTTCGGAGGATGACCAGGTGTCACGACCCTCGACCCCAAAACCCCCTCTGGCAAACCCATTGGCCAGGTGGAGTCAGGACTCAGGCCTCTAGAGCCTGGCATCCTCTTCAAAAGCCCTCATGGGGCCAGTCCTGGTGCCTATGGCGCCAGGCTCATTCACCATGAAAAACAATGTGCTTGGGAACTACTTTATTGTATTGTCAGCCAACATGGAGGCATCCACATAGCTTGGTTCCTAAGAACCAAGCTATGCGGTCTAGTGTTTTGGGTGTGGTAGCCTAGGGACTACTTTACCTGGACTATTTTGTTGGGGCTATTTAAACCACACCCGAGCAAGACAACACGCTTTGCGTTACTTTGCAGCTTGCAACGTGACGCTCACCGTGTCCAGCTATTCCCGCGAACCTCGGAGAAGCAGAACATACAAGGAGACAAAGGAACATCATTAGCAGCAGCATTTTACCTGCAGTCTTCATCTTTAAACACTCGCAGCTACTGAGAACAGCTTCCTCGAATCTGCATGCCTCCCGGAAGAAAGACCTGAAAGAGGAAGATAGAGGCAACATTAAAGAAAGCAGTAGAGATTTACAAATTACGAACTGCTCAAAAAGCTGGCTGGTCGCCTCTCGGCTGGCACCACTCCGGACATTCCACTCTCGCTGAAGAACACTGCGACCTACAAGGAAGGAAAACACAGGTTAGCAAAGACAAGACTTTGCAGCGCTGCGCATAGCGCTTGCTTACCGTATCATAGCGCTCTTCATGCGCCATCATTTACCAGCGGAACTCAACCAAGCCAGTTCGCCACGCTGAAGCTCTGCATGCCTAAGGGAGAAAAAAAAAGACATTTTAAACAAAGAAAGGCATGCAGGATGGCAACAAAACTAAAGAACAGCAATAAGACCTACCTGAACAATATCAAATGGGCCGGCGTCAGTGAAGTAACTGGACCGCACTCGCCCATGAAAGACAACGCGCCCCTGCAAAGAAGGCAGGACGGAGAGCTAGCCTAATTCTACCACAAGGTGAGGAGAGGGCGCCAGAGGGACTGAAATCACACGGGGGTGGAGGGAGGATACTTCCCCCTCCCCCCCCAGTCGGTCAGCCCTGAACACAGTACTCCTGTATTTTCAGGCAGAACCTTCCCCGCAGACCACATCAGGGCAAAGCTGAGAAGCATACCAGCGAGTAACCCGGCTGGGTGGCGTCCCTGTGGATACCAGGTGAGCGTAACACCAGGGTTCTTCGCATCCTCACATGCGCGTGTGTTAAATGCAATGCGGGTGAATGTGGCAGTAGGCATCAACCCGTATACAAAGTCAGGATGACCTCAAATCTAGCTTAACTGCCACAAAACAGACATTCTGCACACAGCCAGTCAGACAAAGCTATTCACTGGGAGATGAAGGGTGGAGAAGAACAAGTTACTTCTTACCTTGTAACGTTTTTTAGACGGGATGTTCCTCCGACGTATTCCTTATCTTAGATAGGCTCCCATAGCAGTATTCTATTATTGGAGGAGGGAGTACGGACTTCACGCTGTCTTCTATTGATGAATAGAGTGCAGTACAGCCCTTCCAAACCTAGTCTCTTGACTGGAGGAGGAATCCAAGTTGTAAAATCGTGTAAAGGTATGGACAGACGACCATGTAGCGGCCGCACAGATGTCTTTAACCGGCACACCTCTTTTGAGGGCCGATGAAGCTGCAATACCTCTGGTCGAATGAGCCCTAAGGTTTTGAGGGGGCTCTTTCCCTGCCAGTTTATAACATTCCAAAATGGCTAGAATGATCCATCTGGAAATGGTCTGCTTAGTTATTGGTAACCCCAGCTTGTGACCTGTGTAACCTACAAACAGCTGGTCTGCCTGTCTTATCCTGGCTAGTCTACTGATGTAAAAACTTAAAGCCCTTCTAGGGTCCAGCCTGTGTAACCTCTCTTCCTCTTTCCCCGGATGAGGAGGAGGATAGAAAGATGGTAGGGTAATCTTCTGAGTGATATGGAATTCAGAAACCACCTTTGGGAGGAAATTAGGCTTCACTTGCAGGACAACTTTGTCTTTTTGAAAGATTGTATGAGGGGGGTTTACAAGAAAGAGCTTGTAATTCGCTCACCCTTCTAGCAGATGTAAGTGCTATTAATAACAGTTTTAAGGGTAAGGAATCGTAACGAACAAGAATGGAGTGGTTCGAAAGGTGTGCCCATCAGGAAAGTTAGGACTAAGTTTAAATCCCATAGGGGAACTTGGAATGGTCTTGGGGGATAAACATTGGTTAACCCTTTTAGAAACTGCATTACCAAGGGTAACTTGAAATAGGATGGTTCTTCCGCAGTGTGCTTAAAGATGGATAGCGCTGCGAGATAGCCCTTAATGGTGCCAACTTGAAGGCCTGAATTCGCCAAATAGAGTAGGAAGGACAAAACCATTGGTGTACCACATGAAAAAGGGTTGATATTCTGTTCTCTACACCAGCTGCAAAATCTGTTCCAACGGCAGCGGTATAAAGACTTTGTTGCTGGCCTCCTTGCCGAAAGCAACACCTCCATAACATCATCAGGGAGGTCCCAATCCTTGTACCTCAGCCTTTCAGAAGCCAAGCGTGAAGGTTGAGGGTTTTAATGTCTGGATGGAGAACCTGACCTCCCTTCTGTGAGAGTAGGTTCTCTCTGAGTGGAAGTCGAATTGGAGGGCAGATGGACAAGTCTAGAAGGTCCGGGTACCACGTTCTCCTGGCCCAATCCGGGGCAATTAGGATCATGGTTCTCCGGAATCTTCTCAACCTCCTGATCATTTGAGGAATGACAGGGACCGGTGGGAACACGTACAGAAGCGGAAACTCCCAGTCCACTATGAACGCGTCTCCCAGAGCTCCTCTCGGGGTAAATTCCCTTGAGCAGAACAGATCGCATTTCCTGTTGACGCTGGTGGCGAACAGATCCACCTGAGGGGTTCCCCAAAGGGCGAAGATCTCTTGAAGGACTTCCTGAGCTAGTTCCCACTCGTGGGAGACTGTACTCTGCCTGCTCAGAGCGTCCGCTATCAAGTTCTTCTCTCCGGCTAGGTGAACTGCCGATAGAGAGATTCCTTCTTGGATTGCCCAAAACCAGAGCTGCATCGCCTCTCTGCACAGGGGTAGTGATCCTACGCCTCCTCTTTTGTTGAGGTAATGCATGGCCACCGTGTTGTCTGTCATTATCAGGACATTTTTCCCTTGTACAGCTGGCAGGAACGCCTTCAGCGCAAGTCTGACGGCTCTCAGCTCTAACAGGTTGATATGTAGTCTGGACTCCGATGGAGACCAACGACCGCTGATGGTCAAGTCGTTGGCGTGGGCTCCCCACCCCGTGAGTGAGGCATCCGTGACTACCGTTATCTCCGGCCAGGGTTGCCAAAACTGTTCTCCCGACAGGCCCACCACTGAAGGTCTCGAGCCACCCTGTCGGGAACCTGAAGAAGATCTGTCATTCTCCCTGAGAATTGTGACCACTGAGTCCTCAGTGTCCACTGGAGGGATCTCATTCTCAGGCGAGCCTCTGGCACTAGGAAAATGCAGGATGCCATGAGGCCTAGCAACCTCAAAAAGTCGAAGTCTAGGAGACGTTGGGCATCTTGGAACTTGGTAACCATCTGTAGAATATCTTGAGCCCTCACCACTGGTGGCGAGGCTTTTCCCAGGGAAGTGTCCAGGATCGCTCCTATGAACTGGAGTCTCTGCGATGGTATCATTTGTGACTTCTTAAAATTGAGGGAGAAGCCCAGTCTTTGAAGGGAGTGGCAAACGTGATTTAGCTGGATCTGAGCTTGTTCCGAAGATACAGCCCTGATCAACCAATCGTCCAGGTAGGGGTAGACGTGAATCCCTTCCCTCCTTCGACTTGCCGCCACTACCGACATTAACTTGGTGAAGACCCTCGGGGCGGAGGTCAGCCCAATGGCAGCACTCGAAATTGATAATGAGAGTTGCCAATTGCGAACCTCAGGTATTTCCTGTGTTTGAGATGGATAGGCACATGGAAATAAGTGTCCGGAAGGTCCAGAGATACCAACCAGTCCTGGAACTGAAGGGCCTGGAGGATCTGAGAAAGAGTGACCATCTTGAATTTGTCTTTCCTGAGGAATTTGTTCAATTCTCGCAAGTCCAAGATGGGTCTCAGTCCTCCGTCTTTCTTTGGAATGAGAAAGTAAGGGGAGTACCAGCCCTTGTTCCTCTCCGCTACAGGTACCGGTTCTATGGCACCTTTCTCTAGCAGGTCCAAAATTTCCTGCAAGAGGAGCAGATCTGGAGCTTTCTGAGAGCTGATCCCCGGTGGATGACTCTGAGGTATGCGTAGGCAAGGCAGGCAGTAACCTTGGGCAACTGTTTCCAATGCCCAAGCATCTGACGTGATAGCCTGCCATTCCGCCAGATGTTGAGTCACCCTGCCTCCTACAGGTGACCTGTGAGGGAAGTCCTCAGAGTGGTTTTGGGGCGGCTGATGCAGATGCCGATGGTAAAGAGGCACCTGCTGTTGCTGCGGCTTTTGAATATCTACCCCGTCCACCTCGGGTAGTTCTTCTTTGTCCCCTTTGAACCGGTCGTCCTCTACCTCTTCCGAATGCGGAGTAGAAGCGAAAGGACTTGCCCCTCGCAGAGGTTCCTGTGGGACGAAAAGGTGTCTGACGGATTGCAGCGCCTAGGGATTTTGCTGCTGCTTTTGAAGTTTGCAGTTTCTCTAAACTGTCATCCGCCTTTTTCCCCGAACAAAGAAGAGCCATCGAATGGCATGTTCAAGAGCCTGGCTTTCACATCTGGGGCAAAACCAGACTTTCTCAATCAAGCGAATCTCCTGGTTGTTGTACTTGCCGCCATTGCTCTGCTGATACTGTCAGCCGAATCAATGCCCATCTGGAGGGATTCGCACATAGCGTCTTTACCGTCCTGTATGATATTCAGGAACGCCTCCCTTTCTTCTCCCTCCGGCATGCAGTCAGCCGCTGTAGAAGCACACTCCCAAAGTGTATGGCTGAATCTAGCAAGGGTGCAAGTAGCATTAACAGATTTTAACGCCATGCTACATGCCGAAAAAAACTTTCTTTGCCATAGCATCATATTTTTTATCGTCCCTGTCCTGTGGGACGGTAGGGTAAGCAGTCTTGACATCAGTAGAAGATGTTTCCTGTACCACCAGACTTTCTGGGGATGGGTGTTTTGACAAAAACTCTGGGTCTGCAGAAGATACCCTGTATTTTGTAGACAGTTTTTTATTTACTGCCGGGACGACATCTGGGGTTTCCCAGTTCGTCATAATCTTCCTCTGAAGAGCTTTATGAAAGGGCACTACAGGATCCTCCTGTGGGCCTTTGTCAAGAATATCCGGGAGGTCATCTTGTTGGAAAGACTGAAGGTGCAGACCACCCCATAAACTCTGTGATCCTGGCCATTAAGGCTCTATAGGGGGTTTCAGCATGCTCCCCCGGGTCTGGCCTAGCAAGCTCCACCCCAGGGGAAGTGTCTAACCCACTTGCCTCATGTAAGGAATCATGAAGATCCTTTAACCTGCGTTCTTCAGAGGATAACTCCTCTCTAACTGGGGTTGCAGGTCCCTGCAACTCAAATGTGTCTTCCTGTTCAGACAATTCACCCTCTTTCATAATTGAGGACATAGTTCTCAATTGTTCTGAACTCATAAATGGTGTAAACCCCATCTCCAAGGCAGAGGGTGCCAAACTTGTCATAATCGGCCTCGAAAACGTCGATGTCGTCGAAGGCTTCGGGCGTGGCGTCGAAAACAAAGGCGGAGGCCTCGATGACCGACAGAATTGGGATTCTGCTCGAGGAAGTCGACAATCTCGACGCCATCGTCATCGAGGATCTGGGGACAGCCACTGGGTGTGTCGTAACCGTGACTTTTCTTGGCATCGACGCCGGTGTCGAAGATGGCGTCGAGTCGACAGACCCGTGTGTCGAAGGTCCCTTCGACAACGGCGTCAAAGACACCGACCTCGGCGTCGACGGAACCTTAGTCGATGGCGTTGACGGAACCTTCGAAGAAGGTTTTGAGGTCATAGTCTTACTCGAGGGTTCGAGACGCGCTCGAGAAGTTTCCTTCGCCGCGTACTGCGACTCGCAGCGTTTTTGACCTTCGGGTCTTTCGACCAGAGCATCGCTCTCGGCAGTCTTCGAGGGGGTCGAGGCCGCTTTCTCGAAGACGCACATCATATTTTTGCGGAATTCCTCCCATTCAGCCCGGGAACTATGTTTCGTGGGGCAAGGGATTCTCTTTGGAGAAACAGAGGAAGAGGAAGACGGAGAAGGGGATCTTCGACGTCTCCTCTTCGAGTGCTTCGATCTCGAGGAGTGAAGGGACCCACTCCGAGACCTGGAGCGCGAATGGTGATGAGGAGACGAATGTCTCGACTTTGTCAAGGAAGAAGAAGCTTTAAAAGTCTTATCTTTCTCCAGCTTCCCCCTACGGTCCTTCAGGGCCTTAGCTGTCATGGACATACAGTCCTCGCACTCCGAACAATGGTGTTCAGCTCCCAAACACCACAGACAAACTCTGTGAGGGTCAGTCAGCGACATCCTTTTCCCACAATCTCGGCATTTTTTGAAGCCGGACCGAGGAGTTGTCGGTTCCGACGAAGAAGCCATCGAGTACGGATCGAATAACAAGGTAAATAGGATTAACCTGACAAAACTGAGCAACGGTATTCCGAGGCACTGAGTAAGCGCGGAAAAACGGAACTGAGCAACGGACGCTGCGCACGGCCTTTATAGGCAGGATGACGTCGATACGGCGGCTGTCGAGGGACATCGACTCGGAGGACGTCGACGCGCAGCGCCCTCTAGAGAAACATTTTCCGAGGCCAGCAGAGCTGGAAGGAGATATCTAAGATAAGGAATACATCGGAGGACACAATCCCTTCGAATGGGCAGTTTTCATAACCCTGAATAACGGGGTGTACGTCTGCATTGCTACTTTGTCAAGTGTCATGGTTTCAAAGTCTGCAGTACAAATGGCACAAGATGGCAGATTAAGTTCGAAATGGAATAAAATATTTTCAGCTAAGAATCTTTGATCTCAACCCTAAATAAGGCGGCACACTTTGAATATTTTTTTTATTGAGCATTTAAAAAAATTATAAATAAACGGACATGTGGGAGAACCGCAGACCCTTTTCTTACTCTATTTGGGTTCGGAAGAAGTGAAGATGAATGGTGCAGAATCAAGAGTCTAGCGGCCCATCTCTTGTTAGCAGCACGCGCCACCTTGGTAATCAAGTGGAAATCTCAAAGTGTACCAAGCAAGGCTGATTGGGTCAATGTTGCCTTAAATATATGTGTGATGGAAAAAAATAACCTCAACCCTACATGCGAAATCCATGCAATGTGACATGCTGTGGAGCAACTTCGTAAGTACATACATGCCTGAGGCCAATTGCTGATGGGCAGAGAGGGGAACAGGCAACTTCATACACTCAACCAGTGAAAGAGTGCTAAACTTTCTATTGAAGGGACCTGCATCATGGCCCGGAAAAAGACATGGGGCAATCAGGCTCATCGCTGTTGCTAAATAATCGTCACTATGCGTCAATCATGACCTTCAGAAATATGTAAATGTTTACTTGAATGAGGAATAACTGTTCCGTGTGGTATGGGTGCGGGAGGGGAAAACTATTGTGAACACCTTATGCCCAAATTGATGGGGAAAGTACGCTGACTAGATGTAGATCACTTTGAGAAGTCTCCAATATTGTTTTGTAATGTTAGTTTCTGTTTTGAAAAAAACTTTTTTTTTAAAAAGAAAAGAAAAAAAACACATTAGTGGCAACAATAGGCACATAATGAATGACATGTAGCACAGCCTTGGAAGCAACGTTCAATTTGGAAACTTTTCATATGTGACAGAGTACACTAAAATAAAGAGGTAGAACGGAACATATATGGGCCTATACAATCAATCATTGTGGGGAGAAGGGCATTGCGCAAGTAACAAAACAAAACATGGCCAGAATTCCTACAGACAAATGTTCATTGGCAAAAGCTCCCTGTGGGCTTCTTCTCATTCACTGTCCAGGACCAGGTCTACCAGACCAGAAAGGTAAAGGGGTAATGCAACAAATGTACCCCTCCTGTTTCCAGGTCATTGTCAACACCAAGACTAGGACAAGCGATCACTGCAGACCCCACTGTTACAGGGAGCGTTACCTAACAGTTAAACAGAGCAGGGCACAACCAGGGGTTTTCTTGGTGCGATATAGCCGATGTAGGAATTCTGAAATATAGAAAATGGCATTTGTAGTTCAGAGATGTGTTTCGTCTGAATACATATCTCCTCCCACGCACTGTCTGTTGGCAATAACCAAGTCAATTTCCCACTTGTGCTTTGCCAATACCAACAAGCCACCTGCTATTTTGTTATAGGCCTGTAAATTGGAGCTATCGTTTTTCAACACAAGCAGCACTGAACAATAGTTTGAAGTGTGTGAGGTGTAAGGGTGTCGAAGAAGAAAGCTATCACAAAGAAAACCTTACTATCCCCATCTTCTAAAAGGGGGTTCTCTGCCTCAACTAATAAAAATAGGCTGTCAGAATGTCCACTGAAATAACCTACTTCTAGCCCTTACACTACAACTAAAGAGTAAGTCAACAGAAAAGTTCCTTCTCCAAGAGAAAGACTCCCTTCTCCTAGTAGGTGGGTGGAATTCCCAGAAATGTTCCTTCGCAAAAAGGATGCCTGGGGAAAATGATTCCCACAAACCTTTACAACAGTAACATTTCAGAACCAGAAGGACTCCTGTGGTATTGGCAAAGTCCCAAGTCCTGCTCAGGACCTCAGTGGACTCTTGCCTGACACTGCAACGAGGATGTTTTCATCAGATATACCCGTCTGGGTCCCACACCCTTCTCTGATGATCAGCAGGCTTGCTGAAACCTCTGCAACGAGAAAGTTCTTCTGGGATGCTCGATGCGCCCTTCCTAGTAGTTTGATTGCTACTACTGGGATCGGCAGAGAGCCTCTCGAGCTGGCCTCCCTTCCACCTACATGTCCCCTTGGGGTCTCGAATACCTCCAGCTTTCTTCATTGGGACTCCACCGTGGCTTCATCTCTCCCGCACCTCAGGCTCCTTTTTCCACCTCTGCTGCAGCGGCTCCGCGCTCTTGGTCTGCTCGGCTTCTTCTACCTGCATCATCTTTGGGTATGCTCTGGTTGGACCCACGGAGATCTCCCTCCGCAATTCACCGGTGTCCTCCACCAGTGTTCACTCTGGTCAGCAGGCAGGAATCGAAAATCCCAAATCACACCTGCTGCTTCTCCCAGCTGGGCTTGCAGAAGTCTTCAGTCTTTTTCTTATACAATGTTGCCAGTCCTACCATGGCGGATTGTCAAAGCCCTTTGTTGTTCTTGATGGATTGATCTTCGTGTATCGCCCTTTCTGTTGTGGTCGTTTCTCCTACACTACAGCATTACATGGATCAGGTTAGGGTAGGTTGGGGTGTGGCGTTGGCCAATGGGCTATACACGTGGTAATAGTCCTTATCCCCAGAGGTGGGAAGAGTCCATCCCCATGAGGTCCTTATGCATTATACCACCGCTAGGGTGATTATTGGGAAGCGGCTGCACGTCCCTAGCCGTGTGGGAAAGGGCTCCCCCCTGGGGAGAAGTGAGGATACCTGCTGAATTGTCACAGAGGTCAAGTTCCTTCATTCTGTTAAGGGATCCAACCCTGGATGGTGTGGTTTCACATTGACAAACGCACACAAGGATAAGCTTGCCTTACACACCAATGTTCTCTTAATTTGGGGTGGGCAAGGCTACCCAATCCATTCCCAGAGTTCTGCGAGTCACAGTGGCTTATAGGTTAACTGACATAAAACGGTTTGTTTCCACTTCAGTATGGTCCACTTACAATGCCCGTTAATTATAAGTTCCAGATTGATGAGGACACGTTCACATACCTAGGCATACTAGTCAATAAGCAGGGTGCAAAATGTACACTCGCCACTAGCCGTTGGCTAGTGGTATTTTACTGTTGGCAAGTAAGAAATCGTGTGCTGTTTGTATGTATAGATTTGAGGTTGTGAATGACTAGTAGCTTGAAACTTGACGTTTTGCCCCCTGCAATAATAAACAAACAAACTTTCTAGAACCGATTACTAAACTATTTCAGATGGATGCAAAACACTGGGAAACCTTGCCCATGTCACTGTAGGGCAGAAGACTCGTTATATATTTTGCAAAATACTCATTTGTACTTCAATAAAATGTGAAGTATTCTGAAAGACCTACTATGGAAGAGAACTCACAACCCCAAATTGATTTGCAGACATTATATGGTTCAGTCTGGGAAGGTGGCAGTGGACTGCCCAATCCAAAAGATACAATTGGTCTTCTCAACTGATAGCACATGAGTGGCTTCATTGTGACCCTGCATTACCCAATATTAAAGGGAATGTATATGGATGGACCAGACCACCCCTCTACAGGGCTCACAAAATCTACTAGCCTACTTGCATTGACGAGTAGTTTTTATGAAGGACGAGTACCATTTTCATGATACTCAACCTTGCTGGCGTGTATGGGGATGTTAGAAACATTTTTCATTTACTGCAAACACACTTTGTTTGCAGTAAATGGCAAATACAGGTTTCACTGTGCATGCTTGACAGCATTGCAACAAATATGAAGTGTGCTTATGGCGGCATGCACCATTCGACATAAAGCACTAATAAATATTTAGTCACCTTGGGGCAAGTGCATTTTGCTTAGGTCGAGTATGTAAACTAAGGAACTCGCCCTGCAAGTCTAGTTGGATTTTTAAGAATTTGTAAGGTCTGCACTACATGGAGGGGAATGTACATTGGGTGCGTTGTTAATTTACTCTATGCTCCATTATGGAATGATGCTGTCTTGTCTGAACTAAAGAACAGATCATAACAACACAGTTCACACTCCAATTTAGGTGTCCAAAAAGCAAGATACTGCCAATGTCCCCACAAACTTCATCCTTTACACCCCAAGTAGTAGTACACCCCGATAACGTGATGGACATTTTCTCTAGGTTCAAATTGCACCATCATTCATATGCAGGCATGCAAATATATACGTTAGACTAAAGTCTGCACCAGAAGCGACAAGAGTGTGTTCTGGCCTGTGCGAATGCTATTAGAAATTGGATGGTGGAGAGTAAGCTTCAGTTTAACCCCACCAAAACTGAGGTTATAGTATTTGGTCCAAAATATCTTAACAGCTACCAGGCCTCTACTCCCTGTCCAGCCATTGTTTACTCAGCTACATCTTTTTCTTCGAAGGTAAAACACATAGGTTGTATCTGGCAAGCATCTTTGGGCTCCAATGCCCATGTTTCAGAGGTGGTTAAATCTGTCTATTTACAACTCTCTTGAAACCTATTCTGCCATTTGTCTCTGAATCCGACTGCGCCGTGGTGGTGGGAACTATGGTTAATTGTAGACTGCATTACTGCAGCACGCTGCTACTTGGGGCTGCAGATTGTCAACTGCATCGGTTCCAGGTAGCCCAAAACCCTGCCATCAGATTGGTGTACAACCTGACAAGAAGAGCTCCTGTTTCCAGGCATCGACAAAAACTGCACTGGCTGCCAGTTCGGAAAAGAAATGAATTCAGACTGTTGGGTCCGATTTACAGGTGTATTAAAGGAACCACACCTTGGTACCCGACTTCAAACATTAAGGTCCATCAGCCAGTGTGCACTCTGGCAAAAACCGGTTGGTTGTTCCTGCACCCCCATCCAACTGTCTTTCACAGGGGCGGTGATGGGGAGGGGGGAGGGACAATGCTTTCCCATCGTAGGAACGCGCTTCCAGCAGACTGTGTCATCCATTATCATTTTCTTCCAGAGAAAAATGAAAAAGGTATTGGTTTCAATGATTAACAGTTTCTGTGGTTGCACCCTGATGTGAGCAAAGGATTTGCTGGCGTTTCCTGCTTAGTTCCAGAAGGATATGCACGTTATAAATCCCTAATCTAGTAGCAGCAGAGCCAACCATTGATATGCATTTGTCCTGTTACAAGCACACTGCCACCCAAATACCTACCTGTTCCTCCTCTTGGACATCAGCCAACCTTCTCACTAGCATCCTGCACCATGCATCATCTTGAACCCTCATGCACCAACCACAGATTTAGCCTCACGCATTACAACACAATCCTACACACAGCTATTGCCTATGACATATTGCTAAACTTACGGGAGAAGTCTATTCATCAGTCCTCTAGGGGAAGGGAGGTGATGCATTGGGACTTCCAATTTATACTCCGTACAGAAGCTGGTAAGTGGCACACAAACTAGTGTTACTTGGTGATGGAAACCGATATTGGCAGCTGGACACACGTAAAACACTACATTTTTACAATTGTTTTCCCAAGACAATGTGGTTTGATTGGATCTTGAAGACAGGTTCATTGTTGGTTGCCGAGGTAGGGCTTGGCATCATAAGAGAAAAGCAACCAATTTAGACTTCAGTTGAAGGACTCCTGAACGTTGCCAAGCATTCATTGTGACAAGTGGCCTTGTCTCCTACTCCAGAACTACTACTGCATGTTGCCGAACAGGTTGGTCTCTCTGGACCACTTACCAGAGATTAATTTAGAAAAGCCCACATGCTTTACGTGTCTAGAATAGAAATAAGTGTGACATTTATGGTCATAGCTTTCCTGAGACTCTAATTTGGGAAAGACCTTGCCGAATGTGTGATTGTGGGTCTGTGATTCACTGCTGAATATACATTCTGATTGTTTGTCCAGGAAGAAGTAGGGTAAGGCTTCAATGTGGTAACTGTGCCGGGTTGAACTTGTCCTAAAGCAGGTAGTAAACAAATTCAAAAATATTCTGCTGCCAAATCCTCAAAACGGGACATCAAATGTATTAGGCAAAGTATGAAGAAAAACAAAGCAGATCCAAACCTACAGGTAGAAAACTTGAGTGTTCTTTATTTAAAGTAGTTTCCTTATTTGTAGTGTCTCCCGAGACTGAGCAATATAGAACTGGCCTTAAAATGTGCACTGGTCACTAGCGAGCCATTAACTCTAGGCTAGTAAGATGTGATGTGGTGTCTGCATGTGTAGAACTGAGCAGATGAGGACTTTATGCCCGGCTTGTAGGTTGCAACTTTACATTCGGCTTGCCTCTGCCATATAAGAGGCATTATGAATAATGGGGCATTTGATTTATTTATTTTAAAACTAGAGATGGTCTGCCCAGGACAATGACAATTGGATCCTTACAGAGAACAGTGGGGGCTAGCCAGGAAAGCGATGGGGTATGAATAACTAGTTGAAACATACACTTCAGGTTCTTAAACTCTTCACTTTACCTGAGATCACTCATCCAAGTGCACTCTACGACAGAAATAATTGCACAGGGATTTTACATTTTTGAAGAATATATTATAGGTCAAACAGAACAGAGGATTGCCAACTATAAAAAGGGTTAAGGAGCTATAGCACTGCATTTCACTCTTTAGCCTCCGACATTAACTTTTAGCATACTGCATGAATTGTTTGCCACGCTTGGACCTAAGAGGAGCAAACTACCTAAATTGTTTGACACAACACTAACACACTTCTTCACGCCGTAACACACTACCTAGACCAATTGCGCGGCTGGCACAAAGCAATTTCAAAATCACCCCCTACAAATATCATAAAACTACACCGCTTAAAACAACTGACATACCACCGCTCCAGACAATGCAGTCTAGCACAACAGGCAGACAATGATCCCCATCTGGATAGAAATGCCTCTATGCCCTCAACAC
This sequence comes from Ambystoma mexicanum, assembly GCF_040938575.1. Classification (NCBI taxonomy): domain Eukaryota; kingdom Metazoa; phylum Chordata; class Amphibia; order Caudata; family Ambystomatidae; genus Ambystoma; species Ambystoma mexicanum. The sequence goes on from NC_090936.1 coordinate 593,556,032, forward strand.
GGACCACCTAGAAACAGACCCACACAGTACCTGGGTGCTTCTGAACTGCACTCATCAACACAGAAGCAAAGATATCTAGCATTTTCCCTCTCCGACAACTAACCTTACCCACCACCATCGCCTTCAGATCTGCAACAGCGCCTGTAGAGTATGCAAATGTAGCTAGGTGCTATAGAAATCAAAGTAACAAAACATCTATTCAGCAGTAAATATGTGGTCATATGTAAGGACAAAAACAGTTATTGACAAAGCACAGTTTGTTCTGCATGAATGAAGGCAACGTAGGAGAAAAGAAATATTTGTTAGCCACTTTTCAGGGTAGATGGCTTAAAGGAGGGCTAGGTTTGGCTTGGCAGGTTGAGTAAATGTGGAAATGACACCCAGGGCACTGGTTCCCCATTTTGAATACTTGTTGCAGAATATAAGTTTCCTGCAGGACACAATCAAAGATCAATAAGACAGCTAAAAGGGTGGAGCAGCCACCACAAAGATCGATATATCAGGGACCTGCTTGCGATCACAAGACATGGACTCTAAATACTTTGGGCACTCTCAGAAGTTCCCAAGTATCTGCCCATTTGAACTCTTTTACTAATGTGACAAGGTCATTGATCCGACCATGTCAAGTAGGGATGGGGACCACTCTCAACATGCGGCAGAAGGCCTACCGGGTATTTGTCAGAACTAGTCCTGCCTATGAGGTGGGATGTGGGAGTTAGGCAGGGGTGCCTTCTACCTGTGCCTGACTATGTGAAGTGCCACCTTTTCTTGCCCCTTGCCTGTTGTGAACAATGCTGGCTAGTTGTTTTTTTGTTTTTGTGCCATAAGACTTCATTACCCAACAAGCATAGCAGTGGAGGAAAGAGCAAGTCTATGAAATTGATTGTACCTTCAGCAGGTCCACACTTCAAACCAGCAATCTAGACGCTTCTTCTAATCCTGATCTGAACTTTAGAAAGGACTACACCTTTAGTAAGCCACCTTTATCAAATTCCAGTGTGCATAGAAACTGTGAAATGGACTATACATTGAGCGGACTGCCAATACCAAACACTGGTAGACCCACATACACAAATGAAGTCAGGGGAGAGCTTAAAGCCCGTTGAATCTGGTTGTATACCCATTACCCAGCCCCTTGGGAGAAGGAAGCCAGTGGTTGGCCCGGGGGGTGTCCCGCTGAGGAAGAGCATCAATGGACTGGGAAGAGGAGGTATAAAAAAGGGACATGGAAATCAAGGCAGTGTGGGTTGTTCAGGTGAGGCAAGGTAAGTGAAAAGGGATCAAAAGACAAAGCGGCAGAGGAGGGGGGAGGAGGATTGCTAAAAGTGTGCAAGGAGAGCGATTGTTGGTCGGAGAAAGTGGTACTTGGGTATGAGAGTGCCCGCAAGGTGAGTGAGACCAAGATGGAGCGAAGGGTGTGAATGAGACTGAACAGGAACGTGACTGGGAGAGTAAAAGAAGGGCGACTGTGGGAGAAGGTGTGTGTGTGCGTGTATATAGAGGGAGGAGAAGTAGAGAGTAAATGGGCAAGTAGTAGAGAGTGGAAAAGTAGTACCATCACAGAGAAAGGAAAAGAAAAAAAGTGAGAGAAGAGTAGAGTAGAAAAAGAAAAAAAGACCAGGGTGAGGAGTACAAGAACATGCAAGATGGAAAGAGTCGAACATGGGTAACTGGAAGGCGCCACTTCTTAATAACATTTCTAATTATGGAGAACCAGGTTAGGATCCACCTAGAAGTCCCAAAGGAAGAGCTAAAGTATTTGCCTTTAGACCATCACGACCAGCCAGTCAGTTATTAGACTGTTGAAGTTACTAATCTCTAGTGACAATCTTGTGGTTTAAGGATGCCTTGGTTAGGAAGGGAACCACTTAGGAGGGGCGGCCTTTAGTGAGCCCCCTTATCAATCATTTCAATAAAACCTCTTGAGCTTGCTTTGAGAGATGGGGTGTTCTTAAGGCCATCTGTGACACAGTTAAACTATTTTCCACAATTCTCATGTGTGCTTATACGCACGCAATGTTTCAAAATGTATTATGTATAAATACGTTTTCACATTACAGTTATAGGAGTGTATGTTTTTTTTTTTCTCTCCATACAAATCCTAAATTGTTTTTTACCCAAAAGTACCATAGCGGATAACTGAGACCTAAATATTCTGCAATGAAAATGAAACTCAGTACTTCAGCTTCACTGTATTTTGTTACCTAGATTGCAATGACCGCCCCTCCAAGAGTCAAGTGAAGGAGCGCTTCACCAGCCCCTTTTAAACTAGCTGGCACTGAAGGAAGGCTAGGATGCGAGTGACACTTGTTTGGAGATCAAGGCAATAAATGTTGCATTTGCTTTAAAGTGGCGACTATAGCCAACGGTGCTAAATAATTAAGTGTGAAGGTAATTAACAAAGTGGTGATTTTGAAACTGCCATGCAATAATGCTCAATTTATGCCTTTAACCAGATAAATAGGTCTCAACCTCATGTCTTGAAGTCCGCCACACTCTTAGGGAAGAGCCAAGCAATCCACTTTTTAATCTAGCGTGTTTTGCCAGATTAGTAGCATCAGCAGCTGGTAGAAGAAACTAGTTAGCAATTTTATGGGAAAGTTGGTGAAGAGTTATGAAAATGTTGGTAAAAGAGCCCCATTAATTAGGAAGATTCTCCGGATGAAATGGGGCGTGACATCAATATCTTGACTCTTCTGGAAGCGTGTAAGTGCAGAGACGAAATCGTCCTCATAAAACATTCTGGAGTCTTGGGATATGGATTCTCAGATAAAGGACCTTGTCTTGACGCCATTAAAACTCAGGTTCTACCAGCCCTTGGGTGGTCTCAGTGATCGGCAAAGACCCACACTTGCTCCAGTGAATGTTAAGCAAAGAGAAGATGTCGAACCCCCCTTAATCAACAATAAGGAGATGGACACCAAGTGGAGACACCCGGTGGATAACTTAACAGTAGAAAGTCGTCAACAAAGTGATGTTAAGACCCTTAGGGAGTAAAGAAAGTAAACCTTTCTGGGAGTGATTTTACAGAACACAAGCTAGGGAGTCTATTGTTAAAAGCAAGTACAATGGGTGAAAGGGAACAGTTTTGCACAGCTGGTCTCTCCAATTAATAAAAACAGGACAGAGGCAAAGCTGATAGTGTAAATCTTAAACAGAGGTCCCTTATGCATTTAGGGAAATTAGCAAGACTACTGCTTCCACTACCATTCTTCATAAGATTGAAAAAGTGAAAAGGCCATTGAAGCCAATCAAACGTAAACAATATTTTGTGAGCAGGGTCTGAAAAATACCGGATGAATCAAGTGATTCGTACGGTGCCAAACACTACCCTGAATCTATCTTGTGATGGAAATTCGTCTCCACCATACAAAGAAGAACTGAAGTAAAGTTAGGAGATATGGTCCCCATTAAAAGGGTACATACAGGATGTCATAACACCCCATCCTCAAAAATAAATTACCTGTGAATTGTTCGATCTGGTGAAAAGCAAGGTGATGAATTCTGTAGAGTCTAAATTAAGAGCATACAAATAGGTGAGTTTGATAACCAGCAACATACTTACACTAAACATACTTAGACTATATTAAATCTGCCTTTTGGGTCTGTCGCAAATTTGTGACATTTGAATTGGAGGCTACTGTAAGTTAGGCAAGGACCCTGTCTAGAATAGATCGAGTAGCAAGAGTATTATTAATTTCCATCCTAGCTTTTAGCAAAGCAAGTGTTATGCCAGATAAGTGTTTTTTGTGAAAATGACAACTTGACCTGGTGCCTGTTCGAACATGCCAATTCTTTATGGGCTTTGGGGGGGTAATTTAAGCCTCTTACATTCCAGTACATCCCCTTGTAAATCATATTTGTATCCATAATCTTGGAAGGTAGCAGAGTGGTACCGTTCTGAGAGACTCGCAGATCACAAAGAACCCAATTTCAATTTCCATACATGTGTGCCTGCACAGTCTTCAATTTCCAAAAAGATAACCAACCTGAGCACCCCGACCGTCTACCTGGCCTACAGTTGGGGAAAAGAATAAGAAAAAAAAACAAAAAAGGAGACAAACGACCCCCCTCCGCCACTCCCCCTCTCGACCCCCCTCACACACACACTAAAATACAAGGTACCCAGAAAGCAACTAAACCGCTGCTTGGTTAGAATCTGACATTACGCACAGAGGGATAAATCAGTTATGTGCATAATGTAGAATCGCTATAAACAATCGGAGCTAGGCAAGTTGTACCTGGGCAGTGAAGATAATAAAACTTGCTGCCAAAACATCATTACCCAGTATCAACATAGGAGTGAGCAGATAAAGCCTTACAAACAATGAAATAAAGCGCTCAATATCATGGTTCTGCATACTGCAAAAGGTAACTGAAGAGAAGAAAGAATTAAATGATCAAAAAGATTGATGTGATTATTATGGTATTTATTAATGTGATCGTATGTGTCATTTATAACCTCTCAGCGCAAGGACTGGAAGATCTTGTATTGGTGCCAATATACATAGGGGCATCTTCACGAAGAAAACATGTAATTTTCCATCATGCAAACAATTTTGCCGGGAAATATATGGAATACTAAATCCCCTCTCTTAAGTACTTCAGGATATTATTAAAAAGGTGATTGCCTGGACAGAAGGGCTGTATTTAGAAACATCTTTTCTTTGGAAGGACTGATGCTCCAGTGCTCCCTTTTCATGGGCATTATCAAATCACTCCCAGCAGTTGAATGCCAAGCTACAACTGGGCAAAGGCACAGAGACCAAAGTTCCTTTTCAATTTGAAAACATGCAGAGAAGACCACATTAACTAGTAAGTGCTTGGTCGATAGCTTGTGGAGAGAGACAGAGTGCATCTTGGTACCTAGTCAGGATATGTGAGGTGATCAGGGGGTTTGGATCAGGGACAGGTCTGTGTGTCTCAGATTTTCATTTTTGCGCTACATCTCCCTCACCTGTGAGAGCCCCAGGCACTTTTTGCTGGACCTGTGAATTCGTGTTCTATGTTCTTGAGCGAGGGAGAACCTTTTTCCACCCCAGTCACCCTTTCTTTTACTCCATCTATGGGAGTCATTTTTATGTCTCTTCATACTTTCTGGCCAATATTATTGCAGCACACAGCACTTTCCGTACAGTCTTGCTGGAGAGCCCCATTGGCTTCCCCTTTATTTTCCCTGATTTACCTTGTTTGAACTATGTTCCCATGGGTAGAAGGATACTTTTTGTCCTTTCTACAACTCCCATTGTGAGATCTGCACACCCCACTTTATGTGGAGTGTTGAGGGGGTTACATAGTATCCCTTTTCTATCTGGTTCTGTAACATTTCTGTTACAGTCTTACTATCTTGCAGAACACATGTTCAAGGGTAGAAGATTGTTTCTATCCGCTCTACATTTTATATTGAGAGATCGGCACACCCCACCTTATGTGGAGTGCTGAGGGGATCCCTTTTATCACCTTTCTCACTGCTCCTGTAACAGTGGACGCCTTCTACCGACTTTTGTGTAATTTTATACTGCAGGCTGTGTTCACATCCCTGGTAATACAGAGAAAGGTCAACATTGTCAAAATGGTGGATCCTTTCTTTTTTCAACATCTCTTGGGTGCTTAACTTTCTTGTTCCTTCTGCCGTCCTGGGGTCCTCGTTTGACATTTGTCTGCGGCGGGAATCCCTCAGAAATCCTGCCAATGCACCCAAGTTTCTGTAGACAGAAAATGAAGGAGGAGTCTGAAACTCTGCAGTCCTTTGTCTTCTGACATGCCTGCCTGGAACCAGTTCCAACTGGGAGGCTGGCTGTCCTGAAAAGGACAGCCACTTCCCAAAGTTTGAATGTAGCACGAGTGCCGATTGGCTTGGTTCCTGGCTTGGATCTTGGATAAATGGCCAGGATCTGGGAGCTCAAGACAAGTCAGCCACTGGTGCTGAATCCAATCAGGATGAAGAAGAAAAGACGCCTGTAGAGGAACCGCTGTCGTGCTGACCCTTTCTTCCATGTGACAGAGGAGTCCCAAAGATGTAGACTCTGACCCATGGACTGGTGGGACCAATCCGAAGAACAACTCTCACTGAAACTTCAGTTGACTCCTGCCGGACCTCCAGAGGCAAGATTACACTCCTTGAAGTCCCCTCACCAGAGTGGTGGACCGAGAAGTGAGGCCAATCGATCAGACGACAACCTTTTGTCATTTGGTATATTGAAAAGGGCGTCAAAACCACAGAGGCGCGAGAAGCACTGAAGAATCCTGTGCTGGGAGCCTTTCTTCTCGACTGCTGCTGCCATCAATATCCAGAGTCCTTTCCTTAGTCTAAAGACGAAGAAGAATTCAGAGACCGGCTCCTGTAGCTTCTGCATTGTACTTTGTGGCTTGAGGTAATAATTACCTAAAGTCATTGTGTCGATCCTATGTGGCTAGATTGGCGATTTGTGTAGTTGGGAGTTCACCCATACCGTTCACCCAGGCCTAGTGCTGGAACGCATGCAGGGATCCTTCTATGAAGCCCCTGAACCCCTTCAACCACTCTAGTACTTACTTGTTCTAAGATACCCTCTGGAACTCTGTTCTGCCTACTGTTGGCCACTGGACCACTAGTGTCCCCTTCTGCCTCTGGGAACACTCATGCCCTAGATTAGGGAAGGACTTCTAAAGCATAAGGCTTCTATGGAGCAATACTTACTTGCTATATGTTGGTGCTGTAACTCTATAATCCTGAAATAGAATAAGTTACAGGTTACAAAGTTGTTACTTAACTGTGAAGTGCATAGTGCCCTTCTGAAAAGTAATTGCCAAGTTCTTGCTTTCCTTTGAATTGTGTTCCACTATTCTAGAAAGTAATATTGTTGGTTGTAAGAACCCAAGGGCGTCTGCACTTCTCCCCAACTTCCTCTTCTCAGGTGGCCAGGGAAAGGCCATCGCTTTTGGATTCCGACCCTCGGGTTGGATATGCAAGCGAGGATGTCCTTAGGTGAGAGACGGTATTCCCCATTCCCTTCTCATGATGCCCTTCCATCCCAGAAGCTTTTAGAATGACATGTGGAGGGGGCCCTAGAGACCCTGAGCAAGATGGGCATGGGCTGACAAGAGCTCCTGCAAGAGACGGCATAAACCGTCACGCTATACCTCTTCGGAACGCTCCAATCGCTTAAAAGTGGTGGAATAAAGGGATCGTAACAGCAGAGGTTTATGAAGACGAAACATGAAGAATAAACACACCCGAGAACTAGCATAAATAAGCTTATCACAAATGGATTCCCCTGGGCAATACTGAGGCAAGCCCTGCCTCCCGACAATGAAGACACACTGCAGTGCGTATGAGAGCCTTGTGTACCAGCGGTGAATGAAATCAACCATTAGCGGGAAAAGGACCCAATCATAGTTATGCAGACTGCGGCCCCGATAGCCTCCTGCAACTAACAATTAAGTGAACCAGCCCGCAGAGCACCTCTCACATGTGAGGCGAGGGGGGAATTAACACCTGCATCCACACGGACACTGCGCCTGAGCTCCACATTGCTGAGGTGAACCCCGCCTACGGACAAAGATATGCAGCAGAGCACTGAGACACCCGCGCACTGCCGGTGAACTCAGGCTATCATCAGCCGGGGGGGGGGGGGGGGGGGGGGAGACCCGACCCTGAATCGAACTATGCAGATTGTAACCCCGACACTCCTCCGCAACTGACAAACATACAAACATCTCCCGTGAGACATCTTCATCCATGCTGACCCCAACGGAGCCGGCCAGCTTATGACAACGGCTGTCAACAAAACAACCCTGTAGGACGTCCCTCGGCTGGCGCAAATCCAAGAAAGTCAGCAGCGGTGCAGGGAGAATGAACTACCCAACAGCTAGGCGGCCACACTACCGCAATTCCTTGGACGCGGGTAGGGACTAGCCCACTACCAAGAAACTCAGTATATACAAAAGGGATCACAGTAACCCCTGGGACACACTGTGAACGGAAGTGGAGCCCCATATGTAGTCAGGCGCCAGGTGACCCAGGGGAATGCGGTGAGATAAAAGGGACCCACACAACGAAAATAAAATCACCAGCTACAGTAAATGCACACAAGGGGGTGACACCCCCAGGACTGTGCAGAGGGGCCCTCCCCCTGGCACTCCAACTGCCAAGATTTATTCAGGCGCAGGCGGCAGGAGCGAAGGGAAATCCACTGCATCAACAAAGCGGAATACAGAACACCTGGGGCACTGCTGATGCCAACACTCCCATGCACTCCCCACAGAAATAAAGTTCAGTCAATTCAACCCCTGCAAGAGCAATAGCGTAAAGTCACAAATGAATATCAGACTCTTCAAACTATAGTGCATGTGCCTAGAGAATGCAACATTCAGAACAACCTTTTCCACGCAGTAAAGGCTGGCAAGGTCGCACCGCATACACTCTAGCACTGGCTGAACCCTCTCCCCATTGCACGTGAGGAACGAACCACATAGGAGTGACAGCAGGGGGGAGGCATGCAACAGAGAAACCAATCCCAAGGGCTGGAAAACACCCGTTGCGCCACACAATCAGGCAGCCTACCGAGACACTCCAACAGAAATAAGAAAGAAATGGATGTACAAACAAATCCAAACCATACTGGCTGAGATGAGGAGAATAGGCCAGAAAATGAACGCAACCGTACAGGATATGAAGTGAGACCTTCAAGACGTCCAGACCCGCCTCACTGCAAAAGCAGAGAGAACGACTGACAACGAACACCACATCAGTGCAATCAAGGACAATCAAACAACGACTGACCTAGATGGGGTCATCGGAGAAGTGCAAAGGCTAGGAGAAAAGATAGAGGACCAGTAAAACAGATCTTGACGTAAAAAACTCTGGCTGGTTGGCCTTCGAATCAGACCTACAATCCTATGTATACGACTTCTTTCGAGACACCTTGCACAAGATCATACTATAGAGAGAGTACAAAGAGCACCTATTCCTAAACATGCACCAAATGACTGTCATCGCATAATTACCATGCAACTCCTAAATTTTCAGCACAAGATGACCATCCAGAAAACCTATAAAGCTGCAACCCCAATTCGTATTGGAGAAACAGACATCAGGATTTTCAAGGACTACTCAATGGAGGTGTCCAGACGGTGAAAGGGCTTCAACCCAACTTTTGAGGCACTCAAATCCACAGGTCAAAGACACTACCCTGAATTCCCGGTGATCTTGTGCAGCAATCTGGACAGACAATGGCACTCCTTTGAAGACCCTGAGACGACGTGGAGATTCTTACAACGACGAAGCCTAGTGACAAGGGACTTCGACCGGAAAACAGCAGAGGCTACAAAAACTGACGGCCCTCCTCATCCCACCTGGAGCCCCAACGAGCGAAAGGGAAATTACAAAAAGTAGGCAAAATGCCTCAGTGATGGGATACTGATCGAAGAAAGCATACTGGGCGACTTGGAGGCAACTTTGCTTAACAGAATAAAAGCAAAAAGCACCCCACGGCCCCAGGAAACTGGCAGCGTATCGCAAGTCGTATATTCATGCAAATCCTACAGAAATATTGCTCCACGCAACCATCACAGTGATAAAAGAAGGGTACCACATCATTGCACTCTGTCATCTGAGGCCGGCTTGTGCCCCAACAGGCGTAACTTTCCATGGAAAGAATCATGGATCTACTACTATGTGGGAAAGGGTTGTATGCCTCGGTTTCGCAACCACAAACCCCATATATGGGCTCTTTGGCCAAGTATTGGGATAGTGCCGGTTGATAGGCTTTCCCAATGTTTTTGTTTATGGTTACTTATAGGCTTATGTTCAAGCGTATATTATGTTCGGTTATTGAAGTTGATCCAAATGTTTGAATTTCGGGGGCTACAACAAATGGCGTGCTCAATTTTTGTAGACCCAATGATGGAGCTACCCTGGGTAGACTTGACACGGCCCCGCAACAGGCACGCCTGTACAATTACAATATGGCCCAAATCACCTTAGTAACTCTGAACATCCAGGGGCTGGGACACCCTATAAAACAAAGGTGAATGCTAAACTCTGAGGGATCTACAGGCAGATATTATATTTCTACACCCACCTTAACAAAGCAGAGTTGGAAAAACTAAAACACGGGTGGGTGGGAAAAACACCCCATTCACCATACCAGGGAAAGCTGGGGTATCCATCTTGATCCACAAACGGGTCCCATTCCACATACAAAACATCTGCAGGTACGGGGAGGGAAGAAATGTTCTTGTCCAGGGTCAGGTCCACCAACACCTATCACACCGTTGAACATATATTCTCCCACGACGGACACCCCGCCTTTCTTCACACGCACATTTTCAGCATGCGCACAATACAAGGGGAATATAACCATCGTGGGTGGAGATTTTAATGTAACCCTTGACCCTGATTTGAATCGTTAGAGCACTGCTTCTGGCAACCCCACTATCCCGCAGAAGCGTGTAACCCTTAGGAAAGACCTACGCCTAACAGACATATGGAGACATTCACAGAAATCACCAAGACTTTACATTTTACTCTCACTCACACAACAGCTATTCTCGTTTGGACTACTGGATGACCCCAGTCAACACACAGCCACAGACTGTACAATTCTGCCGACCACCCGCTCAGATCCCGCCCCAGTACTCCTGCGAGTTACACTGCCAAGCACAATATGCAGACCTTGGCATCTAAACCTACACATTCTACAATACCCGGATCTCATAGCGCATCTACAAGATGATATAGCGGTTTCTGGGAATCAAACCTTCTCCCGGGGGTACTCCCCTTACAAATGTTGAGACTGCTTCAAGGATTTTCTGAGAGGCCAATGTATCTCACGCTGGTCGTACAAACGTAAATCCTGGGGAAGAGACTAAGCCCAAATGACGGAAAAACTCAGAAAAACTGAAAGATATCGTCCCAAGATAAGCAACTACAACCCACACTTAAAGAACTGAGAATGGAGATCAAGCAAATCACTGCTGCTAGGGCACAGAAGTCTTTCACAAGCTGGTCACAGACATGCTACCTAGAGGTCGACAGACCGCTACACATGATGGCACTGGCATTAAAAAATGTGTTATATATATATATATATATATAGGACAGGCCGCACAATTGATCTTCTCCATTAGAGATGCTGTCGGAAAACTTATGGTAGGGGATGATCGCATCAACGCACGATTCACGGAATACTATCGTGAACTATACACTGCATCCGCCTCATGCTCAACCCAGAACATGGAGACATCCCTCGATTCTATGACTATACCTCAGATACCTACAGACCAGCTAGACAACGACGCCCCCATTGCAGCCTCAAATTACGCATGCAATCTCCTCGCTGTCCCCCGGGAAGACATCCGGACCGTATGTGATTTCCATCGATCTCTAAAATTATGAAGGAGGGGATCGCACCCCAACTGGAGGCAGTACTTCCGAGAGGCAGTGGACCAGAGGTGATTACTGCAATCAATGTTCGCAGCAATCATAAAAGTCTTCCATAAAGGCGGCAGGGACCCAGAGGCTTGCAGCTCCTATAGACCGATTTCATGGATGCCAAATTATTAGCGAAATGCATGGCACAGCAAATAGAAATGATCCTCCCACATCTAATCCATAAAGATCAAATGGGTTATGAAACAGGCACTCAAGCAACAACATGCATAGTCTACTACGTAGAATAGCTGGGGACAGAGACCTGGAGGACGCAATACTCGCTGTTGACGCAGAGAAAGCATTCGGCAAGGTACAATGAGAGTTAATGTTTCGGGTCCTACCCAGATATGGCTTCCCCCCACACCTCATACGTTTGATCAAAACTACTATATACTGATCCCACAGCATCAGTAGTCCCCAACGGTATTGCCTCCCCCTTGTTTGATCTACAATCGGGAATGCGTCCGGGATGTCCATTGTCACCCCTTTTATATGCGCTTTCCATTGAGCCAATTGCTATTAAATTAAGCATGGATCCCGGATGGACGGACATCTATCAAGACATGGAAGAACACTGTCTCTCTATATGCGGATTATCTACCTCTATATGCAAGTAAAGGCCCCACATCACTACCATACATACGGACCCCATTACAGAAATTCGGCCCAATGGCGGTCTATAAAATAAACTGGAACAAATCTGAGGTCCTGCCCCTAAAACAAGATATCCCCTGGGACCCTGGCGGGGTAACCCCGTTTACACTTCAAATATATCATATCAAGTATCTGGGGATTAATATCAGCGCCTCACCGTGCAAACTCCTGGATCTTAACTGCCCACAGGTCTCAAACAAAATCATATCAGACTTAGGAAGATGGGATTCACTGGCCTTCTCCTTGACAGGAAGGATCAATGCGCTGAAGATGAATTCACTCCCCAAATTAACATATCGCTATGATGCTGCCTATTAGCCCCTCACCCAAAATGTTTAAAGACCTGGACAAAGCTATCACCAAATTTATATGGAGAGGAAAGAAAGGGCGGATCAGTCTCAAATGTGCTGCAGGCGGATAAATCGAAAGGCAGATTGTCATGACCATCATTAAAAGCCTATTAACAGGCAGCCCAGGTCTGCTGAATAAAATGCTGGCAAGATATGAGTGACACACCAGCTGAGGGCCATAGAGTTTGCTCTGATGGCCCCGCTATCACCTATAGAGATTATGGCTACTCCACCAACCAAATCTCCACCGAAACTTAAACTGCATCCAATTATAGGACCAACAATAAGACAATGGCACCAACTCCAAGCCGCACAGTGGGTACCAATACAGGAAGCACCATCATGGTCTAGCATACGGGCGGTACTATCATATAGGCTAGCGCAGAAAGTACACCCTCAAGCAGGAGGGAGAAAGGGCACAGATAAGGATAATGGACATCAGCGAGGAAGGGACTCTACTACAATTTCAGGCGGCACGCCACACCTCAGGATTGGGACAAGGGGACTGGCTTCACTATTGTACTATACAAGCCATAATCCTCAGACATCGGAAGAATCCCACCAATTCCCACCTGCCCTATGTGAGAGAAATGGAACAACATCTCAAAGTCTTCCCACATTGTCACACATTTTACTCTATGTCAATCCCCAACAACATGAGCAGGAATCACACACTGGCGATGGCACCGACTGAAGATTTAGGTGTACAATTAGATATCCATAACTACTTCATCGACATTCCGGCGGTATCCCTAAGCCTTAAAAACAGAGAAATTCAAAATAGGATATTACAACTACATTACACCCCAGCAAGCTATGGGGCTAACCCCCACTGCTGTATGCTGGAGAGGCTGAAATAGCATAGGCACCATGGGTCACATAATGTGGTCTTGCCCTACTCTTACCCCACACTGGCATAGGGTACACCAACAGATTTCAGACAGACGGGGCAGACATTACGTTTCGCTCCCAATAGGTTGCTATTGGGGGCAGATGAAAACAAAATGGCACAAAGGCACATTAACACAGACTCATAGGCCATATACTCTTCACCGCGCGCAAGCTCCTGGTTATCCATTGGAAGGCAGAATCACCACCTACCTGTGCAGCAATGACCACACTTCTCTCAAAGACATGTCAACTAGAACGGGCCACCTTTAAAAGGCAATCAAAGATGGGCTCAGTGAGGGGGAATCGGTACTGGGAACTCTTGGAACCGTACATATGAACTCTGACTGAAAAATGCTTAAGATATGGCCTTCATTCCAAATGATGCTGCACAGTTATGAGGCAGCGCCTATCACCACAACAAGATAGGGCAGAATGGCCGATAAGTTGATGATGGACGGTATGATGTTTAGAATTGTTGAAATTTATATCTGTATAACACTGCTCGCTTCAATACCATATACAAAAAAAAGAAGAAGTTCATAAATAAGATTCATGTATGACTAAACGTGTTAAAATAAAAACAGATTTACAGCAACAACAAATGAATGACCAGTGGAAACACCCTTTTTAGAAAAGATCTAGAAAGAGAACACTTCGAAGGACCTCTCTCTATATGGCCCAGGCAAAACCCCTTCAAAACACTAATGTTGATTCCAAGTCACCTCAAACATATGCCAAACCAGAAAGTAAACAACTAGGCGAAATACCCCATATCACTCAGTTTATCCCTTACACACAATGTCCCACAATCATATGCTTTTAAGACTGTGACGAGGAAGAGGCAACTAGGAGTAATGCATTCTTCTATTCAATTTCACCACTGTAGTACTGAGACGAGGAAGATGCATATGGAGTCAGGCATGTCCAGTTAATTGGTATAATTATGGTCAAGCAAACTGCTCGCTCCTGCAACCTATTGAAAGGTCACAGGTGCTAAAAGGAGCACCAAGCAGCATGGTAGGGGGAACCTGCCTCGAGAGAAGGTGGCATCTGTGAGGTGAGGAGCAGACTGGCAGAGGACGCTGTGGGTTGCCCGGGGGTGAGAAAGGTGCTGCGACCAGAGCAGGCCGTGAGAGTACCAGAGCCCCAGCAATTACTGGAGCCGCGTGTTCCCAAGTGGAGCACACAGATACCTCCCAACCGCCACAGGAAGGCTTCCCCGACAGTGAGCGCTGCAGCTCCCGACACTTACCCAGGAGGGAAGAGGAAGGAGGAGAACAGAAAGAAGACACCCAGAGGAGCAGACCAGCCCCTGAGAGTGAGAGACAGGAACACTCGTACCGGGGTGCACCAGCGGCGGTAATTGAACATTTAATGTTATCGAACAAATGAAAAATTATGAGAACGGGGTTTGGAACCCGAATGAAATAACATTGAATCATGTACCAGTTGTCAAGTATTTTGGGAAATACAACAGCATATATTGAATACCGAACTACAGAGAAGGTATGGAAACAATGTGAAATTACAGCACGAGTGGAAAGCGAATGATGTGCTATTCTGAAAGTAGTGAAACGTACTAAAAAGCCTTAATGAACAAAGTGAATGTCTGCAATGAATACTTATGAATCAAGTACAAAGCAAGCGTGAAAGACAAGGTGTTGAACTTGAATGTAGAGGAGACAAGACTCGGTCAGTGGAGTATTCTGCACATAGGTTTGTGGAGGCACTACCTAAAGGGCACTCACATGTGTTGCTTCCATGCTGCAGGCAGGTCCATTAGAGAAAGCAGTGAGAAATAATTCAATACACCTAGGGGCTGTGTTGGATAACAATCATCATGGAGAAGAAAAAGAAAGTTCAGACGCAATTTTAAATCACAAAAACAAAAAGCCAGATTTTCAGCCAATTGTTGCGAAGGGACCTCTGTAAAGACCATTGCCCGAGGTAAATTAAGGTTGTTCAGAACTGAAAACAGTTCATTAGTTGCATTTGAGCAAGGGTCATTTCGGTTTCTAAGATCAGTCTTACAATATAGCCCTTTTGAAATTGTCATTGTTACCCGAAAATATTCTTTTCACTTAGATCACAGCAATATCTCCATTTCAGCTCACATTTTATAGGCGTTCTCCAAATGATCCAACGATCCACCGAGAACGATTTCTGCAATTGGGGCCCAAGTTTAGGGGTCACTCTGAATAGGGTTGATGGAGTCAACTATGTTTATACAGTGGGCAGAGAACCGAGAGGATGTGCCCCCTGGATCTAAAGTAGTGTGTAAATTCAGGGCATAAACAGGCAAATACTTGATATCTTACATAGTAATTTGCTTCCAGGATCTCAACAGGAGAATAGTTTTAGAACCAACATATGAACCTCTAAGCAAGAGATGGAAATTGGAAACAAGTCCAGGCAGGGATCAGTCACCTTGACAAGAACATTGGATGCACAAAATATGATCCAAAATATGGCCAGCCTGATGAGTGGTGGTGGAAATTATGCAATACTGAAAACTAACACGAAGCACGTCAAGTGTTACATGGGAAGGGGTTGACATGGGAAGGGGTTGACAGCCTAGTAATAGTGAAATGGACTCCAATAGCAATACGTTCGCCTTATTTAATGCAGCAGTTGGCCAAGATTTTAAAATCAGGAGAATACAAATCAATGAGGGAACAATTATTTGTACAAAACATCCAGCCATGTCTCCATTAGATGCAGGAAGGCTAAATTATTGTCCAGACTGGATATATTTTGAAGCAGTTATTTTTACTTAAGATCGAATACTGTTTAAAAAACATTTAAATTGAAGAGCCTCACTTTATGGGTTATGGGCTGCAAAACTTAAAAACAGCTGGTCTAAAGCCAGCAGGTTTATGTGATGCTCACCAACTACAGACAGAGAAGTCTGTTCAACACGTAGACCTGCTATTCCAACAAATCACCTCACTCAGTGGAGGAGACTGCTATCACTGCGAGACTGCCCTCTTTCTTGGTGGGGGCAACCGTGCCCTGAAATGGAACAAAATACGGGCACCACATAATTTCACATATTGTCAGACAGCCTTCTAGTTGGCCCTGCTAAAAGCACTTGACCTCGCAGGCTCTGCCCAAAAGGCTGCGTTTGACAAGCTTGAGAAGGGCCCAGCCATGTACCTCTTACTGCCACTTTGAAAGAGACGAAGCGAGAAAAGGAGTAGCTGTACTCCCAAGTGACCAACTTCTCAGGAATGTTATGGTTAGGCCATGGTGGTACTCAAGCTATATGGAGGTTTAACAGCTGAAGATGTACCACCAACTCCCTCTGCTATGACCACTCTATTCAATCACGGTTTTCAAGTAGCTCTACATGCCAAAGAGGTTGCTGCTTAAGTTCCTCGGTAGCCTTCAAGTGCTTTCCTTATTACCACCCTCTCCTCCACCTCAAACAAATCTCTTACGAGCAGAAATACTGAGTGTCACCCATCCCCCCCCCCCCGCCCCCAATTCAACTTTGCCACCCCAATACATGGGGCTTCTTAACACAACTTTTGATAGCTTACCACCACAACCACTCACCTGAAAACAATAACACAACATTCTTTCGCAGCGGTGCAAACAAGGTCACTTCGCATCAGGATACAGAATTGCCTCGATTAATGCAAGCACATTAGCGCCCCGTCAGTACGTCACATCTGGACACATCACAACACAAACCTCCACCACGGATACATTGCCACCATATATACCGCAATCTCACCATCATAAATGTTACTCCACCAGAGTCTAATACATAACTATCCCATTCCACCATCGCCACGTCTCCCGTTACATTAACACCCCACAAACTTCCTGTAAGGAGTAACGAAGAACGACAGTGACAGCATCCAACCCCAAAGAAAGCCTTCACTCAAACTTCCGGACACGCTTTAGAGGCACGCGGTGACACAATCTCTGCCTTTTAGGCGCTTTAAAATGTGTCAAATTGCCCTCAATGGATGCAGTAACCTAAAAAATGACCTATGGACAATTTCTAATGACCCATACGTTAAAACTGCTTCCTCCTAAAAAAAAATGTGGTTTGAAAGTTTCTAGAACTTTTTCTTCCCAGGAGTTTTGAGCTTTTCAGCACCCTCAGGTGGGCACCCCTCTTTACTTGTACAATGGCACTCACTTCAGTCAGCTTCTGTCCCGGTGGGGCGCTGCAGGGGGTCTGGCGGGCAAAGGGACGGGAACAGGCTGTGCTTCCAGGGGGTTCGGCTGCTGTGTCTTCCCCGCGATTGGGAACGCCGCGGATGCCCGATGTTGGTGACGGGTCGTGCTGGGGGTCCCTGCGGCGGATGGTGCGGAGGGGATTGGCAGGGTGGGGAACCTCAGACAGGCAGGCGGGCCCCTCCCAGTGATGGCCACCCTGGCTTGGAAGCAGGCGATGAGGAAGTGGCTACGTCTCCCAGCAGCAGGCGGGGAGAGAGGAATGTGCCTTCGGGGGCAGGCAAGGCCGGGCGGGAACAGGGGAGGCACATAAAGGGAGGGGATTGGCAAAGGGGGACGGCACGCCAGAGAGGATGTCAGGCTCACGTATAGAAAGGGACGCCGCCGCCGCCGATGCAGGGGCGGGCGAGGGAAAGCAGGAAGGTGGGCGGACAAGCAGGCAGAAGGGGAAAGACTAGAACTAGGGGGGCGGGCCCAGGCTAACAAGCGGGTAGATGGCAGGCACGCAGAGGGAGGGGAAAGGCAATGAAGGGGCATGGTCAGCGACTGAGCGGGTACGGCCCACGGAAGAAGGCCCGGCCCACGGAAGAAGGCCAAACCCGGAGAGAAGGGTAAGGCCCATGCCTCAGACGGAGAAAGGAATTTGCTTTAGTCTAAGCGGAGGGTGTTCATATAGGCAGCGAGAAATACAAGGAAAAAGGGGACAGGCCCAAACAGGCAGGTTACGAATACCGCGTAAACGGACAAGCTCAGACAGGCCGCGGGACGATTCTCACAGAATAATACTGCTCCAGCTAAGAAGAGGGTAGCAGGTTAAGTCGTTCGCTGTCTGATGATGGTGCTTGTGGCGGTTGCGACTCGCGAGTGTTAAGGAGGCCCCTGGGCAGAGCACCGCCAACAAGGCCCGGTAGGCGTCCTGTGTGTTAAGACGATGTGGGGTCGGGTAAAGTGGCCTAAAGCCACCTGAACGAGAGCGCGACAAATTGTTGTGTCGGGGTGGACCCCTGAGATCAGCAACACTGAAACATTCAGACGACGTCCACCATCCCCGACGGGATGGGTGCAGCGCCCCGCGCAATTTTAAAAACCTCGTTTATGCCCTAGGATACCAGTGGACCACACTTCCCATGATGCGTGGTGGCAGTTAAAACAACCCGCAACCGGAACTGTTAAGGAGTGGCTGTGGCGTATCATCGCTTCTTATCTGGCTTTTTGCCGTGCATTTCGGTGGGAAAATAACGAATCCCAAGAAGTGATTATTTTATGCAGACCTATCCGCCGGCCATGCAATGGGCTTTTTAGACCAGTATAAACGACTGCTTTTCTGGAAATAAACCGTATGTTTAATACTTCGATTACATCACCAAGAAGCTCAGTTAAATTTACCAGATTAGGCCATGTATAGGGCGTAACCATCAGGTCCAACATTTGAGAATAATTTTGAGGAAGATTTTTCATCAGAAAGAGGGAGGTCCCTCCTCCCCCAATTTCTTTGCAAGACAGTAATGTACATTTTAAATTGGACAACGTTAAACTTTGTGAAGTCTATTGTGTCCGAGGTAGGGGTCTGCACAGGCCTTGGTTTAGTTTGATGTATTGTTTGCTTGTTGGGCGCTTATACAGCAAATACATTCAGTTTCAAAGCGCCCACAGGGCAACAGGGAGGGAACATGGGATTGCAGTACAATTAAAATATACAAAAAATACCGCGGAGTAAGGGACAGGCGAAGCTATGCCTTAAGTATTCAGAACATGCAAGTGCAGCAAAGAAGAGAGAAGTGGGGTAGATGCTGGGGTGTCTGTTCTTTGGGGTGAACCACAAATGAAGTGCAAATTATGGTAAGTGTTATGTGGCCAGGAGCCGCGTTGGGTGGAAAAGTGCGAGTCTCCATTGAGGAGGTTTATGCCGAGTATGGTTGGATTGGCCTGGCGGGCCGAAATCGTCCCTGGAGAATGGGGGCCAGTTTCTGCCACGCCTGGGCCGGTTTGGAAGAAAAAAAAACAAAATATGAGAAAAACAAAATTCTTTTTGAACTGGAAAAAAAACCTACAACAACATAATTCATCAAAGCAAGGCCACACATGTTGCCTTGCTTTGATGATTGATATGCATGCATGATTTGTGCATCATACATTTTAGAGTAGAATAAGCATGTATTTTGCCTTTCACGAGGGACAGTAATAGCATTTTTTTAATTGTTTTATGTGTATTTATAATAATAATTAGGCACTTATATAGCGCTACGAACCCTCAGGTATCTGAGCACTGCTTATTATTACCCATGGTGTGTGGTGCTCATTTATCGACCTCGGAAGGATGAAAGGCTGAGTTTGGCCCTGCCGGGATTCAAACCTGCATTAGCAGGCTCTGCACGGATGTCAAAGCGAGCGCTCCACTCGCTGTGCCGCTTGCCCGACCATGGAGAGCAGCCCGAGGACATTGTGGCACTTGTTACAGTACAAAGCTTAGTTACTTAGTTACATGGTCATTAGCAATATATATACATGTTGCAATATAGTTACATAGTCATTAGCAGTATATATGCAGGTTACAATATAGTTATATTACATTTGTGTTATATTACAATATACCTGGCAGAAGTGGAGGAGGCAGTCCTCCACTTGCTAGTTGAGAGTGGCCTTGAGGTTGCTGCGGAAGACAGAGATGGAAGTTTCAGCTCTAGGGGTGGCTGGCAGGGAGTGAGTTCCAGAGTTTCGGTGCAATATAGGAGAAGCCTAGACCTCCCGCTGTGGCTCTCTTTATGCATGGTATGTGTAGCTGGTTGGTGTACTGAGCTCTGGTAGGGCGAGTGGATGTGGTCCTTGATGTTGCTTCAGATGGGTGTGCTGGAGCGATTTTTGTTGATGCATCTGTGAGTGATGGTGAGGATTTTCAGAGTAATACGGTATTTGACCTGGAGCCACCGGGCTTCACGTCTGGCGTGGGATATATGGTCTCTTCTAGGGATGCTCATGGCGGCTCTGAGGGCATTGTTTTGTGTGGTTTGCAGTCTGAATGTTTTTGGCAGAGGTGCCAGCTAGGAGGGCGTTGCAATAATCAAGTTTGGCTCCCATAGTTGCTCTAGCTATGGCCAAGCGGTTGGGGGTGGATAAGTAGGGTTTAATGGCATTGATGAGTTTGGTACTGATGCAGAGGCTGTGGCGCTGACTTGTTTGTTCAACAATAGATTTGCATCAATGTGAACACCTATAGTCTTGACAGAAGATGATACGGAGATGGTTGAGTTGTCTATGTTGAAGTTGTTGTATTGGGGGCTTAGTTTCGATAATGTGTTTGTCTGGCCCAGGATTAGAATTACAGTGTTTTCCCAGTTAAGACAGAGGCCATTGATTGCCATCCAAGCTTGGATAGTGGCATAGATGTTGTGAAGGGCTGTGGCGTCTTGGTGATAGAGTCCAGATAGGGGTAAAAGTACTTGAGTGTCGTCTGCATAGTTTGTATATGCAACACCCATGGAGTCAAGTAGGTCGAAGAGGGGTTTTGTGAAGAGTTTATAGAGGGTGGGGGCTGTACAAGATCCTTTGGGGACACCGCAGTTTACAGTGGTAGGATCTACGTTAGCTGTGTCGGAGTAGACCATCATGGCTCATCCTTCAAGGAAGAAAGTGATCCAGGATGGTGCTTGATTAGAGAAGTGGGCTGCATGGGCGAGGTTGGTGGTGAGTGTTTGGTGATCTACCAGGTCAAAAGCAGCTGATGGATCGAGAAGGAGGAGCAAGGCAGGTTTGCCTTTGTCCATGATCTGTGAGATTTGATTTTTTAGGTCTAATAAGGCGGATTCTGTTCCATGACCGACATGGAAGCAAGATTGTCTTTTTGACAGATTTTCTTCTGCCGTTGTCTCTGTTACAGTCATCACAAGACATTCCATTTCGGTGTCCTCGGTCAATTGACAAAATCCTTGCGCCTGAAAGCTTCTGTGCAGTGTAGAAATATTTGACCATAGCACACCAAGTGGCCATTGACTTCATTGTGCCACAATGAATGCTTTGTTGTAATGTGTCTATCTTTTCAACCTCCCTGGCATGCTTTTCAGGATGTTGTATGAGGTAATAAGTGCTCGCAGTATGGGATGTCCTGTGAGTGCGCTGCTTTCCCTATTTTGCCAACCCCTGAAGCCTGAAAGTAGATGTATGCAGGCTTGGCATGCGGCCAACTTTGCACGAGGCATGCAGATGAACTTAACTGGTCTGCTGTTAAATTTCAGTTACCAGTTTAATGGTATCCACTACAGAATAATTGCTCTTTTTTTCTATAGCTGATATGATGGCTCACTGGGTTGCGAGCTCGGTGCTGCGATGTGTGTGAGATCTGCAGGTTCGAATCCCAGCAAGGCCATCTCAGCCTTTCATCCTGCTTAGGTCGATAAATGAGTACCAACACAGGTTGGGTGATATTGTATGCATATTTGTTCTATAAAAAAGAGCTTAAGTGTTATGCAATAACATTTTGGCATTTGACATTGGAAGTCTGCTTGCATTCACATTAATTTGGTAATATGGACCTATACACACTGATATTATCGATACATACGGTGGTCCATTTTGTATGAAATGATCACATTGGTGAAATCATAACCATACTTTTCGTAGCGCACTTAGGAACAATGATATTTGATGCCACTTCCTGTTTTGTGAAGCGGTGAAGGGTTGTTTCATCGCTTCCCGGGATGTCACTTTGGGGTGGGGTCAAATGACAACACTTCCGGTGATGTCATCAGACGTCAAGGGTCGTGAGGCAAAGGGTGGGCCACTTTATTTGGGTGTCCGGGCCTGTTTTTTGTCCCAGTCTGACCCTGGTGCCGAGGCAAGTACTGCAGATAAACAGAAGCCAGGGAGAATGGGTATTAGTGGTCAGGGGCCCCGAGGATGCATAAGGGTCCAATACACCAATCACAGCAACTGTGCGATTAGCAGCGGAGGGAAGGAAGAGGAAAAGTCTTGCAGTGCTTTCAGAAATTAAGAAGGTCCTGCTCGAGACACAGAGGGTGGGTGAGGCTGTTCCATAGGAGGAATCCAGCTGAGGAAAGCGAACAACCTCCTGCCTTTTGTCTAGCAAAACACTTTACGCACAGAGTTGGTGCCTGAGGAACATAGAGGTCTAGAAGGAGAGTATTTTGGAAGAGAAAATTTCAGCTGGTGTGGTCCCCGGCACCAGACAACCTTGTGGGCGATTCAGACGGTTTTGAAGTTGATCGTGCAGCAACCGGGAGCCAGTGAATACTTTTTAGGGCAGGAGAGATGCGGTCCCTGGGTTTAAGGCCAGGAATAAGAATCGCGGCTCTATTCTGGATTTGCTGAAGGGGTCGCAGAGTGGAAGAAGGTAGATTGAGGAGGAGGCTGTTGCAATAATCAAGCTTAGAGAGAACAAGGGCTCAGGAAACACTGAGCTTCTGGGGGAAAGTGAGAAAAGGGAGAGTTGAAAGTGGGACTTCTTAGCAATATCCTGAGTGTGAGGGAGGAAGAAGAGAGAGGAGTGAAGGGTGGCTCCAAGGTTTCTGGCTTCAGGCGAAGGAGCAGGGGGAGGGACCAAGGTGGGAAGCCAGAGAGAAGGGAAGGAGGCAGTAGGGGTCCCAGTCAGAAAGATCTCAGTTTTGCTGGCATTGTGGCAGAGCTTGTTGGAAGTGCACCAGGCCTGGATAGCAAATGGGCAGTCAGGGATGAAGGAAGGTGCAAGTGAGTCAGCAGGAAGTCTGAAATACAGTTGTGTCGTCTGCATAACACTGGAATTTGGGGAGAAGGAGGAGGTGAGTGGCAGCTGAGCAAGGTAGATGTTGAAGAGCCAGGAGGAGAGGATAGATCTCTGGGGGACACCACAGGTGGAGAAGGAAGTAGGAGAAGAGCAGGTGGGTGTTGGCGTCAAGTGTGTGCGCAGCTGAGTTGGTTGGATCAGAGGGGAGACTGGAGAGGGAAAGCGAGGTGCAGAGGTCAATGAAAAGAGTGGATGCTGAGACAGGGGGCTACAATTGGATGTTGGTAGTCACCGAAGAGGAGGAGGTTGTAGGTGCTTGAAATTAAGGAGGAGCAGAAATCAGCCCATTCAGAGAGGAACAGGGTGGTATCGCCTGGAGGCCAGTAAATGGTAGCAATGGTCAGAGTGGAGGAGGGAGAGATGACCAACTAGCAAACCTGGCTCTCAAAGGACGAATAGAGTTGGGTGGGTACGATGGAAGAAGGAACCCACTCAGGATAGATTAAGGCGATGCCAGCACAGTGAGGTTGAGGCTTGGAAATGATCTTGAATCCGTCAGGGAGGTGGGAGTCAAAAGCAGTGACTGAGGTGGCATTGAACCAAGTCTCGATGAGAGCGAGAATATTGAGGTCAGTGTCTTCAAGAAGGAGGCAGATGTCAGCAGTTTGTGGTTTGGCTGAGCGGTGGTTAAGAGCGCCCAGATAGCCACAGGTTTGGCACGCTCTACAAATGTTAAATAAATAAAGAGTCGCCAGGTGGAGGAGGTCTCTGCCTTTGAAGGTTTTCTGAAGAGGAATACAGAGATGTGGTACTCTGGTCAGAGCAGGAGGGACAGTAAGAGTAGTGGGGGAGAAGCAGAAGAAGGAAGTTAATGAGGGAAGGCAGGGTCCAGTCAAAGAGAAGGAGGAGGGGTTGAGGACCCTGAACCAGGATAGTGCCAGTGTGCTAGACATTAACAGTTCCATGTGTTAATATCCCCGCAAAAATATCGCCATACAAAAATATCACCATATATTTGCAGCAATATTAAGGCATGGAACCTTCAGGGGGCTCCCCACCGCAACCCCCATATTATTTTAAAGGGAGTGGGGACACCCCCGCAACCCCTGCTCTCAACCCCAAATATTATCCCCACTAAAAACTTGCCTATGGCCATTCCCGACAACCATATATACGACGATATTTTTGGTGGGGATAATATTACCTGATACCGATTAACCCTGCAACATGAGGATGAGAGGCCAGCCAAGAGGACTTCCCACTTGGTGCCACTGTTAATATTAGTCTTAAAAGATATTTGTACCGCGAGTGGTACTCTGGCAGATCTGAAAGAAAAGGGGGGTAGGTTAGGGTGTGTTAGTAGGACCAAGTTTGGAGAGAAGCAAGGGAGCTGTGATGTACCGTTGGCAACTTCAGTTCGATTACAGCGTTTGCTGAGCTTTTTGTTGTGGTATCCGGTATGAGTCTGTCGTGTGCTGTTGTGTGAGGGTCTGTGTGGTGTGTTTGTTGCAGTGTGGTGAAGTGCCTGCCAGTTGCTGCGGTTTAAGACGCGTGGTTGTGTTTAATTACAGTGTGAGAGGTGTGTGAAGAGGAGTGAGGTTTTTAGACATTTTTGTAGGGTTTGTTATAAGCCTTGTTGTCCCGGGAAAGCACACTCCTATTGTGTGTCTTTCGGGATTTAGACATGGTTGTCTTCTATCAGTGATCTAGTTTCAGCGTGACAAGGTTGTCTCTCATCTCTGTCATGTTGAGTTAGCTAGTCTTTTGCATTTCTATCTTCCTTTTGGCCAGCCCGTACATCCCAGTTTGTGGTAGGTGCAAACTAGTCCTCTCTGATCAATCTATTTGGAAACCTATGCTCGTACCCAACACCCTGTCTGAGTAGGTAGGGTTGGTGGTTGAGCCTTTCGTGTTAGTGTTGTTTGCTATTGTTCTGTCGTGATGGGGACGTTGGCCATGCTCGGTTCCACCTAGCATTGGCTTTCTTACTCTTGTTGGAGTTTCCCTTAGTCGGTTCTAGGTGTTGTCTGTGTCGTCTTGGATTCTTTCGGAATGTTCTTATGAACTTCTAGTTTGATTGTTTCAGTTGTTTTCGTCTGGTTCCAAGGTGTAGCCAGGTTTTTTGTAGTTTTCAAAATTTTAGGTGGTCTTTGGCATTTTTTATTCATTTTGGGAGATTGTTCCAGGTTTTTGCTGCTAGGTGGGAGAAAGAGGAGCCCACTAGTTATTCCCTGGCGTACGGTTTTGGTTCTAGATAGATTATTTTATTGATGGATTATTTTCTTTTGTAGGAATGGAGGTGGTTGGATAATGGGAGAGGAAGTGAAAGGAGAGAGTAGAGATGACATGAGGAGTCCATAGATCTGGAGAGGGGACAGAAAAAAGGATATCCATGAAGACCTCTCTCGAAGTTGCACTGACATAGGTGTCTGCGATGGGAAGGCCAGTGATTGCATGCAACATGTCTTTTTAATTTTTTTTAAATTTTGTTTTTTATTTTATTTTTTGGGTGCTTTTTCATACCAGAATTGGTGAGAGAGGTGGGGTAGGAGATAGAGTAGCAATTAGAGAAGGTCTGTGCCATTGAGGTGGTAGGGGGAAGTTGAAAGGAGAAGGGTGATTGCACTGCACGGTTCAGGTGGCCTAGTAGTTACAAAGGGTTCAGGTGGCCTAGTAGTTACAAAGGGAGAACAAAAAGCAATGCAAATTTGAGCGTAAGATGGAGAAGGCACACATGCAGTGAAATTAGGGTGCATGATGTAAAATACACACACCTAAAGTTGGATTTGTGCAATGAACACAAAAGCAGAGAGTGAGTAGAGAAGGAGATGAGGATAGGTAGAGAAGGAGAGGAGGATAAGCAAAGTGAGATAGGCTCAGATATAGATCAGGGTGCTAGTGGAAAAGGCAAATGAAAAGTTCAGCCATCGCTCACTGGAGATGCAACAGTTTGTAGGGGTGCTGAGGCCAAAGTGCATGGAGAGCAGGATATACACAGCAGGCTGCAGCATAATTTGTGGTGGGGGCCCTCCTATGCCCTGACGGGCCTTAGGAGAGGGCCTTGGAAAAAGGGGGCCGGCTACTGCCTGCTGACTCCCAGATTGGCCAAGAAGAATGCTTGCCCAGCCAATCGGGAGGTAGAAGGCAGGTCACAATCCTCCTTCTGGTGTCAGGATGAGGTGGTGGAAGGTGGCAGCCATCTTAAAAAGGCCACGAGGAGACTAAATTCTGCAGTGGCCGGCTGGGCAGATTGCACAAGATGTTAAAATGCCCAAGGAGGCACGAAAAGTGCAGTAGCCAACTGGAGATCAAACGCAGAATAAATGAATGTTTTTCTACACGTTTTTTGGAAAAATTGCCAGATGTGCTGCAACAGCACAGAAATTGTATTTTGACGGATGAACATCAGGTGCAGGTTACACATTTCTTTATTGTACAGTGTTCTGACTCGAACTGTCTGCAATCTATTCCCCTCCCCTCATGTCCATCCAGTGCTTTACGGCTCCCTCACATGTCACATGATGTAGATCCTGGCTTCAGGACACTACAACCTCCCCACCCCCTTCCCTTTTTAAACACATAGTTAACATCTAGTCCATTTCCTCTGTGAGTCTGAAGTCTATTTCTAGCTCTCTCTGGCCGGCTGGTACCACTCACCTGGCCCCTGATCAAAGTCGGGCCAACCGGCAGGTTCCCCATCGCCAGACTCCTTACCATCTCATTCATGGGGGCATTGAGGCTCTCCTGGGCTGTCTCCTCACCCTTGGATCTTCGGAACACTGTCCCGACCAACTTCCTGAAGTGCGAGGAATTTCGGGTTACGCTGCTTCGTTCATCCCCAGTAGTTATGCGAGATCCCTTCATTTTCAAGACTGACAATGGCGTACTGTGTGCTTGTGTGTATATGGCTGCCGCACTAGCACCATGTCCCCAAGCTGTATGTCCAAATCACAGGATTGTCTCTTGGAATCAGCATGACGCTTCATGCTCTCTTCGGCTCGGGTGTCGCATTTCTTCATGCTCCGATCTTCTGGAATTGTTTCCTCCAGGAGAGTAAAGTGGGGCAGGCAGGTCCTGATGTTCTGGCGAAACATGATCTCCAACGGGGCCTTTCCCATCGTGCTATGAGAGGTGTTTGGATAGTCCTGAAACAGTTGGTACAATGCCTTCTATACCGTCTCTCTGGTCAGATGAGCGATCTGGATATGTCTTTTGATTTTGCTCATGAAGCGCTCCACTGTCCCATTTGCTTATGCCCAGAGAGGTGTTACTCTCCGGTGCTTGAGCAATATGCACTGCGCAAGCGTCTGGAGGTCCTGCCCTGTAAATGGGGGGCCCGTTGTCGAACTTGACTACACGCGACACCCCATAGGCTGTGAACATCCTGTCGAGAGCTGGGATTGTGTGGTATGACGCTGTGGAACCTCTGGAAATTGGGAGTACTCATCCATGGCCAGTAGCACATATCCCCCCAGCAACAGCACCAAAGCAGTCATTTGCGATCTCGTCCCACGCTTTGTCTGGATGGACTGTCATTTGTAGGGGCTCTGGTTTGGTATGCTGGTTGATGACGGCACAAGTGGAGCAGTTCTTGAGGAGGGTTTCCACTTGCGCATCAAGTTGGGAAAACCAGGCCTTCTGCCTCAGCGACCGTTTGATGGACACTATGCGCCTGTGTCCTTC
This sequence comes from Ambystoma mexicanum, assembly GCF_040938575.1. Taxonomy (NCBI): domain Eukaryota; kingdom Metazoa; phylum Chordata; class Amphibia; order Caudata; family Ambystomatidae; genus Ambystoma; species Ambystoma mexicanum. The sequence continues at coordinate 593,583,930 of NC_090936.1, forward strand.
ATGGGCTAATTCTAATATCCTTCTTTGTAGTGTACAAGGGATGTCAATCTTGGTTCCCTTTATGAGCAGTCCTTCCTCAGTACGGGTAAGCTCATCTTTGACGAGCATCAGACTTCCAATTTCTCGCAGCACCTCAGGGCAGGCACTCTCCCCTGCCTGTTTAGCATCTGGACTGCCTGATCGTTCTTCGTCTCTTGTACGATCTGTGTGAAATCAGCACTTATCGGGGTTGCAGTCTGCACAATGTAATGTAATGTATGTATTGGTCCGTGATCGTCGGGCCTGTGGATGGCGAAGCAATGGGATGGCGAAACGGAAAGTCTTTGGGATTCTCTTTATTCCCTGTCAGTGTATTATTCGGAACCGGTAGTCTGGAAGATGCAGGCCCCATCTTGCAATTCTGGGAGGCATTTTGGCTTTTGGATTGCCATAGATGAACAAAAGGGCCTTGTGGTCAGTCACTATAGTGAATGGCTTGCCGTATAGGAACAAGTGGAAGTGTTTGCAGGCCCACTCCGCCAGCCCTTCCTTTTTGATCTGCAAATACGCCTGCTCTGTCTTCGAGGGGCTTCTGCTTGTGTACGGGACAGCGCGCCGTTTGCCTGGAGCCTCCGAGTCCACTTGCATCAGAATGTGTCCGAGTCCCACGGGGCTGGCATCCACGGTGAGCTCAGTTTCTCTTGCTTTGTTGAAATAGGCCATGTTTTCAGTAAACAATCTACCCTGACGAATGGTTTCAAAAGCCGCCTGTTACGACTCTGACCACGTGAATGGGACCCTTTTCTTCGTCAGGGCCCTTAAAGGCTTGGTTACCGAGTCCTGAATGTAGCAGATGCAGTAACTCGCTAGCTCTAGGAATGAGCGCAAGTCCGACAGATTGGAGCGTAGGGTTGTATTGTTGAGTGCTGCCTCTGTGCTGGTGTCCTGTCCTGAGCCAAGAGCACATGCCCAAAGAACCACAAGGTGCCTTTCCGGAATTCACATTTCTCCCTGTTGAGCGTGAGCTGGGCCGCGTCCAGTGCCATGCATACCCTCGCCAGCGTGTTATCATGCTGGTCCAGATCTTTCCCAAACACCAAAATATTGTCACTTCAGTTGAGACAGTTGGATATGTTTAATGGCGTTGTAGATCTCAGACTGGAAGATCTCATCGGCCGAGGACAACCCAACACTGAGGCATTTATACCTGACGAGGTCTAAATATGTGCCAAAAGTTTTTATGTACCAGTATTCCTCACACAGCCTCAGCTGGTGGTACCCCTAATTTAGATCCAGCTTTGAGAATACCCGTGCTCCGTTGAGGAGATGGACCATGTTGGTAATCCTTGGGGTTTGGTGCCGCTCCCTCATTATTGCTTTGTTTGGCTAGCGCATGTCAACGTGAAGTCAGATGGCGTCTGATCCCTTTCTAGGGACAGGCACTATGGGTATGACGCATGGGGTGGGCCCTGCCGCTGGCTCAATGAAGTCCTGTCCCAGGAGTTTGCATCACTTTACTACCTGCCTCTAAATCTTCACAGGGATTATCTTGTAGTGTTGCGCCACAGGACTTACCCCCGGTCGATGTGCAACTTGATTTGTCTATTTTTCAGATTCCCTAGGCCTTTGTAGAGTGCGGGGAACAACTGCTCATTTCTCGCTGAGGAGTCAATGTATTTGTGTGCCATGAGCCGATATAGTATATGGATCGGTACCATGTCTAACGCTGCCTGAAAGCTTTCTGTGCCCGCTTACAGTATGTGAATAGGTCGTTTTTTGGTCTGTGCTTCGTATTTGCATTCTGCCATGAAGTATCCCTTCTGTGGTAATGGGGTCCTTGACCCATAGGGGTAAATATTCACCTTTGCTGGCTTGAGCTTGGGAGTATGTGGAATGTTGCTCTAGACCTCCTCACTGATGACATTTACTGTCGGCCCAGTGTCGACCAAAAACTCTGCCGGCAGGTCATTGACGTGTAGCAGCCGGATGGGGCTTTGTTCCTTCGCTGTGGGGTTCCCTAGCTCACAGAGGTACCCCTTCTTCTGCTGATGAGCGACTGGATCCACTGTCTGATTGGGATTGTTTCACCAGGTAGTGGACATATTGTTTTGGTCTCCTCTCGGGCCGAGATGTAGATGAGCGGTGAGAACGCCCCTCCAGCATCGCTCTTTCATGTTGCCTCCACTCCTCTTTCCTTGTGCCTTTTTATAAAGGGGCTTGTAGATCTGCAGTGCCCCCACCTGGGATCTGCTGCCCTTCTCATTGGTTTGTGGAAGCATGCTACCTAATCCTTCTCCGCAGGCTTGACTGTGGGCCATTCGGCAAACTGCTTTAAAATTATTCTTTCAGAGTCATGTTGTCCAAGGATGGGACACGCACCCTTGTGCAGGAACTCATACCCACATCTGTAACAAAAGGGGTCGCCATTGCTCTTGTGCATTGGGGAAGTCTCTATTTTGTTGATTGCTTCAGACGGCACGTCTGACACCTTTTTGTTGCTTATGACTTCTACTTGCATCTCCAGAGCCATGTCAGACATGGCCAGCTTCGTTATTTCCTCCAGCGACTCGGGCTTCTAGAACAGATGTTTCCAAAAAGCCGTGGATGCACATTCTGCAATGATCTGGGACCGAAGCGCTTCCTTGTTGGAATATTTGTTGAAGTCCTAGTGTTTCAAGAGGATGCATAGGCGCATCACGAAGGTGTCTTATCAATTTTGCCTTTTTTCTGCTTAGTGGTGCCAACTGTTTCGGTAATTGTTGGTTTGGATATAGCAGGTTGGAACAGACTGCAACCTGTCGGCTCCCAAAATTGAGCAATCGCTTGTGGAGCTTAAAGCTTAATAGGCCGATAATATCTCTGCATTGTTCATACTTGGGGAAACAATCTCTCTCTCCTTCTTGTATTCAATTTCCTAGTGTTCTGGATTCGACCATCAGATATCTTGTCCTACGTTAGGTTCGTCTGGTTTGGTACATGTTATTGCAAAATGCACCAGCCTTTCCACAGGCAAAACATTTTCTGGAAGATTTCTGTGGTAATGGAGGCCTAGTTGACTTAGTCATGGGGATCACTGAATCTCAGTGTAGCGTGCTGGGATAGCTTTCACCATTGCACGGGGTGTTAGAGGTCAGTCATAGTGTTCACACAGGTTCTTGTTTTGATAAGGACTTCATGGACGTCTGTGGTGTTGACCCAGTCCGGTCCAATCTCCACTTCTGAGCGGCAATAGGTGCCTGACTTGCTGTTTCCAGTGATGGCTGATGGAGTTGTGTAACGTGGCGCTGTAAGCAGGTCGGAAGGAAGCTCAAGAACTGTTCCATTATGAGGTGGTCCTTCACCTTCTCCAGTGTCAAATCCTCAAGCCATTTTGCCTGGCTGAACCTTATTCGTTATACCATCTGTAGCTTGGTCCCATGGCCATACCTCTGTTAACTGATACTGGTGATACCCTTTGTTGTATCCTTAATGCTCAAAACTGCCATATTGCAGTGTGATACTGTGTCTGTCGGCATTCAGGATTTGATCGGCTATTTGGAGCAGTGTATTGAGGCCAGGGTGTCTTATCCCATTCAGCTGCCTCAGTGATTTGCTCAAGGTTCCAGAAAAATGTGTCAGGGCAATCTCCAGATACAAACGTTTGAAGTAAGGAAAACGTGAAACCATGTGAACAAGTAGGTTGTCTGAGTTGGTCTGTCACAGCCAGTTGTCTGGTCAACATCGCAAGGGTATTCTCCAAGGTAATAGGAGCTTGCTGGTCAGATCCTGGAGTGACTGCTTGGTTCATGATGGGTTTGGGAATGTGTTCTACATCTGTGGCCTGAAAAGAAATGTCTGCCTCCTGACCTATGTCTTCAGGCCCTCCTGGAGGTAACTGGTGCTGATTCTTTGACTCCCTAAATTGTGTCTAGTCTGTTGCTACAGACAAGCCAAGGTGGAAATGTAACATTGTCTACTTTCCTAGTGATGTCACCAGGCAACCATGTCCTCACTGAAGCACCTTTAGGTAGAACTGCCTCTATTACACCTCCTCCTCCCCTCTCCGATTTAGGCTCTTGCTCCTGTTGCATCTGAGGCATCCTCCAGGCAGTCACCAGGGCCTTTCTATGTCCTTCAAGCGTGATCGTTGGCTCAGCTTCTCCTACTATCTCCACGGGAGGATTATTGGCTTAGCTTCATCCGTCTCTATGCTGGATTCACTGTAGGAAGTAATATCTTCAAGCTTGACCTGCAGCATGACAGAATTGTTGGTTACGGAATTACCCTAATTAAGCAGTCATCGCTAAGCAGAAGGTAGGGTTACATTCCAGTTGAGTTCTTCCCTTCCCCCCCCCAAAACACCTATTTCCCAAGCTGAAAATTAAGTCCCATAATGTACCTCCCAACCTTGAAATGTTCTCAGTGCTGGCTGGCCCTGTGTATGTAGGCCAACTGATCTCACCTCGGGCACCATATGTCACAAAGCAGATATGGATCAAGCATAGACCAGACGGGATTTTTCCCAACCTTTAGTTTGGTATTAACACAGGGGAGAATTAAAACTATTCACTTGGAGGCTAAAGAAAAGTAAAAAACAAATTTGGTCAGGAGAGCTCTTGACTCGGGAGCGGCTCACTCCCCAGGGCCCTCGCCTAGCCGGCCGGCCAAGTCAATGTCACTTGCCAAATGTCCAAAGGAAAGTCTTCAAATTCCCAGCCGGCTCGAGCACTGATCCCTATTGGCTGCTTGGCACAGAACAACAATAGAAATCACTCACAGTCCTGTACTTTGCAGTATTTTCCTGCCCTTCTTTCTTGGTCTTCCTGCTTTGTTGGGTGGTTCTATTGCCACTTGTTCATGGTGGAGAGTCCTTCTACTGTGGTCTCTGATCCTGAGTGGAATTCCCCAGATGACACTTCATAATAAGGATGATGAACGTGAGCCCACCTTTTACAAGGGTCCATATTTTTCAGAAAGCAGGACGTTCTATCGTTTTCACAGGCTATTCTCAAGTTCTTTTACAACCTGCCCATCTGAGGTATTTGGCCTTACTGTCCACCAGCTCTCTCTCTCTCTCTCTCCGTCTCCTCTTTTGATGTCCTCCTTTCCTCTGATTGCACTCTCCTCTCCCCTGCGTATTCCTCCCTCCATGTCTCTCTTCGTCTCTCACTTTCCTTCTCCCCAATCCTGCAGTTCTTACACTCCTCTCCTTTCACCCTACCATTCACCCTACCATTGGGATGCAGCACTTTCTCTGGCTCCCCAGGTCTCTTTAGACCAAAGGGCAGAAGCAAATGTCCAGCATCGGATCCTCATTTTTCGGCAGGAGGAGAGGAAAACTGGATGTCAAGTATTTTGTTTCCTTTTTGGGATGCTTTCATGATGGATATCGTTTCCTCATGCATTCACTGTTCAGAGGGTGTTAAAAGAATACTGTGAGGGCATACAATTACAACTGGGTAGCCATCAATTATGGTGGGTTTATTGCACCTTGGGGTTCCAAGAACATCATAGACGGCTCAAGCTCTGCTCTTGTTGTCTGTCAGGTGTGACATTGATTCCTTGTGTGGAATATATCCCACAGTTGTTGGCTACCGATTTACTATTCTATATGTTCTACACTTGTCAGTAGGTTACTGTTTTATCGCCTTTTGTTGTGCTGTTCATTGCAAATGAGAGAGAGAGAGAGAGCGAGAGAGAGCGCGAGAGCGATTGTGTTTTGTGTTTGTTTTTCTCTCTCTCTCTCTCCCTAAAGAGCCCTGAAGATCCTTCTCAACACTCCAGCCACATCCAACCTCACAGTCTGGTTGATGACACAGAGCTAGGAGGAGAAACAATGAAGGAAATGTGCCCCATAAAATGTCTACATAGGGGCCTTCAGAGGCACATGGGAGGAACGAAAAAGAAAAGATTGTCATGCTATGATTAGTAGAGATGCCCCAGGAACAAGGCAAGCAAGGGTTAGCAGCTTTCATGATCCATGCACACACAGTCTCATGCAGTGCATTATAGCTAAATCACCACATGTGTATGGCCACATCAAGTCCGGACAGTAGAAACCAAACCGGGCTGTAAGCTGAAGAATTTCAATGCCTAAAGTGAGGGTGCTTTTGCTCTTGAAAATGTTGGCTGCCGTATTGGGCACCCATGGCATACACCAGAGGCACCAAAGGTATAGGCCAGAGTATACCAGGTAGTGTGATATACATGACCCTTCACCTGTGCACACGTAAATGCAACAAACCCATCACTTGTGTGCCTCCCTTAAATGCATAGGAAATATTGCTTACTGCACTTCACTGTCCTTATTCAGTGCAATCATACTGAAGATCCACACAATTAAGGTTCTATTCTTTTGTAAAGTGGACATCAGACAGTGCAGATGGAGGTGATGCAGGCATACGTGCAGTGCAGGTATCACATGCTCAAAGTGTTTCATGTACCTTACATACTGACATGGTGTTGTCACCTACAGTAGAACCTGAGGACACCGGTGACGATGAGGAGGATGAAGAACTATGTGGAAGAGCACAAAGCTCCCAGGGACACCACCCCACCACCAGCCCTATCCATTACTCCCAAGCCCTGAAGAAGCCAGCTGCATAACCAGGGAAACCAGGATAGCTCCTCCACCATCCTCACAACAGACATTGTCTCTGTGGCCCAATATGATTTGCAGCAGCAGAGGGCTGTGGACAATCTGGTGGTGGTGGAGGAAACCACCACCCCTGTGGATCCATCTCTTTGTAGGCCCTATATGAATCCTGCTGCATCATCTCTAGCGACCCATGGCGATGTCCACACTGGGAAGCACCCATCCACTATCCCCTGCCCACCTCATATACCCACTGCACCTGGCCCTGTTGCTAATAATGTCTTAGCTGACATCATTGAGAGATTGTCCTCCTTAGAGGAAGCCTAGCCACAGGGAAGAAGAATGGGTGGCAACTGCTGCATGCATGTTCTTATAGAGGGCCAAAGTTCTCAGGAGAATGTGCAACATGAGTTGCAGGCAGCGAACCGGGTGAGGGTTGATTTTGCTTGAGAAGGTACAGACAACAAGTCAAAAGGCTAAGGAGAATGTACTTGCCTGAGAGTAGTCCTCTGCTGCATCGGAAGAGGCCTACACTCGGGCTATATAGGATTATCGGCTTGCCTGGGAGTAGGCAGCAGAGGCCTAAATTGGGGCCAGGTAAAATACCAGATGGGCCAGAGGACAGACCTCTGCTGCTGGGGAGTACAATGCTGAGGCATAGGAGGATGCCTGATTGGGCCAAGAGCAGGCCTTCAGGCACAGCCAGCCCACATTCAATGCTACCAGTGCCTCGTGTGCACATATTGGCCCTCAGCAATGTTGCCCTGCCCTTACAACCGCTGGTGGAGGACAGCCTGCGCCATGCCCAGTCCCGGGTGCCCTTGATGGGCTGCAGTGTAACTAGGAGCAGTCCCTTACCCACATTCATTAGTATGTAGGGAGGGAATCCAGCCACACCTCTACATCGCCCATCCCTTCCCCTGCTCCCACATTCACATAGCGGTCCTGTACTCTATCCAAACTTCACCTTCACAACCCTACCGCTCACACAACCAGTGGCTTCTCCACCTATCTATATCAATAAACCGGTCTTAGAGGAAAGAAATGGCCACAGTCGGGAAAGTAAACCACTTTCCCCTCTCTCGCCACTAGAAACGCATCCCCATCCTGTGTAGGGTCAGTATTTATGTTGTTTTCTTGCTGCACAGAATACTTTGCACCATCTTAGTTTTAACATCCCCCTGGATTTCCTCTTCATGGACTTAACCATGAACCTTTGCTTCAATGTTTTACTCTTAGAAATGTCCTCTTAAAAATCCTCAGCTCATCTCAAAGGCTCACAATCTAGTGGGGGGTCTCTCTTTCAGGATTTTCACTTTTAGTTGTTTCAGCACTGCATCACCTCTACTGCTACTGTTGCCAGCCTTAACCTCCTGAACATCCATAAACTCCATCCCCTCTCACCTTTCCCTCTACCAAACCACTCCTCTATTACACCTGCCTCTATTACACCTCCTCCTCCCCTCTCCGATTTAGGCTCTTGCTCCTGTTGCATCTGAGGCATCCTCCAGGCAGTCACCAGGGCCTTTCTATGTCCTTCAAGCGTGATCGTTGGCTCAGCTTCTCCTACTATCTCCACGGGAGGATTATTGGCTTAGCTTCATCCGTCTCTATGCTGGATTCACTGTAGGAAGTAATATCTTCAAGCTTGACCTGCAGCATGACAGAATTGTTGGTTACGGAATTACCCTAATTAAGCAGTCATCGCTAAGCAGAAGGTAGGGTTACATTCCAGTTGAGTTCTTCCCTTCCCCCCCCCAAAACACCTATTTCCCAAGCTGAAAATTAAGTCCCATAATGTACCTCCCAACCTTGAAATGTTCTCAGTGCTGGCTGGCCCTGTGTATGTAGGCCAACTGATCTCACCTCGGGCACCATATGTCACAAAGCAGATATGGATCAAGCATAGACCAGACGGGATTTTTCCCAACCTTTAGTTTGGTATTAACACAGGGGAGAATTAAAACTATTCACTTGGAGGCTAAAGAAAAGTAAAAAACAAATTTGGTCAGGAGAGCTCTTGACTCGGGAGCGGCTCACTCCCCAGGGCCCTCGCCTAGCCGGCCGGCCAAGTCAATGTCACTTGCCAAATGTCCAAAGGAAAGTCTTCAAATTCCCAGCCGGCTCGAGCACTGATCCCTATTGGCTGCTTGGCACAGAACAACAATAGAAATCACTCACAGTCCTGTACTTTGCAGTATTTTCCTGCCCTTCTTTCTTGGTCTTCCTGCTTTGTTGGGTGGTTCTATTGCCACTTGTTCATGGTGGAGAGTCCTTCTACTGTGGTCTCTGATCCTGAGTGGAATTCCCCAGATGACACTTCATAATAAGGATGATGAACGTGAGCCCACCTTTTACAAGGGTCCATATTTTTCAGAAAGCAGGACGTTCTATCGTTTTCACAGGCTATTCTCAAGTTCTTTTACAACCTGCCCATCTGAGGTATTTGGCCTTACTGTCCACCAGCTCTCTCTCTCTCTCTCTCCGTCTCCTCTTTTGATGTCCTCCTTTCCTCTGATTGCACTCTCCTCTCCCCTGCGTATTCCTCCCTCCATGTCTCTCTTCGTCTCTCACTTTCCTTCTCCCCAATCCTGCAGTTCTTACACTCCTCTCCTTTCACCCTACTTCTCTCACCAGCTCCTGATATTGCTCCTTGCCTCCCTTCCTCTGCTCTCATCCTCCTCCTCTCTCCACCTAATGGCCTGTGGCTCCCTGCCTTTCTGAATGCTGTATCCTCCTACTGTGACAGAGGATTATGGAATTCATAATCAATTGACGTGACATCCCTGCATTGGGATGCAGCACTTTCTCTGGCTCCCCAGGTCTCTTTAGACCAAAGGGCAGAAGCAAATGTCCAGCATCGGATCCTCATTTTTCGGCAGGAGGAGAGGAAAACTGGATGTCAAGTATTTTGTTTCCTTTTTGGGATGCTTTCATGATGGATATCGTTTCCTCATGCATTCACTGTTCAGAGGGTGTTAAAAGAATACTGTGAGGGCATACAATTACAACTGGGTAGCCATCAATTATGGTGGGTTTATTGCACCTTGGGGTTCCAAGAACATCATAGACGGCTCAAGCTCTGCTCTTGTTGTCTGTCAGGTGTGACATTGATTCCTTGTGTGGAATATATCCCACAGTTGTTGGCTACCGATTTACTATTCTATATGTTCTACACTTGTCAGTAGGTTACTGTTTTATCGCCTTTTGTTGTGCTGTTCATTGCAAATGAGAGAGAGAGAGAGAGCGAGAGAGAGCGCGAGAGCGATTGTGTTTTGTGTTTGTTTTTCTCTCTCTCTCTCTCCCTAAAGAGCCCTGAAGATCCTTCTCAACACTCCAGCCACATCCAACCTCACAGTCTGGTTGATGACACAGAGCTAGGAGGAGAAACAATGAAGGAAATGTGCCCCATAAAATGTCTACATAGGGGCCTTCAGAGGCACATGGGAGGAACGAAAAAGAAAAGATTGTCATGCTATGATTAGTAGAGATGCCCCAGGAACAAGGCAAGCAAGGGTTAGCAGCTTTCATGATCCATGCACACACAGTCTCATGCAGTGCATTATAGCTAAATCACCACATGTGTATGGCCACATCAAGTCCGGACAGTAGAAACCAAACCGGGCTGTAAGCTGAAGAATTTCAATGCCTAAAGTGAGGGTGCTTTTGCTCTTGAAAATGTTGGCTGCCGTATTGGGCACCCATGGCATACACCAGAGGCACCAAAGGTATAGGCCAGAGTATACCAGGTAGTGTGATATACATGACCCTTCACCTGTGCACACGTAAATGCAACAAACCCATCACTTGTGTGCCTCCCTTAAATGCATAGGAAATATTGCTTACTGCACTTCACTGTCCTTATTCAGTGCAATCATACTGAAGATCCACACAATTAAGGTTCTATTCTTTTGTAAAGTGGACATCAGACAGTGCAGATGGAGGTGATGCAGGCATACGTGCAGTGCAGGTATCACATGCTCAAAGTGTTTCATGTACCTTACATACTGACATGGTGTTGTCACCTACAGTAGAACCTGAGGACACCGGTGACGATGAGGAGGATGAAGAACTATGTGGAAGAGCACAAAGCTCCCAGGGACACCACCCCACCACCAGCCCTATCCATTACTCCCAAGCCCTGAAGAAGCCAGCTGCATAACCAGGGAAACCAGGATAGCTCCTCCACCATCCTCACAACAGACATTGTCTCTGTGGCCCAATATGATTTGCAGCAGCAGAGGGCTGTGGACAATCTGGTGGTGGTGGAGGAAACCACCACCCCTGTGGATCCATCTCTTTGTAGGCCCTATATGAATCCTGCTGCATCATCTCTAGCGACCCATGGCGATGTCCACACTGGGAAGCACCCATCCACTATCCCCTGCCCACCTCATATACCCACTGCACCTGGCCCTGTTGCTAATAATGTCTTAGCTGACATCATTGAGAGATTGTCCTCCTTAGAGGAAGCCTAGCCACAGGGAAGAAGAATGGGTGGCAACTGCTGCATGCATGTTCTTATAGAGGGCCAAAGTTCTCAGGAGAATGTGCAACATGAGTTGCAGGCAGCGAACCGGGTGAGGGTTGATTTTGCTTGAGAAGGTACAGACAACAAGTCAAAAGGCTAAGGAGAATGTACTTGCCTGAGAGTAGTCCTCTGCTGCATCGGAAGAGGCCTACACTCGGGCTATATAGGATTATCGGCTTGCCTGGGAGTAGGCAGCAGAGGCCTAAATTGGGGCCAGGTAAAATACCAGATGGGCCAGAGGACAGACCTCTGCTGCTGGGGAGTACAATGCTGAGGCATAGGAGGATGCCTGATTGGGCCAAGAGCAGGCCTTCAGGCACAGCCAGCCCACATTCAATGCTACCAGTGCCTCGTGTGCACATATTGGCCCTCAGCAATGTTGCCCTGCCCTTACAACCGCTGGTGGAGGACAGCCTGCGCCATGCCCAGTCCCGGGTGCCCTTGATGGGCTGCAGTGTAACTAGGAGCAGTCCCTTACCCACATTCATTAGTATGTAGGGAGGGAATCCAGCCACACCTCTACATCGCCCATCCCTTCCCCTGCTCCCACATTCACATAGCGGTCCTGTACTCTATCCAAACTTCACCTTCACAACCCTACCGCTCACACAACCAGTGGCTTCTCCACCTATCTATATCAATAAACCGGTCTTAGAGGAAAGAAATGGCCACAGTCGGGAAAGTAAACCACTTTCCCCTCTCTCGCCACTAGAAACGCATCCCCATCCTGTGTAGGGTCAGTATTTATGTTGTTTTCTTGCTGCACAGAATACTTTGCACCATCTTAGTTTTAACATCCCCCTGGATTTCCTCTTCATGGACTTAACCATGAACCTTTGCTTCAATGTTTTACTCTTAGAAATGTCCTCTTAAAAATCCTCAGCTCATCTCAAAGGCTCACAATCTAGTGGGGGGTCTCTCTTTCAGGATTTTCACTTTTAGTTGTTTCAGCACTGCATCACCTCTACTGCTACTGTTGCCAGCCTTAACCTCCTGAACATCCATAAACTCCATCCCCTCTCACCTTTCCCTCTACCAAACCACTCCTCTCCACCCTGTTCCTCAGCAGGCTGAATTACTGCTGCAGCCCCCTTAATAGAATTTCCCCCTACTCCTTTGCACCCCTCAACAAGCCATTTAACGTTGCTACCTGTACACTCTGCAAACTGCCACAATCCTTCCCAAACTTTATTCACTGCCTTTGCGCGGGTTGGCAGTCCATGAAAAATCTATCCCTATTTAAATTCCTTCTCCTTGTCTTTAAATCCATCCATGGGCTGGCCTGGCCTTAACCTTCCCCCTCCACCCCACTACCTTTTGTTTGGTTTCCTTTTAGAAATTTCATTTTTTTAACTTGCCCAAATGTCAATGTACCCTCAATGGGCAGTAGCCTTTTCTCACCCTATGCTCTTCAATGAAGTAGAATAGTTTCCATGTTGTTGTTTTCCCTTATTTTGTAGTGAGGAGACAGTGTAGTGATGAAAGCAGTACTGACACAAGACAAGCATGGGACACAAGTCAAAAGCCTACTACAGTGGGAAGGTTCACCCAGTAATGAGAGGACACTACAAGTGTGAACAAGCTTTGGCAGCTGCCACATTCACAGCGGAGAAGTCAACAGCAATCACCACGGGGTGCTCTACAACTCTTTACGTGGAGCACGCCCTTTTTTGCGATACTGCCAAAGCCAAAGATCACCTTGACTACACAAAGATAGTCAGGGTACAAAGTGATACTATGAATGCCTCCCTGAAGATTGTGAGATGCAGACTTGTCAACCCCACAATTCTTCTAGTAGATGTCTTACAGGAGGGTGACTATGTGCACGACTGCTCAGAAAACATATAGGTATTGAGTGACACTTGCATGGTAGATGAGGATGCACTTGAGTGGGGATACGTGTTGTACATTGACAGGTCTTCAACTATTGACCAGAGAGATGGGGCCAGACATACAGGAACTGCAGTAGTGAGATTGAAGGAAGATGGGACGAGTGAGGTAGCGGCAAGTGCACGATTACCATCCCATTACTCAGCACAAGCAGCAGAACTAGTGTCACTAATACTAACGTTGGAGCACAGCAGAGACAAGGAAGTGACGGTGTACTCTGACTCTGCTTATGTGACATCAACAGTACACTCATACATTCAGGACTGGCACGATGGATCAGGAGAGGATTGAGAAGGGCGGACGGGACACCAGTACAGCATGCACTTCTAGTGGGCAAACTGATTGAAGTAACTGATTACCCAGTTCGGGTAGCTATAGTGAAGGTCCAAGCACACACTACAGGGGAAGATCCTGACCCAAGGGGGAACGAAGCAGCAGACTTTGAAGCAAAATGTGCAGCATATTTTGGAGAGTTTTCAGAAATGGAAGCAGCATGAAATGCTTAAGAGTGTGTCAGAAACATGGTAGTGAAGGAAGGATACAATGCACTTCCAGAAACAAAGATAATGGAATTACAGGGAATGGTACCCCAGGAAGAGAAGGAATTGTGGATTAAAAGGGGATGTACAATGTCTCCAACAGATGCCCTAGGCCGGCATAAAAACACAGGGAATGTGGTCATGCCACTAGCATTATTGATCACAGCACTGACACGATTGGACCACCCAACACACACGGGAAAAGAGGTAATTGCTGCCCGCATTGGAGAAACATGGTTCTGTCAGAATTTGGCGGAATACGTGGCTGAATTTGTAAGTAATTGTTTGACGTGTAAGCAGTTTACAGCAGGGCACACCTTGAGAGTAGTGAGAGGCGCCCTACCTCGGCCAGTAGGCCCATTTGGACATTTACATGTCGACTACGTTGACATGATCCAAGTGTCAAGGATACCGCTAGATGATGGTGGTTGTGTGCCCATTCTCCAGAAGGATAGAGATCGTCCCTTGTTCATATATTGACACTCTCCGAGCGGCCAAATTCCTGGTCAGAGAAGTGTTCCCAAGATGGGGAGTGTGTGAGGTCTTGTGGTCTGACAATGGCCCTCACTTCTCCAATGAGATGTTCCAGCACATCACCACGTTACCGGGAAGTCAACCTAAATTTGCCTGTGCATACCACCTGCAAGCAAATGTGGTGTGTGAACATCTGAATGGCCCTTTGAAGGAAGCCATACCCAAAACACATTAGAGCACAAAGAAAAATTGGCTGCACTCCTTACCTCTCGCTTTGTTTGCACTTTGCAATAAGCTTGTATCCGACCACCATTTAACGCCCCAGGAGGTGATGACAGTACGGTGCATGCATCTCCCACTGAATCCTCCAACAAGAGCACTGAAAAACTGTGAGAATAGTGCAAACTTGTTGGGGCAAGAGATGTACAAAAACATTACTTCCTTGATTGCTAGTGCCTCTTTTATCTCTTGCCAAATACGACAACACAGAGAGGGTCCAGAAGACCGCAGAGAGAGCAACTGCGACAATACACCACAAGACACCGGACCTAAAAACCCAGTAAATGTGGGAGACATCGTGCAGCTAAGGAACTTCATTAGACGCTGGAATGCACCAAGATTTACAGGTCCTCACATTGTAGAAAAGGTGGCAGACTGTGCTGTCAAGCTTGAGGGTAAGTCAGTCTGGAACCATCTGTCAGACATAAAGTCCTACAAAGCAGCGACCTCACCTGGCAACGTGTTCAACAGGGCCAATGTTGGGCATCTAGGAGAGCTACAAGCGGATTCTGAACTTAAGCTGCTCACAGGCAGCAGAGCTAGGTACTGGACTGCTTATCGACTTGGAGTAAGGATACACTGTATGTTAGTTACTTTATCCTCTACACACTTTCAATGAGTAAGGCGATGTAACTGTTGATGATTGTTCATGTTGCCCGCTGCCCACCACCCTGATACTTTCTCAAACCAATTCGTCCACACTGTGAGAAGACCCAGTAGGTTCCGAGCACGATCTCCAGCAGTATATTATCTTGCCTTTAAGGAGTATTTGGGCCAAACATACCCACAGCTCGAGCATGACGATCCACTTATTCTCACCACACTAAGAGACCCATCAGTGAAGAAAGTGTGGGTGGAAGTGTTTATCTTATGTAAATGATTATTTGGTCCATGGGGCTTAAGCGTTATTTAAAATGCTAAAGCAATAACACATTTCTTCGTGCATTTCAGGCAGGCAACTATATCTCCAGGCTGCAGGAGGATCAACAGCACAGGTAAAAATGAGCAAAATAATAAAGAATGTAGCTATCCTGTTGTTCATGATTATTCCTAGCGGTATTGTTTTATTTAGATTTTGGAGTATCTCTTTTGTTGCTAGTGCTACCGCTGTATCCTCTACTAACATTCCCCCAACCCAGGCAGGTGGAATGACCATATCAGGTGGACAGGAGAGCACTGCAGACATGTTAAGGAGAGGTAAGCGCAGTGTTGACACAGACATGAAGGAGGTAGACATGTATCTCACGGACCCTGCTCGAGTGTCTAATAACATGTGGTACAAACACATGACCAATGTAGGCAAATAAACCACCAGGGAGAGCTGTGATGTCTGCTCACTAATCCCGTATGTCATGAGTGCCTCCAGAACATTCATAGCAGCTGAAATACAAGCAACCAGAGCACAATGCTTGATGTATCCCTCGATGGTGACAACTCGAGGAAGGTTCCCGGGGAAGACAGCAATACTGAGATGGATGTCCAGAGCAACATTTCCGTAAGAAGATAATTACATAAAGACATTAAACATGATGAACAATTATTGGCAGTTAGAAGAAGCTATAAAGTACATAACAGATGGGCCCGAGAAGGGAGAGACAAATGCCATCACCCTGAATGAATTGCTGTGTCCATGGACGAGAGTATAAAAAAAGAGGAGGAGAACCTGGATGCAGGAAAAGACCACAGCTACTGGTTTATGGGCAAGTATACACAGAAGATGGATGGAAAGATGGAGAAGTGGGTAGCAAAGTACTGACACTAGCACAATCACCAGTGAACAAGGTACAGGAAGAAAATTACTAGTGCCTAAAGGAGTGAGAGGTAAGCGCAAAGTTACTGAAATGGGTGGAGAATAAAGCTGGACCAATGCCAATAATACCCATTAAGACACCAGCACTGTGTTATCAGAACAACAGTGAAGCAGAAGTTGTTGAGAATGTCGGATGCAGGAGCATAGAAAAACATGCAGCCATGAAGGCAGGAACAGCAGTACTGATGGACCACTTCTCGGCATGTGGATTGAAGGCATACAAGAGGCTGCCATCTGACTGGGGAGGAGTTTGCTCGTTGGTGCACATCAATATGCCGTCATTGGTCGTGCCCGGAAAAGATGTGAAGCTCGGTGAATTTCCAAAGATGGACACTAACAAAAAGAAGAATCTGTGGAAGGGGAACAAATGGCCACGACAGAGAAGCATGCTGAATTAAAGTAAAGAGAGGAGGCAATTACTTCTCAGAAGCATTGGAGACAGCACTAGATGCTAGATGACGTTCCGGCAGAACACAGACTGTTCAGTAGGACGCAAATGTTCTTCGCAGCGATCATACCAAAAGTGAATGGGTTCAACGCAATAAAAGTTTAGTGGTCCTTTGTGACGCTGGTGCGGCTTCACTCACGTTCGAATCCACGTACTCTTTGGTCCTTTCTTCTGATCCTCTGCGCAGTGCAGCATAGTCTGCGTTGTTGCTGGAGCCTCAGAGGCCCACTGTTTCGTTGGCGTCACTGCTGGTCACTGCAGGTCACTGCTGGTTCCACTTGACTCGTTGGGGGGTAACCCCTGGAGCCTGCTGGTGTCTTGTGATTCTCGCCTCTGACCCTGGCGAGAAACAAGGCCGCTGTGTGTATCTCGCAGGTAAAAACAAACGCTGCTGGTTTTAGCTCCAGTGATATTGACCTTGACCTAAAGTCAAATGCTGTGAAGCGAATACCGCTCCACAGAATTTAAATATCAATAACAACGATTGGCACCAATTGGCAAGTTGGTTTACCCTGTTAAAGTATTTACACGTTGCAGTGCAGTTCTCGAATTTCTGCCAGAATTCACTAGTGCTGCAGTCCGGCAGGATGGCAAAGGTGAATGGGCTGAGGCTTCCACAGCGCCCAATGAACACAGATTGGTGTGAGACCGAAATGCAAATGACCAATTTGGAAAATTGCTGGGGAGACATTCAGCGGTCGTTCACTAATCTCTTCTTCCAACCTCAGCGCACTTGTAGTGGAGATCAGTGCGAGTGAGTTGGGGGAAGGTTTGCTAGCCCCCGGTAACGTTTGTAATTCCACGCGACTGTTTACTCACTAGCAACCTCCGCCGCCCGCCTTGTGCGTTGAAGTGGCAATCAACGCCAGTACAGCGCCTGTACATTGACAGTATGTGCGGCACGGCTAACTTCATCCCGCACCCAGTAGGGAACACAGAGGTGCAGGAGGAGGAGTTGGAGGTTGAATGCCTGCCTGTGACAGCTACTCAGTCCCTGCAGCCTACACGGGAGCCAGGAGATTCAGTGTTTGACTGAGCACAACATGGGGGTTGTAAGTATAGTGGCCCTCGATCACCAATGGAAGTCAGAGCAACGGGTTTCGTCAGAGTATCCTGTGTCTCAGCTCTCCCTACCTTCATCTCCCTCACCTCCCACATCTGTGCCATCTGGGGAGGCCCAAGAGTTCCAGAGAAGGGAATATTTCAACCGCCAATAGACCCTCCCTTACATAGGGGTTTGAAAAGTTCTAAAACCCCTTTGATGAGACAATCCTCTGTAAATAGTAAATGGAAACCAACGGGTATAAAACCCCACGAACTCCCCGGGAGCGATGTTTCTCCTATCATGCACAAGGTGGTGGAGGAACCGGCATGGCAGGATTCTGAAATACATTCAAGCCTCTCTGATGACTTCCAACAACTTATCAACTGGTGCTGGACCATCTGTTACTTTCAACCTCACTGGCGATGGAGTCTGGGGCAGTAGGCGAGATATGTGTATCCTCTATTGAGTCTGGTCCTAGTCTGCAGCGTGTCTGAACCACAGAGTCTACAGTACGTAGAGCTGGTGCAACTTGCAGTTCCGTGGGTTCTATGAAGAGAACCATTGATGGGACCTCAGCAATAATATATGGAAAGGTACAGCAGTCCACATGGCTCCCTTGGCCCAAGGGAGTAGGCTTCCGTGGGAGGATAGGCCTGTGACCCAGCCGGCAACAACACAGACAGATCGTAAAGGCTCGCTAATGAATGAAAACTGCAAGGATTTGCCTCGTGGGGAGCCCAAAGATTCAGACTTGTCGTGGTTGCAACCCTGACTTCCATTCTAGCACCTTTTATGAAGCTTTACGAGCAGATGGGTGCACAATTAAAAGATCAGGTGACAATGCTCGCTATGCTTCATTGTAAAATGGTTTACATGGCGGGTTTTGCAACAGGCATCCAACGTGATCTTGATACCAGAACAGAGAAAGTGGCTCTACTTGTGCACACAATACTAGATCCCGTAATTAAGGAAAAGCAAGCTAGAAGATTATCCAGAGCTTTTGAGTCATCATCAACCTTACCAGTTCGGAAACCTTTGATACCTATAGCAACACATAGGGAAAGCGCTGGGCCGAGTACCAGTGTAATTGACGTCTTCGAGAGATTACCACTGGGATCTAACGACGGGTCTAGGCAACTAGCTTTGTCTAACCTTGCTCAGGTTACTGTGGAAACTCAAAACATCAGAGTAGCTCCTGAGAAGACAGTACTCTCACTTCAGCACGAGGGCCAGATGAACCCCATTACACTGATGGAAGGGCCATTGGCCCAAAAGGCAACATCCGAGGCCGAAAGAGATTCATCTGTCAATTATGCAGTTTCGGAGGCTCACAACAAGCCCTGTGAAAGTATGTGAAATCTTTATCAGTGCTAGTGCGAATCAAAAAGGAAACACATCTGTGTGCCCTAGAGGAGACAAAGAAAACAAACAGCCTGCTATGAAAACTTCCCCTGGATCAAAGCAAAATCAGCTGAAAAAATCAAAAAACCAAACCGCATCAACAAGAAAAAGAGCGAATGGAGGTAGGGCTTTTGTGAAAAATATTTCTTTTCTGAAGTCACTACCAAGTGTAACTGCAGTTGCAGCCAAAATTAAAACGGCAATGGAAGTGCTCAAACCATCAATGATACAAACTTCTGGACCACGGACGGGTAAATGTGCCCATAGAGACGATGCAGACACGATAATGGAGGCCGACCTGATGAACCTATCTATACAGTATCTGAGCCGGACGATAGTGAGGGTCACATATCTGGCCCTGAAGATCCCACCTATGATCCGCAACTTCAGATCGTGATGTAGAAACTCAAGGAACAGCTGGGCCCATGTGGACGAAATTACCATTGAGCCCTGGGCTTGTAAACCAAAAGATGAACGAGCATCCAAGGACGATCTTGGCAGTGCCTTGGCAAAACTGTATTCAGCAGGTCATTGACAACAAGCAGTGGTAAACTGATTTAACTCCGGCTCTTCTGGAGGATCGGAGTGAACTGGTGGACACGGACCCGCAGGGTTCACGTGACGTGAGAACTAGAGTCGTCCGACAGCCAATCTTGACTGCCATGCCACTATCAAACACGCAAAACTTGACAACGGAAAAAACATTGAATTCAAAAGCCGAAGTCAGTCGGTTGGTCATTTCGATCAGAGACCTGAATGCAGTCCCGCAATACAGTATGACTATGTTATATCTCCACTTAGAACAGTCAAAAAAAGATCTCCTAGACCCAATGCGCAAAGAACGGACACCATAATTTCCCCATCTGTAAGTCATACCAAGACAGCAAAAAAACATAAGGATAACATCATTTTAAAAATATTTCTGGAAAAATTGATCCCAGCTAAAGACGGTTTAAGCCTGAATAGGGCAAACGTGATTAGGTTGTTCCACCATATTCCAGCTTTGAGACTCCTGAACTCCGGCGACTTAGTAACAATCGAATTTCCTGTGGAAGCTAGACTGGACCAGGTGATTTTATACCTTTCAAGTCACCTTATTAAAAACTTACTAATGGAAGAGGCCAGGCAGCTGAGACCCATGGGCTTCGATTGAATCGCTTTGAGCAAACCAATGCTAAGAATTATAGAATTTGAACCAAAAAAAACTGGAAATTCATCACGATAGGCATTGGGCAACTTACAAACGACGAGAGAAGCCGAACAATATTGATTCCAGGGTGAGAGCCAGGAGGACAGGTGACAAAAGGGTCTCACCAGCGGCAGGGTCAAGGCAACCGACAAGAGAGGAGGGGGAAGGTTCTGAAGAAAACTGGACGTGGCTAGCTGGACTATTTGGGCAGAAACTGAATACAAATGAACTACAAGACCTGAAGGAGTGCCCTCTTACTCTAATAAGTTGGAACACCAGGGGGTTCTCGCACCTGTTCCTTAAAGAAGACCTAATAACAAAGGAATTTGACATTTTATGTTTGCAAAAAACATGGTTGAGAGACCTACCTTTACTGTATATCTAAATCCAGCATCAAAAGGTCCCAAGGGAAGACCAACGTCAGGCCTCCTAATTGAATTGCAGTAAGGAACAACTTACTTTTTCAGTTCTTAGAGTCGAGCAATATCCATGGCCAGTTACAGGCTTTGATTGGCACGATTCCTGCTGGTCAAGACAATGAAAGAACAATATTAGCTATCATGAATGTATACTGGAACCAGGCCAATAAGAAGCTAAATGATCTACCGGATCAGCTGGTAGACTGGATAGATACTACGAGAGAAAAATTGGGTAATCCACATTTCCTGATAAGCAGTGATTTAAACTCCCAGTGCTGGCCAGACGACGGTTATGAAACAGACATCGATTTGGCAAGAACAGCCGCCACAAGGAAAAGGGGTAATCAGTGGAGTAAGTTTACCACCTCGAGACTCCTCTATATTTTTCATCTCTGTTAAATCTCAAAGTGACCATAACCTTCTGAAACTAACCTGGTCCTCCCGTAAGAGAAGAGCGGAACATAGTTATCCTCTGGACCCTGAGGCATCTACAGGGAGGAACAGACTAAGGATCCTCCCTGAGCAATTAGTAACTCTAACAGACAAATTAAACGAGGCAATAAAGTGTATGAAGACCACCAAAATATGCCAAACATTGGACTACACGGCCTTGTTCCAAACATTCGAATGTAAGAAAAGGACGGGTAAAAAATTGGGATGAAAACATTGACACACTTTCGATTTACCTACATCGGAGAAAAAAAAAAGCTATCGCCCACCAGATACATTCATTAAAAAAAGACGATTTAGCTTCATCACTAATCAAAGTATCTAAAATTAAACAACATTACAGGAACTGTTGGATACATCGAGAGAAGGTGATTTTGAAACAGTACGCTGAAAATATGTTACAGCACATCAGATCCAAAAATACATCTGAGATCTGGACCAACATTAACACCCTTGACATGCCACAAGAGGCTCTTGTCTCAAACCCAATCCCTCTGCTATTTGGACTGCCCACTTTTCAAGCTTCTTCGACCCAAATACATCTGAATATCCATCGCCCCACAGGGACATGAGCACTTGGGCCCTTTTCAGTATAAACAACGAGCCCGTCTTGGAAGCAATTGAGAAACTCAATAACTCGCGTCCCGCCTCAACGGTTTAACTAATGCTATCTTGAAGCAAAATCCGGAACACTGGTCTGAGTTTCTAATGTCTCTCTTTAGACATATTATGGAAGAACATCTATTACCAACATCATGGAAAACAGCAATAACCCTACCTATCTATAAAAAAGGTGACCGGACAGACCCAAGCAACTACCGACCCATTGTGCTGCTTAAAGTAGTGGGTAAAGTATTTGCTTCTCTGGTCCTAAAGACCTTGCAGAAATGGAGCATTGAAACCAACCATAGAGACCCATGGCAAGCGGGATTCATTAAGGGAATCTGTACGCCTTTTTGAATATTTTTCTCATCCATATCTTGAAAGCCCAGACGGAAAGAAACAAAGGCAAGAAGATCTATGTCGCCTTCATTGACTTGATGGCAGTCTTTGACTCTGTTAATCATCCAAGTCTAAGGGCGAAATTATGGCAATGGGGCTGCCCGTCAACCACACTTGAAGTCATCCAGGGATTCCACTCAGGTACTTCCGTGAGAATCCAATTGTACAGATCTGGATTGTTAAGCAAGCAGATTCTAACCAACAAAGGCTTGAAACAGAGCTGTCCAATGGTCTAGAGTTTTTGAACAAGTTCATTTCAGATATCGATGAACCTTTCAGCAACATCGGATGCTTTCTGCCTAAGATCGGTGGTGTGGAGATACAGCGGCTATTATACGCTGACGACGTGGTCTTGGTTGACCAGACACTGGTGTGCCTGCAGCGCCAACTAGATGCCCTCCAAAACTATGTGGAGCAAAATGGCCACCTAATTAATCCAAACAAGTCAAAGATCATGCCATTTGATGCAGGAATTGGAGGTTGACGCAAGAGAAGCAACACCTGGCACTTAAGGAGCAAGGAAATTCCCCAGGTTTCGTCATTCTTATACCTGGGGGGTTGCCTGAACACGAGCTGCAGCGATCTCCCAGGTTGGCTCTTCTGAACGCTAAAGCAAGAAATCTTGCAAGTTAGGTTGAATGCTTCTTAAAAGATTCTGTGGTTTTTCACTAGATCCATTCATCACCTTCTACCATATGAAAGCCCTTCCAAGTTTAAAACACGGGACCAAAACCGTATTTTCATTCCATGAGAAAAACTAGTCCGTTATCAAAGGGACTTTTTGGAAGAGAGTTTTACGTGTTCCGAAATGTACTCCTATCCAGATGCTCCGAATGGAGTTGGGGTTAACATCCATGAAGACGGTGGTGGTGTGGAAATCACTATCTTTTAGGAAATGTTTGGAAGCTCCGGTGAGTGGTGGCTTCCTTGACATTAGGGAAGCATTAACTAGCAACAGCGACACAACGTTCACCGAATGGGGTAAGATCTGCCAAGCCATTATAACTGACTTAGGAGAAACCACTCACACATTACATGCCAACCCTGATAAAATCAAGATGAAACTTTACAGGAAAGACTGGATTGACACACAAAAGGAGAGGCAACACCTGAAATACTATGGGAAACCACTCATAGAAGCAAGGAAGTTGAATACCCTGCCAAAGTACCTTAAATTATTTCCAAAATGGTTCTTCAGGGATCATATTCTGAGAGTAAGATTAAACTTACTCCCAACTGCTGAAATTCAGAGCAGAAGAAGGAATGCCCTAATGAGCGCTGGGTGCAGATTGTGTGAGAAAGAAACCTCAACAGAGACTCTAAAACATCTGGTTATGTGCTGTTTAGCAATGGAAGATGCAAGGAGTATTATGATGAGCGAATTCACGAAACAAAATGCCTGCTGATCAAAAGAAGACTGGTCGCAGGAACTGTTAATGGGAAACCAAACTCCAGTGACTCTGTCCTTGGTGAAATTAGTGTTAGAAATGTTTAAAAGAATTTGAGCAATAACATCTAAAGGCCATAGTACATGAAGTACTGTATATGTTCTGTTTTATTGTCACAATCACACCTTGTAGGAGAAGAGAGTTCGACACTCTCTCACAAACCACAGAAGCCGAATGAATCGACCCCTCTCACAGTGGTTGGCACAGGTGCCTGATAGAGATATATACAGGACACCATGTGGCAGCCAGTGGGGGGAAGAGGGATTAGGGAGAGGTTGTGGATAGGGTGGGGGAAGTAGGAACACCGACAAAAGGGGTAAGGAAACACCTAGTTTGCATAGGAATGGGGGAAGCACAGGGTAAAACCTAACCTGACTCAGCAAGATATTATACAATCCTTTCACACTAATCCTTGCTTGCTTCCTCACACACGTGCATGTTCCATAAACCTACCCCCTAGTCAGGTACACCTTAATACATGCACCACCTAACATGAACACATAGAACAATAAGCTTTCAAGCGGAATGAGACAAACAAATGGGACAATATTCCTGCATAAAAAGACAGACACATGGCCCTTTGGTCAAGCAGCAGAAGCACATTAAATTACACCAAAGTTTGCACTCTGTACATAGCCCTAGTTTGCAGCACTAGTACTGTAGTCCCAAATCTTGACACGTGTTTCCTCGGCGCATATTTTCTGAGCCCAGGATTGCTTAACTTTCCCCATGCCAAGTTCATGCACGTTATCAACAAAGAATCAGTATTTCACCAAGGTTCAAAACGTTTTCATCTTAACAAGTATAACTCCTTACAAAGCCCTGCTTCATAAATGCAGTGGAAATTGCTTCCCAAACACTTTCACTGGAAAATGCCCGTTCCCAGTTAGTACTTAGCTTTAGTCCGGGAGCCCCTTGGGACTACCCGGACGAAGAAGGCGCAGCAGAAATGAAACAGCCCGGCAGCGTTTCTCCCTCCGACCTGCATGCTCCTCCGGTCTGCAGTTCATTAAGCTTTCATGTTGGGACCTGCACAGCGAAACCGCCTCCGACCTCCTCAAACACAAAATAAGCTGCACCTGTCATGTGATGTTGCCGGGTGATAAGCCCTTCCTGATTGAGTTCTGCTGGCAACGCGTGTGGAATGAAAAGACTACCATGCGCTCAGGGGCTGCTGGGAATTGAATTATCTGCCCCTTGTAGCTTCCATACCGTGTTACCGCACAAACTGTAGCACCCCACGCCTACCCCAACCTTTATTCCTGACAGTACCTCCTTTCCCAGGGCTCTTCCCTGGACCCGGTTTCTCTGGATGTCGCAAATGAAACTGTTTCACCAACTGGGGAGCATGTACCTCTCTTGCTGGTTCCCATGAACAATCCTCGGGGCCAAAACCTGTAAGAGGATTCAATTCAGCACTACAGCTAAGTCAACGCCTAGTCTAGAATACTGAATGAAAACCCTTATGGATATATCTTTAGGTCCAGTTCATGCGTTCTGGATGACTACCCCTATATAACACCCCTCTCTTGGAATCCCCCTGACCCCACTGAGCCAAGAAGTAGTTCTGTTTTGCAAGTTTAAAAGGTTTATTTGATAATTTAAACAATAGATATATATATGTCACACCTTATAATAAATTAATAATTGAATATCACACTTAATCTGATATGATAAAGATTAACAACGGAGAATCTGGCACTAACACGCTTCTCTATAATCAATAAGGAGTTGACATGAAATGGATAAGGTAGCACACTGGTAAATAGGAACAAAAGTATAATGTGGTAGAGGATGCTTTATATAAGCTCAGGTGGATGCAATATTCAATGAATGCAGTACAGAAAATACTCAATATGATTTCAACCAAACAATGTAATCACTTTTCTCTGGCAATCCCCTCCCCCCCTTGATGCAAGGCAAGGAAATGGAAGGAAAACACACAGTTCTCAGAAATGCAATCAATGTAAATCAGTTCACCCCAGCAAGCTTACACTACAGAAAACAGATAGGAGTTTTGAAAACACAGGCAAAAGGCTTTGTGCTAGCAATGGATGAGAAATATGCTGGAAATGCTTTTAATTCCCTTTCAGAGGTTCAGGGTGAGTGGTATCTAGTTAATATTAGTCCAGGCTCACACTAGCAATGATTCAGGGATAGTTAGCAGGTTAAACGAATTTCTGGCAAATGGAAGGCAAGCAGCAGCTGATTTTACATGTGGAGAAATTTGCAAATCGCGGTAAAATGCGCGGATGCGTGTTCCGCGATTGCGGTAAAACTATAAGGGGTAGGAATGCGGTTCTAGGTTCCTAGGAAAGCCACGATTCTAACCTTTCAGATGAAAGTTATTGCAAGTCTCTAGCACCAACGGTTGCGGAGATATGAGCGATTTTGTGAAGGTCGTTTTTCAGATTTGAAATTTTAAAGTTCAAAAAGACAAGTGCAGCTTGCAACTAGGAAATGACAAGTGACAGCTTTACAAATGACAGGTGACAGTTAGGAGGCAGTTCTACTTAGATTAAATAGATTGAATTATATTATTTTAACTAGTTTAACACAGTTTTCTAGGTACTCACACTATATTCTTGAGTGAAATGGGCCTCATCACGGATCTGGTCAGGGTTTTAGACTGGACTCTGGTCTGGTCTGGTCTGGCCTCTGCACTTCACAGTGATCTGGGTCAGCTCTCTCTGCTGGTCTGGGTCTCTCTGGGTACAGTACTGCTTTCTCTCTGGTCTGGTCTCTTAGTTCTGGATAGATTGAAGTCTCTAGTTTGGCTCTCTGGAGGTTTGATGGAGGTAAAGTATGGATTTTTCCGGCAGAGCGTCCCGCTGCAGATGGAATTGAAAGTCCCTATCTGTCCTGTCTGTCTGCTTTTATGTGTTTAGAATGTGGGTGTGTTCTAGCATCACTGACCCTACCTCTCTCTCAGCTTCTAATTGGTCAAACTTCCATTTATCATTTGATTGGGGAATGAACTGTGAGTCAGAGGGATGTCATTTTATGGCTTGCAGATAGGACACTCCTCTGTCAGATTGCACACATTCTATATTTGATAATAAAAGACATATTTCACAGTTACACAGTTGCTTGAAATTACATATACATGGTGTGGCTGAATTTAGCCATGTCTCTGTCCAAATCTGCTGTTTCTAAGAGCTTGCATTCAGAAATGGCACATAATTGACTTTTTAACTGATTTTTCACTTTCTGACATTGACCCAACTTTACATACATGTGTGCAGGGAGTAGGGACATTAACTGATGAAGTTTCAGATTTTTAACATGCATACATTTAGAGTAATATCCACTTTTCCGCTAAAACCCCCCTGAACACGCCACCGGGTCGAAAAACCTCTTAAAATGTGGGCAGAAAAATCACAAGAATTATGGTATCATTTATAAAATTTTCACATGTCCGCTCTATGAATGATCCATCTTTTTAAAGTTATGTTCTGGCTCCAAAGGGGTGTGGTTTCCTCTCAGCACAAGGTAGAAATACTGGTTTATCCAGTTCTGTCAAGCCAGCTTGCTCTCACAGGCAGTGCCCCTCCCCTTTCCTCAGGAGGAAGCCACTTTTTACGACCATTTACAACTCCTGCCAATAAAACCTTTGCCTGAGCCAGGACAGGGCTTTGTTCACTTTCCTGCAGAGCACAGGTAATTCAATTATCAGATAGATGGCATATCCTTAGTGTGAGCAGCAAAAGGGCAGCTAGGCCTGGGAACACAGCTGTGACTCAAGTTTCACTCCTGATGGGGGTAGTTGCCAGGCAAATTGGAATCCCTTTAAGCTGTCATTTCTGTTCCCCAGTTTCTGCATTCAAATAAAACTAAACATTTTCACATATGCAGCTAGAAGGCTGATTCTAAGTGCAAAACTATGACATTTCAACAGTTACAAAGGCATGTGACACCAAACATTGGTCACTCATTTAATCTAAACATTTTCGATTTTAGTGTCTTTAAATCCAGTGCAACTTAAACTGCTGACTCCATAGCAGTTTTGTTATAAGCATTGTTTTGGGCTCTTCATTTCCCAGATTTTGTAGGCACACAACACTCCATTCTACCAAATGTCTGCTGGTGTCCAGTGAGTTTTTAGATGTGTTGCAATGTTTAAAATAGACAGTTTGAGCCTGCCTTCAGAGAAACACAGGGTGGTTTTAAACTGCCGGCTTTTGGATAGTGGTGAGTACTGGTACTGCACCCATTTTTGGGATTTAAGAAAATGAATTCCCAACAATTCTAGGTTGCATTTGGCAATCAGCATTGCCATTCCCAATGGTTTCAGACTACTGTGCGGGTAGTCCAATGGTGGTTTTAGGCAGTGTCCTTCTGTGCCCATAACATCGGCAAAAATGGGTGGCAGCCTATTCTTCCTGCATTTCCCTGTGCATTTTCTGGGAAGCTCTGGCCATCATGATGTTTTCATGTCAGTACTGCACAGTTTTGAGGTAGGGCTCGGATGCATGGGTAAATACATCCCACAAACCTTTCCAATGCATTAAATACCATAATTGTTGATGCCTTCTCTTAGCATCCAAAATACGTCTTACTTCATATTCCATCTGACCTTCATTTTCAATAGCTGGAGGTTGTTTAGTGGTTACCCCTGGATCTGCGGGTCTAAGCAAAGACACATGGAACACCGGGCGAATGGGTAAAGTTTTTGGCAAACATAATTTCATTGCCGTGGAAGGCACACATTGTATTATCTCATAAGGCCCAATAAATCGAGGCATGAATTTGAGACCCCACCAAAGATAGATTCTTCGTTGACAACCAGACCCTGTCTCCCACTTGATACTTAGGCCCCTCCTGCCGTTGCTTGTCAGCCTGTATCTTATATGCCTTCTTGCCTTGCTCCAAATTGGTGCATGCTTTCTGTCTGATCCCAAGAAGCAACTGTTTGCGCTCTTGTAACACAGGAATGCCTTCCATTTCCGGTAAATGTTCCGGTAGCATGTTCTGTTCGTGGCCATTCGTTGGGTGCCATGCCTAAAGAGGCATGTTTGGTGTTATTATACGTAAATTCGGCCAACCATAATGCTTGCACTCAAGATTCCATACCATCTCCTAGATAACACCTTAAATATTGCTCAAGTGTCTGATTCACCTTTTCCATCTGGCCATCTGTTTGCGGGTGATAACTTGTGGATAAAGCACAGTTGATTCCCAACATCTTACAGAAAGCATGCCAGAATCTTGAAGTAAATTGAGGTCCTCTATCCGATACAATACTATTTGGAAGACCATGCAACCTCACCACATGTTGAAGAAATAACTCTGCTAATTTGCCTGCCCCTGGTATCCCCACACATGGAATGAAATGGGCTTGCTTAGACAGATAATCCACCACCACCCAGATGGTATCGAACTGATGGTCGGGCGGAAGATCCGTAATGTAATCCATGAAAATGTGTGTCCATGATTTCTCAGGAGTAGGTAAAGGTTGTAACAAACCCTGCCTTTTCACATGATCCGCCTTGTTGCGTACACAATGTATACATTTGGACAAATACATCCCCACATCCTTTCTTAATTCAGGCCACCAAAAGTACTTTTCCAATATTGTTTGCATCTTCCCTTTGCCCGAGTGTCCTGCTAGTGGAGAGTTATGGCACCAATACAATGCTTTATCTTGCAACTCTTTAGTGGGTGAATACAATCGTCCATCATGATAAGGCCGCCCCTCCCGCACTGTTCTTGCTGGAAGACTGTCTCGCCATTTTCGCATTTGTGGTCGTCGCAGACCCTTTTTTACCTGATCCACTAATTTCTTAGTAATAGTACCAATAACCTTTTCTGCAGGCATTATTGCCTTCACTTCATCCACTATATTGTCAAGATTCTGTTGTCTGGTCAATGCATCTGCTTTTCCATTCTTGCTCCCAGGCCTGAACGTGATCACAAAGTCAAATTCATTAAAGTACTGAGACCAGCGGATGTTGCCGGGGACTAAGAGTTTGAGTAGTCTTAAAATATTGCAGATTTTTGTGATCGGTTACCACCACCACCTGATGCCTGGCCCCCAGCAAATAATGTCTCCATTCCATAAACGCAGCTCGAATGGCCAACAATTCTTTATCAGTGATAGAATAATTCTGCTCACAACTAGATCATTTCCTGGATTAGAATGCTGCTGGATGCCATACTCCTTCCTCATCCTTCTGCGATAAGATGGCCCCTATCGCTACATTGCTAGCGTCCGTCTCTACTTGGAATGCTCTTGCTGTGTCTGGATGTTTCAACACTGGGGCCGTAGTAAATGCACCCTTTAATTCCTGAAAGGCTATCTCTGCTTCTTGACTCCACGTGAATCTCACTGCTTTTCTGAGTAACTGGGTGATAGGTGTTACTATTTTTGAGAAATTGCTAATGAAACACCTGTAGAAGTTAGCAAATCCTAAAAAGGATTGCATATCCTTTATGCACTGAGGAGAAGGCCACTCTGTTACTGCCTGCACCTTTTTTGGGTCCATTATAATGCCTGCAGGAGTCAGTATAAATCCTAAAAATTCAACCTGAACAGCGTGGAAAGCACACTTCTCCAATTTTACATAAAATAGGTACTCCTGTAACCGTTGAAGCACCGCTCTTACATGTTTTACAGGTTGCTACTGAGATGCTGAATACATCAAAATGTCATCTATATAGACAATCACAAAAACAGCAAGGAATTCTCTCAAAACCTCTTGCATAAAAAAACTAAAAAGCTGCTGGCGCATTACATAATCCAAAAGGCATGACCAGATACTCAAACAAACCAAACTTAGTCTGAAAAGCAGTCTTCCACTCATCCCCCTCTTGTACTCTTATAAGATGGTATGCTCCCCTCAGGTCCAATTTAGTATAGATCTGTGCGGATTTCACCTGATCTAACAAAACTGAAATTAACGGCAATGGGAATCTATTTTTTACTGTTACCTTGTGTAATGCCCGATAATCAATACATGTCCGTAAGGTCCCTTCCTTCTTAGGAACAAAAAATAAAGGTGAAGAGGCAGGAGATGTGGAATGCCTAATAAAACCTTTTTCCAGCATGTCATTCAAAAACTCCCTCAAATATTGATTTTCTTTTTCCGTGAATATGTAGATTTGACTGCAGGGCAACTTGGCCCCAGCCTCCAATTCTATTACACAATCATAGGGTCGGTGTGGAGGTAACCTTTCCGCCCCACCCTTATCAAAGACTTTACCAAAATCCATGTACTGTGGTGAAACCCTGATCCTATTGCTCCCACCACCTGACCTACATGCCCCTGGTCCCCCAAAGAAACCGTGGGCCCAATTTCGGCACCATGTGCGACTGACACCTCTGCTCATCAAACAAACTGTCTGTTTTTCCCAATCAATCCTTGGATTATGTTGTACCTACCAAGGCATACCCAAAATCAAACCAAACTGAGGCGCTGCTATCAAATCAAATGTAATCTCCTCACTATGACCTGAGTCACATATCATGTGCAATGCCCTAGTTGGTTTCCGAATAGGACCCGGAACTAATGGAGACCCATAAACTGACTGAACTCCTTCCACTCGCTGTTTATCCTGTAGCAGCAATCCCAACTGTTCTGCCATGGTAATATCAATGAAATTGCCCCTGGCCCTTGAATCCACCATCGCTAGTACCACCTGCTTTGTCATAGCAAAACATAGTGTCACCAAAATGTACAAATGCGAGGTCTTATTCCCCACTGTATTTGCCACCCATCTCTGGAACCTTGCTTTTTTTGGACCTGTTTCATCCGTTCCCTCTAAGGCCGGCCCATGTCTTTTCCCACTTCCTTCTTACTCCTCTCTCCTCCAACACTCTTTTGAGGAGTATTAGGGCATGTGCAAATAAAATGACCTGACTGACCGCAATCTAAACACAAGTTGTTACTCTTTTTCTGCTGCGGGCAATGGCCCTCTTACACTCCCAATCTGCATTGGTTCCACCTCACCGGCCCTGCCACCCCGACTCCTGTCTAATCTTACAAAAGGTACTGGGTCTGGTCTTTTCTTGTCTCCTTTCCTCTCACTCATTCGATGATCTAATCTTAAGGCAAGTTCTATCATGGCCGTACAGTTATCTGGTTGCGGCTCTACCTGGGCGATGGCTCTTTCAGCTCCTCCCATAGCCCCTGATAAAAGAGCGCTGTTTGTTTTGCCACTGGCCAATCTCTCAAACACCAACCGATTGAACTGTGTCACATATGTTACCAGATCACAGGATCCCTGTCATAATCCTAATAATTCTTTATCTTGTGCTAGTGACACTTCTCGCCTATCAAACAGTCTGCCAAACTCATCCAGAAAACCATCCCAATTGTATAACAAGGGGTCATCTTTTTAAACCAGTGGCATCGCCGAGGCTGCCGCATCTCCAGTCAAATAGGAGATAACAAATGCTGTTCTTGCCTGAATCGTCTCAAACGCTGTAGGTTTGGAGTCGACATTGAGTGAGAAACATCATATATTTCCGGGGATCCTGTCATGCCTGCACCATTGGCGCCTCCATTGGCGATCAAAATGGACAAATTGGTATTCATTTATCTGTGGAAAACTCTTGGATCAACTGATATTCACTTCTTGGACTTTATTTCTCATTTGCGAAACTACACTTACCGCAATACACTTGACAACAACCATCTATTCCTGGCCCTTCCTATTTGTCACCTTCGGACCTACAATCCCCAGAAGCCTTAGGGATTTGCTCTGCTTCCACCAGCTCAGGAACAGAGAGGGAGGTGGCCAATTGTCTACAGGTGTGCTTAGCCAGGTGCGAACAATTAGCCTGCCTCTGTGCTGGGCTGGGCAGTATAAAAGCTGCTGCCTGCAGGGGCTCAGTCTCTTGCATTAAGAGTCCTTCCAGCACTTTATTGCTTCGAGCTACATATCTTTGTATGCGGTTCCTCTGCATTGCAGCCGATCACGCTCCGCTGCTACTTTCCGTCTTTGCCTTCCAGGATCCTGCCTTGCAGCCGATCACGCTCCGCTGCTACCTTCTGCCATTACCTCCCAGGGTCCTGCCTTGCAGCCGATCATGCTCCACTGCTACCTTCGGTCATTGCCTCCCAGGCTTCTGCCTTACAGCAGATTCACTCCATTGCTTTCAACCTACAGTCATCGTCCGCTGGGCTACCAATCTAGCAGCCTTCTACAGTCCTCCTGCACCTTTCTACAGTCAGCGGCCCTACTCTTCTGGGCTCACTCCTTGCTGCCCGGCCCTTCTGGGCTCCTTGCCGTGCAGCCTGCTTCACTCCGCTGCCCTAAGCCCTATCCCTCGGGGCTTCCTTCCTTACAGCCCTGCTCCTTTTTGGGCTGGTGTATTGCTTCTCTGCTTTTCTGAGCTTTCTACCTTGTACTATCGTCCTCTGTATCCACATCAGTTTACCTTCATTATTTACTTTCAGTTATTACAGTTCCTCTGTTTCCTGACTGCTGCTCCCTTGCTTTCTTACTTGTTTTCAACCTTCTGTTCTTTCTCCCTATCCAATCCTGTTACACGGCTTTCCCTTCATTTCCTTCTGCTAGTTTTCTATTCAACTTCCTTTTCCCTGGATTTATCTGTTAGTGTCTTCTCTTGTACTGTTTGTAAACCCCTTGTACAGAGCTTGTTGGTGTCCGTCAGGCAACCTCTGCCCTTTCCCTTGTCTAG
Source organism: Ambystoma mexicanum (assembly GCF_040938575.1). Taxonomy (NCBI): domain Eukaryota; kingdom Metazoa; phylum Chordata; class Amphibia; order Caudata; family Ambystomatidae; genus Ambystoma; species Ambystoma mexicanum. The sequence goes on from NC_090936.1 coordinate 593,617,054, forward strand.
TTTCTATGTTACAGACACCCATAGCTGTTGTTCCAAGCCAAGAGCAAACAGTGTGGGCCTCTGTTATAGCAAACTGTGCAGAAAGTTAGAGTTTTCCTAAGGTTTGTGGAATACTCTTTTCCTATATCTGCATACACCCCTAGAGGGAATCTATCCTGTACCTTTTCCCTTACTACACTTGCCTACTCTTCGCTCTCCTTTCTTTCAGCTGTGTTTGAACTTTTCTGTCCACTTTACTTTGGCACAGCCACCCAATTCCTTCCTGGGTGTCCAGTGCCACTCTTAATAGAGTGCCTTCCTTGACAGAATGCAAGAGCCAAAAACGTCTTGTACCATAGGCAGGAAAGGCACACACAGACCAAGGCTGCTTTCCTTTCGGGTTAAGAAACCTTTGCAAAAAATCTACAGTTTCCCTAAAGACAGCAAACAAGAACTTTAGTTTAAAGAACAGTCTCGCCTTAGTAAACAAAGATTTACAAGCACGGTACTACACTCACTGGCTTGCTGACCCTTCTTCCATGTATAACTATTATGACATTTGTGACTATGATCCGCAGTCCTTATCTGTTGAAGAGCTACAACAAGATAATGAATTCTTACAGTGGAAATCACTCCTGCGCCTTCTGGCATTTTTTCTAACACTGCTATAGTCAAAGATATTGCACTCATTGTGACTGACTCTCAACCAGAGTACGTTGTTGCCCAAGTGAAATGCTTAAGATCAGTTTGGCAAGCTGCACAATCTCCCCAGACCACTGATAACACTCATTTAACAGGCCAAGACATTCAGTATCCTGAGGTTAGTGCTGCTGGTCCTGGGTACAAAAGACCAATACTGACCATCGGTTGTCTTAATGCTTCCCAGTAACTACTAACCACGATACCACTAAGGTCAGTCTTCATATCGCTACACCTGGCCTTTCTACTATCCCAGATTCTGAAGTTGTAGAACTATCTAAAGGAACATACCAGTTACAAGAGCAGCTCTTACACCTTAAAAGACACACCGAAGACCTCTATGATGATTTTGTCTATTTGCATTATAAGAACTTAGCAAAGGGACACAATTTACCAGACCATCTGACACCATGTCCAACACCCGACATTCTGTCTTTAGAGATCGACATGATAAGGCCTGGAATGGCAACGCAGAAAAAGATACAGATTTATACCAAGCAGATGGAAGACCTAAATTTAGCATATGCATCCCTTCTAAAGTTTGACACAGCTCATTCACTTACTAGCCACAGTAACTCAGGCTGTTGTTCAGATAGTGAAAAGTTAACTCCTTCGGTGGGCTAAATCACTCACACTGCCATTACACCACAAATCAAGTGTAATCTTCTGACTGGAGACCCTGCTGAGTCCAGGATAGTTCCATTCTTACCCTTGAAGACTGTCCTTTACTCGCACTTACAGCCTCTACTAAAGTGACCAAATCAGAGATGTACTCTGCTTCTAGGGGGTTTTGTACACCAGATCATGAGTCAGATCCTGAACAATACCCAGTACCTGTCAGGAATCCAGCTTTTCCAACAGTCTATACGGTTTATAGTCAAAACGTCAAATCCAATAATGTCGAAAGTCAAAAAGTCGAAAACAAAAATGTCGAAATTTTTGTTTTGCTTGCTTTTTTTTCGAAATGGGGGTTCCCCCCCCAAAACCCCTTTTTTTGTTTTTTTTTGTTTTACCCCTTTTTTTACCCCCAGAGCCCAAAAGAAATATATAAATAAAAAAATAAAAAATTCAGCATTTTTGTTTTCGACTTTTTGGATTTGACATTTTTGTAATTCGACATTATTGTTTCAACATTATGACTGGACACCAGTCTATACCCCAGACCCACCTAGCAACCTGAGCACACCAGACTTTGAAGGCCAGTCATCAGAAGGCCTACCTTATCCTGACCCTACATCTGTCATGCTACCTGCTACAGTATCTGCAAGCCCAATCTCTGCTGCTTCACCTGCTAGTACTTCCGAATCTGCTATTGATGCAGCATCTCACATCACTCTTACTGCAGTAGAAGCACCCCTTCTTCTCTGCCTGCAAGGACAGTTCCTGTTGCTAAGCCAGTTAACAGCTCTTCGTTTAAGACTACAGCTCCGGTTGTTCCTGCTGGTGCCTCTGCAGCACTTAAACTACCACACTCTATTCTATCAGTCTCAGGTGCGTCCTTGCCCGCTGGTTCTCCTATGGCACCTACTCTCCCAGTTGCTACAGCACCGGAGCTACCTACTGCCATTCATGATCTCCCTGCTGCTGTGGCTTCTTCCTGCAACTCATGGAGAACCCGCCGCTCTGACTCCTGAAGTCTCTGCTGCAAATCTTGACTTTGCCATGGCGGCTTCTGACGCCTTGGAAAACCTTCCTAGAGCAACCAATTCAGCTGTATCTCTGGTTCCACCTCTCAGTACTGTACCGCTGCCAGCCCTAAGGAAGACCACTCATTTCAAAGCAATATTTGCCATGGAGCCTGCAGTAGATCTTCACAGTTCCTCTGTTCTTGAACGCACTGTTGGGTTTTGTGCTCCAAAGACTTTATCTTTTCTGAATTCTACCTCAAAGGTTCAGATCATTGGTAACGTCTCCTCCCTTCAAGACTCTCACCTTTCAGCCTTAAACAGTTTTTGGTGCTTCATGATTAGCCTTTTTGGTATGAGACTCTTTCACGGTATGACAGACATTCCTCTTGTAGGTCGGTCTTCAGGGAGCCCGGAGAGGGGCCTGGAGGGGGGCATACTGTCATGTCTGCGCCATGGGCGCCTACATTCGCGATCAAAATGGACAAATTGGTATTCATGTATCTGTGGAAAACTCTTGGATCAACTGATATTCACTTCTTGGACTTTATTTCCCATTTGCGAAACTACACTTACCACAATACACTTAACTACAACCATCTATTCCTGGCCCTTCCTATTCGTCATCTTTGGAACTACAATTCCACGAAGCCTTAGGGATTTGCTCTGCTTCCACCAGCTCAGGAACAGAGAGGGAGGTGGCCAATTGTCTGCAGGTGTGCTTAGCCAGGTGCGACCAATTAGCCTGCCTCTGTGCTGGGCTGGGCAGTATAAAAGCTGCTGCCTGCAGGGGCTCAGTCTCTTGCATTAAGAGTCCTTCCAGCACTTTTTTGCTTCGCGCTACATATCTTTGTATGCGGTTCCTCTGCATTGCAGCCGATCACGCTCCGCCGCTACTTTCCGTCTTTGCCTTCCAGGGTCCTGCCTTGCAGCCGATCACGCTCCGCTGCTACCTTCCGCCATTACCTCCCAGGCTCCTGCCTTGCAGCCGATCAAGCTCCACTGCTACCTTCAGCCATTGCCTCCCAGGCTCCTGCCTTACAGCAGATTCACTCCATTGCTTTCAACCTACAGTCATCATCCGCTGGGCTACCAGTCTAGCAGCCTTCTACAGTCCTCCTGCACCCTTCTACAGTCAGCGGCCCTACTCTTCTGGGCTCACTCCTTGCTGCCCGGTCCTTCTGGTCTCCTTGCCGTGCAGCCTGCCTCACTCCACTGCCCTAAGCCCTATCCCTCGGGGCTTCCTTCCTTACAGCCCTGCTCCTTTTTGGGCTGGTCCATTGCTTCTCTGCTTTTCTGAGCTTTCTACCTTGTACCCTATCGTCCTCTGTATCCACATCAGTTTACCTTCATTATTTACTTTCAGTTATTACAGTTCCTCTGTTTCCTGACTGCTGCTCCCTTGCTTTCTTACTTGTTTTCAACCTTCTGTTCTTTCTCCCTATCCAATCCTGTTACACGGCTTTCCCTTCATTTCCTTCTGCTAGTTTGCTATTCAACTTCCTTTTCCCTGGATTTATCTGTTAGTGTCTTCTCTTGTACTGTTTGTAAACCCCTTGTACAGAGCTTGTCTGTTGGTTTCCGTCAGGCAACCTCTGCCCTTTCCCTTGTCTAGTTTCTACATTACAGACACCCATAGCTGTTGTTCCAGGCCATGAGCAAACAGTGTGGGCCTCTGTTATAGCAAACTGTGCAGAAGGTTAGAGTTTTCCTAAGGTTCGTGGAATACTCTTTTCCTATATCTGCATACACCCCTAGAGGGAATCTATCCTGTACCTTTTCCCTTACTACACTTGCCTACTCTTCGCTCTCCTTTCTTTCAGCTGTGTGTGAACTTTTCTGTCCACTTTACTTTGGCACAACCACCCAATTCCTTCCTGGGTGTCCCGTGCCACTCTTAATAGAGTGCCATCCTTGACCGATCCCCGAGAACCGTTCGGGAGCTGCCAACGGTACACTACTGTGAGGTTGAACAGTTACGGTGGAATTTCGACTGATAGAAGCTCCCATAGCTGGATTTGCACTAGTCCCCTCTAATGGAGTACCTTGAGCTACTAGACTCTGAACTTGTGCTTTTAACGTGGTAGATTCTTGTCGGGCATGAGCCAATTCTACCTGAATCTCTTGAAGAGCCTTTAGCACATCGGCTAAAGGTGGAGGAGTCACATCTATTTGGCTTGGGTGGCTGTGAGTATCCCGATATGGGGGCGGCTTATTATGTCACAATCACACATTGTAGGAGAAGACAGTTTGACACTCTCTCCCAAACCACAGAAGCCGAATGAATCGACCCCTCCCACCGTGGTTGGCACAGGTACCTGATAGAGATATATACAGGACACCACGTGGCAGCCAATGGGGGGGAAGAGGGATTATGGAGAGGTTGTGGATAGGGTGGGGGAAGTAGGAACACTGCAAAAAAAGGGGGTAAGGAAACACCTAGTTTGTATAGGAATGGGGGAAGCACAGGGTAAAACCTAACCTGACTGTGAAACCTGACTGTGAAAGAGATTATACAATCCCGTCACACTAATCCTTGCTTGCTTCCTCACACACATGCATGTCACATAAACCTACCCCCTGCTTCTACCTAGTCAGGTACACCTTAATACATGCACCACCTAACATGAACACATAGCGAGCAATAAGCTTTCAATCAGAATGAGACAAACAAATGGGACAATATTCTTGCAAAAAAAGACAGACACATGGCCCTTTGGTCAAGCAGCAGAAGCACATGAAAATCCACCAAAGTTAGCACTCTGTAGACAGCCCTAGTTTGCAGCACTAGTTCATAAATGCAGTGGAAATTGTTTCCCAAACACTTTCACTGGAAATCTTCTTAAGCAATAAATCACAGTGTCATGCCCATTCCCAGTTAGTACTTAGCTTTAGTCCGGGAGCCCCTTGGGACTACCCGGACGAAGAAGGTGCAGCAGAAATGAAACAGCCTGGCAGCGTTTCTCCCTCTGACCTGCGTGCTCCTCCGGTCTGCAGTTCATCAAGCTGTCATGTTGGGACCTGCACAGCGAAACCTCCTCCGACCTCCTCGAACACAAAATAAGCTGCACCTGTCTTGCGCTGTTGCCGGCTGATAAGCCCTTCCCGATTTAGTTCAGCTGGCAATGCACGCGGAATGAAAAGACTACCATGCGCTCAGTGGCTGCTGGGAATTGAAGTCTCTGCCCTTTGTAGCTTCCATATTGTGTTACCGCAAAAACTGTAGCACCCCACACCTTCCCCAACCTTTATTCCTGACATTTATGGCAAAAGGTTGTTACATTTGTAGAACAAAATAAAGCCTAATAAAAAATAAAAAAAGAAGCGCTACGAGCAGTGAGGTTGGTGAAACTCCAGAATAGCTACGTCCTGGATCTGCTCACAGCAACGGAAGGAGGAGTTTGCGCAAAGATTGGGAGTTCTTGTTGCATGTTCATACCTGGTAATGACCATGACAACGGTATCCTGTGGGAAGCAGTATATCAGCTATCGGCATCTATTATTTATTGAGTGCCAGAAATTACATCCCAGGAAAAAGAAGGAAACAAGGAGAAGTGGGAGGTTGATATAGAGCGCTCCATCTTTGAGCGAGACTGATCACAAATGTGCACGAATTTGGCCAGAATGAAGGTGGACTTGGAACTCCTTTAAAGCCAACATAAAATTGTGTACAATGTACAATGGATGTCCAGGAGGATGTGGAAGAGTAAAATATTTATGTTTGATTTACGCAGGCATTGTAAAAAAAAGTGAGCAGTACAAGCAAACATATGTTCTGTGAAAGCTAAATTATTGATGCCTTCTGAGAGGAAACACTGCAGAGATTCAGTGTGGTTATGTGCACACAAGTATCAACAATGCCCCTGTTCTTTGACTAGGGGAAGTGACCTTCTCTGCACCTTTCAGATAATAAAAGGAAATGGATCTACCAAAGTTTTACATTGACCAAGAGAAAAAATTGAAAAACTGGAAATGTGATAGTAAAGTCAAAATGGTGGACTGGCTACAGTGCCTGATGTCCCTCCAAGGAAGAAGGTGTCTTACTTCACATATGCTGGAGGATTATGAACTGATTTGGGATATTTTCGTCTGATTATTGTGTGTACCTGCCTGATTAAAATTTTGTGGGTGAGTCTGTCTGTCATTCCTGCTGCTTCCCCTTCTCCTCTCAATTCCTTGTGAGGGTACAAATGCTTTATTTTTTAGAATAAGTGTCTGTTATTAGCAACTGTAGTTAGTAGAGAAACTTGTGAAAATCTTGAAATACCTTATAGCCAGAAAGTAGACCCCTAATATGCTGCTCAATGAAATTCATCCTTCTAAATTCAACCCTTGGGGAATGGACCTGTCATCACTTCCTCTCTGTCCTGGCTTGTCAGTCATGCTAATGAGACTTCACCAGCTTCGACTTCACATAGAGTGCACCTTTGTGGCTATCCAATTTTTTGAGGTGGCCGACGTGGTATGCCATGTTTTTCTTGCTCCCTCTCATTGCTTACCTATTCCACTCCAGCGTCCCTTTCTGATGCCAATGCCATGACCTACAGAACACGCCCCTTTTGGACTTCCTGGTCCTTGTCTCAAGGGGGCGTACACTCCCTGGTACTCCCAACATGGCCATCCACTGTGAAACACCTTCCTCGCTCTACGCGTTGGACGTAGCGTATTCTATTTATAGACCACGCTCTCGTGGCTCCGCGTGTCTCAATGCTATTGCGAAGTAGCGACCAGACGTGTGCTCCGTAGCTCGCGGTATTGTTTTCCTTGGTTCTTTCCCAGCCAACCCCATTCCTAGTCCCTTTCCTTCCTTTCTTGATTCCTGGACTCGTGTGCTGAGTAGCGCATTCTGTAAATTTCCTGGATTCCTGGATCTTTGCATTACGGAACTTTGAACACAAGCTTGAGTCAGAAGAGACTCATGCAGCCTTATTCAAGACCTGATCCGTCCGCAAGAATGCATCGACCAAGAAATCCAGCAAGGATCGAACTCAGGTGAGAAGGGGGGAACTCCTTGACAGTTTGAGACGCCACCCGACCGAACTCGATATGGACATGGAAGCGGCCGTCCAGGACCTGATGCGTGACATGCAAAAGCTATCAACCGAGGTGCAGAATCTAAAAGCGGAAAACGCCACTCTCAAACAATTACTTCTATCCCGTGAGTCTGCCACAAAAGAAAGTGTGTTGCTGGGGCGGCATAGTGGACAAATATGATGGGTCGGCAAAAACCCTTCGCGGATTCCTGGATTCATGTTTGGTCCACTTTACTTTTAAGCCCTACTACTTTTCGACTCCCAGGGCTAAGGTGGGGTTCATAATTTCCCACTTTTCAGGAAACGCCTTAACCTGGGCTGCGCCCCTCGTTAATTACGGCGATACTCTCCTAGATTACTATGATGGGTTCATACAAGCCCTTAAATCCATGTTTGACCGTCCAGAGTAGGTCTATAGTGCCCAGGAACGCCTGTTAGACTTTCAGCAAGGATCACAGGATATGCTCACCTATGTAACCTGATTCAAGCAATTAGTCAAGGAAGCTGATTGGTCCCCTGAGGCGAGTTTTACCCTTTTCAGGAGAGGACTGAATGAGGAGATTAAGGATGAGTTGGCCAGAGTGGCTCGCCCAAACTCATTCCAGGCACTAATGGAGCTTGCCATGCAAATAGATTTCCGTATCCAGGAAAGGAAGGCAGAGAAGAAGAAATCCAGAGGTAATCCTCCGAAAGTGTCCTTTGAGAGTACCACCAAGACGGACACAAACCCAGGCTCAGTATCTGAACCAGAACCCATGCAGATAGGAGCCTTCCGTGGACCTATATCCCCGCAAGAAAGGATGAAAAGGATTCATATGGGCTTGTGCATGTATTGTGCTTCAGACAAACACTTGGATAGGGAGTGTCCTCTAGCCCCTCCTCGGCGTTCGGGAAACGCCAGCTCCCGATCCTAGATGGAGCAGAGCTTTGGGAGAGAGATGTTTGCTCCACATCAATTCCATCCTTGAACTCTCCTGGACAAAACAATTTGGTGATACTACAGGCCTTCCTATCGCATTCCAAGAATAAGACCTATCCCATTTTGGCCTTGGTAGACTGCGGAGCTATGGGAATTTTCATTGATCAAGATTGGGTTGTTAATCATCATATTCCATACGAGACATGAAGCACCATGCAGCCGGTGGAAGCAATCGACAGAAGACCCCTCACTTCAGGACCCATAAGCCTGCAGTCAAAAGAGATCCAGCTTTCTATAAACCATCACCAAGAGCGGATTACATTCAACATCATTAAGTCAGCTCATTACCCCATGGTATTGGTTATGCCCTGGTTACAGAAGCACAATCCGTATATCAATTGGACAGCAGGATCACTATTCCTAGGCTCAGAGTTTTGTATGTCCCACTGTCTATTCCTGGATCCCTCCTCGACATCCCCTAAAGAACCACCAAGAGACCAGCAAACCCCACTCATGGTTTCCAAAATCATACAAGTCCCAGAGGCCTATCAGGGATATGCTGATGTATTTTCAACTGCCATAGTCCAAGCCTTACCCCCTCACAGACCTGAAGACTGTGCCATAGATACAGATCCCTCAGCAGTGATTCCCTTTGGCAGAATGTTTATCCTTTCCAAACCTAAGAAAAAGGCCCTCCGAGAATACCTGGATACCAACCTTGAAAACGGCACCATAAGACCCTCGAAATCTCCAGCAGGCGCTTTGTTGTTCTTTGTTCCTAAGAAGGACACCAAGGAACTCAGACCGTGCCTCGACTATCGTGTCTTAAATCAATGAACCCTCAAAGATCGGTACCCACTGCCCCTGATCTCGGATATCCTGGAAGCTGTGAGAGGCGCCGTAATATTCACAAAGTTGGATCTCCGGGGTGCCTATCATTTGATCCGTGTCCGGGAAGGAGACAAATGAAAAACAGCCTTTAGAACACCCTTTGGTCACTATGAATATCTAGTCATGCCCTTTGGACTAGCTAATGCCCCCGCAGTTTTTCAACATTTTATGGATAGGGTGTTTTCTGACATGTTATTCCTCTTCGTCATTATTTATCTGGACGACACATTGATCTTTTCCAAGGATCCTCTAAAGCATGAAGAACATGTAAAGGCACTATTACAACGACTCCGTCAACACAAACTTTTAGCCAAACTCGAAAAATGCTTGTTTCACGTTACTTCTGTTCACTACCTAGGATTCATCCTTAGCACAGAAAGAATTGGTATGGACCCTTCAAAGGTAAAGGCCATACTGGCATGGCCCGCTCCCACGTCCGTGAAACAAGTTCAATCCTTCCTGGGGCTTGCCAACTTTTACCGGAAGTTCATATCTACCTTTTCCGAGATCGTTCAGCCGATCGTTGCTCTCTTGAAGAAAGACACCCCCTTCATCTGGTCTACACCGCAAGATAAGGCATTCCAACGTTTAAAGACAGAGTTCACGCAAGCCCCCATCTTGGCCCAACCCGACATAAATCGACCATTCCTGGTGGAAACGGATAACTCCAACTACACCATAGGAGCGTTCTTGAAGCAGGAACTTGAGGATAAACTGGAACACCCCATTGCTTACCTTTCACGAACCCTGACTCCCAGTGAGACACATTACTCCGTCCTGGAAAAGGAATTGTTAGCCATCCGCCAAGCCTTCACTGAATGGTGACATCTACTTCTGGGTGCTAGATATCCAGTTCAGGTCCGCACGGACCATCGGAATCTTCAAATTCTACAGTCATTGGAGTGTAGGAACAGTCGTCATGCGCGTTGGGCCTACTTCTTTGCCCAGTACCAGTTCCACATCACTCATGTTCCAGGATCACAAAACCTGATTGCTGATGCCTTATCTCGACATCCTGACTATGTAGCTACTGAAGATAGGGCCTAGCCTAAGATGTTTCCCCACACGATCTTTGTAGCTCAAGCAGTCAATCTCCTGGAAGAAATTCGAGTGCAAACCCAATCCTCTGATCTCTGGAAGGATATTTCAAGGAAAAATCAATGGAACCTAAGAGTTAAGGAAGGATATTTATTCAAGGACAATGCACTGGTCATTCCTACACAGAAATTACAACAAAGAATAATAAACCTCTGTCATGATACCCTTCACTCCGGACATCGTGGCATAACCAACACCCTCCGTCTCATACAAAGACAGTTTTGGTGGCCTGGAATGAAGTCCAACGTACAGCAGTACATCAAAGCTTGTACTATCTGTAGTCAAAACAAACATGATAACAGGAGACCGGCTGGTCTTCTACTGCAACCTACACTGCCAACTAGGCCATGGGAATTCATTGCTACAGACTTCATTGTGGAATTACCACCTTCCCGAGGATACACGACCATCATGGTTACCATAGACTTGTTCACTCATATGGCTCATTTTACACCCCTGTGTAAGCTACCATCCTCGTCCGAGCTTGCTGGAATCTTCCTGGAACACATATTCCGTTTGCATGGACTTCCTTCCAAGATCATATCTGATCGAGGACCTCAATACGTCTCTCAATTCTGGAAACATCTCTGTCGCATTTTGGGAATCCAACGCGCCCTCTCATCTGGTTATCATCCCCAAACCAACAGGGCCATAGAACGTGCAAATCAGACCCTGGAGCAGTATCTTCGATGTTTCACCACCAAGGTTCAGGATGACTGGTCGCTCCTGATACCTGTGGCTGAATTCGCCTACAACAATTTTGATCATTCAGCACTTAAGACCAGTCCCTTTTATTGTAGCCAAGGTTTCCATCCATCGGTTCTACCCTCTGTTCTCCCTCATCCTACACCAGTACCTACTGTTGACTCCTGGATAGAAACCCTCATCAACGTACACCATGAGGCCAAAGAAAACTTAGAGAAGGCCAGAACACAGACTAAGAGGTATGTGGATTCCAAAAGAAGACCAAGCCCTTCTTATGCAATTGGTGATCAAGTCTGGTTGTCCTCGAAATTACTACCCCGACATCTACGGCCAAACAAGTTGGCTCCTCGGTGCTATGGTCCATTTCCCATCAAGGAAATTATCAATCCAGTTTCATACCGGATCAGACTACCAGACTCCTGGAAGAAAATTCACCCAGTATTTCACACATCCTTATTAAAACCCTACGCCCAATCCTCCCTGAAATCCTGCCGACCTCCTCCTCTGCTGGTCGACAACCAATTGGAATATGAAGTATCCTGAATATGTGACTCCAGGTATAAACGGGGTCAGCTTCAATACCTGGTTGAATGGAAAGGATATCCTCCTAGTGAAAGAACCTGGGAACCACTTTCTAATCTCAAGGCCCCTCGACTGCTCAGAGAATTTCACCTTATACACCCGGGCAAACCTGGAGGAACGGGTCTTCGGAGGAGGCATGCTGTCATGACCTACAGAACACGCCCCTTTTGGACTTCCTGCTCCTTGTCTCAACGGGGCTTACACTCCCTTGTCCCAACATGGCCATCCACTGTGAAACACCTTCCTCGCTCTACACGTTGGACGTAGCGTATTCTATTTATAGACCACGCCTCCCGCGGCTCTGCGTGTCTCAATGCTATTGCGAAGTAGCGACCAGACGTGTGCTCCGTAGCTCGTGGTATTGTTTTCCTTGGTTCTTTCCCAGCCAACCCCATTCCTAGTCCCTTTCCTTCCTTTCTTGATTCCTGGACTCGTGTGCTGAGTAGCGCACTCTGTAAATTTCCCGGATTCCTGGATCTTTGCATCCCGGAACTTTGAACGCACGCTGAAGTCGGAAGAGACTCGTGCAGCCTTATTCAAGACCCGATCCGTCCGCAAGAAGGCATCAACCAAGAAATCCAGCAAGGATCGAACTTAGGTGAGAAGGGGGGATCTCCTTGACAGCCAATCAATTCCCCACCAGTACATCTGTCTAGACTTGTCAGCTATGCATGAACCACCATGGTAGTCTAGTTTAGGCTCCATTCTCTTCCACCATTGCAGGAAAGCCCCTCCACCACTCTGAGACCTCTGGCCTCCTAAGGAGCTTGTGTCATGGTTACCTGCACAATTGACGTCTGCCATAGTTAACCTGCATATCTGCCTTCTCACTCACAAGTCCACCTTCCCACTCCTCCCTTATCTATTATGCTCCCCTCTTACCTAGCTCCCATGGTCTGTTGAGACATTGATATCAGTGTGTTTATATTGTCATGCATTTGCATCAGTTTTGCTTGTATTCTGGGAAACAAGCTAAAGTGTACACAGACGTGGTACAATGGGATATAATTAACTTTATTATTTTAAGAAAGTAGATATTTTCAAAGGGGATATGAATTCTGTATCTGCCAACTCTCCGCTTCCTCCGTCTTCTCAAACCATCCTCTTCTCCTCCTCCCTCCTTCCATTCTCGGATCGAACCACTCTTCTTCGTTCTACACAAGCCTACTCATCCTCCTTCCTTCACACGAACACCCCTTCTGGTTTACTCCACTATGCAGCATAGCCAACTGAGTGTCTTGGTCTTCGATAGCTTCTCCCGAACCTCGATGTGGTTGCTGAAGTAGCTGCTGAAGTATCTGAATATTCTGACAAGGAAAATCTAAAGTGGTCTCTGTTCATTTCCTCAAACTTTCTCCCTTCACCATTCCCCGTCAAAACCATAACCCTTTTATTGTTCCACACTCTATCATCTCTACCATCCTTTGTTCTCACAGCATTTTTTAACACTTCCACAACTTCAATTGGTTTGGACCACTGACACTCATTGTCCCTCAGGAACATCAGTAATTTGATCCTAAGTCAGTATCCAACCTGTGGAACCTTTGCTTTCTTGAAATGCCTGTTATCTTGCTGTGTCTTATTGTTTAATTGCTTCCTCCTAATGTTATCCTCCACCGCATCCAGCTCCACTTCCATACCAGTCACATCACTGATCCAACCCGGAAATAGTTTGGTGCTGGCCTCCCCCCACCCCGCTAAGTTCAAAAGGGGACACCCCAGTTGTGCTCTGTGGCGTGAACCTATGAGCCATGACCGTCCTCTTCACAACTTCCTTCCAATCTCTCCCATTGGACCATGCCCACCTAATCGCTTCCTTTATCACTCTGTTGTACCGCTCTACAGTCCCATTCGTCTGGGGGTGATATATGGCACTAGTTTTGCGTGTAATGGATCTTTCTCTCAGGTACTCTTCCATTTCCCTTGATTTAAATTGTGATCCATTATCTGTCAACATTTCTTGTAGGTAACCCTCACGACCACACAGCTCTTCCAAAAATTCAATCACTCTTCTGGTCGTTACATTCGGAGTCATCATCAACTCTGCCCATCTAGTCAACACATCAATAACAACAATACAAAAGGTCTGACAGCCCCCACTCCACACAGGCCCCAGTATATCAATAGGTATCTTTTTCCAGGGTCTCTCAGGTATGTCTGTCAGAGCTCTTGGTTACTTCTCACTCATGTACACTTTATCGCAGTTAATGCAAAGGATACCGTTTCTGACGCTTCTTTCAATATGCACTTCACATCCTGTCCAACAATAGGTAGTCCTTATTCTGTGTTTTCACAATTCCTTGATGACCTTCATGTCCAAGATGAATCACCTTTCCCCTGATTCCTTCAGGCAGCACCAACTTTCTGCTCTCATTAGATAGCCATCTTGAATACATAGTTCATCCCTCAACTTCCATAAACCTTCTATTCATGCTTCTCATATTTCTTTCCATTTAATTCACCTTTTTCTAGGCCTTTGACAATTAACATCATTTTAACTTATTTTGCCATTTCTTCACACCACTCTTGCTTGGATATTGAAGATTCATATATCTCAAAAATCATCTCCTGTTCTTCCTCATCATCCTTGGAGTCCTCATTGTTTGTCATCCTTGACAGGCAAACTGCTACATAGTTTCTCACTCCCGGAATATATGTTATTATAAAGTCAAATTCTTGTAACCTGGATACCCATCTTCTGATCCTGCCTATTTTGTATAGGCCCTTAGTTGAGAATACTTTTGTGATCTGTATGTAGTTAAAATCTGATTCCCCATACAAAGCTTCTGAACTTGTCTGCAGCCCACCTGATGGCAAGAGCTTCTTTTTCTATTGGTGCATATCTCTTTTCTGCTCCTTTAAGTGAACAAGGCGCAAATGCTATTATGTACTCTTTCCCTTCATGAATCTGTCAAAACAGCTCCTAATCCTGCATTACTTGCATCTGTTGTGATCACTGTATGTCTCCCTCTCTCATAATTTCATAATGCTGGTGCTGTCATCAAAGCCTTTTTTATATATTGAAATTCATCCTCACATCCTTCATCCCAAGTGAATTTCTTGTTCATTTTCATCATCCTCCTCAAAGTAACTGTGTGATCTGCAAGTCCTTGTATGAACTTAGAGTACTACTCGGCCATACATTAAAAAGTTCCTGTCCTGTTCCTTGTGGATCAGCGTGACCATGTGTTCTATTGCACTTGCTAGATCCTTCTTTGGTGTGATCACTTCTTTCAATATTACATGTCCCAAGTTTTCAATTTCCTTCCTATTGATTTTAGATGTTTCTCTGCTGAGCGTCATTCCTACATCATGCAGTTTCTTGAACACCCTCTCTAATCTTCTGTTGTGTTCTTCCTCTTTGTCGGCATATATTAAGATATCATCCTGGAAGAAAATGACGCCTTCCTCTCCATCAAAAATCTGATACATTATTTTCTGAAATACCGAAGCTGCCGATATTCATCCAAACGGAATACTGCGATATTGGAACAGACCTTCTAGTGTGATGAAAGCAGTAAGATGCCTTGACTCTTTGTGCAGTTTTAATTGATGGTAGGCAGCAGTAAGATCAAGTGTCGAAAATACTTTCCAGATAACAGGGGCTAGGACATCAAAGCTTGTCCCCCTGTATCTAGCAAGCCTGAATCTTGGCTGAGCAGGTTTTGCCTGGTCCTGTGACCTAAGGGTGCGTGAAGGCAAGTAGGGCTTCAGAAGCTATGTAAAATAGAAGGAAGCCTCGTGGGCCAGGCATTTGTAGGTTAGAGTCAGGATCTTATGAGAGACACGTTGCCTCACAGGCAATCAGTTCAATTCTCTTCTTGCCTGAGAGATATGATGCCATCTAGGGAGACCTAGAACTGCTGTTACTGCCCCATTTTAGATCACTTGAAGAGCAGAGAAGTTTGCTTGAGCAGTGCCAGCCAGCAAACTATTGCAGTAGTCAAGGCGTGAGTTCACTAGAGCTGAGGCCAGCAAGGACATATTTTTCTGTGAGAGAAAGGGGTGAATATGGCTGAGCAATTTATTAATGAGACCACAAAATGCCTGCGTCTTGGCGAAGTGCTGCCTCATGGTTAGTTCAGCATCCAACGTAACACACAGAGGTTTCAAGCTCTTGGCGACCGGGATGGTGGTGTTGGCAATGGAGAAGCTAGCATAATTTGGGGCCTGTTTCTTTAACATGTGGCTAGAGGCAGTAATGAGAAGCTCAGTTTTCTCTGCATTGAGGGCTAGGGAGTTTGCTACCATGCAGGACTGAATGGCGCAGTATATGTTGTTAATGGCCTGGGAGTAGGTACCTAAGACTTTTAGGATGACCTGGGTGCCATCTGTGCAGTTAGTATACAGGACACCCAGGTCATCAAGAATTGCCAACAGTGGCAAGATGTCAATGTTAAACAAAGTGGGTGATTAAGGAGGAACCTTGTGGTACCCCGCAAGTAACTAATGTAGGTGAGTAGAAAGCATCATCTCTGGCAACTCTTGCAGTGCGGGGGTCCAGAAAGGAGGCCACCCAGTCCGTTGCTGTCCTGGAACATTCTACCAAGTATTGTAACCTGGTCGCCAGGAGATCGTGGTCGACCAGGTTAAATGCGGCGGAGAGGTCCAACAACATAACAAGGGCTAAATGGCACTTGATCAATGATGGTAGAGAGATTCGATTTAAGGTCACGCATGGCGGTCTCTGTGCCATGTTGAGCTCTGACGCCTGATTGCCAGGACCCAGTATGCCGTTTTCCTCAATTTATTTCTGAAATTGCAGATATGCAACCCGGTCCATGATTTTAAGGAGGAAGGGCACATTTGAAATTGGGCAGTAATTATTTGCCAGAAGGGGATCAAGATTATCCTTTTTAAGTAGAGGGGTGATCCATCCTTCTTACAGATGGATGGGGACACAACTTTCAGTGAAGGACTGATTGATCAATTTGGTCACCCAAGGGCCTAAGATATCAAGGCAGCTGACCAAAAGCCTTGAGGGTCAAGAGTCACGCTTACATGCAGTGGGCTTCATGCTGGTTATGATCAGTGCGATTTCAGCCACGGAGTTTTAGCAGTGGGGAATGGAGCGTGTCCTATGCTTTCAGAGGGACCCCTCGGAACACCGGACTGATCTCTTTGAGCTGTTACAGATTGCCGATGTGAGGTGACCTTCACAGAAAAGGTGTCATGAATTGTTTGGCACCAGGCAGAGCCCTTTTGCAGTGTGGTTTTGATATGAGGTTTGCTCTTAAATTCCCTCAGAACGGCGACTAGTTCCCTTGAGCTTGATTTGGCCTGCAGGATTCTCTTGTCGTAATGACATGATTTGGCAGGCATGACAGTGGCCATGAAGTTCTTCACTGCCAGTTTATAAGAGGCTAACGTCACTGCGGAAGACTGTTTACGGCAGGCTCGTTCGGCGGACCGCTTGCGATGTCTAAGGGTCAGAATGTCATCACTGAACCAACTTTGGTTCAGTGTTTCAGGTTTCACCCATCTGGTAATGGGGGGCACTATGGCTTCCATGACCAAGCTAAGTGTGTTAGTAAGGTGGAGAGCAAGGTTGGAAGCATTGTTAAAGTCCTTGAGACAGCCCATCTTAAGACCTAAGAGCATGGGATAGTTTCACAGCAATAAGATTTTTTAGATTTCTGGTCTTAATAGATTGTCTTGGCACAGCATTTATTCTGGGAGGCGCGACACCGGGAGATTAACAAGAAAGTTCAAAAGATAGTGATCTGACCAGGGACACGGGGAAATGCAAGGTGCAGATGTAGAGACCTGATGCAACAAGATCCAATCTAGTGTATGACCCCCTGAATGAGTAGGTCTATTGACATGTTGGGTGAACCCTAAAGCATTAAGAGTGGCCAGAACCACCCGTGCAGCTTTGTCTGTGGCCACATTAGCCCAAAGGTTAAAATCCACTAATAGGATGGTTGGTGTGTTCACATTAGTGTTTTTTTTAGGTAAATGATGTCTTTCAGGAATCACACACTTAATTCATTCTTTTAAATCAATACATACTCTTACTTATCCTGAACTCTTCCTCACCACTACTAACAGGGACACCCATTCCCATGCATCAATCCTTTTCATTATTCCTTGTTCAAATTTTTTCCAAATTTCTTAGTTCCAATTTCACCTCATCTGTAATGCATCGCCCGTGGAAGATCTGGAGTCACTGGAGACGTGCCTAGTCGGGCGACTGGGAACGCCTTTCGCGGTCTATGCTTCTCCCAATATGGCCGCCCGCACGTATTTACGTGGGACGCACCGAGGCTTCGGTGCGTTGTATTCTGTTCACCTTGTTATTACTCAACGCTAGTTTTTTCGAGCCTTCGTGCTATTCTGTAATACTTTCAGTTTCCTGTATTTCTATTCAGTTGTTCATTTCCCACCGCGGTTTCCGTTTTAATGGGTTTATTTTCTGGCGGTTTGTCTCTGTTAAAGTGCACTGAGAGGTAAGCCCTACACCTCTGTCTATCTCCCTCCGTTTCTCTCCGTGTCCTGGCTCTTCCTGTCTTGATCTCTCCTTTCCTTCCTATCTCTCCCTCTCTCTTTCAATCTCTCGCTCTTTCCTTTGCCTTACCTTCGTGCTCTTCTGTCCGAACATCGGACGCCTGCGAGTGCTCTTCTGTCCGGCTATCGGACGCCTGCGAGTGCTCTTCTGTCCGGCCATCGGACGCCTGCGAGTGCTCTTCTGTCCGGCTATCGGACGCCTGCGAGTGCTCTTCTGTCCGGCTATCGGACGCCTGCGAGTGCTTCTGTCCAGCCTCCGGATGCCTGCGAGCTCCACAGTCAAGTTGCATTTCCTTTTGGATTGCCGTTTCCTCTCATCTCTATTTCCTTACCTTCATCACCGGTAACAGGAGTTGGACTTCTAAAGGACTCCTCTTCAGGTTACTAGGAACAGTGTGTTCAGTTTCATTGGACTATTTATACTACGAATTCACTGCTTGAAGCCTACAGAAGGACTCATCTCAACAGGGTTTTTTCTAGCCTAACGGCTTTTTCCCTGACATTGGAGACTGACTCCCGGGGGGCTCCTGGGGCTTAGTTCCCCATCTGGTCATGGTGGCCTCTGGGGAGTCACGTCCGTATCTGCATCAAAAGAAGAGCAAGGAACTCAGAAAGCCTAGATGAAAGGACTCCACCAGAGATTCAGGTGAGGAGGAGTTGGAAAAGAGGGATCCAAAGGTTCAAAGTCTAACAGTATACAACGCTCAAAAAGTAAGACCATGGCTACTCCTGAACAAGTCCTGTAGATGTTCAATGCTATCCAGGCTTTGCGGGTCGACATGCAGAACGTACAAGCAGAGAACCAGACCCTTCGGCAACAGGTGGCTACCACAGACGAAGGAAGAGGTGAATTACCCCGATGCCTTTTTCCATGAACAAGTATGATGGCAATCCCAACGGAATGAAGGAGTTCCTCAATGCCTGCACTGTCTACTTCTCATTCAGGAGGAAGAACTTCGAGTCCGGAAGGTCTCGGGTTGGTTTTCTAATCTCCAATCTGACGGGAAGTGCCTTGAAATGGGCTACCCCCCTTGTTACTTCTGAAGATCCCTCGGTGAACGACTATGATTTGTTCGTTCGTGACTTTAAGACTAGGTTCGAAAGACCCGAAGTCCAGTACTCAACATATGAAGCACTACTGGATGCCAAGCAAGGCAACCAAAACGTCCAATCGTATATCTCACACTTTCAGGAATTGGCTGCATTGGCAGGGTGGCCTGATACTGCTCAGCAAACTATTTTCAATCGAGGATTGCACGACTAGATAAAGGACGAGTTGGCACGAGTGGCGAGACCAGACACCTTTTCTGAATTAACAACCTTGGTCCTCCGGATCGAATTCCGTTTTAATGAAAGACGAAACGAGAGGAAGAAGGGCCGAGGACTTCCATGGAACAACCAGACGGCTCCCCAGGCCAAGGATCGTCCTTTCCCCGAGGAACCAATGCAAATAGGTGCCACAAGAGGCCCTTTGTCCGTTAATGAAAGAAGACGCAGAAAGGAACTTAATCTTTGTATGTATTGTGGTTCATCGGAACACCAGTTGAAGGACTGCACTGAGATCCCATCTCGGCGTTCTGGAAACGCATTGCCCCGAATCTATGCAAGGGAGACTACGGGGAAGTTGGCACAAACCCTTGCAACACCACTAAAGCAGGAGAAGACAACCAATTGATGATACTCCAGGCGTCCCTAAGCCCGTCTGCTGGTTCCTCTATTCCAGTGTTGGCTATGCTGGAATGCGGGGCGGCGGACAATTTTATTGACTCTTCTTGGGCACAGAACAAAGGCATTCCACTCAGATCCAAGAGCAGAACCATTCCAGTGGAAGGAGTTGACGGACGCCCTTTGTCTTCAGGTCCAGTAACCATGGAAACGTTACCCCTACAGGTCGTTATGGAAGAACACACAGAAGTGATCATCTTTGATGTCATCAAGGCAGCACACTTTCCGGTTATACTTGGAATCTCCTGGTTAAGACAGCACAACCCAGATATCGACTGGAGCGCTAATCGCTTGACTTTTAACTCAGACTATTGCGGCAAGAACTGCATTAAGGAACATCGGGTAGTGGTCTCTGGCTTCCCTACAAACCAGTCAGCCGTTTCCATATCTGCTATACCTACCCAATACAAGGAATACGAACAAGTCTTCAAGGATGTGGTGTCTAAACTCCTCCCACCTCACCGTCCCGAAGATTGCAGAATTGACCTCAAGGAAGAAGTACCTCTGCCCTTTGGTAGAATGTATCCACTGTCACAACAAGAGTGGTCAGTCCTGAAGGAGTATTTGGATTCGAATCTCGAGAATGGCTTGATAAGGAAGTCACGGTCTTCCGGAGGGGCATCTCTATTTTGCGTTGCCAAGAAAGGAACCACAGAGTTGCACCCTTTCATTGATTACAGGGAATTAAACAGGATTACGGTACGTGACCGTTATCCCATGCCCCTCATAAGAGACATCATCGAAGCAGTAAAGAACTCTCAGGTCTTCACTAAGATCGATCTACGTGGGGCTTATCATCTTCTCAGAATCTATCCAGGGGATGAGTGGAAGACTGCTTTTCGAACACCGTTGGGGTTGTTCGAATATTGCGTGATGCCGTTTGGACTAATCAACGCCCCAGCGGTGTTCCAAAGGTTTATGGACCATGTTTTTTCCGACATGCTGGGTACTTCCGTTGTGGTATACCTAGATGACATTTTGATATATTCACAACTCTCCAGGATCATCGGAACCAAGTGAAGGAGGTGTTAAGAAGGCTACAGGAGAACCATTTGTACGCCAAGGCTGAGAAATGCACTTTTGAGGCTACCGAAGTGCCATACCTTGGGTTTATCCTGTCCTCCAAAGGTATCCGGATGGATCCCCGATAAGATAAAGGCCATACTCAGATGGCCAGAACCTACCTCCATAAAGGAGATCCAACAATTTCTTGGTCTGGCGAATTTCTATAGCCGCTTCATTCCAAATTTCTCTGAGATGGTTCTCCCTCTGACTTTACTCCTTAAGAAGGACAGCATCTTTGATTGGAACCTGGCAGCCCAGTCCGCCTTTTCTGAACTGAAAAGACTATTCACTACGGCTCCGGTGCTTATACAACCGGACCAGTCTAAACCATTCATAGTGGAGACTGATGCCTCAGGTGGAGCCATAGGAGAAGTTCTACTTCAAGAAGATGACGAAGGTGCAGAACGTCCTATAGCCTATTATTCACGCACTCTGACGGCTAGTGAAAGGAACTATTCCGTACTCGAGCGTGAACTACTGGCTATGCGACGAGCATGCGAAGAGTGGAGGCACTTGCTTCAAGGAGCATCTCAGCCATTCCTTATTCGCACGGACCACAGAAATCTGCGGGTTCTCCAACAGATGGAATGCCGGAACGCACGTCATGCCAGATGGGCTTATTACTTTTCGAATTTTGACTTTCTCATCTCCTACATCCCAGGTACCCAGAATGGGGTAGCAGATGCTCTTTCTCGAAGCTGGGCCAACACAGAACTAGAGATCGGATCTACACCTACTGTAAGGGATAGAATACTACCTAACCCTAAGATCATAACCACCATCAACAGCTTTTTGCAGAATGTGCAGTGTGCATATAAGACCTTGTCTAGATGTCTAGACGAGAGCTCTTGTCTATGGGTCTCCAAGAAAGAGAAGGATTGTGGTTTCTTGAATCAGCCCTCTTGCTTCCAACAAAGGTCCTCCAGGAGCAAGCCCTTCATCTCTGTCATGACCTACCCTTGGCCGGTCACAAGGGGCAAAAAGCCACCTTTGAATTACTTACTAGAAGTTTTTGGTGGCCTTCTGTACGGATCGACGTCAACACATACGTCAGATCATGTTCAGTTTGTGTAAGTTCCAAGGTCTCTAGGCAAATGCCGCTCGGCTTGTTGCAGCAAGCAGACTTACCTTCTCGTCCTTGGGAGAATTTGTCGATGGACTTTATAGTTGAATTATCTCCCTCTCAGGGAAAGACAGCTATAATGGTCACTGTCGATTCCTTTTCCAAACTGGCTCATTTTTCCCCCCTTGTTGGGGTACCTTCTGCCACTGAGACTGCCTCTGTGTTTCTCCGGCACATAGTGAAGCTCCATGGACTACCCCGTGTCATCATTTCCGACCGAGGAGTACAATTCACCTCAAGGTTTTGGTCCATTTTGTGCAAAGAGCTGGGAATTCACAGGGCATTATCTTCGGGATATCACCCCCAGTCTAATGGACAAACAGAATGACTTAATGCCACTCCGGAAGAATACCTGAGGTGCTTCTGCAATAAGGAACAAGACAATTGGGCATCTATGTTGTCTATGGCAGAATTCACGTACAACAACACCGTTCACACTGCTATTGGTATGAGTCCATTTCACTGCACCTATGGGTACCACCCCCACTCTCTACCGACACTACCTCCTGGCGGTAACAAGGCACCGGCGGTGGACGAGCTTGTCTCCAGGATTCAACGGATTCATAAAACAGCTCTGCAAACTTTGGAGGAAAGTCGTAAGACATACAAGAAGTATGCTGATGCAAAAAGAAGACCTAACCCTCAATGGAATCCTGACTCAATGGTCTGGCTGTCCACCCGATATTTACCTCGTTAGGCACGAATGGGCAAGTTCTCACCTAGATATATAGGTCCATACAAGATTGAGGCCAAGATAAATCCCGTTGCCTACAAATTGAAGTTACCTCCTCAGTTCAAGAGAGTACATCCGGTCTTCCATTCTTCTCTTCTTAAGGGTCATGTGGAAGACCCCTACCGGAGGTCTATCAAGAAGACACAGGGAGATGTACCAGAGGAAACCCAGGAATACGAGGTTGCTAGACTGGTGGAATCCCGTTATCAACAAGGAACCTTACAGTACCTAGTACACTGGAAGGGTTATCCCAGTTCTGAAAGGACCTGGGAGCCCAAGGCTCATATCAGTGCAGCAAGGCTGGTTCAGAGGTTCCACAGATTGTATCCATGTAAACAAGGTGGCACCGGTCATAGAAGGGGGCATACTGTAATGCATCGCCCGTGGAAGATCTGGAGTCGCTGGAGACGTGCCTAGTCGGGCGACTGGGAACGCCTTTAGCGGTCTATGCTTCTCCCAATATGGCCGCCGGCACGTATTTTACATGGGACGCACAGAGGCTTCGGTGCGTTGTATCTTTTTACCTTGTTATTACTCAACGCTAGTTTTTTCGAGCCTTCGTGCTATTCTGTGATACTTTCAGTTTCCTGTATTTCTATTCAGTTGTTCTTTTCCCACCGCGGTTTCTGTCTTAATGGGTTTATTTTCTGGCGGTTTGTCTCTGTTAAAGTGCACTGAGAGGTAAGCCCTACACCTCTGTCTATCTCCCCTCGGTTTCTCTCCGTGTCCTGGCTCTTCCTGCCTTCATCTCTCCTTTCCTTCCTATCTCTCCCTCTCTCTTTCAATCTCTCGCTCTTTCCTTTGCCTTACCTTCGTGCTCTTCTGTCCGGCCATCGGACACCTGCGAGTGCTCTTCTGTCCGGCTATCGGACGCCTGCGAGTGCTCTTCTGTCCGGCCATCGGACGCCTGCGAGTGCTCTTCTGTCCGGCTATCGGACGCCTGCAAGTGCTCTTCTGTCCGGCTATCGGACACCTGCGAGTGCTCTTCTGTCCAGCTATCGGATGCCTGCGAGTGCTTCTGTCCAGCCTCCGGACGCCTGCGAGCTCCACAGTCAAGTTGCATTTTCTTTTGGATTGCTGTTTCCTCTCATCTCTATTTCCTTACCTTCATCACCGGTAACAGGAGTTGGACTTCTAAAGGACTCCTCTTCAGGATACTAGGAACAGTGTGTTCAGTTTCATGGGACTATTTATACTACGAATTCACTGCTTGAAGCCTACGGAAGGACTCATCTCAACAGGGTTTTTTCTAGCCTAACAGCTTTTTCCCTGAAATTGGTGATTGACTCCCGGGGGGCTCCCAGGGGTTGGTTCCCCATCCGGTCACGGTGGCCTCTGGGGAGTCACGTCCGTATCTGCATCAAAAGAAGAGCAAGGAACTCAGAAAGCCTAGACGAAAGGACTCCACCGGAGATTCAGGTGAGGAGGAGTTGGAAAAGAGGGGATCCAAAGGTTCAAAGTCTCACATCATCTCTCATGGATATCGCTCTTTCCTTTGCCTTACCTTCGTGCTCTTCTGTCCGGCCATCGGACACCTGCGAGTGCTCTTCTGTCCGGCTATCGGACGCCTGCGAGTGCTCTTCTGTCCGGCCATCGGACGCCTGCGAGTGCTCTTCTGTCCGGCTATCGGACGCCTGCAAGTGCTCTTCTGTCCGGCTATCGGACACCTGCGAGTGCTCTTCTGTCCAGCTATCGGATGCCTGCGAGTGCTTCTGTCCAGCCTCCGGACGCCTGCGAGCTCCACAGTCAAGTTGCATTTTCTTTTGGATTGCTGTTTCCTCTCATCTCTATTTCCTTACCTTCATCACCGGTAACAGGAGTTGGACTTCTAAAGGACTCCTCTTCAGGATACTAGGAACAGTGTGTTCAGTTTCATTGGACTATTTATACTACGAATTCACTGCTTGAAGCCTACGGAAGGACTCATCTCAACAGGGTTTTTTCTAGCCTAACAGCTTTTTCCCTGAAATTGGTGATTGACTCCCGGGGGGCTCCCGGGGCTTGGTTCCCCATCCGGTCACGGTGGCCTCTGGGGAGTCACGTCCGTATCTGCATCAAAAGAAGAGCAAGGAACTCAGAAAGCCTAGACGAAAGGACTCCACCGGAGATTCAGGTGAGGAGGAGTTGGAAAAGAGGGGATCCAAAGGTTCAAAGTCTCACATCATCTCTCATGGATATCGGAACACCCCGTAGTTTCTGTGCCACTGGTTTGTACTCTTTTTTTCAGCGCAATGCAATGTGTGAATCCTTTCACACTGCCAATCTCATCTCTAAATATTTCACTTTGTATCTTTCCTTTTGTTTATTTCTGGATATTCAATTATGAAAACTGATTCTGCTCCATTAGGGTCTATGCGTACTCTTAGCAGCCTTTGATGTGTCCAGCTACGTAGAAGAGATGCTCCTTTCATTGAGATGTATATGCATCCTTCAGCCTGTCTGTCTTTGAACCCTAAAGTTGCCTTGAACCATCCATTTGATCGATTTTTGCGCCACCATAGGCTCTCGGCTTAAGTCGACTTCATGTAGATACTTCGGTCTGAATTTCCTCCACACTACTTCTGGAATAAATGTGTATTTGGCTCCTGAATCTACCATCCCGATTATCGGGTTGTCATTAACTAGAATGGTGGTCTTGGGCTATCAAACTCTTCATCTTCGCCTCCTACTGCTGACACACGTTCTTCACCATCATCACCATCTTCATTTCTGATCCAATTCATGTTACTGCCTTTATTCCTGCATCATCTAGCTAGGTGTCCTTTTCCATTACAGTTTCTGCACATTATTCTTAAAGCAGGACAATTCAGATTATTAGCCCAGCGGGATGGACCATCACATCTGTAGCATGTTCTCGATGTAGTCCATTCCCTTCCTCGTTGTTCACCTCGACCACATCGAAATTCTGTGCTGTGGCCTTGGCCCCTCTCTTTATTCATTGTTTCTCTAGTATCTGTGTTCTCCCAGTTATTTCTGTTGACTCTGGGTTCTCTATTATCGCCGTTACTTATCCTTCTCATGTTCTGGTTACTAACACTCATAATCGCTTCTTCACTGGATGATTGCAGTGAATTAACAGAGGTTGTTTTAACTGTGATCTCCTTTACTCTGCTTTCTAAAGTCTTCACACACTTCTCAGTGTGTTCAACCTCCTTAGCTATTTGTAGGACCATCTCTAAAGGTGGTTCATACTCGGGCCACAGTTTCTCTCGTACTTTGCTACTATTTAATTCTAGCATAAATTGGTCTCTCAATCTTTCTTCCAATTGTTTACTGAATGTATATGTCCTCGATAACTTCCTAAGGGCTGTGATGTATTGTTCAACACTTTCCCCTTCCTCCTGTATCCTCTTCCCGAACTTATATTGTTCTAAAATTGTACCTTGTTTTTTCTCATAGGGTTAGTTCATCTTTAGTATTGATTTCTCATATTCATTCATATCCCCACACTCCTCAACCATCAGATCAGGTAGTTCTTCAAATTTCTCTTGACCAGTTTGCCCTAAACAATGAAGAAATAAAAATTTGTTTCTTTCCACACTGTAATTTGTGCCACATACTACATTGGCATAGTGCTTGAATGTTTTCAGCCATCTTTTCCATGACAATGCGGGTTCTCTGACTTCAGGTAAGAACATTGCAGGTGGAGGGACACTGTGCATAAACATGTCTCCTGCTCCTCTTAGATTGTCGGTTCTGGTGTAATTACAGAGGCATAGGTGCACTTTAGGTGCTAGGTTGTATGTATTTTATTTTTAATTGAGTTTCTTCACATGGCCTGGATGTGCTCTCTTGTACCTGCATAGGAGTTTATATGTAGATTCCCTCTCTTTCTATAATTCGTAGTTTCTTGTTTATTCCTTTTTTTTCAAACACAAAGAAATAAGAGAAATGGGCAGAGGAAAGGGATCCTTTCCCTATACGAGTGCCGTTGAAGTGCCTGGCCCTTCAAAATGGCTGCACGCTGCAGAAGCAATCTCACGTTCTAAGGTGCTTTCTTCTAATACTACCCAATGGCCGGTGCGGAACGGCGGGTTTCCCAAATGTAGTGCATCACTTTACATGCTCTGCTGCGTATGCCACTTTGATCTGTACTTGACAGCGGGGTCTGCGTTGCCCACTCTCGCCTGTGTGGTCTGGATTCTCTGCTTGCTGCTCTCTTCGGGTTGCAGCAGATGGTTTGTACAGTTCCTTTTCACCACTTAAAGTGTACACAGACGCGTTACAGTGGGATATAATTAACTTTATTATATTAAGTAAGTAGATATTTTAAAAGGGGATATGAATGCTGTCTTTGCCAACTCTCTGTTTCCTCCGTCTTCTCAAACCGTCCTCTTCTCCCTCGCTCCTTCTGTTCTTGGATCGAACCACTCTTCTTCATTCTACACAACACTACACAAGCCAAACAGATGCAATAAAGGGTAAGGGGGTTATGAAAAAAGGGGGTGAGGAATGTGAGAAACCTGAGGGTATTCTCCCAGTAAGACCTTGGGAATCCCTTATTCAGGTGGCTAGGACACGGCCATCACTGTTGGATTGTTGGACTGGGGGTGGACCAGTGGGGGAAGATCACCTGGGTAGGGGAGCACGGGTTATGCTCGGGGGAATATCCTAGTTGAGACCTGGTATTGTACCAGAGAAGGGCAAGATATCTGAGGCTTTCATGGGCTGTATTGCATCCGCCTCCCTTTCTCCTGTTAGATCTCTACAGCCCAGTTTCAACAACCCCTTCGTACGTAATCAATACTCTAAGGACCCAAACTCGGTTACACCCAAAAAGAATAACTCCCAAAATCCTTGTTTCACAGGTCTTCAGTTGAATACTCCCTTTCCTTCTTCTTTCCATTCCTCTGATTATCATTTTCCGTATTCGCAACCTGATCGGACAGAACACTGCAATTCCCACAATCCCCTTTGTTCATGTCACGACCCCAGCTATTCCCACTTACCATGCAAACCCTACCAATCCTGTCCCTCCGATTGTCATTTTCCAAAATCCCAATCTACTATGACAGAACACTACTGTTCCCACCATCCCCTATGTTCTGTTCTTCATCCTGGTCATTCTCATCCTTTACAGAAACCTTCCTTATTTCGTCCCATGGGATACTCTAAAACTCCAACCCGCCCCCTTTTCTGATACGAGTACTTTTTCACACCCAAGACAATGGACTGCTGTAAAACGTGTTTACCTGAAATGTCCCAACCTGAGGGTCAGGCAATTGACTCAAATCACACACACCTGATAGCCCTTTTCCCCACAGGGATAAAAAGTGTAGCAGGAAAGCACAGGACGAGCAAGGCGAGTACAGCAGACAGCACGATGAGACGGCTGCCACGCAGAAGTTCAAGAGGAGGAAGGTGGCAGGAATCGAGAGGGTGGCGAGAAGTGAAGTGACCTTGCCATTTTCGTCCCAGGCCTGTGGAACCTTTCTGGAAGAGAGCCTAAGACCGTGAACAATAGCAGAAGTGTCCTGCAGCAGATGTGAACGGTACACAGGGCAAACCTATGCCAATAAGTAGGAGCGAGGGAAACTCCCACGCCCATGGTTACAGACTTGACTCCAGAGAAGCCAACGGCCAAGTGGTTCATCACAGCTGGTGAGTCGAGGGGAGAACCGATAAGAACCGGGCTGTGATGAGTGAGAGTGGCACCAGGCTGTGATGAGTGAGAATGGTAGAGTGGCAAGTTTTGAACCAAAGCTAATGAACTTTGAATGAACTGTTAAAAGTGTGAAGGGGAGACAAGCTGTAGAGGGAAAGCGGCACCACATAGATGGTAACTCGAGAGACTCTGGTCGAGCCCCATATGAGAGAAACTACAAGTACCAGAAGGCTCTAAGAGGGCCGGCAAAATAGGTCAAAGCGGTCATACAGAGGGTCAAGCAAAATCCCTGTACAATCGAAAGACTTTGATCTACAACCAGTGTGAGGAAAAGGGAAGTGAATCCCACAGCAAAAGTGAACATTGAGAAACTGAGGGAGTTGAAGCCTGTTAAAATCAAGAGGGGTCCGAACCCGACCGAGGCAGATACAGGGGTGAAGCCATCACCTAAACAAAAGACAGTGAGAAATTGAGGGATGAGAAATCACGCAAAAGGCAAGAGGGGTCCGAGCCCGACCGAGGTAGATTCAGGGGTGAAGCCATAACCCAAGGAGATAAATAGAAGAGGGGTCCGAGCCAGACTGAGGGAGATCCAGGGGTGAAGCTATCACCCAAAATTATTTTTACTAATGGTGTCCTTTTTCCAGTGTGCCAACTGAAAAGTTATTAATTGTTGAGCAATACATTTATTCTGCAATAATCACTGATGATCCAAACTTTTGTTTCAATCTTTTGCGTTTTATTGTTACAATTACACTTCATTGGCTTTCATTTCTCTCTCTACACATGTTTCCCCATGGTTAGTTTCCATGGTTCATCAGGAGATAATCCTAGAGCTTTAATTATATTTCCTCTCTTCAAATCGAAGTTAGTTTCCTGTTTTCTATTTATTTGTGATGGTTGAGTAATTGGTATTCGGTTCACCATGTGTTTTCTTGAAGGATTTGATTGTCCTCACAACGCCCGATCCATGCTAACAACTATATATAAAATCTAAGGACTCGCCCAGGAAAAACAGCCTAAATTGACCTAACGTCTTGCAAATCTATCACCCAAAATTGACTGATAAAAGAGTTGTGATATATTTTGGAATACGATTGAGAAGGGTCAGCGCCCAGAAGAGGGGGACACAGGGGTGAAATTGTCACCCTACGTAAAAACTTTGATAAACGATTGAGAAGGGTCAGCACCCAGAAGAGGGGGGCGCTGGGGCAAACCCATCAACCAGCGAGCATTGGAAAAGAAAATTAATTTGTTAAAGGAAATTTTGGTTTTGTTGTTTGAATATGCCAGGTCCTCGAAGGCAAGAGACGTTCAAGTGAAATGAGGCTTGGTCATCGACAGCCCTGATAACTGAAAGCTTGAGGGTTAAAAGCTGAACTATCATCTCGTGCTAGAAAAACCCAAGAGTGTGTCCTGAGAGCTTCCATTGGAACTGTTGTCTCATGCTAGAGAGGCCCGAGACTGTACTGTACTGTGCTCCAAGCTCCCATTTTATCCCGTGTCCAAACGTGGGGAGAGAGACCCAGGCTACGGCATCCTAACATATTATTTAAGAACACTTCTTTCTTTTCTCGAGAACTATCCCACACCCCTTTTTGTATTGGTTGTAAGGTTTGGCAATAGGCTTCTTAGTATAAGCCCTTTTTGTTTTGACCGGACACCACTCGGACTGCCTTATTTTTCAGTTGATGATTGACGCTTGCTCCCATCTTAGATTTAGGTTTATATTAGGCGTTTTTCCAACCTGCATACCGAATTCATTGTTCAATAAACACCATGGGTTCCTCACAGAAAGTACAGAGGACTTTCCCAGATTAGAAAAAAATAGCACATGCCCATTTAGATCAGTTTAACTCGTTTTTTAGGGAAAATGAAAACAAACGTAAAAAAAAGAGTTATAGTTATAGTAAAAAATGGGAGGACGGGAAGGGAGCTTGCACCGGTTTAAACAAAAACAATGCAAATACACCAAAGCAAATACAACAAAGTAAAATCATGGAACCCTGGGGCCCACGTGTTGCAAATCGCCTAGGCTGAATGCCCTGAGAAAACCAGTCACAGGGCCTCATCATGACTTGGGTGGTATCCCAGTGGTAAATGCACCGGGATACCGCCCAATGCTATTAGCATTACCGCAACTCGGTCCGGCACAATTTGCGCTGGATCCCGAATTGTGGTGGTGCTGTTAATCTCCATTTATTCTGAGTCCATAGGACACTATGGGGCTTTTCAGCGCTATTGCCGTTGGCGGTAATAGCGCCAAACATGGGTGGAAAGGGGAGGTAAACCTCCCACTTTCCGCCCAAACTCGGGATTGGGCAGAGCATAGTGCAAACTATATTGTATTTCTTGATTATTAGCAACAAAATTAAACCTCATCATATTTAGAGGATCCATTTTACTTACATAGGTTGAAACCCCTACTGATTTTAGGGTTTCATGTTTTAAAGATTAAGAGTAGTTATCCGGACTCTACACTTTGGATCCACACCAGGTGAATGAGAATTGATGGGGCATGGCAGCAAAAAAGCTTCTGCCAGTGTATGTTTTGGAAGGGAAATAGAATATACAAAAAATGTTTGATCTTTTGTCACTTTTGATTAGATTCTGTTGAAAACCCTAAAGATTGATGGGCACTGCAAATTTGAAGTTTGAGCTCCTGGTGATGGGAAACTGGTCCCGAAACGAGTAGAGCATATTCCTATTTGATTCCACAAACGATCGATGACCATGTGGTGATGAATTTGTATATTGTTTGTGGTTCTGAAAATGTATCATTCATTGCTAATAAGATTTGTTTTTTATGTATAAAACTTGTGTGTGAATGAATACTTCCTACAAGGAATCTGTAATTGATAAACTTTAATTGCCACACATTACAATCAGATGGGCAGGGGACGCGAGTGCTCCACAGTTTGTGGACACCGGTTTCCAGGATTACGTTATTTTACAGCCTATTGCCAGGACTGCTATTTTCTCCCCTGCACCCTCTTACCTATTCTCTAAAACAACAGAGAGTGCTGTTTATTAAATGTACCTAAGTACACCTGTATACTAGTTGGGGTATTCTCCTCCATCTGCTGCCAGTGCTCCTGGCACCCGTCTAAGTGGTGCTTGTATCAAGGTAGGATTAAGTCCATATACTTTACCTCCCCTCATCACAGACTGGAAGTAAGAGGGATGTGCAGTCAGCATAATCGCTGTTACAGGGGCACCTACAGTGCTTTCAGGAGACTGCACTTGTGAAACAATTGCCGGCATTAAATGCAGCCTTATAATAGCCTCCTGTGTAACAGCCGGTGTGGGGGCGTTTGGGCCTGCCACTGACCAAACCTCCAACCCCCACCCCGGTGTCGCGCTGCAAACATTATTGAAGAAATAAATATTGTCCTCCGTGGATTCATCATCTTGCTCCCCCCTCCTTCTTTTCTATGAACTGTCGGCATAACAAAGAGTGGGTGATCCACTTGCCATGGGTGTAATTTTAGGGGGGTACAGGGGTGTTTGTCCCCCCCAACTTTCATGGCACACCATTTTGTCCCCATTCATTTAGCTGGGGCACCTTTTTTTCATATGTCATGTCCCCCCCAATATTTTCAGAAAAGTTACTCCACTGCCACTTGCTCTTTTCTCTCTTAATACCCAAATCTGTCCCTGCAGCTATTCATTGTTGTCTTTAAGACCCCTATGTTTCAATGCTTTTTTGGCTTACCATAGCTTCCACAAGCCACATAGCAGACGACCCCCGCTGTCTTGGATTCACCTCCCATGCTTGTGCTTCCAGAGCATGTCTTAAAGCTCCTAGTTTGCCCAAATTAAACATGCCTTCTAATGGAAATTGGGTATGTCTGTTGCTTTGGGTTAGAAAATGCCAGGCTTCAAGTAATTCCCAATTACTATAAAGGGCATACACAAAATGTGCTGATGTTCTCTACCCATTTTCTGTCCCTCATTTTAGTTCCACTTACCATATAGCAGTCGCCCCTGTAATACTCATACTATGACTCCACTTGTTTGCGGTCCTGATAAGGGAGGGGAATTTACAGAGACTATGCCGAGTGGTCCTGAAGGGTTTATGGGCACTTGCCCAGATATGCACCCCAGATCTCATTATTTAGATCAGATGTACCTTAATTGCCTCAGATTGAGTATGCCCCTTTTCTTTTACCCTATTGCTAATTATTTCACCAGAATAACAGATAGAGCTTGGAACCCACAGCCTTCTTCCAGACCATAAATTAAAATATATTGAGTCGAGTCTATCCAGAAAAGTCTAGTTATCATACAAATTTAAGTATTTTCCCAGCGTTAAATCAGGACACAACAAATATATGACTTCTAGAATTCGGAATATAAGCCTGGCAAAACAAACAATAATATCAGATACTCCACCCAGAATTTCCACCCCAGGTTCAAATAGCCCTGAAACAAAGCATCATCTTGTTTAGTCTTCAGGTAAAATATCTGCTCCCCTGTGCTAACCGTGCAGCTTGCCTTCTCCTGGCGACCCCTGGAGTTTTTAACTAGGTCTCCTTACGTCTTCAAGTTGTGCATGTGGGGAGTTTGAGAGGAGGCCATCTGCATGCTCAGTGGTACGCCGACATTGTGTAGCAGGTCCAAGTCACGGTTCCAATCTGTGGAAGGAAACCAGTCACAGGCTTTCATTTCAGAGATGGCAAAAAGGGGATTTTATTCATTTTCTTGCAATTCATGGAACGCGGGATAGCAATCCCCCCTGACTAACCTAACCCCCTCCTATGGCCTGGTGCCTATTTGGTATTTTGATAACATCACTATAGAAACCTAGAGAAAACCCACCTCCTTGGAATTCCAGCACTTTTGCCCACCTTGCCGAGAACAATAGGCCTGGTCATGGAGATGGAAGTACATCATCTGTTTTCATTGAAAGGTATAACACACTTCCAGTGTAGCCTGCCAGGGTGAAGATTACTTCCAAGAAAGTCTTTTCCAAGTCAACTGAATCAGCTGAGTGGTGGTCGTCCACTGCCCCTATGGCCATTTCTCTTTGCCACACTGCAGTCTTTTGCCCACACAGGTTTAGACCCGCTGAATCCATTGGACATGAGCCTGTGTCCTTGCTATAGTACCCCCAAGAGGAATGGAGCAGGACAGTGCTTTCAATCATGCATCCCGCTTGACTGGTCAGACCATCTGTCAAACTCCAGTCATGCAAACCCATTGGAAACCCTGCAAACAATCCTTCTGATCATTCGAGAACTCCCAGTGGAGGATCTCAAAGAAGACCTTGCCAAACGCCACTTCACATGGGCTGATTTACCTCTGATGAACCAGGACTGCAACTCGCTCCTCCAAGAACTCAATACCGCCCTCACAACCAAAATCAATCACCATGCACCAGTGAAACAACACATCCTCAAGCCTAAACCTTCTGCACCCTGGTACACTCAAGAACTCAACTTCAACATCCATGCCATCAGGAAACAAGAGATGATTTGGTGAAAATCCTGCAGCGAATCAACAGATCCCTTACAGGCACCTTCCCCTCAAGACCTGACAAATTCTCCCGCTTCTCAAGAAACCAGTACTGAACCCTGACGACCTCAGATGCTGGTGCCCCATCACCCCTTGTCCCTTCCTGGGTAAAATCCTTGAGGAAGCTATAGCCACCAACTCCTCCAACACATCGAAGCCAACAACTTCCTTTAGTCCTACCAGTCTGGCTTCAAACCCAGATGTAGCACAGAAACGGCCACCATCAAGGTGATCGATGATGCCCTTTAAATCCTCGATGATGGCCATCCTTGCCTCCTGGTTCTCCTTGACCTCCCAGCAGCATTCAACACAGTAGACCACCAGACAATCACTGACAATCTACATCACCGCAGGGGGATCAGCGCCATTGTCCTTAGCTGGTTCAAATCATACCTTGCTAATCGATACCAGTTTGTACAAATGGATTCCTCCAGATCACCAACTCTACCCATCTACTTTGAGTCCTGCAAGGATTCATCCTCTCCCATGTGATTTTCAATCTTTACATGGAGCCTCTTCGAACCCTCCTCACTCCCCACAACATCCACCAATCCGCAGATGACACACAGCTCTACCTCAAACTATCCCCCATTGAAGGCATCCACAGGCTCAAAGCCTGCCTCTCTTTGATCCAGTTGTGGATGTCCAGGGCTTACTTGAAGCTCAACCCCTCCAATACTGAAGTCCTGCTGCTGACCACCAACACCAAACACCCAGACATCCAGACCTGGCTCTCTGCTATGCACCTCGAGGGCTTCACACCCCAGCTGGCCACCTGCGCCAAGTCTCTTGGGTTTGACATTGTCAGTTATCTCTCCATCAAATAACACATAGCAAGGAACACACACACCGCTTGGTACCAAGTTTCTCTCCTGTGGAAAATCAAGCCCTTCATCCCAGAAAACAAGTTTAGACCTGATGTCCAAGCCGTGGTCCTCTCCCACCTGGATGGTGGCAATGCCCTCTTGGGAGGCCTTCTGGTGGCTACCCTGGCTCCCCTGAGATGTGTCTTGCATGCTGCAGTGTGCCTTATCAAAGGACTCTGCAAATTCGACCACATCATCCAATAGCCCCAAGGTTCTGCTCCATATAATGGGGCCTAAAGGGCTTACAGCTTCTAAATAGTTATAGTAGGTCTCAACACTCCATTTCCATGCTCCCAATAAGAATACAGTGATTGCACCGCTATACCAACTCAGTGTCAGATTAGCCTTATTCACATGTTGTGTTCAATTGCCAGTATTGGAGTACCTCACTCCTAAGTAATTGGAAGTTCTCACTTGTTTAATTGGGGACCTGTCAATTTCCAAATGTAACTTTTGGTATTTTCAGAGTTTTAAATACCATTGATTTGGTCTTGGTATGATTGATCAAAAGGCCATTGTTCATACAAAAAGAAGAAAACACACGTATATGGTCTTTTAGCCCAACTAAAGTCAGAGAAACCAGAACAGTATCATCCGCAAACAATAAAAGTGGATTTTTATAGGGACCTAGCGTTGAGGCCATACAAGCGATGGAAAGCACTGCCTCTATTGCACAGTTTATATAGAGGTTAAAAAAATGTGGGCTCCTCTTCTGATTTTGGTAACTACTTCACATCTAAAGTCTCCTGTCTGTGTTCTTCTTTAACCCTTTCTTATGTGCACATGAATGTGTCTTCCACCCTTCAGGCTTCTCTCATGTGCTCCTTTTCTCTTGATTCTGACACCTCAGCTTTCTTAACACATGTTCACCCAACGGCGTGTCCTCTTGATCCAGTTCTCTCTTCCTTGATCCTTCTGATTCATCATCTCATTATTCCCTATCTTACTTCTCCTTAATCTTTCTCTCTCCTTACCCTCCTCCCTGTCCTCCTTCAAACAGCCAGTCATTATTCTCATTATAATACAACCTCTATTGACCCTACACTTCCTTATCATTTTCGTCCTAACTCGCTTCTTCCTTTTCTTTCCAAACTGCTTAAACGTATTGTGTATATGCAAGTTTCTTCCTTTCTGAACCAACATTCTCTTCTTCTTCCTTTCCAGTCTGGTTTCCACCCTCCCATTCTATGGAAACTTTTCTTCACTTCTCAAACTCACTACTCGTTGCCCATCATGCTAAACTTTCCTCGTTCTCCAAGATCTATCCGCTGCCTTTGATAATGTTGATTATTGTACTCTCCTTTCCACATTTCACTTTCTCTGAATCTCTGGTTCTGTTCTCCAATGGTCCTGCTCTTACCTTTCTGTTTCCTGGGCCGGGCACATGTCCTTTTCAGAACTTTTCTAATTTGGTGTTCCACAAGGCTCTGTCCTAGGGCCTCTCCTTTTCCCCGCTACATCATCTTTCTCTCTGCTCTTATCACTTCATTTAACCTTGTTTGTCATTTCTATGAGGATGACTCACAGGTTTGTTGTTCTCCTTCTCATCCTTCACTAATACGCTGCACTCTACTGTTTTCAACTCCCTTTCCGCTATCCAATCTTGGATCAATTCCCACTTTCTCATCATAATCCAACCAAAACTGTATTCTCTTTGTTCCTGCAACCTCCCTCCCACTTCCCTTGCAAACTCGCATTCTCTCGTTTGCTTCCTCCTTTGTTTTCGTCCCTCAATCTCCCTGCAAT
This sequence comes from Ambystoma mexicanum, assembly GCF_040938575.1. NCBI lineage: Eukaryota > Metazoa > Chordata > Amphibia > Caudata > Ambystomatidae > Ambystoma > Ambystoma mexicanum. The sequence goes on from NC_090936.1 coordinate 593,653,472, forward strand.
CTCGTGCTACTTTTGACTATTCTGCCAATTTTTCTCTTCATATTTCCACCACTGGCCAGATCAGTCAATCTCATCTTCATAACATTTGTTGTGCGCGTCCTTTTCTCTCGTTTCATATTATTAACCTTCTTATCTACTATCTTATGTCCTTCTTGTGCACAATCTTATTTCTGCTTTTTTATCTCTACTCGCTCCTAAGTATTAGAACACCTATTTGATCTTCTCCGTCTTTTCACATGTTGCTTCCCTGTCTCAAGTCTTATCTTCTTTCTGCTCTTTCAGATTTATAAATATTCACCTTGATTTGTATTCGTGATTTACATTCTTTACTATAGCGTTTGCCTTTATGCTCTACAGCACTTTGCTGAAAGCACTATATCAATCTGAATAAAACACACATGTAAAACACATAAACTACAACCACTTAAAGAAACCAGTCCATGACTCCTTTACCTCTGCAATCGCTTTTCTAGCTCTTGGCGTACAGCCTTCTTCAGTACTATTATCAAGCATAAACCCAAGAAAGTGTTCTCAAATGGAAATGGTCAATGTTTTTCTGTCTGCAAACCTTTGGTGAAGGGAAGGAAGCAGGTCCCAATGGCCGATAACAGGAGTGTAATGCATAGTCAGGAGAAAGTACTTTAATACTGTGGCAGGTTTTAGAATATTTGCTTTTGCATTTTCAGGTATCAAGTTTTTGAGCTCATGTTGGATGGTTTTCTGGGTAATAATAAAGATCTGCCACTTCCTTTGCAAGTATGTACTACTTCATTGTAGCATCAGTCTGTATCATAATTGCATAAGCCAGGAACGTTTGCATTCCCTTTTTGGTACAAGCAGTCACTTCATCCCCTGAAAGCCCAATTATTCTCAGCAAGAAACCACAGTATACCCAGAGGAGGCACCAAGACGTGGCCGCAAGGCTAGGCCCGTTGCAGGATGGCGCACGCACTCATTCCCGTCACTTCTGTTCTTTTTGTTTGAAGTCTCCCTTCTGACATAAAATCAAATGCGCGAGAATTCTCGGCTTCATGTGAATCTACTGTTGAAATAAAAATGTTTTGCCGGCAGCAAAAACTCTTAATCGCAGCATTGCTGTTTTTGTCATATGGTAGGTTTACCCCTCAGAACATCTCTTACCCCCTAAATACCACCCACCTATGACTCATGCCATCACCCCCCTGTGCGGGTCTAAATGGGGAATGCAGCAGCATAGAGACCCGGTGCGGTGCTGATTTTGGCAAAGAAAGTAGCATGCATACCTTCAGTCTCTACTTCCTCCCTGCTACTTCAGATTGCACGTTGCAAAAAACTAAAATAAAATAATTTCCGCTAACTGTGTAAACCTCCAAGTGAAAAGGGGCGACTTCCCCATTCCTCGTTCTCGTTTTGTAATGAGCATCTGAGAAACATTGTTCAAAGCCTCGTTTGTAGAATGCAGGTCAGCATGTTTGACAGGGCCAGTGACATCAATGTGGTCTGGAATACAAGAACCAATGACTCATTAGCATTGTCCTGGGTCTGAAAAAAGCCATTGCACGCAGAAGTGTACAGCGTTTCAGCTGTGAAAGGTGCTTCCCATCTCCTTGTGTTCCTGTTATAGTTGTGTCAAGGAGCGGCAGTGCGCCAGAAGCAACTCCATAGAAGGACAAGTGCAGTGGTCCCACTGTACGAAAAGAAGTAGTGGAACTATGTCCCCTGCTGGCCTGCCCCCGCTCTCCACAAACCCCATCACCACAGCCCCTCCCACGCGCAATCCAAACCCCCAAACACACACATCTGCTATTTAAGGGAATGTTCCGTTCACTGCACTGAAGTGCAAGCTTCAACTTCTTCCTACACTTTTATTTTAAAACGAAACCATTACAGAACAGTTTATTTTTTTAAATAAAAGTATAGGGACAGTGAAACTTGAAAATAAGAAGTATAGGAGCACCGCTCCTGACCGCTGGCACCCACTTCGACCTCTGGGCAAGTGCCAGCAGCAAAAGTGTCTGTGCCGCTACCTGTGCATGTTGTTTTATACGTATATCTTCATTCTGTCCTTTGATTGGTCGAGCTGCAGATTTCCCGGTGCTTTGCATTTCTGACTAACCACACGGGTGACCAGATGACCCGGTTTTGCCTGGACTGTCCCGGATTTAGGACACCTGCACCAGTCACCCACCACCGTCCACATTTATAATTTAAAAACCCATCCCAGTTTTAGGAAACGGTTGGTGACACTGCAGAGATGCAATAAACCAAGGTGACATTCATTGATAAAACACAAAGAGTAAAGTGTCCTTGGTTGATGGACACGCCCGTCCTCTGCACACCCTCTAGGCTGGAAATACTGCCAGTCGGAATGTATCTAAGTAATGGCAAATTTCAGAGATCAAATGAATTCATCAAAGGATGAGACATCTCCAGTAATAGATCTACCTTCCGTACATTCAGTGTGGTGTGTCCATTTCATCAGGTTTTACATCAAACTGTTCAATTGTAACAAGCAAAATAACATTCCACAGTGTAAGAAACATATGAAATAAAAAGCTCAACACGTTTCGGGAAAAGTAATCCCTTCATCAGGAGCCAAACAATTTGAGTTAAATAATATGTTCAGTCTTCAAGCTACAAATTCATCTACAAAGCAAAATTAAAGACTAATGTCAGTGTGCGGGCCTTCTATATATGTACATAATGTTTAGGATTACTCAATAAATAGAGGGTATCACCATCATTGACTGTTGAAGGAGGTACAACCGTATAATGTGGAGCACTGTGGTCCCAATTGTCTCTTTGTCCAAGTGTAGCAGTAGCTTGTTTTTTAGGGTTATACCAGGTCTGTCATACAAATGGCAAACAGTATCTGGTAAGTATGGTTATCCATCGAAAATGCATATATTGGTGACTTTGGGAAGAGGACTAGAAGCCTACCTCTCTGCTCATGTGTGTGCACAGACAGCTGTATAATCACAGTGATAATGGGTGTTCTAAATCCATTGGGTACTCATTCTTGAGGTCACACACAATTGTAAGCCTGTGGAGTAAGGATTAGAAACATATCACAAAACAGTGAGTCTCTACACATACACATACCAAATAAGTCGCCCCTTAAGACAGTAGAACCACCCACCCGACATCAGTCATCAGAACACTACACCTCTACAACCAACTTACACACCACACCCCAGACTAAGGCACCCTAGCAACACAGGCTCACAAGGCTCCCCTTTGGACACAATGCCTCTATGCTCTGGACATAGAACTCTTGGAAACCGAGCTGGACACAGACCTCAGGGTACTTCCGTTCTGCACGCACGAACGCAGCATCAAAGCTATCTTGCATTTCCCCTCTTTCCCCACTAACTTCACCCACCTCCTCTCTTTCGTATCGACCAGAAATCCAGGAGATCATGCAAATGGCACCGGAACCCACAACGTAAGATACAACAATCTACCAAATATCCATATGGCGCCATCACATTTGCACTTCATGAAAGAAGTGAACACGTGGTTCTTCAAAGAATTCATCTGTAAGAGTTGTGAATCAACCATAGAGTGCCTACCAAGACCTACTGCTCAATAATTCCATTGTCCATCACAGCACGCTGAAGTTCAGAACTATGTGGAAATCGCTTTTACTATACAGCCCTCTGTTGCTTCCAACTTAGGTTCACATTTTATAAATAGCTCACATACATACTAAGTGTTCTGAAACAGCTGTAAAGCAGTATGCGTTAAATGCAAAAAATACATATTTTTAAATATGCATGATGACTTATTCCTTTATCCATTGTCCATGTGTTACAAAACTTTACTCACTGTTCTCCCACAACTTTGCTCTCCTTGATGTACTCTTCCAGCCCTCCCCTTACCCACACTTTCTCCCCTCTCCCCCACTCTTATGTCCCTCGTCAGGCCTCTATTTACAACACCATCATTCCTTTAGTAGGGATTTGACAAGGATTTTGTGGGGATGTCACGTGATCGCAGGAGAGCGGTCTCGAGAGATCTCGGCATAACGAGATCTCGCGGACCCGTGCTCCGTGATAGAACATTGGCGCCAGTGAGAGGCTGTCAGAGCGCCAGACAAGTCGGTCTAGAGAGCGCTGCTCCTGATAAGGAGCCAACATAGCTGAGGCCCCAAAAGCCTGCCCAGCTCAACTTCCAATTCACTTGCACACCTTGCCTCCAGTGAAGTAACTGGGAGGCCCAGCCTGAGACTATGAGTATCTGCCCCTGCCCCGCACATGGACAATTGAAGTCAAATGTTTGTTAAGCAATAAAGGCAGTTAGAATCTCTCCAGGCGTCCTGTCGTCCTTAGAGGCCACTACAGATTTCATTTGGGCTTTGCTTGTTCAAAGATTGAGGGTGCCCAAACACCCTGAAGACAGTGTCGTGCCTAGAAATCAATATTAGGGTGGGAAAAAGCAAACCAGGGAGTCCCAATAGAACGACGGAGTGCGGTGGAGGAACAAACAAATATGGGTCAACTTGTTTAAGTAAACATACATTTTAATAAGCTGTTTGTAGTTATTCAAAATTTGACATTGCCAAGTTCAGAGTTGGTTTAAGAAAATGAGGTTTGCATCAAGTTTATATACACCATGAAAAGGAAACAGATGTTCAATGGTTGCAAAAATACCCCCCAAAAACTTTGATGGGCATTTGGTCATAAAAAGTGTTTTACTGTGTGTTTTTCATTTAACACATTTGATCATCTTATTATTATTATAAAACGTATAAAGTGCAAACTCAGGACCGTACGGCGTCTAGGTGCTAAACGGGAGGGGGCAGTCTCAAAAATACTCAGATGGCAAATGCTCTAACAGAGAGGAAGAAAGAGATTGAACAGATGCGTCTTCAGGGTTCTCCTGAAGGGAAAATAGTCAACCAGAGTTTTTAGGCCTAGCGGAAGAGCATTCCACAGGCTAGATACCAGGACTGAAAAGGAACGACCCCCCCCAGACGCTTCCGCTGGAATTTGGTAATCCTGAGAAACTGATGTGAGTCCGACTGCAAATTTCTCATTGGACAATGTCTTTCCATTTTATTTTTCAAAAAGTGAGGGCCGACATTGTCCACGGCTCGATGGACAATACACAACATTTTGAACTCAATACGAGCCGCAACTGGTAGCCTGTGCAAACGATGTAGCAAAGGTAAAGAAGGAGTCAACTGATGCGCCCTGAGCGCCAATCAAGCTTCAGCGTTCTGGAGGGCTTGCAGCTGCTGAATCTGGTACTTAGGTTGTCCCAGGTAGATGCCGTTGCAATAGTCTAACGAGCCAATTATGGTGGCTGCCACAAGTGTTGTCCGGTTTTCAGGGGGGAGCAAGGGGAGAATTTTCCTTAAAGCCTTCAATTTTCCAAACCCAGGCTGCAAATGGCAGAAATCTGAGCCTCTTGTGACCCATTAGGTAGGAGTTTAACTCTGAGGCTTTTCACTGAGGCACAAGGGGATGGGCAGGGGCCAAGTGACTCTGGCCAGTATTGTGAGTTCTAGGGGTGGTCCCTCTCTTGGGGTCCAACCACCAGAGCCTCTGTTTTACTGCCATTTAGTTTCAGCCAGTTGGCTGCCATCTTGTGTTGCTGTAGCTTTAAATCAAGTAATGAACAAATACATAATGAAAGATATTAAAAGCCTGCAATCGCTCCCACTTTTCCCCCTTCATCGGGTACCGTGTAGGTCACCCTGTATTGCACCGCAGCCAAACACACGTATTACAAATCCAACCGGACGGTTCCAAGGTACTGACTCAGTGCTTTTAACAGATAATCCATAACAATGTTGTCATTATTTGAGATCATTTAATAGAAGAGAAGCGCAGAGGATAGGGGCGGAAATGGCAAGTCCCCCCTTAGTTCTTCAGCAGTGGGGACAAGACTTTCAGTTTGCCCCATAGAGATGTTTACATTTTTCAGGTTATCGATACCGCCTACATGGTACTGTGTGAAATATCAGTGTGGCTGAAGATGAAATGCCTTTGTCTTTGAAGTCATTTATGTGAACTGCACTATTGTTAATGCAGGGAATTCTAGCACAACCGGGAAGCCATATTTGATGCTGAGATATCCGAAGGGGAAAATTACCTAGATGGTTCAGGAGGTTTACTGACTGTCTCTGAGATATTATTAAAGCCACCTGGATAGCCAATTTGCTTTTTGCAAAGCATTATAAAATAAATGTGCTTTTTTATACAAATATATGTGCTTTAAAATGCACTGTTCGGCCACGGAAGCGGTTGCGCTGGTTATCTGCTCATGTTCACGGTGTGGGTGATGCCCCCATTATGACAATCAAACGTTGGCACTGTGGCGGGACGGTAGAAGGATTTGGACACTTTAAATAGAAGAACCCTTAAAATGTCCTTAAACTATTAAAAAGGCCTATCGTTACCTATTGCTAAAGGGATTATCTGGCCTATCTAAATAGCTAAATGTCCACAATAAATGGCTTTGGTCCAAACCTAACAAAAACCTGACACTACCACTAATCTAAAGAACTCAAAGTAGGGCAAAAGAATATCTTTCTTCCCCTGGTCCTTTATTGTCTCTGCGTGTTCTCTTTATAGAAATGTATCTCTTTCAAATATTCATTTCTTAAGATAATGTTCTTGGATATTCTCTTGATATCTCCTTTATGAGCTCTTGCAGCTCGTCCAAAACATTCTTGGATCTTGTATTCTCTTTAGTGATAAGCTTATGACAGCGTTCCTTGAGGCACACTCTCACATACTTGTCTTTAGTTGTATCTCTCTCACAGTCTTTAAATTCAAACTCTCGTAGGATTGATATGACTTTATCCAATTTTAGCTTCCCCCTTTCCTGGGTTCTCTGTATTGAATTATTGCTTCTCTTATATTGTTCACTTGACAGTCTTCTCTCACAACAGTTATTAAATGTTTTTGTGGTGTGCTCACTGTACTCTTTCTCCCATTATTCAAGGGGCCTTTCCTCATCTTTCCAGGGTATTCGTTTCAGTCTCTCTTTACTTCCCATACAGGGTTATTCGTTAAATTCTTTACTGGATACCACAACTCCAGTTCGGCTGATTTATTGTTCGTATATTGTCCTTATGACTGGGACGAGTTTCTCATCTCATATACTGTTGCCCCGGGCAGCCTCAAGCTTCTCTTGTTCTCCCCGCTAGCTTCGTGTTTGCAGGGGAATATTGCAGGGCTCAGCACTCGCTCGGGTAATTGACTTCGTTGTCAGGCTTCTCAGTCTTTGGTTTAGCCGGCGTTCCATTCTCGGCTTCCATACAGGCTGCTGGCATCTATGGACACTGGCGGTAGGGGGCTGCTAACACTCCAACGCTCCCAGTTACGATGGTCTCAGCATTGATAGCCGGGCGTCTCACCCACCATGATCCGGCCGTGGTCACGCCACCACCTTGCATGGGATTCTGGTTCTCCTTCTGTCAGCGGCATCTCCGTTGTTGCGCTCACTGACCCTCTGGTGTCTCAAGTTGGCGTTCTTTGCCTCTCCGAAAGTCACAGTCTCTGCAGCTTGCTTCTGCTCCACCTCTCCAAAGCACGCTTACGTCAGGCACCTCCCCTGCGCACCATACACACTCTCTCTCTCCGCGTTGTCCACTCGTCTCAGTTAAATACATGCCTCTTCTTAAAGAGACATCTTCTTTTCGGTTTGATGATTGGTTCGTTTCAGCATTGCCTGCAGCCAAATCTAAGGAGGAATAATTATTCTTCATAGCCGGCAGTCCCACATATGCTGATATGGTGCTTGGTCTAGCGAGATCCTCATGGGAACAAGAGTCTTTGTATCCTAAGGAGGAGTCACTCCCAATGAGTTCTCACTTTCCCAGACCCCTAGGGAGGGTCGTGCAGAGTGGGCTCACCTCCCTAGCTTCAATGGCTCCCCCTTGGGGAGAAAGGACGAATACCCTAGATTCGTCACAACACCCAAAAATCTGCAGTTAATTTTCCTAACAATTGCCATCAGAATATTAGAAAAAATAAATTTTGATTGAGCAATTTGACAAAGCAATATTCACTTAGTAAGTATAACCTGCAATAAAATACTAAACGGGAGGAGCACAAAAATGGCGGGGTATTTGTGGGCAGATTCACACAAAAAACACAGATTAAAAATAAACGGGTGGCTTTAAGTTTAAGCAACGTGTTTCACTTTGAAAATGTCTTTTGGTTGTTTGATGTTAAATCGTAAGCAGCGCATCCAGCATATGGGAACCCGCGTTTAGCATAGCTAGCCCTCATCCTAGTGATATTCGCGGCCCTTTTACTGTGGTCTCTGCTTCAGGCCAGATGAAAGGACAGCCTACGCAAACAAAGAGACTGTAAAAACGTGATAGCCGGCTGGTCCAAAGAGCAATTCAAAGAATGCTGCAAAGTGTCCTTCATAGGAATGAGGAGGGCAGAGTTCAAGTTGGGGGAGGGGCAAACCAGCAATTAGGGAGGGTAATTGTCCCACTCTGCCCACCACTTGGAACACCTATACGTGGAGAGGGCACAAATGATGCACTAGGGGACAAGGGCCAAAGTCATCTCATGTGTGCTGGTAGCAATTAAGCACTCATGCAGCTGTTTCTTTGGGTACAGGCTACATTTCAGATGAACAGTTGCATTGGGAGGGATTTTTGGTTCCCAGGCTCCTCAATGTAGATTGTTTACCAAAAAGGGGTGACACTAAGCACGTTTGAGGCACACGCCTGGCACTGCGTGCTTAACTACAGAGGGCGCGGTGCCCATGTCCTCCGCATCCCCTTACGGTGGATAAGTTGGAGATGTATGTCCACTTCCTGGCATCATCCACTAATGAAACCTCATACCACAGTGGAAGCATGCAGTAGAGACATGAGGCAGCATGAAGGAGGAGAACACAGAGGCAGGCTCTGTTGTTACCATGCATGCCAGCATTCCACCTTCCATTCGGGAGCGCTAGTCCCGTCCTGGTTTTAACTTTGCATTCTGGGACTTGTAGTCAGGGACAGCATCGGGGCATTTTAATCTTTTCAGTTGAAAGGGGCCTCGAGCCTCTGGGGGCTCCCAGCACCTGCCCCCATGATGCCAGTAAGTATAACACAGCAACATATTCCTTTTTATATCACTTTCGTTCTGGGGCTTTAAATGTGCGCTTTACAGTGCTCGCCTTACAAGCCGCACTTGCTGGAGCGCTTCCAGCTGTCGCTGCCCTCAGGGTATACAGAAGTGTTATTACCTCGTTGCCTTTTAACACTGGTTCCTCCACATCAGCCACTTGCTGGCAAAGAAGAATGTGTAGCTTTTCAGTGGGCCTTTACTGTTTCCACTCCCTGGTGGCTGGCCGTCTCGTGATAATCTGTGGTAATTAACCCCTGGCTGTATTTCTTTGCCTCCATTATGATGTATGCACCCCATAGGTGACTCAGACTGTTTTCTGCTCTGATCAAGGGGTGGGGCCCGAAACCCCATTGTGAAATGGGCCCCCAAATATCTTCAGCCAGGCCTGCTTGCAGGGGTGTTGCTAGGTCTGGAAAAGACCTGGGGCTACGCTAATGTCGAAACTGTCGGGACTCAGGGCTGGCTAGCCTTTTGGTTATAGCCCCTGAGCTTCTATATGGGGCTACAGACAAAAGACCCTGGGCTATAGCCCCCTTCCAGGGGAGTTGCTAGGTCTGGAAAAGACCCAGGGCTACGCTGATGTTGGAACTGTTGGGACTGGGGACTAGCTAGCCTTTTGGTTGTAGTAGCTCCTGAGATTCTATCCGGGGCTACAACCAAAAGACCAGGGGCTATAGCCCCTTAGCCCCCCCCCCCCACTAGCAACGCCTCTGCCTGCTTGTAGTCCTGGATGCCACTATTATAAACCCATGAATCCAAGCCTGTGAATGCAAAATTTTAAATCAGGATGGGGCTAGCATCTCCCAAATGGAATGGGGCATGTTGGCATGTATGCATTATGGTTTTAAAAGAACTGATAATCATCAGCTTGGGAATCTACTAGACCCAAGCCTCAATAGAAGCACCTTGCGTTGATGAGACCCTTTATACAGCCCCCTTGTGGTGTCAGCAGGTTTCGCACAGGCTCCTGGCCCGGTGGGCACCGTTCATACAGATAGTTCCGGGCTTTGTCGGTGCCTTTCATGGAGACCCCTGGCCTGCACAGCACCCTTCAGGCAGCATCCTCTGAATACAGTAGGGTGACCACACGTCCTGGTTTTCAGTATTTAACCCCCTGTCCTGGAGCCCTGGGGATTTTTTTACTTTAAAATCCCATCCTAGTTTTTGCGGAATGGGATAGGAATTTCTGGTGAACCGAGAGGACTCACCCACCTCCACCGAGCGGCTTAGCTCACCCGTTCTCTTCCTGTATTCAGTGCTGGCTTTGGGATGGATTTTCCAGAATCTGGCAAAACCTGTCTCCTAGGATCCAGGAAAATCCATGTGTACCCTTGATTTATTGTAGGTTTGTTTGAACTGCTGTAACGGTGTTGCGGTCCCGAAGTCGAGAGCCGAGTTTTAGTCGTTAGGATCAGGGGTGACACTTACCCACCAGACAATTTAAGCATCTGATCAGCATCCCTGGGACATCGCTTGTTAAGCTTGTACTCTGCAGGAAATATTCAAGTACAGATTTTGGGTTTAAAAAGTGTGCACCTTTCATACGTTGCTTGCTATGCATTATAGGAAACTCCCCACCCTTAGGTTATTTTCCAGGTGTGCATGAGTAATTTCCTGAGAGGTAAATGTTCATGGGAGCGGTGATAACAACATATTCACAGCATGTTGGTGCTGGAAATGTGTATGTGTCCCTGATCATGTTCATCAGACTCTTGCACGCTTTTCCCCATCTTGGGTTAGTATATCTACATACCTTTAAGAGAGAGATATGATATGATATGGCATTTGTAACGCGCCTATACACAAGTGTTTCAAGGCGAGATAGAGAGAGTGAGTGTGGGTGTTATAACGTTTGGGGGCGGGCGAGGGGCATTTTGTTGATGGCCACTACAGAAGTGTAGTCCTACTTTTTGTGTCAGCAGCCACACTAAAATTGTAGTCCTACTTTTCTTTTTTTTTATTTACTTGTGTGTAATCAAAGAAAATGATTTTTACAAGAGAGCAGTCGTGAAATGTCAAAAACTTTGTTTCTTTCTTTCTTCGTTTTCTTCAAGATTGCAGGAGCACAGCTTATGTAAAAAAAAAAAAAAGAAGCGATTCAAGAGTCAAGTAATGTCAATGGTGGAGCCCGTAAGAGTCGTTGACAGATTTCCGTGGTGATCGACGCCTGGTAGGAGGACGCCGAAAAAAAGGGCACAGACAGGGGATGCCTCTGTTGGTATGCGGTATGATTATGTTGAAGATTCAGCGGCAGTGGGTGGATAGTAGTTGGCATTGATTTTGATGAAGGCTGCTTCCATTAGTTTAGACGTGGCATTTTGTCGATGGCCACTACAGAAGTGTGTTTTTTGTGTCAGCAGCCACACTAAAATTGTAGTCCTACATTTTTGTTGTTGGACCGACCCAGATAGATTCTGATTTTAGATATCTGATAGCCTACAATAAAGACCCCTAGATTTATCAACACCCCTCGAATGGAGCATACCATAGACATACTCAGCACATTCCAATTACTCCTCATCTTTAACAAGTGGTCGAGCAAAAACAAACACGTTTATTAGTAATAATCTTTTAGTGCTTGATACCGCAGATTAAAGCATTATGCAGCACTGTTAAGTGTTACTATTGCACAGCCTAATGATACTCAATTTATCGAACACAGAGTTCGACGTCCAGCCGTGGATGCAAAGTCAGGGCATGCAGGTTTTGCACAGATCTCAGTTATAAGCGCTCGGCACAGTCAGTGTCTTAAAAAGCTGCTGCAAAATTGCCAACACTTAAGAATTTCACATATGGAAAATGGGTAAGTAGTTAAGTAATCACTGGCAAAGCTAAGTTTTGCCTTTTGTGAAGGCATGGAACAGGCATTTCAAAGACACTGTCATAATTGTACCAGCTGACTGCTGAAAAATGGTGTGAACATCTAAGCATATAATGCTCTGATTACTTAATGGTAATATTCATTACTCCTAGTCCTACTCCTCGTCAAAGTACTTATCTCATGAGGCCCCTGCCTCCGACACAGGACCTTCTTCTATTTCTTTAAATCCCTATAACTCCTCCCCCACATCCATGTCACTCAGTTTCATATTACCAAGCCGGAGCATGGGACCTTCCCCGCGGGGAGGGTGAGGAGGGTGGTCAGTACTGTGATGAGGAAGAGTAGGACTAGGAGTTACCGGTAAGTAATCAGAGCATTGCCTCCACATCCACTCTTCCTCGTCCCAGTACTTACCTCATGAGGTATACCAAAGCAGCAACTGGGAAAAGGTCCCAATGAGACACAGAGCCAAAAACAGTGCAGCAAAACACACACCCACAATAACTCTTAAATCACATCCCCACAGACAAAACTCCAACGCCGAAGGAACCAACCCTCGAGTGGGAGAAACTCAACCCATAGCGGTTGATGAAATTGCTTAGACCAGCCCAGGCAGCAGCCGTACAAATCTCTTGCAGAGAAACCCTCCTTGCATCAGTCCAGGAAGCTGCCAAACCCCTGGTGGACCGCCCCTGAAGGTGCGCAGGCACAGGCAGGCCAGAAGCCACATAGGCCATGGAGACCACAACACGGAACCACCGGCAAATGGAAACCACAGATGCCTTATGCTCAGTCCCAGCCGGGCCAAAATTAATCAGAAGACTATCAGAATGGCAGAAAAGAGCAATCCTAGCCAAATACTCCAACACTGCCCGCCGAACATCAATGTTATGCCAAGCCACCTCCTCAGGCATTTTCGGATCATGAAAGAAGGCAGTGAGAACCAGATCTTGATAGGTGTGAAAACCGAGAAACAACTTTAGGGAGAATCTTCGGATCACACCTCAGCACCACCGAGTCTGGCAGCACCCTCAGCAAAGGAGGGTGACATAACAGAGCCCCAATCTCCCCAAACCTACGGGCAGAAATGATGGCAATAAGAAAGGCAGTCTTCACTCTAAGATGTTAGATATCAATCTCGGAAATGGGCTCAAAAGGAGGCCCTTGAAGGAACCGTAAAACAAGAGGGAGATCCCAAGGGGGAAGCCCTTTATAAGTACAAGGACGGGAAGAAGAATAAAAACCTGCAGCAACTGCCCCACCAATACCTCCCCATCCAAGTGACCATCAGAGTCCACCAAAAGGAATTTAATGGAGGCCCACTTAGACCGAAGCATGGAAAAACCACCAGTCGCTTGTCAAACCCCTCCTGGAGGAATTGAAGGATAGCAGGGAGGCCAGAATGCAGGGGAGGGATCCCAGACCACCCATACCAGTCTCGGAAATGGCCCTTATGCCTGCTGTACACCTTCAGAGTGGAGGGTCTAAAAGCATCCATTATGGACTCAACTACAGGACCTGAGAACCCCTGAGATATCAGCGTAGACTGAGAAATAGCCACACTGCCCATTGCATCTGGCAGACTACCAACCGCAGATCCCCTTGAAGGGGACACGACCACTTCGGAACCAGCCAAGGTTCCTGGGACGGAAGTTCCAACAGAGAGGGGCACCAACTCCGGCAAGACCAGAATGGAGCTAACAACAACACAGTCACCCTGGACATTCTGATACACTGAACCACCCGCGGGAGAAGGGGAATAGGCGGAAGGGCATAAAGGAAACCCCAAGGCCACTGTACGGAGAGGGCATCCACCCCCCAAACCCCCTCGGCCTGAAAACGAGAGCAGAAGAGGGGAACTTTTACTGAGGCCGGAGATGCAAACAGGTCTAGAACAGGGGTCCCAAATCTGACACAGATCTCTGCAAAGACCTGGGCCGACAGGACCAGTTCCGCAGAGGAGGGAAACTGGCCTCTGAGAAGATCTGCTCGAACATTGTCAACCCCCCTGATATGTGAGGCCACCAGAGACACCAGATGTGATTCCCCTCAGGTGCCTATCTGAGCTTCCAGAGCATTCAAGGAGCGGCCGGAATCCCCTTGGTGGTAGACACATGCCAAGGCTGTTGTATTGTCCGTTTGGAGCAAAACCGCCCAACCTTCCAGCAACCCCTCGAAGTACACCAGGGCTCGGAGAATGGCACACAGCACTCGCCAATTGGATGATCGACAGCTCTCCTCAGATCCCACAACCCTTGAGCTGAGAGGACCCCCAATGTAGACCCCCCAACCCATTCTGCTGGTGTTGGTAGTAAGAGAGGCCCCAGGAGGAAGGACCATGGACACCTCAGCCTGTAGATTTAGAACCCCCAGCCACCACAGCAGGGAGACCCACAGCGCTGGGGACACTGAAATCAAAGCTTCGAAAGCTGATATGTCGGAAGCCAGTGGGAGAGAAGATAAGACACCAGGGGACGTAACTGAAGACGAGCCCAAGGAACTAGAAAACACGCAAGACGCCATGTTCCCCGCAACTTCAGCAACAAGCGAGCCGAGGCATACTGCCTTCTGAGAACCCTGTACAGAACAGCCAGCAAGTGACAGGCCCTCTCTAGGGACAGGAACACCCTCTCCATCCCGATGCAAAACAGTGCCCCAATGAAAACTAGATCCTGAGAAGGCTCCAGCTGAGACTTCCACCAGTTCACCAGCAAACCCCAGTCCCGCAATGCCAGGCAGACCAAAGGGAGATGAGGCAGGACAGTCTGCCGACAGGATTCCTCGACCAACCAATCGTCCAGGTAGGGAGAAATCTGCATTCCCTGCAGATGCAAATGCACCACCAGGGGAGCCACCAGCATGGAGAACACTCCGGAAGACAATCGCACCCTGGACGGGAGCACTCGGAACCGAAAACGCTGTGATCTCATCCAATCCCCCCTGCACAACATCTAGAGAACGTTCCGCAAAGCCTCCACGTTGAAGCGTTCCGTCCTGATGAAGCAGTGCAGGGCCTCGAGACCCATAAACAGGTAACGCTTCCTAGAAGGTATAGGGACCAGGAACACCCGCAAGTAGAAAACTTGACCCCGAACAGGGAGAGGAACGGGCATGACGGTAACCCACAACAACAATTCGGAGAAAACGGATCCCATGGCCAACTGCTTGGTCCGTGAACTGGGTACTAAAGTCCTAACCATGCAAACCTGGACAGGAGGAGACAGGAACAGCAATTGATAACCCCTCCGGAAGGAGCCCAGTACCCACGAAGCAGAACCCTACCGATCCCATACACCTCTGAGAAGATAGAGACGAGTAGCCAGGGAAAACCGCCAGTCACTGCACTTGCACCAGAGGAAAATCCCAGGACGTTGAAGCAGGCCTGGGCCGCAATATAAAAGCATGCTTGTCAGCCCACAAAAAGATCGGACTTATCAAAAGGAAGATACAGGACAGCCCGGTAGTCCAGCAGACCATGGCCCCCTCAGCCGACATAGAGGAGCCACCAGGCTGGCGTCAATGGGCAGAGTACTGTCACAAAGCGGGGCAATGCAATCCATCCCGGATAGCAGACACCAAAGGCAACCCCATACCTGCGGTATGCCTATACCGGAAACTCACAGACAGAATAGCCCCCTCCACCGGCACCACGGGCTCTGAGAACCCCTTTAAGCACAGACATGTGCCACAATCTGCCATATCACTTCCACACATCTGAGAGGAGGCGTGAAAGCAACACGTCGGCACCGGAGGACCTGGGCCCTAAAAGAAGAGACACTGGGAACCCCCTCCATGGCCGTTACTTCCATGATGCATTAGCAGTTTCCATAAATCCATGCCGGACAAGGGAACACAAATCAATCTCCTTCATCCGTCCCCCGCGCAGTTCAGAGGAAGAGGACAGGATAAGGAGCCTGCTTCCATGGCTAGCACAGACACAAACACACCACTAACTCGCCACCTGTATACACAGCACATGACTGAGAGGTGGCTTGAGCCCTGCATCATGTAGCTGGTAGCCCCATGCTCTACCAGTCGAGCTAATGGGTACCCCTCCAGAAGGCACCAACCAAGAAGGAAAAACCAAACAAAACAATCCCCTAGGCAACGCCGTATCAAACAGGAGGCATGTTGTTGCACGGCCCTAACGGCAGGAGAATTAGGGCACAAACATTCAAAAAGCCCCCAACTCCTTACCGCATCGTGTGCCCTGATGTCCTCGCGTCTGCCTACAACCTCTCAAAGCAAAACCGGGTGAGGTACCAGCCTCCGTAAGGCACACCAAGGAGCCGGCATGAATGGAACGCCATGATGCCCATACAAGCAGGAGAGGGGAAAAACAGCAAGCACAGAGCCCCTCTCCTCCTTACCTCCCCCTGGGCCCAGCAGGACCCGCGACACAATGCCCACGCTGCGGTTCGGAGCCCAGCAAAGAACCGAGCGAGGCAATCCCGCTCAACAGGGACCCCAAGCCCCGCAGGGGGCCCAGGAGCGACACTGCACCCAAGGGAGCCGAAGGCCGCACCACACAGCCCCCCCGAGGGGTCCAGCAATCGGTGCTCCCCGGTGCCCCGCACCGGGAAGAAAATGTCCAACATGCCGGAGGCAGGAAAAATTAAACTGAGTGATGTGGATGTGGGGGGTGGAATTATAGGGATTTCAAGAAATAGAAGAAGGTCCTGTGACGGAGGCAAGGGCCTCATGAGGTAAGTACTGGGACGAGGAAGAGTGGACATGGAGGTAATGGCAGTGTCTGCCAAATACCTATGTAATTCCTAAACACAAGCCGTTTAAAGGTACACTTGGTTAACACATGTTTATTACATCAGTACAACACATACAGCTGTCATTAAGTCGTTAACTCTCAAAAGGCTTGTTTAGAAATTACAGTGGCAGGTGCTATAGAGCACACAGTTTGATGTTAATGCTTGTGAGAGCTAGCTTAAAGACAATCCCAGGAGACTGTTGTTGGTGGGGAGGGGCATGTATTGGGTGGGAATGGTTGTAGGGATTTTGCAAGGCGATGGGCAGTCGACGTGTGGGGAAATAACGAATAACACCCACAAACTGTGTGCATCTCATCTCCCTCCTATGTGTACTCCAATGCAATATTTTTGACTTATAGTTGGCACATAAGTGCCACCTAATAGCCAAAAATAAAGCAAACACAGTTAATAAATACATCGGGGTACTACCAACAAAGGTAATACATTTTAGTTTGTTGTTTTATAATAAGAGCAGAATCTTGTTTGTATGTAGCTGTTCATGACACTTTTGAAATTTTGTGATGCGTAACCCACCTATTTTTATTACCCTCCTGAACGCCATTCATTTGATCCCTTGTTAGATGAAAGGGTGAGTCGCCACACCCAGATTTAAACAATCTGACCTGCAGGTTGCACACATGTTGCTGCAGCATATGGGTAACGCACTGAGGTATGGTACAGACTTTAATTACCAAATACTGCACCCTTCCTTATGCTTTGTAAACATAGGATGTGGCGGGGTTGTAGAAGCCGTGGGTTTTCTAACCTCGTGCTGCCCCTTTACCTGTCCAATAAAGGGCAAACGCACTTGGATTGTTGTGGGTTTAAGCCTTTCTTTGTGCAGCAGAACGATTCCGCCATATTGAGCAACGTTTCACTGAGACCGAGCAAACAAGGGCGTGGGTATGTAAATACAATGTACTGCTCTGGGTCTTACATGAAATTCACATAAAGAACTCGGGCTTCCCTACTTCGGGAATTATGGAACTGGAATACGCGTATTTGATGGAGGAAAGCTGGCCTTCACAAAGGGTAAGTCTCGGTTATTTCCTTTGAAACACCAGCTTGTGTAAGAAAATATTACGTGTGGAACTCTGCCCGGCAGATAAGCAGGCTTGGTGGTAGTACATAGGTGTCCTAGAGGTAGGCAAATGAGGCAATTGCCCCCTCCTATTGGTGTCCAGCCCCCAGGCCTGACTGAAAATGTGTGTGGGGGGGGGGGCAATTTCAACATGATAGTTGTGGGGGGGGGCTGCTTAGAGCGAAAACAATCGGAGGCACCCCTGGGGTGCACATTATAATTGCGACAAAGATAAGGATCTTAAACACTATATGCCAACTGAAGAGCTATAAGCCATTCTTTGTCAGCAAGTGGCTGATGTGGCAGTGTTGGAAGTTAATGAGGTGATAACACTTCTGTGTATATCCCGTGAAGGGCCTGAGGAAACCCAGCTTGTAATGCGAGCGCTGCAAAGCATACAATCGAAGCCTCAGAACGAAAATAGAGAAAGGAATATATTGCCATGTTACAAAACTGCTGAGTGGCAACATCTGAGAGTTGCTGGGGAAACCCTGAGGCCCCTTTCATTTGAAACATACAATAATGAAGGATGTACCTGTTTTAAAAACATAAAAAATGAAATTAGTCTCACCATCAGATCTTTATTAAAATTGTTCATTTTATATATTAGGTCGGGAAATTATTTCATAGCTAGGACAGTGCAACTGGGTATTATACGTCATTTCCAGTAACCCACCCCCTCTCCTCCGCCTTTTTCAGAGCCGCCTGAGCGCCAGTGGACCACTTCGTCACTGATATGATATAATATGGCATTTGCAACGCGCCTATACACAAGTGTTTCAAGGCGTGGCGAGGCAGGGAGGGGGGGGGGGGACAAGGAGAAGACAGACAACGATCCTACTAGGCCAGGTGTCATTCAGATTGCGCAAGTGCAGGGGTAGGGGGAAGGTAAAAGTGCAAGGGGAAGGGGAGGGGGGAAGTGGAGTACAAGGTAAGTAGCATAAAATAATAAATACATAGGGCCAGCTGGTGGCGAGTGCAAGGTAAGTGCAGAACAAGTGCTGGGAAGGGGGGGCTGTAGGATACTGAGACAGTCCCCCAGTGCAGGGGTTGACAGGGAGGCAGTGCAGGTGGAGAGTGGAAGGGCCCAGGACCGAGGTCGCAGACAGTGGACCAGTTGTAGCAGGGGAGAGGGAGAGAGAAAGCAGAAGCAAAGAGGAAGGTTTTGAGGTGCTTCCGTAAAAGGAGATGGTTCTCCTCAAGATAGTGCGCGGTACAAAACAATATGCCACATAGAACGAACAAGTACAACTTAACCCGTCTTTAAAGCTACTGTATAGTAATTAAATTGCGGTATAAACTCATCTAAAGAGTTACTTACATTATATTTGCATTTTCCATTGTGTCTGTGCGTAGGGCAGCCCCGAAATACCACTCCTTCTATGCCGACGTTATTTCTTCTAATGAACGAACATTAAATGGCTTTCGTTTCTGAAATTATATTCATTATCGTTTACGTTATTGCACCACACCCCCAAAAAGAAGTCTTTCGGGATGGTCCCGGCCTGTCAAGGTCAAATAACAATAGAACCTTATACTGAGTCGTGGGCCATTCCGGCACCCGAGCAAAAAATCAAAGCAGCTGACCTTCACTTTGAACGAGCACACTTTCCTAGTTAGCTACATTCAGTGTAAGGCCATCTCACAGGACTTGAAATTTACACTCCATCTTTGCATTTTGTCTGCGTGCATTTGCAGCCCCAGAGAACCATAAATATGGAGACATTCTATATTTTTTGAAAAATGATTTATATTACTGTTTGGTTTAATTTAATGCGCAAATGAACAAGGTTGGATAGACACATTGCATGTACACTGAGCAATCACTTTTATTTACACAATACATAGCTACACATATTCAATGGGCCTGCGACATGAGGAGACTCCAGAGCAAAGTCACAGGTGACACCCGGGTGGTTCGCACAACTTCACGGTGAAGGGAGGGGCAACGGTGGAGAGACACATTGCATGTACACTGAGCAATCACTTTTATTTACACATTACATAGATACACATATTCAGTGGGCCTGCAACATGAGGAGACTCGAGAGAACAGACAATCAAATTACAATCATTTAAACGGTGATGTGTATTTCTCAATGAGCTCTGCTTTAGGTGGACATGGAACAGAGGCAATGTTGGGTGGCAATGCAGTTGTCCCCTGCACAGGTTCGTTCACAACTCCATGTATGTGCCTATCTAGGACATCAACAATAAGTCTCTCAATAAACTCAAATTGCATATCCTGAAACACTGGTTTGATCACCCATTGTTTACTTCTTTTAGTGAAGGCCTTATTGTAGTGAAGCGTCCCTAAAGTTCCGGTCGTCCTACTTTGTTGACGGCCAACATTATGGTTATGTGCCAAGACCGCTAGAAGAGTCCGATTTATCATGCCCTCCATGCCAAAATGCAATCGTTTTGGCCTGTACTTTAGACACATATTGTGGAACACCTCCAAATCTCCTGTGTGGCAGAATTCCATGAGTCCCCTCAAATCTCTTGTTATAGTTTTATCAAATACAATCTTTTCAATGGCTTTGTGAGTGGGTGATGAAGGAATCAACCATTTCTTCTTCCGTGCCTCCTCTGTGGACAAATGGCCATGTTCACAATTGTGGAAATGTTGGTTTGTGGTCCAGCGGTGAACGTTGCTACAGTGTAGCATTACTGACCGCCATTTTTCCAGTAGAATTTCCAACGACCCTCCACATGTTTTTGAGCTCCACCAAAGATGGTTGCTGATTGCCTTGGACCACTGTGAAATACCTTGCATATCTTTTTTTTTACCTGCAGCCGACATTTTTTTATTGATGTTTTTGCAAGATGCCATACGTCAAATTGGTGATTTATATTTTTGTACTCTTCTCTCATTGTCTTGGCAATTGAAGCGTGTCTGTCCGTGGCTATCAGGTCGATCACCATTCCCCGCGATTGTAGTTCTTGCAATGATGCTACAAAGCCAACTTTCTCCATGGCCACTGAGGATGTACTTTGTGACACCTGCACGACCACCGAACTCACAATTTTCTTACTTTCCATGTCCTGAAAGTGGTAGGTGCAGTACTTGGCTGAAAATCCTGGGCTGTCGCACTGTCCATCACCGGCTAGCCTGAACCGTTTGCCCGCGAATGTACTATCAATAGACATTTTTTCCATTCTCCAAGCTTCGCTAATGGCTGGAAATAGATAATCGATTTGGTATTTGTAGAACTGAGTTTTTGCAATGAAATGGATTCCCACAAACTGAAAGAAATACTCTAACTTTTTAAAACTTGAACCACTAAAAAGTGCGGCCGCTGCACAAAGTAGATTGCCTGCTGGCAGTTGCCCCAGCATGGGTTGTGCAGACCATGAGAAAGGATGATATTTTGTACAGGTGGCATGTATTTTAAATTTAGTGCCTCGAATTGCACGAGTCACATTAATCAATGGCTCCCCACATACTTCCCCACCAACCGAATGCTCACATTTCATCCTAATAATAATATCAATCAAACAACTATCGAATACAATGAATTTGGCCCCTTTCCTTATACTGTCACTCTGCATCCCAGCTGGTTCGGCCTGTAACGTTGAGGATATGTCACTCACATGAAAGGTAGAATCTCTGATATCGTCTTCCGCTATGTTCAGTGATATTGATGGTGTTTCATTGTCGTCCACTTCATTCTCTTCCATTGCAACATCTGTTCCTTCTCCGGCGATGGGTGAATAAAACAATTTCTTCAACTTTCTCGCGGTCTTAGTTTTTGCGGGTGTGGATTCTGTGAATTGATCTCCGACTGCATCCGAACTACCAGGAGGACATTCACTATCAATGGCTGGTGGTGGTATAGCTCCGTTGTCAATCACTTCATATTCTTCCCATTGGCACGATGCATCTCCAGTCTCAAGTCCCTGCCAAAAGGTTTGACAAGCAACATCTCTCGTTCGCTTCACTGTCTGTGTAGATCTAGTTCGTACACCCACTCGCAACTAGAGGACAGATTGGAAAAGGGATGTTCAGTTTAAACACAACTTACAGTATTGAACTATTAACAGTGAAAAACAACATAATATAGTGACCAGGACACTAACCTTCTTTTGCTTTCTTTTCTTTGAAACTTTCTTGCCTCGAACTTCAACATCAGGACGCTGTTGCTCCGACTCGTGTGTGCATGTCTTCACTTCCTCTTGCGCTGCAACGACTATATTTTCATGATAAGCACATCCATCACGCACTGACGCTCCATCGACTCCCTGAAACATAGAACTTTCATTAGTATGTATAATAATATTGAAAACACAAAATGTACTTGGGGACCAATACCCACGTACATCTTAATAGCAAAACACGAATGAACGCATTGTGTAGAACATTCAAACGACAATTATTCACGCATTGTTGATCTAGTTAGATGGAACTGTCAAGATCCATACCTCGGGCTCCGCATAGACTTCCATTGATGATATTATTGAAGATGACGCTTCAGCAACTCCCTGAAACACAGTAATTGCATTAGTATGGTTTTCTATTTTGTTAAAAAGAACATAAACTTTGTGCAGGCGTCAACGGCTCATCTAAATAGACCTGCACAAATGATCAGTTGTCTAAAATAAGTAATGGATATCTAAATATGATTCGATTTGCTCGATCGTTGGAAGTGTCACCACCCAGAGATCTGCATCAACTACTAGGGGTTATGTTCTTGTAGAACATTGCGCTGACCCGTAACTGCATGCTCCCCCTTCTTCTTGGACTAATGCTCCATCGACTCCCTGAAACATAGGACTTTCATTAGTAATGAACACAATATTGAAAAAAGCAGACACATAGGAGGGCGACGACAGAAGGACATATCAATGGCTAAAAACGAAAGAAACATTGTGTGTAACAATCACGCTACAAGAATGCAAGATCTGATGATCTCCATCGATGGAACTGTCCGGAAACGTACCTCGAGCATCTGAGTGACATCAACGGTTGTCGTCAATGCGTTGGACTCCTCAGCATCTCCCTGAAAGACAGTACTTGCATTATTTTGGATAACAATAATTATAACTGAAAACAAAGACTAGAGGACGAGTACTAGGGTGTACCATTAGGTAAAATAATTACACGATAAATTAAAACTATTGATTTACATGCCTAAAACAAGTCAGTGGCAGAATAGCTAAGTAAGATTACCCGATAGGCGCTTGAAGTGGCTGATGACTGCAATAACGACATGGATGGAGAATCTTCCGCCTTCATATTGAGTGGATACATAAATGGGGAAATTATTGTTAGCTAATGCTACACACTACCGCAAGGCCGAGAGCTAAATCCGTAAACTTGACTCACCAGTGGAGGGATGTGGACGAATAGAGTGGGAATAGCGGTTGAGAGCAATTTTCGCTTCGCTCGCGGTGTGTTCTTCTTTATTAGCAATGATGTGGAGTACATGTCTGAGCTAAAGTGCCTGCTGCAGATGCGGTATCGATCACCCCTCTTGTCCGCAAAGACTTCTAGGACTCTACTTTCAAGCTCAGACGGTGGATATCCGCAATATCGGACCCATTCTCTTATCTGATCTATTGTCTAAGGGAAAACATGCATTATAGTACCTTCAGATTTTTTATTGGTCTTCGAAGGGCAACCGCCAATGGAACAGGCAGGCATTGTGGAAAGTTCTGAAAAGTAAAGATCAACAATTCTCTGTGAATACCAATGTGTTAAAAAATTAAATGACACATAAAAGGTTCAATGCAAGGTTCGTTTTGGTTCTTGGAACTATATACGTTATTCACATGCGGATAAGTATTTGAATAACTTTAAAAAAATAGAAAAATAATTTGACTAAACTCAGAACATGTGACTAGTTCCTTTCATGTACTGTCTTGAACGAAAAAAGAAAACATGGATGCAATTTGATGACTACTAGCAAATAGATATAAATTAAAAAATTGGACGCAAAAAGATTATGGTACATGGCCTTACCTTGACGAACAAACAGTTAGATGCAGGGATCAGAGTAGTTTCTTGTCGTAGAACAGGGAGCAGTTCACAGGTTGCAAACTGACGAGTTTGCTCGAAGTGGTCACGGAAGTTCACAGAGACGAAGAGCAGATAACCAGCACCTTCACGGGTTGACTAGCAAAGCGCAAAGAAGTTCTCATTAGAAATATGAAGTGGGTTATAAAGAATTCGAAACAGGGGTGTATTTGTGAATGAATGACGTGAATATGTCGTGGCATTATGCGGTTTGCGGGGGGGCATCCAGCGTGAGGGGGGATGCTTGGCAGGAGACACGGGGTCTGGAGGTAGACATGGGAACAACAACCCATGCTCTATAGACCACTTTGAAGTGTACATGGTCTTTGGCACCTCTTGGCCTTTATCGCTCCCTGACAGCTCCACTTGCCAGCGCAAGTACCCCGGTGCGAACTGCCTTTGATAGGGCGGGGGGTGGATTGGGGCGGTGGTCGTGCAGACAAGACACAGGAAGACTCGTGAATGGAGACACACTTATGTGGATTGCAGGGGGGCGTCCAGCGTGAGGGGGGATGCTTGGCAGGAGACACGGGGTCTGGAGGTAGACATGGGAACAACAACCCATGCTCTATAGACCACTTTGAAGTGTACATGGTCTTTGGCACCTCTTGGCCTTTATCGCTCCCTGACAGCTCCACTTGCCAGCGCAAGTACCCCGGTGCAAACTGCCTTTGATAGGGCGGGGGGTGGATTGGGGCGGTGGTCGTGCAGACAAGACTCGTTTGCCGCAGAGCCTCACCAAGGAGAGGCCATCTAACTGCATGTAAGAGGCAGGCTGCAGGATCTAGTACATGGAAGGCAGGGGGGTGAGTTTATAAATACCTCACCCTCCCAGGAGAATATATGGGTGCAGTTCACCCTGGAGACCCTGGATGCCTAGGCAGTTAGTCAGCAGCAGGCTGGCCTATGGTGGCAAGGCGGCACGGGCCAGAGGGGGTCATCTCTGTACCCGGTGCCCAAAAGGATGATTTATTATGATCAACCATATTGATTATTTACCTATAACCATGTTTTGTATCAATAAAATCCAACGGCCTTTTATTGCCAACGCTTGAACAAAGTGGTGTGGTAAGTATTTTTTGGGGAGGAGGCAAGGCCGGGAGGCTTGATGCCAACCCGCAAAATAACATATGTATGTCTGCTGCATATGGGTTCAACGGTTATGTGGATTGAAGGTGGGCGGCCAGCGTGAGGGAGGATGCTGGCCGGAGACATGTGGTGTGACAAGACACGGCACAGGAAGACTATTCAATGGAGACACACTAGATTCATTTAAAAAATCAAAACAACCATTGTTAAAATATATGTTGGGTTTTATTTTAGATCTTAATTTCAATTGAACATAAATAATAAACATTACACATTGTAAAGTTCCGGTTGCAGCACATCCAGGGAAAATCTGCGGTATTGTCCACTGTCGTTGGGGAAATGTTGTCTAATGGCAAGTACCGCACAGGCAGGTATTACTCTCCGAACGCGGTGTCCGAGCCTCCCGTGAAGCCACCAAGTGAAGCAACGATAGGCCACCAGCCTGTACCACCTGTGAAAAAGAAAGATGCAAACTGTATTAAAATGACAAAACTTTCTTATCAATGTCGATTCAGGTAAAAAATGTCATTCTGCTTTGAAAAAAATTATATCTAGAAAATGCACAATATGGAACCAATTTACATGCGTTCGAATGATATGTAGATGTAATTTTATATGTGGGAGACGACCATGAAATAGTAGTGGCATCACTGACATCACAACCAGAGTATACTTACTCGTTACTCGGATTACGCGGACGAACAGTGCCGCGAAGTTCGTGCATAAGCACCATCATCATCCTCAACACGGTCCTTGAGAGGCAGGCTTCCCTGAAGTCTGGCAGCTCGGTAATGCATTGCAGACTTGGCTCGCCTTCCGAAATGTAGGCCAAGCACCCGGAATTTTCACGGCAGCAGCAGTTCTCCTCCTCAGTTGGCATTAGCTCGCACCGATTGCACGTGCACCAGGTGGAGACGCCGTCCATGCGACATGGTCCAGGCTCTTCATCCGTTGACTGGTCCTCCCAACTGCCGTCCGAATCCCCATCGTTTTCGCGTGCTTGCCTTTCCAGTAGTTCCTCCTCGGTGTACTCGGGCTCGTACATATACGGCATTATTGTAGCCATTTTGTGGTAAAGAAAGTAAAATAATTTACAGAGATGGTACAGGTGTTCACAAGGCCTAGAAGCGGCGAAGGTAGCTGACCATAGCACAGAAACGAGTCACAGAATACTCAAAGTAACACAGAGAGAGTAATGGAATCGAAAATCTGCTGCTGTGTGTTGTGAAACGGTGTGTTTATACTTATTGAGGAAAGAGGCGTCCTGCCATTTCCATGGCGACACTTCATTAGCTGAGGCGCAGCGATTGTTGACACGAAACGTGCTTTGGCGTTGGGAAATGTGCAGTACGCGTCTGCTGAAGTCAGGCTCAGGGGCGGGGGATTTGATTTAGTGCCGCAAACGCAGGTGAGCCAGGTCGATGGGGGGAAATGATAGGATTATCACAAAATGGCGGCTGATTTCGAGTGCGTTAATGGACGAAAAGTCGGGTAAGGTCCATAGGAAGGTTTTCTACGATCTACCGATTTATGCTTAAAAACACATGGCCGAACCGTCGGGACAATAAAAAAAAGGTCCCGGAACTATCCTTTAACACTGTTGCTCTGTCTCGAATTTGGAGGCATTTAGCCTTGTTGCTCTGTTTGAAATTTAGATGCATTTAACACTGTTGCTCTGTCTCGAATTTAGATGCATTTAACACTGTTGCTCTGTCTCGAATTTAGTTGCATTTAACACTGTTGCTCTGTCTCGAATTTGGAGGCATTTAGCCTTGTTGCTCTGTTTCAAATTTAGATGCATTTAACACTGTTGCCCTGCTTCAAATCTATATAGCAACCCAGTGCTTCTACTCACATTGTGGAACCTCCTTCCCAGGCCCACAGTATAAGTACACATCAGTCCAACCAGCACCTACTTAGTCGAGACCTATACCCACCTAGACTCGCACCACTATTTAGAATGTGTCCATCTACTACCAGCTTACTTGCCTTTGTCCTCATTTTCCTGAACACAGCTATTCAGCTTAAGATGGCACCACATTTACCTAACATGCCTCCTCCTACTGTGCTTACCGACCAGGCACCATCCTACCCAGGCACAGTCAACCCTCAGCTACTACCTAGTCTCCCTCGTACGACCACAGATAGGAACCTAGGACTTAGAGCCAGACTAGCTAAAATTTACAAGCCTCTCGCCCGTTTATTGCCCACCCCACAGAAGTCTACAGAGCTGTCACCTCAACTAAGCCCCAATACTAAAACCTCTAATCTTCCCCACAACCTCACCTCCAGACCCTTGTACAACCACCCCAGTCTCTTGAACTAACTCATGATAAACACCACACAACTACCACTAAAAACACAACTACTATCAAAAACATAGCTAGCCCTAAAATCAAGGGAGCCTTGATCAACGCAAGATCCTTAGTAGCGCATGACCTGATCCTCAAAGACGATCTTGACTTCCTCGCCATTACAGAGACTTGGTTACACCCAGCAGCAGGCCCCATGCTCATGCTAGCAGTCCCAGACAACTACTCTATCCTGAGGCAAGATTTCCCCAACTCCAGAGGAGGGGGTGTCGCCATTATACACAAATGCAGTCTATCCATGAAATTAGCTACGCCCGCCACTGTCCAATCCTGTGAAATTCTATCAGTCAAAGTCCCACTCACCAATACCCAAACCCTTACTATACACTTGATCTACCGCCCGCCAGGACCCATCGGCACCTTCGATGAAGACCTTAACGCCATTCTAGCCAGCAATCTTAAAAGCTCATCTCAAGTCCCCACCTTAGGGGACTTCAACATAGGATATAATGACTTAGCAGACCCACTAGCTAGTACCATAGTCACCACTCTTGCTGAACTAGGCTTAGCGCAAAGAAGTATGGCACCCACCCACTCGAAAGGTAGAATACTTGATTGGGTGGCCGACCACAATTGCCTAGCAAACATTACCAATCTGGAACGACCACCACCTAGTTTCGTTCTCGTTATCTACAGACAGACCCACACCTCCGCCCATCATAACGGCCCCCCTACTCTCACCAGAAACAAAAAGAACATTACACCAGAAAGACTCATCCCGAATTTACTCCCCAAACTTGACACACTATCAGACAACTTGGATCCAGAGATCCTAGTTGAAGAATATAATAAGGCCATGGCCACAGCACTGGACCTCACGCCCCACTTAAACTCAGACTGAGTAAACCGAAAACGCACCTCAACAAATGGTACACACCATTCCTCAAAAACCTAAGGCAACAAAAGAGAACTGCGAGGCTACCTGGAAAAAAATCTTCCACAGCTGCAAACAAAATCAAACTATCCAAAATAGTCGCACTCTATAAAAAAGAAATTTACATGGCCAAACGAACCTCCTTTGACTCTCCTATATCTATAGCTAAATCTAACATGAAAGAACTCTTCTCTATTCTTAAAGAAGTCGAAAACCCCATATTACCCTCTGATACCTGCACCAAAGATAAAAATTGGTGTTCAGAAATTCAAAACGCCCTGGCCAATAAAATCGAGACCCTTCAAAATAAAATCTCCAGTAAAAAAGCGGCCTAAAAAACACACTCCCATCGAAAAGTCCGGATAAGAGTACAATCACAGATCCCTCCCGCTTCAAGTTCTCTAAAGTCAACACTCTTGAAGTGGAAAAAATCTCTGAAACCCTCCAACTGTCAGTGAGATCTGTGCCCAGCTCAGCTCATCAAAGATGCCGCCCGCAACCTGTCACCTTTCATCACTAAACTAATCAATGCTTCATTTACCACTGGCTCCATCCCCACAAATCTAAAACAATCCTGGGTACTGGCTTTATTAAAAAAACCTACCCTTGACCCATCCATACCTACAAATTACCGACCCATAACGACCGTTCCTTTCTTACTAAAAATTCTAGACAAGGTCGCTTATGTACAAATACAGAAGCACTTGGAAGAACACCACCTTTTAGGATCCAGACAATCAGGGTTCCGCCTGCAACACAGGACTGAAACCGCACTTATTGAATTGAAGGCTCAAATTGATACACTCATGGTCAAAGGGCAAGTTGCCCTACTCCTCCTCCTCGACCTCTCTGAAGCTTTCGACTTGGTCGACCACTCTGTCCTATGCTCACACCTACACACAGCAGCACACTTCTCCTTCGAGGCCATCACATGGATTACTTCTTTTCTTAACGGAAGAACTATGAGGGTCTTCTCTCCCGCTGCAGCAGCAGACCCGATACCCATTACCTGCGGTGTCCCACAGGGCTCCTGTGTCTCCCCGACACTCTACAACATATTTACTAAGCCCCTTTTTGACAATTTGGATCATCTCGGTATCACCAAAACAAACTACGCAGATGATACCCAGATCCTCCTTCCCCTTTCAGGAGATTATGAAAAGGATTTGGCCTTGCTAAATAGGGTGTACATCATCATCCAGGCATGTATGGCCACTCAGGGACCATGCCTGAATGATGAGAAAACGGAGCTTATCATCCTGGGTACCACGCCTAGCCTAAAGAAACTTAGCCCGGCCTACAACTCCTTTATGATAGATGGTAACAATATTAAAGTCGGACAGGAGGTCAAAACTCTGGGATTCTACTTGGATTCCAACCTTTCTTTCAAAAGACAACTGAGTTCCCTGGCATCATCATCGGCATACACATGCAAATTGATCTGTTCAGCCAAACCATTTCTCTCAGACACTAGCTGCGTCACACTCGCTAGAGCCCTCATTCTCTCCCGTCTTGACTACTGTAACGCCCTTTACCTGGGAACCTCCAAGGCTACTACCAACAAGTTACAAACCCTTCAAAACAATGCCCTGAGAGCAGCCCTAGGCATCCCCAGAAGAGAACACATCTCAGGATTTAGCCAACAGAACAACTGGCTATCATCCAGAAACAAAATACTCCTAAAAATGGCATCACTTAACTATTAATCTCTCAACAATGCCACCCCGATCTACCTGATCAACAGATTCCATAGACAAGCCTCCTCGAGACCCCTCAGAACTGCATACAAAGACTGCCTTTCCATCTTGCCTCCCAACCTGAGAACAGACATGCCCTACCTGCACTTCCGCGCCAAGGTAATATCATGGCTGAAATTGAACAACCACCAAGATAGCTAACTGGCCTCCCTCATGCTATTTGCACACTGTATAACCTATGTGCCTATCCTTGTAATTTTGTTGTCACTACTTACATTGTTTGCCTTCCCTACTATGCTTGTATATACTCCCCATTGCCAATGTGTACCTTTTATACCTGTAACCAAGCTTCGCATTTTCCTGTATCTGTTGCGCCCTGATACCTTTGGGTATAACTGCGCATTATAAATAATAAAACAAACAAACAAACAAACTAGAACACAGAGATACTATGACACCATTCGGTATAACTGTTCTCATACCAACATTCACCGCTCACTCCACATCATTCTAAGTAATCACTGCTGGTTACACCCCCCCCAGCCAGGCGTTCTCCTCAGGCCTAACGCAGCCACATCCTATCTGGATAAATCTTGCCAGAACGAAAACATACTCCTGACCTCTCAACCATCACACCTACCGCTTGAAAGCAGCTATTACACGGATACCGCACGAGCTGCACACATACCCGGTGCTCACACGCACCTTTTGACTCTCTCTACTCTCTCTACTGATATGAACTTCGGTTCCCAAGGGCATTCAACCTACCAGCGCCTTCAGGCCATACCAATGGTGTATAAGGCGCTATATAAATGCAAAATAACAATAACAATAACGATAACAACAGTAGGTTAGCCATTTGCCCCACAGCCATTCCTCCATACCAGTGGTGGGCGCCCAGATGTTTCGGCCTGTCACTTTCATCAGCCCTATCCTGTATAGTCAATGGTGAGTGATCCTGGAAGTCGCAGGCCAAACCATCTGAAAAGGGCCTGGAATAAAGATGTCTCAGTGTAAGTGGTTATCCAGTCACACTAATCGATGCCTCTTAACGCTGCTCCCACTTCAGTGGGCACAGAACTACAAATGTTATCTCAATCAATGTGCACCTAGCTAAAGTATCTAAAGCCTTAAAAGGTAGTCTGGGAGGTAAGGGGTTTCTGCAACAACAACAAAAAATTAACGTTCATGGCTGTATAGCCAGGATTACTGCAAGTGCCTAATCAGCTCCAACAGAAAACAATGGGCCTCATTACAAGTTTACCGGTCCGGTAACAGCGGTGCCGGTAAGCTACTGGAACTGTTGTTACCGGACCGACAAACTAAGAGTTCTGCGAGCGGGTGCCTTTCCGCCCGCCAAGTCTGACCTGGCGGGCGGACCGGCACCTGCGAGCAGACCTCGACGGAAGCACCATTCAGGAATCCGGTGAATCCGGCCTCCCCATTGAGTCCAATGGGACTCAGACAGGAATGGGGAGTAATCATTACCGGCTCCCGGCAATGGGGATTTACCGTGTCCGCCGGGGCTGTAATGCTTCGGTAAATCCCCATTGGCGGGTGCCGGTAAATTCATGACTCCGGGCGGCAGCCGTGCCAGTATTTACCGGCACGGCTACCGCCAGGGTCGTAATGACCCCCAATGAAATTAAGTGCAGTGCAGGCAGCATGAGTGCACGGGTAGCAGAAATGAAAGTATTGTTAGTAACGAATACAAAAATTGCAAGCTACACCATCTCCTCTCTTTCTTTTGCTCTATCGACCCCCATTGACCTCACCTTCCTCGATCGTAATTTCAATATTGGACGTTTTTATTTTTCCACGCAGCTAACTCACCTGCATCCAAGACTTGGTTGCCTCCTAAATGATTATGTTTAAATGATGCCAGAGAAATGTGTCCTTTTAAGGTGGGCCTCAGATTATTATGGATTTTTTTCATTAATTGATTTAAAGCTAGAGCAACCAATGAGGTCGAAATGTATTCAATTAAAAACATGCAGTAAAACACTTGTAAGACCAAATACGTTTGGGCAGCTTTTAGGGCCTTTTTACAACCTTTGTACGTAAGTTTCACTTTCAGTGTGTATAATAACTTGATTTACTATCTTAAAACTACACTGAACTGTCAGGATTTCCCTACCTGACACCCAGACTCAGACCCAGACACATATTTTTCCAGATTGATGGTGGCAGCCCTACTGGACCAACAATAGAAGCCCTCATGACGGCGTACAGTGTTCCCCATCCAAGATGGCGAAGACGTGAGTATCCACGTAGGTGGAAACACGTAATCACGCTGGTGTTTAACTGCAAGCCAAATGCAGCTAAAACGGACGAGCGCCCTAACCTCAATATCTTGCAATGCTGAAAGTACGATACCATGCTACTGAATCCTCCAATGACCCACCTTGTCATGACCTGTTCCTTTTTCTGGGTATTTAGGGCTCTGTACTTTTATAATTTTATGTTTCCTTATGGACACTGATCCTGCAGTGGAAAGGGCCCCAACACTCCAGAGACCCCTTAACTCGCTACACTGCATGTGGCAGCTTAAGGACACAAAGTCCCAATGGACTGTCCCTAGATCCCACTTTCATTTACAAGAGACCATGGGCCTCATCGTGAGTTGGGCGGTAACGCCGGCGCTAATAGCGCTGGCGCTATCTGCCCTACCGCCAAACCCACCGGCGCTATTAGCGCCAGAACACGGGTTTGGCGGATTTGGAAATCCCCATTCCCCATTGAGCCCATTCGGGAATGCCCCATTCCCCATTGGGCTCAATGGGGAAATTTCGCACTCATAACGCGAATGAGCGCGAATTTTTGGCCCATTTCCCCCAGCTCACAGCTGGGGAGAAATTCACCGAAGTCCTGATTTGGCAGACCCTTAAATCCGGCGGTAACAGCGCTACCGCTGTATTTAAGGGGTACCGCCAAACTCGTGATTCGGCCCCATATCTGTGAAAACAGACATATATGCCAGTTGATATTGCCAGTCATAATTCCAGCAAGAGATGGTTTATTTAAGGTAAAGGGCCCCTCTTGGGACGGGGGTCATCTACGAAAAAGAAATGACCTTGGCTCCCTTACCCTAACTCTCATTTAATGGTCGCTCCACAGTTCAGTTACTAGACCAGTTATATTTGTCCGTGAAAATTAAGAGTTACCTCACACTATCTACAGAAAGAGTGCAGAAACAATTCACCTTTTCCGTGCTGGAAGCATTAAGGCCCACGGGTTACCTGATTCAGGGGGCTCCTTGTTCTCTTTCTTCATTGGTGAGCTGACTGAGTGGGTTCCTGAGAACGTTTATCCTTGAAATCCAATCTGGTCCGAATGACAGTTTGCAAACATATTTTTCTCCCGGACCTTGGAGTCAGTAGTCAAAGACTTAGTTGCAGCATTACACAAACTTCAAGCTGAGTTTACTGCCTCCATGCAGGTAAATGTAGTTTTATTCGGGACCCTGTCTGCCTTACAGGGGAGACAGGGGCCCAGAAGGTGGATCAATTGGGGGGAAGGATAAGGTGGATCAATTCCATGGGGAAC
Source organism: Ambystoma mexicanum (assembly GCF_040938575.1). Taxonomy (NCBI): domain Eukaryota; kingdom Metazoa; phylum Chordata; class Amphibia; order Caudata; family Ambystomatidae; genus Ambystoma; species Ambystoma mexicanum. Next base: position 593,686,802 of record NC_090936.1, read on the forward strand.
AGTAGGAGGATAAGGAACCAGTCCTTCCACTTTAGGAAGCCAGGCTTCTACTTGTGATTCTTATCCATTACTCACTCCAGCCACCTTACCCTCTCCAGGGAAAGGTCCAAGTATCCCTTCCCCACCCATGCTTACTAAATACAGAGGAGACCGTAAAGAATGCAAGTCCTTTATTACCCAGTGCTGCATACATTTTGTTTGAAAGGAGAGGACACGCAAGAAACCGAGGTGAACACAAGGCGCCATGAGTGTTCTGAGCCTGAGCGAGAAATAAATGGTGGCGTGACCGCAAGCAACTTGTGGTGGACCAGGAGGTCCGTGAACAATGCTGATACCACTTCCATTGAGGTATCGTGGAGCAAACCGGCTGAAGAAAGAATGGATAAACCGTTTGTGACACTACAGAAGAAATGAGAAGCCAACCTGAAAATCAAAGAAGAGGATCCCAGCCGGTTAGGAACCCCAGGGACGCTATCCCTGAACAATCCCGGTAACTGGGAAAGCGGGAGACCCGGGAGGGGGACTGGAGATCATTACTGGAACGCTCATACTGGTCCTAGTTGAGACAAAGTATCAAGAGTAAATTAAGAGAGTGAGAATCATTACTGGAACGTTTGTACTCGTTCCAGTCCAGATAAAGTGTCAAGAACAAGTGAAGCGAATGAAGATCATTACTGGAACACTCCTACTAATCCCAGTTGAGATATTGGGCCTCATTACACAGTAGGAGGTAACCATGCTGCTATTTGCGGCATGGCTACCCCCTTACCGGGTACCGGGTCCGGGTTCCTTGAATGAGGAATTACCGGGCCATTCCGACCTTGGAGGGCCCAGTAATTCCTCATTCAAGGAACCCAGACCCTGAACATCCCAATTCCCATTCAAGCCCCCATAGAGCTCAATGGGAATGGGGAGCAGGCCAATAATGGGTCTGTTATTAGCATGCTGGTCTTCTCGCGGGACCCGCTAAGGCCGCCTGGTTTTACCAGGCATCCTTACCGGGTCCCGCGAGGAGACCTCATAATAGGGCGGTAAGGGGTTAGCGGTTCCAGCACCTTTACCGGCGCCGTTAACCACTTACAGCCCTCCTCGTAATGAGGCCCATAGTATTAAAAGTGAATGAAGGACCAGACAATCAATACTGGAACCCTCAAGCTCATCCCAGTCAAGATAAACAGAACACCAATAAGTATCAGAAGTGAGATGGAAAATCAGAGTCGGTGTCCTTCTGACCAGTCACAGGCTCCAATATTTTTAATTCCAAAAATGGACGAGATGAAATTAAAACCTAGTGTGGATTATTGCCAGCTCAACACTGTCACAGTGAAGAATACCTATCTATTACCATTAATCCAAGACCTTTTATACCCGACTCACACCAGCAAGATATATACCAATCTTGATTTAACAGAAGCTTACAATCTCTTAAGGATGACGAACGGAAGACAGCATTCCATACCTGCTTTGGGCAATATGAATATCTGATCATGCCCTTTGGATTGTGCAATGTGCACCCAGCCTTTCAATATTTTTTAAATGATATATTCAGAGGAAATCTCAATGTCTATGTCGTGATCTATTTAGATTATATTCTGATTTTTCTCTCCATCCTTGAAGGCATATATTCTTCATACCCATGAAGTATTAAAAGCACTACTCCGATCCAACCATCTATACGCCAAAGTATCGAAATGCCTATTTCATCAGGAGAAAATTGCCTATTTGGGATATATTCTGTTCCCCAATGGAGTGGAAATTGAGCACAAAAAGATTGATGCTGTACTAGAATTGCCTGAACCACAAACAAAGAGCTCCAAAGAGTTTTGGGGTTCGACATTTTTTATCGAAAGCTCTAAGATTTCAAGATCCTACTCCTGTTATCTTGGTTATTAAAGAAAACGAACCCATACTGATGGGAACAAAAGATGCCAGAGGCCTTTGGAGACCTCACATTTCTCTTCACTACAGCTTCAGTGTTGTAGCTCTCGGATCCCGCTTTACCCTTTACGGAGGAAGCAGATGCATCAGATTAGGCTGTAGGGGAAGTCTTGTTGCTAAAATATCCTAAATCCTTCCAGTTCCATCATTTGGCATACCCTTCATGGAAACTAAATGCAGTGTAACCAAATTGCAGCTCTTTCGAAAAATAATTATTGCCCATCAAAAATCTTTCATGTAATGGAGACATCATTTGGAAGAAGCCAAAGATTCAGTTCATTCGTTATCACGGACCATAAAAAGCTGGAATTTCTATTTACAGCTACAGCCATCTCTGAATGAAAAAAATCGATGGTTTCACTTCTTCTGAAAATTTGATTTTCAGGTTACGCACAAGCTGTGATCCCAAAATACCAAGACAGATGCATTGTAACATATAGATCTGCAAAGCACTGAATTGATGACAGCTGTCATGAATCACAGGGTGTACCCCTTTTGGGCCTCATGGTCCTTGTCACAGCGGACTCAAACACATGAATACCTCCAATATGGCCGTCCAACGCATTCCCTTCTCGCTCCATCTGTTGGACGTAACCTTTCTCTATTTCTAGACCACGCCTTCCGCGGCTCCGCGCGTCTCAATGCTATAGCGATTAGCGACCAGACGTGTGCTCCGTAGCTCGCGGTTCTTCTCCTTTCCACTCCGCTATCCCTTCCTCGAACCCCCCCCCCCTTCTTCTTCCTCCTGGATTCTAGTTCTAGCGAACTTACCTTGCCTCCTGGATTCCTGGATTCGACCTCCTGGAAAACTGAACGCATTCTGGATTCGGCAGAGACACGGGCCGCCTTCTTCAAAACCCGATCCATCCGAAAGAAGGCAGCCTCCAAGAACACCGGTAAAGAACGGATTCAGGTGAGAAGGGGGGGAACTCCTTGACAGTTTGAGATGCCACCCAATCGAAAGCGATATCGACATGGAGGCTGCCGTGCAGGACTGATGCGTCGTATGCAGGAACTATCAACCGAGGTGCATAATCTGAAAGCGGAGAACGCTGCTCTCAAACAATTGGTCCTATCCCGGGATTCTGCTACAAGAGAGAGTGTTATACTGGGTGGAGTCGTGGATAAATACGACGGCTCCGCAAAGACCCTTCATGCATTCCTGGATTCGTGCTTGGTTCATTTTACCTTCAAGCCTTACTATTTTGCGACCCCCAGGGCCAAGGTGGGTTTTATAATCTCTCACCTTTCCGGGAATGCCTTGACTTGGGCCACTCCCCTCGTTAACTCGTTAGCGATGCCCTTCTGGACGATTATGATGGGTTTATACGTGCCCTAAAAGACATGTTTGACCGCCTTGAGCAGGTCTATAGTGCACAAGAATGCTTGTTAGACTTTCAGCAAGGGGCCCAGGATATGCTCACATATGTGACCCGATTTAAACAACTGGCAAAGGAAGCAGACTGGTCCACTGAGGCGAGTTTTACCCTATTCAGGAGAGGATTGAACAAAGAAATTAAGGATGAGCTGGCCAGAGTGGCACGACCAAGCTCATTCCAGGCATTAATGGATCTTGCCATGCAGATTGACTTCCGTATCCAGGAAAAGAAGTCAGAAAAGAAGAAATCCCGGGGAACTCCTTCCAAGGTATCATTTGAGGGTACCCCCAGATCGGAAATCAACCCAAGCCCAGTTTCAGAATCCGATCTCATGCAGATTGGGGCCTTTCGTGGACCCATATCTCCACAAGAGAGAATGAGGAGAATTCATACGGGCTTGTGCATGTACTGCGCCTGAGATAAGCATTTGGTTAGAGAGTGTCCTTTAGCACCCCCTCGGCGTTCGGGAAACGCCAGCTCCCGATCCTAGATGGAGCAGAGCTTCGGGAGAGAGATGTTTGCTCCACATCCATTCCATCCTTGAACTCTCCTGGACAAAACAATTTGGTGGTACTGCAGGCCTTTTTATCACCATCCAAGAATACAATCTATTCCATTTTGGCCCTGGTAGACTGCAGAGCTATGGGAATTTTCATCGATCATGAGTGGGTTGATAAACATCAGATTCCCTACGAGTCACGAAGCACCATGCAGCCTGCGGAGGCTATCGACGGAAGACCCCTCACATCAGGACCCATAAGCTTTCAGACCAAGGAGATCCAGCTTTCAATAAATCACCATCGAGAACTGATCAGGTTTGACATTATTAAGTCAGCTCATTACCCCTTGGTATTGGGCATGCCCTGGCTACAGAAACACAACCCATATATCAATTGGTCTGCGTGTTCCCTATTCCTAGGCTCAGAGTTTTGCATGTCTCATTGTCTATCCCTAGAACCTCCATTAACACACCCAAAGGAACCAACAAAGGAACAACAGACACCACTAATGGTATCCAATGTCATGCAAATTCCTGAAGTCTACCAAGCTTATGCTGATGTGTTTTCGACTGCCATTGTCCAGGCCTTACCCCCACACAGACCTGAAGACTGCGCAATAGATACGGAACCCTCTGCAGTGATTCCCTTCGGCAGGATTTCATTCTTTCCGAACCCGAGAAGAAGGCCCTAAGAGAATACCTGGATACCAACCTTCAAAATGGCAGCATAAGACCTTCGAAATCTCCTGCTGGTGCTTCTCTATTCTTTGTTCCCAAGAAGGATACCAAGGAACTCAGACTCTGCCTTGATTATCGCGGGCTAAATCAATGTACCCTCAAGGATCGGTACCCATTACCCCTGATTTCGGATATCCTGGAAGCCGTGAGAGGCGCAGTGATATTCACCAAGTTGGATCTCAGGGGCGCCTATCATTTGATCCGTGTCAGGGAAGGAGATGAATGGAAGACTGCCTTCAGAACACCCTTTGGCCATTTTGAGTACCTATTCATGCCCTTCGGATTGGCTAACGCCCCGGCAATTTTCCAACGCTTTATGGATAGGGTGTTCTCTGACATGCTGTTTCTCTTTGTTATTGTATATCTGGATGACTTACTGATCTTTTCCAAGGATCCTAAACAGCATGAAGAGCACGTGAAGGCAGTGTTGCAGAGAGTCCGAGATCATAAACTCCTGGCCAAACCTGAAAAATGTTTGTTTCATGTGACCTCCGTTCACTACCTAGGGTTTATTCTTACCCCAGAAGGAATCGGTATGGACCCTTCAAATGTAAAAGCCATATTGACCTGGCCCGCTCCTACTTCCGTGAAACAAATTCAATCTTTCCTGGGACTCTCCAATTTCTACCGGAAATTCATATCTAATTTCTCCGAGATAGTTCAACCGATTGTTGCTCTCCTGAAGAAAGACACTCCTTTCCTCTGGTCAACACCACAAGATATGGCGTTCCAGCGTTTAAAGACAGAGTTTACGCAAGCTCCTATCTTGGCTCAACCCGATACTAGCCGTCCTTTCCTGGTAGAAACAGACGCTTCAAATTATGCCATTAGCGCAGTCCTGAAACAAGAATTAGGAGATAAACTGGAACACCCAATTGCTTACCTCTCACAAACTCTGACTCCTAGTGAAACACATTATTCAGTCCTGGAAAAAGAATTGTTAGCCATCCGCCAAGCCTTCACTGAATGGCGACATTTACTTTTGGGAGCTAAACATCCAGTTCAGGTCCGTACTGACCACCGAAACCTCCAGATTCTACAGTCTTTGGAGTGTAGGAACAGTCGTAAGGCGCGTTGGGCATACTTCTTTGCCCAGTACCAGTTCCATATCACTCATGTTCCTGGATCACAAAACCTGATCGCCGACGCCTTATCTCGAAGACCTGACTACGAGCCCACTGAAGACAAGGCATAATCTCAGATGTTTTCCCCCAAGATCTTTGTGGCCCAGGCAGTCAACCTCCTCGAAGAAATCCAAGCCCAAACCCAATCCTCTGACCTGCGGAAGGACAAATCCAAAAGAAATCCTTGGAATGTAAAGGTCCGGGAAGGTTATTTGTTCAAAGACAATCTGTTGGTCATTCCTACAAAAAGACTACAACAAAGAATAATGAATCTCTGCCACGATACCCTACACTCCGGACATCGTGGTGTCACCAATACCCCCGTCTGATACAAAGGCAATTCTGGTGGCCTAGGATGGGACCCGACGTACGGCAGTACATTCAATCCTGTGTTGTCTGCAGTCAAAATAAACACAATAACAAGAAACCAGCGGGCCTTCTACTACAACCTACATTGCCAACTAGGCCTTGGGAGATTATCGCTATGGACTTCATTGTGGAACTGCCACCATCCCGTGGGTATACCACCATCATGGTTACCATTGACCTGTTCACTCATATGGCTCATTTTATGCCCCTGCGTAAATTACCATCCTCTTCTGAACTAGCAGGAATCTTCCTGGAACACATATTCCGTTTGCATGGACTCCCTTCCAAGATCATTTCGGATCGTGGACCTCAATACATAGCACAATTCTGGAAACATCTCTGTCAATGCTTAGGGATCCAATGTGCCCTTTTGTCAGGTTACCACCCTCAAACCAACGGAATCACAGAATGTGTCAACCAAACCCTGGAACAGTATCTTCGATGCTTCACCACCAAGGTCCAGGATGACTGGTCACTCCTGATACCCGTGGCTGAATTCGCTTACAATAATTCTGACCATTTGGCACTTAAGATCAGCCCTTTTATTGCAGTCAAGGATTTCATCCGTCGGTCCTACCTTCTGTTCTTCTCCAATCTACACCAGTACCTACACCTGACTCCTGGATCGAAACCCTTGTCAACATACATAAAGAAGCCAAGGAATTTTTGGAGAAGGCCAGGAAACAGACCAAGAAATATGCAAATTCCAGAAGAAGACCTGGCCCATCTTATGCAGTTGGTGATCAGATCTGGTTGTCCTCCAAATGACTACCCCGACATCTACGGCCTAGTAAACTGGCCCTCGGTACTATGGTCCATTTTTCATTAAAGAAATTATAAATCCTGTTTCTTATCGGATCGAGTTGCCTGAATCCTGGAAGAAGATACACCCAGTGTTTCACACATCCTTATTGAAACCCTACAATCCATCCTGCCAAAAACCCTCCAGACCTCCTCCTATACTGGTCGATGACCAATTGGAATATGAGGTATCTCGGATTTGTGATTCCAGGTATAGAAGGGGCCAGCTTCAATACCTGGTTGAATGAAAAGGATATCCTCCTAGCGAAAGAACCTGGGAACCTCTCTCAAAAATCAAGGCCCCACGGCTGCTCAGAAGGTTCCACCTCATGCACCCGGGCAAACCAAGAGGGGAGGGTCTTCGGAGGAGGCATGCTGTCATGAATCGCAGGGTGCGCCCCTTTTGGGCCTCATGGTCCTTGTCACAACGGACTTAAACACATTAATACCTCCAATATGGCCGTCCAACGCATTCCCTTCTCGCTCCATGCGTTGGACGTAACCTTTCTCTATTTCAAGACCACGCCTTCCGCGGCTCCGCGCGTCTCAATGCTATAGCGATTAGCGACCAGACGTGTGCTCCGTAGCTTGCGGTTCTTCTCCTTTCCACTCCGCTATCCCTTCCTCGAACCCCCCCCTTCTTCTTCCTCCTGGATTCGAGTTCTAGCGAACTTACCTTGCCTCCTGGATTCCTGGATTCGACCTCCTGGAAAACTGAACGCATTCTGGATTCGGCAGAGACACGGGCCGCCTTCTTCAAAACCCAATCCATCCGAAAGAAGGCAGCCTCCAAGAACACCGGTAAAGAACGGATTCAGGTGAGAAGGGGGGAACTCCTTGACAACAGCGGTGCCATTCATAGCCCAGAATTAGATAATTCCAATCAAACAGCCTGATGTGGATACCTATGAGCAATTATTAAAAGGAAATTATACAGAAGAAATGTGAAGATCCTTTCTGAGTTAACATGTGGAACCGTGAACACAAAGGTTTGTCATTCCATGGACACTGATTATGGTTACCTACTAAGAATCCCAACAACTTCTATCCTACTGGTGTCATGATACAGTATGTGCTGTACATTTCAGAGTAAAAAAAAACCTAAAGGTGGTTGAGGGATAGGTCTAATGGAATCCCTGGAAGGAAGACGTCAAGGATTACATCCAAGAATGTGGTATCTGTGCCCAAACCAAAACATCCTAAGGAAGGTCATGGTACTCCTCCATCCACTACCTATTCTTAAATGCCTGTGGAAGGTATGCTCCATGAATTTCATTACTGACCTACCTATGGTATAAGGCAAGAGAAACATACTGATAGTAGTCAATTCATTTGCCAAGATGGCCCATGTTATTGTTCTTCCAAGGATACCAACAGCTTCAGTTTTTTCTCTGAATTTCATTCAGCATGTTTTCCATCCCCACTGACTTCCAGAGACCCTCACAATGGATTGGGGCTCCAAATTCTTCTCCAGATTATGGAAAGAAGTCAGCAAATTGATAGCCGTTACCTTCAACCATACTTTGGCATGCCATCCCCAAAGTGAAAGTCAATCGGAAATGGTCATCCAGACTATTGGACAATATGTTGGTGTTATGCCACAGAATGGGAAGACCATTGGGTCTCCCTTCTTCCAATGGTGGAATTTTCATGCAATGATTCCTACCATGCCTCCATAGCTGAGACGCTGTTTCATCTTTCTTATGGATTCCACCGTGGGTTCCTCCCCTTACAGCAGACCATCCCATCTCCTATTCTCACACCAGCAGAAAGAAAACAACTGTTTCAGAAGAAAGGGCTGAAAAGGCAGTTTTTCACTTTAGACAAGCTCAAGAAAGTACCAACAGACAAGCGGATAAGAAGTGACAAGACACTCTGCAATATCAAAGACATGACAATGTGTGTTTATCCACCAAAAATATCCAGAATCCTTTATGTCCCAAGATGTTCAAACCAACAATGACGGTCCCTTCCCTATTTAGAAAGTAATTAATCTTGTCACAATGCGATTGGCTCTCCTGGACTCCTATAAAATACATCTGTTTTTTTCATGTTTCCCTCATCAAACCGGTCTTGCATTCCAATAAATACCTAGATAGTCTTTTCCAAAAACCACTCTCATGCCCTCGGGAAGAGTATAAAGTCAGAAAAGTACCAGCATCTCAGCCAAGAATGTATTTTCTCTGAAACTTCTAAAGAACTTCTATGCTAGGGGTGGGGACTTGGGAAAGATGAAAATTGTACGGGGCATACAGAGACACAAGTACCAACCTACCTAGGTGGAAACAAGTCATCACATATAAGACTACAAGTTGCTGGTGCGTAACCTCAAGGCAAATGCAGATCGAATAAACCCACACCGTGGCCTCAGCGTCTTGAAATTCCAAAAGTACGATACCATGCTACTGGATTCTCCAGAGACTTACCTTGTGATGACATATTCCATTTTTGTAGGTAATACTTATATCATTTTCTAGTTTCATTGTGGACACCAATGATTTATGGGGAAAGGGCCCCAACACTTCTGAGACTCCATAACACGCTACACTGCATGCATGGCTGATGCAAAAAATGTTGCCACCCTAGGCAAAAGGTAATGTTGTCGCCCCTACTACTAACACCATGTATCCTGAATATACCACACCACTTCATCATCATGTCTTGCCCACTACACTCACAAGGTGCAGTTTCTTTATCGTGGTTCGGGACTTGTCATAACAAGGGAAAATTAAACAAATTAAATCATCACTCTCTCTTACACACACCATATATAATATACAGGCTGGATTAGAAGCTATGTCCAGATCAGGTTGGGATCAGCAATGCAAATAGGCAGAATCATGAAAAATCTTGATATCAGTCGAATGAGCCTCTACAATAACCCTCAGACATCTGTGAGGAACCTGAGGGCACCCACCCATCTAAACCCATTGGATCCTCTTCTGAGGCAGCCAGGGAAAGGCCATCACTTTTGGATCTCGACCCTGGGTGTGGATATTTGAGGGAGGATCACCTGTGTGGAGGGACCTTGAGGAGTGGGGAGAGGATGTCTTCAGGTGAGGCATGGTATCCCCCTTTTACTTGTCAGAATAAACCCTACCATCCCCCTACCTTTGTAGGTTATTTTCAGTCTTCCCCTCTTTCACACAAACACACACACTGTCCCACATTCACATCCCTTTAAGACTGGTGCGAGGAAGAGGGAAGTGGGAGTAATGCACACTTCCATTTGTGTACACCACTTTGGTACTGAGACGAGAAAGAGGACTGTGAAGCACCACTACCATGGTCAGGCATGTCCCAAACATGAAGGTAAGTGTGGTCAGGCAAAGGACTTGCACCTACAGCCAGTTGAGGGGCTACAGGTGCATTTAAGGAGAGACAAGCGAGAGAAAAAAGGAACCCGGCTGGGGAGAAGGATGCAGCAACTTGACGCAGAGCAGGCTGGAGAGGGGCCGGTGAAAAGGACACTGAGCGCTGTAGGAGAGCCTAACAATGCCGAAGCCTGAATGGGCCCCAAAAGGGTTGAGAGCCTTGCAGATCCCTGTGCCGTGTGTCCCGTGCCGGAGCTGGGAGACAGAGAAGACTCCAAGAAGCCGCAGACAGCAGCAAGAAGGTTCGGAAGAGACGAGCGCTGCTCACCAGAGCTCTGGGGAAGTTAAAGGGGAGTGAGAGACTGCACAAGAAGAAACCTGAAAGCACCCGGAGGAGCAACCGTGCACGGGTCAGTGGCAGAGAGGGAAGACTCATTCCGGGTTCTCCAGGGGCTGGGTTTGGGCAAAGGATGATTCCGATCTAATGAAAACTTGTAATGAAGGGGTCTGGAGACCAAAGTGAAGATTATTGAATCCCGAACAGGCTGCAAAGTGCTTTATGAATGATTGAATACCGAACAAAGGAAAATATATGCAATGTATCTGAAAATACAGCACAAGTAAAAAGAAAGTGATGTGCATTTACGAACACAGTGAAAATAAGTAAAAATCATTGACGGACAATGTGAAAGTATGAGCCAAGTGAAAGCCAGTAATGAGAGATTATGAAGTAAGTGAAAAGCAAATGATAAGCACAGTTGGATAGTGTGAAAGCAAGGTGGTGACAAAGAATACACACCACAAAGTGAATTGTGTGAAAGTCACGTTGTGGCAGAGCCAAGAGAATGCCAGGGAGAAACAGAATTGAATATGGACTAAGGACACAGATTCAGAGTGGAATCTTGTTTTGGTAAGGAAGTCCAATGAGAAGAAGTAAACATCACAAAGTGCCAAGGGTTATTGGCTGCGTGATCTGTAATGGGTGTACTGTGTGGTCCGACAACTGCGCCTAGATCGAGTAACCCCTTACTTTGAGAAAACCAAGAAAAGTCAAGATATTGAAACTGTTTTGCCTAGCTAGTGTTAAAGTGATTAATGAAAGGAGCAACCTATGTGAATTGGTGAAAAGCCTGAAAGGTTACAAAGTGGATTTGGAATCATTATTGAAAGCTAAGAGAGTTGAACGTACTGTGAATTTGAAGCTAGAAGAGCTGTCGTCTTGGGGAAAGGAACCCCCAAGACTTTGTGAACTGTGTTGACCTTGCAGAAGGGAACCCCACAGCCTTTTTGCAAACTGTTTTGAACTTGGCGAAGGGGAAGCAGAAAAGCAAGCCAGGAGCTGGAAGAAGCTACAAACTTATTTTTGAACACTGATTGTTTGGCTGCTGACATCCCTACACATTGTATATCTCTAGTTGTGATGGCAAGTATAGGTTTTGGACTCAGACAGACTTTTGAGTCACACAGTTTTGAGTTTTAACACAGACTATCCTTAGTTTCCTTAGGTATGGAAATTCCACCTTAGCATAGGTCAAGCTAGGCTGTACCCCATCCTGACATTTAGGAAATAAACCATTTTATTTTAGAAAGGTGAATCTGTTTTCTCTGTCCTACTTCATGATGCCTTCACATATCCCCTTTACACACTTTGCCCCACCCTTCACAAGTGTCCCTCTGTGAGGAAGTTTTCTATGCTATTATGAACCACTTTAAGTATATACAGTAGGCATCTATTTAAATGCTGTTGGAAGAAGTATATTGCTTCCAGCTATTGCCTCCTTCCACCAACCCCACTGGCCCTTTGCGAGAACCCCAATTTGGAGATGGAACTACCACTGACTTGGTTTGCTGTATGGCTGCCTCTGCCCTGCCTCCATGAAGCCTCCATTAAATAAAGAGACTGCTACTTGAGTCACTGAAAGTGAGAGGGTGTTTTGAGTGGTGATAGTCCCCTCAAATCCTCTTTTCAGGCATCAGGGATGTCAGAGAAATAACATTTTCTCCACTGTTCTTTGGTATGGAAACCAAGACAAATCCTTTGGCGTCTAAGACATAGGGAGGAAAACAGGAGTTGGCCAGCCCACGCCAACCCCAACCACAGAGCTAACTACCCAATTTACTATCTGGTGCTGCAGAGAATCTACCTGGTGAATATTCTTTGACCAGGCTGATTACTGCCAAAAGGCAGTCATTGGGGCCCGATTAAAGAATGCGGCAGCGGCTATGCCTCCCTGTTAAGCCGTAAATATGGGCTTTCGTGTGCAGTGCAGCTGGGAGTTTTAACCAATTTTACTGGTCCAAACTGTTCCCACAAATTGCCCCAGAAAGATCCCCCTGGCACTACTCAGTGTTCTGTGTTTAGTCCTTAATTGTGTTTCACAAATGTGTGCAACACCACTTCCTTAACTCACTAAAATGGTGCAACCCTGGCACAAACAGTGCAAACGTTATTCACATATAGAAAAGACAACACGTGTAGGAGATGTTGAAACTTCCCTGACATACAGGAACAGTACAATATCGGTATCAGAGCAAGTGACCCTTGCACAAAGAACAGGAACCGCATAAGGATCAGCATTGAAAGCTTCTATCGTACACCTGTCATGTACATCAGGGTCAGCAATACTGAAAACTACTGTTATGATATGATAGGTTATTTATAACGCGCTTAATACCCAGAGGTTTCTAATTGCAGACCCAGGGATCGAACCTGTGTTGCTCCGTGTCGTCTTGCTTCCAAGGCGAGCACGTTGCTGCTGAGCTATCCCCCCAGGTACAGCATGGGAAGCAGCAGGAAAAAACTCTCTCACAGGGACCCATAAGTCACAGTCTAGTGTGATGAACCAGAAGAAGGAGTCAGACAACTTAGTGACATGTTTTAAAAAGGGTTTTATTTAAAATAAAATAAAACTCCTAACTTGCCCTATAGCTATGAGGGAAGTTCCCTAACTAACAAAAGTAAAAGCAAGGGTGCATGGCAAGTCCAAAGAAGAAGTCTACATTAATGACTTTGTCTTTCGTACCTGTGTTGCTTTCGCTCCCCCTGGAAACCCACAGTCACATGTCTTGCTCACCTCCACACATCTGCAGCATCTCTTGCAGCGGGAAAGGCGTATAGCGCCAGGAGCTCGGGACCTTGGGCTCCTGTCTTCTTTCGGATCTCTGCATTGATTGGCGGGGGCCAGGCCCACCTCTGCTCTTCAGTGGTCATGCCACCCAGGAAGACGGTTGGCTTCACGTCCTCTCCTTCCCCTTGAACAGAGCCAGCAAGTTTCTCACTCACTCAGCATGTCACAGCTGACTCTGCCCCTTGACATGGCTCTGCCCTTCCAGGACGTCAGTGCTCCAGGTGGCTTGCCTCTGCATAGCACTTGCTCTCCACCCAGAGGGGGAGTTCCTCCTCCATCCACAGTTTGTTCTCTTCGTTAGAGTCAATGAAATAATGTCTGTCTTCCTAGATCATGGCACTCAGAGAGGTTCCCCATTACCTGAAGGCAAAAGAGTCAAGGAAGAATCTTTGTGCATTATAGTTCTCACAGGGAATGCAACAGTTGTTCTGACACTGTGAGGAATCTGAGGATGTCCTCACTTATTTCCCCAACATATCCTCCTCACAGGTGGCATGGGAAAGGCTGTCGCTATTGGATCCTGACCCTGGGGGTATATATGCAAGGGAAGATCTCCTGGGTGGAGGAGACTTGGGGAGTGGGGATGAGGCACCCTTGGGTGAGACACGGTATCCCCCATTTCCCTTTTCTAGTAAGTCTAATATCCCTCAGGCCTTTGTATGTTATTACCAGTCCCTTCGCAATCCTTTACATAAATCATCTCCCAGTAAACACCAGTCAGGTCTTGGAATGAGGAAGATGTAACAAAGTCTGACAACAGACTACAGAACTAACCCTATGCAGTCTAGTTGCCGAGTACCTAATCAAGCTGGTGGGATATTTAAAGGCCATTATTGGTGGAAGCAGAGAGACGCGAACAAGAAAGCAGCCGTGTGGAACCGAAACCCAGAGAAGCCCAGAGAAACCGGAGAGGGATGCAGAGCAAGCGCGGCAGGAAACAAAGCAAAAAGCAGGCTGGCGCGAGAAAGCTCTGCAGAGGAAAGCTGGTATTCCCTCTGAACCTAAGAGTAATCTGGAGAGGCTGGGTGAGAACTGAAGGAGCACTGTCAAATGGACTGCAGCAGAGAAGGGGCTGGCGGAGTTACACAGGCAGTGAGGTGCATCGGCTATACCGGTGGGTGAGAGAGAAGCTGTACACGAAGACATGGGAGGACCAGCAGGACAGAGAATGCTTCCTGGAGACATGACCAGTGCTGTCGCCCCACTCCATACGTCAGGCACGCCAACCGACACTGGTGATTCTGCCCAGGAGCGCTGGGAGCCCCGGTGCATACCAACAAGTGTTTCAGTGGAAAATTCAATGGCAAGCTGATAAAAGAAAGTAGCTGTATTTACATGAACTCCCTTACTTAAGTTAAGTTGGGGAAAATTCTGAATAAATACAACAGCAAATGAATGAACTCTGATACCAGTGAAGTGAATTGGTTATGAATTGACATGAAAAGTAATGCTAATAAACAAAGCCAAACAAGCAAGCATAAGTGAATGATTGTGATGAACATTGGCAAGAGGCAAACAAGCATTGCCAAAAGTCAAGCAAGCATTGCCAAGAGTCAAGTAGATATTATGCTGCATTACTGAAAGAAATGAATGGTTGAGAAAAGAAAACGTGTATGCAAGAGAAACCTAGCAAAAGGGTGCCAGATGCTTTGATCAAGATACCTGAAACAGTGAATAGGTTTCCTAGCAGGAGAGTGTACTGGAAAGCCTATGTTGGTCTTTGCAAGTGAAAGCTACTAAACAAGTGAATGGTGACAAAACAAACAATAATAAAGCTTCAAGGGCACTTGAAAGGATAATAAGTTAAGCCTCACTGTGAAGCTGGAACTGTGACAAGATACCTATGAAGCAGACCCAAGTAAGGTGCGTCGGTTTCATGACCTGTAATGGGTGGACTTTGAGGTCCGACAACTGTACCTAGACCGAATAAACCCACCTAAGGAAAAGCCACTTTGTGATTGAATACGAGGAATTGAACTTTGTAAATTGGTGAAAGGTAACCAAACCTGAAGAGCTGAGAAGTATCCAAAGGAATTGTGTTATTTTGGAACATTGAATATCCTAAGGAATTGTGTTATTTTGGAACATTGAAAGACTTGAAAGCTTGGGGAAGGGAACCCATCTTTTGTAAAGTGAACTGTTTCAACCGTGGGCAAGGGAACCCTTTTTCCACCCAAGACTTGGAAGAAGCTCTGAACTTTTATTTGAACACTTCTCATTTGATGCTGACATCCCTACATATTGTATACAATTAGATATGAGGGCAAGTATAGGTTTTGGACACAGACAGATATTTGCTTTGGACTTCCTGACACAGACTATCATTCGTTTTATTCAGGTTGGGAAATCCCACCTTAGCATAGGGCAAGTAAGCCTTGTTCCAATCTTCCTCTTTTAGTTAATAAAAGTTTATATCCCAAATTCTATTCAGTTGTCTGTGTCTAATTCATGATGCCTTCACAAATAGTCTCAAAAGTGGGATGCGGCTCAACCGATACAAGTTGGGGAACCCTAAAGTCTGTGAAGATAGGTCCCAAAGCATCAGACCCACCAGTAGCCACAGAAGGCTCTATTGGGTTTGACATCTGCAGCAGTAGGGAAGAAATCATTCCCCCAGGTGAAAGAATACTAATACCTACTGATTTGGTCTTGATTCCACCCCCACATACATCCATCAGATTTGCTCCCAAGTCAGGGTTAGCATGGAGATTAGGAATTGATGTGTTTGCGGGGGTTATAGACCCAGTCTTCAGGGGGGACATAAAGGTATTACTACAAAACCATGGGAAAGATCCCTTTCAGATACGTCGGGGAGATAATATTGTACAGGGGTGCTTGAAAAAGCAGTGTTTCCTACAGTAAAGGAAGAGGCTGGGATAGAAGTACCAGAGTGAGGCACCGGACACCCCACAAAAACCCGAACCCAGAAGGGTTATAGAAGAAGAAACTGAAAATCTTCCTGACCTAGCCTTTGCCCAAAGGAATGATCCATTGTTAGCTGAAGTCTTCTTGCAAATCCTACCAGAACAAGAAGGCCATGAGAAAGGAGAACTTTTTTTCTTTTTAAATCATGGGTTGCTGTGCAGGGGAGACACCAGGGCATGGTTAGAAGACCGTTGATGGTACCAAAGAGTCACAAATAAATTGTCTTAGAAATAGGCCACTCCCATTTGACAAGCGGTCACTATGAGCAGACAAAAACCCAGGCACAAATCCTTAACAAATTCTACTGGCCCGGAATTTATGCAGACATTAAGACCTTTGTACAGTCTTGTGCCATCTGCCAAAAGACCAGCGCCCAAATGCCACCAAACGTACCCTTACAACCACTCCCAATCATTGAAGTTCCATTTCCTAGAATTGGCATGGATATTGTTGGTCCCCTAGAACCATCAAAGTTAGGGAACAAGTATATTCTGTTCATAGTAGACTATGCCACACGATATACAGAAGCCTTTCCCCTTAGAGCTAATATGGCCCAGCAAATACTGAAGCATCTACTCCCCTTCTTTTCGAGAGTAGGATTCCCCCAAGGAAATCTTAACGGATCATGGCTCTATGTTCATGGGAGAAGTAAAACAACTATTACATATTACCACCCTAAGAACTTCAGTTTACCAGGCACAAACAGATGGCCTTATAGAAAGGTTTAATAAGACCCTAAAACAATATTATGAAAGCTAGTGGAACAAGACCGAAGGAATTGGGATCAGATGGTACCTTGGGCTTTATTTGTTGTTAGAAAGACCCCCAAGGCTTCTACAGTATTCTCCCTGTTTGAATTACTTTATGGACGGAAACCCAGAGATATCCTGAACATGCTGAGAGAGACCTGGTAAGAAAGAGAGGAAGCCCCAATTCCACTCTCCCCAACAGCCCACCGCCTTAAGGAACACATGACTGTGGTAAGATCTTTAGTTCAAACCCATATAACCAAGGCACAAGAACAGCAGAAAACCTCATACAATCGAATGGTCACCTTAAGATGTTTCTTGGTAGGGCAAAGGGTGTTAGTGTTGTTACCAACCTGCAAGAATAAACTAATCTCCAAATGGCATGTGCCTTGTGAGGTGCTAGAACAGACAGGACCCTGTAACTACAAAATCTCCCACCCTGACCACTGATTAAACAGCCAGATATACATATCAACCTTTTAAAGGAGTCGAAAGAAAACCCTAAGTCTAATCCCACCATTCTGTCGATTTTATTACCCAATGATTGATTGATTGATTGATATTTCATTTCTATCGCGCTTGTACACAAGTGTTTCAGAGTGCGACAAGGCAAGGGAGGGCAGAAGGGGAGAACAAAACAGCGATCTTCCTAGGCCCAGTGACCTTGAGAACATGCAAGTGCATGGGAGGGGGGGGGGGAAGTGCATGGAAGGAGGGAGAAGTGGAAAGTGTGAAGCAGCGGAGAAACAGATAAATAACAATAATAAATAATAAAGGCAAGAAACAGTGCTAGTGGAGCCAGCAATTTGCAAGTGCTAGGTTTAAGGCAGCAGGCAGGTAGGTCTGATAAGTGCAGGAAGAAAAAGGGGGGGCTGTATGGGTACAGATACAGACCCCAATGCAAGGGGTGGCCCGGAGGCAGTGTGGGAGGCTGGCATGGTGAGCAGGTACCTGGGCCCGAAGGACAGAGGGTGGCCAGGTGCACAGTGCCAAGAGAGAACAGATCAGCAGGGGAGAGGGGGAGCGAAGGCAGAAGAAAAGAGGAAGGTCTTGAGGTGCTTCCGGAACCGGAGATGGTTCTCCTCACGTTTTAGAGTGGAAGGGAGGCTATTCCAGAGGGAGGCCCCAGCCGAAGATAGAGATCTACCCCCAGCTTGTTTCTTTGAAAAACGACTGACCCTGAGGGAGTTGGAGGTAGAGGAGCGAAGAGCTCGAGAGGGGAGGTATTTGCGGAGGGATAGCTGAAGGTATTTTGGGCCCAGGCCCCAGAAAGCCTTGTGGACAATGCAGAGGGTTTTGAATTTAATCCTTGCATCCACTGGGAGCCAGTGTAGAGATTTCAGAGCTGGAGGGATACGATCCCAGGGCTTGAGGCCAAGGACAAGTCTTGCAGTCCTGTTCTGGATTAGTTGCAGAGGGTGGAGAGTAGAGGCAGGTAGATTTAGAAAGAGGCTGTTAAAATAGTCCAAGCTAGAGAGAACCAGAGCTTGGGATACCATGAGCTTCTGGGGGAAGGAGAGGAAAGGCATAGTACCTCTGAGGAGGTGCAGTCGGAAATTTGACTTTTTAGAGACCTCAGAGATGTGGGCGGAGAAGGAAAGGGTGGAGTCAAAGATGACCCCGAGGTTCTTAGCCTCGCAGGTGGGGGTAGGAGGAGGGCCAAGGGAGGCCGGCCGGACAGTGAGGGGAAAGGATGGTGAAGGTGTGCCGATGGGGAGGATCTCTGTCTTGCTGGCATTCAGACAAAGATCATTGGCGGAACACCAATCTTGAATGGCAGTTAGGCAATCAGAGTTGAGAGAGGGAGAGAAGGTGGCAGAGGGCAGCCTGAAAATGAGTTGAGTGTTGTCAGCGTAGCACTGGAAATTTGAACAGAAAGTGGCAATGCAATGGGCGAGAGTTGCCAGGTATTGGTTGAAAAGCCAGGGCAAGAGGTTAGACCCCTGGGGAACACCACAGGTAGAGAGGAAGATTCTGATAGAAAGGTACTTATCCCTCCTGAATTTAGTAACAACCAGAAGCAAGATCTCCATGACCTACTCCTCCAATTTACTGACATATTCAGAGAAGAGCCAGGGAGAGTGAAAGGATGTTACCATCATATCTGCACCACTGAGGGCAAAGTGGTACACCTGAAACCTTATAGATTACCTGAGGCGAGGAAAGCGACCATCATCCAGGAAGTCAGGCAGATACTTGAGGCTAATATTATTGAACCATCTAGTAGTCCTTGGTCTTCCCCCATCGTATTAGTAGCCAAACCTGATGGAACATGGAGATTTTGTATTGACATCCGAAGAAAGTCAATGCAATATCTGTCTTTGATGCCTACCTGATGCCTCGTATTGATGATCTTATTGATCGACTTGGCAACGCTGTCTATCTTTCTACCATAGACCTTACAAAAGGCTATTGGCAGGGTCCATTGTATGATCCTGATAAAGAAAAAACTGCTGTTGCCACACACCTAGGTTTGTTCCACTTTAAAGTCCTCCCATTTAGGATGCATGGGGCCCCAGCAACATTCCAACGGTTGATGGATAAGATTTTACAACTTTACTGTGACTTCTGCAGGGCCTACATAGACAACCTTGTGATCCACAGTAAGGCCTAGGAAGACCATATTTATCTACTCTATGCAGTCATGAGAGTCTTAACTAACAGCAGGGTTAACATCTAATCCTAAAAAGTCCAAATTGGCTCAATCCACAGTAAAGTACTTAGGATTTTTAGGGGGGAATGGCACGGTACAGCCACAACAAGAAAAGGTTAAAGCAATCCTAGACACCCCTACACCAAGAACAAAAAAAGATCTAAGGGCTTTCTTAGGGGCAATCGGCTATTACCGTCGGTTCATCCCCAATTTTTCAAGTAAAACCGCTAGACTCACTGATAAATTGAAAAATGCAGAACCCCAGAAAATCAGGGGGAATGAAGAATATCAAAATTGTTATATAACCTTGAAAGAAATCCTTTGTTAGAGCCCCATCTTAAAAGTAGCAGATTCAGACGGATGCCTCTCTAGCGGGAGTAGGAGCTGTCCTTTCTCAAAATCATGATGGCCTGGAACATCTAATACTCTACATAAGTCTGAAACTATTCCTGAGAGAGAGAAATGACTCTGTTATCGAACTACAAGTCCTTGCTATAAAATGGTCCATTATTCACCTAAAGTAGTATCTGTTGGGGCGGTAGTTAAGACTAGTCACAAATCATTCACCTCGGTATGGATTAGCCAACGGAAGCAGTCCAATCCACGAGTTATGCAGTTGTTTTTGGAAATGCAGCCATGCTGTATCACCCTGGATCACCAAAACAGTTGAGATCAAGGAACTGTCAACTTCCTTTCTCGATTCCCCCGTGAAACATCTAGATCCAACCCACATAGGGGAAGGGTATGTGAGGAATCTGAAGGTGTCCTCTCACTTCTTTCCCCAACATATCCCCCTCCCAGGTGGTCTGGGAAAGGCCGTTGTTATCAGATCCTGTGAGGGAGGATCACCTGGGTGGAAGAGACTTGGGGAGTGGGGATGAGGCACCCGTGGATGAGACACGGTATCCCCCATTTCCCTTTTCTAGTGAGTCGAACATTACCAGGCCTTTGTAGGTTATTACCAGTCCCTTCCCTATCTGTTACATACATCATCTCCCAGTAAACACCAGTAAGGTACTGGGACAAGGAAGATGAAACAAAGACGGACAACAGACTACAGAACTAACCCTATATTTTGATCAAGATTCCTTAAACAGTGGTACAGATACATCATTTGGATGGACAGTGCAGGTTTTCCTCCTAGACTGGTACAAGTGCAGCATGGTCAGACCCAGGGCACGCTCCCTCAACAGACAACTTGCATGGCAAAGGTAGTGACAGTGCAAGTTTCACTTGCAAAGAACAGGTACAGCATGAGCACTAGATCCATTCACGGTGTTCAATCGTATAAGTGCATGCTGTGAGGGGCCAGAAATGAAAGCCGTACACAAAGTTATCATGTTTTTGGTTAAAGACGTTTATTAAATAAAAATGGGTTGGGAAAACACCTATATGGCCCTATCCTAAAGAAGACATTCTCAACCTAGAAATCAAAAACAAAAGATCTGTCTGTGTCAGGATGTCAGTAACAGAAAAGTCATCCTTGTGTCCAAAACATCCTATCCTGACCCTCACACTACAAATAAAACAACAAAGGGTGCAAGGAAATGTCTTTAACTTGATGTTCACAAAAGGTGTTCAAAAACTAAAAGTATAAGAATGACTCCAATGAAAATGTTCTCCAAGGTAAAGATCTTTGGATTCAGAGGGTGGTCCCCTTCCTTTGGATTCTTAAAGAGAAAGGCACACATGTCTCTTTAGCTAACACTTCCCTTGTGTCTTTACTGAACTTACAAAGTTATTGTTTAAGCAAAACAAAAGTTCTGTAACAGTTTTTCTTTAGTATTTCTTGTAACTTTGCAGATTAACTGGTAAAGTCCCCTGACAGGAATATTTATACGATTTCAAGCAATTTGTTTTGTAGAATTCCTTGTAACTTTGCAGATCACATGGTATACTCCCCTGCCAGGTATCTTGATACACCTTCAGCTGCCTGGTGTACTCACTTGCCAGGATTTCCTATGACTCAATGGGATTTTCTTTCCATTCCTTCAGAAGATCAACATGATAAAAGTGAGTCTTGATTTTCCTGTCTGATTGTGAGACTCAGTAATCGTAAGGTCCTGTCTGATCTATTATCTCGTAGGGACTATGCCACATAGAGAGCATTCTGTTTTCGGAAGAGGGGTGGAGAACTAGGGCCTTTTGTCCAATAGAAAAGGATCTTAATACAGCTTTTCTATCATGATAGCCCTTCTGATGTTCCTGGGTCTTAATCATGTTAGTTTGCACTATCGATCTAACTGCCGCTATATGCTCCCAGGTTTCACGCACATATCTAAAACATCTCACAGTTCTCTGCCCTATCAAAGTTCAAATGGGGAGAATTCTATTGAGGATTGTGATGTTTTCCTAATAGCAAATTGGTGTCATAACATCCCAATTCTTTCCATCAACTTCAACAAGTTTCTTAAAGATATGCTTTAGAGTCTTGTTGAATCTTCCGACTAAACCATCAGTGTGAGGGTGATACATGGAAGTACGTGATGTTTTAATCTGAAGAATTTCCTTTACCTCTGACATGAATTTACTCATAAAGGTAGATCCTTGGTCTGTTAAGTTCTCCTTTGGAAACCCAACTCTCAGAGAAAATGTAATCACATGCTTGAGAATCATGCTTGAGGAAAGGCCTCAGGGTATGTATCGGTTTCCCAACTTTGATGATTCTAGGGGTCCAACTATATCATACCTATGTGTGAAAAAGGTATGTCTACAATGGGTAGGCCTGCAAGGGAGCTGGAGGGGGCATTTGGATACTGGTCTTCGGACATAGCGAACAAGTGACCACAGAGTTCTTTACATCTGCGTATATCCCAGGCCAGTAGCACTGGTTTAGGATCTGTGCCTGGGTTTTGGCTGTCCCTAGATGTCTGCCGGTCAGATTGGAATGGGCGATCTCCAGCACAATTTTCTTATGACTTTCCGCGCACCACAACCTGTGACCTAGCTATGCCATTGTGTCCATTATCCCCCCTATACAACAGCCTTCAAGAAAAAAAAGGTCCACCCTTCTTCCTTCCCTCTTCTTTGGGTAAGACCCGAAGAAAAGGCATGGCAAGGAAGGGATTGTTCCTTTGGGCAAAGGCTAAATCGGGGATGACTTCAGATTCTTCCTCTGTCATAGCAGGTGAGCTGCCTCAGGTGTAACATGAGACTGTATGTCTGCCTCTCCAAAACCCTTGGTACCCCTTTTGGTTTTACTACAGGTCTTAATTTCCTGGGGTTTATGAAACAGCCTTCTCCAAAATCCCTTGGGCTAGTCTCTGCCCCACCTTGATATGATAGGCCTCTTTGCCATTATTTTGCATTAGTATCTTTATACCTCCCCTGTAGTCAGGGTCTATGACACCTGCTAACATGTCTAAGCCATGCCACCAGGCTAAACCTGATTTAGAGGCAAGTCTAATGTAGGTATTAAAACTCGGTGTCCAGGTTGGGTCAGTTCTCCCCTACTACTGCACAAGTCAAATCTGATAGAGTCTTCAGTGACAATAGATAGATCAGAAGCTCGGTTACTGAATTTCTCAAACCTAAGGGTTCCCCAGTTTTTGTCAACTGAGTCCGATCCGATTCCTGACACCATATGTGAGAGGTCAGAAATGATATGATATGATATGGCATTTATAACGCGCCTATACACAAGTGTTTCAAGGCGCAACGAGGCAAGGAAGGGGAAACAGAGGAAAGACAGACAGCGATCCTACTAGGCCAGGTGACATTGAGGTCATGCAAGTGCAGGGGAGGGGGGAGGGGGGAAAAGTGCGGGTTGGAAGCGAGGGGGCCGTACATTTCATAATAGTAAAATAAAGACAATAAATAATAATAAAAGTGCAGCCAACTGGTGGCAAGTGCAATGGTAAGTGCTGACATCAGATGTCAAGTGCTAGTAGGGGCTGTAGCGATACAGAAACAGTCCCCGAGTGCAAGGGTTGTCAGGGGGGCAGTGCAGGAGTGCAACTCGCGGGGAGGGTAAATGGGCCCGAGTCAGAGGGTAGCCAGTAACCAGTGCAGTTTCAGAGGAAAGGAAAAGAGGCTGGAGGGCTCCTTAAGTAGGGAAAAAGAGCAGCAACCAGGAAGGTACCAGGTGGCTGGGGCTTGCTAACTGGGGAAAAAGAGCTGCAACCTGGAAGGCGCCAGGTGGGTGGGGCTTAGGCCAGGTGACCTAGATCCACTTGTACCTGCTCCCCATCTGCAAATGATAAGAGGCTGGAGGGCTCCTTAAGTAGGGAAACAGAGCGGCAACCAGGAAGGCATCAGGTGGACGGGGCTTGCTAAGTGGAGAAAAGGAGAAAGCCAGACACAAAGTTGTCATGTTTTTGGTTAAAGACATTTATTAAATAAAAATGGGTTGGGAAAATGCCTCACTGGCCCTATCCTAAAGAGAAACGTCCCTACCTAGAAACCAAAAATGAAGGATCTGTCTATGTCAGGATGTCAGTAACTGAAAAGCCATTCTTGTGTTCGAAACATCCTATCCTGACCCTCACACTACGAACAAAACAACAAAGGGTGCAAGGAAATGTCTTTAACTTGATGTTAGCAAAAAGTGTTAAAAAACCAAAGGTATAAGAATGACTCCAATGGAAATGTTCTACACGGTAAAGACTTTTGGTTCCAGAGGGTAGTCACCTTTCCCTGGATTCTTAAAGAGGATGGCAAAAATGCCTCTTTAGCTTTAGAAAAGATGGCACAGATGTCTATTTAGCTAACAGTGCCTTTGTGTCTTTACTGGACTCACACAGTTCTTGTTTAAGCAACAGAAAGTTCTGTAACAGTTTTATCTGTAGTATTTCTTGTAACTTTGCAGATTACTTAGTATACTCCCCTGCCAGGAATCTTTATACAAGTTCAAGCAATATGTTTGGTAGAATTCCTTGTAGCTTTGCAGATCACCTGGTATACTTCCCTGCCAGGAATCTTTGTACAATTTCAGCTGCCTGGTGTACTCGCTTACCAGGACTTCTCTTTTAGGTTTTCAGATCACCTGGTATACTCCCCTGCCAGGTATCTTGATACACCTTCAGTTGCCTGGTGTACTCGCCTGCCAGGACTTCTTATGTGTTTCACAGTTCTTTGGCTATACCACAATAGCATATATCGTGAGGTGCTTGGTATATCTGTCTATGGTAACACTTGCTCAGTTCAAATGTCTCCCCCACACTGGCATCTCATGCATGTGTACTTGATTGGGGTTTGCCTTTGTACCTTGCCTTGTCTGCATTCAAACATTCTTCTCATTGGGTGCTGAATTTGTACTTTGCTTTGACTGCATTGAAACAAACCTCGGGTATTTTGGGCATCAGCAACCTTGTACCATTCAAACACTTGGAGCATTTTCCAGAATGCCCCGGGTCCATAGCTGCTCTGGGCAGACTCGCAGGTTTCTTCCAGCTTCTGCGACTCTGCTCGTGCCTCTGAGGTGTAGCTCCTTCACCCGCCTTCCAATTTGGAGTGTGCGGATATTCTTCTAGTGTCCTGCGTGGCTCTGCGGTCACACACCAGTTTTCCCCCTCGGCCTGGACTGGAGAACGCCCTCCTGTTGAGCAGCCCAGCAACCAGGAGCTCCTACATGTCTCCCAGCGTCTCCATGGCCCTGCTTGCTAGCACACCACATTTCACGTCTTGTCCCAGCTGCCTTCTCCATTCCACTGGATTTGTCTGTGTGCCTCGCGTTCGGGAGCCTCAGCGTGGGGTTCAACGTCTTCTCCTGCACTGCTCAATTCAATAGTGCGGTTGCCATCTTTAAATGCCACGTGCACTGAAGGCTTGGAAAAACAACTAGCCTGCATGTTGTACTTCGAGCTCCTGTCACTATGCACAAGCTCCCTCATTCTCCTCCTCGTCTCAGTACCTGAGTGGTCATGGGAGTTGGAGTGCATGGATGTCAATGGACTTTTAACTCATAGATGTTTTTTCTCAGCGATTTCACATAACGGTGCGTTAGAAACAAAAGGTGTTATATGTGAGTTGTGGGCGATTGAGTCAAAGGTGGGGGCCTGACCAGAATAACAATAGGCCATTAAAACTCGGTTATTAAAGGGTCATCCTCGTGGGAAAGGGGGAATACTGCATCTTCTCCAATTAAGTCAAAGCCTCTCCCCGGTAGTTGTCTCCTCCTATGTTATCCTACCTCATAAAGCTGCCCCTAGGTTCAGGATCAGTTAGCGGTTGCATTCCCCTGGCCACATCGGAGGAGGTCACCATTGGGGAATCCATGATGACTCTATTGGAGTCATCACCATACCCCTAGATTATTATTTTGATTATGAACATTCTATCTTCTGGTTTTATGACTTCCCAGGCTTGTTTAATTATCACACACCATTAGTAATTTGTTTCCCCTGATCAAGATCCCATTAACAAATCTAGTTGATTGAAACATTTGTATTTATTTATTTGTATTTATTACATTTATAGAGCACTTTAATCCAAACATGTTGTGCTGGGTCATTTTACACAAGATGTAACTGTATTTGGTCCAAGGATGGTACTGTATGACCTTTTGTGTTTGAATGTTATCAATGTAATGTTGTACATTTTACTTTATTGTAATTTCCGCAATTCTTTTCTACATCTGAGGCCAGTTTACAGAAACTTTACACCAGTGCAAGTGCAATCATGCATGGAATTAGCACTACAGCAAAGCTTGACCTAGTAAAAAACATTAGGGCCATATTATATTTGAAAACATTTGCGCCATTACAAGTGCAATTTAGCATGGTATTAGCTCTAGGGCAAAGTTTGCACTTTGACAAAAACCTCTTTTTTTAATGCATTTTTGTCCAAGGTCAAACTTTGCCCTAGCGCTAATATGGTTAGCATTAGGGCACATTTTGCCCTGGTGCAAAAATGCACTGAAATTATATTTTTTGCGCTAGTGCAGTTTTCCCTTTGTGCGAATACCAGGCAGAATTGTACCTGTAATGGTGCAAAGGTTTTCAAATGTGGCCCCAGTGATTTTTGCACTAGGGCAAATGTTGATCTAGTGCCAATATGGTGCAAAATTGTACTTGTAATGGTGCAACGTTTCTGTAATCTGGACACTGGTGTGTTACTTCTGTTTCTCCAAATATAATAATTTATTTAAGCACAATAATGTGTTGAACCACTTCTTTGGTCCAGAGGGCAATTCTTTTTATGCTAATATAGTCATACCTCTTCTTCCAAACTCCCCCTCCTCAGCGACTTCAATATCCATCTCGACTCTCCTGAATGAATCACCTCATAGTTCCGTGACCTCTGTGACTCCCTCTCGCTCACTATTCTTCCTTCTGGTCTACGGAGACATCCCTATCTCTAACCCGGTCAACACCCCCCACTCCTGGTCTGACCACTCTCGCCTCTCACTTTGGGCCCCTCGCCCTCTATCTGAGCCACCCCCAGGATTGCCAGCCTCCTTTGCCGTCATTCGACCAATGAAGCGAGCGTCCGTCGCTGCTTTTGCTACCACTTTCATCCCACCTCCCACCCCTGCTTCTGACTCTTCCTCTGACTCTGTCAGTTCTAACTTGTGCCTCTCTATCTCTAACACCCTCAACATCTTTGCCCCTGTCATGAGGATCCGCCTGAAACCTGCCTCCAAGTGCAACGGCTGGTATGACTCCAATCTAGCATCTCTAAAACGTAAGTGCAGAGTTGCTGAACGGAAGTGGCAGACCTCAGGTTCATCCTCTGACAAATTGGCCTGTCGCCTGCTCCAAACGCAATATAAGTTTTCTATCCACTTCAAGAAGAGGGCCCACATCCAAGCCCGCATCTCTGGACCCACTAACAACATGGCTGAACTTTTCAAAATCTGCAATCGCTTTGGCCTCCCATTTCACATAAAAAACTAATTTACCTCAATCTCCACACTCTCCTCCTTCCTGCCCATAGCACCTGATGAGAGCTCTAAAGTTGTCTGCTCTATGAAGGTCTCATCCAAACAGGTGCTCCCCTGCTCTTCTAGGACCATTAAGGAGAACATCTCCTCTCTTGCCCCAGCTCATGGAGATTTCTGTAACCACTCCTTGGCCACTGGCTCTTTCCCTCTATCCCTCAAACACTCCCTTGTGCACCTTCTCCTAAAAAAATAATCTGCTGACCCTTCCTGCCTGACTAACTATGGTTCCATCTCCACCACCCCCTTCGTGGGTAAACCCTTGGAGAAGTTGGTTCTCCCCAGCTGATCCTTCATACTTAACTCGCTGGTTGCCTCCATGACCATCAATCTGGATTACGGGCATCCAGGGGCACGGAAACTGCTCTCCTGAACACCGGTGAAGGTATGCTTGCAAAGCTCGACTAACTCTCCTGCTGTTCTCATTCTCTTCGATCTCTCCTCTACCTTTGACATAGTCAACCTTTCTATCCTCAAAAACGGCTCTGTGACACCCTCCGCATCACAGATTGGGCACTGGATTGGCTAACCTCTTTCCTAACTAACTGCCCCACCCAGCTGCAGCTGGGCCCTTTCTCCTCCACCACTTCACTCTCTACCTGCGGCGTCCCCCAGGGCTCTTTTCTATCCCCATGGCTTTTCAATATCTATCTCGCTCCTCTTGCTCACCTGATCTCCTCCTTCTCTCCCCTTTCCCAGTGCTACGCTGATGACACACAGCTTTCCAACAAACGTCCATCTACTACCTCTTCTTCCTCCTCTCTTATCCCCAATTGTCTCTACGCTAACCAGGCATGGTGTGCAGCTAATGACCTCTGTCCTAATGCCAGCAAGATGGAGATCCTTCTTATTGGGACATCTGTGCCCTGTTTCCCTCCTAATCTCTGGACGCCCTCCTTGGGCCCTGTACCCTCACCATCTCGTGAGGCCAAAAACCTTGGGGTCATCTTCAACTCCTCTCTCTCCTTCACCCCCTCACACCCTAGACCTTGCCAAGAAGGCCCACTTCCAGCTTTACCTCCTTAGAAGCATTCTCACTTTCCTCACCTTTACCCAGAAGCTCAATGTTTCTAGAGCTCTGGTCCTCTCTAGGCTGGACTACTGCAACAGCCTCTTCCTGAATCTCCCCCTTTCCTCCCTACACTGCATTCAGCTAATCCAGAATAGAGCTGCAAGACTTATCCTTGGCCTCAAGCCCAGGGTCTGTATTTCTCCATCCTAAGATCTCTCTACTGGCTCCCAGTGCCCGTGAGGATCAAATGCAAGACACTCTGCATCATCCACAAGGCTTTCTGGGGCCTAAGACCATGCTATATTGAACTTTCTTTCCCTAAATACTCCTCTGTTATAGCCTTCTGCTCAGTGGTCGAAGTGTACGAAAAGAAGTAGTGGAGCTATGTTCCCTACTGGCCTGCACCGCTCCCCACAGACCCCATCGCCGCCCCCCCTCCCATGCACAATAAAAACCCCAAAACACATGTGCCTGCTCTTTAAGGAAACATCCTGTGCAGTGCACTGAAAGTGCAAGTTCCAACCTCTTCCTACACTTTTATTTTAAAATGAAACCGTTCCTGAACGGTTTCTTTTTAAAATAAAAGTATAGGAACGGTAAAACTTAGTTAAAAGAAGCAGAGCAGCACCGCTCCCGACCACTTCGACCACTGCTTCTGCTCCTCTAACTCCAACTCTCTGCTTGTCAAACGCTTCTTCAAGCAGAGAATGGGTGTCAGGTCTCTCTCTTCGGCTGGTGCCTCTCTTTGGAACAGCCTCCCTTCCCCTCTCAGACTGGAGCCAGACCTGCGTAAATTCCGGAAAATTCTCAAAGCTCTGCTTTTCTCTACTTCTTTTTCTCTTTTCTTTCACTGCTAATCACCCCACTGCCGCTGAGACTGGCGGCCTGGATCTTCATGAATCTCACAGGTTCCAGGCCCCTGCCCAGTTGACACCAGTGCACCCCCTGTCCCCCAGCACTGCTGCCCTTGTGGACCCCTCCTGGCGGCTGTGCATCCGGCCTTTAGGATTCCTCCACCCTAGCCCTTGCCAGCTGCCTCCTCTCCTGACTCCCCTCAGCACTTCCCTACCAAGCTCTGACCAGCACTTGCCCATACCTTGTCTCTCCGCTATCTCCTGAGCTTCATTTTACTGCACTTGCACATCCGAATGTCACAAGACCTAATAGGACCACAAATGTATGTTTACTGTTTTCTTTTGCCATTATTGTTTACTCTCCTGTTCCCTCCCCACTTTGCCTTGTGGAGCCTGGAAACACCATTTTGCTGTGTAGGCACCTAACACATACTCAATAAATCAATAAATCAAATAGCAGAAAACATTTGTAGTTTCCCTACTTTATACACATTGGTTGTATGCACTTGACTGGCAGGGATTTACGTTGCATATAGACTTGGGTTATGATGGGTCCTTATTAGCACTGGTCAGTATAATAGGGCCACTGTCTACTTGTCTTGTATATGTCTTGTAATGGCCCTGCTTTCACTGCCATGTTAAAGACTGCTAGAAATGTGAGCACTGTGATTTGCAGCAAGGGCACCCCCTAATTGCAGGAGGACATTATGCAGCTACTTTGACTGTGATTGGTTAACATCTCTTTTCTAACCCATGAAAGCAGGGGGAAACCTGCTCTTTAATGCCCCTACTGTCCAGCACCGTAGGCAGCCACCTAGTTTGCCTAGTGCTTGCACTGTCCCTGACTGCATGTGGCAGCTTCTGGACACAACGTTCTGACAGACAGTCACCAGGTCCTCTCTACCTTAGAGAGCCCCAGCAACTTTGCTGGATTTTGAGGAGTTGAATTTTTAACCTGGAGAGAGTGAGACCCTTTTTTCCCACTCTCTCACGTATTTCAAGGTGAGTTTGAACTCTGTTTCTTTTGGTTGTGGAGTCTGACAAACTCCATAGGCATCATCTTTTACATTGTGTCACAGAGCACCTTCAGTGCAGTGGCACCGGGAAGTCTTTCAGATTTCCCCCAGGTTTAGATACATTCTCTTGTCTAAACTACTGTTTCCAAGAGCAGTAAAATGAAATTGACTTTACTTACATTTGTAACTTTGTAGAACCAGCACACACTATCTTACAATAGGGTGCTGGGCGGGTTATTTAGTATCCTCTTTGTCTAGCTTCTCATGTAACATTTTTATGTTACCCTTTGCTTGATGACTGGCTGGTGGCAGTAGTTTACTTTTAACTACCGTGGTGTGCAGTTACCGCAGGCTGCGTTAGCAGCTGCAGTAAAGCATCCGAGGGTGCCTTTTTTGTCAAAATGGCCCTGGTCTTCTTTTTTTCACCATTTCTTCTTGATATTTACTCTGCACGCCAGACCAGTTTTGGTCCCTTTGTTCATTTTGCCTTTGGTGGGATTCACGTGCGAAGCCCACCTCTGGATCCAGGGTACCTGGCAGGGGCAGGAAGTGTGGGAGGTGCACAAAACTCCCTGTGCTTAATCTCCTAGGAGATAGGAATGCACTCTTAGGTGATTGGCCAGCATTGTCTGGCAAGGACAGCCACCCTGCTGGGTGACTGACAGCTAGGCTGCAATGAATGGGAGAAACCTGCATGCAAGGCGAGGCTTTTTGGCTTGGAAGGCAGAGTCGATCACTGGACGAAGGAATCCAAAGAAGAACTTGAAGAGGCTGCCTGCTGCAACTCCTGGACCATTGGTTAGCCCGTTGAAACCCTGCTCCTGTGCTGAAACTCCAAATTCGTATCAACAGAGAAGCTCCTGCAAGGACGACTTCCCCCTTTGAGTCGGTGGGACCAGTGAACTCCAAAGTAAGCCACCTGGACATCCTCTCGGAGCTGGTTGAATTTCCACTGCAGTCGCTGCTGAAACCGAATTGCCAGGGAGAGGAGCTGTCAAACTCTGGGGTAAATTCCTCCTCACCTGTGTCCTCTATTGAACTGTCTGGCGTTTCTGTGATCTTCTTTCTTCGTGATTTCTTCTGTTCTATAGGCTTTTTCTCTTTCTTCTAGTGAAGATAAGGACGCGCTCCCTCGGAGGCCACCTTGACCGGTAATATCAACCAGACCTTGTGAACCCCAAGGAGCAAGCCCCAAAAGTCTCAGGGAAAAAGCCTCCTGGCATAAAAAACCCTGGTAGATAGTATAACAGTAGTAGGCTCAAGATGGTATATGGCAGCGCTGGATATCAGGATCAGTTCTTATTCCGTGAAAGTTACAATTCTTCAGGAAGTCATGAATAGTTCCAGCGATCTGTAATTGCTCCGGTAAATCCAATATTAAGGATAGCACTAGTAACAGAAGTCCAGCTGGCAGGGCACAAATGTCTGCAGAAGAGGATCCGACTTAAAGGAAGTGCTATTCCTCAAAAGTAAGCCAAAAAGATTGGATAGCACAAAACAGACCCAAATAGGAGGGATAGCTTAATATGAGCAAAAAAAGGAAATATATATGCACCTAGAATCCCCAAGAAAACAAAAATTAAAAGTAAAGCAATAGGTAGCAGATATGCTGCCTTCGGACGCTGTACGCAAGGAATGTAAACAAAGACCTACAGCTTCACGAGAAGAGGAAGGCAGAAGGAAGCCGCAGCTCCGGAAAAGAAGGAAAGAAATGCCGACTCCCTGCCACTGAATATTAAGTCTTCCAAATCCTTCCAGTCGTTCAGGAAACTTGCTATTGGGTGGCTTCTGACAAAAAGTCAACTGTGAATTTAGACTTAGTTATAAATTGTACATATTGCATAGGTCTCATTTTGCCTTATCTGGTTGCTATTACCTCTACTGTCTGTATATTCTGTATATATTTGCTGCCCTACTGTTATTGTTGTTACCATGTATTATGCCTTATAACCTGTACTAAGCGCCCTTTTACTCCCGGGTCCGGAGCGCTATAGAAATAAATAAAAAAACAAAAACAAACAGGAACACCAGATTGTGTGCTTTGCTTTTAAGCTGGTCAAGAGCTCCAGGAAGATCCTCCAGACTCCCAGGAAGCAGGACTGACTGAGCATGAGCCCCCTCAACAGAGTGCGGGACCCCAGATGCAAGGAAAGCCCATCTCAACAGCCAGGAACCACGGTGTTGCTATTTGCGGTAGACTCGAGGAGCTGAAACACGGAAGTGCCACTTGTTTGAAGATTGCTTGTTTGTGGTTTGTGACCATCCCATTGCAGTGCAGGAGTCCTCAGAAGTCCTCCATCTTGTCCCCACGACTGAGGCCCAGGAACACCAGGATCTGCAGAGCTGCACAGGAACAGGAGCCATCTGCTGCACTTTTCTTCAACCTAAAGGTACTGTAAAGTCTGAGAGAACTTACCTCTTGTTGTGCCCCCTTGCTTGTCTTCATTGGAGACTTGTCTTGGTTGCATCTGTAGAGTTGCTAACAGCTCCTTTACCTCACTAGCCTTATCAGCTTGTGGCCCTACTTTAATTTCTTCTACTCTACAAAGACTTTTTAAACATTGTGAACGACTTTCTACTTACCTGCAAGAAGTGCTTCAGCTCACCTTGACATTTGTCAACTTAACATTGGCTGGCCTGACTCCCTGAATTACTCTTCTCTCTTCTGCTTATGTGTTTTGCCTTCCTTCCAGGAAAGGGTTAATTGACTTTGCATTGGGGGTTATTTCGAAAGTACTTACCTGCTTAAGAATCAACTGTGTGAATACTTGTTTTATTCTGACCTCTCTTCTAGTTAACAGTCCTCTCAAGAATATTCTAAATGCAACAGTGATACATTAATGTCAATAGCACCCTAAGTATTGAAGTCATTTGAGGGTATAGGAAGTGTCTGTATGCCATCCTAAATGGGTATTTGCTGATTTAGAAACTAAGAGTGTGTATTTTGAAGTATATTTGTGTGTTGTTTTACATTGCTCCCTCTGAAGAAGGCTTATTCTAACTGACTGATAAATAAATTAATAATTGTTTAATCAGGAAACCCTGTGTTTAAGAGTTTATTTGAATACTTGTCACTGGGAATCTCTGTGTAACTCCCCTACAGCTCACATTGACACCTCTTGAGATAAGCCTGGCTACTCGACCACACTACCAACCTGTGTAGTACAGACTTATACCAAAGGTTGGGTTCCTATTGCCAGGAGGTCAGGATTGTTGTAGTGCACCCGAAGGGTACTGCATACAATCTTGCCTAACAGATATGCAAATTAATACTGCCAGTGATACGTCCAGCAGCAGACAATTAATTTAAAGCTAAAGAGCCCTCTGCGGCCATGGGTAATCTAAGACAAAGAAATGATCTCGACTCTCTTACTCTAACTCTCCTTTAATTGTCGTTTCCATGGTTACATTTCCGGACCAGCTAGCTTCCTGCCTGAAACCAAAGGTGGCCTCACACTATCTGCAGACAGGGCGCCG
The DNA here is from genome assembly GCF_040938575.1 of Ambystoma mexicanum. Lineage (NCBI taxonomy): Eukaryota > Metazoa > Chordata > Amphibia > Caudata > Ambystomatidae > Ambystoma > Ambystoma mexicanum. Next base: position 593,720,657 of record NC_090936.1, read on the forward strand.
TAATAATACACCCATTCTGGGCTGGAAGCAGGAAGGCCCCAGGCTATCTGAAGTAGGGGCTCCGTATTCATCCTGAGAACGTTTGTCCTCAAAGACCAATCTGGTCTCCATGACTTGAACATGCATAACGTCACCTTATTAATGAATGCAAACAGCGGGGTAAAATATGTTTACTTAAACAAGTTTGGCCTATTTAACTTTAACCTTATTTATTTGTGTGCAGACCTCGCCCCCTCCGATGCTGATTTCTAGAGAAGCCACTGCTGTTTTTATTCTTTTAATAGATTAAAGTAAAGTTAGCAAGGCCGTTATTAAATGAATTCGCTACACGCTCGTTCTGTTATTGTTCTGATCAGATTCAAGTTACCTTTTGTTTGTCACGGTTACACGCTGCGCTGCGCGGTCGTCTGTATTCTGCAGCTGCCCACTTCTTTCTATTTATGTGAGGGCAAAATCTTGTGCTTGCTACACCCTGCTAGGCTCTGCCTTCTATGCGTGCAGTGAGACGCGCATTGCTTTCCTAGTGCACGTGCCTCATCAGTACATCAACTTCCTTCCTAAGAACAAAGGTGTTGCAGTGATGACTAATCGTCACTATACAGTTGTACTTCTTGGCTCCTCTGCGGTTTCCTCTTACTGCGGTTTCCTCAGTTACCGGCTTCCTCTTCCTGTGGTTTTCTGGTTCCTCCAACTTCCTCATTTCCTGGCTTCGTCTTCCTGCAGTTTCCTCAGTTCCTGACTAACCGCTTCCTGCGGTTCCCTCAGTTCCTGGCTTCTTCCTCATGCGGTTTCCTCAGTTCTTGACTTGCTTTTCTTGCAGTTTCCTCAGTTCGTGGCTTCCTCTTCCTGCTGTTTTCTCAGCTCCTGGCATCCTCTTCCTACGGTTTTCTCAGTTCTTGACTTCTTCTTCCTGCAGTTTCCTCAGTTCCTGGTTTCCTCTTCCTGTGGTTTTCTGGGTTCCTGGCTTCCTATTCCTGCAGCTTCCTCGGTTCCTGGCCTCCTCTTCCTGCAGTTTCCTTAGATCTTGGCTTCCTCTTCCTGCAGTTTCCTTGGTTCCTGGCATCCTCTTCCTGCAGTTTCCTTAGTTCTTGGCTTCCTCTTCCTGCAGTGTCCTCTGTTCCTGGATCCCTTTTCCTGTGGTTTTCTGGGGTTGTGGCTTCCTCTTCCTACAACTTCCTCAGTTCCTGGCTTCCTCTTCTTGCGGTTTCCTCAGTTACTGACTTCTCTTAGCTTCCTTAGAATAGGGGTGGTTCTTCTTGATCTTGAGCATTATCATCTTCACTTGCTTCTTTTCCTGTTCTGGCTTTTCCTTCTCAGCTGGATGTGTTTCGGTGGCCTATTATTCTGGACAATTCTCTACGTCCTGGTCGTCGTTGTGATCATGATTCCTAGCATAGAACATTATCCTTTTAGCGTTCCATTTTTCCCCTCCCATTGTTGTTAAGGTGTTGCATGAATGCTCTCTATTTGGGAATGTATCTCTTTGTCCTTGTGCTGTAGCTGCATTTTCACCTAGTCTCCAAAGTGAAACTGGTGTGGTTGTGTATCTTTTTTGTTGTCATATACTTACCTGCATTTCCTGTAGTGCTCCTACATTCTTTTTGTGCTTTTGACATATGTGGATATAGTAGTTTCATGTTGGTGAACGTGTTGTCCTAGCCCTCCTCCCCCTCATCAAAAAGTAAGGAGAAACTCCTGTGAGGGTACTCTAGGTATTGGGATGTGTTGCTAGCCCATCAAGGACAGCCATCTTGTAATGTATTTTGGTGGCAACAGCGGCTTGAAGGGTACTTTTTTATTTTTATAAATCTCTCCATGCGTTTCATTTGCACATTGCCTTGAGGGTGGTGGAGGTTCTACCTTTATATGTTGGATTCCAAGTTGCTTCAAGAAGTCCTGCATTTCATGGGAGATTAACTTAACAATGTTATTAGTCAGTGTTAAGATGCATTTATAGAATCTGGCCTGGTGGACAGATTTTAGGATGTGACCCTTGTTATAGTTAACAGTGGACTCTGAGAGGTTAGCCAAACCAAATCAAGGTAGGAGTGGAGAGCAGTCAAGGCTATTCTCAGGAGAGTGTTAGTGGGGTCAGGGATCCGCAATGAGTCCACACAGCGAAGCACACAATAATACAATTTAAACAGGAATGTATACAAATACAGTATTTACAAGCAGGTGAGAATATCGCACAACGCTTGATAAGCATATATACAGTCACCATAGGTTTTTAACATCCATTCAATGACTTAAATCAACAAAAGAGGTAATTAAAGTGATGCAGTAAGATGGAACCAAGGCCCAACAAATATACCCTAGCTTCAGAAGTCCAATACCTAAGAGGAGTGGGGCCTTGTGCCCAGTCACAATGTTTCTCCACAAAATGTATCTGATGAAGGTAAGATACTTGTGTTGATGATTGTTCAAAAAAAGAGCTGCAACAAAAATACTAAGTAAGTAAAATGTGTCCTAATCTTTCAGGTTTTACTGCTCAGGTGTGACGACCAAAAAGCAGTGGAATCGAAGGATACAAAAAGACTTGTTCACAATGTTATCCTATGGAGGGAGGGAAGACAAATGCTTTGCATTTACTTACCCGCCCGACTGCGATTATTCCAGAGGACTGGATGGGTTGGCGATTTCCTGCCAGTGGTTCCAGTGAGAGGTGTCCAGGAGCCTTGGGTGCAAGAATTCTTCTGGTTGGGTCCAGGAGCAGAGTGCAAGCTTTGGTGATGGAGAAAGCACCTATGCTGCCCTCTTCCGGACACTTCAGAAGACAGAGGAAGGCGATTTCCAGCGACGGCCACCGCACATGGACAATGACAGGCATCCTTCCAGTCGGGGATGTAGAAGTCCCTCCAGAGAGAGATCCCTTGAAGCTGGGAGGCTGAAATTTGGCAGGAAGGTGACGTATACCACAAGCTGGTGACCAAGGAAGTGCCAGCTGCAAATGCAGAACAGTGACGGTTCTAGCAAGGTAGCCCACTGCAGAGCTGGTCAGTCCACTGGATGGTCCAGTTACACTCCCTAAGGCTCAGTATGGCTCGATCCTCAAGAACACACTGAGACTGATTGGTCCGACCTGTCTAGGGGTTGAAGCACCACACAAGGTCTTCGAAGATCAGGTATTCCAACAGCCCTTCACGGGGTCAGATGCAGGAAGGGATGCTGTGCCTCTTCAGGAGTCTTCTTTGGATATTCAGGTGGCTGTTCTTTAGGCACTCATTTTTTTATGTAAAGAATCATCTTTATCTTCCTTATCTGATTCCCTTTATCTTTACGTGTCGCATTACAGCGACACGCAAGTGCTTGATCACTTTCCACAGCGCCCAGTCCTTTCCCTCTCTGCGTAGGAAAAACCCTGCATTTGTGCTCCCCTAATAGACTCAACCCAAGTGTGCTGCATTTGACACAGGTTGCTTTCATACTGTGGGCATGTCATCACTACAATATTGCTTTATATACAATGCAGCATTAAAGAAATGTGTTATACTGGAGGGCGTTTCTGTATTCTTTTTTTAATGAACGAGACTGCATGCACTAAGATTATGATTAAGGATAAAACACGTGAACTTGGGGCCCTTGGTGGGTAGCGTGTCATGCAGTTGGATGGGAAACAGAATAACTCTTACAACAAATAATCAGATTAACTCAGGAAGATGCAAAGTCCTCTTACTGTTTTATTATCAATTTTCTAAAACAGGGAGTTACAACGGACGTCAACGGATGTCGCACAGCGTTCTCTCAAAGCATTTCATAAAAAATAACACTTTTATAGTAAAAACTCATCATACGTGACATCATACTACGTGGCAAATAAGAAAAACCTATAGGGGTTGTGGTTGGCTTAAGGGGAACATCTAAGTATACTTTCTATAAGGGTTCGGGTTGTGATTGTGTCTCTACAGTCAGGTGGACAACTCATGCCCACCCCTAGTGCAAGTCATCTTCAACAGTTATTAAGAACACAGTACATCATTGGCTCTCAAACTATAAGGCCCTTTGTTATACGGCCCTCTACAATTGGTTGGCACGTTCGTGCCCTTCTGGAACATTTGGTTCACATAGCAGCACGTAAGCTCATAACCCAGGTGTCGGGGGTGGACTGGACTGTACCTCCCCACGCAATCAGCCCAACACCTCTCATCACCCATGCCTTCTGCCATGAAGATTGTCTTTGAACGTGGCCTTGCAATGTATTCTCGTTTCTGGGAATATAAGGGAGTGTGGGCACACATTTATAACAGTTCTGGAACTGCGTGCTGAACTCTAGTTTCATCCTGGGCTCACATGACAGGAGACCGCAATTTGGCCCATTTTGCAGGATTTAATTGTCTTGAATTAATAAAACTTTGCACTCATGGTGTTCTTTCTTCACACCTTAACAAGGGATGATTCAGCTTCTCACGTTCTCTGCCTTCAAGAATAGATAACCAGTCTTGGCTGCCTTCAGGCTTGACACCAGGCCAGACAGCCCTTCTCGATTCTTCCATGCTCCCCGCTAATTCTCAGCTGCGACTCAACTTTCAGCCCTTCTCTTCATGGTTTGAACTTACTAAACTTGTGACACCGATGTCCAGCATCTAGAAAATGGTGGCTATGCCTGCAGCCTATTCACCATGTATAGTGTCCTGGGAGGATAGCTCAGCGGCAACGTGCGCGCCTTGGAAGCAAGACGACACGAAGCAATGCAGGTTCGATCCCCGGGTGCACGCTTAGAAACCTCTGGGTGTTTAAGCGCATTATAAATACGCAACTAAGACAAAAACAACTACGCAATTAAAATACAAAAGAATTCCTGTAACAGCGCCTCGATGCCCGTGGGCTGTGAGAGCACTTTAAAAATGGAAAAATAAATTAAATAGCCAGCTTCTAAGATTACTTGATCTACTTGCGTGGCTGCATCTGTACAGTTATTGAACTGGTTGCATTTTCTACAGTGCGTCACAGATGTGCAGTCTTTGTTTCACACATGAGGGTTTACTCAACTCTTTACTTCGTCATCAGTTTCTAAAAGCTCCATACATTCTCTTCTTCAGCCAGTCTTCTCTGAGCATCGCGCTCGTTTCTTGTGACGTCACCAACTTCTCTTTCTCTCTTTTTCATATTCCTTCGGGATCTCCTTCAAGAGATTGTCATATCTTTGTGAATACACCTGACAGGGCTTTCTTAGTGGATAACTTTTCTCGAAGATTCAACGCACAAATAGTCACAACTGCTGATGTCAAACATGGCACAATTTCAGGCTGCCAGCATACAGGTAGTAGGGGAGTGGGACTTCCTGCAGGGGCAGTTGGCTGCTCCTCTACACCCCCCTCCCCCTCTGGTTGATTCATTGACCACACCTTCATCAATCTTCCCTTTTTGATTTCTTCTTTTGAAGAGGTGCTTCTTCGTAGTCCAAATCCTCATCACTACCTTGAGGGATCCTGCTGATTTTACATGTTCATCCAGACTCCAGGTCATGTAGCTGCATTGTCCATTCGGATTACAATAGACCCATCATCCCACGTACTTCTTGTGATTCTTTGGGTACAGGAACTTGGTTCCCTCAGGTGCTATGATGCTGGCATCTATGTATTTTCTGATATCTTCATCTGTCAACTCTTTGGGTCTCAACCCTGATTCGACATCGATCATGCTCTTCATTCCTATTGCCTTCTTCGCTGTCTTCTTACACTGTGTATTATCCTGATCACACAGAATCCACACATCACCATCACTAATACCACTTCAAGAAACTTGAAGATGTTCTCCATTCACTGTGGCACCCATGTCAAAATAGACACAAACCATCCGTCATCTGTGTTGTCTTCTGTCTCCTCTTCCATCTTGTTGTGCAGATTTGTCAGCAACGTTATGGACTCTGTCAAGGTCTTATTCATACCATCTCACGATGACAAGAACTTGCAACATGATGGCACGATTTTGGCACAAACTCCTCCATCCATCACTGTGATCATGCCAAGGACATATCTGTTCTGCAGGATCATTAATCTTATGGCCCTCAATTCTTCCTTGATAGCATTGTATTCCTTGATGGTGGTATTGATGGTCTGCAGAAGTTCCCATCTGGTAATCTGTGACCATTTGGTGTTGGCCATCGTCTGAATCCCAGGCATAACAATAATCGTAAATATTAAGGCAGTTTTGCTGAACAACCTGTGCTCATATGGGATAGCATCAAAGGCTTCTATTGATTTTGCTGGGAAATAATTCTTTCTCCTTGTTCAATTGAGAGAAATTCGAGTGATCTTCTTCTTCTTAAATGGGCATCTGCTTTTGGAAATTCTCCAATGTTCAGGTCACTCTGAGGAATCACTAACGCTGGAACATGGATGAGCACTAAGGAACACATCCTTCCCCAGTCCTTGGGCAGCTTCATGTAGGCTCTTGTTAGACAAAGTTTTTATGCAGTACCCTGTGGGACCACTACACACAACTAGGACTACAGGTGTAAGCAAAACCAACCTTTGGTATAAGTCTGTACTACACAGTTTTGGTAGCGGAGCTGAGCAGCCAGGCTTATCTCAAGAGGAGAATGTGAGCAGTAATGATGTTACACATAGGTCTCCAATCACAAGTGTTCAAGCAAACTCTTATACTCAAGGTTTCTTTGATAAATACTTATTAATGTATGTATCTGTCAGTTATAAAACATTCATAAGAAGGAGGCAATATAATCACACACAGCTATACTTCAATACTATTTCAGAATACTTTTCAAGAGGAGTAAAAGGCAAAGATTATTAGAACATGAAAGGTTACAATTATTCTTAGACAGTGCAAATACTTTGAGTTCCCCAGAAGAGTCAATTCAATTCAATAAACTAGGCCAAAGTCAATGGACTAAAGTCTTGGATAGGATCAAACGGTTCTGGTAAGTAAACGGTAAAGTCTCTGCAAAAGTTCTCAGAAGTAGATTGTAAAAAGAAGAATCATCTGTTGGGTCACAAGCTGATTAGGCCTGTGAGTTGCAAAAGTTTCAAGCACTTTCACCGCGAGAGGTAAATACTCTCAGTATTATTTCCACAGTACCTTGTAATGAATAAAAAGATGCAGCTGATGACTTCTGTTCCTGGCAGTTCCTGCAGATCTCGCTGTTCCTGGACCTCAGTCGTGGGGACAAGAGGGAGGACGTTGGGGCACTCCTGCACTGCACTTTTGACTTTGGGACTGGTCAAAAAGCTGGCACGTGGCAAATCTTCAATTCTGGTGGCTGTGCGTAAAGTACACAAACCGGTTTCCCTCTCCCTGGTTATACGGATTCCTGCATCACTCTGAGGAAAAAGCAACCAGCTCGGAGATTGGTATCCAAGTGGCTTACAGTCGAGTTGATTGGTTCCACCAACTCGAAGAGAGAATTTGTCCTTGCAGGGGCTTCTCTGTCGAGGTGAACTTGGTGATTCAGACCTGCAGCAGGGCTTCACCCGGCAAACCAACAGTCCAGGAGTTGCAGCAGCCATCCTCTTCAAGCTCGTCTTTGGTTCTTTCGTTCCAGTGGTCGACTCTGCCTTTCAAGCCAAGAGACTCGCCTTTTATTCAGTTCTCTCCCATTCATTCCAGCCTAACTGTCACTCACCCAGCAGGGTGGCTGTCTTTGCCGGAGAGTCAGCCAGCCAATCACCACAAAGTACATTTGGGTCTCCTAAGAGACTAAGCAGAGGGAGTTTCGGGCACCTCCTCACTTCCACCACCCATTAAGAGAGGAAAGGGTAGCATTTGATTGCTACATGAGTATCTAGACACAAGGGATACTAAGTAACCCCTCCAGCACTCTATTGTAAGATAGGGTGTGCTGGGTCTAGGAATTTAAAAGACTAGTAAAGTCAGTTTCACTTTACTTACTCTGGGAAACAGTAGTTTATCCCAGAGAAGGTATTTAAACCTTGGGAAAGTCTAAAAAGGTTTCCCTGTGCCACTGCACTGAGGGTGCTGTGTGACACAAATGAAAAGATGATGCCTATGGAGTTGGTTAGACTCCATAACCAAAAGAAACACAAGAGTTAAACACATTTCAAAACACATGAGAGAGTGGAAAAAGGGTCACACTCTCTCCAGGTAAAAGAACCAGGTCCTCAAAATCCAGCAAAGTTGCTGGGGGTCTCTAAGGTGAAGGGAATTAGCACATTTATGAGAATTCTCCCTCACAGCTCTGGACCCACAAGCCCAATAATGATCCATCAGGACGTTGTCCCTTCCTTCATGCCTGGTACATCAAAAACTCAGCCACACTGGCGATTCTCTCCAACCTTCCTTGTACTTTATTTCTGAAACATAAGGACACATCCTTCAGGGGTAGTATCTGCACTGGTCCTCCTTTATCGTCTACCCATGTCAACAATCTTGTAATCGTCAGCCATTGCTCTTTGTATTTTTTTTCTGCATTTGCCACAACTGCTTCCCACTGTCTGATTAATGATGTTGCTTTGCATGCAACCAGTCCATCAGCCCATCCTTCGTGAGTGAGCACTGTTCCTTTAATTTGTAGTTGACCTCTTTCCCAACATTCTCGTATTTCATTTCCATTCTTATCTTTGCATTGCAGAACCTTGTTTTCTTCAATCTTGATTCCTGCACCATTCATTGCAGGCTCTTCATATTTTAATATTTGATGCTTTGTTTCTGGCTTCTCTCTTGTCTTTAAATCGTGCACATAATTGTCTTCTCTTTGAGATGTCGCTTTGTTCATCCACACTATGGCTGCTGTTCTGCCTTGGAACTGTCCTCTTGTCAGGCAAAGTGCGAGATGTATCAGGCAATGTGCTTTTTCACTGATACTTCTGTGGCTATGAATATTTTGGACGTTCCCAAAGCATAAGGTATTATGGAACACACATAGCAACCCTCCTTAGATGTTCTCTCTCCCACCTTTCTCATGTGTTTATACCACATGTTATCACCCAAGTGTGCTGAATTGTCTAGATAAGTTATGTATTCTAGTTGCCCTTAATTGTATTTGTGCGCCAAGAAGACCAAAAGAAAAAACACAAGAATTCTGATTCTTATTGATCAAATATTTTGTATTATTAGTGGCCATTTGCCCTATATGATGACACGTGTTTCGACGGTGCCTCCGTCTTTTTTAAATCAGGGCTTTAGTTTTTTACATTCATAATCCAAAAAATTGAAACATGATATGGCAAAAAAACAATGATGGGTCAAACATGGATTCCATGACATAAAAAAACACATAATAAACAATCCACAGTTTGGTTGAAAACACGAGGGGGTGTGAAATTAAATAGGTTTTCAATTTTGACATTCCTTGCGTTCCATAATTCAAGACAACATTCAATGTGTACCACCCAAATGTTAAGTAGACATTGAGGGAAGGGTGAAGGGTAGGGAGGTTAAGGGTATATACAAAGAGAGAAATAAAAGGAAAAAACATGTTCATTGATATGTGTTTCAAGACTTCTCATTATGTCTCCTTCAATTTTAACATGTGGTTTTATTTGAATGGGAATTCATTGTAAGCTTACCCAATTGTTGTCACTTGTCCTTTCAGTATTTTTTTACAGTTTGTGTATCAAGTCACGGGTTCAATCCCAGCCTATACCATGAAAAAATGAACTGTTATCAATTCCCATCTGGCTTGCAATGTGGCCTAATTCCTTGCTTACAGGTGCTGTTTGACTTACTCAGATATTTTATTTGTGCACAGATTGAATAATATTGGATTCCACTTTGCGCAGTATAGTTTCAAAATAAAACTATTTTTCAAATAAAAAATAACAATAAATTATTCTCAGAGTCGTAGCGAGTAGCAGTATTAATAATAGTTCGGTCATCAATGCAACCTTTTGCGTACTACTGTTTTGGGCAATTGCAAGTGAGGTTAGCTTCCATTTTTAGCAATGCTTGCTATATTTGGGAACCAAACGCGATTGTGAATGGTATTTAATCACGTATAGATATGGAAATCCTCTAAGGATTAACGGTGTGCACGTGGTTACGTGTGCAGCTTCTGTATTTTGGGTTCTGTCTTGAATCACTAGGGTTTAGTTCAAAATATCCTTACCTTCGGTTCAAAAAAGGTCTGTGTAATTCTGTCCGCGTTCAACTCATACATTGAGGCAGAGTCCATTTTGTTGTCTGTGCGGTTGCCGGACAACGTAGTCCTACTGCTCTGTCTACTATTGCGGCCATTTTTGGGCAGTGAGGCATGCTTCCCTATTCATGGGACGTTTTGAGAAGTAGAACTGTGATATTTTATCATTGTTAACGTTGATTCGTACCAATTACAAAATTGTAGTAAATAAAATACTTTAGGTTTCTAATGAAATACGCATAGTACGTATGATACCTTTGATATTTACAATGCTCTGGGTCCTAAATCTTGCGGCATTGTCACGCCTTGGTGCCAACTAGTATGTATTAATTTTTAATAGTTATACTGCTTACTATCTCATAGTTCTCACCTTAGGTAAAGAAAAATTGGTAAATCAGCCTGACTTAAAATATTCCCATTGAAATGTCAAAGTAAGGCTATGTCTGTGCATTGTTCCTTTTGACTTTGTCACGTGGTGTATCCAGATTAAGTTCAATAAACATATACTGTTTCATTTATGACAACCCTAGTCACTCTAAACTCTGTGATAGTACAATTATGTGATTTAATTTGAACGTGGTTGTTGTGGCTGCATACCCTTCATTGAGAACTGGGAAGTTTATTCAGAATAGCCAAAAAGTGAATTATAAAAATGATGACATCTCGTTGTCCGAATTCAAACCTCTTTCTACTGACCGAAATTTACAAATCAATTTTGCTTCTTCTTGTCTCAGTTTAGATTCCTGATTGCCCCCTCTCGGACCAAGCGTCACTTTTTTAAGACCAACAAATCTCAATAGTCTCTTATTGCTCCACTTGTGATTTTTTTTTGCCAATACTGGGCTAGTGGTAAGTTGATGTCTTGACTTCCTATGGAAGAGATATGCTCTCGTATTCTAATTCTCAACTCTCTGATAGTGCTTCCTATGTCGATTTGTTCACATATTCATATAATGGCATAAATTACAAATTTCGTTTAAAGTTTACAAAGTCTCTGATCTTGTGCGTGATACCGAACTTTTCTTTAAAAATTTCTTTATTGTCTAGGGCGTGTTTGCACATTGAGCATGAGCTGCATTTCCTGAACCCTTTTGCAAGGAAGGGCTGAGGATGTTTTTAATTGTTCTTGCTTGTCTATAGATGACGGATGGGCTTTCGTCAATGAAGTCTTTCACATGAGGGTCCAGCTGCAAGAGGTGTTTTTTTATGTCATGGAATCCATGTTTGACCATTGTTTTTTTGCCATATCATGTTTCCATTTTTTGGATTATGAATGTAAAAAACTAAAGCCCTGATTTGAAAAAGACGGAGGCACCGTCGAAACACGTGTCATCATATAGGGCAAATGACCACTAATAATACAAAATATTTGATCAATAAGAATCAGAATTTGTGTGTTTTTTTCTTTCAGTCTTCTTGGCATGAATACAATTAAGGGTAACTAGAAATACATATCCAATGAGAACAGAGTGTAGGAACCAATATACTCCGTTGTTACCATTTTTTTATGCGACTTCTAAACAAGCTTTTCTTAAAATATTAAAAAAAGAAAAAAGGTGCTGAGGTTCACTTCAAAGTACCGTTTGACAGGAGGTAAAAAAACAGAGAAAATAAGTTTCATTACTACATATTGAGCCTATAATGCTACTTTGACGAAAATTTTGAAAAGGAACTGGCACCTCTTACAGCTGGACCCTCACGTGAAAGACTTCATTGACGAAAGCCCATCCGTCATCTATAGACGATCAAGAACAATTAAAAACATCCTCAGCCCTTCCTTGCTCCCAGAACTCAAAACGACAAATTCCTTGACATGGCTACCACAATTACCAAAAGGTTTCAGGAAATGCAGCTCGTGCTCAATGTGCAAACACACCCAAGACAATACAGAAGTATTTAAAGACAAGTTTGGTATCACGCACAAGATCAGAGACTTTGTAAACTGTAAAACGAAATTTGTAATTTATGCCCTTATATGCCTATGTGAACAAATCTACATAGGAAGCATTACCAGAGAGTTGAGAATTAGAATACGAGAGCATATCTCTTCCATTGGAAGTCAAGACATCAACTTACCACTAGCCCAGCATTGGCAAAAAAATCACCAGTGGAGCGATAAGAGACTATTGAGATTTGTTGGTCTTAAAAAAGTGACGCTTGGTCCGAGAGGGGGCAATCAGGAATCTAAATTGAGACAAGAACAAGCAAAATTGATTTCTACATTTCGTTCAGTAGAAAGAGGTTTGAATTCGGACAACGAGATGTCATCATTTTTATAATTCACTTTTTGGCTATTGTGAATAAACTTCCCAGTTCTTAATGAAGGGTATCCCGCCACAACAACCACATTCAAATTAAGTCACATAATTGTACTATTACAGAGTTTAGAGTCACTAGGGTTATGTCATAAATGCAACAGTATATGTTTATTGAACTTAATCTGAATACACCACGTGACAAAGTCACAAGGAACAGTTCACAGACATAACCTTACTTTGATATTTCAATGGGAATATTTTAAGTCAGGCTGATTTACCAAATTTGATTTAACTAAGGTGAGTACTATGAAATAGTAACCAGTATGATAACTATTAAAAATTAACACATACTAGTTGGCACCAAGGCGTGACAATGCCTCAAGATTTAGGACCCAGACATTGTAAATATCAAAGGTATCATACGTAATATGCATATTTTATTAGAAACCTAAAGTATTTTATTTACTACAATTTTGTAATTGGTACGAATCAACGTTAACAACAATAAAATATCACAGTTCTACTTCTCAGAACGTCCCGTCAATAGGGAAGCATGCATCATTGCCCAAAAGATGGCCGCAATAGTAGACAGAGCAGTAGGACTACGTTGCCCGGCAACCACACGGACAACAAAATGGACTCCGTCTCAATGTACGAGTTGAACGCGGACAGAAGTACACAGAAATCTTTTGATCCGAAGGTAAGGATATTTTGAGCTTAACCCTATTCATCCAAGACAGAACCCAAAATACATAAACTGCACATGTAACCACTTGCACACCGTTAATCCTTAGAGGATTTCCATATCTATACTCGATTAAATACCATTCACAATCGCGTTTGGTTCCCAAATATAGCACGCATTGCTAAAAATGGAAGCTAACCTCACTTGCAATTGTGCCAAAAACATAGCGCACATGTGCGCAAAAGGTTGATTGATGACCGGGCTATTATTAATACCACTACTTGCTCCTACTCTGAGAATAATTTATTATTATTTTTTATTTGAAAAATTGTTTTATTTTGAAAATATACCACGCAAAGTGGAATCCAATAGTATTCAATCTGTGCACTAATACAATATACAAATGACCAGCAATCAGAGTAGGTCAAACAGCACCTGTAAGCAAGAAATTAGGCCACATTGCAAGCCAGATGGGAATTGATAACAATTATTTTTTTCATGATATAGGCTGGGATTTAACCTGTGACTTGATACACAAACTGTAAAAAAATACTGAAAGGACAAGTGACAACAATTGGGTAAGCTTACAATTAATCCTCATTCAAATAAAAGCACATGTTAAAATTGTAGGAGACATAATGAGAAGTCTTGAAACACATATTAATGAACATGTTTTTTTCCTTTTATTTCTCTCTTTGTATATACCCCTACCTTCCTCCCCTTCAGCCATCCCTCAATGTCTACTTAACATTTGGGTGGTACACATTGAATGTTGTCTTGAATTATGGAACGCAATGAATGTAAAAATTGCAAACCTATTTAATTTCACACCCCCTTGTGTTTTCAACCAAACTGTGGATTGTTTATTATGTGTTTTTTATGTCATGGAATCCATGTTTGATCCATCATTGTTTTTTACCATATCATGTTTCAATTTTTTGGATTATGAATGTAAAAAACTAAAGCCCTGATTTCAAAAAGACGGAGGCACCATCAAAAACACGTGTCATCATACAGGGCAAATGACCACTAATAATACAAAATATTTGATCAATAAGAATCAGAATTCTTGTGTTTTTTCTTTCGCTCTTCTTGGCGCATTAATACAATTAAGGGTAACTAGAAATACATATCCTATGAGAACGGAGTGGAGGAACCAATATACTCCGTTGTTACCAGTTTTTTGGGTGACTTCTAAACAAGCGTTTCTTAAAATATTAAAAAAAGAAAAAGGGCGCTGAGGATTAAAGACTTATCTAGATAAGTGTTTATCCCTTCATTATCTTCCTCCACATTTCCCCTAACTCTCCCATATGCAAGGTTTGTATATTGACCCAAAAGTGAATCAAACGTGGTTTTCATAGTGGGAAGAACCAATGTTACATCTGCTTTATTTGTACTAACGTGATAAAGAGTGTGAAACAGCAGTAACAGAAAGATAAAGAGAAATTGTACATGCATACACTATGCATAAGACCGTTGACATCCACCTCTCTCGCCATTCTGGTGCTGGTCGTGCTTGTTCATTCCCTAATATTGTGTTTGCCTCATCATTCGTCATTTCTAATATAATCATAAGAAAATGATTTTACTCCTGGTGTTGCAGTATATGCTCAATGATCACAATGAACAACCCCCTAAGCGCTGCAACATTTTTAGGATCCTGTAAAAAAGTGTGAATATCTGACAAGAGCAGGATAAGCATGAAGAATAAAAACAAAAGCAGCAAACGCGATCCTATGCACATCCCTGTCGGTTAGTACCATAGGGCTAACCAAATAGATACTCAGTGAAAAAGGAATCTGGATATTGCTCTTGTTCCAATTCGTAATTAGGTGCTGTCGTTTAGGCATAAGTTTGACATATCCATGTCATTTCTAAAGTTCATTTTTCAAGATTCCTGTGACTCTCAGCAAAGGTTTGCACTGCTGCTATAATATCTATAAGGAGTGTCCGAATGAGTCACAGTCCAAATGCTAAATCTGCATTATCAGCTGGTTGGTTTGTCGTCTTTCTTCACCATCGATCGAATCTGCACGCGCTGAAATTCCACTTCTTGGCTTGCTTCTGGATCAGCAATAGTAGAAGGGGTGGTCTCGCCATTGTACAATTTCACGTTGTTCAAGTGAAGCTAAACTCATCTTCCTTGGATTTTTACTGCTGAGGGGGTTATATTTTCAATGCAAAAGGGGCAATGAAAACATGGTTCATGCCACTTTCGGGTGAAGATTTTAATCAAAAAGGTGTCACTAACAAACAATTTAGGTGTCCATAAAAGTTCAGACGATTCAGTTGTTGAATTGTCTTCATCTGTGTTCTGAGACCCACCCCTCTGACGTGTGAGTTTATCTGTATTTAGAGAGATATTAGAGGTTATACATGTCAAATAATTGTGCAGTTCATCACCTAACAGTTTTGCTGTACTCTGGGCATCACTTATACTCCTCGATGGAGGTGTAAGAGGTGTTCTCATTTGCCTCCATCTCACTAGTTCATGTGGGATGACGTGGTGGTCCGAACCAGGCTGATTACTTAGGGAATATAAACTAAGGTCAGGCACTATAGCCATACCTTCTTCAAAGTTAGCTTGATTTTTGCAATCCTTTCTTTAAGGAGGCCATTGAGACTCTCACATATTCCATTTGCTTGCGGGTGATAAGCAGAAAAAAACTTGTGTTTAATACTGAATAATAATCCTATCTATTTGAACACTTCATTAGCAAAATGTGGCCCACTATCGGATCGCAGCACTTCAAACACACCCCATCTTGGAAAGACTTCACATACTAAAAACTTTGCTGCGTCTGGGTGTGTACACGGACCTGCCTCGATCCACCTAGAGAAGGGACACCCCACCACTATCAGATAACTGTATCCATTACATGCTTGCAGCATGTCAACATAATCAATATGTAAATGCTGAAAAGGACCATTTGGTTGAGGTATTACTCCTCTAATCGTTATCAGTGTATGCCCAGTCATAAACTTTTGACACAAAATGCAATTCACTACGAAGAATGCAACATGTTGTAACAAATTTGAAATGAACCAGTCTTCCACAATCGTTGCAGCAAGACTTTCCCTAGTTGCATGCATGGGGTAATGCAGCTGTTCAAGCACTACTGTTAACAATGCTACTGGCATCCCCGGCTTTCCTGTGCTATCCTGTCATCATGATGCTTCTGTGTGGGATAAGGAACGCCCCCTTCATTTCCATAACTACTGCTCTTCCTGTGGTGCACTCCCTTGAATATCCATTAATTGTGTCTTTGGTAAATGATTAAACCCTTCTTGCATTACCATAATCATGACTACTTTCTCTTTGACATGTAGAGTGTGAAAACTTGAGATATATGGGGAATACGGAACCCTTTTGGCTTCTGCGTCTGCGGCTTCATTCTGCAGGAAATAAAATGTGTTTGCATAGTGTGAGCAGCACATTTAATGACCGCTATGGCTATTTGGAGTTGTAGTGCCTTAATAAGTCTGTGTAATAAGGATGCGTGCTGCACTGGAGTGCTGTACGCTCAGAGGTAGACCCTCCTTTTCCAATGTGCTAGCCCTGCGTGTATGATTGATTCACGTAGGCGGAGTGACTGTAAACCAGTCACTTCCTGCCCTTCGTGTTTCTCGAGAGCAACAATGAGCACTACCAATTCTGCCGCTATCACTGAAAAGTGTGATGGTAGCCTGGCACTTGCTACAATTTCAAATTCTCCATTCGATCTGTGCCTTACTACCACTGAGCCTGAATGCCCTGCTCTGCTAGTCTGATCAATTTTCGAAGAACCATCAATAAAGAGAATTTCCCCTCCAGGCAAAACATTTTCTTCCATGCAAGGTATATCATCATAAAATTCAACATAATTTGCACAGTCATGCACATGATCGCCTTCTGTTACTGGCTCAGCTAAAACTGTGGCAGGATAAAGTATTTTACAACTGACAATTTTGTTTGTTGGGTTCAAAATCAGTACTTCATAAACTGAGGCTCTCTGAGATGTCGATGTACCTTTGGGTTTCTCTAAAATGGCAAACAGAGCATGCTCCCCAAAGAGTGTCATAGAACAGCCCATAACAATACTTGTAGACTTCTCAATTGCAAATGCGGTGGCTGCCAATGACTGTTCGCAAGGATAGTGTCCTTTCATAGCTGCATCTAAAATCCCACTATAATACGCCAGAGGCGTGTGCCCCAATGTAGTCTTTTGTGTAGCACTGCTGTCATAACTGTCCTATCTGTGTGTGAAAACAAATAAAATTCCTCAGCATAAATGGGAATTTCTAAAACAGGGGCTGTGCAAATCGCTTTCTTCAATTCCTCAATTCCTTTCCTCCATCTCCTCAGTCCATTCTATTTTAACCTCATTCACTTGTGCTTTCTTTAAAGCCTGCAAAAGGGGCCTTGAGCACAAACTGTAGTCAAACACCCAGGCTCTAACATAATTGCATAGTCCCAAAAATGGTTGCATCTGTTTTACTGTGTGCGGTTTTACAGTTTTCATAATTGCCTCAGCTCTTTCCGGTGTCACCTTTTTTCCCTCATGTGAAATCAACTGTCCTATGTATAACACCTCTTCATGACAATATCTTAGCTTCTCTTTGTCTACCTTGTATCCTTTGTCTGCTAAGATAGTCATCAACTGAATCGAATCCTGTCTGCACTCCTCTTCTGTAGTGCTACAAATGAAAATGTCATCTACGTATTGTATCACCACACTTTTCAAATCAACATTGCCTAGGTCCATCTGGAGGACCCTGTTAAAGATTGATGGAGATTCACAGTACCCCTGAGGCAGCTTAGTGTGTTTCAGTCCAGTTTGGCAAAATGTAAATGAAGTCAAGTCTTGTGACTCCTTGTGCAACGGGATTGAGAAAAACGCATTTTTCAAACAAATCACTGTGAAATATCGTGCTTCTACTGGGATACTGCATAGTATCATCGCTGGGTTAGGAACTAGAGGAAACATGCATCTAAAATCTGGTTAATCGGTCTCATGTCTTGTATGAATCTCCACAACCCTCCCTTTGATTTTTTGATAGTATACACAGCGGTGTTGCACAATGATTCTGATGGCACCATAATACCTTGTTTCATCAGTGCTGAAATGGTCTTGAATATACTCTCATCAGCCTCTCGAGACCTGGGGTACTCTTTTGCTTGAGGTAAAATCACCCCTGGCTTCAGCTTTATTTAAACTTCCCCTATTCCCTTTATTAATCCTGCATCATAAGGGCCAGTAGTCCATAGGACGCTGTGCACCTTTTCCAAGTCTTCTTCAAAAAATGCTGGACGCTGCCACATTATTGCCATTCACTGTGGGATTTCCCTCTTCTCTATTCTTATCCAGTATGTGATGCTCATAAAGAACACTACTTCGTCTGTTGGGTCTGCTCTAAACATATCATCATCAGTACTGTCAGTCAACCTGTACCCTTCTTCGAGAGCTAGGATTGTTCTCCATGGTTTACCTTCATCATCCATTCCTTCGGGCATCACCATTTCCCTTCGTACTATAGCTGCTTCTAACTCGTGAGGGATAGTCTGTCCCCCCTCTTTGTCCATAGGTATCTGTGGTCTGAACAAGAATTTGTCAGGTATCCTCACAATCTTCCCACTAAACCAGGTAGCCATGTTAGTAGAATGCCCACCCCATAAAGAAAGAATATGGCACTACTGGAACGCCTCGCAGAGCCATTTGCCCTGTAAACCCCAGTATAAATTCGCCCACATTTAAATAGTGTATTCCAGGAGTGGAACACACTAGTCCCTCGTCAGTAAATGAAATTGTCATGCTAAGTTTTGTCATCAAATATCTTCCTAAAATGTTAACTGGAGTTTGTCGTGAATCCAACAATGGAACAGACATGTTACATTCTCCTATAGAGACTGGTAATTGAGCAGTAAAAGGAACTCAACTCGTAGCTCCAGAGAATCCTTGAGAAATTCATGGCAGTTTCCGACATTGGATATGTTCCGTCTCGTATACATGAATGAGTAGCCCCAGTGTCTACTAGAAAAGAAAAAGATTTGCCTCCTATCGTCACATCAACCTCGGTTCCTCTTTGGGGTCTCATGTCACTGATAGTACTGAACACATCAAGTCACCCTGTGAGCTGTCCTATCATGGGTACATGCATACCCCTGTACATCTGAAAGGATTTCCTCCTACCACAGTGGTACCTCCTATTCTAGGTTTCAGTAATTGTCCCATGTTTGCATACTGTTGTGTCTGCATGGGGGGTGTTGTGACTGCCCTTGCAGTGGATTCATTTGCACTCACTCTGTTTGCTGTGTCTGTTGCATTTGCGGTGATTGTGTCTGATACACTGTCTGATCTTAGGCAAACCCTTCCCTAGTTTGTGTGTAGTATGGTGGAAGATAAGCTGTCCCCTCTCTTGATAATTGACCATTCTGTACATTCCTTTGGCTCCCACATACACGTGCAATGTGTCCTGTCATCCCACAAGTCCAACATAGAGTGGGAGGCTGCTTGACTTGTCCCCCTTGGTTGAACCCTTCTTGCGCATTCTGATTCTCATTCTGTGAATTTTGAAACCCACCTTGATTGTTTTGGAATCCACCCCTTCCTCTATAACCCATACCTCTGCCTCGTGGCATGAACCGATTCCCTCCTTGGTCCATTGGGCGTTGATTATCCATCTGCGATGGACCCACTGCTTGTTGGATTCCCAACCGCTTGTCAATACCGCCCCTTCGATGGCAAATCTTGACAATTATTTCTGAACCAATTTGGCTTCCTCAATTTTCCTAGCCTCAGCTTTCTTCTTGTTTTTCTCCTGCAATAGCCAACGGTGATGCACTATAGTCAATTGTATTTCTGCCCACGGCTTTGCTTCCATTCCCACTTGTTTCTTCATTTGCCTCTGTACTTGCTCGGGCAACCCCTGACATAAAATGTGGTCAAATAATGCCTCCGTCTTTTCCACTGCTCACGCGTTTCAAGTTGCCAACGCTATTGAATGTCCTAAATGTAAGCAATAGGGTCTTCATCTTCTTTCATCTTACATGTCATGATTGCACCCATATCTGATGTGTCGGGATATTGCACCCTAAGAGCCCTCCAAACATCTGCTCTGCAATTATTGAATGGCGCTCTGTGGTGCGCTGTGTTTTGTGCTGTCACACTTGATTAGCCTGCTCTCATCCATATGTCATCAGCTCTCTCCCCAAGAATAGCTGTCAAGAGACCCTTAATGTCGTCTATGGCCAGTGTGTTTCCTCCTGTCATTTTTTCTAACTCAAATATCAATTTTCTAGCGCCCAAAGTCAAACTCGGGAGCTTACACCTGATATTATCCTTATCCATCTGTGGCCATGGAATATACTGTGGTCTCGTTCCCCCTTTTTCCAATAAAGGAAACTGCGTAAACCCTAACCATCAGTCAGCTCCCATCGTCTGTCTATCCATGGCAAGCACAATCATCACTGTCCATCTCCTTACTGGTAGCAATCTTGACCTGCTCATATATGGCGGTGATTCTCCCTTCTCACTATACAATCGTCCTCTGGGACGCTCTGGATATGCTATGGGATATGGCGTCCTATCGTTAGGTTGCTCTAGATTGGACCATCTTACTTCTTTGTCCATCTGCAGGCTTCCCTCTGGGGCACACGCGCACCCTCCCTCTTTCCAAGGAAGGATTCTCTTTCTTCATCTGACATGTCTAGTCCCCAACTAGTGTGACTCTCATCCCCTTCACCCTTATCTAAGTTCAGTCTGCTTAAGGATAAGGCTCTGTTCTTGAGGCTAAATGGATTTTCTTCTTCGTTTCATGATTGGAATACTAGGGACTGATCTCCCTTACCTTGGTTTCCAGATTTGCTGCCTTCCTTTAATGATTGATATACTTTATCCATCCTGTCTCCGATACATCCTATATCAAAGTTTTCTTCTTCTAATGCTACTCTAGATGCCCCTGACGTTGCTCCCTGTAATGGAAGAAACTCTTCTAGTCAGTCCCATCGTATTGCTGGGCTTGGCTCTGCTGGTTCCTTAGGAACAAGTCTAATATTAAAGTCCTGCTATCTCCTTCTTCGTTCTAACTCTTCATCTAATTCTCTTTGTTTTCTCGCCTCCCTTCTAATTTTCTCCTCTTCTTGTATTTGCTCTTCTCTCCTCACTTCTGCTCTCCTTTCCTCCTCTTCTCTTCGTCTCTGTATCCTTTTGTCCTGTAATTTCTGTGCTTCCCCCTGCTCTCTCTTCCTTTCCTTTCTATCCCCATCTTCTATTGCACTCTGCCTATTGTCGTACTTTCTTTGCTGCTCTGCCCGCTCCTGTTTTTTCTCTTGCTCCTCTTGATACATCTGTTCACGTCACTCCTTGCTCTTTCTTTTTATACTCACCATCTTTCAACCTCTTTTCTCACTCTCTGTCTTTTCTATCCTGGTTGTCCTTATCTTCTCTTTGCCTTACTTCCTCAATGCTTTTCCCATCTAGCTTGAGTAATATCTGTCCTCCCATCCATTCGTTCTGCACAAGCGTTACCTTGTCAGCTTTGTCCTTTTCCCCTTTCCATCTCTTAATCTCTCTTTCTGTTGATGTGTTTTATCGCTCACTCTTCTCTTCTTTATTTTGCATGATCTTAAAGATCTCCTCTTTTCTCTTACTCTCCTCTGGACTATTGTCACTGCTATAAGCGGGTGGTTC
Organism: Ambystoma mexicanum; assembly: GCF_040938575.1. Lineage (NCBI taxonomy): Eukaryota > Metazoa > Chordata > Amphibia > Caudata > Ambystomatidae > Ambystoma > Ambystoma mexicanum. Next base: position 593,742,326 of record NC_090936.1, read on the forward strand.
GTATATTGGATTACTATACCCTGTCGCTGCTTTCAGTTCCTTTAGAGGGTACAACCCTACTTCTGCACTCACATCTTTAACTTCAGTCGAGGTACGGGGAGCTGAGAGCTGAACACCTTCCTCCGTACACTGATTAAGCATCCACTCCTCAAGTGTTGGATCTTCCCTTTCTTCCTGGTACATCTTGCAGAGCTCTAGAATCGCTAATAATTTCTCCAATTTCTTCCCTGTGTACGCAGCGTGCAAGTATGTGGTTGTGTGTTGCAATACGGCTTTTGACAGTGATCCCCTTGTGGCCACGGCAGGAACATCTTATCTGCCTTGCCTTTCACCCATTCTGCAATATATTGTTTAAGCTTTGGAATGTGCTTTGGCAATGTCTTACATAAATGCATCAGGGGAGTGTCTCCCATTGTGACAAGTTTTAATTGACTGTCAATACTTAACAGGTTTTGTAAAATACTTTCACCACTTTTCAATATTCTTAAAACAACAAATGTGAGCGTGCTCCAACAATTGCCACTCAAGCCTCTACCTTTCCAATTATCTCTGTCTATCTCTGGATTGGTACCAACCACTTTCCTAGATAGTCTTTCTAGCTCCTTAACTTTGTTTCAATTCCTTCACAACTTTTGTCACTTCTTCAACACCTTAACTCAACACATAATACAGACAGAATAGTTGACTTTGCACATTTACTAAAAATACTCAGTGATCACCCTTTTTCTACTCGTCCCTATTCAAATATCCTGTCACAGGATTTAAATCATCTCCTTATGTGAACCTGTACACACGTAGCCTAGTGGCTCCTACTGGGGTGTGAGCCAACTTCTTCTCGACCCCCTTGGGTCAGGCTTTTGGGCACTTTTATCTCTATCGCCACACAATATTTTCTGTTACTTTTAAATTAACACAACCTCGTCCCCTTAATTTGCCATTCCCCTCAGTCTACTCACCATTCGGTCGTTATTTGACTGAAGGCTTTCGTTATGATCTCCCCCTCCAACCAACCACTTTTGACTTCCGTCCGCAGAGCGCCTGTGGAAACCAGGTAGGGATATTGTCGAAGAGGGACCCTGACCACGTCTCATTGTTCTTGCAAGATTTCTATTTGGCCGCTCTCCACAGGGAACCCAGCAAACCTCCAGCTAGATGGCAGAGGATGTCCAATTGTCCGAAGCTCTGGAGCTAACTGATTGATGGGTCTGAACCATCCACTGCTACCATGTGAATTTAGGGCCCTTGGCAGGTAGCGTGTCATGCAGTTGGATGGGAAGCAGAATAACTCTTACAACAAATAATCAGACCAACTCAGGAAAATGGCAAAGTCCTTTTACTGTTTTATTATCAATTGTCTAAATCAGGGAGTTACAATTGACGCCAATGGACGTCACACAGAATTGTCTCAAAGCATTTAATAAAAAAAACACTTTTATAGTAAAAACTCATCTAAGTGATGTCATACTACGTGGCAAATAAGAAAAACCTACGGGGGTTCTGGTTGGCTTAAGGGGAACATATAAGTATACTTTCTATAAGGGGTCAGGTTGTGATTGGGTCTCTACAGTCAGGTGGACAACTCATGCCCACCCCTAGTGCAAGTCATCTTCAGCGGTTATTAAGAACACAGTGCATCATTGGCTCTCAAACTATAAGGCCCTTCATTATACGGCCCTCTACAATTGGTTGGCACGCTCGTGCCCTTCTGGAACATTCGTTCACTTAGCAGCATGTAAGCTCATAACCCAGGTGTCAGGGGGTGAACTGGACTGTATCCCCCGACCCAATTAGCCCAACATCTCTAATCACCCATGTCTTCTGCCATGAATATTGCCTTTGCACTTGGCCTTGCAATGTATTCTCGTTTCTGGGAATATAAGAGAGTGTGGGCACATGCTTATCATAGTTCTGGAACTGCATGCTCAACTCTATTTTCATCCTGGGCCCACGTGACAAGAGACTGCAATTCGGCCCATTTTGCAGCATTTAATTGTCTTGCATTAATAAAACTTGGTACTCATGGTGTTATTTCTTCACACCTTAACAAGCGATGATTCGGCTTCTCACGTTCTCTGCCTTCAAGAATAGATAAACGGTCTTGGCTCCCTTCAGGCTTGACACCAAGGCCAGAGAGCTCTTCTCGATTCTTCAATGCTTCCAGCTAATTCTCTGCTGCGGCACAGCTTTCAACCCTTCTCTTCATGCTTTGAACGTACTTAACTTGTGACACCGATGTCGAGCTTCTATATAATGGTGGCTCCGCCTGCAGCCCATTCACTACGTATAGCCAGCTTCTAAGATTACTTGATCAACTTGCTGCATCTACACAGTCATTGAACTGGTTGCATTTTCTACAGTGCGTCTCACACGTGCAATCTTCGTTTTGCACATGAAAGTTTGCACATGATCAATTTACTTGATTCTTTACTTCGTCATCAGTTTCTATAAGGTCCATACATTCTCTTCTTCAGCCAGTCTTCTCTGTGAGTCACGCTCGTTTCTTGTGCCGTCACCAACTTCTCTTTCTCTCTTTTTCTTATTTCTTCAGGGATCTCCTCCAAAAGATTGTCACCTCTTCGGGACTATTTCTGATAGGGTTTTCTTAGTGGATACCTTTTCTTGAAGATTTGACGCGGAATAGTCACAACTGCTGGTGTCAAGCATGGCAAAATTTCAGGCTAGCAGCAACCATGTAGTAGGGGGCGGGACTTCCTGCAGGGGCACTTGGCTGCTCCTCTACACATTAAAATTCTTTAAGACTCTTGAGACTTTGCCTCCCAGACGTGGGCCTCTAAAGCCTCGGGTGGGTGGGATGTAGGGTAGAGCAGAGCACAAAATAACCAGGTGCATGTAAGATGAAGTGGTGTAGAGAGGCAACAGTTCAGCACCACGCACTGGGCTGAGTAGTTTATGGACTGCTACATGCTTCCAAGATCTTTTGGGCAGTGCCATGAGGCAGGATCCTTTTACAGTTTTGCTGTCCTGATGCACTTTTTTATTCATTTTGGGGGGGGGGCTATTAATGTTAGTGAACTAGCAGTGCCTAGGTGGGTAGCGGGCAGTAGCAGGGTGGCTCAATGCAGCATTTCTGGGTTGAGTTGTAGAGGATCCGTTTTAAATTCTAGTGTCATAAACAGATCTGAGTGGTAAGGGGCTTGGTTATAACTAGCTTAAATGAAAAGAGTTGCCTAGTGGCCGAGACAAGTGATTAGCTACATGTGTGTCCTCAAGGTGAGGGGAGGCCGCCTGCTGGTACATGAAGAAGGGATGGCACTGATATGATATGATATGGCATTTATAACGTGCCTATACACAAGTGTTTCAAGGCGCGGCGAGGCAGGGAGGGGGAACAAGGGAAGACAGACACCGATCTTACTAGGCCAGGTGTCATTCAGAACGCACAAGGGAAGGGGGAAAGGGAAAAAGTGTGGGGGGTAGTGGAAGGTGCAGTACATGAGACAATAAAATAACGAGATAAATAAAAACAGCCATCTGGTGGCAAGTGCAGGCTGAGTGCAGACAGAAGTGCTGGTGGGGGGACCATAGGGATACAGAAAACAGTCCCCAGGTGTAGGGGTTGCCAGGGAGGCAGTGCACGCGTGCAACAGGCAGGGTTTGGGCCCAAGAACAGAAGGGTGGCCAGGTAACCAGTGCAGTCTCAGTATCAGCCAGGAATTCAGCAGGGGAGAGGGGGAGAGAAAGCAGAAGCAAAGAGGAAGGTTTTTAGGTGCTTCCGGAACCGAAGATGATTATCCTCAAGTTTCAGGGAGGCAGGGAGGCTGTTCCAGAGGGAGGCCCCAGCCGAGGAGAGATCTCTACCACCAACTCGTTGCTTGGAGAAGCGACTGACCCTGAGGGAGTTGGGAGCGGATGAGCGAAGAGCATGAGAAGAAAGATATTTAGGAAGAGAGAGTTGAAGGTATTGAGGCCCAGAAGGCCATGTGGATGATGCAGAGGGTTTTGAACTTAAAGGATAGTTCCGGGACTTTTTTTTTATTGTCCCTATGGTTCGGCCATGTGTTTTTAAGCATAACTCGGTAGATCGTAGAAAACTTTCCTATGGACCTTACCTGACTTTTCGTCCATTATCGCACTCGAAATCAGCTGCCATTTTCTGATAATCCTATCATTTCCCCCCATCGACCTGGCTCACCTGCTTTTGCGGCACTAAATCAAATCCCCCGCCCCTGAAACAGACTTTATCAAAACATTCATATTCCCCGCCTCTATCCGTGCCGTCACTGTGCTGCGTAGGCAAACGCGCCCAGGCGTCTTCTACGCGACTCCACACAGAACCCGGAAATCAACACAGATTAGCTCACAACACAGCGCGCCACAATTCGGAATATGAAACTGTACTTTTAAATCAAACCGCAAGATTGTAAATTTGGTAAAGTACATTTATTTGACATCAAATGTTTTGAGAATATTCAGCGATTTTCATTTTTATTTGCTCACGTTCCAAAAAGTTCGTTTTGAGGCATGCGATGTTCCTTTGCTGTACACAGGGTCTTAGATCATTTCACAATACAGCGCCACAATTCGGAATATGAAACTGTGGTTTAAAAGCAAACGGCAAGATTGTACATTTGGCAAAGTACATTTATTGGACATCAAATGTTTAGAGAATATTCAGCGATTTGCATTTTTCTTTGCTCTCGATCCAAAATAGTTCGTCTTGAGGCAAGCGATGTTCGTGTGCAGTACACAGGGTGTTGGTTTACGATAAAATAAGCTCTTCGGTCGCACTGATAATTGCATGGCTGTTCCAACAACGAGGCACTAGGCCACCACAGCGGTCTGTATGTTGCATCTAGCCGTTAGTACCGCGTAAGGGCATACTTGTACTTGGCGATCGTCCCATAAAATGGTCAGGGTGGTAACGTTGTTCACGCGGAGAAGCAGCTGGCGGTTGAAAAAGCCATCCGCCGGTGTCTGGTACTCGTGACACATACAATAATGAAGGATGTACCTGTTTGAAAAACATAAAAAATGAAATTAGTCTCACCATCAGATCTTTATTAAAATTATTCATTTTATATATTAGGTCGGGAAATTATTTCATAGCTAGGACAGTGCAACTGGGTATTATACGTCATTTCCAGTAACCCACCCCCTCTCCTCTGCCTTTTTCAGAGCCGCCTGAGCGCCAGTGGACCACTTCGTCACTGATATGATATAATATGGCATTTGCAACGCGCCTATACACAACAGGGGTTGACAGGGAGGCAGTGCAGGTGGAGAGTGGAAGGGCCCAGGACCGAGGTCGCAGACAGTGGACCAGTTGTAGCAGGGGCGAGGGAGAGAGAAAGCAGAAGCGAAGAGGAAGGTTTTGAGGTGCTTCCGTAAAAGGAGATGGTTCTCCTCAAGATAGTGCGCGGTACAAAACAATATGCCACATAGAACGAACAAGTACAACTTAACCCGTCTTTAAAGCTACTGTATAGTAATTAAATTGCGGTATAAACTCATCTAAAGAGTTACTTACATTATATTTGCATTTTCCATTGTGTCTGTGCGTAGGGCAGCCCCGAAATACCACTCCTTCTATGCCGACGTTATTTCTTCTAATGAACGAACATTAAATGGCTATCGTTTCTGAAATTTTATTCATTATCGTTTCTTACGTTATTGCACCACACCCCCAAAAAGAAGTCTTTCGGGATGGTCCCGGCCTGTCAAGGTCAAATAACAATAGAACCTTATACTGAGTCGTGGGCCATTCCGGCACCCGAGCAAAAAATCAAAGCAGCTGACCTTCACTTTAAACGAGCACACATTCCTAGTTAGCTACATTCAGTGTAAGGCCATCTCACAGGACTTGAAATTTACACTCCATCTTTGCATTTTGTCTGCGTGCTTTGCAGCCCCAGAGAACCATAAATACGGAGACATTCTATATTTTTTGAAAAATGATTTATATTACTGTTTGGTTTAATTTAATGCGCAAATGAACAAGGTTGGATAGACACATTGCATGTACACTGAGCAATCACTTTTATTTACACATTACATAGATACACATATTCAATGGGCCTGCAACATGAGGAGACTCGAGAGAACAGACAATCAAATTACAATCATTTAAACCGTGATGTGTATTTCTCAATGAGCTCTGCTTTAGGTGGACATGGAACAGAGGCAATGTTGGGTGGCAATGCAGTTGTCCCCTGCACAGGTTCGTTCACAACTCCATTTATGTGCCTATCTAGGACGTCAACAATAAGTCTCAATAAACTCATATTGCATATCCTCAAACACTGGTTTGATCACCCATTGTTTACTTCTTTTAGTGAAGGCCTTATTGTAGCGAAGCGTCCCTAAAGTTCCGGTCGTCCTACTTTGTTGACGGCCAACATTATGGTTATGTGCCAAGACCACTAGAAGAGTCCGATTTATCATGCCCTCCATGGCGAAATGCAATCGTTTTGGCCTGTACTTTAGGCACATATTGTGGAACACCTCCAAATCTCCTGTGTGGCAGAATTCCGTGAGTCCCCTCAAATCTCTTGTTATAGTTTTATCAAATACAATATTTTCAATGGCTTTGTGAGTGGGTGATGAAGGAATCAACCACTTCTTCTTCCGTGCCTCCTCTGTGGACAAATGGCCATGTTCACAATTGTGGAAATGTTGGTTTGTGGTCCAGCGGTGAACGTTGCTACAGTGTAGCATTACTGACCGCCATTTTTCCAGTAGAATTTCCAACGACCCTCCACATGTTTTTGAGCTCCACCAAAGATGGTTGCTGATTGACTTGGACCACTGTGAAATACCTTGCATATCTTTTTTTTTACCTGCAGCCGACATTTTTTTATTGATTGTTTTTGCAAGATGCCAAACGTCAAATTGGTGATTTATATTTTTGTACTCTTCTCTGATTGTCTTGGCAATTGAAACGTGTCTGTCCGTGGCTATTAGGTCGATCACCATTCCCCGCGATTGTAGTTCTTGCAATGATGCTACAAAGCCAACTTTCTCCATGGCCACTGAGGATGTGCTTTGTGACACCTGCATGACCACCGAACTCACAATTTTCTTACTTTCCATGTCCTGAAAGTGGTAGGTGCAGTACTTGGCTGAAAATCCTGGGCTGTCGCACTGTCTAGCCTGAACCGTTTGCCCGCGAATGTACTATCAATAGACATTTTTTCCATTCTCCAAGCTTCGCTAATGGCTGGAAATAGATAATCGGTTTGGTATTTGTAGAACTGAGTTTTCGCAATGAAATGGATTCCCACAAACTGAAAGAAAGGCTCTAACTTTTTAAAACTTGAACCACTAAAAAGTGCAGCCGCTGCACAAAGTAGATTGCCTGCTGGCAGTTGCCCCAACATGGGTTGTGCAGACCATGAGAAAGGATGATATTTTGTACAGGTGGCATGTATTTTAAGGTTAGTGCCTCGAATTGCACGAGTCACATTAATCAATGGCTCCCCACATACTTCCCCACCAACCGAATGCCCACATTTCATCTGAATAATAATATCAATCAAACAACTATCGAATACAATGAATTTGGCCTCTTTCCTGATACTGTCACTCTGCATCCCAGCTGGTTCGGCCTGTAACGTTGAGGACATGTCACTCACATGAAAGGTAGAATCTCTGATATCGTCTTCCGCTATGTTCAGTGATATTGATGGTGTTTCATTGTCGTCCACTTCATTCTCTTCCATTGCAACATCTGTTCCTTCTCCGGCGATGGGTGAATAAAACAATTTCTTCAACTTTCTCGCGGTCTTAGTTTTTGCGGGTGTGGATTCTGTGAATTGATCTCCGACTGCATCCGAACTACCAGGAGGACATTCACTATCGATGGCTGGATGTGGTATAGCTCCGTTGTCAATCACTTCATATTCTTCCCATTGGCACGATGCATCTCCAGTCTCAAGTCCCTGCCAAAAGGTTTGACAAGCAACATCTCTCGTTCGCTTCACTGTCTGTGTAGATCTAGTTCGTACACCCACTCGCAACTAGAGGACAGATTGGAAAAGGGATGTTCAGTTTAAACACAACTTACAGTATTGAACTATTAACAGTGAAAAACAACATAATATAGTGACCAGGACACTAACCTTCTTTTGCTTTCTTTTCTTTGAAACTTTCTTGCCTCGAACTTCAACATCGGGACGCTGTTGCTCCGACTCGTGTGTGCATGTCTCCACTTCCTCTTGCGCTGCAACGACTATATTTTCATGATAAGCACATCCATCACGCACTGACGCTCCATCGACTCCCTGAAACATAGAACTTTCATTAGTATGTATAATACTATTGAAAACACAAAATGTACTTGGGGACCAATACCCACGTACATCTCAATAGCAAAACACGAATGAACGCTTTGTGTAGAACATTCAAACGACAATTATTCACGCATTGTTGATCTAGTTAGATGGAACTGTCAAGATCCATACCTCGGGCTCCTCATAGACTTCCATTGATGATATTATTGAAGATGATGCTTCAGTAACTCCCTGAAACACAGTAATTGCATTAGTATGGTTTTCTATTTTGTTAAAAAGAACATATACTTTGTGCAGGCGTCAACGGCTCATCTAAATAGACCTGCACAAATGATCAGTTGTCTAAAATAAATAATGGATATGTAAATATGATTCGATTTGCTCGATCATTGGAAGTGTCACCACCCAGAGATCTGCATCAACTACTAGGGGTGATGTTCTTGTAGAAGAAGCTCCGTCATCTCCCTGAAACATAGTACTTGCGTTAATAAAGAAGGAAGTATAGCGGATGTAATCACGTCATATGATTTCGCTTGATCGAACTGTCAGTATCCATACCTCGAAATGCATAAGAACATCAAGGGACGATGTAACTGCGGTGCACACTTCTGAAAGCTGTTGCGCCGACCCGTAACTGCATGCTCCCCCTTCTTCTTGGACTAATGCTCCATCGACTCCCTGAAACATAGGACTTTCATTAGTAATGAACACAATATTGAAAAAAGAAGACACATAGGAGGGCGACGACAGAAGGACATATCAATGGCTAAAAATGAAAGAAACATTGTGTGTAACAATCACGCTACAAGAATGCAAGATCTGATGATCTCCATCGATGGAACTGTCCAGAAACGTACCTCGAGCATCTGAGTGACATCAACGGTTGTCATCAATGCGTTGGACTCCTCAGCATCTCCCTGAAAGACACTACTTGCATTATTTTGGATAACAATAATTATAACTGAAAACAAAGACTAGAGGACGAGCACAAGGGTGTACCATTAGGTAAAATAATTACACGATAAATTAAAACTATTGATTTACATGCCTAAAACAAGTCAGTGGCAGAATAGCCAAGTAAGATTACCCGATAGACGCTTGAAGTGGCTGATGACTGCAATAACGACACGGATGGAGAATCTTCCGCCTTCATATTGAGTGGATACATAAATGGGGAAATTATTGTTAGCTAATGCTACACACTACAGCAAGGCCGAGAGATAAATACGTAAACTTGACTCACCAGTGGAGGGATGTGGACGAATAGAGTGGGAATAGCGGTTGAGAGCAATTTTCACCTTGCTCGCGGTGTGTTCTTCTTTATTAGCAATGATGTGGAGTACATGTCTGAGCTAAAGTGCCTGCTGCAGATGCGGTATCGATCACCCCTCTTGTCCGCAAAGACTTCTAGGACTCTACTTTCAAGCTCAGACGGTGGATATCCGCAATATCGGACCCATTCTCTTATCTGATCTATAGTCTTAGGGAAAACATGCATTATAGTACCTTCAGATTTATTATGGGTCTTCGAAGGGCAACCGCCAATGGAACAGGCAGGCATTGTGGAAAGTTCTGAAAAGTAAAGATCAACAATTCTCTATGAATACCAATGTGTTAAAAAATTAAATGACACATAAAAGGTTCAATGCAAGGTTCGTTTTGGTTCTTGGAACTATACACGTTATTCACATGCGGATAAGTATTTGAATAACTTTAAAAAAATAGAAAAATAATTTGACTAAACTCAGAACATGTGACTAGTTCCTTGCATGTTCTGTCTTGAACGAAAAGAAATTGGACGCAAAATGATTATGGTACATGGCCTTACCTTGACGAACAAACACTTAGATGCAGGGATCCGAGTAGTTTCTTGTCGTAAAACAGGGAGCAGTTCACAGGTTGCAAACTGACGAGTTTCCTCGAAGTGGTCACGGAAGTTCACAGAGACGAAGAGCAGATAACCAGCACCTTCACGGGTTGACTAGCAAAGCGCAAAGAAGTTCTCATTAGAAATATGAAGTGGCTTATAAAGAATTCGAAACAGGGGTGTGTTTGTGAATGAATGACGTGTATATGTCATGGCATTATGCGGTTTGCAGGGGGCCGTCCAGCGTGAGGGGGGATGCTTGGCAGGAGACACGGGGTCTGGAGGTAGACATGGGAACAACAACCCATGCTCTATAGACCACTTTGAAGTGTACATGGTCTTTGGCACCTCTTGGCCTTTATCGCTCCCTGACAGCTCCACTTGCCAGCACAAGTACCCCGGTGCGAACTGCCTTTGATAGGGCGGGGGGTGGATTGGGGCGGTGGTCGTGCAGACAAGACACAGGAAGACTCGTGAATGGAGACACACTTATGTGGATTGCAGGGGGCCGTCCAGCGTGAGGGGGGATGCTTGGCAGGAGACACGGGGTCTGGAGGTAGACATGGGAACAACAACCCATGCTCTATAGACCACTTTGAAGTGTACATGGTCTTTGGCACCTCTTGGCCTTTATCGCTCCCTGACAGCTCCACTTGCCAGCACAAGTACCCCGGTGTGAACTGCCTTTGATAGGGCGGGGGGTGGATTGGGGCGGTGGTCGTGCAGACAAGACTCGTTTGCCGCAGGGCCTCACCAAGGAGAGGCCATCTAACTGCATGTAAGAGGCAGGCTGACGGATCTAGTACATGGAAGGCAGGGGGGTGAGTTTATAAATACCTCACCCTCCCAGGAGAATATATGGGTGCAGTTCACCCTGGAGACCCTGGATGCCTAGGCAGTTAGTCAGCAGCAGGCTGGCCTGTGGTGGCAAGGCGGCACGGGCCAGAGGGGGTCATCTCTGTACCCGGTGCCCAAAAGGATGATTTATTATGATCAACCATATTGATTATTTACCGGGTTCAACGGTTATGTGGATTGAAGGTGGGCGGCCAGCGTGAGGGAGGATGCTGGCCGGAGACATGTGGTGTGACAAGACAAGGCACAGGAAGACTATTCAATGGAGACACACTAGATTCATTTAAAAAATCAAAACAACCATTGTTAAAATATATGTTGGGTTTTATTTTAGATCTTAATTTCAATTGAACATAAATAATAAACATTACACATTGTAAAGTTCCGGTTGCAGCACATCCAGGGAAAATCTGCGGTATTGTCCACTGTCGCTGGGGAAATGTTGTCTAATGGCAAGTACCGCACAGGCAGGTATTACTCTCCGAACGCGGTGTCCGAGCCTCCCGTGAAGCCACCAAGTGAAGCAACGATAGGCCACCAGCCTGTACCACCTGTGAAAATGAAAGATGCAAACTGTATTAAAATGACAAAACTTTCTTATCACTGTCGATTCAGGTAAAAAATATCATTCTGCTTTGAAAAAAATTCTATCTAGAAAATGCACAATATGGAACCAATTTATGTGCAGTCGAATGATATGTAGATGTAATTTTATATGTGGGAGACGGCCATGACATAGTAGTGGCATCACTGACATCACAACCAGAGTATACTTGCTCGTTACTCGGATTACGCGGACGAACAGTGCCGCGAAGTTCGTGCATAAGCACCATCATCAACCTCAACACGGTCCGTGAGAGGCAGGCTTCCCTGAACTCTGGCAGCTCGGTGATGCATTGCGGACTTGGCTCGCCTTCCGAAATGTAGGCCAAGCACCCGGAATTTTCACGGCAGCAGCAGTTCTCCTCCTCAGTTGGCATTAGCTCGCACCGATTGCACGTGCACCAGGTGGAGACGCCGTCCATGCGACATGGTCCAGGCTCTTCATCCGTTGACTGGTCCTCCCAACTGCCGTCCGAATCCCCATCGTTTTCGCGTGCTTGCCTTTCCAGTAGTTCTTCCTCGGTGTACTCGGGCTCGTACATATACGGCATTATTGTAGCCATTGTGTGGTAAAGAAAGTAAAATAATTTACAGAGATGGTACAGGTGTTCACAAGGCCTAGAAGCGGCGAAGGTAGCTGACCAGAGCACAGAAACGAGTCACAGAATACTCAAAGTAACACAGAGAGAATAATGGAATCGAAAATCTGCTGCTGTGTGTTGTGAAACGGTGTGTTTATACTTATTGAGGAAAGAGGCGTCCTGCCATTTCCATGGCGACACTTCATTAGCTGAGGCGCAGCGATTGTTGACATGAAACGTGCTTTGGCGTTGGGAAATGGGCGGTACGCGTCTGCTGATGTCAGGCTCAGGGGCGGGGGATTTGATTTAGTGTCGCAAAAGCAGGTGAGCCAGGTCGATGGGGGGAAATGATAGGATTATCAGAAAATGGCGGCTGATTTCGAGTGCGATAATGGACGAAAAGTCGGGTGAGGTCCATAGGAAAGTTTTCTACGATCTACCGAGTTATGCTTAAAAACACATGGCCGAACCGTAGGGACAATAAAAAAAAAGTCCCGGAACTATCCTTTAATCCTCGCAGCCACTGGGAGCCAGTGCAGAGATGTCAGTCCTGGCAAGATACGATCCCTGGCCTTAAGGCCAAGGACAAATCTCGCAGTCCTGTTCTGGATGAGTTGCAGAGGACGGAGAGTAGAAGCAGGCAGATTTAGAAAGAGGCTGTTGCAATAGTCCAACCTAGAGAGAACCAGAGCTCTGGAGACAGTGAGCTTCCGGGGACAGGAGAGGAAGAGACTGCGGCAGGATTGGCAAGTTCCTTGCAGATTTTAAAGAGTTCAGCCGAGTTGTTAGATGCCGCCGAGAAGCGGGCTTGGATAAGAGCTCTCTTCTTGGTGAGAACAGAGAGCCGGTATTGCCTTTGCAGCAGGCGGCAGGCCAGTTTGTCAGAGGATGTTTGTTTTAGGGTGACGAGGTCAGAGTCGTACCAGGAGTTACACTTGGCCTTGGGCTTCAGGCGGATTCTCATGATGGGGGCAAGGATATCAAGAGTATCAAATATAGCAGAATGGAGTGTGGAGAGGGCTATGTCAGGGTGAGAGTCAGCCAAAGGGGGAGGAGTGGGTGAGAAGGTGGCAGCAAAAGCCTCAGCTGACACGTGCTTCATGGGTCGGATGACCGAGAAGGTGGGCGGCAGTGATGGAAGTGGCTTGGCCTGAGGGGTAGGTAGGGTGAGGTCAGAGGATAGGAGAAAGTGATCACTCCAGGAGAGAGGAGTGGTGAGAGGGAACGAGAGGGGAAGGTCTGAGGAGATCAGAACATCCAGAGTGTGCCCTGCAGAGTGAGTAGGGCCAGAGGGGAGAATAGTGAGTGAGAGAGAATCGCAGAGGTCGCAAAAGAGTCCTGAGGGAAGACAGGAGGTATCCAGGTGGATGTTGAAGTCTCCAAGAAGGAGGAGTTGAGTGGTAGAGGTCAGGAGTGAGGAGGAGAGATCCGCCCACTCCGCAAGGAAGGAGGAGATCTGACCAGGTGGCCGATAGATAGTAGCCACAGTAGGGGAATGGCTAGGGGAGAGAGAGAGCCTGCAGACAAGGCATTGAAAGGAGGAGTTGACCTGCGTGGGGGTGACAGAGGCAGGAATCCACTTGCGGAAGATCTGGGCTACACCCCCACCGGAGCGGTTGCACCTGGGCGCGGAAAGGATCTTGTAGCCGTCCGGTAGTAGCGTGTCAAAGCTGGTGACACAGCTGGCCATGAACCAAGTCTTGGTGAGACTGAGGACATCGAGGTCAAGTTCTTCAAGAAGGCGGCAGATATCAGAGGAGTGTTTGACAGCAGAGCGAGAGTTAAGAGTAGCAATGTGGAGAAGGTTGCCATCCTTGAAGGACTTCCGGGGAGGGGAACAGGTCAGAGGTACGCCCTGCGGAGGTGAAGAAGGAGCCCGAGAGGGGGCAGAGAGAGAGGGGGAAGGCGAGGTAGACGAGGCAGGGGAGAGGGGATACCAGGAGAAGAGAGGAAGTTGATGAGGCCTGGGAAGCGTCTATCAAAGAGGTGAAGGTTGGCCTGAGGGCCTTGGACCAAGACGGTCCCATTAGAGTAAACATTAATGATGACCTTAGAGGAATGGAGGGAGGCCAGGAGGGCGTCCCAACGGGTGCCACCTTTAATGGGAGACGAGGAGACAGTAGACAGCACAGAGACCATATGAAGGGTCCATAAGTCAGGTGAAGGCACGACAAAGAGGATGTCGGTGAGAGTTTCCTTGGAGGAGGCACTGGTGTAAGTGTCAGCGATAGGGAGGCCTGGGTTGGAGACCAGGATGTCCTTTTTAAACTTCTTCCTACCAGATTTAGTGAGGAGAGCAGGATAGTAAATAGAGAAGCAGTTGGAAAAGATAGGAGAGACAGAGAGCACCATGGAGTAGGTGGGAGAGGAAGGGGGTGGAGAGAGAGAAAGGCCTTGTTTTTCACAATGCAGTTTTTTACATACTGATACAGTGCATATTAAACAGTACGAGGAGAACCACTTGGGTTTGAGAATCATGAAAGGGGGAGAAAGGGCCTAGTTCTTCACAATGCAGTTTTTTAAATACTGATACAGTGCATATTAAACAGTACGAGGAGAACCACTTGGGTTTGAGAATCATGAAAGGGGGAGAAAAGGCCTAGTTCTTCACAATGCAGTTTTTTAAATACTGATACAGTGCATATTAAACAGTACGAGGAGAACCACTTAGGTTTGAGAATCATGAAAGGGGGAGAAAAGGCCTAGTTTTTCACAATGCAGTTTTTAAATATTGATAAAGTGCATATTAAACAATACGAGGAGAACCACCTAGGTTTGAGAATCCTGAAAGGGAGAGAAAAGGCCTAGTTTTTCACAATGCAGTTTTTGAAATACTGATACAGTGCATATTAAAACAACACGGGGAAGAGCACAGCCGTGTTGGGTGTCTGAAGATGGAAGGGGGGAGGCAGGGAAGCAGGTAGGGCTTAACCAGGGGGAACTGACTGGCAACTGGCGTCACTCTGCGGACACCTGCAGACACAACAGGAGCCGCAACGAGGGAGCCGCCCGTTAGATAGTTTGGTTACCCTGTTACAAGTACTGCATTATGTATGCTTTACACATACACTCCACGTGGAATGTGGAAAATGACATTCCCAAATGTGTAATTGTGGACAAATCATGCCTCCCTCTGTGCCTTGGTGAGAGCACCTGGAAACACGGGTGCTTGATGCATCTGAAAAATCTGAAGGTAGTTTGCTATCACTTCCCGTGCTGTCACTTGAAGGGTGGTTCAAATCACATCCTGTGATGTCATCAAGGGATCAAGGGTCGTGTGATATCACTTATGTTACACCCCTGACATTTTGGTGAAATGACGCCCCTCGAGGACACCGGTTGCATCCATGACAAGGAACGGGGAACTGGCCCCGGAATTATTAAAGCCCCCGGGTGTCCTTTGATGTAGCCAACATCTTGGTGGAAAGGGAAAGCAGATGGGCGTCTTTCTCCTTTATTTCCCCCCTGTGGATTATTTCTTTGCTTATGAGCCTAATAAGTACTGTCTCTAAGTTTCGTTGTGTGGGGTGGGCATTCCAAAATACAACGTGAGAGTTCACCCGTTGTCATGAATACCAGAGGGGCCAGCTAAAAAGGCTTAGTAGCTTTTTTTGTGGCAAACATATTTTTTCGGCCAAACCCGACACGCCGATAGGTCTAAACGTGAATTCTTTATTTTATTTACTTCAGTTTGGAAGCTGCACATTAGCTGTAGATATCTATGAAATGTATGACTCGCCCCCTGGCGGGCGTTGGTATTTTTACAGTGTATTCGGTGGGAGTTGGAACGACACCAGATTGACCCAGACCCACCCCTATCCTCTCTAACCGTTTGAGTTCAACCAAAGTTGCCATGCTGCTTGCCCAAACTCGTTAAACAACACCCCCCCCTCATTTAATAGGAACATGTTCAATAGTACATATTTACTCGTGAATTTTTGTGTAAGAGTTTCCTTTTCAGGTAACAGCTTTCACAAAGCTGCAGGGGTTCATGCAAGTGCGACATGAAAGAAGCCTGTATTTTTCAAAATGGCACGTAGAGAGCTTTTAAAATGTTTCTCAAAAGCCACCCTTGTTGGATGGCAAAAGCACGTACTGCTCTCATGAGCAGTTGCCGTGTTCTGCAGTTTTGCTGGCGGTGCAAAGGTCTCACTGTTTCCCAATCTGTGCCACCGCCGACAAAGGCCTTTGCTGTGCCTCCAGGTTCCGGATGTAACTCAGACTCTCAACCCTGCCTCTTAAGCCAGTCACATGGGCATCCCTGACCAATAGGAAGCCCTTGTAAGGGCAGGAACTGGAGAGGAGGCTGCGGACAACATCTGCATGAGCTGGGACTTAAAGTTGTACCATCGTTGGCAATCTGGCACTGCGCCCACTAGGGGACACAGTGCCCCAACCTAATTCCCAGGTCGCCCGTGCCTATGGCCAGGGTCGGACTGGGACAAGAAATAGACATGGACACCCCAAAAAAGTGGCCCACCCCTCGCCTCAAAAAAAGTGGGCCACCCCTCGCCTCATGACCCTTGACCTCTGATGACCCCCCAAAGTAACATCCCAGGAAGCGATGAAACACGACCTTTCACCCCTTGACAAAACAGGAAGTGGCATCAAATAGCATTGTTCCTAAGTACACTATGAAAAGTATGATTATGATTTCACTAATGTGATATACATTTCATACAAAAATGGATCACCATATGTATCATTAATATCTGTGTGTATAGCTCTATATTCTCAAATTACTGTAAATGCAAGCAGACGACCAAGGCCAAATGATAATATGTTATTGTATAGCACTTACGCTTAAGCTCTTTTTTATAGAACAAATATGCATACAATATCACCCAACCTGTGTTGGTACTCATTTATGGACCTAAGAAGGATGAAACGCTGAGATGACCTTGCTGGGATTCGAACCTGCAGATCCATGGCCCCTTTGCCAACTTTGCAATGAACCTTTGGTGACTAACTAACCAAACCCACTGTGCCATAAATGCGTTTCTGCACAGCTGCACTCTTTCGTTGTAACCCACAACCGTGAAATCTGTGCGCTTCCCAGCATTTGTTGCTTCTCTCAATGCCGAGTCTGAGCAAAACATTTCTAAAACATAAAAAGGAAATGCTGCCTGTTTAAAAGTGCCCCTGGCGGCAGATATACTGTAAATTGTTTGTGTCCACAACAACAGCTCATTCAATCCTTTGCGCGCCCCATTCAAAACATACTCCCCCAGAAACTCATAAAATAATGCCCTTTCATAACTCCTATGCCCCTTCTGAATTGCACCCAACAACATGGTCTCCAATTGGCACTTCAGTAATTCTTTCTCCTATCAAAGTGCCAAGGACGAGTATGCTCGTCCTTTTTGCATAGACTTGCATAATAGCCTGGCACTTAAGGCCCTGCCAAAAGTAAACTACGCTTCTCCTAATGCAAAATTAATCCACACCTGCTATGTTTATAAACAACTGCTGGACCTGCTTCTTTGTCAGCTGTAAAAGCTCCCCCAGCCATAGAGGTTATGTCACTCGCCACCATTTTCCTTGCACCAAAGCGCCACAAATTAAAATTGTCACCTCTCACTATACCCGTTTGTTACCAAACCAATTTGAGCACATATAGCGCAAACATGCCCTGACAGACAGTGCAATGCGTGTTATAATACCCAGCTATGCCTAAGCACCTAATACCCTGGAAAATCTGTATGTCCAGATAATTTCTCGAGTGCAACTATACCTACAACGTGCGTGGGAGCACTGCACCATCCACATCCCATGACACAAGCAAGCAGTAAAGAAAAGCACTACCGGAATCTGACAGAGCAAGCACAAACAAGGCTGTGACAATGGAAAAAGACAGCGGCGCAGAAGTGTGCGCATGGCTAAGAAGAGTAGTCAGCACCACAAGAAACCCAACAAAATTAGGGCCGCCCACGTATGGAGCCCCCTCTCCGCTGACAAATGTATATAGGCGTGTAACATTGTCCAATATAAACGGCCCTCATAGCCAGTAACATAATAACAGTAGGAACCAAACTAGGATTGCTCTCCCTAGCGTGGGGCTCTTGCTATTAAGGACGAGAGTGCATGCATTTGCAATGTATCCCCTATATTTACTTTCCCTTTCCTTGATACATAATCAAGAAAAACGGTTTCCTCTCAGAAGCATATTTTCAGATTGCGTTGTGGTCCCTCAAAGGAGAACACACATTTGCAATAACATTGTCTTATCCGGTCACCTTTGGATGAGATGTCCTTGTGCAAACAGAACAAAGGATATATTCCTTGCAACCTCTACTTGCCAACAAGGGCTCGAAAGCCCCCATACATGCACTGCAGTGTGTGTACCGGTCAGCAAAAGGAACTGTAGCCACTCCATCAGCCGCACTCATGGGCAAATTCAGAACATCGCGCACACTCTATGGAAAGAGCACATGGTGCTCCAACAGGTCCGCGCTTAACCAGCAGCAAAATGGTAATTTACTGTGCAAAACGAACGTTGAAGGCCCCATTACCTCCACAAAAACATTCCTGTCCGGTTTGTGTATTTGCAAGCACAGACTATGGCAGTCCATTGCTGCAGCCACCCAGGCGTAAGGGATATTCATCTCACTTGGGGGCAGCTTCCATAAGGTTTGGCCCTTGCAATTCATGTTGGAATCAGACGAAATACCCGGGCAATTGTGCCATCCAATGCACTGTTGCAGCGGCAGCTAATGTAAATGTCTAGTATAGCAGCAGTCTCTTGGCTCTACACATGAGTGCATGCATTACCAGAAGTTGGGCTTCGGTGCCTTTGGGATGCACATAAAAGAAAAGTAGGAGTGAGTTACATTTTGAAACCGCAAGCACTCAACCCGCTGAGCTATCTTTTCCAGCACTGCACACCTGGTCCCTCAGCAAACCTTACCATGGCGGTGCAGTAAGGCATAATCTCACACTCAATGAACCATCCTGAATCCGTACGTTAACAAAAACCCTGCCATTTATAAATAAATAAGGCACAAGGGAGTCAGATGGTCAGAATTGGGTTAATTGTAAGTCTAGATAATTGGGTTTGCTGCATCACTACATATATTAATTACTGATCTTTTTGTGAATAAAGTCACACTACTAGTGAATGCACATTCTCAGAACAGTGTTGCCCAGGATCACAAGGCACTTTGTCACCACTTCTGAATGCCTATCAAAGGGTAACTCAAAGGTATAATGCAGTGCACACTTACGCTGAGTGATGCAAATAAGATAAAGTGCTCGTCTGTCAAGAACAAATCACAAATCAGTCAACTAAGCCACGTACCTACACTATTTAAACTCTAATACGAAAGGTAAACGGAGGATAGCACAGGGGCAACGGGCTGGTCTTTGCAGAGCAGCAAAGGTTCGAATCCCGGATCCTGGCTTAGAAACCGAAGTCGGGTATTAAGCGTGTTATAAAAAAACTATTAAATAAATCAAATAAGTAAACTGTGCTTGTTTTTAACTCCAACGCAATTGTTCTCAATGTGGTGCTCACAGTGCATTTTGTCCTTTTGATGAGGTGGATGGGGTTATGCACATTTTTGGAGTGCGGGACAAGTGATCCTCTAGCCCACTATGAAAGGTTGGCCTGCATGCCCCACCATTACACTTTGAGGATCCCTCTAATCACTGCGGGCTGGGCAGAGGCTACAAACTTTGCATTTCTCATTTCAACCACAAGATGGCTGCAGGTGACTGTACACAAGGATTTTCAAGAACAATCGGCAGTACCCAATGTTTGGGCGCAGTACTTTCGGCGCAGTCTGTTTCGGCGAGGCTTGGTGCAGGTGCGTTTTAGAGCTGCCCACTTGGTCGCAGCCAGGCGGGCACAGGGACTACGCGCCAAGATATTGCGGTTTGTTTAAATATATTGTTAACTGAACACTGAAAAATGCAGTCCTTTGGGTGACATTGTCCAAGGGAATCTGGAAGGCCCCAAGACTGCACTGATTAATCTATAGGCGCCAATTATAATGCGCCTGATTTCTTATTGTAGGGCAGCTATGACTTACTGCAATTCACTTGAACATTTCTTGATTTCCTTTTATTTCTCGTTTTTATGAGAATAACTCATCATTATTCCCACTCCATATACAGCGAAAAAAGGCAGCATTGGGCATTTTGAGGACTCTGCTATATGCATGTTACCTGTCAAGTTTGAAAGAGTGTGTTTCCACTCTAGGCCGTTAATAGCAATCTTGTTATGTGACAGAAAGAACAGTATAATTCGTATTTAGATGGAAAGAATGCAAGTAGAGATTTGGGGAAGAGGTTCTGAACAAAGCTTGCATGGCTGCTCGCTTTTTTCAAAGTTGAATGTCAAAACATCTAAACATTTACACTACCAATGCTCTGGTATGTTGTGCATATTTCAACTTAAAAACAGAGCACAGGACATCAGTATGTGCCTGACCCCATATTGAGGACAGCATTCAGGGACATCATTTCACCAAAATGTCAGGGGTAGCAGAAGTGACATCACATGGCCCTTGACCTCTGATGACATAACAGGAAGTTATGTTATTTGACCCACCCCGAAGTGACATCAAGGGAAGCGATGGAACACGACCGTTTACCCATTGACAAAACAGGAAGTGGCATCACATATCATTGTTTCTAAGTACACTATGAAAAATATATTACTGTAACATGATATACATTTCATACAAGAATGGATCACCATATGTATCGGCAAAAAAACATGCTATAACGGCAACGTGCGAAAAGCAAAATGCATAGTCCGAAATTGATGCTTATTCTAGTCTAAATGCTTTTTGGAGGATTTTATCTGCATTGTGAATTTGAGGTGTTTAAGAACAGACTAAATCAGTGATAGAAAGGGAGACCTCAGGGGTCGCAAGTGTGAACCCTGGCAACCCCTAAATGACGTCCCAGACAGCATTAAGTGCCAACATTACAGGAGGCATATCAATGATTAATTTGGACATTTTCAGTGATGAATGCATCTGAATATTTGTTGCATTGCGACAAGGGGTTACCCAATATCTTAGCATCTCATTTACAACGCAATGATCTATATTTGGAATAATTTGTTCATGGGCATTTCAAATGTAAGATTGAGAATTTAATTGCCAGGAAATACATAGATCAATATTGAAACAGTATGATTTATTCTTTAGTAGGATCTATTTTAAGGATATTGAGAAAGCATGATTTATTATCTATTTTGAGAATAACTAGTCCCAAGGTTTATCAAATGCAAAACTATAACTATAACACGAGACAAAGAAATACAATTGTATAAATACATTCTTCAAACTAATAATAAGAGTTGAGCACTTAATTCTTGGAACTAAGCACTTTAAGATAACACAACTATACATGACTGCTGGCCGGTTTGATTCACGCTTTTGGAAATCCCAGGCTTTTCTTAGGAGCAACTTCAGGGGGATGACATAGGGACGGGTAAAAGTAAACAAGACCAGACTGGGGTTAAAATCCGAAAGCCAATCAGGCAAGGTACTGGCTAGCAGCACTAGCCTCCCTCTTCTATCTTTAGGGAAATCCCTTGACCCCTCGTGCAGGTTAAGGACAAAGGAGCCATCTTCAAAGAGCACCTTACTTTACCTTAGCAGGTCCCTGTTGTTTAGACATTCTGATTCAGACGGGTGCTTCCTTGAGAGGTAATTAGGGCGTTGGGAAGGTGAAATCATGAAATGTAGGTTCGACAGTGGGGATACCCTGTATGGTGATTAGCTAAGAAAGACATTTGGAAAGGTCAAAAAGCACAAAAGGCAACAGGTATGTTGGCAACCAGTCTTTGTAAATGGGGCCATGCCTCTGAAACCAGGAGAGACCTGCATTGTCTTCCGGTCAGAGATTGGCTACATATTAAAAGCTTATAGCTCATTTTTAAAAAGGATACATGAAATTGCCGTAAACTACCCAGTGCACGATGTTACATCATAGAGGGCCTGGAGGAATCTCCATCCAGCTCCATCCAGGATTCCTTTTGGCAGTGTCTAGACTGCATTGTGTGACAAGGGGAGGCCGACACTTTAGCCATAATCACCCGTTTCACAGGCTGGAACAGGTGGTAACGGCCCGGGCTCTGAGGTAATAGGCCCGAGCACAGTGAGGGCCTTTAACGAGGGCCCCGGTGCCATTACCACCCGTTCGATCTCCTGGAACAGGTCATTATGGCTTTTACCACCACTAAGAGGCAAGAGATAAGTATTTTGTTGAAATGAACAGCCGCCTTGTGACATCTCGTTCATTGAAACAAAATACTCGCTAAAGATTGCCGCCATGGATCAGGAAGGTGGGGCTCCATATGGAGACAGAGCGGTAGCAGTAGCGGAACGCAGGCTTGGATGGTGGGATTCAGCCAACGATCCAGGCAACCTTATTGGTTGCTTACCCCGCCCCGGGTGATCATTTGTGTTCCTTTACCTTAGACAGTGGAGAAATCCCACAGAAGAGATTGTACATGTAGCAATCTGAACATTTTTAGAAAGATGGGCTGAATTGCCATCTCTACGCCACATACATTAGTAAGTGACTCAGGGTTCAATGGAGATTTAGGTTTCAATGCTGCAGTATAAGTCATATTCATAGTAAAGTTATTTTTTAAGCGCAAACGTATCAGCAGTAGAGAGCAGTTTCAAGGTGCTAGACCAACAGAACACGAAGCAATACGTATAAATAACAAACATTCCTAACATTCATTTGTGCAAATAACTTAACCTTATTATTTAAGGAACATAGACAGAACACAGCTGCTGTTTAAGGCAAGACGTAAAGATTGTAACGGTAACTATTTCTGATAGAAATGGGTAAAGGATTCCCTAAAGACAGCCTAAGTGTGCAGTGACCTTCGACCATATCACGCACTGATAAATGTACCCATCACCAGCAGGTCCTAAGAACTAGATCTTAAAGACCATGTGGGAATATATCACTGAGCCATGCTGGACAGATCCTCGGGAGCACATCCATTCAGAATTTTCCAGATCTGCACAAAAAGACCCAGGCTTGACTCTGGTCTTCGATTGGCAGCCATCATAACGATGGGTGTGCTTGAGAGATCTGCTCAGATTTTCTCAGTCTAGAAATCATATGTACTGTGCGGTTTGGAACTCATTGAAGCTTAAACAGAAACCTCTTGGAAATATCAAGGTAAGCAGTACCTCACTTTAGGTAGGACCGCTGCTTTAACTAGGTTAAGATTACCCCTACCCAGTACATTATCGCACCGGCTAATATTTTACAAGTGGTAGTGTACATTTTCTATGACTATAGCCATTTGTGGGGCAAAGGACAATTGGCTGTCAAACAGGAAACCCAGATTCCTGACAACCTGGATGAGGGAGGGAGGAGCTCCAAGGTTAGAATGCCACTGAAAAGGATAATGGGGGCTCTGCTAAACACCCCAGAAGTAACACCTCTGTATTGTCTCCTTTTAGATGCAGGCAATTTGCCTGCATCCTATGCTGCACCATCCTCAAACAGCCATCCACCTATGTAGCCCCATTAGGGCCCCTATGGAGATCAACCAGGATCTGAGTATGATCAGCATATAGTTGACATTCTAGGCCCCACTTCTCTACCACTGTGGAGTCGTCACTTGCCCTCAGCCTGAGATCTCCTCCCGTGTGGCCAGGGGACGGCAGCCGCCTCCTGATCCTGGCCCTGGGGGTGGTATCAGGAGGGAGGATCACATAGGAGGAGAGGGCTGTCAGGGCGACGTGGTGACGCCTTTAGGAGAGATGCAGTATTCATCCTCTATTGAGGATGAGGATCTTCTAATTCTCAGACACCTGATGGCATGTTGTCATTGTTCCATTCCCTCTCATGAAACTATCCAGAGAAGACCTTGTGACAAGTTTTGTAATCAGACTGGCATGCCTCTTTGGGATTCAGAACTTAAATACAGAACCCTCTTATTTTCATGAAACTATCTCAGATAGAGGCTGTACCAAAGCAGCATTTGGGACACCTGGGAATAATTCCTCTTTTGTGGAATACACATTGGAGAAAAGCTACAACCCACATTGCCAACAGCTGCATGGATCAGAAATGCGAAGTGGACAAGTAGATAGAGTTTTTTCATTAAGTAGCCATTTTATTAAATAATAAGGGTTGAGAAGAATTCCTCACTTTCCCTAACCTAACGAGGATTTCCCTGCCTGTCAAACTAACACTAAAGGAAATTACTCCAATATCAAAAGGTATCTATATGTCCTTCACACTTATACATATAACAAAATCATACAGGTATCATATGGCTGCTTAAACTCAATAAAATAACAGTTATATTCAAACATAAACTTGTATCCTTGTAACCTGAGTCAGATCCCCTTCCCCAAGATTAATGCAGGATTTTCCAAACCAAAGTTCCAATCAAGAAAGTTCTTTTCAATAGCCAAGTTCTTCTCCAAAGGCAACACAACATTCTGTTCACTCCATATGTCTTTCACTAGGCACTTGGATTGTTGTATTGCTAAACAAGATTTATCACTCTTCAAAATGATTGTCCAAACTTTCCACAAGCTCTTGCTTCATAAACCAAAAAGACTTTGTGCATCATTACAGGTCTGGCGGTAAACGTGCCGGTAAATCCGGCAGGTTGCCACCAGACTGTCATGATGCCTACCCCCGGGCATCCGGATCAAGCCCATCAGCCCCGGGAGCAGGCATCCAGACATTTACAAAAACCCCAGCAGCCCCAGCTAGGGGCTGTCTGGGTTCAGTCCTGGCGCCGTAGGCACCAGGCTCATAATAAAAATCAGTCCTGGCGCCATAGGCACCAGGCTCATAGACATTACTTACCTCATGCAGACCATGCTGCAAATAAATCCAAGCCAACGTGAGGCCTGGATGGGACTATTTTACTGCAGGGACTATTTTTTATTCGGGTGTGGTCCTGGGGAACTTCTTTCCTGGGTCTACTTTGGAGGCTATTTAAACCACGCCCGAACAGCAGCACATGCTTCGTGTTATTCTGCATCCAGCAGCGTGACTCTCACCGTGCCTGCAGCCACCATCCAGTCTTCTGCCATGCCCGCGTGCCTGCAGCCAGCATCCAGTCTTCTGCCACGCCCGCCTCGAATCTGGAGCTCCTAGAATAAAGAGGTTAGAAAACAAACTTATTTCAAATTCCTCACCTGATTCCGGATCCATTTCATCTGCCGACCTGGAAAGTACATCAGTCCTGCACACGTCGCTTCGCCAGCTCCAGCACGCGCCATACTCACCAGTTCTCACAGCATCTTTCGATCCGGCACTGTCTCCATCATTTCTTCTCCGTACTCCGGCACCTAGGGGCACAAGAATAACAAGGTGAGCCAAGGGAATCAACAAATACATCTTACCACCATAGACTTACCTGATTTACCACCGGCGGTATTATTCTCCATATGTTCATATGCCGCATCTGTAAAGAGGGAGAAAAACAACACGTTAACGCATGCAATAGTTACCGGACAGCGTTGGGTAACACAGACTCTTACCTGAACGCCAGCAGCAGCTACGAGACCTTCTTCTCATGAACTCAGTTGCAACTTAAGGAAGGAAGGGGACAAGAGTGAACATCGGGCACATTGAACTCTTTGAACTTGATACTTACCAATCCCGCCTGGGCCTTCAGAGTCAATGCTTACCGGAACTCTCCCAACGCCTTCAAACCAATGAAGTAACTGGTATCTACGCGCCCCTGCAAGACACGCAGGATGGAGAGCTCATCTTTTACAAACATAAGGAAAATACTTCTTCGGGTCCAGCAGACAAGACTAGGCGGGCCTGTCCAGACAGCCATCTCTGCACTACGCATCACGTTGATGGAGAGCGCAGCTGTCCGGGTCCGACAAAGGTTTCAGTCCTCTTTGTTGGGATATCAAAGGAGGAAAGTTTGTAACCCAAATCGTCAAGAGTCTATACAAAAGTAACTATTGTTCAACTCTCTTCTCATTTGATGTTGGTGTGGAGAGTCTGAGGAACAAACATTGCCAATGTGATGAACAATTGTAGAAGTAGGAGTTTTATTCTGGTATGTGAGTACACCAGGAAAGGGATCTATAGTGGTTAGTCCTGGCAGGTGAACGGAGCAGGAAAGAAGAAGATCATGTGGAACATTGTGTTGGTGACAAAAAGTTGTTGCAGAAAGAAAGAGTTATCTCAATAATAATTTATTTACAAACCGTTGCTTTACAAGAAGACTTTGAGTTGCTATCCTGACATAAATATTCAGTTGGAAGAACAGTGTAATATGTCAATAATTGTAATATGTCCTGAAGAGACTATTTTTCTCAAATTATAAACTGCTGTTGGTGAGAAAGTCATTGGTCTTAAGAAAAAGCATATAATGGAAAATATACTTTAAAGTGGAAGAAGAGTGTTATGGAAAGACAGATGCCTTAACCAAAAGGAAAGCAGGAAGAATAACACGTACTTTTGTTTTGGAAACAAGTCTTCATGAAAAGATATCTTTCATTACCGAAGGCAAAATCCTATTGGAAGACAAGGAACTTTTGTATTGGATTGAAAAATAAACTTTGTTGAATCAGAACTGGTCTTTGAGTGTCCCTGCATTGAGCAAGGGGAAGGAAACACAACTCTGGTCACAAGGAATAATCTTTATCATTTATATGTTTGATCTTTTGTACTGGGGTGCTGAATTGAAGATTGCCAGTTACTCCTTGTATTATTTTGTTGTTTGCATTAGTGTGAGGGTCAGACACATTTGCACACTAGGTCATTCTTCTTTAGTTTAGTTTGCCAGGTAGGGACATTCTCGTTAGGATAGGGAAAGATAGGACTTTATCTCACCCTTTATTGTTTATTAAAATGGCAGATTCTGAGAAAACTGTACTTTTGTGTCTGCCTCACATTTATGACCCCTCACAGTACATATATACATTAGAAAAGGAGGGGGGACAGGGCTGGACCTTGAGGGACACCACATGACAATTGAATGCTATATGAAAGAAAACTCCTCAACGTAACCCTCTGCACCCTAGCAGTCGGGTAAAATTTGAGCCTGGCTAAACAGTCCCAGATTAGAGATATTGAATTAATATGCAGTGATCCACAGTGTCTAACAAAGATAAGTATAGTTGGCGCACCTCTATATCTTAGATCTCATCGTTTCCATAAATAAATAATACTGCAGTTTCTGTACTGTGTAGTGGACAAAACCAAGACTGGCATCCGGCCACAAATTTGCCGTTTTCTAAATATATTGATAGTTGACAGGTAGCCTGTCCTTCCATCATTTTACTAAGGAAGGGGGTGTTAGCTACGGGTCTAAAATGTGCAGGGTTAGCTGAATCAAAATGTGCCCCTTTCAACAACGGTAAAACCTGTGCTTCTTTTAGCTGTATAGGAAAACACCTCTTTGAAAGGAGGGATTAATAATTTTTGATAAATCTTTTGTCAATGAGGAAATATACTCTTGCTGGAAGAGGATCCAGAGAAGAACCAAAGGCTTTCAATTCTTGCGCTCTCTTTATCTTGCCATTGCTGGAAAAAAGATCAACACAATTAGTCCTGAAGATCCTTGCATAGGAGCAGTTGGAAGAAAGGCATAGGTTCTAGGTTCAGCCACTATTGCCTCTCACAAATTATTAATTTTAGCCATGAAAAATGCTAGTTCATGTCACAGTAATTGCACTGAAGCAATTTTATCAATTGCATCACATGGTAGTCAATTCTCAATATATTTTAAACAGTTCAATACTATTAGATTGTGCAGCTGAAATGTTCACAGGGTAGTAAAATTTTAGCGCTTGCCAGAGACCCTTTTTGTAGTTTAAAGCATGCTGTCTGCATAATTGCTTATCAGAACAAGAGACTGTAGAACGCCAACGTCTCTCTAAACGTCAGCCTGTTCGTTTTAGTTCAGCTACCTCAGGCATAAACCAGTTATTATTTCAATGAACTTTAGACTCGAGCAGTGGCTGGGTCCGATGTGCTAAGATTTTAAGACACCACAAATGTTATCATAAGAATAGCACATAGCACAGTAACACATACCACAGTAACACAATAGCACAGTAACACATCCGGTGGTTGGGCTAAATCACGATCAGGATAAGAAGAATACAAAGCCTGCAGATCTTTAGGAGGAATGAGATGCAGTTAGGAAGAAAAACACTCAAGACCCCTGGACGGTTGCGCTTTTGCAGGCGTTCTAACCTTCCTGCAATATCACTTGAGAAAGAGATCGGTGCATGGTCGGACCAAAACGCTGGAGGAATGGAGACATCATCATCAAGTGCAAAATTCAAATCTAACTTTAAATCTAAGAAGTGGCCGGCTAAACATTGTCTAAAGCCACAGATATTCAGTGAGTTACATCTTGGGCTCGGAGTGCATCCTTACTATCCAAATGTAGGTTAAAATCTCCTAGGAGAATACTGTTGACCAATAAAGCTTGAAGGTCTTCACAGAGGCATTGAAAATGGTCTATAAACATGCTATCATAATTAGGTGGATGATAGAGGACCATCATTGATTCAGAGAAATGTACCCCTGCACTCAATTCGTATCAGATGTTCAAAAGAGGAAAATGTATGGGTCTGTACTACCCTGCCTCTATACTCTTCAGAAAGAAAATCAGCAACCGCCACCTTGCTTACCCTCATAGATTTCACAATGAGCAGTGAACCATACAACTAGGATTTCATTCAAGTGGTGGGGCGATTGTGAGGAAGCCAGGACTCAATGATGCTAGTAAATGTAGGTCGTCGTCAATGAAGAGAGTATTTCCGGGGCATGTCTAACTGCCGATCTAACATTTAAAACATCAATTTTGATCCTTGCGTGAACATCATGCCCCTTCATATCCTCCTCTACAATAGTGTTCTTAGGAGGGGCATTATAGCATCCACTTCAGCCATCAGCAAACTTATAGAATCTAAGAGCATAATGGGCAGTTTGTAGCAGGGCATACAAAAACATATTTTAACAAGCAATGTAAAAACTTAAAAGTGGGTCTCACCAGCTCAGACAGTCAAAAACAGGCACGATAAGGATGCTACAAATGCCATTATAAAACTGCCCATGGAAATCGCCCTAGGGGCAACTAGTACAGTCCTCTGTGTTACGTGGTCAATCATGTGGCCGCCTTCCCAACATGCGTCGTCCCACTGGTGCTGTCAGGGGGCGGTGGGGCCAATGTACAGTCAGCCCACTTCTGGCTTGTGTGCGGGAACTACTGGCAATGATCAAATCCACAGAGGGGCAAACCAAGGGGTTGACAGAACACCAAAGAGGCCGAGGGTGCAGAGGCCTACCGGGAAATCTCTAGAGGTCTGCATGGGCCAGTCCACCCTGGGCAAACCTCCTGCCACTGCACAGCAGACAGCTCGGTAGGCACTCACTCACTTCATCCCTTAAACAGCTGGGCAAATTACCACTGAACCCTCCAGAAAACACTGGCCACAACATAAGGGATTTCATTGCTATCCTGCACACACATTCTGTAGCAGGTGCTCACTGTCATGCTGCACGAGACACAACACTCAGCACCCAGTTTCAGGCCAAAACAAAAGACATTAAGCTATATAATAAGAACGATGGCTGGAAGGTTTTAAATCAATCTTAACTTCTGGTATTGCTCTGGCTAACCCTCCAGACCATCGTTCCAGAGTCTGTCAAGCCAGTACAGAAAGGGGAAAGGCCATATGAAAATTAGGCTTGCCCCACTCCGAAAGGGGCGGACAGCCTGAACTGCTTGGTCACATCCCTTCTCTAAGAGAACCCAAGCAACACTGTACTAGAGGCTAGAAGCTATGCTATGCATACCACCAAAGCTGATCATCTGGATGTGGGCAGTCCTTAACACTGTACTAGAGGCTAGTAGCTATGCTATGCATACCACCAAAGCTGATCATCTGGATGTGGGCAGTCCTTAACACTGTACTAGAGGCTAGTAGCTATGCTATGCATACCACCAAAGCTGATCATCTGGATGTGGGCAGTCCTTAAGAATCCTGTTTCAGCCAAGAAACATTGCTTGAAATCTAGAGGAAAAGGAAGTATTACCCTGACGACTGCACCCATATGTGTGCTGCAACACCCAAAGAGCAGCGATCCCGACTATGACAAAGAACTTCATGATGGAGAAGTGAGGGCACATCACCACCATTTTTCCCTCGTCAGGCAGGAATCCATTTTGGACTATTGGTTCTTAAGAATCGCTTGTCTTGTTTATGTTTAAAAGAAAAACGTTCTTGTCTCATCCTAGAATGACAGGTGCCATCCAAACAACCTGGCTCTGTATTCCAAAGAGGGGAAAAGTTCTTACTCAAGGGACCATGGATCTCAAATAAATAACTTAGATGCTGGAGGGGTCTGTCATGAAGCACTTTGTAAATAGCTAATAATAATACAAATAATAATAATAATAAAAAGCTATTGTTTCAGTTTACAGTAGACATGGAAGTTTAAGGCTCATATTCCATAATTAAGACTCTCTCTTTCTACACTCTACAAAATAAATGATTCCCCTATTTTCCAAAGGGAATTTTTGGCCTTACTCGACCTGATCAATTAATACTTTCATATTTGCACCAGAAGATTGCATCATGAGAGGGGTCAGAAATGCAAGACGGAGACAAAGTAACGTTTTCTCAAGATTTGCCATTTTATTCAATGCAAAGGGTGGGACAAAGGCCTAAACTTCCCTATCCTAACAAGGAAGTCCCTACCTAGCAAACTAACTAAAGAAAAATGGCCTAGTGTCCAAGAATCTCTGACCCTCACTAATACATACAACAAAATAACATGAGGGTCATTTGGCTGTCTTCAATTCAAAAGGTTCAAACTTATATGCTTTCAAAAGTACTCCTTGTTACCAGGGCTGGATTCCCTTCCCCTGAATCAAGGCACGAATACCTTTGGAGAAGTTATTTTTTAATAAAGTTTTATTCAGTTCAGCACACAAGATCTTTTCCCTCAAAGGCGACCTTCCACTTGTTAACGCAAATATCTCTTTCACAAACACTTGTTCCACAACTTCAAAAACGATTTGTCTTTCCCAACATCCTTCTTGGGAAAGCAGAAATGCCTTTCTCTCAAAATCACAAGTTCATAAATCAAAGCAATTATCAGCATATCACATTTCTCGTTCAAAATGAATTACTTTAGTCAGGATAGCACAGAAACTGTTTCCGATAATGCAACACCTGTTCTTCAAGTTAAATATCTTTAACAAGTTATTTTCATTACACTTCTTTGCCACAAGACAATATCTTATTTCCTGCTCTACTCGCCTGCCAGGACATAAACTCCTACAACGAAAATTATGCGTTTTGGTAATAGTTGTTCCAAGATTCTCCACACTGGTATCCTTTGTGGGGAGGGTTGAACAATGTCTGCCTCTTCTTATGGTTTCTTGACCTTTGATAATGTGGGTTACAAGTTTCCCCCAGTTGGTATCCCAAATGAGGGAAGTTGCACCCTTGATGACTTCCTTCTGCTCCTTTATAGCCTTTTGGCTGTTGGCCAGAGACGTCTTTATGGGAGGGCAAAAGGGGCACTTGCCCCAGGCCCCCACCCTGGAGGGGGCCCCAAGAAGGAGCCTGCTTAAAAAAAAAGTCTGTTTCCCTAAGTCAATAAAATGAAGTGTCACACATTAGGATTTTCTATGGTGTGCTGCTAAGGCTATTTTCTGTCTGTTGTTGACAACTATATGTTGTTCTGATCTTTTCATCCTGTAATGTTATGTTCAATGTGGTATACATAGTTTGCGTGGCACAACACCTGTAGCATTCTCACCTTTCTGTGGGTATTATATTTATCATGTGCAATAGCCAAAGTTGAAATACATTTTGATAAATGTGAGTGCCCCTATGATTCAGAGGATAGCTCAGTGTGTTAAGCACTGATTGCTGAGATATGCGTTCATATGCAAGATTACAATACCAAATTGCAGCAAGGGCGACTCAACATTTCGAATGTATGAAGTTGTTAAGCCTGCATGTATATTTACTTTGTTTTCTAGCACTCAAGGTGTTATCATCACCAATGTACCTGCACCAGATAGCGTTTGCTATAGAAACTAACATAGTGTCAGTATGATGAAGGTCTTGAAATTGGTTTGTTTAGATGGGGAGTTTTAAAACCCAGGCAGGCACATCTAATGATGACAATAAAGTGTTAGAGGTGTTTATGTATCCAAATTCCAGACTGTGGAACCAAAGCGTTCATGCTTGCATCCTGGCTTTGCCAACAGATGATACAGTGATCCTGGACACATCTATCACTGACAGTACTGTACTGCCTTCTATGAAAAGGTTTACTTCTCACATACTGGTGGCATTGTTTGGCCAATTACCTGATCTTTCCTATCATGTAGGCCATTTGAGTGGAAGGAGTTCTAGACAGAAGAGAACAGACAAGATATTGCAGGTTTCTTACAAGCCTATTTTAAGGTCTGCTCATGTGACAACAAAACGGTTTGCTTTTTTGTACAATTCAAAGGTTTTTCTGCAGCTTTTTAAATATCATTGCCCAAGCCTGTGTTTGGGGTGTATTTAAAGCTTCAAAATACAAAAGAGAAACCTATCTGAAATCTTTTAGGATCACACAGGTAGTCTCGGGAGGATAGCTCAGGGGCAACATGCTTGCCCTGGAAGCAAGATAACACTGAGCAACACAGGTTCGATCCCCGGGTCCCGCTTAGAAACATCTGGGTAGTAAGCTTGTTATAAATAACCTATCATATCACACCCATTAGTATGCTGGTATTTATATACTTTCCTTGATGATGGAGACAATGAAGCTAGAATAATTCCCATTTTGCATGATATGTTTCTGTAACGTTTTGTTTTTTTAAAATGTTTATATTGGGTTATGTGATTTTAGAAAAGAAATTGGTAAAGAGCTTTCATTGCAGAGTGGGTATGAATCCCATCTTCATCTCTTAATGTGTGATCCTGGGTCTCATTTAATCTTGTATTTCCTCACCTGTCAAAATTGCAAGTCCCTAAACCTTTAGAAAATTGTCAGTCCTTAAGAGTGATTTCGTTCTCAGGGTATGATCTTTAAAAAAAGACTCACTAATGGTTTCACTGGCTACATATAGTGTTGCTTCCTCTATAATGATAGTGAGCATTGATATATTACACACTACAGCCACCTGTTTCTTTGCTTTCGATTGGCAACACTGCTTGAAAATGATGTCCCACTTCTAATCTCAGTCTATCTGGATAGGGACTCCTTCCTGGTATCTTCAAATTGTCATCCACTCTCTATGCTATGGTATGTGTAGTTTTATCATTGCTTCCCGTTGCTCGCCTGCTTGAGCACTTTTGCTGTCTCTGAGGCAGCTAATCTGAGTCGTTTGACTATTCTGGACTGAGTGTACCTTTGTCATAAAATCTGTGTCCCGCAGTTGTACTATGTCCAGTATACCTTCCACGTGGCTGCTATTGATGAAATGTTTACTGTACCTATGCTTGTGCATAAGTACCCTCGTCGTAGACTGCTAATGTTGCCCTTGAAATGCTGCTTGTTTATGACTCTGATTTCAACATGAATGAAGAGGGCATGGTATCTGAAAGGGAGTTTACCGTGTTTATATTGATCTCTGCGAGGCAGCATATCAAGCTATGGGTTGTTATCATGACATGGGATGCAGCGCACTAGATATTCTATATCCCTTAATTCCTTTGGTCTGTTGGGGGGGCCCAGAGGTGTCCGTGCCCCAGGCCCCCAAATTGTTTAAAATGGTCCTGCTGTTGGCAATGTGGGTTACAAGTCTTCCCCAGTTGGTATCCCAGATAGGGGAAGTTGTGCCCTTGCTGTCTTTCTTCTGCTTCTTAATATCCTCTTGGCTGTTGGTAATGCAGATTGTAGTTTTCCTCCAATTGGTGTCACAGGTAAAGGAATTATGCCTTGGTTGTCTTTCCCCCTGCTTCTTCACAGCCTCTAGGCTGTTGGCAATGTAGGTTATAGGTTTACCCCAATTGGTGTCCCAGGTAAGGGGAATTATTCCCCTATATTACTTTGTCTGTTTGGCTTCAGGCCACCTCACTGCTCTGCTTTGGTGTCTCCTGTCACCTTGCTGATGCTGTGGTGAACCCTTTATCTGCTTTCTGCCTTCCTGGTGGTTTCCGCATAGCACCCAAAGTTTGAACAGCTTCTTCATGAAGCTCCGACATCTCTGGCGGTCCTCCTGCAGACTGCAGCGCTGCTCGTCAGTCGGGTTTCTTTGCCAGACACCGCTTCCCGCTGCGCTTTCTTTGCCATTCCACCGGCTTTCATATCTCACATCAGCATCAGCTGGCATTCATCTTTTTTATTCAACGTTCAGACCCAGCAGTCTGATCTGCCTCTGTTTCAACTACTCCTTCAGCATCCTTTTCTTCTCTCTCAACTACTCCCGCAGCATCCACCTCTTCTGCCTCAGCTACTCCCACAGCATCCTCTGACACCTGTATCTCATTCCTGAGTTTAAATGTTCCGCTCAGGTGTTGTGGTTTACAACAACTAGACTGCACATTATGGTAAATGCCATTGTTTATCATCACTAACACTCAGCCTTTCTTCTTCGTCCCAGTACCAAGGGCATTACGAATCCTGTAGTTCATAGGGGGTGTGGGGTTTTTATACTCAATTATTTTGAAATGTTTTGTGAAATTAACATTGTTAGGGTTAGGGAATTTTGTGTAAGTGGTTGCTGTTTTAACATTGGATTTGAAACCTCTGTTTAAGACAAGGGGCCTCATTACAGGCCCAGCGTTAACCCTGCCGGTAAAAAATCACTGGCGCCTGACTTCCCGTTGCCACTGGGCTATTCTGAGTCCGGTGGCCAGAAAGTCGGGCACCGGTAATTCTGTTAGTCCCCATTCCCATGGAGTTCCGTAGGACTCCATGGGAATGGGGACACAGGAGCACCAGCACCGTTAACCAGGGAGCCAGTGCTTCCGTGAGAACTCTGCGAGCGGGTGCCATCCCGCCTCGCAGGTCTGACACTGACGGGCAGGACGGCTCCTGCCCGCAAAGTTGTACTGTGCTGGTCTGGAAATAACAGTGCAGTTAGGCTTACCAGCACTGTTGTTTCCGGACCGACACATTTGTAATGAGGCCCATGATCATGACAATTAGAGAAGGTTGCATTTAATTCTCGAACCCCCAATGTATACACCTTACTCTGACTAGATAACTTTTCACGACATGTTCTTTGGATATTTTCACAGGAGGGATTTGTCCTATAACAGCATGCCATTAAATATTTGGTGATCTCATCGTCATAAGAAGATGAATACTATGGGCCTCATTACGAGTCGGGCGGTAGGGGATACCGGGCACCGGTAAGGCTACCGGTGCCGGTAATCCCCTACCGCCCGATTCCGAGGTCCCCTAACGGGAATCGCTAGGGACGTGTGGTCAGACCACACGTCCCTTACGGGTCCCGTTAGGGGACCAGGCCGCTAATTACCGGCCTGCCCTTAGCAGGCCTGTAAATAGCGCCTTCCCCATTCCCATTGAGCCTTAGGGGGGCTCAAATGGGAATGGGGAACGGTTGGTGCAATGGGGACTTACCGGTCCCGCCAGGGTCGGACTAGACCGGTAAGTCCCCATTGCACCACACCGGACTCTGTCCCGTTATTGGTGGCAGTCATGGCGCAAATAGCGCCATGACTACCACCAGCAATCTCGGAATGAGGCCCTATGTCTCTCTCAAAGAAGTCACTACTTAACCCTGGACAGACATCTCCTCCCATGTGACCCTCCCTCAGGTTCAGGGCTCAAGTCGAGGGTACATGCGGGGGGCAGAGTCCACCCACGTTTTTCAGAGGGCGGATGCCGTCCCCTCAGGCATTTTAGAGGCAGTGTGTAAAACAATACACTTTGATTGTCTTTTTAAGATTTATTACTTGACATGCGGCTTGGGGATTCAAACAGCAGTCACCAGGTTCAGAGGTCAGGCACTTCACCATTGATCTATTTAACTGGTAAAAATTCATTAACAACTGACGGTGAAATGTCACATTCCGGGAGTGCACTCGCCAGGAAAAACATTGGCATTGATTCATGGGGTTTAAAACGTGCACACCTTTTTATATTTTCAAACACTATTAGAAGAAAATATACTCCCTGGTTTCTTTGTTTGTGTTGATTTTATTCGTCCTATGTAATCTGTATGGTTATGCAAAACCAATTGAATGAAATGGGCATATTTCTCGTTGATATGCTAATTTCTGGTGACGTCACATTCCATTGCGTATGTTAATGAGTCCCCCCACTTTTCTTTTTAAGGACTTTACCCCTGCGTCATGTTACAACCCTCAGGGTTAGGATTAGGTAGCAGCTGCCGTCCCCTGGCCACATGGGAGGAGATCTTAGGCTTGGGTTTAGTGATGACTCTGCAGGATTCATCACAATCAGCAGTTTTTATGGGTTGTAGCTGGAGGGTTTATAGTCATAAAATCGAAAACAAAAAAGTCGAAAGTCAAAAAATCGAAAAAAAATGTCCAAAATAAAAAGCCAAATTTCTTTTTTATTACGTTTTTTATTTGAAATGGGGGGGTTCCCCCCAACCTCCATTTTTAAATTTTTTGTTTTTACCTTTTTTTTTTTACATGCAAGAGTGCAAGAGCCAAAAAATAAATATAAATAAAAAAAGAAATCATTTGCCTTTTTATTTTCGGCATTATGTTTTTAATTTTTTTGACTTTTGAATTTTTTTTTTCGATTTTATGACTGCACACCTAGCTGGAGAGCAGCATTTTCAGTTTTTGGCATTACCATTCACCCTAAAGACCATTCCCAAGCCTGTATACACAGGTCTTGGCTCCTATCGATATCATTGTTACATGAAGAAGGGAGACCTGGCTAAGTTGAGGTACAGCCAACATTCTGATCTGGACTCAAATCAATAGAACTAATTAGCTGTTGCAGAGATCTGGGTGTGGTAACGGAATCTAGAGCCTGATGTATGATGCTGGCCATTTCATGTTACACAGAGGTAGGTTTATTGGTAAGTTCCAGTTACATATTCACACAAGATGACATAGGGGAACGCTGACTGGATGTTCTATACCCTAGCCCTCACTCTGTCAAACCTGTTACGTTCACTCAACCCTCACACCAACATTCCACCACAACATTCTGCACTGACCTCACAGGCACTCTATGCAGCAGCATACATGCAGATCAGACAAGCAGAGTATAACCCAGGGTTCTTAACAAATTGAAAGAAATGTGTTCTGATACCAATATAGGACCTGAGCTTTACAAGTGTCTAATATTCCTCATTGCACAAGTGATGATTCTTCTCCCATTGGATTGCACTTTGAGACTCATAAACAATACAAATTCCCTACTTCAGCAAGAAGTCGGTAACCGTCAATGGATGCAGGCCCAAACGCACATGACAACTTTTGTGCCTGTGGTTCCTCAGGTAAGGCTATGTTCGGCATTTGATTTCTCTCCTTTGCAGCCTCTGACGTCTCAGATCTGAGGTTTTTGAGATGATCATTGCTATGCCTCACTGTCTCAGGGAAGATCTCCATTGCTAGGTGTTTTCAGAAAGTCTTCAGTGGGGGGTTGCCCACAATCTTTCTCCTCCCATGTCAATCACGATGTACGCAACTGGTTATATTTGGGTAGGCACTGGAGGATACTAAGAGGTCTTCCAAATGGAAAGGACTGGCCAGAGTATTCTGAGCTTTCATGGCTTCCTCATGAGTGAATTGGGGAATGCTGTGAGGATGTGGAAAGCAGCACAACTACGGCATGCATCAATTGCTAGTTAGGGACTAGACCGAGTCCTCTGCAGGAATTTGCCTACACAGCGGGTCTCTAGGCACACAATCGTCTATTGTCTGTTTGCAGTCCACATCAAGGGGGAAGGCAATATCCACGTTGAATGGACTGAGCTAGGTGTTTCCATCCAACCAGGAGATGTATCTGCACTTAGATGATTTCTGACAGATTTGCCTGATGTTCGGCAGGCTGCTGATAGACCTCTTTGCTTCTCCAGAAAATGTGCGCTTCTCAAGGTTCTCCCCAGGGTTTTTGGGCCCCTATGTATGGGGGAAACAGGCCATATTCCTTTCTTGGATGGTCTTCTGTATGCTTTTCCTCCTCTTTCCCCTAATTTCCTGATAATCCTGAAGATAAGGGAATGCAAATCAGAAATGTTTCTTGGTTTATCCTGTTGGCCAATGTAGGCAGGTCAAGCAATGGTAAATGATGGCACCAAGGTCTATGTTAGGTAGGTTTGTATGGAATTCTAGTAGTCCAAGGACTGAGGTGGAAAACACCTACAGGAGCCAGGGTAAGGATACATCTGAAAAACAGTGCCATGGATGTGCCAACACAAAGTGGGGTTCCCTATCTCCTCTCCGGCACCTGGGTATGCAGATTTACATGAACATAAGTATAAAACTTAATTTTAACTGATCTCTGTGCCTCTGGGGAGACCCTAGTCTATCAAACAAAGTCCCTAAGGTGATGGCCAACATAAAAGTTCAGACCTACTCATAACAAGTCCTTTCACCTCATGGCTAACCCTATACTGCTTACAGAGAGGAATATTTTTTTTATCAAGCAGGTATATTAAAAACTAGATTAAGAAAAGAGCTTACGCTTTCTACCTTTTGAGGCATTTAGTGAAACAAGCCTGATATCATGATGGCGAATCTCTGTTGGCAACTAAGATTACTAGGCTGGATGGTAGAAAATGATTATAAATTACTACGTTCTCGAGATATTCAACTCAAATTAAGAAAACCAATGGAGACAGTTAGAAGTTTCTATAAGGTTGATCTGTGAGTTTGACTCGACCAGTAGCAGGGACGTCATTTGGGAGTCACCAGGGGCCGCAATAGCAACCCCTAAAATCTCCCCTTGCTACACCTAAAAAAAAAGAAAAAACATATTTCTTTTTCTTCTTTTCTTTTTTAAATGGAAGCTCCTGCGCGGCACCATGTGGCTCTTTGTTTCTGGAGTGGCTGGCTTTCTTGATTAGACCTCTTTAAAAAAAAAAACAGGCCATTAGTCGCATTTAAAACAGAACAAATCTATGACACCACCTGGTGCACACAAAGGGATCAAGAGAGAATAAGTGCACACTAAATTCAAAAGCGTATTGATTACAGTAATTTCTCTGCTTTCGATGTGCAACATTAGATCACTCCTTCTGCAAGGGTATGTCGTAACGCTTCCACAAAACAAAGGAAAAACTTGTAAATAAGATAAGAGAAATCAACAATGCAACAAAACGGAAAATGGGGCCTGCACGTGTTTCACGCTGCCTACGTCAAAATTAATCAAATAAGGTACGTGCTTCAGCAGGGCCTAGAAAACATCTTGTATTATTGTATGTTTAAAAGTGAAGATTTTTATTTGTTCTGCCGTGTTGTGAATATATATATAAATACTCAGGTGTTCTTATTAGTTGTATAGCAGACCTATTCATCACCTCTGTAAGGGCATGAAGT
Source organism: Ambystoma mexicanum (assembly GCF_040938575.1). Taxonomy (NCBI): domain Eukaryota; kingdom Metazoa; phylum Chordata; class Amphibia; order Caudata; family Ambystomatidae; genus Ambystoma; species Ambystoma mexicanum. The sequence continues at coordinate 593,781,915 of NC_090936.1, forward strand.
GTTTCCTAAGACTATATAGCTGCATAATATTGTTGGTTCAGTTTTATAGGTATATATTCAGAGCAATAAACAATAGTCCGTTTTGTGTTTTATGATTAAAATTACTCAACCAACCTTCTGAGTTCAAAAGTCGGTAGTTTACATCTCCTCACTTGTTTGAACGTTATTTTTCAACACTGGTCCCTAGTATGGTTCAGTGCTAAAGTCAATCTGATTGAAAGGTATAAGGAAGCCTGCAGGCTCTCCAGCAGTCTGTAAACTGCGTGGTTTTGGCATTTGGGTGTTTTACTTCTTCCTTCCCTGCATTTCAGGGACATTCCTGACATGAAGATACCCTTTAAACATGGCGCTCTCACATGGTACCACAGTACCCAAGCCATGGCTTAGTAAAACCCCTAGCTTCTCAACAAGGTCCTGGTAGGACAAATAAAACAGCATGGGCCTCATCACGGCCTTGACGGTATCCCAGTGGTAATACTGCCGGCATACCGCCAGCACAAATAGCATTATGGCTACTCGGTTTGGTGCAATTTGTGCTGGATAACGAGTAGTGGTAAGGCTGCAATTCCCCATATCTTTAAGAGTCCATAGGACCCTATGGGGATTTTCAGCACAATTACCGCCAGCGGTAAGAGCACCGAAAATGGGCAAAAAGCTGGAGATTTACCTCCAGCAAAAAGCAGGAGGTAAAACTCCAAACTTTCCACCCAACTTATGGTTGGGCCAACCCTTACATACAGCGGTAATAGCATTACCGCCGCATTTAAGGGCTACTGCCCACTCGTGGTGAGGCCCCTAGTTGAATTTCTAAAATCTGCCCTGGGGGACAGAAGACATGTCCACCAGGCCAGATTCTAGGCCACTCTAGTTATAGTGATTAAGGGAATTTTAGAAGTTTAGCCAAACCCAATCAAGGTAAGCATGGAGAGTGGCCAAGGCTAAGTGTCAGGAGAGGTGAGTGGGGTCAGGGGGTCCACAGTGAGTTCACACAGTGAAATACACAAGGATTCTACTTAGTCAGGTAAGTACAAAAATACTCTATTTATTATAGACCCAAAAAACAGTATTAAAATGAATCAAGCATGTAATAATATCACACAACACTCTAAATATAAAATACATATTCAGTCACAGTTGGTTAATGCAATACATACACCATTACACCTTAAAGGGAAGGGAAGTAATTAGGCAATTGTGTAGCCAGTCCACAGGAATAGAAGCCCTAACTTTATGAGTCCAACCCTAAGGTGAATGGGGCCTTTTGCCCAAAAGTTTACAAAGTACCTTCAAAAGATGGGACAACGTTGGGAAATGTTCATATGGGTGTGAAGATTGTCCCAGAAGCCTTTCAAAGGGATTTACAATTTAGTACAGTACTTTTCCTCTCTTTTAGAGTCGCTTTTTCAACAAATGTTTAAAAAGCAATGAAATGGAATATAAATCAAAGTTCTTCACAAACTTTAAAGGGAGGAGACAGTGGCATTGGTAAGTATTGCGACTATTCACCACCCATAGTCCGATTTTCCCAATGGACTTAGCAGGTCGAATGAGGGTTGCTGGAGGTAGGATTTCCCACCATTGGTTCCAGTAGAGGATGTCCAGGAGCTGCGGGTACTAGGAAGTTTCTGATCGGGTCCAGGAGCTGAGTGCAACCCTTTCCAGTGACAAAATGCAGCAGGCACTGATGCAGGGCTCTTCAGGACATTCTACCAGATGGGGGAAGGGCAGTTCCAGTGACAGTCACTGCACACGGGCGACAGCAGGCCTCTCACCAGTCGCAAACAAAGGAAGCCGTACAGAACAGGACCTGTCAATGCTGGGATGCTGAACTATGGCAGGAAGGTGACTTGTAGGATTAGCTAGAGACCCTCAAAGTTCCTGGCAAAAATGCAGAATGGCGACGCTACCGGCATGGGAGCCCAAAACATAGCTGGTCAGTCCATCGGGTGGTCCAGGGACACTTCCAAAGGCTCCAGGCTGCAGGATTGTGAGAAGGCATTTGGGCTGGTTGGTCCCACCAGTCCAAAGGGTCAAAGCACCAGCGAGAGTCTCTGAGATCAGGTAGTCCACCAGGGGTTTACCAGGACAACAGCAAGAATGGTTGCCAAGCCTCTTCAGGATTAGTCCTCTGGTCTTCCATCCTCTGCACAGCTACACACGATCCTTGGCTCTTCTTCTGATTTGTTCGATGGGCTGCAGGACTCCTCTTCTTATTCTAAATTCAAATGAGTGATCAAACTCAGCCCTCAAATAGAAAGGATCTGCACCACTCATGCACACAAGCAGTTGTACAATTAGGGGCCACTTTGGGGCTGACTCATGCATGCACACCAGACACACTGGTGCCAGTTTGTGGATTGGGACCAGACAGTCCCAGCCCACTTCCTGGGTCCATACACACATGGCATGCACTAGCCCACAAAAACAGCAGCTTTCCCGGGAAAAAGCATGACCATAGAAGGGAATACCTGACCTGAGAAGGCAGAAAGAAGGCCAAAGAACAAAATGGCCAAAGAACAAGCATGAAATCCCGTGGCACGGGGATACTAGCCACTGTTAGTAGCCACACGCTGTAAACAAGAATGTGCTAATTAAAACTATAGCAGAAATGGTAAAAATGTAACTGCTGCCACAAGCTTGTCTTTAGGCACATTTACAATAAACCAGAAATCCCTTTGGTGTAAAGATACAAACGTTTTCCCATTGCACTACATTGAACGATGCTGTGTACAATATGAAAAAAGTAAACAAAACAGGTAACATGTCAAAGACAAAAGGGAAACATAATTTACCAGTACTGACAGTCTGACGGACTAGTGAGTTTTCCCATAAAAAATGAGCAAAAGGCCAGTGAAGTGAAGCTGAAAGCGTCACTTCTCTGCAAAAAGTCAGGACAAGATGTAAAACAAAAGCAAAATGTTTGGGGGTCAATAGACTATGGAGGGAAAGTTGCCTTAAAGAGAAATCTTTCCTAACACCTGGTATTAAGGAATATCAAGCACACTGCAGTGGAGAAAAGTGCCTGGTTCCACTAACACAGAGAGACTGGTTTGGGCAGCAAGATAAGTCCAAGGGCAGCGAAAGAGAGTGTAATGCTGTGTGCACACATTGCTGTGATCAGGAGTCCTCCGACTCACTGAGCAAAGTTTATGAGCAGGTGATGCTAGGTGGAACCACAGAACAGGTAGTTTAGCTACAGCATCCCTTCCCACTGTGATGGGTCAGATATGAGAGGCAGACGCAAAGTTTTCTTATTCTCAGAGCCAGCCATTTTATAAACAGTAATAGGTTAGAAAAACGCCTCTCTAGACCTATTCTAAAGAGGTTTTTCCCTCTACGGAAAACTAAAACTAAGGATCTGTCTGTGTCGAGTAGTAAGTAACTTAAAAGCCGTCCTTGTGTCGAAAACATTCTAAGCTGACCCTCACACTAGAAGCAAAATAACAAAAGAAGCATGGAAATGTCTTTAACTTGATATTAGCAGAAAGCGTTCACAACAAAAGGGGTTTCCAAGCAAAGATCCTTGGATCCAAAGGGTGATTCCCTTTCCCTGGATTCTTAGGCAGGATGGCAAAAAAAGTCCCTTTATCCAACAATTCCTCTGTTTCAAAAAGTGTCTCTTCATCCAACAGTTTCTTTGGGTCTTTGGTACTGGATTCATAAAGTTCTTGCTCAAACAATAAGTCCCATAACCGTCATTCTTTAGCTTTAAACAATTAATTCCATAAGAATTCTTCTTCTTTAGCTCGTCTTGCTATTATTGCGGATTGCTTGGTATACTCTGCTGCCAGGAATCCTTCTATGGGGGTTTCAGATCCCCTGGTATACTCTCTTGCCAGGTATCTTCCCACAGTGTCAAACACTTTACCCAACATCATGTGCCTGGTATTCTTGCCTGCCAGGACTTCTTTCAAGGGTTTCTCAGGCCCCCTGTTATACTCCCCTGCCAGGCATCTTCCCACAGTGTCAAACTCTTTATACAACTTCAGGTGTCTGGTATACTCCTTTGCCAGTACTTCTGCAAATGTTCATGAGGTGAGGGTCTTTACTTTCTCTCCCCCAAACCCCCTTTTTACCTCCCCAGCTTTGCTTCCCAATTGCCTGGTGTATTCATCTACCCGGACTTCTTATTTATTTCACTGTTCTGTTTACTGTACCACAGTAGCATAAACCTTGAGGTGCTTGGTATATTTGCCTACCATAGTACTTGCTTCAACTCTCATCTCATGCATCCATGCTTGCCTGGGGCCTGTGGCTACATTTTGCTTTGTTTGCTTTTAAATGTTCTTCTTATTGGCATTTGAACTTGTGCTTTTCCTTGATCGCATTTGTGTTGTGCCTTTCTCTCATTAGCAACTTGTGAGAAACCAAAAGGTGTCCCACTATCTAGACCCCAGGCATCTCTTGCTCAGGTGACCAGGGCATGGCCATCGCCTTTGGATCCAGATCTTGGTGGTGGACAAGTGCAGGAGGATCAACTGAGTGACGGATCCTCTGTGAGTGGGGGTGAGACATCCAATGGCAAGACGCAGTATCCCCTTCTTCACAACACACTCCTACCCAACACTTCTTCCACCTTTATAGGTTGTTGTAAGTCTTGTCGCGTTGCCCCCTCCCCAATTCCAACAGGTGCCCACATCAAAGGGAGGCGTAGGAGACCAAACACAACACCCTATATCTCACAACAATAAAATTGTTCCCCTTCTTCCGACGATACTTTTACCACCTCTCAAAAAAACTTCAACTGCCACAATTCTGACCTCCACTCTAGAAATCCCATTTTCTAAACCACTGGAACGAAGAAGAGGCGATAGGGAGCTATGATGATTACCCATAGAAACCAATGCACCAGGGATTCCTATTGGTAGTCACCATTTGGCCCAGTAATGAGGCTAGGCAAAGTCGGGCCTCCCTTTACAATCATTCCTACCTGAAACCTGTTAACTCTCCCAGGAAGTATAAAAGGTGGAACACAGAGACACACTTTGAGCACGCTGGGGATGCTGGATGCTGCACAGAGGCTGAGTGGAGAGAATTCGAGCGGGAGAGATCCTGGAATTCCTGGAGGAAAAAGACTGCCTAACTGCTGAGCCTGTGATAACAGGGAAGGCTACAGTGTGGAGAGGGAGTTCTAACTCCAGGGAGCTAAACCAGGGGCAGCTGTGGGTTACCTGGCAGTTCCCACACCAGAGCCCCTCCCCTGGGCTAAACAGGAAAGCCCAGACCTTTGAGGGGCAGGTGGCGAGACCCTGACCTCAACAAGTTATCCCCTTTACCTCCTGCAGCTCCTAAAACCCTGGGCAGCAGTATAGGGGAGCTGATGAATTGGGAGCGAAATAAGAAAAGTGCATTCTGGGACATGAAGTCCAAAGACTTTAAAACTTTGCAAAGCAAGAGAGGTTCAAGCCCGACTGAGGGAGACCCGTGTGAGAAACTTTAAGGAGGGGCTCAAGTCCAGCTGAGGGAGACCCCTGAGAGGACAGAGCAAAAGAGAACAGTGCCTCCAACATTGCATTTGAAAGACACCAGCCGCAGCTGTGGTATCGTCCTTGGCTCTCAAATCAAGGATACAAACCAAGAAACCAACACAGCCGGTGAGTTGAAGTGAGCAAGTGACAAATGATAGTGATACAGTATAACAGAGTGGTCCGGCATAGCGACAATGCCCAGTTGAAAGTCTTTGTTGAGGGAGTTCTGATTTGAACCTAAAAGATCCGAATCGTGTCTGTTTCAAGGCAAGCAAAGCCTAAGGAAAGTGAATCACGTTCAGTTGCAAAGTGAACGGTCCAAACCCGACTGAGGGTTGACCTGTGATTAACTGTGAGTGATTGAGAGGTCTGAGGCCGGCAGAGGGAGACCTGTAGCAAACTTTGACAAAGTCGAAGTGGTCCTGCGGAGATGTATAGTAAAAGTCTCACACATGAAAAAGTCTTCAACATTAGTAAAAGGTCCGAGCCCGACTGAAGGAGACCGGAAATATGATAAGTTAAGGGGAGGGAACCCGCAACAAATGGGAATTAAGCTTGGGGAAGGGAACCCCTTCAAGTGCTGTGATTGCAAGGTCCGAGCCCGGCTGTGGGAGATCTATGTTGAATCAGGTACTTGTTGTTTGAGAGGACCAAGCCGGGCTGAGGCAGACCTATGGGAACTGTTGAAGGTTTGAGAGGTCTGAGCTCGACAGAGAGAGACCTACGTGAACTTTTTATTGAACTGTGATCTTTTTGTTGAACTGTGAAAGAACTTTTGAAACGCTGGAAAAGTGACTTTAACGTGGAAGGCCAGGCGGGCTTCAAGCCTTGTTTTGAACTGCCTTTGTTTTGAGAAACTGAGCCAGAGTGTGTTATCCTGTCTACGGGGGCCGCCTTACTCTGTGCTGTCCAACGTTCGGGGAGGGGGATTGATCTTGATCTTTTGTGTTATAACACTGATTTTCCCTTAGATACACCTTTTTCCATGCACCCATTTATTGTAATAGCGTAAGGGCAGGCCATAGGTTTATTTAGTATAGGCCACTTAATTTTGACAGACATGACTAGGACAGTGTTATTTATTATTTGAAAATAGAGCGTGCTCCCATATTTAGGTATAGGGCCAGTTTTTTTCCAACCCTTCCTGTTCAATAAATACCCTTGAACCTTGCATATCTTGTGTCTGTCTTCACTTGTGCCTCCCTTACAAACTTCGTACAGTTTGAACCTTTGCTGGCATGCGTGTTGTAACGCCCCTGCTGTAGGCAAACTCACCAAGTCTTTGCATCTCTAAAATTGCTCACGCTTCGACAGTGCTGTTCCTTCCACATTAGGAATGTGAAGACACTCTGTCAGCGTCTGACGCGACTCTCTAAGCAACAGCCGGCCTCCCTGGACCAGAGAGCACTGTTTGCTTGGGCAGTCATATTCCATGGAGTTTCTGCTCGGCCTCCAGCCTCTCCATGGCTTTCCTTCCTCCATTATATGATTTTTGCTTCACCACACCGGTCCGGACCTCACACTCAGGAGCCACAGCACAAGGCTCATCAGCCTCTCCTGCACAGCTCTCTTCTGCACTGTCTGCCATTTTTAAATGTTGCTCTTATGTTAGGTCCAACAAAACAACTACCGCGCACATTAGACTCCAGGCTTCTCTTTGTCTGCATGAACTCCTTCCTCTTCTTGCTCGTCTCAGTGCATGAGGGTTTATGGGAGTTGGAGTCCATAGTTGTTACTGGATTTATTGGATGTGGTTGTTCAAAAGTTTCACATAAAGACACATCAAAACCATAAGATGTTATATATGAGTTGTGAGTGTTTGAGTTGTAAATGGGAGCTTGACCAGAGTGTTTTAGACAAAAGGCTTTCTTACTACTACTATAGGGTGGAACAGTTAGGTGACAGTAAGCCATCAGGATTTTGGGTATTATAGAGTCTTCCTCAGAGGAAAGGGGTGAATGCAGCGTCTCATCTAATGGAGTCACCACCTGCCCCCAGTACACGTCTCCTCCCCTGTGATCCTTCCCTATACAGCCACCCCCAGGATCAAGATCAGGTAGCAGCTGCTGTTCTTTGGCCCCACAGGAGGAGAACACAGTGGGGAAATCAGTGATGACTCCACCAGATTCATTACACGTCACATGTCCAAAGATGCTAGGATTAACCTGCATAGATGAGGGCAGGGGGCAACCAGACTGACAGGAAAGCAACAGACTAGCAAACGTCAACCCATCCCATTTCAGAATTCAAAAGCATACAAACCTAAGAGTAGTTAAGTAAGGGCACTCCCTGGAAGTGGGGCCAGGCCCCTATTCAAACAACAAGTGGTTTCAGGAGAATGCAGGGGTTTGCAGGGCAGCAATGTGTTGGAGAAATAAGCAGGAAGTTGAGCTCGAGAGGGCTGAAGGAGGCTGGGGAAAGGAGGCCAAATAGGAAGAGAATAAATAACATAATGCAGATGATAAAGCAGGTAAGTGAACATTCAGGAGGAGGTGAAAAGGAAGGAGGAAGAGTAGAGTCAGGAGGAGAACAAGCAGGAGTTGGAAGAGAGTCAAAAGGAGGGAAAGAACCAGAGAGGAGAAGATGATTACAAGGTGGAGGAGGTTTGGGCAAGCGTTAGGCAAGGAGAGGTGGTGAGATACATAAAGGTGGGCGAGGAAGAGGGACAGAGGTGAAGGAGAAGAGCAGGGGTGTTGCTAGGTCTGGAAAAGACCCAGGGCTACGCTGATGTTGAAACTGTCTGGACTGGGGGCTAGCTAGCCTTTTGCCTGTAGCTCCTGATATTCTATCCGGGACTACAACCAAAAGACCAGGTGCTATAGCCCCCTTAACCCCTCTCCCCCAGCAACGCCTCTGGAGAAGAGTACATACATCCAAGCAGGTAGAGAAGGGGAGCAGGCACACTATAAGACAAATAAAGGGGAATTTAGGAAGGACAGAGGTACAAGGTGTTTGAGGCATTGAGAGCACAGTACAGTCGAGGGGAGAAGAGAGGGGAAATAGTGAAGGTTCCCATATGTGCAAGATCATCCTTGCTGTCGAGGAGGTAGAAGAGAACGGGGTGTTCGGAAGCACTGTCAGATCTCCCAGGCTAAGAGAAAAGGCACATTATCTAGCACGGTCTGTAGACTGTGTAAGGAACTCATGGTGGGAACAGTAAAGACAGACACAAGTGATCACAGTACAAGGGTGTTTATTCAACTGTAAATGCAGGGTGGAAAAACACCTAACCTAAACATGTATCTAAGATCGGAGCAAGCTTCGAACATCAAATGAAAAATAAGGCAATCCTTGTGGCGTCTTGTCAAAGTAAAAGGCCTATAATAAAAGAAAACTATTGCCAAATCCTTACAACTAATTACAGAAAGAGTGTGGCATAGGGTTTTCAATAAAGAAGTGTTCACAAATGATAAGTCAGGATGTGACTACTAGGGGTCTCCCTTCCCCACATTTTGAGCAAGAGACAAAGTGGATCTCCTGAGCACAGCACACGCTCGAGCTTTCCCAGCATGAGCCGACAATGCCGTACCAGCTCTCAGGTTCTTCGATGTTTAAGTCTCTTTTCAATAAAAAGTCTCTTGCCTTCGAGGCCTGATGTATCCAACAAACAAACACAAAGTTCTGTTCCACGTATACTTTGGGTGATGGCTTCACCCCCTGGGTCCCTCTCTTCTAGGCGTAGACCCTTCACAAATTGTATTCAACAAATAAACTAAACAGTTCCTTTTCCAATGAAATTTGGGTGATAACTTCTCACCCCTGGAGCTCACTCAGACGCAAATGACAAGGGGGACAATTTACTTCCACTGGTCTTCCAATATCTCCTGCATTCACAAAATCTTAATGCCTTTATAAACAGTCTACACACTTCGGCCCCTTTTGTCAGCTTCCGTCTTTTCATTCTCGCCAACTTTTACAGACAGTTCACTGTGGACATCCCTCGGTCGGGTTCACTTCGGTCAACACACTATTCATAGGGTCTTCAAGCCTCACCCCTGTTTGTTAGCATCCCTCTGATGGGTTCACTCTTGCCAACCTTTACCATACAGTTCACTATGGACATCACTTGGTCGGGTTTACTCATGCACACGTACTCTATGGGATTTTTTATAGTTTGCCCCTTCTCATTAGCACCCCTCTGCCAGTTTCACTCTTGCCAACCTTTGCAACACATTGTTCATGCGTTAGTTTGACCAAGCAGGATTCACTTCCCTTTGCTTCACAATCATCTGTCGGTCAAAGATTTTCAACGGTAAAGAGGATTTTACAAGACCCCTTTATGACCACTTCTCGCCTTTTCCCAAGACCTTCTGGGTACAGTACTCTCTACCATCGGGTAATCGCCCAGAGTTTCCTGCGTGAGCACCCACGTGGTGCCGGACTCCTCTATTGCTGGTTTTTTCCCTCTTTCATCAATAGTATCTTTAAGCTTTTTAAAGTTCAAATTAGCCATTGGCTATTTTTTGTTCAACACGGTTCAGTTTTTTATTGACACTCCCCTCGACTCACCGGCTGTGATGAACCGCTTGGTTTTCTTTTTCTTTGGAGTTAAGGTTGGTACCACAGAGACAAGCGTCTCTTCTCTATTTGGTAATCAGAGGAGGAGGGTCTTGTGTACTGTTGACATCTGCTGCAACACACGCTGGCTATTGTTCACGGTCTTATGATTCCTTCTGCGGAGGTTTCACAGGCCTTGGTGAGAAAGGGCGAGGTTGCTTCTCTCCTTGTCACCCTCTCGGTCTGCGTCTCTTCCTCTTGAACTGCTGTGCTGAGTTAGCTCTCACATCGTGTAGTCTGCCTTGCTTGTCTTGCGCTCCACCTTTTATCTCTGTGGCGAAGGGAAAGGGCTGTCGGGTGTGTGTGATTCGGGTCAATTGCCTGACTTTTCCTGACCCTTGTATTGGGACATGTCAGGTAAACGGCTCTTGCGATAGTCCGTTGTCTTTCGTGTTGTGCGAAATTGTTCGTGTCAAGAAAGGGTGGGGGGCAGTGTTTTTGATTATCCTACATGGTATGATGGGGAAAAGGTGTTAAAAGAAGGGGTATCCCGCGTCTCACCCATTGGTCTCCCACTCCCCAAGGACCCCCCCATCCAGGTGATTCTCCCTCACTGGTCCACCCCCAGGAACTGTATCCAATAGTGAAGGCTGTGTCCTGGCCACCTGGATTACAGATCCCCTGGGACTAGTCAGGGAGACTGTAAAGACTGGAGGGGGTATCTGTACTCCTGCCCTCTATATGGCAAAGTAGAAGCACAGAGCACCCCAGCCAAGATTCTCTATTGTTGGTAGCAATGGACGAGCAATCAAGGCTTAGCTCTCAGGAGGTGATGCAGGCTAGTTCTTAAGTACAGTGTAGTCCCTAAACCCCCACAAAGGAATGTCCACACCCTATGTTAGTGATAACACAGTTCTTTATAAAAATAAGGTTCAAGTTATATACAGAATCACAAAAAAACACCTTGTGCTCAGGCAATACTATAATGATAAATATATACAATCTCTATGTGGTACCACAATTACTCTTGATTCCATTAAAATGCACCAACTGCTGACAGTTTCAAATGGCACACAAATCATTAGCAAAAGGTATCAACAATAGATTGGGGAGGAAAACAAGTTGGTTAAACAATTGGCAGAATACTGGGCCCCTACCATAAGGCACAGTTCTGTGTGAGGATCCCCCCACCTGGGCAACCTGTAAATAAAGTATATTGACAAGCCCAGTCCATATATTGTTTAGCAGAGTCTTATTTCCTTCTACAAATGTTCTACTACCCCAATGTACTTGGGTTAGCAGAGTTTGACGACGGGTCATCGGCGGATCCTTCTTGAGTGAACTCTCTTTAAGGCAAGAGCCACGGATTGTCAAGATTCCTTGAAGAAAGGGGTCAACAATGTTGTCGAGGCAGCCGCTTTGGTCCTTGCAGTGCATGTCGATGACCGGTTGTGGACGTCCTGCGAAGATGAGGCCGTTCGGTGCACCTCGTCGACGATAGTTCGTTGCCGCAAAGTAGATCAATGAAGAACATAGGCCCAGCAGTTGCGTTGGGTCCTTGTCGGTTGGCGTTGGGGATCGAGACTTGACCACGTCTGGCTTTTGTATCATTGTCAGCATCTTTTAGGACTTCGGGTGGCGGGAAACCCACCGGCGGATTCTCCTCGGTTCATCAGCGACCTTGACTTTCTCCGGCAGGACAAAGCGGTCGACGGTGATGAGCAAGGGAGTCCTTGATTCAAATGTCTTAGGCAATGGAGCGTTGAACCTCAGTCAATGGTGATGGTCGTCAACGGCCTTGTCGTCCTGGCACTTCACTTCAGATCCCTTGCCGGTCCCCGTCTCCGGTCGGCAGCCTTTTGATGACTGACTTCCAGGGAGCTTTGGTGAAGGTTTGCTGGTGCACGATGTTCCCTCTTAGCTCAGGAAGAGGTCTCCTAGCCAGGTCATCTCTTGGATCAGTTCTTGGAGACACAACAGCTTTTGGATTGTGTCGAAGGAAAGCAGCAACAAAGCCTTCTTCTTCCAGCTGGGCTTCAAGGTAAGCATCAAGTTTCGACTTCAGCTTCTTAACAATTCCAGTAAGTGAGAGGTCCCCAGATATACTGTTCTGTCTCTCATTCACACTGCTGAGCCAGGCTCAGGCAGCCAGTCATTCGAAGGGCATTCAGCAGGCAGCAGCCAAACAGGCGCACAGTGCATTCAGGCCATTCTTCTCCATCCATCACAACAAGGAATATGATTTGGGACAAGCACCCAGCCATTCAGCACTCCACACTGCATTCATACCAGTTTCGGGCAGGGCTGTCTCAGTCATTGTGTCACACACAAGAAACCAGACAGTCATGACATGAAATGTATATTGGCCACACACTCCATTCACCCAGATACCACTCCACGGGCGTACCCATAACATACAGTCATTGGGAAGGCTCCAGCCAGTCTGGTCTGGACTTCCCCAAAATACCATATATGGAACTTCCACCCAACAGCCAGTCAGGGGAAAGGACAGAGTCAGGGCTTGCCAGCACTTTGGGAAAACAAGGTAACAGGTAATAGAAAGCAAGAGGCCACAGGGGCCATATGTCTCCTATCGGGAATCAACTGATTCCAATGGCAGGGCCTGGGTATCCAAAAATGTAGGATACTCAGAGCACCTGTCAAATTCAACATGGATCTGCCACCAGCCCATACCCTGCTCTGTGGGCCACACACATGTGCCCAAAAACATACACTAGGGGTACACGGTTGTACCCCTACCCATGGCTGCCATAAGGGTATCCCAAGGGTCTGTACACCAAACCAAAAAGAGGAAGAGCTGCACTGCTAGGAGTCCTGCATGGACTACTGTGCATATAATAACACTGAACACACATGATAAAAGGACTACAGGACAAGGACCTGGAGGCCCTGTCCCTCCAATACATTTCCAGCATCACAGAGACACCTTCAGGTTTCTCACAACGTACACAAGTGGCCTGCCCCTAGCGGAAACTCTGAGATTTGGCTTGGCAGAATAGAGTGATCCTTTCAGCTGCTGCCTAGGCTTAATGTGCAGGTGTGCTTCTGCTCAAGACCACAATGAAGGATGGCGTCTTTCAGGAGTCCAACCAATGAGAACAAGAATCATTAGACCCAAACTGATGAAACCAGCAAGAAAGAAAGAAGTGCATAGACACTTTAACCCTCAGACTGTGAGTGACTGAGATTTGGTGGGACACGGGAATCAGAGGTTTTCTGTTTAAACTGAACACCTGTTTTGTGAAGCTATATGTCTTTTGTTGGGAGTAGAGACGTTGTTCAATTTGAGTTATGAGCCCAAAGAATTCATGTTTTAGCCCAGAGGGCAAGAACCTTTGCAATTTAGTTGTGTTTTCACTAGTGGCAATAACGACACCCGTAAACTTTTCGGGAGGACAGGCACTTCAGGCACGAGAAGCCATGCCGAGTTTGTGAAACCGAGAATTGCCTTAGGTCCAGAAACCATGGCCTTTGAGGATTCCTCTTAGTGGCAGAGAAACGAAACCCTGTATCTTAATTATCCTGATTAAACAATCACTTAAAAACTTTCATTCAGGATCTCTGTGATGTTGGCCAGCCCAGCTTCATGGCAAGGCCCAAAGTGTCATTGTGATACACGCGAGCAATGAGAAAATAAAAGCTCTTTTTCAGATGTGGAAGGGGCTGCTGAATTTCCAAAAGGAATCTCTGCTGAGCCTGCTGCATGGCGCATGTGTTCATCCGGAAGCAGATAGGCACATACTGTGCTGGGGGTTAATGCTGCTGTGTTGGTCTGGTCAGATCTTTTCAGTTTTGGTGAGAGAGCGTCTGGACAGGTGCATGGAATTTCTACATATTTCAATAGAGTTATGGTTTTGTTAGTGTTCCGATCTCGTACTATCTTTGTTGTCCTGACTCAATTTTTATTCACTGCTCCCCCTCACTAGATAGGGGTTGCAAAGTTAAGGAAGGCCAATTACTGCACACTACTAAACAGGCTATATGATTTGAGAGGTGTGGGGCTGTACCCTGTGGTGGAGCACAAACGTTGTGGACCCCGCTACAAGCCTGGCTGAGAGCCCCCCATGTCTGCAGCAACAAATCACAGATTGCACCACACTCTGGTCTGGTATAGACTACCACCCCAACCACCAAAAACAGGCCCTTGGCCCAGAATTACCTCCACGCCCATCTTCCTCATCCCAGTACTTACCTATGAGGCACCTTGCCTCGTAGATAAGTACTGGGCCGTGGAAGAGTGGGATTAGGAGTAATGAAGATTACAAGTAACTAAGCCAGGCATTACATCCACATCCCTCTACCTCATCCCAGTACATGTGTATGAGGCAATTATTTCACCATACACTCACACACGCACACTCAGGTAGCCAGGGCTGTCAGAAGATGTGGTGAGGCCCGGGGCAAAACATTTGGTGAGGCCCCCTTACAGTTTTTTGCACTCGGCCAGCGGCGGCATATCCGCACACAGGAGACTTGAGAAATCTACCCTTGAGTTTGTGTGCAGGATACCAAATATGGTTTATTACTACTTTCTCTACTGAAGAAAGGTTCATGCCAGACTAACTTTTTTATCATATGAATAAATATATATAAGATGGCATGAGCTCTCCACTGCGCCACCTCCAATTCTCTGAGGGTCAATCACTTTTCCAAGCAAAGAGTTGAGGGAAGATCTCTTTCTTCGGCTGGGGCCTCCCTCTGGAAACAGCCTCCCTGCCTCGCTAAAAACGAGGAGCACCATCTCCGGTTCCGGAAGCACCTCAAGACCTGTTTATTTGCTTCTGCCTTCTTTCTTCCTCTCCCTTGCTGATCACCTGCCTGATCCATGCACTGGTCACCTGGTCAAGCTCTGAATTCGGGCCCAGGTCCCTGCCTGTACGTCCTATTGCAATCCTGCACTGCCTCTTGGCTCCCCTGCACTTGTGGTCTGTATCTGTAACCCTACAGTCCCCGCTCTTGCTCGTATTGTCCACCTGTTGGCTACACTTATGAGTACTCACACTTGCCACCAGTTGGCTGCACTCTTGTTTCTACTTTGTTCCTGCACTTCTGCATCCTACCCCACCCTCGGCACTTCTCCCCTCCCCATTCCCTGCTCTTGTACGATCTGAATGACACAAGGCCTAGTAAGATCTGTGTTTTGTCCTACTCTTTTGTTTCTCCCTCCTTGCCTTGTCGCGCCTAGAAACACTTGCGTACAGGCACGTTATAAATGCCATATAATATAATTAAGGAGCACCCTGCCCCTGTTTGCGCATTAAAACACACATCATACACAGTGACAAATGATGTACAGTGGAGGCTGGTACATTTCTGAACTTAAGAGGCTTAAATGTTTGTTCCAATTAGTCAGGATCAACAGAGCACAGTGAGGGAGCCCAAACCAAAGGGTGGCTTGGGGGTGGGGGGGGTGGGGGGGGGGGGTTCTCACTCCCAAGAAAATGTTTGAAACATTGGGTTAAAAGTATGCATTTTATAGCACTTTCTTTGCAAAATTGGGTAGAAATCCACACAGTTTGCAATTAGTTTTGTATGGAAGCACATGGAAATTCCCAATAGTTGCAAATCACAAATTGTGCATAGGAACATTTCCCAATACATTTCATGCCGCCTTTCCACACGGGATATGCTAGTATAAACATATATTCATGCTGGTTGTTCTAATTATGTTGAAGCAGGCTGCATCAATATTTTCCATTATTACCATGTACGGATTCCCAACCAGTAAAAATGCCATGCCACAGAAAGTATATCCAGGCTGACTGTGTACCATAAGTGTTATTACTGGCTAGATTGGCCTACATTCAAAGTGGGCCAATTTAGCTAAGTAGTATGTTTGCTTTAACCTTGATGCATAGTCCTGTGCATCAAGGGTAAAGCAAAAAGAGCACTGGCAATGCTAACAGTTTGGGCATTTGTGTAGGCATGGCAAAGGCACTTCTGTATTGGTATTAGCTGGCCATTGATAGTGCCAGTGCAAAATGGTTTGAGTACCTGAGCAGCTAATAGCAGTGCCTCGTAAATGCCTAATACTTATACATAAGCCAAAACTGTTGGCTTTGCCAATGCTTATTTTTAAAAGAATTTCAGCGAAAGACATGCAGGGTGTTTTTAAATTGAGTGGCCAAAGGCAGACCTGATTAAGACATTTTTATTACACCAGTTACGTGTTTACAACTCCAATGAAGTCATGAACTCTTAGAAGACTCCTTTGAGGAAACACTTGCAGGCACATTGAGGGCAAAGTTTGATGGCTAGCCATGTTTAAAGCTAGCCCAAAGAGTTCCAGTGAGGAGTTGTTTTGGGTGGGGAGGACAGGGACTGGGTGAGAATGCCATAGGGATAAGCATGGCCATGAGAAGTCATTTCACTTTTAGCACCTGCATTCATATCCATACACTTTTAGGTAATTGAAATCGTGATGTGGGGTTAGCACTTGCATGCTAGGGGAGTGATTAGAAGGGAAGTGGTGACATGAGACACCTCCTTCTCACAGCAGTCCTTAAGTGTGATGTTTCAGAAATGAAGGCAAGAGGTAGCTGCTTGTAACATTGAAGCTTCACCAGAATAGTCTCATTCGAAAAGTGGAAAGATTTTAGGTGCCCCCACACAAGGAAGTTTGCCCCTTCCTCACAGCTACTGACGTTAGCACCTCTCCCAACATTTGAAGTATTAGTCCCCTTTCCCCCCTGACATTTTAGCCTAGGTGCACCTCTGATGCCATGAGCCCAGCCCTTAATGAAGTGGCCCCCAGGGTGGCTACATTTAGGGGTGGTGCTGAACACACACTCACAAAAAACACTTTCACCCATGCATTCAACCACCAGTTACACAACTCCATACATGCATGTATACATAAAACCAAACACAGCATTGACACAAACATCAACATGCATGCATGCATTCATACATACATACACATATACATACTAATTTAATTTAAATACACATACCCACTTTTAATTTAAAATAAAAAACACTTACCTTACCTCCATGCACCCTTAAAAAGCATCCACACAGCCGACACGTAGACATGCTGCCTGACAAGAGAGAACTCCTCTCCCATCAGTCAGCGGGGTCACGCTGAGCAATGTGAACACACTGACTGACAATAGAGAACTCCTCTCCCATCAGGCAGCGTGGTCACGCTGAGCAACGTGAACACACTGACTGACAAGAGAGAACTCCTCTCCCATCAGTCAGCGTGGTCACGCTGAGCAACGTGAACACACTGATTGACAAGCGAGGAGTCCTCTCTAATCAAGATGAACACACTGACTGACAGGAGAACTCTCCTGTCAGTCAGCGTGGTCATGCTGAGCAACGTGAACACACTGACTGACAAGAGAGAACTCCTCTCCCATCAGTCAGTGTGGTCACACTGACAACATAACACACTGACTGACAAGAGAGAACTCCTCTCCTGTCAGTCAGCATGGTCATGCTGAGCAACGTGAACACTGACTGACGAGAGAGAACTCCTCTCCCATCAGTCAGCGTGGTCACACTGACAACATGAACACACTGACTGACAAGAGAAAACTCCTCTCCTGTCAGTCAGCGTGGTCACACTGACAACATGAACACACTGACTGACAAGAGAGAACTCCTCTCCCATCAGTCAGCGTGGTCACACTGACAACATGAACATACTGACTGACAAGAGAGAACTCCTCTCCTGTCAGTCAGCATGATCACGCTGACATGAACATACTGACTGACAGGAGAGGAGTCCTCTCCCATCAGTCAGTGTGGTCACACTGACAACATGAACACACTGACTGACAAGAGAGAACTCCTCTCCCATCAGTCAGCGTGGTCACACTAACAACATGAACACACTGACTGACAAGAGAGAATTCCTCTCCTGTCAGTCAGTGTGGTCACGCTGAGCAACCTGAACACACTGACTGACGAGAGAGAACTCCTCTCCCATCAGTCAGCGTGGTCACACTGACAACATGAACACACTGACTGACAAGAGAGAACTCCTCTCCTGTCAGTCAGTGTGGTCACGCTGAGCAACGTGAACACACTGACTGACAGGATAGGAGTCCTCTCTTGTCAGTCAGCGTGTCCACGTTTTCAGCTGAATGACGGGAGGCAGCAGAGCTCACTTCTGAGCCCTGCTGTCTCCCATTATTTTGCTGTTTGTTGCGGAGCCAAACGGCTTCACAAGAAACAGCAAAATCATTGCAGGGGCAGCACAGTCCCCCGTGTGAATAAAGGACACGGGAGACTGTGCTGCCTTCCACTTAGGAGAGGGGGCCGCGAGGCCCCCAGCAAGCGCGAGGCCCGGGGCAGTTTGCCCCCCCTGCACCCCCCTCGTGACGGCCCTGCAGGTAGCCACCCATACATCATGCACTCACTCATTCACACACATTACATTATATAAAAATACACAAATGCATGCACGCACAATATTTACACAAAATACAGTTTCTTACCTTTCAATCCGTTGGTCCAGGACAGGGAACGAGACCCCCAGCTCCATGCAGAAGCAACACTTGTTCCCGTCATGGAGCTGGAGGCCTCCATGTCATGGTGTGCAGGGGAGCCCTGTGACTTCAAAAATAAATAGTTTCTTTTTGAAGTCACTCTGCCTTCTGTGAGAAACCAAAGGGTGTCTCACTATCTTGACCATGGGGATCACTTGCTCAGGTGGCCAGGGGACGGCCATTGCCTTTGGATCCAGACCCTGGGTGTGGACAAGTGTCGGAGGATCACCTGGGTGAGGGGTCCTCTGGGAGTGAGGGTGAGACATTCGAGGGCAAGACACGGTGTCCCAGTCTTCACAACACACCCCTACCCAACACTTCCTCAACCTTTATAGGTTTTTGTAAGTATTGTCCCGTTGCCCCCTCCCCAATTCCAACAGGTACCCACATCAAAGGGGGGTATAGGAAAACAAACACAATACCCTATATATCACAAAAAGAAAATCATTACCCTTCTTCTGATGATATTTTTACCACCTCTGGAAACAACTACAACTCCCACAATTCCTACCTCCACTCTAGAAATCCCATTTACCAAACCACTGGGACTAAGAAGAGGCGAAAGGGAACTGTAAAGATTACCCATAGAAACCAATGCACCAGGGATTCCTATGGGCAGTCGCCATTTCGTCCCGGTAATGAGGCCAGGCAAGGTCAGGCCTCCCTTTTCAGTCATTCCCAGCAGAAACCTGTTAAGCCTCCAAGTCAGTATAAAAGGTGGAGCACACAAACACACTTAGAGTGAGCTGGGGATGTTGGATGGTGCACAGAGTCTGAGAGGAGAGAATTCGAGCTGGAGAGACCCTGGAAGGCTTGGAGAAAGAAAGACACCTAACTGCTGGGCTTGTGAGTACAGGGGAGGCTGCAGTGTGGAGAGGGAGTTCTAACTCCAGGGAGCCAAACCAGGGGCAGCTGGGGGTTACCTGGCAGTGCCCACACCAGAGGTCCGCCCCTGGGCAAAACAGGAAAGCCCAAGCCTTAGGGGGCAGGTGGCGAGACCCTGACCTCAATAGATTATCACCTTTACCTCCTGCAGCTCCCAAAACCCTGCAATGCTGTACAGGGGAGCTGATGAAGTTGGAGCGAAATAAGAAAAGTGTATTCTGGGACATGAATCCCAAAGACTATAAAACTTTGCAAATGGAAAGGAGCCCAAGCCCGACTGAGTGAGACCTGTGTGAGAAACTTTGAGGGCTCCAAGCCCGGCTGAGCGAGACCCCTGAGAGGACAGAGCGAAAAAAAGAACAGTGCCTCCAACATTACATTAAAAAGATACCAGCAGCCCTCCCGGGTGAACAGTAGAGTTGGGAAGGTGAAGCAGCAGCTGTGGTATCGTCCTTGGCTCCCAAATCAAGGATATGAACAAAGGAACCAAAACAGCCGGTGAGTTGAAGCGAGTAAGAGACAAATAATAGTGATACAGTATAACAGAGTGGTCCAGCATAGAAGCAGTGCCCAGTAGAAAGTCTCTGTTGAGGGAGTACTGATGTGAGCCTAAACAATGCGTAATGGTCAAGGTTAAACCCGGCAAAAGGAGACGTGGAAAGGTGCATGCTTGAAGAGAAAGATTTCTTTGAACTTTTGTGCTTAAGGTACCGAACTACCAAGAGCCGTCCTGCGGCGGTCTGTAGTAAAAGCCCTGCACATTCGAAAGTCTTCAACATCAGTAAACGGTCTGAGCCCGACTGAGGGAGACCGGAAGTGTGATAACTTATAGGAAGGGAACCCCTAACAAATGTGAATTTGGCTTGCGGAAGGGAACCCCTGCAAGTGCTGTGAATGCGAGGTCCAAGCCCGGCTGAGGGAGACTTATGTGAACTGTTAAAGCTTTGAGAGGTCAGAGCCCCATGGAGGGAGACCTATGTGAACTTGTTGTTGAACTGTGAACGTTTTGTTGAACTGTGAAAGAACTTTTGGAATGCTGGAAAAGTGACTTTAACGTGGAAGGCAAGGCGGGCCTCGATCAACGTTTTGAACTGCCTTTGTTTTGAGAACCTGAGCCAGAGTGTGTCATCTTGTCTATGGTGGCCGCCTTACTCTGTGCTGTCCAACGTTAGGGGGCTGGGGGAGCTGACTCAGCCTTCTTGATCTTTTATGTTATAACACTGATTTCCTTTACATACACATTTTTCCATGCACCCATTTATTGTAATAGCGAAAGGGCAGGCAATAGGTTTATTTAGTATAGGCCACTTTATTTTGACAGACATGACACTGTGTTATTTACTATTTGATAGTAGAGTGTGCTCCCATCTTTAGATATAGGGCCAGACAGGAGTTTTTCAAACCCTTGTGGTTCAATAAACACTGATGAACCTTGCATCTCTTGTGTCTGTCTTCACTTGTGATACCATGCCTTCCTTACACTACATAAAGACATTTTTCCACTACTATAACAGAAATAATTTCTTTATGAAGGCAGAAGGACTTAAAAAAGAAACTATTTCTTTTTTTAAGTCATAGGGCTCCCTTCACTCCATGACATGGAAGCCTCCAGCCTAGAAGCCTCCATGTCATGGGGTGGGGGAGCACGTATGACTTCAAAAATAAACTATTTCTTTTTTAAGTCTGAGAGCCTCCCCCCCACACTCCCCCACAAGGTCATAGGGCAGTGAGCCCCCCCCCCCCACCCGGTGCACTGCAGGGACTATGAAGGCATCTGCTATGCTACCAGTTGTAACACCTTCATTTTGGGGCTTTTGGGTTGTTGTCTTTCAGCGATGGAAGTGAGCTGGGTTTGGAGTATTACGAGGGCTGTGAAGAGCCGGGGTTCCTTCCTGTTGGGGTCCAAAAATTCCTCTAAAGACAGGGTCCCACCAGGGGTCCCTGAACTGACTTCCCCACACGCTAAAGTCAATGAAAGGTTAAGTGACAATGCTGCTTTTGCCTAGTAGATTGCGCTACCACACACTTTTTCGAATCAATCCCATTTTTCATTTCATACCTTTTAAATTAGATTCAAATATAATACAGAGATCACACTGTTTGATTTTTGCAACACATTATCATTAGAATAATAGAATTGCAATTGATTAATACATAAGAATAATGGATTTCCTTCCAAAGAACTAAGGGATTGGGGACTATATTGACCTATTCTGATTTCCTTTCATTTTTATCTATATTTATAAAAGTGAAAATGTGCGGGTTTGTTTGCGGCATGGTGAAGGGTTGTTCCTTATACAATTCCACACCGTTCACCAATCTGCACCAAATTGTGCATAGTTACCTGTTAGGACCCTCCAGACATCACTGGCTACATGATATTTGGACCGGATTTAAGATTTAAGCACCTTGACACATGAGATGGTTGCCTGAAATCGGCAAAACATCAGTGTGGGTGTAAAAGGACAGGTTCTCAACCCCGGAATGCACGGTTTCTCAGACATTTTCATCGCAATGCTTGGCAATTAACTGCATCTTGCCAGGGTGAGGCAACAGATGGGGTGAACAACGTAGGTCCCAGTATGCACCAGCACACCAACTCTCGCCTCCCTCCAACGTCTGCTCCGGGGTATGTCAGCCAGCCACACACACCCATTCTCAGTGCTGTTTACTTCAGAGTGCAAAGCACATCAAGCGATAAGTGAATCGGAGCAGCGACCGACAGGATCATTGATTTTTAACAATTTATGAGAGTTTGTCATATCTGTCCACAGAACCCATTCGCAGAACGTGTACTTTTTGCTAGTATTTCAATATTTCTATTTAAAGTTTCCGTAGATACTTGCAATACTTGCTCCCGTCTAGACACCTCTTAGGCACCACCCCAAAATATTGTTTTGGGACTTGTTAGGTTCCTCGTGTGACGAATCAACTTCCGGGGCACCAGTGGTCCAGGGATAAATATCGGTTTCTAAACCATCAATCAGACCCACACCTCTAGTACACCAGAAGGGATCCAAACAGATTGGAACACAAGTAAATTATAAACCTCCTTGTCCAATTTGGTAACATGGACAGAACGGCAGGCTTATCTCTGCAAGGCCGTGGATCGTTGATTAGTTGCAACACAGCGAGAATACAATTATTACCCAATGATAAAAGGGACTGTTCAGTCAAGGTTGTATAACAATATCTACTTTATTATTATTACAACAGATAGTTCTAGCACACTACAAAATACAACTCACCCTGTAAAGGAACACAGAGGACAGACAGTTTCATGAAGGAAAGGGATGCACTCTGGATACTGACAGAACGGTGGTCGATAAAGCAATCAGTCTTAACTGTTCACGGTTATTTGGTTTCAGCACCAAGGGAGCAAAGGGTCGTACATGTCACTAGGGGCCTTCTGTAAAGGACCAGGGGGACAGAAACACAATGTACCTGGTGCTTGAGATGATCTTGATGCTCAACAGCATTGAGTCAGTTCCAGGATGCTTTGCAGCTCCTGCGGCAGAGTTCAGGACGGGGGACAGCTGCGGGTATCAGGAGGCAGGAAGTTGGGCAAGCAAGACTGGACAGACGGCTGCAGGCTAGCCTACACAATGGTTAGGGGGTCAAGAATCATTGCCACTGTGCTGATTGGCAAATCTGGAATGCTGGTCGAGGCGTCTCGGACTACTTTGGTGACTGCAGCGTGACAACAGTTTTTGGTGCAGCCGATCACGGTTCTATGGCTCAACTGCCTCGAAAATGTCCTTAAAAGATGGATGCTGGTTGATGCTTGTTGTGGCACTCCTCCTAGCTTCTTCACAGGGCTTGTGTCGTCCATTAAGGCGGACGGCCCAAAGCTGAGGAGAGTGTTTGAAGTCAAAGTCCTTGTCCTTTGTTCAGAGACTCTCTGGCACTTCCGACTTAGGAAGCTTGCTGGCAGAACCTTGCAGGGCATGCTGTGTGCTGGCTGGTGAAGGCAAGTCCCTGAGCGCTCACACCAGAGAGAATACAACCCGATAGGGAAGAAAGGCCCAAGTCGATCTTGTAAGGATAACAAGTTTTAATCTCACATGCAGATGAGAGCAACAGCAAAGAGCTCTGCTGCTAAGAACGTTCTGCTGAAAAGTGTTACAAGCAGAATCTTATAAGGAAAAACATTGTCATATATGATGCAATACATATAGTAAAATCCTGCGCGGCTGGTTGATGTGCTTCTATACATGACCCGCCTGCTCCATAAGAGATGCCAGGCCATTGGTTCCAGCCCCATCTGTCCGTCTTCTGTCACATGGGTGCTGCGGTGATCATCTTCTTCTCATGTCGAAGGTCAAAGAACAAATTAATGATACTCCTACCTTACAACTACTTTATCACTCATACTGTGCACTTGGTAGGCCGTAAAATGGGCACAAAGGAGGTTTTGGGGCACTCTAACCTTCACACACACATTTAGCTCACTCCCTTCCGCACCATCCGGCTCCAAGGTCTCCACTTTTGTTTTGAACTATACTGTATCCCTCCGAGCACCTCACAATACAAATCACACGATTGTCGCTTCAACGGTATGCCCTGTCCGTCCTCTTTGAAAATGTCAAGACTTACATTGGGGTCGCCGGTCAAGGGGCACCTGCTGCCATGGAATTCAGGGGTCTTAAGTTTTAGTCAGTTATATGGGCTATACCTCGTGGTCACCTGGGATGGCTGGGTCATGCTTTGGCCAGTGTGAGATAACCTGCACACCAGGCGCCGGTCTGTAATCACGGCCTTGTAGGGCACATTCCTCTCAAACATCTTTGCAACACTGTTACTACAATGAATAGGCATTTTGGCAGTTGGGGGTGTGGACTTTCCTCATGGGAGCTCGGGCAAGGCTGGAGATTTCCCTTGTCTCGCAATTTGGGTCTAGTGCATGCAATGCTATATGTGGGGGTGGAGTGGGGCTGCCCCCTTCCCAACACTGGGTACCAGTTCTGGAGCTGCTGGATGGGTCCTCTGAGTCCTGTATCTCCCTCTGTTCCCTGGGAGATGTTTTGGGGAGGGATCTTACTTCCCTCTTGGAAATCCTGGCCTTTCTTAACTTGCGGAAGCTGTAAAGCAGACTGCACCTTCGGCCAGGGTCCAAATTAGTACTTTTTTTTACTTGTTTTGAAGTTGTTAGATGATCTACTAAGTGAGGAGCTCAGACCTCTGTTTAAAGCCAAATGGGCCCCAGTGAGTGGTGCAGGCTAAGCCTACCTTAATGAACCAAGCCCGGGTCCGTACCAACAATCTTTTGTTATGCGTGAGATTACCAGAGTGCTTTGCAACAGGAAAAGTAAGAGGTGACAACATGTACTCCTAAGCCCCACCCCTCTTCCTGTCTGGTGTAGATCAAAGTGTCTCTCTGGTTAACTGGGCCCTATGTGGCTCTTGATAGAAGTGCAGGTCTCCCTTGAAGTTTGTGGTGAGAACAGTCTTCTGTTGCCCTCAAATCACATACTTTGTCCCTCTGAAAGGGTTCTGCTCTGTAGGGGTTGCCTACGGTAAATAGTGGACCCAGACATGCCATTCACTGTCCTTCATACAGAGGGGTGGGAACTAGCTTCAAGTTTACACATTGCATATCCAAGAGGTGTGAGTCCTGCCTTCCTCTTGTCCATTCTGGGATCAAGCCTGACGCAGACCTGTTCCAATTAACTACTATTAGTATGCGCTGCCGCCAGCAGTTTAGACAATAGGAATGCAGATCCATGTAGCCTTTGATATTTTAGGCTGCCCATGGGTTGAGGAAGGTGTCACCTTCCCCCTACTTGAGGTGCTTTGATGTACCCGTGACTGTCACACTCCAGCTGAACATGACAGGGGAGGACAGCGCCTGTAGGCTGTGTCCTCCCGGAGTACACGTGACTATGCTTTTGTCGTGCGGTGAGCAGGGAAAATGTGTGCGGAATGGCCTCACACATTTTCAGAGGTTGATCTCCCATCATTCATTTTCATTTCCAAAAAATCAAAAAAGCCCGAATGAGCGCACACTCCCTTTGCAGATGGCCTAATCCCTTACACATCGCCTTTTGATTTCTTATCCAACTCGAAGCATCTAATGTGACCACTGTTTTACTTTTGCAACATGATGCGTCCTAATAAATAGATTATTTAAAAAAAATAATAATAATAGCTTGCTGCAGCTCCAAAAACACTATTTCATTTCTCCCAAATGGTGCCCATTGATCGGTACTTATGGAAGTCATGGGGATACCATGCAACTCTCCGTGATCACACACGTCAATCAATGGCTGTCCCCAGAAACGTCAATCCCCAGCTGTCCCCAGAAAGTCAAAGGACCCTTGCACATGCACTTTTGTATGCCTGAATCATGAGACGAAACAAAGTGCACCCGTCTTCTAAGCACTTCATTAATCTGACTGCCATTTGGAAGTTGTGGTGCTCATAATGGATCGACTCGCTCTCAGATTAAAGAGCTGGATTGAGCCAGTTGTCAATTGTAGTCATCTGCTAGAGGTGTCATGCGGAATCACATATCATAGATATCATAGGCAGGGCTGGAAATGGTTAACATTTACTGGGGGAACTCCCTCTGGCCGTCCGCGGGTGGGTAGATGGTAGCAGGTGTGAGGGGCGTGGATTGTGAGTGCTATGGGTGGGACTGAAGGTGTCCAATAATGTGGGTGCCCTGAATATCGGAGGCTGGCTGCTTTGATTAAAAACAAAGTGCCTTTTGGGAACGTAGGGATAACCACCAATGTATCAAACATGTCTGTAATATTAATTCAAACTTGCATTTCTTCTTTCTGAGCATGCAACGCACACCTTGTATAGTGCCCATTTCATCTGTCAGAATACTCACCATCACAGTGAAATGCGTGCAACGCACAAGACAACAACTTTGGACTGTTTAATTATTTGAGTCTGATGGACATGCAGCTTGTAAAGCCGTTTCAATGCATGCAGTGAGCGGCAATATGTGAGTTCAAACGCAGTGTTCAGATGAAGTGAATCTGCAAAAGCACAGAGTTCAGGAGGCTCGTGGCAGTCAAGAGCGGGGAGTTTCCTCATCTTTGTGGGCGTTGGGCCCTGGGTCTCCTGGTCTTCTGGAGGGAGCAAGTGGCGAAGAAGTGCAGGGCGGCCAGGAGCTTCACATGTGCCCTGATGACAAGTGACTGTGCGGCGGTGGGGTGCAAAGCACCCTCCCACTCCTGCAACATGTCCATGATGATGTGCGGAGGTAAGTGATACCTTTAGTAGACCACTGTATCGGACATGCCGAAGAGGGTGGCCCTGGTGTGGGAAACCCGCTCCCTCCGTTTCCTCCTCCTCGGCTGGGGTGTGGCAGTGGCTGCAACAGCAGTATTGTGCCATTGCTGCGTATAGATTACTATCACCAAATCACAGGGATGCCCTGGGATGGGGGCATGGAGTGCCGCTGTGTGCCATTATATCAGGACATGTGGCATCATGCCGTCTGTGCTGGTGTGCATCATCGCTGGTGGTTGATTTGTCCTTGTTTGCGTGGGATGTTCTGTAGCTGTGTGTGTGGGTTTCCGGTGTGTCTTGTTTGCTAGCGTTGTGCGCGTGTTTTGCATGGAGGAGTTGTTTGTTTTTAAGATGGTTGTATTAGTTGCACATATGATGTGGCAGTATGTGTGTTTGATGTGTTCTGTGGTGTGTTACAGGGCGTCCGTTGGGTTTTGTGTGTCCTGTCTCCTCTCTGGTGGCTTGGTGGTGATTGTGGGTGTTGTTGTGTATTTTCTGGTAGTTGTTTTGCATTGATATTAATTGTTCTGTGTTTTTGGTGATATTTACTAGCGTGGCTTCCGCCTTTGATGGAAGTTCCGCTCTGACATACTCCCTTTTTCTTGACTTCCGCCTTTCTGTTGTTTAGTTGCAAGTCCTTTTAGTAAATAGTTGTAAGCTACCTCCACGTAGGTTGGGACTCATGTTGGCCATAAGTTGCTCTCACGACTCGGATCCTCCTTAGTAAATCAGGCTCCTACAACTCTAAATGACAAACAGGGAGTAATAAACATTTCTCAGCCAGTGTTCATTTTACTTGTTACTAACCCATAATAGTAGAAACATGTCTGTGATTGAGGAGCATCTTTGAGAAATGTATACACCCAATTACCAGCAGCTGCCCCCAAAGCATCTCTTAGCTATTGATGATTGCCAAAAGCAACAATGGTAAAACCACTTGTGTATAGGCGTGTTGTAAATGCCATATCATATCACCTCCATGGCCAATCCCTTATTGCCTCCTATTCCCCTCCTCGTTCTTTGTCCCTCCCCCGCCCCAGGGCTAAAGCACCTCCAGATCGTAGGCCACTGCTAGTTGGTGCTCCTGTTGTGTTGTTCAGAGCTGCTGGTGTGAGTGCCCAGTCAGGGCTGCAGGTTACACAATCCCCGGAATGATAAAACAGACTGAATATGAAGCGGGAAACAATGAGAGGAATTATTAACTCATTTTACACTGAAAGCAATGTAACCATTAACACACATCTCTTTAAGTGAAGAATTACAATATTGAAATGTGTTATTTCATCATTTTTTTCAAAAATTGAAATTCTGTCCAAATATATGTACCTGTTTTTAAAAAATACGAGTCTTTGGTGTCTTACTCATTTAGTCATTTAGTAACAAAGGTGAATCCCTCGATTCCCCATCCCCAGCTCAATGCCGCACCCCCCTTTACAGGTACCTATGTGAGTATGCAGAGGTATCGTTTTAAAACGGGGTTGACCCCTCTGTAAGCGTCCTGAACCTTCTTCACCCCCCTCGCCTGCTCGAAACCATACCGCATCTCATCTGTCTGTTTTTATTTATTCTGTGTTTTAATTAAATATGACGTCATATTATGTTTGCTTTCTTTATCTTTAGCTTAATGTTCACAGTAAACACTGTTTAGTTAATTGTTGTGCTCTTTTTGTGGTTACTTGAGCTTTGTATCTTCAGTGGGTGTTCCTGCAGGCGGGGCGGCGGCTCTAGGATTTGTGGTGCAATGGGCGGCAAAAGATATGTAGGGATGGGGGGCTTATTTGCATATTCCATGACATCACAGAAGGAGTTGGTAATACTCAATGTGTTATTGTAAAGTTTCATTTAAAAAAAAGTAGCCAGGAACAAGCCAGGAGACACACAAATGATGATGTCCAGTTGATTCATTGTCATGGCTATGGATGACATACCTGGCAAAATATCAGGAGTAAGGCTTTTCTGGAGCAGCAGACCACGTGAGCTGAATAAGTTCTAGAGGCTTCTAATTTTAGCAGACAAGGCAAGGTGAGGAAATGATTTGCCCAGGAGCACACACGTTGGTGATCTGGAAATGCCATAGTTGAGACCAGTCTGGAACTCAGGCACTTGCACACACACACATCTACCTGCTAGACATATTGTTTGCTACAGGACCTTTTGCAACTTTGGTTTGAAAATTCCATGACTTTGGAATGCAGTGCAAAAAAAAAGTGATGGTGTTCTGCCGACTGCAGTATAAAGTGTTGTCTTTATAGTAGTTTCTCCATTGCTTTTCTCGAACACCGGTAAAATGGCTCAGTGGATAAACATGTGTTGCTGTGATCTGTGTTTGACCTGCAGGTTCAAATCCCGGCAAGGCTTACTCAGCCTTTCATCATTCCTAGGCCGATAAAGAAAGGAGTACCAATTTCGAATGGGTAATGCATTTAAATATGTCCTATGTAAAGTGTTTTTGATTAAAGCGCTATATAAAAAATGAATTATTATTATTTTATTTTTGTGCTTTATATATTTGACCTTTTGTCCAAAGTAGCAAGGGAGCACATCTTAAAGTGGAATCTGCAAATGTAATTCAATTGGCCCTTCTTAATACCAGAAAGTGCACAGGACAAATGAGTATTGGCCTTTCAAAAAATGTATCATCACCACCCGAAAAATAACCCAAGAGAGAAGATTTTCCTATAACGTTGACAGCAAAGAATAAAAGGTACACAACTTTTAAACCCATCCATACATATTGAAATATTCCCTGCAAAGCAAAATCCCACACATAAGTCATGCTTTCATGACACGTTCATATAATATTTAAGGTATCTGCCCTGGGAATGTGACAACCTGTGATCAAATGTCAGTGACTGAACACACAAGCAAACACATCTTTTGTATAATAGGTGCTCTTTTGTATAATAGGTGCAGGGAAAAAAAACTCTCCTGTCTTTGGGCAGCAATCTCTCATCCTGCATTCATAGCTAATGATCGTGACTGATATACCCTTGCCTCCTTTTCCCTCCTCATCCCCATGTTTGGCTTTCAACACTACTACATTTTATAAAGGTGAATTGAAAAGTACACACATCAAGTACTCAGACAAATATGTAACTATTAAAAGAAATATATTAAGCAAACAGAGTATAATTGTAGAGTTAGTTTCCCCATCTTGAATGGAAGACTACTAATACCAGAATGCAATTCAGCAGAAGGCTAAAGAATGCCTGTGGGTTTTGTACAGTATTATTATTAAGTATTTTTTATTCTGCGCTGCACGCCCACAGACCACAGTGCGCACGTACTTTCAAGTCTTGTAGTCAGAACAAAAATGTGTGAAAAAGTAACCTGGCTGCTCTTCATGTTTGACAAAGGCCTGCTTCATAAAGGATGAAAGTTAAATGTGACTTTCAACACAAAAATAGGATTTTTGTTGTGTCAAATAAGAACACATGCATATTAGGGAGGTATTAAAAAAACAACTGTGGGCATATTTTAATTACGGATGAAGGCATTGATTTAGGTGGCTAACTGGTGTGATGTGTTTATTTTTGAGAATAAAAAGGCACCTTTCTCAGTTCTTTTAACCAAAACGTTAAGAACATGTTGTCCAAAACTATGGCTACTTAAATGAAGCATCACTTATGAATAGCTTCCACTTTAAATTTTCGGCAAAACAAAGAGAGCAATACGTTTAATTCAGTGCTCCTTTGTTCTGTGTGTGCCTCAGTGGTTGCTCAGTGTGTGCTTCTGCAGGTGTTGCCCTGGTGTTAATTGCTCCTGTCTTTTGTGTGTGGCTTAGTGGCTGCTGGGTGTGTGCTTCTGCGTGTGCTCCCCCTGGTGTTCAGTCAGCGCCCCTGTCTGTTCAGTGGCTGCTGTGTGTTCCCAGTGAGTTAAATCAGTGCTCCTTTCTTCTGTGTGTGGCTAGTGGCTGCCCAGTGTGTGGTTCAGCGCGTGTTCCCCGAGTGCTAAGACATTGCTCCTGTGTGTGGTTAGTGACTGCCTGGTGTGTGCTTCTGCGTGTGTTCCCCCTGGTGTTCAGTGAGCGCACCTGTCTGTTCAGTGGCTGCTGTGTGTTCCCAGTGAGTGGAATCAGTGCTCCTTTCTTCTGTGTGGGGCTCAGTGGCGGCCCGGTGTGTGGTTCTGCGTGTGTTCCCCGAGTGCTAAGACATTGCTCATCTGTGTGGCTTAGTGGCTGCTGGGTGTGTGCTTCTGCGTGTGTTCCCCCTGGTGTTCAGTGGTCGGTGTGGGTTCCTGGGGAGTTAAGTCAGTGCTCCTTTCTTCTGTGTGTGGCTCAGTGGCTGCCTGGTGTGTGGTTCGGTGTGTGGTTCGTCGTGTGTTCCCTGAGTGCTAAGACATTGCTCCTGTCTTCTGTGTGTGGCTTAATGGCTGCTGGGTGTGTGCTTCTGCGTGTGTTCCCCCTGGTGTTCAGTGAGAGCGGCCCTATCTTCTGTCTGTAACTCAGTGGCTGCTCTCTGGGTGTTCCCGGCGAGTTAAGTCAGGGCACCTTTCTTCTGTGTGTAGCTTAGTGGCTGCTTGGTGTGCTTTTGTGGGCGTTCCTGGGAAGTATATTCAGTGCTCCTTTCTTCTGCGTGTGGCTTAGTGGCTGCCCGGTGTGTGGTTCTGCGTGTGTTGCCCGAGTGCTAAGACATTGCTCCTGTCTTCTGTGTGTGCCTCAGTGGTTGCTCAGTGTGTGCTTCTGCAGGTGTTGCCCTGGTGTTAATTGCTCCTGTCTTTTGTGTGTGGCTTAGTGGCTGCTGGGTGTGTGCTTCTGCGTGTGCTCCCCCTGGTGTTCAGTCAGCGCCCCTGTCTGTTCAGTGGCTGCTGTGTGTTCCCAGTGAGTTAAATCAGTGCTCCTTTCTTCTGTGTGTGGCTAGTGGCTGCCCAGTGTGTGGTTCAGCGCGTGTTCCCCGAGTGCTAAGACATTGCTCCTGTGTGTGGCTTAGTGACTGCCTGGTGTGTGCTTCTGCGTGTGTTCCCCCTGGTGTTCAGTGAGCGCCCCTGTCTGTTCAGTGGCTGCTGTGTGTTCCCAGTGAGTGGAATCAGTGCTCCTTTCTTCTGTGTGTGGCTCAGTGGCTGCCCGGTGTGTGGTTCTGCGTGTGTTCCCCGAGTGCTAAGACATTGCTCATCTGTGTGGCTTAGTGGCTGCTGGGTGTGTGCTTCTGCGTGTGTTCCCCCTGGTGTTCAGTGGTCGGTGTGGGATCCTGGGGAGTTAAGTCAGTGCTCCTTTCTTCTGTGTGTGGCTCAGTGGCTGCCTGGTGTGTGGTTCGGTGTGTGGTTCGTCGTGTGTTCCCTGAGTGCTAAGACATTGCTCCTGTCTTCTGTGTGTGGCTTAATGGCTGCTGGGTGTGTGCTTCTGCGTGTGTTCCCCCTGGTGTTCAGTGAGAGCGGCCCTATCTTCTGTCTGTAACTCAGTGGCTGCTGTCTGGGTGTTCCCGGCGAGTTAAGTCAGGGCAAGTTTCTTCTGTGTGTGGCTTAGTGGCTGGTTGGTGTGCTTTTGTGGGCGTTCCTGGGAAGTATATTCAGTGCTCCTTTCTTCTGCGTGTGGCTTAGTGGCTGCCCGGTGTGTGGTTCTGCGTGTGTTGCCCGAGTGCTAAGACATTGCTCCTGTCTTCTGTGAGTGGCTTAGTGGCTGCTGGGTGTGTGCTTCTGCGTGTGTTCCCCCTGGTGTTCAGTGAGTGCCCCTGTCTATTCAGTGGCTGCTGTGTGTTCCGGGGGAGTTAAATCAGTGCTCCTTTCTTCTGTGTGTGGCTATTGGCTGCCCGGTGTGTGGTTCTACGTGTGTTCCCCGAGTGCTAAGACATTGCTCCTGTGTGTGGCTTAGTGGCTGCTGGGTGTGTGCTTCTGCGTGTGTTCCCCCTGGTGTTCAGTGTGCGGCCCTGTCTTCTGTTTGTGACTCAGTGGCTGCTTCACTTGTGCTTTTGTGGGTGTTCCTGCGGCCGTGTAAATCCATAAGGCGGCTGATCTCTTCACCCTGAGTGTCTTCTCTCATCAGCAGCAGTTTACAGTAAGTGGATTAAGGCCTGAACTCCTTCCATCTCAGGGCACTGCTGCCATCTCAGAGTGTGCAGAAAGAGCAGCTCCTCGGGTGCCACCACTTGTACCCGCCATGCCACGAAGCCAGGGGCGTGAGGCACCAGCCAAGGATCCTCGTAAAGGGGACAAGAAGAAGGAGGAAGACCAGGGGGGGAGCCCCCAGAAGAAAGCCGACAAGAAGGCCGAAGAAGAGGAGAGCCCCCACAAGAAAGGCGAAAAGGGCGGGAAGAAGGCAGACGAGGAGGCTGCCAAAGAAAAGGCGGCCAAAGAGGGCGGGAAGGAGAAGCGCAAGGGCTCCAAGGGAGAGGATACCAAGGAGGCTGCGGCCGAGGAGGAGGATGGCAAAGGGCGGAAGACCTCCCAGGGCCAGGTGCATAACAGCGCTGGGCACCACCATCACCACCACCACGGACACCACCACGGTCGGAGCCACGGGAGGGGGAAGAGGCACAGCGATGCCCAGTCCATCACCACCAAGATGTACTCGCCCTTTCTAAATGCCCTGTTCAGTAAGGTAAGGGGTGGAACCAGACTCGAAACTGGACCATGGCATGGGATGGAGCCATGCCTGATTGCAAATCTGGCACAGCTGGGGGTTAGCGGTGTGGCTGACCTCACAGCTGGGACATTGCCAGCATGTAGAGATGTGTCTCCATGAAACTGGGCACAGTAAATGGAGCAGACAGGGTGGGAAAGTAGGGCTTTAGAGCAGCGAGGGCTTTAGAGCAGCAAACTCGGCGGTGCTGTACTTTTATGGCAGTAATTCTGCTAGTATCACTTTTTTTGGTGATAAAGGAATTACACCCAATGTTATCCCTCTCCCGAATTCTGAGATTGGAGGGGAAGTGGAAGATGTACCTCTCTGGAATTCTCCACTTCACCTCCAAAATCATCAGATTTACCATGGTGGATTTACCATTCATGGTGTATCTGCAAAGATCCCAATGGAGTCCTTTGGACGCCTGAAATGGGGATTAATTAACATTGTTACCCCCACTTGTAATCCAGGAGGTAATCCAGCCCACGAATGATGGGAAGGGCAAAGATGACAGAATTGCTGCCAACCTTGTAATGAGGCCCATGGGGTGTGCATGGGTTCAACATGGGGACACACGCATTATTACTGGAGGGAACATAAAGGCTCATGGACTATGAGTGCAGGAGGTGTGAAGATTCATGGATTGTGTGTGAAGGGAGCATGGGAACTCATGGATTATGAGTAGAGGGAGCTACCGCAGGGACTCATGGATTGTGAGTGGATGGATAATGGGGACCCTTGGACTATGAGGGGAGGGATCCTTTCCATTTATGGACTGTGAGGGGAGGGGCTTCGGGGACTTATGAACTATGAGTGTTGGGAGGATGGGGAGTCTTCGACAATGAGTGGAAGAAGCATATGAACTCCTGAACTGGAGAAGGTCTTGGACTATGAGTGAAAGGAGCGAGCATGGGGACTCATAGACCACAAGCAGAGGGAGCATGTGAACTCATGGTCTATATGGTTTGGGAGCTTGGGATTAATGGACAATGAGTGGAAAAAACATGCAACCTCATGAACTGGGGGAGTCACTGAATATTGGGCAGAACTAGTGAGCATGGGGACTCATGTACTCCAAGTAAAGGCAGCATGGGGACTGATCGACTGTGCGTGGAGGAAGTTTTGGGTGCCTCATATTTAGAAGCCGAGTGAGCATGGGGGCTTGTGGATTATGAGTGGTGGCTCAAAAGGGACCAGGGCCAGCCCTAGGCAAGGGCACTCTGTGAAGTCGACCAGGGCTCTGCACTCATGGGGGCCCCGTAGGCACCCACTGTCAGATCTATACCAAGTCATACAGATTGTATTCTGGGGGACTGCACTGCTTCAAGGCATGAGGCTCTCTTTTCTCTAACTGCCCCAGTGAGGTTGTGCTGTCATTTTAAAACCCCCTGTGACACTCTGGAAACAAAAATCAACCCCACCTTCCCAGCAGCCCAGCAATCACTGAACCCCAGCTCCCTCTGGGGACTCACAATTACTTTACTTCTTATCACTCTATTTGTTTTGTCAGAGTGTTTAAAGTGAAAGCTATTTATAAGACATGGTTCGTTAATGCAACCATTGTTATGGACACCATGTTCGGTGAAGTTTCAGTGATTTCTATTCTGAAAGCACACACAAAGCACCATTTAGCTGTCCACATCTTTGCCTTCTGCCATGACATTTCTAATGTGTCGCACATATATCTGTATAGGAACGTTGTCACGTGTCCTTATTTAAGGCACCAAAACATTGTCATCTGTTCCTACTTGATGCACCAATAAGCATTTATTGTTTTGTAAAATGTTAGAGTTTCCTCAAGTCATATATGAAACACGCCCTTGTCAAACAATGAAAAACAACCAAGTTACCCTTTTGTACATTATGTTTTGTTGTGAGTCTTGAAGTCTTGTAAATACACGTATAAAAGCCAGAGGCAATCATTTAGCTTCACATGAACTGCATTCTGGTATTTGTAGTATTCCATTCACGATGGGGTAAAATAATGCTACAATTGTACTATCTTCACTTAAAATATTTCTATAAGGATTTATATTTTATTATGTGTGTGCATTTCAAGTCACCTTTTTAAAACAGAGTATCATTAAAAGCCAAACGTGGGGCTGAGGAAGGATAAGGAGGAGAGGGTAAGTGAGTCATGTTGATTTGCCAGGGACGTGGGAAGAGAGGCTGCTGTCCTGGAAACTGGAGAGGTTGTTTTCCTTGTGTGAAGGCATCGTGGAGTACAACACAGACAGCAGACTTCAAGTTTAAACAACAGGTATTTATTTAACTGAAATGTCAGGAGGATTGAAGAACTAACTTGCCCAATGCTAATGTGGGATTTTCCCACCTGAATCAAACTAAGAAAAGTCTGTGTCAAATAGTTCAACTTAAAAGTCTGTCCATGTCCAAAACCTATCTTTGCCCTCACAACTATAATAAACCAATATGTAGAGATGACAAACTCAAAGGAAACAGTGTTCAACTCAACGTTCTGAGCTTTTTCCAGCTAACAGCTTTCGTTCAGCTCCCCTTCCCCAAGCATAAGAAAGTTACATGAAAGAAAAGTCTCAAAGGTTACCGTCTCCAGTTCAAGCCAACATAGCTGATGACCAATCCTTGGGGTTCCCTTCCCAAAGTTTTAAGTTGCACAATCCAAAAGAAAAAGAGTCTCAGGACTGTTCCAAAGACAACAAGTACAGTTTCTGATGTTTTGGGATTTCCTTCCCCAAAACTTCACTCGTCTAAGTATTTTTAAAAGAGTTGCAGTGGTTTTGTTGAGCTTGTTTCGTGGTGTCCTTAGCTTTCACCATTCAGGGTCGTCTGGGCGGAGTTGCCAGACCACACTGTCCACCCATCACAGGTCATGCAACCATGATCCCTGGACTCTCGTTGAGGTTGTTTTGGGATGTGCTTAACTTTCACCATTCAGGGTCCTCTGGTCTAGGCGCTGTTGCCAGACCACATGGTCCACCCACCACAGGTCGTGCAACAAGGTTCACTAGACTACTCAGCCCCACACACAAGTTCCTTGGCACTAGTTCCTGTGCGTCAAGTTATTTTCACTGGACCCTTTCTGTACTGGCCCCCTGGCTTTAGGATGCAATCTTTAATTCCTATTCCTTTGGCATCCCCTTGGTTGCCTCGTGGCCCTGCCACCATGTATCGCACACCCTTCACCAAGGTGTTGCCTAGACACACTGCATTCACTCAATAATGTTCATTGTTCATGTTTTCTTTATCCTTTAATGTGGCCAACTGTAAGGTTAGCTATAACTTGTGCAACATATGTTTATTATGATTTGGGTTTCAGTTCAGAGTTCAAAGCATACCTATGTTGCTTAATTAAATTCAAGTTTTACTGCACACTCAATGCTATTTAATGTGCTCAGTTACTTCAACAGGAGGTTTCCCTATAATGCCGTGTTCAATAGATATTGGTTTTATTTCAGTGTAAAAGTTTCATATAGGTTGGTATTCTGTGTACTTGGGTTTCCATGCAATGTTAAGTTTTCATATAGTCCGGGATTCAGTATACCTTGGTTTCTTGCAATGTTAAGTTTTCATACAGTTCGGCATTCAGTATACCTTGGTTTCTTGCAATGTTAAGTTTTCACATTGTTCGGTATTCAGTACACCTTGGTTTATTCCAATGTTAAAGTTTTCATATAGTTTGGTATTCAGTATATGGACTGGCACTTGCCTGCTATCCGTTTTGGAGCTCCCCGGTGTCTGCGTGTCCCTCTGACACTCACCAGCAGTCTGCTCCTCTTACCTGCGGTTCGAACACTGCCAATGTGAACTCTGCTCACCCTTCGGGTTTGTCGTGGACACATACAACGTCCTCTGTGGTCTGGGTCCGCCGACGGCCTGGTTTGGTGTCCAGTCCCCCCACGGCTGCTCCAATGAAGAGCGGGACTCCTTCTGGCCTCTGCCAGGCCAGCCTTCCTGCTTCTTCTTCACGGTTCTCCTTGCAGGCTCTCTAGCAGGTTCTCTTGCGGGTTTCTTTGCGGGATCTCTCCTCTCCCTCTCTCCCTTGACTCTCATTTATATACTTTCAGCCTTCTAACAGGCGGCAGGTTTGCCTGGTCAATTGGATCTGCCTGCGCATAGTTAGGCAGACATGCCTGACCTTCCCAGCATTCGGAATACAGCTTCCTTATCCAAGTACCTAAGTAGTAAAGAGGGGTTATCTTCATCACTCTTAGTTGCCTCCTCTTTGTCCCAGTACTGTCAGGCATTGTATGTGGAATAAGGTGTGGAAATGGCTTGTAAAAGCTTATGAAAGTTGGGGGAGGGTTAGGTTGGCTGTCACTAGGAAAAGGGTAATACCATGTCTCGCCCAAGGGCATCCCACTCCCAATCCTCAAGGACCTTCCACCCAGGTGATCCTCCCTTGCTTCTCCACCCCCAGGATCAAGATCCAAAAGCAACGTCCTTTCCCTGGCCACCTGTATAGAGGATCCAAGGGGAGCATGAGTGAGAATACCCTCAGGCTTCTCACACCTGGTCCTGGCTTTGTGCTAATTCTATTTACATTGGAAAACCTCTGAAATTGCTTTCTCTCGCTGCCTCAAGACCGGCTCAGTAAATGGGATCTGCTTTGATCGCTCTGTCAGGCAATCCTGTAGTAGAGGCACTTTACCCTGTCTGCCCCAGGCGCAAACCCAGCCCTGACATCCTTAGAAACCCACTGTCACAGCAGAGGGAAAGTATGGAGCTAAACGTATGTTTACAAAACAATACAAGTATTGCTTTGGGATTAATTTATTTTTATAGTCAAAATATTCCTCATCTGTGGCTTCTAGATTAAAAGAATATTACTATTTTGGACAATACGCCAAATATATACACCATAAAAATAACAACACTCAAGAAACAGCTGCAAAAACAAAACTTTACTGCAGTTAGGAAAACACAAAGACAATTTGTTTGCATCTCATTCCAGTCAAATAAAGTTTTCAAACCAAAGTTGCAGAAGCACCTGCATCAAACAATATTCCTCCCAACTACGGTCTGAAAGATATATGCTCAAGGCCTGAGTTGCAGACTGGTCTCAAATCCCAGCTTCCCCACTTATCCAAAGACTGTGCTTCTGCACAAATAATTATTATCTGTGATTTCTTTTGCCAAAATTAGAAGTCGCCAGAACTGATTCAACTCACACCTTCCGCTTCTCCGAAAAAAGCACCACTCATGATATTGCCACATATGAAATAATAACAGGTTCCATGTAATAAAGTTGCTGTGAAAATGGCCGTTTTAAAATAAATGGCAACGTACCGGCACCCTTTCCGGACCGCCAAACTATAAGTATGCCAGTAGGGGCACTGAACTAATGGCAGGCCTGACCTGCCTGGAGTTCAGGCCCCTACCAGCAAGTTTTTCACTGAAGCACCGGCACTGTTAAGAACAGTGCCGGTGCTTCAGGTTTCCGGAATGTGAAATAACCATACCACCATCACCTGTGATATCCCGGTAGCACCGGGATGTCCGGCGACGGTAACAGTGTTACAGGGTTGCTGGTAACCTGCTGCCTACCGGCGTGTTTTACCGTCAACCTCGTAATGAGGCCCATTGGGGGAGCTGTAGACTATGTGTGGATAGCATCTGAAAGATAATGAGTGGAGGAAGCATTGAACTCATGAACTATGGTGGAGGGGGCA
Source organism: Ambystoma mexicanum (assembly GCF_040938575.1). Lineage (NCBI taxonomy): Eukaryota > Metazoa > Chordata > Amphibia > Caudata > Ambystomatidae > Ambystoma > Ambystoma mexicanum. Next base: position 593,820,733 of record NC_090936.1, read on the forward strand.
TGGAGAATTGTGGGCTATGAGAGAAGGGAAGATGAACACTCATGGACTATGAAGGGATGGAGCATGGGGACACATGGACTTTGAATGGTGGGATCATGGCAACTCATTGACATGGTGAATCATTGACTATCAGCAGAGGGTTTTATGACGTATTTAACTGTTAGAAGATATTATGGAAGGTGTCGCCCTAGGTTAGTAATCAGTAACGTCTCATCTTTCTCTTATTTAATACCTTTTTATGCGTTTGCCAATATCTTTTGTATTTGTGATCAGTTTCTTTAGGTCTGAGATAAAGAGAGGCCTTGTTGTGCTTTTAGGTCTGGTTGAAGAGAGATCTGACTCTCAGCCAAAGTAAATTCACTGTAAAACTGAAAAAAAAATTTAAAAAGCAGCAGATAATACAAAAGTGCCATTAAATTAAATAACATCTATTATTTAAAGTGTGATAAAATGGGCAAAATTGTGGTAACAAGCACTACATAAAAACAAGCTTTTGCCATGATTTCTTTAATGTAATGGGACTACCTGGGCATATGATGGCAATACTTGGCATGTGGTAAACAAACTTGAGCCAAGACAACACCTGCTATATTGATTGATTGATTGTTAAATTATTATGCGCTTATATACAAGTGTTTTAAAGCGCAACCATGGATGGCAGGGGAAGACATAGGGAAGGCAAGACAAACGATCTTATTAGGTATTGTACATTAAAATTATGCAGGTGAACAGAAAAGGAAATGTGTGCGTGGGCAATAGGGACAGGTACGCCGAGTCCCGTCAGGGCATGGGTTAAGTGCAGAGAGATACCACTTGATGGGTCATAACCAAAGTGAGTAGTGCTGCGGCAAGTGCAAGGCACAGGGGCAAGTGCAGGAGACTGGTGAGAAAACTTGGGACCTGTGAGACTCTGAAGAGAAGAGAGAGCGAGAGAGCAGAAAGAGGTAGTTAGCAGGGGAGGGGGAGAGAGAAGGAGGAGGTGAAAAGGAAAGTCTTGAGGAGTATCCGGAATTTAAGGAGATCAAGTTCAAGATGCAGAGAGGCAGGAAGGCTGGTCCAGAAGGAGGTACCTGCAGAGGATAAAGTCCCCCCCCCCCTCACAAGTCTCTGCTTGGAGAAGCGGCTCGGAGGAAAACAAGCGGAGGGCTCAGGAAGGCGAGTACTTAGGAAGAGATTGTTGCAGATAGAGTGGGCCCAGGCCCCAGAAAGCCTTGCAGACAATATAAAGGGTCTTGAACTTAATCCTTGCAGCCATGGGGAGCTAGTGAAGGAATTTCAGCGCCGGAGAGATGCGATCCCTGGGCTTGAGGCCAAGGATAAGTCTTGCGGTTCTGTTCTGGATGAGTTGAAGAGGACGGAGGGTAGAAGAGGGCAAGTTGAGAAAGAGGCTGTTGCAGTAGTCAAGCTTAGAGAGGACCAGGGCTCTGGAGATGGTGAGACTCTGGGGAAGGTGAGAAAAGGTAGAATTCCTTTGAGAAAGTCTTATGAGAAGAGTTCTTAGGCATACAATAGCTTGTAATGGTACAAGTAGGCTATACAATTGCTACCCATGCTATGTGATGGTAGTACGTTGGCACATAATGGAAATATCTGGCATACGACGAGAGCACCCTCAAAACTGATGGCTATCTTTGGCATATAGTGGTAGTACCTGAACAAATTATGAGACCTGACATATGATGGGGGAATGTGGCCAAATTATGGTAATCCCGTACATGTTATGAGATACACAGGGTACATAATGGAGATACCTGGGATGTTGTGGGAGTGCAGTACCAGGACATATGAAGGCAAAACCTACTAACTGAGGCATGCACCTGGACCTATAATGGCAATAACTGTGATTTAGTAGTAGACCTGAACACATGATGGCAAATCCTGCAATGATGGGAGTATCTGTTACATGCATGCCATTTTCCATTATGAGGAATCACTCCTTACTCTTTATCCCTTCCTCTGGATTCTGCCAAGCGTGTCTACCATATCAACCATATTGCTTCTCTCTATCCTCACCCCCATATACTATCTAGGACACTTCAATACATGTGTGAAGCCCCATTCGCTCCCTCTTTTTTGTCCTCTTTCTAATGACTTTGCCTCATACTTCTCCTGCAAGACTTCCATAATATGAGACACCCTAATTGTCTTGATTCTTCCCCCTTCTCCTTCCCTGCTTCAATCTTCCATTGCCCCCCTGCACCCTCTTCTCCTTTCTGACTTGACAGGCTGCTGCACTTGGTCAACATGTCACCCGTTCTCCTGTCTGCCAGCCTTTCTGTACTCCTGCCGCCCTTTCTCACCCCAGATCATGGTGACCTTTAGCTGATCACACTTGTTTCCACTCTTCAGCCTATCGACTGCCTCTTGGATCTTCTCAGCTTGCTTCAAGGTGGCCACCATCTTACCCATCCAGAAGATACCGGACCCATTGGGCTTGTAGAAGCTGAATCTTGCAGCGCCCGTTTCAACTTGCACATGGTCTCTGTCTAGAACATCAGAGGGAACTACTGAGAAGCTCATTATGGAGCTGAATAGGTTCAAGGAATCGGGCTGCATGAAAGCCGTACGCAATAGACCTCTTATTAACATGTGCACAATTCCTTGTCATGCCTTTTGGAAGCAAGACGATGAGGAGCAATACAGGTTCGATCCCTGGATCTGCGCTTAGAAACCTCTGGGTATTAAGCGCATTATAAATGACCAATTATAATTATAATTATCACTGACCCTCTTTAACATCTACTTGAAGCCCCTGCACAACCTTCTAGTTAACTTAGGCACTGCCTACAGACGTACGCTAACGACATCGGGATAATTCTTTGAATGGTGACTTCCATTGCAACGTTAGCAAGATTGAATCGATCCCCTGATGTGTTGATCTGTGGAGGACTCAAACTGGCTGGGGCTTAATCAAAATAAGATCTACCTGTTCCTCCCCCGTCCGCACGTTTGAAATCTCTTCAAAACTATCTGGACTTTACATTGGGTGAATAGTCCATAAAGGTTCATACCAAGTTAAATCACTGGGCATGTTGTTGTCTCTTCCCTTTCTATGGTGCCCCAGAATAGCCAAGTCCTAGAACTGCTCTACAGGCAGAACAGGCCGGATCTCTCTGAAGAGCACTGCTCTATTTTGATCAGTGCATAAGTGTTATCCAAATTGGAGTACTGTATATTGCGGGCAGGGTCGTACTACACACCTTAATGGGAGACAGGCGTAGGCAGGCACAAAATACACATTTTATGCCTTAACTCACAACTTGACACACCTCTTACCTGTCCCCAAACCCTGCTTACCTGGGTTCGAGATCACCTCGGTGAGCTCCACTGTAACATGTAGAAGGGATGGAAAGGCAAAGATTAGGGCAGGATAGATTTCCCCAAAATACCCCTAACGAGAAACATACCTGATTGTGGTGAGGCTGTGTTTTTGCAGTCTGCTCGCCTTGTTATTCCAAATTTAAAAATGTAATCTGTAATTAACTGAAAGTGTATTACTATTTGTGTGTGTTGCTAATTTTATATGTGGGGCCCTTTGTTAGCATTTTAATTGTGCCTGCTACCTTTGTTGCATCGTATGAATTTTAAATGAGAGTCTGTTTTCACTCTCATTGATCTACGGGCCTTGCGCGTCATTTTAGCTTCCTCCCTCACAGCATTTATGTGCCGGAGGGGTTGCCCGCCCAGCGGGCGAGCGCAGCAGGTGCGATTAACGCAAACCCGTCTGTGTCCGTCCGGGACCAGGTCGGGCTGTGGGCTCACAAATATTGCCAAAACGAGGAAGTGGTTTCTTATTGCAGTGTCAATCGAACTGTGAGGTATGGTTATTCTCATACTGATCTAACAGCACTGGCTCCTACTGATATGATTTGGCCACCAGGTTTTAGGAGGCTATTGCTACTGGATTCTGTACAATCCACAGAGTTTAACACTGCTTGACAGTTAGACTGGCAATCCAGGATCTACAAAAAATTTACATTTCAGTGGGGAACAGTTGAGAGGGATTCTGATTAATGTCAGGTCTCCTATAGCTCACTGCTATGATATCTACACTTTAGTAGATGATCTCACTCCTGATGTTTTATGTTTAACTGAAACTTGGTTTTCTTCATCCTGAGCCCCAACATTGTGCACAGGCTGCCTTCTCAATACAGCATACTGCAGTTTGATAGACCCTCCCCTGCAGCTGGCGGTGACCTAGCTTTGGTGTTTTTAACATCATTGAATGGTGTTGACATCACGCTTAGTTACAAACTATCCTGCAAACTACTCCTGGTTAGGCTTCAACTATCACCCAATAGTTCTGTGCATTTGTTAGTTGTCCACCATCTGGTCCCTTGGCCAATTGCGTGACAGACTTTGCCCAATTGGTTGCAAACTTATAACTGGTTTATCATAAGCTTGTGATTATGGGTGATTTTAATCTTAAACCAAATAATTCTGCCGAATCTTATGCTAAGAATCTAGTGTTGCTCCTTGCAGATTCCTCGTTTCACCCTTGGAACCATCTCCCTACACATAATCTTCTCTGAAACTAGTGACATTCTTACTTTTACTCCTCTCCCGGTCGTCTGGTCAGACCATTATTTGCTGCCCTTTTGCTTGTCTCATGAGGCCTTGCATCCTCGAGGCAGCAAATTTGTCCAAGTCCGCCATCACTGGGGCAGGGCTAGTCCTAGCTCTGCTGCAAATGTACTGATCCCTTAAACATATAAGGGTATTGAGGACGAGAATCTAGACCCATGTTCGGCACTGGGCAAGGCTATGTTTGACACTGCCGAAGCTTTGGCGCCTTTAAATCATCTATATGCCGTCTGAAACCTTCGGCTCCTTGGTACTCTGAGTCTCTCAGACTGCTCAGACAAGCCTGTCGTTGGGTAGACCGCAAATGGTGCAGGGACTTTGAGTCCTCCACCAAGCAATTATACAAATCTGCTTTGATGGTATATCATAATGCCATTAAACCAGGGAAAGCTCCGTTTTATGCTAATCACATTTTGACAGCCTCCTGCTCTGCTCGGTAATTGTTCCAGGAGCTATGGAACTGTCAGCACCAGTACAGCCACCAGCCAATTTTCTTCATACACAAGCTCAGTGTGATTCAATTGGCTCATATTATGGTGATAAGATCTATAAGATCCGGCAGTCTATTGAAACTGCACGACCGGGCTCACTGAACCTGTGGAGAGCATCTCAACTTAACATAGAATGTAATCTAGCGAGCTATTTCCAATTTGCTCCAGTGACCGTGACTATTGTTCTGTCTGCTTTATCCAAATTGAGATCAGCCTCTCCCTCAGACCTGATTCCTTTGTCGTACAGGCTTTTCAGGAAGAAGCTGTTGCTTTATTTACAACAGCTCTTCAGCATTCATTGGTAACTGGGATGATATCTGAGGCCTTAAAGCATGCTGTGGGTTTGCCGCTTTTACAAAAGTGCACCTAGATCCATCGCTGGTGGAAAATTATCGGCCCATCTCACTCCTTCCAGTGTTGATGAAGCTGATGGAGGCAATAGTTACTCTGCAATTCTCCCAATTTCTTGAAGCCTAGTGGCATCTTCATCCTTTTCAGTCCAGGTTCTGTCCCCTTATGGGTACGGAGTCCGTGATGATTTCGCTTCTTGACGACATTTCGCTTTTGCAAGATTGCAGAGAGGTCTGATTTCTGATTCTCCTTGACCTCTCTGCCGCATTTGATACTGTCGATCATGGGATTTAACTTTGAAATCTGGAAGGGATTGGTATTGCTGGCCCTATCCTTTGTTGGTTTTCGTTTTGTTTTTATCTGAGAGATATCAGACAGTGTTGTTGCTTCCTTTTGAATTCATCCTGATAGCACTTACGTGTGACTTTCCTCAGGGTTCGGCATTATCCCCCCCATTGTTTAACCTATATCTGCGCCCTCTGGCTGACCTGATTGCTGATCATGAGGTTGGCTTTTACACCTACGCAGATGATACGCAGATTATTCCAATGAGGGATCCTCCCTCCAAGCTCAGAAATTGCTTGGCGTCCATAAAAAAATGGATGGTGCTGCACTGGCTGAAATTTTATGGAGAAAAAACAGAGGTACTGGTGGTCAGCTCTTCTACTATGGGAGCCTCATGGAGTGCTGAATATTGGCCTGCTTCCTTGGGACCCTGTCCAGAGCGAGTGCAAACTGGTAAAAGCTTGGGGGTGAAACTTCTCTCTTCAAGATCTAGAGAATGTCACATTTCTTCGGTGTCAGATGGGCTTTATCAAGGTGTTGAGGAAGAGCCTTCCTTTTCTTCCACCAGAATCTTAGATTAAGGTTGTTACTTCCTCGATTATGGGTTCCATAGACTACTGTAATGGTATTTATTTAGGACAGACTGTGGTCTTGCTTGAGCGGCTGCAGATTTTACAAAATGCGGCAGACCTGGCTGGCCCTTGGGGCTTCGAGGTTCTCCCACTCTGTGGATTTGCTCCACCTATTGCACTGATTTTCCATTGGCAGCCGGATTAAATTCAAAATGTTGTGCCTGGTTCATCGTGCCATGCATGGCACTGGTGCACAATATCTCTGCTCTAAGCTTGTTCTACATAACCCTGCTAGGCTACTTCGCTCTTCCTCTCAAATCCTGCTAAAAATTCCAAACTATCAAAGGGTACCAGCAGGAGGACAATCTTTTTCTGTTCTTGCTCCCACTATGTGGAACTCTATCCCAGTAAATCTCAGAGATACTGCTGGTTATCTGCAGTTCCGAAAGAATTTGAAAACACTCTTCTTTGGAGCTTGACCTCATGCTTTTTCCCGCCTCATCTAAATCAGTGTGTGCTAGCGCTTTGATGCCTTTGGGCCATTTGTCAGCACTCTATACGTTTACTGACAAAGGCATTCTGGTGTATGGTTCTTTCAGTTGTTGTTTGCTTTGCTTATACTTGTTCTTCCGGTACAACAGCAGGGTTTCTTATACGTTTTTCTATAAAAAGGGGAAAACACAAGACGCTATATGCAAACTCTATTTACCTAACCCTAAGCAGATGCACATCTAAAAGAAACCTTTCAAAAATATAAATATAAGGGCCCTCATTACAACTCAGGCGTTAAGGGTTTAACGGTGCCGTCGGCGCCATTAACCCTTAACGCATGATTCACATTTTAACGCCTGCTTTTTGCAGGCGTTAAAATGCAAGGCGCTAAGCCACCTTAGTGCTAATTACGGCACCGTAATTTACGGTGCCTTAATTGGCGCCTCCCCACTCCCATTATGCCCTATGGGGCAAAAATGGGAATGGGGAAGGGGCCATTGGTGAATGGGGAATTACCGCCCCACTCACCTTGTAATGGGGCGGTAATTCTGCCATCCACCATGGCAGAATCGTAACCTTAGCGGCATGGACCATGGTGCTAATAGCACCATGGTCGTCCACCAAGGTTGTAATGAGGGCCAAAGAGTCCTTTAAACAGTTCTTTAAAAATATAAAAAGCCCTTAAACTTAAATAATATATACCAAGTCCATGAAATGCACTGTGTAAACAAATAGGAATATATATATATATATATATATATATATTCCTATCTTCAGAGACAGCCTGGCCAGGGCTGTCTCAATGTCCTTGCTCCTGCTCCTTCTTGATGATCTTCAAGATGGATGGTGGATTCTCTGGCAGGCAACCAGTTCTTAGAGTGGCAGACAGCAGCTGTGTGTGGGGGCTCCAAAGTCTTTTCTTTGGCTGTGGTGCGTATGCTAGAAGCAGCCCAGTAAGCCGATGCAGTGTGTGGGGGGGTCCCACAACTTTCCTTACCCTGGGCCACGTCTGTCAGTTGTGGCCCAGGGAGTCCTGGTGGGCCTCCTGTCGGAGGCAGCTCTTTTAAAGAAAATATGCGCCCCAGGAGGATTGTAACATTGGATGCTCCACGCTGATGGGAGCAGGGGCGTTGCTAGGGGGGGGCTAAGGGGGCTATAGCCCCTGATCTTTTGGTTGTAGCCCCGGATAGAATCTCAGGAGCTACAGCCAAAAGACTAGCTAGCCCCCAGTCCCAACAGTTCTGACATCAGCTTAGCCCCGGGTCTTTTCCAGACCTAGCAACTCCCCTGGATGGGAGCCCAAGTATACTGGTGTGCTGGGGCCCATCGGGTGATTGGCGGCCACCGGGAAGGCAGCAGTGATTTTGGGCACTCTCTTGCATGACAGGGAGGTATCACTCTGAAAGCCCAGGCAGCGACGCTGGCACGGCGCTGAGTGGAATGCCTCACAACCCTTCTTACGGTCGGTTGTAACCACTGTGATCAGCAATCCGCTTGCGCCAAGCAAAGGAGCACTCCCGTGACCACATGTGAGTGTCCTTTACTCTATTTTGTTTTCCTTTCTCTGTCGGAAAGGGCCCGCGTGAGATCTGCCAGAGATCCTTTTCTTTTAAAAAAATGTTCTTGGTCCAAGGGAGCTACATGTATCTCTCTATATGGAGGGATGTCAGAAGTCGCAATCTCCTAACTTCAGGTTAGTCAGAATGCTACGGCCAGAGGTGTTGCTGACATGCCTAGGTACGTTCATATCTTCCCCGGTTTCATTGGCATTGGCTGCCTGTAAGTAGTAGAATTTCATTTAAATTATTTACTCTGGACACAAATCTCTATTTGGCTCAGCTCCTTTTTTATCATAAGAGTGCTGCAGATGGCTCGTGTCCTATCAGTCTTTACGTTCCTCTACACGCTTTACTGTGGTCATTTATCGGTTTAAGTTCTCCAGGGCCTTCGGTGATCCAGCACGTTACTAGTTGCCAGGCATTGGAACCACTTACCCGAAGACATAGGAAGGACGGGCAATCTATTTTTGTTTTGTAAACAATTTAAAACGTATCTGTTTTAACCCCTTAAGTGCCAAGGACAAGTATGCTCGCGCTTTTTGCATAGACTTGCATAATATTAATCTTTTGTTCTGCTGTCTCCTTATCTTGTCAGGTTGATCACTTAGAAACCTATTGGTAGGAGTGCCTAGTTCCCTTACCACAATAACAAAAAAATAGGCACAAATGATCTTCCTTGCTTGTTTTTTCTTTTTTTTGCAGAATATTGTCTATCATTTCTTGCAAACTCTTTATTCGGTTAATTGTTTGATGGCTGTAAGTGATAGGCCTTATTGTCACTTTCACTGAGGTGAGCCCAGATTGTCACCAATCCCTTTCTCATGCCTACTGGTAATACAGGGGTGTGGGAGGGGGATCCCCTTACTTCCGCTGCTCTATAGGCAGAGTGTTGCAGAATAAAATCATCACAGACCTACTATTTTGGGATGAGTCACCTGGTAACAGGCAACTGCACAACAACCTTAAACCAGCTCCTCGACAAAGATTTGGGTTATGAAATTTACCGTCACACACAGGACTTCCTGTATTGAAATAAGCCTACAGATCAAGGCCTGGGCCTAACTGCAGAGAGGGAAGGACTGAGGACTGTGACAGGAAACAGTAGGACACAGAGTAATGGGCAACACCTCTATGTGTTCTATGCACTACTTCATCGCTGCTCTTCCTCGTCATAATGTTATAATATTGAACATATAACAAGCACCCACTCTTGAATGAAACAGATGAAGAAAAAAACATGCCTCTGTTGAAGACACTTTAATGGATACAAAACGTACCATAGCATGGCTTAAGAATCTACAGCAGTGATCGAAGTGAGCGGGAACCGTCGGGAGCGGTGTTCCATTACTTTTTTAAAATCTGTTTTCCATTCTTCTACTTTTTATGACCATATTCACTATTCTATATAGAGGATGTGTCCATTCAGGTCCCCGTGCATGTGTAAAGTAATAATAGGAGCCTTAGTTACTCGTCCCTTAGACTATTCTATTGCAATGCCCCGGCTGCAACACCTTGTCACATATTGCACTATGCTTCCACCTACACCCTCCCCTGCCGAGACCACAGTTCCACCACTTTGTTCGGTGCACTTCTACCACTGATCTAAGCCTGAAGCACTGAAGAAACCACATTTGCTTGAGAAGAGTCAACATTCATTCCATGTTTCAGACTAAGTAGGATGAGCAGCCCAGATGACTGCACTACAGATTTCCTCCAGAGAAATCCTTTTTGCTTCATCCCATGAGGATGGCATGCCCCTGGTGGAGTGGGCCTGGTGGAGTGCCCCTGGATAGGAAGTGGAAGAGGAACTTGCTAGCGCTCATAAGTCAGAACAATCGTCTCCCAAATCTACTAAGTTTAAGAGTGCACCGTTTCAAACCCTTGTGGTTTGGTCCAAAGAAGGTAAACAATGATCCAGACTTCCTAACAGACCGCAGCACAGTTCAGATGCACACTTACTGCTGTACCTACAGTCAGCGGTAGAAGTGTACCAGAAAAAGTAGTGACGTAGTGATCATGGTGAAGGGGGCAGGTGCAGAAATTCGGAGCATACAGAAACGAGTCTTAGAGGGTAAAAAAGCAGGGTGGGCAGCTAAGGATGGGATGGCAAAAGGACAAGTTCCTCTTGTATTGCTATAGTTTTGTTCTCTTCATACAAAGTGAACATGTGACTGCCATTGGGGTTTTGGGAGGTTTTCTCCCTATACATTCTAGACCAAGTACAAGGAGGCATGAACCACAACTCGTCCACAAAGAGAGGACCCGCAAACAATCCTTCTCTTGTCATGCACCCACCCTGTGGAACTCGATCCCGGTGTCGACTCAGAATGCCCCCACAATTCTCCAATTTCACAAATCTCTCAAAACCTGGCTCTTTGAACAACACCTGACCAAGGACTAATGCCAATGGATGCCCATACCGACGCACAGACCTCAGCACTGCACTACTGTTAAAAAATGGCAGCCCAGATGCCGCCTACCCACACTCTGTACAGTGCTCCGTTGCTCTCAAGCTAAGTCTGCGCTTTAAACAATACAAAAAAAGGATTTCATTTTTCTTTTGTTGTCCACCAAAATATGATATTTTATATTAGCACCCTGGAGGTGACGTCAAAATCCACTGTAGACAATCAGAGGGCTCAGATGGCAGGCCTTACCTCCTTGTACTGTCCCACAATCCGAGACTTTGAATGGGCTAGGCCCACCACCTGCTGCCGGCCACCAATGTTTCTGCCTCCCATTCCAAGCCCCCATGATCCACTGACATCAGATCCCAATCCTCTCCTAACCCCAGCTACAACCCACACTTACCATCCTCCAGGACTGTCTGTGCGTCAGACATTGTCTCACTGCGCCTCCGCAGTAGCTGCCTATGGGCTACCAGTAGGTCACTTCCCATTTCCATGGTGCACATCTTTACTTGGTTGTTTGTTTGGATTTGACAATTGCTGCATGCGCTATCAACACTCAACAAAGGTGCTATTAACACTCCAGGCCATGTGTGCCAGGGTACTAATAGCTACAACACCAGACCTGCTTTACTGGTCGTTAATGGCCCTTCGGACATCTTTAAATGCCCTCACTTTGCTCTGGCCTTTAGCTTAGTCACTGGGTCATTACCATGCAGGAAAGCCTGCATGTGCATCTGTTACTGCGTAATTCTTACACAACCGTACATCATTCTTCCAGTATATAATAGTTCAAGGGTAATTCAGTAACTACATTTAGTGAGTGGAGGGAATGGTTGATCTGTTTAACGTAGCACAATAATTTGATCAAATCTAACCCTCTTTGGGCCTCATCACGAGTCTGGCCTGAGTCCTTAAATATGGAAGTAACTCTATTACTGACGCATTTAAGGGCTGGCCAAATCACGAGTTGGGTGGAAAATGGCATTTTTACCTCCAACTTTTTGGTGGAGGTAGAAATGACCATTTTCAGGTGGTTTCCGGTGCTGTTGCTGCCGGTGGTCATACCGATCCCCAATTACCGCCCCCCACAACTCGTGATTTGTACTGGACCGAGTTGCGGTAGTGCTATTATAGGCATCATCTTCAGACCATTGAGAATAAGTGTGGCTCGAACCTTGAGATCACATCACCTCTGCACTGATTTCTCTACTTAAGCTCCTATTGGCAGAGAGCATCAGTCCAAGACTCTCTCCTAAAAAGAGCCTTTTGGGACTACAGCCCTGCATATCTCAAAATAAAGATGAAGAAATACTGCCCCACAAGACACCTTCGGTCTACTGGCTCCTAGACTCTTGTGGCAGTGACCTTCTGAAAAATGAAGCATGGTGGGAGAACTCAGGACACCTGGGCCATCTATCTGGCACAAGCTTCCAATTGCCGTCAGATCTGAGGACCAACATCTGTATACATTTGTGCTTTACCTCTGATTAACCAACCTACCTAGTCATTTGTGTAACCTTATTAACCTGTTGCCTACAGTCCATTGCTAATCCCTCCCTGTTTCTTAGTCTTGTATTGTGGTCTGCATTTATTAAGTGCCCACCATTCCTCCTAGTCTTGCTCCTGCTTCTTCTTTCTGCATTCTCGCCTTATCCAGCTCGCCTGCAATTAACCAGGGTGTTGTACTTTTTGTTCATTGGAATCCTTACTTGCCCCCTTCTCATAGCTTTTATCTGAACTGAATGTTTCCAAGGCCATTGAAAGATGAGATGTCTGTCCCACCTACCCAGGCTAGTTTGCACCTTAAAAGAAAAACACAATAATCCTGGTTTAACCATCACAAGCCTAGGTATTTCCTCATATATCGCCATCATATGCCATAGCTGTGACAACCCAGAATGTCCATCCCCTAGTACAACCCATGTAAATAAGGAAGGCAAGACACAAAGGTGATAGGATATTTAAAGTAGGGGTGTACCGAACTTCGGCTTCAAGTAAGTATTCGGCCGAATTCCGGCTGAAAAAAAGCTATTCGGTTCCGGCCTAATAGTTTCTTGCTATTCGGCTATTGCCGAATATTTTGACATTCTCATTTGAAAACAATGCAACATGAACTCAGAAAGGCAAGTATAGATTTCAGTTTGCAAACCTGAATATAATTAGACCAGACAAATTGCTGTCTTATATTGTAATCTGCTCTTTAGGGCATGTTTTGTTACAGATTCTTAGTCAAAAAAGGTGCTCATCTTTTATACTTAGCCTGCAACAATACAGGAACATCTTTTCTTTTGGTGAATGTTTATATGCAATGTGCACTTTTTTCAGTTGGAAAAAACAAACTGAAAGAAATGTGCATAGATACTTTCAGTTCCTGTCATGTCACTTCCCATTGCGTACGTCATAGACCCCATTTTCTTCTTTAAGAACTTGAGTCCTGAGTTTAACATTATCTGATATTTTATCAGGAACTTATAAACTGGATATGTTTGTGTATTGGCGTGAAAGAGTAGCTAGGATAAGTGAAAAGTGAGCAGCATTTGTTTGGGTGGGGTGAATAGTTGTGAGATGGAGTTCACGCATTTCAGATTTCTTCTTGCCTTGTGTTCTGCATGAGCCGACATGAACTATTTTATACATTTCTGTGTGACCTGCAAAGAAGTTTTTGAAATTCGACCACATCGACTTTGCAGATGGATAGAGAATGCAATGCATCTGATTCACAAAGGCAGTCCTTTTGTGAAGCCTTCTACTTTCCTGGCACTGAATATGCAACAATCTTCTGTACATTTGGTCCCTTCATTTTGGTTAAATCTGCTTTATTTTTGGCTTTTATACTTTAAATAAAGATGCTAAATAAATTACAATGAAGAGAAATAAAAATTTTGAATGCATTTAAAATGGTGCTTTATTTGTTTTTTTAATAAGTGTGTTTTATGAAGTTTGGAACATGATTTATTAAATAAAGCAACTATTCGGCTTCATATTCGGTTTTGCCGAATACTAAATATGCTATTCGGTACAGCCCTAATTTAAAGGCTGCAGGTTTTATTAACTTCAGGTTAGAGTTAGTTTGCAGCGATCCATAAACAAATCAGTGTTATTAATTTACATCCAATCATTACTTATTTACTATCACTGACACTTAATTGTTTACTTCCGGGTGAAGGGTTCACTTCCAGGAAATGTTGTTCCGGAGGAAGAGAGCACTTCCGAATGGATTACTCCTGGGACATAGTACATTTTATGACCGGGTCTGCCCCATTTGTCTGTCTGTGCTTTTGACGGCCCTCTCTTCTACGGATGGAGTCCAGTCGCGTTCTTCCTGAGGGCAGCCGACTTGGCTCGTACCCGGGATATGAGTGCAGGCCCTTCTGTTTTGTTGCGGTAGCTGCTGCTTTAGCTTGGGATTGCCAGGTAACTCAGCCCATTCCGGCCTTCGGCATCTGCGACTTCTGCAGGAAACGAAAGCATGTTAGTTATGCAACATTAAACGATTCCAAAGTTCCTTCCTAGCAGGATTAGGTTGGAGGGAAGCAGAGCTTTGGCCTGCAGAAGAGGCTGAGTGCCACTGGGTTCTATTGGCCCTCCTTCATCCGGTGACGCTGCCCGCCCTTGCGTGAGGTAGTGCAGAAAGTGGGAGGAGGCTGACCTGGGGGGGGGGGGTCAGCACTAAGTTGCCCATCCCCCTACTGTGTATACTCGCAGGCCAGCTTCATATTCCTGGATAATTCCTATAAACACCTTGAAATGTTCACGCATTGCTATAGCTTTGTATGACCAATTACAGACTCACATGCTGGAAATGGTTTCACATGCCCAGGTTCACCCTCATATGCCCGTGTTACTGCATGTCCTATTCAGGCACATTTTCAATTGACAGAATCTGCACTGCCCCCCAAAATGTTGTCATGCCAGTTTCCCCATTGCCGTGAAAGATTCAACAAAGGCAGCTGTAATGCAAGCTTTACTCATAGTCACTAAACAGGCACAGTACAGGCACGAGTGCACACTTGCGTCACATCCTGAATAGGTTAAGTACAAGCAGCTGCAATGTCAGGTGTCCTTCCACAGAACAGGTATAGTACAGGCAGTGGCAATGTAAGTGACATCATAGTCACTAAACAGGCACAGTACAGGCACGAGTGTACACTTGCGTCACATCCAGAATAGGTTAAGTACAAGCAGCTGCCATGTCAGGTGTCCTTCCACAGAACAGGTATAGTACAGGCAGTGGCAATGTAAGTGACACTCCTATAGTGCATGCTTCCTACAGACAAACGGTCAAGCACAGACAACCACAGTGCAGGCTTGCATCGCACTGATTAGGCACCGCGCTGTCAGCAACAGTGCAAGGCTCCTTGCCACAGAACTGGTACAACACAGGCAGCAGCCATACAGGCTTTGCGTGCACATGCACAGCAAGGGGAGCAGCAGCACAGAAACGTCATCAGCAATACATTCTACATTCCCACAGACTTGGTGCAGCATAGGCAGCAGCAGGGAAAGCTTGCCTCGCGCAGAACAGGTAGACAGTGTCTAGCCCCAGTGCTTTAAGTGGGCCTGGGGCCTGCCCACCCTCAACTAGCCCCAGCCACGCCAACACCTGAGGCAGAGGCAACCCGTTTAGCGGCATGATTACATGAGCGGCCTGCAGGTCTCAGCACTTCAGATTAGATGCCTTTTCTTTTTTCTAAACCGAATTACTGGCACCTGTAAGCAGCAGGTGTAACCGTGCAGTGCCGGCTGCCTGATATCTCTGTAGTCTGAAAGAGGAGGAGGGCTGGACTGACCAGTTCTCCTTTTATTTCCGAGTAAATAGTCATCACCCAGCATGAAGCTTCATGCTGGGTGATGACTATTTACGCGGAATCAAAATGAGAGATGGGCAGTCCGCCCTCCTCCTGTTTCAGAGTACAGAGCCATCAGCAGCAGGCAGACCTTTCATTTGCACAGCCCGCGGTTAAAGCGTTGCACCAGGCGGCTCCTTGAATGAAAGGGCTGCCTGCTGCGTGTGAACTCGGCCACACCAGTGTCACACCTTTGGTGCGCCCAGTCCCTTCTTTTGTTTAAAAAGAAGGGCTGGGTGCATAAAAGGCAATAATGCCAGTGCACCCCAGCTCTACTTCTTTTAGCAGCCCCCCCCCCTCCCTTAGGCGAGGGGGTGGCTCTTGATAAGGGGTGTGGCCTACGTAAAGCGGTACTTAGGCCACACACCCTAACAATAGCCCCCCTCCATTTCTAATCCCACTTAAAGCACTGTCTAGCATGAGTGCAACAGGGCTGGCTCAGAAGGATAGTCCGTGCCCTCTACATGTTAGACATTAGGTACCTGGTTATGGGCTGGCAGAATAGCTCATGGGCAACACACTCGTCTTGGAAACATGTTCGATACCTGGACCCACTTATATGTTCGCTATCTGGTTCTGCGCTTGGATGCTGGGGTTTGGCATTAAGCACCAATTTTTTTTTTTACTTTATAAACTCAACCCTGATTTCAATCTAATAGTTTGTAGAGTCTGTTTGAGATTAATCATATTGAAGTGGGTTTAGTTTTACTCTCGTATTTTCCTGAAAATCCAGGGAGGAGTGGAGGAGTGGGATCTGAGGAAAGAACCCAGTGGCAGAGGAGTGGGCTCTGAGGAAAGAACCCAGTGGCAGGGCTGTCACAAGTTTAACTATAGCATGCATCACAAAATGTGGCTAGGTTCCCTGCCCCATCATCCATTTTGAATCTTTGTCACGCCTCCACCCCTATCCTTTCTTGAACCTTCAGCGCCATCCAATCCCACCCACAGCCCTAAATCATAGCCTCCACCCCATCTTCAGTTTTCTTCAGAGACATTAATAAGTATATTTGTGTGTAACTCTGTGCTCCTTCAGAAAGATGAAACACAGAGACAACTCTGGCACAAGTCTACCATATACATACAGGTGGCGCTGCCTAGTCCTAGGAGATGAGCCCGCGTCATTGGCAGAAACCTGCCCGTGACGCACCCGTTGAGGGGAAAACAATCCCAGTGCGAGTGGAGCAGACACGCTGCTGCCCACTCACCTCACCTTTCACCACTTCCGAAAGACAACTCTCAGGGATTGTCCTGCAAGTCCTGGCTTTTTTCACAGCATGTTTTCGCCACGTCTTTTACCGTACTTGTAGTTATCTATATAGAACTTTGAATAACTACTAATGCAATAATGACATACGTCATGACCCTAAAAGCTGGGACTTGCTATTTCCCACCCTACTGACATGTGACATCTTGTGATTTTTGTTAACCTTCCTAAGGGTTTTCCCTACTTTCAAGACTCAAAGAGGTACCCCAGAAAAGCCTGCGGGATAAACGTCACCTGTAGTCAGTCAGTGCTTGGCACGGGCATGCAGCCTGTTTGCACGAATGCCTCCGGGCTGCTGCGCGCTTAATAAATGTGAATAAATAAATAAAACAGTACGGGTTGTAACTCAGCCAAAACCGTGAGCAAGGTCATGTGTGATAAACAATCACAAATCATGGACTAGTCAGCTTTTAAAATATGTTCACACCATGATTAAATTTATTAGACTAGGCACAGATTCAAAAGCCAACTCGGGGTTTTGGCATGAATGTGTGGCATCACAGTGTTAATAACCAAATATTAACACAGATCAGAAAGGGGGCCCTAGGGAGCACGTGGTATGCGTTGCTCCCCGGGGATGTTAAAGGCGCTGCACCCCAGCCAGCGAGCCGCGTGGGTTGTAGAGCGCCTCCTTAGGTTATTTATAAGGGTGCCAGCGACGGTTCTGGAACAGTGGGAGGTTAACGCTGTTTTGTGTTGCCCGCCCAACTACCCTGTTAACTTTGGCTTTGGGGTAGTATTCCTCCAAGGGGTATGCAGGGCAGGGGAGGTGAGCAGCAAGGTGAGACGGTGGTTTTTGGTGACCGGTCAGGGCGGACAGGGGCCAGGAAGCTTTGTACTGTGGTGTTCTTTGTGCTGATGTGGCAGGTCAGCCTGGCTTTCATTGAAGAGGAGACTTCTGGTGAGTGGGGGGGGATCTGAGGATATTGGAGAGAAAAGGGATATTGATGAGGTAGCCGGGAACACGGTTGGTTCAATGATGGTTGGTTGAAGACAAAGGATTATTATCGCAGTAACGAGGGTGGTTAGTGCTGTTTGGACGGACAGGTGAGCCCGAGGTTACAAGAGAGGGGAAGAGGTAGGGAGGAAAGACGGGCAGTAGCTGGGGGAGAGGACATGGATAAAGTTTGGAAAGATGCGGGGGAGTCGAAGGGGGAAGGAATATTTGAAGGGAGGGAATGGGAGGGGGCGGAAGTGGGTTTAGCTACATGTTTATCTTTTTGTTGTTTAGTCTGTAAGGCCGAGGGGCCAGGTTAGTTAGTTTGTAAGCCCTGACCTGTCACATTAAAGCGACCTTCTCCACTAAGGGAGAGTCTGGGTATTTTGTGCACTTTAGCCCAAAGCTGCAACTTGTCAGAGAATAGGGCCTCGTCCACACTTCTTTCATAGCTGATAGGGGTGTCTGCTGAAGCCTTGCACCGCAAAAGCACTGCTTAAAATAAAGAGACCGTGTGAAAAGGCACAGTAGTTGCAGCTACTACGAGGGATGCTGAGGAGGCAGACTTGGGCCATGTTGTGCTAGCTATGCCCGGGGCAAAGCTACTGTAATTTTGTTAACATTTTCCTAACAAAAATATGCTCCTGTGTGAGTGCAAGGTTGCACCATATTAGCACTAGGGCAAAGTTTGCCATAGTGCAAAAAACCTTGGGGCCATATAATAAATTATTTCACCATGAAAAGTGCAATTTTTAATGGAGTAAGCACTAGAGCAAAAATTGCCCTAGTGCAAAAAACATGCGCTTTCAATTCATTTTTGCACCAGGGCAAAATTTGCCCTAGTGTTAATGCAGAAAGGTAGTAGCAATAGGGCCAACTTTGCCCTGGTGTGAACATTCATTGAAAGTGCATTTTGTTTGCACTTGGGCAATATTTTCCCTACAGCTTACACCATAAAAAATTGCACTTGTCACGGTGCAAATGTTTTCTAATATGGCCCCAATGTTTTTTGCACTTGGGAAAACCTTGCACTGGTGCTACTACGCTGTAACTGTCTGTTACTGGATGCACTGTTGACATGACCAGAAATCAAATAGAGGCCATTAACAAAGTCCGTGTATTTTTATGTTGTTTTTATATTGTAATAATATGAATTGTGATCATTTGGTGTTTGCCTCTAGTGTTGATATAGGCATCAGTCTACTCTAACCAGCCATGTGGTGGATCATACCTGTTGGACAACAGTGTGTGTGGCCCCATAGCGTGTTTGTTTGTTGTTAAAGGTTGCTAAACCCAGAGGCGTTGCTAGGGGGGGTTAAGGGGGCTATAGCCCCTGATCTTTTGGTTGTAGCCCCGGATAGAATCTCAGGAGCTACAGCCAAAAGACTAGCTAGCCCCCAGTCCCA
This sequence comes from Ambystoma mexicanum, assembly GCF_040938575.1. Lineage (NCBI taxonomy): Eukaryota > Metazoa > Chordata > Amphibia > Caudata > Ambystomatidae > Ambystoma > Ambystoma mexicanum. Next base: position 593,839,932 of record NC_090936.1, read on the forward strand.
ACAGTTCCGACATCAGCTTAGCCCCGGGCCTTTTCCAGACCTAGCAACTCACCTGGCTAAACCTATATGAGGGATCGCTACTGGATGGCTCAATTTCCCTTGCGCCTCTTTTTGTGTTTTGTTGTGCAGACCGTCCATGCGGACGCTGAGCTGCTCTCAGAGGGCAGAGGGGCTTATGCAGTGCGCGCAGTCCTGTGGCAAGGCATCAAGCACTACTTAGCGGCAGAAATAGACGGTTATCCGCCTCCCCGCACTAACAGGCCATTATCCAGAGATAATCTCTTAAGTATGGCCGAGCGGGGTCAGGCTGTGCCGACACAAGCACGCGGCTACACACACAAAACACCGAGGACATAACATTTCACATGCATGCATATGTCTACACATTCATAGACAGACACTAACACAGACTGAAACACATACACAAGCACACAAGACAACATAACACAAACCATGCAAACACAGGCCCAAGCTGACACACACAATGCCTACCACGCCCACATTCTGGTAACATCTCTCAGACACACACACGCAGAGACACACATACCACAAACACACATACTGGGGGCCATAAACACACAGCTACCACCACAGCTATACCTGTAAACACCTCCAAGCATCCCCACAGCTGAACTGGGGGGCTCTTTCACTAATGAAGTCTCAAAAAGAAAAGCGAGGACTTGGTTTTTACTTTGCTAGACTTGTGTGAACCCAGTAGACACATAATCCAACCAGGAGGATCCACGTCATCAGAGACATTTTTTATGGGAGGGCAAAAGGGGAACTTGCCCCGGGCCCCCAACTTGGAGGGGGCCCCACAAGGCTGCCTGATCTAAATAAGTAAGATTCCATTTGTCACCAGACTTAAACAGCACACGTTAGGATATTTGATGGTGTGCTACTGAGGCTCTAAACCTATTGCCTGTCAGTTGTTCTTCCTTGATCAATTCAACATGTAATGCTGTCTGTGTTCACTGTGGCATACATAGTCAGTGTGCTCACCACTGCCCAACTACTGTAGCATTCCTTCCTGCCTGTGGGAATTATGTTGATCATGTCCAATAGCCAACGTTGAAATGCATATTGATAGTTCAGAAGTTAGCTCAGTGTGTTAAGCACTCATTGCAGTGATATGTGTTCCTATACAAGATTAGAATAGCACATTCCAGCAAGGCTGACTGAACCTTTCCTATGTCTGACGTTTATAGACCCACCTGCATATGTACTTGGTTTTGCAGCACAAAAGGTGCTATTATCAGCAACGTACCTGCACCAGACAGGTGTTGCTATACAAACTAACATGTCATATGATTTAAAGCTTTAAAATACAAAAGATAAACCCAGATTAAATCTGTTAAATCACATTGATTGGTATGCTGGTACTTACAAACTTCCATTGATGGTGGAGAGAATGTAACTAGAATCATTACCATTTTGCATAACACCCTTCTATAACATTTTGTTTTAAAAAATGGTCATGTTTCATTTTGTGATTTGTGTACTTTCCAAGCTAGTTTGATAAAATGAGATTATTTTAGTACATGGTAAGAACTGGGAAAGAAAGTGCTTAAATGCAGAAATTGCAGAGTTGGCACAAATCCCAGCTTCACCCCTTAACCAATGTGTGATCCTGGGCATCTCATTTAATCTTGTATTGCCTAACCTCTGAAAATGGCCAGTTCCTAAACCTTTCAAAATTGTCAGTCCTTCAGAGTGATATCCTTCTCAGGGTATGGTCTTCAAAACAGCCTCACTCATGGTGTCACTGGCTATATTGTTGCTTTCACTATAACAGTGAGCAATGATGCATTGTACACCACGGGCATCTGTCCCTTTGATCTCTAATGGCACCACTATTTATAAACCATGTCCCACTTCTAATCTCAGTCTGTCTGGATAGAGACACCTTCCTGGTAACTTCTAATCTGCATTTACTGTCCATGCTATGGTATGTGTAGCTTTCTCCTTCCTTCAAATTGGTCTCCTGTATCCATGCTTGAGCAATTTTGCATTCTGTGAGGCAGCTAGTGTGAGTCTCTGTCTATTCTGGGTTACATGTTCCTTTTACATACGGTCCTGCATTAATACTACAGGCTGTATTACTTCCTGGATCTGGATGCTATTGATAAAAAGTCTGCCGTATCTATTCTAGAACAGAAGTAACCTCTTTGTAGACTGCTAATGTTGGCCTTCAAATGCTACTTGTTTATCATTCTGATTAGAGCAAGAATGAAGTGTGTAAGAGGATTTAAAGGCAGTAAACATGCTTACTTTTGCATGCTGTGAGTCAGCATATCAACGTATAGGTTGTGATCACAACGAGGGGCGTAGGGCGCAACCAGATATTCTTGATCACTTAATTCCATTGGTATGGTGGAGGGGGGCCCCAAAGATGTCCGTGCCCAGGGCCCCAAACATGCCTGAAATGGCCCTGATCCACATATGTACTTGATAAAATAGGAAAACATAGCATGTGTGTTTGACCATGTCGCGGTCTGATTTACTGTTCTCTACTCTTTCCTCTATAGGTTCAAGCGATGCGTCTTAATATGTTTTCCACCTAAATATATATACCGAAAAGAGAGGGACAAGAATAGTATTTTACTAGGAGTGTTACAGGCCAGCAGTCAGGACCTCACAAGCATAGCAATACCTGAACACACACAGAAACCAAACGGAGGCAAAGAAATAGACTCACAAATGCACAGAACTAAAACCAAAATGTGAAGGATCAAAGTGGGCACCACTTTTGTAAACCAGAGTTACGAAACTATTCTTGTTTGGTTCATGCCAGAGCTCTCTTGCACATGGAGAACATGTCAAATACACAAAATGTACAGGCAACACCCCTTGTCAGAATTCCAGAGGGGTTTATTCCTGCTAATGACATTGGTTGACATATGACTTTTTTTTTTGTTTTGTTTGACCTTGATACATCTTCTTATAACTATGGCATAGAAGTGTCACAAGAAATGGTATTTTCTTTATCTTTTTTCTCCATTTTCTTTGCTGTTGTTCAGTTTATCATTTTTGATCAAAAACAGACACAATCAAGGCAAGTACCAAAACATTGAACTACATGATTCTGTGATACACAGTGATTTCCATTGCAAAACTTTATTTTTTGTTGTTTTTGTAATCCACAGAAAGTCCCTGAGGATGGATGCAGATGTTGACATCCATAGTGCATTGTACTATGTTTGTGTCTGCTATTAAGTATGTTTTCAATTAACTAAACAGAGTGTCATTGTGGCATGAAACACAGTGTATGTTTCCTTGTAATAATTTGCAGTAGATGATCTGCAAGGGTTCTGACCAGTTTCTGACAAGGGATCGTGCCAGCAACCTTTGCAGAACCAAATACACACACTCACATACACAAAAGCAGAAAAATACAGACACACACAAGAAAGGGCAGCAACACGCGCAGAAGTATGTATTCACACACGAGCAAAGACACAGATCCAAGTGCAGTGCAGTATTTGATTTTACAGCAAACATTTTATGCGAAGTTCCTCCGCCAAAGTAACACAATGCTTCTGTGTTCTCACCAGGGCAGCGCCAATCCTCCCTTTTGAGAGAGCCTTCTGTGTGTAGCCCCTAGTTTTCAGGCATTGACCTGGGTGAGCACACTTAAAACTTACCCTGGGCCAGCAATGGGCCACACTCAAACCACCCCACCTGCTGGTGGGCTGAGGCGCTGACCAAACGTTAATACAGGAGAAGGGAAAAAGGACCGCACTATAAAGTTGCTACCAAATGTTCCTCTGTTGGGACAACTTGGGGTTGAAAAAAAGGTGGGAGGCTGCCTAACTAGCCAATTGTTAGGTAGAATTTCACTTACTGCTGTTTTACCTCTATATTTGCGGACCCCCCGAACTTTTTGCTTTTGTTTCAGCCTCCTGACCTGACTTTCTGCCATTGAAGCACAGCCTTCAGCTGCACTCCACTGGGCTTTGCTCATTGTTCTGGGGAAACTGACTTGTCCTTCTCATAGTCAGTACTGGGAAACATTGTTTTCCTTAGTCTTATGACTTTGTTGCCACTTATGGCAACTGTAATTCAGTGCACAAAGTACATTACTGTAACGTGCACTGGCGTCCTTGTGTTTTCGGGCCCCAGACATCCCTTAGAGATTTTTAGTAACTAAAGACAATGGCCCTAGGAGAAGACTGGTGGCAGCAGAAGCTTTTTCTGTATTTTTATTAACTTTTAGCAAGCCATACCCTGCTTACCGTGTTTGGCTAATGACTGTGGCTAGTGTCCGTTATGGCCGTGCCACAAGTTCTTCTCCTTTGGCCATTTTGTCCTTTGACCATCCCCTTGCTCTTTGTGACTTATTTGGGCATGCATTCACCTGCGAAAGCCGGCGCTTTCCGCGGGCTCATGCATATCACGCATGCAGGTACCTAGGAAGTGGGCTGGGACTGTCTGGTCCTAATCCACACTACTGGTGCCAGGATGTCTGGTGTGCATGAGAGCATGAGAGCTGCAGTGGCCCCTGATTGAACTACTGCTAGCGTGCATGAGTGGGGCATATCTCCTCACTGGCCAGGTGGGGTGTGAACACTCACTGGCCTTTAGGATTTAAGGAGGGGCTCTGAGTGCAGACCTGCAGATCACCCACAGGTCCGAATCAACCTTTACACAGAGCCAAGTATCCAGAGCAGCGAGGCAGAACCGAGTACTGTCCGGAAACGCACAGAGAAGGTTTGCCACCCTGAGCCTGCTGTTGTCCCGGTAGAGCCCTGCTTTGCACTCAATCTCCAAAGACCTGCAAAGGTGCTTCAACCGTTTTGAGCGATGGGACCAATCACTCTTAACGTCTCCTTGGTGACCTGCAAACGATCCTTCTTGGAAGTGTCCCTGGGCACCCAGTGAATTGACCAGCTTGTCCCTTGATACATGTGCTGGAGAGTTGCTGCATCGAGTTTTGGCTCCAGCTTTAGGAGAACCCTAGTTCGCACTGTCCAGCACCTTCTTTGCAAATTTCATCATCCCACCTGCTTTGGGCCGCGAGAGACAAGGGTATGTCAGTCCCCAAGACTTGGGTGCTCCTGTGTCACTGTGCGACAGTGGCGGTCGCCGCTTGTGACTTTGCTGCCTTTCTTCAAGTGTCCTGAGATCAGCTGCATCTGTGTTTCTTTGTACTTCATTTGAGACGAGAGGTACAGCTCCAGATGTAAATTTGACCCGCATCCGCACCCACAGCGTCTGTTCACTTTGAAGCGTAACCAAGGAGGGGATTCCGTAGTCCAGGTGACCGTCTTCAAACCTGCCAAGTTTAAACCTGGAGTGAGCTAAGGGCGGTGAGTAATCATACCACTTACCGGTGGCCCCTAGTTCATCCAATACCTTTTTCCTTTTTACGCACAAAGGATCCCCTGTGGTCCGTGTCTTGACTTGGGTGGCTCCTTCTTCCTATAGTCGTCCGAAGTTGGGGACAGCTTTGTTCTCCATTGCAGACCCAACTCTGACACTTGGAACCGAATTTCACACACTACAGTGTTCTCATCTAACTTTTCCTTCCCATTGAAGTTTGTCCCTTGTGAGCTTTATGCATCGATGAGCGTCTTTTTTACGCACGAACATAACATTGAGCACAAGGCTCCAATCTTCATAGGGCTGGACTTCCTACGATAGGGATACCCATTTCTGGAGTTGGCCATTGTATTAAAGTTTGTGTGCTTTCCCTCCTTGCAGGTTTTGGTGGGAATCCACAATTTACCACATTGACTGATAAGTGATTGTACATATGTTTTATAGAGTCTGTGCTTCAGTAGTAGTATTACTGTGTTCATCATTATTCACCTGTGTTTATTAAAGGCCTAATAAATTGCATATTTTTGATACACTACTGTCTAAGAGTAATTCTTGTCTCCTACAGTGTGTGCTCATCCAAGACCTCAGATCACCCCCACTAATCCTCAGACTTAGCCTTGACTGCTCTCCAAGCTACTTTGAATTGTCCTCGCTAACTTCGCAGAAGTGTTCCCTGTTTCACTAAACAAGGGTGGCCTCCTGAACATCGGTTCACCAGAGCAGAGTTCAGAAATCCATTCTAACACCAATTGCCTGCAAGGTTGGGTGGATAGACTTCAGAGCACCTACTACCACAACCTGTTTTGGCTATCCCCCTCCGTGGGGGGATGAGGATGTCCATTGATGGTCACCTCACCACCCCCAGAAGCCCTGGAGAATAAGTGGTTTCTGTTTATAGCAGATCACGCAGCCAAGTATGACAAGGCAGTGCCTAGAACAGCACAGCAGTCTATTTGTCCAACACTCAGTGGGATGTTTACTTGAGTTGGTCTCTCCAATAGGGCAATTTTTCCGACTAGCTTTGACCTTACAACTTCTTATATAAAGGCAATTTGCAAGTAATGTGATGGTCACCCACATTGACCACGGCTTACCACCTTCAGTCCAGTGTGTTAGTGTGGGCTCTAACAAAAAGTTGAAAAGCATGATGGGGGCCTTAGAAAATGCAATAGGGAGGAAGTCTCAGGATCTGTTTGCTTATTGCTTATATGCAGGGACCTTAGATAGGAGCTCTGCTCAGCCCCCTTGGACTTTTCTTTGACAACCCACTGTCCTTGGTGAAGGCAGGCTTGGAACGGCCATTCCAGATCCACACATAAAATACAGTGGGCTGCGTGCTATGCCCGCATTAAAACAATGGCCAAGCACATGACAAAAGCAAAGCCCAACATTAAGGCTAATCATGTGCTGATTGAGCAACAATGTGATCTGAAAGTGGCCCTAAAGCAGTAGTCTTCAAACATTTTTGGCCTGGGCCCCCCCTGAGCAAAACTTGGGCAGGCCGTGTCCCCCAAAAATGCCAAATGGACAGCATGTATTGCGCACCGTCACTGCACCCTACTCCCAGTATAGTCCCTGGGCTCCGCCACCTGCTCCCATTACATTCGCTGGGCTCTCCCCATCCTGTTCCCAATACAGTCCGAGGGCCAGTGGCGGCTGGTGAATTGTTTAAGTGGAGGGGCATAACTATTTCCCCCAAAAATGCCATAGCGACGAGTGCAGCAAGGGAGACCGAACCAATGGACGGGTGTTCTGGGGGTTTTCCCCCGTGAATTTATTTTAAATAATGGGTTAAAATGTTGCATTGTAGAGCATACTTGAAAAAGAAATAGCCAAACAGTTTGCAATTGGTGCTGGAGGGCCCAGTGGGTAGGCATAACATTTTTTACTGGACATCTATAGTAGATGTCCAGTAAAAAGATACCATCCCTGTCCCCTGGGCCTCACTGGGCCTAACACAATCAACATGATAATGTGGGTATGCAAGGCACTGGGGTGCTAAGAGGCAAATCATGGTATTTTTGACTGGACATCTATGATGGAAATCTAGTAAAAAAAAAATATCATCCCTGTCCCCTGGGCTCCACAGCACCTCAGAAGGAGAGCTGGTTTTGGCAGGTGGGTAAGGGGATTGTGCAACAAAGGCATTTAGGCATTTTTAAAATGCCTTTGTTGTACAACCCTACTTCCCCCCTCTATCCAGCACTTGTCAAAATCAGCTCAACGGATCAAAATAAACTAACACACACACACACACATTCATACAGCAATCACTTTCATTCACACAAGCATCCATCACCATACACTCACTCATAACACAAGCATACACGCATCCATAGACATGTTTAAATAAAAGAAAAAATGAACACAAAACGTACCTTCTGCATTGGCCTGCATGTGGCTGCTGAAACGCCCTGCTCCAGGCTGCTCTGTCCGTATGTGCACCAGCCTTGCATGGCTCAGTGAGCATGTGCGGGTGGGGCACTGAACTGAACTGTCAAAGGGAAATAGTGTTTCCCTTTGACAGTTCAGCCAGCCCAGGAGCACTCCCTCAGATGGAAAAGCAGCTGAGGGAGTGCTCATTGTTTCACTGGGATGGATCCTTAGCTACTCCATGATGGTTGAGGTGCCACTCGGTGGGCGCCCCCTCCCCATTATGGAAGAGCCGCCACGCTCGGATTGGCCCATAGGGCAATAGGGCAATGCCTGTACCAAAAATGCAAAATGCTAGTGTCGGCCAGTCAAAATGGGCCACCTTTTTGGCCAATGTGGGTCGGTTTGATGAGTTACTTCACTATGCAGTTAGTAATTTTGACCATTGTTGCTGAATAAATATTCTTTAAATATCACAATTTACTTACATTTTAACACAAAGCACCCCCTTGGGTACTATTCAAACAGTCTGTGACTAAAGGAATGAATATCCATTTACAACTGCAGGGCACTTTTTCATTCGTGCCTGGGACAGTTTCATGATTCAGCCCGACCATGTAAGCCACCCCTGCACATTTCTTCCAATCTAAAAAAAACACGAAAACAAACGACAAAACATTTATTTATTTATTACATTTCATGCTGGGCTCTCACGGCCCCCCAGTGAGGTGGCTGTGGCCCCCTATGGGGCGCGCCCCACAGTGTGAATACTGCTGCCCTAAAGGTTAAGAAAATGTCCAGGAGATATGCTTATTAAGCCACCCAATTGGAGGGCTTTGGATACCAAGTGGGTTACTGGGACTCGCGGTGATATCCGGAAGACCATTTTGCTCAAGCACATAGTTGATACAGGGGGACCCTAGAAAACATCATTGGGTGTTCCACGTCAACTGAGGCCATAACACTATCACACGGACACCGCTGTCCATGGCGGCACCAACGTCAAACCTTTTGACCAACACCCATGGCACACAATGTGCAGGCATTTATTCCACATAACGCTGCATATATTGTAACACTTTCGCCAAAGGAGATGAAATGAGCGACCTCTATACCTGCACAGGCATCTATTTAATGGACTGAACAATGCCGATGTGGCATTTACCATGTATTTATTTATTTATTGCATTTGTGTAACGGCCAGACGCGGAGGTATCACAGCGTTTGTACAGAAGAATACCGACGGGCACATAGCCAATAGACGTAGGTTGTACGAAGACAGTTAAAAGTGTTTGGTAAAGCGCCAGGTATACGTTGCGGAAAAGCAAAATCAAGTCTAAACATGATTCTAATCTACTCAACCAGAATTCTACATCTACAGTGACAAAGACTAACAGCGTTTTTTAAGACGTTGGCTTGCAAATGCATTGGTCATCTTAAAAACGCTAACATTGCCAACATGAGGTGCCAATACGGCGATCAAGCCAGACAGGCGGTCAAGGGCCCGTTTTCTAGGCCAATATGAACCAGCTTCATAAGTTAGGGCACTGGTCATTTAGACCATCATTACTCACCCAGTGTAGCATTAACTGGCCCACCAGAATGCAGCGGTGGACTGGGAACCAAAATAGGCCCTGGAAATAATGTTCAAAGTGGCACTACATTATACATTTTCGCAAGCCCAACCCCTTTCCTGTGTGAAAACTTGAAAATAAAATAGGTTACCATACAAAAGAGGCCCAGAGTGCAGAGCCCTACTGGGAAATCTCCAGAGTTCCCTACAGGCCTGTCCACCAGCCCTGCCAGCACGAGCCAAAGAAAGGAGAGGGCCCAGGGCATTTAATATCCTGCTATTAGTACCCCAGACCCCAGAAATTCCTGGTCATGTGGCTGTTAGCTTGATTTTTTTCCCCAGGGAAATTGCAGCTTCAATCAATGTGATTGCCCAATTTTCCCTGAAAAAAAAAATACTAAACAAGATGTCCAGCAACAGAAATAGTTAAGGGATGTAGTCTTTTAATTATTTCTATTGCGTGGCTGCAGGTGCCAGAGAAGCAGAGCCGGTGCTTGCAGGTATGTGGGATGTGGCAGGTGCGGGACTCACGGGCAGGTGACTGATGCCGGTGTGTGGCGGCGGGACAATGTAACTCAGGGTGCCGGCATGAAGGGAGAAAAAAGTGGCACCCCGGAGGAGAGCCTTGGGCGGTCATCAAGGAACGCGCGCATCCGTCGCTGGATTACACCCTCATGCTGTGAATCCTGATTGCCCAGCACCTCTCCCCGGGAGCATTTTTTTACAAATGTGACCAATAATATCAACCCCATACCTGCACCCCCATGTATGTTTCAAGCACTTTCTTGCAAAAAGTATGCAATTGTGATTTGCAATTTTGGGACACTTTTTATTGGTGGCAGCGTAGTCTTTTGTTCCAGTCTGACCTTGACGAGGAGGGAATATGGTGAGACAAATATTACATAAAAGAGATTTTGCGTCAATTTCTTGAGTGTCCACAAAGCTCACGGAATGAATTAATATATATTTAATTTCTAAAAAGCAGTGGTTTGGGTGTCACATGGATACCGAGGGACCAGTTTTCCACATGGCATCCACCCACCTTTAACTGTTTGTTTTGAGGTTTCTAAAAAGGTTCATGAATTATTAGATTTGTTTTTTAAATAGTTTTGTTGCCTGGACACTATTTAAAATAAGGGTTTTTAACTTATTGTCATACCAATAAACGCAATTATTGTGTTCTACAATGAATCGGGTAAAGTACAGGGATATCGCGGTTGCTTAGAAAAAGTCCATCCAAGGTCTTTTGAATTCCTGGGATAGGTTGGCCCAGCGATGACAAACAGCCGGCAATATTTTAAGTTTGATAAAACCTCACGGATAAAGTTTTGATACAAATGCACCTCGTCAAGAAAGAAGTAGGTTTTTAACAAGCGGTGGCATGAAACAAATACAAGGCAGGAGAGAACAGGCCTTTTGACCAGGTTGAACCAACCCAAAGCAGCGAGGGTAGATTCTGCAATAGATCCGATTTAATCACACAGATCCGATTCAAAGATGTGTATATAGGTGGTCAGTCAAAATCTCGAAAACAAAATCTCGAATGACAAAAAGCCTGAAACAAAAATCTCGAAAAAAAAAATATCGAATTTTTTATTTATTTATTTATATATGTTTTTGGGGTCAGGTAAGTAAAAAAAAGGGGTAAAATAAAAAAATAAATTAAAAAAAGGGGGGTTGGGGGGGGGAACCCCCCCCATTTTGAAAAAAAACACATTGAAAAAAAAATTCGATATTTTTTTTTCGGCCTTTTGTATTCGAGATTTTTGTTTTCGAGATTTTTTGATTCGGTATTATCACTATGAACCGTGTATATAATGTGTATAGATGTGTACAAGCAAACAATAAATAAATAAATAAATAAATAAATAGCATTCCCTAGGAGTAGCACATGGAAGGGGGATTTCTGAGTCTTCTGTGCATTTCATTTTACCCGGAACACACAGTTTGAATGTTTCCCCAATACAGGCCCCTTAAGGGGAAATGCCCTCCTAGCGCCCCCATTGCAGGCCTATTATACATAAGTGTTGGGACAGACATCTAACAATATTGTATGCGAGCAAACAGCTGGTACACCTCGAGTCCTGCTCGACGCTCCAGAAATGCGCAGTGCCCCTTGGCGAAACCAGTGACCTGGCATTTCGCTGCATCACACAAATGAAATAAATGGCACCTGTATCACGGTGTTGACTGGAGTCTTTCTTGGGGATTGGTCCTTCTTTCCATATGGAGAAAACAATTCAGGGACATGAACAACCTGCATCTGGGTCTCTCATCCATATTGGCTTTGTAGTCGGGGAGTCTCCCAAACTCTTTTGCAATCCTACAGACAGAGGTAATGGTGCAGCTGGGCTGGACAGTGAGGAAACGCAATATCATCAGCCAAAACACTGATCCAGGCAGTTACAGTGGAGTCGCGGCTACAGAAAGGTTGCCATTCCCTCTAAGGACGTGAGAAACAAGAGGTTTGGTGGGTAGGGTGAACAAAGCCAGTGGCAGGGAGAACCCATGCATAGTCCTCCTCTGAGCCAGAAAAGGTCCTGCTAGGACCTCGGCCAGACATGCAGCAGAAATTGGAGATTGAAAAAAGCACATATTGGGGTTCATGACAATTGTTGGCCAAAAATGTAATCTTGCCTGATCCTGTAAAAACATTTCTCTGCACTGAGGAAGACCGCTACAGAAGAGTTTGTTTGCATAAACAGTGTTGACGACTGAGACAAAATGGTTGGTATGTTGGTGTTTCAGACCAGAATAAAGCCATGTGGCTGCGGGGAGACAAAAGGTGGAAAATAAATGTGTTGGCCTATTGGCCAGAATTTTAGCAGAACAGAGGGTGGGAGTCTTACTCTTCTTTAGAAACACTGCAATCTGAGCCTTGCTCCAGAAGGGAGAAAAGTGGTTTCCCTGAAATGCTGTTGTTAGAAAGGTTGTGATTAATATAGGAAGCAGTGCGCTATGGTAAAGACATCAAATGCAGTCAAAAGCCCATGTCCCTCCTTTTCTGTCTTTTTTGGCCATTTGCACAAGTGCCACTTCCACCTCTTCAAGTGATGTTGGCATCTAAATAATATCCTGCTGTTCCTTAGCAAGCACGTTTAGGGCTCTGAGAACTCCATAGGGTAGACAAATGAAATGCACAAAAGCCCCCAAAACCTGGCTATGCCCCTGGAACCGAAGAGAGCTTTGAGCTTCTATGTTGCTCGCACATCCGAGTTTCGGAGGTCAGATAAGATGGTCGTGGCCCATTCTTTGTCTGGAAAGGGTCTTGCCATAACAAAAGAAACTGCCTCTTGATGGCCCTTCAGCTACCCTGAATCTTACATTCCTTGGAATGAGTCTATGGTGAGTAAGGAGGCGGACATCTGCCCAGTGCCGACAGTATTGGCAGAGCGCTTATATCTCTGTCCTACATGTCCTATAATTCAGAATATAACAATATCTCCGATACTTCTCCTCTACGTCTAGGGATGAGTTTCTTTGAGGACTACTACTAATGTCCCATTGCCATTAGCTGTGTAACTATTTGGTTGCTCAGAAGATCCAGCTTCTCAAAGGTTGGGCCTGGTTTGGTTGTGACGCATTAGTTGAGCGATTTGTCAATCATATTTACTTTGCCGCCCACACTGTTTATAAATGAAGCAGCTGTTGCACACGCCTCTGCTTATAGATTGAAGAGTGTGGTGTAATACAGAATTGTATGTGCTATTCAGATCGTTATGGAAATCGTGTAAACTATTTCCCTGCATGCCTGTCTTAAACTCGGATGGCCCATTGAGCATTTATTTTAATATTTATTTTAACTCTTAATCATGTCAAAAAGTCTAAATATGTTGGTCACATAATGGATCAGTTAAACTTCAATTTAACCTAGTAATGATCAGGGTTGGACAGGGGGCAAGAAATTGGCTCGTGCACCAATAACAAAGTGGCCCACAGGCACAAATGGAAATGAATTGCATCAGGCTATTTGAGTAGTCCCCAATGGGGAGTTTTTTTTGTAAAATATGTTTAAAATTCAACATTTTAAAGAATATGTGTTCAGTAAGACTGGTTAAAACCTCTAATTGCACAGTGAAGTAACTCAAATTGGCCCACAGGAGCATGTTGGGTCTGCACGCAGGGAATTGCCCTGTAGCCTAGGAGTGAGGAAAGATAACTCGTTTGGATCCTTTATTGGCTCGGCTTTGTGTGCCATGGATGCCATTTAAAAGGCTTAACCGCACCCGGTAGCTGGTGTATGAAGTAGGTCAACTAGTGTCGGGGGTGGGCAGGGGGGTGGGGAGGGGGGCACATTGCTATTTGGCATCTTTGAACATTTTGACTGATTGAAATATGAACACAAACATTGGCTGTGACCTTAAGCATGTTCAAAACAAAGGAACTGTTGCTGTGACTGCTATTTCCGGCCTTGCCAGGAAGACATTTCCAAACAGTGCCAGATGCACATTCAATTAAGACATGCGGTTGTTAACTGAAAGGTTGGGGGTTCGTGCCTACCCCTGGGTGCCTTACGTGTTAATGTAAAATTGAATATAATAATGTTTCTTTGGTTTATCATTGTTTGCGAATGAACAGAAATCTGACGATATATAGAGTGACACGCCTGTTGGGGGGTGGGGTGGGGGGGGTTAAACGAAAAAACTCCCTGCTGGCCCAATTCCACTATACCTTTGATGGCCGAGTGCTGTTACATCCAGGCTACTGCCAAGCAGCTCTGCTTCAACATCTTACACAGCTCTTCATCCTGATCCATGGACTGATATGATGATGACCTGCACACTGATAACCGTTTCCCTGTCAAGGGGAAGAGCAACAGGTCGGTTGAAGGGTGATGTTAGAGATCACATCCAGGCTGAGATCACCACAATGCTTCTCATAGGGGTCGATTAATCTTTGCAGAGTCTATGGGGAAGGCAAAGTTGTATTGAAGTCTGACTGATTTGAAAGTCTTTGTTAATTCCACACTGCAAAACGCTGCCACACAAGCAGAAGCACGCCCCATTCCAGAACCCGATGAGCCAATGGATGCAACAGAAGCAGCTCAGTTCCTGAACACCTTCAGGCTGATGCCAGGGACCTGTACAATTGCCTTAAGACTTGTGCCAAGGAGAAACATGCATTATTGACTACAAAGAGCCTGCCCCAGGGTAAGGCAATTCCACTTGGACTAAAGAACTTGTTTAGAGGTTAGGGAGAGGACCATGTCCTCACTGTCTGGATTGCTTTTGTGTCTGCTCCGATAACATGACCATGTTTAGGCCCGGCTTGAAAGACAGCTCACCCATCCCAAGAAGATGCTGTGGGTCCTCTTTTTCCACTTCACGCTGGCGTTTCTCTAAAACCATCTAGTGTTCTCTGAACACAGTCGGCCTGGAAAGGGGCGAAATCTGGAACTACATGCACCCGAGATAAGACTCAGGAGCTGCAGAGTCTCCCTAGGACTTTTTAAAGTGGTTCCTGGTCCTGCATGGCCAACTTTCTAAACGGCAGGTTGAAACCCGCCCATCTCTTCGCCCACTCTTCCCCTCTCTCGTGCGGTCCCTGTGGTTTTATCACGGACCCATTTCCCTGTGTGCTCATCTCTCTCTCTTTCTCTACTCCACACCCTTTCTGTGCACACCTCTGTCATGCTGTTGCAGTTGCACCCATTGCCCCTTATTCAACCGCAAACCCACTTCATTAATGCTTGAATTCACTAAAGCGATAATGGGTTGAGTGAATATATTTTGAGCTAAATGATGACACTCTTCATTGGCTGTACCTTTCTTGATTGCTGGCCAGTCACATCACATGACTGCATTTCCAGGCATCTGATTTTGCTTAGGTGACGGGGGGCAGCATATTCCATCAACATCATCACATTAACTAACCCCGCTGTGACCCAGTGATGGGTATATTGCTGACCGATTAAAAGCAGGCTGCCCAGGCCTCTTTAGCAAGTGTTATTAAACAAGTGTACTTTACAAATGCTCCCTTGCCATGGACCAAGGTGTGAAACTAAGGAACTTTGAAAAGGCTCGTGGCCTCTCGAACTGAGGGTGCAGCCTACACAAAGTGGATGAGAATCACATCTTAGCTGGAGACCTTTCTTTACAGAGAGATGTGTGTGTTAGGGAGACTTTCCAGAAGGCCCTCTGGTCAGGGTCCTTGGGTATATATTCCTGAATCAAGAACCACTAGCGATTCCCACAAACTCACCAGGCTCACGAAGTGATAGGTACGGACGAGCAGAGCAGCCCAGGCCTAACACAAAGGAGGCGGCGTGGGTAGGGTCACAGATTCAGTATATACATTTTGTTATTACCAAATAAGAGGTTCCACACACTATGGGCCTCATTCCGAGTATGGAGGTAGTCATGGTGCTATTTGCGCCACGACTACCTCCCATACGGGTACCGTGTCCGGTTTGGTGAGATGGGGACTTATCGGTTCAGTCCGACCTTGGCGGGACCGGTAAGTCCCCATTCACCAAACCATTCCCCATTCCCATTTGAGCCCCCATAGGGCTCAATGGGAAGGGGGAAGTAGCTAATAATGGTACCGCAATTTGCGGTACCGTTACTGACTCTGATTTCCCTTAGCGGGTCCCGTCCTTAACGCCTGGTAAAACCAGGTGTAAAGGAAGGGACCCGCTAAGGGAACTCGTAGTAGGGCGCAAAGGGATTACCGGAACCGATGTCCTTAACAGTGCACGGTATCCCTTTACGCCCACCTCGGAATGAGGCACTATATGTGTAGAAGAACTATAATCTTAACATTAATAAAAGGCAAAGAGGAAAACCATACAAGAACAAGTAAGAGGTCACAATGTAGCAAGTAAGTATCAATTTTTCAGTAAGAATTTGTTTATAGAGTTAAAGCCATTCCAGAAAAGAACCAATAGTAACAGGTATTTAAAATCCATTTGGCTCCGGTAGTGTCACAACCTTGTCAATGAGTCAGGCTAAGAAGCCAATAAGTGTTTTGTTTTCATTATAAAACAACAAACAAAAAGAGGCATTTGGGGCTCTGTACCCTTGCCCTCAACCTTGAAGGTGGTCCCACCTCCTTAACCCAGGCTCCCTACTCCATAAAGCATTTATTTTCACTATAGCCAAGCTAAGCCTACTGTCTGGCGGATTCTAATCCTTTTAGGCCTAAAAGCTGTAACTCCCTCTGGTGGTTCCTAGGTGACCTAAACAGTGGTAGCCCGATTGCCTCGTCATTCCCTTCCTCTCGCGACAGTCGTTCAAGCCCTATCCTCACTCTCTCCAGACACTCCTCTCCTCTACCCAACCTCCGTCTCTCGCTTTGCCTATCTACCCTCCATCCCCCTTCTGGTCTTATCACTCCTCTCACTTCTCCTGTTTGCACCCCCCAGCTCCCTCCTGATCATATTCCTCCTCTCACTCTGTCTCGCTATTCTCCTTCCCACTCCTGGTCTTATCACCTGTCTCCATTCTCAGCCTCCTCCTGATCTTATACTCCCTCTGACTCTGCCTCTCTAGTCTCCTTCTCCTTCCTGGTCTTATTGGCTGTCTCCACTTTCCTTCTGACTTTCCTTTTGACCCCTCCTGTCTCCAGTCCCTCATAACTCTCCTAATCTTACTCCTTTCTCTCCTCCACCTGCTGCACACTACTCTATGGTTTATTGACCTCCTTTATCTCCTCCAACCTCACATGAACACCTTTTTGCTGAAGACTGACTCTCCTGGGTTTATATAGTCCTACACTTCCTGTATAGAAACTTGCTTGATCCTCCATTGGCTACTTAGGTCAGCTGTTTCCCTTGGCCAATATCCTTCTATTATTCCCAACTCTCCAGATCTCTTCTCCTTGTGGGTTGAGTTACTCCTTGGAGACTCCATAAGGGTCTTTAGACCCACCCCTGTTCCGACTCCATTTCCTTTCAACCGGCCATGTAAAAAGTGGTATCCTTTGTCCTCTGTTCTTATCTTGTATTCAGTAAGTCACTGTCCACAAAGGTTTTGTGGATGGTTCCGTGGGTTCCCCAAGTGTGGGGCAGCTCCTTGCTGGTTCAAGCTCCTCCAAGGCTGCTCCGCTGTTCCCCTGTCGCACGCAAAGGTACTCTGTGGTACGTGTTGGGTCTCCCAATCAGCTCATAAATGGGGGAGGATAGTGCATGTTCATTCGAGAAACCACTACTTTCCTTCTCTTCTGGGACTGGTCTTGACCATTGGGCCGAGGTGCACTATGGCACTCATAGTCCTTGTAGCTTGTCACTGGACTGTGCTGATTTCCAGGGCCCTTTTATCCAACACTTTTCTAAAAACATGTATTTTTCCTATTGTCACGTTAATTTAGTGTGTGGCTTGGTGTATTGTAAATGTTGATGAAAGGCATAAGATGACATGGAAGGAAGGCAATGTTTTCAACTGGCTAAACTGGGCCTAATAAATCAGGGCACCTGAGGTAAAGTTCTAGGTTCTCCACCAATTAAAATTAGATTGCCTAGAATTGATTCAGTTTAGCAGCATTATTTTTTTTTAAAAACCATACGCGGAACCATTTTATCCTTAAATACCTCATTGCCACAACCAGGACCATCCACAATATTCCATCCCTCCTTCTACATTGACTTAACTGGTAGTGGAGTAGATTCAGCCCTGTGGCAGTAGGCTGAACACTGGCAAATACAACTACAATTGGCCTGTGATGGAAGTGCTTAGGCTTGCAAAGTTGTATGTCACATATAATGACAACGCCTGGCTTCCATATCATGCCTTACCAGGCATAATATGGTAGCACTTGGGCAATTGAATTTACACATGGCATATGATGTCAGAAGTTGGACATGTGCGGCGGTACCTTGTATGTGATGACTAAACAAACCTATGATGCTTAAAGTGGCATAAGATGCACTCCCTGTGGAAATGAGGCTGTACGCAGCATAGTGTTGCAGCGAGGCATGTGATGCAGAATTTAGCATATGGTCCCCACATCTGACATATCAGGCTGGCACTGACATACTATGTCAGTAACTGGCCCTATGAGGCTAGACTGCCACATAAAGGGAGTTCAGCTACTCTATGACTGATCCTGCATGATGTGCCCTTAGCATGTCATCGCTGCATTTATGGCATATCGAAGATGCAGCCAAGGTAATGTATGGTTCCATACAAGAAGAATTGTTGACTCATCCTCAGAAAGTGAAAAACAAGCATTTAGAAGGAGATTAGATAGCCAATAAAGCTGCAATATTGCTTTATCATTTGTTTTTATCACTCGAGTTTGGAGGTTAAAGCTTACAACACAATTTCATTATATTTACATAAACATCCAAGTCAGATTTTTAGGAATGACTTTTTACGACTGAAATGTAATCTTTTCCCGAAACATGAAGTCCTCGGTTAGAGAAGCAATAGTCATAGGAATTATCGTTTATGTAGTTATTGTGCATTTGAGGTTGAGACATTGCAACATCTTCTCGTATCCGGTGAACCTTTGACACCCCGGCGGGCTTTACACTTTCATAAATTTGTTTACCGTGAAGATCTTTTATCTATGGACTTCTTTTGGTATCATATTTTAAGTTCCAATGAAAGCTCTTGGATTGGTCTTTCATTACTCATTGTGGCTATGGATTGGGCACATTTGCATCTGGAACACATTTATGAACTGGTTTAGTGCCAATGATTGGTATGGATGATAGTTAGAAACACATGTACTCTTGTTCTGACTACACTGGCGCTAGCACTACGGGTTGTGCACATGATGATTTTCATGTATGTACTTACTGATTGAATTGAAGTCCTTATATCATGTTTATTTGCAAACAGGATTTTTTGTACTCTATGGGCCTCATTACCAGGAATGTGGCAGAGGGACAACGGCGCCGGTAGAGCTGCCGGACCTGTTATCCCTCTACCGGCCCATTACGAGGTCTGCTGGCGGGTCCCGCTAAGGACGTCTGGTAAAACCAGGCGTCCTTAGCGGGACCCGCTAGCAGAGCAGGATGCTAACAACGGGCCCGTCATTAACAGGCCCGTTGTAAGCATCCTACCCATTCCCATTGAGCCCTATGGGGGCTCAAATGGGAATGGGGATGTACTGGGTCCGGGTCCCGCGAAAGGGAATTAACGGGCCCTCCAAGGTCGGAATGGCCCGGTATTTCCCCATTCCAGGAACCCGGTACCCGGTATGTGGGTAGCATGCCGCTAAAAGCGGCATGGCTACCTCCATACTCGTAATGAGGCCCTATGTATGTATGTAGATTCACTGTTTCACAATGCACTCACTAATGTAAGTATTTGGGATTCTTTGTAATCATGTTTACTGTGTTTGTTAAATATTAACTCTTCAGAAATTAATCCCAAAAAAGCAAAAATCAATAGCGGCTACAAGTTGAACCACGCATTGAGAAAAACACACGTGGAATGCTATATATGTGTATGCTAGTGGAGTGTAATTAATACATTTGCTACTCCCCTGCTGTTGACCTGGTTTGTCCAGGGCACTGTCGGGGTTCTTTCACTTTCCAGGCTGATTTATTATAAGCCACTGCTCACTGGAAATAATACATACCGAGACTAAGGGTATGCCATAACTATATCAGTGGAAAGACCGACGACCCCCGTTGCTTTCGAATGAAATATCTTTCAGCATTGCTGTTTCAGCTTTTTTTTTTTTTTAAATCAATTTTAAACTTGTAGATCGATGGGGTGTGGTAAATTTTTTTAACTTTTAGTTTATATATGTATGAAAACTTTTACTGTGCTGTTATATATGTGAAAAAAGATTGTTTTAAATAGCTCTACCCAATAAATAAATTAAATGAATATAATTGAAAATGTCCTTGGACCGGCAAAGGATACCGTAACATTCTGAAATCGGTGGAAAAGCTGGAGACGGTCCTGTGCGGGCAGACAATGGTCAGATTGTATGTCCATTGCAGTCTCTAGTTGAAGCTAAAGCAGCAGTAAAACGCAATGTCCCTCAGTAGCCAGCCATTGGGAACAGTTTCATGGAGTCTCCCTGCTGGCAGCTGTACTCATATTCCACATGAGACTCCAGTAAAGACCTTGGTGCCATTGCAAAGGTGCGACTTCCAGTCCCAGAGATCAAATCATTTGCAAGTTATACCTCTCATTGTCCACCTATATGTCCCCGCTCATCCCCACCTTGTGTTGTTACACCTGTAGACGTCTCATTTCTGGTCTGTGCTCTCAATCCTGTTCTCTCTCTTTCTTGCTTCCTGCTGCCCCAGGAGAGAGAGTTGGCCCCAGAAGAGATGGATGGTAAGTGTCTGGCACTTGAACCTTGACCTGTCCATCTGGCTCTTGGGATAAGGGGCACATTATAATGGTGGGCTGCAATGCACACGTCGAAGACTATCAATAAACAAAATGATATCCAGGTATTGGTGCTGGCATCAATTGCCCTTCAACGTAACATTCTGGACTGCTATGTGATAATGGCCTACAGAAAAGACAATGGATACGAATGATGAGGCACTCTGCACGTGACCAACATAGCAAATATGGAATGCATAAATCAGCTTAGCACAGATTTAAACGGGAGGGTTTTTATAATTGTGCAATTATATATATCTAGTTTATACAAATGAAGATACTACAGTGCGATGATTAACATCTACTTTGTTCAAGTGAAATACAAAACATGGGAAATAAGATCTCCAAACACAAGGCAATTGAATTGATAATAAATCATACTGCTTAAAAATGTTAATAAGGAAAACTTGTCTAAGTTCCAAATAACAGATAATTGTTGTCTCCTTTAACAGGAACCCTCAGTATTTCTCTTTGTGTTTCATGTCCTCGCCCTTCTTCGGGAGTATTGCCCTCAAACCTCACTTCCTATACAAAGGATACGAAAACACTGAACAAATGTGTTTACTTTATTGGACCCGCTTGCTATTTAAAAGTATCAGTCAGAAGACACTGACCTTCCCATTTTGCATCTCACATCCAGATCAAATGGGACCTTCAATGTAAATAGAATGCTCGTGAAAAAATAATACAACCCCCTTAACTCCTTTCCATACTTAGTTGATAGAGACATAATGAATATCCATTTGTAGTTCAGTGAGTACCAACTGAATTTACCTGTTGCTAAAAGCACATTCTTTATGATGTTGTAGTCCACATTATAACTGGTAATATGTCTCAATTGCCTGCCTTTGAATTGATACAGGCAATCTTTAAAATGCAGCATCTAGAATGATCTGAAAATTAAAGTATCATACACCTATAGAAAAGACACTGCCCTTGTACGTTCTAACAGACAAAATAATAAGCTCAGCTAAGTACCATTATTATTAGTATAATTGCCTCCCTTGAGCCATGAAATTATGCAGAAAATAACACTAGAATTCAGTCTTTTAGAGATCTATAAGTAAAGAGCACACAGCTACAATACATTTGAAGACTCTTAAGTTGTGTCAAATCATTTCGTCTAATCAACATCCTATACATTGCACGTCTGATGTTAACATGCTTGTCAAAGAATGATGCACAATCATGGTGGTGTCAAAACTATCTACAATTTTGTGTCTTCCTCATTTTCTGTATGTGGATGTTGGATGTATGTTCTGTCCACCTTAATGTAACTCTTCCTGGGATCAAGCCAATATAAAAGATGCCATACAGGCTCCTTAAACAATAGATAAAGTTAAAAGAAGTGTATGTTGCATAATCCTTTAAGAGGATAGGCTTGCCCATCCAAGGACAATGCAACACATCACCCCTTTTCAAGCTACTGCAGTGTTGGCAAGACATATATGGTAAAGATGGAACCATGGCAGTCATGCTCGACCATGACAGGCACCATTGTCGAAGGCATAGGTACCTAGGATGACCATTCCTTTTATAACCTTGAGCAGCCAATTACCAAAATCCAGCCAAGTGGATCGCCACTGGAAAGGTGGTCAAGGAGGACGTCCACTCTACCAGATTTGGAGGTTCTTTCATAATTAGTGTCAGTTTTGTGGCTTTCAGTGGGGAATTCTACCACTTAAACACTCTTGTGACACACTTGTGCTCAACCTTTGGCATAAGGACTGGGACAAGACGGATCACCCGACCACTAGCAGGGAGGGTGATGCTGATCGTGACTTAATCTAGCACACGCATATTGCCTCTAACAGCTTGGATAGTGTAGGTTTCTCTCCCCGATGCATTTGGCATTTAGCAGGAAAAACAGCAAAGGTGCACATCCAAGACGAATGCCCAGTCTCGTTCCCTGAGTAAGGTGATATTAGTGATGCAGACAAAATGACTAGCAACAGTGAGAGAAGTTGTGGTTTGGTGGTCAAATATCTGAATTGTTATCCCAGAGTCTTCTATGCCCTCAAAAGAGAGCTTTAAAATGTTGTGGCTCTAAAGAGAAACACCCTCAGGAGTCTCTGAGGATTGGACACACAACCTGGCAAATAATGAGTAAATGTTACCTTGCTACCACTGCTGCAAATCCCATGCCGATCCCATTAGGGATATCCCAAATGGACTATTGTAGGCAGAGGAGAGCACAAGGTATTGTTTAACTAACAGTTATGTTAGTCTCTAAATCACTTAGAACTTTTCAAGAAGATTGCCCGTCCTGGCCTACAAGAATGCATTCTGAGATGACAATGCAGTGGCCAACTTACTATAATATTAGTATTGTATTCATCATTTATATAGCGCTCTTTCCCCATTTCTATGGCCTCAATGCGCTTTGTGGTTGGAACGCCCACAGTGAGCGCATTGCATGTGTAGGAGGTTCTAAGAGTTTAGATTAAAGATGCTTGTGTGTAGTGTTGCCACGTTAGGACCTAGGTGGGCAGGCAAGGCCCCAGTAAGCAGCCTGGAGGTCAGGCACGTGGGTGGGTGCTGTTGGTGTTTTAGGATAGAGTTCTAGTGCTGGAGATTCAATGTGTGCCCAGCTAGACCCAATTCTTTTTCGTTGGTTTTCGCTGTATACTAATGGCAGAGGTGTTGAGGTAGATCACAGGGTTCAGTGTGGACGGCTATGTGTGCTGCTAGACAGGAATAGCATAGTCATAGCTGCATTCTAGGGTGCATGGGTGGGTGGCGGGGCCTGTGTTCTGTGTCCACAGACGTGGTGTAGGGTATACGTATTGTAGGCTTGGCTGGAGTTCGACTGCAGAGTTCTTTTTATTGGTCCAGTGCGATTGGCTGGTCTCGCTATTCGTGGTCTTCCTAGAATGAAAGTCTGAGCAGAGGGAGAGGGTTCGGAGGGATGACGGGCAGAGGATGAGGGGAGGATGATAGTTTGTTTCGGTGTGCCTCTGCAAACGCTGCCGGCATCTGTCGGGTATTGGTGCGTAGGAATGTTGTTGTGTTTGGGAAGGAAGAGTTTTGTCTCGGTGTGCCGCTGTGAACACTGCCGGCACCCGTGGGGTATTGGCGGATAGGAGTATTGCTGTACTTGGGTCAGTATTTCAGTGTGCCTGTTTCGGAGTGTAGTGTGGGGGAGGGTTTCAAAAGGAGGGGGGGATCCAGGCTTTGAGGGCCTTTCTGAATGCCAGGTGATTGTCAATATTGCGAATGTGCTGGGGAAGGGAGTTGCAGATGGTCAGCGTGTGGAAAGAGAAAGAGGAACCGCTGTGTCTGGAGGAGTTGTACTATGGGACTACTAGGAGAGATGCTGTGCTAGATCTGAGAGTCCTTGAGGGATCATAACGGGTGAAAGAATTCCAGCCCTGTGTTGTGGATGGCCCGTGGGTGATGCACATGGCTTTAAAGGTAGTGCGTCAGCCAATCCGGAGCCAATAGAGGTCTCTCAGTGTAGGGCTGATGTGTTCTCTGGGAGGTAGGTTAATTAGCAGGCGTGCTGCAGCGTTTTGGATACTTGGTGCTCCGAGCCAAAGGCAGTTTGTGTAGTCTAAGCGTGAGAGGATGATGGAGATGATGGCAGAGAAACGGTAGGCGAGGATATGTGATGTAAGGGAAGATACGCCTTAAGATGTGTAGGTGGAAGAAACAGGTTCTGGAAACAGAGTTGACTTGTTGGGAGAGGGATACATCTGTGCCCAGTGTGCATCCAAGGTTTCTACCGGTAGGTAGCCTGCCAGGACACTTACATCACTGAAATTACCCTGCTCCTGAGAAGTTGGGATTCTACAACTACTGTGGCGGACAGATGCCTCCAGATCAACAAAATGTTGGAGGGTGAAGAGGAATCAAGGAGGGAGGACTATCTCTTGTTTTTTAGCAACCAACATTGCATTTGTGGGCAAAGGATCAATCCACTTCGAAGGGGGCCCTTTCCACCACATGACAATATTCTTAATCCAACCTCCTGGGGAAACTCCCATTTGTGAAGGTCTTTCTGTGAAACTATTGAAAAAAACTATACAATGCAAATCTTTCTCTAGGGTTGGTCTCGACTGATGGCCCAGATAGCCCTCAACTTTCCATATTGGGTTTCTACACCTAAATCACTAGATGCCTCTGGCCCTTTGCAACACTACACGTGTTGCAGGTGCCCTCTTGTGTGCCATAGGCTGTTCATATTGAACCACAATTTCTGTAAGAATGAACATATAGGTTGCATTGTAGGATTCGAAACTGAGTTGAGCTGGGAGCCATTTAAGCTCCCGCTTGTGGCCTAGAAGAGCCTGGTTAGCTTGACGCCAACAGCTACCAGGAGCGACCTTTGGCTCTCCAGACCAACTGATACCGAACAAACATCTATGTGGATTTAACTCCGTTTGTGGCAATCTATACATAAGCATTAGGGCACATCTAAACATTTAAAGCTTAAGGGTCATAAATAATGTGGAAGTTAGATTTGCGTAATGCTATGTATTATCTCCTGGTCACTGATTAATGCTGGATAACCAGGAGCTGTTTTAGCTCCTGCTTAACAAATCCCAATTTCCATCCCTGCTGGGGAGTCCTTTATTTTTGGAACATGTGCACATTATGCCTTGCAGAGAAATGCCTTCAACAACTTCAGAGTAAGTTCACGTACAACTGGCTCTGACGTTGTTCAAGGAAGTGGTTGCTACATGGACCATTGGTGAGCCTCCAAGAGGCTGCACCCCAGAAGATGACAGTGTCAATATATGTGCAGAAGTAGTCAATGTAGTTTACCCATGACCAGTGCCTAAACCTCCCCTCAATCTCAAGGAGCCCCCTTGTTTATGTCTGTCTATGGTACTGCTCCGAACGATCAGTCCTATAACAGGATGGTCTTTCAAATGCCTAGTCAGTCAATGGTCTTGACCCAGGCACTGGTGGTGCCTTTATTGGCCCAAAAACTAGGTTGGAGCACCCCTTGACAAGAGTGTGAAGTTCCTGCCTCAGACCGCTTCCATAGAGGCTCTGGGAACCCAATTGGCAGGATGTTCATGTTACAGTTCCTTTTAGGTGCTGAAGACTCGCCATATTTTAATCACTAGAAGTGGCTTCTCCTACCCTGCCTTTCAATAGAGGGAGCCTGCCTTGGTTTCCTTCTGTGTGATGCCCATTTCATAGAGCGTCCCACCAGAACTTTCCAGAAGCAGGGACTGTACCAGATGCCTCTGCTTCGCTTAGTTGACTAAGACATACTTTCAGCATTTGAGCACCAACACATGTCAGTATTCTGGTGCATGTACAGGGTACAGACCAATTCAGCCTATATGACGAGCTTTAAGAACATTTCTTACCATACTTGAGATTTTCATGAGGGTGTTGGTTCTATCTGTCTTGACAAGACGGATTATTAGGCCGACTAGTCCTTGAAAAATAAAGATTAGAAAGCGTTCGGATAAGGTCAAAGAAGAGTAATGACCAAGTTTCAGATAAAAAGGCAGACAGGTCGAGGAACTTTAACGTGTAGAGGAAATCCTCACCTTCAATCACTTCAAAAATCCCAGCTTTTGTTATCGATGTACTGGCTTCTAACCCTGATCTTCGCTTCTCAATTGTGTGGTTATCATGAGCTCATGTTTGCGTTACAGTCCACAAAAAAAACAATCCTATTCCCCACTCACGGGGCGATGCAAATTCCAAGTGCTCTTATGGCCTACCTAAACAGTGGAGATTTAGTTGTGGCGCACTTAAACGGCAGGGACAGTGAATCTCTGGAAAATGAGGACGTTTCTCCAAAGTAATTCTTCAGTGGCATTGCAAACAGTTGCAAGTGTGGGCATCAACACATTTGAGGAGGTTGCGGAGCGGAGCTCATTTTTGAGATGAGAAAGAAACTCTGGGTTCTGAGCGAGACACAGTAAACGGAAGGGAAAGTTGTAGGTTAAGGTTTCTGGAAGGATGTCCAAGTGGGATGAGATGACATAGTGGCATATGAAAGTCTGCAGACAGGGCCTACTTCTTATAGAAGGTCTAGTCCCACTCGATATGCTAACTTGTAAACAATTGTGCATTTTCACGTCAGAAAGAATCTCATTTTAGGACCCTGGAGAGAGGTCCACAGCTTTTATAGGAGATTGGGCTAGCACATTATGTGCGACCCGATGACCTTATAAAAAAGACATGTTAGCACCTTGGACAAAACAACCAGGGTTCTAATAGCGATAAGCCCCCATTTGAGGGTGGAATAGGGCAAGTGACAGCACAGATGTTGAATTCCTTCTTTTTACGGTTCTGCTGAATTCCCACTGTGTGGCGCTGTTCTGACTGCAGAAGCAGAGCCAGCCTTCATATTTGGGCTTGTCGCTATCAATGCATTATAGGCTCTATCTGTAAGGGGTTTGCACTTTCTTTCTTTCTTTAAATTAGAGTAGGCGTGGGCGGACCCACGCAGGCGCTTCCCCATCCAATTGGATGATGTGCACCTATCCACCATTCAGCATTCAACCTACGTAAAACTCACAATTCCTCCCACCGCCCTGTCTGCCTCACAAAATCCAACAACACACTACTCCTCCTCCTGCCACTCACCCCGTCACCTCCCAACAAAGCCTTCTCACTCAACTCAGCCACACCTTGCGCAGACAATCGAACCCTCATCAATTCTCTCTCTACAGCGTGTCTCTCACACCTAAACAGAAAATGTTCCACAGTCTCAGGCTCTCCACACACCGCACATTCCCTCGACTCTCGTTTCCCAACTCTAAACAGATATTCATTCAGCCCCACATGTCCTATTCTCAATCGATTCAGCATCACCTCCTCCCCCCTCCTCCATTCTAGACTTCCCGGATCCACCTTTACTGACACTTTCTCACGAATACCAAACATCCACCTACCTTTTACCCCACTCACCCACTTCTCCTGCCACTCATCCATGACCCGCCTCACCATCACTACCTTTGTCTCATCCACACTCAGGGGTTTGCACTGCAAATGCAGTTACCTGTCCCCGTTCTATGTGGCCGGTGCTCCCACTGCTGTGGTTATGCTGTACCTATTATATGTGAGGGGAGCTTGGATAGCCGAGGCCCTTGCTGGGCATGTTCTTTGTGATGAGAAATTGGACTGCCGACGCCCTTCATTTCACTGTTCAGTGCAGGGGTGCTTGCACTGCTCCATCCCATGCAGTTCCTTCTCTATGTGAGGGGAACGTCTACTGCTGCGGCCCACGACTTATCTGTTCTATGTGTAGTAATCTTGCACTCTTGGGGCCCACGATGTACCCGTTCTATGTGAGGATAGCATGATGTACTGGGGGCCATGGCATACATTTTCCATATTTGGAGATGAGTGTTCCTTATTTCTTATACTTTTACCCCTGCTTTACCTGGCCCTCATCGGCTCCACCTGTTCTACATGATGAAAGCTTGCATTGCTGTTGTCCTGATTCGCCTTTTTTGGTTTGTGCCTGGGAAGGCTGCATGGCTCATACTCAAGGTGACTTGTTATGTGCGAGCATCGCAGTAAAAAGCTTAGGCTGTTTTTACATATACATTTTTTATTGGCATTTTTAAACAAAACTGTGGAAAAACCAAACCATTGCCCCCCCCCAATTCCCCCGAACCCCACACACAACCCCTGCCCCCCAGGTCATGGTGCGTCTTTCCAGAGCTCTGTCCATTAATTGAGCAGTTTCTTCGCTCATCCCTCGTCGCTACATCCTCCTCGCTGCCGAGCGCTCCACCTTTCCACCATCGGGGCTACCTGGACCCCCCTTCCGTCTGCCCCCTTCCCTCACTGAGTCCATCCGGAGCGCCCCTTACCCCAAACCCAGAAGCTTCATGCTGCGCGGGCACCAGGCCGCCCTGGAGTCTCTTTTAAGGAATTAAAGTACCAAGTCCCAATCCAAGAGAAACTTTTGGCATTCTCCCCTTAGCAAGTACGACACTTTTTCCAGCACCGCCAGGGACCAGACCTTTCCTACCCAATCATGCTCCACGGGTGCTTCTTTTGCCTTCCCCCTATGGGCTACTTGCAGTGCCCCCGCCATCACCAGGGTCAGATAGATCTTCTTTTGGGCTCTCGTGTGCAGCCTGTCTAGGACCCCATCCAGCCCCATGATGAACAGCCCCATGTCCGTGTCCCCCCCCCAACGTATGCACCCATCATGTCAAGAAGCGGTTAACGGACCATTTCCCAAAAAGGGGCTACCTTCGGGCATTGCCACCAAATATGACACCAGGACCCTTCCCCGCCAAATCCCCTCCAGCACAAGGAGGTTGAAGATCGATACATTTTTGCTTTCTTACAGGGGGTGAGATGCCACTGGTACATCATCTTCACCCATATTTCTTGAATCTGTAGGGAGTTAGTCAACTTGGGAATGGTCGCCCACAGGGATTGCCATTGCTCTAGCGCAATTGATTGCCGGTTTCTTTCTCCCAGTTGGACATGAATCTCCACTCACCCACCCCTCCCCCTTCCTTGAGCAGCCTATGCAGGTCCCCTACGAGATGACTGTCTCCTGTGCTAGTCGTAACATCTTTCTCAAATTGGGTTAGTTCCCTGGTTGCTGCCTCCTTTATAATTGGATGTAAGGCCCAATGTCTTAGTTGCATATATCGAAAACACTCCCTTTCTCCCACGTCAACGATAGTTTTACAAGTGGGAAAATCCCTTATCTGACCCCCATCATATAAGTCCATTAGATGCCTGCAGCTCCCCTCTTGCCATGCATCAAAACCGGAATTAACTCCCAGCACAGGGGTGAACTGGGGATTAGCAAAGATGGGCGTGAGAGGTGAAGGGAAGGTGGTAATCTTTGACCTGCGCACCGCCTCGTCCCATGAGCAACCCACCAGCGCCTCTATTGCACTCCAGTACGTCCTCCCAGGAAGCCACAGTACCCTATCCAGCCCGGCACCTACCACCACCCTGTCCACTTCCCTCCACACCCTCCCCCAATCATCTTTCACCCAGTCCTGTAGTACCCGATTCTGAGCTGCCCGGTAGTAGTTTACCATATCCGCCTCCCGCAAACCCCCTCTATGTCTGGGCATTTGCATCAGCTTCCTGGGTATTCTAGGTTTCGTACTCTCCCAAATTTAGGCCTGAGTGAGTTTGCTTAACTTCCTGAAAAAGGAAGTCGGTACCTTGGCTGGTAGCGCCATAAACAGATGCAATAATTTAGGGAGAATAACCATCTTCAGGGCATTGATCCTGCCTATCCATGACACCGCTTGCGGGCCCCAACCCTGGAGCAGCCTCTTAATTTTCCCCGGTAGCAGGGGGTAGTTCGCCTCATATAATTGCTCTACGGTCCCCGTGATAACTGTCCCCAGATACTTTACCTTACCAGGACCACAGGCAAAGTCTGAGTGCATCCTCAACTCCCTTTCCGCCCCAGGGGACATCTGCAGGCACAACACCTCCAATTTACTTTTGTTAATCCTTAGCCCTGCAACCCGATCAAACTCAGCGATGACTCCCTTAACCGCCTCCAATGACTCCCAGGGGTTTGTCAGGGTCAGCAACATATCATCTTCAAAGGCGGCTGCCTTATGTGCTCTTCCCCCAAACCCCAGCCCCTTAATCGACTGGTGGAGTCTGATTTTACACAGAGGCGGCTCTAGCAATATTGCAAAGAGTAACGGCGACAATGGGCAGCCTTGCTTCGTGCCTCTAGACACTGTCACCGGATCAGATGCCTCCCCATTGACCATCAGGTGCAGCGTAGGTAGTTAGCCTCTATCTTGCTCATAAACCTTTCCCTAAACCCCATTTTGCGCATGGTGGAGAAAAGAAAGCCCCATTCTACCCTATCGAATGCTTTCTCAGCGTCGAGGGCCACAACAATAGCCTCGGTCCTGAATTTGTTTACTTTCTCTAGATTGTGGGCAATCCTCCTGGTATTATCATGTGTTTGTCTCCCCCTCACAAATCCGGACTGGTCTGCTTCCACCAGTGAGGGAAGGAGGGGTTCTAATCTTGTCGCTAAGATCTTAGTATAGATCTTCGCGTCCAGATTAATTAGCGCAATCGGTCTGTAAGCCCCGCACGATGTGGGATCCTTCCCCTGCTTAGGAAGTAGTACGACTTTTGTCTCCTCCATAGATTTTGTTATCCCCCACACCCCTCCAAATTCATTAAAGAGGGCTACCATACGCTGGGCCAGTACGTCCAGAAACTTTTTATAAAAGTCTGCTGTAAACCCATCAGGGTCAGGGGCTTTATTAGGGGGGAGAGCCGCAATGGTCTTGTGTACTTCCTCTATAGTTAACTCTTTTTCTAGCTCCTCCCACTCCGCTTATGTTATCCCAGACAGCTGACACCCTTCCAAATAGTTCTCTTGATCCCTTTCAACTGGGCTATCAGACCTATATACCTCCCAATAATACTTCCCAAACTCCCTCTTAATCGCTTGGAGCTCCGTAACCTCACTTCCGCTGCCTTCTTGATTTTCAATATCGTTCTGTCCTTTTCCTTGTTCCTCAGCTTCCTAGCCAGTAGTCCATCAGCCCTGTTGGCCTTAACGTAATACTTCTGCTTAAGGTACATGAGGGCACTCTCCGCCCTAGTCAAAATTATCATTTCTAATTGGTCCATGATCGCCCTGTGTTTCTTTCTAGCCTCAGCAGAAGGTCTGATGGCTATCTCCTGCATGACTGCCTTCAATTTGGCCTACAGATCCTCTTCTAGCCTTCTCACCACCTTGTTCCTCTGCGCCTTAATCCCAATAATCGTTCCCCTAATGGTGGCATTGAAAGCATCCCAAACTATACCCGGGTCCATGCCCTCCGTATCATTCCTCTGTAAGTATTGGATAATTCCCTTGCGCAGTTCCCTTTGCAGAACCTCATCTTTAAATATATGCAATGGATATTTCCATTTCCACAGCCCCGCCGCCTGTGATGGAGACGTGAGTGTCACTACAATCGGGGCATGATCCGAAATCATTATCGTGCCTACCTCAATCTCCCTGAGACTACCTACCAGGTGGCGCGACATCCAAACATAATCAATTCTTGAGGCCGATCTATGTACATGGGAGTAGAAGGTATACCCGCTGTCCTCACCCCTCTTCTACCTTCATGCGTCTACCAGCGACAGGTTCTCTATTTTGTTCTGCAACTCTCTAGATGGTTTAGTCTGTGTTTGAAAGATTCTCGCACTCCTGTCCTTTGCTGGGTCCCAAGCTAAATTAAAATCTCCCGTAAGTATTATGTTACCCTTAGCGACCCTCTCCAGTTTGTGCAACATTGTTTGTATGAAGTGGTCTTGCCCCGTATTTGGAGCATAGAGAGTTGCCAGTGATAACACCTCCCTTCCCCCTTGAAGATTCAGAACCAGGAATCTGCCTGTGGTGTCCCGGAAAGTAACCGTGACGGTCAGGTCTAATCCGTTTTTCAGGGCTATGAGAACACCCCCCCCTTCTTCCCCTGACCGTTTGATTGGTGAAGGCAACTGAACCCTTTTAGTCTCACCCTCTGCCTATCTTTCTCTTGTATATGCGTTTCCTGGAAGGCTATGACATCTGGTTTTTCTTTCGCCAGCATTAACTCTACTTTCTTCCTCTTTACCGGCGAATTCAACCCCCTAATATTAAGGGATATCATTTTCAGAGATCTATCCATTATCAGGGGGAGCCGAAGTATCCCTCCGGACCGAGCCACAACTGTACTCTGCTTCCCTCCCACCAGACCTGTAAACCCCCTAACCCCCCTCACCAGGCAGGCACTGCCAGCCTCTAGGCCCCTCCCGAACCTCCTCCTCGGGGGCAGTGCCATTTTCCAACCGCAGTGACCCCATCGGCAGGTCAACCCTGACACTTCAGTGATCAAAACCGTACCTCCCCACCCCTTACCCAACCAAATATGCCTCTTCTAGACAGCCCTCCCCAGGTACCACGATACCATCCCTTGTTTTGGCCAGGATTTCATTTGGGTGGTGAGCCCAGGACCTCCTCCTCCCGGGCCAGAGCATCATGGCGGGGGGACGTGCCTGCCGGGCCTGCTGGGCCCCTTCTTCTCCTTGCTTTCCTTCTTGGTGCCTGTGTCGACCATTCCCACTCCCTTCTTCTAGGACTGGATTTCCTGCTGTCCGGCGACTCGTTTGAGGATTGATCCACCTCTATCCCGAGGATATTAGCACCCTCCTCCACCAATGTGATCCTTCTCTGCCTTTTATCCAGCTCAAACACCAGGCCAAACGGAAAAGTCCATTTGTATCTAATGCCCCTCTTCTGTAACTCCTGTGTTATCGGGTGCATCTGCCTCCTCTTGTTGAGAGTGATTACAGAGGTCCTGAAAGAGCTGAATAGAGGCTCCATTAATGTTGAGAGTATACACCCCCCTCGCAGCCTGTAGGATCTTTTCTTTTTGTGTGTACTCATGTAGTGCCACAAGCACATCCCATGGCCTAGCTCTGGGTTCATCCTTTCTGGGCCCAACTCTATGATCTCTGTCCACCAAGACCTTCTCCGGGTTTGTGACATCTGCCAGGGGGACAAACAGTAGCTTCACTGTCTGTTGGAGGTCCGCGTCGCTGACTGTCTCTGGTAGAAATTTCACTCTAATGTTAGCCCTTGTCGATCTATTTTCAAGGTCCTCGGTCTGGAGCTCCAAATTGTGGGTGGCTTTAGCAAGGCTCTCCACCCACTGTTGTACTTGGTGTGCATCCTCCACTAGGTCTTGGATGGCCCTTTCGTTGGTGTCCACTCTTGTACACAAACTGGTCAGGTCGCCTTTGACCTCCCGGATCGCCCCGTGAGGTCCACCTTCATTTTATTGAGTTGTGACTGCATTACATTGGCCATTCTATCGCCAAAAGTCTGAAAACACTCCTCTAGTAGCTTCTTCGTGACCCTTTTGTCCTCGTGGTCATCGCCCAGGTCAGTCTCCTCCTCGATCCTGTCTCCCTCTCGCTCTCTTTCGGGCTGTGCTCCCCCTTCTTTTCTCCACAGTTTCTGAAGCATCCCCTCCGAGCCTTTCCTCTATTTTTGGATATAGTTGCCGTAGATGGGCCCTCCCAGCACCGCTGTGCTCCCTCGCTTTGTTCCGGCACCACCCCCTACCTCTGTTGATTGCTTCCCCAGAGGCTCAGGCGGAGGGATTATTGTATGGATTGCCCACCCGGGGCAAGCGATCCGAACCGGGGAAGGTACCAAAGGCCCCCTGAAAGTCACCTCTCCACAGCTCTCGGCTCTCCTGCTGTCAGACCCAGGGAGTGCTTAGTCCGCCCTGGGCTCCGGTAGGAGCACTGTGCCACCTTCCCCCAGTCCACAGAGACGAATGCACCCCTGATAAGAATGCCCGCCCGGCAAATCCGGGCGCTCCGTGTATTCCTGCTTCCAATTGCACCCCGTCAGTGTAGTAGCTTCCCTCTGATGTTCTGGCACCCCCAAGGGCCTAATGCCGCTGTCTTCTGACTGTGTAGGCTCGTTTCACTACCTGAGCCGACCACCGTCCAATTTAAGGTGGGGGGTTGGGGGGTGAGGGTAAGGCTCCAGCCGCAGTTGCCTCTCAGCGCTTGCTTTGATCCAGCCCTGCCCCCCTCTTACTCCCTGCACTCACCTGGTGGCTTGGCTCTCGTGCCTGACTACCCTGTGTCACTGTGCAGGTGGTCTCCTCACCCCCACACGCCACACGGAAGAATGCCGCCGGCCCCGCACTCCTCTCGTCTCGTGGCTCCCCCGGCAGGGGCTGAGATGGTCCCTCCGCTGAGCTCCCTCCATCGTTGGAGTTCCGGGTCTTCCCCCAGAGCTATGCCACTTTGCACTCTTCCAAGGGCACCTCCCCCTCCTGCCGCTGCGAGCGAGGTCACGGGCCGCCGCCACCACCCCTCACTCGAGGGACGCACCAGGCATTTTCAATCGAGCCCTCAGGGCTCCTCCACTACTGCCTCGCTTCCGCCTCTGTTCGCACTGGCGGCTGCCTTCCCGGTGTAGCCCAGCCCGGGCCCCTCACACTGCGGCTCTCGCTCCAAGCTGGCAGGGTCCTCTGACTCTCCTCTGGCTTTGCCCTCTCGCTCGCAACATCCCCGCTTCCCTTTTTCAGCGAAGCGCAGGCATTGATTTCCCTGGTTTGTTCTGAAGGGATGTTCTTATCTGTTGCGCTTATCTACCTTGCCTTCTCGCCTTCTCTTTGGTGGCGGCGTCACCTTCTGCAGCGAGCTGAGGCTGCACCCCGCCCGCTTCACACCGGTACTGAGTGCTGCGGCTCTCAAGCCCATCAAATTCATGCACCTGGGGAGGGGATATCTGCATATAATCCACCTTTAGTGCTGGGGATCCGGGGGCATTCCTAGCACAGAGTTGTCTCCCCGGCGGCCATCTTAGATCTCCAGTTTATGCTGTTTTTGTACCTACTTCATGCATGCAGCGGAAGCTCAGAGTGTTAGTGCTCATTGTTTCCATCTGCAGGAGGGTGCTTGTGCTACTATGCACTGTGCTTTATCTATTAATTGTGGGAAACCTACTTTTCGGGCATGAAGATGACGAATGCTGCATAATAGAAGAGAAGGCAAGGTAGATAAACGAGGCTCAAAGCGTTTACATGGGAGCATCCATTTTGCCATTTCAGGCAGCCTCCTCAGCTCTGCCCTGGCGGCACTAAACAAGCAGCAGAAGCCCTCTACTGTGAGATTTTGCTTACTGCAGCCAGAGCAGAGCTGAGTAGGCTGCATTCACTTTCATTTTACGTTTCTGGTGCTCCTCAAGCCCAGGGAAGCACAGAAAAGGTAAAATGAAGGCAAAAAGCATAGGCACGGCAATTAAAAATACAACATTGTTGTATTTGTGATTTGCCGTGGTTGGAAAACCACAGAAATCATAAATACAACAACATTGTTATTCTGACTGCGGAGGCATTCGCGTGGAGTCTCCTGGGCTCCTCCAATCCTGAGGGAGTCCAGGAGACTCCACGCAAAAGCCGCCGTAGTGAGAAGCACTGCGGCATTTCAAAACACACCCGTGTTGTGTTTCTGCCTGTAGCAGCTTTCACTTTGAGTCTCCCGGGCTCCCCCGGTGGAGCCCGGGAGACTCAAAGTGAAAGCTGCCGCAGGCAGAAACACTGCGGCATGGAAACACACCAGTGTTGTGTTTCTGCCTGCAGCAGCCTTCACTTTGAGTCTCCTGGGCTCCCCCGGAGGAGCCCAGGAGACTCAAAGTGATAGCCAAGGCAGGCAGAAACACAACACGGTTGTGTTTCAAAAACACTGTGGTTTTTCTTTCTAAGTTTCTTGGGCTCCTCCGGCTCAGAGGAGCGCGAGAAACTTAGAAAGAAAACCGCAGTGTTTTATTTATGTTTGCAGTAGCTTCATCTTGGAGCCCAGAGGGATCCAAGCTGAAGCTACCACAAACATAAATACAATGTTGAAAAAGCTGTGGTTTTCTTTCTGAGTTTTCCAGGCTCCTCCAGCCCGGAAAACTTAGAAAGAAAAACACAGCTAGTGCTTATTTAAAAAAAAGAAATGAGCACTTACCCAGATGCAGCTTTCCTGCCTGCAGTCTCTGGTCTCCGTCCTCCGGCACCAATGAAGCAAAAGCCACCCAGTGGTAGCTTTTGTTTATTACAGCTGGCTGGCTTTTGCTTCATTAGTGCCGCAAGGGCAAGCACAGGAAGCATCCATTTCACTAAATGGATGCCTCCTAGTGCTTCCCATTTTTAAGTTTGAGCTTCCTTTGCTCAATACTTTACATAGGGACTTTTAAAAAAAATATTTTTTAGATATATTTTTATCTTTTTAGCCAATAATATTTCTGAGTGCACTATTCCTTTAATAGCTCCCAGCTCCCCTCGATTCCGAACTCTGCTATTCTACATATTCTTCATGACTGGTGCTGCACATATGGTGAGTCTGAGAGGGGCCGCTAACAATGTAAGACACCTGGATACATCTGTCCCTGGTTGCTACTTGAGATGAAAATCTCTCCCGTGAAGCTGGGATAGATACAGTGTGGGTGATCTGGTGGGCATCAGACACATGCCATTGACCTTTGTTATTGTAAATAGACTGTAATGCTTTTACAGTACTGTGCCCAATGCATGCTCTTTGTTGACATCACTGCAGAGCTATTGGATGCATTCAAAGAATTTGACACAGATCGTGATGGTTACATCAGCTACAAGGATCTTGGGGAGTGCATGAGGACCATGGGGTACATGCCCACCGAGATGGAACTGATTGAGATCTCACAGCATATCAAGATGAGGAGTGAGTATTGGTGCACATCCTGTTCTCTTGGACGACCCAAATCAGTCACAGTCATCACATGACATAACCATGCAGCGAGGGCATGGCCTATACAGTAACCACCCAGCTGGCAGCTCCATCCAGGGCATGATAGACACAGAGGACCCCAATTTAAGACTCTATCCATGGCATGACATATGCAAGTGCCACCTAACGTACGTCTCTGTCCACGACATGGCATACACAAGAGCCACACAACTAACGCCTCTATCCAGGGCAGGACATACACATTGGCCGCCAAAGTTATGGCTGCATCCAGGGCATTGCCCACCGCTCTATTCAGGGCATGGCAGACAGAGGGTCACAGAACTTATGCCCTATCTGAGGAATAATAATAATACATAGGAATGACATTCAAAGGGACTCCCAACTCACAGCTCCTTCTAGGGTATGTCATGGACAGGGACAACCCAACCTACAGCTCTATCCAGGGCATGACATACAGTGGCTGTCAAACCTACATCTCTCGCCAGGGCATGACACACAGTGGCTTCCAAAGCTAAAACTCTATTCAGTGCATGTGCACAGTGGCTGCCAAACTAGCAACTCTATAAAGTACATGAAACTCACAGCTCTATCCGGGGCATGATATAGAGGGGATGAAAACCTACAGCTCTCTCCAGCTCTTGAAACACACGTCTAACGCTGCATTTCCCACACTCGATGTCAATAAAGAGAGAAGGAGATATAATATGATATGGCATTTATAACACGCCTATACACAAGTGTTTCAAGGCGCGACGAGGCAAGTGATGGGGAACGGAGGGAAGACAGACAACGATCGTAGTAGGCCAGGTGTCATTCAGATCACGCAAGTGCATGGGAAGGGGGAAGGAGGAAAGTGCGGGGGGTGCAGGGGAAGGGGACAGTGCAGTACACAGGGTAATAGAATAAATAACAATAAGTAAAAGTACGGCCAGCAGGTGGCAAGTGCAACTTGGCCCTCCAAATGTTCTGGACTACAACTAGCATCAGCTTTAAACTGCATAGTCAAAGGTGAGGGATCATGGGAGGTGTAGTCCTAAACAACTGGAAAGCCACTGGTTGCAGACTTCTGATGCATAGGATATTTCGTTGATTACAGGGCACGACGGGAAGACGGGACGCAGTAAAGTCCTAAAACAGGATGTGGGATGTAGCACGTGGGGAATTATGCTTCACATATTTAAAATGATTAAGGTTCAATTGAAAAAGGAAGCATGGGTGTTATTGAGAAAATCCTCGCGCTCTCGGTACTAAAATTGAGAGAAACGGTCAATTAACCACGTCTTTACTATCACTGGTTGTTCCCCTCCCCCTCACCAGGGGCCCTTGCAGTGTCAAGTTTTCATTATTTGGGTGCCGATTCACTGTGCCATGCCCTGGGCGCAGTGACTGTTGGCCAAACTAGCAGAGTGCCTGCCGGGCATAATCACAGTCCATGATATCATTAAAATCAAACATCATGAAAACTAGGCAAAGGGTTTAACCCCTGCATGCACTGCCGGCACGCCCTCTCTGCCGAGAACATGGCAAAACGCTTTGGCCTGGGCCCAGTGACTGCTGGAAATGGCCACAGCCCATCCTATCACCATATTCACAGCTCATGAGTACTTTCCCCACAACTGTGCACGAAGCAGAACATAGATACTCCCAGTACCCAACATGCATTGCAAGAAGTGCAGTTTACTATACATCGTGTAGGGGTATCAAGTAATAAAATCGTGGCAAAAATGCACTGGTAAAAAATATCGCAGCAAAAATGCAGTGTTCTGACCCGGTAAAGGTGTACCCCATTATACCATGTAAGGGGAGCCGGGGGTTGCGGGCGTGTCCCCTGCTCCCCTTAAATGATATAATGGGTCTGGGGGTTGCAGGGGTGTCCCCCGCATCCTTTACATGATTTTGGCAGCAAAACCACTACATTTTTGCTGCTATATTATGTATTCACGGCCATTTTTGCTGCGATTTTGAGACATGGAACCGACATAGGGCTATGCACTCAGTCCAGTTTCACTGTTGACGATACTGTCTTGGTGCCACTCACAGGCATTTGCTGTGGACATATGGCCTTCCCCTGTGCAACACTTCCTGTCCTCACAATACCCACTACCCTCATCTTTGGCCATGTGCTTTGAGTACTGTAGGCTGGTTCAGGCTGAGCACCCCTTTAAACAGCATCCACAGCTGATGGCTTGATTTCTGCATGTGGTGCCTTGGGCATGGGTTTTGCACATGCCTCATATGGAGTAACCATCTCCCAAGGACCCGTGGCTTGGGTATTTTGCATTCTACATTGGTTGTGCCATGCCCCAGTCAGAGTCTCGTCAGCCAAGGGCAGGTTCTCTATATGAGGAGCGGCCTGCAGCATTGACTCTCTCCATAATAACCGTAGAGCATGACATGAGGCCATACCCTGTGGGTACGGTGTGAGGGGTATGACCTGCACCCATAGCCCAGACACAGTGCCCGATGGGCTTGGCATAAGGGCCTGCCTCGTATGGAGCGCCTGTCTTAAACACAATTCCACTTTCTCCTTTTACTCTGGGTGTTCATACACGGATGATATTATATGTGATGCCATTGCTTATGCCATTTGTGATGTCATGTGTAATGTCATGAGCTGCCTATGGTGGGAGGCGAGTTATGAGTGCGTTGTTAACCATAAAGGGTGAATTTCAGTGGTTTTTAGATTTTGCAATGTAACATGATGTCTGTTCAAAGACTGTCCTAGTGTATTTCAAAGGTTCTTAATATAGACAGTTAACCATAATTGTTCTTAACAAAGTAGGTTTGGTCAGTTAATATACAAATATGTATATATGGCATGCTAAAAGACTGATAGACAAATGGACGTGCATACACATATTTTGGGAGCTAAGAGATAAGTACAAGTCAACTGACCGTACAGCTTGATTAATGGTACAACTCATTGCTATATCTATGGCAGAGAAAGAGGCCAATGGGCAGCCCGTATCATAGAAACACGTGTGAAATGCAAAGATATGATATGATGTGGCATTTATAACGTGCCAGTACACAAGTGTTTCTACAATTAAGGCAGCGATCATTGGAGGAACACCATTCCTGAATTGTGGCCAGATAGTCTAGCATGAGAGAAGAAGCAGAGGTGTCTGAGGGGAGCCTGAAAGAGAGTTGAGTGTCATCTGCATAACATTGAAAATTAGAGCAGAAAGTAGGAATGCGGTGGGCAAGAGGTGCCAGGTAGAGAAGAAGCAGCAGGTGGTGCTGAAGTGGTGGCAGAGGAAGGAGGCGGCAGAGGAGCCAAAGATGGGTAAGAAGGGATAGGAGGAGAGGAAAGGAAGTTGATAAGGTGCGGGAAGTGTCTATTAAAGAGGAGGAGATTGACCTGAGAGCCCTGGACCAAGACGGTGCCATTTAAGTAGACATTAATGATGGTCTTAGAGGAGTGGGAGGGGGCCAGGAGGGACCGACCGGGTGCCACCATTAATGGGAGAAGAGGAAAAAAGAGCGAGAACAGAGACCATATGGGGTGTCCATAGGCCTGGAGAGGGAACGACAAAGAGGATGTCGGTGAGGGTCTGTCTGGAGGAAGCACTGGTATAGGTATCAGCGATAGGGAGGCCTGGGTTGGAGACCTGGCTATCCCTTTTGAACTTCTTCCTACCAGACTTAGTGAGAAGGATAGGATAGTGGATGGAAAAGCAGTTAGAGAAGATAGGCAAGACAGAGAGCACCATAGGGGGTGCAGGATTAAAGAGGGGGTAGGGAGAGGGGAACCCAGACAGGGAAGGAGGAGGGGAGGTTGCCCGGGGCGGGCAGACAGGAGGGAGGCACAGGGGTGAACATGAAAGGGAGGGGGGCACAACAAAGAACAAGAACAACAGACCTACAAATCATATGTAGTACAGAACCATCAGCAAAGAAAAGAGCACAACAGGGAACCTAGCAGTAGAGAATGCAGATGTAGTACAGAACCAAGGCAAAGCACAAAGCACAACAGGGAACCTGGAAGTAAAGAATGCAGATGCAATACAGGACCAAAAGCAATACACAGAGGTCAGCAGGGAACCTAGAAGTGAAAAATGCAGGCAATTGCAATGTGATGCCACAAACCATGGATAGCAACACAATATCAAGAACCATAGAGAGCAAACACAAAGTCAATACAGTCAACAAGGCACAGAACACAACAGGAACCTAGAAGAAGAATGCAGACAATGCAAAGTAATTCCAGAAAAACAGTGGAGCACGAGATTAGGGAACCCCGATACATTGTATGATAGGTGATAGGATGGGTTTCATAAAGAAAATCAGCTCATATGAACCTATGTCGTATGCTGAGAAAATAATGAACTCAAATTATGCTGTGTCTTTTACATGCCAAGGTGCCCACATACAACCCTACTCCTTCCTGCATCAGTGGTCCTGAGAGATAGTGGCAGAGACACGTTATGGTGCCAGAGCGGGAGAGCGGCTCCTCATGCAGCAGCTGTTAATGGCATTTCAATGCTTGGCTGGTACTGGAGGGGCACACCAAGATCGGAAAGGAGCTGCCCACCAGCCCCTCCCATAGCTCCACCGTTTGTAAGACACCCAGTGATGATGATGATGATGAGGAGGATGATGAAGCTAATGGTGAACTTGAGGACCTAGGTCACCAAAGCACTGCATACAATGACTAGAGCAGGGGTCAGCAACCTGTGTCACTCCAGATGCTTTAGACTATGTTTCCCACGATGCCTTCTCATTGTATATTCTGGCTAGGGTTTACAGAGTTGTACTCCAAAACATCTGGAGCACCAAAGGTTGCAGATCCCTGGACTAAACAATCGGATCAAGCAAACCTTGGCAACATCCAGGGTGCTTCTCAATTAGTAGCCACATCCAGCTCGTAGCCCCACCCAGCATGTGGCCCCACCCACCTCGTTGTACATCTCCAGCCATGATAATCAAACCTTGCACTCTAGAAATCCATCCAGAGAGCTCAGTCTTTAGTGCCTATTAACCAACACATATCTATCCTTCTCACTCCAAGCTCCAACCTGATGCCAATCGCTAAACATGTGCCCTTCTTGCGCTTTTCCTCTTCCTGGCAGTGGGCGGCCGCGTGGACTTCGAAGACTTCGTGGAGCTGATAGGGCCAAAGATGCTGGCAGAGACAGCGCACATGGTGGGCGTGCGGGAGCTGAAGATTGCATTCAAACAGGTACTTACTTACCACTGGGTATGGGAAGGTCACGCCGGGGTAGGACAGGCAGTCATTGCTGGACTGGCCTACAGGGAACTCATGTCATTTCCAGGTGGGCCTCTGCTTCATGGGCCTCTTTTGTGTCACTATACTGTTTTTTACTTCTCTTACCCTCTGTCTTGTGCACTTTCCCCCCTTCATTTCATCTCTCTCCATCCACCACAAACAGAAGAAGTAAAGAATTTGCTATAAAGCTTCCAATATGTTATTTCTCACTCTTAACAAATATATGTCCGTTTTTTGTTATGTTTAACAATTGTTTTAATCCGTATGTAAGGGGAAATGCGCTTAAACATTTATTTTTGGACCCATGTTTCTAAATATTCTTGTGGGAGAACCCCCAATCCCCAATTAGAGGGGTCAGGCTCTCTTGCACTTTGTAATATGGGGCCACTTTGAAAAACATTTTGAGGTCCAATTTAGGTTCCCAGTTCACCCCTGCAGACAACGGCTAGTGAGCAAAAGGGTCACCCACTTCTAACTGGGAATAATTATGCATATGCCGAAGTAAAACTATACCACACCAGTTTCACTCACTCCATGACATCATTACAGAAGGTGAGTGCATGCCCACTGCCTATCCTCAATTATGCAATTGTGCATTCGGTGATGGAAGCCAATGCCTCCTGAATGCCACACTTCCGTGCCTGGCCATAGCTATGTGAACACCCACCTCAGGTGACTCATTTGCTAACATTACTGTGCCCTGTTGGGAATTCTAGCTGCCCAGTTTCATTTGTTTGGGCAAGTAGAACAAACAGCCTTAAGAGGAAGCAGTGAAAAATGTACTGGTTAAATAAAAGAAACAAATGAAACCAGTTAACGCCCATAACCTGTTTATTGGATTTTGCCTGACGATTGTTTGTTTATTTCATGGATAGCACCCCATTGCCTTCGGGTGAAGAGGCGCTTTAGAAATAATTACAATGACTAAATAAAATGACGCTCGGTATACTCTCCACGTTCGACATGGTATAACTTGAGTCACCCGTCATCTCCCCTGTGAGTGGTATTTTCAAGATAAGACCACCTATTTGTTACCGTTGCATGAAACATGCATGCAGCTTGTTATGCTGAATGTGAATAAAATGTATAGGTCCTCAAAAAAATATAAACATTTTTTATTTATTTTCATTTTATTGAGCATTTTTGAGGCGCTTATACAACTGAATAGTGTTTCAAATCCCCACAAGGCTAAATGGGAAGGGAACAGGGGGAAAATAACAATAGCAAAAACAGTATTTGTATTTATTATTTGTATTTATTTATTTGTATTGCGCACCTTGCCCGGAGGCTTGCGGGCGCATGTTTAGTAGGCAGTTACAAGTTGCAGAGGAGAAGTTACAGGTTCCAGGAGAAGAGGTTAACAGTTACATAGGTAGTGATACAGTATAACATGAACGGTGAAAATGACAATGATACAGTATAACATAACGGGTGAAAATGACATAGATAATAACAACAAAGTAGCAGTACCCAAGGTTACAGTAGAAGGGTACGCGCTGTGAGCAGTTACAAATTTACAGGATGTCTTGTTCCCGTAACCAAAGTTTAGCTTTGGTTTTGAATACGTGGCAAAGCGGAATGTTCCTTAGTGCATTGGGGAGTGAGTTCCAGAGCTTGGCAGCAAGGACCGGAAAACTTGACCCTCCTGCCGAGCGTAATTTGAAGCTGGGGATGTCCAAAGTGTGCGCCTGGGCAGCTCTCAAGGGTCTGGTGGCTGTGTGATGCGAGAAACGTGATATTAAGTAGGCTGGAGCTGCATTGTTCTGTGCCTTGTGTGTGAGCACAAGTGATTTGAGTGATATGCGGTGCAAGATAGGTGACCACTGGATGTTGCGTCTGATAGTGGCTATATGATTCCGTCTAGGTATGTTGAATGCTGCCCTAATGGCGTTGTTTTGTGTGACCTGTAGTTTGTCCAGATTTCTTTGGCTCGTCCCAAGGTATAGGGCATTGCAATAGTCTATTTTGGATAAGATGAGGGTTCTCGCGAGGGTCAGACAATTGTCTGGAGTCAGGAATGGCCTGCAGGCTGTAATCAATTTGCAGGTGTAGGACGATGCAGAGACAACTGCATTGGTTTGTCGTGTGAGGGACAGGGTAGAATCAAGGTAGATTCCTAGAGTTTTGGTGACATTGGCCACTTTGATGTCAATCCCGTCAATAGTGAAGGAATTGTAGTTGGCGTCAAGTTTCGCGAGTTTAGTTTGGGAGCCCAGGATGATTAACTCTGTTTTTTCGTCGTTAAGGCAGAGCCCATGATTGGCCATCCAGGCCTGGATGACGGAGTAGACCGTATTAAGTGATTTTGAATCGGTTACAAAATCACCAGTGATAGGGATGAGTATCTGGGT
Organism: Ambystoma mexicanum; assembly: GCF_040938575.1. Classification (NCBI taxonomy): domain Eukaryota; kingdom Metazoa; phylum Chordata; class Amphibia; order Caudata; family Ambystomatidae; genus Ambystoma; species Ambystoma mexicanum. Next base: position 593,884,284 of record NC_090936.1, read on the forward strand.
GTCATCCGCATAATTAGTGTAGGAGACACCCAGATAATCAAGGATATCAAAGAGTGGTTTAGTAAACACATTGTAAAGGGTGGGAGATACACAGGATCCTTGTGGGACTCCACAGGGGACGTGGGAGGGGTCAGCCGCTGCTAGTGGAGAGAAGACCCTCATGGTTCTGTTGGCAAGGAATGAACTGATCCAAGAAGTGGCTGCTTCCGAGAAGTGGGCGGCGATTTTGAGATGATGACAGAGAATTTGGTGGTCAGTAAAATACAATCATGGTCCTACTAGGCCATGTGACATTCGGGCGTGCAAGTGCAGTGAGGAGAAGTGCAGGAGATAGGGAGAAGCAGAGAAGTGGCAAGTGCTAGTGGAAGGCAGGGAGGGAAGTGCTAAGGGGAGCCAAGAGGGAGAACCTCAGGCTAAGTGCTACTGCAGGTTACTCCGAAGGGTGGGATGCAGAGCCGCCAAGCAGGGGACCGCAGGGGCAGTGCAGTGGGTGGGCGGGGTGTTGGTATCGACTGGGAAGAAAGGCCTGGAATCTCGTGAAATTCATGAGGATCAGACCACCAGTCGCAGAGCCAGTGGGGTGATTAGCAGGGAAGGGAACGAGAGAAGGAGGTAGACAACAGCAGAGTTTTGAGAAGTGTCTGGAACTTGAGGAGGACCGGCTCAAGTCTGAGAGGGGCAGGGAGGCTGTTCCAAAGGGAGCCACCAGCCAAGAGGGAGACATGCCCCCCACTCTCTGCTTAGAGCATATGGCTCTAGCAAGGGTGTATTCAGGGAGGGAAAGTTGGAAGTAGCGTGGTTCCAGGGCCTAGAAGGCCTTGCGGATGATGAAGATGGTCTTGAATTTGATCCTTGCAGCCATCAGGAGCCAGTGGAGAGATTTTAGGGCTGGGTTAATATCGGAGAAGTCTTGCAGCCCTATTCTGGCTTAGCTGGACAGGGTGTAAGGAGGAAAAAGGGAGAATGAGAAAGAGGCTGGTGCAGTAGTCCAACCTGGAGAGGACCAGAGCTCTGGAGACATTGAGCTTCTGGGGGAAGGTGAGGAAAGGAAGAATGCCTCTGAGGAATTGGAGCTAGAAGTGAGACTTCTTAGTAAGATTCAGGATGTGAGGGATAAAGGAGAGAGTCGAAGATGTCCCTGAGGTTTTTTGGCCTCACAGGATGGTGGGGGTAGAGGGCCAGAGAGGGTGGCCAGAGGGTAGGAGGAAAATAGGGTGCAGGTGTCCCAATCAGAAGGAACATCTCACTGGCATTAAGGCAGTGATCATTGGCTGCACACAATGCCTGAATGGCAGACAGTCAGGAATCCGAGAGGAGGAAGAGGAGGTTTTAGAGGGAAGTTTGAAGGAAAGCTGTATGTCATCGGCATAACACTGGAAATTAGGAGAGAAGGAGGAAATCAAGTGAGCGAGAGAAGCAAGATAGATATTGAAGAGCAATGGCAATAGGATAGAGCCCGGGGGATGCCACAGATAGAGAGGGAGGTGGTGGAAGAGAAAGGGCCCAATTGCTACTGGGAAGGGTGGTTAGGTAGAAAATAGGTCAACCAGTCCAGTGCCCGGTCAGTGATGCCGAGAGTGTCACTGAGTCGTTTTATGAGGATAGAATGGTTGACCGCATCAAATGCAGATGCGAGATCAAGGAGAATGAGAACAGCAGGAAAGTTGGAGTCAAGTATTGCAAGCATGGTTTCACAGGTGTTCAGGAGAGCAGTTTCCGTGCCTCTGGATGCCCGGAATCCAGATTGATGGTCATGAAGGTGACCAACAAGATCAGTGTGGAGGGTCAGTTGGGGAGGACCAACTTCTCCAAGAGTTTAACATGAATTTGCTTGTCAGAAAAAGACACCAGGTTGGACAGCTTCTAACATCATTCAGTTTATCTTTCTTTCAAAAATGAAGCAGATCAACTTGGCCCATGTGTTCAGTTCGGTTCCGTTTTGCTTACTTCGGAATTGTCATTTTCCACGAAAACATTCAATTAATTACAATACATATTAGACAGCCATAATGATAGCACTTATTAAAAAGCATTTAAAATACGTTAATCATAGAAACCTGAAATCTCATGCAATAATTCTAAGAAAAAATCATCGTGAATGGCAAGGATTTTAAACAAGTGACTGCAATCGAGGGACCAAAGGAGAGTGACCAAAGGAGAGCGGCCAAAAGTTCATATCATTTTAAATACAACCCGAATGTATGTTTGCAAACTGCTACCTTTACTCAGGCTTGCACCGCCCGCTGACATAGGTGATTAGGCCAGCTACTAGGTGCGGCGCCTAAAATTAAGGCTATGGTAAAGTGCAGTGTCAACAAACAGAACAGTTTAACACAGCACCTTACTGAAATATACCCTTTTGGTAAGCATATGAGCATTTCATAGCATATTTAGTTCATAATTTCTTCGCAGGGTTGTGGTGGGGTTTGCTTTGAAAACCAGAAGTGCCAATTACAGTGTTATCTCCTAACATTCCCTATTTTTAGAAAGATGTTGTTCTGTTCACATAAAGATCACAGAACGGCATTCCCTGACTGCCCGTTACGCATGAATTGCTGTCTTCTGGGTAGCCAGCCCTTCACTGCCAAAGGAGCTCTGCACTGCAACACACAGCAAAACAGACAGGGCGAAAAAGTAGTGCGAGTACAGGGCACCAGTGCTGGAAATTGACACATTTTTCTGTGGGAATTCCCTACACCACTTCGTGAGTGGGTGGTGGGGGGAGGGAGTTGGGAGGGGGGGGATTGTCAGAATGATGTGGGTGGGGCTGAGAGTCAGAGATGTTGGATGTCCTGAATATCGGATGTTGGCTGCTTTGCATAGAATCAAAATGAAGTTCTGGAACATATGAATTACCACTGATTTGACAAATATGACTGTGATAGTAATTCAAACATGCAATCCCTCTGAGGATGGAATGCACACTGGGTGTGTGCGCATTTCATCTGTCACAATACTCATCTTAATAGCAAAAGGTCTGCAAATTACTACCCATATATTCACTTTTGGACCATTTCACAAAACAGGTTTGGGATGTCCTGGTGAGCAACTTTTCAATGCAGCTTGAAAATCAATTGTACATTGGTGACAGGATGTCATCTGGTGCGGGTGTTAAAGTCTTAGATATTTTAAAATTGTACTACTATCAAATTATGCTGGTAAAACAGTCCCTCTTTCAAAATGTTCCAGGCCAACATTATGGTGCCCAAAGGTGTTTTGCTATAACGAGTCTACTGACATGACAGAACAAGCACAACGTCAAAGTTAGTAATTTTACTCCTGTGCCTCTAATCTAAATTATAATAATTGTCTGCCTTAATCACTGTTGTGGCAGGTAAATCTTTAAATATAAGCCATGCCTAGTGGTGGCATGGTCACCGATAAGAGAATACAAGTATAAGCTACAGCAATCTGATGTTGCACAGTGTCAGCTCGGTGAGCTGGTCTCAGATGCGACTGGGTTGATGTGGATTATCATTCAGGCTGAATGTCTCTATAGCTGGCTTGTGGAACAATAGCCTAGCCAGGATTCTGCCTCCTTTGATTCTCCAGTAGCAAGGGAGACACCTTCTCTCAGGGCATAGAAACATCCCCCAGGAGGTCTCCTGGGAACAGTGTTTCAGAGGCAGAACTGGCAGAACAAATCCAGCCTCACACCAGGGCACTGATCACTGGAATGCCTTTGAATACAGGGGGCATAGGAAGGGGCAAGGTTACAATAGCCAGAGTGGGGAGACAGGCCTGGAGAGAGGTTCTGTCATGATGCCTACCTCCAAGGAGCCAGGTCCGACCCAGCAACCCCAGAGGCAGGCATCATTTCCCCCAGGGAAGTGCCAGCGGGCCCAAGCTGGGGCCCTTTGGACACAGTCCTGGCGCCTTAGGCGCCAGGCTCATGTTGGACCCCTGTCCTGGCGCCTTAGGCGCCAGGCTCATAAAGCTAGACATGTGTTCAAGTGTTTTAATGTGCACTTACCTGATGCAGACCATGCTGCTACATCCAGGCCCTCTTGAGGCCTGAATGGAACTACTTTACCTGTGGGACTACTTTCCACCTGGGTGTGGTCGGGGAAGGATACATACCTGATCGGTGGAAGGATACATGCCTGGAACTTCTTCCAAAGCTATTTAAACCACGCCCGATCAGCAACTCACACTTCGCGTTGTTCTGCTCCTCGCAGCTGGACGCTCACCGTGTCAGCTCCTGCATCTGGACTTCAGCCACGCCTGTCAGCATCCTGGGTCGCCTGCAAAGGGAGATAAGAGAGAATTGGGGAGAAAGAAGACCTTACCTGCTAAAGCTGCATCACGGGGACATCACACCGACGATCCTGAAAGGGAAGACATCATTTTAAAAGCATTTCGCTTCGATCGCTGCAGCGCTGCATTTCACTCACCTTTCCTGGGCGCCTCCATCTTCAGCAGCGATCATCCGGATCCGCACCCACTTCCCAGAGCCTAGAGAGAAAAGACAAGAAAACAAGGTGAGAGAAGGAAGGGAAATAGGAAAAGCTCAGTTTCCTTCTAAGACTTACCTGTTGGGTCATTCCCATTTCATTTCGGGTCCTGCCGCTTCCTGGCATTCCGGACCCCGGCCCCAATGGGGGAAAAAAGACAAAGACATTGAATGAGCGAATGCAAAGACATTACCTGAACGCTCATCCAGAACTTACACTTCGGGTCGGCGCCATATCTCCGGCATTCCGAACCCCGGCCCCTAAGGGGAAAAAGACATAAGCATTAGCGCTTGCTGCAATAAGACAATGAACATTATTATTAAGCTTGAACTTTTGAACTTGCAACAGAACTCTTACAACGCCTCACCTGAATAGTCAAGCTTATTTTTAACTCCCATCAAACCTCAATCCAGTGAAGTAACTGGGTTTCAATGCGCCCCTGCATCAGAAGCAGGATGGAGAACTCATCCTTCCAGACCCTAAGGTGAGACTTCACAGGGAATCGTAGAAGGGTATCGAGGAGGGTTGGAAGGGAATGGGAGGCTTGAGCATTATTCCGTCAGTAGGTAATACTCCCTTTTCACGCACAGGGGAATATTCCTGCAAGCCAGAAAAGCCAGAGTAGAGGGGCCCTTCCTGTCCATCATCAGAGTCCTGCGCTTCACCATTGAAGAAGCATCAGCACTCGAAGCCAGACCTGCGCCTCCGTGGGAATCAGGTGAGCGTGACAGAACGCGAAGCCTACCCACAATTTCCCACCCGGGCGCTATGGAGACTTCCGAGACAGATCAGCTGGCCCAGCTTTTGGGGGAATTACGGGCAGAAGTGCACTCAGCCCGCCAGGAGACTAACGCTCTCAAAAGAGAACTGATCCTATCCAAGGAAAGAACTGATGACCTGGCCAAAAGGTTATTGCAGGCCCAGGCAGGGCACACTCCCTTACCTAATTCCGGAGGTACTTCCACATCAATGGGTTTGAATAACCCGGTACAAATCAATCTACCTGGACACATGCCTTTGGCCCCGCCTGAACGTTTTGCGGGGGATCCCAAGAAATATGCCGTCTTTATGAACCAATGTCGTTTACACTTTCTATGCAGACCCGGGGCTTTCCCTAACGACCAGACCAAGGTAGCCTTTATACTATCTTACCTCAGTGGCAGTGCTGCCGATTGGTCTATTCCATTGGTAAATCAGGTTGATCCCATTCTCCAGGATTTTCAGGGCTTCCAGGCCAGCATGGAAAGATTGTTTGCTCGACACTCTCAAGGACAGGCCCTTGATAACGAACTACTATCCTTACGACAAGGTAATCAGGATCTCCTATCCTACGTTGCCACCTTTAATAGACTGGTTGTGGAAACTGGATGGCCAGAAAACAAAAGGATCACATTGTTTCATCGAGGCCTGCGCGGAGAGCTTAAGGATGTTCTAGCTCAGATAGTAGATCCACCCCAGGTCTGCGCAGACTACATAGACTTGGTGGTTCAACTTGATCACAGACTTCAAAATAGAAAAGCAGATCGGTTCAAGTACGAAATCCGAGTACCGATCAAAACCCACGCTAACTCCAAGAGTACCGACGTATCCGAACCTATGCAAATCGGCGGTGTTAAAGGACCATTAACGCAGAAGGAACGAGAGAGAAGTCGGCAAATGCAACTTTGTCTGTATTGCGGGACTTCCGGTCACTTTCTTCGAAATTGTCCGGTTAAACCACCTAAGAAGGTGGTTGGAGCCACTGATAACGATTTATTGACACCTGATTCGGGAAACGACCGACACCTGATTCGGGAAACGACCTAGCCCGACAAGCGTAGGGGTCCGCTTGCCGAGCTTGAAAACAAACTCTTTGACCTCGCATTTTGTCATGCCAATGGTGCTCGTGGACCCAAAACAGCCTCAGCTGTTGCATGCTGTAAAAGCATACATCGACAGTGGAGCTATTGGAAACTACATAGACCGTGAATTGGCTTCCAGGATTAAGCTCCCTCTCCGCCCGAAAGTAACCCAAGATGTCATTACTACAGTAGAAGGAACCGAAATAGCCTCAGGGCCTGTAACGCATTCCACTGTTGAAATGACACTGGTGGGTCAGGATGGACATCGGGAAGCAATCGTGTTTGATGTGATCAAGGCCCCACAATTTCAAGTAATTCTTGGAATTCCTTGGTTAGAAACACATAATCCCAGAATCGACTGGCGAGCAAAGAATGAGTTTTCCTGATTGTGAACCAACTTGTTATCCAAGAAATCCAGTTATGGGTCTAGCCTCAGCAATTTCCACCCCTGTACAGCTACCGTCAGAATACCAAGAATTCCAAGACGTTTTTCAGAAGGAACAGGCTAACACGTTACCTCCCCATCGGTCTTATGATTACCAAATCGATCTGGTACCCAATGCTCAACTACCTTGTAGTAGGATTTATGCTCTTACGGAACCTGAGAACCTGCATTTGCATCAGTATTTACATCAGTACCTAGCCAATGGTTTTATTCGCCCGTCCAAGTCTCCTGTCTTCTCAGCTCTGTTCTTCGTGCCGAAAAAAGAGGGCGACCTTAGAACATGTATAGACTATCGCGCCCTAAATCAAATAACGATTAAGGATCGTTATCCTCTGCCCCTGATCCCTGAGCTTATCGACCAGGTGAAAAACGCTTGTGTGTACACCAAGTTAGATTTCCGAGGAGCTTATCACCTGGTGCGTATAAAAGAAGGCGACGAATGGAAGACTGCATTCCGCACCAAATTTGGGCTCTTCGAATATCAGGTGATGCCCTTCGGTTTGTGCAATGCACCTGCCGCCTTTCAGTACTTTATGAATGATGTTCTTCGGGAACTTATCGATGTCTGTGTCATTGTTTATATTGACGACATCCTGGTGTACTCTTCTTCAGAATCCGATCACAGAAAACATGTTAGGGCAGTTCTTGAGAAATTGCGCCAGCACAGACTATTTGCAAAGCTCAAAAAATGCGTTTTTCATACCACAGAAGTTGAGTTTCTCGGATTCATCCTGACACCTCAAGGAGTCCGAATGGACTCGCGAAAGGTGGACGCCATCCTCAAATGGCCATCTCCTAGCTCGGTGAAGGGAGTTCAGAGCATGCTCGGCTTTGCCAATTTCTATCGAAGATTCATTCCGGAATTTTCCCGAACAGTCCAACCCATCACAGCTCTCCTAAAGAAAAACAAACGCTTTGAATGGACTCTTGAGGCCGAACAAGCCTTTCAGGACCTGAAAACCAAATTCACCTCTGCACCTGTATTGAAGCACCCGCACCCAGATCTCCCTTACATTGTGGAAACCGACGCATCCAGTTCGGCCATGGGAGCTGTCCTGTCGCAAAGAGACCCAGAAACTAACCAACTATACCCTGTGGCCTTTTGGTCCAGGAAATTTTCTCCTCCTGAAATCAACTACGCAATTACCGACAAGGAGTTACTGGCTATTAAATCTGCTTTCAAGGCTTGGCGTCACTACCTTCTCGGGGCAAGACACACCATCACCGTAATTACGGACCACAGAAATTTACAATATTTAAAGACAGCCAAAGCTCAATCTTCACGACAACTCCGATGGGCTCTATTCTTTGCGGAATTTCATTTCGTAATTATCTATCGCCCTGGCTGCAAGAATGGTAAAGCGGACGCCTTATCCCGGATTGGCATGGAAGAACCCAATTTGAGTTTAGAACCTGTGCCAATCATACCTGAACAAAGAATCTTAGGCCTAACTTCATTGCAAACTATTGAGGACATCCAAATGCAAGTAAAACAACTTCTAGACACTTCAGCCTTACTGGAATGGAGTCAAAAGGGTCCTCATTACACCGTTAAGGATGATTTACCCTACTTCCAGGAGCGGTTGTTTCTGCCAAGTAAAGAATTGCAAGAACTTGTTATTGCCCATCATCATGAATCATTAATGGAAGAACACCCTGGTATCGCTAAAACGGAGGAAAAAATCAAACGCCACTTCTGGAGGCCTTCTTGGAGAAAACACAAAGGCCCTCATTACGACCCTGGCGGTAAGGGGTTTACGCCAGCGTTAGCTGCGCCGACCCCTTACCGCCAACTACGAGTTCCCAAAGCGCCATGGTCACTTTTCCGCCCGCTTTTTGCGGGCGTAAAAATCCATGGCGCTATGGGACCTTGGTGTTAATTACGCCACCGTAATGTACGGTGGCGTAATTAACGCCTTCCCCACTCTCATTGAGCCCTATGGGGCCGAAATGGGAATGGGGAAGGGTAAATGGGTCAATGGGGACTTACCGCCCCGCCAACCTCGGAATGGGGCGGTAAGTCCGCCATCCGCCATGGCGTAAACGGACTTTACGCCATGGCGGAAAAGTCCGTCGATGGCGGAAAAAATCCGCCAGGGTCGTAATGAGGGCCAAAGTCTTTTGTATTGTCTTGCGGAATTTGGGCCCAAAACAAGGGTCAAAAGAAAAGGCCAGCCGGCCTACTTCAACCCTTGGATATTCCACGGGCACCATGGCACACCTTGTCAATGGACTTTATAACTGACCTGCCTCCTTGTGCTGGTTACAACACTATCCTTGTAATTGTGGATCTATTCTCCAAAATGGCCCACTTTATCCCTTTAAAAGGTTTGCCTTCAGCTTCCACCTTGGCCAAGGAATTTCTGGAGAATATAGTTTGCATACATGGTTTTCCTTCCATATTAGTCTCGGATCGTGGAAGTCAATTTATCTCCCATTTTTGGAAGAAATGTTGCCAACTAGCACAAATAGATGTGCGGTTATCCACCAGCCACCACCCCCAGACCGACGGACAAACCGAGAGAACCAATCAGACTCTCGAGCAATATCTTCGGTGCATGTTACACCAATCCGAGTTAAATTGGAAAGACATCCTTTGGATCGCAGAATATGCATACAACAATTCAGTGCATTCTGGAACCGGACAAACTCCTTTTTATACTTTGTATGGTCACCATCCTCGGACCTCTGACCTAGATCCACCTCTGACCCTGGAAATGCCCGCAGTAAATCATCTGCATTCCACAATAACCCGAGCATTCAAAGAAGCTGCAACTCATTTACAGCAAGCCAAGAAAAAGTATAAAGAAAATGCTGATTTGCACCGAAGTAAAACTCCCCCTTACCAAGTAGGAGACCAGGTATGGCTAGCAACGAAACATTTACCCCTCAAGGGCCCGCGAACCTTCAATCCCAGATTCATAGGACCTTATCCCATCAAGGCTATAATCAATCCCGTGGCCTTTAAACTGGATTTACCGTCTAACATGCGTATTCATCTAGTTTTTCATGCATCACTTTTGAAGCCAGTACAACCAGGGACCCGACTGTCCAAACCTCCAGACCCAGTTCAAATTGAAAGGGAATTAGAATTCGAAGTTAAAGACATTTTAGACTCCAAGGTGTTAAAGTCAAAACTCTTCTATCTTGTTGACTGGAAGGGATATGGACCTCAGGAGAGATCGTGGGAGCCTAGTAACCATGTTCACGCACCTCGATTAATACAAAGGTTCCACCGGAGATTTCCGAAACAAGCCAAAACCCCCGGAGGGAACAACCTTTGGTGGGGCCTTGAGGGGGGGGTACTGTCATGATGCCTACCTCCAAGGAGCCAGGTCCGACCCAGCAACCCCAGAGGCAGGCATCATTCCCCCCAGGGAAGTGCCAGCGGGCCCAAGCTGGGGCCCTTTGGACACAGTCCTGGCGCCTTAGGCGCCAGGCTCATGTTGGACCCCTGTCCTGGCGCCTTAGGCGCCAGGCTCATAAAGCTAGACATGTGTTCAAGTGTTTTAATGTGCACTTACCTGATGCAGACCATGCTCCTACATCCAGGCCCTCTTGAGGCCTGAATGGAACTACTTTACCTGTGGGACTACTTTCCACCTGGGTGTGGTCGGGGAAGGATACATACCTGATCGGTGGAAGGATACATGCCTGGAACTTCTTCCAAAGCTATTTAAACCACGCCCGATCAGCAACTCACGCTTCGCGTTGTTCTGCTCCTCGCAGCTGGACGCTCACCGTGTCAGCTCCTGCATCTGGACTTCAGCCACGCCTGTCAGCATCCTGGGTCGCCTTCAAAGGGAGATAAGAGAGAATTGGAAAGAAAGAAGACCTTACCTGCTAAAGCTGCATCACGGGGACATCACACCGATGATCCTGAAAGGGAAGACATCATTTTAAAAGCATTTCGCTTCGATCGCTGCAGCGCTGCATTGCACTCACCTTTCCTGGGCGCCTCCATCTTCAGCAGCGATCATCCGGATCCGCACCCACTTCCCAGAGCCTAGAGAGAAAAGACAAGAAAACAAGGTGAGAGAAGGAAGGGAAATAGGAAAAGCTCAGTTTCCTTCTAAGACTTACCTGTTGGGTCATTCCCATTTCATTTCGGGTCCTGCCGCTTCCTGGCATTCCGGACCCCGGCCCCAATGGGGAAAAAAGACAAAGACATTGAATGAGCGAATGCAAAGACATTACCTGAACGCTCATCCAGAACTTACACTTCGGGTCAGCGCCATATCTCCGGCATTCCGAACCCCGGCCCCTAAGGGGAAAAAGACATAAGCATTAGCGCTTGCTGCAATAAGACAATGAACATTATTATTAAGCTTGAACTTTTGAACTTGCAACAGAACTCTTACAACGCCTCACCTGAATAGTCAAGCTTATTTTGAACTCCCATCAACCTCAATCCAGTGAAGTAACTGGGTTTCAACGCGCCCCTGCATCAGAAGTAGGATGGAGAACTCATCCTTCCAGACCCTAAGGTGAGACTTCACAGGGAATCGTGGAAGGGTATCGAGGAGGGTTGGAAGGGAGTGGGAGGCCTGAGCAATATTCCGTCAGTAGGTAATACTCCCTTTTCACGCACAGGGGAATATTCCTGCGAGCCAGAAAAGCCAGAGTAGAGGGGCCCTTCCTGTCCATCATCAGAGTCCTGCGCTTCACCATTGAAGAAGCATCGGCACTCGAAGCCAGACCTGCGCCTCCGTGGGAATCAGGTGAGCGTGACAGGTTCCACCATCTTGCTTTCTGTTTTCTTTTAGAACTAATTTCGTTTTTCATGGCCCTCCATTTCCTGCAAGCAAGGCACTCTGGGTGTAATGACATAAGGCAAAGAGCACTTGTTACAAAAACAGGGTTTGGACCCCTTACAGCAGGCTTGCTTTGACCAATCCCCTGTGGCATTCGAAATTCTGTAAGCATATGAAGAATCACTGGACCTCTGTTGGAAGTACTGGCTTCTTCAAAGGCCTCTGCCAGGAAGGTGAAGACAGAAGGCATCCAAGGCAGAAGATAACTATGTCCCATAACCATCCCAAGGGAACAGTGGGGTGGCTGCTGTTGTACAAAGGCCTCACTGTGGCTGCGCTGGAACCAGGACCCTGTCAGTGGAGATGAAGGAATCCCTGTAGCTGCCAGCCCAGCTCCCTGTAGCAGGAGTGCATCGGGAGGACTCCCTATAATTGCAGAGCAAAGGAAGTGACCCCTGGCTCCCCCTGCATCTCCGAAGTACTATGCCACTAGTTGGGGAAACCTTGGACAATGTACAGACTACTGCAAAAACCACAGGAGTCATCCTCCACCTTGATGCTCAATTTTCTCTGCATCTCAGAGTTCGCACGATGTCAAAGCTCTGCCATCTCTGCACCTGAGACCCACCAAGCCTTCTAGCATCCCCAACTGGACATTTGCCCATCATCACCAGCTTCTTCGAGCTCCTAGTCAAGGCTTCTGAAGTGCCCCTAGACTGTGTTTAGCCAGGTGAGCCAGGCGACCCTGCTCACTGCTGAAGGCAAATCTCTGATTCACCATCCCCAAGGTCACTGAGTCTTCCAGCCCTACCGACCTGATAAAGCCCGACACTCCCAGCGTCTCTGACCTGTAAACTGATACGGTGCTGAACATCTTAAGGACCTGCCGTCGCCACTCCATGACTCGAACGCAGACAGGTGCCGAAAAAATGCCCAGACTCCTGGTTTGATACAGAAACACAGTTGAGCCACAAAGGTAAAGACATAAGGTACTGTGAAGAGGCCCTGTCCCCCAGTCCACTTTAGGGACCATAGTGAGTCCTGCTTCTCCTCCTTTTTCAAACAAGACACCTTCTTGAACACTGACGTTCTATCAACTGAGTGCCTGAACACCCCTGCACCCCTGTAGGATAGCACCACTCTGCTATCCTACAGCAACTTGCACGTTCTGTGTTTCTTTACAGGGGTGGGTGTTTGCTTGTGTTTTTAGTTAGGTATTTGTTGTTAATTGTTTAATTAAAAATCTATATTTTTATAGAACCTTGATTGTACATTCTCCCATTTTGGACAATTGCAATTAAGCTGTTTGGGTTGCTACTGCTATCACCTCACACCCCTCCTGGAGATATAGCCTGTCCTCTGCCTGCACTACACCTTAGGCGAAGGAGCTATACCTCTCAGGTTGTTCTTGTTTCACCTTTATGAACGGATCACTGCTGGTTTAGTAGTAGTGTGGGGCTGAGTGGGCACTACTCATTCCTGCACTTCTGCAGAGAAGTAGTAATTTCATCACAATATCTGCGCATACTGCGAGTCTCTCGGAGGTCACACTGAAACCTAAAACAGCACACAGAATAAATTGCAGTCAGGGGCAGAGAGCTTCCAGCAGCTATAGGGCTAAAATGTATCTATGTTTCTTCCTCAGTTTGACATCAATGGTGATGGTGAGATCAGCACTCTGGAACTCCAGGGGGCCACCCAGGCCTTTCTTGGGGAGCAGCTGAAGCTGAAGGAGGTGGAAGAAATCATCCGAGACGTGGACCTGAACGGGGATGGACATGTGGACTTTGATGGTGAGAGCAAAAGCATGAATGAGGTATAAGCACAGCCGCTCACACCCTGATACGGGCCTGAATGGGGAAAAGCATGTGAGCATCCACAGTGAGCGCACAGATGCCCACTGCACCACACACACAGGAATGCGAATGCCCGGGCCAATGTACACAGCAGCAAGCAGTGGAAAAAGCAGAAAGTGATGCATAAAAATGTGTGTGCCGTCACATCATTACTATTGTCAATTCCACTGGGTGGCATTTCATTACGACAGTTTTTAGCTTGTCTATCCCATTACAAAAGTTGGCCGTCCATATGTTATGTTAATGTGATTTATGCCACACACCGCTGCCATTTGCATGGTCTCCAGCTGCTCAATCAGATCTGAAAAAAAGACGAAGGGGTGGGTTTGTTAGTGGGAGAAGAGATAGGTGCACAAGTGCTTTTGCTGTTGCGTTGGTAGTTTCAGTTTGGGAAAAGAGGTCAGTTTGTGTAGGTTTTCTTCTAAGTGGTAAGGGTCAATGGGCGGGCAGGCACTTGAGTCCGTATGGGAGCCCTTGTGTTCCCATGGAGTAGGAGTGCACTGACCATGTTGCGATTGTGTGAGTTATTGCAGGAGGTGTGGGGTTTTGCTGTTTGGTGTCAGTTTGGCTGTATGTTTTGTGATTACCATATATGTGTGGCGTAGTTGGTAGGTGTGTGGTGTGTTTGCAGGAGTATGGAGGGTTTTAGTAAGATTAGTGGTGAGAATGGGTGATGCTAGTACCATGGAATAGGCTGAGTCATTGTTGCAAAGCATGTTTGTGGTTTAAACTGAAATCGGTCAGCTATGCTGTGGTTAATGGTATTAGATCTCTTACTGGTAGGCCAGTCTGCTTGGATGGCATGGTCCTGGAATCTCAAACCAATCTACAATATTTTGTGCTGTACCTTTTTCATTATAGCTGTGTGTTGCTCTTGGACCATGGACCATGTTTTGGCGAGGTAGGCCGACAAGTCAAAGACTTGGACCATGGGCCATGGTTTGGCAAGTTAGGCCAACAAGTCAAAGAGCTATGTTTTTAGTGATTTCCTGAAGGTTAGGTGTTCCTCTATTGTGTGTATTTCCTTGGGTGTTCAGGGGGCAGAGTTCCGTTGAGATGTTTGAAAAAGGCTTATCCACCATATTTAATTTTCAATTAATGTTTGGGTTCAATCCTTATGTCATTGTTAGACCTCAGGGTTCTTTTTAGTCTGTAGATGGAGATTATTTTCTTGCAGGAATTCTGCTCCTTGGCCGTGAATTGTCCTGTGAACAATGCAGAGTGTTGTGAATTAGAACATTTTCTTTACTGGTAGTCAGTGTAGAGATCGTAGTGCTGGTGTGATGTGTTCTTTCTTGCTGAGTCTTAGTAGGAGCCTTGCTGCTGAGTTCTGCATCTGTTGCAATTTTTTGGTGAGGTGGTCAGGCATTTCAAAGTAGATACTGTTGTCATACTCTCTTCCTGACATGAGGAGAGAGATGATGGCAAGTGCTTTGTGTGGCAAGGTGTGAAAGAGTAATATCCGCTTGATAGTACTTACGTGGAAGAAGCATTTCTTACTACTGTGTTGACTTGAGGTTCCAATTTTAGGTCTTTGTCCATCAAAATCCCAAGGTTTTAACTACTTTGGATGCTTCTGGTCTGGTTCCCATTTCAGTAGGCCATGGTGTATGCGGTTGTATAGAGAGGTTGTTGAGCGTGATCATGATTTTGGTTTTGTCCACGTTGTGTTGAAGCCTGTTGTTGCTCTTCCATGCGTTCATTTTTTAAAGTCAATTGACAAGGGTTTGGGGTACGTCCTTGCTGTTATCGATTGTGTAGATGATTTGAGTATCATCTGCATGTGAGTCCATATTCCTTGGTGACCTTCATGAGTGGGGTCATGTAAATGTTGAAGAGTTATGGAGGGATGATCTTTGTGGAACCCCACAGTTGAGCTTGTGTGAGGTTGAGCTGAACGGTGGAAGCCAGGTGGTTTCTGTTCTTTCTGTTAGGAAGAATTTCATCCATTGTAGTGTGGTGTTGCTTATCCCTACTTCTTGTATCCTTTGATGAGGATTGCATGGTTAACTGTGTCGAAAGCCGCTGAGTGGTCTAGCAGTATCACAACAAAGGTGATACTGGAGTCAGAGTTCATTTTTAGGTCGTCCCATAAGGAGAGTAGTGCTGTTTCAATTCCTCTCATGGCCCTGAAGAGGACTTGTGTGTGTGTGTGTGTTCCAGTGTGTGGTTATTTTACACATATGTGTTTATTTGTCCATATAATTAGGTTTCTAGCAATTTCTTCGGGTAAGTGATGTTTGATATAGGCCAGTAGTTGGCGGGGTTGTCTGTGTTTCCATGCACATCACTCTTGAGAATTTCCCCTATGGGAGCAGTGGAGCTCAAACTGGGTGCTGTTTCACCGTTGTTTGGACTAATCAGTAAGGTGAAGCTTCTACCCCAGGCATGGAAGCTTGGCCAGATCCTCATGCTTGAGACAAGGCTTTTTAATGGCTGGAAATGACTGTAGATTGAAGTCCATTCCTTTTTATTTTTAACCTTTCCGGGACCATTTCAGAAAAGACCCAACTTAATGGAAAACATATTTTACCTTACCCCGGAAGGGAAGAGACCAGCCAATGCTGGTAGGTGGCAACACAAGATGTAAACATGAAGACAGGGCTGCACAATTCCTTCACAGATAAGGGCCCTCACACCCACACATCACATAGGCATTCAAACGTAACACTGTCTTTCCCACTTCTATGAAAACACTTAACAGAGCTCTCTGGAGTTTTCAGTGACCTCCTCACTTAAATGGCTTCTCTTGTAATGGTAAGTAACATAATGTATGGTGCCAGAGTGAGTGAAGGGTCAGAAAGCGCACATGGTGTTTATGTCAAAGCATTGATATAGAATATCAGAGAGTCGATAATTACAAATCATCAGAGTACAATGAAGTAAACCAGTAGCCAGGAAGTCACGGTTCAAAACACACAGTTGCGAAATGTTTGTATTTTAAAAATATTAGGAATATTTCCTGGGAGATCAAGCTGGGTTTATTTGGGCCACGCCAAGCCTGATCTATAGGCCCAGGAAAGATACATCTCTTGCACTACTATGGCAAAGAACCTGTTGCAGTATTTTTGGGCCTGCAGCACTGGATGGACATTTCACTGGCAAAGTCCTCTGTCCTCATGCTGTATTTAGCCTACAGTGAGTGAAGAGGGTGATCAGTGAGGGGAAATGACTGAGGGGGTGTAGCGACCCTGGCGCGCAGCAGGCCTGCAGTGTCGCAGGAATGAAAAGGCAGACACGGAGCTCGCAATGCACGTCTTCTTTATTTCCTTTCTTTCCTGAACTCCCCGATCCCGCCCCCCCATGCGTCACTTCCCTTCTCTTCCCTCCGCCCGCCCCCAACGTCACGGAGACGTCAATGTGACATCTCCCCCCTTTTTAAACAGTTACCAGGTTCTTCGCAACAGGCGACGGCCTGGTGGGCTTCTAGTCCATTTCCCCTATCCATCTCCTAGGTCTGTTCCGAGCCCTTTGTGGTCGTGCTTGCTTTCGCCCTGGTGATGGCCCACTCTCTTCCACTGCATCCTTCCTTCATGTTCCGACTCAGTCGAGTCCCACTGGTCAGCCTGATACGGATCATCCGATTCATATGTGAGGGGGGCTTGAACTCGGCCACTTAGGTGCCGAGCTCCAGTCGGTGGAAGCTCTTTGAAATGGGATGAGTTCCTTGTGATTGATCCCTCGACCCCTTGAGCCATCACCATAGAGCCCTTCTTCTGAGTGACTAGTAACGGTTCATCGCGAAATGCCGAGGTGTGCTTGTGTGTTGAAAGTTGGCGTACTGCCACGACGTCGCCTACCTCGAGGCGTGAGGGCTGCGCCTGCCGACGGGTGTCGGCATATTCTTTCATGCAAGCTTTTGCAGCTCCATCTTGTTCTCGTACCGCTTAATCCAGCCTCGGTGGCGGAGAGATGTCATTGGTCTGGGGGATGCGTGTTTGTGTATTTCGACCGAACATCAGTTCTGCTGGGGTCATCCCAGTGGTGCTATGTGGAGTCCCTCTATAATCTCTCATCAGTTGGTTCAGGACTTGTTCATAAGGCTGGCCGGTAAGCCTCGCTATCTGTAGGGCTCGCTTTAGGTTGGCCATAAATCGTTCGATCATTCCATTTGCCTGAGGCCACAAAGGGGTGACCTTCCTGTGATGAAACCCCAGATAGTCAGCAAATTGTGCGAATTGATGTCCGCAGAACGGAGCTCCATTATCTGTCTTCAACACCTTCGGCACTCCATAAGCTGAGAATATCTGATCTAATGCGGGGATGACATGGTGAGCAGCCGTTGACGATACTAGTCTCACATCGGGGTATTGTGAGTATTCGTCCATGACGGCCAGGACATATTTCCCCCCTTCGATGGGCCCAAAGAAATCGGCCGCCACTGCTTCCCATATCCTCTGTGGGAGTTCCGACATGAGTAGTGGCTCGGGATGACGGTTTGGTGTGATCACACAGCACGTGGGGCACGCCTTCAGTGCAGCTTCAACCATGTTGTCCATGTGAGGGAACCACACCTTTTGGCGCTGCATGCGTTTCGTTGATACCATCCCTCGGTGCGTCTCGTGGGCTAGTTCTATGACTTTGGTTCTCATGGATTGGGGAATGACGAGCTTGCAGTCCTTGACGAGCAGGTGATCATCCGATATTGCGAGTTCCTCCTTTACCTGCAGTAGTCTTTCCACGTCCTCTCGCACCGTGCCCCCTGCAGCCCTCCCCCTTTCCTTTGCCCTTCGCCACAGCCCTGACTCCAGACCCTCACGAATGATGCTGCATGCTGCATCTTTCTCTGTTTCTGTGGCGAGCGCCTCCATGTTTATTCCTTCTGGCGCGTACTGATGGATTAAGTACCTTAAGTATCTGTCGGCTACGGACGGTTCCGGAACGCTCTGCTCTCGAGGCCTCCTGGACAGGAAATCAGCCGGGTTTTCGCCCTTTCCTGGTCTGTGAACGATCTCAAACGCATAGTCTTGCAGTCTCAGACCCCATCTTGCAATGCGCGGGGGCATTTTGGCCTGAGGGTTGCCGTACAGAAATAAGAGGGCCTGATGGTCCGTAACGACCTGGAATGGTTTGCCGTACAGAAACAGGTGGAAGTGCTCGCACGCCCATACCACCGCAAGCCCTTCCTTTTCTGCTTGCGAGTATGCTTGTTCCGTGGTGGATAGACTGCGACTGGCGTACGCTACGATGTGTTTCTGTGATGGATCTTTCGGATCAAGTTGTGCCAGGATAGCCCCAAGGCCAACTGGACTGGCGTCCACAGTAAGCTCAGTCTTTCTGTTGGGGTCATAATACGACATGTTCTCTGCTTTCGCAACTCGCTCTCTGATCACTTCGAACGATCTCTGGCAATCACTAGTCCATTCGAATTTTGCATCTTGATGGGTCAATCGCCGTAACGGTTCACTGACTGACGCAAAGTCCCGTATGTATCGGTTACAGTAGCTGGCCAGGCCTAGAAAGGACCGAAGTTCCGACACATTGGATGGGGCAGCAGTGTCATTCAGCGCAGCCACTTTGTCCGGGTCCGGTGTCATGCCAGATTCAGAGAAGACATGGCCGAAGAATTTCAGTGTGGATTTTCGAAAATCGCACTTGTCTCTGTTCAGGGTGAGGTTGGCATCATGAAGAGCCTTACATACTCTCATCAGGGTTTCATCGTGCTTGTTGACATCGGTCCCGAACACTAGTATGTCGTCCGAGTAGTTGAGGCAGTTTGGAATGTGCTTTATGATGTTATGCACTTCAGCCTGGAATGTCTCCGCTGCCGAGGATACCCCAAAGCTTAACCTTTTGTACCGAAAAGGCCAACGTGTGTAACGAAGGTCGTAATGTTTCTGCTTTCAGGATGAAGAACTAGCTGGTGGTATCCTTTTTGCAAGTCAAGCTTTGAGAAAACTTTGGCTCCGTTTAGTAGGTGTATCATGTCGGCTATGCGTGGTGCAGGGTGCCTCTCTCTTCTGATGGCCTGATTCGGGCGCTGCATGTCAACACAAAGCCTGATTGCCTCAGAGCCCTTTTTGGGGACCGGAACAATCGGGGACACCCACGTGGTGGGGCCGGTGGCCTTCTCGATGATGTTTTGTTCTAACAATTTTTGAAGCTCATCTTCAACCTTCTTTTGGATGTTTACCGGGATCCCGCGGTATGGCTGGGCTACTGGCTGGATTGAATTGTCCACGTGGAGTTTTATTTGTCTGTTCCGAAGTTTTCCGATGCCTCTGAAGATTTTGGGGTACAGATTGTTTATCATGTCCACTGGATCTATGTATTTGTGGACCATGATGTTGTATAAAATGTGTATCAGTCCCATGTCAGCAGCCGCTTTAAAGCTGAGGACACACCCACTGTCCGTTTCCGGCCAGAACATGAATGGGTATCCTCATTTCATGCCCTTTGTAGCGGCACAAGCCACTGAATTGTCCCAGACACTTGAGCGGTGTTTTGGCTCCATATGCATATATGTCCACCGTCGCCGGGATCAGCTTCGGTTTTTGTAGTAGGTCAGTGTAGACTTTTTCGCTCACCACGTTGACCGTGGCTCCTGTGTCAATGAGAAATTCCGTCGGCCTTTCTTGTAGCTTGATTATTATTAAATCACAATGTTTCAATTTGGTGCGCAGACGCATCACATATGCGTCCATGGTTTCCCCTTTGGCCTGCTTGGTGCTATGGAATAGATGTCTTTCGTAATCCACATTGGTATGTGGTGCGAAGTACGCAGCAAGCGCCTCTTTAAGGTCTTGAATTGAGTCGATCGAGTCTTGGGGCCTTTCATCAATTATGTCTCGTGTGGCAGATCCTACAGCTAGCTTGAGTAGGCATACCTGTCTTGCATCGGCAATAGGTCCTGTGGCTCCCATGTATAGGTCAAAGTCTCTGATCCATTTGGTCCATCTCAGACCCATGTTGCTGGTGTCCGTCACGTCAAAAGCCCCCGGCATCTGGGCGGCCAGCGTGTCCGGCAGCTGGAAGGGTATGTGGTCCGTCGCTGGCACGCCTGGAACCGGCTGTGCATTTGCCTGCGGTTGTCCTCCTTGCCCACCATCTTGGCCTGACATGGCGCTGAGGGTGTTGCGTGCTGATAATGTTTCCTTGCGGGTCTCTGGTGGCGGTTACCCGCCTCCTCCTCTGGTTAATCTCTTCACTGGTCCGTGGGGGATGGCCGCCAATTTGGCACGAGCACCATCCGTTGGTCTTGCCCCTCCCCGGGTTCTAATGCCCCCTGCTGTTGGGTCTTGGTGGGCCCGGTGGTCTGGCCTGCTGGACTGTGATGTTCCCTGGCCCTGCAGGGCGCGTGCAATGAGTGCCTCCCTCGCCGTGTCCCTTGCCGTGGGATGTGAGGGCTTCTGAGGCACACAGGCGATGTATGCCACAGCTGCGTGCTCAGGGCACGTGCGCTCGTGCTGCTGGCATCCGTAGCTGCAGCCGGGAAAGCACGTGTTCTGTGGGCTCACCCGTTGGTTGTTCTGCGAGGTCTTCTCGCTCCCCACGTGTTTTCACCACCACGGCCCGAGCCGCGTAGTGGTCCAGCGTTCTTTGAGCCTTTTCGCGCTGCGCGCGCTCTCGCTCGTGGGGTCCGTGGGCGGGCTACAGCAGCTTCGTTGGGTGCTGCCGTGCCACCAATCCCACCTTCGTCGCCAGTGTAGCGACCCTGGCGCGCAGCAGGCCTGCAGTGTCGCAGGAATGAAAAGGCAGACACGGAGCTCGCAATGCACGTCTTCTTTATTTTCTTTCTTTCCCGAACTCCCCGATCCCGCCCCCCCATGCGTCACTTCCCTTCTCTGCCCTCCGCCCGCCCCCAATGTCACGGAGACGTCAACGTGACAGGGGGATGACTTGGTTTTGTGCTCATGCCTTCCTCACCTCCAAACTTTGGTTGGCATTTTACCATTTACGAATTCCAGGAGGATCAGAGGATCACCTGACCCAGGGGCGGTGATGTCACCACGAACCCTAACGTGCACAATAATACTAAAAAGAGACTTCATGGTAGAGCCGTAGAAAGGTGACCTGCTGAAGCCATCACAGCACAAACATGGTCTGACACCAGGTCTAAAAGATAGCCCTCGCTCTTGGTCCTGAAGGATAGACACCAATGTGGAAAACTGTATGTCCGCATCCACCTTCCAAGCATGCCGCCTCGTGAACGTGGCACTGGTTTTCCGGAGGACCATTTCTGTGCAATAACTCGGGGAAGTGTGCTGCCACCAGCTCATGGTATTTCAACATGTTAGCAGCTTGAACTTGACCAGAAATCAACTTGTCCTTAACAATGAACGGCAATACTGGTTCTTGAGACACAGGGTCTTAACAGGAGTCTGGCGGTTAGCCTTAAATGTGGCTTAACGGATTTACCGCCACAATTCCCGTTCCGCCAAATCATGACTCAACACGGATACCGCTGGCGCTATCATAGCCGGCGCAAATGTAGCCGGTGGAAATCGCGCCACTACAAGAAAGCGCAATTACTACCACATCACAAGTACAGACACAGCAGAATTCGCATCAAAATACCTCCAGCCTCCAGGTGGAGGTAAATGCATACAGGTGCCAAAATAAAGCCACAGGTGAATCCAATCCACTCCAGAGGGCTACAAAAGGCAAAGGCCTTCCCCAAACACAGTCCCCAACACCATGCTGCCAGTACACATTGCAAGATGGGACATGCAGCTTCTCATGCTGCACCTGGAACTACAGAGGCAGGATCACTATGTGGCATTAGTGGCCCCCGAGGCCCACAAAGCGGTGTACCGCAACAAGAAGCATTAGCACTCCCTGAACATTTAGGTGACCTACAATCCCAACCTGTACATCACCCACTGCTATGCCCGCTACCCTGGTTCAACCCACGAGGCCATGATCCTACAGAATAGTACACTGCCTGGATACATGGAGAGGCACAGAGGACAATGGACATGGACAGTGGGTGAGTAAAAGTGACAGCAGACAGGCGCTGCAATGCATCCGACCACATTGTGGGGGAGTGCATGTGTACGACTGCACAATGCATGCCATGACAAGCCAATGTACAAGTTGGACCTGCCCACCTCCCGCACCAATGATACAGTACAGCCCACAGCACATGTACATGTTGGACGTACCAGTATGGATACGTTGATGCACACAACAAGGACTACGAACACACACATGAATACAGGTACCACAGGTACCACAATGCACCATGTTTCATCCACAATCAATGTCACACAAAATGTCACATCACAGCCCTCAACAATGACCCTGCCAGTACCACAGCCAAGTACCCAGGTACACTCAGCCTCCAGTGCAGACCTGCTGCCCCAGAAGCCTTTGGATGGCCGATATCTAATCCTTCAGGCCACATGCACATGAGCAATACACTGGCAAAAGACCGCCACTATGTCAGCTTCACATGACAACAACAGACACTTGATGAAACATCTGCTGCAAGAGAACAGGGTGTCTTTGGAGAAAACACAATGGATAAGGCAAGAGAAACAACATGCGCAAGCATTGAATAATGGACCTGCCATGCAATGAAGCCCCATATGCATGAACATGATGCCCTTTGCCCTGATGCTGTGAAAGGCTACACCCACACAATACACTGTGACTCATGGCTCTGCCTTTCTCCTTGCAGGTGACTCTGGATACCCGCGGCTGCCTTGGCTCATGACACCTGTGCGGGATCCACAGACACCACAGGAGTGTGCCTACAATCACACTCACAGCAGGACTCGTGTCTGTATAGAGCATACTTTTGGCATACTGAAGCCCCTTTTCCAATGCCTCACCGTACAGGGGTTCCCTAACGAATAGCGCAGAAAAAGTGGGGCAAATCATGCTGGGTGTGCCATGCTGCACAATAGCTGCCTCCAGATGAATGTCTCTCTACCCCCTGATGTGGACATGCCACCCCCAGAGGATGATGATGCAGTGCCTGTGGGCGAGGCGTCTGCATGCATTTGCCAGCATGACATCAGGGCTGGACGGGTGGTTCGCCAGGAACTGATGGACAATTTCTTCTAATACATTTACATGCCACATACCATGCACCACTGTGACCCACTCACATTTATGAATAAACACAATGACACAATGAGGACTGTCCTTGCATTGATAAAGTTAAACTATGGTTTATTTTCGTAGTGCACAAACTATTCCACCTCTCTCCACCCCCAACGCCACTCAAACACACTATCCCCCCTCCCCAAGCCCCAACACTACCCCAACACACTATTCCCACACCCCTCAACACCACCCCAACACGCACACTGTGGGCAACAAGTAGGACTCTGTCAGTTGCATGGCCTCTTCTCCTTCAGGGCTACCCCAAGTGACTTTGGGCCCAAATTGCACTCGGACCTGCGTCCATGTCACCCTATGGTGTCTGGGCCCGGTGATGGGCAAGCATGCTGTCAGGGCTGTGATATGATATGATAGGTTATTTATAACGCACTTAATACCCAGAGGTTTCTAAGCGCGGACCCGGAGATCGAACCTGTGGTGCTCCGTGTCATCTTGCTTCCAAGTAGAGCTTGTTGCCCCTAAGCTATCCTCCCGAGATGTGCAGTGTGATCCTAGAGCGCCCTGTGGCTGTTGGGTGGTTTCTTACTGGGTGCCATCGGTCACAGCTACTGCAGCTGGCTGTTTGGGTGCACTTTGTGTGGTGGTGCTCCCAGAGGCACGTGGGGCTGGCGCAGGGCCTGCGCTGCCACCAGCAGGCTTGGTCTTGCTGGGGACAGGTGTGGCATGCTGAGACTTGTGCTTCGGCATTACGTATCCACCCTTCGGGGTAGTAGTGGACGTCAAAGCCCTAGAGGCACCAGTCACCAACAGGCCTTCCACCTCATCCTCTTCCTGAGCTGCCCGAGTGCCTGTAGTGGACAAATGACATGCTGTCAGGTATTGCGTGTTCACTTGGTTTGGCATGCAAGTTACGCATGCTATAGAGAAGAATAACACCCCACCCATGTGGTCAGATGGGCATGGTTGTTCAAGAGCCATTGCATGTGCCCATTGCATTGTGGGAATGGTTGCAGCTATGTGTGTATGACCCATGGCCAGGTGGCTTTGGCCCGTGTGCGGTCAGGGCGGGCTGTCCATGCAGGGGCAGCTGACTGGGTAAATTGCGTCGCCGCTATTAGTGCCGTTGGATATCCAGCGGTAGAGTTATTTGCGCTGGGGTTTCAGCAGAGTGCCTTGTTCCAGCGCTAATTCTGCCAGACAGAATTAGAGTTACTGTCAAAGTGCTGTGCGCGTTCACACCAGGTTGTGATGCAGCGCTAATTGCGCCCCAGATCCCGGTGGTAACGCTACTTCCGCTAGGTGGAATTTCCACCAGAATACTGCTAGACTCCTAATGAGGGCCATAGTGTTTCCTTCGTAGACAGTCACAATCTCTGTGCACCGGTTTAGTTGGGAGTCACGGGTTGTTTACAGTTCCTTTGGGGTTCGGGGGTATCGGGGGTATCAAACAGTCAACAAAATGATGCATGAATATTGAGGAAATAAGGGGCCGGTGCAAAAAACCACATCACACGTCGTTTAATGCTTACAATTTAGAAATCTTTCTTCATTTATATACGTGTTACCTACCCATAGAGTGCTAGAAAGGTAAGCAAGTCAGCGCGCTGAAATATGCTAGTAAAAATGTAGTTCCAGAATGTGAGGCAAAGAGATTGCGGCAGGAGGGTGACTTTCAACAGAGTGCTGTGGCTGGACTTCAAAACACAGTAAAGGGCAGTGAAAAAGAGCACACTCTCAGGAGAGCACAGTTAAGACCTGGCTGTGCTGAGTCCGCCCTATGGTCCAGCTGTCAAGGGTCATTGGAGGGAGGTTATTGAAGTCAAGGGAGCAGTCGGTGTATGGCTGCCCCTCAACATGTGTTGGTGCCTGGATTTTTGTTGTGAGGGCACTTATCTGTATAAAAGGTCGTGCAATGGCTTCCCAGCCTTCTTAATAGACGACCATCTCGTTGCTGTGCCAGACAGGAAGCTCAGGTCACTTTGCCAGAGAATGCCATTGACAAAAACGCCACAGCCAAACAATCCCTTTTTTGCTTTGTTTTACAGGAGGTAGAGATTTAGATTTGATAAAGGTTGGGTAACTATTTCGAAAGAAATAGAAGCTGCATCCTAAAAAAAGGGGAATGCCGCAATTGGCATATTTTGCAGGTGGTATCTTACTGCTTTCAAATGACATAGAATCAGCTCAGACAATGCTGTCTTCAGTTAGGAGCTCATGGATAAAATGGCTGCCCTGCTGAAAACATCAGAACTGTATATGAGAGAACTTGAAAGGGAGCAGAGCAGAACTTGCATTTAAAAGGTGACAACCCCGACAACCAGGGGGCGCGGAGCATGCAGGACGTGTAAGCAACGCGCTCCTGAAAGCACTGCAGGGCCTAGTGGACTTCCCTGGTCCCCAGCCTGGAGTGCGAGACTGAGCCGGAGAAGACCTGTCCCCCGACCAGCTGACCTCACCCTGAGAGTACCGGGGGACCCGCCGCTGGGACCCGCCACAGCGTGGCTCGGGGCCCTGACTATAGCGGTGTCCTGAGAAGTGCACACGAGCAGTGGGTATCGGTGCGGGCCTGCGACACCGGACGTTGCCGTCCCCGCGGCTCCGCAAAGAGGCCCATGGAGCCGGGTGCCCTACCACCCCCCCTGTTGCAGAAGCATATCTCTCCGAGGGGTGCTAGGGGACACACCGCACCGCGGGGGGCTCGGAGTGGGGCTCATACGAACACGGCCCCCACGGACACAGCAAATCATACGAGAGTTGAGGGCCGAAGAGGACACAGCTACCCGCCCTGTATCAGCGCATCGGAACGGGGGCAGCACAGAGGAGCGCCCTGGGGCCCAGAGCTCGCTCCCGGCCCACAACCAGCACACGGAGGCCCCGTGACAGACAACACCCGGATGGAAGCATCGGCCCGTGGACGCCACGGAAGCGTCCCGGGCTACCCGGCGGGGCCCAGCACAGTGACGGGAGACAGTTGGAGGTGAGGAGAGCGTGGGGGAGAAGGGACAATCGAGTAGACGAGCCATCCAGGGGCAGCCCCCCCAGGGCCTTCTCCTTGGTTGTACACGGGAGCGCCACCCAGACGGGGCGCGACGAAGGGAGGTCGGTGAGGCCTGAAATCTACGGACCAGTACATCGGAGATTCTACTCAGACCAGCAGGCCCCAGCTAGGGCACACCGCCACTCATAGAGCCACGTGCCCACACCGCGCGAGTTCTCAGTGGTCCGGCAATTGAGGGGGCCCTGGTCCATTGACCCTGACACCGTCCCTCGTAAGGGGTATAGCAGCACCGTCCTGAGGTGCGCCAGAAGCCGCAGACCCTGGAGCGACCCCCAGTACCCGGTGCGATCTCATCCCTCCAGCGTTTCCGCCGGACCCTCGCGGTCACGAGGACGGTCCCCAGCAACATTATAACCACCATGCCAGCGGGCGGCGAACCCCCTCCCGCTGCACTTACTAAAGAGGATCTCAAGGACATTCTCTGAGAGATTAAGGCGATTCGCACAGACATTCAAGCCTCCATAGGGGATCTCAAGGGGAGGGTGGAGACCCTGGAGGATAAAATGGAAGGGATGGAAAATAATCACCTCCAGGCAGACCTGCTCAACATGAAATATGAGGCTAGGCTAACGGACTTGGAAATGAGAGAGGAGGACATAATTTTGAAGATGGACGATCTGGAAAACAGAGAGCGCCAAAACAACCTGCGGATTATGGGTGTGACTCAAGAGAGAGGGGAAACCGCGGCGGACGTGGGGAGGAAGGACCAGGGCCTGATAAACAAGCTTTTTACACTGGAGGGCGGCAAGGAGGTCCAGCTGGAAAGAGCGCATCGAGGTGGAGGGGGTGCGGGCGGTGGCCCGAGGTCCATCATGGTACGGTTCCTCCGCTACAGAGAGAAAATGGAGGTCCTTGAGAAGGCAAAAAGACTGGGGAGCTTTACCTTTGAAGGCGATACAATTAGATATACCAGGACCTATCATCCCTCACGCTCACCCTCAGGAGAGAATGTCGTCCACTCACCCAGTGGCTCACAGGCCAGGATATCAGATATAGGCGGTCCTTCCCCTTCGCCCTTTCCTTCGAACGGGCCGGGGTAGATTATAGAGTGATAAGTGGTAAAGAAGCCTCACAAGTATTACAAGTGCTTAAGGCGGACGCTGCGGAAGAAGGGGGAAATTTGATGGAGACTCAAGACCCAGCCGACACCGTGAGAGAACCGGCAGGTCCCTAGTCCACGAAGAAGAAGACGAAGGGCAGGAGAAAATTAAGAAAACCTAACACTCCGACGTCTGAGGTTGGAGGGGACTAGGAGTGTAAAGACAGTTTAAGTCTGGCTCGTAGGCGACCCCGGCTGGGGACACAGTTTGCCAAGAGAACTGCTGTGCAGGAACATGCACATACCCTGGTGGCTTGCCCGTTGGCAGGCGTCTTGGACAAAGGAGGGAAGAGGAAGGGGGGAGGGATGGGAATTGACTTTAAGGGGCTCGGGGCACGATATCCACCACACTTCAATTGGGCACTGGGCAGCTCCGACATGATCGGGAGGACAAGATATTTCAAAAGGGAAACCAATGGCAGTCAATGAAAAAAGGGGCCAGGTCGAGTAACTCAGGGTGGGTTCACTCAACGTCAAAGGGCTCAACTCACCGACAAAGCGCTCCCTTCTCGGGAGGGAAATGAAAAATGGGAAAGTGGACATTTTGTTTGTTCAAGAAACTAGAACAGTGAGGGGGGAGGAGAGGGCCATCCCAGGATCTCACGTTGGCCAGACCTTTTGGGCATCGGGTCACGTAAAGAAAGGTGGAGTGGGAATCCTACTCCAAAGGAACCTGAAATTGATAGAGGTGTCTCGGTGGGAGAGGGAGGATGGAAGGTCCTTGGTAGTGTCCGGCAATCTTAATAACTCCAGAGTCAGCCTAGCAGTGATGTACTGCCATAACGTGGGTCAGAGAGAATCTGCTCAATTGGCCTTGGGGGAAGTGATGGCTAAAGCGGAAGGGCTCCTGCTCCCAGGTGGGGATTGTAATATGTTCGCGGATCGAGAATTGGACCACAGTGGGAGCTCGGCCACATCAGGTAATAGTGGTGCCGCACTTCGTGGTGGGCTGCGGGAATTAATGTGGGAGCAGGGATTGGTGGACATATGGAGGGAGCTGCACCCTAGACGAAGGGGATATACCTTCTACTCTGCAGTCCGTGGTACCAGGATAGATTACCTTTTCATGGGGAGTCAGCATATGAGCAGAATAGAGGCCTGTGACATCTGCCCGGTCAGTTGGTCAGACCACGACATGGTCTGGTCGGATGTCAGTATAGCGGGGCTGAAACCCAGGGAGTCTCTATGGAGGTGTAACGATTTTCTGCTGAGGGACGTGATCTTTAAGGAAGAAATGACCGTTGCAATTAAAGAATTCTTTGAGCTAAAAGACACGGGAGAGGTGAGCCGGGAGATGGTGTGGGGGGCGGCCAAGGCAACTTGTTGGGGTAGGTTGATCAGCGAAGGGGCATCCAAAAAAGGAATTAGGAACCTCTTGACCCACAGGCTGAGATCTGAAATAATCCTCCTAGAAAGCTCGGAGGGGAAGGTGGAGACGGAGAAAGAGCAGGACCTGGGCATAGCGAGGGAGAAGAGACTAGAATTGAGAGAAATTGAGATGGGGAAAATTGTATCGGGGCTCCAACATCTACGTCAGAAATTCTACGAGAAAGGGGACAAGGCCGATGGTATGCTGGCAGCCAAATTGCGAGGCCAAAAGGCAGATAGATGGGTGGCGAGAGTGGTTAGCACTGAAGAAGGAGAAAGATCTGATCCGGAGGGAATCGTCGAGAGTTTCGCCTCTTTCTATGAGAAGCTCTACGGGAGGGAAGGGGAGATGGAGAAGGAAGCGTGTGAGGCATATCTCAATGGGGTCACCCTCCCTGTCCTTGGCTCCTCAGAAGCATCGGCCCTAGACGCCCCTATAACCGATGAAGAGGTGCTTAGAGTCATATCGGGATTGAAACTGGACAGGGCCCCAGGGGAGGACGGGTTCAAGGCAGGTTTCTACAAGACCTTCTCGGGCCAACTAGCGGGGTTCCTGGCAGAGCTTTTCTCGAACATCATGAGAACGGGGAGGGCACCCCCCTCCTTTGGCAAAGCTTTGATCACAGTGATTCCGAAGGAGGGGAAAAACCCAGTGGACTGCCGCTCCTATAGACCCATCTCCCTCCTGAATGTAGATGCTAAGCTATTTACCAGGATTATCGCCTCGAGACTGGACAGCTACATGCCAAGGCTAATTCACTCAGATCAGGTGGGTTTCATACAGGGAAGGCAAGGTGCAGATACACTGCGCAAGACGTTGCACCTGATGAGAGAGGCAGCACCAAAGGGTGGGAACCCCGTCCTGGTGTCCATTGATGCCGAGAAGGCGTTTGATTGGGTTGACTGGGGGTTCCTTCAGAGGGTACTTGAGAAGCTGGGATTCGGCACAGGGATTAAACAAGCCATCAAGGCCCTATATGTGTCACCAACTGCCAGAGTTACAGTTAACTGGCGTTTGTCATGAGTCTTTTATCTCCAGGGAGGTACGAGGCAGGGTTGCCCCCTTTCCCCTCTCCTCTTCGCCATGACAATGGAGATACTGGCAGAGTACCTCAGGGGCGCATCAATGGTGAGAGGAATTGAGGTGGTCGAACCTCTCTTCAAATTAGGCCTCTATGCAGATGACATCTTGCTCCACCTGCGGGAGCCAGCAAGATCGGTCCCAGCCGCTTGGCAGGTGATTCATCAGTTCGGCCACTTCTCCGGATTCAAGGTAAACGTAGGCAAGTCAATGATCTTTCCCTTCGCACCCGATGCGGATAGAGATCTGGCGGAACTCGTCCCACTGGGCCTCCAAATTTGCACGGAGGAGATAAAATATTTGGAGATCAACATAGTCCGTCCCGACGGGGATTTAGGCCAGGCGAACTACCCCCTGCTCTTTGACAAGCTATTCAGGGACATGGAGGCTTGGGGGAAGGGGCAGATCTCCTGGATGGGAAGAATAAACGCCATAAAAATGAATCTGCTTCCCAGGGTGCTGTACGTATTTCAGATGCTCCCCTTGGAGGCTCCTGAACCATACCTTAGAGAAGCCAAGAGGCGAATAGTGAAGTTTATGTGGCAGGGTCAGAGACATAGAATAGGATATGAGACTCTCACCCTCCCCAAGGATAGGGGAGGGGTAGCCTTGCCGGACCTGAATGCCTACCACAGAGCAGCCCAACTTAGGGCCCTGGCTCCCCACCTTAGAGAGGACCCCAATAAACAATGGGTATACATTGAAAATGTCTATCTATGCCCAGTTACCGTGGGCGAATGGCTATGGGTCCCACTGAAAAAGCTCCCCAAAAGAATCAGGGACCACTCAATACTGGGTACAATGTGGAAAGCACTAGCGGGGAAAAGCCCTAGCGAGAAAGTCACCACATGTCCCTCTCCCCTGAGCCATATCTGGTCCACGCCAGTCCTGGAAGAAATCCCAGGTCACGAACACTACCAGTCATGGTTCGACGTGGGCCTGTGTAGGGTAGGCCAATTGGTAAGAGGACACTTTCATAAGCATCCAGGAGCTTGAGGCGGCTCTGGGAATCGGCAGCCTCTCCCCGCTCCTATACCTGCGCCTCAAGGGCATCCTAATGAAGCCGAAACTAAAACCTTGCATACAAAGAGGGCTTACCCCGGTTGAGAAAATTCTAGACTCCCACACTGAAATGAAAGGCCTCATCTCCCTCCTGTACGGAGCACTGTTAACCTCCCGCGAGGGAACGACTAAGAGCCTCAGAGGGAAATGGGAAAGGGACTTGGGTTGTGCCATCGGGGATGGGCTCTGGGGGAGACTATGTAGCAGGGCATTCAAGACTTCTATCTTATGTCAGTACACGTCCCACAACATCAAGCTCCTCCATAGGTGGCAGTACGACCCAATCTCCCTCTCTAGGATGTTCCCAGATACTGTCCCGTTGTGTTGGCACGGATGTGGGGAAAGAGCCGACTATTGGCATATGTGGTGGCCCTGCAAGAGAGTGGAAGTCTATTGGTCAGAAGTGCTCAGCTAGCTTGAGGAGGCGGGGGAGGGGGTTTACCCATTACACCCATTTTCACTAATATTTGGTCTCCGCCATAGGGACGACCATTGGGAGAAACTTCCGGACCTGACACACTTCCTGCTATTGGCAGCCAGAGCTGCACGGGCCAGGACTTGGAAGAGAGCATCTCTCCCCGCGAAGAGGGAATGGGTGATGGTGGCCAAGGACATTTACTTTATGGAGAAACTAACAGCAGCAATACACAGCTCCAGCTCGCAGGTTGAGACCGATTGGCTGCAATTCATGGAGGCGTTCTCTAACGTTGAGGATGACACAGGAGTCTAACAAAGGCACTCCACCCGGCCCGAAAACTGGTTGTGGCATAAGACTCATTGTACTTGTCCAAGTAAAGTTTACTAATGTTTATCCCTTGTGTGCCCGGTTGGAGCTGCCCGAAAAGGAAAATCATGGAGATGTGGATTGTGTGCCCTATTATTAGTGGTCTGGGCGGGAGGGTGGAGGGAGGGTGCATACAGCAGAGTATTATGTTTTTCCTTTGGAAGTTGGCACGGGCCGGTGCCCCTATGCCATTGTTTGTACTAACGCTTTGTTGCCCTAAAAAACCAATAAAATTGAATTTAAAAAAAAAGAAAAGGTGACAACCCAGAGATCTATGTAACCGGACGCCACACACAGAAGAGCGCGAGACACCGCCCCCATCACCCCGTCCACACGATAAGGAGAAAAAAGCTAAACAGCGCCCGGTGTGGTGACGTAGTGCGAGATATGGGCGGGCTTCTGCACCATACTGTGTCCCAGCCCATATCTCCATGTAATTGGCCACTAATGTCCATTTTGTAGCCAGTCACAAGTAGATGTGGGTAGAGTAGTAAATCTGAAGCCCGGAAATCCCAGACACTCCATGCTCTTCCCTAGACACCCGGAGAAGAGCATGGAAACCCGGAGTCTCCCTGCTAAACCCAGAGATTCGGCAGGTATGGAGCAGAGAAGAGGGCCGGCCTTTGGCGAATTCATGCAAAACTCATCCCGGCAGCCGGCAGGGGACACTGGGCCTGACTTGGCACATAGTAACAGGCCTTTAGGCCCATCCGTGTGTACATATACACCATGTGGGTGGGGGATAAAAGATAGCTGGGGAGTTAGATACAGGGAGTGCAGGAATAGACAGCCAGCCTGGTGGGCACTGTGAACTTTATGTCCCAAAATTCCTCCCTCAGTGCAGCTTTTGTCAGAGGACTACATGACACAGAATGCACTCTGATGTACTGAAAGAGATAACCTCAGAGAGCTCTTGCCCTAGAATGCCGGTATACCACTCAGTTAAAATACCACCATAAGACTAAAGAACTGCATTTCACAGAACACACTCCCTCAATAAGGGCAAATACCACCACCACCACCACACATAGGGCTACATGTCAATGTATAAACACTCCCTTGCTTAATATTGACCTCTCTACAGACCTAGATGCCTATCAGTGCACTCTGCCTCACACAGATAACCCCACCAAATACATGTCCCAGAATGCATTTGACGTCCTGAGTAAAGAAGTCCACACAAGGCTAGATGCCAATAGCCAGATCTGTGCCTAGTGCTCACACCAGCAAATAACTAAATGCGTCAAAATGCACTCTGCATCACACATGGCAGATGACCCCACTGTCCCTTGGACTCTTAACTAACTAAGGAAAAATTAGGATCATCTTGGTCCCGAAGAATGACTCCCTTCATCCGGACCGAGGCTTAGTGCTCACCTCCTGGTGATGACATGGATTCACCAAAATGTGCAAAACAAAAGTTCTAACAGTTTTCTTGGGTGGTTTGTTCTTATCCTGTTCACAATACCAGGGGGATGACTCCCTCTCCCCTCTGGTTCTTCTTAGACACAATGTGACAACTCAATAAGTGATGGGGGAATGTTTCCCGTCCCCCAGCCTTTTCCAGACTTTGTAGACAGTTCAATAAGTGATGGGGGGATGTCTCCCTTCCTCTTGCCTTTCTCAGTCTTCTTTAGGCCGTTCAACAAAGTTGTGGGGGAATGTCTCCCTTCCCCTGGCCTTTCTCAGTCTTCTCAAAAATTTCAACAAGTGATGGGGGAATGTATCCCTTCCCCTGGCCTTTCCCAGTATTCTTTAAGCTGTTCAACAAAGTTGTGGGAGAATGTCTCCCTTCCCCTGGCCTTTCTCAGTCTTCTCAAACATTTCAACAAGTGATGGGGGAATGTATTCCTTACCTTGGACTTTCTCAGTCTTCTTTAGGCCGTTCAACAAAGTTGTGGGGGAATGCCTCCCTTCTCATGGCCTTTCTCAGGGTTCTTTGGCAGTTAAACAGGTGGTGGGGGAATGTCTCCCTTTCCCTGGTCTTTCTCCAGCTTCTTAGGGTGCCAGAGGAAATGATTCCCTTTCCTCTGGCTCCTGTCCATCTTCTCGTAACCCCAGGGGGAATGACTCCCTTGCCCCTGTTTTTTCTTCAACTTCTCATGGTGCCAGAGGAAATGACTTCCTTCCCTTTGGCTATTCTCAGACTTCTCTGCTGATCTTGTGTCAGACCTGGTTCACTAGCCTGCCAGGTACTGCTGTTGTTCATATATTGGTTGTAATTCTTTTTCTGTAGTTGGGGATCCCAGACCCTTACTTCATGTGCAATTGTTTGTTCAGACTCTATTCCCAGCCTTGTGCTCTAAGGTACTTCTACCCTTTGTTAGGGTGCCCTAGATCTGTCTGCTGTCCCCACCCATTAGCCCCTGCAAGCCCCTACCTTCAGGGAGCTTCCATTCAGGCTCTGGCCGGTTCCAGGACTCGATCTCTTCCGCCCGCGGTCTCCGCAGGACCGGCTCCAGCCACAGCATCTCTGTAACTGCTGTTCACTGCTGGGCTGCTCTGCCGGCATGGGGTGGGCTGTGTGGTCACTTCTCTCTGACCGGTCTCCGCTGTCTGCACCCAGTGGGGCGAAGGGTCCTTCTTCCTTTGGCCCTTTTCTGATGGTCGCCTTCTCGCCTCATGTCTCGGTTTCCCGGGTTTCCCTTAGCTGCACCACCAACCTATCTGCATCTCCTCGAGGGAGGGCTGAATGCCATCTTCAGTCCTTCTTCCATTTTTATGTCCAAGTTACTCACAGATTGTCTATATTGACTAGACTGTTGGTGTAGGTTCCGCGGACCGCTCTTCATTATTTCGCTACTCTACTTCGTCTTGGTACTGATGTTATTCCCCTCAACTGGTTTTTGTGGATTCTTCTTCGCCTCAGTCTTACTGTAGGATTCATACCGGCAGTCCTTACTCTCCCTTGTCTGAGCACTTTTAAAGGGGGTTGGATGCTTTCCCTTACACATGTACATGGAAGAAAGTGAAATCATGTTACCCCGTATAGGGTAGGAGGATGCAACACAATCTGGATATACCGTGTTCTTCCCAGACAGTTGTCCCGAGTCCCACAGGGGTGGAGAGGTCCCTCCCCTTGAGATCCCCCCTGAGTACCACCCCCACGGGGACTATCGGGTAGCGGCCTCACCTATCTGGCCTCATGAGAAGCGGCTCCCTCTAGGGAAGCATGGATGATATATTGGGATTCCTCACAAGAATACACCAAGGACTCCATGCCCCAGAATGCATTTGTGCAGGTGCCATCACATAACTGTCTAAATCAGTACATAATCCCAAGGGACAACATTGACCAGCGCCTCACTCAGGAAACCAGACCCATAATACTACATTTGTATCTATATATTGTGGGGACAAGGGCGCGGGGTGTTGGCGTCCTGCAGCACCTGATTTTGGCCCAGGAAGGCCTCTGTTGAACTGCTGCTGCAGGCCACGCCCTCTTCACCTACATGAACCCCTTCCATGCCCTGCAAGGGTGAAGCCCGTGGTGACAAGGGCGCGGGGTGTTGTCATCCTGCAGGGGTGTTCGTAGCCCGTAGGATGCATCCACCTGGAATGAGGTGAGGCTGTACCTAAAGTCTGCATTGGGAGTATTGCAGACGTTTCCCACAGAGGAGGTGGCGGAGCTCTTGCCTTCTCATTCTCATTAACTCTGCTCTTTGTTCAAGCTTGCAAGCCAACCTAGAGCCAAAACCGAATTGCAAGTATAAGGCGGCACGTAGAAAAGTGAGGGGTAGTCGTTTGCATCAGTGTTCCAGTAGAGGTGGGGTCCAGTCCTTGGATATTGATTTGTGTAGGGCCCTTGCTACAGCTGCTGCTACAGCAGCCTCTTCATCTGCCCCGTGAGAAGTAAATAGGGATTCAAGCAGCGTGAAACCGAGCAGCATTCTT
Source organism: Ambystoma mexicanum (assembly GCF_040938575.1). Taxonomy (NCBI): domain Eukaryota; kingdom Metazoa; phylum Chordata; class Amphibia; order Caudata; family Ambystomatidae; genus Ambystoma; species Ambystoma mexicanum. Next base: position 593,919,991 of record NC_090936.1, read on the forward strand.
ATCCCCAATGGGGGGGGCTTCTGCCACATTCCTATGAGGATACCGAACAATCCGGCGCCTACCTCTCTAAATCCAGGACCTTTGGGGAAACCCACCAACTCATGACACAAGCAGCTCCACCCCTACTGAAGAGAACATCAAATGCATGACTGTCACTGGCCATTCTGAGATTCTTGGCAGTAGAACAGAGAATTTGACCCATTAGATAGCCAAAAATACTGGGCATTGTGATCCAATGGGCATACACTTGGCTCCCTTGATGGCCGCTGGCTCCCCCCAAGAACCACCTCTGGATCTGCTTGCCTGGCCCCTGATTAATGGATGGCACCGGGTTCTGAAGTTGTCAATTTTCCATCCATCCCTGCACCCCCTGCCCTGGAGTTAATGGACTTGGACACTGCAGAATCTCGCAAGGAAAAGTCTTCCATCAGCTCCACCAACAGCAGTACATGGAGTGAGACTTTGCTAGCTGTGCACTCGGGTTTCAGCTCCTTTCTTCGCCTAACTCCACTTTGGGCACCTACATTTTCACCCCTGGGGATCCCACCCACCTTAGATCCTCCACATCGCGAGCACAATACAAATCGGGACTGTCCCTGTTTTTGTGAAGGTTTACTCACTAAATTGGCAGCTTTTAAAACACTGCTACTTGATTTGATTGAGACTCAAGGGAGGGGTATGGAGGGGATTCCATGGATACCCTAATTGCAGATGGGGGCATCACCCGAACATTGTCCCTGATGCTCCTAGCGTCTTATCGCATATGAGGCAGACCCATTACTAAAACTGAATGGACCCAAACTACTCCCTAATGACACCATCGTGAGCACTAAGCCTTTCATTCCGGTGGGCTATCCACCTACTGATCTGAGTACCAAGTGCCCAGGTGAGAGGGCAACTAGTGCATATAATTTATGTCCTGGGAGTGGTCTGCCTAGGCCTAATGCTCACAGGGGGTCTAGAAGATCTTCCGAGTTCTTACATGGGGTTCCCAAGCTGCCTCCAGATGGACGAGAACCCAGGGACGCCCTTTTGAATAAATGACTTAATTGGCTTCTTATTGCGGGGGAGTGTACTTTTGTGGCTAAGGATACCATAGTGGGGTGCTCCAGATTGACAATCCCGTAGACTCTGTTAAATTGGTCTTTAGGGACGAATGAATGGCCAGGGACATCTTGGGAAAAGGCAAGTGGCTTGGCAGGACCCCTAGCAGTGAGATTGTAGTGAGCCCCTTCCCTAATCCTAACATTGTGGGCCCCCTTGGAAATCTCACCAGTAATACACTCTTATCAGGGGCAAATCTCACCCCCTGGGTCTACAGCTATCTGGGAGTTAATATCAAAGTGAGTTGACGGAACTGAGACCATTGAACTGTTTTTTTTCCCCACCCTAAGGGTATAGTTCTCTTATTTTTTCTTCTCCTGGTTTTGTTTTTTCTCCCGAAATCTATTTATAATTAGTCAGGAAAGGGGTGAGAGCACTTGGAACTGTTGGTTATTGCGCCTAACTCCTATTGAAATACTAGGTTTGATTGTGCATGCAGCCGGTTGTAGGAACCAAAGGGCCCATGCTCTAGTGGCCTAAGTCTAGATTAGGTAGGTTTTTGTTGGGTTCCTACATAAATGGCGCTTGCACACATGATTATGAGCGCTTGCTTCATACCACGAGATGACAAGATGCAGAGCGCGCAGGTGCGGGGAGGAGGGGGTCGAATATACGGGCGCCGAGCTGTAGCATCTCGTCAGCCCTTTCACGTATCCTTTCTTCTTTCACAGAATTCGTTATGATGCTGTCCTCCAGATGACCCCGACCGGACCCCCGCGGTTCCCCCTCAAACTCCGGATTCCCCGAATTGTAATGTCTGTCACTCTGCTACTGGGTAACAACCTGCTGGGCCACCTGTCCACGCACACATCGATGACTCCTCGGGACTGAAGACGCAAGTGTAACCTGCAGACATCAAGCTGGTGTAATAAAGTAGTAATTCTACCGGGAACATTATAACCTCTGCATATTGCTAATTTGCCTGCTGCAGAAAATGCCGGAGGTACATGTTGGTCGTATGTGAATTGTGCAGCTGGCCCTCCCTTTCCCTAACCTGTTTGAGTTTCAATGGAAAGGATGTGGCAATAAGGACACTTGTGATGGTAGGAATCTGGCATACGGGGCCAGTAAGGCTATGTAATGTGGCTGACCACACTGCCATCCCTTTGCCGTTTGGAATGGGCAAGTGCCAAGGCCACTTGTACATAGTCTTCAAAGCAAAACCAGAGCAGCAGCGATGTCTCAGTGTTGATATGGTGATTGTGTTTGAGTTGGTGAATTAGCCCGGGTGTTATACTGTCGTGTCTGAGATCCGTGTCTCCCTACTGGTGTATGGCTATGGCCAGAGGTGCAAGGCATGCAAAGAAAAACAACATGTGTAAAAAAAGATTGCTTTTGGTTGGAATAAATACTATTGAAGTCTGGTTGGTCTGTGCTGGAGTAGCCAAAGGGTACAAGGTAAACAAATGACACAAAAAAGTGGCACAAACGACGGGCCAGCAGACCACTAGGTACAAGGAGTAACAGTTTTTAAATGTTATCCACATGGTTATCCAATTGAATAGAAAACAACCTCATTTTGTTCGACTAAAGGCCAAAAACATGGAATTAGAGACAATTTGGTGTCTCTTGATGGTGGGCGTTCATTTTTGGTAGGCTCTGAGATGTTGGTTAATAATATACATTTAGTCTATTCATTGCGTAGAGTCAGAACCGTTGACTACCAAGGACACTTGTACATTAAACGTCTAATATTCCTAAACTGGCTGATGGTGTCAATTCTTACTTGCATCTGAGAAAGGAGAGGAGTGTAGAACTGGCAAAGAAAGGGGGACTCAAGTATGGTGCATCTGCTCTGCAGAGTGAGACGGATTTGCAGGAGAAGGGTTCACAGATAGGGGTGAAAATAAAAGAGAGAGTACCCCAAGTGGCTGACACTCATCCCAAACATTTCAGGGTGCAGGAAGGGAGTAACCAGATCAGACAGTGAGATGCTCATGCCTGCCTGTGTAAGAAGGATGGATGGATGAAGGAAGGAAGGAAGGCTAAAGGTCAAGACACACAAGAATGTTTTACTGGTCACAAATTCTCTTTCCCCACTATTAGATGTTTCAATACCCCATGGTTCAGAGACTCCCAGTATCATTGTCCTGGTCCGACCATCCACACACGTTGCAGGTGTTGGCAGGAGATTCAGAGGATTGGATGAAGCTTCACAATAGTCATGCAGGCAACACTCGGAAACAATGCTGAAGCACCTATTTAGTATCTGATGAATGCTCGGAAGGGATCACAGAGGTCTTCTACTGCCAACACCCTCAGGTACTCTTGGCCACTCTTGGAATCACATGATTTCAGTAAAAAGGGCCAATAGGGGTTTTCTGGCTGCACTTTGCAGTGAGACCTCTGGTGCTTCTAACTCTACGAATAGCTGAATAGATAGGGAGGGACCACCAGCCTATTCCAGTCTAGCCACACATGAGAAAACATGCATCATGTTGACGTATAAAACTAGAGAATTGAAGGGACCATATTGTCATGGTGGTGTCCTTCAGTGATTCAGAGGTGGGTCTGAGGTACCGAAAGAGAAGAAAAGACAACACAAGAATACATCCCTCGTCTTCCACTGAACATACATGGAGCTCTTGAAGGTACCAAAGAAGCGTGAGGTGTGTGTGGGGGTTGGGGGTAGGGGCGGGTCCGTAGTCCTTCATTTCAAGGGTGAACATATCAAGAGTTTTGTGGAGGAATATCTTGTCTGGTTGAGAAAATTTAAAAAGGACACCTGAGAGACACTATTAGCAACTGTGGTATGTGCTCCTTATACAGTTTTCATCAAAGCTGTTAATTAAATATTTCGGAACAGGAGCATTTGCAATCTCCACTCAGCTCCTAGAATATATCCAACAGTCCCAAAGTACAAAGACAGCGCAGCAGCGGTGGAACTGCAGCTAAGCCGCAAGATCCTCAAGCACTCTGTGGCCAGTGAAGCGTTCATTTTTCCTGATCCCTAAAAAGCCTTTCCCATCATATTCTAGGACTGGTGTTATTTACTATTTTAAACTTTATATCTAGAATAATTGGGGAAAGTGCTTGATTTCCTTCAGGGTGCAAAGATGGGTTAAATGTCACCCCCTGGTGACCTTTTTGTTTGTGACAACAACACTGGATACCACTTCTGGGAGCTCTTTACACGCTGCGTGTTCTTGGTGGGTGTTTTACCAAGCTTTTAATTACATTTTACTGCTGAATCTGCTTCTCAACAGCAGAAGCACAAGTGGAGGGAGCTGCCCCTTTAAAAATATTGGCACACGCAAAGTACATGCAAAGTGCTGCAGCAGTGCAGTTACGCTGCAATTGAGCGGAACAGGAGTGTACTGTACGTGAGGTCTCCCAGAGGGAATGTCCTCCCTTTTTATTTGGTGAGCGCATTCCCGAATAATGTACTTTCAAAGGATTAAGCATGTGATAGGCACAACTGATTAGGAGGGAGCACGGGTACTGCCAGAGGATCTGAGGACTGCAGATCCGCCACTCTCATTAATCCCCCAACCTCTATTTGTTAGTGCCCCACAGGAGCTATTTCCCATTCAAAGAATGGCTGAAAGTACTCACAGTTTCACCTTGACTTCCACTCACATCGAAAGGAAGATCACTAAGTCGAAGCACAGGTTTGGGTGACTTGTTATCCAATTGCTCCCTACTACTTCTTCCGCCTTTCCGGCCATCGGCGCAACATCGAGTTTTAATCATGGACTCTCTTTCTACTAGCCCTTTTAATGTAGATGCTGCGATGATGGCTGAACATTCACATACAGCAGCTCAGTCACTGGGCTCCCTGTTAGACACTCTTGCTTTGTTTTTCTCTCCCTTTGAAGGCAGAGTTGTACTCTCCCTTCGCCTCTTCCTCCACCACTTGTTCCTCGCATATGTTTTTTTTTGCCCCCTAACACTGAAAGAATTTAGTGAATCCTCAATTCGACTCTGAATTTTGTATTGAATTCATTGGTTAATGTCTATGATCTTATTAGTATTAAGGAAAAATAACACAACTCAACTTTAGATTCTTTGCAGGTTAATCTTAACAAGTGATCTGAATCTATTGAGCACACTACAGAATTGATTACGGGCGCTCTAATGCCTTAACAAAGGAACAGTCTGTTCCACGTATAGATATTTACAACTGAATTGCTATTGGATACTCCTCCTTCTAAGGAGTTCACCGATGAATTCATTAGACTTAGCACCCTCCCTGTTGTTGAAGCTCCATCAACATCAGTACCATTGTCAGTCATCTGCTTAGGATCTCAAAACACAGGTATGGATAAGGAATCTAATACTATGAAGTAGAGAGCAAAAACACAAACAATTTTAAAATTTAAAAGTGAATAAGAGTTCCTCATGAAATGTATTAAATATTTATCATTGAAATAAAAAGTGACAACAGTGACGCAGTACTCAGTAGTCGATCCTGATGCTACAGTTATCAATGCTGCAGTCCCAAAAAAGCCAATAAAGAACAAGATTAAAAAGGATCCACCACACTTCATACTCCTCTGCCCCCTGCAATCCAGATGCATTTCAGCACCCAAACAGAAGTTTCTTTTCCCTGTAGCCGAAATGTATCCCTTAGGGAAAATCAAAATCCAAGGAAGAACATGAAAATTCTCAAACTTCTAATCAATAATAGGTCCAATGAATGTTGATAGGGGATTGGTGGAGGTGCCAGAAGAGGATCTTTTGAATCAAAATGGAACACCTCCTAATTTTGACACAAAACCGCTTAGCTCCAGCTGAAAACTTCATGTGACACTGAGCAGGTTGACATTATCTATGATCATAGAACGGATATAGTACGGTTGAAAATACCATCACGCATTACTAGTGAAAACGTATATGCAGCAGATGACCTTCGACAAAGGGACTTCAATGTTATAAATTGGCCTCTTTCAAGCCTGGTAACGAATACAAGTTGCTAATGTTTTATTATTTAAGTGGATTAAATTATTTCATGTAACCTGAACCCATTTGCTACCAGAAGGTCCACCTCCCAGCTTCTCACTTATGCAGAAATGAGTTTGGAAAAGATTGGTCTTGGTTTGCCAAAACTCTTTCCTCTCCAACTAAAACAACTAGCCCTGAAACATCTGGATTTTGTGCAGTTCTTTTGATTTAAGAGTTGTGTCTTGGAATTCAAGATGCCATTTTAATCTTTTAAATAATTCGGTCCTTTGTAATAAACTAACCAAATACTCAATTATCATGATTCAAGAGTCTCTTCTTTTACAAGAAGTTATGCTAGATGAATATGCTGTCACCATGACAAAAACCTTTCGTGGCGATAAGGGGAGACCTCAGGGTGGGCTGCTAATTGCAATTTTATCTAGCTGGGCCTCCCGAGTTTCAATTTTTGATTATTCTATTCTGCTCCTCCTAGCCCTTCACACCAAAAGTGAGGATTTGGGGGAATTGCTTCTTGTAAATCTACATTGGAATGAATCGATTATTTCTCTAGAAAATAGTGTATTTATCAACTTGGAGGAATTTTACTGAAATTGATTAACATATTTTAAAATCATAATGTATTAATCACAAAGGATTTAAATGGTAATTGTCTGGTAGATCACCCAAAATATGCCATTTCTGCAGACATTCTGACCCCCATATCAATTAAAACAAAATCTTAAAGGGAAACAATGGAACTTGTCCCGCCTTAACGGTAATGTAAGTGGCGACCTGATTCAGAAATAACTCTTGACTGCATGTTTACAATGGAGACCTTATTCACCCAATGTCCTTTATTTACTATAGATTCAGTGGATTTAAGTGATCATAATATGCTAGGCAAATCACTCAATAATACTGCTCAAATGTTTAGCCAGCTACAGGAGGTCCGGTTTTCGGCAGGAAGCAATCTTTCAATTTGACATCCTACCAATGTTTATCAATTTAATGAATCTATATCCCACCTGTTTGATAATTCCACATTGGAGTGGAGAAAGAAAACCCTTTCTTATCTGTTACAATCTGTGCAATAGATATTCTAAAGCAAATGAGTGTTCTAAATGACCACATGCTTTTAAACTAACCATACACAGGATTAAAAAAGAAATGAGATCACAAATATATCTTGTTTTAAAATCTTAGGTGTTTGTTTGACAATAAAACGGAGCAAATTCTGAGAATTTGTCAAACATATTAACACAAAGTAAAAGCTCATCATGTTTTTCTTATGCAGGCCGATGGTGAATTACAAAATCAAAAGTAATTTCCTGGAAAATGGGGCCATCACTATTAGCAATTCAATAGAACCCTGTTCTGGAGGCTTCTTGGTGGTCTACTACCCAAATCTCTACTCCCTTCCCTCTAAGAGTATGAAAATGATACATGACACTGAAGGGGTTTGGGCATTCACTTTTGATGCAGAAGATTTAATTTATTATATCAAAACGAGCAGCAATTCTGATTCTTAAGAATAAACCGGTTATCTGGGCAAGTATTCTACACATACTATTTGCTGGTATTGTAACCCAAAGACGTACACCACATTCTTGCAAAACCTCTGATGTTGTTCCGATCTTTAAAAAAGACGACAGACATGCTCCCATGAACTATCAGCCTGTAGCCTTAGTGGACTCAGATGCAAAGGATTTTTCTGTCCTCATACTGAGAAATCTAGATAAATGGGCCATTTAACAAGGAATCCTGAAAAGACAACATACAGGATCCGTAAGCAAATAGGTACGACTCTCAGTGGTTACATCATTGACTGCATTCAACAATACGCATGGATCAATAATGCACCATCCAAGTATATGGCCAGCCTTGATCTTTCAATGGCTTTGGATAAAATCAATGGGCACTTATTGTGGGCTAAACTGCTCGACTGGGGCCTTCCATCCTCCCTACTCAACATCCTCATCTATTTTCATAACAAAACCACCTTAAAAATGTAATAAGATGCACAAGGTCACTTTACTAAGGAAATTCATTCAATAGAGGCCTTATAGAAAGATGTATCTTGGCCGAGGCCTTTTTGACCTATATTTGGCTCAACTGGGTGAATTGTTAGACTGGGCGGCATTGTTCCCTCCCAAGTTTTGATGAATACAAGCTGTCTTGCATCTCTTATGTGGACGACATGATCCTTTTTGACTGCACTCTGGTAGGATTGCAACGTCTATTGAACACATTTCACGAATATGCAATAAAGAACGATTAAGTCATAAAGTCATAAATAATCAAAACACTAAAATCATGCACTTTACTCCAGGAAGGAGGATGGCCAATCAAAATTGGTGGATAGGGAACTACAAGTCCGAATTGGTTGACGATCTAAAATACCCAGATCTTAACATTTCAGCCAGCCTTCCAATTTATGGTACAATTGAAGCACTTTAACAATAGATTGTTTGAAAATGTTTAAATTGATGGCAAGGGCAATGGAATCTTATATGTTGCAAAGTGTGTGAAAAGAGTAACAATTAAGGGTCTTTTTTGATAATTTATTAATAATTGTGCACTTTACAAAAGAACCATCCGAAATGCAGTCTGGTGTGAGTCATGCAGGACTATACCACATTACAAGGTCTTTCCAATTTTAAACTATACCCACATAGGTCTGGCAGTGGTACCTCCTAACCTCAAAGTTCCTGTCCCCTAAATTGAGAAATATACTTTTGAGGTTTAGACTCAATGGGTCGCATTACGAGTATGGAGGTAATGAAAAAAGGAAGGAGGAATGGCATTACCGGCATCGTTAACAGGTCCGGGCCATTACGAGCCGACAACCCGCCAATACCGCCACCGCCCATTCCATGCCCCTTCTTACCAGCATGCACGCGTACACGCGCCCCTTCACGGCGTCAATAATGGGATGTCGCTAACAGGAGGACATCACAAGTTATGCGGGCATGCACTTACCGGCATCCCGATGGCGGTAATTAGGGGCTGCACAACAGCGGCAATACAGGCATCGCGGACCACCCGCAAATAGCAACCTGAAGTGCAGGCAACTGCCGCAGGTACACACAATCACCACAGGTGGAGTCAATGGAGCCTGTCCCAGTACAAAAGGAGTACACCCACACATCACACCCTACACCAAAATGGTAAAATGGTCCCACTAGTTGTTGCAATCATGGGGCTGGATAACATGCCTGTAATGCCACAACAACAGCAACAACAACTACAGCTATGACAACAGGCAGCACAGAGGAGACTCAGGAGGAGAAGGAGGGTGAGACAGGCCCAGCAAGTTCCACCAGTGCAGCCAGTGGTACCACATAGGCAGCCACCAATCCCTTGCATGAGACCCAGTCCATTAAATCTAACCCCTGAGCAGATCCACACCCTGTACCGGGTGAACCGGGACACCATCACCACCATAGTGGACATTATACACAACAACATTGTCAGCCTGATAGAAATCCGCACTGCCATCCCCCTTCTACTAAAGGTGGTGTCTGTGCTCCACTTCCTGGCCACAGGCACCTACCAGCACACAGTGGGCCAGTTGCATGGCATATCACAACCACTCTTGTCCCGCATGCTGACCCAAGTGCTTTGTGCCCTCCTGAAGCATGCAAGCATCCACATTTACCTACCACTGACTGGCCAGGAGCTCGCTGACACCAAAGTAGGCTTCCATGCACTGGCAGGTATGCCCAATTGCATCAGTGCCCTCGAATGCACCTATGTAGAATTGGTGGCCCCTCATGCCAATGAGGTGGTGTACCGCAATCGCAAGCAATACCACTCCATCAATGTGCAGATGGTATGTGACTCCAGCAAGATCATCACACATTGTTGCGGCCGATATCCCGGATCTACACATGATGCCATGGTGCTGCGTATCTCCGCACTACCTCGCTACATGGAGCGACATGCTGGACGACGTGCCTGGCTGCTTGGTGAGTTGTCTGACTGGCCCATGGCAGTGCATCGGGGTTGTGAGGTGGGGGGATGCATACTCCACCTGGGTGGGAATGGGCAGTGAGTGGACAATGCACTCAGAGCTAAACACTGTTGACCTGAACATCCCAACCCGAACATGACACATCAATGCCATACATAAGACCAATGCCATACATCAATGACAACATGCAAAACGCACAAGCAGGCCATATTGCAGTACACAATGCATCAAATCAATCTGTGTGCATACATACAGGGACATGTGCATGTTGAAGGCACGGTTCCGCTGCCTAAGCAGGTCTGGTGGAGCACTCCTTTATGGGGCTGAGAAGGTGGCAAAGATCACCATGGTCTGTGTCATGCTGCACAATATGTGCATCCGGAGAAATGTACCACTGCCACCTGACATTGACATGCATGCACCGGGTGAGGATGATGATGGAGGAGAAGCAGCACCCCTACCAGTACGTGATGCGCAAGATGGTCGTGCAGTACGCCAATCACTGATTGACGATTACTTCTGAACCACAGGGACGTTGATGGTTATGTGTCAGTGCTACATGGACATGGGCACAGGGTGTGTGGGGAGTTGGGCACTGTGCGCTGTCATGAATTGAATGGACACACACGAAATGAACAATGTCCAGGCATTAAATGATTTTCCACACAACGGGTGTATTAATGAAAACTACAAAATATTGCTTCCGCCCTCAACACCCAAACACCCCATACCCCCCAATAAACACCCCATACCCCCCATTGAACACCCCATATCCCCCAATAAACACCCCATACCCCCAATGAACACCCCCTTAATCCCCTCTACACCACCAACACCACCTCCCCCCTCACCCATTGTCATCCCACACTATTTCCAGGATTTTTTCGTGTCCGGGGGCAGCATTTCAGTCTGCCTTGCACTCCGCCTTGTCATCCGCACAGGGCTGGAGGGAGCGGAGGATGCAGGTGTGGACGATGGGGTGGATGCAGATGGGATTTGCACCGCTGCTGCAGGTTTTTTCCGCTGCATGTGTTGGAGCATGCTGGTTAGGAACTGCGTGACGGCCCCCAAACTGTCACGGATCATGGTTGCACTAGAATTAATGGCTGCAATGGTCCCAGCATTGGCCTCACGGATCTCGCAGCGTGTTTCTTCGCCGTCAGCCACATATTGGCGCACCAGCTCGATCATCGAGTCCTGCCGGGCCTCCACCCTTGACAGGCGTGCCTCCATGTCAGTGGGGGCTGTGGAGTTAGAGGGTGCTGCAACTGGGTGGGCCATTGCAGGGCTGGCCTCTGGGGTGGTTGTGAGTTCTGGACTGTGCAGTTGAACTGCAGAATCCAGCATGGGGCTGGACAGTGTGCCCTGAGTGGCGTGTTGGAGGGTCAACGGGGGGCTTGGAGTGTGGGGACATTCCACATGGATTTTTCCATCAAAGTCCACGTACACCTCAACTTCCACATCCAGATCACTGAGTGGAGCTGTGGCTGCTGCCTCGCCCACTGAACTTGTGGCAGCGGACTGGGTGCTATCCGCCTCCCCCTCAGCTGTTGTTGGCAGCTCAGTAGCCGCAGTCTCATCTGCTGCTGTGGTTTCCTCATGTGCCTGCCTGGCCTGTGCACATGCCCTGGGTTGCACTGTGGGCCATGGTGCTGCCCTAGAGGTGGAATGGCCAGTGCCCTGTGGTCTGGCCCTGGATGTAGATGGCCTTGGGCCAGGGTCCTGACTTTCACCTTCTGCATCAGTGTCTGTGGGGGAAGAAGAGATGCAGAGCATCAGTGAGGGTGTTACATGCAAGATGCATGAGTTTGTGCTGTACAGTTTTCATTTCTCATGCATCGCAATCTTAAAGGTGTGTCAGACAGGGTACTTTCAAGGGGGGGGGCATATTGGCATAAGCCGTGGTGTCTCCATTTGGCACTGATGCGTACCAGGTGGCATGCCATTGTATTGAGGTTTGTGTGATGTATGACATGCAAATGGTCCCTGTGTGTTGGGTGTCTATTGGTAATGGGATTGGCACACAGCATGCATTTCATTGTGGCAGGGTTTGGGCCTCCATCTGGACATGGATCTGTATATGTGTGTATGATGGGCCATGCATTGCCTTGGCTTGGCTCACTTTCACATCAGTTGTATTACGTCATGGTTTGGCCAACTGGGGTTTGCAGGGTCCCTCATCTCCATCTCCAGATGTCGCAGCACCCGTCTCCATTTCCCCAAAGCCCTCTATGGACACCATTTGGATCATCGTGCTGCAGGTATCCTCCCAGCGCATGAGTTTCACTGGTGAGTGGGCACCCCCACCTGTGGCCATGGCCTCCCTGCGATTGCTGGACAGGATGTTCCGGACCCCGAGACGGAGGTCATCCCATCTTTTTTTACAATCTTTGACTGTGCGGGGGTTGGTGCCAACCACTTGACACCTTGCGTGCAACCTCCTCCCAGATCTCTTTCTTCCTCAGCTAGACCTCCCTTTTGAGGCTATTAGTGAAAACCTCATCTGCATGGGCAGCAAGGGTATCGGCCAGCATATTTAGCTCCTTATCAGAGAAGCGCTTCTTGCGCAGGCGGGGTGTAGTTTTTTGGGTAGCCTTCGACATGATGTATGCTATGGCCCTGGTCTCTCCTCTGTAGCACTGCTGGATTGAGAGGATTGCAATGGATTGTGTTTTTAAAGATGGCTCCTGGCGCATTTCCCGTTCCGACACTATGACGTTACTTCCAGGTCCGGTATTACGAGCCCGGTATTAGCATGTTGTTATTACCGGGTCGTTATTAAGGGGTTGCTCCTTGGCAGAGGCAGTATCGGCGGGTCCCATGATGGCGCTATCGGGGGGTTGGAGGGCCTTTAGCAGCATGGTGGTGTAGCCATTACCGGCATGGGGGTTTGCACGTGCTCGCACACTCGTAATCAGCCGCTATTAGCGGCGTCAAGGGTGCACGGACGCGCTAACACCTCCATGTCGGTAATGACTCCGTTTTTAGCGGGTATCCCGTAATGAGGCTCAGTATCTTGATGATAAGGGAAAATACATGAAGATGGGAAAGATCTGATCCATCTAATGCCATCTGCCGGTTTGCTCAGTCCTCTTCAGAGAGTTTAAAACGTCTCATTATGGAGTGCTGGGCCCTTAGAAACCTATGTATTGACACTTTTGGGTTTCTTTAGGAATGGATCAATCAAGGTAATTCACTCACCCTTACATTTGACCTGGTCAGATACTTTTATAGACTGAACCTCATTAATCTTTGAAATCGACAAGTGAGAAGAATTAATTCACCCGGATGTACATAACAATGATCCACAGAACACAACAAACTGTTTTTATTATATGTTCCCTTTTACATCTGTGTATTTGCACTCATTTGCACAGTTTCCAATTAGACCATATTTAAATAAAATAACTTTTTAAAGGGATTTTCTTGTAACGTTTACATGGTTTCTTATTCAAATCATAATTTCTTTTTGTCATTTTAGGTGGGAACGAAATGTAATAACGTTTGTTTTTGAAGTGTTGTATATCATATTATGTATGTATTTTTCTTGTATTTTGTCTTTTCCTTTTTCCTTCTTTCTCTTTTTCTAAATTGTATAAGGTTTAAGTTAAAACCATAAGCACAAATAAATACATGAAATTGTCCTTTATGGCACTCACTGGGTGTGAGAGAAGATCCAGCCATAATCAGGGGAATACGCAGGTTCTGTGCATAGGCCAGAGGGGAGGAAAGACATGAAATTATGGTACTGGCAACTCAGCTGGAAGCTGATTCTTGCAAGGAATGTCAGGGCAAAACCCCCAACCATTGTGCTCTACGAGTACATAAAGGTCAGTGTATACTCTTATGGTAGTCAAAAGTGGTTCAGGGCTCCAAGTATAAAGAATTCTGTAGTATGGGCTTGAAGGTCAAAGCAGCGGTTTCTCAGAGATAAAGTCAAATGCAAGTCATCCAAGGTAATTTGAGCTTAGAGGTCAAAGCATATAAGGAAACAGAACAAGGCGACCACAGGTTCGAACAGCCGAACATGTAAAGATACAGACAATCTACTACTCATCACCTTAGAATGATGGGCACTTGCGGTTGGCGGTAGCCTAGTGTATGGTTGAGGACAGAGAGAAATGTTTTGCTGTCCAAGGGACACTTGAGTAGTGGCTGCAACTATATAACAGAAAAATGGTCGGAAATTAGTGGACCTATTCCCTACCAGTCATAGTTGCAATGGCCCAAGGAGACGGCATGCAAGTGGAGCAAGGAGAGACCCCCATCATCTGTGCTCTGCCACCACATCCTGCGAGATGGATAGTGTCCTCAATTTCCATGTCTCAATTCTACAGAGAAGCTTTATACATTTCTATGGCAAGTGTATAGTGGCAGCTGATGAATTGGAGGGGCAGAAATGCATGCGTTTAATATGCGTGAACTCCCCACAAGAACATTTTTAAAATAATGGGTTAAAATGTTGCATTTTAGCAGCAGGCACTGTGAAAAATTGGGTAAAAAGTCACAGGGTTTGCAATCAATTTTGTATGGTATGTGATGAATCTGAGGATGTCGTCCCTTCTCCCCTAGGGGGGAGAACTTTTGCATGGGGCCAGGGTGGTGCGTCCACTGTACAGTAGCCCCATTGTGGGTGGTACACTGGGGGGAGATCACATAGGGAAGGAAACCCCCTTTGGGATTAAGGACGACCATCATCAGAGATAGAGGAATGATCTCGCTTCAAGACACTCAACCCCTTCTTCAACCCTAAATTCTTTCTCCCACTCTCTAGACGGAGCCAATGGAAGAAGAAGAAGAAGAAGAAGAAGAAGAAGAAGAAGAAGAAGAAGAAGAAGAAGAAGAAGAAGAAGAAGAAGAAGAAGAAGAAGAAGAAGAAGAAGAAGAAGAAGAAGAAGAAGAAGAAGAAGAAGAAGAAGAAGAAGAAGAAGAAGAAGAAGAAGAAGAAGAAGAAGAAGAAGAAGAAGAAGAAGAAGAAGAAGAAGAAGAAGAAGAAGAAGAAGAAGAAGAAGAAGAAGAAGAAGAAGAAGAAGAAGAAGAAGAAGAAGAAGAAGAAGAAGAAGAAGAAGAAGAAGAAGAAGAAGAAGAAGAAGAAGAAGAAGAAGAAGAAGAAGAAGAAGAAGAAGAAGAAGAAGAAGAAGAAGAAGAAGAAGAAGAAGAAGAAGAAGAAGAAGAAGAAGAAGAAGAAGAAGAAGAAGAAGAAGAAGAAGAAATTGGCCCGAAGCAATACAGCAATCCCACGCAGGAGTTTGAAAGCGTCTCAGCTGGGACACAAAAAGGAGAGAGCTGTCAACTGAGGAGGAACAATGGGAGCAGCTGGCATGAGCCAAAGGGGTAGCAGGAACCAAAGGAAAGAGAGAACCGAAGGTGGTCCAACACAAGACGACTACTCGGTTGCTGTTGAGTGAATCCTCTGAGTATCCCAGATCCCGCAAAGCGCGAGAGAAAGAGGACCCACAGCTGGGAAGCATCAAAGACTGCAGAGCCGCTGCAGACACCACTAGACACCCAAAGGCTACCGGAGCCTCGCAAGGAGACGCAGCTGCCCGAAAACAGCCGATACCTGCAAGAAGGAAGGAAACAGGTATGCAAGATACCCGGGAAGTGCTGGAGGTCCAGAGAAATAACAGGGTGCCCATATAAGCTGGAAACAGAGGGTCTGGGACCCTGAGGCAAATAAGAAGTTGAGAATAAGAGGGTCTGGGACCTGGATTGCAAGCAAGGCAAACCAGGAAGAGTTGCAATCTTGACAGGCAAGTGAACCAAGTGGATATAACGCAACAGTGCATGTCTCTGTCCCACACCCAAAGAGAAAGTTGAGCTTAAATGGGTCTGGGATCCTGAATGAAAACGAAGCAAAGCCGAAAGAGTGGTATGCTTGGCAGGAGAGTGAACCCGGCGGATACCACACAACAGTGTGAGCCTTGGACCCCCACTGAAATAGGAAATTAAGAATAAGAGGGTCCAGAACCCTTATTGAAAACAAGGCAAATAAGGAAGAGTTGGATACTTGGCAGGAGAGTGAACCCAGTGGACACACCACAGGACTGCGAGTCTGGGACCCGCACCCATTTGAGAAACCAAAGTTTGGAGTGATGAAGATTAAGAGGGTCTGGGAACCTGTGAGAGAAAGAGAGACAGTCTGTGAAAGAACACAGGCTTGGCAGGAGAGTGAGCCAAGCATGCAAGTTATTGCGAGTCTGGGACTCGCACAAATATTAGAGGTTGAGAATATTAGAGGAAAAAATCCTGGAACTGACAAAAGGAATCCTATGCTTGGTAGGAGAGTGTGCCGAGTTGGTAGGATAAAAGAACTGTGGAGCCACAAAATAGTTTCTTGTGACATTTTATCTAAGAGAGAAAAAGGGTTCAGAAGCCCTAAAGGAACGGAAATAGAATAAAAAGAAAGCTAGACAAAAGGAACACAGGTCTAGCACTGGCATCCTACACTTGACACAGCGGAGCGTGGCAAGCTTGTAGGATAACAAAGCGTGAAGATAAGACACAATCCCTTGTGAATTGCCCAGCGACACTTTACCAATATGCGATAAAAGGGGCTCAGAAACCCTCAAGGAATCGGCATAAGGCAGTGGTCTTCAAACTTGTTTGGCCTGGCCCCCCCCGAGCAACATCTGGGCAGGCCGGGCACCCCCAGAAATGTCAAATGGACTGTATGTACAAATGGCTATGAACTATTGCACGCCGTCACCACACCGTACTCCCAGTATAGTGCCTGGGCTGCCCCACCTGCTCCCATCACAGTCGCTGGGCTCCCTCATCCCACTCCTACCAGTTGCATGTGTTAATATTCCCGCAAAAATATCGCCATACAAGAATGGCACCATATTTTTGTGGCGATATTAACTGATTAAACCTGCGGGGGATACCCCCGCAACCCCTATATTATTTTAAAGGGAGTTGGGGGTACCCCCACAACCCCAGCTCCCATTTACCCCAAAAATGATCCCCACTAATAATATCGTCTATGGCCGTTCCCGACGAGACGGTGGGGATAATATTACCTGATACCCACCTACCCAGTCCCTGGGCTCTCGCCATCACAGACCCTAGGCTCTCTCCATCACTATCCCAGTACTCCCGCCCATCCTGCTCCCACCACAGTCCCTGGACTCCCCCACCCTGTTCCCAACACAGTCCAGTGGACCAGTGGCAGCTGGTGAACTTTTTAAGTGGAGGGGCAAAATTATGTCCCACAAAAGTGCCAGAGCGACTGAGCGCAGCGAGGGAGCCCGAACCAATCAAGGGTGGCGAGAGAGTTAGGGGAAATGATAGTGAAGGTATACCGATGAGGAGGATCTCAGTCTTGTTGGCATTTAGACAAAGATCATTGGTGGCACACCAATTTTGAATGGTAATTAGGCAATCAAAGATGAGGGAAGGAGAGGAGGTGGTTGAAGGAAACCTTAAAATGAGTTGGGTTTCATCAGTATAGCACTGGAAATTTGAGCAGTAAATGGAAATGCAGTAGGTGAGAGTTGCCAGGTATTGGTTAAAAAGCCAGTGCGAGATGTTAGACCCCTGGGGAACACCACAGGTAGAGAGGGAGATAGAAGATAGGAAGGACTCAAGTTGTACCTGGGAGGGTCGATCAGAGAGGAAAGAGGTCAGCCAGGCCAGAGCCTGTTCAGTGATACCCAGGTTGTCACGCAGGTTGAGCAGGGTGGTATGGTTGACCGTGTCGAAAGCAGAGGAATGGTCAAGTAGGATGAGGACAGAGGGAATGTTAGAGTCGAGGTTGGAGGGCAGATCTTCACGGATGTTCAGGAGAGCAGTTTCCATGCTTCTGACAGCTCTGAAGCCAGATTGGTGGTCATGGAGAGAGCCAACAGAATCGGAATGAAGGTTAAGCTTAGAGATGGCCAGCTTTTCCAGGAGTTCACCCAAAAAGGTAATAGAAATTGGGTGATAGTTAGCCGGACAAGAAGGATCAGCTGTGGGCTTCGTGAGGAGTGGATACACAAGGGAGAGCTTCAGAGGGGAGGGGAAGGATCCAGAGGCAGAAGAGAGGTTGCAGAAATCGTCCACGGCCGGGGCGAGGGTATCGATGTGGTCCTTAATGGTTTTAGAGGAACAGGGATGGCTCTGTTTTGATGAGATTTTCATAGATCGGTCTTGTCTAGTGACCTCATCAGGAAGAAAAGAGGAAAGGAGGAGAAAGAGTGTGGGGGGTTAGTTGAAGGAGGGTCAGCAAGCAGAAGATGAGAGGGGAGAGGAGGGGTAGCGGAGGAGAGGGTGGACAAGATGTTCTGGGTTTTAGAGATAAAGTGAGGCTAAGGCCAAGCTAGCCACTTAATAACATGTATCATGTTTTCTTTACCCTTAATGCCATGCAAAAATGGCATGCCACCTTAAGAAAGTAAATGAAGTCTGGGCCCAGTAATGTGAGTCAATCTAGCCACATAACACTTGTTAAAAATAACGAATGAACTTTTAAAATTCAATATTTGTTTTCTCAGTAACATTAGGGGGGGTAATTCATGGATTATTTGCGCCGACAAAAACAGGATTTGTGCGCCATTCTGCCCGCAAATCCCTGTTTAACAAATGAGGATTTGCAGGCAGAATGGCACACAAATCCCGTTTTTTTCGGCGCAAATAATCTATGAATTACCCTGTTGATTTGTTAAAAATGTGTTCGGCAACATCACATGGAAACCCGCTGTCCCCTTTTCTTATAAAGACCTTCATTAACCTAATCCATTTTCTTTAAATTCAACCCCTCCTGTACCTGGCTACTATGAGAGTCATGCATGGGACCTGCTCACACTAGAACACTTTTACTCCCAGGCAGAACAAATATGAGCCAATTGTTTTGCCCTCAGCTCCACTCCTTAGTCACCTTCCTCAGTTAATGAGGTATTCCATCCTCTACATAGAACTATTTTAATGACACAAGCCCTTTCACCCTGAATGCACCCCCTTCTAGCTCCTCCCATTCCCCCGGGCCAATAAGGTGGTGGTGCACGCAGCACTCCTCCAGTTTTTTTTTTCTCTTGTGAAAGGGCACGCCTGTCAGGAGAATGATGTCCTGTTTGTTGTGGAACAAATGGAAGAAAAGACATCCTTCATATAGAAACTTCACTTCAAGATGGCGTCTTTTATATGCCATTGAGTTTCCCAATGATCATTCCAGCTCTTTCCAAGATGGTGCCCGGAGTACACACAGTCCTGAAACCTCATTCCTACTTAATGCAGGAAAACAGATGGGTCGCTGCATAGCTACTATTTCAGCATTTTTTGCTTCCTAGTTTGTACGCCTAGCTTTCAATTATGATTTTTTTTGTCAATTGGTCCCGTTTGTGCTGTATCTTTCCCCCCTTTTCTCACTAAATTTCGTTTTGCTCACAGCAGTCCTTTTTCATGCCGCTTCCCCCTTTCGGCACTTTGCCAACTTTTCCCTCCGCTTCACCAATGCATGCTCTTTTGCCGCTCTCTCAGCAACCCTGGTTTTCCTTGCTGCTCCATTCGTATTTGCCTTTCTCGCCACCTTCCCAGCAACATAGCTCTTCCCTGTTACCCTTGTTCAAGCCTTTGAGCATGCTTCCTCTCTTAGCCCTTATCTTGCCGTGCTGCGCCTCTACCCACTCTATACGGCAGAGACTAAACTTTGGCTCTGTTGTGCCGCTGCCGTTTCTTCCTCTCTGCTCTCTATGTTTCTTCATTATGCCTTTCTTTCCTTGAGCCTATTTTCTGTAGATCTTCAATCTCTATTAGCTCTTTTCATCTTTAATTTTTCATTGGAAATTCACTCATGCAACTCAACAAGGTGATTGGTGCACATCTATTCTACTGCTGCTGAACATCCTCACTGCTGTACTTCAACAACCACCTTCCAATAGAATGCTGGACATCCACATTGCAGCAAAATTGTACACTCCATCAGGAATTCCCATAACTACAGCCATTCAGCTACAATCATAAGAAACCTAATCTATCTTCAGCTTCCCCATCAGGTTTTCTTCCGCTAGAGGATTTTCTGTGGCTGTTTGCCCACATGGTCCACAGAGCCCTGTTACCACTTTAGGCCTCTGGATACCTGGCGGGCTCCTCCCAGAAGCTTTTGCATTTTTCTCCAAACAGGATAATTAAAATAAAACCTGATAACAACTGCAGCATAGCATGCATAAGCACGGAAGACCCAGCGCGTAGTAGGAAACATGAAATGTGGCTGTATCCATAAACTAATGCCTGCCGGATACCTTAGGGGGCCGAGGGTGTCAGCAGAAGAGATACATATGTCTGCTGGTGTTTGTGCAAGTGAGCCAGGTTGCCTCGGCCATTTAGTGATGGGGGTGTCGCTCTTTGATGCTTGAGTTTTCATTTACTATGACATCCTGGGGGCTTCCCAAGTGACACCTCTGATGGGTGATAACAGTGGACCTGGGTTTGGTTAGGTGGTGAGGCATCAAGTGTTTCCTCAATGTTACCGCTATCATTCCTGCCCCACAGAACGAGCTTGGATAGGTCAGACCACAATCTTGCGTTCTATTGTCTTACTCATGGACTTACTTGTAGAGCTTGATAGGGTGTGGTAGCGGGGCCAGCAATTGTACCACAGTATGCGCAGTGCATCCATGGAACCAAACTCCTGATTTGTTTCTAACTGGAAATGTTACATTCTTCTTCCTATTGTGAGAAACCTGAAGGTGTCTCACCCGCTAGTCCCCGGAGATCTGTCCTCCAGGTGGCCAGGACATGGCCATCGCTATTGGATCCAGTTCCTAGGGGTGGACCAGTGAGACAGTATCACCTAGATTGGGCGGGGGGTCTTTGGGGAGTGGAAGTGGGACACCAAAGATTGAGACGCAGTACCCCCTTCCCATTAACACCTGTCCCCATCCTACCCCATAGGATATGTAGAAGATCTACCCCCTTTCCCGACACGAACACTTTCCTACACCATGACAGACAACAGACTAACACCAGAGCCATTTACCTGACATGTCCCAACACCAGGGTCAGGCAAAGTCAAGCAATTGATAATACCTACGCACACCTGACGGGCCTATCCCTCGCCAACATGGATATAAGGCGGAGCATGAAAGCACACTTCGAGCAAGGCCAAACGCATGAGGAAGCAGTCATTCTGAGCCAGCAGTTCAAACAGAGAAGAAAGGTGGCGAGACCTGAGAGGACGACAAGGAGGGAAGTGCCCTTGCCCTTTTCAACCCAGACTCGCGAGGCCTCTGTGAAAATAATCATAAGACTGGGATTTAGAGCTGACATGTGGTGTAACAGATGTCAACGGGGGCCTCCCGCATTGATAAACTAGACGGGGAGGCATGCTTTCTACCGTGGTACCGTCCTTAACTCCAGAGGTAATACAAGCCAACAGGTTCAGCACAGCCAGTGAGTCGAAGAGAGCTGATAGCAAACCGCACTGTGTTGAGCACAAGGTTGCGAACAGCAACATTGTATGAACGTTTGAACAAAGAACCTGTATGTGAAAGCTTGAAGAAAGTCCATTGAAGGACCAGCTGCAGAGTGGTCAAGCGCCACGTGGGCGCTCATTCGAAGGACTCTGGCTGATCCCCTTTGTTGAAACTATAAGTACCAGGAGGCCCTAGGAGAGGCCGGTGTGAGGAGTCAGTGGGGTCATATAGGGGTTGAGTCAAACCTCTTATACAATCGAAAGTCTGTGACACGTTGATAAGGAGGAGAACAAAGGAAAGTGAATCCCACATTGATAAAGCAAAGTGAACTGTGTATTTGGCAACTGTGAACCCGGCTGAAGGATGCCTGCAAATTGGGGTGAACAGTAATACACCTGTGAACATTGTGTCGACAAGAGTGAACCCGACCGAGGGTTGTCCACAGTGAATGGTTGTTGAAAAAGACATTGAGACTCTTAAATGTCACATTGTGAATGAAAGGCTGTAGTGAACGCAACGGAGGGAGACCCATATTGTACGAGGGATCGGAACCCGGCTGAGGGGGATCCTAAGGCAAAGAGTTATTGAAGGAACTTTTTGTTTTGTGGATTGTAACAACATCAGGTCCTCTGATGCAAGAAACTTGGTGTGAAAGAGACTTGACCACAGAAGACCCTGATATTTTGCAAACAAAATGTAACCTCATGCTGGCGATAGGCCCAGGAGTGTGCTGTGCTCGGGAGTCCCACCTTTTCCTGTTCTAAAAACATGGGGAATGGAGACCGCGGCCATACCATCCTAACTTATCATTTTGAGAACACTTCTTTCTTTTCCGATGAACATTATCCCACACTATTTTGTAATTAAGCGGTAAAGATTGGCAACAGATTTTTAGTACAGGCCCTTTTTATTTGACAAGACACCACTTTGACTGCCTTATTATTATTTGATGGTCGTAGCTTGCTCCCATCTTAGATTTAGGTTTCAATTAGTCATTTTTCTCACCCATTTATAGTTTAATAAACACCCTTCAACTGGGATCACTTGTGTCGGTCTTTACTGTTGCCACCATGAGTTCCTTACACTACATTATCAATTTCCCTGAATCTGAGTGGAGCAAGCTGTACAAACTGTCACTGACATATTTGGGGTAGAAGTAGCGTCACTGAGACAAACACTTGCCATGGACCCCCAATGCAGTGGGGAAACCTATTGATACTCCCCATACTGCCCCTAGGTCCTACATCACATAGCCAATGGTGGGTCCAGCTAAGTGGAACTTCGCAACACACACACCAAGGGCCAAATGGGGAACTTTTCTTTGCAATGCCAACAATCAACACACATACACACACATGCAAGTAACCATGCACTGACAACCACACACACACAAACACAACCGCATACACTTGATACACAACCTATGTATGTGCATTCAGACAGACAGACACACACACACACAAACATACATGCAAGTAACCATGCACTGATAGCCACACACATATACACACAAACACACACTCACAACCTCATACACCTATGCATGTGTACTCAGACTCAAACACACACACACACACACATACACATGTATAAACATACACAGGTTATGTGGGCAGTGGTGCATGGTATTCTGCCGAGTGGCTGCCATTCCCCACATGCCCTCCTGTGGGGCACACAGTGTTAAAGCAAATATCATGCTTTAGAAAGGGAGGATAGAGAAATGACAGAGGCCATAAGTGTGGAGAAGGTACAGTGGTTTGGGTGAGGTGAGGGTTACAAAACAGATGCTCATTTGGTTAGGCGTGGTAGGTAAAAACAAAATCATACATAGATATACCCATAGTACTGCCTGGTCACTGACACACAGCAAACAGGACCAGTCTTGATCTGCACAGGGGTGCACCACAGGACCTAAGGAAGAATCAGAATTGGAGCTATCAGGATTCTGCCACTTGAACACTTGGAAGAGCCCTCCTAGGACTAGCTGTGGCTTGCAATTCATTATTACCATCTATCCTGATTTACTTGTATTCATATTACTGCCTTTACCTTCCCAAGGGAGTGGTTTTTAACTTCCCTATTACACTACCCAAGCTACATGTCCCACAATGCACCTTTGGTAGTTTGGGAAACCTGTCTGTTCTTATGCACGAGTCTGAGAATTACAATCCCCAGAAGCCCTACAGGCAGAGGCGTTGCTGGGAGGGAGGTGGTGAGGGGACTATAGCCCTGGGTCTTTTAGTTGTAGCCCCAGATAGAAGCTCAGAGGTTACAACCAAAATGCTAGCTAGCCCTGATTCCCGACAGTCCTGACATTAGCTTAGCCCCAGATCTTTTCCAGACCAATCAACACCCCTGCCTACAGACCTGCTTTGCTTTCACTTTCCCAGTTCAGGTGTGGTGCTTCAGGTGCTGCTGAAACTGGTCCACCCAGGGTGTGTCAGTACTTAAACAGCTGCCTGTAGCACATTGTTCTTGCATTGGGATTGTGTCCAGTTACTTTGCTTTCCGCCTCAGTCCTTTCGCTACTTTTTCCAACTCCAGTGCACTGTGCTCTCTGCCCGTCAGTCCTCTGCTCTCTGCCCTGCTGTCCTGTTCTCTTTGTCCTGCTATCCTGTTCTCTCTGCCCTGCTGTCCTGTTTTCTTTGTCCTTTATCCATGTGCTTTCTTACAGCAGCTCTCTGCTCCTCTGCCTACAATCTTTTTTCTCTCCGTCTAAAGCCCATTGCTCTTTGCCCACCGTCCCCATGTTCCATGCCAGAAGCCCATTGCTCTATCTCAGCAGTTTTCTTGTTCGCAAACCAGTTTACATCTATAGTTCCCTAGATTCTAGCCTAGCGTTTCTGTCTGTCATTTCCCTGTTACCAATCTGTAGTTCAGCTCCGTTTATTTCAGCCCATAGTTTTAGTACATAGCTTCCTTATTACTAGCCTCTTCCTTCTTCCGTTCCTTGATTTTAATCCATAGTTTTCATTCTGGAATACCAATCTTTAGTATGATTTTGATTTTGTTGTTTAACCCGCACTAGACGGACCTAACCGTATAAAGGAGCAGATGTGAAAACTAAACAACTATAACAGATGCACAAACAACAACACCACCTCAGCATTTATATTTAAAAAGAATAGTCTTAAGGGCCTTTTCGAAATTGGTAGAGTGTTTTAGAGGCTCGGATCTCTTTTGGGATGCTATTCCACAGCCAGTATCCTTGTCCTTAGCCTGAAACTGCTCATGCTCCTTGTTTTCTATCTTGAATCTCATTTACTTAGACTTTCTGTTCTCAGAAACGTCATTTCACCAAAATACCAGGGGTAGCGGAAGTGACATCACACGACCCTTGACCCCCTGATGACATCAGAGGAAGTGATGTAATTTGACTCCGCACACAAGTGACATCACAGGAAGTAATGGCAAACGACCTTCAGATTTTTTAGATGCATCTAGCACCTGTGTTTCCAGGTGCTCTCATTTCAGCCAGATATAAGAACCGAGGCACAGAGGGAGGCATGATTTGTCCACGATTACACATTTGGGGAATGCCATTTTCCAGATTCGACGTGAGGTCTATATTTAAAACATACATAATGCAATATTTGTAACAGGGTAACTGAAATCTATAACGCAGGCTACAACTAGTGTATGAAACATCTATAGATCAATGGGCACAGAAGTACGTGTTATCTATGGCGTTTCTGTGTTAAACAAGACAAAAAAGCACTAACCTTGGGAAGGTATGTGTTGCTGTTTAACCAGGACACAAATGCTGAATGAGCAAAGCCTGAAAATGAAATTATTGACCAGGAATTAGTATCAACAAAATTCCCTGGTTATAAATGTATACATGATTCATCTACCACTATGGTAGAAGAAACCCATTAGACTGGTATGTGTGCACAGAGGGGATTGCACCTGATAATGTTATTTTTGCTGGAGTATAATACCTGGGAAAGTTTCTTTCAATTTACCCAAGACCCTCCCATAGTTTATATTATCTAAGCTTAATAGAGGGTGCCAGAGGACTTTAATATCCTTGCTGCACACATAACTACCTAGCACCACAGAGTAATTTAAAATTGAGAACACCCACGAGTTGCTTCTCACCCGGGGACTCACACGCAGACTTCAAGAAGCGCACTGCACACTACCCCACTGTCAGACCCAGTGGTGCCCAATAGCGTAGCACAAAAAGTGTGAGCTCTCCTGCGAGCCATGCTCTGTGTTAAAGAGGGCGTCTCTAGGACGCAGAGTACCTGGGCTTCCGGTAGTTGTTCGTGGTGTGGTCGCCAGGCTGTCCGACAGGTTTCGGTAGATGGTGTAACGCGAGAAACCGGTGCAGCCCGCACCCTGGAGTCAACAGGGTTAGGGGTGGACCAGCTCCCAATGCCACAAGTGTGCTCCTTCCTGATTCTTGTAGCGCCGGAGCAGTCTGCAAGATGGTGTTGCGAACAGTATGCTGTGGTATTCTTCAGAGAGGTCGAAACTGGAAGCAGCTGGGATGCAGGAAGAGAGAGGCAGGTAGATCGTGGAAGATGAGGCAGTGGAGCAAGGCTGTAGGTGGTAAGGATGATGGACAAGCAGAAACAGGTAAGGCTGAAGGGCAAGCTGAAGCAGGCAAGGCTGTAGGGCAGGCTGAAGCAGGCAAGGCTGTGGGGAAGGCTGAGGCAGGCGAGGCTGTAGGGCAGGCAGAAGCAGGCAAGGCTGTGGGGCAGGCTGAGGCAGGCGAGGCTGTAGGGCAGGCAGAAGCAGGCAAGGCTGAGGGCTAGGCAGGAGCAGGTAAGGCTGAGGGCTGGGCAGGAGAAGGTAAGGCTGTGGAGCAGGCTGAAGAGCAAGGCTGGAGCAGGGATCAACAGGAAACTGGAGTAGCAGGAGGCTACGGGAGCGAAAACACGATCCGAAGGACAAACCGCGTTGAGACGCGGCGAGTCTCGGGATCTCGCTCCTTAAATAGGGCCGGCAGCACTCAGGAGGCTTGGAACGCAAGCCGTGCTATCCCCGAGCGCTGCCGGGCCCGAAACGAGGCTTGGGAAGCAAGCTTGTGGCTTCCCAAGCGTCTCGAGGACTGCGCATGCGCGAAGGCCGAGACGCGGTCTTCCGCGCATGCACAGACCCCGGGACAGAGAAACCCCGGAAGCGCCGAGTGCCGCGGATGACCGCGGTCCCCCAGCCGGTAACGGGGATAACAGCGCCAGGATGGGGCACGTCGGGACCCATAGGCATGCCCCCTCCGACAGGTAAGTGAGGTGGTAACACTTTGCCCCTCCCAGAAAGGCCAGGAGCCCCAGGTTTCCAAGGAAAGCGGCAATAAAAATCATGGACCAGGCGGGGAGCATGTACATAACTACGTGGTTCCCAAGTCCTATCACAAGCTGGGTAGCCCTTCCAGTCCACTAGATACTGGAGTACCCCACGCCTGATGCGAGAATCGCAGGGCAAATTACGTATGGGAAGATGCTTGGAGGATAACCAAACCAGATCACCCGCCTGGAAAGCAGGTTCCGGGGACCTTCCCTTATCAGCCTGACGCTTCATCCGTGCCTGTGCCTCCGCCAAAGTACTGCGTGCCAAGGAGTGTAGATCCTGGATGGAAGTGATGAGATGATCAGCAGAAGGAACCGCACTTGAAGATACAGGACAAAAGGGTACCAATCTAGGATGCAAGCCAGACAAACAGAAAAACGGACTCAGGCCCGTAGCAGAATGAACCGTGTTGTTATAGGAGATTTCGGCAAACACTAGATGCGACTTCCAGTTCGACTGGGTGGCATTGGCAAAACAGCGAAGATACTGTTCTAGAGTCTGGTTAGTCCTTTCTGTCTGGCCGTTGGTGTGAGGATGATAACCAGAACTAAGTGCACGATGAATGTCGAGATGACTGCATAGTTGACTCCAGAAAGATGACAAGAATTGAGACCCTCGGTCGGATATGATCTTCTGCGGTAATCCGTGTAACCTGTATATCTCCTGAAGAAATACCGTTGCCATCTGCGAAGCAGTAGGTATTCTAAGGAATGGAACAAAATGAGCCATTTTGGAAAAACAGTCCACAACGACCATGATACAGGTATATCCTTCAGACGGAGGAAGTTCCACGATAAAATCAACCGCAACGGTGTGCCAAGGGTAAGGAGGAATCTCGGTGGGATGAAGCAAACCCAGGGGCCTCTTCCTGGGAGTCTTCACCTGGGCACAAACAGGACAGCTCTTTACATAACGTGCGACATCATCTGCCCAACCAGGCCACCAGAACTGTCTGGATATTACTTCTCGAGTAGTTTCTATTCCACGATGGCCACCCACTCGGGAGTCGTGAAACCCCTGAAGCACAAGAGTCCGATGAGAGATTGTGGGGATATACAGCCTGTT
Source organism: Ambystoma mexicanum (assembly GCF_040938575.1). Classification (NCBI taxonomy): domain Eukaryota; kingdom Metazoa; phylum Chordata; class Amphibia; order Caudata; family Ambystomatidae; genus Ambystoma; species Ambystoma mexicanum. Next base: position 593,947,708 of record NC_090936.1, read on the forward strand.
CCGGAAGAAAAGCAGCCCATCTTCTTCAGTAACCTGTCGATGCTTTATGAGATCTTCCCGATCGGGGTCGGAATTTGTGTCTTGTAGAATCTTCTGAAGGTAAGGCGAGAGGGCGAACAGGAAATGCCTTGGGGATATTATTGGCTCATCCCTGCACTGCTCTCTTGCCTCTACCTCCAAGGATCGAGACAAAGCATCGGCCTTTACGTTCTGAGCACTGGGGATGTATGTGATATGAAAGTCATAGTGAGAGAAAAAGAAGGCCCACCGGGCTTGACGAGAGGTTCGGCACTGAAGAGACTTCAAATACTGCAAATTTCGGTGGTCAGTACGTACTTCCACTGAATGCCGACCTCCAAGGAGATGATGCCTCCACTCCTCAAATGCAGCCTTTATTGCCAACAATTCCTTCTCAATTACTGCGTAATTTCGTTCGCTAGGCGAGAGCTTGCGAGAAAAGTATGCCACGGGGTGTTCCACACCAGTTCCTGGTTCCTTTTGCAAAAGGACTGCACCAACAGCAAAATCGGAGGCGTCGGCTTCTACAATGTATGGCATCTCGTCATTTGGATGACGCAAAATGGGAGCAGTACTAAAGGCTTGTTTCAAGACGTTGAAAACCTTGGTGGCTTGTGCATTCCAAAGAAAAGGTGTTTTACTGCTCGTTAGTTGAGATAAGGGAGCCGTGTGTTGGGAGAAATGGGGTATAAATTGCCGATAGAAATTAGCAAATCCCAAAAATCGCTGAAGGGACTTCACATCAGAAGGCTGAGTCCAATCTTGAATGGCTTGTACCTTGGCTGGATCCATGAGGATTCCTGTGCCACTGATCACATAGCCCAGAAACTCCATTCTTCTTTGATGAAAAGAACACTTCTCAAGCTTAACGTACAGATGGTTCTGAGACAAACGTCGAAGCACCTCTTGAACATGTTCCACATGTTGCTCCAGGGAGACGGAAAAAATGAGGATATCATCGAGGTACACCCAAACGGACATCCCGATTAGATCGCCAAAAATGTTATCCATAAAACGCTGAAAAACAGCCGGGGCATTGCATAACCCGAATGGCATGACCCGGTATTCGTAATGCCCAAAGGGGGTCTTAAAAGCCGTCTTCCATTCGTCTCCGTCTTTAATTCGAATTAGATGATAAGCGCCTCTTAGATCCAACTTAGTAAACACCTGGGCAGTTCGAAGGGACTCCATGATGCTCCGAATTAAAGGCAAAGGATATCTATCCTTTCTTGTGATATCATTTAATTGACGGTAGTCAATACAGGGTCGTAGGGTTCCTTCCTTTTTTTTCACAAAAAATAGCGGGAATCCAGCTGGTGATTTCGAGGGAGTGATGTATCCTTTCCTGATACAGTCCGACAAGTATTCCTGAAGAACCGCCTTCTCAGTAAGGGATAAGGCGTATACCTTCCCATGAGGTATCACAGAACCCGGTACCAAATCAATAGTACAATCAAATAGTCGATGAGGTGGTAGTGGTATGTCTTCGGGTTCAGAAAATACTGGCTGGAATTCGGCATATTCCTGAGGGACAGACAACAAAGCACAGAATTCAGGAGAGCCAGTACCCCTCGTGAGGGGTATGGAGGAAATCCCCTTTCTTGACACACCAGACAAGCAGCAATCTTGGAGGCAGAGAGATGAGGTGAAATCCAAAATGCGAGCTCCCCAATTGATGGTAGGATTATGGTGAAGAAGCCAAGGTAAACCCAAGACTACGGGATAGGAGGGTGATCTGATGACATCCAAGGCGATTCTTTCGCCATGTTCCCTAATCTGCATAAGTAGGCACATGGTTTGTTGACGAATTGGGCCAGAAGATAATGTGGTTCCATCGATAACCTCGACGGGCAAGACACTTCTCCGGGTGAGCAAGGGTATTTCATGGCAGACTGCAAATGTCTCGTCTATATAGTTTCCGGAGGCCCCACAATCCAACAAGCCTAGCACCTCTGTCTCCTTGTTTAACCATGATAACTTGATCCTTACCACCAGTAAAACAGCCGGTTGCATGGGTTGAAAAGAGGCGGTACTGGAAAGGACTGAATACGAATCTGGACCTGTCGTTGCCCTTCCTACTGACGACAGGCCTACTAGTTTTCCAACTTCCTTTGTGGGCGTAAAGGACAAGTACCCAGGAAATGCCCAGCAGCCCCACAGTATAAGCAAAGTCTTAAATTTCGTCTGCGTTTCCGTTCAGCTTCCGAGAGTGGGCCCCTAACGGCTCCCAACTGCATGGGTTCGGGGCCGGAGTCCGAAGGCCCGGAATTTCCAGCCTGAGCGTTGGGTGGTCTAGTGAACATCCGTTCAGCTCGTCGTCTCTCACCCTTCCGTTCTGCCAATCTGTGATCTATTCGCAACACTTGTTCAATTAATTGTAGTAGGGTGTCGGGCTCTGGAATATGTAGTAATTCGTCTTTGTACTCCTCTCTTAAACCTCTTCGGAACAAAGTCTTTTGAGTTATCTCAGGCCACTGGGAGTCAGTTGCCAATTGACGGAAACGGCCAATGTAGGCTATGATATCCATAACACCCTGTTTCAAATCCATCAATTGATTCTGGGCTGTGGAGGCCAAGTTAGGTGATTGAAAAACCTCCAGAAATGCTTTTTCAAAAGCTGCGAAGTCATTGAGTATGGGGCTATTGGCGGACACCAATGGGGCGGGCCAAGCCAGGGCATTTCCAGTCAAATTACCCAAGATATATCCTATCTTGGCCTTGTCAGAACTGAAATGAGAGGCTCTAAAGAGGAAATGTATTCTGCAATGATTGCAAAACTCTGCCACACGTCTTGGGTCTCCGTCAAACTTGATGGGTGTAGTCTGGGACATAGCCCCTTCTCCCTGAGACGATACCCCGGAGGATTGTGACACCATCTGTCTTAGACCAATGTTCTCTTGACGGAGTGCGGCCATTTCGGCCCGAAGAACATGCATCTCCTCCCGGAGATCTTGAGCCTCGTCCATCTCGGAGTCGGAAGGTAGGCGTCTCAATCTGTTAAAGAGGGCGTCTCTAGGACGCAGAGTACCTGGGCTTCCGGTAGTTGTTCGTGGTGTGGTCGCCAGGCTGTCCGACAGGTTTCGGTAGATGGTGTAACGCGAGAAACCGGTGCAGCCCGCACCCTGGAGTCAACAGGGTTAGGGGTGGACCAGCTCCCAACGCCACAAGTGTGCTCCTTCCTGATTCTTGTAGCGCCGGAGCAGTCTGCAAGATGGTGTTGCGAACAGTATGCTGTGGTATTCTTCAGAGAGGTCGAAACTGGAAGCAGCTGGGATGCAGGAAGAGAGAGGCAGGTAGATCGTGGAAGATGAGGCAGTGGAGCAAGGCTGTAGGTGGTAAGGATGATGGACAAGCAGAAACAGGTAAGGCTGAAGGGCAAGCTGAAGCAGGCAAGGCTGTAGGGCAGGCTGAAGCAGGCAAGGCTGTGGGGCAGGCTGAGGCAGGCGAGGCTGTAGGGCAGGCAGAAGCAGGCAAGGCTGTGGGGCAGGCTGAGGCAGGCGAGGCTGTAGGGCAGGCAGAAGCAGGCAAGGCTGAGGGCTAGGCAGGAGCAGGTAAGGCTGAGGGCTGGGCAGGAGAAGGTAAGGCTGTGGAGCAGGCTGAAGAGCAAGGCTGGAGCAGGGATCAACAGGAAACTGGAGTAGCAGGAGGCTACGGGAGCGAAAACACGATCCGAAGGACAAACCGCGTTGAGACGCGGCGAGTCTCGGGATCTCGCTCCTTAAATAGGGCCGGCAGCACTCAGGAGGCTTGGAACGCAAGCCGTGCTATCCCCGAGCGCTGCCGGGCCCGAAACGAGGCTTGGGAAGCAAGCTTGTGGCTTCCCAAGCGTCTCGAGGACTGCGCATGCGCGAAGACCGAGACGCGGTCTTCCGCGCATGCGCAGACCCCGGGACAGAGAAACCCCGGAAGCGCCGAGTGCCGCGGATGACCGCGGTCCCCCCAGCCGGTAACGGGGATAACAGCGCCAGGATGGGGCGCGTCGGGACCCATAGGCATACCCCCTCCGACAGGTAAGTGAGGTGGTAACACTCTGGGGCCCCCCCAAGCTCCTTAACAAACAGAGGGCACGACACACCCTGGGCCGGTCCAGACCACCACGTGTGTCGAATGTCCATGATGATTAGGCCGCTGCAGGGGCATGCACCTGCAAGTGAAAGAAGTAAATATGTTTTTCAATCAAAGCTTACATCTTTAACGTAATAGGGAGAAGGGGGCGGTGCCTGGTCCACGAATATACCAGCCACAAGTGGTGGCTGATGAGTTTTTGTTTTGGAGGGTATAAATATTTGCCACAAGTATGTGACTGCGACTGTGCGTAGCAAGGGAGCCTGAACCAATGAAAGTGGGTTGAGGGGTATGGCGGGCTGGGCGGGGGGATTCTTCTCCCTCCCCAGAGTAAATGTTTTGAATAATGGGTTAAAATGGTGCATTACAAAGCACACTTTCTGGGAACATTTGGTTAAAAGTCCAAAAAAGTACAATAATGAAAGTCACCAAAAGTGCAGAGAGCATTTCCCAATGCATTATCATGCCGGTCCCTGCGATTTATGCCAGTATAAAAAACATTTGTATGCTGGCTGTGCCCATAGATTTCCATGCTGGCTCCACCAGCATATGCTAGTATTCCCATATAATACCATACTTATGTTCACTTTAAGACATTTTTCTATAGTATCATTACTGGCACTGGACACAAAACTGGCTCTGCCAATATATGCCAGTACTCCCATGTACGTTCATACCCACGTTGGTTTGACCATTAAAAGTTACACAATAGGAAAACCTTTCCAAACTGGTTCCAACGGAAGCCAGTCTAGACCCATAAGAACACTTACCTTGCGTGATCCATCATAGTTGCTCAGTTAATAAAAAGTCATGCTACAGTGAAGAATATACAGACCGCTGCATCAAAACATCAGTCTAGAGAGGTAACACTACTTATCATGCTTGGTATTGCTACTGTTTATTTGTAACGCGCCTATACACAAAGCAAGTGTTTCAAAGGGCTCAAGAAGGGAGGGAACAAGGGGGAAAAAACTACAGTCATTCAGAGCCCTTGAATTTCTGAACGATACAAGTCTGCACAGGCAGAGTGGGTGCATGGAACAAGTGCATATAATACATTTAATGGTGTAGATAACCGCAAATAGACCTGACATCGATTCTGCAGTTTTTCCAAGTGCATTGAGGCACCACCATGTATGTAGGGGAGACGAGGGAAAAACAGATAGATTATCTTCAAGGCATGGTGCATTCAGATCATGCAAGTGCACAGACAGGTGCAGGAGAGGGGGGAGGGGGACAAGTGTAAGGTGTGGGTGGGGGAGGGAACCGAGTGTTCCCAGTCAGAAGCTGGGGTAAGTGCTGAGAGATGCCACTCTCACAGGTCATTGACCAAGTGCAATATTGATGAGTCAAATGCAAGGCCTGGAGGCAGGTGAGAGAGGACTGGGAAGAGTGCCAGGGACCTGTGAAATTCTGAGGTACACCAGGTGGCTAATCAGCAGGCTGTGTGGAAAAGGAGGGAGAGAGAGATAGAGTGGAGAGAAAGGTTAGCAGGGCAGATGGAGAAAGAAGGAAGAGGAGAAGAGGACTGTCTTAAGGGGTTTCCGGAACTTAATGAGATCAGGCTCAAGACAGAGTGCAGCAGGGATGCTATTTCAGGTGGAGGCCCTGCAGAGGATAAAGCTCTCCCTCCTAATCTCTGCTTGGAGAACCAGCTCACTTGCAGAAGGTTGGAGGTAGATGAGCAGAGGGCTCGGAAAGGACAGTATTTAGGTAGGCAACGTTGCATACAGGTAAGTCCCAGGCCCCAGAAAGCCTTGTGGACAATGCAGAGGGCTTTGAACTTGATTCTTGCAGCCACAGGGAGCCAGTGGAGGAATTTCAGCACTGGAGAGATGCGGTCCCTGGGCTTGGGGCCAAGGATAAGTCTTGCGGTTCTGTTCTGGATGAGTTGCATAGAGCGCAGAGCAGAGTCAGGGAGATTGAGAAAGAGGCTGCTGCAGTAGTCCAGCCTTGAGAGAACCAGGGTTCTGGTGAGCCACTGGGGGAAGGTGAGAAAGGGAATAGTACCTCTGAGGAGGCGTAGCTGGTAGTTAGACCTTTTAAAGATGTCTGAAATGTGAGTGGAGAAGGAGAGATTGGAGTCGAAGATGAGCCCAAGGTTTTTTGCCTCGCAGCTGGGTGCAGGCGCAGGGCCAAGGAGGCCAGCCAGAGTGAGAGTGGGAAACCAGCAGCAGGAGTCCCAATGCGAACAATCTCAGTCTTCCTGGCATTGAGGCAGAGGTCGTTTGCAGCACACCATGACTGAATTGCGGACAGTCAGATATGAGCGAGGTAGAGGAGGTGGCTGAGGATAGCCTGAAGAAGAGCTGCGAGTCATCCACATAACACTGGAAGTTAGAGATGAAAGTGGCCATCACACGTGCAAGGGCCGCCATGTAGACATTGAAGAACCAGGGATATAGGTTAGAACCCTGGGGAATGCCACAGGTTGAAAGAGTGATAGTAGAGAGAAAGGACCCAAGTTCCACCTGGGATGGGCAGTCGGAAAGGAAGGAGGTTAACCACGCCAGAGCCTGACCTTTGATTCCCTGGGTGCCATGCAGACGTGCGATCAGGATGTTGTGGTTTACCTTATCAAAGGCAGAGGAGAGGTCAAGAAGAATGAGGACAGAGGGAGTGTTAGTGTCGAGATTTGAGAGCAGGTCTTCACGGGTGTTCAGAAGAGCAGTTTCCATGCCTCTGGATGCTCTAAAGCCAGACTGATGGTTGTGGAAGCAACCAGCAGCTTCAGTGTGGAGAGTGAGCTGAGAGATAGCCAGCTTCTCCAGGGGTTTGCCCAGAAAAGGGGTGACAGAGATAGGGTGGTAGTTTGCTGGGATGGAGGGGTCGGCAGAGGGTTTCTTAAGTAGAGGATGCACAAGGGAGTGCTTAGGAGAAGTTGGAAAAACTCCAGTGGCAAAAGAGAGATTGCAGAGATCAGCCAAGGCTGGAGCAAGAGAGTTGACGTTGTCCTTAATGGTTTTGGAGGGGAAGCTGTCCATCTGGTGGATGAAGCCTTCATACATCGGACTTGTCTGGCGATCTCATCAGGTGTGACAGGAGTGAAAAAAGAGAGGAGAAGTGGTGGAGGGGCCAAGGAAGGCTCCAGAGATGTTGGTGAATGAGGTAGTGTGGAGGAGAGAGAGGAAAGGATGTCTTGTTTTTTTGTGGTGAAGTGTACAGCCAGGGCCGAGCAAAGATCCTGGGTGGGTGTGACAGAAGAGGAGGCTGCTGCAGGATTGGCCAGTTCAACACAGAAAGGTTCAGCCGTGTTGTTTGATGCAGCAGAGATGCATGCTTGAATAAAGACCCCTTTCTAGGTGTGCATGCAGAGTCGATATTGCCTTTGAAGGAGTTTGTCAGAGGGTCCGCCTGAGGAATTCCATTTCCTCTCAGCTGCCCTACACTTGCGTTTAAGGGCAGCCAGATAGGAGTCGTACCAAGAGTTGTCCATTTTGGAAGGCTTCTGTCGGACCCTCACGACAGGGGAAAGACTATAAAGGGTGTTAGATATAGAGAGATTGAAGTTAGGGAGGGCTGTGTCAGGGTGGGATTCACCCACAGGAGTAGGAGGCGGAGAGTAGGTGTAGGGAAAGGCAACCGCAGTCACTCTTTTCATGGGTCTGGTGACTTTGAGAACGAGTGGCCACGCTGGGTGTGCCGATGCAAAAGAGAAGAGCTTCAAGTGTGATGAGAGAAGAGAGTGGTCCATCCAAGAGAGAGAGGTAGTGAGAGGGATAGAGAGAGGGATGTTGGTAGAGATGAAAGTATCCAAAGTGTGGCCCGCTGTGTGCGTGGAGCCAGAGGGTAAGATAGAGAGGGAGAGATAATCGCATAGGTTGCGGAAGGGTCCTGAGGAGTCAGGAGAGTCCAGATGGATGCTGATCACCCAGCAGGTGGAGTTGAGAGGAGGAGGAAAGTAGAGAGGAGGCCAGGTCAGCCCATTCCAATAGGAAGAGTGTGGTCTGTCCTGGTGGCCGATAGAAGGTGGCCATAAGGAGAGAAGATTTAGGAGAGAGCGAAAGCCTGCAGACTAGGCACTCGAAGGAGGAATAGGCCTGAGTAGGGATGATGGATACAGGTATACATTCTGGGAAGATCAGGGCCACTCCCCTTCCTCTCCCCTTGGGCCTGGGAACAGAGAGGATCTTGCATCCTTCAAGGACGAGTGTGTCAAAGTTTGTGATAGAGCTGTCCTTGAACCATGTCTCCATGATGGCGAGCACATCAAGATCCATGAGTTCAAGGATGTTGAAGATGTCAGATGAGTGTTTGACAGCAGAGCGAGCGTTAAGCATGGCAATATGGAGCATCTTGCCATCTTTGAAGGTATTCCGCAGGGGCAGTGCGTAGGGGACAGTGGTCCCCCCGAGGTTGACAGAAGAGCCAGAGGGTTAGTGAAGCATGGTGGAGGAGCCAAGGCTGACAAGGGAGCCGGCACAGTGAGGAAAAGCGAGAGAGGCTGTGCAGAGGCAGAGGAGGGCACGAGTAATACATCTCATGCCACAGTAAGCAATGGCTAGACTGACTGCACCAAAATACAGGTCGGAATGCACACATGAAATTGCCTTTGCCCACAAATACCAGTAAAACATGAAAAGTCAATAAAGAATGTGGCAAAAGTGTTCCAGTGATCCCCAATCTCCCAGTGCCTTACAAACACATGCATCCCCTTTCACCCACCGGTCACTCACCCACACATATCCTCTCGCACTTGCTCACAGTGGTTTCATCACACAGGCACACACCAGACCCCACCCAGATCATTCAAACACACACTACCACATGTATGCTCATTCACCCACCAGTCACTCACTCACACCTTCTCTTACATGCACTCATTGCATTCTTTACACAGGCACACGCCCACCCACCCAGAATATTCAAAAACACACATCACATCACTTCTCATTCACCCACCATTCACATACATACATCTGACAAGCATTTCACACATGCAAAACACACAGCATACAACAAAAACAAAGCCTTCTTTCCTTTTTATTGCAGCTTTTCGGTCCGTACTTCCAGGACCCATTGGCTCCTCCGTGCTGCTCACAAACAGGAACCAGGAAGTTGCGAGAGCTTTCTGGTTCCTGTATGTGAGTTGCAAGGAAGCTGAGGGAGAAGGGGGTGGAGCTGAACGTGGCATGTGACATATGCCACATGTCACGGTCAGCTCCAACCCCTACTGAGTGCCTTCCCAGCCCAGCCTTCAACCTGATAGGTGAGGACTGGCTCTGGGGACCCACCAGACCTGATGTGGCAGGTCCCCCAGTGCCACGAGTGGGCCTGCTACACCAGAGCACCCGTTTTTCATGGGGGCAAAAAAAACATTTCTCCACTTTTTATTTTTTAAGTTGAGGTTACAAGGGATTCCCAGGGTTTGCTACTGTGGCCCCCAGGGGTCACAGTTTCGACCTCTGGCGACCCCCAATTGACGTCTTGGCCTGTCCTGTCCCTGAATAATTTGTTGAAGGTTTGTGGTACTGTCTGGGATGAATCCTGCAGAGTCCTCTCAAAATTCCTGCCTAAAGTTTCCTCCCAGGTGGCCAGGGGAAGGCAACCGCTACCTGATCCTAACTCTGGGGGTGGTATTAGCAACGTGGATCACCTTGGAGGAGAAGGCCCCCATCAGAATACGACAACTCTGTTAAGAGAGACGCAGTATTTATCTTCTTCAGGGGGATTTCCATGGTGCCAAAATATTTAATGGCTTGTTGTCAGGGTAAGGCTTCCCTTCCCAAAGCCACCTTGGTGGTAGTGAACACTCTTGTGATCAACATGGGAACAATATATTTGAGAATCAGAACCTTAATACCCTGATGAATATAATTCTCCCTTAAGTCTGAATCAACCATTAACCCATCTAAAACCCTTCTCTAGGTATTTATTCAATAAAAAGAGTAAATCAAATAAAGTTGATGGCTGTATTGGTGAAGGAAAAAGTAACCAAAACATTGGGGACTTCATGTCCCACAATGCCCTAAGTACTAAAGCCAGGAGTATTGTCAACATAAAGAGGGAGCAATATTGAAGAAAGCTAAGAACCGCAATTGCCAAAGTAAAGAGGGGACAAAACTGCAGAAAGCACATAACCCGTATTGACAAAATAACAAGAGACCACTATTGCAGAAAGATTGTAACCATTCTTCCCAGAGAGAGGAAGAGGCAATTGTTGAGCAAGACATCAACAAGCATTGCCTATGCCAAAGAGGGGCAAGTGTAATAAAGAGGAATTGGTCCTCATTACAAGTGAGCCTGTATTTTGCCAGTGATTCTGTGGATCCGGTGGCACCGTTTCTGGCAACCGTAACCACCGAATCACCGGCACATCACACATCGCAGGAGCGTGCATACCGGAATTGGTGCGACCGGCATAATGGAAACACTGTCATCACCTGGTGAAATCGGTGGCACTGACAGCAACAATGCTGGTAGCAGTGTTTACGGCATGTCACTCACAGAAACACCAGCACGGGAATCACTGGCCCCGGAAACAACATCAACGCCGGAACTGGAAGTTCGCTGGTGGCCATTTTGGAAAACACAATCCATTGAAAATCACCCTGTTCCTGTTGCCATTCGGACACGCAGACACCAGCATCTCACCAGCAAACATGGCATCTCGGATCCCTGAAAGACTGCAGCGAAAACCACGCTTTTCCGTGCAGGAACTAACCATCCTGACAGACAGCATTGTAGAACATGCTGGTGAGATGCTTGCGATGGACCACTGACGCAGTACCCAACTCAGAGAAAATTCCATCCAGGAGGAGGAGGCGCAGAAGGTGTCAGCCGTGGTACCCGTACCCCACATAGTATGCGACTGCGCTAAGCGGTGGGATGACCTCTGCCTAAGGGTCCGCAACCTGCTGTCGGCCCATCGTAGGGAATGCCTGGCCACTGGCAGTGGGACTGCCTTAACAATTAAACTAATGTCATGGGGGAGAAATGCAGCAGTGTGCTGCACCTTGAAGGGATTGAGGGAGTGGGAGCAGCAGAGGCTGTTGCAGGGACACCTGGAGAGGGTGGTGAGCACAACGTGCCACACAAAACAATCACAGCAAGCATGCAAATGTAGCGCACAACACACAGAGACATGCCCAACTGCATGACACCAGACCACATCCACATCCAATCCATACAATGCCCAACAAACCATGGGCGTTGGATGCCAACATGAGTACTAGTCATGTGCAGACACTGACGACACTGACGACATGAGAAGCAACACATAGGCGAGGCACACACCCTCCAAGGCAGCATGCATGAACCAAGAGCAATCTGTCCCTGTGACACACTCACATGCATGCACACATTAAATGCACCATGACGGACATGGCCCTGGCATGCATGACCACCTACCTGTCAGACCGACACCCCCAAGTGCAATAGTGCCCTTCCATCACCTCCACCTCATTACCCCCCTGTGTCGTCCATAGGCACCATTCAATCGCCAGGGCTCCCCAACAGCTACCTTGCCCCTCTGGCCCACTCGATCACCACCATTGCACTCCACTCCCAGTGTTATGCTGTTGACACACCGCTCAACTTCAATTTGCCTGACTGCCAATTATGCTACGTGGTCTGTTGATGATCCCTGCCTGAATGCCAGCGAGACAGAGAAGACCCTCATCTTGAAGCCTGCACCTTGTTACCCACCCACTCCCTGGCCCCCCTCCACGAGCCCTCTCCCCAGGTCCCCCTGAGAGGCAACAGACCTTGGTATCACCTTTGACTCATCCCACACCTCACCTCTGCACATGACAGACCATGACAAGAGGTCAATCTTACAGCACCACCACCTCAGAGGCACCCTCCATTACCTCACCTACCTCAGAAACCCAATGTCTCCAAAGTGCTGGATCCCACTAGGCTTCACAACAGCAACAGCCTCTGCCTCAATCCACCTTGTAACCCCCATTTGACCCCTCAAACAAATTCATAATAGTGCTGCATGATCCAACCTGATCCAACCTAGGCCTCAAGCCCTGGTACTGCTTCCCTCCAGCCCTGGGATCACTCCACTGGCTCCCTGTGACCGCAAAGACCAATTGCAAGACACTGTGCCTCTTACACAAGTCTGTCGGTGGCATGGTCCCCTATGAGTCGCACTGGTGCCAGCCCATCCTTGTCCAGTCACCCTCAGCATCCCTTACTAGCACTGGCCCACGGACACCGGTCGTGGACTAGCCTGAATCTGGACCACCCCATCCTTCGCACTGTGCTCCCCTCCTCCTTTTCACCCTTTGCACCTGTGGCTCCCATCAACATGTACCCAGCCCCTTGTGGCCCCCTCCCCCTGCACTAGACCCCTCCCATCCCAGGCCCCTCACTCCTCCCTCCCCTGCACGACATTGTTCCCTGCACTTGGAGAGTAACAAGGGCAAGGCCCAGTACATTAGAATCTGATAATGTATCCACCCATGTCTAGCACCATCTTGCTGATGGCGCCTGAAAACGCTTGTGTCTATGCGCCATACAATTTGGCAATGCATGAACTGTAAACAACATGCACAGGCATCATGTCACACGCTGTTTGAACTGCATGTTGCATGGCCATAGGATGGCACAGAGGTGACTAACGCCATGCCCATCTCACACCCACAGGCACTTCATCTGACAGTGACCAAGGTGGGCCAAGCACCTCACGGACACCCACACAGAGGAGGAGAGCATCAGTCCTGCTCTCACAGATGGTTTGGGAGCGGAACAAGGCGGTTTCAGCACTTGCTGAGTCCCTCACTGTTTCCCTGCAGGTGGCACTGGAGTGCAGGGACATGGCAGGTTCCGACCCACCGTCAACCATCACCACATCTGCCAGCTCACAACAGAGCAGCCTGCGGTGCTGATCCCTGCGTCTGTCAGGCTCACCACAGAAGGGCAGGTCAGGTGTTGAGAAGCCACAGAAGTGAGACAGTTGCGGACATCAATTGACACTGATGCCAACTAGGGAGTGTTTTTGGGACGGTGCGTTTGGGAGGCTTAGTCAGGGAGGGTTAGTAGGTTGGGTTATTTGGGGTGGGCCAGTTGGAGAGGGTTAGTGGGGGAAGTTGTTGGGTGGTTTCAAGGGGGCTAGCGGGCGCTAGTTGGGAAGGGGCTGGTAGGCCAAACGATTCTTGTTTGTTTATGCAATAATACACATGGTTATGCATATGAATTCACGTCTGGACATTCAATTTCTGTACTGGAGTGCTTCATTTTTGTACTGCAATGGGTGGTGTGCAGGTGCTGTGTGCTCAGAAGTAGTTCTGTATGAGTTTCTGGCGGGCTGAATCCCTGTCATCCCTGTGATGGTGTATTTGCATATCTGCATCTGCATCCACATCACTGTCATCATCATCGTCTGCCGGAGGCATGTCCATGTCCGGGGGGTCAAGGGAATGTTACGCTGGATGCACATATTGTGCAACTTGGCACAGGCCAGGACTATAGTCCCCACTTTCACTGGCCTGTACATCAGTGCCCGACTGGAGCGGTGAAGGCAACAAAACCGTGCCTTCAACAGTCCAAAGGTCTGCTCTATTGTCACCCTTGTTCTGATGTGAGCACAATTGTATGCTGTTTCCTGGTGGCTCTGTGGATGTCTCAGAGGAGTCATCAGCCATGGTAGTAAGGGGAAGCCGGAGTCTCCTGAATGTAAATGGACACAGTGAGGGCCATATTATTGAGATGACTGAGCAGTGCATGCATGTTGGGACGTGGATGTTTGACACATGCATCTGGGTCTGTGCGCTTGCGGGTCGTCAGTCACCCTGCTGCACCCTGTGAAAGGTAATGCTGGGCAGGACATGTGTAGGATCTGTCTCCCAAGGTGGTGGTGGGTGGGGCATTGTGAGGATATGTTGTGCTTTGTGACATGAGAGTGATGCATTCTGTTGCCTGTGGTGCATTACATGTGCCTGTCCATCCATGCCCAGATTGTGCTGGTTTGTCCTTCTGTTGACTCATGTGGTACATGCCAGTCATGGCCAGCCACTATTGCCTGCAGAATGTGTCCCTGCATTTGCATGCTGCCTGTGGGCCATGCACTGGTGACAGTGAACATCCCCCCATGCCCTGGTGCACATGCAATATGGTGTGTGTGTTGATCCTTTGACTCACCCAATAGCCATGTCTGGAATGTGGCTGTGGCAAGAAAATGTAGCACAGATATCTCCTTCAAAAGGGGGGTATGGCAATCTGGTTGCCAATGACACTCTGGATGTCATCCTAGATAAGGTTTAATATTGCAGGGATGGTCTCCCTGTTCAGGCGGTAAAGTGTGTGGATCTGCCTGTCAGTTACGGACCAGGGTGTGGCCCTTGTGCGGGGTATAGGTGCACGCCTCCGGTGTGGCACAACTTGCTGCCCATTGTTCCTCAGCATTCTCCTTCTCATCCTCCTCTTCCTCCACTGCTTGTCGCCCTGTTGCCACTGTTGCACCTCCTGCTCATACAGCTGCACTCCTGCATGCATCACCTCCATGCCCCTGACGTCTGCTACGCGTGGCAGCATGGTTGCGTTGGAAGGTGTGTGTGGTGTGTGTGTGTGTAGTCCTTTTCAGCAGTACCTTTGCTCATTGTGTGAAGCTGGGTCAATTGGATGCACCTGTGGGCTGTTCCTCCACACCTGGGCCTGGTTACCACCTGCTCTGGGGTGCCGGTGTTTCTGGCACGGTTTTCACGGTGGCACTGACATTTTTAGGCTGGTGTTTCTGGGAAATCTGCTGTTGTGTTGCCGCCTTCTTTCTGTAGTGCTGGAGTTTCCGGCACTGATTCATGAGGGTCCCGCAGTTTCAGTTACATGTGCTACCATCAAAGGTAGCACAGTGTACGCTGTTGCAGACACCGTTGTTACCGGCATTCGTTCTCATAGTGCTGCATTCCGGAATGAGTGCTGGTAATCGGAATTACAAGCACGTTGTTTTCCGAAATGCCACACTTAAAATGAGGGCCATTTTCAGCAGTAATTTGATGTGAAAGTAGAAAAACAAGAGTGTCAGGAGAGAAGCCCTTCTGATAGGAAGTATCAAGGAGGAGAGGAGCATAAACTGCATTGCATGTGGCAAATAAAACGGTGTAACTAACAGCATCAATGTGTATCATGTGTTCCCAAAAGAAGTTGTGAATCTCGATGTTTTTGAAAGTCAATGACATTTCTAAAGTTTTGAAGCAAGCCTCACTGCAGAGTACTTTTTAGTAGTAGTAGTCCTGGCGGGTTAGTGAACCAGGAAGAAATCATTGAAGTACTACATTGTGGTTGGAGGTTGTAGAGAAGAGGAAGTGACAAGGCCACAAATGTGTTTTGTGACTTGTGGTGAAATCATCCTAGCAAAACATTGTTGTTCATACAGAAGAATTGTGAAAGTGTTTGTTTTCTCAAGAAAAAGAAGTTGTGTTGAACTATTGACTACAAGAGGAGAGATAAAGACTTTTTCGTTTGGTTGAACCTTTGTTAAAAGCCAAGTAAAAGGCGTTTGGAGCAAGAAGAACTTTATGATCAGATCTTGGCTACAAAAAGGAACTTTCTTATTTAGAACTTTGATTGAAAATCCTGCTTTGAATCTGGGCAAGGGGATCACTGGTTACAAAGATGAAAAGTTATTAGGTTTATGTTGAGCATAACTGTTATTTCAGTTAAACCCGAATTGCCATATCCTACCTTTATGAGTTTAATGTATGTATAAGTGTGAGGGACAGATTTTTCTAGTGTTCTCCTTTAGGTTTTTTTGATAGTCAGAGAAATCCTCTTTAGGTTAGGGATAGTGAGGTGTTTGTCACACCCTTATAAGTTAATAAAATGGCTTCTTGTGAAAAACCTTTACCAAGTTGTCCGCCTCGCTTTTCTGACCCCTCACATGTCCTATGGACTCCATAAATGAGGACTGACACAGCCATACCGCCACTTGTACTATGGCAGTAATTCCGCCGGACCAAGTGGCGGTAACGGTAAATCCGTTTGGTGGTATCTTGGCAGATTTACTGCTGAGCTACCACCAACACTCATAATGAGGCCCATAGTTCAGTAGTGTGGTAATGCAGCACTAATGCAGTGGTAACTCTGTTAGGCCCATTTGTGTTCTCTCTTGTCCCAATTCTTTATTTAAGCCTTGGGCATAATGATCTTTATAAGTAGAATCTTCTGTACCTCCGAGTGTCATCGGGCTCAAATCACCATTAAGGGTAATTGGTGGCCATCAAACACTGCACCAAATCCAGTGGTACATGCTTGAATATACTGGGAGCTGAAAGGAGAGAATGGATGTAAGTAGTATCTTGACTATATTAATCCACCATATGTGCACTCTAGGCTATTTAACATGTACATGGAATGCTCTTGAAACAGATCTATGCCCTTATTGCAAGTGAAATTTTCCAGATTTTTTAATTTCATCTGTTCATTATATGATAAGTATATAAAATAGTCAGATAGTTTGGCAACAGAAATACAAAAACTAAGAAAATACCCATCAGTAGTCTTTGCTGTTTCTAATTGGGTGTATAAAGCCTGGTATCACCAGAAGAGATTTATGAGTGTAAGGGTATTAAGGGTATGGTGACTTGATGAATAGATTATTTAATATTTGATATGTATAATTATGGCTATATTCCTGTTTTATTAATTTGTTTAGTAGATCTTTAGTATATGATGATGATTCAATGAACTGTTATTTGTATTGTATGTTGCTTGTAAGATGTGTAGTCGAATAAAAGCAATAATCAATCAATAGTTCAGGTTCAGAGCCGCTGAAGTCTGGCTTGCTGCACTGAAAGATCACGGTGATCGGCTTCCCATTTCATCAGTCCCTGAGATCAACAAACAGGCAGCTGTCATAATCTTTCAGTGCAGCAACCTCTGTGGCCAGCTGAGACTTTTGCCCATCAGGTCAACTAACAGCATTTGTCACGAGATAAGGGCAGGAATCAGAATCCTCACACTGAAATCGGTTTTGCACAATAAGGCCAATATTTACAATATGAGAATACGTTTTAATTATGCTGATTGTACCAAAGATGTCAGTGCTGCCACTGCAGGAACACACTCATGATGACTTTGCCCAATAAGGATGGTGCATCCACTATAATAACTCCCGTGCTATTACTGTAAGTACTGTGACGAATCCCAAGAGATTGTCACTGCTTCAGATGAAGAAGCCCCTCCCAATGAGGTCAGGAAGCTGCTACCTGAAAGTCCCCATGGGGGTGGTGCTCAGCAGGTGGATCGCATGGGGAGGGGAAAACCCCATTGAAGGTAGTAACAATCCCGGGAGAACATGTTTTTGACTCTCCCACCTCTCTTTATCAATCTTCCCATGATCTAATTCCCGAGACCACCATGCATTTCTATTACCTGTCCCAAGTAGAAACCATTGACTCCAGACAGACTACTCTCTAAGGTAGTTAGTAATAATACTGGGATGAGGAAGATAAAAAGAACAATGAAGATTACCCACAATGAGAACCAACAGTGATGGTCTAGTCATTCAAGAACCTGGTTGGCCAGTTGTGGTTCAAGACTACAGAGGGAAGAGAACCATGGCGTCTTCAGCATCTCGGCGTGGACCGAGAGCACAGCAGGTGATCCAAAGGAGGACAGACCCGAAAGGCTGGCGGCATGCAGGAGAGAGACGTACCAGCCGAGGCTTCACAAAGCAGGACGCACACTGAAGGGAAAAGCAGACTCTCGCCGGCAGACAGCAATGCTTGAGTGCCGACAGGATTACCGTCGAGCTACTGGGGTGAGCCATAGAAGACCGGAGATGGCTCCAGCATGCCGACAAAGCCATAGAAGATCATGGCAGACCCCTGTGTACAACCCGACAGGGACAGCCAAGACCCTGCAGGTACCAGGGTGGATCAGCCTAGTGTTTGGGATAGCCAGAAGGGGGTCGGGGACCCATATTATGAAGCACAACCCAAACAGCAAACAAGGGTATGAATTTTGCATCTGTGAGTGAGACACGCAGAAACAGAAAGAGAATGAACTGTGAATATTTGGAAAATTCACTGTGGAAAGGCAAACAGGTGAAGGGGGTCTGGGACCCGAGTTGGGGAAAATACATCCCGAACAGCGAGGAACGAGAATATGAACTGCTAACTGTAAATGGAACACACAGGCCTTGGCAGGAGAGCAAGGCTGTGGGTCAATGAGAATGCATATTACAAAGATTGAGAGACACTGAACACACTTTGGCAGGAGATTGAACCAAGTGGGTATTGGAAATTGGGTCTGGGACCCCCCACACAGCTTGGAAAAGGCATCCAGGCTGTTCTACGTGGCAGTACCTGGAAGCCGGGTCTGCTCACAAGGGCCTGGGACCCTCCACATAGCTTGGAAACGGCATCCAGGCTGTTCTTGTTCATCGCAGTTCCTGGGAGCCAGGTCTGCTTGTACAGGTCTGGGACCCTCTACAGTTTGAGACAACATAAAAAAAGACCCAGGGGAAGGGAGGCAAACTCTTGAGCTTCAGTGAACTTTGTTTGTTTTCCACACCTTTGGAACTTTACTTTTGAACTACAAAGCAGGGCTGCAGTTGGGCAGCCAAGAGACCTTTTTATTCCCTTTTCACCATTTATTGAGCGTATCTTGTGAGGGATAGATTAGGATTTGGATACAGGACGCTGGACTTTGAATTGGACATCCTGACACAGGCAGTTTCATTAGTTCATTTTGTTGAGGCAGGGAAACCCCTTCTAGAGTTAGGGCTAATTAGGATTTAATCAGCCCCGTTTTTACGTTTAATAAAAATCTCTGCCAATCGACATGCCACCCATGTGTCTGACACTCCTCCACCCTCACAGTACACATTCATATTTGGTTTCCCCGATAAGTCTAGTTCTGCCACTGTAAGAGCACACTTGTGTTTGAACGTGCCCAATAATGCCAATACGGTCACTATTAGTACATAGTGAGGATTGTTTACACCCAATAATCCAATAATCTGTCATTGTAAATACACACTTTTCTTGGCTGTGCCTAATAATTCCATTACTATCACTGAAAAAAGACATTGTAATGTTGGCTTCGACAATATACGCCACCCTTGCCATTCACCTCATAACATCTTTCTTGTGTCCAATGTCCAAATTATTTATACTGGCTCCTCACTGACACCTGCACCCAGTCACATGAATTCACAAACTGCACTCACACAAAAATACATGCACACATTTACACACATGTGCATGCATACCTATATACACATGCACACACACACACACACACACACACACACAAACACACAAAGGCACAAAGATGTTTTATTTAATTTAACTGCTCCGTCAGCCATCTCAGCTCGGGACCTGTACCACAGGTTGATGCTCTTTTAGATGGTGCACCCCTTGTCCTCTGTAGTCAGGAAGCAGGTGAAGGTGTCAACCAACAATCCCACTGAGGATGATATGATAGAATGTAGGCCTGAGAGCAATGTTATGCGCATATCAAAATCCTTTCTGTGGAGAGAATGTGGAAGGAGAGGGGGGGAATGGTAGAGGCAGGAAAGAAAAGGACTTCCGTTTTTGAAGGATTAAGATGTAGAAAGTGAGAAGACATCCAAGATTGGATAAATAATAGAAATGCTGAGAGAGAAGAGTTTATAGAACATATAGAACCTGGGAAGGATGAAAAAGAAAGAGCTGTGAATCATCTGCATAAAGATGGTTAGAAAAGCCAAAGGAAGAAATAATACAACAAATGGGAGAAGTGTAGAGAAGGAGGAGGACCGAGAGCAGACCCTTGAAGCACATCATAAGAAAGATGAAGAACCTGGGAGGAGAGACCAGCCCAGGAGCCAAAAAAAGTGTGGTTAGAGAGATAGCCTTGAAGCCAATTCAGTACATAACCCCACAGGCCAAGATGAGAAAGGTGAGGGAGCAGAATAGAGTGATCGTCAGTATCAAAAGCCTCAGAGAGGTCAAGGCGTACCAGGAGAGAGGAGCGTTTAGCATAGCATCAAGATAGGAGAGACTCAGAGACCCCCAGAAGAGCGGTCTCTATAGAATGACAGGAACGAAATACAGATTAAAAGGGAGTAAGAAGAGAGTGTTGATTGATAAATGAGTAGACTTGGGTATAGACAACCCATTCTAATAGTTTAGATCAGAAGGGCAGGATTGAGATAGGGCATAGGTTAGAGGGAAGAGAAGGATAAAGTGTAGGTTTTTTGAGGATCGTAGAAATTGAAGTGGGCTTAAAAGAAGCGGGAAAGTAGCAGATGAAAGCAAAAGGTTATAGAGAGTAGTGGGGTAGGAAAGAAGGGATGAGTACACTATAGGGACTAAAGAAGAAGGATAAGGGTCACAAAGGACAGCAGTGGGATGAGCCTTGGCAAGGAAGGTGGAGATATCGGAGTTAGAAAGTGGATGGAAAGAGGTGGAGAAGGAGGTGGAGATGGGGAAGAGGGTGAAGGAGCAGTGGAAAATGAGATTGAAGATCGAAGAAGGGCGATGCTGGAAATGCATTGGCGGGAGGGACAGGGCCTCCCTGTCCTTGTCCCGTACTCCGTTTTCATGTGTGTTCTGTGTTATTTTCTGCACAGGAGTCCATGTGGGACTCCTAGCATTGCAGCTCTTCCTCTTTGTGGTTGTGGTGAACAGACCCTTGGGATACCCTTATGGCAGCCATGGGTAGGGGTACAACCCTGTACCCCTAGTGTATGTTTTTGGGCACCTGTTTGTGGCCCACAGAGCAGGGTATGAGCTGGTGGCAGCTCCAACAGGTCCTCTGAGTATCCTCCATTTTGGGATACCCAGGCTCTACCATTGGAATCAGTTGATTTCTGGTAGGAGACAAGATGGCCCCTGTGGAAGGTCCTGGGAAGCCCTGACTCTGTGCCTTTCCCTGACTGTCTGTTGGGTGGAACTTCCATATGTGGTGGAAGTTCAGGGCAGACTGGCTGGAGCCTTCCCAGTGACTGTATGTTGTGGGTACACACGTGGGGTGGGACCTGGGCAAATGGACTGTTTGACCAATATACATTTCATATTATTGGCGTCTAGTTTCTGGTGTGTGACACAATGAATGAGACAGCCCTGCCCAAAACTGGTATGAATACAGTGTGGAGTGCTGAATGGCTGGGCACTTGTCCCAATCCTTGGGAACCTTGAATTTAAAAATACGTTTTATCCTTGTTTTAAACTTAGAATTGTTTTTAGATTAGTACTGTTGCTTTTAACCTGCGTAGTTTCAGTTTGCAAATAGTGTGTGCATGTATAGTAACGAGCTTTGAAAGTGCTGGAATTGTTGTGCTTTATTTGTAATTAGTGGGGGAGAAGCCTTCAGTGACTTCCTTCGGGTCACAAGCACGATGCTTTGCACGAACGCTACTTCTGCATTTTGTTTGAAGTAAAGAACTACAATCCCCAGCAGGATTGTAGTTCCTAACACCAATTTCCCTTCAAACCCGGCGCGAACGCGCCGGCGCGCACGGGCAGGCTCAGTCTGTTCCAGTCTGTGCAAGGAGGTGCAGGGGGTGCCTAAAACATAAGTCCCACCTTTGCCTGTTTCAGTGTGATTCTTCTGCCTTTCGCATATTACAGCCTTTTGGTGGGACATAGGAACGGGGGTTTAAACTTCCAGCCTCATAGGTACAGGTGGGGAGAGATAGAAAAGTAGGAACCCATGGCAGAGACCCATAGAGACCAAAATGGTAAGGCGGCAGTCAGCAGGAACCAATTTCAGACAAAGAACCCCCCCATAACACACAGAGTGAGAGAAGGAGCCCTGAAACCAGACAATATTGGCAACATAGCAAAGTTGCAAGTGGGACTACTCAACACCCGATCCCTAAATAAACATGCCCATAATGTTCATGACCTCATCAAAGAGAAGGACCTTGATTTACTTTGTGTAATGGAAACCTGGCTGAAAGATCCTATCGGTCCAGTTTGTGAAAATGCGGTGCCAGAGGGTTACATAATATATAACAAAAACAGAGAAAACGGTATAGGCGGATGAGTTGCCATCATTGCCAGAGACACTTTGAAGCTATACAAGGCTGATTTTGTATGCTCGGGCTCTGAGGCAATCCAACTAAAATTTACATTTTCACCGAACAATAGCCTTAATATCATTACCCTCTATAGACCACCTTCTCTAATCTCCGATTTTGAAAACGAAGTCACTTCTCAAGCTGCTAAGCTTATCTCGACCAACACCTCCACACTGCTGGTAGCAGATATGAATAGATGGAGAGGGAACATCGAAGATAAGGAAGCAGTACAGCTGGAGAAGTCCATGAAGAATCTGGGCTTCCCGGTAGTAAATAAAGAACCAACCACCCCCCAAGGGAATCAGTTAGATTGGATTTTTACCAATAACTTGAAGTGCCGTAACGTTGTTACCGAACCATGTATATGGTCGGACCATCATTTGGTCACTCTGGAAATAGGACTAAACACACCTTCCGCACGAATCAAAAATCCCCACATTAAAGTTTGGAGCAGAAATTTTAAAAATATAGGCCCTGAAATATTAAAACCACGCCTACAGAAGGTTGCTGAGTCCTTTCTGGAAAAGGAGGACTGTGAGAGCATGCTTAAGAAGTATAATACCCATATGCAAGCTCTGGTGGAGGAATATGCCCCTCTGAACCAGAAATTGGTGAGGGAAAACAACAACCACCGTACATGGTACAGCGGAGAGCTTAATAATCTTAAACAGGAGAAACGAACTAAAGAAAGGATATGGAGGTAAAATCCCAACCAAACTAATAAAGAAAATTGGAAAAGGGCTGATCACTGTTATAGGAAGGGGATTAAGGAGGCAAAAAAAAGCTATTACAATAAAGACATTGAAGCAGCATCCAACACCAATAGTAAAATTTTTGACATACTTAAGGGGATGGAAAAACCCAGGGTGTTAACACCACCACATACACCTACCAGAGAAGATTGTGATAAGGTGCAAGAAGCTTTTGCTAATAAGATCCAAAAGGCTAGAAACAATATTATTACAGCCAGAACCGATAGTGACAGACCTGTCACCCAAGCCGCAGCTACTAATGCGGAAGCAAATGGGAGTTTTAAGTTCCTACCCATATCAGAGGACGATTTATGTAAGGTCCTAGCTAAGATGAAACCGACATCGTGTGTAGAGAATACTCTGCCTACCAAAATTATTTTGGAGCACAAAGAACTCTTCCTACCGGTTTTAACAAAGATAGTGAATGCATCTCTCAGTGAAGGGGTGGTGCCTAAGGACATCAAGGAGGTAACTATTACCCCACTAGTTAAAAAAGCAGGATTGGACCCCAAAGATCCTGGGAACCTACGGCCCATCACTAACTCGAACTTTATTTTGAAGGTGCTAGATAAAGTTGCCACAAACCAACTGCAAAAACATGTGGAAGACCTGAAGCTGTTGCACAATCAACAATCAGGTTTTAGGGCCGCCCATAGCACTGAATCTGCTATGCTGGACCTCCAGTCGCATATGTTGGGCCTGAGAGATAAAGGCAAAACAGGGGTTATCATGCTTCTCGATCTAAGCGCGGCCTTTGATTTGGTGGATCACCAGCTCCTTCAGGAGGCACTGGCCAACATTGTTGGTTGTTCCCCTAAGGCTTTGGCTTGGTTGTCATCCTTTCTCAAAGATCGGAGTGCTAGAATACATTGGGGTGATAATTTCTCCAAGGCCGCTCCCATCCATTACGGAGTACCGCAGGGAGCTAGCCTGTCACCTCTCTTGTTTATTCTATATCTGAGAAGCCTCTGCGAACTCCTGGAACACATCAGCGTTTTCTTTACTAACTACGCTGATGATACGCAGCTCATCTTTGAACTCACTGGTGATTACACCACTGATAGTGCTAAAATCTCAGAGGTTTATAACATCATAGACCACTGGATGCAACATCATTGGATGTGTTTAAATAATACCAAAACAGAGCTGCTGATTTTCGGCACGCGACAGGCCAGATGCAAACTAGGAAATGAATATAAGTCCTTTACCATCAAGGACGCTAACATCCCGGTGTTGCCACATGTTAAAACTATCGGGATGATGGTAGAGGCGTCAGTGGGCGCAGAGGTACAGGTAAGATACCTGCAGAAAAACAACACCTACTATCTACGACTTATGAGAGCAATAAGACCCTTCATTAATGAAGTCAATGCTGCGACAATCGCTAGGGCCATCATCCTGTCGCGACTTGACTATGGCAACGCTCTCCTGCTAGGAGCCACAAAAAGGGAGATTCAAAAGTGCCAAGTCATACAAAACGACGCAGTTCGCATAGTTAATAACATAAATAATAGAGAACATGTGTACACAGGGAGAAGAGCACTACACTGGCTAAGAGTGGAGGAGAGAGTCAGGTTCAAGGCTGTGACTATAATTCACAGATGCCTATATGAAGAGGCCCCTAGCTACTTCAAAAAACATTTCTCTTTCTATGCTCCTGGAAGATGTCTAAGATCAGCCGACAGGGGCACGCTGAACAGACCTGGGGCTAAGTCCGCATTTTGGCAAGGCAAATCTTTCCCGGCGAAAGCAGTAGACCTCTGGAACAAGTTGCCGATGGCATTACGGCTTGAAGCTAATTACCAAAGTTTTAGGAAATCGCTAAAAACCTAATTGTTTCAATGAGCATTAGAGCTTCGTTTCCTTAGGTTTTCTACCTGTCTTAATGAGGTGTTTCGTGTTTCTGATTTTCTTGGTTTCCCGCGCCCTGATGCCTGCGGGCTACCGGCGCATAATAAGCACGCACATAACATAACATAACATAACAATCCACATTCCTTGTTGTGAGCGTCTTGGTGGAGAAGAATGGCCTGAATGCACTGTGAGCCTGATTGGCTGCCTGCCAGCTGAATGCCCTTCTGAATGATTGGCTGCCTCAGCCTGGCTCAGCAATGTGAATGAGAAACAGAACAGTATATCTGGGGACCTCTCACTTACTGGAATTGTTCAGAAGCTGAAGTCGTAACTTGATGCTTACCTTGAAGCCCAGTTGAAAGAAGAAGGATCTGCTGCTGCTTTCTTTCGATGCAATCTGAAAGCTGTTGTGTTTCCAAGAACTGATCCAAGAGAGGACCTAACTAGGAGACCTCTTCCCAAGCTGACCTATGAGAGAACATCATGCACCAGTTAACCTTCACCTGGGAGTCAGTCCTCAAAAGTCTCCCGACCGGAGGCAGGGACTGCCGAGGTCTCTGAAGCGAAGCACCCGGACATTGAAGTCCATCGCCGCCCTTCATCATCGACCTGAGCCGTAACTCTCCATTGCCTAAGACATTTGAATCAAGGACTCCCTTGCTCATCACTGTCGAGGCTTTGTCCCACCGGAGAAAGTCAAGGTTGCCGACAAACCAAGGGGAATCTGCCAGTTTTCCTCGGCGGTCCACAAAGACGCAGACGAAGACCCAAAAACCAGCCGTGGTCGAGTCCCGATTGCCAATGCCAACCGCCGACGACCCGGGGTCCTTGCTGGGCCTACGTTCTTCATTGATCTGCTTTGCGGAAATTAACTATCGTCGTTGAGGTGCACCGCACGCCTCATCTTCGCAGGACGTCCACGACCGATCATCCACAAGCACTGCAAGGACCGAAGCTGCTGCCTCGACAATATTATACAATATTATTCACCCCTTTTTCCGAGGGATGTCGACGATCCGCGGCTCCTGCCTTAAAGGGAGTTCACTCAAGAAGGATCCATCGATGACCCATCGACAAACTCTGCTAAACCAGGTATACTGGGGTTGTAGAACATTTTAGAAGGGAACACGACTCTGCTAGACAATATATGGACTGGGCTTGTCAGTATATCTTTATCTACAGGTTGTCCAGGTGGGGGGATCCTCACACAGAACTGTGTCTTTGGTAGCGGGACAGAGTATTCTGCCATTTGTCTAACCACTTGTTTTCCTCCTATGTCTGGTGTTGGTTCACATTAACTTGTATGTCATTTACAAATGTCAGCAGTTGATGCATTTTAAAGGAGTCAAGAGTCAACTGTGCTACCACATAGATATTGTAGACATTTATCATTATAGTATTGCCTGAGAACAAAGTGTGTTATTGTGTGTGTGTGTATATATCTTGAACCTTATTTATATAAAGAACTGTGTTATCACTAACATAGTGTGTGGACATTCCTTTGTGGGGGCTTGGGGGCTACACTGTACTTAAGAACCAGCTTGCATCACCTCCTGAAAGCTTAAGCCTTGATTGCTCGTCCATTACTACCCTATAGAGAATTGTGGCTGGGGTGCTCTGTGCTTATACTTTGCCATAGAGCGGGCAGAAGTACAGAACCCCCACCCCCTCCAGTCTTTACAGCGATTTGTAAAGGGAAATCGTTAGCAATGTTAGAAATAGTTTGTTAGAAATAGTTTCTCCTCTCTATTCCACCTCTTCCTACTCTCCTTCCTTTGTACTCTTCCCACTTCTGTAACTCTACGTTTTCTAACCTACCATCTTTTCAGGGGCCATAATGGGTGAGGGGGCACCGATCTGCCAGTACCCTCGCCCATTATGGAAGAGCAGCAGCTTAAACTGTCAAAGTGAAACTTGTTTCCCTTTGACAGTTTATATTCCCCAACACACGTCTAATGGACCGTGCAAGGCAGGGGCATTTTGATTTCCTATCCTTGCATGACTCATTGGGGATGCATGCTGGGGAACTGCATGTATGAATGTGCAAGGGGGCACTCCTATGCCCCCCTGTACATTCAGACTTAATGGGATTCAGTGACTATGTGATGCTCCAGCTCCTGTGTGCATGTGCAGGAACCAGGAAGTGCTCTAGGATTCCTAATTCCTGTTCTTGTGTGCAGGAGCCAGAGGGTCCCAGTCATGAGAGATGGCATAGTGGTGAGGAGCAGCGTCTGGACTGGAGCTCAAGGTAAGCATTGAAATTGAATTGTATTTTGTATGTGTGATTGTGAACCTAGTATTTTATGTGCGTATGTATGCGTGTGTGAATGAGCAAGTGTATAATATATGGGTTTTTGGTTGTAAATGAGCGAGTGCAGGCTCTATGGATGTGCATGTGAATGGATGAGTGAATGCTGTATGAATGCTATTTGAATGCATTGTGAATGTGCAAGTGTATAATGTTTTTGAATACATGTTCAATAAGTGAGTGAATGAGAGAGCAAATGTGCATGTTCCTATGTTTGGTTGGTGCAGGCACAGGTGTTGATTTTAACCGTGCAGAAGTAGGGAAAGGGACTGGAGGGATATAGTTTTTTTACTGGGCATAACTTATAAAAAGAGCATGATCAGTGCTATTATGTGGCTAGCCTGGACTTTTGGTACAGCCAGTCTAGCCATGTCTTACTGATGCATGACATTGTTTACTGGGCACCTATGATAAAGCAAACATGATAAGTGTTATTACGTGGATGGATACTCTAGCTACTGTGAGGGGTTAGTAATGTGAGGTGGACAACTGCTTCTAGTTTTCTTAGTATTTGACATTTTATTGTACATAAACATTGCAAAGAAAACCTAACTAAGCCTACTCTGCCAGGGAATTCCCTACCTAGTCTTGGATCCAAGGGACAATATCCTAACATACACAAAACTGGCCCTCACAATAAACAATAAAACAATCAAAACAAAGTATAAACAACATAAATTAAAGATTACCAAATAACCAGTGTCTTGGATGACCTCTACTTGTCCTGGGTAGATCTCATTCTCCAGGAATGTCCAAAGTCAAGTTCTTCCAAGGAAAAAAGTCGTAAATCAGTTCTTCAAAGATTCCAAAGAAACAAAAGTCCAATCAAACAAAAATCCACTGGTAACAGTTTCTTCCTTGTTTGTTGAAAAGTCCCCTTCCCAAGTAAAACAAAGAAAGCAGCACCAATGGTAATCCTGGATAACCTCCTTCCAGGATAGAATGGATAAAGCTCAAACAAAAGTACCACTTCTGCTTTAGCAAGCATTCTTCTGGAACTTCTGCAGCATCTTTAATATAACTTGTCAGGATGCTTCTTTTAAAGGGGTTGCTTTCTCCTTGGCAACTCCCTTCTGCCAATGATACTGTGAAATCAGGCTCCTTTGTCTCACTGTCTGCTGCTACTTAAACTACATTCAAATAGAAATGTTCTGATAAAAATATAGACAACCACAGTTCTACTGCTACTAGTGCAACTTGATACATTTAATATATTAGGCAACTCAGACAAGCCTCTTTGACCTCTACAGGTAGGCAAGGTACTCTTCTTTCCTGCATCATAAGTAAAGGCAGTCTCTTTGCCACTTCTGTCTTACAGCGACCACAAAACCTGTCTTGGCTTCTAGACTGCTTCTCTCTTACAGCTTCAACAGTCTCAGCTTCACAGATTATTGTTTTAGTTCTTTTAACAAGCACCCTTCCCCAGCTATATGTACACCTTCTGACTTCCAGTAGTTAACCCAAAGCTGTAGTGCCACTCTTCCAACCTTGGATAACCTTGTCACCCTTGTATCAGAGGACTCTGTGTTTAAAACAGCTCCCACAACTTCAAAGCATCTGTGCTCAGGTCTTAATTGGGCTGATTTCACCTTATAAAGGATCTGCCTACTGGCCTGGGTAATGCTTGTTCTTTTTGTGACTTCAGCACCTTCTACAACTAGTTGATAATTGTTCTGAATGTTACAAGAGTCAGGTTTCACTTTAGAAACAAATCTAGGTACACGCAATCTCTCTTTGATGTTAAACCTCTACTTAAAATCTTGCGTTACCTTATGTTTGTGCAGCGTTCTGCTTTAATGTGGATCGGGTAACAAAGTTTCATACATGCAATCTCTCTTTGATATTGAACAGTCTTGTAACACTTCAGGAAAGTCAGCTTCTACTTCTTTAAAAGCTTACCAGCAACGTTCTCCCTCTTAATAGGAGACATGCGACCACTCTGGTAATAGTTTAAATGCAACAAAGGGAAAAATGAAGGATTTCTTTCTATGCAAGCACTTTAACTTGAGCGAATAAGCATGTGATACAATTCCCTTTGTGATAATTGACTTCCTAAGAACACAAACAACTTTACTCACTTCTACTTACATGTGAGCCTTAATTCAGCTTGTTACAGTTACCAGCAAGGAGTTTCGAGTGCTTTGGATTACGGAGCTTCATTCATCGGCTCCAAAGTCACATCGGTTGCCGCCTGCTTCCACTTCCAGACTTTCTTTCTCCTGCTACTATTGCTACATGCACTCTTGGCACCCACACCTCTCTGCAGCACAGGTGTCTCGGATCCGGCCTCAACAAGGAGAGTCTTCATTTCTCCAGCTTCCCTCTGCTTGCTTCTCCACACGGGTCTCGGATGGATGCACGACTTCAGCTCTACATTCACAGTACTTAGGTGCATCTAGAAAGACTGCTAGTTTCTCCCAGTCTCTTCCAATGCTGCCACAGCCAAACACGGTTGGTGAGCACAAGACCAACTCAAAGCCTGCAGGTGGAATCTGCTCTTCTCTTACTGCGACGTCCCTTAAGTGGTCGCACTTCCTAGTGAACTGCCAGCCTCGTGCTCTGAGTCCTCTTCTGCTACTGCAGCCGACTTTCCAGCTCCTGCTCCAGCTTCTTTCTACTGCCATTTCCTGCTGCAGCCTTTTATGCCTCTCAGGTGAGGCAACTGGCTTCAGGTGCATGCCCTTAGAGTTAATTGCCTGGCCCTACCAAAGGCTGTTAGGCCTGTCTGCCTGCCCTTCACCTCTACATGCCTCCTCAGCCCTCTTCTTTGTCACAGTCCCTGAGGGATTCTGTGACATGTAGTTCTTTTTAGGGAAATTAGTTTTTCCTACTTCTTCATTATTTTTAACAAGGATTTTACTTCCCCTGATATTGTGAGAGGAGAGATTGGAGGGTTTAACCTTTTTAGAGACAGCTGGGACAGGAAAGTCCATATTTCCATCATTCCTTTTGGCATACTCTTTTGGGCGTTGGGGTGGACATAGGATTTGAGGGGTACAAAAGAGCTGCTCTTTGGACACAATACCTTGTTTGATTACCCCTTGGAGGTTACCCTTACATCCTGAGTAGGAGGTCGAGATATATCAAAATGGCAATAAGTCAGTTCCTCCTTCAACCCAGTATTAAGAGCATCTCTTTCCAATGGGAAATACTGTGTCTAACCCTGCAAAGTCTCCCCACTGCCCTGGGCCTTGTCATCACCCAGGTGATTCGCCTGCAGTACAACACCCCCAAGATTGGGATCAGGAGCGTCTACCCTCTCTTGGCCACCTGAGAGGAAACTTTAGGCAGGGTTTTAGTGGGGGATCTGTTCTCTACACCACATAATAACATGTGCCCATACACAAATGGCTAGACCGGCTGCAGTAAAATACCAATTTAGACTAAACTGGCAGGTTGGTGCAGACAGTCTAGCCATTCCTTACTGTGGTGTGGCATTTTCTATTGGGCATCTATGCTAAAGCAAGCATTATAAGTGTTATTACATGGCTAGACAATCTAGCCACATAACACCTATCATGCTTGCTTTATCATAGATGCCCGTTAAAAAAATCCCATGCCACAGTTAGAAATGGCTAGACTGGCTGCACCAAAATGCTAATCTAGCTACATAATAACACTTATTTCTTACTGTGGCATGATATTTTTACTGGGCATCTATGATAAATTAAGCATGATATGTTATTACATGGCTAGACTGGTATGTTGTAGCCAGCCTAGCCATTTCTTCTGTGGCATGTCATTTCTTACTAGACATCTATGATAATGCAAGCATAGGTGGTATTATGTGGCTGGATTGGCATTTTGGTACAGCCAGTTCTGATGAATACGATGGACTCATCACGGTTTTCCCGGAGGTGACCTCCTCCCTTGTGGCATGGGGATGGAAGCTGCTACCTGATCCTGACCCTGGCGGTGGTATTATGAGGGAGAATCACATGGGAAGAGATGGCTGTCTGGAAGATGTGATGACCCCATTAGGAGGGCCGCAGTATTCTTCCCTTCCACTCGAAGAAGATCCTATAATTCCTAAATTCCTGATGGCATGTTTACATTATACAAATCCCTCCAGTTAGAAAAACCTAAAAAACCCTCTTGCCGAACATTCTAGGCAGGATGACATTCACACCTCATATCTATATACACACACACACACACACACACGACACCTCGTATCGCTGATGGTTTTGTGCTAACTAAAAATCACAAACAAAATCACCTCAAAGGTCTTATGGACTCCAACTCCCATAAAACCTTGAGTACTGGGACGAGGAAGAAGAGGAGTTAATGTGAAGCAGAAGAAACACTAAAGTGAATACACAGGCTAGTTGTTGTGAAGAGACTCAACTACACAGAACATTTAAAAATGGTGTCCGCTTTAACTGAGATGAGAGAAGCTGAATTGAGGCAGAAGGAAGCAAAGCTGCAGGAGAAGGCCGAGAGGCAAAAACAGATGGATCTATGTGATTTTTGCGACAGCCGAAAATGCAGACTTTTTTTTTAACCCTTTACACCACATATATATGCGGGGGGAGACCCCCCGTTGCCCCCCCATATTAATATTATTCTCTAACCCTCGCCCACATATATATATGGTATAAGGGGGGGTTAAAAAAAACGTTGTAATTTTCGGCCGGCCGTCGCAATTCCCAAGTAGACATTTTTGTACGATTCCAAACAGATCGTACTGCTTTGAACAGGTGTTCCCAAGTTGCTGTTTTCAGGCAGTGCTCACCGCAGAGGTGCTTGGCCATGGAGGAAGCCACAGGCAATGGAAAAAGACTGGTGGTGAACCGGCAGCAGCGAACAAGCTACCGGCAGTTGCAGTCGAGTATTGGAGCAGCAGATTTACCGGCAAACGAGTACAGAGTCAGCGGAAGAGCTGAGAGGAGGTCTGCATCATGGAAGATGCTATCCCGAGGAGTAAGCTTCACCCAAACAACGTGATAAGAGTCGGGGCAGTGGCAGACACTGGAGAGTCTACCCAGAGATGTTGGAGGCCCCGGGGCATTCCGACCAGCATGTGAAGCCTTAAGAAACTATTTTGAATATAAAATAAGCAGTAAACAAACAGAATTTGCCCATGTCCTAATATGTGAGATGTCAATATTGGGAAGGTTGGAACAAGTGTTGCCACAAGCCAATGAAAGTTAATGAAGGAATTGAAAGATAAATCTCCATATACGATATATCAATATGGGGAAAGTTGGAGCAAGCATTACCAAAAGCAGATGAATATTATTGAATAAGTAAAATGGTCTAACTTGTACAAGTCTCCATATATAAAAATGTCAATGTGGGGAAAGTTGGGACAAGTAATAACTTAAGCCAAGAAAGTATATACAGTGAACGAAAACAACTGTGGTACACTAAAAAGCATTGTGATCATTAAAGAGAAGCAGTGGGGAAAGAAGTGCATCGGCAGTGTGCATTTGGGGAGAAGATACCTGATGGGTGAGTATACCAGGGGATCTGCAGACCCCATAAAGAGACTCCTAGCAGGGGAGTATACCAGGTAATCCATACCAAAGACACAGAAGCCTCCTGGCAGGAGAGTATACCAGGAGTTTCTCCAGAAGACGTTATTGGTTTGAAAGAGACCTTTTTGTTATACTTAGGAGATGGATGCTTATAAAATATACGTTTTCCATCCTTAAGAAGTGGTTGTGAGAAAGAGACCCTTTACCATCTTTAAGAAGCCATTATTTGAAAGAAACACTTTTGCCATCCTAGCAGAGACATTCATGGGAAGGGAAACCCCACCTCTAAATCTAAGGATTATTTTGTTGAATTGATCTATTTGCTTTTTGAACACCTTTCACCAAACGTAAATCAGAGACACTTTCCTTACACTCTAAGTTGTTTAATTTAATGTGAGAGTCAGATTCATATTTTGGACACAAGGACAGTGTACATAATTTTGACAACGAGACACAGACTGATCTTTAGTTTTAGTTTCCTAGGTAGGGGAATTCTCTTTACGATAGGGACAGATAGGCCTTTTCCCAACCCTTTCCTTTTAATAAAGATGTCTGATGTTGAAAATACTACCACTGTGTGTCCGCCTCTCATTTCTGACCCCTAACACACTATACCTACTTCTTACTGTGGCATGACATTTTATACTGATCATCTATTTTAATGCAAGCATGATAAGTGTTATTACATGTCTAAACTGGCCTACATCAGCGCAGCCAGTTTGGACATATTTTCTTAATGTGGCATGGCATTTTTAGTGGCAAAGCCAACAGGAGTATGTTCTTACGTGGGGGTCCTGGCATATATTGACAGAGCGAGCTTGGGCATGTTTTCTTATCGTATCATTACTGGCATTATGCACAAAGTGGGAAATAGGTAAGTTGTTAGAAATGGTATCTAAATTCTAGGTGCGGGGGAGAAAAACACAGCCTTGGTATCTAGGCTGGATATATATATATAGAAAACAAAGGGATCCAAATTATGGAAAACTGCATCCCCTGCAGACTTTCTAAGAGGAAATAAAGCCTAATGGATGTCGTGTACATTTTCAAAAATAATTCTGTTCAGAAAACAAATTTATATAATAAGTGATTCAAAATAACCAAACAAGAACCAAAACATTTCAGCGATTAGCATATACAAATTCAATGACTCCTTTTTGTTAAAAGAAACAATTTTTTTCTTTTTATTTGTTTCTGGTTGGCCCAACGCGTTTCGAGTTTGATACACTCTTCATCAGGGGCAGCATATTCAACAAATTTTATCTACAAAAAAGTAAATTTGATTCAACATTTAGATTTTCATTATATGAAGCAAATATGTGTTTGTTAACAAAACTTAATATTCAGAAAAAATAATAATAAATTAATCTTGATGACATCCTGTCACTAATACACATTGGACCCTAATATTGCACGATCATAGATGTTAGTTTTTAGCTAAAGGTAGTTGAGGCTACCTACTGTTCTATTCACATAAAATATGATCCAGCCTATTATTAATTAATTGTTTCTGACATTGACCTGTTTCCAAAACACATCGTAATATTCAACCACTTAGGTGGGTCCTTAAATTTAAACATGTTGTTTACAAAAGAAATGGGTTGTGCACTTTAGTAATGGATGTAAAGATAAGATTTTCTAAATGCTAGTCGCTCATTCTGTGTCGAGATCTTACCTAAAAAGTAGATGCGGTAGATTGAGGTATTCTTAGGTTTGTATGGTTACGAGCATCAATAAATGAAAGATGTTTGCATAGCCAAGTTAACCTAAAATTGAAAAAAGGGCGGTAGTTGGAGTAAAATAGTTCAATGATAAGAACAATCCTTACATCTATAGAATGTACTAGATGAGGAGACTAAAGCACTTAAATACTAAAAATAGTGTAGTCATAAATTCACAGCCTTAAAGAACTGGGGTGAGCCACTTTGCAAAATAAAGGGTAGCTGAAGCGGGGACTCACCCTACTTCTAGTAGAAAGAAGCCAGTAGCTGTAGAAAGTGGGATAAGTTTGCATTTAGACTTAGTTGTAAGGAAGCAACATGGGGGAACTTGTCCTCCTCGCACTGCTGCCTTAGATGTGCCGGTTCACCCCAGCTGAAAAAAGTGAGCAACCAGAGTTTAAGAGAGTTGCTATCTTAAAAAAAGCCTAACATTAAGCTTTTACCCATATAGTAGTTACTTGGGATTGTGGTGATCTGCAAACTAGAATTCCCGGAAGGATTCCCATTTGGATGCGTACCGAAGCCGCTGCTTACTAACCTCACACACGTGTGGAGGTTTTTATATGTTCTTGAGGGGGCATGACGTCACCCGCGCAAGAGCAAGAGATGTAGGAAGTGAAAATAAGCCATGACGTCACTCGCGCATGCGCGAGAGACGTAAACAAAGATAATGTATAGGGTGTAAAGAAGCTATTCACTCATCACGGAAATGACGTGCTGCAAATGGATAATTGAAGGTGAAATGACATCACGTGCGCAACGTCATCTGGTGGTGGACGTCATATCTATTAATCCAACTAATTGTAAGGCAATTGTGCACCGAAATGTATGTGAGGAATAATAGAACCTAAGCAGGTTGAAAATTGCATAAATTCCAATACTGTCAGCCCAAACTGAGCCAAATAGAACCTTATGTTAAGAAAAGATAGTGTTAGGAAAGAGTACTCAATGTCAAAGAGGGGACTCCTATAAAAAAATGTGTTCTTCTATAGAAAAGATTTTAGAAAAGATCTAGTAAACCTATCTTCAATTCAAATCAAATCATAATGTTAAGATATTCAAGGATAAGCAAATGGCTCTGATTTGATGTACATAACCTGACTAAGAAAACATTGTTAAGTAGAGTGTCCAAGGTGATCCCTCACATTTGCAAAAAAAAAATACAAATGCATACATAATGTGAAATACTATTCAATTGTCTACCTCATTTGATTTTGGTGTATAATCCACTGTAAAGTCAAGTATGCTAAAACTATGGCAGTTCTGAGACTGTGTTCTACCCTCAAGATCGGGCAAAGATAACACACAATTGTATAAGTACAAATACATACACAATGCATAATGATGTACAAATATCTACCCCACACAAAATGGGTGTACAATCTATTGTAAA
The DNA here is from genome assembly GCF_040938575.1 of Ambystoma mexicanum. Classification (NCBI taxonomy): domain Eukaryota; kingdom Metazoa; phylum Chordata; class Amphibia; order Caudata; family Ambystomatidae; genus Ambystoma; species Ambystoma mexicanum. The sequence goes on from NC_090936.1 coordinate 593,983,255, forward strand.
GACAAGATGTGGCAGTTCTAAAACTGTGTTAAAACAACCCAAATAAGGTAAGAAAAAATAAGCCACACTACGGACCTCCAAAAGTGTGTGTGTTGTCAAAAGTCTAGCCATTTTGATAGGAATAGATATCAGACAACCACTATGATATGGCAGTCTACTCTTAGCAATCTCAATGTATGTGTAGTTGAACCAATGTAAAAAAAAGGGCCCAGATAGTAGTCCTCATTTATTCCTAATGGTGTCATAACATCCAATTTCATCATCCAAAACAGTTCCCTTTGGGCTAGCAGTTTGCGTAAGTTGCCTTCTCTGTTTAGTGGACATAAGACCTCCAGCACTACAAGCCTCATTTGAGATACGTTGTATTTCATATCCTGAAAGTGTCTAAAAACTGGGGATTTACAGTTTTGTGTCCTGATACAGGATTTGTGCTCTGTCCACCTGGCTTTGGCTTTTCAGTTGGTTTTACCAACATAGTATTTGCTGCAAGGGCAGCGTATGGCATAAATGACATTCTTTGTGTTGCATGTAGCAACGTTTTTTAGCATGATGTTCTTACCGATGTGTGGATGCCGGATGTGGTCTCCTTTTATCAAATTGTTACAATGCTGCCAATGTAGGCAGGCAAAGGTACCCACTTTTTGTTTACTCAAAGTCGTCTGAGATGTTGGTTTAGGTTTATCAGCTTTTATCAGTTGATCTCTGAAGTTCCTTCACAGGGAACAATTGTGTCAGAGTGCTGTCTGATTTGGTAAGATCCCAATTCTTGTGTATAATTCTGGCTTGAATATTTAAGCGTATGGATCAAGCTTTTTTCTTCTTTCCTTGGATTTCCTTGAAGTAATACACTTCTGTCTTGAGCTTCTGTGCGTATTATAGCTTTGTCAATTGCTTCAGGAGGAAAACCTCTGTCGAAGAACCTTTTCTTCATGGAGTTGTATTCATCTGCAATGTGTTATTTTCAGAGGTGATTCTCTTAAGCCGCAGAAGCTGACTGTAAGGCAAATTGTACATCAAATGCTTTGGATGATGACTTGTATGATGTAGACAACTGTTCACATCTGTGAGCTTTCTGTAGATTTTAGTTTTTATGGTAACGCCTGTTTGTTCTACCGTGACATCCAAGAAATTCACAGAGGGTTTTCCAATTTCAATGGTGAAACGAATTCTTTGATTGCATGTGTTAAGGTAGTTCCAGAATTACAAACGTTCTGCTTCTGTACCCATCCATATTCCACATATATCATCGATATATCTCAACCAACATTTTATCCTGTTCTTACAAAGTGGATTGTCGAGTACATGGGTTCTTTCGTAGTGATACATAAAAATGTTGGCATAAGATGGGGCCATTGAGGACCCCATAGATGTTCCTGCAATTTGAAGATAATATTGTCCATTATGTCTGAAATAGTTGTTATATAATATAATGTTCAATAATTCCAGAGCAAGGATTTTTTGGATATTGACTTGTCTGTGTAAGCAAAAACCATTCCAGTGCATCAATACCTTCGGAGTGGGGGATGGAAGTATATAGGCTATTTACATCCATTGTGAAAAGAAACAAGTTTTCCTCTGTAAGTTGTAATGATTGTAGAATTCTCAAGAAATGGGTCGTGTATTTAAGGTATGTTGTTGTGGTTTGGACCAATCGTTGGAGTGCTGTATCAAGGTAAATGGCAAGCGGTTGGAAGATGCTATCTGTCCCTGCAACTATAGGGCGAAACTGTGGACCTTTAAGTTTTTTATGGATTTTTGGGAGCCCGTAAAACGCCGGATTTACAGGATATTTCTGAATTAAATAATCCGCAGTTTTTTCAGTGATCCAGTCCATTGTCAAAGCTTTGTCCACAGTAGTTTTGATGATGTTCATAATACCCAAAATCGGGTCACTGTCAAGTGGTGTATAGGTGTGAATATCCTCCAGAAGTTTGGAACAGCCAATGTCATAAAGTGTAGTATCCATTAGGACTAGGGCACTGCCCTTGTCTGCTTGTTTAAAAGTTAAACTGTTGTCCTCAGCAAGTTGTTTAATAAGTTTCAATTGGTGTTTCCGGATGTTACATTTTTTGGAGGGGATGTACTTGCGACGTTTCAGATCTTTAGTAGTTTTTTGTTTAAACAGGTTTATTGGTGGATGGTTGACCTGAGGGTAAAAATTGCTTTTATTTTTCCTCTATAGGTATCTTGATCTAGCCTGTGGCAGTATGTTGTCTTCGATGTTATGAAAAAATACCTTTAACTCCATTTTTCTTATTAACTTGAATAAGTTTACATCTTCTTCAAAGAAGGAAGTGGAGTTAGTGGGTATGAACGAGATCCCCAAATTAAGAGTTTCCATCTGACTAGAAGTAAGAGGTCTGGATGAGATGTTGATGACCAGATGATCTTTTATTTCTTTTTCTGGCAAAGTTTTCTTCTTTCCTCTTCTTGCTTTCCGTTTCCTAAAAAAGGACGTGTTTGTGTTTCGGTAATGGGCCCGATTATAGAACCCTCCGGTTGACCTGGGATCAGAGTATCTGTAGAGGTTGAAACAACTGCAGATGAAGGTCTTTCATCAAGTTCTCCACTTGTTACTTCACTACTCTCCGTGTTGTTGTCTGCTAAAGTTTGTTGCCTCTGGGGTTTCCTTGGTGTGGGTCGGCTGTTTGCGTAGAACTCCTGCCAGGAGTAGACGATGTCTCTGGCGTAGTCAAGGGTGTTTGTTTGTTTGTTTATTTGGTATAGCGCAAAACCAAACCCGAAGGGGTAGCTGGGCGCAGACAGTACAAGGATACTTGAGAACTTGGTTACAGGAACAATACAGTTATACAGTTCATATTACTAACAAAGTTGCATGTACATGAAAATGCGAAACTACAGTTCAAGCTGTGTCACGGCGAAACGTCCTAATCTTTCGCTGTTCTACAACGGTGCAACCATCATGAAATATATCGGCACAGCTAGCATGAACAGGTTTTTTACTGGCGTATATTGTGAGGGAAGACATCATGAAAATGAGTTGGGAAATGCATAGTACACTGTTGGTGACTTGCATCTATTGGATTCTTTCATGAGTTACCCTACAAAACCGATTGCAAATTGTCTGGCATTTTACACAATTTGTCAAAGAAAGTGTGCTGCAAAATGCTCCATTTTAACCCATTATTGAAAAAATATTCTTGAGGGCAGAACCCTAGCCAACCTTCCTGCCCCCTTCGTTGGTACCAACTTCTTCGCTATGCTGGGTCGCTCTCGCATATTTGTGGCAAATATTTACGCCACTACAATAAAAAAATGCACCTGCCGCTACTGCTTCTCTTCACTAGCTTGGCTTCCTTGTTTACAATCAACGCTAGTCTCCTCACGCACCATACCTCATACATATCAATGGAGTAACTTTACTGAAAATGTTGGGGGGGACATGACATCTGAAGAAAATGTGCCCCAGCCAAATGAATGGGGATAAAATGGTGTGCCATGAAAGTTGGGGGAGACAAACACCCCCGTCCCCCCCTAAAATTACGCCCATGGCTGGAGGTCCACTACGAGCCCCACCGCCTCTAGACCACGCCCCCTCAGGCACCGCCCCCACCCCAGCCCTTGTGTTGTGGGATCCCCCACCACATTTTTTCCATTTGCACCACTGCTGCCTGCCCAAAACACCTCCTCATAGGAACTCTGTGAGCATGCTTTAATCAAGCCTTACCATCAGGCTTTGCATTCAACGTGTATGTCAGTGTTTGTTCGAAGCGCTCTTCTGAGAGTTAATGACTTAATTGGAGTTGTAAATACACTACTGGTGTAATAAACATTTCTTACCAGTCCTGCCTTCAGCCACTCGATTTATGAACATTCTGTGTGTCCTTCACTGAAGTCTTGTAAAAAACAATCATTGGCAAAGTGTCTGAAGTCCAGTTTAAAACAACCATTGGCAACGCCACCATTTTTGGCTTGTACATAAGTTTTAAGCTTTTGGCAGGCAGTGCTATTAGATGCCCAGGTACTCGCACCGTTTTGCACCTGCTACCAACAATGGGTAGTTAATACCACTACGGCTGTGCCTGACAAGTGCCTTTCCCATGCCTATACAAAAGCCCAAACTGTTTACATTTCCAATGCTTGTTAACACATGTATTGCTATATGCTGGATTCTTCCCACTTTTAAGTGCTTTAATAACATCTGTTATTATTAGCCAAGTTAATGACATCGTAGATAATCACATGTCACAGCACAATCTACAGTGCCCAATTTTTATTATTATTATCTTTATTGTTTTGGTTTATATAAATCTTTACAGTTGTACAGAAAAAGAGATAGATTTACAAGTATTAACAGAATTTCCATAAATCACATGTTAACATCGGTAAAAGAATAAAACCAAAGAAAGATAAACTCTCATAAAAGAGAAAAGCATTTGAACAAAATTCTTAAAAGGTAAACCAATTGCTTTCCATTATTGTACACTGCCCGTTACCCAAGTAATATTAGATTTAAACGAAGTCTACTGGCACGATAAACAATTCATTTCGGGAGGACCTTCTTGCATCGGGTACCCAATTTGGGATGTTTGTACAACGACCATAAATATATATCCCATTCTAACGAAGTGATCTTGCTCTTTATCAACCAACAATACTGGGCAGCAGTGACCCTCCTATAAATCATTCTAGTGCACAGATATTATACAAAAATGTGAGCACTTTGATTTTCAAAGCAATAGAGTTTCCATGTAGCATTTCGTTCCATAATTTGTCCCGATCTACATTAGATGTGTCCGTTACAAATTTTGAAAAGCATTCAATTCTTTGATGTGCTAGCTTGGGACAAATCAATAATAGGTGCAACAGGGTTTCCTTTTCATCTGTAAGATTACAGAATCTACAGCCAACCTTCCCTTACATATTTACACCACGGCTTGTCAAAACTTCATTCGAATTCAGCACATTAAACCTGAAACGCATCATTCTGTTCCTGAACAACCTAGAGGGATATTTTGCTATATAGTTTTCTGGTTTCGGGAACCATTTCCAATATGAAATTATTTGTGAGTATAACTTTGAATTCAGCAGTACAACATTGTTTTCCAGCCAATCATAAGGTTTAACAGTTTCTTTAACTTTACCAAAATTTCTTAGAAGGGTTACGTTTGACAAGCCCACTTTCAACAGAGTTAGTCCGCAATCCCTTATAAGCGAAGATATAAAGTTTCCCTCTTCCACAACTTTCAAGTGCCAGTAAATTGAATCATTATCTGCAGTCATGCATTTTCTAAGCAAGGCTAGTTTTTTTATGCACATAATGCAGGAAATGGAAGTTAGGCCTAATTCATATCTAATAATTTCAAAAGGAATGCATTTCGCTATGAAAAATAAAAATGTGTGCCAAATTAGGGCTTCAAGCTTTCTCAGAAAAGGCGCAGTTGATACGGGTACGAACTCCAAGCCATAAGTTAAGTTTGGTAAAATGTTTAGTCTATAGAATTGAATACACAGAGCCAGCGTGAATTTACCAAATTTTCTTTCTATACACTCACAGGCCGATTCATGGAATAATTAGCGCGGCGCAAGTGGGCATAAACGTGCGAATCGCAGTGGAATAGCGAAAATCGCAGTGAACGTGCGAAAATCGCACGAAAAGCAGCGCACGTCGATTCATGGAAGGCCGTGCGCGAGAAAACCAGCGGATGTGCGATAAAAAGTGCGCGGCGCACGTTAGCGCACAGGCCATCTAACAGCGTGCGCCAGGTCACAGCGAAAATCGCACAGGCCACAGCGAAAATCGCACATAGCGCGGCGCACGCAATAAAAGTAGGCGGAACACGGGCGTAACACTCGGAATGGGGAACAACTTGCCAAAACGTGGGCGTCACGGGGGAAGTACAGGGCACAAGTGCGCGGAACGCCCACACGCTCGCCTACAACACGTATTCATGGAATAGAATAGGGGAAAAAAGCGCACGCTCAAACCAGCGCACAGGCACAAACACGACCGCCACAAGAAAGGAGGCGGTAGCGTCTCTGCGGCTGTAAGAAATGTGCGCCAAAAGGTGCGCCAACAAATAGCACCTATATACTGCCATGATGAATGTCCCATACTGTGGCCCTCCAGGAAAAATGACGTGCAAAGGGGTACCCACAAACACGGACACCCGCTGACAAAAAATACGTGTGCATGTATACCGGGGTGCGCGGGAAGTGTCACACGCGATTTGCAGGGTACGTGCATCACAGGGGTTCGCGTGAAGTTATTCACGCGATCGGGCCTGGGGGAGCGGGCTACGTGTATTACAGGGGTTCGCGTGAAGTTCCACACGCGATCGGGCCTGGGGGAGCGGGCTTCGTGTATTACAGGGGTTCGCGTGAAGTTCCTCACGCGATCGGGCCTGGGGGAGCGGGCTACGTGTATAACAGGGGTTCGCGTGAAGTTCCTCACGCGATCGGGCCTGGGGGAGCGGGCTACGTGTATTACAGGGGTTCGCGTGAAGTTCCTCACGCGATCGGGCCTGGGGGAGCGGGCTTCGTGTATTACAGGGGTTCGCGTGAAGTTCCACACGCGATCGGGCCTGGGGGAGCGTGCTACGTATATTTCAGGGGTTCGCGTGAAGTTTCACACGCGAATAGCCTGGGCGCGTGAATTTGAGGGGTGCGCGGGAAGTTCCTCACGCGATCGGGCCTGGGGGAGCGGGCTACATGTATTACAGGGGTTCGCGGGAAGTTCCACACGCGAATAGCCTGGGCGCGTGTATTTCAGGGGTGCGCGGGAAGTTCCACACGCGAACAGCCTGGGCGCGTGAATTTGAGGGGTGCGCGGGAAGTTCCACACGCGAATAGCCTGGGCGCGTGTATTTCAGGGGTGCGCGGGAAGTTCCACACGCGAATAGCCTGGGCGCGTGAATTTGAGGGGTGCGCGGGAAGTTCCACACGCGAATAGCCTGGGCGCGTGTATTTCAGGGGTTCGCGGGAAGTTCCACACGCGAATAGCCTGGGCGCGTGTATTTCAGGGGTTCGCGGGAAGTTCCACACGCGATCGGGCCTGGGGGAGCGTGCTACGTATATTTCAGGGGTTCGCGTGAAGTTTCACACGCGAATAGCCTGGGCGCGTGTATTTCAGGGGTTCGCGTGAAGTTCCACACGCGATCGGGCCTGGGGGAGCGTGCTACGTATATTTCAGGGGTTCGCGTGAAGTTTCACACGCGAATAGCCTGGGCGCGTGAATTTGAGGGGTGCGCGGGAAGTTCCTCACGCGATCGGGCCTGGGGGAGCGGGCTACGTGTATTACAGGGGTTCGCGGGAAGTTCCACACGCGAATAGCCTGGGCGCGTGTATTTCAGGGGTGCGCGGGAAGTTCCACACGCGAACAGCCTGGGCGCGTGAATTTGAGGGGTGCGCGGGAAGTTCCACACGCGAATAGCCTGGGCGCGTGTATTTCAGGGGTGCGCGGGAAGTTCCACACGCGAATAGCCTGGGCGCGTGAATTTGAGGGGTGCGCGGGAAGTTCCACACGCGAATAGCCTGGGCGCGTGTATTTCAGGGGTTCGCGGGAAGTTCCACACGCGAATAGCCTGGGCGCGTGTATTTCAGGGGTTCGCGGGAAGTTCCACACGCGAATAGCCTGGGCGCGTGTATTTCAGGGGTGCGCGGGAAGTTCCACACGGGAATAGCCTGGGCGCGTGAATTTGAGGGGTGCGCGGGAAGTTCCACACGCGAATAGCCTGGGCGCGTGTATTTCAGGGGTTCGCGGGAAGTTCCACACGCGAATAGCCTGGGCGCGTGTATTTCAGGGGTTCGCGGGAAGTTCCACACGCGAATAGCCTGGGCGCGTGTATTTCAGGGGTGCGCGGGAAGTTCCACACGCGAATAGCCTGGGCGCGTGTATTTCAGGGGTGCGCGGGAAGTTCCACACGCGAATAGCCTGGGCGCGTGAATTTGAGGGGTGCGCGGGAAGTTCCACACGCGAATAGCCTGGGCGCGTGTATTTCAGGGGTGCGCGGGAAGTTCCACATGTGATTTGACAGTGTGGCTCCTCCCAGGTGTACCCTGTACACCCTCCACGGCCCCTGCAGGCAGCCCACACCACAGGGGACTACCCTGCATCCCTGGTCATGTCCCGCAGGCAGCCCACCCAACATGGGCATGCCCCCCAGCAAAGGCACATGTCTCCTTGAACTAATGAACACCAACACATGTCCCCTTGCACCCCCACCCCCCAGCACTGTGGGGCACCTGCCAGCAGGCCCCCACCCATGTCCAACTCATGTCTCCCACCACCCCCAAACCCCAGCCACCAGGGTCACCCTCCACCAGGGCCCCACTCATGTCTCCCACCACCCCCACCCCCCAGCACTGTGGGGCACCTGCCAGCAGGCCCCCACCCATGTCCAACTCATGTCTCCCACCACCCCCAAACCCCAGCCACCAGGGTCACCCTCCACCAGGGCCCCACTCATGTCTCCCACCACCCCCACCCCCCAGCACTGTGGGGCACCTGCCAGCAGGCCCCCACCCATGTCCAACTCATGTCTCCCACCACCCCCAAACCCCAGCCACCAGGGTCACCCTCCACCAGGGCCCCATCCATGTCTCACACCCCCCAACCCCCCAGCAGTGCAGGGGCACCCTCCACCAGGCTCCCACCCATGTCTCCCACCCCCCCTCACCCCTCAGCACTGTGGGGCACCTGCCAGCAGGCCCCCACCCATGTCCAACTCATGTTCCCCACCCCCCCACCCCCCAGCAGTGCAGGGGCACCCTCCACCAGGCCCCCACCCATGTCTCCCACCCCACAGCAGTGCAGGGGCACCCTCCACCAGGCCCCCACCCATGTCTGCCACCCTCCCACCCCCCAGCAGTGCAGGGGCACCCTCCACCAGGCCCCACCCATGTCTCCCACCACCCCCACCCCCCAGCAGTGCAGGGGCACCTGCCAGCAGGCCCCCACCCATGTTCCCCACCCCCCCACCCCCCAGCACTGTGGGGCACCTGCTAGCAGGCCCCCACCCATGTCTCCCACCCCCCCACCCCCCAGCACTGTGGGGCACCTGCCAGCAGGCTCCCACCCATGTCCAACTCATGTTCCCCACCCCCCCAACCCCCCAGCACTGTGGGGCACCTGCCAGCAGGCCCCCACCCATGTCTCCCACCCCCCACCCCCCAGCAGTGCAGGGGCACCCACCACCAGGCCCCCACCCATGTCCAACTCATGTTCCCCACCCCTCCCACCCCCCAGCACTGTGGGGCACCTGCCAGCAGGCCCCCACCCATGTCTCCCACCCCCCCACCCCCAGCAGTGCAGGGGCACCCACCACCAGGCCCCCACCCATGTCCAACTCATGTTCCTCACCCCCCCACCCCCCAGCACTGTGGGGCACCTGCCAGCAGGCCCCCACCCATGTCCAATCCATGCCCCCCTGCACCTGGGTCCCAACATTCCCCAATCATGTCCGTAATGCCCATCCTCCCCTGCCAAAAGGCCCAACCAACTATCACACCCACCCACATATCAAAGCCAATTACATGTTACACCCCCAATGTAAATAATGCAATTTAACACATGTCTGTCACACACAATGGCTGCAAGTGAATGACAAAACACCCAACATGACATGCCTGAAAGCAATGAGATGATACGACACATTGAAGATTAAAAAAATAATATGTATTGAACAGCAAATAAGAAAAAACACAAAGCAAATCAAACAAAACAAGATGAATGTCCAAGAAAAAATTATGAAAAATTAAAATAAGCCAATCAAGAAGATAATCCTGGGTCCATGAGCCCTACCAAATTAAACCTAACTGACTACTAACTAAAAAGGGAACTATATACAAAAAAGTGGTGCATTGTCCAATCGCAACCCAAAAAAAATTCTAAAAAACAAAGGAAACCTAACCCTAACTATACAACTATATACAAAGGCAGCGGGCTATTCGGACGGCTCACTGGTTGTCGTCATGGGCCAGGGCATCCTCGAACTCCTGGTCAATGGCTTGGAGGCGGGCATGTTCCCTGGCCCCGAGGTCCCGCAGGGATAACGCAGTGTCAAGCTCAAACTCCCTGCGAAGACCCTCGAGGCACTCAGCCCGCCTCAGCGCCCTCCGCATGGAGTCCTCCGCCCTGACCATCGTGAGCCGTTCCTCCTCTGCCCGCTGCCGCTCCGCACCTATCCGCTGGCACAACCTCTCCCACACGGAAGCCACTCCCATTCCAGGGTTCTCCTGCCCTCCGGCCGATGCCTGCACCCCTGATGTTGATGGCCCCGAGCCATGATGCCTCCCACGTTGAGCCTGCTGCTGCCTCCGACGCAACTGCCTGTGCCAGCACGACGGCATCCAGGCTGATGGAAACCACCGACGCCGTCGTGCACGTGCCCTGCCCGATGATGCCGTCACATCCTCCATCTGCTGGGGTCCAGTTGCTCTGGTGTCCACCCCTGCTGGATCTCTGACTCCCGACTGTGGCAGGGATGGGATCCCCACCGAGCTGGCTGCATTGGTCGGGGCAGGTCCACAGGGGGCCCTGGTGGCATCTGGGCTGGAAGACGGCAAGGAGAACGACTGGTGGATAGCCTGCACAGAGGAGGAAAGGGCCGCCACATTGGCCAACACATGCAGGAAACCCCCGAACATGGCCGATCCCAATTGGGCCACGTCGGCACGGTGCACTTCGTGATGACGTGCGTGCTCCTCCCGGGAAGCACGCACGGCATCACGAATCGCAGCCGTGCGCAACGCGACCCCAATCAGGACCTTCTCCGCACGGCCAGGGGTTCCCACGTCCGCAGGTGGAGGGGAGTCAGGTGTCATGGACATCCCCTCTACCTGCGGACAGGCCTGGGACGGGGCATCCCTGCTGGTGCATGGTGGTGCACTCACAGGGTCAGGGACAGCGACATGCACAGGCCCCTCCACGGTGACCTGTGCTGCCTCCTGCCCCTGGCCCTGGACTGCACCACTTGCACCAGCAGGGATGCCCCCACCAGGCCCCATGTGTGCCCCAGTGGCGGCCTCCTCCTCCTCTGTGCAAACCACCAACCTGGATGGCTCCTCACCGTCTCCCACCGTAGCAGGCCCCTGTGGGGGCTCACCCACCCCTTCCGCTGCAGCCGTGGGGGCATCCCCGCCGCCTTGCTCCACAGCGCCGTCTCCGCCCTCTTCTTCACTAGCCGCTGCGTAGAGGGAGACAAAGAACACAAGCATCAGGGCACTGTACAATGGTCCCCTAGACAGGAAGCAATAGCAGATGAGCACCACTGTCAAAGTACACTTCCATCATGTCCCTCCACAACACATGGGCCAGTCCAGGCAAAACACACACAGTAACAGGCATGGTGCATGCCATGGACATTTCCATGCATGTCCAATGGACTCTTGAAACATTCAATGATATGTAACTCACATGCATCATGCCTCATGCCCATCACATGCACACACATCACCTCAGTCACATCCATCTGGCCCCAAACACACCAAACACAGCGGATACAAGGGTAATTTTGCTGCTTTACTGAATCTCTGCATTGTCACACACATGTGTCATGCATCCATGGCATGCACAAGTCACAGACACGCAGGTCAGGCACACAGACATGGCTACCATATATGTACCTGGCATCAGCACCCATCCCTCACCCCCACCCATGTTCAGGTACAGAGACTGGCATGCTCTCATGTTCATAATCTGATTAGGGCTCCCCATGCGGCATATCAACACATGCAACAACCATGTGCATCACACATCACTGGTCGCACATGCATTACCATGATGTCCCTGCACACATACATGCATACATGGGCTATGGCACACATACAGGCAAGTATCATAGAACCAGCACACCGCAACATGCCCTGTCTCACACAGTAATGCATGGACACTTACCGCTCAACTCCAGACGGGCCTCCCTCTCAAGGATCTGGGCGTGGAGCGCTGGGCGTACGCGTTCCAGGACCCTCATCTGGATGGTACTCATGCGGCCCCGGCCCCCCTCCACGAGGCGCCGGGCCTTCACAAGGGTCCTGGACCTCAAGTCCTCCCAGCGCTTCTTGATCTTCAGGACGTCGCGGGTTGCCACCCCCTCCGCGTTGATGGCAACCACACAGTCGGCCCAGATCCTCTGCCGTCCTTCCTTGCTGGCGCGGGATGATCCAAAGAGGGCATCATACTGCCCCAGGACATGCTCCACCAGGACACCAACTTCGGTGACAGTGAAGCTGGTGCCCCTCTGCCCCTCTGGCCTGGGGTTGCCACTGGTGCCAGATGTGGAAGTGCCCGACATGGCAACCCCAGAGGCAGGTGTGGGTGGGCAACTGGGTCCTGGGGCTGGGCTGTGGAGCGATGTAATACCAGTCGGGAGTCTTCAGTTCCAGCAGGGGTGGACACAGCAACTGGACCCCTGCAGATGGCTGATGTGCAGGCACCAAATGGCAGGGCACGGTGGCAGCAGGCAGGCAGGCAGCAGCAGATGGCACGTGGGAGGCTGCTCGGGGCACTGGGGGGCAGTAACTCGGCCTTCTGGGCAGGAGCGTGGGCTTCCGTGTGTTTTCGCGTGGCCAGCTTGATACGGAGTGATTTGGCACGTGAAAATCCTGCACGTCAGCGTGAAATCCGAGGAAAGGCCCTTAGCGCGTAAGCGCGTCAGCACGCATACGCGATTCTATTGGACCAGAGTCCCTCAGCGCGTAAGCGCGTCTGTGACGTGACCCGCACGGGTGTTCCCCACTCAGGACGTGATGACGGGGCACACGTGGAGATACTGCACGTCAGAGTGTCATCGCGTGTAATTGGACAAAAGTGCGCGTACACGCGATTGGCCTATGTACGTGTATTTAATGGGTGCGCGGCCACTTACACACGCAAGTACGTCAGCGAACCTGTATCCCGTGGTGCGTGTGAATTTCCACACGCTATTGGACTGGGAACAGGATTCCAGGGCTGCGCGGGTCACACGCTGTATCCCGTGGTGCGTGTGAATTTCCACACGCTATTGGACTGGGAACAGGATTCCAGGGCTGCGCGGGTCACACGCTGTATCCCGTGGTGCGTGTGAATTTCCACACGCTATTGGACTGGGAACAGGATTCCAGGGCTGCGCGGGTCACACGCTCGCCTAGAACACGCGCTAAGCATAAATTGCGGACTTTAACAATAACAAGCTCAGACGCCAGGATGAACATACCGTTCCTAGCAGCAGTGGCAGTGGGCTACCAAAGGAGGAGGAGGAGGATAGTCAGGGCCAGAATATTCACACCCAGAACCAGCCTTTTCGGGATGCCTGATGACCAGGTGTATGGGAGGTACAGGTTTCCACCACACATCATACTGGACCTGGTGACTGAGTGGGAGGATGACCTCACATCACCCACCCTGTGCTCCCAAGCACTCAGCCCCCTGGAGAAGGTCCTCAATGTACTGCACTTCTTAGCCACTGGATCATTTCAGCGGACAAGTGCCATAGTGGGTGGGGTGTCACAGGCCACCCAGTCACGCTGCCTACACCAGGTCTTGAACATCATGACTGCACGCCCATCAGTCCGCAGGCACATATACCTGCCCAGAACACCTGCAGAAAGGCATGCTGCCGCCCTGGATTTTTACGCAGTGGCACGATTCCCCAAAGTGCTAGGTGCCATCGACTGCACCCATGTGGCTCTACGTCCCCCCAGGGCATCTGAGCACATCTATAGGAACCGCAAGCACTGGCATTCCATCAACGTGCAGGTAGCATGTAATGCCAAGGGAATCATCACCTCAGTATATGCCAACTATCCCGGCTCCACCCACGACAGCTTCATTTACCGAATGTCCACCCTAAGCCGGGACCTAGAAGCTGGGCGGCATGGCGATACATGGCTGCTTGGTGAGTATGTATGCCACTGCACATGCATGCATGTTGGATACTGAGCAAGGTCACAACCTCACCAATGATACCAATCCCCACCTCCACAGGGGACAGTGCCTACCCTCTCAGCCCCCACATGATGACGCCAATTCGGAACCCCACCACGCCACCCCAGGTAAGATTTAACACAGCCCACATTACAACCAGGGGCATAGTGGAGCGCACATTCGGAGTGCTGAAGTCACGCTTTCGCTCCCTTGACCGTTCTGGCGGGCAGCTGTTATACGCTCCCCCAGTAGTGTGCAGGATCATAGTGGCAGCATGTGTCCTGCACAACGTTGCAACACGCCGGGGCCTGGCCGTGGACATGGTGGTGGCCCCACATCCCCAACCACATGCACAGCCGCTGCGCATGGGAGGGGAAAGGGCACGGGGGGAGGCAGCCCGTACACAGCTAGTGGCTAATTACTTCACATAGAAATCACACCCCTGTGGAGTGCACACTGCCCTGGCACATTCCATCTGACAATCAATGATGACTCAACCTGACACTGATCCTGAATGTGTGGAGAATGAACCGGGAATTCCATGTCAGCTTGAGATTGTTCACCTGGAAGTGTCACAATGTGTGCATCCCTACCCACACAGACACCACCAATGCAGTTTTGTGAAGTTACACATTGAAGCAGCTAAAATGAATACCCACTTGCAAAATGCAACAAGAGGACAGTGCCATGTCAGCCAACCCAACCCCAGCACTGCCACACGACACACCGTGCCATGTCATGCTAATTGCAGGTAAACAAAGTAATCCCCACAACATGACATCACTCTCACTATGTACAGTGGCACTATTAGAAACCTGCAACACCTGAAATGCTCACTGCAATGCCGGACCAACAACATACTTGAGCACGTAGTACCATTAACATGACATCAAAAATGTAACATATTAGTAGTCTCACCACCTGGAAATGCCTGCACTCCCACCACTACCAACTGTGCAGTGTTGGCGCCATGTAGAGTTGTAGGTGCACTGCTGCCAACATGGTCCCCATCGCCAGACTAGAGGTCCTTGTGTGGACTTGAGGAAGGGACCTGCAAATTGGGAGGTAGACACAGAAGAAGAGTTACACATCAATGCAACATGCAGTGTACAACACAACAGCAATATGCACTAGGAATGTATACACAGTATTGACTACAGACTGGCCACACAGCTCATGGGAGTCCAACGTCACTGTGTAATTCACTGTCACTTGGGCACACCCTTTGCAAGCCCATGGAAACGGGAAGCAGGAGGGGTGTGTGTGACTCAAACCCAAGCATCTGAACCAAATACATTACAAGCCTGCATGTGCCCAGCCACAATGCAGCGTATGCCCACAGGAACCACGGAAGCCAACAGATCGGAGCCAACAGATCGGAGCCAACAGATCGGAGCCAACAGATCGGAGCCAACAGATCGGAGCCAACAGATCGGAGCCAACAGATCGGAGCCAACAGATCGGAGCCAACAGATCCTCCCAAAAAAATTGGGAATAAAAGAAATCAAAATCAAAATAAGAATAAGAAACAATCAAAAATGGCCATTGATGGGCCCGGGGGGGTTGGGGAGGCCACCCAGGAGGTCCGAGGACAGGATGCACACCAGAACCCACCTGCGTGGATCCTGGGAAAATAAAACACCTCCATGGGCCCATGGCCCACACGGCTACCCTATTGTGGGAGTGTCACTGCTGTCGCTATTATCACCCTGTGCAGCTGCATCCGGAGGTGGTTGCACTATGGGAGGCAGCCCACGCAAGGCCCTAGTCTGCTCCTCCATGGCTGCAAGCATGCGGGTGTGGTAGGTCTGGTTCTGGAGGATGAGTGTGCGGAGGTCCCCATGCAACAACTCACGGGATGCCCGGACCTCCGCCCTCGTTGCCTGCATCTCAGCTGAGAGCGTACGGGTGAGACGCTCCAGCTGCTGTTCTGTCCTTTGGTGTGTTGAAGCCTCAAGCTCAACAAGAGTCGTCCTGAGG
Organism: Ambystoma mexicanum; assembly: GCF_040938575.1. Taxonomy (NCBI): domain Eukaryota; kingdom Metazoa; phylum Chordata; class Amphibia; order Caudata; family Ambystomatidae; genus Ambystoma; species Ambystoma mexicanum. The sequence continues at coordinate 593,999,099 of NC_090936.1, forward strand.
TGTAGGAGCTCCTGCCTCAGGGCTTCCCTGTGGCCCTGGGACTCAATGGAGATGGCCTCCTGCAGAGTCGCCAGTGCCGCCCGCCTGTCCCTGTTGGACCCCAACATGTCCTCCCTGTGTGACTGGCAGATGGAGTCAGTTGCCTGCTCTAGTCGCTCCATCAGCCTTTCTGGGGGGACAATGGAAGTGGCCACCCTATCCATGGCCTGAGCCATCATCTCGGATGATGCAGCCTGTTGGGTAGCCATACCGTAAATGGATTGCTCCCATGCGGTATTGCCAGGTGGCGTACGGCCACCACGTCGGCGGGCACCACACCTGTCTGGGGCAAGGCGAACTGCGCCTTGCTGTGCCGGCACTGCCTGAGGCTGCAGGACTGCATTCCCCCTCTGATCTGCTGGCCCAGGAACAGGATCAGATGTCGCGGAGTGTGACCCTGCATCCGTAACCACCGAAGGCGTAGCTGCCAACACTGACATCCCCATGGAGGGTACTGACCCTGGTGCAGGTGGGTGAGACAGAACAGAATCCCTCCCTGGAACACTCACCTGCGACGGCACGTAGGTCTCATCCGAATCAACACCTGAGTACAGCTCGGGGGAGGTGCAGCCAGAGACACCCCTTGAGAGCACGACCTGCAGCACTTGTGGGTTCTCCCCCACCACCACACCACGTCCCTCACTGGTGGTTGGTCGGCCCTGGGACACCTCCTGGGTCTGCACCATCTCCACAACCCCAGCAGTATCAGGTGCGTCTTCCCCTGCAAAGACATGAAAACAAAGTAATGGAAACAGGCATTAGCACCATGGCACACATTGAGGGCTGAGAAGCAAGGGAACCAGTACTTGATTGACATGTCCCACATGACTAAAACCCTCCCATGCATGCACCCACACTGCGTATGAAGTGCAGGCAAACGGCACACACTGATGACACCAAGATGGAAGATGAACAAATTTTCTGCATGCTGCCTGGCAGTGGCATCACACATTGGCCTGTGATTGGCAGGTGAAACACACATGCCATCACACAGATGGCATGTACCATTGCTATTGAGTGAAGATGGAGAGGAGGGCAGCACCTATTCATTCAGTCCAGTTCCCGCATGTAATAGCTTTTCTGATTCTAACAGGTCAGATTTTTCACCTGGAGCTGCCAGTCTGTAATGGTCAAATTGCACAGGGACATGTGTGTACAAATGATATCCAGGTAACAAAGTCACTCCCCTTTACCATACCCATGTCAGACATGTGACTAGTGGACAGCGACATGCCTAGTGAAAGTGGTGGAATGCAAACAAACTGACTGAATGAACAGTGAAAAATAAGCAAATCTGTTGTGTCAAGGTGACACTTCAAGGGCAACTGGCGTGCAGTTGTGCTAGATGTCTACTGTTGGCAGAAGGGATACTGCTATGGCCAAATGCAGCTGCGCAGGAAGTATTGCATGAAGCACATGGCTGACCCATACGACTGAGGCGCACACACTCTCTCCTGCCACCCAAACAGAAGCCCTCACACACACACCATGCACATGTATGACACACACATGCATGTGCACTCACCGGACAATGCCTCGTAATCAGCCAGATCTCCCACGCCTTGGATCTGTTCCTCCGTGACGTAGGTCCCAGCGACTGACTCATGTGGAGTGAGTTCCATGTCTACTACTGGAGACCCACCTCCAGTCACTAGAGTTGCGGCATGACTTGAGGCCAGCTTACTCTTTGCCCTGCGCTTTAGGTCATTCCAGCGCTTATAGCAATCATTGGCTGTGCGCCTCACGATTCCAAGGGCACTTACGATGTCCGCAACGGTCTGCCAGTGTGCCTGGCGTTGTGCAGGTGTGGTCTTGGATCCTGCAACAATGACCATCTCGTTGTCATGTCCGGACACATACTCGACAAGTGCATTCAGTTCGTCATCCGTGAAGCTGGGCTTCCTGGACGGGCCGGACTGTGTAGCCGTGTCTGGGGCATCAGCCTGTGCCGGACGAGCACTCTTCCTCTTCCGCTTGGAAGGTGGTGGTGATCCTGAGTGTCCTGCGCCGCTCTGGACACTAGGGGCAGGAGCCCTGGTGGACTCTGTATCAGGAGTGTGGGATTGCACACTCAGCATGGGAGTTGGTGCAGGCATTGGCTCTAGTGTGATGGTGTCAGGGGGAATGTCAGCAGCATGGACTAGGACCGACACTGTCCTGGCTGGGTGTGTGAGGGCTGGGGTGGATGGAGCCGCAGCTGCCCCTGCAGCCACTCCGCCCTGCCTCCTTGGTGCAGCAGATGACCTTGCTGCCCCAGATCCACGTGGCATGATGGCATCAACGTGCACCAGCGCACGTGTCGTAGCCCTGCTGACCTGGAAGTCAGCCATGGAGTCAGCCAGGTCTGGTGCCACAATGGGCTGGTCCAACAAGGGCTGAGCATGGATGGTGTCAGCCACTTCAGCCTCAACGGGAGGGGGGGAGGGGGGGGAGGGGGGGGGATGATGGGTGCCCTTGACTGGTCCTCCACACATGGGGGGACAGGCTCACCCTGCAAGTTACGACCACGTCCCCTACCGGATCCACCACGGCCACCACTTGTGGCTCTTCCACCTTTGCCACCCTTACGGAATCCTCGCCTCCCAGCCATGGCACTGATATTAATGTGCGTATGGGAGTGGCTGTAGACAATTGTCCTGGGCAATTGGGGGTCAAAGGGGTTGGGTACCAGATGGTAATTGTACCCTAGTGCTCTAGCACGGCTGATTGTAACCCCTGGGGAAAGATGACGGGTCACGCAACGCACAGGAGGCCCAAAAAAGGGAGATGACGTGCACGCAACCCCTCCTAGACCACGTGTGCAGAAAGAAAAACCTGCACTACGCTGTGGCACCCAGTAACACAAGAATGAACGTATGCGTGTCACACGCAGCCTAGAATGACCTCTGAAGGGGTAGGCAACACACGGGGCAAGCACAGAAGTTGGATACGTGCGTGACTCACCGTCTGCCAGGTAAAAGAGCGTGAAGAATGAGCGCGTTTGGCTGGCTAAACCCCCGCCAAAAGAAGATGTGTACGCTGTCTGAGAAGACAGGACAACAGTAGAAGGGGACACTGTTTGAGGGAACAGGCCCAGGTAAACCAGTAATAGAGAAAAAAGAGAAAAAGCTGTCAGAGGTAACAGGGAATACGAACTGGAAACGCCGTGAAGTAAATCGCGTGTGAAACGACAAGGAGTACAGATTTCACCCACTCGCTCTCCACGAAAAGCACGTACAAGGAAATGGTGTTCTACATGTACCTTATATACAGGCCCACACGTACAGCGTCACTTACGCGGCGTGTACGTTCACCAATCACACGCTTTGTCACTCCTGCGTGTAGATCCATTTTCACCAATCACACGCTTTGTCACTTCTACGTGTACATCCATTTTCACCAATCACACGCTTTGACACTGGGACGTGTCACGCAACAATTTCCTGCACGTGCAGGTGACTATAGGCGCGCATATGCTGTTGACGGGTTTACGCGCTAAGGGCCTTTGCTGACGTGTGGGATTTCACTACCTATCAGGCTGTCCACGCGTTCACACACGAGAGACCACGCTCCTGGCCAGGAGGCGAAATTACTGCCCCCCCAGAGCCCTGAGCACGCTCCCACCTGCCATCTGCTGCTGCCTGACTGCCTGCTGGCCACGTGCCCCACAGTGCTGGTGGGTGGGGGTGTTGGGAGACATGGGTGGGGGCCTGGTGGAGGGTGCCCCTGCACTGGTGGGGGTGGTGGGAGACATGGGTGGGGGCTTGGTGGAGAGTGCCCCTGGTGGCGGGGGGTGGTGGGAGACATGGGTGGGGGCCTGGTGGAGGCTGCCCCTGGTGGCGGGAGGGTGGGGGTGGTGGGAGACATGAGTGGGGGCCTGGTGGAGGCTGCCCCTGCACTGCTGGGGGGGTGGGGGTGCAGGGGGACATGAGCAGGTGTGCAGGGTAGTCCCCTGTTTTGTAGGCTGCCTGCAGGGGCCGTGGAGGGTGTACAGGGAACACCTGTGAGGACCCACCCAGCCTAATCGCGTGTTAAACTTCCCGCGTACCCCTGTAATACACGTACCCTGGCTAATCGCGTGTATAACTTCCCGCGTACCCCTGTAATACACGTACCCTGGCCAATCGCGTGTTAAACTTCCCGCGTACCCCTGTAATACACGTACCCTGGCTAATCGCGTGTATAACTTCCCGCGTACCCCTGTAATACACGTACCCTGGCCAATCGCGTGTTAAACTTCCCGCGTACCCCTGTAATACACGTACCCTGGCCAATCGCGTGTTGAACTTCCCGCGTACCCATGTAATACACGTACCCTGGCTAATCGCGTGTATGACTTCACGTGTACCCCTGTAATACACTTACCCTGGCTAATCGCGTGTTAAACTTCCCGCGTACCCCTGTAATACACGTACCCTGGCTAATCGCGTGTATAACTTCCCGCGTACCCCTGTAATACACGTACCCTGGCCAATCGCGTGTTAAACTTCCCGCGTACCCCTGTAATACACGTACCCTGGCCAATCGCGTGTTAAACTTCCCGCGTACCCCTGTAATACACGTACCCTGGCTAATTGCGTGTTGAACTTCCCGCGTACCCCTGTAATACACTTACCCTGGCTAATCGCGTGTTGAACTTCCCGCGTACCCCTGTAATACACGTACCCTGGCCAATCACGTGTTAAACTTCCCGCGTACCCATGTAATACACGTACCCTGGCTAATCGCGTGTATGACTTCACGTGTACCCCTGTAATACACTTACCCTGGCTAATCGCGTGTTAAACTTCCCGCGTACCCCTGTAATGCACGTACCCTGGCCAATCGCGTGTTAAACTTCCCGCGTACCCCTGTAATACACGTACCCTGGCTAATCGCGTGTATGACTTCACGTGTACCACTGATATGCACGTTACCCGCTTTGCGTTCCTTGTTTGGCTGCCCTGTAAACTGGTCCAGAGTTAGCGCAGCCCTTTGCGATGATTTAGCGATTTTGCTGGCTTTTCCTTGCGCGAGGGCGTTCTTGGGGGCGTTACTGGCGCTGCTGCAGGGTCGCTGCGATACTCTGCGCCACGGCTGGTTTGGGAGCATGAAATCCATGAATACGCTGTGCGCGGAAATCGGTTTTATCGCACGTGCCTGCCGCTGTCAATCGCACGCGGACACTCTGCGCCAGCCGCTTGCGACACTTTTCTGCGAAATTCTATGAATTACCCTGTCGATCTGATTCGTGACTTTTTTTGCTTTCATTAAGAGATTGTTTTTCCAAATCACATTAGAATGGGAGCGGTACACTGTGTAGCCCAAGAATCTTAATGCCGATTGACTCTTGATCTTGATACCACCACAGTTCCAAGACGAGAATGCGGGCGTCACGTTTTGGCTTCCACCGTGAAAGATAACTGTTTTCGTTGGATTAATTTTTAACTTTCTCTCATCAATAAACACCCCAAAGACAGTGATTAATCTTTGTAGGCCTATTTTAGAGCCATCCAGCAGTAAGAAGTCATCTGCATAGGCTATCCATCTAATTGTGATCGCGCCAAACTTTATGCCTACCAGACCACTCATGTTAAGTTTCTTTCCAGCTTCTGCAACATACAAGTTGAAAAGGGTGGCAGCTAACCTGCATCCTTGTTTTAGACCGTTAGCAGTAATGATCTTATTGGATAACAACCCTTTATTGTTCAACCTCACTAGCATGGCGGTATTGGAGTATAGATGTATAATTACATTCAGCAAACCACTGTCACTGCCTAAGGATACTAAAGTTTTCCATAGAGTGGGTCTATCAACTAGATCAAACGCAGCGGTTAGGTTCATAGAAACTACATATAGGTGTTCAACAGATTTTAATTTGACTGAACTCATTAATTGGTGCAGGAGACAACCACCTGCATCAGTTCCAATATGTCTTCTGAGGCCTATCTGTCTAAAGTCTAGGATAGATTTATCGTCCATCCATGAAGTGAGTTTCTCCAGGACTATGGCAGCAAAAATCTTAGAGTCAACATTCAGGAGAGTAATCGGTCTATAGTTTTTTGTGCTCATCCTGTCCCCTTTCTTATATATCAGTAACACGTATGACATTTTCCATGATGGTGGTAGTTCTTTTTTTAAGCATATGTCACTAAATATTAGATGCAGGAGTTTGGACCAGATGTTAGAGTGGCTTTTCAGAGTTAGGAAAGATAAATGATTCGGGCCAGGAGTGGAGGTAGATTTTGATTTATCAATATATTTTAGGATATTAACTTCCGTGATGTTGAGAGGCCATTTTACCTCTTCAACAATCGCTGGTGTCCACAGCTCTAAAGGCTTTTTATAAAGCTGGCTGAAGTGTTCAGTCCATATTTTTAGCTTTAATAGGATTCACTTGGATTTGATGCTGTGCTATTTGTGAGCTATTTATAATGGACCAATACTTCTGCGGATTGGCGAAACTCATGGCTTTGAGCATCCTCTCTCCATCATTTTGGGCCATCTGGCACTTGATATGTTTGTGCCAATTTTTGTATCTCTGTTTGATTAGTTTAATCTTATTATTTTGCTCCAGGTCAGGGCTGTTCTCATTCTTTAGATCCCGAATGGATTTCCTCATGTCTGCTTTCTTTATTTTAACCGCTTGACCAAATGTATGAGTATGGACTGTACTACCCCCTGGATTAACTCCTTTATATGATTTACTTCTTACTAAGGTGGTATCTAAGTATTCATCGAATAGTTCTACCGAATAAGTAGCAATTTTTAAATCATAGGTAGAGTCTTTGAAATCTTGGGACAAAAGACTGTTAAATTGCCGAACTTTATGTCTGGACCACTTCACACATTTGCCATAGTTGGTAACTTCTATTTGTATTGAGAACTGAGCGACGATCAGTTGTTTTTTTACCCAAGGTAGCACTAGGGAGAGCATTGCATGGTCACTGTTCACAGAATGGGTTACTTCTAAAGTATTGCAGTTCAACATATCATGTGCACTCAAAAATATGTAGTCTAAAATAGCGCTCTTGCCACGTGCATACCAGGTGGGCTTAGAGTTAAATGCTTGCAACAGGTTCCAGCTCTTACAGTAATCTAACCAATGCATACCTCTGTTTATTTTATCGGATCTATTGGTAATGGCAGTTCTATTCCGTAACTTAACCTTGTTGGAAGGATTGCAATCTGCATTTAGATCTCCTGCTATAATAATCGAGCCTTCAGGGTGGATGTCAAGCCAGTTGTCAAATATAGCATCGAGATCTTCGAAAAATACACCCAACTGTTCATTATTCAAATTGCATGTATTCCAATAGATATTACACAACAAAATATACTTTATAGAAACATTGGTGAGCAGATGAAAACTAGCTACCATTGAACACCCCATCACAGTACTGCTCTATTCCAGTACAATGTTCTCATCTAATCTATAAGCTAAAACCAGACCTCCACTTGGTCTTGCACGAGAGCCCTGTAGGGCAGGTAAACCTATGATATTATAGCCGTCCATAAATAGTTTACAAGTGGCCCATGTTTCTTGTAACATAATAAAATCATACTCATATAACTTTGTACAATCCGCATCATCTCTAAGCAACCGTTTGTGACCCCTGGTGTTCCAGGTAACTAGTTGGAAATAGCACTCTTTGTTAAGGGGGCTTCTGGGTTGATTTTAGTTATTCTATGGACTCTCTGAGAGAGGTGGCTAACAACCTCCATTCCTCCATATCTTTTAGACAGGCTTTTGCTTCTGACACCACTTGGGACCCGTCACTTGCAACAGACCGTAAATCGCTGTTTTTCCATTCATTTCTGTCTCTATTCATTGATCTCTTATTTTCTACTTTTTTGGAATCGTTGTTGCAGAATGGGACTATATCAAACCCTTTTTTTTGCAAAGATCCTGCTTCTTTTAGGATCAGGTTTCTTACCAGAGGAGAGTTAATAAGGCGCACATAATCATACCGAAAGTTATGTATATAATCAACTAGTTTTATGTCTGAGGTGGTTATCAAACTTATTCGGGAATGTCGCCAAATAGGTTTAAGATGTACGGTCTGTTCAAAGCTCTGGGACCTCCTTCTTCAAAAACATAATACATTACTAAACTGGGTTCATTAGGATAGGCCGGGTCTCTAAGAAAACCCTTATCTTCTTTGACAAAGTAAGCATAATTATTCGGGGTTTCACTATCATTCATTCCTCTTTCTTTCTCACCATAACCAGCCTTGTACATTGTGCTATTCGCAGATTGCTGATTACTATTGGGGCCCGAAAGAAGCACCTCAAAGTTAGTCGGGACATCAGACTCTTGTGAAACCTCGGCCATTTTCTTAGTTAGTATTTTGTCAATAATTTCAGTTAGTGCATGCTCTGAAATACCCAGATTAGGTTCTTTTATTAACATCTGTGTTTCATTCTTATCTGTACTATTTGTAGCCCCTGCGAGGTTTGCCTTTGGTAATACCTCAACACATTCGTTATTCGCTACATGTAGAGTGGGCATCTTTTTACCTTTGATGGTACTGGCTTCCGTTTTTTGCTGTAACTCATCCACACAGATTATGGATTGTTCAATGACATTATTGTGATAGGTGAATAAGATGGGACCCGCAGAGACCGGAGTATTACCTCGTGAAATCATCTCTGGATTTTTGAAGATATCAAAAATATCAGCCACGCCCCTTTCCAACATTCTTAAGTTGGTGTCTATTCTATCCGACACCTCTTTTTGTTTTAGAGCGTCAGCCAGTTTTATAGACCCTTCTGTGTAATCTTTTTGATTATTGCCGTTCGTCAAGACACTGGAAAGTAAATTTGCCTTTTCCTTCTGTCTTATTTCTACAGTGTCTGGAACCTGTCTTAATGCATCTTGTGCTGTATATTTAATTGACTGGTAATCCTCCAGGTCTTCACGCAAGTCCACATCACGCATGAACTTGCGGGAGTACATATTCAGACTTACATTTTTTTCGATTAACTTTTTTTTCCTTCCTTTTGAGGGATTTCGTAGGTACTTTGGTGGTAATGCAGCTAGAAGCTGCTTTACTTGTCATTTCCGCTGCCTGAGTGTCTGTTGAGTCAGCCACAAACAGAGACATTTTTTCATTTGAACACTTAGACAAGTCAGGTGTCGAGGCAGTGTCCATAATCACTATAACCGCCTGGGAAACCAACACTGCATTAATTTGCGACATCTTTTGTATCTCAACCCCTGAATCGACATTCTTATTATGGCCGTCATGCCATTCTGCAATTAATGCACGACATAGATCAGGTAGTGCCGTAATAGCCATTACTATTTCATTTGGCATCCTTGATTGGTTTTTTAGTTCTATAAACATGAGACTGTTGATATTTTCAAGTGGGACTTCTTTGTCATATTTATGTGTGTTACTTTGACCGTCCTGACAGACCTCTTCTTCATCAATGACGTCCAGGTGCTGTGAGAGACCTAGGAGGGTAATCTCCCCTGTACTGAAAATAAGGAGCGTATTAGGGTACAATAGACTCGAATTTAGTCCATTATTAACTTCTGAAGGAACCAAGTGTTTTGTTCCTTCGGCGTATAAATATTGGGAGTTGTTTAACAGTTCCTAGTTTGCATTTGATGTTACGCCAGTTTCGGCGGTATGAATTTGGGCGCAATCTACAGTATCATCATCCGTGTCGGACGAAAGCATGTTTGAGGTCTCCTCTGCCAGCGCCATACTGGCGCGCCTGGTCATGACTGTTCTTAGAGTATTTACGTTGTTTTTCGGTTTACAAGGTTTTGTGGACATGCTTTAAGTGATAAGCTTCCAGGTTGGAATTAGCATAACAAGAGTTGAAGTTTCAAGCAGTAGTAGAACCCACCCTCCATTCAAGCGATAAAGATCTCAGCAGAGTCGACAAAAAAGGACAATCTATAAATAAGTGTTATGGCAGGCGAGGGCAGTGTCAACATGAAAGACTCCTTAAGCGCATACCGCCAACAGCTGTTTTTAGATGTCTAAGCATTTGTTAGCGGGATCCCACAGTTAAACTTGCTTGCGGGAGACAAGCCCGTACTAGATTCAAACGCTTTAATGCACAGCAGGGACAACAAAGAAAACAAACTGTAAGTGAGAGGAGCGGCAAGCGAGGGTGTTGTCAACATGAAAGGCACCTTACCCCAATTCGTTCATGTAGAAATTACATCAGAAGTGACGAGAGAAAATAGCCAACTGCATAGGGCAATGGGGTTCCTCACACACGGCAGAATAAGAACCTCGCAAACCTAACAGTCGAAACAGGCTACTTACGAGGCGCGCGCGCTGATGGCGCGCGGCCTCGCAATATGTAGTCTCCGCCTATAAAGTGGGCGTGGCCTGTGTTAAAATAGAAATACGAGGTTTTAGTATAGTTCGTGTGTTGTAAGGTAAGTTATATAATCTTATGTTCATGTTTCCATTGTTCAATATGTTCGCGATTTATCCTGTCACAGGTTGTTAACATTTTTGTTATGCAAGGGAAGAGGATATGTTGTAATATGCACGGGCTCGTGCAGGGGCACTCGTGGAATGTTGATGGACGTTCAGCAGTCAACATTCCACGGTGGCGGTTAGCTTGAGGAGGCTGAAGCAGGAGGCCTGCGGGGTCTCGCAAATAAATACTTATAACCTTCTTACCTGTGTAAGGTGAGATTTCATCATCGTGCTTTGTTTATAATAACAGAGGTCCAGTATTGAGGAGTGTAGCTTCAATATTCACCAATATATTATAAGTGAAACTCCTTTCTTCTGTATACTTCAGCACGATCACTTCAGGCTCCGGCAGCGCAAGTGAAAACAATGCAGCAGGATCCTAGCTTCTGAGCAGAAACAGGCTACTTACGAGGCGCGCGCGCTGATGCCGCGCGGCCTCGCAATATGTAGTCTCTGCCTATAAAGTGGGCGTGGCCTGTGTTAAAATAGAAATACAGGTTTTAGTATAGTTCGTGCTTTGTTTATAATAACAGAGGTCCAGTATTGAGGAGTGTAGCTTCAATATTCACCAATATATTATAAGTGAAACTCCTTTCTTCCCTGTACTTCAGCACGATCACTTCAGGCTCCGGCAGCGCAAGTGAAAACAATGCAGCAGGCTTCTAGCTTCTGAGCGGAAACAGGCTACTTACGAGGCGCGCGCGCTGATGTCGCGCGGCCTCGCAATATGTAGTCTTCGCCTATAAAGTGGGCGTGGCCAATATATTATAAGTGAAACTCCTTTCTTCCGTATACTTCAGCACAATCACTTCAGACTCCGGCAGCGCAAGAGAAAACAATGCAGCAGGCTTCTAGCTTCTGAGCAGGACCAGGCGAAACAGGCTACTTACGAGGCTACTTGCTGAGGCGCGTGCCCAATTTTACCACCATGAATGGCTTGGGTCCCATAAGCATGGGCTCGGAGTATAGGGTGGCGAAGAGGGCACCTGCCCCCTTCGGCAGCAGCAGAAACCACGCTTTGCCCCCATCGAGATGGTTTCACTTCTCAGCACCCAGCTGTACTTCCGTCTGAGTCTGCATGCACCATCAATTCTGCAGGAGATAAAACATGATTGACTTTAGGTAAGAGGGAATACAAAACGGCCATGTGTATGCTGATGTTGTCCTCGTGACAATCACGCAGATAGATAAATCAGTGGGGGCCCTGTGGGAAGAAATTGCAGCCTTTGGAAAAATCCTGGATTTAAAGTGAACTATGCTAAATCATCTGCATTAGCAGTTAACATACCGTGCAAACACAGAGAAACACTCACTCCAATCATCCCCATCCCCTGGGCCATCTCCAGTATGGGGTATTTAGGAGTCCAAATTCCCAAAAAGATCGATCAAATATACCAACACAACTTTCCACCGCTATTCAAGGAGATACAAAAAGACCTAGTACAATGGAAAAGCAGGAAATCTCTTGGCTATGGAGAATAACTACAGTTAAAATGAATATTGTCCCGAGGATTATCTACCACTGTATAGCCCTCCCAATACACATCCCGGAAGCAGATTTGAACAAATTACAGAAAAGCGTAATTAAATTTATATGGGCAGGGAAGAAACCGCGCATCGCCAGACAAATCATGATCCATTCTAGGGTCTTGGGTGGCCTGGGCATCCCAGATCTAGCCAGATGCTGTCGAGCTGCTCAGCTCTCTCATGCCTTTGCTTGGGAATCCCTGGCAGATCAGCCCCACTGGAACCAGATGGAGGAGATATGGTGCTCGGGCCCTCTTTGCTCCCTCCCCCACATAGTCCCCACCCGGAATCTGGCAAACCTGAGGCCCCTCACGGCCACAAAAAATACTATAACGAATTGGAGACAAGCAGCGCGCAAATGGGGTTGCACAGGCATAATTGGTCCCCTCACACCAATTTGGGGTAACCCATACTTCACCCATGGCATCCCCCCCAATAGTTTCACAATCTGCAGGGTGGGAGGCCGGAGGAAACTTGAGGACCTCCTGCGGGATGGACCCCCCCTCACATTCATAGAATGTAAAACAAAGTTTAATGTCCCAGAATCAGAGCTTTTCCACTACGCACAAATAAGACACTCAACATCACATGGCGATCAAAGAAAAAGGACGGAGGGACCTAACTGCGCTCGAAAGGACCCAAACAGCATCCACTCCTAGGGGCAAAATCGCCACTTTATATCGACTGTTAGACAAAACAGATCCTTCCAGGAAGGAGAAATACTTGCTCAGTTGGGAGACCTGGGGCACACATTAGAAACAGAAGATTGGGGCACAATATGGGAAAGACTACATAGCAGTACCAAATGTATTACAAACAGAGAAGGGGGATACAAGGCGTGCTATCGGTACTGCCTGACTCCTGAACTGCTAAACAAAAGCAACCCTACTATTCCCTCACGCTGTTGGAGAGGTTGCGCAGACACTGGAACCCTGTTTCACTTGCTATGGGCCTGTCCAATAATTACGGGATTCTGGAAAGCAGTATTGGAATATATCAAGCTGATCACAGGGTTCGAAATCCCTTGGTATCCAGGCATAGTATTGTTGGGGGACACCAAGGAGGGGTCATTCCCAATAACAGGTCAGATAGCCAAATTAATCACGCACCTCCTCACCACTGCTAAAATCTCCATAGCTCGTCTATGGAAACATCCGGAAGGCCGATCTTTGCCTATTTGGTGGACAAAATGTTGGGGCATTGTGGTGTCGGAAAATATCACTGCCATGCTGTTGGGGGATATCACGAGCTTTCAGAACACTTGGGCGCTCTTCATGGAATACGTGGAGAAGTATCCAGAACTGACCTGCCTCCCTCCCATGACCCATGGCTCACATTGTCCCTCAAACTGTAAAGAGCAAATGTTCCTCTCGGCACTCCTCGCATTAGCCGCAAGGGAGGCCATAGGGGAGGGGAAAGCCCCCCAGAGAGACAACTGACACCCTGTAATGTTGATCCCGTATGACAATATACTCTTATGTGATGGTTAAGCCCTTCTAATAGCTTGTTTACTTGTTATGATGCACTTGTTATATACCTTCCTGAAGAAAAAAACGAATAAAAATGTTTTGTTGAAAAAAAAGCATGATTGACTTGTAAGCCATGTACATGAACTGCAATGTTTCTAATGTAGTGCCTTTGAGCAGTATCAGCGATCCACCTACATTGCTGAATTCTTCAAGGTTGAGTGAGAGTCCCCAAAGCAAAACGCTGCAAGGTTGCACAGCAGGAAAGTGACTGTTGCTGATATATTGTATGTTTAGATCAACCTAAAAATTATTTATGTTTTTTCAAATTCCCTCCGTAAAATGTGCTCTCAAACGCACCATTTCTACCGTGTCAGTGCCAGGGTCGAGTTTGGTTGCGTGCTCGTATTCGCGAGGGAGGGCGGATGTGTGCCTCTGTAGTAAAAATCAAAAGTAGGCACCCATGCCCGCATGAGAAAGCAAAGCTGGTTCTCCAAGACAGGCCCACCATGCAGAAGACGCAGCCAGCTGTTTTGCACACCCATGTCCCAAGTGAAGAAGATTGAGACATACACCCACATGCGTCCATCATTATCCGTTTAAATAAATGTATAGCCCTATTTGCCGGATTCGTCCTGCTTCCAAAACCTGCAGTAACACCGCTGGTATTATTACCCAAGCCACTGACATTCAAAGTTTAGAGACTTTGGAAGGGTGAAGGCTGAACCGGGCCTGCTGGCATTCGAACAGCAAGTTACAGCATGTGGCCAGAGCTCAGCATGGGCGAGCATCCCTGGGCGGCAGGTCAGAACCCGACGCCAGTTGTCCTCACTTCACGCAGACCAAGCGTTGCGAGCACACTGGTGTAACCATTTGTATCACTTACATTTGGAATCTTACATATTAAATAAAGGTGTTGTGGCAACATGAAACAAACATAACCACCATGCACCGTCGGGTTATCACCGAGGCATCCCCGATCCTCATCCTCTCCTGGGGGGGAAATTGCAGGATCCCCCACACATGCTTTAGGATATCTGCCCACTTGTCTTTGGAGACATATTGGGCCTCATTCCAAGTGCGGCGTTAAGGGGTTAATGGCGCCGGTAAGGATGCCGGTGCCGCTAACCCCTTACCGCTGCATTCCGAGGTCCTTTAGCCGGTCCCGTTAAGGGCGGCTGGTAAAACCAGCTGCCCTTAGCGGGAGCCGCTAAAGGAACAGGGAGCTAATACGGGCCCGTTATTAACGGGCCCGTTATTAGTTCCCTCCCCATTGTCATTCAGCCCTATGGGGGCTCGAATGGGGATGGCTTCCCTGAATGGGGAAATACCGGGTCCTTCAAGGTTGGAATGACCCGGTAAGTCCCCATTCAGGGAACCCGGACCAGGTATACGGTATGGGGGTAGCCATAGCACTAATAGCACCATGGCTACCTCCATACTCGTAATGAGGCCCATTGACTCTTTGCTGGCCCCTCTTCCTCGTCCCCATCAGGAGGTCTCTCTGGCCTGGACTTCCGGCCCTCTGCCTGGGCCACCGAGATCACCACCTGTAGGAGCTCATCTAGTTCCTTTTGTGATTTGGGTAAAGATGGAGGCACAGATCCGTCCCTCCTTCTAGTGGAGAAGTGATCTCTGCCCCGACAATGGTGGCTAAGACTCTTTGGTAGGGGTTAGAAGAGGGTGAGTGAGACTCTACTATCCTTGTCAGGTTTTTGTGTACATTTCCTGAAATCTATGTTATGTTATGTTACTTGGCATTTATATAGTGCTCTATATATCATTGGTATGACCCCAAAGCGCTGGTAGGTTGAACGCCCTTGGGGACCGCAGTCCAGGTCACTAGAGAGAGCAAGTGTCGTAGGGTGCGTGGGTGCACCCGATGTGTGCAGCTGATGTAATTGCCTGATGGTAGCTGCATCCTAGCGTTAGGTGTGGTGGTGATGATATCAGTTGAATGTGTGCAGTCTGGTGGGTGGACACCCAGACTGGGTTCTGGCTGCATTGGGCCTGAAGGATGCATATGTGTGCAGCTAGGCCGGTTTGTCATGGGAAATAGCTGCGTTTTATTAGAGTGATGAGGTGTTCATGGGGTAGTGTTCGTATGTGAGCAGCTAGGCCGAATTTATCGAGGGGTATAGCTGTATTCTAATTGGGTGATGGTGTAGAGTAGAGAGTAAGCGTAATTATATGATATGATGGTTGATCCATAGACGATGGAGGACATGGCGGCACTCCCACAGGCCATGTGCAGCACGAATGTGAAGACTAACCACTGTACTTTGTCTTGAGAACCCGACCGTGTAAGTGCTAAGGCACAGACCGGAGTGCATGTCTGGGGACGGTGCATAAGGACCAGAGGGGCTTGGTAGGCAGCAAGATTGTGTGGGCCGGGTAGGACAAACAGCAAGCATGAGGGGCCAGAGGAACAGAGAGACATCATGGGACCAGAGGGCTTTGGGTGTACAGCGGCATTATAGTGGACCGGCGGAATGGGGGCACAGTGACGAGCTGGTCAGGGCAAAAGTGAACATGGGACATAAGGGTTGTGGGTACACAGTGACATTGAGGGGAAAATGAGGGGATGGGGTAAACAGCGACACCACAGGGGTCCATAGGGGCAGGGATATGGATTGACAACACGGGGGCCGGTGGGGTAGGGGTACATAGGAACATCACAGTGATTAGTGGGTATGCAGCGACATGGGCAGGGTACGCGCCGGGGGACCAGATGGAGCAGGCGTACGCAGTGACAAGATGAGAGCTGGAGGGGTATGGGCACACAGGGACATCATAAAGGGGGCTGGGCTACAGCGACAGGACGGGGTGCAAGAGGGATACATAGGCAAATCACGGGGAACAAGGAGGCAGTGGTACACAAGGAAACACAGGCACAGACGGGCACACAGCGACATCACAGAGCCTAGAGGGGTGGGTATAGAGAGGGATACATAGCAACGTTAAGGGGATAGGACGTCAGGGGTGCACGCTGGCACGCGGGGCACAATGGGCACATGCTCAAGCTCTCTGTAGGATGAGCCACACCACGTGCTGTCAAGACTGAGCTTTTCCTTGTCTGAGTTAGTTTGTAACCCTCGTTTTCACTTTATAAACAGCCTGTGCCTCCTAGTGATGTCAGTGACGTCCCCCACCTTCCGAGCTTTGCGCGCTAAGACCTCTGCAGTTCAGCTGGCCTGCTATTAAACACGGTGTGTGGAATGCTTAATAGCAGAGGGGATTCAATTGGGTAATTCCTGTTTTTTGGTAAAGGGGGATTAGGCTTCAGATGGGAAAAATACAGTGAAATCAAGTGCAGGGTGAGCCTAACTACCTCTATCTAAGTCCGCCATTTCAGCCAACAGTATTGTACACTTTGTGTTGTATGCTCAATAAATCTCAACACATGTGTCAAGCCAAGCAGGTTAAGATATAATAAAGAACATGTATTCATGTTAATAAATTATTACACAACTAAAAACATATTTGCCTTCTTCTTGTGCGCTTTCCACAAGGTACTTAAACAAGGTAACAAACATTTGTCTACAATTTAACAAACCCGATGTAGGGCTAGATAGTGGGGTTAGTACGGACAGATTTTGCTTACGTACACAAATTGACTTTGGAATAAATTAACCTCGTTGTCATTTTGTCAATACTTTCCATAGAATGATTTTACCAAAAGAGGCAATTAATAAAGTCTCTTTTTTGGACAGATTCCTTTTGTGTCCAACAGATGTGTCTACATATATTTCGGCTAGATGAGTATTTTAGACACCATCTCTGGTGTCTATCCCTCTTGGTTTAGCCGTCTTCAGGACAAAATATTTCTTCAGTATAAATGGTACACTCATATATTCCCCAACATTTCTTGCCTTGTATTCACTATAGACAAAAGTACCAGTGAGTACCAGTGCTGAAAAAAGAGTGCTGGTGTTGGCCACCGGCAAACTCTGGCACAAATTAAGAACTGAGCTACTACCATGGAGATAGCCCAACACCTGTACCCAGGCTCCTCCCTCCGAATCCATAGAACCGTCTATCCTGGAAAACATCTAGTCAACCTAGTGAAGGAGCAGTTTTCCAGTAGTAGAGACTGCCTGGCAGAAGCCCAGCCCTACTCCCAGTCTTCCTGCTACAGAAGTTCACATCTGGTGATGACCCAGAGGCCTACCTGAATAACTTTGAAAGAACAGTGAAGGTAGCAAGGTGGATCAAGGCATTGGCCCTAAAATGTGGCACCACTACTAACGGATGACTTTCAAGTGGCTTATCAAATACGCCACCTGCAGATGGGCAGGCCCCGTATAAGACCGTAAGAGCCGGTAACCTTGAACGCCAGGATGAGGACCGAAAATACCACTGGCAGTAAATCAGGGAGATGAGACAGCTAACCCAGGAGGCTTCACAGCCACCTTTGTACTGAATTCACTTCACACCGAAGAAGTAACTAAAGAACTGAAACCTGGTGGAATTCTAGGACAGTTTAGTTCATGAAAGGCTGGTAAACTCACTCCTTCTGTATCTATAAAGGTGGTATTCAAACTTTTTATGCCGAGCCCCCCCCCTTAAGTAAAAACAGTGTTGCTGCCCCTCCTCCACAGGCTAAAACTACTTATATTTTCTATTAAATGCTTAATTTTTATATTACCAACAGTCGCGTAATCCTCTTTTAAAGAACCTTACGCCCCACCTGTACATCCCTGACATCCCTCGGGCCCCCCTAGAGGGGGCCTGCCCCACAGTATGAAGGCCCCTTTTCTAAAACAACCTGTACAGCAACACCATCAACCACCCCTGGAAGGAGCTATCCAAATAGCTGACACGTTTCAGAAAGTGCAACAATAGAAACCTAGTGGGGGGAATAACATTGAGAAACTCAAAGGTCCCCTATTAAAGAGAGATCCAGAAGAGGCAATTAAATAATTACCAACCGTTCCTCATCTCACCCCTACAGATGGGTCAAGATCTGAGACCCATTTCCAAACTATCCAGAAGAACCCACAGCCTGGTCTATCAGAAAGACCACCCATCAATTGTTTCCCGAACCTATGGACACAAGCTATTCTGTCCCACAGGAGGCAGGTTCAATGTGGGAACACTAGACTGGTCTAGAGAATGCCCCTGGATTTTACGAAGAAGAGACCAAGTGAGAGATGATGGTGCAAGGAAAGGTGGGGTAAAGCTACTAGCTAACCAACCTATTGCTGGGACAGACAGCACAGCCCAATTAGACCCCTGGGGGAGACAACCCATGGTATGATCTGATTTCATCTTTCTCAGATTCCACTTACTATCATTCACGAGGACCCAGAGATTTAGCGGAAGGCTTGGGTGGATCTGGCGATCGATGGGAAAAGCTACAAGCAGAACTGCCCATTATGCCCAAGCGTCTGAGAGAAGTTCTCCTTTGAATGGTGTGATGAATCCTGCATAGTCCTCACAGAAACCCTGCCTAACGTCTCCTCCTGGGTGGCATGGGGAAGGCAGCTGCTACCTGATCCTAACCCTGGGGGTGCTATTAGCCGGGAGTATCACTTGGGAGGCAAAGGGCCCCAAGAGAATAGGAGGGCTCCGTCAGAAAAGACGCAGCATTATCATCTTCAGAGAGGGAGCTTTCCATGATGCCAGAAAATGTAATGGCTTGTTGTCAGAGTAAGGCTTCTCTTCTCAAAACTACCCACCTTGTTGGTAATGACAATTAGCATGATCAACATGGGAATCAGAATATGAACACCTTAACTTCTAATAAATGTAATTCCCCCTTCAGTCAAAACCAATCAATAACCAATCTAAAATCCTGCCCTAAAGGTGCATTTAATACACAGAATAAATAAATCAAATTGAATGCTGTATTAGTGATGTAAAAATGAACCAGAACATTGGGGACTTCAAGTCCCAAAATGGCCTAAGTGTAATAAGTTGCGCAGGGCACCCAGGTACGTTTTGGGTGGCTGTGCTGATGTAGGGGGCAGGGAAGCGCACATAGCAGGAAGTTAAACAAGAATGAAGAATAGGCAAGGTAATTCAGAACGACGAAACAGGAAGAAAGGACGGATCTCAATGGTAAACAAAAGGGATGGGAACCATGCAGTGGTCAAACAATGAGGAATCCCACTCGGGGTGTACACACAGGTTGGACTAGAAACTGCCCACAGATATAAGGGAATCTCAATGCCTCTGTGAAAAGTTACTTTTACAGGCACCACTCCTTGCAAGCCCATGGAAAGGGGAAGCAAGAGTGGCTTCTGTGTCTGGACCCTAGGGCACAAACAAGGAGTGTACTTACACGAGACAAGCCGGTATGTGTCCAGCCGGAACCTGCAGCGGATGCCCTCTGAGGGAACAGAACGCAACCCACTGTTACATTTAATTCACTATAGACTACAAGTAAAAAAAGACAAGGGAATGGGCAGAGATTACCTGCTGGGAAACCCAGCAGGCAAACTCTGAACAAAGGAATAAGAGAAGCACAAGTGAGGACAAGTACCGTAATATAAATAACTAGGGACAACTAGCCAGTCAAATAAGCAAGGTTTAGAAGGGGAAAAGCAAGTAGAAAAGAATCTATTTGCAATAATACAGGAGACTGGAAGTGCAGACTGGTAATCAAGAACTGTACATCTGGACTGGAATAACCAGGGCAGGACTGAAGACAGATAACAGGCAAACTGTAGCTCTGAAGTGGGATAACAAGGGCATTACAGAAGACGATACAAGGAAACCCAGGACTGGAACTTAGAAGCTAAAACAGGAAACACAGACTGAAGGAAAGGAAGAAGGAACAGCAGGCAGGGAGCCAGATAATAGGAGGTAGAGAGCCAGGGGCTGCAGACAGGGAACAATGACTGCAACAGAGGAGCAGGGCTGAAATGCAGGAAGCTCAGAAGAGCAGGGCAGAAGGCAGAGGAGAGTAGCTGGCAGCAAGGCAGGGAGCCCAGAGGAGCAGGGCAGAAGGCAGAGGAGAGTAGCAGGCTGCAAGTCAGGGAGCTCAGAGGAGCAGGGCAGAAGGCAGAGGAGAGTAGCAGGCTGCAAGGCAGGGAGCCCAGAGGAGGAGGGCAGAAGGAAGAGGAGAGTAGCAGGCTGCAAGTTAAGGAGCCCAGAGGAGCAGGGCAGAAAGCAGAGGAGAGTGGCAGGGCAGCCAGGCAGGGTGCACCGGGCACTGGAACAGGAGCAGGATCTGACAGCAACAGGAAACAGCAGAATATTGTGTCTCAAGGCAAAAGGGCTGGGAGCGAACTCAATGCAAGAGACCTGTGCTCCTGCGGGCAGCTGTTTAAATACTGCCCTGCCCTGTGCTGAAGTGGACTCATTAGCAGCACCTGGAGCAGCACACCTAAAGGTGATCTGCCTCCTCCCTCTCTGGTCCTGGGAAGGTGAAAGTAGCACTGACCTCTAGGGCTTCTGGGGATTGTGGTCCCAACACTGATGCATAGGAATAACCAGGAAAGGAGAACTGTCCATGTTTTCAAAATTACAGATTTCGGAAAGGAAATGTCAAATAATGTTTTAGGGGCTTCTCTGAAGATGGTAGAAAACACACTGCAGGTCTAAAGACAGTGCCACCCAGAGACAGAGATCCAGAAGCATGACACCAAGTACTGGGACGAAGAAGAGGGGCTCGGAGGCCAAAAACTGCAATGTGCAGTCTAGTGGTTCTAAGGCCTACACCTGAGCGAGACTTTTTGCATATATATAGCCCCCTCGGGTCCAGGCCATTAGAACAAGAAGGTGCAGTAGTTGCAGAGGTTGCCAGCCGCAGTTGCAGCAGAAGAAGAAAGGAAATGGAGCCGCCGGAGCCGCTGCTATCTGTGAAGTGGATGTCGGTCCTGAGAGTGTCTCTGAGATTGATGGCCTTAAATGCAGAGGTTGCGCAGTGGGAAGCAGTGTTGTTGAATGCTTTCCCCTAGGAGGGAGATGCTCTCATAATTGCGAGCTCTGTCCCGTGGATGGCAAGCACTGCAGTGCACTAAGCTCCTTTCCGATCGGCGCAGGCCACAGCAAAAAGACTGAAGCAGTCTGCCATGCAGAAGGCAGCAGAAGAGGTAGGTCGAGCAGTAGCAGTGGATTGATCGGACTTGTGTGCAGAAACCAGTGAATTTACCGTTGTCGGTTAATCCTGGTACGCTCCGTAATTGACCTATGGCTGCTGATAGCAATTTTAAATACTGAACAAATGTAAAGAAGTGACATTGGCGTAATAAAAACTTTGTAAAAAGACAAGAAAAGAAAGGTTATAATCATTGCTATCAAAGCCAACCTTATTGCCAAGACAAAGAGGGGGCAATATTGAATCAACCTAACTATAACCACCATTGGAAAAGTAAAAAGGGGGGAATATTTCAAAAATCATATGATCCACACTGGCAAAAGAACAAGAGAACATTATTGCAGAAAGATTTCAACCATTATTGCCAGAGTGCGGAAGAGGCAATAGTTGAGCAAATTATTAACAAGCATTGCCAACGCCAAAGAGGGGCAAGTGTAATAAAGAAACATTGTCAGCAGTTATTTGATGTGAAAGTGGGAAAACAAGAGTGGCAGCAGAGAAGCCCTCCTGGTATAAAGTATCAAGGAGGAGAGGAGCCTGACCTGAATTGCATGTGGCAAATACAACAGTAGAACAAACAGCACCAATGTGTATCATGTCTTCCCAGAAGAAGTTGTGAATTTCGATGTTGTTGAAAGTCAAAGACGTTTCCAAAAGTTTTGAAGTAAACCTCACTATAAAGTACTTGTAGTAGTGTTAGGAGCTTTTGTCCTGACAGGCGAGTAGACCAGGAAAGGGATCTTTTAGTGGTAATCCTGGCAGGTTAGTGGACCAGGAAGAAATCATTGAAGCACTGCATTGTGGTTGAAGTTTGTGGAGAAGAAGAAGTGGCAAGGCCACTAAAATGTTTTATGAATTGTGCTGGAATCATCCTGACAAAACATTGTTGTTGATACAGAAGAATTGTGAAAGTACTTTTGTTTTCTTAAGAAGAAGACTTTATGCTGAACTTGTATCAATACATGGAGAGATAAAGGGCCTCAACACAAGTTGGGCAGTATTCCAGATGTAATACCGCCAAACTGTAATAGCGTTAGCGCCAACTGGTCTGGCAGTATTACCGCCGGATCACGGGTTGGGCGTTAACTGTAAATCCCCATTCCTCGTTGGGTCCATTAGACCCAATGGTGAATATTCAGCGCAAATACAGCACGTTAATACAGCCGGCGGTAAACTGAAAGCAGGGCGCTAAATCGGATTTTCACCTCCAGAAAAAAGCTGGAGGTAAAACAGCCCATTTAGTGCCCAACTCGTGATAAGGCTGCCCCTTAAATGTGGCAGTAATACCGTTAGGCCCAAATACTTTTTTATGGTTGAATCTCTGTTAAAGTACAAGTGAAAGACTTTTGGAGTAAGAAGAACTTTATGATCAGAACTTGGCTACAAAAAAGAACTTTCTTACCTGAACCTTTGATTGAAAATCCTGCTTTGAATCTGGGGAAGGTGATCCAACCCAGGTTACAAGGATAACCAGTTATTAGGTTTATGTTGAATATAATTTTTATTTCTGTTACATTTGAATTGCCATATACTACCTTTATGAGTTTGATGTATGGATAAGTGTAAGGGACAGATTTCTTTTATTAGAGTGTTTTCCTTCAGTTTCATTTTGATAGGCAGGGAAATTCCCTTTAGGTTAGGGACAGCGAGGTGTTTGTCACACCCTTTTGTGTTAATAAGATGGATACTTGTAAAAAAGCCTTTACCAAGTTGTCAGCCTCACATTTCTGATCCCTCACAATGTACCATGAACAGTTCACTCACTGGTTAAAAAAGGTCAATAGAAGACCACCCAAACCCTCGCCAAACTAGAAAATGAAGAAGAAAAAAAAATCCTGACCTTGAACATACCAGTTGAGAGACAGGGAACAACCCTGGGAATGGAAATGGACCTCTGATTTTATGAAACCTCAAAGTCCCCAGAATAGCAACTCATGCCTGTAGGTCGAAAACCTACAGGAGACAAAAGGGCAAGGGGGCATGTGTGACAATGTCCCCATTGTGACCCTTGGGATGTGTGCGAAGGTGTATGCCACACGCTCCATGATGCAATGATTGGTAGTAGTGTGAGCGAGATCAACTAATCACACCCCAAAACCTGGGTCAGGCGGTCGGTGCTTTAGACATGGGTGCATAAGAAAATATGACCCTTTAATAGACAAGCAGAGTATTTCTGAAATGTATTTAATGACTGTTTTAACTCAGGCCTAATGGTGTTGAAACATTCAGTATCTCAGCCCAACAAACTGTGAATTTCCTCAAATGGTGGAGCCATGAAACAAACTCAATAGTGAATCTGTGCTCAAAAGGTACGTTGTTGTAGAGAGAACATAGGAGAGACAAGACTAGTGTGGAGCCTAATCGCTGCTGTGCATGCATGAGAGGAACATGACAACCAAAACTGCGAACCTGATTCTTAAAGCCATGGTCCAGAGGATGTAAGAGGCTTGTGCTCCTCCACTACAGTCACATGTGTTACAATACATATTAAAATCCTACCAATCTCACAGTAGGGAACCAAATCACACACATCCGCAGCAAAGTGCAGAGAGCCAGACCCATGAGCAGGCGAAAGGTATGCACAAAAGGAGATTGAAAGAGGGGGGATTTAATCGATATCAGACAAATATGCCATCAAATCCATATGAAAATATATTGTAGACTGTGCTGCCCACAAAAATGATATTAAACCCCTAATACCAGTTACAGATAGTCCAGAGAAATGATTCCTAAGGAATGCAATGTGCACCAGTTACAGGAGAAGATGATGTATATAACCTAAACACGTGAAGCCAGATTAATACTTTATTGCAAAAAATAAAGATAAAAAGTAACCTCTTAAAAGTGATAATTAGTGGTCTGTGATCTATTTGTCCTGTACCAGAAAATTCTATAAAAAACTTATTTTGAAACATTTCCAGCAACGTAGCTGATCTAAACAGTTCACTAGTATGGGAATCATAATTGATTTTCATTGTCCAGAAAATACACATGAATATGAGTTCTCAGCGATGGAACTAATCTACACCAACATGTGTTTCACTCTCTGAGCTTCATCAGGGCTCTGATCAAGGTTCGAGATGTAATCTGAAAAATTCAAAGTTACATTTCTGATCTTGATATTTGTATTACTTAGTTTTATTGACAACTCTAGTTGTCTATGGCATGTAGAAATAACTCATGTCAATCAGATGTAGACGGATTAAATTGACAATGAATTCATGCAGATCTATGTGATGCCTTAATCCAGTCATGCTAGTGTTTAAGTACATATTACTTCATCACTTGGAGGCAAACCCCATCTTTATTGGGCTTCCCATATCTTGTATCTGTAAAAGCTGAATGGACCAATTTTAAATTTTTATGTTATACACATCATCTTCTGATATAACAGGCACGCATTGCATTACATAGGAAACATTTCTTTAGTGTATATAAGGAGACCACCACAGGACAAGAGTTTGGGAGTTTGGAGAAGACGATGGTGCAAGTTTGGTACAGGCTGGAGAGAGGAGAAGCTCGAGGATTGGGGATGTTTGGAGGAGCAGAGGAGATCGTGAGAGAAGAAGGGACTGGGGAGCAGAGGAGGTGAAAGACAGATCAAGATGTGAGGGGTTTAAGGAGTGAACAAGATTAAAGGAGGTGATAGTGAATGAAGGAGCTGAGAAATAGGCGAAAGAGGGAGAAGAAGGAGAGGTGGAGACTACGAGAGCTAAGCAGACAGTGGAAAGAATATTGGAGACAGAGATTGGGAGAGAGGGAAACACATACCCTATGCTACATAGGTATGCGAGATCAGTGGGAGCAGGTATGAGCGCACAAAGAAGCATCAATGTGTTGCCTGCAGAGTCAGTGAAGAGCCAAAACCCCAGAATGGAAATAGTGAGGTGCCACTTGATGCGAGTTTGCACTGGGGTGACAAAGAGGAATGTTGGGGGGCAGATCCCTCACAGGGACAAGAATGCAGGAGGCAACAAAGTATGCCTTAATACCTCCAAGTCAGCCTCCCTGCCAGCAGATTACTGCGCACCATAGACCCTTTCTAAAAGTGTTGGTGCAATGCCTGGCTGTACTACCAAAAGACTGCCCTATGCTGCTACACAGCACAGAGAAAGGGGCAATGAATATAGCAAGATCCAGAGGCACAAATATATCACAAGAGACTGACCCCTGCTGTAAGAGACAAATGCGAAGAACACATCAGACTGAGAGTGACCCAGGGGAGAGACCAGGAACATCTTAAGAGACTTTCCCTTTTGGAAGGAAGACTAAAAGACTTTAGTTGCTTGTATCCCAAGGACTTTTTTAATATCTCTGAATCACCATTGGGGAAACGAGTACTTCACTTGAGGTAGAGACTTGCTAAGGGTTACCTCCCTTCTTTACTACTACCACCAAACTTGCAACAAGGCTATTATTTTTTCCTTTTGATGTATACGAACTTGCAATGTTGGTCAGAAAATAACTATAACCAAAAAAGAGATGAGTGAAAGGTTTTGAATAAATCTGAACCACTGGCACTGCTCGGGGCAAACTTCCACACCACCGTAATGGCTTGGCAGGCGAAGAACTATGGACTGGAGAGTGGCCCAGAGCAATGCCAGAGGTTAAGATACATTCTAAACCTTCCAGCCATCACCTATTTTTATCATTATTATTATTAATATTATTATTATTATTATTGTATTTATTGAGCACAGACCTAGCTTCGAGAAGCACCGGAACGCTTTACAGAGGCATACACCAATACAGATACATAACTGAGCACTTTACAGAGGTGTACAACATTACAGATGCATAAAAGAGCACTTTTCAGAGGTAACAACAGAAATACAGCGGTTGTAGCATACAAAGGGGGACAGAGAGGGGTACAGCTGTACCGGGTGCCAGGGAGGAGAGGGGCGGGTGGTGTCTAGCGAGTCAGGTGGCGCGAGCGGCGACGTGATGGCCTAGGTGTTGAGGAGGAGAGACTCCTGGAAGAGGTGGGTCTTAAGTTTGTTCCTGAATTGTAGGAGTGTGGGGGCGAGTCAGATGCCGACGGGATGAGGTTCCATAGTCTTGGGGCATAGGCAGAGAAGGCTTGTTTTCTGGTCCTACCCTTTTTGAAGCAGCGGATTTGAAGTCGGCATGTGTGCTGGCTTCTGTTGGTGGGCTGCCTGCTGGAGATGCTTTGCTTTATTCACCCCGAGTGGACGGGTATGCCCAGACATGGGTCCTGTATCTGCTGGGCCTAAAGTCCCAAGCTACTCCTCACTGATGATGCCCAATGAGGCCAAAACATGTCTGGAGATGCTTGTGGTCTTGTGCAGAAGGGATGTGACCAAACAGTTCAGGCTGGACTGCCCCTTTTGGGGTTGGACCAAGCCTGAAATGCATATGGTCTTTCCCCTTCTGTAATGGTTTGGCAGGCGAATAACAATGGTCTGGAGGGTTGCCCAGAGCAATGCCAGAGGTTAGGAATAATTCCAAACCTTCCAGTCCTCACCTCTTTTGCTTTGGGTCAGATAAAAAATGCCATTATTATTACCCAGCTGTCTTCAATAACCATGTTTGTATCCACGTGTGAAGTTGTGCATGTGCATGTATCGATAGATGCGTAACAGTGCATGTGAGGATATGGGGAACGCTGGATTCTGTGAATGTGTGAGTATATCTATGCAGATGTTAGGAGTGCATGGGCATAGAATGCTGGACCTTATTAAAAATATGTGCCCAATAAGGAGAGCATGAGGCCATACTACGGTTAAGCAGTTTATGGTGAGAGTACATTGGCATATATCATAGTACTGCCTGGACCTGGATACATAATAAAAATACCTGCCATATAGTGCGAGTACCCGAGATTATCATGCGACTTCCAGACAAAAGACATAGGTACCAGGGCATATAAGGATACTACCTAGTAATGTGATATAGTCAACAGTCCAAACGTAAATAACCCAAACACTAACACACATTAAAAAAATCCAGCAGTTCAGACTTCCCCACCAGTCTGAGAATCTATATTCAATACACATGAAACAAGACAGACCTGTTTGCTTTGATGAGGCTTGTTTACATAGCTATGGGTAGGACAGATAGT
The DNA here is from genome assembly GCF_040938575.1 of Ambystoma mexicanum. Lineage (NCBI taxonomy): Eukaryota > Metazoa > Chordata > Amphibia > Caudata > Ambystomatidae > Ambystoma > Ambystoma mexicanum. The sequence continues at coordinate 594,026,669 of NC_090936.1, forward strand.
TGCAATTGGGTAGAGCTGTGCTTAACTGCTGTTAGTCAGAACTGCCAGGCTAGCCTGTGGAAGGTGGTAGGAGCTTGGACGGGCCTAATTACAAGTTCTGTTACTGCCACTTTTTTGGGCGGTAACGGAATTACTCCCATTTTTACTGCACTGCCAAATTTCGAATTTGGAGGAAAAGTGGAGAATACACCTCCAGCAAAAAGCTGGAGCTAAATTTTCCACTTTCCCCCCCAGAGTCATCTGAATTACCACAGCAGGATTATGGCTAGTGGTAATTCTGCCAAAATCCACCTGGGGTCCTATGAACTCCAAATATGGGGATTTACACCTTCCACCACTCGTAGTCTGTGGTAAGCCCACAGGACTGAGTGACGGTCCCATTTACTGACAAATGACTGCCAGACTTGTAATGAGAGACATTATATTCTTAGCATTCTGGGGTTGCTGTCCTGATTTTATTCCAGGAAAAGGAAAACAAGTTTTCACCTGACACACCATTACCCAAATCGGTACTCATTTAATCAACCATAAAGGAGGAGAGCATGCCTGCTGTCATTCAGGACATGCACACCCAGTCCCCCTTTATTTTCTTTGCATTCTGTGACTTTTTTGCCTTTCCCCAATTATGAATCCAAAACTATGTGCCCCAGAAAGAAACAACAAAAAGCGGGATGAGACGAACATCTTGCAATTCTTGCCAATGGCATTGGGCGTGTACGCGAAAGGCTGCTTTGGAGAGCACTTTAGTTTTGCAGTCCAGGCAAATGGTAGCACAGACATAGCAACCATATACCGGGAGCCTATTGTAACTAAGATACTGCAACCCTGTCACCAGGGGAACCTACTGTAACACACATGGGTGACCTTGATTAGTACAAATATTTTATCAAAACTCTAAACTCACTCTGTCCCTTAATGAAGGACTATGCTGCCCCTAGGTGGAACCTGCCCCTAGGGAAAGGTGTTGCGCTGCCTATCTAACAAGGATAGTACAAGAGGAGACGGTCCCTCCACTAAACTACCATTATTCATTCACCAAGAAACAAACTCACTGTTTTTTCTTCCCAGTGCCAATTACTAGCCGGAAGGCAATAACGTCTGAGATCCACATTAAGTGGCGGAACATAGTAGAAAGGTAAAACAAGGTCACCGTCCATGTCGCTAAATGAGTCACATCAGCATTTGCAGAAGGGATTTTAAGTTTTAATCTACTCCACCCCAGTATGCCTAGTATGTTCTTTCAAAATAAAAAGCAACACGTCTGGGCTGAAAAAGAAAGGAACATATCTTCTTTCCTAATAGTTATCCCTATCTGTGAAATCTGATAAAATTAGATGCCTGGATTGTTATCATTAGAGAATCATAAGACCCATTGATAGAGAATCATAAGATCCATTGATAGAGAATCAGTAGACCCATTGGAGAGAATCAGTACTCTTTGTTACAGAACCAAGAGTGAGAGTGTGAAGGATTGGTGTGGATTGGTGTGGATTTGATCCTGCATGAAGGAGATGGATGCTGACGCTTGCATTTAGACTGCATTAGAATCACAGGCTTGCATCACAGGCTTGCATTAGAAGCCTATAAGGCTTATAGTTATTGCAAGGTAGATTTGCTTTGCACCAGAAGTATAAAAGGTGCAAATTAGACATTCGCAATAGTTTTAGGATTGTCTGCATTAGGATTGCCTGCATTATGCTTTACGGTGCATAAATAAATGTATTCCATAGTTATAATTGAATCGATTCATGTGTTTTCTTTGTGTCTTATGTTATGTGTGGCCACAGAAGTAAGATAGGAGTATTTTGGTATGTTGTTAGAAGTAATCTAGGAGTAACACAGTGCACATAGGGCCTGAGATACGAATGCAGCAGGGGGGGTATAGTGATCCATAACCCCCTAGGAGATTGTCTAAGATTGTCTAAGACCGGAGCAGGGTTGCCCAGGAGGGGGGGCAAGACGATGGTTAGGATTTGGTTTTTCAGACTAACAAATGGAGGGGACACCCAGATCTTCACTAATGCTGACTGATAACATGGATTGCAGCTGGCTTGTTGGTACACTTATCGGTTTTGCAGCAGTCGGAGTTTGAACATCTTGTGCAACTGTGTTTTTATTTTTTTTCTGTTAGTTGGTCGTGGGATTAGATTTTTTATGTTTCATGTTTTGTCTGTCTTGAGGATGTTATTGATTTAGCGCATGCTTTGTCCACAATTTTGTTCATCGTAGGAAGGGGAACGTAATTGTCTGACTGACCTTTGAATCCGGAATTTGGTTGACATTAGTTGACATTTGGTTGATATTGATCCAGAGTAGCTCTGGCTATAATTTGGTTGAAATGTACATTTATTTAAACCGAGTGAGAGAAACAGCTTTTTTCTTGAAGACGTTTGTGGTACTTTGTTTGGAAATCTGCGGAGACTGACACTTTTTGGTGAAATTTGAACTAGGTTTTGGTTTCCATTTGGTTGAGAATGTGTGTACACATGTTTGGTGAGTTGCCATAGACTAGATCTGTTAGATTTAGGAGAAGTCTTGGAACTTGTTTTTTTGTAACTCACTGAAGTGTCGTGAGATTGGAAGAAATAATTGAAACTGCAGAATGAGTTCATTTTTTAGTGACCTGAAGGCAATAACAAATCGGCTTAAAAACATGCTTCAGGCCTGGGATGTATCACAGGGACCAACTGTACTGAAAGTGAAAAGTGACATAGCTATGACAGAGAGGAGCCCATATATTGTTGATTTGCATTAAGTAATATATCGTCTCAGAGATATGATTAGTAACTGGGAAAATGTCCCAGCAGCAGAATCAGACCCATTGAAAGCAGAATCAGACCCATTGAAATCAATTTCATCAGCAGTGATGGGTGGGAACACAGTTCCTAGAGTAATGCATGTTGTTCATGGGGAGAAAAAGTTACCTCAGAATAATGCCAGAGATAGTGCATTTCTGATACACATGGAGAAAATGCATAAAGGGGTTGCCTATGAAGATTTGAGGCATTGTGAAACTGTATCATTGAAGACACCTTTGCATCGAAGTTATGTGCATGAAGGTAGTTATGTAAAGATCCTTGATTTGAATAGAATTGGCATTTATAATGACAGTTTTTGCACCAGCATTTTCCCCACGTTTTCGAGTGAGAAAAAAATATTGTCTAATGACATAGATAATATGATAGCATTGAAGGAGAATGTGAATCGTGCTGTCCGTGCTAAATTTGGATGTTTTGAAACTTTGCATGCCTGGAATTTTTGTAGTTTAAATGTGTGCTTGGAAAGGAAGTTTGTTGACATTAGAGATCGCACTGAACTGGCAGACTGTTTATTTGAAGCAGGAGTTAGCAGTGCATTGCAGGAATGTTGTTTGAATGTGAATGGCATTGTGTATGAGAGAGGTTGTTTGAATGAAACCGATTTGATTTTTCAACATGGAATTATTCAACGTTGTGAATACTCAGTGATGAAAAATGGGGAGAGTGTTGTGGCTAGAACACATGGAAGTGACACCGAAGATGCAGTTGTGACATTTTTGAATGTGCAGCATTTGAATGTGAAATGTTTGGAGTATGTGAAACTGGCTGTTTTGTTTTGTTTTGAAAAGGACAGGGATGGAACTGCAGGAGTCCTGCATTAAGCATGCATGCATTATGATGCATGGTTAGACAGGCATGGAGAGACAGGCATAGTTAGATGCACTGACACATTGATAGAACTGACTGCAGACACAGAGGAGATAGCATTGATGTCTTTTGAGAGACATGAGAAAGTGTAGAACTAGATGTGCACTTCAACGCACAATGAGAAATGCTGTTTTGTTTTTTGGCTTTGAAACCACCTGAAACTGATTGAGGACTGATACTTGCACTTTTGTTTTCTTTGCATGAAATTTGGAGACACCTTGACCAGACCGAGATCGCACTGATGACCAGACCAGATGGCATTGCCGCATGACTTGACCAGGCCATGATTGAAACCGGCATGACCAGATAGACCAGATTGACCAGATTTTGATGACCGTCTGTTTGAGATCCATGATAGCTGACACCTTGTGACTTTGCATGGCAAGCAGAACCGTAAAGAGACTGGCTTTTGTCACCTTGTAATGTGACTTTGCATCATGGCTGTTTGTTTGCAGTAATGATGAGACATTGGATCTGACCTTTTGCTACGCTTTGCAGCAGCACTTTTGGGGAATGCCGACCGACCGATTTGAGGCCTTAGGGTGTGGTCTTGTCTAATGGCTGTGCTCTGAGAATGTACCCAGAAAATCTGCTTGCTAAACAGACTTTGTGGCATGACACCTATTGCCATGGGAAGTGAAGATCGTGACCGACTGTGCAGAGAGAATACACCTTGCAGCATCCTGTGCCAAGTGAGAGAGAAAGAGCAGTGAAAGATTGTTCAGCAGCAGCAGAGAAATTCGAATTGTTTTGTGAGCAGCTTTTGTAATATGCATCGTGAAGAGAATCCATTTGCAATGCCTTACTTTGTAAACCAGCACCAGACAAGTTTGTGCCTGAGGAGAAGAAAGAAAAAATGCGGGAATGAGCAGGAAGACACGCTCTGAAAGCATTTCTTGCCTGATCCACGTTTGAAAAGCAGTGAAGCTTTGTCTATTGAGTGAAAGAGATTGAGCATTGACCGATGGTGCTTTGAAATTTGCACTCACATTCAACGCTGGCTGGTCGCTCATTTGAAGAGCATGGGACTGACATGGCAGGAACTGGCATGGCATGAGCTGGAATACTGGCAACAGAATGACCTGGCGAGGAAGGAGAGCATTTGAAGCAGGAGATGGGCCTATGGAGAAGGGCCACTGTGCCAGAGGAGAGTAACCATCTGCATCCTCCATGTCTTGTAAACACTCTGAATGAGTGCATCTGTGCTTGTTTGCATCGCCTTTGTTCCTCACATTTGGGAATGAAGGCCTAGGGAAAAGGGAGCGTATGCATCAATTTGCATCAATTGAAAGTTCTGACACGCAGTTTTCCCGGTGCTACCTTTGAAAAGTGAAGGGCATGTGTGATCACTCCATGGAGACGAAATGGGGCACATATGGTACCGACACTTGATGCTTGCTCCTGTCTTTTTGGAGCTCTGTGCAAAATCTCATTTAGCTTGCTGCCATTTATCAAGCAGGCCAGCCTGAATTGGCTTGTACACTTTTGTGCTATCTGAACATGAACTGGCTTGAACACTTTGCTGCTTCACGTTTGTTGCTGTGGAGAACTTTGCTACCTGAACTTTGAAAACTTTTGCTGAACACTGAATTTGCTCATAGTGAACACAGTATCCGATTAGTGAACACTTGCTTCGTTGACACTGCATCTTTGTTGACATTCCTTGGCTGAAACGTTTTGCATTAGAACTAGATTTGTGCTGACCTGGAATTATGCACGGATGTGAGGACACACATACCTCTTGAGTGACCTGGAAATACCCTGGACTGGAATATAGTAAATTAATTGGCCTATATGACCAATACACTGGATGTATACACTGATATGTATGCATTGATATGTAATGGAATGTTTGGCCTGTTTGGCTACTCACATCTGTACTGACCTTTGACACCTGTGAAAGTGACATTGTCATGTTTTGTGCTTGACACATTGAACTGGAAACACCTGTATCCGCAGTACATGTGCATTGAATCTATGCATTGCATTTTCGTTTTGAAATTTCTGCTTGGAGAGATACTTTCACACTTTTGTTACGCTCACCTGGCTCCCACAGGGGCGTCGATCTGAACTGGACAGCTGCGGTCTCCACCAATGTGACGCGTAGTGCCGAGATGACGGGCTGGACTGGCCCACCTAGCTTCGTTTGCTTGGCCCGTAGGAATATTCTTCTGCAAATGGAGAAAGGGAATTAACCACCTGTGGAGTTGAGCGTTAACCCCCCCCACTCCCGCTGTTCTCCCCACTGATCACCTTTGATGTCCCCTCTTATAGTCTCACCTGATGGTTTGGAAAGATGAGCTCTCCATCCTGCATTGAGCGCAGGGGCGCGTAGATAACCAGTTGCTTCACTGGCTCGAAGGAATTGGTGAGTTACAGAACAATATTGACTCTGAGATTCCCGGCAAGACGCCGTAAGTATGTAGTTCGTAAGAGTTCAAATGTCTGACTTTCACTCTTGTCCGATTCCTTGCAGGTTGCAGCTTGACCCTAGCGAAGCGTTCCTCGTGGCAGCCGGTAATATTCAGGTAAGGATTTGTATTATCCAACACAGTTCGATAAAATAATATCAATATGTAACCTGTTGCTTTCTCCCTTATTCAGGCGCTGAGAGAAAGTATGAAGTCTCGGGGGAATAATGCCTCCGGCGGTAAAATCAGGTAAGTCTATTGTGGTGAGGAGGTTTCCCCTTGTTTGTCCCTTTGTTTCACTTTGCTGTCCTTTTGTTTCCCCTTAGGGGCCGGGGTTTGGCGAGGATGCAGTGGAAGCTGCGCCGACCCGTGAAGAGGAATAGTACCCCCGGTGGTAAAATCAGGTAAGTCTATGGGGGGTAACTAATATTGCCTCTGTGTATTCCCTTGGCTCACCTTGCTGTTCTTGTCTTCCCCTTAGGTGCCGGAGTGCGGCGGGAATATGCAGAAGGATGCAGTGGAATGTGAAGATGCTGCGAAGGCCGGTGAGTTCAGCGCGGCGCTGTAGCAGGCGAGGCGACGTGCATAAAATAACTTCTTTCTTCCAGCTCGAAGGCACGATGGATCGGGAATTCAGGTAAGGATCAAAGGTATTGCTCTTGTTCTAACCTTTTCTCCTTCTTTCTCCCTTTTTCTAGGAGCTCCAGACTCGAGGCGGGCGTCGCAGAAGACTGGATGCAGACTTGCAGGCACGATGAGCGTTACGCTGCTGGATGCAGAATAACGCGAAGCGTGTGCTGCTCTTCGGGCGTGGTTTAAATAGTCTCCAAAGTAGTCCCAGGTAAGTATTCCTCCCCAGCCCCACCCGAGTAAGAAATAGTCCCTAGGTAAGGTAGTCCCTTCCAAGCCTCTTTTGTCTTGCAGCTCTTGCAGCATGGTCTGCATCAGGTAAGTTTGCAGCATGGTCTGCATCAGGTAAGTTTTAATCTATGAGCCTGGCGCCTATGGCGCCAGGACTGACTCTCCATATGAGCCTGGTGCCATAGACGCCAGGACTGCAAAAAAATAGCTCCTAGCGGGGGTTGTTAGGCTTGCTTGGAATAACTTGCTAACTGATAGAGTGAAATGCTTGCATTTTTTTAAAAAAAGGGTTTTTTGCATCATGAGAAGAATGTTTTTTTCCCTTTCGCAATTTGCTTGGTATTAGCATACCACATTGCTATGTTATGTGAGACATATGTTATATTATGATTTATCTAACGATAAGAGGAGAGAATTGTGAAATCTGATAAAATGAGATGCCTGGATTGTTATCATTAGAGAATCATAAGACCCATTGATAGAGAATCATAAGACCCATTGATAGAGAATCCTTAGGCCCATTGGAGAGAATCAGTACCCATTAGTACCCATTGTTAGAGAACCATTATTTAGTATTATCCCTTTAAGAATGATTGCATCCTGTTTAACTATCCATTGTACATTGCAGAAGTAGCATGATTATAGTATCCATATATTAGACTGCCACTTTGCCATTTGCAATAGAATGACACTTGCACGTATTTGAAGTGCCATGTAGTGCTTTAGAGACACAGTATATTTACATCATGACATGTAGAGAATGATTTGCTATGCATCTATATGTGCATTGTAGCGCTTAGGCTGAGCGAGAAACTTATTGTTTGCACTAGAGAGAATGAACGAGGCCTGGAAATGACACACTGTCATTTTTGAAAATGACATGAAGAGCCATTTAGTACACATTGTTATGCTTTGTAGTTATACATTTAGAGATATGTATGTATGTATGCATGTTGAGTGAGTACTTAGAATGAGTTTGCACTATGTAGCACTTGCATTGCGAGAAGAAAGCGTAAACGCTAGGAAGCATTTAGATGGCATTATAAAGCCATTTCTGATGGAGACAGAGAAGTTGTTTGTGCTGCGGTGTGCGAAGATTGTTTTGAGTTAACAGTGTACAAGTATTCGTAAACATTGGCAGAGAGACACAGATAACACAAACCCTTGCCCGAGTGGAGACGGCGTAGGCTTATCAGCTTGTGTGCCGCGGAGACAACAAAACGGTGGGGGCTGCACCATGAGCGACATGGGGAGATGGGAGAAGTGCCTTTTGCATGAGAGAGAGATGGCCTATTTTCTGGACAGAGAGAGCATTTTGTGATGCCAACAGTGGAGTGAATGGAGAAATAGATGAAATAAGATGGTGTTTTGCACCGCACACTGATGGCCATGAAAGAGATATGATGTCCAATGTCACTTTGACACAGCACATGTAGTGACCAGAACGCGACAAGAACATAACACAGACTGGCAGGCATTTGCTATACGCTGACAGACAGACATTGTTAGCTTAGAGAATGTGAGTAACCATGGGGGATGAGTGCATCATTGGAAGAGTCTAACCAAGGAGGAGAGAGTAGCTGGAGTTAGATGTTGGTTGTTGGTTGGAGATGGTGCAAGATGGAGTACGAGATGCGATGAGAGAGAGGTGTCTTGGTGCAGCAGAACCTGATGAGGCCTTGATGAGATTGATCTGGCAGAGAGAGAGCTTGAGCCATAGGCCTGCCACTGACTGGCCGATTGCAGAGTCGTGCATAGAGGAGAGACCTGGCAAAGACAGAGCTGAAGAGGAGAGAGTAGCAGATGGGAAGTATGGTCTATGGCCTAGACTAAACTGATTGCTTTGGGTTTGATAGAAAAGGAAATCAGACAGGGATTGTTTAGAGTGAGAGTGTGAAGGATTGGTGTGGATTGGTGTGGATTTGATCCTGCATGAAGGAGATGGATGCTGACGCTTGCATTTAGACTGCATTAGAATCACAGGCTTGCATCACAGGCTTGCATTAGAAGCCTGTAAGGCTTATAGTTATTGCATGGTAGATTTGCTTTGCACCAGAAGTATAAAAGGTGCAAATTAGACATTCGCAATAGTTTTAGGATTGTCTGCATTAGGATTGCCTGCATTATGCTTTACGGTGCATAAATAAATGTATTCCATTGTTATAATTGAATCGATTCATGTGTTTTCTTTGTGTCTTATGTTATTTGTGTCCACAGAAGTAAGATAGGAGTATTTTGGTATGTTGTTAGAAGTAATCTAGGAGTAACACACTGCACATAGGGCCTGAGATACGAATGTAGCAGGGTGGGGTATAGTGATCCATAACCCCCTAGGAGATTGTCTAAGATCGTCTAAGACCGGAGCATGGTTGCCCAGGAGGGGGGACAAGACGATGGTTAGGATTTGGTTTTTCAGACTAACATATCGAGATCACTCAAAAAGATATGCGTGTAAGGGTCAACCAGTTTCAGTGGTATTTAGTTTGCCAACTTCTTCAGGACCATGAGTACAACTGCTTTGGTTAAGCATATAGATAAATCCTCCTGTTCACAATCAATTACTTGTGAGAAACCAAAGGGCGTCTCACCGACCAAGCCCTTGGGATCTATCATCCAGGTGTCCAGGGAATGGCCATCACTATTGGATCCAGACCCCAGGGGTGGACCAGTGCAGGAGGATCACCTGGATGGGGGTTCCCTGGGGAGTGGAAGTGGGGCACCTGGAGGAGGGACACGGTATCCCCTTTCCCATTTCCCTATCGACCCTCTGGGTTCCATGTATTACCTACGAACTCTACCCCCCCCTTTCCTATACACACACTGCTGCACAGAAAAGTACTTGGAAAGAAGACAGACTTGCACACATCCTGTCCATTTGACATGTCCCAATGTTAGGATCAGGCAGGGTCAGGCAATGAATCCTGATGACCCACACCTGAATCCTATTACCTTTCCCTACTGGGATAAAAGGTGGAGCCAGAGAGCACTGTTACGCTCACCTGGTATCCACGGGGATGCCACCCAGCCCTGGTTGGATGATTTGCACTCTCGAACCCTCTCCCAGACACTTGGTAAGGTCTCTGGTTAAAGATGGGTCTGCAATATAGGAGAGCTGGATTCAATACCAGATTGTCTTTATGTTTTCCCACCTCCCTTGGCCTCAACCCCTTCCTCCCCCTTGGGCCTTCTCCTCACCTTAATATTGTAAAAGGTGGATTCTCCGTCCTGCTCCTTGTGGCAGGCGCGCGTAGATGTGGGGGGCGAGCAGCGACCAAGTTACTTCACTGGTGCAAGCCCCCCTGTGGGAATCCAGGCCTGCTGCGACTCCGTAGGTTTGCTGCTTTACAGTCTTTATATGCAGTTCTTATGGTCCTCTTAGTTCGAATAACAATGTCTTGCTTCTTTCCTTTTAGGTATGGAAAGGTATTTTGGTGTTGTCATGCAGTTTGAAGATGAGCATGGGCCGGTAGGCGAAAGCGCGGTGTGCGCGATGCTGTCCGGTGAGTAATGCGCGGCGCTGTTTCGCCTTTTATATTGCTAACCTGTGTCTTTTCTCTCCTTGCAGGTTGCGATGTTCCTCGCCGAGCGCTGTAATGTTCCAGCAATGATACTGACCAGGAGATGACTACCCAGGTAACAACTGTGTGGCTCTCTTCATTCGAGAGGAAACGTGAGTAAACGCTTACTAATGCAGTCTTTCTTTCTCCTCTTCCCAGGTTATGGTATTCGAGGATGCATGCAGTGCCGGAAGATGGAGTTCGTACCTTCAGGTGAGTGGAACTGAGGTCAGGGATGGATTGAAGACAGGATACTGTTCCAGGTGAGTTTCGTAGTGTTCTTTCTCTCTCTGCAGGTCCTTGGTTTCAGGTAAGCTGGCATCAAAGAACTGGACGCGGTGAGCGTTACGCTGCCCACAGGAGAATAACGGAAAGCATGTTCTGCTGTTTGGGTGTGGTTTAAATAGTCTCAGGTAAAGTAGTCCAGCTAAAGTAGTCCCAGGCCTGCCACACCCAAAAGACTAGACCGCAAAGCTCAGTTGCTTGTAACTGAGCTATGTCAAGTCAAGTCAAACAAGTTTATTCGGATGTATAAAAACAACCATTAAACAACAAAATACACATTGTAGCAGAAATCCAAGTTACAGTTTGAAGAATCCATCAAACCCAAGATAAACAAGATCAGAACACGTAAAAGGAAGTGCAATATTTGCACCATTACACAACACCATAGATCAGAAAATATTTAGAGTGGAAAAGGGAATCAACCCCAAGGACCCTATTACGTTACACATGGTCCCTTAACTTGACCAAATGGTCACAAAACTAGTTGTCCACCCTAGTCACTCAGACGCGGCCCCCCACAGGCCTTTTACCCAGAGGAGTACAGTTCGCTCCCGACAGGACAGTACAATGTGTGACAGTTCCAGGTAGGGCAACGGCTCCCAAATAGGGGCACGAGCTAATTGTAATCCCACTATATGGGGCCCGCACATAACCCCCAGATCTTCTCAAAACCTCCCTGACCATTTGGCCATTCCTGAAGACAATTTTAACAGAGTCAGAGGGGTTTATACCTTCGCCTGCCAGTCTGACGCACCCCACCAACGCTTCCCTGGTCACAAAGGGACAGTTCCCAACAGAACGCAGCCAGTGGAGACATTTGTTTGAAAGGGCATCCCTTGGTTCTCGCCTGCCCAAAGGCAACTTAGGTACCCCATGCAGGAAAACCGTAGCAGTACTTTTCCCCCCATGTACAGGACTCTTGGGGCTGCGCCCCCTTGGACAGAAGCCACGTGCTCCGCTCCCTCCCTCCCTAGCAGGATTGATTGTCAGGCCGCTTGGGGGACTCTCCCCCATCACACTTGGTTCGATGCTCCCAGTAGGGTGGCCCCTCTCTGCGTTAGGATGCATCAGCTGGACAACCCGAGTAGGGCTCATTGATGCATTGGCGGTCCTTTCGCAGGGTGGAATAATTGAAGGTAGCTGAGGGGGGTTGAGTCCCTTGCCAACTGGGGGCATACTGGAAGACTCCCCCGGCGGGTCCACTCCACCCTTCCCCTCCCCTCTTATTCCCCGGGCATCAATCAGTACCAAAAGCAGTTTCTTGATGATAGCAATTTCAGAGAGCACTTGTGCACAGGAGCAACAGCCGACAGTATGCACCTCCTTCTGTAGTGGAGCGGTGGAGGAGTAGCTACCGTGGGTAACGGGTTTGAGAGCCCTGAAGGGGGTTAGATGAGAAAAGGAGCAGGACCCTGAGATCGATGCTAGTAAGGTCTCGCTCCATGAGCTACTAGTGGAGATAGGCGGGAGATTATCTTCGGTTGCTCCAGTGGTTTCTGTGTCCAATAGATCCAAAGTGGTAGCAACTGTGGCTGGGGGTGAGCAGACGAAAATAGGGCCAGAGGTAGGTGGGAAAACAGGTGGCAGGTGTAGACTTACAATGGGCGAACTGGGTTGGGGGGTGACAGAAACAACAGGTGCCAGGGATGCAAAAGGAAGAACTGACACATCACCAACCCCCCCTATGCCTGTGCCAGAGGCATTGGCCAGAGGCATGGCTTCAGAGTTCCCAGAATCGGTGGGCAGAGATTCTTGACAGACAATGTCTTCGAGCTTCTGAGTTGGGAGGGTTCCTTTACAGCTCTGCATTGGGAAGTTAGCCAGATTACTGGAAGGCCCCCCCCGCATTCGGTTCCTGGGGTGGGTGCTTTCGTACCCTCCACGGCATATATAGGCTCTCGGTATACAGGGTCAGTATCAGAACATAAGGAGGCCGTGGTATGGGACTTTGCTTTGGGCCTAGATTTTTCGGTTACACCCTGATGGCTGCTTCTCTTGATGACCAGGAGTTTTCTTGCTAGTGTATGCTCAGGGGCTTTGGACAGGGACTCAGTAGACTCAAAGCAAAACGTGGGCGGGGTAGATGGCGTGGTAGATGGCAGAGAGCCAGCCGGTTTCGTGGCCAGTTTCCTTGGCGCAGCATGGCCCCTAAAGGACCTCAGGGACTTTATTAGGGACATGACGGAGCCCCTCAGAGCTGACCAGTAGAGGGCTCTACTGAGGTCCCGGGTCCGGCCCCCAGCAGGTTTTCACGGGCTCTACGCCGTTAGATAAGAAGACACCAGCAGTCCCAGGTGCAAAACACTTGTCTGCACTTACTTTTCTTATCCCCCCGTCCGATGGCCAACACAAGGAGTGCCTCCCTCCGCGTACGCCGAACACCAGCGGCGCCAAACACCGCGCCCTTGCCCCGCCGCGGGCTTCACCGCTGCGGGGCTTGCAGCGCCGTAATATGTCCAGGGGGCGTGGCCTCCGCCAGGAAGGGGAACGTCCCTCCAGGGACCCAACACCAGCGGCGCCAAACACCGCGCCCTTGCCCCGCCGCGGGCTTCACCGCTGCGGGGCTTGCAGCGCCGTAATATGTCCAGGGGGCGTGGCCTCCGCCAGGAAGGGGAACGTCCCTCCAGGGACCCAACACCAGCGGCGCCAAACACCGCGCCCTTGCCCCGCCGCGGGCTTCACCGCTGCGGGGCTTGCAGCGCCGTAATATGTCCAGGGGGCGTGGCCTCCGCCAGGAAGGGGAACGTCCCTCCAGGGACCCAACACCAGCGGCGCCAAACACCGCGCCCTTGCCCCGCCGCGGGCTTCACCGCTGCGGGGCTTGCAGCGCCGTAATATGTCCAGGGGGTGTGGCCTCCGCCAGGAAGGGGAACGTCCCTCCAGGGACCCAACACCAGCGGCGCCAAACACCGCGCCCTTGCCCCGCCGCGGGCTTCACCGCTGCGGGGCTTGCAGCGCCGTAATATGTCCAGGGGGCGTGGCCTCCGCCAGGAAGGGGAACGTCCCTCCAGGGACCCAACACCAGCGGCGCCAAACACCGCGCCCTTGCCCCGCCGCGGGCTTCACCGCTGCGGGGCTTGCAGCGCCGTAATATGTCCAGGGGGCGTGGCCTCCGCCAGGAAGGGGAACGTCCCTCCAGGGACCCAACACCAGCGGCGCCAAACACCGCGCCCTTGCCCCGCCGCGGGCTTCACCGCTGCGGGGCTTGCAGCGCCGTAATATGTCCAGGGGGCGTGGCCTCCGCCAGGAAGGGGAACGTCCCTCCAGGGACCCAACACCAGCGGCGCCAAACACCGCGCCCTTGCCCCGCCGCGGGCTTCACCGCTGCGGGGCTTGCAGCGCCGTAATATGTCCAGGGGGTGTGGCCTCCGCCAGGAAGGGGAACGTCCCTCCAGGGACCCAACACCAGCGGCGCCAAACACCGCGCCCTTGCCCCGCCGCGGGCTTCACCGCTGCGGGGCTTGCAGCGCCGTAATATGTCCAGGGGGCGTGGCCTCCGCCAGGAAGGGGAACGTCCCTCCAGGGACCCAACACCAGCGGCGCCAAACACCGCGCCCTTGCCCTGCCGCGGGCTTCACCGCTGCGGGGCTTGCAGCGCCGTAATATGTCCAGGGGGCGTGGCCTCCGCCAGGAAGGGGAACGTCCCTCCAGGGACCCAACACCAGCGGCGCCAAACACCGCGCCCTTGCCCCGCAGCTATGTGTGTGCCTCCATGTTGGCTGAACCCCCCCCAAGTTAAATAGTCCCACATAAATAGTCCCATTCTAAAGTTGGTCTTCATGATGGTTATGAGCCTGGCGCCAAAGGCGCCAGGACTGACTCCAAGAGCGTCTTGGATGAGGTTTTAAGGCCTTTGACCTGGCCCTAACTGGAAGGCTGACTTGCCAGTGCGGGCCAGGGGCAAGGGTCATGACAGCACTCCCCCCCAAGGCCCCTCTCACAGTTGCACTTCTGCCTGGTCCTGGTTTGACTGGGTAATTCTGATGGAACTTTTTAATTAAGCGAGGTGCATGGATGTATTCACTAGGTGTCCATGATCTGTCTTGAGGGCCACATCCCTTCCAATCAACTAAGTAGTATAGTTTGGATCTGGTGTATTGTGAGTCTAAGATATCCTTTACTTCAAACCCTGGTTCTCTGTCAACTAATACTGGGTTTGGTGGTTTTGGTGGTGTTATAACCAGAGTACCGGGTTGTACCAGTTTCAGGAGTGATACGTGAAACACAGGATGAATCTGCTTAGTGGGTGGTAGGGCTCATTTAACTGCCACTGGATTTATTATAGATTCAATAGAATAAGGTCCCAGATATCGGGGATGAAAGGTCTGAGTCCCTTTTATGGGCACATACTTTGATGCTAACCAGACCTTGTCTCCAATTTGATAGTCGGGGGCTTTACTACGATGTTGGTCAGCAAATTTCTTTTGTCTGTTCTTGGCTTGGAATAAATGTTCTGCTGCTTTTTTGTAGGCCTGGGAAATAGTCGTATGTAGGGTTTTAACTGCTGGCATGTCCAAAGGGGTTGGGAGATCCAATTCTGAAGTACGTGGATGTCTACCATATATAGTGTAGAAAGGGGTTTGTCCAGTGCTGGTATGTAATGAATTATTATAGGCATATTCGGCTATCCATAACAAGTCCTGCCAATTTCTTTCCACTTGATGTAACATGCAACGTAAGTATTGCTCGAGGGTTTGGTTTGTTCTTTCTGTTTGGCCATCTGTTTGAGGATGCTGACTTGTGGATAGTCGAATGTCAATTTGGGCCATTGAACAGCATTTCCTCCAGAAGTTGGATACGAACTGACTACCTCGATCTGAGATCAAGACCAATGGAAAGCCAAGTAGCCATACGATTTCCTCCAGGAATACTTCTGCTAAATTGGGTGCATTTGGAAGACCCTTAAAAGGAATAAAATGTGCCATTTTAGAGAACAAGTCTACAACTACTAAGATGGTGTTGTATCCTTGACTGGGAGGTAGATCTGTAATGAAATCAAGGGACAGTGTGTGCCAAGGTGCGGGAGGAATTTCCAGTGGTTGGAGAAGACCAGCTGGTTTCTGCTTTTGGGACTTGTTTTGTGCACACACACCGCAAGATTGGATAAATTGTATGATGTCTTTACGCCATGTCGGCCACCAATAGTTTCGTTTTACTTTAGCTAGAGTTTTGGCAATTCCAGGATGACCTTCAATCAGGGAGTCGTGATAACCCGAAATAACCTGCTCTTGTAAATCTTTATTTGGCAAGTATAGACGGTTCCTAAAATATGGTAACTGGTCTTTAATGGTGTAATGTTCTCCTTGAGTACACCACTCTTGTGAGAAAGTGGGATCAATTAAGAGTTGGATCTTGTTTCACCCTGTTTCAATGTGGTCATAAGACCCAGGAGTTTGTCTTCTGGAATGATGGTTACTGGATCTGGAGTTATGTATACCTTTTCATCAACACCCATGCGGGACAAGGCATCAGCCTTTCCATTTCGGACTCCTGGCCAGTAGGTGATCACATAGTCATATTCAGCGAAGAAAAGAGCCCACCGCAGTTGATGGGATGATTGAGCCTTTGCTGTTTTTAGGTATTGCAGGTTTTGATGATCAGTTATGACCGTGACAGTATGTCTAGCACCAAGGAGATAGTGTCGCCATGCCTTGAAAGCTGATTTTATAGCCAAGAGTTCTTTGTCTGTGATAGCATAGCTGAGTTCGGGAGGTGAGAATTTTCATGACCAGAAGGCCACAGGGCGTACTGGCCCGTTCCTGGGTCCTTTTGTGAGAGAACACCTCCCATATCCATGCTAGAGGCATCTGTTTCAACTATATAAGGGAGGTCTGGGCGAGGATGCAGTAGAACTGGAGCAGAAGTGATTTTTTTCTTAAGTTCTTGAAAGGCCTTCTCTGCTTCTTTGGTCCAATGGAACCTTTTATTGTTTTTTTCTTAATAGTGATGTAATTGGATGCACTATTTGGGAAAAATCTGGGATGAATCGGCGGTATAAGTTTGCAAAGCCCAACATACTCTGGATTCCTTTAAATGAAGTTGGCGACGGCCAGTTAAGAATGGCATCTACCTTGTGCCTATCCATTCTGATACCTTTTGGTGTGAGGATAAAACCGAGGAACTCCACTTCGGTGGCATGAAAAGAGCATTTTTCGAGTTTAGCATACAGTTTATGTTGGCGGAGTTTAGTAAGGACGGAGCGGACATGCCTGACATGGTCTTCTTTTGTAGCAGAATACACTAAGATGTCATCAATGTAAACCAGGGCACAAACCCTGATTAACTCCCGCAAAACATCATTCATAAAGTACTGGAATGCAGCAGCAGTAAGCACAGTCCAAAATTCATTACCTGGTATTCATACAAGCCGTATTTGGTATGAAAGGCGGTTTTCCATTCGTATCCTTTCTTCACTCGAACAAGTTGGTACGTCCCCCTAAGGTCCAGTTTGGTATAGATTTGGGCGTCTTTGACTTGATCCAATAATTTGTGAATAAGGGGCAGTGGATAACGTTTTTTTACTTTGATCTGGTTTAATGCACGATAGTCGATGCAAGTCCTCAAATCTCCTTCCTTCTTTGGTACGAAGAATAAGGGACTGGCTGCCAGTGATTTAGATGGGGGGATAAATCCATTTGCCCGGTACTGATCAAGATAAGATTTCAAATGGAGGTTTTCTGGTTCAGTAAGTGCATAGATCCGACCACAAGGAATTTGCGCACCAGGTATGAGGTCGATCTGACAATCGTAGGGCCTGTGCGGTGGTAGAATATTGGCTTGTTCTTTCTGGAACACGTCTTGAAAATCTTGGTATTCATTTGGTAGATTACTAGTCACACCTATTACAATCACCGCTGTACTGGGAGTAGCAGATGTACATAAGTCTGTTTTCCCCTTTTCTTGGTAATAACAGGTGCAAGCACAATCATCGGAAAAGGCCAACTTCTTGGCACACCAATCTATTAGAGGGTTGTGAGCTACCAACCATGGCCTCCCTAAGATTAGTCGAAACTGAGGAGCTTTGATGAGATCGAATGCAATAGATTCTCGGTGTCCATCCTGGCACAGTAGGGTTAGTGCTGCTGTACATTGGGTTACTGGTCCGGAAGCTATTTCTGTCCCATCAACAGTAGTAACTTTTTCAGTAGTCGACTTAGAGCATAAGGGAAGCCCCATCTCTGCGGCCAGATCTTGCTCTACATAATTCCCAACTGCTCCGCTGTCTATGTATGCTTTGACAGCATGCATCCGAGACGGTTGTTGGTGATTGATCAAAATTACTGGTAATGCAAAGTGTGAGGTCTGTGGTTCATCCTTCTCGCTCGACAAGCGGACGTTTACGCTTGCCGGGCTTGGTAGTTTTCAGACTCCTTGTTATTATCTTCCTTCTCTTTGGCTCCAACAGTTCTCCTTGGTGGTTTCACTGGACATTCTTTGAGGAAGTGGCCTGATTTTCCGCAATATAAGCAGAATTGCTGTTTCCTTCTCTTGTCTCTTTCAGTTTTAGTTAAAGGGGGCTGTACACCTCCGATTTGCATGGGTTCTACCGTGTTTTCCAATGTACGTGGAACATTATCCTTTGACCGGACATACACAGCTCGAGTTTCTAACCTTATCCGGTCCGCTTTTCGGTCTTGTAATTTGTTATCTAATTGCACCACAAGGTTGATGTGATGAATTCTCCACAGTCTTTAGGTGGGTTAACTACTTGAGCAAGGACATCCTTTAGTTCCCCTCGTCTACCCCGATGAAATAGTGTGGTCCTTTTTTCCTCAGGCCACCCAGCTTCAATGACTAGTCTGTTAAATGTTGCTATATATGTAAGCAAGTCTTGACTTCCTTGACGGAGTGACAAACCCCCAAAGTCATGTAACAACAGGTTATCCTGACTTACCAATGGTACTGACCAATCCGCAGCACTGCCACTCAGATATGACAAGACAAAAGCAACCCATGCTTGGTTGTTAGGAAAAGCCCCAGGTCTGCAAAGGAAATTAAGACGACAATGGTTCATGAACATTGCGTACTTCCTGGGGTTCCCTGTAAATCGTTCAGGTGGAGCTAAAGGAACTGCCCCAGGAAGGGTTATTTGTACTGGATTGGTGGAAGAAGTTGGTACAGGTGCTGGCGGAATGTTACCAGGCAATGGGGTCTGTCCTGCCTGTGATTGGAGCAATTGTCTACTTATTTTGTCGGTACGATCCTTAGTAACAATCAAATCCCTCCTAAGAGCGTTGGTTTCTTGCCTGGCTGAATGTACTTCAGCACGTAATTGTCCCAACAACTGAACTAACTGGTCAGTCTCTGAAGTCTCCATGACGCCCAGGTGGATAATGTTATTGAGGCTTTGCGTTCTGTTACGCTCACCTGGTATCCACGGGGATGCCACCCAGCCCTGGTTGGATGATTTGCACTCTCAAACCCTATCCCGGTCCCTTGGTAAGGCCTCTGGTTGAAGATGGGTCTGCAATATAGGAGAGCTGGATTCAATACCAGATTGTCTTTATGTTTTCCCACCTCCCTTGGCTTCAACCCCTTCCTCCCCCTTGGGCCTTCTCCTCACCTTAATATTGTAAACAGTGGATTCTCCGTCCTGCTCCTCGTGGCAGGGGTGCATAGATGTGGGGGGCGAGCAGCAACCAAGTTACTTCACTGGGGCAAGCCCCCCTGTGGGAATCCAGGCCTGCTGCAACTCCGTAGGTTTGCTGCTTTACAGTCTTTATATGCAGTTCTTATGTTCCTCTTAGTTCGAATAACAATGTCTTGCTCCTTTCCTTTTAGGTATGGAAAGGTATTTTGGTGTTGTCATGCAGTTTGAAGATGAGCATGGGCCGGTAGACGAAAGCGCGGTGTGCGCAATGCTGCCCGGTGAGTAATGTGCAATGCGCGGCGCTGTTTCGCCTTTTATATTGCTAACCTGTGTCTTTTCTCTCCTTGCAGGTTGCGATGTTCCTCGCCGAGCACTGTAATGTTCCAGCAATGATACTGACCAGGAGATGACTACCCAGGTAACAACTGTGTGGCTTTCTTCATTCGGGAGGAAACGTGAGTAAACGCTTACTAATGCTGTCTTTCTTTCTCCTCTTTGCAGGTTATGGTATTCCAGGATGCATGCGGTGCCGGATGATGGAGTTCGTACCTTCAGGTGAGTGGAACTGAGGTCAGTGATGGATTTAAGACAGGATACTGTTCCAGGTGAGTTTCGTAGTGTTCTTTCTCTCTCTGCAGGTCCTTGGTTTCAGGTAAGCTGGCATCAAAGAACTGGACACGGTGAGCGTTACGCAGCCCACAGCAGAATAATGCAAAGCATGTTCTGTTGTTTGGGTGTGGTTTAAATAGTCTCAGGTAAAGTAGTCCAGGTAAAATAGTCCCAGGCCTGCCACACCCAAAGTAGTCCAGCTAAAGTAGTCCCAGTCCTGCCACACCCAAAAGACTAGACCGCATAGCTCAGTTCCTTGTAACTGAGCTATGTGTGTGCCATCATGTTGGCTGAACCCCCCCCCAAGTTAAATAGTCCCAAATAAATAGTCCCATTCTAAAGTTGGTCTTCATGATGGTTATGAACCTGGCGCCAAAGGCACCAGGACTGACTCCAAGAGAGTCTTGGATGAGGTTTTAAGGCCTTTGACCTGGCCCTAACTGGAAGGCTGACTTGCCAGTGAGGGCCAGGGGCAAGGGTCATGATAGCACACTTTCAGCAAGGCGAGAAGGGCAACCAAAGCTATCAAGACCAGCAGAACGGAAGGGCAGGAAATCCCGGAAAGGTGACGTGACCATCGAAGCAGATCAGATGGGACCAGGAGGCGAATGAAAGACTGTGGTCCTACCAGCTGTGGGGTGAAGGTCACTGCAGAATCCCAAAGGGGCAACTCCCTGCCACTGCAGAAGGTCACTGTGGTATCTCCTTCATGTGCGGTGTGAGGACTTGAAAGGAGGAGAGCCACGCTCGGCCAAAAGCCTTGACTAGACAGATGGTCTTGATAAACTGTATCAACCGCTGCCGGTGAGTGAAATGGGAGACCGGCTTGTGTTTATAAATGTAAAAGACATTAACATTTGAAGTGCTTATTGGGTTGTCGAGAAACCGCGAGCGAAAGCATATTGTAGCAAGAATGAAGAATGCCGAGATTGTGCGTGTGAGAGAAGCTTCAAAAGAAATCTGAAGCACTAGAGAGTGTAACTGAAGGAGGCGAATAGTCAAAGTGGTCGTACGAGGGTAAAGTCAAGTTTACAAGCCCCCCCTTGTACAGTCGAAAGTCTTTGACAAAAGGTGAAATGAAGTATAAATCTAACCTAATGAATTATTAGCCTTGTGATGCTAAGAACTGCAGATACCAGAAGCCCTTGGGAGAAGAGGCCAGTATAAACCTTTGAACTGTAACCAGTATTGTGTGTTGTGCGTAGGAAGGCAGCTATGAGAAAGAGAAGCCTGATCATTGAAAGTAAAAGCACTTGCTACAATATAACAGAGTGACCCGGCGAGACGCAATAACCTATCGGATGTCTCTGTATTGAACTGACAAATACTTCTAAGTGAAAGCGTGAAAGATTGCAAAGTAACAATTGTGATGCTAGCGGTTTGAAGGCTTGTGCCCGATCAAGGAAAGCCAGAACTGCCTACAGAGGAAGGTCTGAGCCCGGAGGAGAGGGAACTGAGTGAATTGGTGAAAGTAAACCAAATATTTGTTTAAAAAGACATTAAGAGTTCCTGAGTGTTATAAGCTAGTAGAACTGGTAAAGTTAACTGAACTGTGATTTGAAGGCAACAGTGAACCCGACAGAGGGATGCCAAGCAAAAGACATTGATTCGAGGGATCCTGCCTTTTCAGAAGAAACTGCTTCCTGATGCTTATAGACTCAAGGCGTGCTCACAGTCATACCACTATTCCGCCTTGTCCGTGATGTTACATGGGGAAGGGAGTGCATTAGTTCAGCAGTCCTGAACTACCAAAACCCTTTTGGATATTTCAGTTTGCACTACACTCTTTTGTTATACATATCATTGTCCCACATCCTTTTGTTATGTAGAGTAAGGTTTTGGCAGTAGATGTATTAGTATAGGCCATTTTGTTTCGACACAACACCACTAGGACAACATTTTCATTACTTTGATGGTCGTAGCTTGCTCCTATCTTAGATTTAGGTTTGGATTAGGCGTTTTTCTCACCCATATAATGTTCAATAAACACCCTTGGATTGTACGCCTTGTGTCTGTCATACTTCTGATAAGCATGCCTTCCTTTCATACTGTAGGCTGACAATCAATTATCTAAACAGAGGGATAGAGGGCAATCATTTCAGATTCTGAGCACATACTGTGCTTCTAAAAACATTCAATGTAGTGCCATTTGTATATAATTTTACGTGTATGCATTCACAGGAAAGAAGGCTCAAGGGACTGCACCGACATAATGTTGTTTTTATAGATGTTTTAAACTGTCTATAATTGACATCCATGTCAAGCAAGGTGGGGCAGCCTCACACTGTTCAATGCCATCTATAATCTCTCAAATCTGTGGTGGAAACAAGGATGGCAAAGTGAAGTGAGGAGTAACATATGTACCCATCACAATACCATTTCTTTAATTTATTGATTGCCTAATGCTGCATCACAACTGAGATGTCAAAAGAGGGAAAAACAAAACATGCCCAACACTCACCTCACACATGGCCTATTATTTGCCCATGGGTAGCACAGTGTAGGGGCTGCTTTAGTACCATTCCGAGTTCCAGTCTCAACGGTTTCTGAACCTAGAGGTTCAAAGACAAATCAAATCATAATCACGCAGGGCAGCTCCGAACACCAAGTGTCCTTCTTAATGCTTTGCCTGGATCATAACATAGAGTATACACGCCTCTTACAGCGCGGTTTATGATTGCAATAATTTCCATTGCTCTGCGTCTCTGTGTACATGTGGATTGTGTACTCTAGAGAGCAAAGCCCTGGCACCTGGCTTCGTTTATTTTGGTCTGCAACTCTTGTGGTCACGTGATGATAGTCACATGGTCCGCGTTCAGCGTTCAGGAATGGATGTATCCCTGGGTCGGCCATCTTAGAGAGGAATACCTCTCCATTCATTAAATAGGAAGCCCTTTCCCAATGACTGTGAGCAACCCAAATTGTATCCATTACAGCCCTCTCGAATGAATAGCCATCCACTGGGATCCTGCACGGCATAACAATTAGTTGTTTTATTGTTTTTTCCTGTACTGGCATATTTACACCTTAGCCAAGGCTAGCATATATCAATCTCCAAATGTTTACAAACATCCCCATTGTGTTTAGAAATACCCAAAGGGGTATTTCTGCCCTCCTTGTAAGGATAGCTATATGCAGTTAAAGCCCAGATGCCATAGCAGTGAATATTGATATATATATATATATATATATATATATATATATATATATATATGTATTCACTTGGGTGTCGGCTTATTATTCATGGCAAATTCCAATATTGTATATCATGTCCATGTTGATTTGGACAAACATGGTAAAAGGACCCCTGTCCTCTCTTTTGTGTGCTTATTGGCCCTTTAAAGGTCTATTTTACCCAATGGCTACCACTCATGCTCCTACCTCCTATTATAAAGTGGTCTGGGACAGTACTTGTCATCTAGAAACACAGATGTAGTTAGTGTGCATCTACTGCCAGTTCATGCCACTGGATCTTTTCATTTAGACCGCATAAATGCATCTGGAGCCTAAGAATCCATTGTTGTTCTCTCTTACATAGGAGTTCTGTGTAACTTTCTCCTCTCTTTGGTAGTCTAATTTTTTCCATTATGGTCCAGGAGAAGTCTTCTGCAGTGTGACCTTGTTTAACAAAGTGCTCTACCAATGGTGCTGTAACTTGTTGTGTCCTGATGCATGACTTGTGCTCGATGATACTTTTTTTATTACTCTTTTAGTCATCCCCACATAGTTCAGTGCATATGGGCAAGAAATTAGACATATTACTCCAGTGGTGTCGCATTTGTGAAGGATTTTTGTACCCATGGGGTTTCCATCATATGTCAATGGTCCTTCTCCTACGTGTCTGCTTACATACAGAGCATGAACCGCATGGTGCATGTCCCGTGGGGCTGCTCTGTGTCCATAGTGTCGGCTGGTCTTCACTCCCATTGTCATCAACATTAGTTCAAGTCATTGGACCTCATTACGACCCAGGCGCTAATAGGTTAACGGCGCCGTAAAAGGCTGCGGCGCCTTTAACCTATTAGTGCCTAATTACGAGGTCCCTTTGCGGGACCCGACCTTAACGGCTGGTGTAGACCAGCTGTTAAAGTAGGGACCCGCAAAGGGACCTTGGTGCTAATTACGGTGCCACAATTTGCGGCACCGTATTTAGCACCTTCCCCAATCCCATTGAGCCCTATGGGGCAAAAATGGGAATGGGGAAGGGCCATGGAGGAAGGGGGAATTACCACCCTGCCAACCTTGTAATGGGGTGGTAATTCCCCCTTTCTCCATGGCGGAGTCGGTAATTTACCGGCATGGACCATGGTGCTAATAGCACCATGGTCTTCCGTCAGGGTCGTAATGAGGCCCATTGTATAGACTAGCCTGTCCCTTATGTTTTGCCTCCGTTTTATTGCAAAACGCGGCCTGCTCACCGGTGCTTGTCCATTGTTGAAGATGGGCCAAAGTTTAAAAATTTCTAGTTTGAGTGTATAAAATAACGGAGAGTAGCTCAACACTGCTGTCACCTCGGTTCCCTCTTTGGGTCTAAGGTTTTGTTCAAGGCTGGCATCCCTCAGGATATTCTGTGCATGTTTAAAAGCCTGTTCTACAATCATCTTAGGGTACCCCCTTGTTCTCAACTGTTTCGATGTGGAGCATGTCCGCCTATATCGCAGGAACTGCCCGAAGGGGAGATTCTCCATTAGGGCCCTTGGCTGGTAACTGCGGAAGGCAAGCAGAGATTTGCAATCTGTGGTTTTTTTGTACACGTGCGTGTTTAAAGTACCATCTTGGCCCGTGATCATAGGATCCCAAAAATGGATAGACTGTTTGCTCATATCGCATGAGAATTGTAAATGCGGGTTTCTCTCACTCAGACAATTGTGAAAGGCATTGAAATCCTCTTGTGTTCCCTTAAAAACCAAGAAGAAATTGTCTATGTAACGTCTACATAGGACGATATTTTCCATAAATGGATTCTCAGTATATATTCATGTTTTCTCAAAGAGATCTACATAGATATTGGCCAATCATGGCACAAATGTAGTACCTATGGCTGTTCCCGATATGTGGGTGAAAAAAGTCTCTTGATAAATAAAGATATTTTTTGTGAGAGTACTGGTGGTACTGTGCCCAAATGGTCTTTGGTCATAAGTAGCTGTTAAGCGCTAATAGAGTAGTATCTTGTTATATAAAGCTTCAATGTCTAAAGTGACAAGAAATTGGGTAGGTACATCAAAAGTCTATTGTTTTGAACAAGTTGAACATAGCTGTCGAATCATTGACATAAGAGGGCATTTTCGGTATTTTGTCCTTAATGTAAAAATCAACGAATTGGGAAAGCGGTTCTAGAATAGTCCCGGTTCCCGAGACTATGGGGCATCCTGGTGGAGGGAGGACCCTGTTATCAATCTTTGAGAGGGCATAGAAAGCTGGTAATCTTGGATGGTTTGGTGCGAGAAAGGTGGCTGTCATGAACCGTCGTCTACGTCCTTTCTGGACCTCCTGGTCCCTGACTCGCAGGGGATTGCATGCAGTTATCCTTCCAACATGGACGCCAGAATGAGAGTCGCCATAATGCCTCACTTACCAGCCCAGGTGTTATTGGGTACTGACTTACCGACCTTTGGAGAGTGTGTAAACAAAGCTGAATGGTTAAAGTCAGCACCATATGCACATAGCGAGATTGAACCAGGCGTTCCCAAACATATAAAGAAACCCGTAAAGAGGTTAGAGAAGCTAAACGGCAAAGGGAAGAAGGGAACAAATACATTGGAATGATAGACTGGTTACCAGAGGACAGCGTAAAGTCATTTTGAAGTGAACTGTTAACAGATCCTACTCTGAAGAATGCGAGAGAACAGGCTGTACCTGTCCAGGATATTGGGACAGGATATCCCTGGTTCAAAACAAAGAAAGGCTTGATATATTGCATAACTAACGATTCAAGTAGAGGGGAATTGAAACAATTACTGGTGCCTAAAAGTTTTAGGACAATTGTGCTAAGTTTAGCCCACGATGACGTGGTAGGCGGACATCAGGGAAGGGAAAAAACTCAAGAGAAATTGTTAAAAAGGTTCTTTTGGCCAGGGATGTACATAGAAGTGACTAAATACTGCGAAGAGTGCCCGATTTGTCAGAAGACCAGTGCTCATAAACCACACAAAGCCCCTCTACAGCCAATGCCTCTTATAAAAGAACCGTTTACAAGAATAGGAATGGACCTGATTGGTCCCTTGGAACCTAACAGCCATGGACACAAGTTCATATTAGTCATAGTGGACTATGCCACCAGATACCCAGAAGCCTTCCCAATGAGGGGTATTAGTGCTCAACAAGTATGCCAACAGTTGGTTCCATTCTTTTCACGAGTTGGACTGCCTAACGAAATAGTAACTGATCAAGGACGCAACTTTGTGTCGGGAGTTATGGAAAAAGTATGCAAGCAACTAGGTATCAAGCAGCTACATACTTCTGTATATCACCCTCAAACGGATGGACTAGTTGAGAGGTACAACAGAACTATTAAGACCATGCTCAAAAGAGTAAGAACACCGTCGGGAAAAGATTGGGACAGAGTGTTGCCTTGGGTCTTGATGATTCTTAGAGACACTCCACAGTTATCTACGGGGTTCTCACCATTCGAGCTATTGTTCGGATATAAGCCAAAAACAATCCTTGACATAGCCAAGAAAGATTGGGAAGAACAAGAGGAAGAAAAACCTCTTACGGACTATGTCATAGAAATGAAGGAACACCTGACTAAACTTAGAGAGTTGGCCAAAGAAAACCTGGGAAGAGCTCAAGTGTCACAAGCTACCTATTAGAACCAGAACACCAGGATGAGGACATTTCAAGTAGGGGATAAGGTCTTGGTATTGTTACCTAACTCCTCTAATAAAATGCTAGCCCAGTGGAGAGGACCATATCAAATTACAGCTGTTTTAGGCCCCGTGAATTACCTGGTTGAATAACCAGACAGGAGGGAAAAACACCAGAACTATCACATCAATCTCGTAAAAATGTTGCAGGGAACCAGGAAGAGAACCCCTAAGGGTAAACCAAGTAGAGGTGACGAATACGGAAAAGGCTTTCCAGACGGTGAAATGGGGGGCACAGCTGGAGCACAAGAAAAAAAAGGAACTGGAAAGGCATTTACAATCATTGGAACAAGTGTTCTCCTTCTATCCTGGGAAGACGTCCCTTGTAGAGCATGAGATTCACACTGACCCCTACCAAACAGTAAGAATCCGCCCTTACAGACTACTTGAATCAAAAAGAGCAGCAGTACAAACTGAGGTAGAAGAAATGTTACGCCTGGGAGTAATAGAACCATCCACCAGCCACTGGTCTTCTCCAATCGTGTTAGTTCCCAAACCCGATGGATGCATCAGGTTCTGTATGGATTACAGGAAACTAAACACCATATCCACCTTTCAAGCATACCCCATGCCTAGAATCGATGAGTTAATAGAGCAACTGAGTACAGCCAATTATATCAGCACGATTGACCTATCCAAAGGATATTGGCAGATTCCCCTACGAGAAGAGGACAAGTTGAAGGCGGCATTCTCTACTGCATCCCGGCTATATCAGTTCACCGTATTACCCTTTGGTTTACACGGTGCCCAAGCAACTTTTCAGGCCTTAATGAATAAAGTCTTGGCCCCACACACAGCATAGGGTTCAGCATATCTTGATGATATTATCGTGTTTAGCAAAACATGGAAGGGCCACCTCGAACATTTGGTGAATGTAATAAGCTCCCTAGGAAGGGCAGGATTACACATCAATCCTAAAAAAAACATCCTCGGTGCCAGAGAAACAAAGTATTTAGGTTACCTGGTGGGAGGAGGGGTTATTAAACCCCAGGTGGACAAAGTCGAGGCTATTACAAAGCTGACCATGCCTAGTAACCGGAAACAAATAAGAGCGTTCCTGGGATTCGTAGGCTATTATAGAAGGTTCATACCCATGTTCTCAACCATTGCCGGTCCCTTGACGGATGCCCTTAAATCCACCTACAAGGGAAATGTGTTACAAGACGACACAGCCAAAGCTGCGTTTCAGTCTCTTAAAACTATCCTTTCTACTATGCCAGTCTTGAAATGTCCAGACTTCGGAAAAACGTTTTTTGTGCAGACTGATGCTTCTGGAACAGGACTGGGGGCTGTGTTGTCACAGTGAACGGAAGAGGACTTAACACCAGTCTCCTTTATCAGCAGGAAACTCCTACCTCATGAGAGAACGTACTCCACATTAGAAAAAGAGTGTTTGGCCATCAAATGGGCCATTGAGACCTTACGATATTACCTGTTTGGAAGATCTTTTACAGTTTTCACAGACCATGCTCCCCTACAATGGTTGGCCACGAACAAGGATTCCAATCAAAGAGTTCTTAGGTGGTTTCTCACGCTGCAAGCATTCTCCTTCAAAACGCTACATAAACCGGCATAATTTCAGGTGGTTCCTGACTATCTGTCCCAGAGCATGGATCGGCCCGAGTGGCTCGATTCCTGGGGTGGTGTGTGTAACAGCCAGACTGCATCAGAGGCCATGGGACGCCATGCGAACACCAAATACCCGGAAACAACGGAGGGTCCCGCGGGAAGCAATGAGGTGGACACTGGAGAAGCAGAACTCGAACCTGAACGTACGGGCCGAAAGGAGGAGGAGGAGGACACTGAAGGAAGCCGTCATTTGTGGTCGGGGGCAGACCTGGGTGCCATCCGCGAATTGTGTTGCCTGAATGCGGATAGTGGAAACCCTAACGCACGGCCGGTAGCGGGCGACCAGACGGAGCAAGGGTCTGCCGGCGTGTGCCGCGTGTACCGCAGCACGAACGACCAACGGGGGGAGGTTGTTGGGCCAAGACACCACAAACGGGGAACGGAGCAAAGAGAAGCAAAAGAACCGTATAACCTCACACTCGTAAAACAGAGAAAAGAGACCAAAAAGAAGGATATTAGAAGGACTTTATCCTTACCAAAGCTGGGGACCTCTGACTGTATAAACCCCAATCTTCGCCTCGTGGCATATGGCGGGGAGACATCATGGTGACTGGGAGCACAGAAGGAAGGGGGCAGGGCTTGGGAGGGTTTTTATATCCTCGGACATAAGGAGAGACCTGATTGGGTCAAGAGTGGCCAACCCCTTTATAAAGCAAAGAGAGACGAAGGACTGATGGGGAGTTTTCTTTCTTCTTTCAGAATCGGTTTGGAAGCGAGGAGACCACAAGTCCATACCAGTGGGCTTACGAAGATTAAACAGAGATTTCTGCCTTACAGTCACAGAAAACCCATCAGAGTCATCTCGGCTGGAAAGAGAACTGATACTTGATTTAATATTTTCTTTTTATTTCTTAAAAAGTCAATAAAGACTGACCTTTGTTCAAGTTACCTGCCTAGTCTGAGTGGTCTGTCACACAAAGAAAATGTAATATTGGGTGGAGTAGTGGACAAGTATGACGGTTCTTCCAAGACTCTCCGCGCCTTCCTTGATTCGTGTTTAGTTCACTTCACGTTCAAGCCCTACTACTTCTCCACTCCTAGAGCAAAGGTGGGTTTTATGATTTCACACCTCACTGGAAATGCATTGACTTGGGCAACCCCCCTAGTCAATACAAGCGACGCTCTCCTGGATGACTATGATGGCTTTGTGAGAGCCCTTAAGGAAATGTTTGATCGCCCAGAGCAGGTGTATAGTGCTCAAGAGAGACTAGTCGAGTTTCAACAAGGGTCCCAGGATATGCTCACCTATGTTACTTGTTTCAAACAACTTGTGAAAGAAGCAGACTGGTCTCCAAAACCTAGTTTTACACTCTTCCGAAGGGGGCTGAACGAAGAAATAAAAGATGAGCTTGCTAGGGTGGCCCGCCCAAGCTCGTTCCAGGCTCTTATGGATCTATCCTTACAGATAGATTTCCGAATCCAAGAAAGAAGAGCAGAGAAGAGGAAGTCTAAGGCAAGTCTCCAAAAGACCATCACGGAACATGCCCCTAGAGCAGAGTCAACTGTTCCTTCTACCCCCGCCCAGAACCTATGCAACTAGGAGCCTTTCGTGGACCCATTACCCCTCAGGAAAGGATGCAACGAATCCATACTGGTCCATGCATGTATTGCGCCTCCGATAAACATCTTGTGAGAGAATGTCCCATTGCTCCTTCACGGCGTTCGGGAAACGCCAGCTCCCGATCCTAGATGGAGCACAGTGTCGGGAGAGAGATGTTTG
Organism: Ambystoma mexicanum; assembly: GCF_040938575.1. Classification (NCBI taxonomy): domain Eukaryota; kingdom Metazoa; phylum Chordata; class Amphibia; order Caudata; family Ambystomatidae; genus Ambystoma; species Ambystoma mexicanum. The sequence goes on from NC_090936.1 coordinate 594,056,883, forward strand.
CTCCACATCAATTCCATCCTTGAACTCTCCTGGACAAAATAACCTTGTGGTTCTGCAGGCCCTACTATCGCCTTCCAAGACAGAATCCTACCCCATCCTGGCATTAGTTGACTGCGGAGCTATGGGCGTATTTCTAGATCAAGATTGGGTCACAGCTCATAACATTCCACATGAAAGCCGAGTTACAATGCAACCAGTAGAGGCAATTGATGGAAGGCCTCTTTCCTCAGGATCCATTACCCTTCAGACTAAAGAGATTCTACTTTCTATTAATCACCATCAAGAGAGAATCAAATTTGACCTCATTAAATCAGCCCATTATCCGATGGTTCTTGGGATGCCCTGCTGCAGAGGCACAATCCTAACATCAACTGGGCAGCCGGCTCACTGTTTCGTGGATCTGAATTTTGTATGGCTCACTGCCTATCCCTGGATACCTTACCAAAGCCTTCTAGAGACTTTCAAGAGAACCAACAAAGTCCAGTCACCGTTTCTAACATCATCCAGATTCCCAGGGCCTACCAAGCCTTTTCTGATGTTTTTTCGGCCGCGATAGTCCAAGCTCTCCCTCCTCACAGGCCAGAGGATTGTGCCATCGATACCGAACCCACAGCTGTGATTCCTTTCGGCAGAATGTTTATATTATCTGAACCTGAAAAGAAGGCTCTCCGAGAATACCTAGATGCTTACCTGGAAAATGGCAGCATACGCCCGTCCAAATCTCCAGCGGGTGCTTCATTGTTCTTCGTTCCAAAGAAAGATACCAAAGAACTCAGACCATGTCTGGAGTACCGTGGTCTAAATCAGTGCACTCTCAAGGACCGTTATCCTCTACCCCTCATCTCGGATATCCTGGAAGCAGTCAGAGGTGCAGTAATCCTCACAAAATTAGGCCTAAGGGGTGCTTACCATCTCATTCGTATAAAGGAAGGTGACAAATGGAAAACAGCCTTTAGAACTCCCTTCGGCCATTTTGAATATCTGGTCATGCCCTTTGGACTTGCTAATGCCCCAGCAGTTTTTCAACGTTTCATGGATAGGGTGTTCTCGGACATGCTGTTCCTCTTCGTTATCGTCTACCTGGATGACATCTTGATCTACTCTAAGGACCTTCTAAGGCATGAAGAGCATGTTAAGGCAGTCTTATCACGATTATGTGAACACAAACTCCTAGCTAAACCCGAGAAATGCCTGTTACATGTCACTTCTGTTCATTACCTAGGATTTGTCCTTAGTCCAGAAGGAATTGGAATGGATCCTTCAAAAGGTAAAAGCGATACTATCTTGGCCGGCTCCCACATCCGTGAAACAGATTCAATCTTTACTGGACTTGCCAATTTTTATCGAAAGTTCATACCGTCCTTCTCTGAAATTGTTCAACCGATCATTGCTCTCTTGAAGAAAGATGCTCCATTTCTCTGGTCTACAGATCAAGACAAGGCATTCCAACGATTAAAGACAGAGTTTACTCAAGCCCCCATCCTGGCTCAACCCGATATTAACCGACCATTCCTAGTGGAGACGGATGCATCCAATTACGCCATAGGAGCAGTACTAAAACAGGAATTTGAGGACAAATTGGAGCACCCCATTGCTTACCTTTCAAGAACCCTGACGCCCAGTGAGACTCCTTATTCCGTCTTGGAAAAGGAACTGCTAGCCATCCGCCAAGCCTTCACAGAATGGCGACACCTACTCCTGGGAGCTAGGCATCCAGTCCAGGTCCGTACGGACCATCGAAATCTTCAAGTTCTACAATCTTTGGAGTGTAGGAACAGTCGTCAGGCCCGTTGGGCCTTCTTCTTTGCCCAGTACCAGTTCCACATCCATCATGTCCCTGGATCACAAAACATAATTGCCGATGCCCTTTCCAGACGTCCTGACTCTGAAAACTCTGAGGATCGGACCTTTCCAAAGATGTTTCCTCACACGATCTTTGTTGCCCAAGCACTCACCCTCCTGGAGAATATCCAAGGCCAAACTCGACTTTCGGACCTCTGGAAGGAGCACAAGAGAAATAACACATGGAATCTCACAGCTAAGGACGGGTATCTATTCAAAGATAATCGCCTAGTCATTCCCACTCCTGGACTGAGACAAAGGATCACAAGTCTATGTCATGATATCTTACATTCGGGACATCGTGGGATAACCAACACTCTCCATCTAGTATAAAGACAGTTTTGGTGGCCCAAGATGAAGGATGATATTACGATCCATGTCCAAACATGCGCAGTTTGCAATCAGAACAAACACGATAATAAGAAGCCAGCCGGACTCCTACTCCAACCAGCAATACCAACAAGACCCTGAGAAGTCATCACCACTGATTGTATCGTGGAATTACCACCCTCTAGAGGCTACACAACAATCATGGTCACTATTGATTTGTTTACTCATATGGCTCATTTTACACCCTTATCCAAACTACCTTCCTCATCAGACCTTGCCGGAATTTTCCTGGAACACATATTCCGACTTCATGGGTTGCCTTCCAAGATCATTTCAGACCGAGGACCTCAGTACATATCTCAGTTTTGGAAGCAAGTATGTCGTATTCTGAGAATCCAACGTGCCCTATCCTCTGGCTACCATCCACAAACCAATGGAGCCACGGAGCGTGTGAACCAGACTCTCGAACAATATCTACGATGTTTCGCCACCAAAGTGCAGGACGATTGGTCAGTCCTAATACCTATGGCTGAATTTGCCTATAACAATTCAGATGATTCAGCTATCAAGACCAGTCCCTTCTTCTGTAGCCAAGGATTCCATCCATCAGTCCTACCCTCCGTACTCCCACATCCTACTCCAGTACCTGCAGTAGACTCCTGGATCGAAAACCTCATCACAGTACATAAGGAGGTTAAGGAATACCTAGAACGGGCCCGAGAAGATGTCAAACGTTATGCTGACTCTAAAAGAAGACCTGGACCTTCCTATTCAGTAGGGGATAAGGTTTGGTTATCCTCGAAGCTCCTTCCTCGACACCTGTGCCCCAATAAACTGGCTCCCAGATACTACGGTCCCTTTTCCATAAAAGAAATCATCAACCCAGTGGCCTTCCGACTTCGGGTACCTGAATCTTGGAAAAGAATCCATCCAGTCTTTCACACTTCTCTGTTAAAACCATACATTCAGTCATCCCGAACAGCTCCTAGATCTACCCCTGTTATTGTAAATGATCAACTGGAATACAAGTTTCCAGGATTTGTGACTCAAGATATCGACGGGGTCAACTACAATATCTGGTTGAGTGGAAAGGGTACCCCTCCAGTGAGCGTACCTGGGAACCCGTGTCAAACATGAATGCTCCCAGATTGGTTCGACGATTTCATCTGATCCATCCGGGCAAACCCAGAGGAGCTGGTTTCCAGAGGAGGCATACTGTCATGAACCGTCGTCTACGTCCTTTCTGGACCTCCTGGTCCCTGACTCGCAGGGGATTGCATGCAGTTATCCTTCCTACATGGCCGCCCGGAACAGAATACTCCGGATTGGTCTGTGCGTTCCACGCTGCTCATCCTACAAAAGGGACACGCCCCCGCGGCTCTGCACATCTCAACGCTACCGCTACCTGTAGTCGGACGTGCTTAGCTGGAGTTTGATTGGGGCTCTCGCTTGATTCCTTGTTCCCAGTCCCGTGAATTCCCTCCTGTTCCCTTTCCTCCCCAATCTCCTGGAAAACCTTCCACGCTCGATTCACGGTCTTCCGTGCCTCCGAGCATACCTCAATTACTTCCTGGAATTACCCTGGACTTGTAGAACGCTCCTGGAAACTGAACCGCTACTCTCACGCTGGACTTCGAAGACCGGCGTTCGGGACTATACAAATCCCAGACAGTAAAGAAGAAGAAATCCCAGAAGGTCGCAAGTACACAACAGAAACAGGTGAGAAGGGGAAAGACGTGTGACAGTGGCTTCCTTATGGCTAATATAGCCTTCTGATTCTGCCTCCTTAATTATGGGGGCAATCATGGCTCTGAGGGAATTGGTCGGGTCTGTTGTCAGAATCTGATAACTAGTTCAATCAGAGAGGAGTTGCTGTACCATACGATCATAGTCTCTTGTATTCATAACCATTGTGGCGCCACCCTTATCTGCCACCCTTATCTGTGGGTTTGTGGCACCACCCTTATCTTTGGGTTTGATGGTAATTTCTGAATTCTCAGACAGGGACTGTAGTGCTTTTATTTCTTTTTTTACTGCAATTGTTATGAATAAAGGGTATGTCTTTTTCCAAAAGCTCAAGTTTTTTTTAGCACAGCTTACTCGAAAGTTATCGCCTCTGGTGTGATACCATTTGTAGGGGAGTAGTCCCTCGATGGTACATGTAGGCCAGTTCCACTGGTTGTTTCTTCAGCCTCTACTTGCCCAAAATGTTGTCTGAGTCTTATTTTTCTCATAAGTTGTGTGATCTCCATGCAAGTCTGAAAAATGTATCTTGCTGCGGGTACGAACGACAGTCCCTTCTGTAATACATTTGTTTCTGCTTCAGTGAGTGCGTGCTGTGAAATGTTCATTATCAATACGCTCTCGGTGGGGGGGGGGCCTCGTTAGGCACCTGGTTATTCTGGACAATTCGTATTGCCATCTCTGCCTGCCTCTTCCTTTGCCTCTTGATTCTAAAAAAGGCTATGCTAATGTTCCTGTTATTGTACTGGTCCATTGATACTGAAAGTGAACCTGTTGCCCTTGGCGATCCTTGGCGATTTCTTATTTCATTACATATTCCAGATGTACCTGCTCTGGTATCCTTCTCCAAACTAATACTTGACGAATACCAATCATCATCCCTTGATCTCGAGAGAGCATAAGGTCTCCCGGTATTCTGGTATTGCATGTCCCTTCTCGCTTGTTTCGCCTCCGCGGTATTGTACTCCTCTGATGTTTAGGGATAAATATGCAAGTGCGTAAAGACTGCGATGTCCTTCTTAAGCTTGATGAACTTTTTGTTCAAGTTAAGATCTCGAAACTCATTTATAGTTGCATCAAGTGCAGCCAATCTTTTGTTATAGTTGTCGAGTAACATCTGCTTTTTTTTTATTTTGTCCATCTTTTCCTGGATTTCTCTCATTAGGGTTTCCAACACAGGCTTTGCAGTGTAGTTTAGTGGAGGGACCGTCTACTCTTATACTATCCCTGTTAGATAGACGGCACAACACCTTTCCCTAAGGGCAGGTTCCACCCAGGGGCAGCATAGTCCTTCGTTGAGGGACATAGTGAGTTTAGTTAGATTTTTGACTCATTGAAGGCATTAAAATATTTGTACTAATCAAGGTCACCCATGTGTATTACAGCGCATTCATACCAACATGACCTATTCCAATCGGGTGATGTTAGTGAAGTTCCGGTTTTAATTTACATTTTGCGGCTTATAATTCTGGGTGTGCAATAGGGAAATATGTGACTACAAGTTCCAAAATGCACATTTAAAACTAGGACTGGACTCCAATCTCTCGACTGGAATGGACACGTTGTCATGTAGGGAGCAGCACGTGGAATAAATCTTAGTAATCATAGCTGCCACCTGGCCCAATGTCATGCATGACACCTTCAGCCCAGAGCTCCCAAGTTTACAGTGGCCATGCGTGAGAAGGCCATCCAGTCCTATTTTATTGTAGATGATCTGTTTGAATGTAAGAGCAAGCATAACAGTTCCGCTCCATGCAATTTACATACTTAAGAAATAAGACTTTGTGTATTCTTAAACTGCTGAACACACAGTGCAGTACAATAGGAGATGTATCAGGCTATCATTATTTTGCATTCTAGGAGTTGAGGTTTTTCATTCACGATGTGAAAAATAAGAGTATAATGATATTCTTTTGTTTTTAACATGTTTCTATAAATATTTACATAGTCTCAGGTTGCTTTACTATGTGAGTAATTTAATTTTCAAGTAAACACTATAAGACAGTATGACTTTAGTCCTTGAAAGCCAAAACCTAAATATTTGTACAAAGAGGAGATCAGAATATATGTGCAACCAAGTGCCTAATTTGAAGAGGGTGTTAGAATTCTGGGTTCCATGCTTAAACAAAGTGCGTTATCTCAAACTGCATAAAGTAGAATCATTAGAAGTGATTAAGTTCACACTATTAATAAAAAATACTGCCTTACAATGAGCCAGATTTCATGATGATGAATATGGTGACTCCATTATTGGACCCCAAGCCTGCTAGCCATCATTGTCGCTTAATTTGCGAGGCAGAAATAAAGGCTCACCAGCCAGTCACTGAGCCGGAAATTATAGCATAGCAGACTAACATTTATTTTATGCCCTGCTGCTGCCAGTCACAGAAGTTGCCTGGGCCTTTCAGAGTACTGCCCCAAATAAAAATGAGTGACACTCTTTGTTATGCTGTGTTATTGAGTCTTGCAGAAAACACTTCACTTTTTCATGGTTTCTTGGAGCTTCAGGATGTGGAGGCGGTTGGCTGGGCGACCAACATCGGGGCGGGGCAAAGATGCTTTGTTGCAATGTTGATGTGTGCAGATCTCAAAAGATAAGGCTGCTTAGAATTATAATTGTTCTTTTATAACACGCTTAATACTGGAACTGGTTTGTAAGCGTGAGCCCAGAATTCGAACCTGTGTCTGCTATGTCTTGTCTTGCTTCCAAGACAAACGCATTGCCCCTGAGCTATCCTCCCAGTCCAGTGTGTAAGTATTTGGTATTTTGCGACTTATCTAGAGTAGTGGGTAATTTGCGCTCCCAACTGATAACTTGAATTGTGTAGTTGACTGACTGACTTGTCTGTCAGAGTTGTGTTTAAGCAGTGTGGAGAGTTGTGTTGGTATATCTGTGGTGGGTTTGTGTGCTGTTTTGGAAGATTTAGTGTAGACATTTGTCTTCAGTTGATGTGCATTTCATTGTGTAACCTATGTTGTTTTGCTGCTGGAGTCAACATGTGTTGTTAGGCTATGTCAGGTAACACAATGTCTTGACGTAAATTCAGGGATCCCAGTATCTAGTCCGTTTCCTAGGACCTTCCTTCTGACTGCCCACTAACACCTCAAACACTGAAACTGTAGCACCCCTCAGTCTTACATGGGAATATGGTACAATGCAGTTGGGTAAGTTTCCCGTGGTCATGCGTGAGAAGGCCATCTAGTCTTGTTTATGCTTTGAATTCTGGGACGTGCAGTTTTCCTATCTTTAACATGGGGAACAAACTACAAGTCCCAGGATCCAAAGGGAAACAATAGGACTGGATGGCCTTCTCATGCATAGTAAAGGGAAACGTGAGAGTTCTGGTATGCACCACAAACTACCAATGACAAATCCAGCCATGCACCACAACACAATCACAGCAACACCAAGCGGGCAGTTAGCATTAAAAAGATTTTCATTTTTATCCTATCATATTTTGGACACTGTTACTGGACCAATGAGCATTACATTGTCCCACTCCTTGCTATTTACACTAGGTCCCAAAACATTCCTTTGAGACAATGGGGTAGGGGCACAATACAAGTAAATTTGCCCAGCCCACACAAAGTCTCTGAAGATGGCCCCTCCCCTACCATTTGACGCGGTTAGCCTCCCAGTCACAAGTTTGGGTGTAGTTGCGTCAATGTTAATCATACACATATCTCAACAGTAATTGCTTAATCCACTGATCTACCTTACTGGTCCATCAGCTCTACACCCAAAAGTCACGCATCACCTAGGGACTGTGTGCAGGGTGCGTGATTCGAGGAAACACGCGCAGCCGTTTCCTGCTCCTTCTGCGCTTGGCTTCTTTTGACAAGCGTTTGTGCTTGTTGTGAAACTCTCGGCTGACGGATGGAGGCGGGGCAGGGGGAGGAAGTGGACTCTCTCCCAGTGACAGGGAACAGGCAACAAAGTTACAGAGAAAGAAGAAAGGAAAGGAGCGAAGCGGGGTTTTGAGGGACCCAGGTCACCCCCTATACCAGTGCTCCACCGGAAACACCCCATCCGAAGTTGGAGCAAGGCACAGAAAGATTGTGGACAGGAAGAGGACACAGAGGAACAGTCCAACCAAGAAAGAATACAAAGTTTGCCCCCTGTTTCACCCCCACCCTCTCCCCCCCCAGGGCCGACGCTTCGTTGCCACTTTTCATTGGTTACTTCCGGGCATCTGAGCACATTTCTCACGGCTTGAGTGGCCCAAACAGGGAAGCTGCTGCCCCCTCGTCTAAGCACACCATACATCTTAACGACATCCCAGCGTGAGATGGGGCTCTGTTCTGGTTGAAGAGGGGTGTGCTGGAGGCCTTCATCAGGGGCTGTCCATTCTTTCTCAGAGAGGGGTGGGCGAGTCTTTCTCAGCTCGCCGTATCCCCCAGGGACATGGGCACTATCTTTCCTGGTCAGATAGCATCAAGGCAGCACGTCTTTACCCCTGGGATCTTTCTGTGACAAATGGCATTAGAGAAGGAGTTTTTCTTCCCTCGGTAGGTTTCCCTAGAGTAGCCTTTTTACTGCAGTGTGTTTCTGACGTGGGTCTTTCTTCTTGGTAACTTAGGCACATTTCTCAGGGAAGCTTTCTTCTAGATTGAGCTGTTCCTCACTGGAGTTTTACTTCTCCTCCGAGGAGGGACTTTTTCGAGTGAGAACTCCACCCAACTTAAAGGGCAACCATTCTTCTTAAAGGCCTTTCTTCTCCAATGAAATTGCTCAGCTGTGTCTCTTTTTAATTCTGGTGAGGTTCCTCAGGGTTATTTATTTTTTTTCTCTACTGAAATTACACCGTTGTGGAGGGGTGATTCTGCTTGGGTCCCTCCACTAGAGTTGCAGTTTCCTGTCAACAAATGGCTGCTAAGGTGCAGCCCGAGTTCAGCATTGACGATGCCTTTGAGCTGTCCGTGGAGGAGCGGGTAGATTCAGGGGGCATCAGCAACCCTCGCTTTGGTGCACTGCACTTCGATCGCAAAGCAAACCTAGCCCTGAGTAAGGAGGAGCCCGCCGATGGAGAAAAGCAGAGCCGGCTAAAATACCAGGTAAAGCTTCACTGGTGAGCATAAGTGCATGTGTATTGTATTGTAGTTGTCATTTATATAGCGCCTTTTACCATTAATTTAAGTCTCAATGTGCTTCTGGTGGGACACCCCTCAGGTACCGAAGTCCAGAGTATTGGAGGTCATGGTAGGATTACAATGCGTGTGTGCATTTGGCCAAATAAGGCTTAGCAGGACTGGCCAGGCTCCGGTAGAAAGCCATCCATGAGGTCAGACATGTGGATGGGTGCTGAGAGGAGTCAGGAGATGGCCTGAGTGCTAGAGACTTGCTATGTGTCCAGCGTTCCTGAATTTCCAATAGGTCTCCGCTGCATACTGATGTCAGAGGTGTTGAGGCGTAATCTGGTGTGAGTAGGCAGAACAATTGTGTGACCAGCGAGACCGAATTGTCGTGGCTGTATTCTGATTGTGTGTGTGTAGCCATGCGTGCAGCCAGTGTCCACGGGAGTGTTGCATTTAACGTACATAGCAGTTCGGGTGTAGATTTGTTGTATGCACGCCCAATCAGGTAGTGGCTTCCTCTGTCGATTCTTGTGGCTGTGATAAAATGGTTAGGGACAGTCTATGGTTCACAAATTGCAACTGGAGGGGCACAGGCTATGCTTACAGGCTTTTCCAGGTGGAGAGAAAGGTAAATCTTCCCAGATATGATACATGTACTAGACCTTTACCATTGTTACCTTTACCATGGGAAGCCAACCCTATAGTTCACCCAGGCGTGATACTTGCCCATCCCTCAAGTTCTCAGAGTGCGATTCCAGACTAGTTCTTGATTTGCGTTCACGATTAATGCATGAGAAACCCCCACCTTGTCTCCTGGCGCAAGACATGGCCACTGCACACAATTCCTCCCATGATAATGCCCCCCTGTACATACCAATTTATCCGAGAGCGGTGGTGCTATTGTTCTTTCTCATCCACTTGACTGGCGTTTGCCTGTTTTCCCCGTACATGCTAGGTGCCATGACTGATCAATCCTGTGACATTTCATAGTGTGAAGAATGGCCTGTGTTTCCAGCTGGTGGTGTTTGTGGGAATCAAGGTCACGATTGGTGTTTGATAGTGTGTCAGGGCCAGGCTGCCGCGATAACAGCCGGCGCTACCTGGTGGTGAATGTTCATATGCTTAATTGGGAATTTCAAGGATAGGGACGGGTTTCAGGATAATGTGGCAAATAGGCAGGTTTTGAGGACTTTTTTTGAAGGAAAGGCAGTCCTCGGTGCAGCGGATCTGCAGGGGAAGAGGGTTCTAGATGGTGGGAGCTAGGATAGAGAAGGCCTCCAAATCTAGTGGAGAGGCAAGAGGCAATAGCGGGGAGAAGATCCAAGCCCGAGCAAAGATTTCTGGGGGGTTGCTAGTGGATGATTTTTCTCCATAGCAACTCTGGTGCTGTATTGCGGATGGCTTGGGGTGTGATGCACATGGCTTTGAAGGTCTCTCTTAGGATGATAGGGAGCCTGTGTAGTACTCCAAGGGTGGGGTGATATGTTTTCTGGGTGAGAGGGCAAGGAGCAGTCTGGCTGCTGAGTTTTGGATTCGTTGGAGTTTCCTGAGCCTGCATGCTGGGTTGCCAAGATAGAGGGCGTTGGCGTAGTCTAGGTGGGAGGTCATGATGGCAGTATTGCAGAGACTCTTTGAGGATAGAAGAGATAGAGAAAGATTTGCTTTAGGATGTAAAACTGGAAGTGGCAAGTTCTGGATACAGAGTTGGTGTGTTTGAGAGATAGATCTGCGTCCATGGTGCATGCCAGTTCTTTCATCGGAGCTGGATGCTGCTGGTGGGGCTCCCAGGCCTAGTGGCCATGGTATAGGTTGGGGAATGAGAGCAGTTTTGCCGCATATTATGATTTCTGATTTGCCTGGGTTGAGGATAAAGTGGTTTGTCGTTATCCATAGGTCAATATCCGAGAGGCGAGGTTGGGAAGTGGGGAGGCTGGAGTATTGGGAATTCTGAAAATGATCAGTGTGTCGTCTGCGTAATTGTAGCAGGTAAGGTTGTGATAGCGGATGAGAGCCGGCAGTGGGCTTAGGTAGATGTTGAAGAGGAGGTGTGAAAGGGAGGCTGCTTGTGGGACACGTTTTGTGACAGGGCGAGTGGCAGAGGACAAAAGGTAGGAGGAGAATGATTTGTGAGCGATTAGACATGAATGAGGAGATCCAATTAACGGCAGAATCTTTGATGCCTAGGGTGAGGAGCCTGTTCCTGAGTTGTGTGTGGTGGATGATTTCAAAGGCAGTGGATAGATCGAGGAGGAGGAGTGCAGCGCATCCTTCAGAGTCAGCAGTTTATTCCCAGATAGAGACCAGTGAGGATTCCGTTCCACAGAGGGGTCAGAACCCTGATTGTGCTGGGTCAAGGATAAGTTGCTTGTATGCAGTGCGGTCCATTAGTTTAGCAATTAAGTGGGTGTTGGAGATTGGGCTGTAGCTTGATGGGGAGAGTGGGTCGAGGCTGGGTTTGTTGAGTAGCAGTTTGACAGGAGAGGGTTTGAAGGCTTCTGGGAAGGTGCCAGATGAGAGGGAGTTATTGATGATGGAGTAAGCGACATTGCCTGCACAGGTGGCGGTAAGGATCTTTTTTAGAAGGGTGGGCAAGGATCTCCAGGTGAGCCAGGGGGTCGGCTAATTCCTAGTAGGTTGTAGAAGTAGGTGTGAATGAAGAGAAGGTTGGTAGGGAGGGCGAATAAAGGATTTGAGTTGAGAGAGGGCAGGTTGTGGAGGTGGCGATCAGAGCTAGTTTCACGATGATGGTGCAATGTCTTTCAACCACAATGTTATGAAAGAGGTTGGATAGTTCATCGCAGAGAGCTTGTGTGTTAGGGGAGGGGGTATTAGGCAACTAGAGGAATGTAATTCCCCTAGGATTTCGCAGAGTTCCCTCCATGGATTGTTGGATTTGGAGATTTCCATAGTGGTTTATTATAATTCTTTTTTTTTTTGGCTTTCTTGATTTGATTTAGGTATGCCCTGTTCAGTCTTGCGAAGCCCGTTTTGTTTTGTGGCGTAAGGTTAGTCTGGGTGATGCTTGAGGGTTTTGAGGGAAGAGGTGTACCACTTGAGGTGTGGGCTTGATCTTTGGGAAGGGAATCCGGTTGGTATGGGGGATCATAGCTTCGGAGAGCCATTGGTCGAAGAGGTCGATAGAGGGGTGTCCTTCCTTGCGAGAGAGTTCCAGTAGTGTATGCAGAAGGGAATTGGCCAGGTCTGGGCTGATGATAATTTTATTCCAGAGAGGTAGTTGAGGGGATGTTTGCTGGAAGTGGTGTAGTGTGGGAATGTATCGCACACACAGTCACTAAAGGTCTCTGTTGCCTGGAGCCCTTGAGCCCTTAGACCTGGGCCTTCTACATTTTTTAAATCTGAGCGCACCCTTCAGAATATAATATTCATGCCGGCCTCCATCAAAGGTTAGAACCGCTTTTTAAAAGGAGTCCCCCGCCTCCTTTTTATGAAAGCCTTACACGATAATTTTACTGACTTGACTAGTTTACCCCGACCCTGACACATTCATGGTTCACTTTGAACAAGCTCTCCATCTACCCCACAAGATCCCCAGTGCACCTATACCATCGACAAACGTTTCTAGCAGTACACAAGTAGTTTGGCCACACAACTATGTTAGTAAAATTACACCCTAAGTACACACTTTTGACAACTGCACAATTCAAAGTCGCCATACTTTCTTTTCCAATTCCCCTTCACCCTAACCACACAGCTCAGTCAGTTTAGCTTTCCTGTGATGGGCTACAGTGCTTAATTTGTACCACGCTGTTTGATGCTCGGCCGCAGGTTTTATTTTGAAACCAGGCGTTTCATTCTGTGTATATGAACTGATGGACTGGCATTATGCAACACAGTAACCCAAGTGCATGTTTATTTAGTGGCCCAGTATTTTGTATGAAATACTCGTATAATAACATGACTAGCCAATGCTGTCACAAACCTGTTTTGGGCATAGTAACTTGAATACCCAGTAAAGATAATTGAGTCGAGGTATTGTACATGTAATCGCCTCTAATCTAATATATTCGTGGTTGGCTGCACAACACTTTACCTCTGGTACCTAATTGATAAACAGTATCTAGTTACTGCAGTAATGTTTGTGCGCCAGCCACGACAAATTACAGTATGCACTCACTCTGGTGAAGCAGTGAAACCAATAGAGCCATAAAACTCGTGTCTTGCACATCCATTTTTCTAAATATGGTTCAAAATGTAACTATGATAATTAATTGATTTAACATCATAAATTGCAGAGTCTTTCACCACTCCTTGCGAGTTTCATCAGAGCAAATTGGGCATAACTAAACGTTATAGTTTTGTGTCTGCATTTGATAGTTTATTATTGATATTGGTGTTAATAAAATGTAACAATAGCAGGGTTCGAAATTGAGATTCGATGAGCCGGAGCTAAACCCAGCTCCTGGGTTTTGGGCATCAATCACCCTGTAGGCAGGAGCTCCCGTAGGGGCACCAGGAGCTACCAGAGATGCTCCTTAGGCTTTTTGTCCCTTTTTGTATGAACCGTTGTGTTTAAATATATATATTAAATGTTTTCTAAATCTTCTTTATTAACATTCTCAAATACTAAAGTTAATGTCACATTTACATGTTTGGAAGGCACCAGTTGGCCCGAGCAGCCAAAGGTAGCTCCTGGTAGCTGTTGGTATCAAGCTAACCAGTCTCTACTATGCTAGAAGCAGGATCTAAATAGCTCCTAGCTCCCCTCAATTTCAAACCCTGCAATGGTCCAGAAATTGTAATTGTGGTTCCAAATCCAATGAAACCATCAAATTAAAAACATAAAAAGATAAAATAAATAAAATTAAATAATTCTAAATAGTTGGGAACATGAAGATGAATTAGAAAAACTGCTCAGTAAATTAGTTTTTGTGACAATTCTTCAAGCTGTCAATTGAGAGATTGTTAATGGAAACATATCAAGAATCGTTCAAAATATGTAAGTTCAAACTCACCCTGGTAACTTGATAGTGAATAAATATCCAATTAATGAGCTTGACCTGGTTAAGATGTAGATACTGTAATGGTGCTCTCAATTTGCAGATTCTCCCTTGGTGTGTGCTAATGTTTATAAAGCATTATTAGCACCCAGGGCCGGGGAACCAGCCAATCAGGTTACTCGGATCATGGGCTGAATCTCATAAATTAAGTCTGCATTCCAAGCATCCTCAAGGATGCTCTGACCTGCCCGCCATCTCTCGCACCCTTCACCTTCCCTCAGGTCTCCGATCTCTTCTCTCCCCCACTTGCCTTCTTCCTTTGGCGGCAGCGCCACAGCTGCCACCACTATGGGTCTCGGCCGTGGAAATGAAGAGAGGCTCTGCATGAAGCCCCGCCTTACATTTCCATGGCGGCCATCTCCGTTAAGTAATTGTTTGAATGAACGGAACGCCATCCCATTCGTTGAAACAAAAGTATTGGTTTCAGCACCCCAGATTAAAAACCTGTGGTGCTAACAGTAATAACACCCTCACCGACGGGACGGACTGGCTGGTGACAGCACTGGGGCCCATCGTTAAGGCCCTCGCTTCACTTGGGCATGTAACTTGTGCCCAGGCGGTTTCCACTTGAACCGGCTCGCCAGCTCGCATGTTTTAAGTAATGCCTGTGTGGTTGATGGCTTTATTTGTCATGACCGAATAAACTGTAATCCTATTATTTTCATAGTTAGCAAATTATTGCATGAAGCAAAATTGCTTGGAAGCTTCTTAGTTCGGAGTGGGTATGTCAAATCTGTTTGGAGTAGGTGAAAGTTATGTTCCCATCTTAAACAGACATATTGCTGTTTCCAGCATTGATCAAACCCCAAATCAGTGGCCTCTAATCTACCTGTATGGCGCCATTTCCTCTAATAAAGTTTATTGGGCGGCCCGTGATCTGCATCAATTTTTGGATCAGGAAGGCCACTGTATCCCATGGTGTTGAGGCCATGCCCCCTCCAGCTTCAAAACCTAACAGCAACTCCTGCAGAGCCAAAGTCAGCAGGGATTAAGAGTGCAGGGTTGCGGCCCGCATCTGCAGCAATTTTCGACCCAGGAAGGTCACTCTATCCCGTGGTGGGAAGGTCACGCCCCTCCAGCTTCAAAACTCTCCAGCAACTCCCGCAAGGCCGATGCCCACGGGGATCAAGGGCGTTGGTGTTGCACTCCCGCTGGCTGTTAGGCACCCACGGGGCGGGGAGAGAAAATCTTGTGTCCATGCTTCTGCAGTGCACAGCCCAATAGGGAAAGCGGGAGTTCTCTAGTTGGAATGCCTTGTATTGCCAAAGGTGAGTAGAAGCGCCAGGGGGAGGTTCATTTGAACTGGACTGTTCGAACTATCAGAACTGCTATTGAACGACCACCGTTATTCCCATTTATTCCGCCCCAGTGAGCCAGTTAGGATTGTAATGGAGCTTTCAGCCGCCCACCCCCACCAACCTTCACAAAGCTTTCTGCTGTTTATCAAACACGAAAGGAAACTATTAATTGTAAATCGTAAACTGCCCCATCCACCTCCCCCCATCCCAGGTGCTGACTACAGGATGCAGTTCCATAGCCCCATTAAACTTATGGGAGATGCTTACTAGCTGATAAAGTAAATCAACCAGTTTCTTGGGAGCACTTTGGACGTCACAGGGTGTAAAACTACTGATACAGAAGAAGAGGACACCCATAGTGCTATACCAGAGGTCCCATCTAGCAAAGGGGGTCTGATCCATGCAAGGTCATTTTCGGGGTGCACGAGTCAATCAGACTTTCCCCTTCAGTTATGGAACTTGATATTGTTGCAGGCCAATATCGTGCTACCCTCATCTGCACACAAACCCCCATTGGAGCACCCATCATCCTTCTGGCACCCTGTCACCCTTCTGGATAGTCCCTCTGATAAAGAGCTTCCAAACAGAGGTCTGTTAATTACATCAGGATGTGACAACGGTGCTGACGGGTCTCCTAGTACCCACGGAACTAATGAATGGATCTTGTGGAATCTGTGGCCAGGACCGTACCCCAAGAAAGGCCTGTTGTTATTAGCAGGACCTGGATGGATTTGGATTTCAGTCTAGGAAATAGCCCCCTACTTTGTCTCCCCTCACCAAGTGTCCCAACCGTTCTTGCCCATGTACTTTGCCTACCATTGATCTCTCCAACTCGGAGGCATGTTCTGTCATTGGATGGGATTGTAAGCAAGTCCTATCGGAGCTTGCAGACATAGAAAGGCTCTTACTGTTCCTGATTGAAGTCCAACGGATAGAGCGCCAGGGGTGGGTTTCCCGCTGGCCCCATAGACATCATAGGGTCTTAAAAACCCTCAGAGGAGCCTGAAATACATGCCAATAAAGACCACTCCATCGTTGGAAATAATGGTCCCCATACAGGTTTCTCTAATAAAGCATCCCAATTGCCAATCCAGTGTGAGCCCCATGTGCCCTTTTCAAGGTCTGGGAATCGAGATGAGCAGTTTGCCCGGCTGCCCATACACAAGGGAACCAATAAGTTACACAATGCCAATACAACGCACACGATTAGGAACGCCAGGGCTAATCATCATGTGAGAAACCATTGCCCTCACACTGATTACCATAGTTCATCCAGATTTTAAGCCTGGGAAGGCTTGTCCAATAGCAACGATTATGGGGGACAAAGGACGGGTATTGTATTCTTGCACGGGGTACCAAAGTTACACTCGAATCAACGAGAACCAAGGATGGGCTCCGAAACCAATGCATGCAAAGGCTCCATACAACAAGGGGTTGTCTTTTTGTAACTCTGGAAGCTATTGTGAACTGCTCCAGATTTAACACCTGTAGTGACCTTGTGAGGATGGAATTCAGAGACCAATGGGCTACCAATTGTATACTGGGTAGTAAGCTGAGCCATGGCCGGGAAACAAACAGCATGATTTTCATGTGTCCCCACCCCCTTCATAGTGCTATTCGCCTCTTTGAATGTAATTATCACAATTCTGTCCTTTCTGGTGCCAATACTACCCCACTAGGGGAAAGGTCCATGCACAACCACCATGGCACAGTTTCAGGACTCCCTATTTCTGTAAGTGAAAAAGCAAAGGGGTTTGTATAGTTGTGTTTGATCATTTCTGATAATGTAAATGAGCTGGGTTTTTTTGTATTGTGTTAGGATGTACTTTGATGGCCTCAGGGTGATTTAAGTAAAAGTGTATATGTATATCCAAATTCCTAATCTTTATTTAGAATATTAATTGTTCTGTGTGAACATTACTAGTTATTAGCGACACTTACTTGAATATCAGTTCACATATTCTGAGGCGCATGAAGTCTTATGAAAGCCTTTTTCTGGCACATGAAAACTGGTAGGTGCATTCTCTTGTACACCATATGCATGACTGCTTTTTATTTCAACTAGCAAATAAGCTTTAATTGGCAATGCTTGCCCTGTGCTCCCCTTTATGCAGATGAGCATAATTTTCCCAGTAGAGAAAACATGTTTGGCTGTACCTCTGGGCGACATGTGGTGCTCTGTGATTTCATACCCCCAGTAAACATATTTATAGAGTTCTAGGTTGTGTTTTTCCTGGATCACCCTCTTCCCTGCATGCTCGTTCCATTTCTTTGTTGGCTTCTTTGTCCTTTTTCTCCTATTTTTAGTCAAGAGGTACATCCCCCAAGACCCCCACCCCTCCAGCCCACAGTCAACCCATGTGCCCTCTCCATGCGTTTATAACCCTCGTTTACAACAAGACCCTCCTCTTCAAGGAATGCCTCCTCCCTAACACATAGGTCCACCAGCCTCCACCCTACACGAGACTGGGTGATTTAATCCCCACTGTTTCCTCCCCAGGCTGCTTGTGGATCACTTTCAGACAAATTGAACACCCGTCGCCCCTCCCCTGTAGTTAATTCCCTTGTTTCTCTGCTCCCCTCACTATGTTCTTCCAATTATGATTGTAAAGCTCTCTGTTGCTTCTCAAAGCTAGGTCTGTACTCAATACATACCGTAATAATAATAATAACCCTTTCCTGCCCACTGTGGCACTCTGCCTCGGTTCCATGTCTGGAACACTGCATGTGAAAAGATTGTCTGCGCAATTGTGTGTTTCATCAGGGGAGCATTGTTTTTTCTCTGTCCAACTTTTTTGGGGGGAAATAAAATGTGTGGAAATGTTGGAAGGCATATTGTATTGAGCAGCGAATGTTTCCAATGGGTCCATCATTTGAATTATTTCTACGGTGGCACTTTCAAGCATTGTTGCATGCGCTTCTTTTAAGAAATGGCTGAATTTAATGACAGTTGAACCGCTGTAGTTGGATAAATGTGCTTTGAAATGTTCCCAAACATCTGACTCCACATGGTCAGTTGCATAGTGGTTCACCTCATCCCTCAGTTGAATCGAGCGAAGAAACCGTCCATAGCTGCACACTGCGAAAAAGAAAAAATAATTGGAGAGAACATTGTCAGAGGAACAGATTTTATTTTTCTGCACTCCTCGCCCAGAATTGAGTCTTTTGAGGCAACAGGCACTGAATTGTCTCCAGTCTTTGGTACTCAGTTTTGCTGAATTCATTGGGTCCAAAATCTTTTTAAATGCACCGTTTTGTTTACCATTTTTACACATGCAATATGATATAAAAGTAAGCTCTGGTTTTACTCAAAACGATTACCACTAATTGGATGCTTTAATATCCTGGATTCTGGGCATCACTCACCCAGGATCCGGTGAACAATTTGGACTGACCATTCCCTGCTTTTGGTTACGGTTCAGAACCTATAGGAAACATGCTCTCTGAATCTAGCTGTGGAGATCCCTCCATACCATTCCCAAGAATCCTTTAGGGATAAACCCCTTGTCCAAACTACCGTTCCCCGTTACAGCTTTCTCCCATCCCGTCGCTATCATCTCATCCCTACAGGAAAGGCTTCAACTAACAATAGACCCGTTTGATGATTAGCATAGACCTAGCCATCCTCACAAGTACAAGCAGACCACTGGAAAGGAAATGGCGACTATACACATTGCGCCAAGATGCATGCGCTTCTTCGATCCATGCTGAAAGCTGCATGTGCACCATCCAACATAGAAGACGGACCTACGTTTCAAACAGAATACTAGAGGCACACAATAAAATGAAGGAATAGTTTGCTGTGTCAAAGACAACCAACTAGTTCAGACAAGAGAGCCCCCATGTACAAGACACCATAGAAAATGCTGTAAATACTGTTAAACTCTTCAGCAACAAAATCATTGCCATCATAAAACGATGACTCCACATTAAATCAACCCCACCAGCCAACAAAACCCCTGGGGACCCTTTCCTCCTCTGAGCATTCCGCCCAAAAAGATACTTAAAATGATCCAAGTTGTAAAAACCCTGAAGGCCTATTCTAAACATGATGTGCTTTGATTATGCCATCATGAAATAAGTAAAGGGGCGTCCCTGACCACCTCTCCAAAATTCGTCGTCTCATCTCCTGTTCCTGTCCCAAGATCCTTAAATAGATTAGCCTAATTACAAAACTATTCCGAAGGGGGTAATATCTTACATGGTAGACCTGTAGGCTTTAGACTGGATAGGAAAACAGAATCCACCGTTTAGGATATGAGGGGAAACTGACATAAATATTATTACTAAAAACCAAAATGAGTGCTCAACCTCTCAGGATCATGACGCAGTGGTCTACAGCCTGCTCCTTAGAAGGCTGAAATACTGTATAAACGTCGAAAGAACCCCATTTATGTTGCTTAACCCATGTTCCGTTCCTTTCAAACTGCACCACGTGGGTCTCACTGGGTATATCCCACTCCACGGTAAACTCAAACCCATGTGGGCTGTGCAAATGCTCCTTCACCTCACCTTTTGCTTTTCAATACCAACACGATACCCCTGTCAAGCCAACTATGCCCAAATGATGCTCTGTGCTGTTCAAAGTTCACGATGATGAGTCTGATCAGGAGTACATCTCCGACTGCCTCTCTACCATCTGGATGTGGATCGCAACAAACCAGATGTTCTCTCTATCCTGGAAAACCAGAAATTTAAAAAAAGAAATACCCAAGAATAAAGCCAAAACCTGGGAATCTTGTGTGACTCTACCATGACTTTCATGCCTTACATCGTCGGCTTAGCAGCAACCACACATCCTGAAGAAAATTCTTCCATTCCTGGGGATGCACCATAAAGTGAAGGTAGTATTAGGCAAACTTGACTACTGCAAAAGCCTCCATTTTGGCCTACCCAAATAATTTTTCAACTGCATCTCATTCTAAACAAAGCTGCTGGACTCCTCTTTGGCCTCAAGGAACATGGCTAGGCATTCATAGTCCTACAATCTGACAAAGGGCTCTTGATTCATATCCAAGTGAATGTCTTCATCCAGGCCCACACAGCCTTCTAGAGGAACGGCCAAATTATCCAAATAATTGCATAGGGTACTACCTGCCTTCACGCTCCTTGGGGTTTGCCTTGGAAAGAAGACTGCAAGTCAACCACGCCAACAAAGCTAAACTCGGATGCAGATTGTTCTCCACTCATGGTGCTTCCGATAGCCCCCAAGAGTTCACCCAACTCCATTTCCAGGTCCAGGAAATAAAGCCTTCTTCACTGGCTCACCCAATGTCCCTCTACTCGCCCCCCCCAAACAGCTGTTGTCTCAGCCCCTCGAGCCCTTCAAAGACATACTGTAGGCACTACCTGATGTTGCTATTTGTAATAAATGTTACCTGTCACTATGTTCATGTTTCTCACCCGCTGCACTCTGAAGTGATTGCATTTGTTTGCGTGCAGCACCTGTACAAATCAAATGAATAAAGAAATAAATATACAAAGGTTTGTGTTGTGAAATGGTCACAAGATCACAGACCAGAAAACTGCCTCACCCGTCCAGACCTCTCGCCAGTTAGATCCTACCTGTCGCCCTTGGGCAAGATAAGAAAAGGAGGCATTCAAATTATTTGTATACAATTTCAGCATTCGACAAGTGCACCCCTTGTACAGCCTCTGCACACTACAGCCCAGGTAAACCTCGCAGTCTGCTGTCCTCTTGGATTGGGACACCGTCTGGTTAAGGATGCCCCACACACCTAAAAAAAAAAAAAAAAAAAAAAAACGTGCCCTGCTTCACTGAGCCATTCCAGTAGTCAATAACAAGAAGCATGCATCTGTCACCTGTCTGATGAACCAAGAAGCCCCACTAAGGATGAACATGTGCTCTAAAAATACACCTGCTATAGTCAGACTTAAAGGTACTCCCAAAACAAATGTACTTGTTTTGATCCCTTTTATTGAACTAACCAAAAGATGATGTGCTAACGTGGAATTCATTCACATTTTAAGTGCCCACATTATGTCATCCCGTGGCATTAAACACAACTGGTCGAGTGGTTAAGTAACTGACTTGGAAAACATTTTTCTACACAGAAAAAAAGCTTTCAAGGGAGATGCCACCGATTGCTCAAGCCAGATAAACTTGAAATCTGCTAAAATAGTTTCATCAAGTTTCATCAAAAATAGCATTGCAAACATTGAGCAAAAAAAAGCCCTGAGAGTTAATGTTTACGAAACAAAAGTGCCCTATGATGCTTTCATCCACTTAAAATATAGAGGCAGATACACATGTTTCTAGGAGTGACTTTGTCATGCCTCTGAAAAAAAAGTCGTTTCTTACTCGCAAGTGAGTCACTCAATTCATGTGTGATTTACAAAAGGATTTTCAACTTTTTTTGCTTACCCTGAAAAAGCCAAAAGTGGGTGTTCCCAGGGGCATACAATGGGGTCGTGGGCGTGTTAGGGGCAGTTTGAACGGAGAGGAGGTACACACCCGCAAAAAGACTAGCTTTACATGTGTTCACAAAACTTCAAAGTTGTTTTCGAAGCTTTTGAGAACGTGCTTAAATCAGCACGAGATTAAGGGCCGCTTTGGGGGGGGGGGGGGGTTCCAACTGTTTGCCTCCACATGCAGTCAAACAAAAGCCCATTGTTTTTTCATGTTTCTTTTTGCCCATGATGGGAAAGATTTGGGGAATGATTTGGAATGCTTGCTTTGAGACCCTTTGATGAGTAAGCAAATCGCAATGCTTCTATCAAACAAAGAAGGGTTGAGCTTAATCTGCGGGACCCCAAGTTGATGATGAAGTAGTTACCTTCCCCCTCAACTCTCCAGATGCACACAGTACACAATTCCTTACTCGCAAAGATTAGTTTATCGGTAGATGGTGATGTTTTGAGGCCTAGTCTGCAACCTGCACCTGCACATACGTTTTGGATTATTTTTCCCACGATCCCTCATCAAAACAGACTATGATTGTAGGATGCTCCATTGCTTCCTGGATCTAGGTTTGTGCTCAATAAATACCCCAATAATAAAAATTATTAAAAAACACATATGGGGAGCCAAACCTTGCAGACCCCTGAGTCACCCGATTTTGAAGCAAAATGGTTGCATATTTTCGTGATGGTTTTTGTGTTGACAAGCTGAAGCACTAGGAAAGAAGCGGACGCAGCATAGAGAAAGAGGAGGTTCGTTTATTGAAGCTTTAACGGGTACCATGATCTCTTCTCGCCATCTGGTCACCAATGGACGAGTCCTACCATTGATCCTTAACGAACCACATGACAACACCATTAGATTACAATATGGCTCTGCTGAGAATAGAACCTCATGTGCCCCTAAAAAATCAAAAGGTAAGACTTTGAGAAAGGATCTAGATTAGAAAATATTTCAGGATGAATTCGCTTTTTGACAGTTCATACGGTTCCATGTGATCATGTCCCCTCAAAAATAATGGCATGCAAAAGATATCGCTGAAAAATTGCAGTTTTTTGCGGGGACTTTATTAGATGGAACATGCGGGGGACACCCCCGCAACCTCCAAAGCCTTTTCTTTCAAGGGGAGCGGGGGACACCCCCGCTCCCCCTGTCCATATATATATATATATATATATATATATATATATATATATATATATATATATATATATCACCAGGACCTTTTCCCAGTGACATTATATAACCCTGACCATATATATATAGGGATGTTATTACCTGATATCATTCATACAAGATAGCTAGATATTGTATAAAAGGACAGTTTTCTTTATTCCTTTAAGTTACAGCATCATAGTAAAATGTAGGTACATTAGAGGGCATGCAAGTTGAAGATGCTTTCTGCATACCATACCCAGTAATAAGGTCCTGCTGCCCTAATAAAGGCCGTTGTTGCATCCAGGCTTATTAATTCAGGACGCAGGGTGTTACTGCCTGCTACAGCCTGCCAAAACCGTAGTTATGGCCTAGTTCTGCATTTACTCTCATGCCAGATCAAACATGTTGGTTTTCTATACATAGACTCCATTCTTTATCCATGTCTACCTGCTTTTGGAACATGTCCTGAACTAGAGGCAGCATGACACCAGTTATTGATTGTGCGAACGAGTCCTTTTTACATATGTAAAAGTGATATTGGACGTGCAGCAATCAAATATTTTTATTAGTATGTTTGACTAAAATTTCAAGAGAGATCGCTCCTACCTCAAATTTCCGCTGGAGCTTAATTCCATGATCTAACTAGTTTGGTTAAGTAGAAAAGTCAGGAATAGGATCTCGATCTTGTGGTTCCTTGGTCATCGGCTTGGCTGCATCTCCTTGCTAATCCTTTTGTTTTAGCACAGCATTTTTTGTTCTGACGTTGACTGTCTTTTTAGCATTCCCAAATTTGACGGAGAAGAAAACTGAAGCATAGCGGGGAAGATGTTTGCCCAATATCACATAATTCTGCCTAGTGTTGAGCCCAAGATTAGAATTTTAGGCTTTATTTTTCCAAAGGGATGAGGGTTCAAGAACCCTTGACGCCTGACATCACGGGAAGTAGCATCAAATGATTCTTGATCCCGGTGATAAGCCACTGTATGCCTTTTATGCCGATTACCGTGTTTTAATCACAAATATTTTCACCATGGTGTTTTTGCCCCAGCCATTTTTGGTGATGATTTTGTTTATTATTTATTTATTTTCTATTATATTTGTTGTGCGTTTTGTGTAGGAGTTTTGGGGTGTTTGGGTGAGGTAGGTTCGATAGAGGGTTGGGGGAGGAGAACCCCATTAAAAAAATAATACATTGCAAAAAACTGCTGGGGTGAAAACACCACGGCTAAAATAGCACGATTAAAACATGTGAAAGCCTTTTCTACTATTTATTGAAAATCTGAGGCTGCAGCATGTCAGCTGTGATGGTCACGGTCACTCGACCATTACAGCTACCGAAACTGAAAGCCATACTAGCTTTTAACAGATCCATAGTTCGATTGTTTAACCCGCATATGTGGCACACCGGTCCACATTGATTGCAAGCAGCAACCCAAGAGGAGCGATTGCTGCAACAAAATGATTCCCCTGGCTATAATCTGGATTTTCTGGTTCCAAAGTCTAGCAACAAGACCACACCTTTTCTCAAATTCTCTTGCCCATTTACTTTCTTCTAAAGCGTTCATACTTTGGCACTTCAGTGCAGATAAGGGAGGTGTAGAGCGTTTTTAACAGTTTTGGTCAAATGGGAAAGCCAGGATAAGAGCCTGGATTTTCTGGTTCCAATGCTCTTTGATATTGGGTGGCATCTGCTGTTCAGTTTCTTTACTAGCAAAACGTGGGGATGCTTAGAAATAAACAGGAGTACAGGGTGCTAAAATGGTGTGCCTAAGATGTCACAATGTTGGTCAAAATGTCGGTCAAGTATAGAAGTCTTACATATCTTCTGGTTTAAGGTGGTGTGTAGTTTTTTTTTTTTTTTTTTCAGAGCATCACATTTCAGCTAGCTGCTTTGAGGCGCTGTGGACGTCCTCATTACATTGCAAAGGTGATGTAGAAAGTACATTTGTCCTGGTGCATTATTGATGGAAACGTAAGGCGAGATGCCTCTGGATGCAGAATTCAGGGAGTGCTTTTAGCAGTCGCAGTTCGGGTGAGCTATACATTCCTGGTTAAATAGTTCAGCGTAATTCATAGGTTGCTGACGAACCATGAGATTGGGGAGAAATAATAATCAAGATGACGCTAGGATATCACCTTATACGTGGTGTTCTTACTAACTGACAAGGGAGTGAATGGGAGAGAGAGAGGATTGATTTTGTTTGTTTGTTTATACATTTGTAACGCGCTCCAGACCCGAGGGTATCGGAGAGCAAAGAATACATGTATGTTCTCAGCTCAGTTGCACAATAGATAATCTAACAAAACAGGTACAGATATACATGGAATGTTCACAGGTACAAAGATACATAGGATGGTTACAGGAGACAGACATTATACATGTTTTGCTGTCCACTTAAGGTATATTACAGCATGTGGACAAATGCTTAGATTAGATATCTGAGGATTTGAGCCAGATGGTACATTTGGATCTGAAGTTCTGGTATGGCTGATCTTCTCGGATTGCTGGTGGCAAGGAATTCCAGAGCTGGGCCGCTTTAATGGGGAAGCTGTTACTGCCTACCTTGGAAAGTTTAAATCTAGGGACAAGGAGAGAGTTGCTATTGGCTAGTCTGGACAGTCTGGTGTCACTTGGGCTGAGTAAGAAGCCAGATTTTCACTTTGCTTTTTTGAATCTGAAGGAGAATGGCTCTTGTCTGATGTTCAAAGACTGCACGTTCCCATTCTTGGCTTGAAAGACTACCACTGTTCTCCCTCGATGGCAAATCATTTTGAACTGGGGACAGACTAGGAGGTTATGAGGGAGCAGAAGATCCGCTTAGGTTATTGTTTGATACTTGAGTTGAGGTATGATGGGCCCAAGGATGATTGGATGCCTCGCTCTCAACACGAGCCGGCCTTATGGTTAACCAGCCCCAGCTTATCCCGCCACCCTCGACCCTGAACACAGAGAATCTATACCAGTCGTAGGGAACCAGAAGGAGGAGTCAGACCAGTTAATGACATGTTTAAGGGTTTTATGAAAAATAAAAACGCCTAGCTAGCCCTATAGCCAAAGTCTAAAGTAAAAAGTTCTCATCGAAAACCTAACCAAATCACTGGACCTACCACTTCAGAAAATCAAACAAAAATAAATAAATCAGGACCAGGTCTCTGCTTGGACTTCTGCCTGGTCCAATACTTGGATTCCTCCTTCAAGCAGGTTTTTGAAAGTCTGTCAATTGTGGATTCCTTTCTCCCCAGAAAATAAGTTTCTTAACAGTTCCACAAAGTTCTGACAAGTTTGATCACATCTCTTAGAAACGTATAACAAAATGTTGGTAAAGTTCAACACTCCACTATAGTACAGTTTTCAGGCTTCTCCTTGTGTTGTAGATGTAAGCTTTTGAAGTCTTCCAGTAAAGTTTCCTTCTCATGAAAAGCAAGGTTTCTTTAACGTGACTACACCATTTCCCCCTTGGTGACTGACAGTCACCTTGTCTTGCTCTTGCAGGTTCGAACCCTCCAGGTTCGCTTTCCTCCCAATTCTGCATATGGGATTTTCGTTTTCTTTGCCTTTTCAAAGTTCTCTGGCCCTCGATCAGGCTTACTCGAGGAGGGCCTCGATGCAACGCCTGCTTGTTCGAGTTTTCTGAGCTCCAGCAACCTCTGTGGCTTCCCCAGCCTGTACTATTAATGTATTTTGGCTTCTCAGGGCTTCCCAATGCCCACTGATAAACTTCCTGTGTCTCTGCTGGGGTTTATCAGACTCCCGTAACCTCGTTGGCTTCTCCAACCTCAACAGTCCCTTTGATTCTTGGGGCTTTCCAATGCCCTGTGGCCCTCAGGCTTGCTTTCTCTGTGCTAGGGTTTATCAGACTCTCGTAACATCATCTGCTTCCCCAGCCTCGTCTACCAATGGTCGTACCTCTCACTTGTGTTCTCCCACTACCACTGTTTGTTGCCTTTTATTATTTATTCATTTATTTATTATTTATCTGTTTCTCCTCTGCTTCAGACTTTCCACTTCTCCCCCCGTCCATGCACTTTTCCCCTCCCCCATGCACTTGCGCATTCTCAATGTCACCGGGCCTAGTAAGATCGCTGTTTTGTTCTCCCCTGTTCCCCTCGCTTGCCTTGTTGCGCTCTGAAACACTTGTGTATGAGCGCAATAGAAATAAAATATCAATATCCATATCCTTGGGAGCATTTGCTTCCCTTCTGTTGCTTGTCTCAGAAGCAAATGCACTTCTCCTGCGGAGCTCGGGGACCTGGGCTCCCCTCTACGGTCTTGACATGTGTTGTCAGGCCCCATGTCCACCACGGCTTCCTTGTGGTCGTGCCATCAGATGAGACGGTTGCTCCTTCGTCTCCAACCTTGGCTTCTGGGTCGATCAGGACAAAAGCCTTGTGGCATTTTATGAGCATTTAGTTCTCTCTCCATGCTACTGCTCGCTCCGCCTCTCCAGGGCTTCTTCTCATCAGAGGCTCGCTTCTGCGTAGGAGTCAGTCTCCCTCTGCCAGACATTAGTCCTGGTTACGAGAGACTTACCCAGAGTCTTTAGCTCAATATCTTTCACAAAGAAAAAATATCCCAAACATATCGGTCTTTGTCCTGCCCTGGGGTAGTCCATAGTGAGCAAGGGCTCTCATAACCAGGACTAATGTCTGGCAGAGAGATTCCGAGGACCTCCATTGTTATTTGCATATTTTAAGTAACTTTAGGTCTCACCCTAAGTTACTAGGGGAATCCAGACGTGGACCCCTTGCTCACTATTCTTAGAGAGGCACAGCTCCACCCTACTGATGAGGTCCAACCAGACCGAAACACGTGTCTGGGGTTGCTGTTGGTACTCTTGTTCAGAGGAGAATTGTCTAGCATTTCGGTGCTGGACAGCCCCAGGGCAGGAAAAAGACTGATATGTTTTGGATATTTCTCCTCTGTGAAAGATGATGTCTGGCAGAGGCACTCCCAGGACCCTCGTTATTTGCATGTGGGGGATAAGGGTAAGGGGACATGTTGGATATCTGCACGATACAATGGCTTAGCTGCCTGATTTGTAATTATTGCCAATCCTGTGTGTGATCTTTGTGCATGATCCCGCCGGATTGTCAGATGACTCTGCATATGGTCAATATTGCTAATCCCTTGCGTGATCATCAGTGCTTCTCTCCTGCCAATTGATATTTCTTGCATATCCCCTTACCTGCCCATCAGTGCCAGTATCACTAACCTGCGGACTGTTGTATTTCTGATGTCCTATTTAACGGATAATATTGATTGTAATTTCTGCCCGATGCATCCTTTTCCTAACTTCTCTGTGAGAGGCATTGACGTGGATCTGATTGGTGAATGCACTTTACAATGTACTTGAATAGTGGGTCTTGTATCCTATTAAAAGAAATCTCATAAGAGAACGCCCACCCCTCCCAGCAGTCTGCCTTTAAGTGGCTGCGCTTGCTTGCTTGTGGACCCTGTACTTTGTCTCAGAGTAGGAAATATTTCACAGCGATCCATGGTTTGTTGGAAATGTCTTGCCTGATGAAAAATGCAACAGAGCTGCACGTGACCACTGTTGATCCCTGGTGATCTGCTTCACTCCATCCCCATACTTGCCTGGGCATCCATAGCTACGGGCAGATGATGACCAGGGTGACTCCTGTATGATTCTGGTAAATACCAAGTACCACAACCCCTGCCCTGATCCACCTAGGTAAGACAGCACAGTGTGCCTCACATCTCCCCCCCCCCTCAAATGGGCATGCAAACCTTCATGCACCCTGCACCCACATGCATGCAATCTCCCAAATGTCCTACCAATCTCCACCCACCCTCCACCTCAAAACACTAAAGCCAAACACTTGCACATCAACACGCATTCTGGGGTCCGCTACACTGCAGACCTCCCCAACCTAATCGCCTTCAGTGCAATGTTTATCACAGAGAACGGGTGCACTCCGGCCTCATTGAACACTCCATACGTAGTCCTTACTAAGGGGCACAGCATTGACTAAATCAAGGACCCAGGTAAGAGTAAAGCAGGACTTGCCATCATTTATATGTCTTACTGGATGGCCTGTAAAACCGTCTTAAAAAGCAGGTCGCGAGTGGGGTTTATGTGATCACGCAGCGCACCTCCAAGTACCTGGATGCCCACTGCCAGTTGGGCCTTTTGCTTTGTGCACTCTGGCCATCGTGCATAAATTGTCTCTCTGTTCCCAAATGTCCTAAAAAAAAAAAAACAAAGGTGAAAAAAGCAAAGCCCAGAGATCCGTGTTAAGTAACTCGTGCTTGGAAGCAAAGGGCACCTTCTGGAGGTGACTGCAGCTCCCGGCATGGCAAGCAACCCTGTATCGGCATCTCACCAGAAACTGGCCCTGTTCCCGGCTAGTTAAACATAGATAGCTGCATTAACCCACTGCGCTGGCTTCCCTCCCCGCCCTCTGAGACCAGGAGGCTGAATAGTAGTAAGGCTGCCTTTGGCCCATTGCATCCATCTTTCACGTCAGTTCAGAGGAGATTTAGTTTCTCAAAGAGATGCTCATGCTCTGGAGGTGTGGGCCTTCTAAGAGCTGATCTGAGCAGTGGAGTCTGTTGCTTTGTCATGGGCGGGTTTCTTGGCATGCAGGGCAGGGCAGGCATCTCTTACATGTGTTGCTGCTGCCTGTTAATTATTGCTTAAACCTAAACACTCTGCTCCTCCAGGTGAGATATTTTACAGGCTCTTTCATTCAGAGCCACTTTCATCGTCCCCATGGGCTGAGCATCACTGAAAAGTGCAGCGAACTTCCTTCAACTTCCTCCATTCAGGGCCATTCAGGAGGGCTGAAAGCCTCCCACGCCAGTATCTGGCTCCATGACTCTATTCCTTCACAAAATCAAGTCTTCCCTCCCTGCTGACAATATCGGAAGCACCATTCAATTCCTAGCTCTGTCCCATATACATTGGAGCGTCCAGCGACAGGCATCCCAGCAGTCACACGAGTACCCCTCAAAGCCGTCCAGCGCCACAGCTGCAAGGGTTACAATGGCACACTTCTCCGTGTTCCGCTTTTCCTGCTCCAGCACACATCACTTTCAAAATGACCTGCCTCACCTTCACGGCAATCGCGCCCAGCACCCTATCGTATCTAGCATGGGAACGTGAGATATCCAGCCGCCCGCGCGACACCCAGGGCCAACACCCTGCCAGGCTTGTACAAAGAAACAGCCAAAAAGGAGGGGAAAAAAAACGTGAAACCAATGTGTCTTGCTATGCACTGAGAGTTGTGTAAGCTCTTTCCCCCTACACTTCAGAAATACCGGTGCACAGGCCACACACACAGCGGCCCTCAGCTGTCTATGCTTTTAGCAGTGGCGCTCCACCTCGACCGGAGGCCATCCGGACACAATTGAAGGGAGGGAGGTTGTTTCAGGAAGAGGGCAGGATGGGAGGCGAGATTCCGGTGGTTTTGGGTGGGCCATATTGGAGTCTGTGGGTGGGACCTGTGGTTTGACCCACAGAGGGAGGTGCGGGGGTGGGGAATTAAAAAGTGGTGCTCATAGGTGGCTGCCCCTTTTCGGGTGCAGGGCCATTTTTCACCTGTGAGGAATAAGAGCTTATTCCTTCTCAGGGTCTAGAATGCTAGCTCAGAATAGAATAAACAGAAGCTTTGACGTTTGTTACGGATTACCTGTAAATTAACCCCTTACTAATAAAGAAGCTGAGGCCTATGTTTCACCCACTCAATTACGTTGTGAGCCTGTTATTGCACCAGGGGGGAAGGGAAGCGGTTGGGATCACTGGTGGTTATATATTTGCGCTTAAGTGTTGGCAAAACTACCGGGAATATTGGAGGCGCGGCCATGCCCCGCCTTACCTGCATCTGGTGTGGGCAGTTGTATATAAAGGGGGAGAGCCCCTTCGTCATCCTCTTTCCCATTGCCGTCCGCGCCTCAGAGGAAGTTATGAGAGGATTGTGTTTGCATCGTGTTCCTGTCCGAGTTGTGTTTGCTGGCCCAGATCCTGCACCTTAGGTGGTGGGTCTCCGTGGCCTTTTTTCTGTCCCTGTGGGCCAGACAGTCTTGTAGGGTCTGGGGAAGCTGCTCACCCCTTTTATTACTTGAACACACGTGACCACACCGTCTGAACACCCGTCGTGCTGTCGTCACAAACCAACATCATGTGACTGCACCTTAACGTTCTGCAGACCTAACATCCCATGCCAAGGGTGTAAACATGAACATGATTACAAACTTTATTTCCAACAGCATAGACCAGGTCTAGAGTTCTAGCCCTGGCTGGCCCAAACCTTCGGGGCCTTCTTTTTATGCCTCTTCCGCTAGGCCAACCCTGAGTCTTCTGCTGGGGGCCTCAGTTCCTGTTGAAAGTCCCCTGGTAGTGGCTTTGGCTCCTGCTTTATGTCACTTGTCAGCGTTTCCAGTTCCTGCACTGACCGGCCTTCATCTTGGTCTCTGCTCTCTTTTGTGTCCTCCTCCTCCCTGTTGGCCTCTTCCACCAGTAGAGCCATGGTTGCCTCGGTCCGCCGGTTTCACCATGGCTCCAGTTCCCTGGTGATTGTTGCCCAGGAGGCTAAACAGCATTTGGAGCGTGCTACCTTGTGCCAATGACCACACTGCTGTCCGGCCTCTGGGCATGTCCGTGCATGTGGTAGACCCCCCCGCCACAGAACTCTCACAGTATCGGAGGCACCTCCTCCTTGTTCCTTCTTGGTGTGTGCCTCGCCCCAGTCACTGGTGTGTATTTCTTGCTCTGTGCTCCGATGGGGTGCACTTCCTCCAATTCCACCCCCTTCACTGCCACCTCCAGTTGGGTCGACCACGCCTCAGCCAGCTCCTGGGCCCTTGCGAGGTCGAGGATACATGTCCGGTGGATCTAAGTGTGTAGCTTGTTGGACCAACATATCTGAATGATTTGGCCCCTCAGCTCTCCCTCTTCATTGGCAAATGCACACGTTGCTGGCAGCTGGCGCGGCCGGATGTAAAATGCGTCAATGGACTTGTGGGCTCTTGCACCGTCTGCCGGAGCTGGAACCTTTCATAGTCAACATTGACCATTGCGCCAAAGTAGTTGGAGAGAGCTCTCCCTGTCGCTCTATACGACCCATCGCCCTTCGGCAGCACTCAGTATAGTCTGTGAACCTCGCTCCCTGCGTAGAGTAGCAGGAGCATCTTCTTTTTGGCATAGTCTTCTATTCCTGCTACTTCAAAGAACATGTACAGCCGTTCGTGCCAATGTGCCCAGCTTGGGCCCAGGGTTGCCGGGCTTGCTTTCATGTCGAACCCGGCACCAGGTGGGTGTGGCACGGCGTGGAACATTTTTAGTGGATTCTAAAGTTGCCTGTGATCTTTGAAAGGAAGGCATTGGAGACATGAATTACTATACTAAACAAGGATAGTGCTATGTAACATTCCACTAATAACCTGCTCACCTAATCTAAAAATATTGAGTTTTACCAGTACTGCAGGCACAACCCCAAGGCACGCCTTTTTCTTCTTTGCACACAGCCTCTCTGGGATGAAATAGCCATACGTGTGGTTTTGGCATAGCGTATTATGGAGCAAAGTGAAACAGCAAAGCAAAATTCCATCAGGACAGATCTTACGGAGCCAAATTTCTCCTTGGAGCATCTCTTTCACCCAGAATAGTCTTTAATGGTGGACTTGCCCATTTAGTAGCTGTTCCTTGCAGGAAGAAATTCCTTTTCTCCATTTGCAGATCCGCTTCCAGCTTCCTGGATATTGTGATTCCTATGTTGATCCAAATGTGTCTTTTGATGAATGGTAATGATGCAAATGCCCAATGTCTCAGCAGAAGGTGTACCTTTTAAGTACCAGACAGATCAGGCAATGGTGTTGGTAGAAGAAGGATGAAGCTTGCTTTATAAGCATAAAAGCGTGGATCCAAAACTATCAGCCACAATATTTTTACTGCCATCTAAATGGTGAACAATGCCTGCGATTGCCCTTTTTCAACTGGGCTGCAGTCTTGATGCTGACAAATACCCATTCACCAGCCTGGATGCCGTGTCCTGCCCCCTTTCAATGGTATTTTAGAACCTGTTTGCAGAGAATAGACAGTTGTTTAGCTAACTTTTACAGTAGTTGACTAACAGCAGATAAAACACATGTTTTGGTAGCTGGGTGGCCATGACTGCCTAATAAAGAGAACCTCCAAAACCTGAATGCCAGCATTTAACAATTTATACATTGCTGTGCTCCATACAGTATAAGGCAGGCCAAATCGGAGTAAATACTCCTCTATATATTTTTAACAATGCCTACTGCAGTACTTTTATATCTTGCAAATGCTTCTGGTTATTTACTAAACACACATACTATCACTGATATAATATTACCATATTTCACTTTGACAGGGAGGCAACTTTAATAAACTCTGGCTGTAATGCTTCAAAAGAAATTCAGGTACCTAAATAAATAATGCCTTTTTTTCCTTTTTGGACTTCCTCACTCTCACCAATGTTACAAGACACACATACTAAACAGTTCTACAATATGCAGCCATGGCTGATCTTAAGTTTTAGTGTTACTCCCCACTTGTAGTGAGCAACCCTACACATTCCTTCTGCACCTACATAAGATGGGCCCTGAGCATAGAATAACATTAAAGGTAAATACATATGTGGTATTTCCATTTTTTCCTCATCTTACTTTTCTTAGACAATAACCATCTACTTATTTCTCAGTCTGTTTCCATTCCTGAAGCTCTTGCTCAGTGGCCTCACCCTAAATAGTTTGCTCTATCTCAAGAATATTTATCAACATATAATTTCCTCCGGCTGCATCATGTGTGTAACATAAGGGACTGCAGGGTTGCCTTTACAATTTGGTCAACAAAAGCATTACTTTTAATTTTGTAAGTTATTTCAATCCAGCACTACAAGTAAGTCAATGCCTAGTATGGGATGCCCAATGGAAACCCTTATTTATATATTTTTATGTCAAAGTTCTTCTGGATGATTTACCCTTATATAATGCGCCTCTCTTTGAATTTCCCCGGTCTCACTGAACCAAGAAATAGGTTTGTTTTGCAAATTAAAAGATTTATTTGAAGAATTGAACAATATGTGGATTACACTTTTATGAATATGAATAATATCTGAATATCACACTTATGAATATGAACAATGATCAGCAATGGGTAATATTACAATATCAACAATCTCTTTAATCAGTTAGGAGTAGGAATAGGAAAAATAATATATCAGAGAATACTTTGTATGGTTCAAGGAAATGCAATGATAGGAAAGAATGCACACAGAAATAAAACTTGAAATGACTTCAATCAAAAGACAATGTAATCACTCTTTCCCCCTGTTATCACTCACTCCCCCCAGTATGCAATATGAAGAGATGGAATGAGGGCACACAGGTATCAGGAATAACAATCCACAATTGCAGTTTCAATCCCACTTCCCCCCAGCAAGCTTAGAGAGAACAGAAATGCTTTAAAACAGGTCAAAATGCTTTTGAATGTGATTTGCAATAAATGGGAAAATGATTCACTAAAGGAGATTCAGCACTAGTGAGAGTGGCTTGGGATTGGTTCAGGTCAACACTAGCAATGATTATAGAATGATTAGCAGATGGAAAACAAAATTCAGAAGTTGAAAGCAAGAAATAACTATTTTACATAGAATGAAATTGAGCCAAATTGCAAATTGCAGCAACATTTCAGCGTGCGGGAAATGCGATAACGGAAAAACTATAAGGAATTGGAATGTTGTTTTGGGTTTGTTTGAAAGCCGAGGATGTTAGCTTCATTTAGATTTCGTTTCTAGGACGTACGGTTCAAAACGTTAGATGTTTTTGTGAAGGTAGATTTTTCAGAAACAGTCAAGATTTCAAAATGACAGATTGCGCTTTAAAGATTCGGAACCAATATGGACTTCTACTAAGGGGCTAAGAAAGTACCAGATACCCAACGGGACCACCACCAGAACAGGGTGCCTCCCACTCTGGTTGTTGTGCGCCAAGACACTTGACTTTCTTCAAAATATCAGCGCATAGATGATTATCGCTACAGTTATCACAGACAATATGATGAGAAGAATTCAGGATGGGCACACGATTCTATAATGCAGTTCTGGATAGGTTGAAATGGACTGAATAGGATTACTTTAAACTAAGAGATGACTATAGACAGTTCTAGACTAAATACGCACTCCTTTGGCTTTAGAATGGAATAGACCCGTCAAAGATCTGGTCAAGGGTTGGGACTTCACTCGCCAACAGACAGGTCTCAGGCACTGGGTTCTGCTCTCAGCAAGGCCCTCTGGTCTCCGCGGCCTCTTGGACTGGATCTGATGAGTTCTGGGTTGCAGCTCTGCTGGACAGATCTGGATCTTGGGTTCTAGCACAGGGTTCTTAGCTAGAACAGCAAAACAGCTCAGCCGGGCTGTTGGATTTTGTGGTGTCCCTTGGAAGTTTAGGGGTCAGAATCGGGTTGCAAAAGATTCTGAGGCCTGCTGAAAAAGGGTTCGGCTTCTTGGGTTAGGCCTCTCTGCTTCAAAGTTCCAGAGTTTGGTTCTAGAGTCTGGTCTCTGGATCTATGTCTGGAGCCTGGATCTTCTTGCAGGGTGCTTCGCCAAGAAATCAGTTGAGTGGAAAAAGTGTGTGTTGTCTGTCCTCAGCACTATTTATGTATTTCCAAAGTGGGTGGGGAGGCTGATTCTACTATGCCCAACCCTCTAAGAATCTGATAGGTCAGATAATTTCCCCTCTCCTGATTTGAGACAGGAGCAGTGTGTCATCAGGTGTCAGAGTGATGCTGTGTTTACGGCCCAAAGGAAATCCCTCCCCTTTACTTTTACATAGAAACTCTAATTTTCCCAAAAAACATATTTCCAAGATACACAAGTTGTTCACAATACATAATTACATGACAGATTGCCTAAGGTACATTTCTGTCCAAATCTTATTTTCCTACGAGCTATGGTTCAGAAATGACAACTTTTTTGCGCTTTTGGTGGGTTTCTCAATGTTAGTTCTGCACCAATTTTTATACATGCATGCACCGTCTATCTGGGCACATCCCTGTAATTTGTCATGTTCCTAACATAAACGTAATGGCTACAATATGAATAATTATGGGGTTCAGTCTCAGAACATCGCACAGACTCCAGCTTAGTCTTAAACTGTGAGCAAATTTTTCATTTTAACAATCTCCAAGTTTCATATTTTTGTCAGTTCAGTACACTTTGCTATAAGCATTTTTCTAAAACATACATTTACACCAACTTCAATCAACAATTTCAGTCTGCCCTGCCTCCAGAGCTGGGCTGAGTCAGAGGGTCACATGGCCTGCCTTCCTGCCAGAGCAGTTTGTTGTCAGTCACACCCGAATTAGCATTCCTATTCAGCCCAAGGAATCCATTGTTTCTTGGTCTGGGCAGCAGGGAAAATCTCCTCCCCTCCTGATTAACATGCCAATGCGATATCCTCCTTTTGGTGGGAATGAACAAGGTGTGAGTTTCCCAGGGGAAGAAGGCCTCTTGGAAGTTTTAACTGAATCGGGTTATCTTATGGTCAATTGTAACATAGTTCCTTGTGAAAGAAATACATTTATAAATTTAAAATAAGCAAACCCATCTTTACTTCCAGTCCTTTTTCAGCATGAAAATCAATGTGTGTCACTCTTATATGGTATTTTGATGGAAATCTCTTCTTTGGCATAGTTTGAGTTCAATGTTCAACTTTACACATGATAAGTTTTAAATCACCGGGTTCTGACAGAGGTGAGTAACGGTACTACACCCATTTTTGACAGATTTCTTCCAGCTCAATCATCCTCAAAAGTGGACTTTGTTCAGATAATACATACTTCTGTGGATTGTATTTATGTGGATTCTCGAAGTAGAATGATGTTCAGCACCCAACAAGGAGGTTGGATCTTTTAGGTGGTTTGTGAGCCATGATTTTTGCACATTTTGGACAATCAAGAAAACGGATTTCCAAACAGCTCTGTGTTTCTTTTTGGCAATCAGCATTGCTTTTTCAAGTGATTTCAGGCTACTTTGTGGGTAGCCCAATGGTGGGTTTTGGTAGTGGTCTCCTGTGTTATCACTGACGTAGGCAAAAGTGGATGGCGGCCTATTTTTCTGATTTTTACTGCGCACTTTCTGGTTATTTTCAGCGAGCAGCGTTCTTTCCAGCGCCCATTATGATGTTGCTGCTGCAAGCAATGCCCAGTAATGTTGCAGGGCTTGGACTAGTGGGCTGAGACATCCCACAATTCATTTTATGGGAGGAGGTAGCAAGGTTGCAGGATTAACACCATCACAACACTACATGGTAATGTTTGGGGCTAATGAGGTCAGTTCATGTCTTGTTAACCTGACATTTGTCAGGTGCTGTGTTTTCGTTTCATTCCAATAAAATATCAATTGCATGTGGCACAAACAATATAACTTGGTATCTTAATATTATGGCATCAGCCTGTTTCATAGAAAGGGCTGCAGCCGCTGCCCACCGTAAACCATTCGGAAGTGCTTTTGCCACTGGGTCCAATGTAGAAGAAAAATATGCACACGTTCTGTTTTTTCCCCCTTGCTGTTGAGTTAGTACAGATAACACACAACCTTGCTTTTCTTGCACCAACAATATAAATGAGCCATGCACGATATAGGACCCATACTGAACTGTACAGGATCACATTTTGGACTTAGGTCTGGCCCTATGCTGAGTCATAAATTGTGCTATAGTCATCTTCATAATTACTCCTAGCTTAATATTGCTAGCCTTGCCTAGGGTGAAAATACTTATGCTGTTGCATTAGTGCTCTAGTTTGTAATTCCTTCATTTTCTTTTCCTTCTCCCCTTTACCTTTGGCATGGTGATAAGCATAATACCTAGCCATAGTCAAAATCTGGGCAGCAGCTTGAGTCGGCTATGTAGACTCATAAGTTTGTATATCATTATTTAAGTGAGGCAATAACCCCTCTACAAAATGTGAACAAAAGGTTTTCTGTCCCTCTGGCATAGACATGTCCATTCCAAATGAGGTAAAAGCTTCCTTTCGGGGCAAAATATAACGGACTCCCTTTCTTCCTGTCTGCAAGCAGTCAATTTATCCCAATTAATTTGCTTGCGGGGGACCACTTGCTGGATACGTGTTATTAGCAGTGCTGGAAGAGCTATTTGGACACTTCCCCAGTCCCCCCCCCCCCGTTCATTTGCTGCCTCTGTCAGCTCATCCCACTTTATGATGGGATCTAAACTGTCTTGCATTCTGCATTGGCGCCATATATCTGCTGGCAGAATACATGAAAACATCTGATCTAGATCTCATAAAAGGAAAGTGGACTCGTTTTAAGTACCCAGTCTGTCTGGGTGTCCCACCGTTCTGGATTTTGTCTAATTTCTGGATAATATTTAGGAAAAGACAGTAATTCCATACAGTTCCTAGGGACATGAACCTGGTAAGTTGGGTTCTCTGTATCAAACCCAGACACCTCTCTCACTGGAAATGCTTGAGTTACCATAGACTTTGATGGGGCATTTATGATCCATACTAAAAATGTTGACATTATTGCAGGACATAATTTTGTCTCAAGATTATACTCCTTAACTGCTTGGTCTAAGTCCTCATAATTATCTGGCTGGGTATACACTTCCTCCTTAACGTTTAACCTTTTATGCAGCTCCCACATGCGTTAGCCCAGCCTTTGTACTATTGCAAATACAAGTGTATCTCGCTTCTGGGGCACATGCACTTTAGCCTGTTCCACTCCTAGTAGCCCATTTCCTATCCATCCTAACACTACCTTTTTTGCAGTTTCTG
Organism: Ambystoma mexicanum; assembly: GCF_040938575.1. Classification (NCBI taxonomy): domain Eukaryota; kingdom Metazoa; phylum Chordata; class Amphibia; order Caudata; family Ambystomatidae; genus Ambystoma; species Ambystoma mexicanum. The sequence goes on from NC_090936.1 coordinate 594,095,551, forward strand.
TGTCATGGGCTGTAATCCTGAAGGCACGATGTGCCGAGGAAATCAACTAATCGCCAGATACCCAGTAGGGCGGTGGAGGAGGCCTTTTTACCATAAAAAATTCTAACGATGGATCTGTCTCTTTTTTAATTTGGGTGCCAGAACTGAGGGGTAAGACGTGGCTACATACACACCCCTCATTCTTATTAAATCTTCAGTCTTCCTCATCCCACTCTTTTTTTTCATCTTTCTGAGCATATGCATGCGCTTTTTCTTCCACAGATTATGGTTTACGTTTTTGAATCTGTGCTTCTCTCATAGTTTTTGTCTTGCAAAATCTTCTGATTGCTTATATACTTCCCATTGCAGATGTCTAACACCCTTATTTTTGCGCTTTGAATCACATGTGTATGAGCGCAATATAAATAAAATATCAATACCAATAAATATCCTATTTTACCTAGGTCATACGAGCCATGCACTTTTAATTGCAAATCAGGATTGTTGGCAGTGTATTCATTCCATTTATGCAAAAACACTACCCCACCCAAGCTTTTTTAATCATTAGCTCCCACCCTGGTGTTCCTTCCAGTGGTGTAAACACATGTTTTTCTAATTCCTGTTGACTCTTACAACATTTTAATCCTATCTCTTTATCGATTACTTTTTTTTTCCTTTTGTGATCACAAAAGCTGCTTTGATAACGTCCTACTTTGACTGCAGTGTGGCCACAGTCAATGCAGTCTACATACTCATTTCATGAGTCCTCCATTCCAACTGTGTACAAATAGTGTACTTCCCTAAGGCTCATTAACAGTATGCTTTCCACAGGGAACGCATTACATTTCTTAGCGTATTTCCCTACGGCTCATTAACAGTATGTTTTCCACAGGGAAGACGACATTACATATTCAAGTGTATTCCTCTATGGTTCATTAATATGTTTTCCACAGAGAACACAACTTTTCATTTTTATGATATCAAACCATTAAATATCACCTAAGTGTCTGCAGTATTCTGTGCCAGTGCCTCACCAGGAATGTAAATCCCTTTTCCGCACACTGACGGGGATCAGTCATGTTGAAGGGTTCAGCTGGTGAGGAAGGTGTGCTGCAAGGAAAACAGCACTGCACCCCACACCCGACTCCCACCTTTGCCTACTCTCCGACTGTGGCACATTTAGTCCAACTGGATCTTAACTGCAATGAGGTCCCATCTGGTGGTGCCAATTGTGGGAAAATACTTATTTGTATTACAGCCAGTGTTCAAAAAATAAAATAATTTTGTTTAACGCTCAGAGACACAGGTTCTTATTTCCTTGGCAGCGGACGCCACATGGTCGTACAATCTACCATGTGAACCACCTACCCTCTCATTAACTCTCTGAGTCTGACCTCCCCCATTCACAAGGCGAGCATTTATACATTTTACAGTTAGTGTAGTCTAACAAAGGTCTTCGACCCTGGGCTAAATCTGAACTCTGGCAGGGCGTCAACTTACTCTCTCGCAGCTGTTTCCTGGATATATAGTATACTAAGCTTGCTTTGTAAGCACAAATGAGCAACTGAATCCATACATGGGCACTCTGTTGTTGCAAGCTCAGGACTTCCCTTCAGACAAACATGTTTGCAGCTTTCCTGGTTTGAAGAATCTATGTCCCAGAATTTTACAAAGCCTACAATTTTAATACAAGGTTTACAAGGTGGGAGACCGCCTGGGAATACAAGGTGTTTAAGGGAGTGGAAGTAGAAATAGTTTTATGGGCACAATTTACAGCAAGCGGTAGGGCAGGGTTACTGTTACCCATTTCTTCAGTCCAATATGGATTAGTTTGCCACGCGTGGAACACTATTTATTACGGAACACTATATATTATGAGTTAAGGGATGAATTTTCAGTTGTAAATAAGTAAACCTGCAACTGTGTGCAGGGATGTTAAGTTATCGTCAAGCGGTATGCATTTGGCTATGGGCTTTTATGTGTGTTTTGCTTCACACCTGTAATTACCTCAAGTCAGGCAATGGGAAGAAGTTGCCTGTCCATGGCAGCGGGCGACCGGGTTTCGCTTGACCTTTTCTTCTCAACGAGTCTCTGAAATAGAATTTCTTTTATGGGGTCAATTTCACTTAAATGGCAATGCAGTGATTCAATTTTATGTTGTGGGTATGATTTGGAGAGGATGCATTTTAAATGTGTATCCTCTTTGTGCTCGCAATAGATATTTTGCACGACGCATTCATTTAGGCAAGATCCTAAGTAATGGCCCGCAGGAAGAAGAGCAAGGCTGCAGTGCAGTGCACGAGCAGGAAACCAAGCGCAAGCAGCTAGCTTTGATGGCTAAGTTACTGGATAAAGCCAAGGAGAAAGGCATGCAGTGGGTCCATGACCTGTTGGATGGGGGCACAGAAGTTGTAGACGCACCTGAACAGCGACCGCCTGTAAGAGAGCCAGGTGTTAAGGTGAGGAAGCCTAGGAGCCCCACAAAGTGGCAGGCACCAGCAAAGAAACAGAGACATTCTGGAGGAACAGCATGCAACGGAGCCTAATTCCTTTTGCCCCTCTAGAAGGCCCTTTTGCCCCAAGGCTGCTTGCTGGCAGTTAAACAAGAAGTGCCACCTGTGATTTAAACACATCTGCTCCGTTTGTGGGGTCCTCCCACACTGAACTGAAGTTCTTTAAAAAGCAGAAGTCCAGAGAGCAGAAGAAGTGAAGGGTGGGATTAGAGGCATCGGAGGATGTACCCCTACCGGATTTTACCATAGCCAAGTCCCCTATTGCTTACCCCCGTGTAGCAGATGTGCAATTTTTGTATTCTGGATTTCTTGAAGGTTTTAGGATTCCTTCATCCTCTTTCAGTAATGGTACGATCCCAAGGAATCAGAATTCCTTGTGCCTAGACTGGATTGCAGCACGAAAAAAGATTAATTAGTAAAGAGCTTAGCCTGGGTAGAGTTGAAAGTCAGTTTCAAGAACCCCTGTTCACAGATTTTATCTGCTCTCAACTGGGCCTGGTGCCTAAGAACGAGGAAGGGGGGGGTTTAGACTGATAAACAACCTGTCATACGCAAATGGAGGGTCAGGGGGCTCTGTATTTTGATTGATGTATGCCGGTGGGATGTTCGGTGTCATGTGTCCATTTTGAGAAGATTAGCATGTTTTTGGAGTGGTCATTTGTAGATGCAGCAGCACCTCAGGGTGTCCTTTACTATGTTCCTGTTTTTGGGTAGTGCCGGAAATGCATTTTACAGAATTGCCCCACAGGCATTTATTGAGATGGTGGCGGCTATAGGGGTTTCTGTTGCAGCAGAGAAGACAGCAGGGCCCGCTACATGTTTTGGGGAATAGAATTGGACTCTGTTACAGGAGAATCTAGGCTCACTATGGACAAAGTGGTAGAGTTTCTGGAGTTCCCTGGAAACATGCTTGCGTGCTAGGAAAGTGACCCTGCGGCAACTACAGGTGCTTGTGAGTCAGCTGAATTCACAGAGTAATTCCCATGGGTAGACCCTTTTCTTGCTGCACAGCCAGGGCAATGGCTAATTTGAAAGATTAGCACCACCATACTAGACTGACTAAGTAAGGGAGTGAAGGACGACATGAGGCTGTGGTTGCATTTTCTGGAAAGTTTCAATGGGAAGGTTATGTGGCCCACGCCGCTGGACACGATTGGTGAACTGCCCTTTTACACTGATGCTGTGGGCTCAGTGGGTTTTGGGGCAGTGTTTGGGTCCCATTTGTGCATGCAGTTTTGGCCAAAAGAATGGTTTGAGTGGGGTCTAACGTGGAATGTCACATTCTTGGAATTATTCCCGATAGTATTGGCGGTTCGGATATTCTCCAGCATGGGGTCTGGCATGGATTCACATGCTCATGGATTCACATGCTCATGAATACTCCCCGTCGTCAGGCTGGGAATACTTGGTAAAGAAAAAATCAGTTTCAGTTTTGTTTCTGAACTGTCTTTCTACTAGTAACCAATCACCGGTCTCTGGGTCATACTGCCCCCAGCCAATGACTGCCCTCTACCTAAGCCCCTCCTCTGGCAGCCATCTTCAGATTTTTACTGCACGTTCAAGTGTTTTCGAAGAGTTTACTCTTAAATTTTCGGTCGATCGAGCCTCAAGCTCCACCGACTTCACTTCCGATTAACGGGGACCCGTTTTCGGAATTTTCTACGCCCCTCAAGGGCATCTTTTCGTTGTGTTTTCCACTTCTCTGAGGATTCCAGAAGATCTTTGAGGCCTACCCTGCGTGGACATGGCCTAGTACAAGGGAAGCGTGACACCTGTTGGATCCAAGCTGTTCAGGAGCTGCCCTGGATGCGGACTTCAGAACGTCTTTAAGGAGGATGAGCACTCTCGGTGCCTCTACTGCCTTCACGACGACAAATCGCACATGGAGAAGGACTGTGCGTTTTGTAAGAAAATGTCCAAACGGACAATGAAGGATCGCCGTATTCGACTCACCAACTGGCTGGAGGGGAAGAGCCCAGCAGCAGGTGAGAAGAGGAAGAAATCCGAGCAGTCTTCTAAGACCTTTGAGGGCGCTCCGATTACTGGTCCCAACAACAGGCAAAGCACTGCGAGTCCGCAGGCACCGAGAGCGCCGATCGGTCGGGCTCCTCGGCTGCCAGGCAGGGCGCACTATCACCGACGCCATCAACCACGAGCCAACGCTCTGGCTCGGTGAAGAGGAAGTCGGAGAACCCGGGTAAGCTTCGGGAGACGCCCCGCTCGATCCCGACGGAGACAGCTGAGGGGGAGCGAGGCGGTGACCCTCCCCCCAAGGTGAAGGCCACAGGCATGCCCAAGGTCGTGAAGGCCCTGATTCGCTTGGCTAAGGCTTCGATTGAGGGTGTTGTGGCGGGCCTGGCAAAACCTACGGAGGCGACTTCAGGGCTAGAGTTTCCCTGCCACCCAGGAGGGAATCGTTTTTTCTGCCTATCGAGAAGATCCCCGTGACACCCCAGCAGGAGAAAGAGGGGGGGAGCACGGTAGCCATAACGGACACGGATACCACCTCTGAGGATGAGTTGGCGAGCATCCAAAGGATCCTGGAAAAGAAGAGGAATCCAGGGCCCACAGGAAGGATCCTGACGAGGCCGACGAGGAGAGCAACGGGGGGGCAGACGAGAAAGATAGGGCTGCGGAGGACCCTGCGCCCCAACCGTCAGTCCCATTGCAGCCGGTACCCGTACCTCAGGACAATTCAGGAGCTATCTTGATGGCTATACAGACCCTGTGCGCGGAGACAAGGACAAGGATGCCCGTACCCACCACTGATGACCCAGCGGGGCCTGGTCCGTCGGGAAGCCCACCCAGCAAGCGGAGACAAGTCCACCCTCCCCCCCTTTCAGCTTTCACCCCCATCCCCTCCTCCGAGGGATGAGACGGGAATGGAGACAGCAACGATGGGGACGGACGACGGTGGTGATGGCGGAATGGACCTCCCCTCACCACCTCCTTGGGCCCCCCCTGATGAAATTGGCTCCTTCCACGCCATGATCGCCAGGGCATCTGAGCTCTTCCAGCTCTGCCCCGAAGAACAGAAGAAGGAAGGTTTCCTCTACCAACGGCGTGAGGCCAAGAGGAAGGCTGTCCTCTCAATCCCGTTTCTGGATGACATCTGGGACGAGGGGCTGGCGCTCCTGAAGAACCCGTCCACGGCTCCTGCTAGGAGAGACGGGTACGAAAAGAAGTACCAGGTCCCGGACTCCGCCCCTATGTGTCTCAGGGCACAGCCGTCCCCGGATTTGATGGTCTCTGCGGCGGCCAAGAAGAAAGCGGTGGGGGCGACGGCGTCAACTTCAACATCCTCACCGGACAGGAAGAAGCTGGATGCCATGGGACGATGGGTCATCTCGTCGACGATGATTGAAGCGGCCAACGCCCTCGCGATCGTGGCACGCTACGACAGGGAGCTGTGGTTCAAGATCTCTCCCCTGCTGGACTTCCTCCCAGACGACAAGAGAGCTGAGGCCCTGGAAATCCTACAGGAAGGCGAGGTGGCCTCGGGCCACGCCTTTACAGTGGCCACAGACATCGCCGACACCTGGCTTTCGTCGGATGGGCAACAGCGTTTGCCTTCGCCGGTGCGGTTGGCTCAAGGCCACCGACTTCCGTCCGGACGTGCAGACCAGGGTACTGGACATGCCCTTCGACGGGAACAACCTGTTTGGCAAGACAGTGGACTGCAGGCCATCCAGGTGGACACCGGAACGGCTCGGGCCTTGGGTGTTCTTCAACAGCGACGGCCGTCCTTTCGGAGCTCCGGAGGCAAGCAAGATGCCTCCAAAGGATTCCACGGCGGTTCCTCGTCGTACCGCCAAGCGGCCCGCTCCTCGTCGCAGGAGGCCTACAGAGGACGCGGCAAGACAGGAGGATCCCGTCGTTGTCGCCAAGGAAGCCAAGACAGCAAGGCTGTGGTGAAACAGGACTGAACCCGCCATGGCGTCTGGCCCCCACCAGAGCACCCCGGTGGGAGGCCGGCTGGTGAAATTAATCAGCGTGTGGGAGTCCATCTCCACCGACCATTGGGTGCTGGATGCCCTGGCCAGCGGGCACACCCTGGAATTCCGAAAGAGGTGTCCCCATATTCCACCCGTGGCCAAGAAGGAAAACCACGCTGCACAACTACTTCTAGAGGTACGAGCGATGTTAAGAAAGGGAGCCATAGAACTTGTCCCAAAGAGGCTCCGGGGTGTACTCGCGGTACTTCCTCGTCCGGAAGAAGACCGGCAGGTGGCGACCCATCCTGGACCTTTGTCGTCTAAACAATTACATCAAGTCCCAGAAGTTCCGGATGGTCACCCTCCAGCGCATGCTGGGACAGCTGGAGGAAGGCGACTTCCTATCGTCACTGGACTTGGAGGATGCCTACTCCCACATCCCCATCCTGCAAGGACATCGAAAATTCCTACGATTTGTGGTCCAGGGTCGACACTATCAGTTCAAGGCCCTTCCCTTCGTATTGAAGTCGGTGCCCAAGGTGTTCACCAAGTGCCTAGCACCAGTGGTGGCACGGCTGCGCCTGCAGGGGATCCACGTCTACCCCTACCTGGACGATTGGCTCATCCAAGCAAAGTCCAGAGAACTCGCTGTCGATCACACACTGAAAACCGTCCAACTTCTCACGGATCTGGGATTCTCGATCAACTTCGCGAAATCCCACTTGGTACCGTTGCAAGTCGCCCTGTTCCTGGGAGCCAGACTCGACACAGTGGCGTGATTGGCTTCGCCGTCGGAGGAAAGGACGAAGGCTATCCTGGGCTAGGTACAGCAGCTGTTGACCATGGACGTGGCCAGGGTGAGGTCCATCAAGTCCCTACTCGGCATGATGTCCTCGTGCATCTACCTCGTGCACCTATGCAGGCTTCGGATGCGACACCCACAGGAGTTCCTCGACGCCCGTTGGATGCACACTGCGGGCAGCTTCGAAATCAGGATCTCGCTCAACGAGACTTTCCGCCAAGCGATCCGGTGGTGGGGCACCCGCGCGCACCTAGTGGCGGGCATGGACTTCCAGACCCCAGCACATCAGGAAACTGTGACGACGTACGCCTCCCTGGAGGGATGGGGAGCATCTCTGGCGATCTCCACGCAAGAGGCATTTGGCTCACAGAGGAGAGGTCACTACACATCAATGTCCTGGAGATCCGAGCCGTGTTCTGGGCCCTCAGTTCATTCCTCCAGGCCCTCAAGGGCAAAGTGTTAAGGATCTTCACCGACAACACCACCACAATGTTCTACATCCGGAAGCAGGGGGGCACCAGATCCCCAGCCCTATCCAAGGAGGCGCAGGATCTGTGGCACTGGGTCATCGCCCAAGGGATGTTCCTGGTACCCTTCCATCTGGCAGGAATAAAGAACACCATCGCCGACTCGCTCAGCAGGGAGCTGCGCTCGTGCCACAAGTGGGAACTTCGGCAGGATCAGGTGGATCTCCTATTGTCATGATCTCTGCTTCCAAAAGATCAGGACTTGCCCGACTCCCTTGGAAGCAGACCCATAACCCCGGTTCCGAGTGCCAGCCAGTCCCAATTGGGACCTTTTGGACCCTGTCCTGGCGCCAGTGGCACCAGGCTCATAAAGATGCCCAGTCCCAGCGCTGGAAGCGCCGGGCTCATAATGCTTGGGTGGACTTAACTGGAGCAGACCATGCTGCTTACTTACCTGCCAGTTGAACCCCTGATCCTCTTCTGTTTGGGACTACTTTTCCTGTTGGGTGGGGCAGGAGCCACTCCCTAGGTTCAGAACACTGGAACTCTTCTGGAAAGCAGGAACTCTTTTCTTACCTAGGCGTGGCTGTGGAAGGAGACACCTAAGCACTACAGGAGGCTATTTAAACCACACCCGATGGATGAATCTTGCTTTGCGTTATTCTGCATTCTCTGCAGCAGAACGCTCATCGTGTCTTCTGCTTCTGATCCTGGGCCTAAGGGAACAAAGGCTTACCATCCTGGAATCCAGTCTTCAGCAGCACCTGTAAAGACAAAGAAAGAACAGGTTAGCACTACGGTCTTCAGTGGCAGCGCATCTCTTACCTGGTCCATCGGCTGTCACCAACGCCTCGCGCTGCTTTCCGGCATCTGAAAGACAAAGGCTTACCTACTCTTCGCATGCTCCGGAGGTCTTCGCACTGCATTCCGGCATCTGAAAGACAAAAGCTTACCAGCTCTTCGCACGCTCCGGAGGCCTTCGGCGCTGCATGCCGCATCTGAAAGACAAAAGAAGGTGCGTTTAAAGACATTGGGCAACTTTATTACTCGCGTGCCATTACTCCTTCCCACGCCGAACCCAGTGGGTATTCCAGCACCCTTCAGCTTCTCTAAAGCTCCAAACTTGTACCTGCAAGATAAAAGGGACAGTTAGTGTGCATCGTGAAGCAGGCTACAAGCGCTTACTTACGTGCTTCCAGGCGCTTCTATTCCTCATGCGGGTTCGATCCTCAACTCTCATCAGCCCGCCATCCGCCATCGCCGGAACCCTGCAAAACAAGAGATATCATTACAAAAGACTTTTAAGACATTTGAAGTGCCCAGAACTTACCGTTCGTGCAGTTAACGACGGACAGCAGTCCTCTGAGGTCAAGAGGCCTGCACCCTTACCCAGTGAAGAAACTGGTTACGGCACCCTGCCCCGAGGCAGATGGAGAGCTCGGCGTTCACTTACCTAAGACATCTTACTCTTCGAGTCAGACATACAGTGCACAGAGGTCCAGCCCAAAGAGCCAACCGTGTGTTACACATCACCTTTGAAGATACGGCATTCACCCAGTCAAGACCGGCGCCTCTGCGGGAATCAGGTGAGCGTTACAGAACGCAAAGCCTACCGCAAAACTCCCACCCAGGCGCTATGGAAACCTCGGATACCGACCAGCTAGCCCAGTTACTTGGGGAACTATGAGCAGAAGTGCATGCAGCCCGTCAGGAAACGAATGCTCTAAGAAGGGAACTGATTATTTCCAAGGAGCGAACAGACAATCTCGCTAGACAATTGCTACAGTCACAAGCCGGACAAACTCCGTTACCCGCATCAGGGGCAAATCTTCCTTCAACATCCTCTACGAACCCAGTGCAGATCAACCTACCTGGGAATGTACCTCTGGCTCCGCCCGAACGATTTTCTGGTGACCCAAAGAGGTTTGCAGTATTTATTAATCAGTGCCGGTTGCACTTCTTATGCCGGCCAGCAGCCTTTCCAACTGATCAAGCTAAGGTAGCTTTCGTGCTTTCGTACCTTAGTGGCAATGGGGCAGACTGGTCGATCCCTCTAGTTAATGAAGATGATCCGGTTCTCCATGATTTTCAAGCTTTTCAGCTCAGTATGGAAAAACTGTTTGCAAGACATTCACAGGGGCATGCCTTGGACAATGAGCTCCTTTCATTGCGACAGGGTAATCAAGACCTTTTGGCTTATATTGCGTCTTTCAACAGACTGATAGTGGAAACTCGATGGCCTGAGGACAAAAGGATTACACTGTTTTATAGAGGTCTACGTGGAGAGCTCAAAGATGTGTTAGCTCAAGTAGTGAATCCCCCGCAAGACTGTTCGGACTATATTGACTTAGTCGTTCAAATTGACCACAGACTGCAGAACAGGAAGGCCGATCGTTCCAAGTTTGATGCTCGAGTATTTTCCAAACCACCAACTCCTACCAAAGGAGTAGACTCCGGGGAACCCATGCAAATAGGGGGCCTGAAAGGACCACTAACACAAAAGGAGCGGGAAAGGAGAAAACAGCTGCAATTATGCCTCTATTGCGGAAACTCGGGGCACTTTCTTCGAGACTGTCCGGTGAAACCAGCCAAGAAGGCAGTAGGAGCTGCAGTTACCAGGGTCACAAACTCTGAGCAGGGAAAAGACCTCGCCCGACAAGAATAGAGGTCCTCTTGCCGAGCGTTAAAACCAGTTCCGTGACCTCGCATTTCGTGATACCTATGGTCCTCATTAGCCCTGAACATCCGGATCGATTACATGCGATTGAAGCTTACGTCGACAGCGGTGCCATCGGCAATTATGTGGATCATGAAATGGTTTTGAGGATGAATCTGACTCTTTGTCCAAAGGCTGTAAAGGACGTCATTACTACGGTGGATGGTACGGAGATAGCCTCCGGACCAGTAACGCATACCACCCAAGAAGTGACGCTAGTAAGTCAAGATGGACACCATGAGAAGATCGTGTTCGATGTGATCAAGGCCCCTCAGTTCCAGATTATTCTAGGAATTCCTTGGTTAGAGAAGCACAATCCTCAGATCGATTGGCGAGCAAGAACGGTTCAGTTTCCAGAATGTGTCTCTACTTGTCACCCTCGACCTGGTGTTGCACTGGCAGCAATTTCCTCGGAGGCTCCCCAGTTACCTCCTGAATACCTAGAATTCCAAGATGTTTTCCGGAAGGATCAGGCTAACTCTCTACCTCCTCATAGGTCTTATGACTGCCAGATAGACCTGATACCTGGATCTACTCCTCCTTGTAGTAGAATTTATGCCCTCACCGAGCCTGAGAATCTTCACCTCCGACAATACCTGGATCAATACCTAGCTAATGGGTTTATTCGTCCTTCCAAGTCCCCTGCTTCCTCAGCTTTGTTCTTCGTTCCAAAAAAAGAAGGGGACCTTAGAACTTGTATAGATTATCGCGCCCTGAACCAGATCACCGTTAAGAATAGATATCCGTTACCTTTGATCCCTGAACTCCTGGACCAAGTCAGAAAAGCATGCAAATATACAAAGCTGGATCTTAGAGGAGCCTACCGCTTGGTACGAGTAAAAGAGGGCGATGAATGGAAGACGGCCTTCCGCACCAAGTATGGGCTATTTGAATATCAGGTCATGCCCTTCGGACTTTGCAATGCCCCGGCCGCCTTTCAATATTTTATGAACGATGTCCTCAGAGAGCTCATAGATGTGTGTGTTGTTTACATTGACGACATCCTCGTTTATTCTTCATCGGAAACTGAACATCGGAAACACGTGAAAATGGTCCTCGAGAGATTGCGTCAACACAAACTTTTCGCTAAGTTGGAAAAATGTGTTTTCAACGTGACTGAAGTTGAATTCTTGGGATTCATATCACCTAGCGGAGTGCGTATGGATTCAAAGAAGGTCGATGCAATTCTCAAATGGCCATCGCCATCCTCCGTAAAAGGTGTTCAAAGCATGTTAGGCTTCGCTAACTTTTACCGCAGGTTTATCCCCGAATTCTCTCGAATAGTCCAGCCCATCACCGCCTTGTTAAAGAAAAACAAACGTTTTGAATGGTCTACCGAGGCGGAACAAGCTTTCCAGAATTTGAAGACTAGATTTATCTCTGCACCGATCTTAAAACATCCTCGCCCAGAACTCCCCTACATCGTTGAAACTGATGCTTCGAGCCTTGCCATGGGGGCAGTTCTATCACAAAAGGACCCAGTAACCAATCAGTTGCATCCCGTGGCATTTTGGTCCCGCAAATTCTCGCCTCCTGAAATCAATTACACTATTACTGATAAGGAACTTCTAGCTATCAAGTCCGCCTTTAAGGCTTGGCGGCATTATCTTCTGGGGGCCCGACACACCGTTACTGTGATTACAGATCACCGAAACCTGCAATATTTGAAAACCGCAAAAGCTCAATCCTCTAGGCAACTCCGTTGGGCACTATTCTCTGCCGAGTTTGACTTCATAATTACCTATCGACCTGGTACAAAAAACGGTAAAGCTGATGCCCTTTCTCGGATGGGAGTGGAAGAACATTTGATCAATCCTAAACCTGTACCTATCATTCCCGAACAAAGAATTCTAGGTGTAATCGCCACACAATCCATAGAGGAAATTAAGGATAAAGCCAGGCTACTGGTAACTCCAGCAGACATACAGAATTGGCATCTGCAGGGAAAGGACTTTACGGTGAAGGACAACCTATTATATTTCCAAGAACGGTTATACCTGCCCAGCACAGATTTACAGAAGAAGGTAATCTCTTGTTATCACGATTCTTTAATGGAAGGACATCCCGGTATGACCAAGACCTCGGAAAAGATCAAGCGCTACTTCTGGTGGCCGTCTTGGAAAAAAGATATCGGAGACTTTATAATGTCCTGTGGAGTATGCGCCCAAACCAAGAGTCAAAAGGAAAAACCAGCCGGCCTCTTACGCCCTATTGACATCCCGCCTCGCCCTTGGCATACGCTTTCTATGGACTTCATCACCGATCTACCTCCATGCTCCGGATACAATACGATCCTAGTAATCGTGGACCTATTCTCCAAGATGGCGCATTTCATTCCACTCAAAGGCTTACCAACAGCAGCAACTCTGGCCCGAGAATTTCTCGAAAACATCGTCCGACTGCACGGTTTTCCTTCAGTTCTAATTTCGGATCGAGGTAGTCAATTTATTTCTCATTTTTGGCGAAGTTGCTGTCGGTCGGCTCAAATTGATGTGAGACTTTCGACCAGCCACCACCCTCAAACCGACGGACAAACCGAGAGGACCAATCAAACTCTGGAACAGTATTTGCGCTGCATGCTACAACAAACTGAAAAAACTTGGAAAGATATCCTTTGGATAGCCGAATATGCCTACAATAACTCTGTCCACTCGGGAACTAGGAAGACCCCGTTTTTTCTTTTATACGGTAGTCACCCTCGAACCTCGGAGTTGGATCCACTCCAAGATCTTGGAACACCAGCAGTAGACCACCTGCATTCTACAATCACCCAAGCCTTTAAGGAAGCCGTTTCTCACCTTCAAAGGGCTAAAGAACAATACAAGAAAGGAGCAGACCAACATCGGAAGGAAGCCCCCCAATATCAAGTAGGAGATCAAGTCTGGTTATCCACCAAATATCTACCTCTAAAAGGACCACGCACATTCAACCCAAGATACCTTGGTCCCTATTCCATCACTACCATAGTAAATCCAGTAGCGGTCAAGTTGGACTTGCCCCCTCACATGAAGATACATCCGGTCTTCCACGTCTCTCTATTAAAACCCGTGCAACCTCAAACCCGACTAACTACATCTCCAAAACCTATTCTAGTTGATGGAGAACTCGAGTTTGAAGTCAAAAGCATCCTGGATTCCAAGATCTCCAAATCTAAACTATTTTACCTGATTGACTGGAAAGGCTACGGTCCCCAAGAAAGATCCTGGGAACCTGCAGAATATGTCCACGCGCCTCGTCTAAACAAAAGATTTCATCGAACATTTCCTAACAAGCCCAAACCCCCGGAGAAGCCCGGTTTGGGAGGGGCCTTGAGGGGGGGTGCTGTCATGATCTCTGCTTCCAAAAGATCAGGACTTGCCCGACTCCCTTGGAAGCAGACCCATAACCCCGGTTCCGAGTGCCAGCCAGTCCCAATTGGGACCTTTTGGACCCTGTCCTGGCGCCAGTGGCACCAGGCTCATAAAGATGCCCAGTCCCAGCGCTGGAAGCGCCGGGCTCATAATGCTTGGGTGGACTTACCTGCAGCAGACCATGCTGCTTACTTACCTGCCAGTTGAACCCCTGATCCTCTTCTGTTTGGGACTACTTTTCCTGTTGGGTGGGGCAGGAGCCACTCCCTAGGTTCAGAACACTGGAACTCTTCTGGAAAGCAGGAACTCTTTTCTTACCTAGGCGTGGCTGTGGAAGGAGACACCTAAGCACTACAGGAGGCTATTTAAACCACACTCGATGGATGAATCTTGCTTTGCGTTATTCTGCATCCTCTGCAGCAGAACGCTCATCGTGTCTTCTGCTTCTGATCCTGGGCCTAAGGGAACAAAGGCTTACCATCCTGGAATCCAGTCTTCAGCAGCACCTGTAAAGACAAAGAAAGAACAGGTTAGCACTACGGTCTTCAGTGGCAGCGCATCTCTTACCTGGTCCATCGGCTGTCACCAACGCCTCGCACTGCATTCCGGCATCTGAAAGACAAAAGCTTACCAGCTCTTCGCACGCTCCGGAGGCCTTCGGCGCTGCATCCCGCATCTGAAAGACAAAAGAAGGTGCGTTTAAAGACATTGGGCAACTTTATTACTCACGTGCCATTACTCCTTCCCACGCCGAATCCAGTGGGTATTCCAGCACCCTTCAGCTTCTCTAAAGCTCCGAACTTGTACCTGCAAGATAAAAGGGACAGTTAGTGCGCATCGTGAAGCAGGCTACAAGCGCTTACTTACGTGCTTCCAGGCGCTTCTATTCCTCACGCGGGTTCGATCCTCAACTCTCATCAGCCCGCCATCCGCCATCGCCGGAACCCTGCAAAACAAGAGATATCATTACAAAAGACTTTAAGACATTTGAAGTGCCCAGAACTTACCATTCGTGCAGTTAACGACGGACAGCAGTCCTCTGAGGTCAAGAGGCCTGCACCCTTACCCAGTGAAGAAACTGGTTACGGCACCCTGCCCCGAGGCAGATGGAGAGCTCGGCGTTCACTTACCTAAGACATCTTACTCTTCTAGTCAGACATACAGTGCACAGAGGTCCAGCCCAAAGAGCCAACCGTGTGTTACACATCACCTTTGAAGATACGGCATTCACCCAGTCAAGACCGGCGCCTCTGCGGGAATCAGGTGAGCGTTACACCTATTCCGACGATGGGGCAATCCCCAGACCGACCTATTCGCGACTGCAATGAACACCAAGTGCCAGAGGTTCGCCAGCAGGTTTCCCCAGCTAGGGAGTATGGGCGATGCCTTCTCATTC
Source organism: Ambystoma mexicanum (assembly GCF_040938575.1). Lineage (NCBI taxonomy): Eukaryota > Metazoa > Chordata > Amphibia > Caudata > Ambystomatidae > Ambystoma > Ambystoma mexicanum. The sequence continues at coordinate 594,110,709 of NC_090936.1, forward strand.
CCCTGGGACGGTCTGTTCCTGTATGCGTTCCCCCTCCCGTTGCCATTGCTGCTGCAACTCATCAGTCAACTCAGACAGTCCCGGTGAAGGATGATCCTCGTTGCACCAGCATGGCCGAGGCAGATCTGGTTCCCGGACCTTCTGGACATGTCAGCGTCCCCTCCGGTCAAACTTCCGATGGACGTGGATCTTCACGACCCAGGATCGCTGAACCTGCAGGCCTGGCTCCTGCAGCACTAGAGTTCGGAGGATATGATATCCCAACGGACTGCAAGGAAGTGCTTGCAAAGGCCAGGGCGTCAGTGCTATGGACACAAATGGAAGAGGTTCACTCTGGTGCCGTGCACGGAAGATTAACCCTTTGCGGATTATGGCCCCCTCAAGTGCTACCGTGCTTACTATCGCTGGCCAAGGCGAGGCCAGCAGATGCCTCCATCAAGATCCATCTGGCGGCTATCTCCCACTACACCAGAACTCCGGGGCGGTCCTCTCTGTGGTCTCATCGCCTGGTGAAGGAGTTCATGAAAGGACTGTTCCGATCGTTCCCGCCTTTGAAGGCTCCGGCCCCGGCGTGGGAGCTCAACGTGATGCTGACCAGGCTCATGTGGCCACCATTCGAGCCTCTGCATTCGGCACCATTGAAGTTCCTGTCGTAGAAGACAGCGTTTCTTGTGGCCATCACCTCCGCATGACGAGTGGGAGAGATCCAGGCCCTCTCCTGTAAACCTCCATACCTGACCATTCGACCAGAGCGATCGCTGCTACCACAGCGTTCTTGTTTGGTGTGCCCCTACTGGACATCTGCTGGGCTGCTGCGTGGAGGTCGACGCACACCTTCACGAGATTCTACTGCATCGACAGGGATTCCAGGGAGGAGTCTAGAGTCGGCCAGGCAGTGCGGCACAACCTGTTTGCTTGATGGTGAGCCTGGTGAGGAGGTAAGAGATGCTTAATGTTGAGCCTTGCCACCTCCTGTGGTTGTGCATGTGTGTACTGCTATGTATTCTTGTATTCATGAGCATGTGAATCCATGCCAGACCCCATGCTGGAGAAGGAACAAGTTACTTACCTGTAACTGTTGTTCTCCAGCATGGGTCTGGCATGGATTCACATGCAAACCCTCCCTCCTACCCCTCTGCAGCTCTTCTTTTGGTCCTACTACCACTTTACGTGCTACCAAATCTGAAGATGGCTGCCACAGGAGGGGCTTAGGTAGAGGGCAGTCATTGGCTGGGGGCAGTATGACCCAGAGACCAGTGATTGGTTACTAATAGAAAGACAGTTCAGAAACTAAACTGAAACTGATTTTTTCTTTATCGAGGATTCCCAGCCTGACGACGGGGACTATTCATGAGCATGTGAATCCATGAGCATGTGAATCCATGCCAGACCCATGCTGGAGAACAACAGTTCTAACTTTAACAGTTCTACAGTAAGTAACTTGTTCCTTGTCTTTTGGTCTAACAGTATGTCTGTGGTGGAGGTCTTTAACGGGCAAACTACAAAGTGTGAGATGGTCCTCCATTTGTTAAAAAAGCTTATACTGTATTGTTTGCAATATGGGATTATGTTTCGGGCGTGTCATGTGCCAGAGGTCGAAAATAACACTCTGGATGCTTCGTCTTATTTTAAGATGGCGGAGTTCTGTAGGTGGTGTATGGCAGACAAGCAGATGGCTACATTATTGGGGGACCGATGGAGCATTGGAGCCCGTTACTCAAATTCTTAATTGTGTTTTCTGTGCACCGAAAGACGAAGAGAGCATATGAAGCAGCGGTTTGGGCTTACTCGTGTTTTTGCATTTATCATCAGTTGGGGGGGGGAGATCAACAACTGGTATAATGTAGCATTTCATCTACAGCCGTTGAGGGATCAGGACCGGTCGCTGGCATTTGCAAATAAACGGGTTTCGGATATTTCCTTTTTCTCCAGATTACATCGGGGTGTTGGATTTCTCTGCCCATTTAGTGATTTAAAAAAAAGGCATTTCAAGGTTGGGCGCGGTAGGCCCTCGTTTTATTGGATTCCCGCAGGCTGATAACCTTAGCCCTCCTGCAGAATATTTTTGGGAGTTTCCCAGTGGTTTGTGAGTGTACGTATGAGGCAGTGTTCTTTTCAGCTGTGCACAGTCTAGAATTTTTCAGTGCATTCAGAGTGAGTGATCTGGTGGCATCATCTAGAACTAATCAGTCGTGGGGTGGGGGGGGGGGCGTTTGAAATGGGCTCACACGCATCTGTTCCCTCAACATGTGAAGTTGTATGGTCCAAATTTACTGACGGAACAGCTCGGTAAGGGGGTGTGGGGTCACACTGTTTGCAGCCCCCGACCAGGCGTGGTGCCCTAGGCTCCTTGTGGAGTGTTTTTTGAATATAAAACCTCGGGCGGATCATCCGAAGTTGCTAATCCATGCGGGGGGGACCCTTAATCCAAATTTACACGGGTGATGCAGAAAGCATGCCAGGTGTTGGGTCTGTCTACCATGGGTTTCACTTCCCACTCCTTTCACATTAGGGCTGCAACTGAGGCGGCGTGTGTTGGATTACCCGGCACAAGCTTCAGCAGATAGGCCGGTGGAAGTCTGAATGGTTCCAATGTTATGTTAGGCCGGGTTTAAGGCCATTGGTGCAGCATTAGGGAAGCTTTGCGCTAACTATGCATTTTTTCTTGCAGGAGTGCAGCCCATACCAAAGGCGGCATGGGTATGTTCCCATTCATTTGTATCAAGATTGGTTGCAAGACTGAAGGACCCAATATGGCAGACCAGCGTGTGAATGATAGACTTTTATGTTACTGGTTGGGAGCTGGGGACCTTTGGCTGCGACTGCTTCATAAAGTTTTGTTGGACGCTCTGTACGGGGGCCAGTTTCCTCGCCCAGAGTTTGTACTGCTGCATGTAGGGGGCAATGACATGTCACTTTGGGGCAGGCAGCATGTTAGGGCAGTTTTCTTACTTGGCGCATCACTTTGGGAGTACGGTTTTAGTGTGATCTGAGATGATCCCGAGGCAGGATTGAGGGAACAGGGTGAACCATGCAGTTATGAACACGTTTATAAAGAAGTTGAACATGTGTTCTCCTATGCTATGCAGCTTTAGGCATGGATTAAGATTCTCCTCCCCAGAGTTTTTCCACAGGGATGGTGTCCATCACTCAGAAGAAGGATTTGATGTTTTAATTCACGATATGCTGGTGGTAATTCACACGTGCCTATAACCTAGCACTGGGGGTGTAGGCTGGCGGACAGAAGCTTGGTCAGCCCTCTGGCACTGTTGATGGGGACCTACACAATGGATTACGAAAATGGTTGGACCATGACCAAAATGTTAAACGAAGATGAACAAATGATTTTGCTACCCGGGTTGCGGGTTGAGGGGTCGAATCTCATCCAAAAGGCCAAACCGATATGGCCGGTCAGGGTGGCCCCTCAGGTTGCCCATTGGGTGGAAATCTAGGCCAGGCTTGGCCGCTGGACTGTCCGGCTGGACATTGAATTCTGCAAGTATAGCTCCAACAGCTAGTAGGCAAAACCGGCAGCTGACGGGTGAGAAGGACTGCAAAGGTCAAGGTCATGGCAGACGATTATGGTTGATGTTAAAGACACGTGGGATCCCCGTCAAAATGTCTGTAATAAAATGCGGCCTGTTTACCTCCAAAAGAGTGCACCCCTATTGGTATTGCCAGTGGAGCTTGTGTACGCTCTTGCTGCTACTAATGGAGATGTCCACTCTTTGGGCAACACCTCCTGACCCCTAAAAACCCTTCCACCCCCATTTTAGTAGTTTATTCATCCCCTTTGTCCAACGCTTCCTACCTCCGGAGCTCACCAAATGCTCCATAAATCCATATTCATTTCATGGAACACAATTCATCTCACGAGTCCCACCTCCCAGTGAAAGAAACATGTTTTCACAGCAGACTTAAATGAAGCTGCTTTGTCTCCTTCCTTCACGTTTATGCCTCTCCATGGCAACAGAACTCCTTGCGGTGGCGTGCAGTAGTTTATAAACGAACAGTACAGGGTACTTCATCCCGTGCACACTGGTGGGCAGCTTTTTCCTATGCGCTCTGGCCTTGGCAGTTAAGGAGAATGAGGTGGGGTGGTGTTGTGCAAGTGGTTATGCCAGGTTTGAAATGTGTCACCTAATCCTGTATTCCTCGACTCTAGAGTGACTTCCCACCTTGGGGTTCAGTTTTCACAATTCATTGTAAGACATACACGCCATGATGTCATTATTCCAGGGCCATTCACAGCTCTACTGAATAATCGCTGGTACGGAGGCTTCGGTGGGCCGTTTTTGTGGCGACTGCGGCCATTGCCTCTTCTTTTTCATTACTGGAACGAGCGCACGGGAAACCTTTATAGAAAACCCGGCTAGACAGTAAATGGGTTGGACCTCCTTTTCAACATAGGAGAGTGTTTGAATTAGAAGGAAAGCAGTTGCTCCACTAGTGAGCGATTAGCAATTCTTGTCTACTCATGTGAATGCAATGGAGTTGTAAGCGGTCTGTCCAGTTAATGATTTCCTCACTGCTTTCTGCGGCAGAGGTATTATTGGAACATTCGTACTGTTTCTCTCATTACGTGGTGTTTTATAGCCGCAGCTGTCATGTGGGGGGTGGGGGGCGGCGGTGCCGGGGGAGGGGGGTTGAGTGTGGTTTTCTACTTCGCAATGCCAGATTGGGTGCTTTACCTAGCAAGCATTGGCAAAGCCATCAGTTTTGGTTTTGGTGTAGGCATGGGATCGACACTGCTGGCAAATGGCGTTAATAACTGGGTATACAAAGGCAGTGCCTGGGAAATGCCTACCCTAAGGTCTATAGAAGAGCAAAACCCTGGGCTTTGCCAATGGCTGATTTTAACAGGAATTCAATGCAAGGAACAGTTGCCAGGATACCCATATTAATTACAAATCAAGTGAAAGCACACTCGGTTAAGACATTTTTATTACACCAGGAGCAGATTTACAACTGTGATTAAGCCAATAACTTTCAGAAGACTGCTTACAAATAGCAATGGCAGCCTTTTAAGAGCACATCGTTTTTTGCTATTGCATAATGGAGGTAGTCCAAAGAGATTGGGGAGGGGGCCGTAGAAGTTAACATGTCCTGGGGTGGGTAAAAAGCCAACCAAGTATGAAGATTTATATTGTAAATTCAGACTTCAGTACATCTATTTTCTCTCATTTCAAAATGTTATCAAATGAATATTGCATACACAACTTAAAAGAAACACAGTTCCGCAAAAGTAAATTCCTTAAAATTCACTCATTGTTGAATTAATAACAAAAAACGTAAATGCAACCATAAGATCCAACAAGACATGATATGTTGATAGTATCACTTAACGTCAAGCTCAACTTCTTGTTGCTCTGTGTAAAGTGATACATCAAAAATGTATATCAATTTGAAGCCAATCTAAAGATTTTTACGATTTCAAATGCCAAATGTATACAAAGCTCACCTAATGTCTTTGCATAAGTCTTGTGCTTTTCACTAGAATGTGCGTCTCCCCTTATGTCATCAATAACTGCCCGTTTTGTGGATGCGAAAGACCAACCTTTGATGGTATAGTCTGCTTCAGTCTATTGTTAAACAAGGTTTTATACTCACTCATCAGAATGTATGGGCTATGTATCTTGAGAATGAATTAATGGCCCTTCTGAAACTTGAACAAGCTTTCCGTCTGTTGGCTCTAAAGGTGTACCAAACCGTTTGTATAATTGGTACCTGTATATCTAGAAAAAACATTTTGTAAAAAGCTGATCAAGTGTAAAAGTCCATTAATAATGAGGACTTTAATCCATGTATAGTCCTTTCATGTGCTATCACGCTATACTCTGCAGTCACTCCCCTCAAGAGATCTCCCTAAAGGGCGTGCAAGAATAATTTTGGAAAAAGACCCCAAACAAAACTGGTGTTTTACTAATATGAGTTTGACCCGGAATCCAGTCCAGGAAAATTTGAAGTAATATAAGACACTATTTTAGTAGTTTATCAACAGCTACAATTTGAGTTAGTAATCGTCTATGTATGTACAACTTATTCTGGTAATTAAGAACCTCAAGTCGGCTACTAATAATGGACAACAATGTGAACCAATGCCTAAAAGCTGCTGGGACGCAGAGTTGTGCCCCTGACACCCCTCTTTTCTTTGCACAATGCCTAAAAGTATGCCGCTTTTTGTCATTCCACCTATGCCCACGTGTAGGTTGGACAACATTAACAACACTAAGACCATCGTTTTCCTGATGTCCACAGAACTCATTCTAGGAAAAACAGAAATGATGTGGGGCGCCATTTTGGAAGTGGTTTTTAAAGATCAGTCTGAATTCGCCATTATCATTGTGTATACAACTCCTCTTAATAAGAGATGACCCTGTTCCAATTAATTATGAAGAGAGAATGTGACTCGATACTGAACGGTGTCCATTTTTTAAAATTCGATATACGCATGCGTATACTTTAGACAAGAGTCGCATGCTATTTACTTAATTTTTATTTGTATTAACTTACATAGTTTGGTGAAGCCACTGTTGACTTTGTAACGGTCACCATTTAACTTGAGTCGGATTAATCCAAGACATTGTTGTGCATTTCAAAAGTATATTGGTGCTCTGGCATATTAACAATTTTACAGGTGAAATGAATGCGGATACAAATAGAGTATTCTTTGTACTGGCGCCCATAATCACACTTAAGAATTTCACACAATTCTCATAATTCGATGTATTAAGTTTGGGGGAATGCAGCCCTCTGTGCCATTTATTGCAGAAGCCAAACGCTCACAGGCTGCGCTCCTCATACCCCCCCTTTTTCTTAGGGTGTTTGCATACCTAGCTTCAGGAAGCAATGGAGCGCTTTACAATCACGGGGGAAGGACACAGTGAGGGAAGTGGGGGTGGGGTGGCGGGGCGCAGGGAGCTAACAGGGTAGGGTGGGCAATTGGCAGCGTCCTCGCTTGCCTTGCCAATTGTTTAGACTTGTAGACAGCACTTACAACTCCACCAAACAGCCACAACTAAAAATGCATCATTCACTGCCATGATCACTGCTATTTATTTGACTTTAGCAAGCTATTGACCGGCAATAATTGTTTTTCCCATTGGACATTTCCATCATATTTATTTATCCCCAGAACTTGCGTTCTGTAAGATCCTGCAAATTTTAAGCACAGCGTTTTTGGTTCATTTTCCTTAAAATAAATCTGCAGAGGTGCCCCTGAAATGGCTGAAACAATGTGTTTTAATCTGACGGGCTTTGTGTATTTTGACCATGCTATATTGCTTCATGTTGTCCATCTTTCATACGAATGACAGTGGCTGAAGAAGAGCAGGGTAGGGGGAGGAGGGGGTCAGGGGGTGAAGGGGGTACTCTAACTATATGTAGTGGTGCATTGAAGAGGCAGTGATTTCGGTCCATGGCTGTGTTCTGTCCATGTGTAGTCGTAGGATTGAGGTAACCGGCTGCCTCTACTACAGGTGATGTAAAGCAGCGCTCCTGATTTACCTCTGAGATGGCTTCGCACCGCATAGTGGCATTTATGCTTCCTACTGAGACATCTAGTTGAAATGAAGGTGGCTCTATGCATGTTCTTACAATCAAGGCCTAGATCCCACATGCTGCTCGGCTTTCTTTAAATGATGATGTGGACATTTGGGTAACTTTGCTTTGTTTTAAATGGCAGAACCTGGAAAATTACGAAGATGGAGTCCACACCCCAAATGGAAAAACGACTGACTTAAGGTGAGAATATAGCCGTCCATGGCAGAGTGGGGTAGGGGGAGAGCGGTGGTCAAGGCCTCATGATGTTTCCAAACCTCCGCTTGTACCAGACCAGTCCATGGATGCCTTTGACTGCAGTGCAACTTTGACCAATCATGGTGTGTTCCTGACACCAGGCAACATTTGTTCAGTCCCATTCTGACATTCACACTGTCCAACCCGTTAAACCCTTCCCTTTAATCCACAGTTCCTGCGAAATGGAGTCAGGAACACTCCATGCTTAGCCAGATAAAGTCCAGAACATGCCGGTCACAAACCCCTGGAAACCCAGGAATGTGCTACAGGAGTGGGGCCGTTTGAGGGACTTTTGTGAGGGTGTTTGTTTGGACAGGGTGCTGCTGGTTGGTTCTCTCACCCCATATTGGACTTTGTGTTGGTCTGTTAGAATTTTGGTTAACTTGGCCGTGTCACACACCAGGTTTTGAATGTTCCGTCACTCTGGGATTCGATGTGATTAGACTGGAAAGGGGGAGAGCTTGAAGTGAGGTGGCTAACTTCACAGTGGGAGAAAGGATGCCCATGGGAGAGTGCAGTGGGGGCCCCCAGATGGGCCAGGGAATTCTGCTGCGGAAGAGCAGGTAAAGAGGGACTTCAGGGTCAAATTCAAACCAACCACCCTGAGGAAACTGGCTGTGTCTTTGGTGTTAAGAAGCTCTTGGCCTCAAAGTGGGTCCTGTTGGTGGAGAGGATCCTACCTTTGGTGGTGTCTAACGTTTGGGGTCCATGTGGGGGACTCCTTTCTCCCTTGGTAAAAATGGTCTAGTGCCCACAAAGTGGGTTCAACTGGTGTGGGTTTTGTGTTTGTTGGCCCCTGTCTCTCGTGTTGTAAAGAGTTGGTTTTACACAGTGAGCCATGACGATGGGAGGAGTTAGAAACCGGGCCCAAGGACTAATCTGGGAAAAACCTGTGTGATGTGAAGAGTCTCCTGTCCTGTTAGTGTGAAGGTGGGTGAGTGTGGGTCTTTCTGAAGCATTACATGTAACATTTACTCATCTTGTCCCCCCACAGAGATACGAGCAGACTCTCTACCCGCAGCTCACAGTGGTCCTTCAGCACCATCAGTAACACTACCCAGCATTCCTACAGAGAGTGTTTCAGGTGAGGCAGTGGAGGTGGGGGACAAGGCACTGCTCAGGGAGTGCTTGTGAGGGGGACATTGGATGGCTTAGAAGATGTTTGGGAGCTTAGAATGGATTGGGATGTACTGTGGTCGCAGAACTCCAAAAGTACTGTTTGTTTAATCATGTATAATGCGCACCAGACCCGCAGGTATCAGGGCGCAGCAGTTACAAGAATATGCGAAGCTTAAGTAGACATGTTACAGGATATACATGGGAATAAAGCAGGTACAGGAAATAGATATGTCAAGGAATACACAGGTAAAATATACAGATACAGAGCCAAAAAGTGGATGATGCAGATACACAGTTAGAGAGACACGATATATATACAGACAGTGATGATGGGAAAGGTACATAACAAAGATAGGATGTAAAGGATACATATAGGTAACATACATTAAGTGGCTGGTGGCTATAAAATAGTTGCCAGTGCAGTATATACGGTCAGGCAGTCTCTGCTTATAAAGGTTTATGTATCCCTAGCTTTCAGCCAGTTTATGAGATTAAGTCTGAACTTGCGGAAGGATAGCTCTGCTCTTAAGGAGTGTGATAGAGAATTCCAGAGTTGTGCCGCTCTGTCTTGGAAGCTGCCGCCCCCAGCTTTGGCCAACTTAAATCTCGGTGTAATGAGACTATTAGTATTGATTGATCTCGATGAGCTCGATGAGATTCTGCGTTGGATTCTGTCCATAAGATAACCGGGGGCTTCATTATTTAGAGCTTTGTGAGTGAGGGATGCAGTTTTTGTGTGATTTTTATTTTGGGTGGAAAGCCAGTTGTTTTGGCGCCTTATCATGGATATGTGGGCTCTTTTAGATATGCCAAGGGCTGCTCTCAAAGCGTTATTTTGCAGGATTTGAATCCTGTGGATGGCAGATTTATTGGCTCCGATATATAAAGCATTGCAGTAATCAAGCCTGGATAGAATAAGGGCTCTAGCCAGGATAATACAATTGCCTTCCGAAAGAAAGGGTTTGCCTGTCCTAATGAGCTTACAGGTATAGGCTGTAGCTGAAGCCATAGATTTCACTCTTTAGAGGAGGAGAGGGTTGCATCCAGGTGGAAACCCAATGTCTTTACCTCCTTAGCCACCTTAATAAGGTTGCTGGCGATGACAAATGAGTAGAAGTCTATATCTAATTTCTGTAGGTTAGACTGACTGCCCAGAATAATGAGTTCTGTTTTATCATCGTTCAGGCATAGACCGTGGGTTGTCATCCATGCCTGGATGATGAGATACACTCTATTTACCAAGGCCAAATCCTTGTTGTAATCCCCGGAAAGTGGGAGAGAATCTGAGTATCATCCGCATAGTTTGTGTAGGTGATACCCAGAAGGTCCAGATCATCAAAAAGGGGCTTAGTAAATATATTGTATAGGTTGGGGAGACACAGGAACCCTGTGGAACCCAGCAGGTAATGGGGATAGGGTCCGCCGCTGCTGCTGGGGAGAACACCCTCATAGTCCTGTCACTTAGAAAGAACTCAATCCAAGTTATAGCCTCTTTAGAAAAATAGGCTGCTGAGTCTAGGTGGCTACAGAAGACCTTGTGGTTAACAACGTCGGATGCAGCAGAGGAGGGCCGATTTCCCTTTATCTCAAAGCTCATCAATTTGAGCCTTCAAATCGATCAGGGCAGTCTCAGTCCCATGTTTAGGTCGGAATCCTGATTGTCGTGCACCCAGAAGGTTGTTGAGCTCTAGGAATTTTTTAATTTGATTGTAGGCAATCTTGTCCAATATTTTTAAGAGAAATGGCACTGTCGTAATGGGCCGGTAGTTTGTAGGTATGAGTGGATCTAAGGTTTGCTTCTTTAGCAGAGGCAGCACCCAAGATTGTTTAAGGTTAGTGGGGACAGAGCCCGAAGCAAATGAAGCATTAACAAGTTTAGAGACAAAGGGGGAGAGATCTCTTGCAGCATCTTTTATGAGCTGGGCTGGGCAGAGATCACCCTGGAAAGTAGAAGGCTTAAGTGACCGGATTACTTTCTCTACCTCAAGAGTGGAGGTTTTGGTGAACTTAAAACAAGCTATAGCGTCATGTTCCTCCAACGGATGGTCGGTACCATTGTCAATGTAATGGGATAAGTTGAGTGTGGCTTTTTTTTGGGCAATTTTATTTTGCAGAGTGGTTACCTTGTTGTGGAGTGCCTGTTGAATAGCCGAGCACTATTTTTTATCTTTGACTCATGTGTCGGGGATGGCAATCAGGGATTCTAATTCCTTGAGGATGGTGAACAGCTCCCTCATGCTGGAATTGGCATTGGATATACGCGTATTGTATGACTTACGCTTGGCTGAGTAGATTTCCTTTTTATAAAGAGATGATATTTCTAGTAGTTTAGATTTGCTGTCTTCTGTCAGGAGTAACCTCCACATAGTTTTGCAGCTCCTTTTTAGAAGTCGTAGATCTTTTAATTGTGGGGTGAACCACTTGTTTAAGTGTGCTTTGGGTTTACTTGGTCTAAGTTTCATTGGGGCAATGTTGTCAAGTGTAGTTAGCATGATCTTATTGTACTCCTCAACAAGCGTTTCTGGGTCAGAATGCTCAGACAGTTTGTTGAGGGTGGGTAGGATGGCAGGGATCACATTGTCAACTGTGATACTCTTTTTATTCCTAGTTGAACATGCTGGAGCAGTAGTGGGGGATTGGGGGAGTGGTCTGATTGTGTCAAGTTCAAAGGATAATAGGAAGTGGTCTGTCCATAGTTGTGGGGAGATATTTATAATATTGGCAGTACAGTTATATTCCGCCACCCAATCGAGGGTTCTCCCTTTAGTATGTGTGGGTCTAGTGATTTTTTTGGGTGATGCCTAGTTCAGCGAGGGTGTTAGCGATGGAGGTGGCATGTTTGTCTAAGAGATCCTTGAAACCCAGGTTGAAATCACCTGGGAGGAGTAGTTGTGAGGTGATTTTGAGATTATTCGAGAGTAAGGTATTAATATCTTCCTCGAATGTTCCAATGGGTCCGGGGGGGGTCTGTAGATAATGTGAATAGTGAGGGTCTGGGAGTTAAGTAGTGGGAGTTTGGCAGTAAGCACTTCACAAGAGTCTGTAACTAAAGAGGGTATGGTTCTCATCGCTAGACTATTTATTGTGATGATAGCGATGCCACCGCCTCGGTTCTTGTCTCTGTCTTGTCTTAATATAGTATAGCCATCGGGGATAGCTATTGACAATAGTGGTCCTGCTGCATCATGCAGGCAGGACTCTGCAATAGCAAGAAAGTCCAGGTTGTCAGATATTATGAGGTCAGAGATCTCGGTAGCATGAGCGGTCAGTGATCTAACATTTAATAGTGCTCCTTTGAAAGGGAGAGCCGCTACTGTGGCTGGAGTAAGAATAGGTTCCATTTTAGTAGTTGGTGATCGAGCGTTTAGGATATTATGTTTACTGATAGTATCCTTCTGGTTGTTAGTTTTTTATAGGGTGTAGGTAGAGATCTTGTGAGGGGTTCATATAATCTTGAGAGTCTTGAACGGACTCTAGTGTTTTTACAGGCTAGGCTACAAGGATGACTTTGAGGTATGCTCAGTAAACTCTGTGCAGGGTCGACCATGGTAAATAGGTTAACTGGGTGGCTGTCCACTGAATTAGATGCAGTTTGCCCTAGAGTTATAAGGTGACTGGCATGAAGCGATAGGTAGGTGATTTAGCGATAGATGTATAAAGGTGCAGAGGCTGTAATCTATATTGCACATGGTGTAGAATAGGATTAGGTGTTCCTAGCACTGGGATAGGATCGGCTTGTAGGTTAGATAGAGTAAGCAGGAGGTCTGGGTAAATACTCTAAATATAACGTGCAACGGACCATAGGAAATTCTGAAAAACAGTGCTAATTCCCCTTTGTCTAGCTAAGGCACACAGTCATATCTAATACAGTTAGTAGGATTAAGCTCATTCCACTTTGTATAAGGCGAGCATACAGTAATTATTTATACAATAATAGACTAAGCCAGTTCTAGGGGAGTTCAGGAATCACTGGGAGCATATACCATTGTTACAGAGAAGTCGGTTACTTTGTGGTGAAGTTATTTAAATAGGTATGTGTGGGGGAAGGGGTTATGAACCGGGGACAGGCAGAGTGGTGGGTGGGAGGTGGTTAGTGGGAGTATGGTTGGGATCCCCATTGTAAAAAAAAACAATAAACATAGAAATCCTCAAAGTAATTGCATCAAAGTGAATTGCCACAAAGTAATTCACTTCAATGTAACAACGTACAAGTGCTGGGAGCTGCTGACCAGTCCTGGAAGCACAGAGATCGACTTCAGTTGGGTATCTCGGAAATTACTGGTAGCTAGTTGGGAGCTCGGAAGGCAATGGGAGCAATTGGGTAGCTCTGAATACACTCCGTGTTTTGGACGATGAACCAACAAACACTGGGAGCTACTGGGAATTGGATTCCAGGAAGCTCTGGGAACTCCTGGCAATAAGGAGCAAAGATGGGAATGGTGGGTACTGGTGATGGGGAGCTTAGAAAGCACTGGGTGCTACAGGGTAGCTCTGGGAGCACTGGTAGCAATTTGTGATCGGGAGCGCAGAAAGCATTGGGAGCTACTGGGTAGCTCTCAAAACACTTTGTTTTTTGGACGCCAAACCTACAAAGCACAGAGGGCTACTGGAAATTGGATTCCCGGAAGCACTGGGAACTACTGGCAATGAGGAGCTAAGATGGGAATGGTGGATGATCAGAAAGCACTGGGTGCTACAGGGTTGCTCTGGGAGCACCAGGAGTAAATGTGGATGAAGATTTTGGGAAGCACACTGCAGGCTACTTGGGATCCCAGAAAGCACCAACCCCTAGGGGGATAGGCAGCTCGGAAAGTCCTGGGAGATGCTTGGGATGGGGCCACCACCAAACACACTAGGAGCTGTTAGGGCTGTGGAGCTCAGCATACACTCGGAGCTAGTGGGTGTGGGCACTCGGAAGCCAATAGGAATTGCCGGGGAACTCAAAATGCAATGTGAGTTTCTAGGGATGGGGTGCACAGGAGGTACTGGTACCTTCTGGGGGTTGGGAGCGCATGAATCCCTTGGAGCTACACTGTAGCTCTGGTTGCATTATGAGTTCCTGCTAATGGGGAACTCAGCTAGCACGGGTAGCCCCCGGACTCCCAAAGAATCACTCGAAGTCATTGGCGATGGAGAGCTCAGACGCACTGGGAGCTACTGAGCCAGTGGAGAGGTGGCACAGGGACTTCCTGGGAGGGCCAAGGAGCAGGGACCTCGGGAAGCCTTGAAAGCTATTGGGAATTGGGCGATTGTGGAGCACTGGGAGCTCCTATAAAAGGGAGCTCAGGATTGAGCTACTGCATATAGGTGGCTCCTAAAACTCTTGAATCTGCTCCCGGAACAATAGATCCTCCATGATTGGGAGGCATTGGAAAGTGTGGTGGGGGAAGTCATCTTGAACACGTGGGTGTTGGTGGGGTAGCTCAAGAAGCACAGGCAAACAGGGATGTAGTGTGAGGGCAATGGACTGAATAAGCCCTGGGAGCTAGCATACGTTTTCAGGGAGTTGGGAAAGCTGGGAATGCTAATTGGTTGTGGCAGTGCAGTGAGCACTATGAGCCAATGGGGTGGATGTAACTTGAGCACCAACAACCGTGGGATATTTTGTGTTAGTCAAGAAACAGAATCCCGATTATGCCTTTTTCGACACATAATCACGAAAAATGTGCATTAAAACAAAACCCCGGCTTTCCCCCGACAGTAGCGAGGAAGGGGAGAGGTGTCAGTAAGTGTGAGTTGAAGGGGCACAGTGGGGGAGGCATGTGTGGGGATCCAAAAAGGTAGGTAAGGGCATAAATAATAATAAAACAAATTCTCTCAGTGAAGATTTTGTAGGATTGGGATTCTGAACATCGACCAAAGAGCACCAAACCTTATGACCTATTGTTAAGGGGCTAGATGAGGCGGGCCAGGAGATAATTGAAAATGGGGTTAGCTTAAAGGGGTGGGGGAACCTCCTTCCTCTGGTGTGTTTTGCGGAATTTAGAATGTTTACTCTCTCCACTTGTCAACATCTCCCTTCCCCTTTAAGCTCTCTCTTCTGCCGCCCACAGGTCGTGCTCTCTCTCTCTCTCTGCCTCGCTCGCTCGCTCACTCTCTCCTGCTCTTTTCCCCCTTCGCCCCCTTCTCATATGCTCGCACTTTTGCACTTGCTCTTGGTCTCTCTAGTTCTCTCACCAGACCCTGACCAAGCTGTCTACTACTATCTTCTTGCCATTCTATATGTCGATCTTTGCTCTCCCATCTTTCGCTTCACCGGGTTTGTTCTCCCATGCCCTCCCAATGAGGCATCCGATGTATGTTTGTTTGTATTCTTGGTAGCCAAAAAAACTACCTTCCCTTTTTGATCATGCTAATCCCCATTTCTTGTTCTACCAAAAGCAGACTCTCCTGGGAGCTCTTTGAGCAAGTTGCATCATGCAGTAGGATCAAACTGTCGGCTTTTATGGGGCTCACTTCATCTCTAAGCAGTCACTCCAGTTGTAAGTCGGCTCCCAGTATAATTAGAATGTCTTAACCAAATGCCATGTTATGTATAAGCCATATGTATGGCCTCACATATGTTCGTTTCTTGCACTGAATTCCTGTTAACGACAGACACTGGCATAGCCAGCAGTGTTTCTCTTTTGTAGGCATTTGAGGTGCATTTCACAGGCACTACCATGGTATTTCCAGGTACTCGCACTAGTTGCCTGCCATTTTGGATGATGAGAGGCTCGCTGGGATTGTGAAGAAGGCACTATGCACTGTCCCTGGTGTGAAGTGTGACCTTGTAGTGGCACTGCATCCTCGGTTTCTCCTGGCCTGTCCTTTCGTCATGCCATTGAGCACAGCGCTCTCAGCAGACATGGAGCAGGCCATCTCAATGCCAGCCCTGCCTTCTCTATACTTTTTAACGTGTATGAAACCAACACAACAAATGCTTATTTCACCATGAACCATATGCATTAAATAAACTGGATAATGCAATAACATGTTAAGTGCTCCAAACATACATGAAATAACACATCAGAGGAAACAATAAGGTATGTACACCCCCAATGCATGGCCCTTACATTGGGCGATTTCTCCCCTCCTACATTGCCAAAAAGGTCCACAATCTGGCAGGGATCCTGGAGGTGATCCACAGAAAACCGAAATGCTGGCAATGCAGGATCACCATCGCAGTAAAAACATTGCAGCCTTGCATTTGCAGCAAGCATAACAAAGCAGAACGCTGCTCTACTTACTCATTTATTTATTTATTTGTTTGCATTTATAAAGCGCTCACACATCCCAAGGGTATTGAGGCGCTGTTACAAGATTACGTCTTAATGAATCATTATTTAGACCTATATAGCCGCCTGATACCAAGGGCTAAATGGGAGGAGGTGCTCTGCCAATTCACGGGCCACCCCATCACAGATGCTCTGCAGGTGTGAGGGTTGCACCACCAAAACGCCAGCACTTTTGACTTGCTCTAAATGAGGGCATTTGGTTTCACGGTTCTAAGGATTGTATGCCCTCAACGGCAAGGCACCTCAGTCCAATGACACTCCCTGCCCCTTGAACCTTCGTCAGATAATGTGACAAAGCTGTTTATCACAGAAGACTCGTACAAGCTGCAAACCTTTCATATCAGACAGACTTGTAATTTAGTTGTGGCATATGTATGTGCCAGTGAGAAAGATTTGCCTCGAAAGGATGCCATACCAATTCTACAAAATAAAGTTAGCAGGCGCCCCTCTCTAGAAAGAACATGGCATGATAACCTGTTCTGTGTTTATTTCACACTTTGTGAAAAGTTCAGTGAGCAAAAAGCGATGGCTGCTGACTCTCAAAGGAGGAATATCCATTTGCATATCAGTCTTTCTCCCGCCTACAAGGGCAGTCCAGCACGGAAATGCCACGCAAACCTCCTTTGAACAAGAGTACCAACAGCAACCCCATACACGCGTTTCAGCCTTGTTGGGCCTCATCAGTGAGGTGGAGCTGTGCCTCTCTGAACACCGTGAGCAAGGGGTCCACATCTGAATTCCCCCAGGTAACGTAGGGTGACCAACCCTAAGTTTCTTACAAAAATACAAAAAAAAGGTAGCAGGCGCCCCTCTCTAGAGGCATAACACCAATTCTGTTAACATTGTTGTGATGTAACTGAGCAAAAGGATGCCATCTACCCTACCTGACGACCCACTGTCCTCCAGGATCTGTCTGGACAGTGGCACCTCTAGATTTGTCCATAAACGAAGAGGGTAGCTTAGGCCATACGGTTACTAACAGGAGTGACACCAATTTCAAGATGAAGACTTCGCTGATCGTAGGAATGGGGACACCCTAGGAGTTGCTTAAATATAATAATCTTAAATTGCATATTCTCACAGATGTATTGACCCATAGCACTGATACAACGCATGATCCCTGAGAAGCCTCTAGGGTGGGCACCACAGCCTTCCCACCAAGACATCTACTGAAACATGCCACCCCCAGAGCCATCTGTGTTAATCGGGCGGCTGTCCTGGCCACCTAGTGTTGGCAGACAGGAGACCCTCAAGCTAAATGGACAAATATGTTGACACTTTCGAGGGCATCCATTCTTGAGGAAATGCTTACAAAGTCATCTACATCCATTAACTAGTACTTAAATACCTTTTAGTAAATATTAAATAACAGGATTCAGGACACAGCCTTGGCACATCGCTTCAGTGACGGACAGGCTCTGCTGTAAACCAGCATGGTCCAAACATGCCAAAGCATAATTCCAAGGATAGATCGGACATATTTTTTATCATCTGGAGACCCTTGCCAAGAGATGCCAGACTTTTGTTGTGAGTTCATTATTATTAATATTATTATTGTATTTATTGAGCGCGGACTTAGCTGCAAGAAGCAACAGAGCGCTTTAGAGAAGTATACAACAGTACAGATACGTAACGGAGCGCTTTACAGTGGTATACAAAAGTACAGAAGCATAGTGCTTTACAGAGGTATACAATCCAACAGTACAGATGCATAACAGAGCCCTTTACAGAGGTATGCAAGAGTACAGATTCATAAAGGAGCGCTTTACAGAGGTATACAACAGCACAGATGCATGACGGAGCGCTTTACAGAGGGAACAACAGAACAGATATACACCGGGGTTAGGATACAGATGGGCACAGACTCTATCAGTTCCTCCTGATGAAACTATGGCATTTATTCAGCATGATATTTGAAATGTACGCTGATCATCCTCCCCCCCTGTTATTTAAGCGGAGGCCTTGTCCGCGTGCTGCAGCTAGAGCGAGAACGTTCTGGCCATCAACGCTTGGAGGGTCGGGAAGCGGCTCAAGATGTGCATCTACTAAAGAGCCCCTGGGTTGTAACTGCCACTTCCGGATCTTAGACCATTGCCCCGAACAATATGTTCTTGGACATACGCTGCAGAGTACCTTGGAGTATATGGCTATTTGAGCAAGTTCCTCCTTTCCCCCATGCAACCACCAACTATGCCAGTTGTCTCCAGTTATTTGTTGGTCTTTTGTCCCTCACCCCCATGCCTCTTGGCTCTCCACTAAGCGCTCTGGAAGCCTTTTTCAGCTGTGTCACTTCCCATGATGCGCTTTCTAACAGTCTCATCCCCCTCCCACCTACGAACCCCTGTCACTCACCCTAAAGATCTGCAATGTTTGCCCCAGCTCTGTTCCTCTCTCTCCCAACACGTTGTCTTCCGGTCTGTATTCCTCTCCCCAGATCTGTGTGAGCTCACTGGCTGTCTAGCTCACGTTGCATCCACAGCTCTGTCACCGTTTCCTCCTCTTCAATTCTCTCCACAGCTATATGGCTATCTCGCTCAACTGCTCAGTCACCTGCCCCACTGTACTTTGTTATTTCTGTGTCTGACCGCTCTTCCTTTCTTGCAGTTGGACGCGGCACCCCTTGATCCAGAAGAACCGAAAGGTGGTGATTGCCTCCTTCGTCCTAGTGCTGCTGGGGATTGGTGAGTGTTGCATAACAGATGTGCTGTGTGAGACAGGCATGGTATCAAGAGATGACACAGACAACAGATTTCAAGTTTCAAAGAATGTTTTATTTCAATGTCAGCATGGTATAAGGCCTAACTTTCCCGAAAACTAAGGTAGGGATTTCTCCTGCCTAAAGAAAACTAAAGAAAGTCTGTGTCTGTAAGTTCAAATCAAATGTCTGTTTGTGTCAAAACTTTGGCTTATCTTCACATCTAGAAAAACGTGGTGTGGGGTTTTAGCCAACAGAATAGTGTTAAAAAATAAAGTATTGGCTGTTCTGAGCTCAGAGTGCTTCTTGTTTTTCACCCCAAGTTCAAAACAGTATATTTTATACAAAAAGGAGGTCTTGAGGGTTCCCTTCCCCAAGACAGCGTCTCTTAGTTCTTGCAACTCTCAGGGTTCCCTTCGCCCAAGATTTTACTCCAAGGACTCTTCAGGATTTTCCCGTCAGCGAAGACCCCTGCCCCGGCTTGGGAGCTCAATGTTGTTTTGACTAAACTCATGGGAGTGACCTTCGAACCT
This sequence comes from Ambystoma mexicanum, assembly GCF_040938575.1. Classification (NCBI taxonomy): domain Eukaryota; kingdom Metazoa; phylum Chordata; class Amphibia; order Caudata; family Ambystomatidae; genus Ambystoma; species Ambystoma mexicanum. Next base: position 594,130,130 of record NC_090936.1, read on the forward strand.
ATGCATCAGGCCCCGCTCAAGTTTCTCTCGTGGAACGGCTTTCCTCCTGACCATCTTCTCGGCCAAGCGAGTCGGGGAGATTCAGGCCCTGCCTTGCAAGCAGCCTTAGTTGTCTTTCCACGCTTCAAAGGTGGTACTGCGTACACACCCCACCTTTATGCCAATGGTACCGTCGGAATTCCATCTCAACGAACCTTTGGTGTTACCTGTCATCTTTCTGAATCCGTCATCGCCAGCGGAAAGGGCCCTGCTTTCGCTGGACGTTGCTCATGCCTTGAAGTTCTATGTGGCACAAACAAAGAATTTTCGGAAGACTTCTCAGTTGTTCGTCAACTTTGGACCTGTAAATTAAGGAAAGGCCTTGTCTAAGGCTTCTATCACCTGTTGGCTCTCCGGCTGCATCGTACATTGTCATCAACTGACTAGCAGGCCACTGCCAGGCCGGCCGAGAGCCCACTCCACCAAAGCCATTGCAGCAACGACAGTGTTTCTCTCTGGTGTGCCCCTGCTCGACATCTGCAGGGCTGCTACGTGGAGGTACACGCACACTGTTAGGTAAGAATTGGTGCAGTCACACTGTGTGAGACAACACAACACTTATCTGCTTGGTATTTGGTAACCCACCTTTTGGTATAGGTCTGTAATACACAAGTTGGTAATGTGACTGAGCAGCCCGGCCTGTCTCAAGAGGGCTAAATGTGAGCCGTAGAGCTGTAGCAATGAAATTCGTAAACACAGGTAACCTATAAATAGTTATTTATTTAACATCAATTTTTAAATGAGCATTCGTTAAAAAGGCAATTTGTCTAACAACGTAAATATACTTTAAAATACTTTTCAGGATCAGCACAAGTTAGTGGATGATCTTTAGATATGCTTCGTACACAATTCCCACACCCTGAGGTGAGTTCAATCACAAGGACAGTAATGGCATTTCTACATTACACTAGTTATACTTTGCAGATTACGGAGGTTGCAGAACGGAAAGGTTTAAGGAAGGAAAAGGGTTAAACAGGATCTCTGCATATATGTGAGGACACTTAAATCTTCCAATGAAATCTAGACAAGCCTTTCCCAGCAATAACAGTCTAAAACTAGTTACCACCTACGAAGGACAGCAATATCAAAGTCCATGGGCTAGAAGACTCTGCAGGGAGCCAGGACAGCCTAAGTCAATCGGAACAGTCTATGGAGCGGAGGCACTTCTTAGAAAAAAAAAAAGCCTTGCACAAAGTTACAAAGTTTGTAGAAATCACTTGTAGGGTCACAAGCTGTTAAACCTGTGAAAAGCATTGTAGGAATCAACTCTAAAGGTAAGCCACTGCACTTTTCAAATTAGAAAAGCACAGCTCAAAGACAAAGAGGTAAGTACCCCAAGTCTAAACAGCATCTCTGGTTAGAAGAAGAGTGGTCCAGCTGGATTCTGTCCGGTTGCAGCGATGCAGACCCTGGGTTCCTGAGCCTCAGTTGTGGGGACACGAGGCAGGACGTCTGGAGGGCTGCTGCAGTGGTACTTTGGATGTCGTCGGCAGCTTCTGGCTCTTTTCGGTTCAGCTGCACTTTGTGGTTTCAGTGCATGGTAAACGGCACCATTGCGGATCTCGGATACCGCTTGGGCTTCCTTCACTCCTCGGGTCCTGCACTCTGGTGAGGGGACTTGAGCTCTGGTCGTCCTGCTTCTGGAGGGCCCTTAGGAGACTCCTGGAGCTTCTGGCTGGATTTCAGACGTTGCACTCGACTACGGATTTCTCGACCCCTGGCACTCATTTCTTGCGACAGCCAATCAGTGGTCCAGTGGAGTTTGTCTCGGGGTTAGTTGGCCCCACTAACCCAAGGGAAGAAGTCGTCCCTCCCAAAGCTTCTCTGTCGAATTGAAAAAGGAGTTTCAGCGCAACAGCAGGGCTTCACTGGGCAATTCAAAGGTCCAGGAGGATGCAGCAAGCTTCGTTCAAGGTCTCGTCGACAGGGATTCCAGGGAGGAGTCCTGAGTCAGCCAAGTGGTGCTACGCAACCTATTTGTTTGAGGTGAGTGTTTATTGCTTCTGGTGAGCCTTGCCACCTCCCATGGTTGTGTATATGTACTGCTGTGTAATCATTATTCATGAGCATGTGCATCCATGCCAAACCCCATGCTGGAGATGGTTTAAGTTACTTACCTGTAACTATTGTTCTCCAGCATGGGTCTGGCATGGATTCACATGCGATCCCATCCGCCTTCCCCTCTGTTGCTCTTCTTGGTTCATACTGCCACTTTTCGTGCTTACCAAATCTGAAGCAGGCCACCAGGGGTGGAGCTAAGGGAGAGGACTGTCATTGGGTGTGGGCAGTATGACCCAGAGGACAGTGATTGGTTTAGAGGAGAAATACAGTTTTAAAGTGAAAGTGAAACAGTTTTTCTTTTACCGAGGATTCCCAGCCTGACCACGGGGAATACTCCTAAGCATGTGAATCCATTGCAGACCCATGTTGGAAAACAATGGTTACAGGTAAGTAACTTAAACTGTACCCCACTTTCCAGGAGTGGACGCGTGAGTGCCCCGGAGTTGGTGGCCATCTACGCAGGGTTGGGCGGATGGCAAAGGGAGTCAAGAAACAGGAAAAGTTGTCTTTTTCCCCTTCAGTTTCTCTGCTTAAAAGAGGGTTGGAAGTCCAGCACTCTGGTACCAGTGGAGGGTATACCGTCCTTTGATTGCGGGACTTTTCATCGCAGGGTTTTTTACTGCAAATTTATTTTTGAAAAAAAAACTCATCTTTTTTTGGGGCGGGGGGTTAAAAATGTTTACAAAATTGTATAAGGGAATAAAAAAAAAAATAAAGTGGACAGAGGTTTCGGGGGTTAACCCCCCCTCCCCTGTGGTGCCAAAGCCAGGTAGAGCCCCCGGCAGGTGATTGCCCGCCTTCTAAATTATTGCGATAGGGACCACATTCTTCGCAAAGGCCCGTGAATTAGCAGAACTACAATACCAAGGGCTCAGTATCTCCTTTTTATCCGAACTTCAGTCCAGAAGTCTCACTATCGTTTTCAGCTTTAAAGCGCTGTCCCCGCGACGCAGGCCTACAATACGCAGTGCTGTACCCGTCCAGGTTTCGAGTGATTCATGCTGAAAAGACATACTTCTTTGCAGACACAGCAGCAGCTTCTCAGTTTTTGGACTCCATTACGCAATCAATGACATTGCTGAGATGCAGCTTGAAACTGGATGTTGTGTTCCTCAGCTGGGCTGGAATGAGGTGCTGTCTTCCCGGCCGCTGCTGGCTCCACTGCGGCATTGGAGTGGACCATAAGCAAAATAGCTGTTCCTACGGTGGGGTTCTTGATGGGGTTAAGCATGTAACGATTCGGTCCAGTTTGTTTTATAAGTATGTTCAGTCTGGGTGCAGCCTTGTCTCCAGCGGGTTAGGCTCTGGGCAGTGCGCCTGGTGTCTCTGGGTAGTTACCCCTTTTTCATTGTTTGGGGTTGTTGATCTTTGAGCGGGGGGGGTCTTCACTGCCTGGTTGGGGTGGGGTTTTGTGCGGGAGTGGGGGGATAGCAGGCTCCTGCCCCAGTGGAGCAGGGTCACATTAAGTGGGATGTTCCTGTTGGTTGGGGGTTAGCAGGGGTGGAGTAGGGGGTGTTAGCAACAGTGGAGGGGGGGTGGGCGTGAGATTGCTTTGATGGTTCCTAATTTAAAATGGTTCACCTTGAGGTACGATTCGAGATCAGTGGGCAGTGCTGGTTGCGAGCTGCAATGGAGCCGAGGAAGTCATGTGTGCTGGGGGTAAATAATGTTTGAGCTGCAGTTAATGCAGCAATGTACTCTCCATTACTGGAATGTTTGAGGGTTAAATAATAAAGCAAAAAGGTCTTAGCCTACGGGGAGCGGCATGGGGCCAACATCCTATTTCTCCAAGAAACACAGTTGATGGGACGAATCAATTAGGTGTTCGCTAAATCCTGGGGTGATGCCCGGTTTTATACCTCCTATTCCTCATATTCCTGCGGTGTCTCGATTGTTAGTCACAGATCCCTAGGGTTACACTTAGAGCGGGACCCCGAGGGGAGTTATGTGATAGTATCAGGGACTTTAGCTGGGAACTTATTCATGTTCATAAATGTATATGGCCTGAAAAGCGATGACCCTGGATTTTATGACTCCCTGTGGTCCAAATGCCTAGAGTTTTCGCATACCCAACTCATTATAGCAGGGGATTTTAATGTCCTGCTACACCTCGAAAAATATAAGTCCACCCCCGGCTAAAGCCGCTGTCTATGGCAGCTAGAGTGATACTGGAAGGGTTGGAAGACTTTTGGGCTAATGGATCTGTGGAGAACGTTACACCCCGAGGGCAGGGAGTTTTCTTTTTACTCCTCCGTCCACGATATGCAGTCTAGAATTTACTATATATTGGTGGGGTAGTCACTTGTTCATAATCCGAAAAGTTGTAGGATCCTTTCCAGGACGCTGTCCGACTACTCCCAACTTTTGTGGCAGTTCCGTGTGGAAAATCTATTGATTAACAGACCGCACTGGCACTTCAAGGGTCAGAGGCTACTAGATGTTGTATTTCGCAGCGAAGTGCTTGACGTCCTAACAACCTTCTTTGAGTGCAATGTAGGGTCTGTAGAGACCTTTAAGGTGCACTTGTGGGGGTGGTGCATTTCCATGGAATGCGGGGTATTTCGGTTAATCCGGAGGATGCTCTCGCAACTGGAGTCCAAGCTGAAGAGTTTGCAGTCTGGTGATGTGCAGCACTCCTCTGTGGACAGCCTGATGGCAATTAGAACTGCCCTTGACCAGTTTAGGTATTAGGCATATAGAGAGGTGTGTTTTCTGGCCACTCCCCATCTTGCCCGGAGGTATGGCGAAGAGGGGAGGCGGAGCTGCTACTTGGCTAGAGTGCTGCGGGGCGATAGGGGCCAAACAGAAATTCCAGTAATTACGAAGAGGGCGGTTCTCTTGTCTCAGACCCTTAGATGAAATTAGAGGAATTTCAGGTATTTTATAGCAGACTGTATGTGGCTGGGGTAGCGCGGAACCGGGAGATTCTGAAGCGTTTTGTTGAAGATGCGCAGTTGGCTGAACTCAGTGGGCAGGCTAGGGAGGTGTTGGAGTACCCCCATTACTGAGTCCGACATTCTGCGAGTGATTAAAGATCTCAAGATGGCTAAGGCTCTGGGGTCTCTGACGGGATCACTGCAGAGTTCTATAAGGAATACGGCCCAAGGTTTCAGATTACTTACTCCGGGTGTGGCAGGAGGCTCTGCAGATGGGAGCTCTTCCTTGTACTATGCGCAATGGCATCGTCTGTTTAATATTGAAGCCGGGTAAAGAGCCAATGGAATGTGCCTCGTACAGACCAATTTCCTTAATATGGATACAAAAATCTTCTCTAAAATCTTGGCGGACAGATTGCTTCCTTTTCTCCCTTCGGTGGTGCACCCAGATCAGGCGTGGTTCATGCCTAGTCGTTCCACTGTGCTTCATTACAGGCTATTTGTGGTGCCAGCCCAGATAGACCCCTCTGTGCAAGCAGTCGGGGCGCTTTTGGATATGAAGAAGGTGTTTGACTCCGTCGCCTGGGACTATCTGTTCTCAGTTCTTGTGAAGGTGGGTGTCCCAGGAGCCTTTTTGCAATGCATCAGAGTCCTATACTCCGAGGTTACAGCAAAGGTTAGCTTGTTTGGCAAGCATTCGGATGCATTCTTTTTTGGGCATGGGACACGGCAAGGCTGCCCGCTGTCCCCTCTACCTTTTACGATGGCCATGGAACCGCTTGCGGTCCGCTTGAGGGCACTGCAGAGTCATCCTGGGCTGGTGCTGGGGGGCGCCAGAGAGTTGATATCCCTCTATGCCGATGATGTCATTCTGTGTCAAAGACCCAGGTCGGTATCTGGTGCCTCTCTCCCATGAGATTGAGGCATTCAGGGAGGTTGTAGGGCTGCGGGTAAATTGGTCCAAGTCAATCCAATTCCCACTAAACGATGCTACGCAGCAACCGCCTGGTAGGGAACGGTACTGCTGGGAGCAGACCTTGGCGGGGTATCTGGGTGTAGTGATTAGCAGGAGTCCTCCCCAATTGTTAAAGGACAACCACAAGGCCTACATGGAGACATTAGGGAGTAAAATCAGCCGATTGGTTATCTCTTCCAATTTCTCCTATGGGAAGAAGTTCAATCATTAAGATGGTAATCCTCCCTAAATTGCTTTATTTCTTTCTCATAATACCAGTTTGGCCTAGCTCCCAGTTTTTCAAAGACCTGAATGCTTTGCTAACCAGACTTGTCTGGAGCCCAAAGACTCCCAGAATTAGGTGGGGAATGTTGATGCGGCTATGGGAGCAGGGAGGGCTTAATATGCCAGATATGGTACTACATTTTTTTGGCCACCCATGTCTCGTTTGCGTCCTATTGTATGCTGGGCTCGCCGCCCTACCCACATGTTCGGATTGAGCAGAAGTCGGTGCACCCTTACTCTCTGCAGGGCATGCTGGTTGCTAGACAGATTAATGACACGTGCCCCTTCAACCCTGCAGCTTGCACAGTTCATGCCTGTAAAAGGCTTTGCCTGAAAATGGGGGTGTGGCTCCCGTATGCTCCTGAGTTGAATATTTGGGATATTCAGAGGGATATTCAGAGCCTTGCTCCAACCTGTGATAGAGTAATATGAAGGGATTGGTCTACTTTTGGAGTTAATAACATGTATGACTTTCACGCTGAGGGGACTTTTGTCTCTTTAGAACAGGTACAGGCTAAGCTGGGGAGGGCGTTCGGGTTGCCATTTCAGTTTTTCAGGACCCAGGAGGCGTTTGGGGCCTGTTCACTAATCCCCCCCCCCCCTGAGCCCGAAATATTCCCTCTGCTGAAATACCTCATCAACTCAGCGAATGCAAAGCGTGTTGGGTCCACGATTTATCCGATGGGGCAGAATTTGACCCCAAGGGAGGCCCCTGTTAGCAAGATGGCGTGGGAGGCTGATGTGGGACGGGATATTGATGACAAGAGATGGCAATATATGTGCTTGCTCTTATACTAAAAAAGTGGCCATGAGCTCTATGTTTAAGTTCATCCAATATAGGATTATTCGCCATGCCTACCTGCCCCCTGTTATGGGAGTGCCCTGCTTAGTCCAGTTTTTTGTGTCAGGTGGCAAACATGACGGGACAAATTAATTATCAGGAGGTGCCTTTTAATATTCTTTGCTGTTTGTTCGGTTGGCTATCAGGGTTTCCTAAAGTGAGCAGAAAAGTACTTCCATTTACATACTGTTAGAAACGCAGTGCGTTCCTATGCTGTGGTCAACTCCTGTAGCTCCGACGGTAGGGAAATGGCTAAAATACCTTGCTTGGTGCTGTGATACAGAGCAGGGAACATTGCAAACTGATGCTGGCCTTCTCCAGGCCTTGTGATATTTGGGACCCAGCAGTGCTTTTCTGCTGGGTAGGGGGATGGGGGGGGAGATGGAAACTGGGCTGGGGCAGCAGATGAAGATTGGGCATCGATGGACCAATGAGATAGTATAGAGGCAAACGCATCCAAGTTAAGGCTCTGAGCCTGATCACGAACCATGGCCACAGCAGGAAGGGACTATGGCCAGCTGAGTGGAAAAATTTGCAGAGACTTTTGGCATGAGGACATTGTGTTGTGTTTTATGTGCCCGCACCAGAGGTGCTTACTTATTATTCTGTGCTTCTGATCAAGTTCAAGTTAAATGTTTTATTAGGAGAAAGTATCTTATGATTTGAACCAATTCCCAAAATAAATGGTTACAAAAAAATACACCTGAGCCCTATTAAGGGGCCTCAGGTGTGAGTTGTTGGCTTGTCTTGCCTGACCATACTTAACCCAATTAATGGGACGTGCCTGACCTTCAGTATTGGATACCTTCATACCCCTCTTCTTCGTCCCAGTACTAGAGTGGTGTTTGTAATACGAGGTGTGTAATACTCCTAGCTGCTTCTTCCTCTTCTCAGTACTTGGTGGGTACTTGCAGGGTAAGATAGGGCATGCATGGAAATGGCCCATGAAGGCTATGGGACTGGAGGGTAAGTCTATGTTAAGGAAGGGGGAATACCATGTCTCTCCCAAGGGCATCCCACTCCCAGTCCCCACAGACCCTCCACCCAGGTAATCCTCCCTCGCTTATCCACCCCCAAGGTCAGGATCCAAGAGCAATGACATTTCTCTGGCCACCTGTGCAGAGGATCCATGGGGTACAGGAGGAACAATACCCTCAGGTTTCTCACAGTAGTAGAGTCTTAATGCAAACAGACGACTTCTGCCCTCTTTGTTGAGTTGTGCTTTCAGGTAGGGTTGGGCACACCAAATTCTGGGGGGGCAAAGAAGCGGGCATTAAGATGGTGCGTCAAACAGGAGTATGTGCACAGATTCCAACTCTGATCTGGGGCGGTGTAGGTGTGTTTGCCTCATCAGGTCCTGAGTAACTGCACAACCCTAATGGACATGGTTCCTGGTAGGCTAGCGGCAAAGGGAGTGACACACCAGCTCCTCTCTGCACAACAGGAAACTCAAATGGTAACAGTTCCCACAATGGAGAAGCAAGTGCAACAGGTGTTTCTTGTCTGCACCTGCAAAACAAAGAAAGGTTAAACAAATACGGAATTATGAACAGCAGCTGTCTGGCTAGGTGGGCCCAGCAGAAGTGATCCTGCCTTCCAAAGTCCCTTTCACCTGCCATCTGCTGCCTGTACGTGCAGGATACTGGCAATACGATGCGCAGCGCTCCTTTGCGATAGGAAACCATGGGTGGAATTGAGGGGGGGGGTAAATATAGGTTATCTAAAGTCAAGTTCACCCATATAGCAGAATTTGCACACATCAGCTCCTCAATGAGGTTCTACTAAAATACCAATGCTATCATTAAATTAGCTACATTCCAACTCTACGTGGCTTTTGTCTCCGGAATGAACTTACTGTGATGTATACAGCACAACTGTTCATTTCCTTCTCCCTTCTATTTCTCCATTTGTGGAACTTTGTGAAACACGAATTGTGGAAGATTTTTGTCCAGGAGAAGGGAGTCCTTCTATAGGGTTAGAATACGGGCTCTTCCCTTAACTTGGTGATTAGTGTTTAAGTGACAGGAAAGACAAAGAAAACTGGTGAAATCTGGTAAGCGGAGGCAGCATCCTTTGGAAATTGGCTTCGGCAGCATCTAGGTGCCCCTTGAAGCAGCATTGTCTGAACACTGGATCACCCCAAGTGTCAGTTTCCCTTTCCCCCTTTCTTTTCAACAAAAAGGAAAAAATCCTTAAAAGGAACTTTAAGGGAAGCAACCAAGGTGAGAGAAATAGAGAGCCGAATATGAAGAAAAGACTTTCAAGCAAAATTCTAACCTACAGCTAGGAGGAGGGGGAATCCTTCTCCCGGCCATAGACATTTCGACCCAGGACATGGGAGGCATTCTCCTGGGATATGGTTTTGTTGCTTTTGCACTTTTGTGTTTCAGTGGTAGGGACAGTTTAGAAGTTCAGACCAGGATGTATACCATTTATTTGGACATCACGGACTGCCTGACAGACCCAAGTTTTGGTTTTGTTGAGGTAGGGAAGCCTGGAGCTTCTCAGGAGGTCACCTCCTAAATTAAGGTATGCTAGCACTGGAAGATAAAAGGTAATGTCACTCTAGGCCCCAGTAGCACACCAGCCCTTGAGTTTCACAGGTTGGAGTTCCAATGCACCAGCACCTCAAGGAGAGTTCCATACGTCAGCAGCTGGAACTCGGATATGTAATTACTGGCCTGATAGACATAGACGGCTGAAGTGTTCGGAAACATTGAAATTGCTCAAAGCAGACTTGTTATGGTGTCTGAATGTGATGTGCTGGTGCCAATTAGTTTTGGAAGTTTCTCAAACTGGATTCTTATATTCAGTCGGAGCCATTTTCTTGAGTTGTTTCAAAGTGAACATGCATCAAGAAGCGATCACCCGTCACCAACCTGTTCTTAGCCTGATTATTTAGGTATTTAAAAAAAAAAGGTATCTTTGTGATTCTGTCAGCAACAGAAATACCAACAAAAGAGATCGATTTAGCAGTCTATCTCAAATCTGGTTGCCTGATGCCCAGTTTGGAATCTACAGAGTATGCGGGAAAATACTCCAGGTAAAGGGAAATCTTTCAATTAGTTTCTAAGTGTATGTTCCCCCTCTTCCCAAAGCTGGTCACTCTAGACCAAAGTTAGATGTATACAGGCTGCTGTACAAAATATGCCCAAATGCAAAGAGCAGTCAAAATGGCAAAGTCTTCTTTAAGCTTGGTAAATGTCTCTCCAAACAAGATTCGTAGATTTCTTCAGGTCTCTCCTCTGCATCAGCCTCAAAATTGTTATGTGCCCTTATTCTCCTGGTGTGAGCCTTTTGGTGTCTGCTGACTTTGTCCTTCATCAGAAGACCCATTTGTTTTGGTCTTGGCAGACAAATTGCAATTGCAGCTGTGCTGATCTCATAAGCATGTCTGGGCTAGTGTCCCAACCAAGCCCAAGCCTTCCGTGGGATAGGAGAACACCACTTAGGTTTGCAAGTTGTTCTCTCAACAACTGAGCAATTCCCTGCCCAGGTGTTCTGGTCTTATTCACCACCAGCCAAGCCTGAATTTTCTCCTCGTCGCCCGCCACATGCCTGTTCCTAAGGGACAATGCATTCTGAGTCTATCCCTAAACTCCTGTCGAACCTCTGTGTTTCAACACTTGCTTGTTCTTTCTCCCCTCCTACTCACACAGCCCTTCCTTGCCGACTTGACTAATCTTAACACCTCCTGCCTTGTTTTCTCCACTTGCCCTTCTCATCCTTCTACTCCTCTTCCTCCTTTCGCCTCCTCCTTTTCTCTCACCCCCTTTCTCCTCTTCTTTCCCCATACTCATTTGCTCTTTTCTCCATCTCATGCTCTGCTCTCTTCTTCCTTGTCGTCCTCTGCTCCACTCTCCACCTGCCCCATTGCTCCTCTGCACACTCACCACCTGCCCCTTTGCTCCTCTCCAAAGTCCAGTCTCCTGCTTCCTTTCAGCGTCTCTAGTCTCCTCTCCAACTGCCTCGGAACCTTGTCTCCTCCAAAAACCCCCACTGACAGGTTTTTCCCTACCCATCATATATTCCATTGGTGTTGGTAATTGTGCCACAAATTTTGATGTATGCCTATAGGTTTTAATATTGGTGGTTTGAATTTCACAATCTGCTTTGCAAATACTGATTTGCCAGCTGGATTCCTTGGGCAGGACCCTGCAATGGCGGGCCCATGGACCGAACTGTATACCACTGCGTCCACCAACTTCAATACTGGTTCGCGGTGCTCGGGCAGATCATTTGCATGCTATTTCCTCGCTGCTGCGGAATCTCTCTGCTTTCACGTCTGAGCTTAGTATGTTGCTCTTGTGGTTCTGTGAGCACCCCCCAGCTATCCAGCTTGGCAGGGGGGTTTCCCACTCACACTTAGGGTGGCTTACCTCATGGATTATCAGTATCCCTGCCCTTGCATTAGTGTGCATCTGAGTGTTTCTTGGTGTTATTTTTTTGCAATTTCCACCAAAATAAATATTGTAGATGTGGCGCACGCTGCACTACTCAAATAATGAATGGCCAGGCGTGTTGTCGTGAGAGCTCAACTCTCACTCGTGTGCAGGGAGCATTCTCTCAGCGGTGACGTATCATGGTGGCCCCGTGTGCATGAGTTGCTTCTCCAGCCGCACTGCGCTATCAGGCTGATCTTATCGCAGTGTGCTTGACAGCAGGCCTGTCATCCTGGTAGACCAACTACTGGGATCACCTCTGATATCTGACAGGAGTGGAGCCTCAGGCAATGCCACATCTAAAAGGATGGGCAGGGAGAACTCTGGGAGGGATTGCAGAATGCCAGGCACTTGTGGGTGGGTGAGGGTTGGGACACATAAGGGAGGGTGACAGGATCTATTTTGTTGTTCTAAATCACAGCTCCCCTCTTCACCCCCCCCCCTGTGCTGAGGGGTTTGGAAAGGGATTGGTGTGGGCATAGACAACATAACATCTTAGATGAATCTGGGGAGGAATTGGGCCAAAACAAAGCCCACTCTGCAAGGACTCCTAGGCCCGGGAGGATAACTCTAGGGCAACGTTCTTGTCTTGAAAGCAAGACAACACTGAGCAGCTTAGGTTGGATATTCGGTTCGACTCTTAGAGGATAGGCTCCGCATGAAGCACAATATATATATATATATATATATATATATATATATATATATATATATATATATATATATATATATATATATATATATATATATATATATATATATATATATTTTAAAAAAGACTTAAAGGCAAAGATGAACTGTTGCACCAAACATTTCTCAATAGCTCATGTTACTGGTCACCCACAGATGTATGTTTCCAAAATTACACCTGTTGAATACCTCAAAATCTTTTTTACGTTGTAATGAAACCTCTTAGCTCTAGATTTTCATGTTATCTCATTGGCATCATCTTCATTTAATCTTTCTTTTTCTCCTGCTTGATCTTCCTTCCTTCATGGCTCTCCTGATTGTTGCATCTCCACTTTTTCTGTTTTAATCTTCTGGCCCTTCTTAACTACCACTTATTCCCCCTTTTTATCTTTTTTCCACTTTGGCTTTTTCTTCATCCTTGTCCTTTCCTCCCCACTTTGTTTCCTGCTCAACTCAATCCTACTGTATATCTTTTGATGTGTCTGTTGTATCTGTTTTTTCGCCATATATATATATATACCACTTTCATTCTGTGCATCATTTTCTCCTGTGACCTCTTTTGCTATGTTGTACTTCTCCCACTTAACCCCTCAACCCTCTATCCCCTCCGTCTCCCCCTTCTTCTCACCTTGTTTTTGTCTTTCTATACCAGATTCTCCATCCCTTACATTTTTCCATTCCTTCCCTATGATGTCCATCTTGTCATATTTCGCTCTTCTCATTCCCTGCCGCCTTTGCTTTCTTTTGCAGTTCTCGTCCTGACGGGTATTGGACTGCAGGTGAATCCTTCACAAGGTAAGCTCTTTCCAACTTTCGCTAAGAGGTGAATACTTGTGTGTGAAGTAATGCACAGCATCTGACCCAGTCTTTGTATGTGAAATGTTTTCTGATGCCTATGAGTGCTGTGAGGTTGGCATCATGGAAGGAGACCCAGACAACAGATTCAAAGTTGAACACTCTTTTATTAAAGAAAATGTCAGGATAGATAAAGGTCTAACTTGTCCTATACTGAGGTGGGATTTTCCATACCTAATGAAACAAAGGTCAGTCTGTGTCAAAATGTTCAACTGAAGAGTCTGCCTGAATCCAACAACCTATACTTGCTCTCACAAATAATACAAAACAATGTGTAGGGACATCAACAACAACTTAAAATAGTGTTGAAATGTAAAGTTCTGAGCTACTTCAAGCGCTAGCCTATTCATCGGCATTTTCTCCCAAATGTCAGTAGGTTCACCACCAAGTTCAATCACTCCTCCTTGGAATGTTAGAGGAAATACAGTTCTATGAAGGTTAATGTGCCCTTCCCTCCCCAGGTTCGAACACAGTTCCAAGGTAACACATTTTCAGAACACCAAAACTCATGGTTCCCTTCCCCATTTTAGTGTCAATATCAAAAAGCAATATCTTGAAGCTTGAAGTCTTTGAACTGCACTTACACAACTCAGGGTTCCCTTCCCTAAGTCTGAAGCTTATCAACAGTTGTTTTCCTGCTTTCACCACAGCAAGCTTCCTTGTTGGCATACAGGAATTATCTGGTCAAGGCAAAATTCCAGACCACATGGTCCATCCATTACAGGTCATGCAAACAGGAACGGGCAGTGTTCATTCAAACGTAAATATAAGGCTTAATGGGCAGTCTCTTAAAGTGCAGTTTCAATTTTAACACCTTGGTTTCTTTCTTTACATTTAGCTTCCTTTTAATTTTCATTTCAATATTCATTACTGTTGGTTCCATACCATTACATTCATATAACAAATGTCTTTTGGCTTCTGCCTTTCAGTTCTGTGTGCAAATTAAAGTTCAGGATATGTACTTTCATTCAATTTAGTCACTATGGCATTTCATCATATTTCTTTTTTACTCATTTTATTCAATTCATTCTTCAATATAATCAATGTGGTCCTTTTTGCTTGTTTCTTTCACTTCAGTATTCAAGGAGGGTTATTGTTGCTTAATTGCTACCTTGTATGTTTCATTCAGTTCCGTATTCAATAGGAGTAATTTGGGTTACTTTCAATCGGTGCAGGATGCTACTTTCAGTCAGTTTGTGTGCTTCGGTCATAAATATATAGACCGTTTAGCTGCACTGCCTCCTTTGCGCGCCCCAGATATTATAAGTGTCTCTGACACTTACCCAGTCTCGGCAGCTTCTTTGGCAGCTCGTTCGCTTTGCTCCTTCCTTCCGAGGGACCGCCAACTAGCCGGGCACTTCTCTTGGCACTCGCCGGCTAGTGACGGGAGCTTCGCCCTTACCTGCATGCATCGCCTGCTGCTCGCCTCGTTAAGGTGGGGATCTCCGATCCGTATTCCCAAACCAGCGGGATCCCAAGGGTTTCCGCTGGCGTGCTGGTGTCTCGATTTCTCCTCTCTTTCGGCTTCCACTCTGGTTCTCCCGCTTTTCTTCTGACTCACGCTCCGACCCATGCTCTCTGTTCTACCTGCTGTCGCAGCATTTATACACCTGTGTTGGGCTAATAGTATACAGGTGATTGTAGAGGGTTTGCCTTGCCTGACCATAGTTAAGTGAATTATTGGGACATGCTGATCCTCAGGCCTCTTCCTTGTATTAGTACTTGCATGGGTAATGCAGGTAATCTTCATTCCTCACAGCTGTTTCTTATTCGTCTCAGTATCGCCATAGAGTTTAAAGGGAAAAAGAAGTGGAACACATTTACAATGACCCATAAAGGTTGGGAAAAGACCAGGTTAGCTTTCCTGAGGATAAGGGGATAGCATGTCTCACAGAAAGGTACTTAATGTTTACCTGGCCTCTTCCTTTTTTTTAACCTGTCTAATGTAATGCTGTTTCCTACACTTCTCATACATCATGGGACTGGATGTACAATATCCCATAATCTTTGCTGGTATAGGAGTTTATTTCGGAAAGACAGATTGAGAATACCGCGTCTCACCCATGAATATCTCACTTCCAATCCCCAAAGACCCTGTACCCAAGTGATCCTCCCTCGCTTGTCTGCCCCCATGGGCAGGGTCCAAAAGCGATGGCCTTTCCCTGGCCACCTGCATAGAGGATCCCAGGGGAGTAGAAGTGAGAAGACCCTCTGGTTTCTCGCATGTTTTTTCCCTTTTAGGAGTTTATCTGAAAATGTCAACTAGGTGGCTATTTTGCTTTTGCTTGGTCACGTGGAGGGACCTCAGACTTTCGTCCCCCCTATACCCGAACAAAACAAGTTAGTGGACTCAGGCAAGAAATCACACTTAGACTAATGGTTATAAAGAAAGAAAATGGCTGCTTAAAGGCCCTTTATTCACATGTTATACATGCACACAACATATATAGCCAATTGTATACAAACCTAGAAAAAGGGCATCTCCGTTAGAATGGTTACAGAAGACACCTTCATCTCGGCCACCACAAAACTGCTTAGTCCCAGAGCAGGTAGGCAGAGAGATCACTCGTACTAACAGGGTCTGGAGCGGAGCGTCCTCCCTCTCAGCGAGACTGCATCACCCGGGGGTCCAGTTCTATCTGTCTTCTAACTCTTCTCTTTATGGGGGAGTCCCCGCCCCTCTAGGTTACCAGACTGCCCTCGGCCGAAGAGCAGACAATTAGCATGAGGAGCCAAGAGTGGAAAACTCCAGCTAGACGTGGAAAAACCCAGCTTCTCTTACATGCCTTCTTTCCCAGTACCCCTTAACACTGCACCTGCAGAATGTGCCGACTCCCTTTCTGGCTCGTCCTTCAACAGACAATACAACTATTATCCACAGTTAGTTCAGCTGACATTATGTGACCTTGCCTCCGCTGTAGAAATGCACGTTTACTTACTGAGCCCACGAAAATGTAGGCTTTCATTGAGGTAATTGAAGTGAATGTCCAAAGTGGCCGCACATCGGCGCCACGTTCTTTTAGTTAATTTTTCGCACACGCATTACAATGGCAGAGCTGTTCTTACTACACATGGATTCCTGTAGTCAGAAGAACATTAAAAGCAAGGTCATCGCTGAAATTTAGTGGACGTTTTCAGAAATGTTTGTTCTGCACATGATCTAAACTGAAATAAGACATATATCTTCCCCTTAATAAATTATTGAATGGGCCACACATTTTATTTTAAAATGGCAATTTGGAGTTTATTATTGGATTCCCGAGACTACATGGTGGCAAATGTTAAGCTAGTTACTTATCACAGAAGATCCATGTCGACTACTTGATCAAGTGGTGCCATGTATAACAAAGATCCTCCCTCAAACACTAGCCCATTCAAGTTCTTTGGGGGAAATGAGCCAAGGAAATGTCACTTATGTTCCGATATTGCAAAGGTTTCAGCAACCTTTGATTGTACAATTCAGTTAATAGCAGGGTTACATCTCGTCTGTGATTTGGGTTTCCCAATATCCATCAAATTAAATATCCAGTTTTTCCTTTTATTTTTTTTTTAATGGTTCCAGAATCTATTTAACCATTGCGAAGGCATCATGAAGCAAGGCACAGACAACCGACTTAAAGTTCAAAATAAAACACTTTATTAAATCAAATGTCAAGATGGTAGAAGTCCTAACTTGCCCTATGCTAAGGTGGAATTTCCCTACCTGAAAGAAACTAAGGAAAGTCTGAGTCAAAGAGTTCAACTTAAAAATCTGTCTGTGTCCAAAACCTATAATTGCCCTCTCAACTAAAGCTAAACAATGTGTAGGGATGTCAATAATAAAAGAAATGGTGTTCAACTCAAAATTCTGATTTTCTTCCAGCTCGCAGCTCTCTTTCAGCTCCCCTTCCCCAAGTTCAAGAAAGTTCAACAAAGGTCTCAAAATTACCTTCTCACACGCACAGTAATACAGTTGCATCGGGGTGCCCTTCCCCTACTCCAAGGTAACACAGTTCAAAACACAAAGGTAGTGAGGCTCCATCCTCAAGACAGAATGTGTAGTTCATCAACTTTCAGGGTTCCCTTCACCAAGATTAGCAACTTGTCTCACAGGTTCAGTCTTTAAGAAATTCAACACAAATATAGGTCCACTTGACCCTTCTGGTTTATTTCTAAAGTTCAATTTCAGTGCACTGGTTTTGTTTCACAATGTCTTTGGGTTCTCAAAATTCAGGGTTCACTGGTCTAGGCGCATTTATAAGACCATACACTCCACGCATTACAGGTTGCGCAACCAAGATCTCCAGGCTCTTTGGCCCAACAGGCCCTTCTGTGATTGCTCCAAGGTGCAGAGTTATCTTCACTCAACTGCCATTTTGTTTGCCTCTTGGCTTTTACTTGCAGGTTCACACTTTTCTGGCTTCTCCTGGTTAGCTTCTTGGCTCTGCCAAAATGTGTCACACACCTCTTGCCAGCCTTGGCCTTTCCGTACTGCGTTCACTCTTAAAGTTCACTTTGTAGTGGTTATGCCCATATTCCACCTTTCGAAGGGATTGTGTCCTCCGACGTATTCCTTATCTTAGATAGAAATCCTTCAGCTTTGCTGGCCTCGGAAAATTTTTTCGCCAGAGGGCGCTGCGCGTCGATGATCGCCGAGTCGATGACCCTCGACGGCCTCCGTGCCGACGTCGACGTCATCCTGCCTATAAAGGCCGCGCGCAGCGTCCGTTGCTCAGTTCCGTTTTTCCGCGCTTCGTTGTGCCTCGGAACACCGTTGCTCAGTTCTCGTCAAGATAACGTATATAATAACTACTATTTACCTCGATATCGATGGCATCCTCCTCCGACCCGACGACCCCTCGGTCCGGTTTCAAAAAGTGCCGAGACTGCGGGAAGAAAATGTCGTTGACGGACCCTCACAGGGTCTGTTTGTGGTGTCTGGGAATCACGCACCAGAGTTCGGAGTGTGAGGAATGCCTTTCCATGACGGCGAAAGCCTTGAAGGAGCGTAGGGGGAAGCTCGAGAGAGGTAGGTCAACTTTAACTTCCTCGAAAGCTTCTTCGGTAGAGTCGAGACGTTCGTCTCCTCACCATAAAAAACACTCTCGATCTAGATCACGAAGTGGCTCCCACCACTCGTCGACATCGAGACACTCGAAGAAGAGACGTAGGAGATCCCCTTCGTCATCTTCGTCGAGTTCTCCTGAGAGAGTTCATTGCCCCACAAAACGCAGCTCGCAAGCTGAGTGGGAGGAATTCAGGAAAAAGATGCTAAGCGTCTTCGAGAAAGCGGCCTCGTCCCCCTCGAAGACAGCTGAGGGTGATACCCCGGGTAAAAAACCCAAAAAATCTAAACGCCGCGAGTCGCAGTACCCGGCGGAAAAGTCAACCCGAAAGCGCCTCGAGCCATCGGGAGATAAAGCATCATCGACGCCATCGTCGAAAACTCCTTCGAAACAGAGGTCGGCGCCATCGACGCCGTTGTCGAAGGATTCATCGGCGCATCAGTCGATCGAGTCGACGCCGACGTCGATGCCGATATCGACGCCGGTGAAGGAAAGAACCACGGCTACTCCACAGCCAACGGTTAGACAAAAGACCTCCGACTCGACGCCGAGAACGTCGACGTCGTTCTCGAGCAAGACTCCGATCCTTTCGAGTTCTTCGAGGCCTAGTACACATTTCTCGACGCTTTTCACGGCGCCTTCGAGTACTTTCACGTCGGTGTCGACGACATCGACGTTTTCAAGGCCTGTGATGATGGCTCCTTCTGCATTGGAAATGGGGTTTATACCATTCCAAAAACCAATGTATCCCCCTTTAACCTCGATTTTTGAGGAAAGGGAGGATTCAGACCAAGATATTGATTTACAGAGGACCACATCACCAGAGCCAGAGACTTTCGCCTCTGAGGAAGGAAGATTAAAAAATCTTCAGGATGCACTTCAGGAAGCTAGTGGCTTGGACACTTCTCCTGAAGCAGAATTTATCAAACCAGACCCAGGAGAACATGCGGAGACTCCATATAGAGCTCTGATGTCTAGAATCATAGAATTTATGGGTTGGTCTGCACCTTCTCCTGCCTTTCAGCAGGATGACCTCACTGACATACTGGACAAGGGCCCACAGGAGGATCCTGTGGTTCCATTTCACTCTGCTCTACAGAGAAGGATTTTGACAAACTGGGAAACGCCAGAAATTATCCCGGCAGTAAATAAAAAACTGTCAACAAAATACAGGGTGGCTAGTTCTGACCCTGAATATTTGTCAAAACACCCTACTCCTGAGAGCTTGGTTGTACAGGCTGCAACCTCATCAGGCAGCACATCTGCATACCCCACTGCTCCGCAGGATAGGGATGACAAAAAGTATGATGCCATGGCTAAGAAGGTTTTTTCTGCCTGTAGCATGGCGTTAAAGTCTATTAACGCGACCTGTACGCTCGCTAGGTTCAGCCACACCCTTTGGGAGTGCGCTTCATCAGCGGCTGACTGCCTCCAAAAAGGAGAGGAAAGGGACGCATTTTTAAACATCATCAGGGATGGTAAAGATGCGATGTGCGAGACCCTACAAACTGGCCTAGATTCTGCTGACAGTATCAGCAGGGCCATGGCGGCAAGTACCACAATCCGCAGGCATGCGTGGTTGAGGAAGTCTGGTTTTGCCTCTGACGTGCAGACCAGGCTTTTGAATATGCCCTTTGACGGTTCTACCCTCTTTGGAAAGAAGGCGGATGACAGTTTGGAGAAACTGCAAACGTCCAAGGCAGCAGCCAAGTCATTGGGAGCTGCTATCCGTCAGAATACCTTTCGTCCTTCGGGATCATCGTGGAGAGGACGGTCCTTTCGTTACTATTCCTCATATGGAAGGGGCAGGGGACGACCGGCTCAAAGAGGCCAAGGAAGATTTACCCGTGGTGGACGGGGTAGGGGAAAGAAAGCCGCACCCGCAGGAGCAGGAGCCACTTTACCTTCGGCAACTGCATCAGCCGCTTCAAAACCACTCTGAGGTCTCCCCTCACAGAACACCAGTAGGGGGCAGGTTAACTCACCATCTGACGGAATGGCAGGCTATTACGTCAGATGCTTGGGCTCTGGAGACAGTGGCCAAAGGTTACTGCCTGCCCTTCCTACATATCCCTCAGAGTCATCCACCGGGGAACAACCCTTTGAAGCTTCCAGATCCGCTCCTCTTGCAGGAGGTTTTAGACCTGCTAGAGAAAGGTGCCATAGAACTGGTACCTGTAGCGGAAAGGAACAAGGGTTGGTACTCCCCCTACTTCATAATACCGAAGGAGGACGGAGGACTGAGACCCATCTTAGACTTACGGGAATTGAACAAATTCCTCCGAAAGGACAAGTTCAAGATGGTGACTCTCTCTCAGATCCTTCAGGCCCTCCAGCTTCAGGACTGGTTGGTATCTCTAGACCTCCAGGACGCTTATTTCCATGTGCCGATCCATCCCAGGCACAGGAGATACCTGAGGTTCGCAATTGGCAGCTCTCATTATCAATTTCGAGTTCTGCCATTTGGGCTAACCTCCGCCCCGAGGGTCTTTACCAAGCTAATGTCGGTTGTGGCTGCAAGTCTAAGGAGGGAAGGGATTCATGTCTACCCTTACCTAGACGATTGGTTGATCAGAGCTGTATCTTCGGAACAGGCTCAGAGACAACTAGATTATGTTTGCCACTTCCTTCACAAGCTGGGCTTCTCCCTCAATTTAAAGAAGTCACAGATGATACCATCACAGAGACTCCAATTCATTGGAGCAGTCCTGGACACTTCCCTGGGAAAAGCCTTGCCACCAGAGGTGAGGGCTCGAGATATTCTGCAGATGGTCATCAGATTTCAGAATGCCCAATATCTCCCAGCCTACGACTTTCTGAGGTTGCTAGGCCTCATGGCATCCTGCATATTCCTCGTGCCGGAGGCTCGCCTGAGAATGAGATCCCTCCAGTGGGCACTGAGAACTCAGTGGTCACAGTTCTCAGGAAGGATGACAGATCTCCTTCGGATCCCGGTCAAAGTAGCCCGAGACCTTCAGTGGTGGGCCTGTCGGGAGAACATCCTGAAAGGAGAAATGTTTTGGCAACCATGGCCGGAGATAACAGTAGTCACGGATGCCTCACTCACGGGGTGGGGAGCTCACGCCAACGACTTGACCATCAGCGGTCGTTGGTCTCCATCGGAGTCCAGACTACATATCAACCTGTTGGAGCTGAGAGCCATCAGACTAGCGCTGAAGGCTTTTCTGCCGTCTGTACGGGGAAGAAACGTCCTAATAATGACGGACAATACAGTGGCCATGCACTACCTCAACAAAAGAGGAGGCGTAGGCTCACTACCACTGTGCAGAGAGGCGATGCAGCTCTGGTTTTGGGCAATTCAGGAAGGAATCTCTCTATCGGCAATTCACCTAGCCGGAGAGAAGAACTTGACAGCGGACGCTCTGAGCAGGCAGAGCACAGTCTCTCACGAGTGGGAGATAGCTCAGGAAGTCCTTCAAGAGATCTTCGCCCTTTGGGGAACCCCTCAAGTGGATCTGTTCGCCACCAGTATCAACAGGAAGTGCGACAGATTTTGCTCAAGGGAATTTCCTCCGAGAGGAGCTCTAGGAGATGCGTTCGTAGTGGACTGGGAGTTCCCACTTCTGTACGCGTTCCCTCCGGTCCCTGTCATTCCTCAAATGATCAGGAGGTTGAGAAGGTTTCGGAAGACCATGATCCTAATTGCCCCGGATTGGGCCAGGAGAACGTGGTACCCGGACCTTCTAGACATGTCCATCTGCCCTCCAATTCGACTGCCATACAGAGAGGATCTTCTCTCGCAGAAGGAAGGTCAGGTTCTCCATCCAGCCATCAAGACCCTCAACCTTCACGCTTGGTGTCTGAAAGGTTGAGGTACAAGGATTGGGACCTTCCGGATGATGTTATGGAGGTGTTGCTTTCGGCCAGAAGGCCGGCAACTAAAACTCTATACCGCTGCCGTTGGAACAAATTTTGCAGCTGGTGCAGAGAAAAGAATATTGAACCCTTTTCTTGTGGTACACCTATGGTGTTGTCATTCTTACTTTACCTGGCTAATTCAGGCCTACAGGTTGGCACAATTAAGGGCTATCTCGCAGCGCTATCAATCTTTAAGCGCACTGCAGAGGAGCCTTCATACTTCAAAATTCCATTGGTAATACAATACCTAAAAGGATTAACTAATGTTTATCCCCCGAAACCTTTTCAAGTTCCCTTATGGGATTTAAACCTAATTTTAAACTTCCTAAAGGGTGCCCCTTTTGAACCACTACACTCTTGTTCATTGAAGCTTCTCACCCTCAAAACTGTTTTGCTAATAGCATTGACATCTGCTAGAAGGGTTAGCGAGTTGCAAGCCTTATCGTGTAAACCTCCACATACAATCTTTTACAAGGACAAAGTTGTTCTTCAGGTGAAGCCTAACTTCCTCCCGAAGGTAGTCTCGGAGTTTCACATCACTCAGAAGATTATATTACCTTCTTTCTACCCTCCTCCTCATCCGGGGAAGGAGGAAGAGAGACTGCACAGGCTGGACCCTAAGCGAGCCTTGAGCTTCTATATCAGCAGATTGGCTAAGATCAGACAAGCAGACCAACTCTTTGTAGGTTATGCAGGACATAAGTTGGGCCTTCCAATAACAAAACAAACCATCTCCAGATGGATTATTTTAGCCATTCTGGAGTGCTACAAATTGGCAGGAAAGGAGCCTCCTCAAAATCTAAGGGCTCATTCTACCAGGGGTATCGCAACATCCTCAGCCCTTCAAAGAGGGGTGCCAATTCGAGATATATGTGCGGCTGCCACATGGTCGTCCGCACATACATTTACCAAATTCTATAGCCTGGATTCCTCCTCTAGTCAAGAAACTAGATTCGGCAAGGCTGTGTTACACTCTGTCCATTCTGGAAGGGTAACATAACTTTTATTACTCCCGCCTCCAGTCACAATACCACTGCTATGGGAGTCTATCTAAGATAAGGAATACGTCGGAGGACACAATCCCTTCGAAGAACTAGTTACTCTTACCTTGTAACGTTCTTTCGATGGGATGTTCCTCCGACGTATTCCTTATCGACCCTCCCATCCATCCCCGCAGTATGACTTCCTGTGGGTTTGCAGCCTATGCTCCTTCAAGGTGATTAGTCTAATCCAAAAACATTACTGGGGACTACAAAACGGAACTGAGCAACGGACGCTGCGCGCGGCCTTTATAGGCAGGATGACGTCGACGTCGGCACGGAGGCCGTCGAGGGTCATCGACTCGGCGATCATCGACGCGCAGCGCCCTCTGGCGAAAAAATTTTCCGAGGCCAGCAAAGCTGAAGGATTTCTATCTAAGATAAGGAATACGTCGGAGGAACATCCCATCGAAAGAACGTTACAAGGTAAGAGTAACTAGTTCTTCTATGGCAATCTTTCACGCTTGCACGCTTTCTTATATGTAACTTTCATATGGACATTTCCTCTTTAGCGGTCTCTTGCTTTGCCCATAGAAATTGTGCTCATTCCACGTCATCAGAAGCTTAATTACAACGTTTAATTCAATTCAGTATTCATTGAGCATTCGTTATGCTCGATTTCACGTTTTCCTTCGGTTCGGTATTCAATATGTATTTGGTATATTTAATTCCAACTTTCCATTCAGTTTGTTATTCAAAATGTATTCATTATGTTCAATTGTAGGTTTCCGTTCTGCCTCAGGCCTCTGCGGCGGTCGGCGAGCCAGCTTCTGCAAGTCCCACTTGCACATCGGGGCTTGCTGTGCACACACTGATGGCTTTGCTGTGCCTGAGTGGACGCAAACAGCGTCCCGCTTCCTTCTGTGACACTGCAGCTCCTGCTGTGGCTTCCTCGTTATGGAGGCTCCCTCTCTGGGCTGCTGGCCAGCGTCCTGCCTCCTCCACTGGTCCCACCACGGCTGCCTCCTGAACAAACAGGTCCCCTGCTGGTCTTCTACCCCACAGGCCTCCCTGTTTCCCCTCCGTGCAGTAATGTAATTGTAATTGGTTATTTATAACGCACTTAATACCCTGAGGTTTCAAAGCGCGGGCCCGGGGATCAAACCTGTGTTGCTCCGTGTCGTCTTGCTTCCATGGCGAGCACATTGCCCCTGAGCTATCCTCCCGAGATAAGTGTGCTCTAATTCTCTCTTTATACACCTGCAACCTTCTAATAGGTTGCAGGTGCAAATCCTTAATTAGGTTTGCCTGACTACAATAAAGGGGACATGCCTGGCTCTCACCATACTCTGCAGGCATCTTCCTCGTCCCAGTACAAGAGTGGTAAAATTAAAGTGCAGTGTTCATTCCTCTTAGTCTCCTCTTCTTTGACCCAGTACTTTTAAAGGTTGAATGGGGAAAAGTGAGGGAGGAGGTCTCACAATAACCCATAAAGGTCCGGGAAAGGGTTGGTTGGTCACAATTCGGGAAAAGGGGGATACCATGTCTCACCTGAGGGTACCTCACTCCCAAACTCAGAGGACCCTCCAGCCAGGTAATCCTCCCTCGCGTCTCCACCCCCAGAGTCGGGATCCAAAAGCGATGGCCTTTCCATGGCCACCTGAGAAGAGGATCCAGGGGGTTGAGGAGTGAGAATACCCTCTGGTTTCTCACACAATCCACTTATGCAAACTTTATTTATTTACCACAGGCTCCATTGTAATCTGTGTGATCAGAAGATCAGTTCCCCACAAGTATTTACAAAAGGTTGCTCAGGTCTTTGCCTCTATGCATCTTTGAAAATGAACGTACTGCTAAACATGCCTGTGTACTGAACACACCTTTCCCTTCCCTTCTTGAACATCATGATTTATATCATCTCTGGGTAGTTCATGTCTTGGCGTTCACTGCAAAATTAATTCAGGCTCTTACTTGCCCCATGTCAGGCAACTGTAGCGCGTCAAGTCCTTATTTGATTCCTTGCATTGTTGTATATGTAGTTTTCCATTTACGTTATAAATGCAGGACTACAGAGTGCAAGACGATAGCACAGACTGCATCAGCATAATCTGTGATTATTTTTTTGCTTGAATAAATTATGCATAATATAGACACCGCAATAAGATTCATTTTTGTTCACACTGGAAAAACACAGTTGTCTGCAATTTGGTTGAGGGAAACGATGGCTAAACACTGATAAACACAGATTTTGAAAAAATTGAAAACCCTAGAAAAACACAACCAGAATCAGAAAAATATAACTGTTAAAAACAGGAAGCCCTACACATGTTTATGCACGTGCATGATGGAGTGGTTGCAGCACGCCTTGTGTGGGTGGTATCCTAGAAGTTGTTTGTGTTCACAGTATAGGGCTTGGGGCCTGTGCATTTTCAGTATCCATCATTTGGAGTATGCAAGCAGTTTCTTCTCTTCATGCTGTCAAAGTATCTGTTCCATGGAACAGGAGGGAGAGGTGCTTCCGAATGGTATGTTGACCCTGTTGGTGTGTCACCGCAATTACATGTTTGGCCTCTTTGTGTCAGTCAGTATGTCAGTCAGTGTGTCAGTCAAGGTCGACAGTTGTGTACAGTGCTTCTTCCTGCTCAGGTCCATCTTGTTTGTGACACCCTCCCTGGCTACCAGTGTGTTTGTTCCAGGGTGGAGTTACTGGGGTGTCAGAGATTGCTACGTAACCATGCAGGTGTGTCTCTTCTATGGTTAGTGTGACATGTGAACTCTTTCCTCTTGTGACTCTTGACCCTGCGGGGGCCTCATGGTTGTTAGTTGAGTGGCTGCAGGTGCTCTTTACCTTATGTGGATATCCGTCCCCCTTGCCTATTCCTTTGTTGGATGCTTGGCTTAATTGTTGAGTCATTGTTTTTCCCTTCAGTGGCTGCGGCATTCTACTCATGTGGGCATTCTGTCATTGTCTCTTTTGGGGGAAGAGGTGTGAGTCTGTGTGTGATGTTGTGTTGCTTTTGGCGGGAGAAGTTTGGGAGTCTGCCTCTGGTGTATGAGTGGCTGTGGGAATGGTGGCTTGCTTAGTATATTTTTTGGCTTTAGTGATTAGAGCTGCTGTGTCATGTATGGCTTGTTGAGTAGCTGACGCATGCATGCATGCATGCATGCATGTCCGGTGGGACAGTTTAAAGGTGGGATGCTACCCCTGACTGATGTGATTTCTCAGAGACCAAACCTAGTCTCAGTATTTACTTGCACTGCTATATCCGATAACTTCCAAGGTCTTGCCCTCTGGTAGTGCAATTCTGGTGGTTTTAATGAGTTGATTAAAGTCCACCAAAGTGTTGGATTTCGTGAAAGTTTCTGTTCTGATCAAACAATGTGTTTTTTGCCCTCAGGTATTTCCAGCGCCATCTTCTTCGTTCCAGGATTTTTACTTCTTATACCAGGAGGTGAGTGCTTTAGGACTCGCCCAAGGAACATTTTAAGGAAGTGTGAAAAAGGCCTTTCTACAGGAGGGCTCCAATGGAGAAGGCGGGGTGGAGGGGAGGAGGGGGGGAGGGAGAGAGAGAGGGGGAGAGAGAGAGGGGGAGAGGGAGAGGGAGGGAGAGAGAAAATATATACACTCGTGTACTCCTTTTTTGTGGGTTGGGCACCACTGATGGAGTTGTGTGCATCTGTGCCAGAGCAGGGCTGGATTTGGCTGCACTCGTGAAGATTGTGTGTCTAATGGTGCCAGTACTCCCCTCCACCGAGCCCAAGACATAAAGGTGGATTGGGATGTGTGTGTCAGTCGCGCGCATTACTCCCCCACTTAAATTTGTGGAGCGTTGTCTGTTTTAGAGGGTGATCTGGTTGTAGCAGGGAGGATCAGTGGTAAATGTTGGAGAGTGTAAGGGAGGTTCTTGCAGGGCATATCTCCTCGGGTGCAAGTGGGTTGGATTGGGCTGGGTTTCATGGGCAGCAAACCTCTTATATGTGTGTGTTGCTGGGGCATGAACATGGGCGGCAGACCACTTATGTATGTGAATGTGGTTCTCTTGGGTTTGGGGTGTTCTCTGGCAGTGGAGGTCGAATGATGTGCGAGTCCTGTGGGTGGGCGTGTGTGTGGTCTGTGTTACACTGTATTGGAGGGGGGAATGTGGGTTTATGTGTGAACAAGAGATCTGAAGCTGATCTCACACAGGTAGAACTTCCTTCCCACTGTAGAATCTATTGCCTGTCTGGTAATATCAGTCCATCCTTCTCTCTTTCTCACCACAGTTTACCACGTAATATTCATCTACTGCGCAGTGCGAGGCCGCCAGGGGTTCCAATTCTTCTACCTGCCTTACTTTGAGAAATGATTTCCAGTGGCCTCTGCACAACGGCGACACCGCCACATCCAACGCCTGGCTGTGGTTGCTTCACCGTCACGTCAACATTCTCTGATGCTACAATGCCACTAGAGAGCCCAGCCTCTCCCCGCTCATGGATTCTGGTCCTCAAAGCCATGGGAGTCTTGTGGTCTTCCCGTGTTGGATCATAAACCGATAGGACACTCCACTTCATGTTTTTGTTATGAAATATACTCTGCCGGAGTCACCAAGCCTCTCCAAGGTGGCTCAGCGAGCCCGCTGCAGTTCACCTACAGGGCTACGGTGGGCCATCACCAATGGTGAAAGCAGCTTAGGCAATGAGCCTTACTGGTAGTTCTGTGGACCACCATGGGAGCCATTTCCCACCGACTGTGAATGTTCCTGTCTGTGAATCCCCCGTCCTGCTTGCCTTTGCAGCACTACAAGAAAGAAACGACGCCAATATCTTCCCTTGTAAAAAGAAACTTGTAAATTATTTTAAAAACTGACCGGGAAGATGGATGTTTCGCTGTCCATATTATGTGTTCGTCATTGTATGTGTTTGAAATAAAAGTCAGACTTGCATTGCCGGCCTCAAGTGAATGCCCAAGAATAACTCCTGAGCAGGGTTGGCGTTGAGGTTGGTTTGCGCACTGCTTGTGAGCATCATCTCTCCAGATCCCTGCAGGAATCGTGCCCATGCTGGCCCTTGCTGGTGCCCAGCTACGCAAGGCTTCTATTGAATTCATTCACGGGGGGCAGGGGGAGGTTTGGTGATTACGTTGAGCCTATGTGTTGAGAAAACCTAGGCTAATTCAATAAAAGGAACAGCTGGTGCACAGAGGTACTATTGTAAACACATAAACAGCCCCAAGATGGATCTGGGGGCAGCACAGATGTCTGGAATCCTGCATGAAAACAGCTGGAATTTCCATCAGCGTTGAATGGGACCTCTGATTGGTTTCTTCCATGTGAAACACCTGTATGAGTCCAGCAAGAGAGAAACTGTGTTTTCGCTGCTGCAGCTTAAGACGCATGCAGGACTTTCGCAGTTCAAGAAAACTGCAGCTTTTGTTCTTCATTGTCACAAAGCTTGAAGCATCGTAAATCAAGCATTGACCAAGCCAGTTGGCTATACCTGTATATATGTATTTGCTAGCTGTTTGCTTAATGTGTTCAGTGCTCACATAATTGACCAGGTGTTGTAAAGCTGTTGAGGAAAGTGGAAAACTTCTCCACAGCTGCAGCATGCTACCACCTTTTTATACTGTAAGGGCACAACCTATTTTACACTTGGCTCGGGGAGCATGCAGTCTATCTACAGCATTCTGCGTTCTGCGTTTCCCTCTGCGATGCAGGAGATGCACAGAGCACTGGCTGTTTGAGTTCCAGTACATCTTCTCAACAGCCCCCTTCCATGGGTGTGACAGCATTTGGCAATTGGTAGCTCAGCAACCTATCTGCCAAAACAGTGGGCAAGAAAGATTTTTAAAAACTTGCAGTGTTCACATAATGTTAGAATGTGACTGCATGACTGAGCTGGTAAGTGATTGTGATTGGAGGGCGGGGGGACGGTGATAGTGAGTGAATGAATAATTGAGTGATCGTGCATGCAGTGTTAAGGGAGTGCTTATGTAGAAGTGGACCAACAATTGTGTGCCAAGGCGAGTGAATGAGCACACACTATGGGCCTCATTACGACCCTGGCGGAACGGGTTAAACGGCGCCGTAAAAGGCTGCGGCGCCATTCAACCTGTTCCGCCACATTACGAGGTCCCCTCGCGGGACACGTTAAGCACGCCTGGGAAAACCAGGCGTGCATACCGGGTCCCGCAAGGGGAAGAGGGAGCAAACAACGGGCCATCTCGTAATGGCCCGTTGTTTACTCTCTCCCATTCCCATTCAGCCCTATAGAGGCTGGAATGGGGATGAACCGTGTCGGTGTCCTCGAGTGAGGAATTACCGGGCCATCCGAACTCGGAATGGTCCGGTAAGTCCTCATTCCGAGGACACGGGCACGGATGCGGTTTTGCCGGCAGCCATGCCGCCAATAGCGGCATGGCTACCGGCATACCTCGTAATGAGGCCCTATAGCTTTATAGACATGCAGCGAGGGCCGTACTGGGCGTTATGGGTCCTGAAGGCCGAGTTAATGGCCCGCACGAAGCGAGGGCCTTTAACGAGGTTTGAGGGTTCAAAACGATGGTACGGCCCGGAGGCAAGGTCTATAAAGCTAGTAGAACCCATGGGCAAATATATGAAAAGTTTATGTCAAAATATATATCTTCAATATAATCTTTTTTGGGGGGGAGAATATTCCATGTGGAATACTTAATTTTATAAACGGGCACAGTAGGGGGCTTGGAACCATGCCCTCAGAGGGAGGAGTTAGCAGGTGTGAGTGTGCAACAGAGCACAGAAAGTGGAGGCCGGGGGAGTACAGGGAAGGCAAGCGAGGACCACGGAAGAGTGAGGGACAGCAGAGAAAGGATAGTTGAGGGGGTGAGTTAGTGCGCAGTGAGGAGGGAGGGGGCGCAGGGAAGGTAAGTGAGGGAGCATAGCCTGAGGTGCGTGCTCGGGCTCACCGAATGGGGGAGGAGTGAGCGGGGCTGACCTTAGGGCCACGCCAGCTCAGGGGAGTCTTTCAAGGGCTCCCCCGAGCTTGCGCAGTGGGAGAAGGCGTGGCAGGCGCCCTTTTCATATTAAATGCGCATCAGCACCCTATTCACATGATTACCTCCTCGCTCTGACGCGGGAGCGAGGCGGTTTGCAATGGAATAGGGCACTCGTGCATTATTCCAGTGATTAGCTCCCTGCGAGGCGCCGGAGCGGGGAGGTAGGAAATAAATAAGGCGCATCCTGTACCTACCACCGCCCTGACCAGGGGCGCGCGGGGAGGGGGTGCCAAGTTGCAAAGGGCGCTGCTGCCGCTAAGGAGGGACAAGGAAAAGGGTCCCTCTATGACTTCACTGCGACACCCAGCCAAAAGGAAACGAAAAAACCATGGTATTTGTAGGCAAATGTTATTTTAAAGAAGGCCACTAGAGGGGGGTGAAGCACTGTTTGTGCTAGACTTTCCGAGCTACTAAACAAGCAAAGGCCAAATTTGCAGGCTATCATGAAACTGCAAGCTATACTGTTTCATATGGCCCGCAAATTGACCAATAGGTTCCAAGTCTTTATCCTGGTCTAGGGGAACCTATCAGATCAACGTTAATGTTTTCCTGAAAAGAGACAGGGGTGGGGATTGGATGCAGTGACTCCCTTCTGAGGTTCCAGAGAATTCCGTGCTACCATTGTGACGATTCCAGTCACATAATATCAGCAAGTATTTTGCTGAACATCCCAGAATATTAGTTTCCGTTTTTCACCATAAACACGTCAGTGGCAGAATAGCAACGAAGTAAATGGACATAAATAGAATTTCAACTGATTACCTGCTGGTATGCGAAAGGGAAGTGTGCTTGCCATTATATCAACTTCTATAACGAGGTAGTCCCAGTGATCACATCTTGATTCATACAAGTTCATTACGGGGTATTGATAACCGCGCCTGCGCTCCACAGCGGCGCATGATCAGCGACAGAGCTGTGACTGGTATGTTGCATGAGGTGACATGAAGCGGTAGGGAGTCCGCAAACGCAGGAGTGATGCGTTGCATGCTCTAATTGCAAAGCATGCAAATGATTGCGGTTTAGCGGGCGCCACTGCACCTCCGAACACACTGCAGAGACCCAGACTGGATCCACAACATTCAGTAAACATGAGAACAGCTGAATATAATATGCGAGGACAAACATCCGTTTACCACATTCTCAATATTTAATGCGTGGACATGTCGCACAGGGCTCTACGTTGTTACGTTGATCCCTGTTTGGTCGATGTAATTATGGTCGCAACCTTTTTGGCAACCATGGTCAATCACCCCCTGTATTTTTTTTTATTTGTCAAGTGGTCTGCTGTGGTGACAGTATGTTCTTTATTTACACTGTAGAGGCGAGACAACCATGAAAGAACTTGCTGGAATCTTTTTAAAACTCAGATCCCGCGCCGAGCGGGGATGTGGCAGGAGAACTAGTCTGCTGTGGTCCGCCGTGTTAGCTGTGGTGTGCCACCTTAGATTCGAACAGCACTTCTCAGCTTGCTACTGGATAATGGCGGTGAGTGGTTCACATTCTCCTCTCAATTTAATGAATAACTACTCCCGGCAAAGTAAAGCAATGGAAAGTGCAGGGAGCAGCTGGGCTCGCCTATATCAGCATTAGCTTTACCTTCATCTCTCACGGAAGGATTCATCTTAAATGCAATTGCTGAGCTGCCCGTGCAGGAGCCGCATGATCTTTTTGGCATAAGTCAAGCCGCTCAGCAGGACTGTAGAAAATCTTTTTCGTCAGAAGCATTTGTTATTCCGGACACAAACCTCTCTCGATTCCCTGCCGTGGTTTATTGCTGACTCTCCGAAACCAACTCCATTGAGAGACCACCCTTCCTCGTTACTGATCTCACCATCTAACATGTTCTTGGGATCATGCTTGGGTACTCATTACATGACGGCTCAGTGCTACATGCCTTAAATTGTACCCTGGCACAATTGGCGAAAACGTATGAATGCATCTCGGAGGAATTTAGAGAACCGAGAGCTACCTTAACTTCAATGACCTCTAAATTAACTTTTCTCGAGGGGTTCCTTTATGGGTTTATTCGCCACAAACCTGATAATCCCCCCAACTCCCTTGATATGTTTGGAGAATTCTATACTTCCTCTTAATGAGCAGGCCCATTCGCCCCCGGTATTGCCAATCCACAATAAGGTAGAGGCTCGGCGGGCGGCACATGTTCACCTGGATACCTTAAGTTCTCCATACTTCCTATTGTCATTCAAGATACTCAATCCGATGTTGTGATCGGAGCACAGTCAAGTGATATCCTTCTGCCTCTATCTGTACATGGCATGAGCACAAATATGATTTCTTTGCCAGCTCAATTGGAGAAGAAAAGAAAAAACATAAAAAAAAATCCACCCAAGCAAAGTTATCTCCATTCCTATGACTGGTCTTCAACCGTTAACTCCTTGCATAGGGGTTGCTCCATTGTGGAAAATTCATCCTGAAAACAGCCCTTTTTACTTGCATCTTGGAATTGTAGGGGTTATGCATACTTGACCTCATGCTTTGGAAACATGAACTGCTACTCACTGATATGTTTGCAGGAGAGTTGGATTGTTGACCCTCCTTTGTTGGATGGATTTACTTTTTGTTGTGTGAAGGCTAAGCAGAGGCTGCAGGAGCAGCCGTATGTGGGTTTAATCTGTGCTTTAAAGAATGGATTGGGATTCACAATGATGCAATTAATAACGAATAGAGCTGATATTCACTTGTTCCAACAATTCTGGGTCTCCATGTTCTTGACTTGTGTTTAATATGTATTTCTGTCCCAAATCAATTAATTTAATATCATGTTTACGATGCTTCTCTGACGTATCACCGGATAACTGTGAGGACTATGCTAGTGTAGTCGTGCTTGAGGACTTTAACAGTGAATGCCTTGATCCTTGTCAATATTTGGACAAGGGGTGGCTGATAACCCCTGCACTATCTAGAGAATGAGGGCATTTGATCCAGGATGAAATGAGGTTGCAGGGCTTATCATTAGTGTATGGTAACATATCTGGAGATGTCCCACCCCTGTTCACTAGGAGTATTACAGACTCTAGATCCACCCTGGGTTATATAGTCCTCTCAAGAGACCTTAAATTCATATGTTTAAAATTCAAGGTAATTGATCTATACTCGAGTGACCACTGTCCATTGTCCCTGGATTTGATCCTACCTGCTTTATGTACCACTTTTAGATATTCACATGTCATTGTGGAAGTTAGACCTAGAGACCAGGCTTTAATTTGGAAACCAGGTCTTACTGCTCGTTTCAATCAAGCAATTCTGACCTGTGATACTATTGACAACGAACTCTTAATCAATCCTTTATTTTATGAGTATGTCATCCAAAGTTTTTTGAAGAACGGAACTATTCCAAAATCTTTCAAAAACTCTATGTTAAGGAAAAGTGCCCACAAGCACGTCTTTGATAACGGGGTCTATTTAAAATAATGTGAATTGCACAACCAACTAAGAGGTTTAGCCAAGTATGGTCCTAACTACAAGCGAAGCACATACCTTGAAACAAAGTTATGCAAATTGGTTAAAGGGCCATCGTGCCACTATGTATACTTCTGATGTGGAAGCAATGCTTCATAGTGTGCTAAAGAGGTGCAAGCTCATTTTGGAGACTCATAAAGATGCCTGACATCCAAAGTTCTCTCCAGGCACAACCAATTCAGGCACAAAACTGGAAAGATCACTTTTCTAAACTTTACTTGGTTGCGAAAGAATTTAAGCAAACAAAGTGCATGATCAAACGGTCGGATTATCTTCATATTGATTTAATTTCAATCCACAAATGCATTGTAAAATGTATCCCCTCAAATGCACTGAGCCCCGTTGGGTTAGCAAATGCCACTTTAAAATCGAACATATACAGCTATGGTCAGCAATACTTCGGGGGCTTATTTAATAAGATTTTGTCACTAAATTTGTTGCCACCATCTTGTGATAGGATCCTACCAAGCAATTATCGACTAATATCACTCCTAGAATCTTATATTTGGTAGCCTAATTTTATGAGAATTACAAAACTGGGTGAAATCAGTGGGGTGTATGGATATTTTCCAATCGGGTTTCAGGAGTGGTATTGGCACACCTTTAAATTGCTTGTTGCTACATTTGTTGTAATCTCAGTCTTTGACGGAGAAGAGATCACTCTTTTGTGCATTTTTTGACATTTTACAAGCGTTCGACTACCAGAGGTACATGAGCTACTTTATTTATTGCAAATGGCCCGCTAGACGTGAATTGCAAAGCAGTTATTTGAGTTCCATTCATACCTTTACTCAGCATTACTGCATTGACACACATTCTAAAGAAGATTCACAGGTGGTACAAGTGGTACTAAAACATCTATTTGCTGCTGTACCTTCTCACAACCCACCTCCTTCTCCAGGTACTGCTTGCTAATCTATGCATAGCATAAGATCTAAATAGATCCACAAGCCCCAGAAGGCATACATTACTCACCCTAATCATATTTCTGATGCTTGTACCTGCTTAGATTCACATGTGCCCACCCTTCCTGGAGTCGAAGTTGCATAGATGTTTCTTGCTCTATCCCTATTTTCTGCTTTATTACATCTGTACTCACGCTACACTTCATGCAACTTCATGTCAGAAACAAAACAATCTGAGGGATCTCGATGCGTGATGGACCATGGGTGTAGTAGACGTTGCACTAAGGATAGTATTACTAACATGCCCAGTTGATGTTCCTTTTCGAGTTTCCGCGACTACCACTAGATGTGAGCCTATGCATAGCATGTGAATTTAAGCAGATGCAAGCATCAGAAATACGATTACGGTGAGTAATGTATGCTATAAAATGAAATCGACCAAATCGAGATCAATGTAACAGCATACCATCGTAGGGCATATGCAGTGCTATGAAGGACACTATGCCTGAGGGTGTTCTGACCTGGCATTTGAATATGGCAATGCTGAGCATGCATCACAGTGAAGAAAAGTGTGCTTCCAGCATCAAAGTCAACATTGAAAAATAAACCTTAGTAATCAACAGAACACTGCATGGAGCTTGCTAAAAGAAGGGGCCTTTTGAAGACCACAATGTAGAATCAACCACTGTGGGGGGGTTCAATACCAGCAGGTATGCATACGCAGTCCAGTTATTTAGTTTAATGCTGTCTTGGGATATTCTATTTCTTTTAAAGGTCCAATCTCCAAGTATTAAAATGAGCTTCATCTAAGTTTTCTTCTGTATCCATAGCCCCGAGGCGTTCAGCGGATGTTCTATGACTGACTGCTGCTGTCGGCATTTTATCATAAATACTGGGTGCTGTGATTGTGCGATTTCCCAAAAAGCAATGGGGCATACCGGACTAATAAGTTTATGGTAGCGAGTTGTGGAAACGGGACAATGCTATATACTTGTAAAAGAAGCAATCCCTTACTACGATGGTTGTGCCGTCAAGGCGTCCATTGTACTTCTATACATTTGCAGGATGCAGCTCAGAGTGCTAAGTCTCGGGAGGATAGCTCAGAGGCAACATGCTCGCCTTGGAAGCAAGACAACGCATAGCCACACAGGTTTGTTCCCCGGGTCTGCGCTTAGAAGCCTCTGGGTATTAAGCATGTTATAAATAACATATCATATAATTAGTCATATTTGAACCAGTCTGAAGAAAATCACAAACACCCATATTTCAGTTGGTTTGCGACCCATGTAACTTTAAAAATGTTTGGGGATTCGGGCAAAAGTGGTTGGGGATCAAAGCAGACAAGGACCCCATGGAGGAGGTCAGAATACCATCCCCAGGACACTTTTCCAGAGCGAGCAGCTGCTTGTGCCAGATAGAGAAAAATACATTTTCTTTTAGCATGAGTGTGCCTGTGGGACGCAATTAGAAAACAATGTTTAAATAATATTTCTGGCGCAAACCGAAGAGAAAACATATTTGTACTTGTGCAGGCAACGCAAGTGTGATATTAATAAAAACTATGCACAGCAGTTCTGAGTTTCAGGCAGCAGTTGCAATTACTGCATGTAAAAAAATTAAGGGTAGGGTAAGTGAAAGAAGTTTGTGAAAAGAGAGGTGTGGGATGAATTATCACTGGTCTATTTGTTGAGTGTGGACCAAGCTCTGGGATGCAATGGAGAACCTTACAAGTCATAGGGGTACGCACACCCCGAGGATCACTACAAGGGAGTGGGGGGATGACAACGGGAGAGAGCAGGCAATTTGGCAGCAAGGGGTCTACAAGCAGCCAGGGGAGGAAACTAGGGTAGGGAGCAGTTGGCACAGTCTAAAGTTAGATGGAGAGTAGGAGGGGTGTGGTTCTGGGTGTTAAGGAGGAGCAATTCCTCGAAGAGGAGTGCACTCAACTACATCCTGAAATGTAGAAGCAAGGGTACGAGTCGGGTGTTGATGGGGAGTAGGTTCCAGAGGCCGAAGCGTAGACCAAGAAGCCCAGTCTTCGGTTTCCTCCCTTCCTGCACTGGCTGGCAGAGTTCAAGTCTGCAAATATTCTGGCTTTTAGTGGATCGTAGGCCTCCAAAGATGCTGAGCTTCTCAGTCTAGTAGATCGGGACTCGAAAGAGACTTGAAGGGAACAGCCGTGTAGAGGATGCAGTAGGCTTCAAAGGTGATGCGTTCTTGCAGCAGGAGCCAGTGCAGTTCAATGAGGGGCAGTGTGATGTAGTCAAACCTGTGGAGTCTTTTGATGAGTTGTGCTGCAGCATGTTGGATGCATCTCGCGCTCCAAGCTCCACCCATTTCCAGAACTTTGCAGTATAATTTTATTCTACATGTATAAACCAAGAGAGTCCTGGATCACAATTAAAGTGCCAGTAGTTAGCTAAACAAAACAATGCAGCCTGTGATATGCTCTATGATAACATCTCGGGAAAAATTGATTATATTAGTTTCTGCACCAACTTTCAGGTGTCTGTAATACAAATCTTGAAGTCACAGGTAATACTGTTTTTCTTTTGCTGGATAAATTGATTACTTTATGAAACAAAGGCAATGGCACTCTCACTTTAGTAAATAAGGTTTTCCTGTTATGCTTCTTTCACTTTCAGATATACACCATAGTACACACCTTACAGTATAGCCTGTTTAATTGTTTGAGGATGACAGGACAATAAAGAAATAGCCTGGAATTCTGAAACATGCCTTTCATGTTCCTTTTGGGATATCAGATGGTCTCAAAATATGCAATCGTTAGCAATTGACATATAGACAATTCTAAAACTATAGGCACGCCTATTGTGGTGTCACCAGAAAGAAGACCTAATTCCACCACATGGATTCCGATTTTATGTCTTGACAGCATTGGTTTTACATTACTTCTATCTTTATACATTGTTTGGGAATGTATGAATGCTTGAGATCCAAATGAGTAAATGATCTTTTGTGTTTCTTAGTCAGCACGGAGGTTAGTTAATTCTCATTTTCGGTCCATTTCTTTTTTTTATTTTTATGAATACTGTGCTTGGTAACACAGTTCTCAAACTATTCTAGTTTTCAAAATGTTACATACAGCAAACTGCCAGATACGAGATCAAGCCTCCATTCCCGTGGGAGGAAAAAGAAAAGCAGATGCGTGTCTCCTGGAGACAGTTTTGCCCCAGGGGTATATTTTTGCCACTGGTGTAATTCTAATAGGTTTTCTTAGCAAGCACTATGTTATATCTTGGATTGTCAAGCCGCCCATTTCTCGCTGAACTGCAAAATAACGTCTTAGCAAGAACATTTTTGAAGGTCCATACAACTAATAATGTTTACAAATTACTGCATCTTTTGTCGTGTAACATCACTCCTCCATTAAAAAGAATCCTTCCTCAAAATGAAGAAACCTAGCCCTGTAATGTCCCATGTGAGGACAGAGATGTTCTACCAGCACTGGTGTTTCGGCTATTGTCATTTTGCATTCTTAGGCAAAATGTAACTTTAATAATGTATATTTTAAATGCAAATAGGATGCGTGTATTATTTGCAGGTAACACTGCAGAACACAATTAAAATTGCTGTTACCAGAAATGTGACTACCCGAGAGCGGCCCGGGTACTTGAGATGCCTGCAAAGACCAGAGATTATAATATCAAGAAAAAGTAACTCGTTTGTATCGTTGAAATAGGCATACAGTTTGCTGTATATCTTCTGTTAAATTATAAAAGGTGCAGACTGCACCAGTCATCACCAAAGTGGTTTTACGGTGCTTGTACTTTGTCAGATAAAATAGAATATTGTGTCCCCACCCAGGATAAGTCTGGGGAGGAAGAAGAAAGGAAACAGGGCAAAAGATGGGGGTTGGGAGAAGCAGGAATATGATAGGGATGTACAGAGCTGACATACAATGGGATTGTGGACGAGAGCATACCATTGTATATCTAGGGGTGCATGTGTAATGGTAGGCAGTGTAGCAGATGGAATGCTGATCTAGAAAGAGGGAAAATAAGAATACTGGTGCAACAAGTGAGGCCAGTGATGGCATTTTCTAGTACTGTGGAAGAAGTACTAGAATGAGTTGCTTTTCCTCTAATAACCATAGCCGGACGCTGAGCGTCGCAAGGATTGTTCCTTGTGTGGATTGCCAGAGAGTCTGCCTTTAATTTCCACGCTGTGCTTGCCGAGATACTTTTTCTGTAATAGCCATGGGTGGACGCGGAGCATCGAGGAGTGTGGCGAGGAGTGTGGTGAGGAGTGTTCCTTGTGTTCATTGTGCTTGGTGCCCAGTCTGAGGGCCTTATGCTAGCAGTTTTACAGACCTGGTGTATCGCTGCAACAGCTTTGTGACTGGGCTTGGAGCCGTGGGACAGAAGTACTGAAATAAGGTAACACACGCTCATTTTCTTCCTGCTGTGGTGGGTGATCTGACCTCTCCCTCTTTTTTGGAAATGCCAGGCAAAGCCCCCTGTAAAACTAAAAACTTCAGTCTCCGGAAAGCGAAGCCGTACGGGAAGGCAAACGGCTTTCGCAGAACTGGGAACTGCGAGGTCCAGGACCTGAGACGGTGTGAACGCAGTAGTAACACTGCAAATGAAGTGCCCAGTGTGCCACCGCAGGTAAACCCGGCCACAGTCGTCTGCCAAATAACAGAATACTTGAACCTGCTAATACTAGCTCTGAAAAGGCCCCTCGGGAACATAGCCCCGCAAGTGAAAAAATGATCTACTCGGTGGCGGATGTGACCCCTGCAGTTGAACCAACTACTGATCTAAACATTTCATTTGTAGACATTGATGACAATTCATTGCTGAAATCATGTTTGTCTCTGTGCCAAACAGCCCACCGCCAAAATGATCTTGAGGTGTGCACTACAAATCCCCTGTTGGTGAACGAAAGTTTGGAGGTTCTGGTGCCTACAAGAACTAGTATACCTCTGTCGGGGCCATCTACCCAACGCCTGTCTGTCTCCCAAGATGTCTTCCTCTTTACCATCCCCTCAATTGGGAGACTAAGGTCGAATTTATGACTACCCTACTGAGGGTGGCAGTATGGAGCGGGCAGGCAAATCCAATTTGTCATTCAGCGATCAGTCAGGCCCTTCAGGTGCTTTGGCCTCACAGGGCGTGCTGCACTTTGCTATAAAAATGTTATTAAAATTGAGTAGCCATATTTATGAAGAAGTTAAGAAGCAAGCAACATGAATCTCATCTTAGGGGTTGCTGATTGCCAGAGCCTGCTGGGGGAACTAGGAGTGGCTTGCCGCTGCAGCAATGTGATATTACTCCACTAGGCATCTTGGATTTGGACAATATGGTGCAAAATGGTCAAGAGGAGGAAACTGTTCAGTCACCGCTAACTTATCCCACTCACAAGAAAACCTGGAAGATTGCAAATAATAAAGAAAAGAGCAGTCGCCGAAAACCTACTTGCACCAGAACTAAGTGAAGCTTCCATTCTCCCACTAAAACTCAACGATTGTCACGGTCAAAAATCATAAACAAAAGAGCCGGAAAAACAAGAAAAAAGAAAAGACAGCAACAGTCACAGGGGGTGCTGACCAGCTGGCTGCTGAAGCAAAATGACGCCGGGGAGTCAGATATGAACGCCTTGGAAGGCAATAAAAGTGTATCTTCTGTTAACGCTGGTACACTTGATTGTACGAGGAAGAAGAAGCCAATAGGAGCTCCTGGCGCCCTTCTGGGCTCAAGTGGACCAGAGTGTCTGGCTCCCCCTGCAGCCTCTCTACAACCAAGTTCAGGGCCAACCGTGGTACTGGACATTTGTATAGTAACAATACGCAACAAGGGCTCATCTCAACCTAAGGAGCATGTCAACAGAGCTGAACTCTTGAGAACCTTTGCCAAAATCCCTGCATTACGTTTTTTAAACTCTATCGACTTTGAGTTTATTGACCCTGTGAAGTTTGCATCAGGGGGTATGACACGGGTGCACTGTCATCTACCTGTGACTGTGTCTCTTATTAGAGCTCAATCTGAATCTCTGGAATTTCTGGGGTACGAACTGGACATGGTGCCGGATAAGATCGAGGCTGGATCTTGTTGCGATCACTGTAGACATTCTCTGAAGTCTACTCTACATGATGCTCCCCAAACAAGACACCGTTCCAAGCGCCTAGATGGAGATGACTGAAGAGCAGGCTCCCAGAGTCTGATGGTGTGAGAAAGTGAAAATGTATGATGGCCTCTTGGAATACTAGAGGTCATTCCCATTTCCTCGAGGAAGTCCCTTCCTTAGATTTTCTACTTAATCGTACTGTTTTCATGTTACAGGAAACATGGTTGACTGCACTTTTCCTGGTGGACGATTTTGATATACATTAGTGTTTGTCAAAAAAGGGCCTTAAAGTTTGCCCTTTTGGCGACCTGATGATAGAGGTGAAACAGGAATAATTAAATTCTACCCTGATCACCCCAATGGATATGGACAGGAATGTACTGGCTGTTGAAATAACGTGGAAAGGGCATGTCAACAGTAATCGTTTACTGATAATCAATGTGTACGACCCCCCCCCGCACCCCCAGGGGCCATGTATCTGAGGAGTCTTTTGTATACTTTGATTTACTAATAACACACTGGGTAAAGGACCCCTGCAATGACCTTTTTATACTTGGTAGTGACTTAAATGCCACATGTGGGGATCATTGCTCTACCGGTACTTATGGGACAATTGAGGCGGACAACTTAATGGTATTAAAGGAAGTGAACATGAGGGGGCAGAGGTGGCTTGGTTTCCTGAGGGACTGGAAATAGGAAATCCTGAATGGGAGAACGAATGGGGATATTCTAGGCAGGCCCACGTGGATGTTGGGCCAAAAGCGTGACACTCTGGACTATCTTTGTGCTAATATGCCCTTGTTAGAAAGAGTGGTTAGCCTAAATGTCTGCAAAAGGGATGTCAGTGATCATGCAGTGCTTACTTTTGTGTGGACGGTTGAGAAATCTAATGGAGGGAGGGGATGCCCAGTGGGGTTAAAAATGAACCAAGGCGATATCAAGATGGCCGCCAGTTCCTGAGGCTGCACAACCCCTGAGCTCTGCCCGGGTGACAAACTAAAGGAGAAAATGGCAGTATAATACCTAAATAAAACAACAAGCTGATCCCGTAAAGCATGTCGGAACCCCTATGCAGCATATTCCTGAAGAGCAGCCCGCTCATCGTGAGCGCAGAGAGGAGGAGGCGCTTCCGAAAAGCTGTCCCGTTCCGGGCATGACATGGCAGCTTGAAAGCTGGAGCCGTGAGTACCAGCTCTCCAGAGGCCCTGAAGCTCCTCCCCCACTCCCGGACTCCACAACATCTGCGGATCGGGGGTGGCCCGGCAGAAGCCCCAGCAACCGGAGCAGAGCCGCACCACAGCAACCGATGAGGACG
Organism: Ambystoma mexicanum; assembly: GCF_040938575.1. Taxonomy (NCBI): domain Eukaryota; kingdom Metazoa; phylum Chordata; class Amphibia; order Caudata; family Ambystomatidae; genus Ambystoma; species Ambystoma mexicanum. The sequence continues at coordinate 594,171,880 of NC_090936.1, forward strand.
GACGGCCTCTAAAAAACGAGCACAGAGAGGACAGCGGGGGCCGTGTGACGTGGATCGGAGGCAAAACGCGGAAAAGCGCGGCCGGCTCTGATCCCTCCCGGGCACCATAAGACCCAGGGAGGACTTTCCCCACCCGCATAGGAGAGCCCCGCTGGGTGGGACGCTGGGCTGCTTGCACTGAACATTAACTGGATGGCCTGTGGGGGTCCCGCCGGAACACCAGCTGAAAGGGTCTATTTGGAAACCAAGGGGAGCGGCTTTCACACGATCCCCCTGCATTAAGATACGCGAGCCACAAACCCACAGGCACAAGGATAGTGCAAAGTTAAAAACACAACAGAGCTGGCACATAAAAGGAGTAAAAGGCGGCACCATAAAATGGCGCCAATGAGTCCAGTAAGAACCTGAGAACAACGCAACCTCCATCTGGAAGCTACAACCTAAGAGGACCAGCCCTACGGTTGGCGAGATACCAGCGGGAGATCTGGAACAGCACCACGGGGGAAAAAGAGTTGGTAAGGACAAAAACAGCATAACCCACACACGGGTAAATAACCGCATACGGCGCAGAGCACACACTACGCAGCAATGCCGCTCCAACGCAGGGGAACACCACAGCAGCAGACCCGGCTCCCCGCAAGACACTGCGTGCAGATACAAAGCAGGTGCGCTAGCCAGTGAAGCACCACTCGCCCCGCGGACGCGCCCTACCACAGCACAAAGTACACAGGAACGCATTGTGTACTCAGTGTTTTCAAAAACACACGCTGCAGGACAACAAACAGCAGATAGCACCGCAGGTAGAAAACCCCTTGGGGCCCGAGCCCAGGAAGCAGATCGCCAAGCCTGAGGGGCTCCCCCGAGCATGGAGGTTCCCGCCTCAGAACACTTGACTGCTCATACGGGCCCGGTCTCATAGGGGCCAAATACAAAAGCGGGCGCTGGCCCCCGGGCTCCTCCTGATGCACCCAAGCTTGAGCTGAAGCAGCCTCCAAGAAGCAAAAATCGGAGCTATTAAGACTTTAGCACCTCAGCCACTCATACAGACCCCGACACAAGACCGAATGCTATTTGCCCCCCCCCCCCCCAATCAGGAGCCGCCGGGAGACCGCCAAATGTACGAACAAAGAAACAGAAGAAAGGGGACAGGCGGCATTAGCACGACACTAGCCACGGCAGAAGCAAACAAAATGGACGGGCGACCCGGAGGGGTCCAGCTGGAGACAACAACGGGTGATATTGCAACCCACACACCGGAAGCATGACAGATGCCAGGCACAAAAGAAAAGAACACCCCCGCAAGAACCAGATCTACGGCGAAAGTGCAAAGCAGACAGCTGGAACTATACTGGGGGCAACCCCAGGAGGGGAACCAACACAACAACACAGAAGACCCAAACACTGAAACAGAAACAGACATAGCAGATACCAACACGATGGCAAGGAGGATCTACAGGACTGTCTGAGAAGCATGGAAAATAGAATGATGGAATCCCTTCAGAGCCAATTGGACACAATCCGTGAAGAACTAAAATCCTCCCTCCCAGGAGGAGAAGAAAGAAATTGTGGAGCATGGAGACAGAGTGGACACTACGGATCAGGGCCCCTCGGAGACAACAGAAGATGTCAAACAAAATAGCATTCTCCTAGAAAAGATCTCCAGAGCTACACACAACTTAGAATTGCAAGCAGAGAACCTCGAGAACCGCTCACGAAGATCCGACATACAAGTCAAAGGTCTGGACGAGACGATTATGGACAAAGACCTCAAAGATATAATCCACTGTGCTTTAGTAGCATGCTCAATGATACCCCACCAGAAGAAATATCCATCGAAAGAATACATGGAGTGAGGGCTAAACTAAATTACCCGGGAGCCTGGCCAAGAGACGCGCTCATGGCAATGACCTCATATCTAATGAAGGAGGATGTATTACGAGCAGCCCGCACGCGACAGACAGTCACCATCAATAGCAGCCAGATCCAACTCTTTCAGGATTTAGCCCTATCCACGTTGCACAAAAGAAGACTGATGCAACCAGTCACGAGAGCACTGAAACCTAGGAATATCATATGCAGAAGGGCATATCGGTTTGGACTACAATTTACGTGGGAGGGCAAAACACAGCAGATCTCCACATGCGAAGAAGGAATAACCCTGCTACAGTTAGAAGATGAGGAGGAACCCCAGAAAAACACGGAAATGCGCCAAATGAGAAAGCTGGGGGGACCCAGACGATGGGAATGGAATGGTCCCCCGACTCTCGGCGAAGCCAACAAAGAGTACCCACACCAAAAGGCTCCAAGCCGCGATAAATCTTGAGGGAACAGACTTGGCAAATAACAACCAACAGAACACCTAAAGACCTGGAAACGGATCGGAAGAGAAACCGATGACCGCATACAAGACACAGCAAAAGGTAAATCGGAAAAGAGATTGAAATGAGCCTGGGCGGAGGGGGAGGGGAAATCTTGGAACCCACAACCAAGCCCAGATATGCCCTGGCGAACGGGACGCTGGGGGAATCAAGGGACCCAAAGCTCCGGGGGGGAGCCCGGAGGAGGCGCAAAGACTCCTTGGTCCTACCACCGTGAGGGTGAAACACGTTTTGAAGTTTATAACTGTTTTTGTTCGGTTAAGTTATGTTGGGATTTGTTTGAGGCATGGTCCGCAACTACACACGGTACCTCATTTATTGCTGACAGGAGGGCACACTGACGACGCAGAATCCACCACACAAGACTCATGCCTGAGTTAACTGTCATGACCCTGAATGTACAGGGCCTAAACTCGCCTGTGAAACGACGCAGTATACTGACACGCATGACGGAACTTCAAGCCGCAATAGTGTTCCTACAAGAAACACACCTGCTCACGATAGACGAGAAATCGATGACTCATAAAGCCTTCCACAAACAACACCACTTTGCTTCCATAAGAGTTCCTTAAGAGGACCCTGCATGAACAAACGTACACTCTAATAGCACTATATGCCCCGAATGATAGACCAGACATCTTCCTGGGCGAAATGCTGCGGAACCTGGATAGCTGGTGCGAGGCACAAATTATAATAGGGGCAGATTTTAACTGCGTAATGGACCCTGCTCTAGATAAGACCCTCCCCCCTACTGCGGCGGATGGCAGGAACATACAAGCACTAGGCAAACTCTTCAGGGATCTAGGGGTAATAGAGACATGGAGATTTTTTCATGGTACAGAAAAGGAATTTACTCATTACTCGCCAGTACACAGAGGTTACTCGAGGATAGATATGATCTTAACATCATCCACACTCATCCCACAAATTGAAGACGTACAAATAGGAGTACAATACCTCACCGACCACGCCCCAGTCATACTCAAAATGATCCCCATAAAAGAGACGCCCCGCACTAATAGAACCTGGAAACTGAACGAGATCATACTCAGAGACATCGCCCTTAGAGCCCACATGGAAACAGCGCTGAACAACTATTTTCAGGACAACGCCGACACAAACTGGGGGGTAATATGGGACGCAGGGAAAGCAGTAATACGGGGGGAATTTATATCACAAACTACAGCATACACACGGGAGAGAAAGCTGCTCAAACAGAAACTTGAGCTGGAACGGAAGGAATCAGAAACACAACACAAACCTCCGAAAAGTGAGAGCCCAACTAGAAACCCACATGGCAGACCACACCGCACAATCCCTACTATGTACAAACCAGACCTATTATGCACACGGAGGTAAAGCTAACAAGTTCTTAGCAGCTAAACTCAACAAACAAAAGACCCGTAACTACATAGTGAGCCTTAAAAACCTAAAAGGGGGGATAAGCACATCAGAGGATGAAAAGTTGGACATCATGGAAAAGTTCCACCTAGGCCTCCTTGAAAGAGAGGAACTACCCCCACAACTCCAACTAGATTACATGGCCAAAATAGCTCTCCCCCAGATAACGGAAGAAGACAACCTGAAACTTCAAGCCCCCATAACGGCCCAAGAAATAAGCGAAGCCATAACACACTTGCCGTATAATAAGACACCTGGGCCGGATGGATTTGGGAACGGGTACTATAAAACCTTCAGGAACCAGCTTACTGGGTCCACTAACTAACCTTTTCTTTTTTTTTTAAACTTCTTTTTATTATAAGCGTGGCAGCAAAACACAGGCGAACAGCGTCAGGCAGTTACAGTGTAAAAGACAACGTACAAAGCGTAGGTGCGCAGGGGTTACTACACATGGTGAAACATTCGAAGAACAAAATACAGTCACATCGTAAAGAAGGACATCAGGAAACTATGGCGGGGTAAGGACCCAAGCTGGTGGGGGGAAGCGGGAGGGGAGGAGGTATCCGGTGTCTCGACAAGGTCAGACATGTAGGAGCGGAACCTGAGCCAGATGTTTCTAGGTCTGGAGTGGGTGGGTTGTAAGTGGGACCAGGCTTCCTCGGAGTCAGAGGCCCACGTGACCGCTCTCAGCCATTGGGCGTGTGTGGGAGATGAGGGGCGAAGCCAACAGAGCAGGATAGAGCGCACCGCGAGAAGCAGGCAGAGACCAGCTAGTTTCTTGGAATCTCGGGGGAGGCCTGGGAGATCATGAAAGAGGCATACCAGCGGAGAGAGAGCAATGGGGTGCTCAGTCACAGCGGATACTGTCAAACAAACGGCCTCCCAAAATTGTGCGAGGCGGGGGCAGGACCAGATCATGTGGATGTAGTCGGCATCATCCTGGCCGCATCTGGGGCAGCTGGCAGCGTGACCGCTGGACATACGGTGTAGTCTGATCGGGGTGTGGTGAAACGTGTGAAGCACTTTAAATTGAATAAGTTTAAACCGGGAGTTGAAGGAAACCCGATGTGTGCGTTCGCATAGGTGTGTCCAGCGATCATCCGACATCTCAACACCGAGGTCTGCCTCCCAAGCGCGTTTCAGTTTAGCGAAGTCTGGGACCGATCTGGATTGTAGCATGGTATATAACCTAGAGATCTTACCCCTCGTGGGGCCGGGGGAGGAAAGCTCCTCAATGGCAGGGTCGTCAGGTGGCAATGCAGGGAATGTTTGGTAATGCAGCTTAAGGGTCCTACGAAGAGATGCGAATTGAAGCCATACACTCCGGTCTCTTCTCAAGGGCAAGGGGAGGTTGGGCCACTCGACGAATATACCCTGGTAAAACACGTCACGTAACAGCTCGAAGCCCGCGTCCGCCCATCGGCGAACCGTGCCCGGTGGAACCCGCGGGACCCCAGGGAGAAAATTCCAAAGAGGGAGATTACCATGGAAGGCATAGGCAGTCCCCGTCAGCTTCCACATTTTCGCCAGTGCAACGGCTGTGCAGGCGACCGGGCTCTGTGAGTCCTGTGCCAGGGGGGCGGGTTGCAGCACCAGGGAGCGGATGTCCCGGTCAATCACCGCAAGCCTCTCAAGTCGGACGTGCGGGGGGGGATCCGTAGTATTAAACCAGTAAGAGGTATATTGGATTTGGGACACCAGCCAGTATTTAAGAAAGTCAGGGGCACCGAAGCCCCCGTTAGACATGGGAGTGGAAAGGGTCCCGATTTTAAGGCGAACCGCACCCGAGTGCCAAAGAAAGGAGTTCACGGTGCGGGTCAAGTCGCGAAAAAAGCCCACCCCCGGCCACAAGGGTATGTTAGCGAACCTGTAGAGCAGCTGGGGCAACACCACCATTTTCAGCAGACCTATCCTGCCAGCCAAAGAAATCGGGAGTTTATCCCAGACCTGGATCTTAGCTGTCAAGTGTGTGAGATACTCCTGGTAGTTTTCATGGAAGGTCAACTCGCGCTGGCGAGTCACCACCGTCCCCAGGTAGGTAAATGTGGATTAGGCCCATGTGAAACCGAGGGTGTCGGGGGGAGGAGAGGTGCATTCCGTGAGCGGGAAAAGAATGGATTTCGAGCAATTCACTTTAAGGCCCGAGACTCGACCGAACCGAATAATGTCCTCTAGTATAGGGGGTAAGTTGGTGGAAGGGGAGCGCACAAACAACAACGCGTCATCCGCATAAAGGGACACTATGTCCGTCTGTCCCGTGGAGCGGCGGCCCCTATGAGCGTGAAATTGGCAGAGCATGTCGGCGAAAGGCTCGATTGCTATAGCAAAGACCAGGGGAGAGAAGGGGCACCCCTGTCTCGTCCCCCTGGCAATCTTGAAAAGGGGGGAGTAACGGTCGCCGGTGCTGACCCTGGCAACCGGATCGGAGTAAAGCAATCTGACCCAGGAGAGAAAAGAGGGGCCAAATTTGCAGCCCTCGAGGACCCGCCACAGATACCTCCATGAAACCGAGTCAAACGCCTTTTGCATGTCAATGGTAGCCGCCACTGCGTGTGTCTCGGGGCTGATTCTGTCAATAATGTTGAATAGGCGCCTCAGGTTCAGGGAGGTAGAGCGACCCGGGATAAAACCAGCCTGGTCCGGGTGGATAATAGATGGTAGGAAGGGAGCCAGCCGGAGAGCCAGAGCTTTGGCAAATATCTTGACATCGCAGTTTATGAGTGAGAGCGGGCGATACGAACCGCACTGTGAAGGGGGTTTACCGGACTTAAGTAGTACTGTGATTGTGGCCTCGCGGAGAGAAGGGGGGAGTACCCCGGCCTCCACGGACTCCTCCCAGAGAGCCAGCAAGTGAGGGAGCAGTTGTGACTTGAAACGCTTATAGAACTCGACCGGGACACAGTCCGAGCCAGGGGCGCGGCCCGAAGATAGGGAATCAATAGCGTCCGACAGCTCCTCCCGCGTGAGAGGGGAGTCGAGGGAACCCGCGGTCTCCGAAGACAAAGTTGACAGAGGAAGGGCATCGAGAAAGGAGTCGATCTCCGCCACCGATACCTCATCAGCGTTGGAGTATAGGGATTCGTAGAAGGTGAAAAATTCCCTGTTGACCTCCTGTGAAGAGAAAGCCATAGAGCCATAAGATCTCTCAACCCCGAGGATGTGTGGGGACCCCGTCTCGTGTCGGATCAACCGAGCCAGAAAGCGGCCGGGGCGCTCTCCCTCCCCATACCTCCTTGCCATGCCAGGGTTATCGAGGAACCTGTGCTCACGGTCCGCAAGAGAACGGAACTTGTCCAATTCCTTCCCGATGTGAGCCAGGTTGCCCGGGGTAGAGTGAAGTGAGCATGTAGCTTCCAGGGTCGAGAGTCTAGATTCGCTGGTGGCAAGGTCTCTACGGATCGACTTAAGGACCCCATTCTCCTTGGACAGCGCAATCCCTCTAATATACACCTTGAAGGACTCGCATAAGGTGGCCTGAGACGTTACTGAGTCCGTGTTGGTCTCGAAGAACTCCTCGATCGACAACTCGAGTTCGGAGCAGAACTCCGGGTCCAGTAAGGAGAGGGGTTTCAATTTCCAGTGTCGGATGCGGGCGGGATCGGGGCCCCAATCGACGGTGACGGTAACAGGAGAGTGGTCAGACAGGGTTCTGGGAAGGATCATTAATTGTGTTACGCTCTTAACCAATACGTTAGAGATCACCCACCTGTCGATGCGAGAATAGGAGTCATGAACAGAGGAGTAGAAAGAGTAGATGCGAGATTCCGGGTAAAAGAATCTCCATGCATCCACCATGGCCAGACGGGGAAGGGAAGACAGTGCAGCGTAAGCCGCCCTGGTGAGGTGACGGGGCCTGGAGCCTGATCTATCAAGAGCTACATCAAAGATCGTGTTGAAGTCCCCACCCCAAAGGATTGGAACAAGGGGAAAGCCATCGAGAAGGGAGGTGACCTGCACATAAAAATCCGGGTCATCCAGGTTAGGGCCATAGATGTTCAGAAGAACCACTTCCTTGTGGTGTAGCAAGGCGTGGAGCAATACATATCTACCTTGGGGGTCGATTGTCGAGGAGATGGGGGTGAAATGGAGGCTCTTGTGAATGAGGGTCATGACTCCCCGGCTTTGGGTGGAATAGTCGGTGAAAAACCTATGGGGGCCCCAGGATTTGGCAAAACGCATGCATTGTACAGAACGGGCATGAGTCTCTTGTAAAAAGAGAATCTTGGATCCATGGCGCTCGGCCTGCAACTGAAGTTGCCTCATCTTTCTATAATTACCCAGTCCCCGTACGTTCCAGCTCATAAAGGTCAGGGCACTCTCAATCACAGTATGATGGCGTTCGGGATGAGAAGAATGTCAGTGACCAAAGGGTCGGGTTCACGGTCCTACGACAACAGTACCAGAGTGCCTCAGCACAGTCCGCCTTCGCTGCCAGCGCTAACTTTTCAATAACAAAAACCACAACATGACCCACCCCCCACCCACACCCCCCCCAACCAGAGGGATGACAAGCCCATCCCCTTGCACAGACAAAACCAAAACAAAGGCATCAGCGCCTGGGGGCCTGTAGGCCTGACTGGCCGTAACGCTCCGGGTTGCAGCAGAGCAAGTAGAACATAAGATGCCCACAATGGAGGTAAAATGTAGATTGGACAAAGTTCTCGCATGTGGCGATCCGGGCGGGCCCTGTAAGTTGAACTGAGCAAGCAGGCTACGGGATGAAGGATCAGCGTGGCCCCGGTACGGGAAGGCGGAAGGGTCCAGGCGCCCCCCGTCGGGAACCTAGGATAACTGCTGAACCGAGGTCAGGGGAGAAGGATCAGCCAGGGAAGTGTTCATCAATGAATTTGGAGGCCTCCTCTGGAATCGTGAAGAACAACACCTGGTTGGCGTGCTCTATGCGGAGCTTGGCGGGATAGAGCATAGCATATTTGATTGAGTGGTCACGTAGCCTGCGTTTCACCGCCTGGAAGGTCTTGCGTTCCCGCTGGACGGCCGTTGAGAAGTCCGGGTAAAGATGAATCCTTGCGCCGCCCAGTAATAGCTCACCTTTGAGTCTTGCGGCCCTGAGGAGGGCGTCACGGTCGCGGTAGTTCAGCACACGAGCTATGATGGGCCGAGGTGGGGCGCCGGGCCTAGGTTTAGCCACCAGAGCACGGTGTGCCCGCTCAATTGCGAAGTGTGGAGAACGCTCGGGCTCATCGAGGAGCGACAGAAGTGTGCGCTGAACAAAGTCCTCATTGGCTCGTGGATTTCATCCTCGGGGACCCCAATAGTGCGGAGATTGTTGCGCCTCGAGCGGGATTCCTTCATTTTTCTTTTCCACCTCAAGGACACGGTTGGAAAGAGCGGCAACCTCGGTACGCAGGGCCCCCAGCGCATCCTCAGCGGAGCCAACCCGCGTCTCAACCTCCGATACACGGCTGTCAGTCCTCTCAATGTGGGCCTTAATAGAAGATATGGTGCCGTTCATATCGTCTAGTTTTGAGTGAAGAGCAGTGAAACCCTCCCGTATAAAGTCCATCATATTCTGGGACTCCGGGGCTGCGTCGGGCGGGGCGGTAGAGGCCTGCGCAGCAGCCTCCCCAGATGATCTCCCCGTAGCCTTCGCGAACATATTGATGGAGCTCTGCTTCCTCGCGCCCCCTTTGGTCATCCTGGCAGTATCGGGGATCGAGGAAAAGGGAGGGGGAGAAATGAGAACTTGATACTGGTGCGAGGGACCGCTCTCCAGGTCGCCGGGACCGATGCGTATACAGGGTCAATGCAGGCGTGGAGCAACTAGTGGGCTCACCAAGAGTCCGGGAGGTGAGGAGTAGAAGAGGCTATGACCCCTCGGAGGCTGGCGGGCAGATGTCGCCGAGATTGGTGGCAAGGGGGATACAGCAGGGCCAAGCGTAGCCAGGCGATGCAAGTCACAGTGGCAGGTGCGGTGCTCCAGTGAAGCCCGTGGGGGCAGCAGTGTAGTGTGTGCCCCGACTCCGCAGCTCCAAGACACAGGCAACAGCAGGGTACATTGCCGCGAAGAGTGTGCCGCGGCCCGGCCGGTCACCGTGTCCGGGGCGACCCAATAGGCCTCAGGTGGGGAACGGCAATGTCAGCAGGGAGGCAGGACCCAGGCAGGGGTGGGGGGGTCAGCGCCGCATCAGGCCCAGCGGCGGCACCGGCCCGAGTGCAGGGGGACCACTCGCGGGACAGGAGAGAGAGCGCGAGTGTCCGGTCCAGGGCCGCAGCAGCCAGGCACAACCCCCCCCCCACACGCCCCCTACCTCTCGAGCACTCCGGTGTCGTCGGGGTGCCTCGGGATCTGGCTTGAGGGCCCGAGGCTGGCCAGCGCCGGCGGGCCACGCCGAGTAGGTGGAGGGGCCAGCAGTCACCGACCATCCGGGTCGGGACGCGTAGAGGAGCGGCGAGAGGCCCGGCCGGCCGCGGTGGTCCGGCGCGCCTCGCTGGGCGGGCGCCCCTCCCCCAGGGCGGCCCGCAGCACCGCGGCCTCAAGTGAGTAGGAGAGCCGACGCCGCCGGAGCCGCGGGGCAGGGAGAGCGGGAGGTCACAGCCGCCGTCAGGGAAGGAAGGCACAGCCCCGTCCTCGGGGCGCGCAGAGGCTCCAGGCTTCACACAGCCGCGGCAGCAAGGCTCACGAAGGATCGGGTGCAGTCCAGCAGGGTCACAGGCAGCGTCGGGCGGTACTAAACAGGATCAATCGCTCTGCCAGTCCGGAGCGCGACGTTTAAGCGGCCATCTTGTTTGCCGCGCAACAGCGCCCCCCCCACTAACTAATCTTTTCAACCACATCAGAGAAACTGGGGCAGTCACTCCAGACATGGGGAAATCGACCACAGTCCTAATCCTTAAACCAGGGAAGGACCCCACAGATTGCGCAAGCTACAGGCTAATATCATTACTTAACAGCGATGCCAAATTATATGCAAAGATCCTGGCAACCAGATTGGCGAAGGTCTTACCCCAAATAATCCACGAAGATCAGGCGGGATTCATTGTAGGGAGGCACTGTCATGATGCCTACCCCCGGGAACCCAGACCAAGTCCAGCAACCCCGGAAGCAGGCATCAAGTTACCCCAAGCAAGCCCAACAACCCCCGCTAGGGGCTATTTGGGTGCAGTCCTGGTGCCTATGGCGCCAGGCTCATATGGAGGGTCAGTCCTGGCGCCATAGGCGCCAGGCTCATAGATTAAAACTTACCTGATGCAGACCATGCTGCAAGAGCTCCAAGCCAAACGAGGCTTGGAAGGGACTATTTTACCTAGGAACTATTTTTTTACTCGGATGGGGCTGGGAAGGAATACTTACCTGGGACTACTTTGGAGGCTATTTAAACCACGCTGGAAGAGCAGCACACGCTTCGCGTTATTCTGCATCCAGCAGCGTAAGGCTCACCGTGCCTGCAAGTCTGCATCCAGTCATCTGCCACGCCCGCCTCGAGTTTGGAGCTCTTAGAAAAAGGGAGAAAGAAGGAGAAAACAACAGCAAGGTTGACCAACAGAAGACCAACCAGGACCTTCTATCCTACATCGCGACCTTTAATAGGTTAATAGTGGAAACTGGATGGCCTGAGGTAAAACGAATCACGTAATTTCATCGAGGGCTTCGAGGAGAACTCAAGGATGTCTTGGCTCAAGTCGTGAACCCACCTCAAGACTGCGCTGAATATATAGACTTAGTGGTCCAGTTAGATCACAGACTTCAGAACAGAAAGGCTGATCGAGCCAAGTTTGAGAATCGGGTGTTGGTCAAAACCCACGCTAACCCCAAAGGAGCAGATGCTTCAGAACCCATGCAAATCGGAGGGGTTAAAGGACCCCTAACCCAGAAGGAAAGAGAAAGGAGACGGCAAATGCAATTGTGTCTATATTGTGGAACTTCTGGACATTTTCTACGGGATTGCCCTGTAAAACCACCCAAGAAGGTGGTAGGAGCTGCTGATAAAAGCCATATGGAGTCATACTTGGGAAACAACCACGCCCGACAAGCGTAGAGGTCCGCTTGCCGAGCTTGAAGAAGGATACTCAGACCTCGCATTTCATCATACCAATGGTCCTCGTAGATCCAGGGCAGCCATCGCGTATGCACGCAGTAAGGGCATACATTGATAGCGGGGCCATAGGAAACTATGTGGACTATGAATTGGCTTCCAGGATGAATCTACCTCTCTGCCGAAAAACCACCTCAGATGTCATCACCACAGTCGATGGAACTGAAATTGCCTCTGGGCCTGTAACTCACTCCACCGCAGAGATGACACTATTGGGTCAGGATGGGCATCGAGAGACTATTGTGTTTGATCTAATCAAAGCCCCACAGTTCCAAATAATACTGGGGATACCTTGGTTGGAAACACATAATCCTTGTATTGGTTGGTGAGAGAAGAGAATAACCTTCCCGGATTGTGCACAAACCTGTTACCCAAAGAAAAATCAGAACGCAGGCCTGGCCACAGTAACCACAGCAGTCATGCAACTACCTCCAGAATACCAAGAATTCCAGGATGTCTTCCAAAAGGAACAGGCAAACACCTTACCTCCTCACAGATCGTACGATTGTCAAATCGATCTCATACCCGGTGCACAACACCCTTGTAGTAGGATCTATGCCCTTACGGAACCTGAGAACCTTCACCTACGACAATACTTAGACCAGTACCTTGCCAATGGCTTTATTCGCCCATCCAAGTCCCCTGCATCTTCAGCTTTGTTCTTTGTACCCAAAGAGAAGGTGACCTCAGAACGTGCATAGACTACCGCGCATTGAACCAGATAACTGTTAAGAACCGATACCCGTTCCTCTGATCCCTGAACTACTAGACCAAGTGAAGGACGCTTGTATATACACTAAATTAGATCTCTGGGGGGCATACCATCTGGTACGTGTAAAAGAGGGCGACAAATGGAGGACTGCTTTGCGCACTAAGTATGGGTTATTTGAATACCAGGTGATGCCTTTCGGGTTGTGCAATGCACCAGCAGCCTTCCAATACTTCATGAACGATGTCCTTCGTGAACTCATTGACGTTTGTGTTGTCGTGTATATCGATGATATTCTAGTATACTCCTCTTCAGTATATGACCATGTGAAGCACGTCCGAGCAGTCCTTGAGAAATTGCGCCAGCACAAACTATATGCAAAACTAGAAAAATGCGTTTTTCATGCCACAGAAGTTGAATTCCTTGGGTTTATCCTGACCCCAAAGGGAGTCCGAATGGACTCACGAAAGGTGGATGCAATCCTTAAGTGGCCATCACCAAGTTCAGTTAAAGGAGTACAAAGCATGCTCGGCTTTGCCAATTTCTACCGCAGATTCATCCCAGATTTTTCACATGTCGTACATCCCATCACAGCACTCTTGCGAAAAAATATAAACGCTTTATGTGGACTGAAGAAGCTGAAAATGCCGTCCAAGAGCTGAAAGCGAAATTCACGTCTGCACCTGTGTTAAAGCACCCACGCCCTGAACTTCCATACATAGTGGAAACTGATGCATCCAGTCTAGCCATGGGAGCTGTCCTGTCTCAAAAGGACCCTGAAACTGGCCAGCTTCACCCAGTAGCATTTTGGTCCAGAAAGTTCTCGGCACCCGAGTTAAACTATGCGGTTACCGACAAGGAGTTATTAGCCATCAAATCCTCCTTCAAGGCTTGGCGGCACTATCTTCTCGGTGCCAGGCATACCATTACTGTGATCACCGGAACTTACAGTATTTAAAAACAGCCAAGTCCCAATCGTCACGTCAACTCCGATGGGCATTGTTCTTTGCCGAGTTCGATTTCGTGATAACCTATCGACCAGGTTGTAAGAATGGTAAAGCAGATGCCTTATCCCAAATAGGGATGGGAGAGGCAGAAGTGAACCCAGAACCAGTACCTATAATTTCCGAACAAAGGATTATTGGCATGACTACTCTACAGACACTAGAGGACATTCAGGTAAAGATCCAGCAACTCTTTCATCCTACAGCTCTGCAGGACTAGGTAAAGAAAGGCCCGGACCACTCTGTCACCAATGATCTGCCTTATTACCAAGGGCAGCTATTTCTGCCACACAAGGAACTACAAGAGCTTGTCATTTCCCGTTATCATGATACCCTAATGGAGGGGCACCCAGGTATTGCAAAAACTGAAGCTAAAATTAAAAGACAATTCTGGTGGCCCACCGGGCGAAAGGATATTAAATCATTTGTGGCATTTGCGCCCAAAACAAAAGTCAAAAGAAAAAACCTGCTGGACTCTTACAACCTTTAGACATTCCGCCTACACCATGGCACACCTTATCGTTAGACTTTATTACTGATCTACCTCCTTGTAATGGATTTAACACCATTCTAGTTATTGTGGATTTTTTTTCCAAGATGGCCCACTTTATTCCTTTAAAAGGACTACCTTCAACCTCAATCCTGGCCAAAGAATTCCTCAAAAACATTGTTCGCATACATGGATTTCCGTCCGTGTTGGTCTCTGACCGGGGCAGTCAATTTATTTCACATTTTTGGAAAAAATGCTGTCAATTGGCACAAATCGATGTGAGGTTATCGACCAGTCACCACCCCCAAACTGAAGGTCAAACGGAGAGGACCAACCAGACTCTCGAACAATACCTGCGCTGTATGTTACATCAGACGCAGAGTAATTGGAAAGACATTCTTTGGATCGCCGAATATGCATACAGTAATTCAGTACACTCTGGAACTGGACAAAGCCCCTTTTATACCTTATATGGGCACCATCCTCGAACCTCAGACCTTGACTCACCCCAAGATTTAGAAATGCCTGCAGTGGACCATCTGCACGCTACGATTACACAAGCCTTTAAGGAAGCAACAGCACATTTAAAACGGGCGAAAGAAAAATACAAGAAAGATGCTGATCGGCATAGAAGTGATTCTCCACAATACCAAATAGGGGACCAAGTATGGTTAGCCACAAAACATATACCTCTAAAGGGAACACGGACCTTTAACCCCAGATATTTGGGACCTTACTCTATCAAGGCCATTATTAACCCGGTGGCTGTCAAGTTGGACTTACCTGCTAATATGCAAATTCATCCCGTCTTTCATGTGTCACTTTTGAAGCCAGTACAACCAGGGACAAGACTAACCAAGCCACCAGACCCCATCCTTGTAGACGGAGAACCCGAATTTGAAGTTAAGAACATCCTGGACTCTAAGCTGATAAAGTCAAAACTTTTTTTATTTAATCGACTGGAAAGGTTACGGACCACAGGAAAGGTCATAGGAACCTAGTGACCATGTTCATGCACCCCAATTGGTGAAAAAATTCCACCGAAATTTCCCAGACAAACCGAAACCACAGGGAAGAATGACTTTAGGAGGGGCCTTGGGGGGGGGGGGGGGGGAGTGCTGTCATGATGCCTACCCCCGGGGACCCAGACCAAGTCCAGCAACCCCGGAAGCAGGCATCAAGTTACCCCAAGCAAGCCCAACAACCCCCGCTAGGGGCTATTTGGGTGCAGTCCTGGCGCCTATGGCGCCAGGCTCATATGGAGCGCCAGTCCTGGCACCATAGGCGCCAGGCTCACAGATTAAAACTTACCTGATGCAGACCATACTGCAAACTTACCTGATGCAGACCATGCTGCAAGAGCTCCAAGCCAAACAAGGCTTGGAAGGGACTATTATACCTAGGGACTACTTTTTTACTCGGGTGGGGCTGGGGAGGAATACTTACTTGGGACTACTTTGGAGGCTATTTAAACCACTTCCGAAGAGCAGCACACGCTTCCCGTTATTCTGCATCCAGCAGCGTAACGCTCACCGTGCCTGCAAGTCTGCATCCAGTCATCTGCCACGCCCGCCTCGAGTTTGGAGCTCCTAGAAAAAGGGAGAAAGAAGGAGAAAAGGTTAGAACAAGAGCAATACCTTTGATCCTTACCTGAATTCGTGATCCATCGCGCCTTCGAGCTGGAAGAAAGAAGTTATTTTTATGCGCGTCGCCTCGCCTGCTGCAGCGCCGCGCTGAACTCGCCGGCCTTCGCAGCATCTTCACATTTCACCGCATCCTCCTGCATGTTACCGCCGCACTCCGGCACCTAAAGAGAAGACAAGAACAGCAAGGTGAGCCAAGGGAATACACAGGAATACCCCCCATAGACTTACCTGATTTTACCACCGGGGGTACTATTCTTCTTCACAGGTCGGCGCAGCTTCCACTGCATCCTAGCTGAATCCCGGCCCCTAAGGGGAAACAAAAGGACAGCAAGGTGAAACAAGGGACTAACGAGGGGAGCCCTCCTCACCACAAAAGACTTACCTGAATTTTACCGCCGGAGGCATTATTCCCCGAGACTTCATACTTTCTCTCAGCGCCTGAATAAGGGAAAAAGCAACAGGTTACATATGGACATTATTTTATCGAACTGTGTTGGATGATACAAATCCTTACCAGAACATTACCAGTTGCCACAAGGAACTCTTCAGTAGGGTCAAGCTGCAACCTACAAGGAATCGAACAAGAGTGAAAGTCAGGCATTTGAACTCTTACAAACTACATACTTATGGCGTCTTGCCGGGAATATCGTAGTCAATATTGTCCTGGAACTCACCAATTCCTTCGAGCCAGTGAAGCAACTGGTTATCTACGCGCCCCTGCGCTCAATGCAGGATGGAGAGCTCATCTTTTCAAATCATCAGGTGAGACTATAAGAGGGAAGGGAACATCCAAGGTGATCAGTGGGGAGAACAGCGGGGTAGGGGGTTTTACGCTCAACTCCACGGGTGGTTAATTCCCTTTCTCCACTTGCAGAAGAATATTCCTACGGGCCAAGCAAACGAAGCTAGGTGGGCCAGTCCAGTCTGTCATCTTGGCCCTACACGTCACATTGGTGGAGACCGCAGCAGTCCAGTCCAGATCGACGCCTCTGTGGGAGCCAGGTGAGCGTAACAGGCACATACAGGACAACATCAGGCGGGCGGTAGACATAGAAGTAGGGAACAAAACAAAACCGAAATTCTCCATAGTGGCCTTGGACGCATATAGAGCATTCTGAAGCTAACTCTGGAAAAATACGGCTGCGACCTTACCTTCATAAGGATGGTCTTGGCAAACTACAAACTCCCCTCAAGAATGCCACTGTTGCATAGTTAGAAACATATTTTGCTTATGCAGTTATTTGTAGAAGCACATGGATATATTATTCACTTAAAGATCTTAAAATTATTCATAGTAATTGTTTAGCTGTGAAATGTGTACAGTGTGAAGGTTGACTTTGAGCTTCTGAGGGAAATGCATTTAGGAATGAGTGATTGCTCTTAACTGCATGCTAGAAGGCAATTATGATAATATTACATTATTGAGTGACTACATTTTATGTCCGATTCCTCAAGCTTCTTAGCTCTATAATAATAGGTGTTCTAATGATCTAATGTGATGCTACTCTACGATTCTAATTTGGAAGGATGAAAGGCTGAGCTGGCGCTGACAGGATTTGTCCACTTCAGAAGGATGAAATCCTGAGATAGCCCTTCCAGGATTTGAACTTGTGGCCTTGGGTTGCACACAGATATCCGGGATGAGTGCTTAACTTGCTGAGGACATTTATTTATATGTCGACACAGCAGCAAGCATAATCTCGGACATGCAGAAGAAGCAAATCTTTCCTGCTTCTTTTAAGCGAATACAAGAGGAAACCATTTAATATCGTCATGTCTACAGGCCACCAAGCGTGCACTCTGTGACATATCAACAGGTACATATGCCAGCATGTGTTTCAGATTTAAGGGTTTAATATTATTGACATTCTTCAGGACAGATCTATAATTGGTACTGTAATAAATCTCTACCTAAAAATGTTAAAGGAAGTAGATTAAGATGTGCACGTATTGCAAATGTTGGGGTGGTCCGCAAAGGGGCCCATGAGCAAGGACGGTTTAAGTTGCATGTGCCATATTGATGACTGGGGGTGCAGCAAACTGATTGCGATGTTGCAACTTCATATGTATCCAGTGTAGTTCATTATGGATGGGATATGTTACTGTAGTGTTACTTTTTGTTTAGAACTGATATATATTAGCTTACACGTGTGCAGAAAGATAAAATGTTAAAACCACCAAATGAAACATAAACACAATTCACACACGGTGCACTGCAAGGAAGAGCGCAGGTCATAGAGAGCCCACTGTGAATACAATATGACAGTTATTAAACAGGCATACACACTGATACAAATTCATAGGAAATTTGTGAATATAAATGTAGAGGGCTTTTACAGATGGATTAAAACACAGGGGTTAGGGCTGTTTGCAAAGTGACTTTGACTTTTGAGGAACTGATTCTGCAGTATTTCAGAGGCCAGAGGATGGGTAAATAAGTAACTTCAACTTTTGTGGTCAGCTCAGCTGAAGAAGACGGCCATGGGGTTTATGGGTATCACAGACGGCAGATGTAATCTGAATGCATGGGAGCTGGTCAACAGGGGTTTTGCTATTTGTTTTTGGACAGTAATAAAACATGGGGTGAGTCAATGCCCGAGGATAAAGTAATTGGAACCCAGGAGTTTAAATTGTACTTTCAGATGTGCTTCGTGCGATGAAAATAGAAGTTATTTAGATTAGAATGTTGCAATGGAACCATTGACCTGGGAATGAGCTAGTTATCACTAATTCAAAGAGAACTTATTTTCCTGGCCTTCTTCATATCGCTTAAAATATTTACGCAAACCGGGTGCAATTAAAAGTTAAGGTTAAAAGAGCTTAGCCAGTTATGACTAGTAATGAATTATGTCTGAATGCTCACTATTCTTAGAGAGGCACAGCTCCTCTCTACTGAGGAGGTCCAACCAGACCGAAACACGTGTCTGGGGATGCTGGTGGTACTCTTGTTGAGAGGAGAATTGCCTAGCATTTCGGTGCTGGACTGCCCCAGGGCAGGACAAAGACTGATATGTTTGGGATATTTCTTCTCTGTGAAAGATAGTGAGCTAAAGACTCTGGGTAAGTCTCTCGTAACCAGGACTAATGTCTGGCAGAGAGACTCCCGGGACCCCCCTTGTCAATTTGCATATTGAAGTAACTTTGGGTCTCACCCTAAGTTACTAGGGGAATCCAGACGTGGACCCCTTGCTCACTATTCTTAGAGAGGCACAGCTCCTCCCTACTGATGAGGTCCAACCAGACCGAAACACGTGTCTGGGGATGCTTTTGGTACTCTTGTTCAGAGGAGAATTGCCTAGCATTTCGGTGCTGGACTGCCCCAGGGCAGGACAAAGACTGATATGTTTGGGATATTTCTTCTCTGTGAAAGATAGTGAACTAAAGACTCTGGGTAAGTCTCTCGTAACCAGGACTAATGTCTGGCAGAGAGACTCCCAGGACCCCCCTTGTCAATTTAGAAATTGAATGATGTCATGACCTACAATGGACACATCCTAGAAGGAGGTGTGTTCTACTCATGAGCTGAAGATGGAGGTTAAGATAAAGGCTACCAATGAGAGTGTAGGAATTGGAGAAAGATGGGATTTCTTTGAGGAGGTTTTTGTCCAATCACATGTGGCGGGTGGATTGTAATCAAGTATCTGGGAGCGTTTTAACTGTTGCAGAAATGTAAATAAGATGTAAACTGATGTGGATTGTTGAGACTTGGTTGGTATGGTTCTACAGCACCATCTAACTGCTCCCCGGAAGATTGTACAATAAACTTGCTTTATGTACAAAACGTGCACTCGTTCCTCAGGTGGTGGGCCCGCTTGCGTTAAGGTGATTAAGGGTCCGCCCCCACACAATTTAGAAGAGAGAACCACCGCAAGGCCCTGTACAAAACACCAAAAAAGTCTAACACTTAGTAACTGAGCTTAAAGAACAGATTAGTCACAAGAAATAGATGTTTCTCATTAATACAGCACAAGGGTGTTTGGGTTTCCAGAGGAATGACGCAGGAGGCTTTGTATCACAGGTTGCGTAGGCTTGATTAACAGGCTTGCTTTTAAAGTCACTTCTTAAGCCTCTGGTATACACAAACACAGAACACATCCATCGGCCAGCTCTCTGCCTTGCTCAGTCACAACTTGTGCAGAGAAAGAACATTAATTCACAACCACTCAGAGTTCTCTAAGCTAGCCTTCACCCTGCACTCAACATTCCACCACTTATTCAATGTTGTGCTGTGTCTGTGCATACATTGTTCGGTGTGTTGCAAGAGAGGAAGATGTGTTGTGTCCTGCTGCTGGCTACTATTAATGGAAGGTGTGCAGAGTGAATGCTTTGAGAAAGTCCGGTGTGTGATTGTGAATGAATGTTCTATGTATGTGTGAGTTGGAGCTGTGCTTGGTTGAGAGAGGTGGTCAGTGCGCATCTTTGCCTTTTCATACCCCTTAAGAATTGATAAGTAATTTGGGAGTAATACTGTAACTAAAGCCTATGTAACATATGTTCTGAAGCTTCCTGTGCCATCAGTTTCAAAACCCCAAAGTCTAGACAACAATACTGTACCTATACTAGTGCAGCATAATTTGTATGTTTTACCGAAGGTGTATAAAAATGCCCACCCTTTCTTTCAGTGGCAGAGCAATTGTATATGGATTGAATTCAATCATTGATCCTCTATTACAATACAAGACTTACTGTTTAAAGGAACATACAGAAAGGGCAACCTCATATATTAGATATCGCTCACCTGATGTATTGATAACCATCCTTTCAATGCTTTGACAAACTGAATCATAACTTTCTTTTTTTGTTGTGTGCATTTCCTAATGCTGCTGAAGGCCACTTGAAAGCACTGTAATGGTGCATACATGACAGCAAGAAGGGTATGGAAGCCAAAAACAAAGGGAAGAAAGTACGATCATGTTATGGTCTAATGACCAAGTTTGTCTCTTATTGTAGGCATAGCCGGTGAGATATCCATACTTCGACCATCAGCTTTAAGTGACCTTTCTCCTGACATATTTACATATTCTTCCACCTGGAATCTGTGTTAGTGTGATGGAAACAAATTGAGACGGCTGGACCGTGAGAAAGGTAACCTGGGGCTGAACCATTCACCTCTGTATGTATTAGCCACAGAGCGTTGAACTCTGAGTGCTGTGTGAGGAGGGGACACTTTCGAAACCTCTTAGCAGGTAAGCTGTGGTCAGGTTTCCTTATCCAAGAGATATGATATCAGTTCTGTACTTTCATTTCTGAAAGGATGTGATTGCAAGGCTCCGATAGAAGCAATGTTTGCGCAGGCCATTAGTACAGCAAGGGGGTGGGGGGGGGCTATCATGTTGGTTGAGAGCACAGAGCAATGATCTCAGGAGGCAGGCTCCAATGGGGTCATGTATTTTTCACTGACGCGTCAAATGACAGCAGATCATTATTTAAAATTTCCCTGAGGTACTATGCCAAAGCGTGGGGCGTGGGGGGAATCATGTGACTCACTAGTAGAATTTAGGCTTCCCCAGCTGTGCATCACACAGACCTGAAGGTGGGCGAGACAGGCAACAACCTCCTGATGAATTTCAGTATGTTCATGAAGATTAAGGTGCATCTGATTATTGCCAGCATACATGTGGAATCCAATTTGGTGATGTTTGATGATTTTGGCCAGTGCCCTGCCCTTCTCAGGGAAGAATTGGAACCCCTTTCAGCCTGGGTGGTAGGTCTACCTGGGAGAAACACAGAGACACTTACAGTTGTGAGGGCCCCATTTCCTGCCCCCCTCCAAAGTGGCAGTCTGTTTCTAAGCAGTACCAAATTGTATCACTCTCTGCCTCTAAAACAGAATACTTGCAAGAATGTTAATTTGTTTTTCAGAAATCGCATGAAGCACTCATCAATTGAGAGGTATTTAAAGAAGACACAATGGCCCATCAGCACTTCATGTTGATCGCACAGCAACGCCAGACCTCACAAAGCGGCAAGTGGAGAGAGAGGAAGCAGAGAGACACACAGAGCCCAAGCGGTAAACTGGCAGGAGAGGAAGGATAAAAAGGACAGCAGGACGTTGTGGGTTGTTTGGTTGAGGTCAGAGGAGGTAGAAGACGAAGAGACCAGCAGGAGGAAGGATTGTGGAGAGGATTCTGGAGGCTTTTCTGGAGCAGGTAAGGCATTGCCTAATGAGAACAAGTGGTACTGCATTGTGAGTGTGCACGAGAGAGTATGGCTAGGAAAGTGTAGCAAGTGTATGTATGTTTTTGTGGGTGAAAGGACAGTGTCTGAATAAGAGTTGTGGAAGATGCAGTTTCGAAGGGTGAGTTGCAGTGTGGAGGAGTAGAGTTGTTGTCTGTAGGGGGGATACTAGTATGGAGGAAAGTGTAGTAGCACTTAGGAGACTGCTGTAACCAAAAAGGTTGGAGGCGAAGTCTAGAAGGAGTTAGAGACATCGGAGGGACAGAGGAGAACTATGCAGCGAGTAGTGAATGTGGGCGGAATTGGGAGAAAGGACAGTAGTGAGGGGAGAACATAAGGAGAAGCAGGAGAGAGAGGAGTATGTACGTGCCCTTCCAGCATAAGGCAGAATTTAGACAGTAGGAAGAAACATTCAGTATATACTAACCTGGGGAGAAGGGACCGCACTAGAGCCCTGCCAAGAATTTAAACAAAAGCCCTTGAACTGCCTTTGAGTGTTGCATTGTTCTTGTAGCCATCTGTGACAGTACATGTGGAGGTTTAGAAGGATTGTTGAAAAATTCCTACATGTATAGCCAAGGATATGGAGAGGAATGTACATTTACTTGGTGCTTGTGGTACAATAGGAAAGATGTAAAGGAATCTAATGCTATTCCGGTAGGACATTCATAGTCTTCTGAAAAGTGTTGAAAGGTGATTCCATACTCAAATTCGTCCGAGTGCTCAAGGAGAATGAGTGCCCTGACTTCATAATTATAATTGTTCTTTTATAACTTGCTTAATACAGGTGTTCAGTCAGCAAAGATATGGTATGACAAGACATATGACAAGAAATAGATCCCAGACATGGACTGAGAGTTTTGCGAATGCAATGACTTCAACCTTGCACTACTCATCCCTGTGCAAAGGCTTCACATAACTGTGACTTTCTCAACCTTGGAGGGTGGGGGGGAGGGGGTGGTGGTGGTGGAAGTACAAAGGGGAAATTATGAAGGCTATGGGAGATTGTGGACACATGGCTCAAAATGAGTTGCCCATGTCATGTACCTATAAACCAGGTTGGTGCTTTTGGTGGGTGACTCCATGACTCTGGGTAGAATGATGTTCTGCAGGATAATGGACCCATGAGTTAATCCATGGGAACAGCTATAGCAGTGCATGATACATAGGGCAGCGCTGCAGTGCATGATGCATAGGGCACCCCTGCAGTGCATGATGCATAGGGCAGCGCTGCAGTGCATGATGCATAGGGCAGCCCTGCAGTGCATGATGCATAGGGCAGCGCTGCAGTGCATGATGCATAGGGCAGCGCTGCAGTGCATGATGCATAGGGCAGCGCTGCAGTGCATGATGCATAGGGCAGCGCTGCAGTGCTTGATGCATAGGGCAGCGCTGCAGTGAATCTGTAGATGGAGGGTGTGTTGTTGCTTGCAGTTCCTGAAGACTCGATCCCTTGCATGGGGGTGGTTAAAGTGTTAGGAGCAGCCCAGTGCCAGTAGTTTAGGGTGGAAACACTCCATCGTCTCATTTACAGGTGTCTGGTCCATCATAAGGCATTTTAGATATAACTTGGTAAGGCGCACTCCAGCATGAAAGCCGTATCAGGGTAGAAGGCAACTCACACAGAGTGTTTATATGTGGAAACTGAATTATAGCCCTTCAAAAAGGAACGAATGTATAAACCATGTGAAACGAATAGGATGGAAGGAGCACAGCACCACACAAGTAAAATGTGTAAAAACAAATGCATGTCTGATCCACTATTGATACTAAAAATAATGGAGGAATCTGTTAAAAAAAAGAAAAAATGCATTTGAGGATTTATAACGGATCTGACGACACCTAAACCTGTGCATCAGCACTTTATGGAAGCCAGAAATAGAAATAAAGCTGGCGTTGGCACCGTTGTTGACATCTTGTGTGGTGAGGGAGATGTAGCAATGTGCATACGGCAAGAGGGCACCCAGAACTTGTTTGAACACTACGGAATATGTGGGCTGTGATATTCCATGAAGTAGTCCATGTTGGCATGTTCCTGTAGCGCAGAGGTAGAACTGTCAACGGCTTCTGTAGTCGGAATAGCAGTCAGCATGCAGATAGACCGGTCTATGTTATTCTGAATAAGCCAGAGATGGAGGCAATGCTCTCCTCGGCCAGCCCTTATAATGTTGGAAATGGCCATTGTTGAGCTGGACAGAAAATGGTCTTCCTCATCAGGACAAGCTGTCCTCTCTCATTTTACCTCCGATTTGTCTGCCAAAGCTCCCACAAAGACCATCATCGGCCCCTTCATAACTCTTCCATGTATGTCATACATGTTAGTGACAAACGACACAATCAGTGATATAGCGCGTCCGTAGAATAAAGATTCCTGCTCATTTGGAATAGGAGACCTTTTACAAGTCCAGGCTTTATGCACCAATTGTAATCCTTTCAAAAACGAGGGAGGAAAATGTGGAAAAGAAGGGAGCCCAGAAGGATAGGGAAAAGAGTGGATTGGGTGGAGCAAAGGGAAGTGGAGGAGAGCCATACAAATTAAACCTTTATGGTCGAGTATTTAACACTAAGAAGTAATCTCCCAAACTATGCGTCTGCCTTGCTCATCCATTTCTACTCATCGTTCTGTGATCAAAACACTTGTGTAAAGACGCGTTATAAATGCCATATCATATCAATTCTTCCCCCATGTAAATGCTGTAATCTTGGAAACACTGTGGAGAGAGGAACTTCAACTTTCATTTAATTAACCCGAAGACTAGATAAATGTCCCTACATAGGTTCTACCGTTGTCTGTGTATTGGTGTGCTGTCCCAAGACGGTGGTGGTCAGCAGCCTATCAAGGTGAAGGACAGGGGGGGCTGTCCCTATCTCAGCTACTACTCAAATTGTATTGGTTTCCAACTGGTCTCATGTCTTTTTATTTGTGGCTCTTGTACCAAACAATTACTTTCTAAAAACAAAGAAACATTCTTGAGAAAGAAGAAATGTTTAATTGGCAAAGAAAAACAAAACAGCAAGTGGGGGAGAGCCGTCACTAGTAAATCTATTATCCCAGTTATTTAACCTGTTGCGTGTCTAGACTTTCACACATCCGTTTATAGTATTGTTGACTGGTTTCGGTGGGATAAAAAGAGTGTTACCACCTTCATCAGGACGGTAAGTTCAAGCAGCAGTCATGAACCCCCTCGATTGCGTGTTCTATATGCCATGCAACTGTCCCATAGCATGGTTGGTTTGTGCTCTGGGAGTGGCACACTCTGTAGGGGACTCAATAAAAAAGAGGCACATATGGTGCTCTATTAGAAAGATGTGAAATCATTTGGCTGCTTTCATACATGAGATGGTATTCATTTACATCATGTTGCCACATTCAAAAATTAAATGCAAGAAAGCGTCTAGTACTGGAGGATAAAACACAACAAAGTCACTATGGATCCGGTATCATGTATCCACAAGTGTTGCTAAATAAAAACAATGTAATACTGTATGTATCTATATTGCTTACCAGTGCTGGTGGTCACTGGTGCTTCTTAGTGTTATATTCATGCAGGAGATGGAATTGTGTTGGGGCCGGGTGCTTCTGCTTAAGTGTCTGTTTTTAGCTCCCTTGCTGTTTGTATAAAGGGAACAGAGAAAACCGAGGCACACGTTTCACTGTGAGAGTTTTAATCATCCCGTTAACATACTCGAGGGCTGTGATCCAACGCTTGGAGAAATCTCTCAGCATTGCTTATCACTCGTAATCCAAGTTGCTGAGTGTTACTTAGATGGCGCGTGGTCCGCGCTCTCGCATTAATATAATTTAACTCTTACCGTGTCTCCATACAGGTCCGTCTTGTTCGCAGGCTCGGTTCGTCTGAGGTCAGGTGGGCCGATCCATGCAAGCGTTTACTTGTAACCATTAGTCTTGTGTTTCACAATGGTGTACTGGAGCCTGTAAAGGAAATGGAGCCACCATTGTGGAGTGGGTGGTAGGACTCAATTTTCGTATGTGTTCCACTGTAAATGCCAAATTGCACTCATGTGTCCCCTCTGTTGTGTGCCTATTTTTCGGTGCGAAAACATTCTTGTGTGTAGCCCTGCATTTGTATCGCGTAGAATACGCATTGCTTGAATCCCACAACAATTAGCAATTTCTTCAAAATATTGTAAACTTCAATGTCTCCAACAGTGGGGAGAAGCAGTGCAACCAATTCATATACTCTGCTCCGTTTATTCAGATGACAAAGGGCTCATAGTGCTTTACTGATCGTATCACAAGCAGCTGTCATCTCTCATTTAAACACAGCGCTTGCCGGGGACAGTCTCCTACGTGTACACTGGTTGTGCTGGCATCAGACGCAACACCCTTAACTGGCTACGATCCAACGACCATTATGACTAACATACTGGCACTAGCCTTGGAATCTGCACCCGCATGTACCTCTGTACTTCGCTCCCTATTGTATTTTACTCTGATTCAGTAATTATGTATATATTATGTATATATGAACTTTTCTTGACTACCTGCTTACACAATGTATGTAATGTACCCTACCTTACCTGTACTCTACTATGTAACTAAGCTATACGTATCCTTTGTATTCTGTACTCTGTTGCGCCCAGTTACCTATGGGTTCGGTGCGCCCTACAAATTAATAAACAAACAATGTGTTAAGCGAGGCAATGTTGACAATGCTGGACCTTACAAGAGTTAAACTTGAGTCAGTGCTGCCATGGATTGGGGCTCTAGGCACCAAACAACCAGCTCCTCTAGTCCAAAGGCAATGTTTTGATGCATGGCATGGCATGGCATGGGTTGTGTAGAACCTTAGATTTTGTATCATGGGTGTGCTTAGTGTTGCTTCCATGCCCAAAACACCTTTGTTGTTCAGGTATTAGCAAGTGGACTGTGTAGATCATTGCCACTTCTTCAGGGGTCTGTGAATTGTCTGTCCCAATAACACTCACCAGTATTTTAGGTGGTCAAGTGGTGTTGTGTCTGGAAGGTGACACTTTCAGGCAAATGCCTATGCTGTTGCTGGATGTTGCCAAGGAATACCTTTGTTCAAATCCGTGTTAGGAATTTATGTTTTAGGTTTTGTTATCATGAAATTGAGGTGTGTGTTCCTTGTGTTGAGCCATTCATAAAAGGAATCCAATTGAACTTGGTTTCCTGTGAAGATGATGAAAATATCATCAATGTACCTTCGCCATTTATCCAAGTGTTGTTCAAAGGGGTTATTGTCATATATGCGTTTTTCCTCGATGGCACTTATATATAAATTGGCAAGACTAGTTGCAAATGTTGCTCCCGTAGCCGTACCTGAGGCTTGTTGGTAGAACTGTTTGTTATGCACACACACAAAATGTTAGTAATCACTTTCTGAATCACTATTCGAGTTCCCTGTTGTGGAATCTTCATGTACAAAGACTCAATATCTAGTGTGACTAGCCATTGTGAACTAGGGTCAAAAGAGTTTTGGTTTCGAAGTGTGAGCATAGCCGTAGTGTCTTTGATGTATGACCTGCTCTTAGGGTCGTCTCCTTTGAGAAAGTGGTCCGAGACTGGTAGAGTGGTTCTAAAAGGGACCCTATGCTGGATACTATAGGTCTGCCAGGAGGGCGATTAGTTCCCTTATGGATCCTGGGCAGTGCACACGGGACAGTTGTGCGTGGGTGATTCGGTCTAAGGAATTCCACTTCTTTCCTGCTAATACAACCCTACTGTAATCTTGCCATCTGGGCATTCACAGTGTGTTTCCCCATGTCCTCAATCCCTTAATCCTCCTAAACCTTTTCCACAAAATTGTGTGCAGCATCTGGGTCCATAAAGACATTTTGTTTAGTCCCATCAATCACCACTAATTTCACCAGACCAATACTTTTAAACACAACTCTACCAATATGGCTAGTCTCTTCCTAGACTTATTTTTTAAAATCAAATTGGCCCCCTTCAGCTCCAGCAATCTAATTGTGGTTGACTCCCTGAATAACACATCCCAATCACCAGGGTCCTTATTCACTACCAACACAGTACTTTATTACAATGTGGCCCTCTGGGTGGTTTAGGGAGGGTGGGGGCAATTCCGGGCAACTTCTCACTGAGCAGTACCTGTAGGGTGGGCTGAAGTTTATCATTAGGAATGGTGCCAATGTCCCCAGCACCCTCACCGCCCATTGCAGGTTATCTGCTCACTCGTTTTACCATCTACTAAAAACATGGCATCCACCATAGTGGCTTTGGGGCAAGACAACTCCGTTAGACCCCCCTCTAATGTGTCCATCCTACCGTCACTTGCCTCCAGGTGATTGCCAGTTGGTTTGTACCTTGTAGAGTATTGAGGCTGGCCTCCTCTATCCTACTGGCTGAACACAAAAGCAGGGGCATTTGTAATGGAGCAGATCCTTCACCTATTTGGCGTCTCATCTTTTGAGGCACCCAATTATCTCCAGGAAACTTCAAAGTTTCAGATATTCAAGAGGTCATGATGTCACTCGTCAACAATTATTTCTGTCAGTGATTCAGCATTCATGCTTAGTCTTTGGTAAGCGTAGATCTTGATTATCACCAGGAGGCCACTTGTTGGGACAGTGCGCTTTACTAGCACCTATACACATGAAATGACATTACATCATACCTCTTTTTCAGTATTGCAAACAATGTGCTCCATGGATTGAAGTCCGGATTCTACTCCGGCCAAGTACTGTTTCAATGTGTCCATCTTTTTGTGCAAAGAAGATCTACTGGGAAACAGCACCTTTGAAACCCCCCAGCTATGTCTCTGTCTGGTGGTAAGGGGTCAGGGTCCATCATCCGACTTGTGCTCTGAAAGAGCTTGCGCAAAGTCGCTTTTCCTCCCTTTTTTTGTCTGCCTTGGCCACCCGTTATGGCTTGAAAACAGAAGTGCTTCAAAACAGTGCCGCCCTCACACACTGCCTGCAAACTCTGAAGGACTGGTAGCAGAGGGTCGGTCACCCACCTCTTTGATGGCAGCTATATTGCCACCTGTTTGGGGTAAGAAAAAGGTTACAAGCATCCCCACCTAAGATGCCTCCCCTCTCAACATTTAGTCCTTCCCAAACACCAGCGGCTACCTCAGGGATTTCCTCTAAAGAAGCGTGTTAATGTGGTATGTCTTGCATACCACTACGCTCAATCTTATTAGGGAAGTCACCCATACAAAGGTGGGTCTCCAACAGATATACATACATTGTTTAAAAAAACAGGTTTATGCTTTGTTGCATATGTGTATTGTGGTCCCTTGTACTTGGCATAGGTGTCCCAAACCAAAATAAGAATGATTTTCCTTAGTGAGAAATTGATTAGGATTCACACCTTCATCTTCCTCATATAGATCAATACATTTGTTGTTAGATAAATATGCATTTTAATTCATATTTGTATATCACCAAGCTAGCACTAAACGTATACCAGACGTACAGTGGGCATAAACAGTCCCCCAGTAACGATCACTAATTTAGCAGATAGCCTGCCACACCACCATTTTAATTCATTGGATCTCCTCTGCAGCGGGGCTTCTCCACTCCTAGTCCTGGGTCTGCAATGCTGCAGTTCACCAAAGTGGAACCATGTGAGTTACTGAGCTTCTTCTAGGCAAACCTTCTGGCTATAGGAGCCTTCACTGCTGGTTTCAAGGCGCTGGGCCATAGCGTCTCACAATGCCTTGTAGAGCCGATGGTAGAAGCAACCATTTACCCTGCTGCCAGGCCCTTCCTCCATGATGTGTTTGTACACATCATCAAGGTATGGTTTTATATTGGCAGTTGCACCATTTTGCCTCCTCTACCAGCCTTTCACTACAGTAAAAACAATGAAGGTCTTTTTGGTGGTTTTCAGTCTGTTTCCCAATTCGAAATGAGGTGGTAGATAATATATACAAATTTTCTGAAAACGTGGCATCAATTTTCAGCTTAAAATGTTTACTTGCAGATTTTGTTCCATTCCATATGCGCTAAATACTGTATGCAATATTAAACATTTATTAACCCCTTAAGTGCCAAGGATGCGTATGCTTGTCCTTTTTGCATAGACTTGCATAATAGCCTGGCAGTAAGGCGGTCGATAAAAATAAGCACATTTGGAACTTCTTCCCTTTTTAACAATTACTACCAGGCTCCCAATTTAGGCTCTAAGTTACTGATCTGCAGTCCCATTGGTGCAAGCAGCCCACACTATCCCAAATCAGAACCCAAATGCCAGCGAGAGAGAAAGAGGTGCACCTGGCACGTAGAAAAGCCCCTTACATCCCACTACACTGGGTACATTGATGCAGCCCTAAGACAGCACAACCAGCCAGAAAGTTATAGATCACTTGGGCCAAACTTTAAACTCCCCTCACCGCAGTCAAACCTCGAAATATTGGCAGATGCTCACAAAATACAGTGCCCTGGGCAGGAAACTTGGCTGAGGCAGGTCAAACCCAAATCCCAGAGGTGATAGAATCTGAAAAAAGTGCAATTTGGGAGACGTGGAGACCCAGAGGCATTTACCTCCCACATTCTGCGAGGAAAAAGGTACAAGAGAATATGAAAACTCTAAGAAACCCTCCAAAACTAACTAGCCAGAAACGGCAGCTAGTGTAGCTATATGGAACAACATGGACTCCAACATAGGTTGGATACGACGCGTGAAGGACCATGGGTACAGTGGACGTCACACTAGGGATAGTATCACTGGCATGCCCTGTAGACATCCCTTTTCAACTTTCGAAAACATCGGTAATACTCCGCAGCTTCCACTAGATGTCGGCCTATGCACAGCATGTGCATCTAAGCAGATAGAAGCATCAGACATATGATTACGGTGAGTAATGTATCCCATACACCCCATCAATCTTCTATATTTGTTTGACATGTCATATTAAACCTTGTATTGTATTCTAGAATAGTATAGGTGTAGAGACCCTCATGAAAGCAGAGGGACACCAATTCAGAGAAAGGACCTCATAGTTATCGAAACACCTTTGCACACTGGGCCACGGCAGTGTACATCTTCAACTTGTCTGTCCAAGACATTTCCCGCTCACATTACTTTCCTGTAAAATGATGACCATTTTCTCTGTCTGGGTTTGTCAGTATTCCCTGATGGCATTTAATGGGCTCTGAATTACTGTTCTCCAGACATTCTTTGATGTCTAGTTTACTGGATCACTGTCCAGGCCCACTCAATTTGCAATGGTGTCTTCTACATGGAACAGCATCAAGTGCCCTGATGAAAGAGCACCTTTCTCAATCTTGCCTGAGGTAACTCCTATCCACATTATGTAGCAGGACCTGCTCTATTGAAGCCATGCAGCTTTAGAACTCTCTTTTGTACATTTGTCTTGTACCATTCGAGATCAGAAAATGTTTCCAGTGTCCTCCATGCTTCCAATTTGACTGTCTGCCTGCTCTCTTTCTGTCTTCGATGACGCTCCTGGCTCCACTCAGCTGCTTAACAGTGGTGCTGTCCATGCTGCTTAAGTTTTCAGTGTTTGTGTTACTCGAGCATATTGACAAGATAGGATAAGAATGCAACACAATAAGGACAAGTGGGTAAAACAGAGACCCTAGACTTTACCTTCCAAGCATAACAGGTGGTGAGAGGAGGCACTGTTTGCGGATTTAGAGGAACATGCCCTGCAGGAGATAGGTGGTGTAGATCGTGGATGTATCTGACGGGGGTGAAACATTTTAAGTGGGGTATGTTTGGACTGAAAGATAGCCACAATGGTAATCCTAAACAGAGGAAGGTGTGGTACGTTGAAGGCAAAAAGGTTTGCAAATGGAAAAGTTTAGAACTTTCTCAAGGGGCGAAAAGAGGAACTACGGAGTGACGAACGAGTGCTGCAGTAGTCTATCTTGCTCATGGCACGGATGCTGATCAGGATCTTGGTGGAGCCAACAGGAGATGGAGAAGAATCGTGCATATGCCGAGTATGTGGAGAGGGCAGTCCTTATGAAGAAAGAGAGCAGATGCATGCTGCTGCTGAAGAGAACACCCAAGCACTTTGCTGAAGATACTTTGATTTTGGGAGGTAAGGATACAGTGGATAGTTGGATTTCTAGAATCTGGCCTGGTGGACCGATTTTAAGAGGCCACCGCAGTTATAGTGAACAGGGATCTCTAAGAGTTTAACCAAAACACAATCAAGGTAGTGTGCAGAGCTGTCAAGGCTTAGTCTCAGGAGCGTGTGAGAGTGGTCAGGGGCCCTCAATGAGACCACACAGAATGAAACACAATAATTCTGCTTAGACAGTCAGTTATAAACATAGTTCTTTATTTATGCCTTTAGAACACAATGAAAAATGAAACCAACAGGTAGTATTATCACACAACACTCTATAATACAAATATATACAATCACCATTAGGCTCACTTAATATACATCATCAACTAACTTTTCCAGGTAATGCAGGTAAATAAATCAAATTCAGTAAAATGTTGGGAACCAGTCACAAGCACAATATCCTAACTTTAGAAGTTCAAACCAAAATACAAATGGGGCCTTATGCACAAGTCACAGGTTTCTTATAGGTAGGAGTACTCTTAAAACTGATGCAATGGGATTTTCATAGTGATTAGTTTCAGACTAATTTAAAGTTCAATAATAATTTACCAGAGGACAGGTAAATTCTACTCTCTCTTTCACACCCAAGGCTAACCCAGGGGCAGGACTGCCAACCCAGGTTGAACGACCAAAGGTGACTGAGAAGAAACTAGGAGACAAAGGGACGTGTTCCCAATGTTATCCTATGGGGCACAGGGAGGAGACAGGCACAGTCATGCATATGTACCCCACCTGATTCCGACTTTCCCCAGGGATCCCGATGGGCTGACTAAGTTCCATGGGAGCGTGGTCTGCCATCCTTTGTTCCAGAGAAAGGTGCCCAGGGGTTGCAGGTTTGAGGGTTCTTCCAGTCTGGTGCAACTGCGAGATGCAATCCCGGTCAGTGAAGAAATAGCAGATTCCAAAGATGCAGACCTCTTCAGGGAACTTCTATGGTGGATGGTGGGTGGGAGGCGAGTACCAGCGACAATCACTGTTTGCAGTCGACGATAGGCATCCTTCCAGGCATGTTACAGAAGCTGCTCCAGGACAGGCGCCCTTGAAGATAGGAAGCTGAAAGTCGGGGAGAAGGAGACTTGTGGCACAAGCTGACATGCTTGAACAAGGAATAGCGATGGTTCTGGTGAGGTAGCCCATGAGAAAGCCGGTCAGTCTACTGGGCAGTCAATGAACACTTTCAAAGGCTCTGAAGGGCTGGATCCTCAAGAAGGCATTGAGACTAGTTGGTCCAACTAGTCTAAGGGCTAACGTACTGCAGAGGGTCTTTGGAGGTCAGGCAGAGGAGCAGCGCCTCACCGGGCTGGATACCGGGAAGGATGCTGGGCCACTTCAGGAGTCCTCTTTGGGTGATCAACGGGCTGCTCTTCTATGAGGGATTCTGGGCTCCTACAAGATCAGAACAATAGCTTCAGAAGTCCTCTTCTTAACCAAAATCCGAGCAGGAAGCACATCCAAACCCACCAATGGTTATGATCTGCACCATTCAAACAGCCAGTAGTTATCCAATTAGGGACAAGTAATTGGATAACTGAGTGGTTTCACATCCACCCCAGTAGCAGACTTTCTGGCACCCCAAAGATGTGGACTTGGACTAGATTGCAAAAGGTGAAGCTGATGGCTTTACATTCCTTCACAAAGTCAGAATAGGCTCAAAAACAGAGCCAAAATAAAAAGGATTCCAGGGGAAGCTATGGATGGAAAGTTGCAAAAAAGAAAATCTTTCCTAACAAGGGCCCTCAGTGTTGTGCATGATGGATGCAATACGGCCTTAACATGAAAGTCTCTAAGGAGGTGAAGACTTTGCCCTTCTACTTGGACTCTGCATTGAACTTGAACAAATAAGCCAACACCCCTGCCTCAGCCACCAGCCGCACGTTTAAACCTATTAACGCCTGCAAACCATTTCTCTCCACTGATAGCTGCATCACATTAGCTCAAGCCCTCATTCTGTCTAGACTAGACTATTGTAATGCACTTTATCTAGGTACTAGCAAACAGAACATCAGCAAGTTGCATCCTTAACACTGACCTATAAATGTCTCGTCAACTTGGCACCCAAATACTTAGTGGACAGATTCACTAAACACACTTCGGAACGCCCTATCAGAACCTTGCAGGCCAACAGCCTAAAGGTCCACAAACTCAAACTCAAGAAAGCAGGGGGGGGGGATCAGCTTCCCAGTCATGGCATCCCAGCTTTGGAACTCTATGCCTGATTCCTTAAGAGCTACCCCTTCCCACCACATATTCAGGGAAGATACCAAAACGTGGCTGTTTTCTCTAGATCAATGATTTCTGCCTCTACTACTATTAGCATCTAATCTCTGGTATACTCAGAGGTTACATACCTCCTTGCAAAATTTCCACTACACTGTAAACTTCAACTTATAATATTTTGTCAAGAGAATCACTCTGTAGTGACCTATATTGTAAATAAGTGTTTATCTGTTACCTTGTAAATGTTCTGTAACCATGACTCGTGATGTAAATAATTGCTATTTCTTCTGCTATTATGTATAATGCCTGTAACCATGTAACAAGTTATGCGCCGAGATACCTCAGGGTTCGGTGCGCTTTATAAATGAATAAACAAACAAATATGACTTAACTCTTGGTGGATTGGTCAATAGGCTATAGTGAGCTGTCCAGCTTCGGAATGCTTTGAGGCAGCCAGTAAACCTGCCCTGAATGTGCTTCAAAGCAGCAAAACAAAGCGGATGCGGGCATCATTTGTGAGTTGAGAGCGGGAAAACTGAAGCAAACGAGATGATGCCCCCAAGGTTTGTGATGTACAACGAAAAGAGGTGGAGACTGAAAAAAAGAGCCTTTGGGGAACCCCAAAGGAGGGGTGTTTGCATGGAGTTGAAGGAGCACCAAGCACTAGGTAAGAAGAGTTAGGTAGGTAGGAGACAAATGAGACGAGTGCAGTGCCAGAGATGCCCAAGTAGTATACTGTATTTGGGAGATTGGCATGTTCAAGTGTGTCAAAAGCTGTTACGAACCGTTCCCAACGGTGGTCTTTTCTGCGCCGGTGGCGCTTCATGCCTTCTATTCACGCCGCCACTCCCAAGATGACGTCGCGGAATCGAATGGACGGTCTAGAACCCATTCCATCCACTGAGGAAACTCCACCCGGTGATTTGATCACGTTACTTAAACCGCCGGAATGGAAGACTCAGCGCGTTGCTACTGTTGTTAGTGGTCACGCTCCGTAAGTCTTTGCTTAGGAGAAATACAGGAATTTCGTTTCCAAATTGGTTCCAACCTTCCACCTCCTCCCTTTATTGAAACCTGCTTGTCTAGCCTCTTTTCTCTTTCCCAGGCTGACCGCGACCAATCACTGTCACTTCATAGCGTTCAAGAGCTCGTTACCGGTGAAGTCGCCTTCAAACCTGCTCACAGTCCGTAGGTTACCTCCCCTCTCCCTTCGATTCACATTTCATCACACAGGAAGCCCAGTTCTATACTTACCTCTCATTGTTTCCCCCTCGTGTCTATTCATTAGGAATCTCCGAACTACATCTCCCATCATTCATCCCGGGAATCTCCATTCACATCCCCCTTCGTACTCAGACTGGGTAGGTGGAGCCAAATCCCTTACATATTCCTACAACCTGTCTTCTCTTAAAACATCACTGACCTTGTTTTCTTCCTCTCCCAAAGTTCCCGCCGGTCCCGAACCTCTCAACAAACCCACCTCCGAGAATCGGCATAGCAATCGGCGAACTATCGGAGAACCTTCGGGAGAAACCCGCACGCTGAAACATTTCCACCTCGAGGCTGCAGCAGAAGTCTTGTCAAATCCCATTACCTCAACGCTCTCAAGCGGCACAGGGTTTTTTCCCCTTTACAAAGGGTTTCCCTGCCGCATCTTTCATTTGCCGGGTTAGAGGCGAAGGGAGGGTGTAACAGGTGAACTCCTGATAGCCTCATCTCACTATTGAAGACAAGGTAGGAAATCTCCAGTTGTTGTGTGGTGTTGGGGGGAAACTGGGTGAGCCATTACGTTCCCACAGTTACAACTAACTCTAAAGTTAACAAAAGCTGCCCAGATGTCAAAACGAGGATGGTGGGCTGCCATCATATACTTGGAGGAATAGGTGAGTACCATCCACGTACGAGTTCTGTCTGCAGCATCCTGATTGATAAGAAGGGTCAAAAAAGCTTACCCGTGGAAAAATGGAGGTGAATCGTATTACAGACTAGTTCCTCTGTGACAATAAGGTTGTTAGTGCAGATCACAGAGGCAAAACTGTTTTATTAACCATTGGCATAACTTCTGCTACCTTGAAGCCACACTGGTATGTTTCAGAGGAAAAGATGGACTGGACAAGAGAGAAGTGGTCAAGCGCAACCCACCTTTCCCAAACTCCCCTTCTGAACTGTGCAAGGACCTGGTAGACCTCGCCACCCCCTTGGCTTTCCCCCACATCCCTGCACCTTTGTTGCACTCCAATGCAGACACAGATGAGGCTGACCCCATCAGCAAGCTCTGCAGACACAGCCTATTGCAGGTGCTATGGCTGGGAGTGCCAAAAGAATACATTCAGTCACAGGGCTGTCTACCACCTAATGGCACTCTTGCGCTTAGTGGTGTGAATGATACAAGCTGGAAACACAACCTCCGAATTTGTGACAAGAGTTCTTGGATTGCCTCGCACAATGTTGCCCACTTTAGTCTCGCCACTACATGGGGCTTGATAACGCCTGATCCAATGCCTCCAGCCATGTCTACTATTTCCTTGAGAAGACGCACAACATCCCGGTATGATGTTATTCTGTGCTCTATCACCAAATAAACACTTCACTCAATATCTCTCCAATCAGTGATAAAACATTAACTTTTATTTACTCTTGCTCTCCTTACTCATAATGGGTAATGCCTTTTGGGATCTCTGGAAAATACAGTGCATTTAATACTGAATAAGGAAATGTCACTTTCTTTTGGTGATTGCAAAAGCACACGCTCACTGTGCTTTTCTGTTATCACAAGAAGCTAGCCTTTGCCAGAATTCAGTTTTTGCTCACTCCTACTCCCTTAGTCAGGATGCTGGCCTTCTCCCCATCACCTGAAAGAAACATTGTTCTGTGATACACCAAACTTTCCTTGACACCCAACCCGATGCAGAGTTCCCCTGTTCATGACTGTATGTATAACCCTCTGTTGAGCCCCAACAGTTGTGGGGCAAAGCCATCTGGTTTACATAGAATGTTCTCCATTGACCACTGCTAAAAATGGTAATACCTATGTAAGTGTACCTCGATGTTGTGTTAAAATCTGCCATTGAGCTATGTTCCTAATACCACAATAGCAGCCTGTCCCGCAGTCTTCTTCTGACCCATGTTCATCTCCAGATGCTCAATATTAGGGTATATACACCATCACTATAACAGTGGGGTTTGAGTGGATTACTGAAGACCTACATGGCTGCTTAGATGCATAAAGTTGTGTGGTGGGTGTGGCCTTTGAGAATACTGGGTTGGTCCTGGATGGATTCGGAAACGGAACCTTCCGGCTAAGAAAGAGTTCAGCAACCTTTAGCTCTTCAGATGTTTTGGACTACAACTCCCATTAGCACTAAGCCGCATAGTCAGTGGTGAAGGATCATGGAAGTCCTATTCCAAAACATTCAGAGAACCACAGGTAGCTCACCCCTATGCTAAGGACAAGCTGACATTGTACTCCTTTCAAACGGAACGAAGAAAGATAGGAAAAGGTGGAAGCATCATACCAAGTTCCACATCCGTCTCTGAGTTTGCACCTCTTGGTCTGTTTGCCAGTTCATTCGGCTCTACAAGTTCACTCAGTTGACCATTGCCACCTGGCAGCACACCCCTCTCCTGTTCTCCTCAATATTGTTCTCTGGGTCTGTTGGTGTGTCTGTGGATCTGAAAAGGTGCACATGCACTCTCCCCACGGAGCTGTGCACCTTCCATTTATACCGTGGAGTAAACAACTTCTATCTAAGTGGGCTGGTTTGAAACCACTTTTCTCACACCACTGGTAAGGTATCTGGAGATTGAAATAGCCAGAGGAATTGGCCATCACTGGCTACATCCGTACAGTTGTATCAATTCTCAAACTACAAAGGGGCTCGCAGGCAAAGACTAGGATTCTGGTCTTGGAAAGAGGACATAAAGATTACTTTCACAAAACTGCCCATTTACCCTTTTAGTATACTTGAAAATAAATTGGCATTAGAATGCATGCAAGTTCGTGGCAGACACTTTATAACAACATAATATAATCCTAAGAACAAGAGTAACAGCAGCAACCACTGACAGGTTTTTGTACCTTTTGGGCATCATCAACAGGGTGCTGCTGAGGTACAGCATTGCTCCAGACATCGAGTGCAAGGGTTCCAGACCTTGGTTACCCTTACTACCTTAAAACTCCAAGCATTTCAACATTTAGAAACTATTTGAGAGCCCTTCTGCTGAAAACAAGCCAGGACAAATAAACTACAGGATGGGCTGTACCTTGCCAGAGAGAAAGATGTATTTGCACATCAGTTTGACCATGACCAAAAGGGATGTACACCACCAAAATGCCAAGCAATTCTCCTCTGAACAAGAGTCCCAGCACAAATCTTCGGCAAACATTGCACATACACATGACAGTGCATTTGTGCAAGATTAGCAATTCCCATTACCGTGGGAGGTCTCCAGAAGGTGCAGCTATCCCTGCCCAATGCATTCGAACTGCTAGGAGTCCACTGGTTGGTGAAAAA
The DNA here is from genome assembly GCF_040938575.1 of Ambystoma mexicanum. Classification (NCBI taxonomy): domain Eukaryota; kingdom Metazoa; phylum Chordata; class Amphibia; order Caudata; family Ambystomatidae; genus Ambystoma; species Ambystoma mexicanum. Next base: position 594,210,522 of record NC_090936.1, read on the forward strand.
TAATATTTTCAAGGGACTTTCTGCAATACATCCGCACTGGAAGGGGCAGAGTTTGTGGGGTTTTACTGTGAAGCATTGGCTTCCCTGATTAGTTGATTGGATATAGGAGTGGAGATTAGGAGGGAATGGTGGATTTGTGGTGTCCGTTGAGGGACAAAGGAGTATTTTAGCTTAGAGAGGAAGAGGCTGTGACTGCTAGGCACTTGTAAGTCATGCAGAGTTGTATGGCGCATATTGGTAATCACGGTGCTCTTTGTAAAGTGGGAACCACCGGATTCCTTTTGCTCAAGTCGGATGCCAGCCTGGCTCTGGCTGTTTTAACTTTTGGAGTCTGCTCAGTTGGTACTCTGGCAGGTGAGTGTGGATGGTGTTAACAGTTGTATACTAATTGACCTTTTCACAATTGACCTCGGGAAAATTGACCTAGGGAGAACAGACCTAATCCAGAAGGTCAATTGGGACATATATGCAGGGGAAACCCCCCCACCCAATCCAAAACCCCCTGCAACCCCTCCACCAAATCCCCTTATATTATTTATAATCCAAAACCAACCCAATACATATATAAAATAATATAAAGGTCAATTGTGCAGAAGGTCTATTAAGACCACTATAATCGGGTAAATTGTGCAAAAGGATAATTGGAAAAGGTCAATTTGGGTAATACCGGTGTTAACTACCCTACATATTCTTGTGGTGTGTGGATCAATGCCCTTGTGGGAGAGGGTTCTCAGTTGTCTGAACACAAGGAGTACTGGACTCACCTGGGGTAATGTTAAGGCTACTATCCAGGTATACGTCTACATTTTTGCAAAGTCTGTAAAGAAGGCTAGCTTGGTGGTTAAAGTAGATGGAAAGGCACCGAGTCGCAGAATACAGCACTAGCATTTTGGTGCGGACTGCCCCAGGGCAGGACAAAGACCGATATGCTTTGGGTATTTCTCCTCTGTGAAAGATATTAAGCTAAAGAATCTGGGTAAGTCTCTCGTAACCAGAACTAATGCCTGGCAGAGGGACTCCCAGGACCCCCCCTTGGTTTTTGCATAATTTAAGTTACTTGGGGTCTCACCCGAAGTTACTAGGGGAATCCAAACATGGACCCCTTACTCACTATACTTAGAAAGGCACAGCTCCACCCTACTGATGAGGTCCAACCAGAGCGAAACGCGTTTCTGGGGTTGCTGTTGATACTCTTGTTCAGAGGAGAATTGCATGGCATTTCGGAGTTGGACTGCCCCAGGGCCAGACAAAGTCCGATATGCTTTGGATATTTCTCCTCTGTGAAAGATAGTGAGTTAAAGAATCTGGGTAAGTCTCTCGTAACCGGGCCTAATGTCCGGCAGAGGGACTCCCAGGACCCCCCACCCCCCACCCCCTTGTTATATGCATGCCAGGCTTGTGGCACAGTAATCTTCTGCTTTTCATGCGTTATGTGATTGAGGCCACAGTTTCCTATTCTTTCATCAAGGACATTATGTCTTCAGTGAATTGGGAGAATTCATCTTGCGGGCAACAGATCTGTAGGCATAACTTGGTGTCATTCGAGGAGTGCCGTATGAGAAGTATGCTAATGTCGAAAAGGAGTGGACAGAGGTGGGACCCAGGATTACTCTGCAGGCGAGTGGACTGATTTACAGAAGCTGCGGCACATTTCGACCCTGTATTCTCCATCACAGCAGGGATATAGATCACTGGTATGGAGCCTGAGACTTCCTGTAGTCTTTCACAGACTTTCTGGACAACACTCATTGAAGACAAAAGAGGTCCAGGAGGATAAGCAAATTCACAAATCGGAAGTCATCCTGGCCGAGGATATACCCCCACACTGGGAGGGGAGTTACTTGTATTGTATCAGAAATGCAATGGCCAATTGACGCAAGGATGATGTGGGAGTTATCCCCCTCTATATCCCCATAGCCCTTTCATTTTGTTTGGTGAAGAATAGTTCACTGCATTTTTTGATGGAATTTTTAAAGGGCTTTGGGATCAGGTAATAGGGGAAAGGGATGATTGAGGGGTGGAAGAGCAGTATGGGGGCCTTTCTAGGGTGACCAGATTTCCAAAACGAAAAACCGGGACGTACAACATAAGAGGGACTACCCCATCACAGCCCATCAATTACCGCCCCTCCCCTCCGCAGCCCCCCAAAACCTCCACCCAATCATATTTCCAGCACTTCTCATTTTCATAAACTGTATATGATCTTATTTGTGCAGTTTTGTCTGTGAATCTTGGCATGTTAATTCAAAACAAGCATTTTCTCTAATTGCTATTACATGGCTTTCTGTACAATCATGTACAAGCAAGTCTTGGTGGCACAGTAATTAAGTGTTGTGACTTGTACCTGAAAGGTTGGGGGTTCGAGGAAATCCTCCAGCTTCAAAATTCTGAAAGTGTTTGTTGTAAAAACAACAATTTTAATTACCGTAACCCGGGACCGGGACTGATGGTCACCCTAGGCCTTTCTCCCGATGTGGGATACCAGGAATTGTTGAAGTTGCAGTACTGCAATCTTCTGCAGGAACTTAGTGAATCAAGGAACACCAGTATTGGGGTGAAAGCCCCTAGTACTGATGTATCAAGGTATTGTTTTTCCCAAAGGGGGTGAAAATTGACTGCTCAAACGGTGTAGGCGCGGCCATCACATGGGCATTTGATGATTGGTATATAGAGTGTTGATGATGTCAGTGATTCAATTCAGTGGCATTTGTGGACGCTTTGCTGGAATATTTTAGAGAGGAATTAAAGTGTTTTGAATTTTTGCCTCTAACATGCTTTTCTTTTGCTGCACATGTAATCTTTCGGTGGCATGTTTTCCGTGCTTGAGGGCATCTCTGTGAGGTCGATTTTGGATTTACACCATGTATACTACTCAAGTCAAACGCAGAAATGCTAAGAGTTGGATGTGGTAATGATTGTAATTTTGATGGTGGCTTCTGTGAACAATCTACGCCTCTTCTACGAAATTGCTGATTGACTTTCTGGGGTTTTCATCGTAAATGGAAGTCCCAAGAAGAGATACACATGCACACACACTTTACTTTAAGCTGAATGAGGCAATGGGGATATAATGTATGTCTGACCCCTAAATTACCCCTTAGTAAGGCCTAGCACCTATTTCCGCTGCAGTGACAATTATTGGTAATAATTATCTGCCCCTCCAGATACAAAACCCACCCTCGCACGCTGGAACAAAAAAACTGGACAACCCATATATCTCCACCTCAACAGTCCAACGGCTTTAACAACGACCCCTGACTATCCTCCACAGACCACATAGCTGCCCTCACTAAAGCATGCAACCTACAGCTACACCTCCTACACAATATAACACACATAAATCAGATTTGTGCACTGGAACGGTGGGGGCAAATAACTGCTGGAGTGCTGCTGCGTGCATTCCCCGCTCAGCGCTGAAAACACGCATACTGAGAAGCCGGCTGTGGTGGGCAAAATGGCAGCCACCACATCGGATCAGCCGTATGACCCGGTGCGCACAGCAGGTGGAAAGTAACAGCTGTGCTGGACCCCAGGACCCCTGACCGCCAGCACACCTGGGGCGTGGGAATGTGTGTGAACACCTGTGAGGCGTGCTGCGTGCCGACGCGGTGGTATGCGGGCAGAGGATAGGCACTCCTGTAGCTGCCTGAGTGCATGCGGAGAACCGGCGGCAGCGAATCAGAGGTGCCGCACTGAGGATCGGCTGCCCAACAGTGCCGTGAGTAGCAGGGGGGGTCCTGTGTTGCCGTGGGCCCCGTTTTCAGACACGCCCATGCCACCCACTGTGGACACAAGCCGGGCATCAATGAGAGGCTGGGGGCACACTGGGTGCCCATGACTGCCTGCTTGCACATTGTGAGCAACAAATCCTCAATGAACCACGGCGAAGAGGTAAGACTGCAAGAGTGGGGCCAGTGAAGGGAGCAAAACCCTTGGGATACTGAGGCACTCTGCAACAATTTTTAGACACTGGGGCACGGCCTGAGACCAGAGGAGCGCAACCACACAACCTGTTGTGCACTTCTGGGGAGTGACTGTATATACTGCCTGCTAGGTATTGCTGCAGCCCCGGGGTCTCCCTGCAGCGAGAGAACAATTGAAGGGGCAGAGGCTGAGCAGCACGGGGTGGATGACCCTGCAAAGGGGGGCTAGAGAGGGCGGAACTGTGCATCGCTCCTACCTTTGAGAGGCACATCGGGGAGCACGGTGGAGACACAAGCTGAAGATAACAGGCAGAACATTGCCGGGGCCCTGTCCGAGGTGCAGGAGTTTAAACTAGAGGGGGTTGCCCTAGAGAGCAGAGCGGAGGATGCTGAAGGGCAGGCTCAGCAGAACAACATAGGAATATTGGGCCTGCTGGAGGGGACGGGAGGCAGGGATCCCACGGCAAACGTGGAAAACATGTTGCTGCAGGAGATTTTGGCGGGAACCCTGTCGTAGGGGTTCACAGTGGAGCGAGCCCACAGGTCCCTGGCTAGAAGGCCCCATCTGCGCCCCATCCCCTTCACCCCCCACCGGACCCCTGAGACCATTGATTGCGAGGCTCCTAAACTACAGGGACAGAGAAGCTATGCTGGATTTCTCCAGGCAAGGAGGGATCATCAAAAGGGGGTCCGCCAAGATTACTGTGTACCCTGACTATACCCTTAAGGTGCCGTGGCAGAGAGCAGCTTTTGGACCAACTAAGGCGAGACTGCGGCAAGCGGTCCTGAAGTATATGCCAATTTACCCAGCCAAATTAAAGGTGCTGCATAACGGCACCTCCCATTTCTTCGACAGCACGGAAGTGGTGCAGGCATGGATGGACACAATCAGTGAAGCACCCCTCGGGAGGAGGCAAGCTGCGGACCAGCGATGAACCACACTGGGGCGAATACGCCAGGCTCCAGGTATCGGTAGCGGGAGGCATGATTATGTCCAGTTGGCAGGAGGCGGAGACGGAGAGTCTCACCGGCGGAAAAGGACTGCCACACGCCGCCTATGTGGTCGATATTGGGCAGCCCACGGGCAGGTGTTTTGCCCTAGTTAGTTGACTGTTATTCTGTTCTTGGGGTACCTGGTAGGGGAACCCTGCTGCCGCATGTGAGACCGGTGGGAGGGGAGAGTGACACTGGTTAAGCATGAGAAGCAGCTGAGCCTGAACAGTCTGGGAGCTGTTGGGCATTTGTTGGGAATATTGGGAGTTATGGGGGGAGGGTTATATGTTGGGTTAAATTGTATGCTAATCTGTCCTGCAAATTGATGTTGGCGCGTCACGCGCTCCAGATTGGGAAACTGTGGCAAGGGTGGAACTTGGGGAGGGGGGAGGATTGGCAGCTGCCTCAGTGCTGAGCGGACGGGACCTGTGGACCTCAAGTTGCATTGGAGATGCGGGATGGGAGGCCATTGATGGGGGGGGGGAGTGGGACGCCTGGGTGGGCGGGGTGACACACCGCTGGGCTGAGTCACATCAGGACAGCCTCCTTGAATGTGCGAGTGCTTAATAGTTATATCAAGCGGAACAGAGTAAACCCATATCTGCTAAACAAAGGGGTGCATGTGGCCCTCTTGCAAGAAATGCATCTCGTGGCGGCTAAACAAGCCACGATTGCCAAAAAAGGGGGGGGCGCTGCCGGGTCAACGTATTTGACATATGCCCGGGATACCTTGATATGGGTGGCTCCCTCTGTACCTTTTAGTCCATTGGAATGCAAATGTGAGTTTGTTAAAGAAAGCGATAGAACATCTCTGTACACCAACATGTAAGCAGGCCTAGAGGCTGTCAAATGGCTACTACTGAAGTCTGACAACTGCCAGGGTGACAAAATATTTGTGCTGACACTGCTCAAATTAGTATTGATGAACAACTTCTTCAGATTCCAAGATAAATATTATCTACAACTCTCAGGAACCAGCCTACGCCAATACTTATATGTACCACCTAGAAACAGAACATGTATTGACGTCTGCGAGATGGTTACGCCATCTGACCATCTTTGTGAGGTACATAGATGATGTTTTTGGTATTTGGTCTGGCACGGCCAACAAACTGACAAATTTCTTCTCTATGATGAATGAAATGCATCGGCGGATTAAATTCACCACACAGACAAGTAAATTGAAGATTAATTTCTTGGATGTCGAAGTCTATATTAAAGGAGATAATCTGGAGACCAGGATCTTCACTAAAGCTACAGATCGAAACAGTCTCCTGTTGGCAACAAGTTTTCATCCTTGCAGGACAATGGACAGTGTCCCATTGAGCCAATTCTTACGCTAGCAGAGGAACATCTCAGAGGATACAGAATATGTGAGACAATCAGCTTATCTACGCCAAAGGTTTAAGGAAAGAGGGTACAATCCAACCACTATTACTCAAATTGAGAAGGTCGCCACCATAGAGAGAGATACCTTACTTGCATCCAAAAATCGGAATAAAGATGATTGTATGGTGTATGTGACAACACATTCAGCTCAGAGCAAAAAAATCAGAAGTATCATCCAAAGAAACTGGCCAATGTTACAAATGGACCCCCAGACGCAGCCACTTTTCCAACAGCTTCCCATATTCGCTTATAGGAATACTAGTGCTCTAGGAAATAGCCCGATTAGAGCAGAAACCTCTATGGATCAGGCGACACCTACAAGGTACAAAGGGACACGACCCTGTTTTAACTGTCAGCACTGCAGTAACATCTTGCCAGGCAATACGATCTCACATCCACATACAGGCAAACCCATTACACTTAAACACTGATGTGCCTGTGACTCCACAAATGTTGTATATGCACTGAAATGTCCCTGTGGATTTTATTTTGTAGGGATTACTATGAGGAAGGCTACACTGAGATGGACTGAACGTAAGTCAAATATTCGGACGTAAAGTCTCAGATCACCGGTGTCAATGCATTTTATGGAATCAAGGCATTCTATTGCCCAATTGAAATGCATGATTTTGGAACAAGTGAAGGGGGGCTCGAGAGGGTGGGGGGGATGTCCATAAGAAACTGTTACAGAGGGAGATTATCTGGATTGATCTGTTGGATTCTCTCAGCCCAAGAGGCATGAATTGTGAGTTTGACCTTATGTGCTTTTTGTAATGTGCTTTGTATTTAAGTAGGAGTCTCCTTTGAACTTGAGCATGCGTAAGCCTCATCTGGAATCTAATGTTTTGTGCTGCAATGAAAACTTTACATGAGCTAGTCACCCTAATTTACTTTAAGTCCTTAGAATGTGAACGGTCCAGGCACCGGGGTATACCCCTAATGATCATGCTTTTAGTTTTGATCTACATGAGGAATCGAAGGAATGAGCTCTATCAATGAGCATACCTGCTGTAGCATAAGAGCAGGGACATAGCTGCATCAGAACTTAACTTACATAGTTACCCCCTGGTAGGTGTGGATGAGGGAATTTGCCAAATGGTATCCCCCGTCCGACCGCAGTGGGTCCCAAAGCGTATGCGGGAGGTGGGGTTCCACGCAGTTCCTTACTGCTGTGGTGCCCCTCCTTCCGCATTTAAATCCAGCTCTACAGGTTTTCAACCTCTTAGGGTCTTGGACGATTTATCTGCTCCCCATAGCACCCCCCCACATATAATGAGTGATTTACACACAATCTGGTTGTGTATACAGTGCTCAACCTTCTCCTGCATTTACATCTAGCGTTACATGGTTCTACCCTCGTAGGGTCTCGGATAATATTCATCTTCCTAGCGAAGATGGAGATTGATCCGTTCCAGAGTAGGCCCCCTCCCCCGCGTACATTGAGTCATCTATACACAATTATTGTGTACTCTGCATGTTATATAATCCATATATAATGCAGGTGTTGTGGCTGCGATGGACGGGTGCAGCGCGCCCATGACAGCCTTAGACACTACTGCACAACACATACTGGACAGGCAAGGAGATGAGTGCTCCCCGACGTCTCGATCGGGATGCCTTGGTTGTGACACGCGTTTGCGCGCTGCACCCATAGCAACCAGAGATACAACAACTTTAATGCATGACGTTTGAGTCAGGCACCGATTATAGGTCAAGCTTGAGCCATGAAGAAAGATGACACACAGGGGTGAATGTGAAGATGCAGTACTTATCTAGTGTTAATTAAACTATAGACTCGTAATAGACTTTCCAATCTCACACAAAGATGCCGAGCGGACCAGGGACGCGTGGGCGCGCCGCTCCCATGGTGACCATTTACACCGGGCTGAGATGAGCAGCGTGTCTAGGTGACGGGCTGCTCGACTCCTTTGCAGAGTGTGAACTACAAGGTGGGTGACATTGAGGGGGACGCACGGGGTGCCTCTGCCCCTCCACTTATACCCAATGTACAGAATGAGTGGGTTTCATCATCTTTGAATTAAGGCTAGTGATTACTTTGAATGCACGCAACTTGCAAGCATGTGTTTCTTTTCCTATCTAAGCCACATGATTTAATCGTCCATGTATGGGTAGTTCTGGTAACACAACTTTATTATCTACAGTAATGGTACATGATTCCAAGGCTTGACTCTAGTTCTCTTTACCTTTTGTCTATTCCCAGCCGCTTACTTTGGGAGTTACCACCCGACACCACATCACTACCCGGGGATAGGAATTTGTCTTCTGACCGGGTGAGTTGTGAAGCTAGTTAATGCATTACTTGAATGTGAGGCTCCATTACAAGTCCCTTTAATGAGATTTGATATTTATCTAAAGCTTAATTTTGTATCTACCATGCAGGTAGAAGCCAGTGTCTTCTATTGCCCTGAATTTAAGTTTAGTATATTTCCACTGAAACCACAGCTTTTACCATTCTTTAGTATTCCACATAGATCTAATTAGTGTACTCTCATCCTTCTAGGAGATAGCTTGAGGAACTATCCTGAACACATTATGAAATTTAAACACGTCCTGCCCTGAAGATGGATTTAGTATAATCCGAAACGCGTTGGCACCCATGACCTTATAGGAGTGCTTTTATGATGATTATTTGAGCAGAACGTATTGTACTGCTCAGAACTGTAAAATACACGTTTTCACCTTGCCACATATTAGCGTGTGGTCGACACCTTGTATGAAGCAATTTAATTCTTTTGTATATTTTGTGGTTAATTTGAGGACATTATCAGCTCAGTTGTGATACTGTTTTCGAAATCCACCAATGTATGTTTTTTTTAAAATTTGTATTCCACACTGTGCCTTAACGGTGTGTTGTAAACTGATCGTGTGATTTATAAATACTTTTTTTCACCTGTTCAAACCTGCCTCATTTCAGTCTGGTGGTTCTTGACTGTGTGTAAGCAGGCGGACAGGAGCATGTAAGCATGGATAGGCTTTATTAACTTAATACTGGTGAAGTAATGATTGAAACTTATTGTCTTGGAAAAATCTACAGTACTAACCATTTGGGTTAAGTCCCTCCTCCTAGGAGATTGTGAATCCCACCTGGTTGAAAATCATCTTTGGGATTGTATCCCTTTTGGAGTGCAGCACAGGGTTACCGGCTGGCAACGTCCGGTATTTTTCTAGTGCGGGTAGGCTGACCATAGTACATGGGTTTTTGGAGCTAAGGGAGGTCTGTATCAGTAAGCTGTATGCCCCTAATCAAAATGCTGCCAGTTTCTTTAGATCCTTAGTACCCAGACTGGCACCATATAGCAGAGCCCTGTGGCTCTTGGGAGGGGACCTTAACTGAGCATTTGGATCCGGTGTAGACAAGTCAGACGATAGCCGCGGAAAGCAGACCCCACCGGCTAAGGCGCTGGGAGTATTGTTGAGAGAGATGGGGCTGGGTGATATTTGGAGGCAGTTGCATGGGGACAAGAAAGACTACTGGTTCTACTCGAGTCCGCATGGGGTGCACACACGCATCAACTACACGTTCATGGGTACCCTGGGCGAATTTGTCGTGGTTGATTACAGAGCAAGAGTCCTTTCAGACCACGCACCTCTTGTGGTGATGTGGTGGCAGAAAGCGGGCGCCCCACCGATCCTGACATGGCGACTTAGAGCAGAGGCCCTGCACGACGAGCAGTTAAGAGCTTACAGGGGAGATAGGATAGATTAATTCTTCACTCTCAATGAAGGGAGATTATCAGGCCGATTCATGGAATAATTAGCGCGGCGCAAGTGGCCAAAAACGTGCGAATCGCAGTGGAATAGCGAAAATCGCAGTGCAAGTGCGAAAATCGCACGAAAAGCAGCGCACATCGATTCATGGAAGGCCGTGCGCGAGAAGACCATCGGATGTGCGATAAGAAAGTGCGCGGCGCACGTTGGCGCACAGGCCATCTAACGGCGTGCGCCAGGTTACAGCGAAATTCGCACAGGCCACAGCGAAAATCGCACATAGCGCGGCGCACGCAACAAAAGTAGGCGTAACACGGGGCGTAACACTCGGAATGGGGAACAACTTGCCAAAAAGTGGGCGTCACGGGGGAAGCACAGGGTACAAGTGCGCGGAACGCCCACACGCTCGCCTCCAACACGTATTCATGGAATAGAATAGGGCAAAAAAGCGCACGCTCAAACCAGCGCACAGGCACAAACACGACCGCCACAAGAAAGCAGGCGGTAGCGTCTCTGCGCCTGGAAGAAATGTGCGCCAAAAGGTGCGCCAACAAATAGCACCCATATACAGCCATGATGAATGGCCAATACTGTGGGCCCTCCAGGACAAATGATGTGCAAAGGGGTACCCACAAACACAGACAGGCGCTGACAGAAAAAAAAACGTGTGCGTGTATACCGGGGTGCGCGGGAAGTCTCACACGCGATTAGGCAGGGTACGTGGATTTCAGGGGTGCGCGGGAAGTTCCACACGCGACATGGCCGGGTACGTGGATTTCAGGGGTGCGCGGGAAGTTCCACACGCGACATGGCCGGGTACGTGGATTTCAGGGGTGCGCGGGAAGTTCCACACGCGATTAGGCAGGGTACGTGGATTTCAGGGGTGCGCGGGAAGTTCCACACGCGACATGGCCGGGTACGTGGATTTCAAGGGTGCGCGGGAAGTTCCACACGCGATTAGGCAGGGTACGTGGATTTCAGGGTTGCGCTGGAAGTTCCACACGCGATTAGTCAGGGTACGTGGATTTCAGGGGTGCGCGGGAAGTTCCACACGCGATTAGGCAGGGTACGTGGATTTCAGGGGTGCGCGGGAAGTTCCACACGCGATTAGGCAGGGTACGTGGATTTCAGGGGTGCGCGGGAAGTTCCACACGCGATTAGGCAGGGTACGTGGATTTCAGGGGTGCGCGGGAAGTTCCACACGCGATTAGGCAGGGTACGTGTATTTCAGGGGTGTGCGGGAAGTACCACACGCGATTAGTCAGGGTACGTGGATTTCAGGGGTGCGCGGGAAGTTCCACACGCGACTAGGCAGGGTACGTGGATTTCAGGGGTGCGCGGGAAGTTCCACACGCGATTTGGCCGTGTACGTGGATTTCAGGGTTGCGCGGGAAGTTCCACACGCTATTAGTCAGGGTACGTGGATTTCAGGGGTGCGCGGGAAGTTCCACACGCGATTAGGCAGGGTACGTGGATTTCAGGGGTGCGCGGGAAGTTCCACACGCGATTAGTCAGGGTACGTCGATTTCAGGGGTGCGCGGGAAGTTCCACACGCGATTAGGCAGGGTACGTGGATTTCAGGGGTGCGCGGGAAGTTCCACACGCAATTAGGCAGGGTACGTGTATTTCAGGGGTGCGCGGGAAGTACCACACGCGATTAGTCAGGGTACGTGGATTTCAGGGGTGCGCGGGAAGTTCCACACGCGATTAGGCAGGGTACGTGGATTTCAGGGGTGCGCGGGAAGTTCCACACGCGATTTGGCCGTGTACGTGGATTGCAGGGGTGCGCGGGAAGTTCCACACGCGATTTGGCTGTGTGCTCCCAGGCATTACCTGTACACCCTCCACGGCCCCTGCAGGCAGCACACACCACAGGGGACTACCCTGCACACCTGCTCATGTCTCCCACCACCCCCACCCCCCAGGGGCAGCCTCCACCAGGCCCCCACTCATGTCCCCTATCACCCCCACCCCCCAGCCACCAGGGGCAGCCTCCACCAGGCCCCCACCCATGTCACCCACCACCCTCACCCCCCAGCACTGTGGGGCACCTGCCAGCAGGCCCCCACCCATGTCACCCACCACCCCCACCCCCCAGCAGTGCAGGGGCACCCACCACCAGGCCCCCACCCATGTCTCCCACCACCCCCACCCCCCAGCCACCAGGGGCACCCTCCAACAGGCCCCCACCCATGTCACCCACCACCCCCACCCCCCAGCACTGTGGGGCACCTGCCAGCAGGCCCCCACCCATGTCACCCACCACCCCCACCCCCCAGCACTGTGGGGCACCTGCCAGCAGGCCCCCACCCATGTCACCCACCACCCCCACCCCCCAGCCACCAGGGGCACCCTCCACCAGGCCCCCACCCATGTCACCCACCACCCCCACCCCCCAGCACTGTGGGGCACCTGCCAGCAGGCCCCCACCCATGTCACCCACCACCCCCACCCCCCAGCCACCAGGGGCACCCTCCACCAGGCCCCCACCCATGTCACCCACCACCCCCACCCCCCAGCATCCAGGGGCAGCCTCCACCAGGCCCCCACCCATGTCACCCACCACCCCCACCCCCCAGCAGTGCAGGGGCACCCTCCACCAGGCCCCCACCCATGTCACCCACCACCCCCACCCCCCAGCACTGTGGGGCACCTGCCAGCAGGCCCCCACCCATGTCACCCACCACCCCCACCCCCCAGCCACCAGGGGCACCCTCCACCAGGCCCCCACCCATGTCACCCACCACCCCCACCCCCCAGCAGTGCAGGGGCAGCCTCCACCAGGCCCCCACCCATGTCCAACCCATGTCACCCACCACCCCCACCCCCCAGCACTGTGGGGCACCTGCCAGCAGGCCCCCACCCATGTCACCCACCACCCCCACCCCCCAGCACTGTGGGGCACCTGCCAGCAGGCCCCCACCCATGTCACCCACCACCCCCACCCCCCAGCCACCAGGGGCACCCTCCACCAGGCCCCCACCCATGTCACCCACCACCCCCACCCCCCAGCATCCAGGGGCAGCCTCCACCAGGCCCCCACTCATGTCCCCTTGCACCCCCACCCCCCAGCATCCAGGGGCAGCCTCCACCAGGCCCCCACCCATGTCACCCACCACCCCCACCCCCCAGCAGTGCAGGGGCACCCTCCACCAGGCCCCCACTCATGTCCCCTTGCACCCCCACCCCCCAGCAACCAGGGGCAGCCTCCACCAGGCCCCCACCCATGTCTCCCACCACCCCCACCCCCCAGCAGTGCAGGGGCAGCCTCCACCAGGCCCCCACCCATGTCCAACCCATGTCTCCCACCACCCCCACCCCCCAGCACTGTGGGGCACCTGCCAGCAGGCCCCCACCCATGTCACCCACCACCCCCACCCCCCAGCACTGTGGGGCATCTGCCAGCAGGCCCCCACCCATGTCACCCACCACCCCCACCCCCCAGCATCCAGCATCCAGGGGCAGCCTCCACCAGGCCCCCACTCATGTCCCCTTGCACCCCCACCCCCCAGCCACCAGGGGCACCCTCCACCAGGCCCCCACCCATGTCACCCACCCCCCCCACCCCCCAGCAGTGCAGGGGCACCCTCCACCAGGCCCCCACCCATGTCCCCCTGCCCCCAGGTCCTGACGATACACAATCATGGCAGTAATGGGCAGCATACCCAGCACAAACACCCAGGCAAGGATTGCATCCACCCACATGGTGAATGCAATTACATGACACAACCCCAATGGCAAGTATGTAAATGAACACATGTCCGTCACACACACATACACAATGGCTGCAAGTGAATGTCAAAACCCATATCATAACATGTATGAAACCAAAGACAAAATAACACAAGTGGAAGTAAAAATAACAAATGTATTAAAGATGAAAAATAAGTAAACAAATCAAACATACAACTATGTGGATAACAAAATAAATGGTCCATGTCGGAGAACAAAAGTAAAAATCAAAAAAAAAAAAAAGGAATACAAAAACAAATGTTGACCAAAGCAATATCAAGTAGAATGAAAAGAATGAAAAACCATTTCCACATGGTGAACACAATAACGAAAAAAAGAAAATGTTCCTTCAAAAAACAAACTATATACAGGAATGTACCAGGGTCCATGAGCCCAACACCATAAAGGAAACCTACTACTACCTAATGAAAAAAATATATACAAAAAAGTGGCCATTGTCCGAGCGGTCCAAAATAATAAAAACAAATAAAGGAAACCTAACACTAACTAACTATATAACTATATACAAAGGCAGCGGGCAAGTCCTGCGGCTCACTTGTTGATGTTGCTGGCCAGGGCATCATCGAACTCCATGTCGATGTCCTGGAGGCGGGACTCTGTCCTGGCCCCGAGGTCTCGCAGGGATAACCCCATGTTCAGCTCAAACTCCCTGCGAGCTTCCTCGAGGCACTCAGCCCGCCTCAACGCCCGACGCATGGAGAACTCCGCCCTGACCATGGCGAGCCGCTCCTCTTCCGCCCGCTGCCGCTCCGCACCTATCCGCTGGACCAACTGCTCCCACACGGAAGACACCACCATCCCAGGGTTGCCCTGCCCTCCGGCCGATGCCTGCCCCTCTGATCTTGATGGCCCCGAGCCATGATGCCTCCCACGTCGAGCCCGCTGCTGCCTCCGACGCCACTGCCTCTGCCAGCACGACGGCATCCAGGCTGATGGAAACCACCGACGCCGTCGTGCACGTGCCCTGCCTGATGATGCTGTCACATCTTCCATCTGCTGGGGTCCAGTTGCTGTGTTGTCCACCCCTGCTGGACCTCCGACTCCCAACTGTGGCAGGGATGGGATCCCCACCGAGCTGGCTGCATTGGTCGGGGCAGGTCCACAGAGGCCCTGGTGGCATCTGGGCTGGAAGACGGCAAGGAGAACGACTGGTGTATAGCCTGCACAGAGGAGGAGAGGGCCGCCACATTGGCCAACACATGCAGGAAACCCCCGAACATGGCCGATCCCAATTGGGCCACGTCGGCACGGTGCACTTCGTGATGACGTGCGTGCTCCTCCCGGGAAGCACGCACAGCATCACGAATCACAGCCGTGCGCATCGCGACCCCAATCAGGACCTTCTCCACACGGCCAGGGGTTCCCACGTCCGCAGGTGGAGGGGAGTCAGGTGACATGGACATCCCCTCTACCTGCAGACGGGCCTGGGACGGGGCATCCCTGCTGGTGCATGGTGGTGCACTCACAGGGTCAGGGACAGCGACATGCACAGGCCCCTCCACGGTGACCTGTGCTGCCTCCTGCCCCTGGCCCTGGACTGCACCACTTGCACCAGCAGGGATGCCCCCACCAGGCCCCATGTGTGCCCCAGTGGCGGCCTCCTCCTCCTCTGTGCAAACCACCAACCTGGATGGCTCCTCACCGTCTCCCACCGTAGCAGGCCCCTGTGGGGGCTCACCCACCCCTTCCGCTGCAGCCGTGGGGGCATCCCCGCCGCCTTGCTCCACAGCGCTGTCTCCGCCCTCTTCTTCACTAGCCGCTGCGTAGAGGGAGACAAAGAACACAAGCATCAGGGTACTGTACAATGGTCCCCTAGACAGGAAGCAATAGCAGATGTCCACCACTGTCAAAGTACACTTCCATCATGTCCCTCCACAACACATGGGTCAGTCCAGGCAAAACACACACAGTAACAGGCATGCTGCATGCCATGGACATTTCCATGCATGTCCAATGGACTCTTGAAACATTCAATGATATGGAACTCACATGCATCATGGCTCATGCCTTTCACATGCACACACTTCACCTCAGTCACATCCATCTGGCCCCAAACACAACAAACACAGCGGATACAAGGGCAATTTGGCTGCTTCACTGAATCTGTGCATTGTCACACACATGTGTCATGCATCCATGGCATGCACAAGTCACAGACACGCAGGTCAGCCACACAGACATGGCTACCACATATGTACCTGGCATCAGCACCCATCCCTCACCCCCACCCATGTCCCGGTACAGAGACTGGCATGCTCTCATGTTCAAAATCTGCATAGGGCTCCCCATGCGGCATTTGAACACATGCAACAACCATGTGGGTCACACATCACTGGTTGCACATGCATTACCATGATGTCCATGCACACATACATGCATACATGGCCTATGGCACACATACAGGCAAGTATCATAGACCCAGCACACAGCAACATGCCCTGTCTCACACAGTAATGCTTGGACACTTACCGCTCAACTCCAGACGGGCCTCCCTCTCAAGGATCTGGGCGTGGAGCGCTGGGCGTACGCGTTCCAGGACCCTCATCTGGATGGAACTCATGCGGCCCCGGCCCCCCTCCACGAGGCGCCGGGCCTTCACAAGGGTCCTGGACCTCAAGTCCTCCCAGCGCTTCTTGATCTTCTGGACGTTGCGGGTTGCCACCCCCTCCGCGTTGATGGCAACCACACAGTCGGCCCAGATCCTCTCCCGTCCATCCTTGCTGGCGCGGGACGATCCAAAGAGGGCATCATACTGCCCCAGGACATGCTCCACCAGGACACCAACTTCGGTGGCAGTGAAGCTGGTGCCCCTCTGCCCCTCTGGCCTGGGGTTGCCACTGGTGCCAGATGTGGAAGTGCCCGACATGGCAACCCCAGAGGCAGGTGTGGGTGGGCAACTGGGTCCTGGGGCTGGGCTGTGGAGCGATGTAATCCCAGTCGGGAGTCTTCAGTTCCAGCAGGGGTGGACACAGCAACTGGACCCCTGCAGATGGCTGATGTGCAGGCACCAAATGGCAGGGCACGGTGGCAGCAGGCAGGCAGGCAGCAGCAGATGGCACGTGGGAGGCTGCTCGGGGCACTGGGGGGCAGTAACTCGGCCTTCTGGGCAGGAGCGTGGTCTTCCGTGTGTTTTCGCGTGGCCAGCTTGATAATGAGTGATTTGGCACGTGAAAATTCGGCACGTCAGCGTGAAATCCGAGGAAAGGCCCTTAGCCCGTAAGCGCGTAAGCACGCATACGCGATTCTATTGGTCCAGAGTCCCTCAGCGCGTAAGCGCGTATGTGACGTGACCCGCACGGGTGTTCCCCACCCAGCACGTGATGACGGAGCACACGTGTAAATACTGCACGTCAGAGTGTCATCGCGTGTAATTGGACAAAAGTGCGCGTACACGCGATTGGCCTATGTACGTGTATTTCAGGGGTGCGCGGGCACTTACACACGCAAGTACGTCAGCGCACCTGTATCCCGTTGTGCGTGTGAATTTCCACACGCTATTGGACTGGGAACTGGATTCCAGGGGTGCGCGGGTCACACGCTCGCCTAGAACACGCGCAAAGCATGAATTTGCACACTTTAACAATAACAAGCCAGACGCCAGGATGAACATACCGTTCCTAGCAGCAGTGGCAGTGGGCTACCAAAGGAGGAGGAGGAGGATAGTCAGGGCCAGAATATTCACACCCAGAACCAGCCTTTTCGGGATGCCTGATGACCAGGTGTATGGAAGGTACAGGTTTCCACCACACATAATACTGGACCTGGTGAGTGAGTGGGAGGATGACCTCACATCACCCACCCTGTGCTCCCAAGCACTCAGCCCCCTGGAGAAGGTCCTCAATGTACTGCACTTCTTAGCCACTGGATCATTTCAGCGGACAAGTGCCATAGTGGGTGGGGTGTCACAGGCCACCCAGTCACGCTGCCTACACCAGGTCTTGAACATCATCACTGCACGCCCATCAGTCCGCAGGCACATATACCTGCCCAGAACACCTGCAGAAAGGCATGCTGCCGCCCTGGATTTTTACGGTGTGGCACGATTCCCCAAAGTGCTAGGTGCCATCGACTGCACCCATGTGGCTCTACGTCCCCCCAGGGCATCTGAGCACATCTATAGGAACCGCAAGCACTGGCATTCCATCAACGTGCAGGTAGTATGTAATGCCAAGGGAATCATCACCTCAGTATATGCCAACTATCCCGGCTCCACCCACGACAGCTTCATTTACCGAATGTCCACCCTATGCCGGGACCTAGATGCTGGGCGGCATGGCGATACATGGCTGCTTGGTGAGTATGTATGCCACTGCACATGCATGCATGTTGGATACTGAGCAAGGTCACAACCCCACCAATGATACCAATCACCACCTCCACAGGGGACAGTGCCTACCCTCTCAGCCCCCACATGATGACGCCAATTCGGAACCCCACCACGCCACCCGAGGTAAGATATAACACAGCCCACATTACAACCCGGGGCATAGTGGAGCGCACATTCGGAGTGCTAAAGTCACGCTTTCGCTCCCTTGACCGTTCTGGCGGGCAGCTGTTATACGCTCCCCCAGTAGTGTGCAGGATCATAGTGGCAGCATGTGTCCTGCACAACGTTGCAACACGCCGGGGCCTGGCCGTGGACATGGTGGTGGCCCCACATCCCCAACCACATGCACAGCCGCTGCGCATGGGAGGGGAAAGGGCACGGGGGGAGGCAGCCCGTACACAGCTAGTGGCTAATTACTTCACATAGTAATCACACCCCTGTGGACTGCACACTGGCCTGGCACATTCCATCTGACAGTCAATGATGACTCAACCTGACACTGATCCTGAATGTCTGGAGATTCAACCGTGAAAAGCATATCAGCCTGAGATTGTTCACCTGGAAGTGTCACAATGTGTGCATCCCTACCCACACACACCACCAATGCAGTGTTGTGAAGAAACACATTCAAGCAGCTAAAATGAATACCCACTTGCTAAATGCAACAAGAGGACAGTGCCATGTCACCCAACCCATCCCCAGCACCGCCACACAACACACCGTGCCATGTCATGCTATGTGCAGGTAAACAAAGTAATCCCCACAACATGACAAGTGTTGCGATGTACAGTGTCCCCAATTGAAACTTGCTACACCTGAAATACTCACTGTAATGCAGGACCAACAACAAACTTGAGCAGGTACTATCATTGACATGACTTCACTAATGTGATAAATCAGTAGTCTCACCACCTGGAAATGCCTGCACTCCCACCACTTCCAACTGAACAGTGTTGGCGCCATGTAGAGTTGTAGGTGCACTGCTGCCAACAAGGACCCCATCTCCAGACTAGAGGGCCTTGTGTAGACATGAGGTAGGGACCTGCAAATTGAGAGGCAGACACAGATGATGAGTTACACATCAATGCAACATGCAGTGTACAACACAACAGCAATATGCACTAGGAATGTATACACAGTATTGACTAGACTACCCACACATGTAGTGGGAGTCCAATGTCACCATGTACTTCAATGTCACTTGGGCACACCCTTTGCAAGCCCATGGAAACGGGAAGCAGGAGGGGTGTGTGTGACTCAAACCCAGGCATCTGAACCTAATACATGACAAGCCTGCATGTGCCCAGCCACAATGCAGCGTATGCCCACAGGAACCACGGAAGCCAACAAATTGTCCCAAAAAAATTGGGAAAAATATAAAATAAAAAATAAAAATAAAAAAAAATAAAAAATGGCCATTAAAGGGCCCGGGGGGGTTGGGGAGGCCACCCAGGAGGTCCGAGGTCAGGGTGCACACCAAAACCCACCTGTGTGGATCCTGGGAAAAAAAAACACCTCCATGGGCTCATGGCCCACACGGCTACCCTATTGTGGGAGTATCACTGCTGTCGCTATTATCACCCTGTGCAGCTGCATCTGGAGGTGGTTGCACTATGGGAGGCAGCCCACGCAAGGCCCTACTCTGTTCCTCCATGGCTGCAAGCATGCGGGTGTGGTAGGTCTCGTTCTGGAGGATGAGGGTGCAGAGGTCCCCATGCAACAACTCACGGGATGCCCGGACCTCCGCCCTCGTTGCTTGCATCTCAGCTGAGAGCGTACGGGTGAGACGCTCCAGCTGCTGTTCTGTCCTTTGGTGTGTTGAAGCCTCAAGCTCAACAAGAGTCGTCCTGAGTTGATGTAGCTCCTGCCTCAGGGCTTCCCTGTGGCCCTGGGACTCTATGGAGATGGCCTCCTGCAGAGTCGCCAGTGCCGCCCGCCTGTCCCTGTTGGACGCCAACATGTCCTCCCTGTGTGACTGGCAGATGGAGTCGGTTGCCTGCTCTAGTCGCTCCATCAGCCTTTCAGGGGGGACAATGGAAGTGGCCACCCTATCCATGGCCTGAGCCATCATCTCGGATGATGCTGCCTGTTGGGTAGCCATACCGTAAATGGATTTCTCCCATGCGGTATTGCCAGGTGGCGTACGGCCACCACGTCGGCGGGCACCACACCTGTCTGGGGCAAGGCGGACTGCGCCTTGCTGTGCCGGCACTGCCTGAGGCTGCAGGACTGCATTCCCCCTCTGATCTGCTGGCCCAGGAACAGGATCAGATGTCGCGGAGTGTGACCCTGCATCCGTAACCACCAAAGGCCTAGCTGCCAACACTGACATCCCCATTGAGGGTTCTGACCCTGGTGCAGGTGGGTGGGACAGAACAGAATCCCTCCCTGGAACACTCACCTGCGACGGCACGTAGGTCTCATCATCCGAGTCAACAGCTGAGTACAGCTCGGGGGAGGTGCAGCCAGAGACACCCCTTGAGAGCACGACCTGCAGCACTTGTGGGTTCTCACCCACCAGCACACCACGTCCCTCACTGGTGGTTGGTCGGCCCTCGGACCCCTCCTGGCTCTGCACCATCTCCACAACCCCAGCAGTATCAGGTGCGTCTTCCCCTGCAATGACATAATGACAAAGAAATGGAAACACGCATTAGCACCATGGCACACAATGAGGGCTGAGAAGCAAGAGAACCAGTACTTGATTGACACATGTCCCACATGACTAAGACCCTCCCATGCATGCACCCTCACTGCGTATGAAGGGCAGGCAAATGGCACACACTCATGACACAAAGATGGAAGATGAACACATTTTCTGCATGCTGCCTGGCAGTGGCATCACACATTGGCCTGTGATTGCCAGGTGACACACACATGCCATCACACAGCTGGCATGTACCATTGCTATTGAGTGTAGATGGAGAGGAGGGCAGCACTTATTCATTCAGTCCAGTTCCCGCATGCAATAGCTTTTCTAATTCAAACAGGTCTGATTTTTCACCTGGAGCTGCCAGTCCAATATGGTCCAATTGCACAGAGACATGTGTGAACATATGATATCCAGGTAACAAAGTCACTCCACTTTACCATAGCCATGCCAGACATGTGACCAGAGGACTGAGGAATGGCTAGTATAAGTGGTGGAATGCAAACAATCTGTCTGATTGAACATAGAAAAATAAGCAACAATGTTGTGGCAAGGTGACACTACAAGAGCAACTGGGGTGCTGTTGGGCTAGATGTCTACTGTTGGCAGAAGGGATACTGCAATGGCCAAATGCAGCTGCGCAGGATGTATTGCATGAAGCACATGGCTGACCCATACGACTCAGGCGCACACACTCTCACCTGGCACACAAACAGATGCCCTCACACACACACCATGCACATGGATGACACACACATGCATGTGCACTCACCGGACAATGCCTCGTAATCAGGCAGATCTCCCACGCCTTGGATCTGTTCCTCCGTGACGTAGGTCCCAGCGACTGACTCATGTGGAGTGAGTTCCATGTCTAATACTGGAGACCCACCTCCAGTCACTAGAGTTGCGGCATGACTTGAGGCCAGCTTCTTCTTTGCCCTGCGCTTTAGGTCATTCCAGCGCTTATAGCAATCATTGGCTGTGCGCCTCACGATTCCAAGGGCACTTACGATGTCCGCAACGGTCTTCCAGTGTGCCTGGCGTTGTGCAGGTGTGGTCTTGGATCCTGCAACAATGACCATCTCGTTATCATGTCCGGACACATACTCGACAAGTGCATTCAGTTCGTCATCCGTGAAGCTGGGCTTCCTGGACGGGCCGGACTGTGTAGCCGTGTCTGGGGCATCAGCCTGTGCCGGACGAGCACTCTTCCTCTTCCGCTTGGAAGGTGGTGGTGATCCTGAGTGTCCTGCGCCGCTCTGGACACTAGGGGCAGGAGCCCTGGTGGGCTCTGTATCAGGTGTGTGGGATTGCACACTCAGCATGGGAGTTGGTGCAGGCATTGGCTCTAGTGTAATGGTGTCAGGGGGAATGTCAGCAGGATGGACTAGGACCGACACTGTCCTGGCTGGGGGTGTGAGAGCTGGGGTGGATGGAGCCGCAGCTGCCCCTGCAGCCTCTCCGCCCTGCCTACTTGGGGCAGCAGATGACCTTGCTGCCCCAGATCCACGTGGCATGATGGCATCAACGTGCACCAGCGCACGTGTCGTAGCCCTGCTGACCTGGAAGTCAGCCATGGAGTCAGCCAGGTCTGGTGCCACAATGGGCTGGTCCAACAAGGGCTGAGCATGGATGGTGTCAGCCACATCAGCCTCAACGGGAGGGGGGAGAGAGGGGAGGGGACGAGGATTATGGGTGCCCTTGACTGGTCCTCCACACATGGGGGGACAGGCTCACCCTGCAAGTTACGACCACGTCCCCTACCGGATCCACCACGGCCACCACTTGTGGCTCTTCCACCTTTGCCACCCTTACGGAATCCTCGCCTCCCAGCCATGGCACTGATATTAATGTGCGTATGGGAGTGGATGTAGACTATTGTCCTGGGCAATTGGGGGTCAAAGGGGTTGGGTACCAGATGGTAATTGTACCCTAGTGCTCTAGCAAGGCTGAATGTAACCCCTGGGGAAAGATGACGGGTCACGCAACGCACAAGAGGCCCAAAAAAGGGAGATGACGTGCACGCAACCCCTCCTAGACCACGTGTGCAGAAAGAAAAACCTGCACTACGCTGTGGCACCCAGTAACACAAGAATGAACGTATGCGTGTCACACGCAGCCTAGAATGACCTCTGAAGGGGTAGGCTACACACGGGGCAAGCACAGAAGTTAGATACGTGCGTGACTCACCGTCTGCCAAGTAAAAGAGCGTGAAAAATGAGCGCGTTTGGTTGGCAACACCCCCGCCAAAAGAAGATTTGTACGCTGTCTGAGGAGACAGGACAACAGTAGAAGGGGACACTGTTTGAGGGAACAGGCCCAGGTAAACCAGTACAAGAGAAAAAAGAGAAAAAGCTGTCAGAGGTAACAGGGAGTACGAACTGGAAACGCCGTGAAGTAAATCACGTGTGAAACGACAAGAAGTACAGAATTCACCCACTCGCTCTCCACGAAAAGCACGTACAAGGAAATGGTGTTCTACACGTACCTTATATACAGGCCCACACGTACAGCGTCACTTACGCGGCGTGTACGTGCTAGGCCCATTGCCACCAATCACACGCTTTGTCACTTCTGCGTGTAGGTCCTTTTTCACCAATCACACGCTTTGTCACTTCTGCGTGTAGGTCCTTTTTCACCAATCACACGCTTTGTCACTTCTGCGTGTAGGTCCATTTTCAACTATTACACGCTTTGACACTCGGACGTGTCACGCAACATTTTCCTACACGTGCACGTCGATTTACACGCAGACGTGTTTGATTTTCGCGTGCCAAATCACTCGTATCAAGCTGGCCACGCGTTCACACACGGAAGACCACGCTCCTGCCCAGGGGGCCAAATTACTGCCCCCCAGAGCCCTGAGCACGCTCCCACCTGCCATCTGCTACTGCCTGACTGCCTGCTGGCCACGTGCCCTGCCATTTGCTGCCTGGACATCAGCCAGGGGTGCTGTTGCTGTGACCACCCCTGCTGGAACCAAAGGCTCCCGACTGCTTTTCCGTCGCCCCACAGCCCTGCCCCAGGACCCAGTTGCCCACCCACTCCTGCCTCTGGGGTTGCCATGTCGGCCACTACAACAGGTGGCACCAGTGCCAACCCCCGGCCAAGGAGGCAGAGGGGCACCAGCTTCAGTGCCAGGGAAGTTGGTGTCGTGGTGGAGGCTGCCCCTGGTGGCTGGGGGGTGGGGGTGGTGGGAGACATGAGTGGGGGCCTGGTGGAGGGTGCCCCTGCACTGCTGGGGGTGGAGGGGGTGGGAGACATGGGTGGGGGCCTGGTGGAGGCTGCCCCTGGTGGCTGGGGGGTGGGGGTGGTGGGAGACATGGGTTGGACATGGGTGGGGGCCTGGTGGAGGCTGCCCCTGCACTGCTGGGGGGTGGGGGTGGTGGGAGACATGGGTGGGGGCCTGGTGGAGGCTGCCCCTGGTGGCTGGGGGGTGGGGGTGCAAGGGGACATGAGTGGGGGCCTGGTGGAGGCTGCCCCTGGATGCTGGGGGGTGGGGGTGGTGGGAGATATGGGTGGGGGCCTGGTGGAGGCTGCCCCTGGTTGCTGGGGGGTGGGGGTGCAAGGGGACATGAGTGGGGGCCTGGTGGAGGCTGCCCCTGCACTGCTGGGGGTGGGGGTGGTGGGAGACATGGGTGGGGGCCTGGTGGAGGCTGCCCCTGCACTGCTGGGGGGTGGGGGTGCAAGGGGACATGGGTGGGGGCCTGGTGGAGGCAGCCCCTGGTGGCTGGGGGGTGGGGGTGCAAGGGGACATGAGTGGGGGCCTGGTGGAGGGTGCCCCTGCACTGCTGGGGGGTGGGGGTGGTGGGAGACATGGGTGGGGGCCTGGTGGAGGCTGCCCCTGGTTGCTGGGGGTGGGGGTGCAAGGGGACATGGGTGGGGGCCTGGTGGAGGCTGCCCCTGGTGGCTGGGGGGTGGGGGTGGTGGGAGACATGGGTGGGGGCCTGGTGGAGGCTGCCCCTGGTGGCTGGGGGGTGGGGGTGGTGGGAGACATGGGTTGGACATGGGTGGGGGCCTGGTGGAGGCTGCCCCTGCACTGCTGGGGGGTGGGAGACATGGGTGGGGGCCTGGTGGAGGCTGCCCCTGGTGGCTGGGGGGTGGGGGTGGTGGGAGACATGGGTGGGGGCCTGGTGGAGGCTGCCCCTGCACTGCTGGGGGGTGGGGGTGCAAGGGGACATGGGTGGGGGCCTGGTGGAGGCTGCCCCTGGTGGCTGGGGGGTGGTGGGAGACATGGGTGGGGGCCTGGTGGAGGCTGCCCCTGCACTGCTGGGGGGTGGGGGTGCAAGGGGGCATAGGTGGGGGCCTGGTGGAGGCTGCCCCTGGTGGCTGGGGGGTGGGGGTGGTGGGAGACATGGGTTGGACATGGGTAGGGGCCTGGTGGAGGGTGCCCCTGGTGGCTGGGGGGTGGGGGTGGTGGGAGACATGGGTGGGGGCCTGGTGGAGGCTGCCCCTGCACTGCTGGGGGGTGGGGGTGGTGGGAGACATGGGTGGGCGCCTGGTGGAGGGTGCCCCTGGTGGCTGGGGGGTGGGGGTGGTGGGAGACATGGGTTGGACATGGGTGGGGGCCTGGTGGAGGCTGCCCCTGCACTGCTGGGGGGTGGGGGTGGTGGGAGACATGGGTGGGGGCCTGGTGGAGGCTGCCCCTGGTGGCTGGGGGGTGGGGGTGGTGGGAGACATGGGTGGGGGCCTGGTGGAGGCTGCCCCTGCACTGCTGGGGGGTGGGGGTGCAAGGGGACATGGGTGGGGGCCTGGTGGAGGCTGCCCCTGGTGGCTGGGGGGTGGGGATGGTGGGAGACATGGGTTGGACATGGGTGGGGGCCTGGTGGAGGGTGCCCCTGGTGGCTGGGGGGTGGGGATGGTGGGAGACATGGGTTGGACATGGGTGGGGGCCTGGTGGAGGCTGCCCCTGCACTGCTGGGGGGTGGGGGTGGTGGGAGACATGGGTGGGGGCCTGGTGGAGGCTGCCTCTGGTTGCTGGGGGGTGGGGGTGCAAGGGGACATGGGTGGGGGCCTGGTGGAGGCTGCCCCTGGTGGCTGGGGGTGGTGGGAGACATGGGTGGGGGCCTGGTGGAGGCTGCCCCTGCACTGCTGGGGGGTGGGGGTGGTGGGAGACATGGGTGGGGGCCTGGTGGAGGGTGCCCCTGGTGGCTGGGGGGTGGGGGTGGTGGGAGACATGGGTTGGACATGGGTGGGGGCCTGGTGGAGGCTGCCCCTGCACTGCTGGGGGGTGGGGGTGGTGGGAGACATGGGTGGGGGCCTGGTGGAGGCTGCCCCTGGTGGCTGGGGGGTGGGGGTGGTGGGAGACATGGGTTGGACATGGGTGGGGGCCTGGTGGAGGCTGCCCCTGCACTGCTGGGGGGTGGGGGTGGTGGGAGACATGGGTGGGGGCCTGGTGGAGGCTGCCCCTGGTGGCTGGGGGGTGGGGGTGGTGGGAGACATGGGTTGGACATGGGTGGGGGCCTGGTGGAGGCTGCCCCTGGATGCTGGGGGGTGGGGGTGGTGGGAGACATGGGTGGGGGCCTGGTGGAGGCTGCCCCTGGTTGCTGGGGGGTGGGGGGTGCAAGGGGACATGGGTGGGGGCCTGGTGGAGGCTGCCCCTGGTGGCTGGGGGTGGTGGGAGACATGGGTTGGACATGGGTGGGGGCCTGGTGGAGGCTGCCCCTGCACTGCTGGGGGGTGGGGGTGGTGGGAGACATGGGTGGGGGCCTGGTGGAGGCTGCCCCTGGTGGCTGGGGGGTGGGGGTGCAAGGGGACATGAGTGGGGGCCTGGTGGAGGCTGCCCCTGGATGCTGGGGGGTGGGGGTGGTGGGAGACATGGGTGGGGGCCTGGTGGAGGCTGCCCCTGGTTGCTGGGGGGTGGGGGTGCAAGGGGACATGAGTGGGGGCCTGGTGGAGGCTGCCCCTGCACTGCTGGGGTTGGGGGTGGTGGGAGACATGGGTGGGGGCCTGGTGGAGGCTGCCCCTGCACTGCTGGGGGGTGGGGGTGCAAGGGGACATGGGTGGGGGCCTGGTGGAGGCTGCCCCTGGTGGCTGGGGGTGCAAGGGGACATGAGTGGGGGCCTGGTGGAGGGTGCCCCTGCACTGCTGGGGGGTGGGGGTGGTGGGAGACATGGGTGGGGGCCTGGTGGAGGCTGCCCCTGGTTGCTGGGGGTGCAAGGGGACATGGGTGGGGGCCTGGTGGAGGCTGCCCCTGGTGGCTGGGGGGTGGTGGGAGACATGGGTGGGGGCCTGGTGGAGGCTGCCCCTGGTGGCTGGGGGTGGTGGGAGACATGGGTTGGACATGGGTGGGGGCCTGGTGGAGGCTGCCCCTGCACTGCTGGGGGGTGGGGGTGGTGGGAGACATGGGTGGGGGCCTGGTGGAGGCTGCCCCTGGTGGCTGGGGGTGGTGGGAGACATGGGTGGGGGCCTGGTGGAGGCTGCCCCTGCACTGCTGGGGGGTGGGGGTGCAAGGGGACATGGGTGGGGGCCTGGTGGAGGCTTCCCCTGGTGGCTGGGGGGTGGGGGTGGTGAAAGACATGGGTGGGGGCCTGGTGGAGGCTGCCCCTGCACTGCTGGGGGGTAGGGGTGCAAGGGGACATGGGTGGGGGCCTGGTGGAGGCTGCCCCTGGTGGCTGGGGGGTGGGGGTGGTGGGAGACATGGGTTGGACATGGGTGGGGGCCTGGTGGAGGGTGCCCCTGGTGGCTGGGGGTGGTGGGAGACATGGGTGGGGGCCTGGTGGAGGCTGCCCCTGCACTGCTGGGGGGTGGGGGTGCAAGGGGACATGGGTGGGGGCCTGGTGGAGGCTGCCCCTGGTGGGTGGGGGTGGTGGGAGACATGGGTGGGGGCCTGGTGGAGGCTGCCCCTGCACTGCTGGGGGGTGGGGGTGCAAGGGGACATGGGTGGGGGCCTGGTGGAGGCTGCCCCTGGTGGCTGAGGGGTGGGGGTGGTGGGAGACATGGGTGGGGGCCTGGCGGAGGCTGCCCCTGCACTGCTGGGGGGTGGGGGTGCAAGGGGACATGGGTGGGGGCCTGGTGGAGGCTGCCCCTGGTGGCTGGGGGGTGGGGGTGGTGGGAGACATGGGTTGGACATGGGTGGGGGCCTGGTGGAGGGTGCCCCTAGTGGCTGGGGGGTGGGGGTGGTGGGAGACATGGGTGGGGGCCTGGTGGAGGCTGCCCCTGGTGGCTGGGGGGTGGGGGTGCAAGGGGACATGAGTGGGGGCCTGGTGGAGGCTGCCCCTGGATGCTGGGGGGTGGGGGTGGTGGGAGACATGGGTGGGGGCCTGGTGGAGGCTGCCCCTGGTTGCTGGGGGGTGGGGGTGCAAGGGGACATGAGTGGGGGCCTGGTGGAGGCTGCCCCTGCACTGCTGGGGGTGGGGGGGGTGGGAGACATGGGTGGGGGCCTGGTGGAGGCTGCCCCTGGTGGCTGGGGGTGGTGGGAGACATGGGTGGGGGCCTGGTGGAGGCTGCCCCTGGTTGCTGGGGGGTGGGGGTGCAAGGGGACATGAGTGGGGGCCTGGTGGAGGGTGCCCCTTCACTGCTGGGGGGTGGGGGTGGTGGGAGACATGGGTGGGGGCCTGGTGGAGGCTGCCCCTGCACTGCTGGGGGGTGGGGTGGTGGGAGACATGGGTGGGGGCCTGGTGGAGGCTGCCCCTGGTTGCTGGGGGGTGGGGGTGCAAGGGGACATGAGTGGGGGCCTGGTGGAGGCTGCCCCTGCACTGCTGGGGTTGGGGGTGGTGGGAGACATGGGTGGGGGCCTGGTGGAGGCTGCCCCTGGTGGCTGGGGGGTGGGGGTGCAAGGGGACATGAGTGGGGGCCTGGTGGAGGGTGCCCCTGCACTGCTGTGGGGTGGGGGTGGTGGGAGACATGGGTGGGGGCCTGGTGGAGGCTGCCCCTGGTTGCTGGGGGTGCAAGGGGACATGGGTGGGGGCCTGGTGGAGGCTGCCCCTGGTGGCTGGGGGGTGGTGGGAGACATGGGTGGGGGCCTGGTGGAGGCTGCCCCTGGTGGCTGGGGGTGGTGGGAGACATGGGTTGGACATGGGTGGGGGCCTGGTGGAGGCTGCCCCTGCACTGCTGGGGGGTGGGGGTGGTGGGAGACATGGGTGGGGGCCTGGTGGAGGCTGCCCCTGGTGGCTGGGGGTGGTGGGAGACATGGGTGGGGGCCTGGTGGAGGCTGCCCCTGCACTGCTGGGGGGTGGGGGTGCAAGGGGACATGGGTGGGGGCCTGGTGGAGGCTGCCCCTGGTGGCTGGGGGTGGTGGGAGACATGGGTGGGGGCCTGGTGGAGGCTGCCCCTGCACTGCTGGGGGGTGGGGGTGCAAGGGGACATGGGTGGGGGCCTGGTGGAGGCTGCCCCTGGTGGCTGGGGGGTGGGGGTGGTGGGAGACATGGGTTGGACATGGGTGGGGGCCTGGTGGAGGGTGCCCCTGGTGGCTGGGGGTGGTGGGAGACATGGGTGGGGGCCTGGTGGAGGCTGCCCCTGCACTGCTGGGGGGTGGGGGTGCAAGGGGACATGGGTGGGGGCCTGGTGGAGGCTGCCACTGGTGGCTGGGGGGTGGGGGTGGTGGGAGACATGGGTTGGACATGGGTGGGGGCCTGGTGGAGGCTGCCCCTGGTGGCTGGGGGGTGGGGGTGGTGGGAGACATGGGTGGGGGCCTGGTGGAGGCTGCCCCTGCACTGCTGGGGGGTGGGGGTGCAAGGGGACATGGGTGGGGGCCTGGTGGAGGCTGCCCCTGGTGGCTGGGGGGTGGTGGGAGACATGGGTGGGGGCCTGGTGGAGGCTGCCCCTGCACTGCTGGGGGGTGGGGGTGCAAGGGGGCATAGGTGGGGGCCTGGTGGAGGCTGCCCCTGGTGGCTGGGGGGTGGGGGTGGTGGGAGACATGGGTTGGACATGGGTAGGGGCCTGGTGGAGGGTGCCCCTGGTGGCTGGGGGGTGGGGGTGGTGGGAGACATGGGTGGGGGCCTGGTGGAGGCTGCCCCTGCACTGCTGGGGGGTGGGGGTGGTGGGAGACATGGGTGGGCGCCTGGTGGAGGGTGCCCCTGGTGGCTGGGGGGTGGGGGTGGTGGGAGACATGGGTGGGGGCCTGGTGGAGGCTGCCCATGGTTGCTGGGGCGTGGGGGTGCAAGGGGACATGAGTGGGGGCCTGGTGGAGGCTGCCCCTGCACTGCTGGGGGTGGGGGGGTGGGAGACATGGGTGGGGGCCTGGTGGAGGCTGCCCCTGGTGGCTGGGGGGTGGGGGTGGTGGGAGACATGGGTGGGGGCCTGGTGGAGGCTGCCCCTGGTTGCTGGGGGGTGGGGGTGCAAGGGGACATGAGTGGGGGCCTGGTGGAGGGTGCCCCTGCACTGCTGGGGGGTGGGGGTGGTGGGAGACATGGGTGGGGGCCTGGTGGAGGCTGCCCCTGCACTGCTGGGGGGTGGGGGTGGTGGGAGACATGGGTGGGGGCCTGGTGGAGGCTGCCCCTGGTGGCTGGGGGGTGGGGGTGCAAGGGGACATGAGTGGGGGCCTGGTGGAGGCTGCCCCTGGATGCTGGGGGGTGGGGGTGGTGGGAGACATGGGTGGGGGCCTGGTGGAGGCTGCCCCTGGTTGCTGGGGGGTGGGGGTGCAAGGGGACATGAGTGGGGGCCTGGTGGAGGCTGCCCCTGCACTGCTGGGGGTGGGGGGGGTGGGAGACATGGGTGGGGGCCTGGTGGAGGCTGCCCCTGGTGGCTGGGGGGTGGGGGTGGTGGGAGACATGGGTGGGGGCCTGGTGGAGGCTGCCCCTGGTTGCTGGGGGGTGGGGGTGCAAGGGGACATGAGTGGGGGCCTGGTGGAGGGTGCCCCTGCACTGCTGGGGGGTGGGGGTGGTGGGAGACATGGGTGGGGGCCTGGTGGAGGCTGCCCCTGCACTGCTGGGGGGTGGGGGTGGTGGGAGACATGGGTGGGGGCCTGGTGGAGGCTGCCCCTGGTTGCTGGGGGGTGGGGGTGCAAGGGGACATGAGCAGGTGTGCAGGGTAGTCCCCTGTTTTGTGGGCTGCCTGCAGGGGCCGTGGAGGGTGTACAGGGAACACCTGTGAGGACCCACCCAGCCTAATCGCTTGTGTAACTTCCCACGCACCCCTGTAATACACGTACCTGGCCAAATCGCGTGTGATAATTCCCGCGCACCCCTGTTATACACGTACCCAGACAAATCGCGTGTAGAACTTCCCGTGTACCCCTGTAATACACGTACCCAGCCAAATCGCGTTTGATAATTCCCGCGTACCCCTGTAATACACGTGCCCTGGCTAATCGTGTGTGAGACTTCATGCGTACCCCTGTAATACACGTACCCTGGGCAATCGCGTGTAAAACTGCCCGCGTACCCCTGTAATACACGTACTCTGGCTAATCGCGTGTAAAACTTCCCCCGTACCCCTGATATGAACGTTACCCGCTTTGCGTTCCTTGTTTGGCAGCCCTGTAAACTGGTCCAGGGTTAGCGCAGCCCTTTGCGATGATTTAGCGATTTTGATGGCTTTTCCTTGCGCGAGGGCGTTCTTGGGGGCGTTACTGGCGCTGCTGCAGGGTCGCTGCGATACTCTGCGCCACGGCTGGTTTGGGAGCCTGAAATCCATGAATACGCTGTGCGCGGAAATCGGTTTTAGCGCACGTGCCTGGCGCAGACAATCGCACGCGGACACTGCGCCAGCCGCTTGCGACACTTTTCTGCGAAATTCTATGAATTACCCTGTAAATAGTGCGGGAACTCTGTGGGAGTCCTTCAAGGTGGTGATGAGAGGGGAAGCAATTGGGAAGATGGGAGGAATACGGAAGTGCCTGCTGTGGGATGTTACTGGCGTGGAGGCACAAAAAGAGGAGCTGTGGGGGCGGGGGAGGAGGAATGAGCGGCTGGGTGCAAGAAGTTGCTTGAGCTCCGGCAGGACTGCATGGCAGCCTGGGCACGTTTGGGCAAGCACCACTATGGCAGATACGTGGAGGTATACCAGGAAAGTTGCTTGCCTGGCTGTGTCAGGCAGAGGAGAAAAGGCATATATGTTATGTTCCATAAAAGACAAGTATGGGGAAGAATGTAGAGCCCAGAGTGAGATTAATGAGGTCTTTAGCAGATATTATTGGTGCTTATATGCCGCTGAGGAGAGGGACAATGGAAGGGACTTGACCGAGATATGGACGGAGATTGACTTGCCTTGTTTGGAGCAGGAACAGGAAGAGATGCTTGATGCTCTGTTCACGGTAGAGGAGCTGCAGGCCACAGTGCGCATGCTGCTCTCAGGCAAGTCGCCGGGTGCGGACTAACACCCAGAGGAATTCTACAGGGAGTCCACGGGTGAACTCGCGCTGCACCTCTTGCGGATGCTGGAGGAGGCATACGAGGCGGGTCAGTTGCCGGCCTGCCGCTGCGAATCCATCATAGTGCCGATAATGACACAGGGCAAACCGCTGCTAAAGTGTGGATCATACAGACTGCTTTCAATGGTCAACCGGGATTGCAAACTTCTGGCGGCTATGTTGGTCAACAGGCTGAGGAGCGTAATTGCCACCTTGACATACTCTGACCAGACTGGGTATGTCCCCAGGAGGAATACATCCTGGAACCTGTCCCGGCTCGACCACATAATAGATGATACTAGGGAAGCGGAAAGAGGAATACGCTGTGGCCTCGCTTGACGCCATAAAGGCGTTTGACTCAGTAAGATGGGACTGGCTACATGCAGCGATACAGCGCTTTGGGGTGGGGCCACGGTTTGCACAATGGGTACACTTACTGTATGAGAAGCCACTGGCATGAGTAAAGACTGGGAGGCATATCTCGGAGGCATGGGAACTGGGTAAGGGGACCAGACAGGGGTGCTCGCTCTCCCCCATGCTGTTCATAATGGCACTGGAGCCGCTAGCGGCCTTCCTTAGAGAGCAGATTTTAGGGATGCAGGCATACTGATAGAGGGCCATTCGCACGTGGTTTCCTTTTTTGACATGCTGCTTTACACGAGGACACGGAATCCTACCTACCTTACATGCTGGAAGCACTGGCCGGCGTTGCGCAGCTATGTGGCATAACTATAAGCAGGGAAAAATTGCAGCTGTTTCCGCTGGCAGGTCTAGCAACGTTGGATCGGCGGCACCTACCGAACTTGGAGATCCAGTGGGCGGTGGACTCCTTTTGATATTTAGGAGTGAAGATTTATCAGACCCTGGGAGGGAACATGAAGCTAATACACTGAGGGCTCTCTGAAGTGTTGAGAAATCAATGGGGTGCTGGCGGATTCTCCTGTTGTCCATGATGGGTCGCACAGCACTGCTCAAAATGGTTGTTTTACTGCATTTATTATACAACTTTGTGAATGTACCGTTTGAGATTGTTTTTCCGTAAGCCGTGAGAGGATTCATCTGGGGAGGGAAAAGGTGTCTATTATTGTTGGGGGCTCTCAGGAGGGATCATAAGGAAGGGGGAACTAAGTGGCCACACTTTGAGGCATTCTATCTGGCCGGACAACTGCAGTTCGTGGTAACCTGGCTGGCTGAGGAGGTTTCCATGGACGCTGAGCTGCTGCAGAGGGAAGTGACGCCATTTTTTCTTAGGGAGGTGCTTTGGGTGACTGGTGCTGGTCGGTTGGGAACATCGGCATTGGTCTCGCTGGGCAGGAAGCTGTGGGACAGATTGTGGAGACTGGTGGGCAAGCGAGACCCGTATTCTGTTAATGTATCCTTGGCGGCAATCAGTGGAGGGAGCCGAGAAGTGGTCCGCAACATTCGACTGTTGGGAGCCGAATGGAGTCATTACCCTAGGGGACCTATGCAAGGAGGGGGTCATGTTGGGCTTCCCTGAGCTGACAGACTTATGGTCTACCACAAGGGCAATACTTAACATACAATAGGGTGACCAGTGCGATTGTGACCAGATGGCCGGATATTAGAGAGGGGATAATATGCTGGACACCCTATATGACCTGACGGAGTAGGGCCACGTCATTTCTAGACTTTATGGTTTGATAACTGACTCACTCTGTGGGACTGATCTCATAAACCGGGCCAAATGGGAAGAAGAGATGGGCCGGGCCTTCACGGATGGGGCACGGGCCTGGGTATTGACGTATGCGTGTAGGGTGTCCAGGAACGCTAGATTCAAACAGTTGCAGCAATTCATTACACACAGGGCTTACTTGACTATTAATAAGAGCTATTTCACGGATCCCGGGAGTGGGAGAGCAGAGCTGCCCAAGATGCATGGTCACGTCTGCAGATATATTGCATATGTTTTGGTCATGCCCAGTAATTGGTGTTATGGCAGGATACTGCGAATGAAGCCTCCAAGTGTGGAATAACAATGCATAAGTCTCCTCCAGAGGCATGTTTGCAGGGCTGTTTTCGAGGCGGTGCGCAGAAGCGCATTTAGCAAAGATGAAAGACCTCATCTTTATCTTAAAGAAGCGCAGAATAGCGCTGGCTTGGAACTCACCAGGGGACTCCCACATAGAGGCGAGGTGGGGGGACCTTTGGAAGTGGGCAGAAGCAGAAGCAGTGGTGTGGCACAGGGCAGTGTATAGAGGCGTGAGGGAAACCAGCATGGATGTTGTTGCATGGAATGCATTGGTGCAGAAGATGTTTGCGCCCTGAGATGATAAGCCACCGTGAATCCTGCACTGCAAAGTAGAGGGGCTGAGGACATGGTTGTATTAAGGAATAGGGTCTGGCGGGGGGGAAAGAGAAGACTTGGGAGGCGGATGGCAGGGGGTTTGGCATGCATTTGTTTTGTTGGTTAAATGTTCAGACGTTTAGCCAGTTTAGCCTGGCTCGGTTGCACGCAGGCAGAAAAACATAGGTCGGGTCGCCTGGAGGGGTACGTCAGACACAAGCCTACAGGGAAGAGACTAATAGATGCCCTACGCACAGAGACATTTGATGGCACTGTGGGCACTGGGACTTGATCGTTTGCCTCTCAGTCTTTGTTTGAAACGCGTGCAGCTGCTAGCCTGTTGTGGATTATCAGCATGGTGTCGTTCTTATGTTTGTTTTGTTGAAAATGCTAATGAAAAGAATATTTTTTTTTAAAAGTCTGGTGTACTCCCTTAAGTGGAGTTCCCTCATCTTCTAGCATTCTCAGGAATTCAGATGAAGAGAAATGCGTACAATGTGGCTTTCTCTAGCTTTTCACTGCAACTGCATATTCTCCAGCCATTACGCGTTCGAGCTGGACGGTGAGAACTTCATGGGCATGCAGGAACCCAGCATATCGGTCCACATGTCCCAAGCAAGCTGCGCCATTGCTTACCTAGTGCAGCCCATAGCAATAACCATTTGGAAGAACAAAATGAATCCCACAAATGGATGTTTTAGGGAATTGGGAGTGTGGAGTTGTACAGTTGCCTGGGAGGTGGTGGGGAGTCTCTGTGAAGCAGCCAGACCTGGAAGATGCATTTGTGGGCAGGCTTTCCCCTGGGGAATCTCCTTAATTCAGCAAAATGAGGGCTCAGTAGATGTGTATGGCACTGCTCATGGCTGCAAGGACTGCGGGGTGGATGGGGGCTGTTCCATTTCCTGCAAGGCAGAGCAGTATAGCCAACTCACCGGACAGGAAACTAGTAAGAAAACATCAAAGAGTTTGCTGCATTTCTGGGACATTCTGATTGGCTATTTTAATGGCTTGGAAGCCACATGGATTAAACTGTGATTTCACTATGGTTGTGACAACTGTTCATGACATACCTTGAATCATATTTAGGTCCATGTACCACCTTGCAACAAATGTGCTTATGAAACATTCAGACTAAGATTTGTGTATCGTCTGGTCAAGTCCCTGGGAAACATTAACTCTTTTGAGGCAATGCGGGTGGCCTGAAACCCTTTGCCATCCCTGTGAAGCACTGGCTGGCACCTACGCAGGTCCCAGCAGCCTGGAGTGGATGTGAATACTTGCGTGGCAAATACCCGTTACAAAGTGCCCTAACCAAGAGGTCAATTCCATATTTAATGAGGACGTTTCTTCCTGCTCAAAAAGGAGAGGCTTATTTTGCTTCTTCAGGAATAGTAGCCAGATGGTTGTGTTAAAGATGTGCTTGGGTAGACCCCCACTTGGAAGCTACCAAGCGCTTTCTCCTTACTACAGCCACTGAGTGTCTGACAGAAAGTGGCTGTGATCCCATAAAAGCACAGGCCTCTGTCACATCTCCTGCCCGTGATTTCAGGGTTCTGGGCAGACAATCACAGGCCCAAATTGGATCCCATCTGGAGGGCAGGTGGCTCAAAAGGAGCTTAGTGGTACCCGGGTGTTTTGTTGTAGGACGTCTGTCAACATCTCCAAAGAAAACAAAAACACACTACCGTTTGTTTCTACAGTTTAAAATATCTGCTGGAATCTTCCTAAGCTCCAATGTGCAAGAACCCTGTGGAACCTGGCGCAAGAGTGAGCTGTAACTCTAATTTCGCTAATACGAGAATCCCTTAGGAAACTGAAACATCCCTTGTATTCTTGGGAACACTGCAGGGCACCTAAAGAAGAAACTGACACGTTACCCACAGGAATGTCATCAGACAGGAAGCTGCCCACTGCATTCTCTCTGTTTAGGAATGAGGACTGTTTGCAAAATAACTACAGTTCATTCCCTTCAGTGGAAATGCAGGAATTCTTCGGTTCCAGAAGCCAACCTTTGGAGCTCTGTTCCACATTGCATTACTCAACGACCACCGGAAATCATACATGTCGATCAGGTGTCACCAAAGGTAGCAATGCCCTGTGATTTCACTAGCCAATCCTATGCTGTGGAGTCGTTTGGTGCAGTAGGGGAGTGCTCCGATGAATATATGTGACAACCGACAGTCGGGGGGTCTACAGATTTAGTACTATGGCTCTCTATTCTTCCTCTTGCAATTCCTGTGCCTGCTTACAAAACGTATTGTCATAAGCAACTTTGCGATTGATAGTAGGTTTATACTTGTATGAGGTTGTTTGACATGGATATGTGAATGTGGTCGTTTTGCTTCTCTTCGTTTCTTCATATTGATCTGAATGGTCTATTCTAATGCAAATAAAACTTTTTTTTATTTAATAATGTAGTATTGATTTAAGAAGAGGTAAAATGCTGTAAATTTGGTAACTGACTCGTTGGCCACCAATGAAAGAGTTCAGGATGATTTGGTGCTTAAGGATCTCGAAAGCCGTCAAAAAGCCAAGCATAATGAATAGGGAAATCCTGACAGCCATCTTTTTTTTCTTCAGCAGATTCTCCCTGACATCAATCGGAGCCCCTTATCTCTGTAAAGTGAAAATCTGGGCTGCTTTTATGTGATGCAGGAGTTCTACCAACTTTTGTAGTTGTAGTGCAACAATCCTTTTCAGCATTTTAGCAATGGGTGGGGCATTAGTTTACGGGTAGTTAATTAGCTGATAAACTGGTGTTCAGAGAGATTTTCAAAAGTAGTGTGAGCCAAGCTGTTTTGAGTGGGTCTGGTACTATGGCATGATAAAGACGCCGTTAATGGAGGTCGAGAAGAAAGGCAGGTGGTCACCCAGCAGGTCTTTCACTCTAAAGGTGGGACGGGTTCCCTGGGCATGAGGTAATATTTATGGACTCAGTTATGGGCTTTAGCACCTCTTTTGGGATGCTTCTAAAATGAAATGGAAAGGCAGTTAGGCCTCTAGTCTTAAGGTGTGTGGGTTTCCGTCAAGCAATAATGTATAGTGTGCCTTTAAAGACTGAACAATATTGATATGAATTGTGACTATTTTGGAATCAAACATCTCTTCAATTAGGATTAAGCCGATTCAGCATGATGGGGTTTCATGGTTGAGCTGGAATTGTGTTTGTAAAAGTCTAAGAATTGAAAAGACTTATCTAGTGGAATTTGATGCCTGTTTATTAAAGAAGGGCAAGAGTACCCTGTCTGCTGATTTGAATGCGAAAGCAAATACACTATTAGTTCGGGTTTAAATATAGATATGTTTTCAATCACTAGACCTTTCAGAAAAGTCAAAACTAAAAGTACGTCAGTCTCATAGGAGAATGATAAGAGGGTAGTGAGAAGAAGGGTCAGGAGCCCTGAGGTAGGCAGGGGTGCGATCACACCAGGTCCTAAAAAAGCTCTTTTACCACTCCTGGAAAATAATAAATGAAGGGAAGTTTGATAGACAGAAGTAGTCCCTTCCCCTCAAACCACCAGGGTAGAGCGATCTGCCAATCTAGCAGTTTAGTGGCACAAAGGCAAAAGGAAATTTAGAAACCCCAGAAAAAAGTTAAAGCGAGAAACACTCTCCCACAACATGCTCTAAAACAAACAGTCCAGTGCTTAATTTGTTCAATAAAATTAAAATTAAAAAAGTGCCTTGGGTGAAACCTTTTTTATTAGGCTGCCCCTGTCCCATACAAGAGCCATCATTAATGCTGCCACCACTACGCGCTACCTCTGCGCGCATGCCTGCAGCCCAGGGATTCTTGGGGTCACAGGTGCAAGCTGGATTGTGAAGTGGTAGGGAGCAGGGGTGGAAGGGCACAAATGATGTTTGAACGTTTGCAATACAATTTTACTTCATCTATTATTTGTGACAAGGAAACAAAATGTACTTTACAACCCGCTCTGACTCAGTAAATTGAGCAAAACCAGACAAAGTGGCAGGTTGTCAAGGATATTTTGGGTGTTCCTTTAAAGCAGTTATTTGTGCAAAATCTATTGACAGCACAAGTGCACTTTATATATTACACGAAAAACCTTCCCTTTGAATTATTCATGTCCATTTATGAATGCCTCATATTAGTTTTTATTTTTGAAATAAGGCTATGAAACATATAAAAATCCATCAGAAAAGACTTGACACACAAAAACTCCAGACCTGTGTTTGGGTGGGAAGCCCCCGCTTAGGTGCTTTTAATGAAGACCCTGCACAGACAAGAGACCCCTGTATGCTGGTGCCTTTTCTTTTAACTGTGTTAGTACAGTCAACCTCAGTTCTTGAAGGTGATCCCTTGTGCTATTGATTTGATAGACAGATTTGTGCTTTGAGGAGTCCCTGGACCCAACTGTTGTCACCACCTTCATTTCACAATCCATAAGTGATTCTTATCATCCGATAGGATCTACCATCTGGGTTTCCCATTACGAGGGACCTTAAAACTTTCTTCCCTATTCCACAAGGCATTGCCATCCACCACTACTGTCCCTGCTTCTGCTTTTCATAATGTGTTTTTCATTCCACGAAGGATGTGATCTGCCCCACCATTACCACTCTTTCCGTTTATTTCATTCTGTGAGGACATTTTTCATCCCTCTGCATATTTGCCACTTCTGTTTTTCATTCTGTAAGGGGGTCCATCGCCCCACTACAAGCAGTTATTGTTCCCTGAGGGATTCTCCTGACCCCCATCACTTTCACCATCTATTTTTCATTCCAACCCTCCATGTTTACTCTCATTTCATTTTTCCTTCAATTAGCTATTTCTCCATCCCAACAAGTGTCTCCACATTGATTTCTCATCTACATAAGGATAATCACCACCCCATTCATCCCTTTGCCTCCCTTTCTGGTTCCACTGGGGAGTCCACCAGCCCCACCAGTGTTATGCTCTCCATTCCTTAGTGGACGTCTCAGACAACCGAGGTTGCTGTCTAGATGTCCTGCCCCATGACCAATTCCCTTGAACTCACTGGTGTAATCATTTGTGTTCCTTGATCTAAAATGTATTGCCCTACCCCCACAGATGCCACCATTACTGTCTAGTTCTGTGAGGGATTCCTCCCTTCTTACCACTGTCGTCACCTGTGTTTGGTACACGAGTGATGTCCTTAATACCCCTGGTATCACGGTTTCTCGTTCGATGGCAATTCCTCAGACCTGACCAATGTGATCGTTTCCAATTCTCATTCAATAAACTTGACCCCACCTATGTCACTGTTTCCGTCGCTCTTTCCAAGAAGCTGCAAGGGCTGCCACTGATGCAGAGTTTTGATACAGCAGGACACCAGAGAGAGTTAGGGCTGTGCCAGCCACCCCCAGGAAGCTGACTGGTCCCCCAAACAAGGCTTGGGATGCCACCACATTGCCCAGCACTACCAGATTCCCCAGTAGGTGTAAGGTGACCGCTGACGTCTGCTTGACCACAAAGAAGCTGGACAGGTTGTAGAGAACCGAGCTGGCACAGCTGAGCAGCAGTGAGAGCCAAAGTCGAGGACTGCCCCGCATAAGGAGCTCCCAGAGTGCTCCGCTCTCAAATAGCAGGGTTCCACAGAGCAGTAGAAAGAAGCTTGGCAGAGACATGACGTACAGAAGTAGTATAGTGTCGATGTTCTCCTCCTGCAGCAGAACTCCTGCAAAGAAAATACAAGAGTCATTAAGACAGATATTCAGAGTGGTAACAAGTGCACTCTCTTGATTTCTGGCATACATCCTCGTTCCTGCCACACATCTGTGAAATTAAATGGATCTGCGTGTGCACAAATCCTGGAAAAGTAGGGACAGAAATGTACAAATCCTGCTCTTAGATGATAGGTCATGGGAATTGTTAATTCTACGTGGGTTCCCTCCCGTATGAGATTACTCAAGGACAGTAAGAATCCACAACTTGCCCATGACCAGCAATGCACCCAACCCCTAAGCAACTCAGTACATTACCCATAGCCAACAGCTCAGGAAAGTCCCCCGAGCACTGTGCCAAGGAGGAATGGACATAACCTCAGAAAGTCCACGATGGTTTAAACCCCTCCCAAATTCTAGGGTTCCCTTACCTATTATAGCAGACCCTACTTCAGCTACACGCCTAAACATACAATATATTCTATCCTGGGAGGGGGATTCATTGTGTGGACCCGAGGTAGATCTGTGATTAAGACCTACTACAGAGCATGGGAACTTGGAAAAACGGAGAACGATTTGTTAATAAGCTTAATGAGAAAAGCAGCGAACTCACGCAATGCTCTGATGCATCCTGGGATATGGGGACGGACGGACGCGTGGGGGGGTTGTAGACTTTGTATTTAACATGTAAAAAGCAATAAAACAAGTTATCTGTGCCCTAAGAAATCGGAAATCACATCTCTTAAAATAGGCACAGTTAACATTACATCTGCTATCAAAAATACCAATAATGTCTACAAGAGTTCAATGTGCACTTCTTAGGAATTGCAGGAATATGGTTCACTGAAAAATACCATATAGTCAAACTGGCTATAAAATAATGCTCTCCATTAGAACGAATAAAAGAGATGAAAGAGCAGCTCATGCCTATTCAGAGAGATCAAGGCTATCCCAGGTTGGCATGCGGACCTCTCCCAGTTTTGAATAGTATGCCAATGCTACATCAAAAATAACATCTCCACTACGTTTTTGTGGTCTGCCGCCCTCGAGGTGTCAACCCCTCCTTTTCCTGAAATGGTCAGAGCTACCGGCTAGTGTACGAGCCTTCTCAAATAAAAATTCTTTTAGTTGGGGATCTTAAGCAATGGATCGACCAACCAGAGCAATCTAAAACATGCAGAGAGGACATCAAAGTCACTGAATGACAAACTGGTGTGCAAAATTAATAGCAGGGGCTTCCTTGGGACCATGGTAACAGAGAAAACAACTATACTATCACAACCATATCTCTTCTGCACAATAAAAGACCAAAGACGTTTTTCGAAATTAACAAATAACTAACCAACCCACAACTACCTACCAATCACCTCAACACCCATAGCAACTGGCAAACTTTCATGCTGGGTCGTTCAGGATAGACTTGCCCAAATGGAAACCTATATTGATCACCAGAAATGATCAGATGGAGCAGCAACCATAAACCAGGGCCATCCGCTTATCATTGCTATGATATGATGTGCTATTTATACCGCGCTGATTACCCAGAGGTTTCTAAGCGCGGACCCGGGACTCAAACCTGTGTTGCTCTGTGTCGTCTTGCTTCCAAGGCGAGCGCGTTGCGCTGCGCTATCCTCCCGAGACTTATGGAATTCAATGCCTTTACAACTGAAGAGCTAATTAATACTACTCAGATCATGGAAAACATAGGTAACCCAGTAATTTTGTAATGCATGTGTAGTTTCAAGCAGTATCCTGACATCACTAAATGCTGTCAGCATAGCGCCTCGCCTAAAGAGTTCACTGCAGACCCAAAGGTACCTGATAGTTACAGACCCATTTGTTACCATTCCTTACACTTCTAAAAAGATAACTACCACCCAACTCTACAGTGAAAAGCACCTCCTACATTATGAAAAACAATGTGATTGTCACTCAAACAGGTATATGAATATTCTAAAACGACTTGATACAATACAGCACCAGCCATAGTACTCCTTTATCTACAGGCTGCCTAGATACAGTCAACCATCAGACACCAATTCAAAGATTACAAGTTCAGATGAAAATAGATAGTCCTGCCTTGGATCACCAACTACCTGGATAATTGCATCCCGAGGGTCAAAATGGGAGACTTCCACTCAACAAGTTTACCCTTAAAGTGTGGCGTCCTCGAGTGCTTCTCTCGTCACAATTGCCATTTAATATTTGCATTAAAGTCAGTTGTGTGTTTGTGTGTCTGACAAGAGTGTCTAGACCCCTGTGCATTAAAAGCTGCCTTTGGAGAAGGGGTCAGACTAAGTGTGAGCAGAACGCACATACATGTTCTCAGCGGATGACGACTTAGGGGTCACATATCTTTGCTGCACTTCTAAATGGTCCTTTACTTGCGATCTTGCCCGTTGGGGAGCGCATCAGCAGCGTCTGATCAAGTAGCCGGCCCGCCCCATAGCCACACTGCTTCGTGTTGTGAATCTCCGCTTGAATACAGTTCAAAGACTTTTTGTAGGTCAAGACGTCCCCAGAATAGTGAGTGGGAATGGGTTAGAACGAAAAACCTCTTTACACTTTTCTATGGGCGAGCGAAGGAAAAGAAAGTGCAGTAAGAATCGTAATAAGGAAATGCCAAGTGTTTCCTGGAAGGGCGCCCGTGAATAGCAGTGTAGCTGGGCCCCGCTGGGATCCAGATAGGCAGGTGGATCAATGGGTTATTCATGCTCAGCTGTAGGTGCTACCAGACCTTTCAGGGACCATTCTTGGCCCAGTGCAGGCGTGTATCAAAGCCTTCTGCCCTGAACACACTCACTACAACCAAATCGCTGACCATCTACGTAGCTGCAGGCCCTGAAGCTCGCCTCTGCCAGCGATTGGTGCATTCATTTGGACTGGTTATTCTATGGCCCACATTATATACTCCGTTAATAACCAATGCAAAAGAATCCCTGGTCAACAAACACTTAGCCTTTGCAAACAGAAAGTATTGCACTTCTTTCCCTTCAACGCGTTGTGCAGGTATATACAGCTTATAAATAAAAACATCCCATGATGAGCGCAACAGTGAGTTTCCTTCACTGTTACAATTAAAGGAGTCTCATGAATCAAATATTGCTTTAAGTTTTTGGGTATCTCAAGGACACAGGCTCAGGAAGATGGCACCTGTTTTCCTCCCCAGAGCTCTGTTCACTTCATGTATAAATAGAAAAAGTGAAGTCAGTATTTTAAGAATGAAACCTTTATTAGATATTGGCCCTCATTATGGGTCCGGTGGA
The DNA here is from genome assembly GCF_040938575.1 of Ambystoma mexicanum. NCBI lineage: Eukaryota > Metazoa > Chordata > Amphibia > Caudata > Ambystomatidae > Ambystoma > Ambystoma mexicanum. The sequence continues at coordinate 594,253,793 of NC_090936.1, forward strand.
AACACTTGCCGGAATCATCGGGGTATTACAGCCCCCGGCGGTCCGGTTAATCAGGCGCCGGTAAAATGTTGATCCCCGGCACCATTAATGACGAAGCCGGTGCTTCCGTGAAAATCTGCAGGCGGGCGCCGTTCCGCCCGCCAGGTCTGACCCTGGCAGGTGGAACGGCACCCGCCCACAGACCCGTAGTTTGCCGGTCCAGAAACAATGGTGCTGGTAAACCTACCGGCCCCGGTGTTTCTGGATCAGCAAACGTGTGATGGGGGCCATTATCAGGTAAGTGTTTGTTGGGTTGCTTGCGCTTACCTTAAAGTAGACAGATCTACCCATAAGATTTCAATTGCATTATTTTATTGGTTCTAAACCAAGAAGACGTTGCAATTGATCACAGATTAGAAGTAGTTACAAGGTGTCACATTTCACAAATGGTTACAAGTGTCCAGTGTCACAAGCAGAGGCGGATTTAACACTCGCCATGCAGACAAACGGCGAGTGGGCCCCTGTGTCCTGCCCCACCCCTTGCCAGTCTCTCAGACACGCAGAAGCTCCAGCTCCTACTCCACCTTTCAATTTCCTCAATTTTTGGGCCAGTGGATCCAGGGTCGGACTGGGCCATAAAATGATCTCGGGCACCAATGAAAAAGTGGCCTACCGTAGCAAATGGCTAATCATTCCTTTTGAGACACTGTTTGAATAGCACCCAAGGGGGAGTTTTTTGATAAAATGTGGTGCAAATTATGAATTTTAAAGTATATTTATTCAGCAGCACTGGTCAAAACTACTAGCCGCCTAGTGAAGTAACTCAACAAACTGACCCACATGGGCCAAAAAATGGCCCACTTTGACCCCAAAAACTGTCCCACACCATAATTTTGTGTTTTTGGTTCGGCCATGGGCCTATTGGCCTATAGGCCAGTCTGAGCCTGAGTGGAGAGAAGGTGCAGCGGACGTGCCTCCCACAAGGAGGAAGGAGCTGCCAGGGCCACCAGGCCTATATTTAGCAGTGTGCTGGTAGTCAGGATCTGCACTCTGTACACGTTCCTGAAGGTGCGTGCATGCTGAAGGCCCAGGAGACACAGCAGAGAAGAGAGAAGTTTGTTTCTGTAGCATCAGATCGCACAGGCAGCCAGGAAAACCAAGTGTTACCCCTGTCTCTCCCTTCCTGCCTGCTTGCATTGCACACTTCAACAACGCATGTTGCTGTGATCTGGGCTCTGGGGGTTTAAAGGCCCAGCCCCACACCCATATCTTGGGGCCCTGTCCTGATTTCCTGGCATTTCTTCTCCTTTCTAACCCCCGCTGCAACATTCCCCCTCCCCTTCTGATTCACTGGGGCTGAGTCTATTATCTCATTCCCCTGGGGCCCTCTTCCATTTTCTAGACCTTTGTGTACCACTCTGAAGCCCCCCCCCCAAAAAAACCCCTGTTCCCGACCTTGGGGGTTACTTTGGCTGGGCCCACAACTTCAGTCCCCTGGGGCCCTGCCCAGATTTTTCTGTCCAAGCTGCACCCCTTCACTCTCCATTCCCAAACCTTGGGGGCTTCCTTTGCCAGCCTTTGTGCCCCATGCTATAACCCATCCCGGCCCCCTCCACCACATAGGGGGAGTCACCTTCCCGTGACAAAATAATTTTGCAGGCCACTTTAGGCCCGGTGGCAATGGCACATCAGAAGCAGTTTGTGGCGCTCACAGTTAGCAACATACAAACATACCTCTTATGGTATCATTTGTGGCAAAAGGCAGTTATACACAGCACAGTGAAATAACACATTAGGACTCTTAGGAATCCAAGGCACTGACTGTTCCATTTTTCTTTGTGGCCTGCCTGGGTTTTTGAAGGCGCTGTACAACAAAAGACATGCAGACTCCCTAATTCCTATGGTATGGCTTGACATGAGAAACATCACAGACAATAACATTACAAACAGTGACATTGATCTTCAGTACTCTATGGCATCATTGGGATTAACATTAAGAGGTTTTAATGTGTAAGCCAAGGGGAGTTTGTTGTGTACTATATGAATTGACATTATATATTTCATATGTAACAAGGTATTTCAGTGGGTTGAACGTTCACTTCTGTGATGTGTGTGATCTGAAGGTCAAATTCTCTAATACTGGCAAGGCCAACACAGCCCTTCATCCTCCCGAGGTCGATAAATCGGTGCCATCTTTGGTTGGGTGATAATTGTATGTGAATATGTTTTATGTATAGTGTTTTGGGGAAAGCAACATTTAAATAACCAATAATTATCATTAAGTAGAATTTAGTGACTCTTGAGAGTAGATTATATTTCATAGGAAAAGTTGTAAACTGAATTGATTTTTCGGGCTCCCAATGTTGGTAGATCAGCCCGATGAGATTGCATGATTTGCCCAGGATTATACACTTTAAGTAGTGAAACCAGATTGTGCCCCACCATGCGCTGTAAGAACCGGACCACATATCTTCCCAGGTATACTTCATATCAGTATTTACTAAGGTTTAGTAATCAAAAGGTTAAATACTTATTAGCCTAGCAATGCCTTGAAAAGTACACATCACATAATAAATGGACCCGACAATGTATATACATTATGGAAATGGGTCAAGCAAAAAGAATGTGATATGTTTATTTTTCCCCTCCTGGATTTAAAGTTTTCATGTGTAAACCAAGAGAAGTTTATGTTGTGCACTATATGAATGGACAGTATATTATTAATATCTAACAAGGTAGCTCAATGGGTTACGCTCTCACTTCTGCACTGTGTGTGCGATCTGATGGTCTAAGACTCAAAGGCCGGCAAGGCAAACCCTGCCTTTCATCCTTCCGAGGTCGATAAATCAGTACCAATTTTTATTGGGTGAAAATCTTATGTGAATATATTCTATGTGTAGTGGTTTGGCAAAAACACTACTTAAATAAACAAGAATGATAATTGACAAGAGTTTACTGACTTTTGAGAGTAGATTTTATTTCGTAGCAAAATTTGCAAACTGAATTGATTTTATGGGCTACCAATGTTGGTAGCGCAGGCATGATGAGATTGCATGATTTGCCAGGGATTACACACTTTAAGTAGTGAAACCAGTATTTTGTCCCAGGGAGAGAAGTAAGAACTTCACCACATATCTTCCCAAGTATACTTAATTTCCGTATTTGCTCAGGTTTCGGAGTCAAAAGGTTAAATCATTTTCTAGCAATGCCTTGAAAAGTACACAAATTACATAATACAATAACCTAACAGTATATACACATTGTTATAGAAACAGGTCAAGCAAAAGAATGTGATTATTTTATTTTACCCATCCTGCATGCCAGGTTTTCCTGTGTAAACCAAAAGAATTTTGTGATGTGCAATATATGAATGGACACTTTGTTATTCATATGTAACAACTCTATAGTTTGGGTGCACTCCTTCAATTACATCTGTGATGTTTAATGATATTTGACGTGTAAGGGGTAAGGACACCGGGCTATGCATAAAATGGATCTGCATGCTGTAGGAATTATCCTGTGAGTCACACCATGTGATGTCTTCCCATTGCCCATGTTCATAAGGCCCCCATTTTTCTTCTCATTTTCTTTTTAAGGCTTGCCCTGCCACGCACCCATATGTGTCAGTCATCAAACATTGGATCCAACTAATCTTCTTCGAGCCATTTGTCTAGGAAATTGTGTGGTCTTGATAAGCTGCTAGTGCCCTTCAAACATGTTCATTTCCAATATTAGTTTCAGGCTTGATCATCTAATATTACTATTGAGAGCAAAACCTGCTCAGGGGGCCTAGCTGTTTCCAGTTAGTCAGACCCCTAAACAGAGGTAAATATAATAAGGACAGCTTAATTTTTTAAAAAAGAACGTTTGTCCCGAGGTTCACCACTGTGCACTTGTGACCACAACTCCACCCACCCTAAGCTCTGCCTCCATTACCCCCCCAGCCCCACCTAGGGCCCATTGTCAGGTGCTGCCCACTGGGCCCTTTTCCTTCAATCTGCCACTGGTCACAAGATTCAAATGGTTTACAAAGTGCCAACATACAACATATTTAGAGGCACATTCAATTGTTTTGCCCTTTCCCGGGCTTTCTCAAAGCACAAGTAGAAAGCGCAGAGAACATATGAAGAGGCCATTGGTCTGGCAAGGGAAGGACAAAAAGGATGTGGGTGAGGGTTTGCCTGGAGGAATCATTGGTATAGGTGTCAGAAATAGGTAGGCCTGGATTGGAGACCAGGATGTCCTTTTTAAACTTCTTCCTACCAAATTTAGTTAGGAGAGCAGGATAGTGGATAGAGAAGCAGTTAGAAAAGATAGGAGAAACAGAGAGCCCCATAGAGTAGGTAGGGAGAGGAGAGAAGAAGAATGGGAGTAGGAGGGAGGGGGACAGGGAGCCACTAGGGAAGGACACAGGAGGGGTGCAAGCAGACGAGACAAAGAGGGACGAGACAGTAGACCAATACGACAAGAGCTCAGACAATAGTAGAACAGTTTGCTAAATGAACGATTTGCTAAGAAGACAAAACCAAAAACAACAAGGACAAAGCAGTTGAGATATGAGAACCTGGAGGAAGGAAGAGTGCAACGGAACACACAGCAGTAAAATATAGGACAGGGCAGTCAGTGAGGCGAATACAAAAACCACAAAAAACCAACACAGAAATCCTAGATGAGGAAGGAATATAAGGAGAAATACAAACAGTGTAAGCAAAACCGCAAAAGCGGACCTAGATGACAGAAGAAAATAAGGAGAAATACTGGCAGTGTAAGCAAAACAGAGCAGTCAGTGGGGAAATAACAACAGCAATGACAGTGATGACATAAGTAGGCAAAGATACAGCAGAAAACAGGAGAGTAGGACCAACAGTGACCAGGGCAGAACAGAGGGCGCGTGGGAGCAGGAGGGGTCATGGAGGTGGGGGGCGCGAGGAAGTGTGCGGAACACGCGGACAGGGAACGTGAGGAAGTTGCAAGACACGCAGTTAGGGAGTTGTGAGGAACCATGTGGTCCAGGAGTGCGAGGGACCACGCGGGTAGCATGAGGCAATGGTTGGGGCACGCGGTCAGGGACACGATAAGGGAGTTGTGAGGAACCACTCAGTGAAAGATTGCGAGGGAACAAGCGGGCAGTGTGAGGCAATGCGCGGGGCACGCAGTCAGGAAACACAAGGAAGTTGTGAGGTCACGAGGAAGGGAGTCGCGATGAAGTACGCAATCAAGGATTACGAGGAACCACCCGGGCTAGGAGCAAGGCAAACGCGGAGCACGCGGTCAGGGGTGCAAGGAGGAAGCGCAGACCCATGAACAGGGGCTGGCGAGGAAGGACGCAATCAGGGATTGTGAGGGACTGCGTGGGTTAGGGCGTGAGGCAAGCGTGAAGCACACGGTCAGGGGATTGCGAGGGGGTAGCGAGGACATATTATGTGAGAGCACTTCTTTCTTTTCTTGAGAACTATCCCAAACCCCTTTTTTATTAGTTGTGAGGTTTGGCAATACGTTTCTGAGTATAGGCACTTTTTATTTTGACACAACGCCTCTAGGACTGCCTTATTTTTCGTTTGATGGTCGACGCTTGCTCCCATCATAGATATAGGTTTAGATTAGCTGTTTTTCCAACCACCTGCATACAGCAGTCATTGTTCAATAAACACCCTTGAACTATGATCACTTGTGTCATACTTGTTGTTACCATGACTTCCTCAAAACGGGAATTTCCCAACAGAGACATGGCACAATCAATTCCATGAATACGTCTCTTGCCGCGCAATAGTGGGAGTGCAAGGGACTGCTTGCAGGTCGTCCCTCGGGGCGCCCACTTCTTCGCATGTTAGTCCCTATTTCTGGTGTTCAGCCCCCTTGCCAGCCCTCTGCGCAGGCCGCGCCCCCCCACTGCTCGTATTCTCGCGCAAGGCCCACAGTGGCTCACACAGGCGTGCCAGGCCAGTGCAAAATCCACGCACGTGAAAGGAAACATGCTGCGCACTCGATTCATGAATCAGCGAACAGGGTTGCGCACGCAGATCGGGACGGAAGTACCCTATTTTCTGCGCAATAAATTCCATGAATCGGCCCCATAATGAGCACAATGCATTAAATGTTATTAAAGTTAATAAGTGCAATGTTTTCTTTTGTTGTAACCTTGTGAGCTCAGGTTTTATTTATTGTTTCATATGTCCCTGAAGCAAATACCATGAAAATATTTCATGTCATGTGACCATAGATGAAGCAAGGAGAGACAGAAAAAATACACACATGCGCGCGCACACACACACACACATATATGCATACGCAAGTCGCTAACGCGGTCACAAAGAAGCTAACTATGCATGCCAATTAAAGAGCTGGCAGATACTTTAAATAATCTGAGCAAGGTGCACAGAGTCTCAGTTAACAGGAAGTGAATAAAAACAATACACACTTGCAGTTTAAGGGGGATTCTATGAGACTTAGAAAAAGTAGTGAAAGATTATTGATGGCGAGAGGTTTAGGGGGCTTTTTACTCACACTCGCAGTGTAAAAGACATGCTTGCACAAAGGTCCATTGGGCTGCATGTATGTAAAGGACATATAAAGGGCAAACTTAGTTGGGAAGCAACATAGCGCTACAAATAGGACACTTCCAGGGGGTACCAGCAGGGTGCAGGGCTAGCAGAGGGGCTTGGATATATAAGGGAACGGGAAGCGGGGCACCAGAAGAGGAGAATAGGGCTCAGTGGAGCAGCAGATATTGGCTTCTGCCATTACTTGACTAATCCTCAGGAATCAGCTTTCCCGGTCGGTATGGATTAAAGCATTAGCAGTGCTTCCCTTCATTTTTTATTTGGGCTATAAGTGGTGCTGAAAGTGCTACCTTTAAGATGAAACTATTGTCATTCAAATAATAGCTTTAACATAAGGGCTCTGAATTAGGGTCGGTAATGCTTTTCAATGGAGATGCCATTTGATGAGGGATACAAAGGGTATTTGGTGGTGTTTGATTATGTAATAATTCCCATTCCCTGCCCCTAGCCATGCTAATCCCGATGGCTAATCCGACCCATTCCTGCCCATTTCGGAACTCTTTCAGCTCTGAGCTCTTCCATGGAGGCAGCCATCTTGGATGACTGTCTCGAAGGAAGCTCTCTGGAGACAAGGCAACACGAACAGCCATCTTTAAATTGCCTTCATAAAATAGAAGGTTTATATTCCTTAGAATTTTGTATATTATTTCATGTAAGCACCCTCTTTTAAATGTACTCGGTAATCTAATAAAACACCACATTCCCGTCGTGAGTATACTCTGGAGTTTTCTCTGCATGCATGTGACTGAGCCAAAGTCTCAGCTTCATATGGAATGTGCATCACGGGTGCTTGACCCCTTAAGGTGCTTCTACGAGATGCAGGTGAAGTTCTTGCTTACGGGGATGGACATTGATACCTGGAGGCGTTGCCCTTGTGCATATGAAGCCCGAGGAACGTCCCTCCTTTGTGGGATGGATTGCTGTACCATATGATAGCTTGGTAGCCTGCTGTGCAGTGCTGCGTGGGGGTCTTCGCAATGTGGGCTCCTACACTCTGAGAACTCCTGCTCGTACAGTGTGCTAGGTCTTGAAAAGACCCGTGGTTACGCTGTCGGAACTGTTGGGACTGGGGGCTAGCTAGCCTTTTGGCTGTAGCTCCTGAGATTCTACCCGGGGCTACAACCAAAAGACCAGGGGCTATAGCCCCCTTAGCCTCCCCAGCAACGCCCCAGGGCTGCCCATACAGTGTGTGCAAGAAGGCAAGCCCCAGTTTCAAAGAGAGGGTGGAGTTAGGAGCAGCACAGCTGGTCTCACGCGCACTGCACGGTTGGGATCCACACTCTAAGATTGAAACGCGCATCTGAGGGGTGGATGCACACGAACCACTGTGGTGAAGTCCCTGCTTCTCTGGGTTGGGTGCATTACACACTGAGAGGCAGAATGCTTGCTGTGTGTTCCTTGTATCTGGCACATATACACCCCTAAGGAGGTCCCCAAGAGACACCATCCCGGCTGCGCTTCGTGTGCGTGCTGCGAGAGATGAACGAGGGCCACATCCATGTGCATACCTGCTGACTGAGTGTCATGCTAAGGAGCGCTGCTTTGACTCCCACACCACTTGTCCTTGGGAGGGAATGGAGCACTGGAAGGGACCTGCACCAGTGTTGCTGGGGCCCAAAATGTGGACTGGAAGTGGCGATGTTTTGTGCCGACTGCGGGAAGCCAAGGAAAGCAAAGGAGACAAGACCAGGAAAAGAGACGTCACTTGCATGTATGTCTCTGTTTGCGCACACGTCTGAATAGTGCACATTTGCACAACGTAAGCAGTGCTTAATTTGTGGGGGTGGTTGCCGGTGCCCAACACCGGCACTCGTTTTTGGGCACCGGAACTCATGCAGAACCAGCGCACTTGCAATTGCTTGGTTTGTTCTTCCACTTCGCTTTGCTTCGATTATAAATCATTGGGATTTGTCATTCTGATATCTCTTGTGCTTGCAGGTTGCAAGCCATGGCTGGCTGGACCTGGGAGGGGCCAGCAATAGCAATGAACAACAAACTGTTACAAACAACAGCCAATGAAAACTACCATTCTGTTGTTACTATGCAGCATTTGATCCATTCTGTATAGTAACACAGAATGTGCAGTTTTCATTGGCTGTTCTTCTGAGCCAGTGAAATTACATGGTGACGTTTTGTTGTTGCCACAGGAGGGAGCGCAGCGCCACCTTCATTTCACGAGTTAGTGTGAAGTGAAGGTGTCGAGGCGTGGCATCGTCGGTCCTGACTTGTGAGAGAGAGAGCCTGTCCTGCTGCACTGCGTGGTGCGGTCTAGTTGCTTCCTGGGGCCCCCTCTGCCTGCTTTTTCATTTGTGCGGGTGCCAGTGTGCACTCCCGGCCCCCCACCCTGAGGCCCGACAGGAGACCAAGTCCCAGCCGGCAAAGCAGGTAAGTCACTTGTTGAGTGCGGTGCAGCCTGAGCCTGTCACAGTCAAGTGATCAGGCAAGGAAGGCCCAGGTCGGGGCCTGGGCGGCGGCACGGTCCCCTGGTGGTGTCCTGACTGCCAAGGAGTCAGGACTCCACCAGGGGCCCGTCCGAGCCCGGGCTTCTGTCTGTGTGACCTGTGTGCAGTGTGCTGCTGACTGCAGTCAGTGCCAGGCCCAGGCCAATTTCTGTGACTAGGAGCTGCCGGCTGCCGCAGACTTAGTTGGGTGACTCTGCCGCGGGTAGCCGGGCCTGTGGATTGTGCCCAAACGTATATTTTTTACTTTTTTCTTTGAAAATCTGACCTTCCGTGGGGCCGGTGGCCGAGACCCCGCCCCACGGAAGGTAGCTTTTAAAAGAAATAACTTATTTTGAGTGGCGGCTGTGGCCCATCACTTCGAAAGTGTTGGGCCCCAGCCGCCCAAATATACCTTTTTTCTTTTAAAATCGTACCTTCTGTGGGGCCGCTGCGCCGCGCACCTATTTTTGTCATCATCAGGCTTAGCATGGCCATGGCGGTGGTGGCCCCACAGAAGGTAGCCTAAGTGACTGAGGCAAGGCAGTGCAAAGCCCAGGACCAGGTGGGGCACGGGTGGCAACATGGTCCCACCAGTGTCTGTCACAAAAGGAATGAATTGTCGTTTGCAACTTTTTAATTGGTGCCGAGCCCGACACGAGACAATTGTATGCCCCAGTCCGACCCTGGATAGCATTCATCTAAGCAAAACATGAACTGTGAATTTTTCCTGGGTGTTTCCGTTCTTCCTTTTAATGTTATCAGCCTCATTAGTTCACAAATGAGCTTCAACGTGGGGAACCGGAACGGTGCACGTATTGGGCCGAAACCGAACCGGCTGCACTTGGCGAGAAAGGCCCATGCAAAGACGAACTTCTGAAATGCCATTTCAGGCTTAAAGATACAGACATGGAAACTAGACGGGGATAAACGTGGTGCACGTGCCCACTAATCTGTCAGCATAAATAAAACCACTAGTTGAGTATTCATGTATAATTCTCAACCATCTTTTGCTGTCATTTGTTTACATAATTCCAGCACATGTTTTCTATCCTGATGTGTGGTTTATACACCAGATGTGGCTCCTAACCTAGGTACAATACGCTCCGAGCATGTGCTCCGAATGAGAGCACATGCAATCCTCAGATAGGAATCCTCAGATGGGGAGGTGGATGTCTGTTACACCCCAGTTTATTGAAGTATGTAAAGAACATGTCAATGGGAAGGAGATATCCGAATATGCATTCTCCTCTGGCTCCTGAATATTGGTTGACAAAACATATTTAGTTTTTTAATATGTGTTACGGTGGAAAGAGGCCCTAAAGCAGAAGTAGCACAGGCCGTTGATTTCACAACAATGTCTTGCAGAAATTACTTTTTCCAAGTTATACAACACCAGGCTCATGCTTGAAGGAAGGGTGAAGGGGGATGCATTTATGAGATGTGATAACTGATAAGGGCTTTAGAGTAAATTGATTACACAAATACCTGGATGGAGGTGACTGAAGATCGGGCTGAGGGGAGGGTGCTCTTCCTGGAGGTAACCGATTAACAATACTTGGTGTACTTTAACAGACTGTCAGATGGGGCAGAAGGGGTAGAGACAAATACAGTGCAACAGTGACTGAAACAGAATGCTTTTTTATTTATTTGCATTTTTAAAGCGCTCACACAGCCCGGGGGCATCGAGGGGCAGTTACAGGAGGAGCATGTCGTAGTTGCGTATTTACTACTACCTGTGCCAGCAGTTGCTGCAGCGCCAAACATGTGACATGGAGCAGCAGCAGTGTGATTGGCTGGTGGTGGGCCGATCTAGGTAGGTCTAGCACTGAACTGGTGCAGCCGGAGAGCCCGCGCTGAGTTTGGCGCCACGCCCGGCTGAGTGCGGCACCGCATCTGCACTGCGGGCAGCGCCGTGCCCGGCATTATGGGGCCAATATTTCTTGGGCACTGGCACTTATTTTTTTTACAAATTAAGCACTGAACATAAGGAAGTTGAGAAATTGTTTCCCATGCCCATACTAATGCCCAAGGCCTTTGCCACACACTACCTGTCCCTCCCTGCCCAAACCATATCTGGTGTAAATGCGCTACTGGCTTTAAAACAATACCTTAATCAAGTGTGACTTCCACCACATGATTCATAAGCAGTATGTGTGCCCTCACATTTGTTCCATGCACTGAAGTCCTGATCAGACCAAATTTGGCAAAGCCAACGGTTTCAGGTTCTGGATAGGTATTAGATGGATATTTGCCAATCACTGACCTTTTCTTCAGAAGGCTTTCAATGAAGAGAACGTCAGCGTTCATCTACCTGCTGTGGTTTCATCTGTGTGTGCGGTGCATGAAAACACGCAATTGTATTCCCCTTTCAGAACTTTCAATTACAGATGTCTTTCTATGGCTCTGTATACAGGGATTCATCGGATATTTCCTTTCAAGGTTTTGCATAATTTAACATAGAGCAACTAACAGATCACGTTAAGAACTTCATTTTAATCTGGTTTTATTCACTGAATTGTCCTGCTTCATGCCACCTTTTTATTTTGGGTTATTAGATGACGCTTACACCAACTATAAGCCAAAACGATTGCATTAGACTACGCATAGAGAGAAATGGCATATGAAGTGGGCACACAGCTTGTAGGTGTTTGGTTATTTGCACACCCATTGACTGCCCATTGCCATGAAAATCCCTATGGCTACCCCCACTCAGTTTCTGCCCCTCCCTGCCCGAAACACCTGCTCATGGGAACTTTTTATTATTCCCTCCTTAATCTAGCCTTACCATCAAACGTTGCACTCACAGTGCCTGTAGTGTTTTTTCAAAGAAGTCTTCTGAGAGTAAATGTCTTAATAGGAGGCGCTAACCCCTCTACTGGTGTAATAAAAATATCTTAACCAGGTCTGCTTTCAGCCACTCGATTTATAATCACTGCGAGTGTCCTTCACTGAAGTCCTGTTAAAAACAAGCACTGACCAAGCTAACAGTTTGGGCTTTTGTGTAAGTCTTAGTCATTAGCCAGGCACTGCTTTAGATGCCCATGTATTGGCACTATTTTGCACCTTTTACCATCAATGGCCAATTAATAACACAACCGTAGTGGCTGGAAGGTGCATTTCCCATGCCTACGTAAATACCCAAACTGTTGGCATTGCCAATCCTTGTTCAAAATGTTCCTGTATCTTTGGACAAAATACTGAACACAGTGTGTCATGTTTGCGTTTTTTTTTAATGAAGAGAATGAGAACTGCCTGTTCATAAGGCACGCTGTATTTCCGGGGTGGGAGAATAGCTCAGGGACAACGCGGAGCAACACAGGTTCGATCCGTGAGTTTGTGCTTAGAAACCTCTGGGTATTAAGCGTGTTATAAATATCCAATTATAATTATTGCATGTATAGTTTAATGAGTTGTTGATAGCAATGCCTAACTGAATGGGACATCAATTTGTATACCAAGTTGTAATCAGCACACTACATATTGCCCTCAATAACCAGGGAATATTTAAATAAAGCATTCACACTTAGGTCAGAGGGTCCATTTGAGCTCTCCTTTTGCTAATTTTAGTACTGCAGTTCCCCAACTTGTTGCTGACTTTTTGAAATCCTGGCTACATTTTGGTGACCGAAAGGCTCCCTGAATGGTTCAACCACATTTTGATGTGCTGCCCTTAGTAGCCCATACGGCAATCTTGGGCAGCCGTGGCAGAAGAGATTGCAGAGCACCCCATCTCGTTCCTGGGTGACTTTTCTCATCCAGAAAGTGTGTAGGATCACCAAAGAACTTGTCACAGCTACCGCTGCGTGAGCCACAACTAACCAGAGAACTTGTAGAAAAACTTTAAGAGACATACATTGTTTCCTGCTTTAAGATACAAGGAAACATACTGATGTATATACAGATGTTAACTGTGATTATCTGAAAATAAAATTTAACACGGTCCGAACGTGTGAAATAGTTGGGGCCTGGACTCGGAATACAAAGGTACTAAAAGGTATGCCGTTTATGTGGCGAAAATAATTAGGAGACAGCGAATCGCCTTTTGGCACAATGTGAATATTTGCTGAATTTGAGACACCTACTACTTATCCAGGCGGGCCTTAGGGCGGATCTAACAATGGAAGGAATGTGGTCCTTGTTCAGGAGTGGAGAACATGAAGTGTATACCATTTATTTTATTATTTTGGAAGAAGGTCATTGCCATTTTTAATATTTGAATGCATGTCTAAATTTAATTAGGATTTGAATGATAATTAATGAGTGATAGAGAGTTCTAAGAAGTCTATGTGATTATGTGTCAAGATGTGCTAGGATGAATTGCTAGCAGTTTTTAGTATGTAACTTGATGGTTTTAGGTTTGGATTTGTAACTGTGAAAAGTCTGGAAAAAAACGGAGTCACAGGAAAATAAAATAAATAAATAAATATACAGATGTCCTTTTCCCCACACTGCCCACAGTACAAGACAGATTGTAGGCACTGGGGCAAAGGTGTTACAAAGTGAAAGTAATGCATCCCTACCTAACGGAGCATGGTGTTACTTGTTTCATATGTGATGAATCTGATGGTGTCATCAGTCCTTTCCCAAGGGTAGCCTCTTCCCAAGTAGTTCCGGGATGGCAGCCGCTACCTGATCCTGACCCTGGGGGCGGCTACATGGAGGATCACATGGGTGGAGGGGACCTTCAAGGGGGTGATGCATCATCAGATGGAACATGGTATCCCCCTTTCCCTTTTAGGGATACCCTTTCTGTTCACCATGCCTTAATGATGCATTTCCATAACTCCCTTCCACTACCCAGAGAAACCAATGTGGATTTCTTCCCTTGCGTTAGGCATAAGTTTACTAAAACTCACTACCATTGCTACAAAAATAAAAGTACTGTGAAGAGAACATTTCTTAAAGCATTCAAGATCACTGACAGTGAGAAGCACAGAACACAGTCTAGCTGTGGAGAACTGCTGATAGGTGTTGAGACATTTAAAAGGCATATCCAGCAGGCCTGGGAGAGAGGCTGCTGCCATGCGGAGTCCCAAAGTCTCAAGACCGCTGAAGAGGAAGGACAGGAGTGAGAGGACGGCACAGAGACAAGGACCCCCTTGTCACGCTCCCCAGGGCAACCTTCTGTTAGAGCTCTGGCCTGTCTATGGCTGGGAAGCAGTATCCCCATACTTGATGCCAGCTGCGTAAGCGGCTATCCCTGAGAAGGAGAGCCAAACGGGAAGCGAGAGGCGAAAGAAGTCGCCTCCGAGAAGTGAGATCCCAATGGAGAAGTGACTGGGAAGCATGCAGCGAGTAAGCCGCCAACCACCGAAGTAACCCAAATGCCACTAAGCATAGAAAAGTATGTCTGCCTGAACGCTGCACACCAAACAAACAGGTACGTCGAGGGAGAGACGGGAGCTAGATGTCCAACGGCTACAGGTATGAGTGAAGAAATAAGAATAACAGGGGCGAAGGACCCCAAAGGAGAAAGTGAGCCAAAGAATATTAGCATAGAAGAAACCAAGACATTGTAATGAAAATAGGCAGGCATGAATTGTAATGCCACTTGCCCCCAAAGAGTGTGTCAAGAGAGACGTATGAATATGTCCTGGCAAGAGAGTATAGCAGGCACAGTGAAGTTTACAAGTATACTGAGTGAAGCACAAGAGAAAAGGCCTAGCAGAAGAATATACCAGGCCAAGCTAAGTTTACACGCATTGTTAAAAGAAGTATAAGCGAAAAGACCTGGCAGGAGAGTATACCAGGTGAAGCAGAGTTGCTTAACATACAAGTCACTTTTGTTGTTGCTGTACACAGACATTTAAGGAAGATGCCTACCCTTAAGAACTGTTGTGTTGGTAAAGAGAACACCTGGGGAAAGGAACACTCCCCTAGAACTGGGGGTTGTATCCACTGGAACCTTTGTGTTAAAGTTACGCCTTTACTTTTGAACTTGAACAATTTGTGCACTACCAAGGCTAAAGACATTACCTTTTCACCTTAAAGTTATGCTTATGTCAGAGGGCCAGAATAGGATTTCAGACAAAGAACATTTTGATTTGGATATCTTGACAACGGATAGATCCTTAGTTTTTGTTGAGATAGGGATAACACCTCCTAGCATAGAGATGGCAAGAGCTTTTGCAATCCCTTATTTGTTAAATGAATGTTTATAGCAAAAACTATGAGGTCTGTGTGTCTTCGTCTCATTCCTAGCACTTCAGACATAGGAATGTACCTGTGCACTGTTAGCAAGATAACACCTATCATTTTGTAAATGTCTATTATGATGGATTTCTTAAAACTGTCCTGTTGGACAGATTTCAGGAGGCCACCTTACTTATAGTGAACAGGGGAACTCAGAGGTTAGCCAAACCCAATCAAGGTAAGCGTGGTCAAGGCTTAGGGCCTCATTACACGGACGGCGTTGGACCAAGGTGCTATTAGCACCTTGGTCCATGCCGGTAAAATACCGGCACCGCCTTGGTGGAAAGGGGAATTACCGCCCTATTCCAAGGTTGGTGGGGCGGCAATTCCCCCTTCCCCCATTGCCCTTCCCCATTCCCATTTTTGCCCCATAGGGCATAATGGGAATGGGGAAGGTGCTAATTACGACACTGCAAATTGCGGTACCGTAATTAGCTCCCTGGTCCCTTTGCGGGTTGGTTTTTAACGCCTGCAAAAAGCAGGTGTTAAATTCCCAACCCGCAAAGGGACCTCGTAGTAAGGCGGTAAGCTTTTACCGGTACTGGTAAAATACCGGTACCGGTAAACCCTTACCGCCGTCCGTGTAATGTGGCCCTTAGTCTCAGGTGAGGTGAGTGGGGTCAGTGGTCCATAATGAGTACACGCAGTGAAATGCACAAGGATTATGCTTAGACGGGTAAGTACAATACTCTATTATAGGCCCCAAAACACACTCGAAAATAGAATGAAGCGGGTAATACTATCACACATCACTCAGTTATAAAACATATGTAGTCACCTTTGGTTTGTAGAAATGCAAACAATTCACTGAAACACCTCAAAGGAAGGTAAGTAATTATGCAATAGGAAAACCGGTTCACAAGAATGAAGACCGTCACTTTAGAAGTCCAATCCCTATATTGAATGGGGCTTTGTGCCCAAAAGTAAAAAAGTTCCTTCACAAGAGAGGAAACAAAGGCAGAAAAAGTTCTTGTGGAGAAAAATGTTCCAATAGACTTCTCAAGGTTTTACAGGTAAGTAAGATACTTTTTCTATCTCTCAGAACAGTTTTTATAACAAACATTTAAAAAGCAAAGGAATAGAATAAATCAAAGTTATTCACAAAGTTTATGATAGGGGAGATAGGGATGGATGTAAGTATTGTGATTACTCACCACGCTCACTCTGATTTTCCCAAGTGACTTAGCAGGTCGACTGGGAGTCGCTAGAGGTAGGTTTTCGCACTACTGGATCCAGGAGAAAATGCCCAGGAGCTGTAGGTGCAAAGAAGATTCGGGTCGGGCCCAGGAGCTCAGTGCAATCCTTTCTAAAAAAAAAAAAATTGCAGCAGGCACTGATGCAGGCCTCTTCAGGACACTCTACCGGACGGAAGGAAGCCAGTTCAAGCAACAGTCACTGCACATGGGCGACAGCAGGTGTCTCTTCAGTCGTGGTCGAAGAAGATCTTCCAGGACAGGATCCTTTGATGGCGGGAATCTGAAACTTGGCAGGAAGGTGACCTGTAAGACGAGCAGGCAACCACAGAAATTCCAGACTAAAAACACAGTACAGCAACGCTTCTGGCATGGTAGTCCAATTCAGAGCTGGTCGGTCCACCGGGTGGTCTAGGGATGATTCAGAGGGCCGTAGGCTACAAGAGCACAAGAAGACGTTGAGACTGGTGGGTCCCACCAGTCCAAGGATCAAAGCACCAACGAAAGCCTTTTCAGATCAGGTAGTCCAGCAGGGCTTCACTGGGGCAATTACAGGAAAGGTTGCTGGGCCTCATTCAGATTGTGCAAGTGTGACAATGCAAAGTACAAGGGGAAGGGAGAGGGAGAAGTGCCAGGGAGGGGGAAGTGCAATCAGGGCGGCATTGCTCTGGGTAGGTGCAGCCAAGGCAAGTGCAGGGAGGCAAAGGAATGTAGAGGTTACAGTTACAGCCCCTAAGTTCAAGGTAGGCAGTGCAGGGGAGACTGATCATGGAGGAGCCTGGTACCCAGTGAGACTCTGAGGGTACCAAGCAACCAGTCGGTGCAGCAGACAAGAAGGTCAGAAAGGGAGGGGGAGCAAGAAAGCAGAGAAGAAAAGGAAGTTCTTGAGCTGCTTCCGGAACATCAGGTGGTCCGGCTCAAGTTTGAGAGAGGCACATTCCAGAGGGACGCACCTACAGAGGAGAGGGATGTACCCCCCACTGTCTGCCTGGAGAAGCATCTGACCCTCGGGGAGTTGGAGGTAGCTGAGGGAAGGGCTCAAGTAGGAAGGTATTTTAGAAGAGAAAGTTGGATGTAGTGCAGCCCCTGCCCCAGAAAGCCTTGTGGACGATGCAGAGGATCTTGAACTTGATCCTTGCAGACACTGCGAGCCTGTGGAGAGATACGGTCCCTGGGCTTGAGGCGAAGGATAAGTCTTGCAGTCCTGTTCTGGATTAGTTGCAGAGAGTAGAGGAGGGCAAATTGAGAAAGAGGCTGTTGCAGTAGTCCAGCCAAGAGAGAACCAGGACTCTGGAGACAGTGAGCTTCTAGGGGAAAGTGAGAAAAGGAGGTGAGGAAAGGAAGAATACCTCCGAGGAGGTGCAGCTGGTAGTGGGCCTTCTTGGAAAGGCCCATGATGTGAGGAGAGAAGGAGTGAGTAGATAGAGTCGAAGATAACACCAAGGTTTTTTGCATCGCAGGAAGGCAAAGGAAGAGGGCCCAGCGAAGGCAGCCAGAGCGGGAGGGGTGAAAGCAGGAGCAGGGGTCCCAATGAGAAGGATCTCTGTCTTACTGGCATTAAGGCAGAGATCATTGGCGCTGTACCAATCTCGAATCCCAGACAGTCAGGAATGAGCAAGAGAAGACAGGAGGCGGCTCAAGTTTGAGAGAGGCACATTCCAGAGGGACGCACCTACAGAGGAGAGGGATGTACCCCCCACTGTCTGCCTGGAGAAGCATCTGACCCTCGGGGAGTTGGAGGTAGCTGAGGGAAGGGCTCAAGAAGGAAGGTATTTTAGAAGAGAAAGTTGGATGTAGTGCAGCCCCTGCCCCAAAAAGCCTTGTGGACGATGCAGAGGATCTTGAACTTGATCCTTGCAGCCACTGCGAGCCTGTGGAGAGATTTAGGGCTGGAGAGATACGTTCCCTGGGCTTGAGGCGAAGGATAAGTCTTGCAGCCCTGTTCTGGATTAGCTGCAGAGAGTAGAGGAGGGCAAATTGAGAAAGAGGCTGTTGCAGTAGTCCAGCCAAGAGAGAACCAGGACTCTGGAGACAGTGAGCTTCTGGGGGAAAGTGAGAAAAGGAGGTGAGGAAAGGAAGAATACCTCCGAGGAGGTGCAGCTGGTAGTGGGCCTTCTTGGAAAGGCCCATGATGTGAGGAGAGAAGGAGTGAGTAGAGTCGAAGATAACACCAAGGTTTTTTGCCTCGCAGGAAGGCAAAGAAGAGGGCCCAGCAAAGGCAGCCAGAGTGGGAGGGGAGAAAGCAGGAGCAGGGGTCCCAATGAGAAGGATCTCTGTCTTACTGGCATTAAGGCAGAGATCGTTGGCGCTGTACCAATCTCGAATCCCAGACAGTCAGGAATGAGCAAGAGAAGACAGGAGGCTGAGGGGAGCCTGAAAGAGAGCCGAGTGTCATTCGCATAGCACTGGAAGTTAGACGAGAAGGTAGAGATCAGGTGGGCCAAAGAGTCTAAGGAGACATTGAAGGTGAGAGGATATAGCACTGGGGGAACACCACATGTGGAGGGGGTGGTGGAGAGAAAGAACCCAAGTTGGACCTCGGAGGGTCAATCCAGGAGGAAGGAGGTCAACCACTCCAGGGCCTGATCTGTGATGCCCAGGTTCTCACACAGTCGATTGATCAGGATGGCGTGAATGACTGTGTCAAAAGCAGACAAAAGGTCAAGGAGGATGAGGAGAGAAGGGAGGCTGGAGTCAAGATCTGAGAGCAGATCTACACGGGTGTTCAGGAGAGCAGTGTCCGTGCCCCTGGCTGCTCTGGATCCAGACTGATGGTCATGGAGACAACCAACAGATTCAATGTGGAGAATAAGCTGGGACATGGCTAGCTTTTTCAGGAGTTTGCCCATTGCTGATCTAATGGAATGGCTGCAGGAGTCCTCTTATTATCCCAATACAGGCTCATGGCAAAATCCAGTCCGCCAATGGCAAGGATCTGCACCACTCACTGAGCCAGCAGTGGCCCACACAGGGACCAGTGTGGGTTTCACTCATGCATGCACACCAGACTTTCAGGCACCACAGTTTGTTGATTGGGACCAGACACTCCCACCCACTTCCTGTGTCCACACACAAACGGCATGCACTAGCCTGGGCCAATTCATGACCCTATAAGGGATTTCCTGACCCAAGAAGGCAGGAGGAAGGCCAAGAAACAATATGGCACAAGACTAGTGAAGAATCTCGTGGCACAGCCATTTTGGACCACTTGCCACTTTAGTAGCCAGACATGCTAAACGTGAATATGCACACTAAAAAAACTGCAAAACATGGTCAAAATGTAATTGCTGCCACCAGCTAAATCCATAAGAACACATAAAAGTAAGCAGAAATCTCAGTGTAAAAAAGACTAGGGTGATATAAAAGTATCCCCATGGACTGCAATGTAAGATGCTGTGTGTACTGAAAAGTTACCTAAACAGGAAAAAAGTAAAAGACAAAAGGGAAACAGTTTTCCCGTACTGACAGTCTGAAGGACTAGTCCGTTCCTCCATGACAAAAAAGGCCAGGGAAGACTTATCTGTGAAACGTCAGGACAGGTAAAAAACAAAAGCCACCTGTTTCGGAGTGCATAGAATATGGAGTGGAAAGTTGCCTAAAAGAGAAATCGTTCCTAACAACGTCTGGCTTGTATGAATGAAAGTTACAGAATATTTGTTAGGGAAGTTCCTACCTGCAAACATGCCTGGTATAATATGTTTGTTGTTGAGAGCAGTGTGTGATTGGCTGGCTTCTCTGTGACTGTCTTGCCTTCCCAATATAAAGAGCCCACTCTTGATCTATGATGAAACAGCAGCATCCTGAAGTGGTGGTGTGACACTGCCCTATATTTTGGATAAGTCTATGAAGAGACATCCCTCAGTGAATACTCAGTGAAAAACCACATCCACGTGCTCTTACTGATCAATGCTATTATGTGTATAAGAACCTAGAAATTGTGTACTTACTCCAGACAAGGGTTGCTTGTTTGTTTGTTTATTTTATTTATATTGCGCACCTGACCCGGAGGTAATTGGGCGTTTGAGGCTGGAAGTGGTTACATGGCATAGTATACGCAGTTGTAAGCATTAATACAGTTTGGAAAAATTACAATGGTACATATATACATTCAACATTATACATTGGGTCATAGCAGTAGTATAGGATGGGTGACACATATACTAGTTGAGCAGACCACCAAGCTATTAATGGTATCAAGAGCTGCTGTTTTGTGTTTTGTTAAGAATCCATGTGATCAGGGGAGTTGCTAGGTGTGGAAAAGACCCGGGGCTACGCTGAGACCGCCCACCATCAGAGTACCATCAGAGCACAGCTTGGGTCTTCAGCACTGATGCCAAATAGTGAACCAGGTATTCTAGTGAACCACTGGTTTGAAATTAGATTAGCATGTTCACATGCTGTGGCATCAGGGAACCAAAGGAAGGTCATCTGTCGTCCGCCCCAATTATCATTGGGAATTACAGACTAATTCCCTGTCAGTTTGGAGCCTTTTTTCAGTTCTCCAGGGCTTTTTCAGATAACTAATCACGGTTTTCCAGGTACTAGGGTTGGTGACTGGAGGTGCCACCCAATCCTTTAGTCTACAGTATCGTATTCACTACATCACACAGCGAAGTGTTGCAGTGAAATAAAATGCCACACCAATACACTCGCCCACTTGCGGGGCTGCAAAAGCCTTCACAAGGTAAACTGCATGGAGTTCAGGGATGCAGGTTTTCAGGGACTCAATCCCACTTTACCCCCAATGAATTGAATGTACCCATCCTCTTAACACCGGCAACTGAGGTCTCACCCAAACCATCGCTTATACGGACATTTGAGGAATTCAAAAAAATGACAGTAGTGTCCGAGTTGTTTGTTCATCCCAGTGTGTCAGCCAGGCAAAGACACAAAGCAATACAATTCTGGAGACACAGTATAAGATGTGCGGACATAGTAAAAGGAAGGGAGGAACTGCAATGGACAGTGGCAGCGAAACATACCTACATGCACACTGACAGAAAAAAGGTAATGGTGCGAGGGGACAGGACGTGAAAGAGGCAGTCACTAAAAGGCATGGATATGTCACACAATATGACTGAAATGCAGGCCTGGTTTACAGTTACAGCGCTGTTTTGCTTTTCATCTTAATGAGGTCACGGTGTTGTACTTGGGATTCCACTAGATTCCTGGTGATTGCATGTATTACCAAATATTGTGAAACCCCAAAGAGCGTGGGGCTACAGGAGTCCAAAGGGCGGGCTTGCATACTCTTAAAACAGCTAAGAACATGCAGTGG
Source organism: Ambystoma mexicanum (assembly GCF_040938575.1). NCBI lineage: Eukaryota > Metazoa > Chordata > Amphibia > Caudata > Ambystomatidae > Ambystoma > Ambystoma mexicanum. The sequence continues at coordinate 594,275,436 of NC_090936.1, forward strand.
TCTGGGGGAATGGGAGGCTGTGGTCTAGTGTGAGATTCAACAAACAAAATTTTGAATAAAGTTTCACGTCGCCCAAGGAGAAGAAATCGTTATTCAGTATACTTGTGAAGTATAAGATGTGGAACCTGCAATCTGCATTCGGGCCTCCCGCTACCCTGCGTAACACAAAGAGGGGGAGGCTGAGAGGATCCAAACACGTCTTTATTTCAGTACAGCAAACCAGAACTAACTGTTCCCTCTCCTCGCCTACCCCACCGCTTCCCGTGTCCCCGTTTCTCTGTGAGCCTCTCCATATGACATTAGATGGTGATGACACCCCCCCACTGGATACTAAACATGAAGTCCTACTTTAGTTCATTTCTTCAATGAGCCTGTGAGGTTTCTTACGAGTTCTTTGGGGTTGCTGGTCCTTACATTCCTGAAGCGGCCAGGGTGCTGCTTCGGCACTGGAATCCTCCGTCTCCTTTATAGGGTGCATCCCACTCGGTGAGAGGAGCTGGTGATGGGCATGATTCCGGGCATCCGCCTGAAATGTGAGGAGTTCCTCGTCGTTGTCTTCCTGTCACCTTCAGCTGTGATGAGGGATCCCTTCACTTGAACAACAGTGAGGGGTTCTTCTGCAAATTCAGCCATGTTTTTGCAACTTTGGGTTTGTTTTGCAATGACCACATCCCATGGTTCGAGGTCATTTTTATTTTTTTTTGCTCTCCTCCTTTCATCGGTTCCTCTTTTCATTTCAGCTTTCTGTCGAGAGTCTTGCTCTCGCATTTCCTGATCGCTGCTGTACCTTTCGTCTTCTTGCGTTGTGTGTGGGAGCTGGGTTCTTGTGTTTCTCCCACACATCACTTCTGGGGGTGTTTTCCCTGTGGTGCTGTGCAGGCTATTTCTAGAATCTCGCATTAATTGACATAGCATCTTCTCCACGGGCTCACCTGTGAGTCCAACGATTTGAGCAGTGCGTTTGATGTTGCTCATGAAACGCTCTACAGTGCCGTTCACCTGGGGCCACAAAGGTGTTATTTTTCTGTGGTGAAATCCCATGTATTCTGACAATGTCTTGAAAGTCTTGCGCCGTGAATGGGGGCCCATTATCTGTTTTCACAACTTTGGCGATGCCATAGGTGGCGAACATCCTGTCGAGGGCGGGAATGGCGTGGTATGCTGAGGTGGACGGCACAACTTGAATGTCTGGCAATCACGAATATTCGTCAACCGCTACTAGTATGTGCTCACCCAATTCTAGCGGCCTGAAAGAGTTCACAGCAATTTCTTCCCAGGCTCCCTATGGCAGTGTTGTCATGCAATGTGGCTCTGTTCTGGTGCGTGGATTTATTACTGCGCATGTGGGGCAATTTTTAAGCAGCCCCTCCACCTCAGTGTCAAGATGAGGGAACCATAGTTTTTCCCTAAGCATCCTTTTTGTGGACACCATGATATGATATTTTTTTATTTTTATTTATATGCCCCAGTGCCCTTCGTGTGCTAGTTCTAGGACCTTGTCTTAGGCTGCGAAGGATCACTAATTTGGTGCCCTTAAGCAGCAGACCTTCCTCAGACTTAGCGAGTTCATCTTTGACAGCCAGAAAACAGCTAATATCTTGTTTAGTATCCTCCCCCGTGCTTTCCTTCAACTGCCATGCTTGCTTCCAGTATTCGGTCTCCAGACACCTCAGAATGATCTGTAGTCCTTGATCAGCGTTAGATTCCTGAGATATCTGGTGCGTGTCAAGACCCTTTGGTGTGTTTCCTTATATCACGTACCCGATGTACTGATCCGCTATGGATGGGTTTGCCAAGCATTCCTTGCTTGGATGTCGGGAGAGGAAGTCTGCTGGGTTGTGATCTTTCCCCGGCCTGTGAATTATGTTGAAGTGATAGTCTTGTAGCCTCACAGCCCATCTTGCTATTCGTGGTGGCATTTTGGCTTGAGGATTGCCGTAGATGAACAGTAAAGCCTGGCGATCTGTGACAATCGTAAACGGTTTTCCGTACAAGAATAAATGAAAATGTTCACAGGCCCAGACTACGGCTAGCCCTTCCTTCTCTGCCTGCGAGTAGGCTTGTTGAACCTTGGATAAGGTCCGGCTTGCATAGGATATGATGTGCTTGGATTGTCTGTCTCCCTCGTCAAGCTGGGTAAAAATGGCGCAGAGGCCAACTGGGTCTGCGTCCACTATCAGTTCAGTGGCCTTTCTTGGGTCGAAATAGGCCATGTTCTTGACATCAGAAATGCAGTCCTTTATTAGCTGGAACGCTTGCTTTACTTTACTTTATTGCATTTATAGTGCGCAACCATAAACCTGTAGGTGTGAGGGCGCAGACAGAACAAAAACAGAAAAGAGGAGACCTTGAGAACCGGGAAATGAGAAAGATAGGCTGAGGATCGTATACTACTACTTTAAGAGGAAGGTTTTTAAGTCCTTCTTAAAGTTCCTCAGGGCTACAGAGTTTCTCAGCTGACCTGGTAGGGTGTTCCAAATAGCCGGTGCCGCAAAGGCGAAAGCACCACATTGTGCTTTTTTGGTTTTGACTTTAGGTTGGTGAAGCATGTTCTGATTATTGGAGCGCAGATTTCTGAGATTGGGTTTTATTCCTATGTACCTTTGTAGGTAGGTGGGCATGGTGCCCTTAAGGCATTTAAAGGTGATGACCATGAGTCTGAAGGTAATACGCGCCTCCACAGGCAACCAGTGCAAGGCGCGGCGTGCCTCCGATACATGTGCTCTATGGGCAAGACCAGAAATAGCTCTGACGGCTCCATTTTGAACCACCTCAAGACGGCTGATGGTCTTTTTGCTGGCACCTGCTAATAGACTACAGCAGTAATCCAATTTTGAACCTATAATAGCAAGAGCGATGGACTCTGCATTAGGTTGAGAGATAAGTGGTCGCAGGTGGGATAGCAATTTGATATAATAGGTAGCGGAAGACACCGTGCTAGCGACATAAGAATTCATGGTGAGTGATTGGTCCAGAACCACCCCCAGAATCTTTACTTTGGGAAGAGTGGGGATTAAAGCATCTCCAAGATGAAAGTGTTTATAGGCTGGGTCTAATTTAGCCAGGATGCTATCAGAGGCCACGACCATGAGTTCCGTCTTTCCACGGTTAAGAGCGAGATTATTCCACATCATCCAAAGTTCAATAATGGTGAAGATGCGGTTAAGTTCTCTTTCATCCTGGTCATGCTGCCCGGTGAGAGGGATGACACATTGGGTGTCGTCTGCGTAGTTAGAGAATAGAATGCCCTCCTGGGCAAGGTAGACAAAGAAGGCAGTCATGAAGATGTTGTATATACAAGGTGACAAGCTGGCTCCTTGAGGTACACCAAAATGTATCTGAATTGCTGGGGCTTTAGCATTATGGGCGCATACTCTACTAGATCTGTTAGATAGGAAGGAGAGTAGCCAATTAGTGGCGGCCCGCAAGCAGTTAGCTACTGACATAAGCCTTTCTGCCAATATGGCATGGTCGACCAGGTCGAACGCTGCCGATTGGTCCAAAGAGATAAGGAGAGAGACCTTCCTATTGTCCATTCTTTGGAGCAATTGTGACTTGAGATCCAGTAACGAGGTCTCGATACTGAAGCTTTGTCTAAACCCTGATTGAAAGGGGTTAAGGATGGGGTGGGAGTTAAGATGTTGAGCCAATTGAATATAGGCAAGCCGATCCAATATCTTTAGTAGGAAAGGGGTGTTGGTTATTGGCCTATAATTGGTGGGTACGTTTTGATCTAAATTGGGCTTTTTCAGGAATGGGGTAACCCAAGCCTGCTTCAAGTCATCTGGAACCGTGCAATTCCAGAGGGAGGCGTAACAAATTTACATATGGCCTGTACCATAGTAGGGGGGCGAGTTTTAATGATAGTAGAGGCACATGGATCCCCTGTGCAATTAGTTGCTTTGAGTTTGTTAATAATAGAGGCTAGCTCCTCTTCTGATATGGGTAAAAAGTCAAAGATAGGGATGTCTGGATCCCTGGTAAAGGTGTTATTGACTATATGGGTGCCCTGTGTGCCGAGTGCACTTTTTTTGGTAGCTATGGATTCTCAGATACCATTCAGTTTATTGGCCATGGCATTCTGGCATTTTTCAGACCACTTGAACTCCGATTTGTGTTTGGTGAGTGCCCTGAGAGGTTCACTGACAGACTCAGTCATTTATGTATTGTGTACAGTACCTCGCTAGCCCTAAGAAGGATTTGAGGTCGGTTGTGGAGCTTGGTGGTTCCGCGTCAGTGAGGGCGCTGATCTTTTCTGATCAGGCGTCATTCCTTTGGAGGAAATAATTTGGCCGAAGAAACAAAGTGTCTGTTTCCTAAATTAACATTTGTCCTTGTTTAGGGTGAGTTGGGCTTCTTCCAGACCCATGCACACTCGCACGAGTGTGTTGTCGTGCTGTTCTTCGGTCTGACCGAATACCAGGATGCCATCCCTGTAGTTCAGACAGTTGGTTACATACTTGATAACATTATGGATCTCCGACTGAAAATGTTCTGCCGCTGACGAAACCCCGAAGCTAAGACGCTTATACCTGTATAGGCCCAGATGAGTGGCGAATGGGGTGATACATCAGGAAGGATTGATGAGCTCCAGTTGATGGCAACCTTTGTTGAGGTCCAGCTTGGAGTAGATAGTGGCTCCGTTGAGGAGGTGCACCATGTCAGTAATGCACAAAGCTTGGTGATGTTCTCTTATGAAGGCCACGTTTGGCCGCCGCATGTGAGACCTCAATGAGGTCTGCTTCCAGCAACTTATTCAGTTTGTCTTCTACTTGTTTTGTACGTTTATCGGGATTCCCTGATAGTGTTGCGCCACTGGAGTGACCTTGGTGTCAATGTGCAGTTCGATTTGGCGGCCTTCCACTTTCCCAAGCCCTTGAAGAGTGCTGGAAATACTTGTTCAATATTTGCGGTGGGATAAAGGTATTTGTGCACCATGAGTCTATAGAGGACATGGATGAGGCCCATTTCAATTGCGGCCTTGTAGCTCAAGATGCATCCGCTTTCAGTGGCAGCTTCCAGGACGTGCAGGGGGATGTCTTTGGCTTGTCTCTTGTAGCTGCATGACGCAGTGAAAAAACCCTTGCAGGCCAGGGGTGTCTTCGAGCCGTAGCGGAATATCAGTGCTTTTGCGGGTTGTAGACGGGAGGCGTGTGGTATGTTGTTGTATACCTCTTCACTTATTACGTTTATGGGGGCTTCAGTGTCCACCAGGAATTCTGCTGCCGTCTTATTGACTTGTCGGACTGTGCTCTTTTGCTGTCAGATTGCCTAAAGCATACAGGTATCCCTTTTTCTGTGGCTCTTCCCTTGATTTCTCGCTTCTTCGGGCATTGTCCTCCGAGGATGCGCCTGAGGCTCTGTCTGACTGAGTGTTCAACTAGATATCTGACGTATCTTCTTGGTCTGGATGTGGTGGGTTTACTGTCTCTCCAGTCACTCGAGGTTTGTTCCCTTCTTTTGTCTGGCTTGTCGTCCCTGTACCTGCGGTGGGCGGTGTCGTACGACTGGTTCATCATTCGGGGTGGACTTTGCAGTATTTGGTCCCCTCCTTGTGTTGGTCGTCCACTTCTTCTTTCGCCTCGTATCTTGCTGTGGTATATGAGGCATACCGCCCTGTAGTTCTCCCACCGACCCCTGCAGGCTGGACATTGTCCCTCATGCGGTATTCATGGCGACATCTGTAGCAGAATGGGTCTGTGTTGCCTTTTGAGGCTCTTTCCAGCCTGTTGACGCACTCCTGCTTTCCATGCATGATTCTGATGTCATCCATTCCCTCTACCTGTGATGCTAACGCGGCGCCTGAGCGAGCCAGGCGTAGGATTTCTTCCAGATTACGTGGCTTCTGCAGCAGCCATTTTCTTAAATCCACACTCTCATACCCGACTATAATTTGCAAGCGCAGCACCTCGTCAGTGAAATAATTGTTGAAATCACAGTGCTTCATTTTGAGTCTCAAACGCATTACAAAAGTGTCCATTGTCTCCCCTCTGGTTTGCTTGGTGGTGTGGAAGATGTGCCTCTCGTAATCTACGTTTGTGTGTGTGGCGTGAAGTAGTCTGTGAGGGTCTCCTTGCATAGGTATCAGTGAAACTTGTGGGGAGATCGTCCACAATATCCCTTAAATTTGAGCCTATGGAAAATGCTAGTGGACTATGCCTTTTCTCATCATCAACTGGGCCAATGGCTTTGAGACATACCTCAAAATCTCTCAGCCACCTCTTCCATCGTGGACCCAGAGTGCTGGTGTCACCAAGGTCGGAATTTGTGGGCAGTTGCATTAGCAGGCTGTCTTGCATCCTGGAGGGAGTGCTCGAGCCGGTGTTATTGACACTGTCAATGACTCATTTTCTGACATTTTGTCTCTAGGTGCGTCTATCAAACAGTTCAGATGATTTTGGATTGACTCTCCCCTTCACAGACCTTGCTTTTAGATGGGATGGCTGGTCATAGCTTGATTGCTTCCTCTGGTGCAATGGTATGTAACTTAGCAGGCTGGTGACCTGTCGGGCCCGTATGCTTCTCTGGCGTGGATTACGCTCGGTGAGAAAAAAAAGTTCTTATGGCCGGTTTGTGTGGCTATTGTGCCACACGCTGCAATGCGTGTGGGTCACATGCCACACTGTGAGTCAGGCTGTTTCCTGGCCCCAAACTGTTCCGTTGTAGGCGGGGCGCATCAGGCCGTGTGGCTCAGGTCCCGCAATGGCCAGAAAATGCTTGGCTTGATTTCTCTCCGACGAGGCCGTGTGCGCCTGCCCAGAGTGACGTGAGCAGCAGGGAGCCCTCGCGCTCCGACCCGCTTTGATGTTCGCGATGCCGTTGGCGGGAGGATATTTTTCTCGTGTTCCTCCGACCGCCCAAATGTAACGGGGTACCAGGGAGCCTGCTCAGACCTGCTGGTAGCCGTTGGCAGGAGCTGCTGCTCACACTGCCCAGTGCTTTGGGGAGACAGTGTGCCGCGCACAACCTGCTGACACGGAGCTTGCACGCTCCTCCTCGCCTTGTCTCCCTGCAGTGCTGGGGAAATCCTTCCATAAATGCTGTATGGGAAACATGCACCGCAGCTCGCCGTGGCATCCTTCTTCCCGGGCCACGATCGCGGGGGAACGAGCGTAGTCTTTTGGATACGCCTCGTCGCCAGTGTGAAGTTTAAGATGTGGAACTTGTAATCTGCATTCGGGCCTCCCGCCACCCTGCGTAACACAAAGAGGCAGAGGCTGGAGAGAGGATTCAAACACATCTTTATTTCAGTACAGCAAACCAGAACTAACTGTTTCCTCTCCTCGCCCAGCCCTCCCCTTCTCGTGTCCCTCTCCACGTGACGTGAGATGGTGACAACACCACAATACTGATAGCCATACGTGCACACGAGTCCACTGTACACACGAGATCACTGAATTTGCACATTAGACAGCTGCAGGCACACAGACTCCTTTGATGTTCTGCTACGTTCATTTTGTATGTGTAGTGCACACCGACATACTGCTGTAGCCTACTGGCTCTGACCCTATAGCCATCAGATGGGAAAAGAGGGTACGTAAGTTAAGATAGGCTTCCAGCCGGTTTGGAGGCAACGATGTAAACAAAATGGAGGAGGCGCCCTAATAACGTGGGCAGCGTCCGCTCCTCCCTCCCCCCTGGGTAAGGGGGGGAGGTGTGCAGGAAGCGGCCGGAGAGGCGGGAAGCCTATGAACTCGGACGATCTGTCCGCAAAAAGGGACAATAGGAGGGAGCGGGCTTGCAGAAGGTCACCCGCAGCATTGGAGGACCTGTTTTGTTTTGTTTTCAGAGAAGGAGAGGGAGAAGAAGGACAGGGAAAGGCCCAAGGTAGAAGAGAACATCCACAATTGGTTGGCAGCTTTCAGGATGCTGGCATCCATCATGATAGAAAAGTTCCCACAGGATGCGGGGGGATTATTTGCACATAAGCAGTATGTCCATACCTTATACCCGATTTATGTCAGAGATGCTTGGTTGAAATATGACCAGGGTTTTAGGCTAAAAATGCAGGTTTGCCTGCAATGTCTTGGGATGAGGTGGATGTCAGGGGTTACATTGAGAAGATGGTGCCAGCAAGGGAGACGGGGGACAAGGAGCAGGACAAGAAGCTGCATTATGAGAGGGAGAGAAGGTATGACGGGGACAGGAGGAGGGGGTCTTTCCGCAGCCGCTCCTCCTGGAATAGTCGACACAGTTATCAACAGGGGAGCAGGCGGTTTGCTGGAAGTTTGAGGATGGGTATTGCCCTTTTGGCAAAATCTGCAGATTTCAACACATAGGTGGTAATGATGCAGGGAACCAGAGCACGGCTTCAGGGGAAGGAAAGCAGAGGGGTGGCGCCAAACATAAGGAGAAGGCTAAGCATAATTGAAACTCACTTACCCATGCCCATACTACGGAATAATCAATGGCGTGGTGGGGGGGCTGGGAAGCTGGCAATTTAGAATTGGGGGTGAGAGGACCGGAGGTCGACACAGAGGTTGATGAGTAGTAAGTATATGAGGTTATACCTTAGGGCAAGAAGGTTGACAATGCCTCTTTAAATATCATGATTGTCGGTCACAAAGCAGTAATATTTTGGTGTATTTTGAGCGGGGGGGGGAGAAGCTAGGGGGGAATTAAACCTGGCCCGCGCTCATAGCAAGTGTAGGATTGGTGATGGGGTTAGGTCACATAGGAATTGTGTGGTTAGAGTTTAGCTTAATAAAGTATGGAGAGGACCAAGGCAAGAGGGAAGGAAGACAATTTAGGTTTTTAAAGTCCTACAAAGGAATAAAAGCCCAGCTTCCCCACGTCAGGAACGGTGCTCCCCAGCCTGGTAACTACTGTAAGGGCAGGCAGAGCAACAAGAATGGTGGTGGGGGAGTTTCTGACTATTTTTTTAATTTATTTTTTTATTGTGTTTAACCATTTAAGATTTTTACAACTTTTGACATTCGGCATTCAAAGTTTATGTATGGTACTTAAGACACCACTTTCATTTTTCTTTTCTCCATTCATTTTTTGTTTTCTTTTACAAAGCCCTTGATCAATTACGGGCTATCATTCGCGGAGTTTGCCTTTTTCAGTGCTATGTCCATATAGGATATAAGTGGTGCCAAGTACGCCTCGCTTTCCTTGGTCATTTCAGGACAGGTCGTAAGAAGGTGTCTTTTTCTATTTGCTCGTGATTTTCACAGAGACGGCATGTAGCTGTGGGAGATTGCGATCTAATAGCCAAGATTTCCCTGGTATGGAGCAGGTTTAGGAGGGCTCTCATGAAGAATTTTCTGAGCTCTTTGTCTGGACATTTGTCACAGTACCTCAACAGAGTTTTGAGTTTATTTTGGCCAGGTGGTAGGTGCTTTAATGACTTATAGGCAAGGTCTTTTCGTTGGTGGTGATCCAGTCTTGCTGCTCCATTTTGTTCTTCACTCTGTCCGTGTTTGTGATCAGGAGTTCTTCTGTGCAGGCTAACTCGGCTAACTCTTCCAATTTTCCTTGGAGTTTTCTTACCCAGGTGTTGAGTGGTTTGCATCCGCCGCTCTTTATTTCATCGGCTACCACCTAGAAGACTGGGAGAGTATTGGTCAGCAGAGTTTTTCTGTACAACTGCATTGCACTTTGCTCCACCATTGACGCTAGAGACAACAGGCCCAAGTCTTGCCGAATTGCCGCCATGGGTGCAGACTTTGGAAGTCCCAGGACCGACTTCCACACAAAACCTTCAAGCTGGATCCAGATTTCTGTTGGCAAATTTCAATTTGCGCTCATTCCGTAAGTTAATGCTGACACAACTTTGGATTTGTAAAATTGCAGTGCCGGCATCCATGAAAATGTTCCACATTTTTTGTCCACGGCTCTTGCTTGTGCCATCAGATTTCTTGTTTTGTCCCATAGGGATTTCTGCATGCTATTTTCTTTCAAAGAGTTATCGATCCATACACCAAGGTATTTGTATTCTTTTACCACTTCAATTTTTGTGTTTTCTAGGAACCACGCAGGAGAGGCAGGAGAGGCTTTACCTTCTTTTTTCGATTTGGAAAAGAGGAGGACTTTTGTCTTCTGTTTGTTAATTTCCAGGTTGTTGTTTTTCATGTAAGATGTTAGGTTTGCTAATTGACGTTGAAGTCCTATTTTGGTCTGATCCATGAGTATCAGATCGTCAGCGTACCACAATCTGGAGACTTTGCTCGGTCTAACCTTAGGAGGGAAGGATCGAATTTTGTTTTCGGTGACTTGGTAATCTCCAATGAAGGCGATAAAAAGCACTGGGGCCAGTGGGCAACCTTGCTTGACCCCTCGTTCCGAATAAATGATGTCTGAAAGTTGACATTGCTGACTCAATCGGACACGCATCGATGTAGCTGTTTGAAAAGCCATCATTGGTTCAAGCACTGGTGGGGGACATTTCCAGGTTCTTAGTTTTGTCCAAAGTTTATTGCGGTCCACCATGTCTTAAGCCTGCGAGAGGTCCACTAGCGCCAGATGGACCTTTGGGGCGCCTGCTTTCAGTTTACCTTTTGTGATGTTTAAAACTAGTAAATTAATCGCCGTACTGGCACCCTTCTGAAATCCTGTCTGAAACACATCGCCAGAGGGTGAGCTTCTGGCCCATTTTTGAAAGTGCAGTGTCGCGAAAATTTTGGCAATTGGCCCATAATTGGCCGGGTTTTCTCTGCATCCTTTTTTGAAGATTGGGACCAGTACTGCTTCTGTCCACGATTCTGGAATTTGGTTTGAATTTTGACAGTGGTTGAAAAGTTTGCTAATCACTGCCGCCCATTCTTCCGGGTGTCTTTTGAGGTCTATGTTAGTTAGGCCATCAGGGTGTAACGCTCACCTGATTCCCGTAGAGGCGCCGGTCTTGACTGGGCGTATACCGTATCTTCAAAGGTGATGTGTAACACACGGCTGGCTCTTTGGGCTGGACCTCTGTGCACTGTATGTTTGACTCGAAGGGTAAGATGTCTGCAGATAGAAAATATGGGATTAAGGAACTGGGTTATTGAATGTCTCTCTCTTCTTCCCTTTCTCTTCTCCTGTAGAACCCCAAAGGTTAACGCTCTCACCTTAGGTAAGTGAACGCCGTGCTCTCCATCTGCCTCGGGGCAGGGCGCTGTAACCAGTTTCTTCACTGGATAAGGGGAGCAGGCCTCTTGACTTCAGAGGACTGCTGTCCGTCGTTTACTGCACGAACGGTAAGTTTCGAGTAATTCTAATGTCTTTAAAGTCTTTAGTAATGATGTTTCTTGTTTTGCAGGGTTCCGGCGATGGCGGATGACGGGCTGAAGTGAGTTGAAGATGGAGCCCGTGTGATGAATAGAAGCGCCTGGAAGCACGTAAGTAAGCGCTAGTTGCCTGCTTCACGATGCGCTCTAACTGTCTTTTTATTTTGCAGGTATAAGTTCGGAGCGGCTGCAGGGTGCCGGAATACCCACTGGGTTAGATGTGGAAAGGAGTAATGGCACGTGAGTATTAAAGTTCCCCAATGTCTTTAAACGCCCCTTGTTTTGTCTTTCAGATGTGGGATGCAGCGCCGAAGGCCTCCGGAGCGTGCGAAGAGTTGGTAAGCTTTTGTCTTTCAGATGCCGGAATGCAGTGTGAAGACCTCCGGAGCGCACGAAGAGTAGGTAAGCCTTTGTCTTTCAGATGCCGGAATGCAGCGCGAGGCGTTGGTGACAGCCGATGGACCAGGTAAGTGAAGAGCTGTCACTGAAGACCGTAATGCTAACCTGTTCTTTCTTGTCTTTATAGGTGTTGCTGAAGACTGGATTCAGGATGGTAAGCCTTTTTCCTTAGGCCCAGGATCAGATGCAGAAGACACGATGAGCGTTCTGCTGCAGAGGATGCAGAATAACGCAAAGCAAGATTCATCCATCGGGTGTGGTTTAAATAGCCTCCTGTAGTGCTTAGGTCTCTCCTTCCACAGCCACGCCTAGGTAAGAAAAGAGTTCCTGCTTTCCAGAAGAGTTCCAGTGTTCTGAATCTGGGAGTGGCTCCTGCCCCACCCAACAGGAAAAGTAGTTCCAAACAGAAGAGGATCAGAGGCTCAACTGGCAGGCAAGTAAGCAGCATGGTCTGCTGCAGGTAAGTCCACCCAAGCATTATGAGCCCGGCGCTTCCAGCGCTGGGACTGGGCATATTTATGAGCCTGGTGCCACTGGCGCCAGGACTGGGTCCAAAAGGTCCCAATTGGGACTGGTTGGCACTCGGAACCTGGGTTATGGATCTGCTTCCAAGGGAGTTGGGAAAACCCTGACCTTTTGGAAGCAGAGATCATGACACAGGGCCTGGGGCTCTCAAAGACTTCAGTTTGACAATTAATCTGATGATATCTTCCACATCTGTTAGGGATATCCATGGTTCATGGCTTGTCAGTGTTTCCTTCACTTCAGGAGTTGAGGGGGGAACGAAACAGGTCAGTAAAGTGGGTGACCCAGTTTTGTTCTGAGACGGCATTTGAAAGTGAAGGCGCTTTCTGCCCGTTTATGCTCTTCATTAAGGTCCAGAAATCTCTTGTGTTTCTAGAGACCCAGGTATTCAACATGGCTTCAGCGTCATTTTGGTATAGAGTGATTTGTAATGCTTCGCTCCCTTGTCATATGCGATCCAGGCCAACATTTTTCAAGTTTCTCTTTCACAGCGCTTCGAGACCACCGTTCGATCGAAAGTATGGTTGTATTAAGGCTGTTTCCGTTTCTTTCCTGTGAAGCTCACCCTGTGGGGGAGACAGTAGAGGTAAATACTCAGGTCTCTTGACGACCGTACCTGGCAGTGTTGACCCTGGATCCATGCTTAGTTTTTCTTTTATAGCTCTTATGTTTCCTGAAGTGAGGCGAAGCCGTGTTTGCCGCTTGTTTGATTCTATTAAAAGCTGGAGAGAAGCATATTGAGCGGGAAGTATTCAAAACCTGGAAGAAGGCGGCGGGTTGCCACTTAAGGAGAGAGGTTGTATTGCATGTGGAGCAAAAGGGATAAAAGCCCTGTTTCCCCTGTCAGGAACGGCGCTCCCCCAGCGTGGTAACTCCTTCTAGGTCAGGCAGAACATCGAGAATGGTGGTGGGGGAGTTGTGCCTATTAAAAACTGGAGAGGAGCATATTGAGGGGGAGGAGGGAGGAGTATGAAAAACCGGGAATAAGGCGGCTGGTCGCCTCTTAAGGAGAGAGGTTATATCACATTTAAAGTTGGAACAAGGAGTAATAAGGTAAACAATGCGTGATTTGGGGTAAAGGTCTTAGTACAAAGAGGGTGGAAGCTGCAGGAATTATATGAGAAGGAATGGGGGAGCCACGGTGGGCGTGGACCCACCTTTGGTGTGACGGTGTTTGGGTGACCAGTGGTAAGATACAGACTACTAATGAGCCATGGGAAAGCCGGAAGGGTCTTCGCTCTTCTCGGGACCAGCGCCCCTTGGGGGCCTAAGCAGCAGGGGGGCTGGAGGTTGCAATGAGGGGTCAACTTCCCCAGACTAAACGGCACTCCCCCAGCCAAGGAACACCTGCAAGGGCAGGCTAGGCTCAGACAAGAATGGTTGGGAGAGCTTTGGCCTACGGTGGACTTGGTTGGGAACGGGGCAGTCGGCGGGTCGCCGCACCTACAGAACTATTTTCACAAAATTTGTTTGCAGTGTTTTGAGTTTATTATGTTGTGAAATTAAATCTGCAGCCTGTTTATGCCAACAAAGAAAGCCTATCTCATTCTACACCTTTCCTGACTGGGGTATCAAAAAGGGGCGAATAGAATGAGCAAGCGTGTTGGTACAAGGATGGACAAATGCCCAGGTTATGGAAGGGACTGTAAGCACTCATTCTGCTACATTTTGGTGATGTTGCAAACTACTGCAGCATGTGCTAGAGATAAGACTGTACAACGTGAGAAAAGGCATGGAAGGAAATCATTATAAGGGATTTGAGAAGAACAAATGCTTACTTAAACAATGTCTGGATCTGAGTAATCAAGCATGTATGAAGTCCAAATAAGCACCAGGACTGCAGTTTGAAAGGAAGCAGGCTGGGGCAAAGCATCCGGGGGCAGGGATTGCCAAAGTCAAACTTATGTTATTAGAATTTATTACAATTTCTACTTTTGCGGGATTTCATCTTAACATACGTTGATTCATGCCCTTTTGAATATCCAGCAGATAATTTGAGAAAGAGTGTATATCCACTGGCACAGTCTCTTTCGAAGTAGAATTTGTGCATAGCTGTAGGAAACACGGACACTACAATTATTACGGCTAATAAGTAACTGGACATATATGTTAAACAGCAGTGGTATCAAGTAGGTGTTTTGAGCAACACTGCAGAGGTTTATAATTCAGGTAGCATTAGAGAGGATGATCAAATGGTTAGAAATGCAAGCCGCCACCTTTAATGGCCGCTTCTTGCAGATGTTGCGCCAGGATAGTATGATGAAACGATCGAACGTGACCGATCAATCTAAGTGGACAAATGCTGCCATTTCATGTCCATCTACTGAAGCCCGTAAATAATCAATGACGGCAACACGAACACATTCAGCTCCATGACCTGGTCGTTAAACTGTGTCACACCTCAGGGAACCTGGCGGCTTTGGTCTAAATGGAAGCTGCATCCTCCATTGCTGGTTCCTTCACGCACGGCGAAGCGCAGAGTACGGGTCTAGTCTTTTTTTTTCTACGCATTCCGACGCCGGTTCTTTAGCCTCCCACTTCCGGTGTCGGATGCGTTGCACCGAACAGTATCTCCGATCGCCTGCGCTGCCGTACTCCTTGTACTTCGCTCCTCAGTGTTTTTGTCTCCTTACCGTTTCTAGTCTCCCCGTTCTATTTTTCCTCCCTTTCTTATTTCCAGCTTATCCTCTCGCCTCCGTATCCTCACCCTTCCTCCTTCTACTTTTCCGCTCCCTTCCTCCCGTCTTGTGTTGTTTTCCCTCAGGCTTGCCTTCTTTCACTCCTTTCTACTCCACCCCCCCCTTTCTTTCAGCCTTTGCCATTCTGTGCATCGACCTCCGTCTGTACAACGGACTGCCTTGCCTCTTCCTGATTGGCATTATCCTGTACTTTTTGTGTACCGACCTCTGCCTGTCCAACGGATTGCCTGCCTCTTCCTCAATTGATTTGTTGCTAACGGAACTCCCTACCTGTGTTTCTCAGGCACTCAACTGCAGTTTATACGTCAAAGTTTACTACCCCTGGAGTTTCCTGATCAACTCATCTCTTCAGCAGCTACCTTACTGGGGTTTTTTTATGCCACTGGCTTTTTCCCCACTGTTCAACGGCTGAGGAGGGTAGCCACAGTTCACCCATTGGGTGTCACTGTGGCGTCCTTTCACGGTCGTCCTTATCTACAAAAAAAAAAGGTGAAGACTCGAACTCAGGATAACCCGAAGCTTGCATTACACCGGAAAATCAGAGGTGAGGAGGAAGGGGAGGACAGGGAATCAGACTCTTCACAAGTGGAAGAGGATATAACAGACATATCTGACAAACTGCTTGGCATGAGTCCTGCAGGCTACTCTGGGTGCGCAGGGTGGAAGGAAGCAGGGTACAGGGCACCCCACAATAGGAAAGACGAACACTGTAAAAGTGACGTTAACAGTGCACTCTAAACATTGTGGAAACGAAAGCACAGGGACACGGGACATTTGAAGACTGTGTTCAGGCATAGGAACGGAGTCCTTGGGCACCTCCTAGCCACTACTTTCATCATGTTTTAATAATGCTCAAGTAACCACACACTTAACATTGGCATGTACTTCTTTGTGGAGGCCTGTTTGGTTTAAGGAAACTACCTGCACTGACTAGGAGCCAGCCATTGGACCGATGTTAACATTAAATGCCCTCAGTGTTCAAACCTCTTCTTGGGAACACCTCCAGGGGCTATGGTCAGGCAGCAGGAAGCTCATAACTCTGCCCAGTGCACCGAGGCAAAACTGAAGCATATTATCAGGGCCTCATGTCAGCACACCATGACTTAAGAGTATCTTCTTACTTTCCATTGCTTCAAAAGAGTGGCAATTGTAAAAACAAAAACAAAAACACACAGGCTGGTTCCACTAGTAAAAATAAGAAATAAGAATGAGGTGTGAAACACACGTGGGCATGATAGTCTTATGCCTTCAGTCACGAGGCTCTGACGTAGTGAGGAACTGACAACGAGGCACTGACATCATGGTGTACTGACACATGTGCACGGATAACAATCACACAATTCATTCTACATCCCTTTATGGCTAACATCTATTAGGATACAATGTGAATTAATATTGTATATTTGCATGTCCCTCACTATCGGGGCAGGAAGCTCCCAGTGTTAAGCTATGCAGATGACGCTGTGTTGCGTGCGAATACCACCAGAGCTTTACGGTCCTTGTGAATACTTAGGGTAATTATATGTCAAGTTGTGGGCTCACAGCAAATGCTGGGAAATGGTTTACCAATCGTTCACGTAAGATTCCTCCCATCTTACTGAATGGTCACCGCCTGCCGGAACGCACAGTTTTCTCCTATCTGGGGATTAGGTTTAATTGTAGATTGACCTGGAAAGCAAATGTAGAAGTACAGAGGTCACGGATGAACCAGACTATTGGAGGCTTTTTATATTTGTGCTTTTAAGATTTGCTAAAAAGATGAGGCAGTACTCGGTGAAACATATGTTGGAGGTATAGAGGGGAAAGGATCTGATGGTTGGGGCTACGGCAGCAAACTCTGGGCCTGTGGGATTATCAAATCATTACATAGTGTTAAAAATATCTGTATTGCCAGTCTCCTCTGGGTAGCCTCCTCCATATTATTCACATCCTGCACTTAGAGCGGTGTATGGATTACTTGACGGATGTGCTTTCACTGCGGCCAATTCTTTTATGGCAGGATGTGTGGACAAGTAAAGAAGGATTTTATTGTTAAAAACAAATTCAGAATATCGAGTGGCTTGCCTAGATCAAAAGTACCTTGAGTTCTACTGGTAGGTAAGTGAGACACCGAAGGGTATTCTCCCATGTAGACCCAGAGAATCCTCTATTCAGGTGGCCTGGGGACAATGTGGCCTGCATATCCCACACCATCACAGGGCCTTTCAAATGTTGCCCTGTGCTGGTGTAGCAGTGAAGCTCTATTAAAATGAAAAGTGTTGCGATGACTGGGCGTATTTGAAATCATGATAGAGGGGCATTGACAGAGTTGTATGGATGTGTCGGCAACCGGATACCAGTGCATACTGCAGGTTATGCAAGATGTCCTTTGTGTAAGCCCTGTGGATCGCTCACAACTGTGATAACAGAATGCACTTAAAGGCTGGATATGACGGTATTGCAAAAGCTCTGCAGAAGTCTCTATACTGGGAGACAGGTGTGGAAAGAAACACATTGAGGGAGCATGGTGGCTGTCTCAGTAAATATATACTACTATGTGATATAGGTCAAGACAGAGGTGGATTGTATGAGCTCTTTGGATGTCCCAGTACTCGGCGACAAGTGCATACTGCAGGCCAGGCAATCCGTGAATTGTGGTAGCTCTGAAGAGGCCTCAATACTCCGATGCAAGGCCTCCCCGAGGTCAGGCAAGATATACATTGAGAAATCTGTAAACCCACAGAGTCCACTCTGCATGGCCTGGTGCCACACCCAATAGACGCTGCCAGGCGAGGGGATGCCTTCAGTCCTACCCCAAAAGTTTGATCCTAACTGCAGTACATGCTGTTCATGGCCGCCTCTGGTATCTTCCTGTGAGACTAAGAGGAGATTTAGTGCTTTGGGACAACTGCAGAGGTGGCTACGCACAACTGTGACTCAGAAAATACTCAATCATGTTTGTGTGTGCAATATTCACAAAGATATAATGGATCTGGGTGACATACAAACAATAGAAACAGAATTCATCATGCGTACCGACGTCGAAAAAATAAAATGCTTTTTTTTTTTTTAACAAATGCTTGTGATCATCACTCGCTACAAAATAATTGGCAGATCATTTTACTCTGTGGTTTGTATCTGCAGCAAAGTCCCTGTTAAGAGGGTTGTAAAGTTTGTGAGATTTGTGGACAAAGAATGGTGGCCGGACACCAAATCTTTTTGGGACCAGCTATGCTCAGGTCATGAAAGCTTTTTGACCTGGGAAGTGGTAACATTTTACATGAACGGAGCATTCTGAAGTGAGACGCCAAATTGAAGGATTTTATACTCTGAACTGCTTTTCTTTTTCTTAGTTTGCTTCTGTTCTCTTTTCTTCTTTTCTCTTGTTTTATACAGTGATGATATATGTAATTTAACATTTACTACTATTTTAATTTTGTGAATAGTAGAGTTCTTTGACTAAAACACAGTAAATACATTTTTAGAAAAGCAAAGTCCTCAAGGTGTCCCCTATACCCCCCAGATTTTATGTGGCTTCCAGACCCATGCTCGGTGTGTATTATGGTCTGCAGCACGGACAGTAAAAACAGCACGGAATTGCAAGGAAAGTATATAAACTGAAAGCACATCTGAAAGTAAGACCGAAGCAGAAAGTGTAAAGGCTAAAAGTGCAGCTAAAAGCAAAAGCAAAAGGGAAACAGAAAGTATGAAAGTGACAGAACGGAGCAGAAAAAAAGCGAAAAGCAGATCGGATGCAGAAAGCAAGCCAAAGACTGATTGGAGCGGAAAGTGAGAGAAAGTAAAGAAAAGCACAAGGGTGCAAGTGGCCCATAACAGAGAAGAGAGGGGGACGAGTAAAGTCAAGAAAAGGTGCCAGGGGCATGATAAAAAGGAAAAGAGGGTGAAGGTAGCACGAGAAGATTAAAGGACAAGTGGCAGGGGCACGATATGAAAAGCAAGAATAAACAGTGCAAGCGCGCACGGAAAGGAAAGAAGAAGTAAAGGGGTGCAGGAAGATCTGAAGGAAAAAAAGGTATTAAGAAAACAAAGAGAGGTGCCAACGATCAGAGTGGTCGCGCGGAGGGAAAGCAATCCTGGCGTTTTCAAAAGCCTCTGATTCTACACCATGAAAGGATGGTATATGATAAAGGTAGTCAATAAGAAAAAGGTACATCCTGACCAGCTGAATTTGTGCTTTGAATTAGAGGGGCCTAAACCTGTGGAAGGGCACCTTGTGAAATTAAGGAGGAACTGTGATAGATTGTGTTTTGTGTTTGAAAGCTGAAAGAGGCCTGAGCTTGGGGGAAGGGAACCTTGAGAGGCCTACCAAGGAAATCAAAGTAAACAAAGTGTATCCGGATCAAACTGACTCAGTGCTAAAATATGGAAGAGGCCTACATTTGGGGAAGGGAACCCTAAGAGACCTACTAGAGAAAGCATCCCAATAACATTGATTTCGAGTTTGAAAGTTGGAAGGGGCCTGAGCTTGGGGAAGGGAACCCTAAGAGGCCCAACCAAGTTGGAGACTTGTTAGTTTAGTATTCTTTATAGTGTTGAAACAATTAAAGTGTGGGGAAGGGAAGCCAGAGAAGCTTACAAAAGGAACTGGGATACATTTCTTCCTTTTTGTTTTGAAACTTGAATAAGCTAAAGCTCAGGGAAGGGAAGGGAACCCCAAGGAACTCAAAGACAATGAAGGTTGTTGGAATAAATAGAAGGGCCCTGTAGAGAAGGACTTACGATCAGCCCAGTATTTGTGGGGCATTGACCAAATAGCAACTGGTAAGAAGACCACCTGAAAACAACTTTGGTTTCCCATTTTTTGTTGAACCACTATTTTGTTTCCTTTTTTTGAAAGACTTCCTATCACATTTTTGTACAGAGTGAGGGCAAGCATAGGTTTAGACACAGACAGACTTATTTTGGACTATTAGACAACGACGGCCATTAGAAAGATCAGTTAAGGGAATTACCCCATTAGATTTCAGGCCCGTCAGGCATTACACCAAACCAGGAACCTTAGTAAATAAAGGTTTTCAAACGTGCCATTTTAAGTCTGTCTCTCTTGATACCATGCCTGTCTCACATAGGTTAGAGCAAGAGGAAGGAGGATGTAGGACCATGAGGATGCGATATGGCCTTCGTGTGCAGTGCCTGGCATGATAGCCGCACCTGGGCCTAGCACTACAGTACCCTTATAAATATATGAATCACTCTGGCAATTATAATTTTATTGCTGATGTAAATTATGCCAGTTGCTGTATGCAGAAAGCTTCATGGTGCCCATAAGAGGAAAGGGAGGGATATAACGAAAGGTCATTTGCAGTCTTTGGAGCGTTCAGACGTGGAGAGAGGGGGAAGGTGAGAAAAGCCAAGGGCATAACAGTAGAAGTACATTAAGAGTACACTGTATAGGCCACCTGCGCCAAGTCACTTGGGTTCAACATGGACAGACACATCTCCTTTAACGGCACATAGAAAGTGTGACAAAGCAGGATTCAGTCACTTCTCTACAGGTGGGTGGGGGGGGCCTTTCCTTGTGAGGCTAGGGAGGAGAGCCTGACACGCAATAATCCCCCTAAGGGTGGCGTAAGCGGGACCTCACAGGGGGAGACCCAAGGACTCCCTGAAACCCTTCCCTTTAACACCACAGGGACAACATCAAACCACACTGCTGTGCAATATAGTAATACAAGATTCAAGATTCTGCTCGAAGAACAATAGATTGTAAACACCATGAAGAAGAAGAATGATGAAAGGGTAATAATTATTACTTCCTGGTATGGAACCAAGAGTACTGTGACAAAGAAGATTGAACCAGAATTAAGAGTGTTCAACAAACAGAGAGGATGGACTACGATCCTCCACTGGGAAGGACCCATCAAACTGTAATTAAAAGGGACGAAAGACTTCTATTAGAGAGACAGCGGTCAGGAGCCTCAAATCAGTCAAGTCGTAACTGAACCAGGAGAACAAAAGTTCCTCCGTCGGGAGGAAGGCAGAAGGTGCTGTCGTCCAGAAGATTCGAGGAAGCCTGAGGCCGACGAGCAGAGGTGAATAAAACCCCAACAAGGAGAAACAGGGAAGAGAGGTGGCATGCCCCTGGAGGCGTGGACTGGGGAGTCTTCATAACTACAGTGAGACCGTTAGAGCTTTGAAGCCGTAGAGATGAATCTGAAGCAGACGGAACGAGAAACCAAGCTGTCCTGACAACACACAAATTCCAGCTCCTGCTAACAGCCCAGTGACACCAATCCTCGAAAACCAAGGTAACAGTGATAGCAGGAGACCCGGCAGTAACACTGCAATAATAATACTGTCAGCCTACTCATCACAGTGAGTGACCCAAGTTAAGAAGAGTGACAAACACTCTGGGACTAAGCCTACTCGTCCCAGTGAGTGATCAGAAGAGAAAAATCATTGTGAACCCCATCCTACTAATCTCAGTGAGTGGACAGCAGAATTACTATCGTGTCTCTACAATAAGAATAGCAAGGAAGAAGACAGTGAATCAAAAGAGAAGGAATATGATATCAACTGTCGTATGCACAAAGAGTTGAAGAACTGTAGCAACAGAGAGAATAAGAACCACACAAAGATGGAATCAGTATCCTTAGTGGAGGCAGGAAAGGAAAGACATTTAGAGACACTGAAGAGAGCCATGTTTCCAGGATTTTCAAAACTAACCAGGCTGAGAAGGAAAGGCGTGCCAAGGGAACAAGCAGGGGAAACCAGGACTGGGAGAAGTCCCATAAAAGAACTAAACCAATTACTTCACGAGATAGCCAAGTAATATCTCATGATTGCATGCTAAAGCCGAAGCTCATCCAGGAGAAGGGAGTAATTCTCTTGGTCTTTTAGTGTTTCATATTTGTAGTAGGACAGAGTAGCTTAGAGTTGGACTGAAGGCAGAAGATTTTCTTTTGGACCTCACAGCAGACGACGAGCACCTTAGTTAGTTAGGTTAGGTAGGGAAACCCATAGACTAGGGATAGTAAGGAATTTTTCTAATAATACATCTTTAAATAACAAAACACTAGTCTGTCTCCTCCTTCTGACCTATGTAAGGAAGGCATGGTATCGAAGTAAGACAGACACAGGTGACCTCAGTTCAAGGGTGTTTATTGAACTTTCAAAGGGGTTTGATAGACACTTATCGAAACCTAAATCTAAAGATGGGAGCAAGCTATGACCATCAAATAATATAGAAGGCCGTCCTAGTGGACCTGTGTCAACATAAAAAGGGCCAATACTAAAAGAAAATCTATTGCCAATCCTTACCGCTAATTTACAAATATTGTGGGGAAATGTTCATGAAAAAGAAAGAAGTGTTCACAAAATGATAAGCCAGGATGTTCAGGCTGTTGGCCTCCCTTGCCCACGTTTTCAGCACGAGGCAAGGCGGTTCACTCGAGCCAAGCACACACTTTGGCTTCTTCGACACGAGGATCCAGTTCAACTCCCAGCATCAGGGCCTTCTGCGCCCAAGTCTCTTTTCTCATCAAAGTCTTTTGATTTAGAGAGCCTGATGTTCAAAACAAAATAGAAAGTTATTTTCTTCTTACAATTTTCTAATTTGGGTCTCTCACCCTCGATCCCCCTCAGCTGGGCTCAGATTCCTTTTCGGTTACTGCGGATATCCCTCTTCCAGGCTCAGATCCCTTTATTTTAAACGTTCAGAAAATATTCTCTCGGGTGACTCAGGATTCACCCCGGATACCCCTCAGCTGGACTCAGATCCCTTTATTGTATTCAATTAGTCTCCCTCAGCCGAGCT
Source organism: Ambystoma mexicanum (assembly GCF_040938575.1). Lineage (NCBI taxonomy): Eukaryota > Metazoa > Chordata > Amphibia > Caudata > Ambystomatidae > Ambystoma > Ambystoma mexicanum. The sequence goes on from NC_090936.1 coordinate 594,298,025, forward strand.
CGGACCAATTGCAGTTCACTTTACAGTTAGTTATCGAATGTGCACAGGGTTTAGCTTGACCCGTCGCAGGACCACTACAACACAATGTTCCTTTTACAATATGGTTGCAATTCAGTTGGATACCGAACAGAGATCTTCCAATTAGCACCCACGTGGCGCCGGACCACTCTATACACGGTATCTTACTTGGCCTTTCAAAGTACATTCACTACTTTGGTTTCCACTTGTTCGTGTTGCTCATCACATGCGCGTCAAACCTGTCCTTTGTGGATTTCTTCACACAATGTTGCTGCTTGCAACCTTGGTTCAAACACAAGCTGATTTTGTATCAGTCTCTCTGATTCACTGGCTGTGCTGCTTTTACTGGTGTGGCTTTGTGGTAGGAGCCAAGGACAGTACCACAGCAGCAATCGCTCCTCCCTGCCTGGGTTAGCGACACAGGAACAGCCCAGATACCTTTGATGCACGATGTAGGCTTGTTCAGCTTCAGTTCCAGGTCTTAGGCTTCTCACTTTCCAAGGTTCATGAAAGTTAACAGTTTCTAGAGGTCAAGGGCACTTCCCTCCTTGCAACCCTCTCCTGTCTGACCGCCTTTCTTCTTGTGTTAAACTGCCATTTTGGAACTGCTGATTCCTTGTCTGCTTTTCCTCACTCAAGAGTGTGCTTTCGTGCTCTGCCTTTTATCTCTGTGGGGAAGTGTGATGGGAGTCAGGTGTGTGTAGTGATCAGTAATTGCCCACCTTGCCTGACCATAGTGTTGGGACATGTCAGGTATACGGCTCTGGTGTTAGTCCGTTGTCGCTCACAGTGAACTGTCTGTGAGAAAGTGTTAGTGTCGGGAAGGGGTTAAGCTTCTAGATATCCTACCTGGTAGGATGGGGAAAAGATGTTACAGGGAAGGTGATGCCGCGTCTCACCCTTTGGTGTCCCAACTCCACTCCCCGAAGACCCCTCATCCAGGTGAACCTCCCGCACTGGTACACCCCCAGGAACTGGATCCAAAAGAAATGGCTGTGGCCTGGCCACCTGGACGACAGATCACGGGGACTAGAGGGTGAGACACCTCAGGTTTCTCACACCTACCACAAAAGGAAGACACACACAGCTTGGTACCAGCTTACTCTCCTGAAGAAAATCAAGCCATTCATCCCAGACAACAACTTCAGATCTGCTGCCCAAACCTTGGTCCTCTCCCACCTGGACGGTGGCAATACCCTTTTGGAAGTCCTTCGAGCGACTACCCCGGCATACCTGAGATGTGCCCTGCATGCTGCAGCACAACTCAAAGGACTCTGCAAATTCAACCACATAACTGCGACCCTCATCGAGCTGCACTGGCTTCCAATGCATCATCTACATGGCTGTCACCCTGAAATCCCCAAGCTACCTCACCGAGAAGCACAACATCTCTGGAGGTCTATGATCCACCAGGAAAAAGGACAAGTGCAGACTTGAACTCCACCAGTGCAGAAAACAAAGAGCAAGAGAGGCCTTCTCTGTCTTCAACCCAAGACTCTGAAACCTCCTACCTGTCAACATCAGACTCTTGACCCTCACTTCTACATTTCAAGAAGGAGTTCAAGACCCACCAACCCAAGGAACGGCTGCTCCCTAACACATAGGCTCACACACCCTCCATCCTACCTGACATTGGGAGATCTAATCCCCACGGTTTCCTCCCCTGGTTGCTTTTAGATCCGGTGCTGACAAGTTGCCCACTCTCCCCCTCCCCTGTTAGCGCCACACTACCTTGTTTCTCTGCTTCCCTCACCATATTCCTCCCCCTACGATTGTATAGTGGTACATTGGGTGAGGACTCTGGACAATTTGTCCTTCTCCCCAGATGGGAGCCACATGCTTTTGAGGATCGGTAGGTGAGCCAGCTACGCAACGCAAGCCCAGAGCCCTACTGAGGGTCAAGTGGGATCGCACTGAGAGTGACTCCCCTCTTGGGGACAAAGACTACCAGTCCAGCATGGAACTTCCTGTTCAAATCGCCCTTTCTGCACATATTGATGTCAGAGAAACGGATACATTCCCTGTTACAACTAGAATTCACAATTGGCTTCAAGCACAGCTGAATCTCACCTGAGTGCCAAGATCAATGAAGTCAGACAGCCATTCTTTAACTCTAGTGACATATGAGAAGCAGAGGCGTTGCTAAGGGGTGGCTGAGGGGGCTATAGCCCCGGGTCTTTTGGTTGTAGCCCCGGATAGAAGCTCAGAGGCTACAACCAAAAGGCTGGCTAGCCCCCAGTCCCGACAGCAGTAGCCCCAGACCCTTTCCAGACCTAGCAACGCCCCTGATGAGAAGAGAACGAACCATGAATGGACAGGTAACTCCCACGGTGGGAGGAGAGCTAAGGCTACGCAGAGGCAAGTCCCTTGAGCATCGACGTCCTGGAGGGACAGAGTCACGCGGAGCCCGCGGAGACGTGTCGAACGGGAAACTCACTAGCTGTAGGCTGGAAGGGGGGTACCTTTACCGAGCAAGAGGCTCTGGTCAAGGGGAACTAGAGGACAGAGAGACAACCATCTTCTTGGATGGTGCGACCACTAAAGAGCAGTGATGGGCCAGGCGCCAAGCAACAAACGCTTAGACCCTAGAAAACAGTGGTGCCCGAGAACCCAAGCTCCTGCCGACAAGAACCTTTCCCGACATGAGAGGAACAGATGCGGAAAGGAAAGCTACAGCCGTGCAGAGAGGAGTGAGAGATAACTGTGGATTTTCAGGAGCATCGAAACAGAAGCAGGTATGAAATCCTAAGAGACCATAACGGGCACATGGCCCAACTTATCCAGAGAGAAAGGGATATGAACAATGTAAAGTCAAGAGCATGTAACCGGCACACGTCCCCACTATCCTAGAGAGAAAGGAATACGAGCACTGTAATGCGAAGCTGGAATAGCCGACAAAAGTATGAAAATGTAAGCAAAGTGGGTGAGATCATAGGAAACTATAAAGATACATTTGGTCACAAGAAAACATTTCCACAGAGTTCCCAGACTTTGGGAAGTCCCAGCACTACAAAGGTGGGAAAGAAAAGTATATATTTTTTTGAGTCGTCCTGGAGGAATTGGTACATTGAAAAACAGAAACAATTTCCTTATAATGGGGAGAGAGAAACCCATATAAACGGTAATTGGCATTTTCCAAAATTATTTAATAATACAACTGCAAAGAGAAGCTGCAAGAGACTTAGGGCCTCATCACGAGTTGGGCGGTGCAGAAAAAATGCAGGGGTAATTGCGGTACCGTCACAGCACTCCATCACCCAATTAAGAGTTTGGGGGAATGTTGGAGGATTCACCTCCAACTCCGAGCCTGAAGTAAATCTGCCTACTTTCTGCCCATTTTGTGGTGCATTTACCACAACTCAATCACTGCTGCAGTAATTGCATCGAAAATGCCTCATTGAGTCCTAAGAAAATGGGGACTTACACCGCCACTTGTAGTCTGGCGGTATCAAGTGGCAGTAACAATAATTGTGTTGGGCGGCATTGATTTACCTCCGGAATACCGCCCAATTCATGATGAGGCTCTTAAAGACCGAGAGACAGTCATCTACAAGTGAGCCAGGCAGAAGGCCGTACTGAGGCTATCATAGAAGCACCCCTTTTCTTTTTCATGAAGTGTTTTTTCAAAGTAGTAGGGCCAGTTAGTTGCTTAGGTTTTGAACATAGGACTTGTTATTTGGACTCTGACGTGCACTCTTAGCTTTATTTTTGTTAGGTAGGGAGCTTCTCCCCCATAGCGATAGGGCGAGTTAGGAGTTTTTCTAGTCTTTTAAATAAGCCCTGTTCAGCATGTCATTAAGTTGTCCGACTGGTTCTTCTGGTTCTCCACAGATGCATCCTGAAGCTAGGACCATGCTCAATAAATAAGCTAATAATAGGCCCGTAAGAGCCAAAGTGCCATATGCCAGTACAGCAACAAAGGAGCTCCAAAAAGGAAGGCATGTGAGTGCAGTCAGAGAATCAGTCTTACTACCATACAATGAGAACCAAACCCTTGCATTGTTTGGTCCCCTACAGCTCCTGGGTAAGGGCTCCCTGTGTCAATGCGTGGGGCTTATGGCTACAGTTTCATTAAGTTGTATGGATTTGTTAATGTTCCTCTAAAGATTTAGCTGTAAATTGTTTGGATTTTTAACCACTTTTCGCTAAGTTTGTGCTATATAATGCACTATTTCAAAACAGTATTTTTAAAAATGTCGGGGGAGAATTCCCCCCTGCACCACCCAATACATGACTTAAACCACCCTTGCTATGCTCAGTCGCTCATTCAAATTTGTGGGAGATGTTAATGGCCCTCCAAAAAAATAGTCATTTGCCACCACTTGAATTGTGCTACAATGCCAGTGCCAGCTCAGGAGTCGATCCCCTCACCGGCACCTGCCGGCACCAAAAAGGTGCTTCCGCCACTGGCATGCACACAATAATGATGGTGTGCTCTTGGCAAGTCCTTGCTAAGTCTCCAGCAGTTTGGCATGGAGCCTTGCTGCTTTTTCTGCATTTGTGCTCGGTAGATCATTTCCCACTGAACACACTTGTTTGTGAACGGTTTAAAAATCACACAGCGTCACGCTGTTGAGCGTGTTCTTGCCAAGTCCTTGCTAAGTGTCCAGAAGTTTGGCAGTTTGGTTGGGAGGCTGCTAGCCCGTCCAATAGTAATAGTCTCTGGGAATCTCCTGCTGGCTACAGTTCTGGAGTACCTGGAGCAGTAATCATCTGGTCGCTGCTACAGTGTATGTTAAATGATACTGCCCATGGTATGGTTGGAAGCTTACGGCCAACCACCATGCCCCTTGTTTCTACTCTAGGAGAAAGATGTAAAGTTTGAATCTTTCGCCTAGTACAGCATGCATCTGCAGCATCATGATCATCATGCATATTGAGTATGTGTGTTGGGCCAAGCCTACACAGGAATCTGTGTAATGGCCCGCCCATCTTCAAGGAGCTTGGGAAGGACCCCTCTGATGGGCTTGCAAAGGGGCCTCCACTTTTTATGTTGCACATGGGAATCAGTGAGCCACAGCCAAAGGGTGGACGGGGAATGGCGAAGCTTCAGCAAAGCCATCCAGGACCAAGGCGGCAAAGCCAACCCAATTTGGATGCAGCCTAGTCTTGAGCCTTTTCTAAATTTCAGAAAACGTTCTTCAGATTTTTAGAACCGCCTTCACCTCTAAGCGACTCAGGTGTAATCCAGCCAATGGGGATGTCTCTGCTGCTCTCACCACTTCTGCCTTCCGCTGTGCAAGCTCTACACAACATACTTTCTGCGGTGAAGTGTTCTTCTCTCGTGTTTCCCGCTGCACAACCTCTGAAGGGGGATAACAAGAGGCACAGAGCCTCTCAGGACCCACAGTGGTCCTGGCGTCTTCTTGTTTCTCCAGACCCGCCTCAAACCGCAATGGTTCACACAGCATACACTGCTGCTTCTGCTTCCGCTTCTCTGGCTTCTTTGGCTTCTCCCGCTTCTTTAGCTTCTCTACAGCTTGCACCTGAAGGGGCCATTTAAGCCTCTCAGTCTCCCTCAGGTGCGTGTTATTTAGGTTAATTGGCTGACCACTAGAGTTTTGTTCCTCTGCATCCCTCTTCTCAGTACTGAGGGAATTATGGGACTTGAATGAGTTTTCTTAACCAATTTCATACTTAGTTTTTTCTCTCTCTTTTTAACAACCTTTACTAAGGGAATATTAGGTGAATCAGTCATCAGACGAGCTTGTAAAGAGGAATATAGGTATTTAGGTGAAATGTTATTAGCATTCACAAACCTCCTTCTCTTTCGAGAATTATGTGAATTTTCAATGGTCTGACTAATTCCATCCACACTAAGATGATGACCTCGTGCAACAGAAGGGTTATGGTGGCAACAAGCCATTATATATTGTGGGAGTGTAAAGATGTCTCCATTCAAAGAAGACAAATACTGGGTCTCATCCCCTGGATTCCTCTCACCTCCCACAGCCGTTTCTCCTCCTAGGTGATCCTTCCACAGAGCACCACCCCAAGGTCATTATCAGGAAGCGTATGCCTTTCCCTGACCACCTAGGAGGAGACTTTAGGCAGGGATTCAGTGAGGGATCCAAAGGATTCATCAAGGCTGACTTTGGGTTTCAGGAGCATTCACATAGTGGACTTTCAGTGGAAGTTGTGGGATTTATGGGGGCATCCACGTCTTTAAGATAAGCAGGGTGAGCAAGGAAGACACCACCCCCAGGTTGCCTGGGTGTGTTCTTAATGAGGATTTTAAAACCAAGAGGTAGCAAAGAATCCATCAACGTAGTAAAATTGGCATTGACCCATGCTTATGTAATTGCAAGAATGTCCATGTTAAGATAGTAAAGATGGTCATGGATGTCAGAGGCATGGCAGGCTGGAGAACGGCTGCTCATTGTGCCAATATCAAGGATCTTTATGGGCTTGATCTTTTTTACTTGCGAGATCTCAATCAGCAAGGTGGTGCTGGTGTTACTGGAATGTGGAAAGGGAGTGGGAGGTGCTAGGTCATGAGACCCATGAGTTATAACAAATGAGAGTAGCTTGTGACTGAGTATAAGACCATGGGGCTGTGGAAAAAGTAGAGGTGATTTTCCTGATTAAAACAATGGCAATTAACCAGTTGGTGACAGTAGTACCTGTGAGTTGGACTTGCGGTAGGCCAGATAGATACCCTAACAGGCCACTGAATGTTAGGAGGTGCGTGTCGCTCCCATGCACCATGATAGATCCGTTCTGTTGTTGAAGATAAAGAACTGGGTGAGTGGTACGGCATATTCCATCTTGTTTTGACATTCTTTGGAGTTGAGAAAAGTATGACTAATCTACAGCAGATGGCCCATTGCCATAGAGGAATGACATGAGAGAATAAGAATGGTAGTGATGGTCTTTATGGAGGACATAAAAATAGGTGCAGGCCATAGGACCCCTGGGACCACATCTGAAGAAAGGCTATTACCTTTTTTTCCATGGCATTGCTGTGACAAAAATATTAAGATTGGAAGTTTAAAAGCAATGCCTAAAGATGGGAGAGGCAATGCTGTATATTGTAGGAGATACAGGGAGAAAAGGAGTCTGGGCCAATAGAGCATGGGAAAGGTCAAGGTTAGTGACAGGACAAAAGCAGCCTCTTTTGGAATAAGCACTGGGCTTTGCTATTCCATAGACAGTAGTCTAGTACCAGAAGAAATGTAGTGATAAGTATTGAGCAGAAGTCAACTGAAAAAGTAAGTAACGGATGGTAGGTACTCCAGCACCAGGCACTGAACAGTAGGAGCGAATCCCGGATTGCCAGACCACTCAGGAAGTATAGGTTGGAGTTGCTATTAAGTCCCGAAACCAGGAATAAGATTAGCTTTAAGGCACGCAAGTTATGTTGGCGAGGTTTACTTATCAGCACCAGGGTAAGAGGACAAGTTATCTTTACATTATGCAGGTAACCAAGATCAGATTCACTTTTGAACAGAAAAGTGACCCAGCATCACATGTTCCTTTTAAACACACAAGTAACAAGGCATCAGATTTGATTTAGACCTATAGGTAAAAAAATAACTCAGAATTGCTTATACACAGCTAAAATAACCCGACTTGATTTTTTATAACAAAAAGGTAAAATAACTAAGGTTTGCATTTGAGAACTTAGATTTGCTTTCAAAAGCACTGGTAAAATGGCCCACATTTTGCGCTTGAATACAAAGTTTGATGGTGCAGAAGTAGGAGTCGGACACAAGATTGGCATGTTGATTGGCAGAGACTTTTATTAAAAGTAAAAACGGAGAGGATGAAATCATAACTAGCCCTAACTCTAGAAGGGGTTTCCCTGCATCAACAAAACTAACTAATGAAACTACCTGTGTCAGGATGTCCAACTCAAAGTCCACCGTCCTGTGTCCAAATACTAAACTATCCCTCACAAGATAAACTCAATAAATGGTGAAAAGGGGAGAAAAAAAAAGTCTCTTGGCTGCCCACCTGCAGCCCTGCTTTGCAGTTCAAAAGGAAAGATCCAAAGGTGTGGAAAACAAAACAATTTCACTGGAGCTCAAGGGTTTCACTCCCCCCTAAACCCCTTTGCCCCCCTGAATCTTTTCACGTTATCTCAAACTTTAGAGGGTCCCAGACCTGTATAAGCAGACCTGGCTCCCAGGTACTGTGACGAAGAAGAACAGTATAGATGCCTTCTCCAAGCTGTGTTGCGGATCCCAGGCCCTTATGAGCGTACCCTGCTTTCAGGCACTGGAACGAAGAACAGCCTGGATGCCTTTTCCAAGCTGTGTGGAGGGTCCCAGATCCTTGCGAGCAGACCCGGCTTCCAGGTACTGCGACGAAGAAGAACAGCCTGGATGCCTTTTCCAAGCTGTGTGGAGGGTCCCAGATCCTTGCGAGCAGACCCGGCTTCCAGGTACTGGGACCAAGAAGAACAGCAGAAATGCCTTTTCCAGGCTGTGTTGAGGCTCCCAGACCCTATTTCCAATTCCCAGTTGGTTCACTCTCCTGCGAAAGGATATGTTTACTGTCTCTCAATCTTTGCTATATGCATTCTCACTGACCTACAGCCTTGGTTTACTCTCCTGCCAAGTTCTGTGTGTTCCATTCACAATTAGCAGTTCGTATTCTCGTTCCTCGCTGTTCAGGAAGCGTTTTACCCAACTCGGGTCCGAGACTCCCTTCGCCTGGTTGCCTTTACATGGTGAATGGGCCAAACATTCACAGTTTGTTCTCTTTCCATTTGTCTCACTCACAGATGAAAAGTTCATACCCTTATTTGCTGTTTGGATGTGCTTCCCAAATATGGGTCCTCAACCCACTTCTGGGTATCCCAAGCCCTAGGTTGAGCCACCCTAGTACCTGCAGGGTCTTGGCTGTTGCCGTCTGGTTGTAGACGGGTCTCTCGGGATCTTCTACGTCTTTATTGGCGTACCTTTTCGGTTTTGCCCTCTTTCGGCTTGCCTGCCATGCGCTCGGTCCACTCCGAGATGCTGAAGACGCCATGATTCTCTTCCCTCTTCTTGCGAACTACCGCTGACCAACCGGCTTTCTTCAATGATTAAACCGTCCCTGTTGGTTCTCATTGTGGGTAATCTTCATGGTTCTTTGTATCTTCCTCGTCCCAGTATTATTACTAACCATCTTAGAGATAGGTCTGGTGTCGATGATTTCTACTTGGGATTGGTAATAGAAATACATGGGGGTCTCAGGAATTAAATGAGGGGAAGTCTGATAAGGAGAGGCAGGAGTGTCAAAAGGATACCGCATTCCCCTGGGATCGTCACTACCTTCAATGGGGTTTTCCCTCCCCATGCAATCCACCCGCTAAGTACCACCCCCAGGGGTACTTTTGGGTAGAGGCCTCACCTCCCCTGCCTCATGGGTAGGGGCTCCCCCATCCGAAGCAGTGACAATCTCTCGGGATTCATCATAAAAGGTAAAATAGATCAAACATATTTGAAAAGTGCATCAATAAAGTATATTGGAGTGGCCTGTGTATAACTCAATGCAGTTTGGCCTGTGTATAACTCAATGCAGTTTTGTGGGAGGCTAGGATAGATGTGACTGTGCACTTCAAGAATAAGGAAAATAACATGTCTCTTGCCAAGAGGGGCAGTGCAAGGGTCGGAGGAAAAGGTGTGGCAGTGATAAGGTGAAGAAATATTGCAGACATGTGAGGAAATATTCACATAACAATGACAGCTGCAGCAGGAGGCAGAGGGCAGGTAGCTGCCCTTGTCGGACCAGCCATTAGCAGAGACCCCAGGCACTGTGAAGTGTAAGGGTGCAGAAGTAAGACCGAGGAGTGATGGGGTTGGCTATAAACCTTTATTCAAAAGGAAAAGAACACCATAACTTGCCCTAACTCCAAGAGGGGTTTCCCTGCCTTAACGGAAATAACTAGTGTCAGAATGTCCAAAGTAAAAGTCCCACTGTCCAGTGTCAAAATCCTAACACTGTGCCTTACACACCAAGCTAACTAAATCAAAGGTGATGTCTTCTTGATCCAGAGGGGTGACTTGATCCAGAGGGGTGACTCCCTTCCCCTGGACAAAAGGCAGTCTTGATCAGATTCCCTTTATCCAACTACAGCCACTCCTTGGCTGTCGAAAAATTTCTCTTTTCCTGCCTTCCTCAAGCTTACAAAATCAGTTCTTTGAGGGTCCCAGACCCTAGTTGGTAGCTTTAGCTTACCCTCGCCAGCTATTGCGCTGTCATGGGTCCTCGACCCTTGGGTGCAGACCTCATTCCCTCTCACCAAGTGCCTTGCTGCAGAAAAAGTTGCCTGCATGCTCTCTCCAAGCTGTATGTGTCCCTGACCATTGGATGCAGACCTGGTTCCCTCTCGCCAAAGGCTGCGCTGACGAAGCGTTGCATGGATGCTCTCTCCAAGCTGCAGGTCATCCCTGACCCTTGGGTGCAGAGCTGGTTGCCTCTCACCAAGTGTTGCACTATAGAAGCGTTGTCTGGATGCTTGCTCCAAGCTGTAGGGGTCCCGGACCCTTGGGTGCAACCCTGGTTCCCTCTCACCAAGTGTTGCACTATAGAAGCGTTGCCTGGATGCTCTCTCCAAGCTGTAGACTCAGTTCACTCTCCTACCAAGCCTTAGTACACATCCATGTACGATTTGGGTGGGAGTCCCAGACTCGCCTTTCCAGCTTTTGCAACAACCTCCTTGAGGTTTCTGAGCCCCTGTGGCTTTCCGCGTACCTTGTGTTATATCTTTACACGAGTGCTGGCTCACTCACGCTACTCCGGTAGCTTTCGCGTAGCTTCCTTCCCCCCCTGCAGCGGCTCCGCAGGTTTCTTCAGCTCAGGGATGGCGTTCTGGTGTGCTTTTGTGGTTCCCAGTCTCTGGATCGACTGGAGTACCAGTCCGCTTCTGGGCCATGCGGTCCTCCCTTCCCGGACTCTCTCTCCCTTCTGCATGGCATCCCGTACTCCTCCTTGTCTCAGAACCTTCTGTTTAAGTTGCAGTATGCAAAGTAGATGGGGTGTGAGGGTAAGTGTGAAGAGGAATGATGAGAGGAAGGAAAGGTGGGTTCATTCTGAAAAGGGGCAACAGGGTCTTATGCTGGGTGAGAATACCACATTCTCCCTAAGTGGTCATCACTGGTCCCAAAGGGGGTCTACTCTCCCATGAGATCCACCCATCGAGTACCACCCCCAGCAGGACTATCGGGTAGCAGCATCACCACTCTAGCCTCATGGGAAGGGGCTCCCCCTTCGGAAGCAGTGACAGCATCATGGGATTAGTCACAGAAGCCAGAGAACAAGCTTTACAAGCTGATCACATGATGGAATAAGACGGTCCGGTCTATACCTGACCTTGGGATGGAGGTCGGCAGAACAGGAGCAGATAGACAACGGTGGAGGGGATCAGCAAAGCTAAAGCTCTGGACTAAAGCGAGCTGATGATAGAGTGAGAGGAAAGTGGTGGGAGAGAAGATGATTTATCAGATTGAATTTGAAGGCATTTTTCTCATTCAATGCTTGGTGGATTTTCATCCACTTGCTGTGATGTCGCTTCTTGTGTCATCATAGAGGGATGGGTCAGAGGATGCCTGATATCACTTCCACTATTCGGACTTCGGTTTCACCCTGAAAGTGGACGTGAAAGGTTGAGAGTTGTGCATTGGTGGCAATACTAATGCTGATGCCATACAGAAGTATGGAAGACTGCCCAGAGCAATGCCACTGGCTATGATGGATATAAAGCCTTCCCTCCATTACTTTTTGGCTTTAATGTGCATTCCTAGGTGAGATGTGTAAGATGAAATGCAGGTCCCTAGCTTGCTAAGCCTAGGGAATCAAGCTACTCCTCAGTGATTGGGTCCAATGAGGGAGATGTTCCGACTGGACCGAGCACACTGAAATGACTATTGCATTGCTTTGATTTGGTTTTATTTAACAAAATGCGTATATGTGCTGTGCTGGTGTTATCTGATTAGGAAGGTAGATTTTGGGGGGGATGCAAATGTGACAAGGGCCTGCACTTTGTGATGAATCACAGGGATTTGACACTTCTCCCCAAAGGGGAGTCTTTCTCTGTAAGGCTAGGGAGATGAGCCTGCTCCGCAATATCGCCCCTAGGGGTAGAGGCAAGCAGGAACTCACCGGGAGAGACCCTCCCTTTGGGTACATGGACTCCCGTTCTGATGTGGAACTGCCTAAGAAACATACCACCAACACGCCTCCAAAACAATCCAGTGAAGAAAGATATGAAGAACATGCCAAAATCTGTTATTGTCATCAAAATACTCTGATTATTCTTCCAAGGGAAGAACGATATGGTACTGAGGTGAAGTAAGAGACACATGGAGGAATACAGATCATGAAACAAATGGAAGTAGGCGGAGACTAGAAAAAGTGTGAGAGAACCGACAAGTTATGAACTTGCTTTGAGAAGCATATTGAAGAGAAGCTGGATGCTCAGCGTTCCATGCAAAGGCAGAAACCAGCGGAAGTGTCAGACTTATGGCGTTGAACAGAAGGGATGAGAGAAGCTGATGTCAAAGCGAGGGGTCCTAGTCCAGACCAAGAGCTAAGTGGTGGCGTGACTGAAGTCAAGCAGAGGTGGGCCAGCAGGTCAGCAAGTCAGTGAACAACACTGATACCATTTTATTAATGGAAGAAGAAACAAACCAGTATATCAGAGACTGCAGCGACTGTGTATGCAACCACAAGAGTTACAAGAGGCCAATCTGAAACACGAAGAAGAGAGTCCCAACCAGTCAAAAGTCCCAGTGATGTCGTCAGTAAGCACGAGAGGTAACAGGGAACATGGGAGACTGGGGAGGGGGACTGAAGAGAATCAATACTGGCACACTCACTCGTCCCAGTCAAGATCAGATATGGACACCGAGTGAAGAGAAAGAGAATCATTACTGGAACACACCCATACTTGTCCCAGTCAAGTCAAGACATTCATGTGAAATGATAATCCTTACTGGAAGGTTTACAAGCAAGGAAAGCAAGAAGACAACCCAGAGATACTACCGGATGAGAAATCTTGTGAGAAGGATAAACAGAAGGAGCAGATTGAAATAGAAAAAGACCAAAACCAAAGACTGTGAAATAAAAAGATTAAGAACTCAGGAAGCCAGGAAATAAGCTCCAAGTATTAGACACATTTACCCTACCAAATATGATGATTCACTAGGTGTTGTCACTTTTCCCCACGGGTGAGCCCCTCCTCAGGATGCTAGGGAGGTGAGGCTGCTACCCAATAGTCCCTCTAGGGGTGGTTTAATGAGGGAGGGCCTCATGGGGAGGAACTCTCCACCTGGGGACAAGGACAACAACTTAGGGTACAGGCCCTCCAATACCGTAACACCTCACGATCCCCTAACCTTCCCTTCTGTGCCAAACACCTTTAGTGAGGGTAAATCCATGTATTATTATAATGCCTTAAGTGTCACCAACCTAGAAAACACTAGGACGAAGACGAACATAGGAGACATGAAGATTGCTCCCTCTGCAGGTACTGAGAAGAGGTGACCCCAAGGAGCCATCAAGAGTGCTCAGGAGAACTGGAAGACCCATTCTAGTGCTCCACAGAGGAGTAATCAGCACAGCAACATAAAAACTGAGAACAGACTTACTGAAAGAGAGACCAATCCTAGAGAGTGTGCAGCCGAGTAGAGCAGCATGGGAAGCATTTGTGAAGGCTCCATGGGTCAGACACAGACAACAGGTTCAGGTTTTCTCAACACAATTTTATTAAACTCAAAAGGCAGAGTGGATGAATGCCTATGCAAAGGTGGAATTTACCTACCTAAAGAAAACTAAGAATAGTCTAAGTCAGGAAGTCCAAAGTAAAGTATCTGTCTGTGTCCAGAACCTACACTTGCCCTCAAAACTACCTGCATACAGTGTGTAGGGAAGGTCAGCATCAAAAAGGAAGTGTTCAAAGTAAAGTTCAGAGCTTCTTCTAGCTCTCTGGATTGTAGTCAGCTCCCCTTCCCCAAGTTCAAAGTAATTAATCAAATGCAGGGGTTCCCTTCCCCAAGAGTTCAATTCGTCCAGCTTTCAAAACATCACTTGGCTTCAATAACACAACAAGTCTTTGCACAACACAAGCTTTGTTATAGGTGTTTTCAGTTGCTTTTCCATTCAAGGTCACCCAGTCTAAGTGCAGTTATCGGACCACATGGTCCACCCATTACAGGTCTCGCAACCAGTACCCTTCCTTGACTGCTTTTCCTTTGACACCTGTCCACTGCTTCTCCTCAGCAATGAGGTTTGCCTCAGTCACATGTGTTACACTCTCCAGACACTGTATTGTGGCTTGGTTAACCACCTTGCACTTGTTAAACCTTCTGATATTTCCCTGGCCCTTGCCAATGCTTGTTTATACAGTTTTTTGCACCTGTTTTGTATTTCTTATATCCTGCATTAAATTCTCTGTGCTCTCTTGCCTTTGCTAGCACTTATTTCAGTTAATGCGGTTCATTATTCCCATGTGGTTCACAACTTGCCTTTCAGTAATGTTCATAATCTTTCTTCAACATGCCAAAGTATTTTCAACTTGCTTTCAATTTGTTTGTTATTCGAAAATGTGCTTTAACTGTGTTTTCGTTTCATTTAGCACCAGCTCCCTGGTTTCACTCACCGATCGGCCTTACGGCCCCTCGCAAGTCCTTCCACAGTCACAGGTTCCCGTTTCTCTGCATGGTTGCTAGCGTGTTCTCTCGGTGGTCTTCTTGTGGCTCGCGCACACATAGCAATGCTTTGATGGCGAAGCAGGATACCTAGGACCGCTTCCCTCGGTCAGTATGCCACCTTTTCACAGCTTGCCACTGGCTTCCAGCTTCTCCTGCCACCGCTTCCTGCTGTATACACTCTGCACCGCTTCACAGGCCTCAAGCACTCCTCTTGCCAGATTGCCTCAGGTTTCCCTGCACACCGCTGAATGTGCTCCCCCAGCTGACTGTTTCCACATCTGACTCCATTTGTGATGGGCTTCCAGTTTTGAAAGCTCCTGCCTCCATTTCCATTACAAAAATGACTAGAACACTCACCAGCAAAGCAGTGATCCTTCCTTGCTCTTGCTGTGCTCCTGCTGTCCTCCTCGTCCCAGTACATGGGGCTGATAAATGTTAGTATTTACGAAATGAGAATGTGTTGGTCTAGTTGTCCTCTTCTTCGTCCCAGTATCATACTGATGCAATTTGGGGGATACTTTAGGGGAGTCACAGTAAAAGGGCTTACAAAAGCCTATGAAGGCTTGACGGATGGAGAGTTTGTGGTGAAAGGGAAATGGGGGTATACCATATCTCACCGAAGGAGCAAAAGCAAACATGGTCAGGGAGACGAGGTCCGCCCGGCACCCGAAACGGAAAGCGGAGCTCCTACACCCGACGGCCAGGAGCTGTCCCACTGCTTGGCTGGAACCTGGGAAATGTTGGCGTGACCTTGCAGAGGTGGAGCAGGCGGTCCAGCAACAACACCAACACCGACAGCCCTGGGACGGCGAGAGGCCCTCGTAGAATGACAAAAGCAGAAGAATCAAATGGCAAACATGTAACGTGGACAACGAGACCCCATGAAGAACCGGAAGAGCATCCTGTGAGAAACAAAGGTGATGGGAATGATGCAGGAATCAGTAGGGGCTTAAAGAAGGGTTGCATTGGGATTCATCTCCCTCGTTGGCAGTCCTTGGCAGGGGAGTGAATCAAGTCTGCAGAGAAGGGGAGTGAATCAAGTCTGCAGAGAAGGGTCTGGCACCCCAACAGTTAGAGCACTTGATATTAGAGGGAGTCGCCCTCGCATCAGTGGGCCAGAAAACCCAACTGACCACCAGAGAAAGGTCTGGGCCCCCAACAGTAGAGAACTTGATATTAGAGGGAATCGCCCTTGCATCAGTGGGTCAGACAAACCCACTGACCATAAAAGAGGGGTCTGGGACCCTAATCCCAGTGAAACCTAGAACAAAAAGAAGTCACCCGTATTCTAGTGGCAGAGAAAGACCAGCTAGTCAGCAGAGAAGGATCTGGCACTCTCCCCAAAAGGAAAAAGAGTATTACATAAAGTCTTCCTTTAACAGTGGCAAGAGGAACGCTACTGGTGTACTGGATTTGGGACTTTGTGAAATTATTAAGGGTCGAGGACCCAATCCCAGAGAGTGATACAAGTCATCTTCCTCATGGCAGTACTTGGCAGGGAAGTGAACCAAGTGGGCCAAGTCAAAGAAGAAGAGAAACAAGGGTTGATGACTCAAACCATGAGCACAGGAGAAAAGCAAAGTAAGACAAGAGAAAGTAATGACGGAGTGCACATAAGTAGTGTCTCCGAAACCAGGGGAAGGGAATCATTCTCCCTAGTTCAAGTTGAGTGAACTTTTCAAATGACTTACGAATACCAGGAAAAGGGAGTCATTCTCCTGGTAATGAACTTCAAGTCATAAAGAAAGGTACTGTTTGAGACGTCAGTGGAAGGCAGTCATTCCACCTGGCCTAAATGGGCTGAAGAGACTATTTCTTCACTGAAAGATACACACTAGGGGAAGGGAGTCATTCTCCTGGTGTAAGACCTTTTGTTGGAGTTAAGATACTTTAATTGTAGTGTAACGGATAGAAGTAGGGTTTTGACAAAGGACTGTACAGATTTTTTTCAACTGACATTCTGGCAGACCTTTCAGGCTTTAGTTTGAGGTAGGGAAACCTCTCTTAGAGGTAGGAATAGGTAGGTTTCTTTTTTAAATAAAAAGATTCTAAATCCTTGTCACGCTTCTGTGCCCTTACGCAAAAGATAAATACAAATAGAGTAAGACAAGAGAAGAACAAGAAAGAAAGAGTAATCAAAAGAAAGATGCTTGAAACCTTGAAGAGCCATAGTAGAATTGTGTGACTTAATCAAAGTAGTGTAAAGAAGGCATAGTATAAACAGTAAGACAGACACAAATGACCACAGTTCAAGGGTGCTTCTTGAACTTGCACAGTGGTGTGATAAATGCCTATCTAAATCTAAACAGATGGGAGAAAGCTACGACCGACCATCAAATAATAAGAATGCAGTCCTAGTGGAGTCTTGTCAAAATAAAAGGGCCGGTACTAAGAAAACCTATTGCCAATCCTTACCACTAACTTACAAATAATGTGGGGGTAATACTCATAAAGAAGAAAGAAGAAGTGTTCACAAAATAATATGTTATGATGCGCGGGCCGTTGGCCTCCATTCCCCATGTTTTCTGCACGGTGCAAGGCGGGTCCCCTCGAGCAAAGCACACACTCTGGCTTATGAGGCACAAGGATACAGTTCAATTTTTCCAGTTCAGGACTTTGTGTCCAAGTCTTTTGACTTCTTGCAAGTCTCTTGACGCAAAGTGTCTGCTGTACCAAAACAACACACAAAGGTTATTTTCCCTTTTACAGTATTCAATTTGGGTATTCACCTTGGATCCCCTCAGCCAGGCTCTGATCATTTTCAAAACAAAAAGTTCAACGTTGGATCCCCCTCTTCTGGGGTCAGATCCCTTTATTTTATTCAATTAGTCTCCCCCAGCTGGGCTCGGACTAATTGTGACGTACATTAAACTATCGAAGACTTTCGAATGTGCACAGGGTTTAGCTTGACCCGTTGCATGACCACTTCGATCTCACACAGCATCCATTAGATACCTAACAGAGACTTTCGAATGAGCACCCGCCTGGTGCTGGACCACTCAGAGTATGGTATCTTTTCTTGGCCTCCCAAAGTTCAATTATAAAGGTCAACTATTTCCTTTGGTTTTCCATTTGTATTTGTGTCGCTCATCCCAAACGCCTTTCACACACTGCTCTCTTTATACGATATTGCAGCTTGCAACTCTGGTTCAAAACAAAAGGTGGTTTGGCCTCAGTCTCTCTGCCCCACCGGCTATGCTGTCTTTTCTGATGCTGCTTTGTTGTAGGAGACAAGGACAGTACCACGGCGGCAATCGCTCCTCCCCATCTTGGTTATCGACACGGGAGAGCCCCAGTTATCTCCGACACACTGAGCAGGTTTGATCAGCCTTAGGTCCTGGTCTTCGGTTTCTTACTTTCCAAGGCTCCCAAAAGGAACGGTCTTTGCAGGTCAAGGGTACTTCCCTCCTTGCAACCCTCTCTAGTCTTGCCGTCTTTCTCCAGAACTGCTATTTCCTCTTGTGTGTTGCCTCGCTCAGAGTGTGCTTTCGTGCCCCTCCTTTTATCTGTGTGGGAAGTGTGATGGGGTGTGTGTAATGATCTGTGATGGTCTGATCTTGTCTGACCGTAGTGTTGGGACATGTCAGGCATACAGCTCTGGTGTTGGTCCATTGTTGCTCACGGTGAACTGTCCTTGAGAAAAGTGTTTGTGTAGGAAAGGTGGGACGGGGCGGAGGGGGTTGAGTTCCTACGTATCTTACCTGAGAGGATGGGGAAAAGGTGTTACAGGGAAGGGGATACTGTATCTCACCATCCAATGTGCCACTTCACGCCCCGAAGACCCCTCATCCAGGTGATCCTCCCACACTGGTCTACCTCCAGGAACAGGATCCAAAAGCGATGCCCGTGTCCTGGACATCTGGATGACAGATCCCCGGGAACTAGCGGTTGAGACATCTTCAGGTTTCTCACACTGTAACTATGGCACAAGACCATTATACAAATTCTTTCAATCAAAAGAAGTGTAGCATTAAGAGGAGGGATTTCATATTATATAAATCATTCAAAATTAGGAGACATTGTTCTTCACTCTTGAATCAGAGAAGCAGATGGAGAGCTACCTGAGATAGGAGCCACACACCAGGGCCCGATGACAAGAAAAGGCTAGTATAAATTCTGAGCATCTGTCAAGAGAGAAAGATGAGACCACGCCCGTGCAACCTGTTGAGAAGAGGCTTTGACCTGCTAGACACAAGAGCTCCATCTTGACAGAGTTTAGTATCCCGATTCTCGGCAAACATACAGCCCATACTGAACAAAATAAAGTCCTGGATAACTGGATAACACCAGAGTCACAGATTGTGATTAGCAAATACCCAGAGAACTGATGCATCAACAGAGTCATGCAGAATGAGAAGGAAGTACACCAAGAGCAGGCAGTCGTAAGAGCCAGAGATTGAGAGAACTCAGAACCCTGAGACCCTGCTCAGAAAGTATAGAGAATGTGAAGAGTTGGCCAGAAGCCTAGATATCTTATTAAAGAAAGACAAAGCTCAAGAAGCCTGCTAAGAATCACTGAGCCCCGAGACCAACCACAAGGCCACGTACTTGGGCCCGGCTGACCCCAACCCAAAGGGCGGTAGATCGACTGGGGAGACAGAATACTAGTGACAATAAAACATTGGAGTACTTGAGATCTCATGGGCACTGAAAGGAGCCAAATTCACCAACTTAAATTTGAAACTGCTTCTGAAACCATAGAGTTCAATTCTACCCATTTGACAACTACAAAAAACATCATGGGATCATAAAGTCCCACGTGATCTGGACCAAATGGCCGGTATGTGAACAGACAACAAAGTCCAGGTATATCAACTTTACTTACACAATTACAGGCTAAAAACGTGGCTATTCTTGCCCTCCAACCTCCACTAATTATCCCTCATAAGATAAACTACCCTCGCATGTGCTGGTGCGCCGCTTATCTAGAGTTGGGGGATAGAAAAAGAGACCAGCCCGAAAAAAACCAATTTCTATAATTAGTTCATTGGCCATGCTGATAATTAATACCAAGATAGATTTCAAATCTGGGTTAAATTGGAGCTGGAGCATAGAAGGCAGTCACATTTTATTTCACCCTACTTATTTGCGCTCTACATTTTTAACAAAACAGAAATTTCACCAAGGTGTCCAATCATTAATTAGACATCCTATATATTTGTGGTTGACGGGTTTCAGTGTTTTTTTTAATGTCTTTTCACCCACTTTCTTTAGGACCCAATGCGCACTTGTACTTCATATGCCAAGAGTCACCTACTTGCAGGCTTCAAGGACCTAAAGTCCCACAACTTCGCCCACGTGGTGTACAGATTAATTAGTGAGGTCTCCTTTAAATGGGGCAATTGGTCATCTTATTTGTAGTTGCCTAATTTGCCATGACTATGATTTCAACTCACTCCCAGGTGTGGGGGGTGAAAGGTGGCAGTCTCTGTGTCTGCTGCTGACCTAATCTGCAGCTACTTCGTTCAATATCTATGAGCTCTCTGTCACATAGACCACACTGTTTTCGTCTGGTGGATAAGAATAGCCAGGTATTTAGCCTGTTGTTGCATCACTAAGGTCCCCGTTTGGCAAACTACAGAGGAAAAACGGAGAAAAAGGCGCTTCAACTTATAAAGGAGCTGAAATGTGTTTCTTGTACCTGACCCATTTGTGTGCTGTCACCCCACAGTATGCTCCTTCAATGTGGTTGATACAAAGCATATATTTTCCATTTTATCTCCCAGATTGAAATAGGACACAACTGAATCTAAAAAAGAAGAGCATCCATCTCACTTGGTGCTGAATTACATATGTAATGGATTGGAGATCCACTGCCTTTCCATAAAGTATGATTATTTCAAATGGGATTTTTTCATTTTTCAAATATTGCTTCCAAAGCTCTAAATCCTTCCTTTAATATGGAAAGTAGTATAGTTGCACTCAGCTGTTTTTGGCCTTCTACTGAAATAAGCCATATGGTACATACTACAGTTTTCCAGCATCGGGGGCAACCCAGCTCCAAGTGCAATATTTGAGTGATCAGCCTCCCAAAAGAGCTCTTTAGAAATATCTGACTGTCTTGATACTGGTGCAGAGCATAAAACTTTACTTGATTTCAGAAAAGTAATTGATGCTTTCTAGTAAAATTGCCAGTGTGTGAATGTATTGGTTAACAAATGTGGTGAGCAGGTGATCTGTTTAGGCTTGCGCTGGGAATCTTCTATTTTTTCCAAAGACCAGTGCTCCAATACCACAAGATCATCTTCAAGCTTGCAGAGCCTGAGACCCCCAGCAATAAAAAGGGAGTGGCTTCTGGTCTGCTGGGCTATATTTCAATAGGCTAGGTTTGGATAAACCTAAGTGACGAATCGCAGGAATTCGTCCCTTCTCCCCAAGGAGGAGCCCCCCCCACACCCATGAGGCTAGGGAGATGATCTTGCTCTGCAACAACCACCCTACGGGTCGAGGCAAGTGGGACCTCACTGGGAGAGACTGACCCTTTGGGGACAAGGACTCTGTAAGGGATCAAGAGTAAGAGTCAGACACGATAGCATTATGTTTTTGGTCAGACTTTTATTAAGATGAAATAAAGAAAGGGTTGCGAGAAAATCCTACCTCTCCCTAACTCTATGCTGGGTTTCCCAGCCTCAACAAAACTAAGTGCCGTCTGCCTCAGGATGTTGAACCAAAAAGTGTCCTTCGTCCCGTGTCCAAAAACCTTACACTGACCCTTACACGTTAAACTCCATATAATCTGCAACTCAGATATTTCTGTAAGCTATGCACTTATACCTTTCTTATAAAGTTCTAAGGTGCAGAAAAGAAAAGGAATAAAGTTCCACCATGAAACGGGGTCCTCCCTTCCCCCGTTTCTTCTGGTCTTCTACAATCTATCCAGTACATCGGGAAAGAGTCCATAATGTTCCACTGCGTCACAGGGGGACGACTCTTCCCCTGCATTTCTCCTTTCATACAATGTTTTACTTCACAGTTCTAAGAGGTTCGACTCCTCCCTTGAGTCTCCCTCAAGCACATAGTTCTTTTGAATGTTTCAATCCCTCACTCTGTGCATCTCAGTTATCCTTAATAGGGTATGGTTCTTCCCTTTTTCATTGATGGTCACTGTTCCACCATTTCAAGTAGGGGTTTTGACGCGTGAGCTTTCTTAATCCTTTTTCCACCCCTGGTGTACTCTCCTGCCAGGGTATTCGCAGCTTTATTACTTCTCTCGTTCTCTGGATCTTAATTATCTTTCCAAGAGGTATGGTTGTTCCCTTTTTATATTGATGGCCACCGTATCACAATTTCAAGGAGGGGTCTTGACCCCTGGGCTTTCTTAATCCGTTGTCTATATTTACAACTTTTTTACTTATCCTTAAAAGGGGTATGATTCTTCCCTTTTCATATTGGTTATCACTATTGCGCAGTTTCAGGATGAGGTTTTTACCCACAAGTTTTCTCACTTCTCTTCTTACCCCTGGTTTACTCTCCAGCCAGGGTATCGCACATGGATGTGGTTCCCAGACTCACACAATGCCTGGTTTGCTTTCCTACCAGGGCTTTTTATGTCCTCTCCTGGGTGTGAGTCCTAGACTCACTGTTTGCATGGTTCACTATCCTGACAGGGCTTTTTTGTTCTCCATGCAATCTCTCTTGCATCCAAGAAATGATGCTTTTCAAGTACTGGGTCACCAAACCTTTCTTAACAATGTTCGTATTTGTTTTAACTATTCCAATTAGTTAAACTCTATCGCGCTGTCAAAGTTATGCAGCATTCACCCTGAAGCGCCCGGTGTCCCATTCGCTCTCACTGGGCTTACCTGTCTTCACTAGCAGCTTCTGCGTTCCTCACGTCTCACAGTCTTCTTTGCTCTCGACCCACTGACTGGGAGTGTGTCCCGTTAGCCGCTTGGTCTTCTTCTGCTTTTGGTGGCTCCGGCTGCCCGTGGCAAAAATGCAGTGAACTTCTCTCAGCTCGGTTTCTCTGCACGCCCTTCTCGTCAGCCTCCGTGCTGCATCCTGCAGTCTGCTCACCTCCGGTGTCCCACCAGGAACAGAACAAGTTGGATTCAGCAGCAGCCTCTGTCTCATTCTCTGTTTCTATTCAGCTGTGTCAGTTTTAAATGTCCCAGCATTGGTTAGCATTTTCCAAAGGCTAGAACGCGACATTGGCTTACCGCTTTTAGTCATCCTCCCTCATTACTCCATCCCTCTTCCTCATCTCAGTACTATACAAGGGCGTTGGGGGTAAATAAGGTTCTTGGCCATGAAAACCCAGGAATTCTCCATCTACATCCCAAAAAGCAGTACAGAAATGTTGCATAGCATAGGGAAAGGTAGGCATTTTCCTTTATTTTGTTTAATAAAAACATTTTTGTTTTCTCAACAGTACATGAAAAGAAAAGAGCACAATAACCATAAGCAACATTGCTTGACATCGCAGCACGAACAAGCAAGCAATGAATAATGTGTAATTTCCGGGCATCCTGTGGGGATCCGGGAAGCCTGTCAATCAATGCAGTACTCGACATTGCCATCCATCCCAAAAACCACTACTACCCATTACCCCCCTCCTCCCATTTGTCTCATATGGTCCCAAACTTGCAGGACATCCCCTAATATTGTTACTTTTTTTTCCAAGGCCATGCACATGTCCATTTTGCCCCCCCAGTTACCCATATAGGGGCGATCCAGAGATCCCCACAGCGAGGCAATGACTTTCTTAATAAGTCCCAAGGCCACTGCTAGGAATGTTTTCTCATGCTTTGTGAGCCCCACCTGCCCCATACCCTGAGAAGCATACATTTCGGGTCAAAAGGGATCTCCACCTTCAGTACACTAGACATCCTGTTGATGCATTTCCCTCACATTTGTTGAGCCAATGAACATTCCCACAAGATAGGATAAAATTAGCCACCGGACATCCCACACTGCAGGCAACAATCACTGTCGACCCAACCCCAACCATATAACTTGGTCTGTGAGTAATAAACTTGATGTACAATCTTGTACTGTATAAGGCAGAGTCTGCAGCATATGCCAATTTCCCGCTGTGACATCAGCACCTCCACCCATTGTTTGGGTTCTATGGGGCCTATGTCTTCCCCCCCCCCCCCCCCCCATCTACACTTGAGGGCGGATAGTTCCAGAGCATCAGACTTTACTTGATACAACCTTGACGTGACCTTTGACTCAAATTCGCGCTGCTAGTAGGTTAGCCTCCAGCGGGGAGCACGGCGGGAGCTGACCAAGAATCGAGAATTGCACTTTCACCACATCGACAGCTGAATGTATCTGAAGCTCTCACCCCAGCCGAGGGCAAACCTCTCCTGCAAGGACTCAAACGGAAGGAGACTGTCTCCCTGGATCACATCCGCCAAGTTCAGAATCCTGCACTTTTCCCACTGACTGAAGTGACCCATTTTAAGAAGCTCCGGACGCAGAGGCGTAGACAGGGTAGGGCCTGAGTGGGCAAGGCCCAGCCAAAATCTGTGAATGCCCACTCAGCAGCACTGTGTGTGTATTTAAAGATGTTAATGTCAGAGCAGTAGGCCCAACTACATTAGTTTAAGGCACCACTTTTTAGACAATCCTGGCTAGGCCTCTGTCCGGAATTAGTGCATTAGCCCATAGAGACTAGCTTAGAGTCTGTCTCTCCTTCCAGCCGATATGCGCGTGTACCTTGTCCAATGTGCGCTGCACACTCTGTGTCATGAGTGGTAGCACCCTGCCTCCACTCGGTCTAGCATATAAAACCTGTACCGGGGTCCTCTCCCCCATCCAGGCAGTTCTGACTATGTGGGGTAGCCCTGGGTCCCCATGTAGCCGATCGTTAACAACTCCCAGCTGTGCTGCCAAGTAGCATTGTTGGAAACAAGGCAGGCCTATCCCCCCTCCCACACTGATTGTTTGAGAGTCGTAAGGGCGATCCAGGCTTGTTTACCCCCCACAAAAGCTCTCTGCATTTTCTTTATTTAATGAACTTGTCAGTGATATGGAACTCCCGCGTCCTCGTCCTTCTTCTGATCCACCACAGCTCCTAAACGCTCACAAACAGGCTGCCAGGTTGCCTCCATATTCATGGAACTAATTCACTGCCTTTCCTACAAACACCTCACTTTTCCTCATCATGACAACATATGCATTAGATGTATTGTGCAATGTGGTTAGATAACTGCTACAAGGAGAGAGGATTGAGCTTTTTGTGTACGTATTGCCCTTGGTACCTTCCACGTAGGGCTCTTGCAGCAAATACAGTCCACAATGTTTCTGGGTCACCTGGGGTTCCTTCCCCAAGCTTTACTCCTTCCAGTTCCAAACCCCAAAAAAACACAGTTCTGGTCAGGCATCTCAGGGTTCCCTTCCCCAAGCTTGTCTCAAACACAAGTTCACACAGTTCCTTTCGAAAATGCTGGGCTTTTGCTCCACCCATGCGTGAACACTGACCCCTCTCATCACGCTTATCTTTTCTTCTGTCCCGTTTTACCTTCCCCTCTCTTTCCACTTTGCAGTGCACTCCTGCACCTTCTTTCTCTTTGCTGGGCATCTGGCACACTCTGCTTGCTTTGTTGTGCTTCTGGCATACTCATTTCACTTTGCTGTGCACCCTTGCACTTCCTTTTCTTACTTTCGGGTTGCTTGCACCCTTTCTCCTGCTTTCGGTTTGCTGGCACCCTTTCTTTGCCTTCCTTTGAACTTTAAATGCACTTTTTCTGTCTTTTGGGTGGCTTGCACCCTCTCTTCTGTTTTCGGGTCACTCGCGCCCTCTATTCTGTCTTTTGTTCTCTTTGCGCTGCTTGCACACTTTGTTTTCCTTGCTTTCCATCTTCCGTGCCGCTTTCCAATCTCTGCTCCCGCTCCAGCCACACGCACAACACCGGGTTTGTCTCCCTCTCCTGCTACGAGACTCACTCAGACAGCACAGAGCTGGTGAGCAGCTTCTTCGGGTTCTGACGACCGAGGTCAGGGTCTCACCACCTGCCCCTCAGACACCCGTGGGACTGGCACACGTCCCAGGGGAACGAGCACTGGCCTGGACATGCCCAATAATTAGCCACTCGCCTCACTACGACTCCATGGAGACGCGGCTTCCTCGCCACGGTGTAACCCTCCAGCCACACAGGGTCAGCATCCCGGCGTCTCGTTCTCCTCCAGACTTTCCATGCTTCTCATGCCACAGTCTCCACGTTCCAACCAGCAACCCCAGCTCCCTCATCTTTTCTGGCAGTGTCACACCTTTTATACCCTAACTAAGGGTCAAGTGGAATCTGGTGTGAATGGTTAAGGTAAATTGCCTGACCTTACCTGACTATTAGTGGGACAGACTAGTGGTGTAATGTGGTAGGCTTCCCTTTACTTCCCAGTGTTATGTCTATGGGTAATCCTCACTGCTTTCGATCGCCTCTTCTTCATCACAGTACATGTTGGAAATGGGGAGGGGGAGATGGAATGGGATTGGAAATATCCCTTAAAAGCTGAGGGAGAGGGTTTTGGTGTACAATGGGAAAAGGGGGAATACCATGTCTCGCCTTTAGGTATTCTCCTCCCAATCCCCCAATGACCCTCCACACAGGTGATACTCCTTCCCTGGCCACCTGAATGGAGGATCCTGGGGGAGTAGATGGGAGAATACCATCAGGTTTCTGACAGCATCTACACTTTTTCTATATATAAATCCACCAATCCAATCGATAGTTGTGGAGGAAGAAGTGTGCCTACTCTGAGACAGCAATGAACACCAGAGCCATTTTTCAATCCTATTGATAACTTGGCATGGACCACCATATTTTAAGCCACAGGTAAGATGAGTGGTCTAATTTTGATGAGAAGATCCACTATGTCCTTGATAAGTGTGCTTTCAATTTTGAGCCACTAATTCTGTCAACTGTCTTGTCATCACTCTTTCAGGAGTTTCCTAGAGTATGAAAATTGCAAAACAGTGGCAATTTCCCTATTGATCCGCACGGTTTAGGCTATTAGCTGCTACTATTACATTGACATGGGTTCATGGGGGAGATGACATGTGAGGAGGGGCACACAGTTTCAATGAGACTGGGGAAGGCGCTAAGTACGGTACCGCAAATTGCGGTAAGGTCCCTTTGCGGCACCCTACTTTAACGGCTGGTAAAACCAGCCATTAAGGTCGGGTCCCGCAAAGGGACCTCGTAATCAGGCGTTAAGGGTTTAGCGGTGCCGACACCTTTTACGGCGCCGTTAAACCCTTAACGCCAGGGTCGTAATGACCCCCACTCTCTTCTCTAAACAGGGTAGCGTGTGCATATATATTTTTATTTCACTGAAAAAACCTTAGTTAAGGTGCAGTTAAGTTGTGCAGAGGGAGCGCAAAAAAACTTTGCAATTCAGGGGATGGTGGAAGTCATGACCAGCATAACTTGGCACGCTCCCGTTGATGTCCCTCATAATGCAATGTCCCCCATAGCGCCATTTTGTTGGTTATTGTGAATCCCTTCTCTTATATATAATATGTATGTACTGTAAGGAACTCAAGGTGGCAACAGTAAAGACAGACACAAGTGAACACAGTTCAAGGGGGTTAATTAAACTGTAAAGGTAGGTTGGAAAAACACCTAATCTAAACCTAATTCTAAAACGGGAGCAAGCGTCAACCATCAAACAATAATAAGGCAGTCCTTGTGGCATCTTGTCAAAATAAACTGGCTTATACTAAGAAAAACCTATTACCAATCCTTACGGCAAATACAAAACAAGTGTGGGAGGGAGAAAAAGAAAGAAAGAAAGAAAGAAAGAAAGAAAGAAAGAAAGAAAGAAAGAAAGAAAGAAAGAAAGAAAGAAAGAAAGAAAGAAAAGCAGGCGTCCCTGCCCCACATTTTCATCACGGGATAAGGTGAGACTGAAGCACAGCATAAGCTCGAGCCAACAGTTCTGCACTCAGCAATCAGGGCCTTCGGTGGTTTAGTCTCTTTTCCATACAAAAGAAGCCTCTTGCCTCCGAGGACCTGATGGAGTTCGAATAGATAAACAAAAAGTTCCTTTCTGCTTACAGGTTAGGTGATGCCTTTTCACCTCTGGATTGCCCTTCTTCCAGGCTCCGATCCCTGGAAATCTTATCCTCCCTTCGTCTGGGTCACTATATCTTTTAACACCAGTTCATCAGTGATATGCACATATCTTAATGTCTTTTCAACAGTTTATGGTGGACATCCCTCTGCCGGGTTCACTCTGGTCAACACACTGTTTTTGTGACTGTAGACCTCGCCCCCTTTCGTTGGCTTCCCTCGTTCGGGTTCACTCCTGCCAATCTTGTGAGTTACAGTTTCTGCTTCAACTTTTACTATGCGGGTTTCACTTCGCTTAACTTCACAATCATCTGTCGGTCAAAGACTTTCAACTGTACAGAGGATTTTACAAGACCCCTGTATGACCACTCTGACCCCCTTCTTGCCTTTCCCAAGGCCTTCTGGTTCAAGTAGTTTCTACCTTCGGTTAATCGCCCAGAGTTTCTTGAGTGAGCACCCAGGTGGTGCCAAGACTACTGTGCTCTGGTTTTCCCCGTTCAATAATAACAGTTCTTTGTTTGCTCCAAGTTCAATTAGCCACTTGCTACTTTTCGTTCCCCACAGTTCTGTTTCTTTATCGGCTCTCCCCTCAACTCACCAGCTGTGATGAACTGCTTTGCTTTCTTGTCTGTAGAGTCAAGGCCGGTACTATTGGGCCATACATCTCTCCCCGGCTTGGCCGTCAACGGAGGAGACGCCTGGGTACCGTTGACATCTGCTGCAACACACGCTGGCAATTGTTTGCAGTCTTACGATTCCTTCTCTTGAGGTTTCACGGATCTCTGTCAATAAGGGCAAGGTCACTTCTCCCCTTGACATCCTCTCAACTCGCGCCGTCTTTTTCCTCCTCATCTTGAACTGCCGTGCTGAGTTAGCTCTGACATCGTGGGGTCTGCCTTGCTCGTACTGTGCTGTTGTGCTCCACCTTTTCTCCCAGTGGGGAATGGAAAGGGCCGTCAGGTGTGTCTAATTCCAGTCAATTGCCTGACCCTTGTGTTGGGATAAGTCAGGTTGACGGCTTGGGTGTTTGTCCATCATCTTTCATGGTGCGCGAAAGTGTTTGTGTTAGAAAAGCGGGGGGGGGGCGGTAAAGAGGTTGAATGTCCTCTATAGTAGGAAGGGGGAAGAGGAATACCGCATTTTACCCGTAAGCGTTCCTGTTCCACTCCCCGAGGACCACCCATCCAGTTGATCCTCCCACACTGGTCCACGCCCAGGAACTGGATCCAAAAGCAATGGCCGTGTCCTGGCCACCTGGATGACAGATCCCTGCATACTAGATAGGGAGACATATTCAGGTTTCTCACAGTACTCATGGGGTTTGCAATGGGAACGTGCAGAGTTAAGTTGGTCACGTCTTCCCACATTCGCTCAATTGCAAGGGTTTTGTTGCGTTAAATCTGCACAACTTAACTGTACCTTTACTAAGGTTTTTTCAGTGAATTTCAAGGGTTTGTTATACCATGGATTTTTTAGTGGCCACTAAGCACAGCCTTTGGCCGTGTCCACTGTACATGTTGCCCCAAATGTTTCTTTTGGACCCACTAGGTGGACACGGCCTTCAACACACCCCACTGTAGCTGCAAAATTCCACTTTTTTTTTGTATCAATCAAATTTTGTACACTTTAAAAAAAATAACATTTTACCCATATTTGTGGTAATCTTAGCAATGTACTACAAATATCCCTGAATATCTGTAAACGCCTGCAAATAACGTGGTTATCTGTTTGACGCACTTCATTCCCAATCCAGTTTTCTACTATTACCCCAGATATGCGAAAACATTAGAGCTCTTAACTTGATCCCCAGCCACCCTCTATCCCCAACTCCCCAATTTCACATGGTATCCTGTTTCCACATCCCCACCTTTAGCCTGATGCCATTTCATCCTTTTTCCACCTCCAAATGGCATTTTTTAAACTTTTTGTTTTCGGCTAACCATGGTTATTTCGGAAATATTCGCGAATACCTCTTGCATCGAACAAAATAAAATGGCAGCTTTTTAATTTCTGAAAAGCCTCTCTGCTGAAATGCACCATGGGAGATATAGCTATTATTTTGGGAGAAGGGGGGCCACCCCATTCTCCAAATACTTTAGCAACTACTGGACAGAATAACCCCAGACCCTTAAAGGAAATCAAATCAGCGCTTTGTGCCCACATTCTTTCATACGTGGTCCAATTCCGTCCAGCGAGTTTTGCTGTGCGCTGCGCATAAATGTTGACTTTTACCTCTAGGGGAAAATGAATGGGAGTAGGCCGAAAACAGTATTTCTTTTACTTTCTTAGTACCGTTTTAATTTTTTAACAAGTCTTTCCCGTGACAAACGTTTTGTTTGCAAAATAGCAGCCGACTCCATCATGAGACTCAAAAGTTATTAGCAATTAAAATACACACACACACGTTTTTTAAGCACATAATAAAATCCACCATTGTATATTTTCATTGAGGCAGACGACATGGGTGGACAATCTATGGATTCAGTGTTGTTCCAATTTGCAAAGCCTGCGAATGGAAAAGGTGCTCTGATCTGGCTTTAATAAATAAACAATGAGCCGTTTCAACTAATCTCCATGTGTCGATACAATTTAAAGGGCCTATATATTTGATTGAGACTAGTTTTCACCAATGCGAGTGGAAGATGTCAATAATATCTCAGAAAATGTGCCCACGGGTATGGTGTACATCTAAAAGGTCTGCATGAATTCTACTTGGTTTCTTGTGAATGGAAATCAACCACATAGCATGTAGCCTTATTCCTGGTGGTAATATTTGAGTGAGGCAGGAAGGAATTGTATTGACCATGCTGTCTTTTTTAAGATTGTCTCCAATGCATTTGCCTCTTTTCAATGTATACGTTTTACTGGTTGTTACTACACCACTACCTGTGACCAGTTCCCAGTGTTTTTGATGAGTTCTTTAAGCTTTGGGGTACATCTAGAAAATGTTGCAACACATACATAACCAAAACTGATGGACAACACAATTGTATCAGAAATATATTCCCTATTCATGTACCAAGCTTTTATGGGAAACTAAGCTACAGTTTGACGATATCCAAAACGTCTTTTGGGGGTATGTTGGTGTACAATGCTGCTAGATTAAAAATGGCCAATATGTTATTTTCACTGTTGTACTCCACCCCTTCCATTTTTTTGGATGATATCTCTAGTACCGTGGAGAAATTATCTATTTTTCTTTGCTACTGGTTGAAAGAGCATGCCTATATATTTGCCTACTGGTTCTAATACTCAACCCCTGAGGGAAACAATAGGTCTCGCTGGTGGATACAAATGATCCTTGTGGCCCTTGGGTAAGGCATAAAAGAGTGGGATCGTAGTGTGCCGTAGTCTGAGGTACATGGCCTCTTGTTGTCTTAGGAAGCCATCTTCTATGACTTTGTCACAAGGAGTTTTCATATGCATCATTCACTAATCAGTGGGTCTTTGAACAATGTGTAGTGTTGTTTAAAAGTCCTCTAGCCATACAATCATACACTATGGCATCAAAAACGACTATACCCCCTCGCTTAGCAGCTGGCTGGTTTTACTGTAATGGGGCTATTATTTTTACGTGATTTCAAACCTATGTTTTCTTGTCTAGTCATGTCAGAAGAGGAATAGATGGAGTTTGAAAAACTACAATGAAATCTCACAAGACCACTTTTTCAAATGTTAAGATCTTCAATGGCATGTTTTGATCTGAAGGTAGATTTAGTTCTCAAATGTGTGACTGTCTCATGAATGTGGTCTTCTTTATTGCGCAAGTAGATCCGTAATCTGATTTTACAAACAAAATGTCTAAATCCTAAATCAGTTTGCAAAATATTACCGGACTGTGTGAAATATTAACAGACTGTGTTGATACAAAAGGCTGCTCTTTTGATAATACTTGTATGTTCGCTGCAATGCGTAAATGTTTTTATTATCCATCCACGTTTCCGGTTCACTGAGAATATGCCATGGTTTATTTAATGATGTGGCTAATAACAGCAATCCTCTGTATGCATATTTAAAAACGTTCTTCCATTCCTATAAGAATGGGTCTTTTCAGGACTAAGAAGATGTATTTCTGCATATCAGCACTATGACATGCATAGAGCATACATTATTCAGGGAACAAGTTACTACTTTGTTGTCTTTTGCTTACTTCTGAGTGGGAAAGTCCTGTCACTCCCCTTGTAAACACAAAAATATTTAGCACTTTTAAATTACAAACATAAAAATGGTTTGGAAATAACATTGTACTTTAGATGTATGCAGGATCTCTGCCGTTTTTTACTTGCAAGATGGCCCCTAAAATTGTCATTCAACTAGAGGAGAGCGTGGTCTAGTACCTGAATAGTAGTTAGGTTTCAATTTCAAACCAAACAGATTGTAAAATCACTGCACCGGCAGTATGCTTAGCATAGAATTTTAGCTGTCAATAGAGAATTGGGAACTCAATTCAAACCAGCATCTCTCACGAATCAAGGTAAGCCCACAAGACATTTTCATATAATACTTAGCTTATTTTGAAGAATATGTTTGCTTAACTAGTAGGCAATGCAGAAACTTCTTGTAACAGGCCGCTTAAAACTTTTTCTTTTTTCTAGAGGGACACTTAAATACAAAAAAAGTTGGGCAAGTACATGTTGGCATTTGCCTCTGGCTCTCGCTTTGTCAATACAACACTGGAGCATTTATTCAAGTCACAGGTTAGGTAAGAGTCTGCACTACTGTGATGTAATTACTGATACACACTAACTATGGCCCTCATTAGGACTCCGGCAGAAAACCATGGTGCTATTAGCACCATGGTCGATGCTGGAGTCCGCCATGGCGGAATGGGGAATTACCACCCCATTCCAAGGTTGGCGGGGCGGTAATTCCCCATGCCACCATGGCCCTTCCCCATTCCCATTTTTGCCCCATAGGGCATAATGGGAATGGGGAAGGTGGTAAGTACGGTACCGCAAATTGCGGTACCGTACTTACCTCGAGAGTCCCTTTGCGGGCCCCTACTTTAACGGCTGGTCTAGACCAGCCGTTAAGGTCGGGTCCCGCAAAGGGACCTCGTAGTAAGGCGTTACGGGTTTAACGGCGCTGACACCTTTTACGACGCCGTTAACCCCTTAACGCCTGGGTCTTAATGAGGCCCTATGTCTGTTAAATAGTGAATCCAGATTCTGTTTTCACTTGCAGATCCAAATACTCTTCCCTGTGCAATGTGTGATATAGAACACACAGACTGAAAATGTATTACAATTAAACTGTACTGTGCTTAGGGGAATGTAAGTTTCATAATTATTTACCATGAAATTCAAAATGTTTGAAATACATCTTCTTGATATTAAAATGTCTTTCTGTATTAACTGTATTCTAAAGCTATTATATTGACAACATAGTGAACACGTATGTCAGCCATGTAGGAAGCCTGGATAGAACTGTGAGGCAAAAATTTAAATTGGCAAATTTTTTTAATAATCTCATTTGGCCATCTGGCAAAATGTTGATGTGTAATTGTATTAACCACAGAATGACAACGTGAATTAATGGCAATGTAAGACTATTAGTCCTGTCGTCTAGTCTGGCTAGATGCAGTGCTAGGTCATGAAACATGGCTTATAAGTGCGTTTAGAGTTGATTTGTCAAGGAATAATCGCTTGGTATATTCATATAAGGGACAATTATGTATGTACAATGTTTTAGGACTCAAGCCCTCTGTATTTATTTTATTTTATGCTGTTGACGAAAAGATCTTTTAAGAGAATTCTTTGTAATTATTGTTCGTAATGTGTAGTATTTAAACGTGCCTTGAGGAACTTGCATTGATTATACTGTCAATACCCAAGTTTCAGGCGACAGGCAGTTTGGTTGGGGATACTTTTTGTAGTTGAACGACACTGGGAAGTCAGCTCAATTTTCTCTGATAATTGGGTTGATCCCCCGAGATATACTGGAGCACAAACATCACGTGTCATCCTGTAGTTCCTGTGAAACCTCTAATTTATTATGGCAGTAGCCAACCGTTGTGTGTATCATGTGACAATGTGGAATATCAGGGAAGATGCCCAGAATTTAGGCACGCCATGTGTACTCTGGACAAGGCTGCATGGAGTGGAATAACCTTTCTCTTGATCCCAAACCCCCTATGCCCTCATCTTTTTGCATTCTAGGAAAGACAGAGAATGGCCTCCATGGTTATGCTGAACACAACAACCCAACCTCAAAGCTGCTCCTATTAGGTAGTCACAAGCCCTTAGGACGTGAAGATGGTCTAGAGGTTTCTGAGCACATGGCTAAGGGCCACTGTTTATTTATTGAAAAAAATTGAAGATTCCCAGGCACTGAATCAAGAGATGGTATGATTTAAACATAATCCATAGGTCCCACAGCCCACGGCTGACCCTACAAGGAGTCCTTCCTCTGTTTTTATCAAATGTTGCTTGGTGCTCCACAGCACAGACTTGTAGTCCCTCCTCTATGTCTAATGGATGTTCTGCACCCTCAGTTTACTCTTCTTTGTCACTGTTTTGTTTCAAACTCCAAGTGCCACCTTGCGTAACCAAAGGGTGGAGACCCCTTAGGGATGGACCAGTTGCCAAGAGAAGAAGGGTGCAGGTTTAGAGGGAGATGGAGTTCCACAGACCCAGCAGAATCAACTGGCAGCAACAGAGGAAAGACTGTCCCTTGGGTCCTCCTGGAGGGAGACATGGACCAGTTTCTGCCAGCATTTTCCCGACATGTTAAGAGGTTCACAAAAACTAGAAACCGACCGCACCCATTTACAGGAGCAGAGTGTGAAGACTGAATTCTTTTAAGGTGAATTGTTACACAGATTTCACTGCATTGTGATATTTTTATCCTTCTTTTTACCTGATCGTATCTCGTTTAGACTGTAAATTAAACGTATCTATTTCTAATTGAATTATGTGGTTTTTACATGTCGGACCAAGGGTGTAAACTGCCTAGAAAAACATTCAGAATGGCACTGATGGTGGACCTCATTGTGGGGACTTAGACTGAACTTGCAGCTTAGCCATCTGAGCATCTTGACTGGCAGTATCTTAAGCACTGAAGATCATAAACATCCAGAGGCAGCATTGCTGAGATTGTGATATTCAATGGCAGGCACACACAGGAATATACTCCACATTGTAACAGAAAAAACGTGACACAAGACCCAATGACGGACGCCATCAAACACTGACATACACAGAGTGAAAAGGACTATGAGAGTAGAGAAGTTGATGAGGTGTATAAGTCACAATGGTACATTGGCAAAGCTCTGTGGGTATCGGTATATGGCACACTTACCCTGCTGGATGGACTTGACTCCCCTCAGGACCATGGTGATACAGATGTAGAAGCAGCCAGTG
The DNA here is from genome assembly GCF_040938575.1 of Ambystoma mexicanum. Lineage (NCBI taxonomy): Eukaryota > Metazoa > Chordata > Amphibia > Caudata > Ambystomatidae > Ambystoma > Ambystoma mexicanum. Next base: position 594,333,062 of record NC_090936.1, read on the forward strand.
GCGTCAAAGTGCACCTCTCCCAAGACGCTGAGCGATGCTCCAAGGCAGACTGGCAGCATGGCAGCATACTCGACTGCACCATAACCAGGGCCACGCAACAGGACATGGGAAAGGCCCATGGTGACTAGTGGGTTTGCAGCATACAGCATCTGGGCGAAAACTAAGTCCGAGTGCCGAAGTGCCATGTTTCCACAGGCCACACTGGCGCAGAAGGTTAGGCTGAGCATCAAGACCCGTGGGGCAGCAGAAGAAGGTAGACGGGCAGTGGGCTCTCCAGGGCGAGAGCAGGTCAGGCCTAGACGCAACAGTGCAGCGTTAAAGAGGGCAGAGGTCAGCATGTGCAGGGCAGATAGGAAGAGGGGGTAGGGGTAGGCACAACCCATGAATACCCACTTATTGAGGCATGAGATCCCCACGCCGCTGAGCACCAAGGAAGTGGCGGAACACACCACCGGCAGCAGCGGCCTGCGGCCAGTGGGGGTGACTGGCAGTGCAGTTTCCATGCCCCCACTCTTGGTGTCATGCTCCTTGTTACTTTTGTCAGGTCTGCTGATAATCAAGGATGTCAGGACTGAAAGGCCACCCCTAGCTACCTCCCATGGAAGTTAATCTATGTCATCTATCCCAAGGCTCACCAGAGCACGAACCAAAGGTAGATCTAAGCTGGGATACTCTGCACTGATGGGTCACAGATACCATGCAGCTCACAATGACCATACCTGACCTTATTGACAGATGGAAATTCTATCTACGTGCTAGGTCTCAGTGAGGGCAGGATGCAGTAGGCACTGCTCTGTGCCAGACACAGGTTATTGCATCTCTGTACTGAGATTCGGTCACAGTCTAGGAGAAACGGCCACTGATCTGTACCGGGGTGGAGAGCCTGTCAGAGTTGTCTCTTCGTGATAGCAGGAACAGTGGGCCAGGAACAGTGGGCACTGGTCTGGGCACAGGGATGTTATTCTGTCTCTCTGGTGCCTCTCTGTGATTGTTGGGGAGCAGTGGCCAATGCTCTGTGATTGCATGGGTAGTCTTTCTCTGCGGTGGGGTTCAATGGTGGCAGGACGCAACTGGCACTTTTATGTACTCGCGGAGGATATTCTGATGCTGTGGTGGGTCTCATGATGGCAGGTGAGCAGAAATCACTCCTAGGCAGGAGTATGTGTCTCAGTGATGGTACCATTGAGGGCAAGAAGAGGTAGGCACTACTCTATGCTTGGGTAAGGTAGCCTGGTGGAGTGGGAGGCAGCGTTGGCAGGTACCCTAGGGAAGGGTCAGTGATGACAGATGCCCCCGCTCCCTGGGTATGGTACCCAGTGGGAACTGTAATGATAGTTGCCCTTGCAAAGGATAGCCCTGCTGATTAAGTAGTAGCAGGTGCTCATGGGCATCGTTGCCTGGTGAAGGTCAGTCAAGACAGGTGTTCCACTGAAGGATATCCTTGTGGGAGTCACTGACAGATGTTGCCCCCTTATGGATATCCTGGTGGGGATGAGTGATGCGCATCTTCTTTAGCACGATGGTGGCGCGCGCTGGAAGTTGTAATCTGGTGGGTCTGTAATTGTTGGTTTTGTAGGTTTATCCAGATGGGGGCAATGATGGCAGGTGACCCGTGGATCCTGGTGGACACACCGATAACCCGGGTGCCAGTCGTGTGTCTCAGGGGCACAATGTACGGCGCCTCTGCTCCTGTTGACCCGCCCCACGTTGTCCACCCCTTCCCTCTCTGCTGCACCGCCGTGTACCCCCTTGGATTACAGTGCCGTGGGGCCGCAGCGATGTCCTTCGTTTCCTTCCTGTCGGCCAATTGCCCTTGTTTCCAAGTTGTGGTGCGGGGTCTGAGGTTTTCCGATACAGCCCTCGCTGTATGCCCTACGCCGTCCTCGCTGTGAGTTGCCGTGACTTCGGTTTAATGTAACGCACCTGTCACTCATTGTCGCCTTGCTGCTGTGCGTCTCCTCTTTCGTCGGTTCCTTCCTTCTCTAGCCCCTCCTTCAGTTCTGGCCTTTCAGGATGATGACGTCATCCGGGTTGCAGCCGTACCAATGGGAGAAGGACAAGAATGCTGGCGAGGCGAGAGTCAGTCTGGGAGAGACAGAAGCGGGTGGGTTGGTGTGCGACTGAAAGTGATGGAGGGGGTCTATAAACAGAAGAGGTGGGGAGAGAGATGTACTGGAGTTGAGTTAGGGGAACAGTCAGAGAGAGAGGCTGGACTGTAGAGGTCGATAGAGAAAAAACAATAGGGCGAAAGTACGAAAAAGAGAGGATATAAACAGCAAGGGACCGTAACAGAGTAAAAAGGAGGCGAATAGACAATGTGAGAGAACCGGTGTAACCAGGAGCAAGAGCATATCAGGGAATCGGTAAAAGAAAAAAGGGGAAAAAGCGAAAAACGGGCGGGTGAGAGATATAGGTGGTGAAGGCGGGAATACAATGCACAAGAAAGAAGGACGACGGTAGATGAGGGGGTGATATAGAGAAAAGAGAAACAAAGAGGCGGCGGTAGATAAGGGAAGAGAATTTAGGGGGCTAGAGAGTAATGTAGAAGAGAGCTGTGATAGAGAAGAGAGTGGGTAAAAGAAAAGTGATCGAGTGAAGTGGCAATAGAACGATATTGTGCAAAAGAAAGGTGACAGGGAGAATTACAGAAAATAGGTAAGAAAGTGAGTGACAGACAAGATTTCGAGAGCGAGAGACAGGAGGGGCCTGTGGAGGGATAGAGACTGTTGGGATGAAGAGATTGATAAAGAGAAGTGACATAGGGTGTGAAAGCAGAGAACGAGTGAGCGTGATAGAAAAGAGTATTAAGGGGATGGGTTAATGAGAAAAATAGAGAGCTGGTGAGAGGTTGATAAAGATGAAAAATAATGAAAGTGGGCGAGGAGCTAGAAGAAGAAGAGTTCTAGGAAAAGAGCAAAAGAAACAGCTGATAGAGAAGAAACATAGATATGACCCAGACGAGAGGGAGGGCAGCATATAATTTTGTGTGTGTATAGGTTAGTCGCGGCCGGCCTCACAGGTGCCGGGGGGCCCAGTACCATCATGTGACGCGCGTCATGACGTCCCGCATCATGACGAAGGATAAAGAATAAAGGGACCCGCTTCGCACCTTCACTGCAGTTGCGAACAGGGCCGGTGAACCTCCACCATTTGTGTCCGTGTGTGACTCGCACGCCCTGCAGAAAGAGAGCTCGTGGGCTGCAACCTTCCCCCCTGCCACACCACGGCCCCCAAAGGTGGAAACATCAAAAAAATTGTGCCAGGTGTACTGCCAGACCCGCCTTGTGGGGCAGTGGCTCCTAAAGAACGCCTGTGCACCCCTCAGAAGGCCTTCTCACCATCCATAGGACAGGGGCAGCGGCTCCATTCAGAGTGCCTGTACATCCCTATACCTACACCCACAACACCACATACTAGACGCCATGTCGGCCGATGAGGCTGCGGCACCCCGTGCGTCACAACGACAACAAGGAGGGCCATCTCAACGCGGCATTGCTGGCTCCCTTATGTGAGTTTGACATTGATGGAGCCCCAAAGTCACTCAAACCAAGATGGGAACTGGCAGGAGCACTTAGATATGTATTTCAACGCAACCGGAGAACATGACGACCTCATGAAAAAATGTACACTGATATATTTAGCTGGACCAGCAGTCCACCAACTTTATAAAACCTTGCGCCCCGCAATGACTCGTATGATGCAGCTGTCAAAGTGTTTAAGGACTACTCTGCCCCTATGGTAAACACAGACTGTGAGAAGTTCGTGATGAGCACGGCTATGCAGCAGAGCGACGAAAATGTTGACAAGTACCACAGCCACCTCGGACACCTGGCATCGACTTGAGGGTGGGAGAATGAGGAAGAGGAAATTAGAATCCAGATTATCATTGGATGTCAATCAGCGAAACTTGGGAAGCAAATTCTGAGAGAACCAGGCATCACGCTTCCCAGGATTCTCGAGCTAGAGCGCTCCCATGAAATAGCGGACGCAACGGCCTCCAAAATGAGTCGGCCCTAAAATTAGTAAAACTGGAAGAAGTGTGCCTAGTAAATTGGCAACCTCCGAGGGGCGAAGGTGCGAGAAATGCCTGGCGGCAGAAAAAGCCGCGAAAAACCCCTGCACCCTGCCCACAATGCGGGTATGACTGCCACATGCAAAAGACTGCCCAGCAAAAGGGTACACCTGCAAAAGGTGTGGCATCCCAAACCACTTTGCAAGAGTATGCAGGGCCTCAGCCCCGCTGTAGTGCCAAGAGGAAAGAAATGCCCTAAGAGCCTCCTGCAGGACAAAATGAGCCAATCCGCCAACACAGCCTCCACTGGTCCACAAAGAGACCCCCTAGGCGCAAACCTGGGTGAAGAAGATGTCTTTTTCATGTAAGCGGTACTAACGGTTGGGGGTTGAAGTGAATGCCAGCCCCGGTGCACCGTGTCCATCCTTGATACCCCAGGCCACGTACTGTCACAGAGTTCCCCCCTTCTCACCTGAGCCCGATCTTTGTTGGATTTCTTGGTCGATGCCTTCTTGCAGACGGATCGGGTCTTGAATAAGGCTGCACGAGTCTCTTCCGACTCCAGCGTGCGTTCAAAGTTCCGGGATGCAACGATCCAGGAATCTGGGAAATGAAGAAAGTGCACTACTAAGCACACAAGTCAGGGAAGCAATACCGCGAGCTACGGAGCACACGTCTGGTCGCTACTTCACAATAGCATTGAGACGCGCGGAGCCCCGGGGGGCGTGGTCTATTAATAGAACATGCTACGTCCAACGTGTAGAGCGCGGAAGGTGTTTCACGCTGGACGGCCATGTTGGGAGTACCAGGCAGTGCAAGCCCCGTTGAGACAAGGACCAGGAAGTCCAAAAGGTTCCTCCAGGTTTGCCCGGGTGTATGAGGTGAAATTTTCTGAGTATTTGTGTGGCCTTGAGATTAGAAAGTGGTTCCCAAGTTCTTTCACTAGGAGGATATCCCTTCCATTCAACTAGGTATTGAAGCTGACCCCGTTTATACCTGGAGTCGCATATTAGGGACACTTCATATTCCAGTTGGTTGTCGACCAGCAGAGGAGGCGGTCTGCAGGATTTCCGGGAGGATTGGATGTAGGGTTTTAATAAGGATGTGTGAAAAACTGGGTGAATTTTCTTCCAGGAGTCTGCTAGTTTGATCCGGTATGAGTCTGGATTCATAATTTCCTTGATGGGAAATGGACCATAGTACCGAGGGGCCAATTTGGTTGGCCGTAGATGTCGGGGTAGTCATTTTGAGGACAACCAGACTTGATCAACAATTGCATAAGAAGGCTCTGGTCTTCTTTTGGAATCCGCATACCTCTTAGTCTGTGTTCTGGCCTTCTCTAAGTATTCCTTGGTCTCCTGGTGTACATTGATGAGGGTTTCAATCCAGGAGTTGACAGTAGGTACCGGTGTGGGATGAGGGAGAACAGAGGGTAGAACCGATGGATGGAAACCTTGGCTACAATAAAAGGGACTGGTCTTAAGTGCTGAATGATCGGAATTGTTGTAGGCGAAATCAGCCACGGGTATCAGGAGCAACCAGTCATCCTAAATCTTGGTGGCAAAACATCGAAGATACTGTGCCTGGGTCTGATTAGCACGTTCTGTGGCTCCGTTGGTTTGGGGATGATAACCTGATGAGAGGGCGCGTTGGATTCCCAAAATGCGAAAGAGATGTTTCCAGAATTGTGAGACGTATTGAGGTCCTCGATCAGATATGATCTTGGAAGGAAGTCCATGCAGACGGAATATGTGTTCCAGAAAGATACCAGCAAGTTCGGACGAGGATGGTAGCTTACACAGGGCTGTAAAATGAGCCATATGAGTGAACAAGTCAATGGTAACCATGATGGTCGTGTATCCTCGGGAAGGTGGTAATTGCACAATGTAGCAATGAATTCCCATGGCCTTGTTGGCAGTGTAGGTTGCAGTAGAAGACCCGCCGGCCTCTTGTTATCGTGTTTATTTTGACTACAGATAGCACAAGCTTGGTTGTACTGCTGTACGTCGGTCTTCATTCCAGGCCACCAAAACTGTCTTTATATGAGGCAGAGGGTGTTGGTTATGCTAGGATGTCCGGAGTGAAGGGTATCATGACAGAGGTTTATTATTCTTTGTTGTAATTTCTGTGTGGGAATGACCAGTGCATTGTCCTTGAATAAATATCCTTCCTTGACTCTTAGATTCCATTGATTCTTCCTTGAAATATCCTTCCACAGATCGGAGGATTGGGTTTGCACTCGAATTTCTTCCAGGAGATTGACTGCTTGAGCTACAAAGATCGTGTGGGGAAACATCTTAGGATAGGCCCTATCTTCAGTAGTTAAATAGTCAGGACGTCAAGATAAGGCGTCAGCAATCAGGTTTTGTGATCCGGGAACATGAGTGATGTGGAACTGGTATTGGGCAAAGAAGTAGGCACAACACGCCTGAAGACTGTTCCTACACTCCAATGACTGTAGAATTTGAAGATTCCGATGGTCCGTGCGGACCTGAACTGGATGTCTAGCACCCAGAAGTAGATGTCGCCATTCAGTAAAGGCTTGGCGGATGACTAACAGTTCCTTTTCCAGGACGGAGTAGTGTGTCTCACTGGGAGTCAAGGTTCGTGAAAGGTAAGCAATGGGGTGTTCCAGTTTATCCTCAAATTCCTGCTTCAACACCGCTCCTATGGCGTAGTTAGAGGCATCCGTTTCCACTATAAATGGTCGATTTATGTCGGGGTTGGGCTAAGATGGGGGCTTGCGTAAACTCTGCCTTTAAACGTCGGAATGCCTTATCTTGCGGTGTAGACCAGATAAAGGGGGTGTCTTTCTTCAAGAGAGCAACGATCGGCTGAACGATCTCGGAAAAGGTGGATATGAACTTCCGGTAGAAATTGGCAAGCCCCAGGAACGGATGTGGAAGCGGGCCATGCCAGTATAGCCTTTACCTTTGAAGGGTCCATACCAATTCCTTCTGGACTAAGGATGAATCCTAGGTAGTGAACAGAAGTAACATGAAACGAGCATTTTTCGGGTTTGGCTAAAAGTTTGTGTTCACAGAGTCGTTGTAATACTGCCTTTACATGTTCTTCATGCTTTAGAAGGTCCTTGGAAAAGATCAATATGTCGTCCAGATAGACAATGACGAAGAGGAATAACGTGAGAGAACACCCTATCCATGAAACGTTGAAAAACTGCGGGGGCATTAGCTAGTCCAAAGGGCATGACTAGATATTCATAGTGACCAAAGGGTGTCCTAAAGGCTGTTTTCCATTCGTCTCCTTCCCGGACACAGATCAAATGGTAGGCACCCCGGAGATCCAACTTCGTGAATATTACAGCGCCTCTCACAGCTTCCCGGATATCCGAGATCAAGGGCAATGGATACCGGTCTTTGAGGGTGCATTGATTTAAGCCACGATAGTCGAGGCAAGGTCTGAGTTCCTTGGTTTCCTTCTTGGGAACAAAGAACAACGAAGCACCAGCTGAAGATTTTGAAGGTCTTATGGTGCCATTTTTGAGGTTGGTATCCAGGTATTCTCGGAGGGCCTTTTTCTCCGGTTCGGAAAGGATGAACATTCTGCCGAAGGGAATCACTGCTGAGGGATCTGTATCTATGGCGCAGTCTTCAGGTCTGTGAGGGGGTAAGGCCTGGACTATGGCAGTTGAAAATACATCAGCATATCCCTGATAGGCCTCAGGGACTTGTATGATATTGGAAACCATGAGTGGTGTTTGCTGGTCTCTTGGTGGTTCTTTAGGGGGTGTCAAGTAGGGTTCCAGGAATAGACAGTGAGACATACAAAACTCTGAGCCTTGGAATAGTGATCCTGCTGTCCAATTGATTAATGGATTGTGCTTCTGTAACCAGGGCATACCCAATACCATGGGGTAATGAGCTGACTTAATGATGTCGAATCTAATCTGCTCTTGGTGATGGTTTATAGAAAGCTGGATCTCTTTAGTCTGCAGGCTTATGGGCCCTGAAGTGAGGGGTCTTCCATCGATTGCTTCCACCGGCTGCATGGTGCTTCGTGTCTCGTATGGAATGTGATGATTAATAACCCAATCTTGATCAATGAATATTCCCATAGCTCCGCAGTCTACCAAGGCCAAAATGGAATAGGTCTTATTCTTGGAGGGCGATAGGAAGGCCTGCAGTGTCACCAAATTGTTTTGTCCAGGAAAGTTCAAGGATGGAATTGATGTGGAGCAAACATCTCTCTCCGAAGCTCTGCTCCATCTAGGATCGGGAGATGGCATCTCAAACTGTCACAGAGTTCCCCCGTTCTCACCTGAGCCCGATCTTTGTTGGATTTCTTGGTCGATGCCTTCTTGCAGACACATCGTGTCTTGAATAAGGCTGCACGAGTCTCTTCCGACTCCAGCGTGCGTTCAAAGTTCCGGGATGCAACGATCCAGGAATCCGGGAAATGAAGAAAGTGCACTCCTCAGCACATGAGTCCAGGAAGTAAGAAAGAAAGGAGAAGGACTAGGAATGGAGTTAGTAGGGACAGAATCAGGGAAGCAATACCGCAAGCTACGGAGCACCCGTTTGGTCGCTAATTCGTAATAGCATTGAGAAGCGCGGAGCCGCGGGGGTCGTGGTCTATTAATAGAACACGCTACGTCCAACGTGTAGAGCGCGGAAGGTGTTTCACGCTGGACGGCCATGTTGGGAATACCAGGAAGTGCAATCCCCGTTGAGACAAGGACCAGGAGGTCCAAAAGGGGCGCGTTCTGTAGGTCATGACACGTACTCCTCGAAACAGGAGCATCAGTAAACATGATGGCCGACAACCAATACAGACACCAGCAGGACCGCCAGCACTTCAGGACACCAACGTGCACATCTTCACCTTTGGGAGGGAAACTCCTCTGCAGTGGAAGATGCCTTCATCGCCACCGTACAGCATCACAGAGTGTCCATATGGGCCAGGTTGTACGTCACAAAAGTGGCTACACTAATGCTACTTGGCTGCGCCACAGCCAAAGCCTTGGGCTAGTCCATTTTACCCACGGGGTATTTGTGGAAGACGTCCAGCTGCTGCTCCAAAGAGTCCCCGACATCTTCACCGTGATCGGGGAGAGGACAGGTAAACCCATCCAGCTGCACATACACGATACGGTCCAGCCAGTGGCCCTAAAACACAGAAGAGTACCCTTCCACCTTTGCAAGAAGGTAGAAAAAAAAATCCAAGACCTTGTCAACCTCGACATCATTGAGAGGGTAGAAGGGCCCACCCCCTGGGTTTCCCCAATCGTTGTGGCACACAAGCCTAAGCAGCCGGACAAAGTCTGCATCTGTGTAGACATGAGGTTGCCAATAAGGCGATCAAGAGAGAAAGACACTTGACACCCACCTTGGACGATATCATTGCAGAACTAGAGGGCGTCACAGTATTTTCAGAGGGAGAAGGGACAGCAGCTCATATAGGGGCAAGGCTCTCACATCTCCATCTAATCATGAAAGTGGATGGCATGGGCCATCCCTGATTGGCCCGATTACAAGACACTCCCAGAGGATAAAATAACAGCTGCTAACCAGGTTTCTATTGGTTGTTTCATAGAGCTGATCCCGGAAAGGAGAGGGGAAGGAACTGGTGGGCCTACCTTAGGAGAAAGCTGAAAAGGAGTAGTCTAACTCCAAGACTTTAAAACAGTGAAGTAACTGTTCTCAAGTCCCAACCCATCCTTACAGACATTTTAAGGATAAATAAAGTATCACTTAGCATCGCACGTACCGTCTCCTGTCCTCAATACTACAAAGTGGTGGTAGTCGGCAGGATTTGACAGCGCTATGGAGAACATAATAAGGACCCTGTCAGAGGGACAGAGGCAGCTGATCCAAATCCAGTCCCAGCAGGCTGTAGCCGACCGACAAGCGTTCCAACAAGCTATACAACTGCAAGGCTCGCTCAGACGCAGTGGCAAGTTCAAGAAATCAGCCATTGGTGACCTTTGCCATACTGCAAAAATATAAAGACGGAGAGGATCCGTGTTTTTTTTTACCAGCTTTGAGAGAATAGCCCGGAACTCCCAATGGCCTGCAGATCACTGGGGGCTGTATGTGGCCCCATGTTATGCTTGAGCTAAAACATGGCGCTGGTGCACAGTGTATTCTGGGGGCACTCAGAGCCATAACAGATATTTACTTCATGCCTCAGTGAAAAGCTGTACTCATTTTGCCGAGAGCTGAATTTACTTTGCTGAAGAAAACATGCTTTCCAAACCTGGTATGCAGTCAAGGACATTCTGCTGGGAAAGCTGGCTTTGTTATGTCTTGTTATGAGTTATGGGACTGTTTTCTGTGCCGCTTGTTCTTAGAGGAGGGAAGCGCTTTGCTCCTTGAGGTTACTGTCGGTTGACACAGCTGGAAACCAACGGTTGCCCATCAATGCGCAAGTGCATTGCCAGAAGGTTTGAGAAATTACCACCCCTTTTTGAGGAGTGCATATATGCGGAACCCCTCAACCGTCAGACGGGACAAGTACAAAGACCTCAGTCGGAAGGGGGACGCCTTTGTCCGGCATACCTGTGGGCTGTTGTGCTTTCGGCCTGGCTGTTATCGGGGTCTTCCAGCCGCTTCTGGCGAGATGAGGGATTCAGTTACGCCCACAGTGATGTATTTTCTTTTAAATTCTCTGTCTTTTCTGTGATTTATTTCTGTGTTATCACTTGTTGCTTCCAAGCTTTGAATAAATAGCCGTATAAGTGCTCATTATTTTCTAAGCATGTGTGTGGTTGTAAGTCATTGCCTTGTCTACCTGCGTTTAAAGTATTGGCTCTGCAATTGCGCTGGTGATTAATGACTGTCCGTGCACTCTTGGCGAGCAATACATTTGGCGCTGTAAGCAGGGTAATTGTGATGAATTGTTCCAAATATTAAAGAATCTGTTTGAACGCAGAATGGCTTTGTTTACATTGCAAGCGAATGTAATTTGGCAGCGAGTGTTGGGCTGTGTTAATCTGTTTTTTTTTTTTTTTGGTGTGTGCATGCCTGCGCGAGTGACTGCAGTGTGGAAAGGAAAAAAAATATATATATAAAGAGGTTGTGTACATTATTACAATGATGGATAGTTTGTTCAGAAAAAGAGCGTTCCGGCCGACGGTGAATGTTCTGATGTTATCATTCCAGGCTGGGCTAAGAGCCCATATGATAAATTGGCCCAGGTGTGGGCATGCGGGTGCAGGGCTAAGTGAAACATGGGATCAAGGATTGGGAGATGCTGATCCGTCTGATGTAATGTTGTGCTACAGCAAGTTTCAGTGGAAAGGGGAAGGGAATGCACTGCGCTGGGTAGGCGGGGTTGGGTCCTCCTGCATGCCTATAGGAAAATACATCAAAGGAATTTGGAAATGAAAAATGATATTTTGCGATTGGAAAGAGAGCTGGCTGCAGAAAGGCAGATTGCGTTAATGCAGCAGATTCAAATGAAACTTTTTAAAGATAAAGCCGACACATACCAGGCTGTGGCCGAGAGGGCAGCAGTCAGAGTAGCCCGGTATAAGTATAGGAAAAGACGGGGAGGGGTCAACCAAAGAAAGGTGGCAGCTGTAATCGCTACCACCAGTGTGGACTGGGATCCGGATAATTGGGATGGTGACATTTTTAACTCAACCAGTCCAGAGAGCAGTTCGGCAAATGAGTTTGATCCCAAAATGGAATTTAAGCAGAAGACAGTGGTGGCTAAGCCAGTTAGAAGATGGCGAGCCGGGCCCCACCCGCAGTATCCTGTGGGGGGGGTTGTGGATTTAACCACGCTGGAGGATTACACCCAGCAGGAGGTTGGGGAAATTATTACCCATTTGAGGCAAAAATCAGGGGAACCTTTATTGACATGGATGGTGAGATTGCTAGATGGGGGCGCTGCGGGGTTGTTGGTAGATTCCACGGACTCACCGCGTTTTCTACCCTTGTCAACTGACACCAATGTACAGGAGGTCTTAAGGACAGGGCCGCCCCCTGATTAGAATGGCCAAGATTCACAGGTGTCTTTGTTGCACCTAGCATCCCAAGCATGTAACCGTAAATACCCCATTACCACAGATTGGCCTAGCGAGGAAACAAAGTGGTTTAATTTGAAAGAGGCAATTCAAAAGGTCAGCGAGCATGCTATGAAAGAGGCAATTCACGTAGATGCTCCACGACACATGGGGGCCGTGCCGCTCTCAGTTTCAACTAGAAACATGGTGATCAGAACTGCACTGCCCGCGTACAAAATTGTCATTATGACTTTGCTCGTAGGTATGACGGGCAAACCCACTGATGAGGTAGTGGATGCCATTCGGCAACTGGCAGATTTAGGGGAGTGGGACAAGAGTGATGACAAGCCACGGGAGAGAGAGGGGCGTAGTGAGAGAAGAACTGAGGGCAAGAGGCAAGATAGTAGAGACTCCCGAGTGTCCAGAAAGGACATGTTTTTGGCTTTGCTAAAAGATGGTGTGCCACAAGAAGAAATTGATGGCATTTAAACTAGGGTAATGTATGAATTATAAATAAAGAGATGGCTTGCAGCCAAAGAGCGCTATACACAGGTTAAGAAACAGGTAGTAGCCAAGCCACATGGGGATACCTCACCTTCCGCTCCTCCTGAGGAAAAACAAGAAGAAGGGTCTATGGGGACACCTTCCCCGTACCAGCCAACATACGCTGATTTGAGGAAGGTGGTGAGTGCAATGCTAGAGGCAGAGTCAAGTCACACTCATTCAAAATTTGACTAGGGTTACGGCTAAGCTCTGGCAGCGTCTGCTCGCATAAAAGTTGATAGGCGGCCCCATGTTAATGTTAAGATTTTTTGGGGGCCAGGAAATACGCAAGGGGTGCGAGCATTGATAGACACTGGGGCAGAGGCCTCTCTGATTCATGGCAATCCAGCACGATTCAAAGGCAGACAATTTACTATTACAGGTCTCGGGGGAAAGGAGACCCCCGCAGTACAAACTGAAGTGGAGATGAAAATAGGCAATTTGAATAGGCAGAAATACCAAGTGTTGATTGTCCTGATACCTGAGTACATAATTGGCTTTGACATTCTGGAAGGGTTGACTTTGGGACTGGGAGGTAAAACGTACCAGTTTGGGGTGAGTGCATTGACCTCCACACCCATTACCGTAGGCAAATTGAAGATGCCCCCAGTGCAAGTGCCTGTGGCAACCAAGCGGGTAGCAATGAAGCAATACCGCATTCCTGGGGGGAACAAGGAAATTTCAGACACCATCAAAGGGTATGTGGAGGTGGGTGTGTTACGCCCTATCACTACCGCATGGAACAATCCTCTCTGGCCTATCAAAAAAGGGGATGGTCTTGGAGGATGACGGTGGATTACCGTGAGTTGAATAAACACACTCCTCCCTTAGTGCCCGCGGTCCCAGATGCCATTACCTTGATTGAGAATGTCCAAAAGTTTGAGGGGACTTTGTATGCAGTGGTAGATTTAGCCAATGCATTTTTCTCTGTGCCAATTGCTGAAGAGTGCCAAGAGCAGTTTGCATTTTCTTGGAGCAGGCATCAGTACACCTTTACACAGGTTACCTCTGGGGTACATACATAGCCCGACTATCTGTCACCGGCTGGTGGCCGAGCACTTAGACAAGATACTGTGTAAACCTGACATACAAATCTCTCACTACATTGATGATATTTTGATTCAGGGCAAGGATGAGCGCAGTGTGCAAAAGCAGTTAGAAGTCATTATGGAAGGATTGTAGAAGGAAGGGTGGGAGATTAACCCGAATAAAATTCAAGGCCCAGCTGAAACAGTGATATTCCTAGGGATTCAGTGGCATAATGGGCATCGAGAAATGGTGCCAAAGGACAGGCAGAAAATACTTGAGTTTACCACTCCAATGAACAAAAAGCAAGCTCAGCAGTTTATAGGGCTTTTTGGGTTTTGGAGACAGCACATTCCCCATTTAGGGCAGATACTGGCCCCCCTCTACAAAGTGACACGAAAGAAATATGAGTTTCAGTGGGGGGAAGAGCAGCAGAAAGCATTTGCTTTGGCGAAAGACACCGTGCAGCAGGTGCTTGATCTATGGCCATTGAAGGAAGGCGAAGTGGAATTGAATGTGTCTGTACAAGACAATTATGCTAACTGGAGTGTGTGGCAGAAACAGGACAGGAAACATGTGCTATTGGGGTTCTGGAGTCGTAAGTTACCCGATGCTGGTAACTCATACACTCAGTTTGAGAAGCAGTTGCTGGCATGTTATTAGGCCCTTGTTGATACCGAGCAAATGACAGTGGGCCATGATGTATTGATGAGGCCAGAAATACCGATTATGCAATGGGTACTAAGCTCTCCTAAAACACATAGAATAGGACATGCTCAAGAAGCCAGCATAATTAAATGTAAATGATACATTCAAGACAGAGCCAAATCAGAGAAGGGTGGAGTTGCAAAATTACATGAGCAAGTAGCCAACATACTGCCCTCAGATTACATACCACCGGAAGTGCCTGAAAAACGCGAGTCTCCCGTGAAATGGGGAGTACCTTATGGCGATTTGACCGTGGAGCAGACAGAGCATGCCTGGTTCACAGATGGCTCAGCCCGAAATGTGGGAACTGAGCGATACTGGAAAGCAGTGTCGTACAATCCCAAGACAAAAAAGATTTTGACAACATCAGGGAAAGGGAACAGCAGTCAGTTTGCAGAGCTTTACGCAGTTTACCAGGCATTGAAACAAGAGACCCCTGGTCGATGTCATTTGTACACAGATTCATGGTCAGTGGCGAATGGGTTGGCGGTGTGGTTGCCAACCTGGCAAAAGAATGGGTGGAAGATTCATTCAAAAGAGTTGTGGGGAAAAGAACTGTGGCAAGATATTGCAGAAAAATTATCACAAAGTGAAGTCACTGTGTATCATGTGGACGCGCATTTTGCTACAGACTCATTAGAACATTGGTTTAATTCTGTTACTGATGAACACACCAAGATTTCATCTGTGGATGCGGAGGCTCAGGAAGACGATTTGGAGGGTTTGGCCAAATGGGCTCACCAGAAATGTGGGCACCTTGGAGAAAAGGCTACTATCAGGTGGGCACAAGCTCGAGGAATCAATATTCCTTTAGAGGTAGTGAAAACGATCATTTTGCAATGTCCAGTGTGCCAACACCAACAGCATAGGCCTATCCCTCAGATTGTTCGGGGTACATTGCGAAGAGGAAAATTACCAGGTCAAATTTGGCAGATTGATTATATTGGTCCCCTGCCAATCAGTAAAGGTTGTCAGTATGCATGCACTATTGTGGATACCTACTCAGGATACATGATGGTTTTGCCATGCAAGCGTGCCACACAACTGAACACCATTAGGTTGTTAGATCAGATCATATTGCATTACGGAGTGCCTTTGCAGATTCAAAGTGACAATGGGTCACACTTCAAAGGCAAATTGATTGAGGAATATTGTCAGGAAAAGAGCATTGAATGGCTCTATCATGTGCCTTTTTACCCTGCCGCTTCAGGGCTGATTGAAAGAATGAATGGTTTGTTGAAAGAACAGCTGTGCAAACCTGGAGATGGCAATTTGGCAGGCTGGCGTGATCGTGTGTTTGATGCGGTGCAAGTGCTAAACAATAGGCCTGTGAATGAGCATGAAACTCCTTTGATGCGGCTAATGACTCCTGCTTTACAGATTCAACCCAACTCAGTCAGAGAAACCCTATTGTACTGGGAAATTACCCTGGGTTCTTTAGCTCCCTATCGGGCGACTCCAGAGTCAGCAGGGGTAGACTTGCATTCCCATGAGGAAATCAGATTAGACCCAAGAGGGATTGTTGTAATTGAAACAGGGATTGGAGTACAAATTCCCCCAGAGCATATGGGATGGATTGCCCCTAGATCTGGCCTAGCATTGAAGGGAGTTCAAGTGTTGGGAGGGGCAATTGATGCCGATTACCAAGGCGAGATCAGAGTCATCCTGATGAATAGTGGTGACCAATTGTTACCGATCCACAGGGGCGATCGGGTGGCCCAATTAATTATTATCCCCGTTAAGTTGTCCATGATTAAGAAGGGGGAGCCTCCTACTGTGTTAACTACCTGTGGGGATCGTGGTTTTGGCTCTTCAGACAGTATGGTACCGGGTGCGAAGGTGTGGGTGGAAAGGCCAAGTGGCCCACCAGTGCCCGCAGATGTCATTGCATCAGGCTAAGACCAAGTAGTTTTAGTAATGGAGCCCGGTAGAAAGAAATGGCAATATATGCCCGCAGACAAATGTTACCTGAGAGAGTGATTTACAACACTGATATCTTTTTTCTGGGTTTGCCTTTTAGATCCTGTGTCTGGCTGCTGTAATTGTGGGACTAAATGGACTCAGTTCAGGAGAGTTAAACGGCATGCTGCTACCAATGAAAAATGTCACATATGTGCCAGCGATCAAAGAGAAACTGATAATGATGAGTAATAATGTCCAAAAGCAGCCCTATGCCGATGCCGAAAAGCCAGCCAGACCGAAGACATGGATTCGTGAAATGCGGCAAACACGTCAGGTGCAAGTGAAAACAACATTGATGCCAGTTATGCGAGAGGCATCTTCAGGACGGCGAAAACATTCCCCCATGATCACCCAAACGGAGAATATGTGGACATACCTGGCACAACAGGTGCTCAACATTACGCACATTTGCCTTACTGACGTGCCCAATGCTGAAGCCTTACTGACTACGTGCTTAGTAGCAGTGCCGAAGCCAGTTCCGGTTCTAAAGCATATTTTCGGTGTCACGCACAATGATTCTTTGGTTCAAGATTCCGATATCAGGCAATCCTTTTCCGTCTATGAGTACTGCAGGTTTTGCCAGGAAACAGATCGCAAATGGAGAAATTTGATATGTATTATAACCTATAATATAACTCAAGGTGATATGTGTTACCTTATGACATGCTATGCAAAAGAAATTGGCAAATGCCAACAGCTCAATTTAACCAAACAGCAAAATCAAACTGTGTTCGAGAAACGATTGTGTTCACGAATTCCACGCACATGTGCCAGTGTGAATAACACTATGTCTCGTAATCATACAGTAATAGCTGCCAGTCATCTGAATCATGTGAAACTTCCAACAGGATGGCTCTTTTCATGTGGCAACATCACATACACTTATATTCCAGCTAACATTTCCGGAGGTCCATGTGCCTTAACTCGATTAGGACTAATGATGTTCCTTTTACACCAAGCGATATCTCGAGGCAAAAGGTCAACTTTTGAGTCTGTGGGTCTATCCCCCGATTGTGATTCACATGTGCATTTGCTATCAGAAGCTGAGGTTCTAGCATTAACCCTTTCATTAGTGGGAGTTTGGGGTTTAGCTGCTGGGGGTTACAAATCTTTAATCAAATTAGCATGTTTAGTAGTCAAAGGACTGAATCATACTTCTCAAGCATTAGAAGAATTACTCCTTGATAGCAAGGTTATTAGAAAAGCAACTTTGCAAAACAGGGCTGCTGTTGATTATCTATTGCTAAAGCATAATTTAGGTTATAACGCAGTTGAAGGTATGTGTTGTTTCAATCTAAGTGACCATTCACAATCCATTGAAAGTCATATTCGAGGTTTGAGGGATCTCATTTCCCAAGTGTTCCAAGATCATACTGGGATTTGGTGGGATTGGTTATTTTCATGGATTCCTGATATTGGGGGTACACTGCGTTACGCTTTTGCTTGTATTTGCATTATATTAGCTATCATAATAGCTTGTTGTTGTATTCAATGCATTCCCAACTTAGTTTTAATATTTCGTCGGTTTCAGAGACCGGCTCCTCTGCCACTGGGCTATGGAAGATAAATATCCAAGGGTGGAATTGTTATGCTTGAGCTAAAACATGGCGCTGGTGCGCAGTGTATTCTGGGGGCACTCAGAGCCATAATGGATATTTACTTCATGCCTCAGTGAAAAGCTGTACTCATTTTGCTGAGAGCTGAATTTACTTTGCTGAAGAAAACATGCTTTCCAAACCTGGTATGCAGTCAAGGACATTCTGCTGGGAAAGCTGGCTTTGTTATGTCTTGTTATGAGTTATGGGACTGTTTTCCGTGGCGCCTGTTCTTAGAGAAGGGAAGCGCTTTGCTCCTTGAGGTTACTGTCGTTTGACCCAGATGGCAACCAACGGTTGCCCATCAATGCGCAAGTGCATTGCCAGAAGGTTCGAGAAATTACCACCCCTTTTTGAGGAGTGCATATATGCGGAACCCCTCAATGGTCAGATGAGAAAAGTACAAAGACCTCAGTCGGAAGGGGGATGACTTTGTCCGGCATACCTGTGGGCTGTTGTGCTCTCGGCCTGGCTGTTATCGGGGCCTTCCAGCTGCTTCTGGCGAGATGAGGGATTCAGTTACGCCCACTGTGATGTATTTTCTTTTAAATTTGCTGTCTTTTCTGTGATTTATTTCTGTGTTATCACTTGTTGCTTCCAAACTTTGAATAAATAGCCGTATAAGTGCTCATTATTTTCTAAGCGTGTGTGTGGTTGTAAGTCATTGCGTTGTCTACCTGTGTTTAAAGTATTGGCTCTGCAATTGCGCTGGTGATTAATGACTGTCCGTGCACTCTGGGCGAGCAATACACCCCACTACTGTCAGGGGTGATGCAGGGAGCGTATCTGGCTGTTAACCCCAATGGGAACACCCCGTATGCTGAGATCAAGAAAGCGGTGCTGGACCGCTCGGGTCTGGACGAAGAGGCCTATTGGATACAGTTAAGAGACACTAGATTGAAATCCGGGGAAAGTGCCCAGCAACTGTTCTACAGGGTTAAGGACCTTGTGGAAAAATGGCTGAAGCCTCCTTCACCGCCGGCTCAAGACCTGCTGGATAAAGTCACCCTGGAGCAGTTTGTAGAGGCTCTTCACGCATCCATGCAGAGATGGGTCAGGCAGCACCACCGACCAACATTGGCGGAAGCCGTAGTCATCGCCTCTGCCTATCAAAAGGCTGGGTTTAATAAAACCCTTTTATCCAGCCCTTCCACGCGTGCCCTTCACCGAACCCCAACCCGGCAGGGGAATCCGAACCCTGCTGCCAAGATGGAGACAGTTGGAGGAACGGACAACTAGATCTAAAGAAAGGCGGAACATCCCAGAAGGAAAACCACCTACCCTGACAAGTGGTTTCCGTCAACCACACTGCTATGATTGTGGAGAATGGGGCCACATCGCCCGGTTTTGCCCTAAAAGAAGAGGCACAGAACCCATGGAGATCGGATACATGAAGGCAGACCCGGAGCATTGGTTCTCAGGACTGTACACCATGGATATCCTGGTTGAGGGTATTCCAGCTCGAGCCCTACTGGACCGCGGAAGCAGGCAGGCAGCCATCTCTACAACCGTAAGTGACTCGCCTTATCTACCTAATGTGCTTATTTCTATATGTTGCATACATGGAGATTTGAAAGCCTATCCAATGAAAAATATTAAGGTCGAAATAGGCCACGATGTGGCTACCTTACGAGCTGCTGTCCTACCTTCCTTGCCCACCCCGGTCGTTATCGGGATGGTTTACCCCACTTTAACCAGGCAATAAAATCCCTGGAACGTGAATGGTGGGCAGAAGCCCTGTTTGGCCAAGTCTGTGTGGAGGCAGGCACTAAGGGCCTTAACAAGACGAAGCGAGAAAAGAGAAAACCGAGTAGCAAGGTGTAGAGCCATGTATGCCTCCCGCCCCATTGATTAGAACCTGGAGGACCAGGAAGAATCCATATGAGGAGAAACTATGGATGACCCCACCCTTAAAGTGACAAGAGAAAGGACCCTCCAGGAAGTAGACCCTGACATAACCAAGGGACCAGGCTTTGTCTCCCGACAAGGGTTGTTGCATCGGGTGTACGGAGCAGAAGACGGTTCTAAGAAGGAACAATTGATCTTACCCAAAACTCATTTGAATGATCATCTACAACTAGCTCATAATTGCCCATGCGGAGGACACATGGCCTCGTTGAAAACCCAACAAAACATATTTAAAAGATTCTACTGGCCAGGGGTTTATGGAGACGAGTGCCCAACGTGTCAGCTAACCAGCCAGGGCCCCCTTACAACGCATGCCCCTCATTACGGTACTTTTCCAACGCATCGGCATGGACCTGGTAGGCCCTCTGGAGCCTGTCTGTAGAGGGTATAAATATCTGCTGGTTATTGTGGACTACGACACCCGATATCCGGAAGCGTTTCCATTGAAGGGGACGTCAGCAAGACAAATCTGTAACCAACTCATACCCTTTTTTTCAAGAGTGGGACTTCCTACCGAGGTCATTATGGACCAAGAGACACATTTTATGTCTACTACAATGCGCAAGGTCTGCGAACAACTGCAAATAAAACAAGTAAGGGCCTCTGTGTATCATCCACAAACAGATTGGCTCATTGAACGATACAACAAAACCATTAAGAAAATGTTGAGAAGAGTAACGGGCCCAGAGGGGAAAAATTGGGATCGGGTGTTAGCACTGATCCTCATGGTGATGAAGGACACGCCACAATCGTCAACCGGGTTCTCCCCCTTCGAACTTCTCTTTAGGAGACAACCCCAAACTATTCTGGACTTGGTGAAAGAAGACTGGGAAAACACCCAGGAAACCTTGATGACAGAATATACAGAAGAACTGAAAGAACACCTCTCTACACTGCCTTCCCTGGACGAAACCAATCTAGGGAAAGCCCAAACTAACCAGGAGAGAGCCTATAATAAAGGCAGCCACATGAGACGTTTTCAACCTGGCAAACAGGTATTTGTTTTTTTACCCACCAGTACTAACAAACTACTAGCCAGGTGCAGAGGACCCTATATTGTAAAGGAGGTACTAGGACCAGTTAAATATCGAATCCACCAACCTGACCGATCCCCTTCTACGAAGGTCTAGCACCTATTTAAAAAAATTGACAGAACCTACCGCCATGGCGGTCATGACCCCGTACCATACCGGCGAAGAGGAACAACACTTCATGGAACCACCCAGCAGCCTGGAGAAAGTACAATGGGAGGAAACATTGACAACCCCTATGAAGGGTGAAATCATTGAAGCACTTACGAATTACCACCAGACCTTCTCGTCCTTACCTGGTAGAACCCACCGAATGGGGAATTGTATTGAGACATACCTCGACAGACCGTCCGACTCCGGCCGTGCCGGATCCCTGAAGCAAGAAGACAATTAATAAAAGATGAAATAACAGAGATGGTACGAATGGACATCATCAAACCCTCCAATAGCGCCTGGTGTTCCCTCATTGTGCTGGTGCTCAAGCCGGACAAAACCATCCAGTTTTGTATGGACTATAGGCAGCTCAACTCCATCTCCCAATATGAAGCATACCCCATGCCTAGAATGGAAAAACTTTTAGAAAGACTCGGATCACTATAAGGTGCTACCCTTCGGTTTGCACGGAGCCCCCGCAACCTTCCAGAATCTAATGGACATCCTTCTGCAACCCCATGACAAATATGCAGCCGCATACTTGGACGACATTGTGGTTTACAGCATCACATGGGAGGAACATCATCTGCATCTGGAAAAAGTGGTTGGAGCCTTATGTCACGAGGGACTCCACATCAACCCAAAGAAAACAGTTTTAGGAGCCTGGGTTACCATATACTTGGGTCATATATTAGGAGGAGGAGTCAGCCGACCCCAATTTTAAAAAATCAAAGCGATACAGAGAATCCCAACGCCATCCACCAGGAAACAAATACGGGCGTTCCTAGGCATTGTCGGCTATCGCCGACGATTCTTCCCCAAATTCTCAACATTGGCTGCCCCCTTAACGGACGCATTGAAGGGCAATGCATCACCCAACCTGTCTACTAACATTGCTGCCCTGCAAGCCATCGAAGAACTGAAACAATGCATCACCTCATACCCCGTTTTGAGGTGTCCAGATTTCCTCAAGCATTTCTACCTGCAAACGGACGCTTCTGGCCAAGAGTTGGGCACAGTCCTGACCCAGGAATATGAAGGTATTCTATGCCTGATATGCTTTGTGAATCGCACGCTGTTACCCTATGAAGCGGCATACTCAACGATTGAGAAAGAATGCCTGGCTATTAAGTGGACCGTTGACTCTCTCTTAGGTAGGCGCTTCACGCTGTAAACGGACCATGCCCCTCTGCAGTAGCTCGCTAAGCATAAGGATTCCAACCAGCGAGTGCTACGTTGGTTTTTGTCTCTCTCCAGCCCTTTGACTTTCTTACCTTACATAGACCGGCTAGTTTCATGTGGTGGCTGAATACCTGTCCCAATGCTCATCCCAACCCGGGTATGTGAGGAAGGTATAGGAGCGGGTGCAGGCGGGGCGGGTGCAGGCATACCGGAGGTATGTCGGGCCCGGACTGACAGCATGATGCCTGTCATGGAGGTACGGCTCTCGGTGCCTGTGAGGCTTGGACAGCGTGAGGAATGGTACTCAGTGTAACGCTTACCTGGACTCCTCGGGAGCGTAATGCTTTCGTAACCTGTGGACCTGGTACTTGACACCTTTCGGGTTCTCTGCCTGTTTAAACAACAATAACAACAATAGAACACCATAACATCTATTAACTAAAATACTACTGCATGACATCTATGTTCCTTTAATCCCTCCCTTCTCACCTGTGTTTATATTTTGTGCAGCTCTCCATCCTGCTTTTCTACAGGGGGTGTTGAAGTGAAGAAACAATGGTAACTTGGGTAGCTGTTGTACTCTATAGCTTCTTGTCAAAGAATTTCTTTACTTTTAAGAATGAGTCTTGGGGTAAGTAGCTGGTGAAAATACTGTAATCATTTAGGGCTTAAATTAGATTCCTATGTTGGAGAGATCTCTCTTTCGAATAACTTGCTCTTTTTCTCTTTCTTTTGCAGGTTCTCGGAATTTAGGAAAAGGGCTTATGGCTAAGAAGGGCTGCAGAGTTATCCAGAATGAGAAAATGTCTTTAAAACGTGAGTTCGCCTATACGGAGTAACTGCAGCCTTCAGGGATGAGCACGGAAACAACTGTGAGGTGAAAACTTGAAGGACCTTCAGGTACATAATGCTTATTAAACATCTTCTTCTTTTAATGTTAATTAAAAACCTCTTGTTTTGTCTGCAGGTTTTCGGAGAGCTGAGTAAAAATACCTTTGGAAGATGCGGTGGCTGTGGAAGAAACTTCTGACTGAAGATGCTGCGACTACGAATGAAAACTGCTGACTGAATATGCTGCGGTGGTGAGTAAAACTTCTGATGGAAGATGCTGCGACTACGAGCGGAGACTGCTGACAGAAGATGCTGCGGCTGGAGGTAAAACTTCTGACGGAAGATAATCGCTTCGAAGATAACCTTGGTCAGGTAAGTGTTTTCTATTAACTATTGAACTCTGTAAATTGCTGTAAAGCTAATGTCTCTGTTATCTTCTTTTACAGGTTCTGTGAGGAGAAACGCTGGTAGCGTTACTCGCTGTCTGTGGATCAGACGCGAAGCGTGCTTTCCAGCGGAGGCAGGCTTAAGTAGCTCCCTCTGCAATATGAATAGAACGTGCTGCAACTTATGAATGGATCTTGCGGCGGCCATGTTAAGTGTATGGAATTTACTGTAAAACATCACAAAAGTCTATGGACGAGTATGCTGAGAATGATGTAAATGCCATGTGTGCCAAGCTAACACCCACCTTCGACCTGCTGGTTTCTGTAATGCTCCCAGCCTAGCCTGAAAGCCTGAATGAGGACATGAGGATATGTCTACTGACTGCGATCGTTACAGTTTCCCCCCCAAGGCCCCTCCCAAAGATGGACCCTCCGGCCCTGGCTTAGTGGGGTGATTCTGATGAAACATCTGAAGAAATTTGGGAGCATAAATATTTGAACTGGGTTCCCAAGTCCTGTCCTATGAGCCAAACCCTTTCCAATCCACAAGTTAGAATAATTTCCTTTTGACAATCTTGGAATCTAAGATTTCTTTCACTAAGAATTCTGGTTCACCTATGATCAGGGGTTTTGGGGATGGTTGTAGTCTGGTCCCCGGATTAATTGGTTTTAACAGGAAAACATGGAATACAGGATGAATTTGCATGTGAGCTGGTAGGTTCCATCTTACTTCTACAGGGTTAACAATGGCTTCCACAGAAAATGGGCCCAGAAATCTACGCCGGAATTTACGCGGGCCCTTAAGTGCAATGTGTTTAGAAGACAACCATACCTTGTCTCCTACTTTATACTCTGGAGATTTTTTTCAAAGTTTATCTGCAAATTTCTTTTGGCTTTCCTTTGCTGTAGTCAAATGTCTCTGGACCTCTTTTTGTATCTGGGTAATGTTCTCATGAAGATTCCGTACTGCTGGCATTTCTAAGGATTCTGTTGGATCAGAGGTAGAGGTTCGAGCATGCAAACCGTTAAGGACGTAAAAAGGGGTATAACCAGTGGAAGTGTGTTCAGAGTTATTATAAGCATACTCTGCTACCCAAAAGCCATCCACCCTAGAACAATCTATCTGGTGGAGAAGACATCGAAGGTATTGTTCTAGAGTTTGCTTTGTTCTCTCAGTCTGACTGTCAATTTGTGGGTGGTGGTTAGTAGATAAATGTACTTCAACTTTAGCCAACTCACAACATTTCCTCCAGAATTGAGGGACAAACTGACTCCCCCTATCAGAGATCACTGCAGATGGAAATCCATCAAGGCGCACAATTTTTCTAGGAACACCTTTGCTAAAACTGATGACGTGGGAAGCCCCTTGAAGGCAGTGAAATGAGCCATTTTGGAAAACAAGTCCACCATTACAAGGATTGTGTTATAACCCAAACAAGGGGGTAACTCAGTGCTAAAGTCCATAGAAATGGTATGCCATGGCACTGGTGGGACAGGTGATGGTTGAAGAAGTCCTGATGGTCTCTGATTTGAGCTTTTGTTTTGGGCACAAATTCCACAAGTTTGGATTAAATCTCTGATATCCTTGTGCCAAGTTGACCCCCAGAAATGTCTTTTGATCTTGGCTGTGGTCTCAGCGATAGTGGCCTTCTATTGGGGCTCTATGGTAATCTGTCTTGACCTTCCTTTGTAGCTTCTGATTCGGTAGGTAAAGACGACTCTGGAAATTAGGTAAGCCTTCTTGAATGCTAAACTTTTGTCCTTTTGACTTCCAGGCCTCTAATTCTGAAGTGGTCATGCTGAGTTGAATCTGTGACTTTAGGTCTTCTTCTGAGGATCCAGTGACTCCCAGCACCTTCTCTTCTGGAATTTTGTTTACTGGATCTGAAGTACTTTGGACCTCTTCTTTCTCTCCAATCCGTGACAAGGCATCTGCTTTACCATTCCTTACTCCAAGGCGGTAAATTATAACAAGATTGTATTCCACAAATAACAATGCCCAGCGGAGTTGTCGGGATGATTGAGACTTTGCATTGCGTAAATATTGCAGGTTTTGGTGGTCTGTGAAAACTGTGATGTATGCCAGGCCCCCAATAAATGGTGTCTCCATTCCTTGAAAGCTTGTTTTATTGCTAGTAATTCCTTATCTGTGATACTGTAATTTAGTTCTGTGGTTGAAAACTTCTTAGACCAGAAGGCCACTGCATGCAGTTGTCCGGTTTCGGTATCTTTCTGAGATAATGCAGCTCCTATTGCTGCACTGGACGCGTCAGTTTCTAGTACGAATGGTAGCTCAGGTTGTGGGTATCTCAAAATGGGAGCAGTGGTGAAATGTTTTTTTAAGTTTTGGAAAGCCTCTTCTGCTTCTTTGGTCCAGAGAATGTCTTGTGCTTTCGCAAAAATGAAGTTATTGGATGGAGTAGTTGGGAAAATCCTGCAACAAAGCATCTATAAAAATTTGCAAATCCTAAAAAACTTTGGACTCCTTTCACTGACGTAGGGGAAGGCCAATTCAAAACGGATTCAACTTTTCGATTATCCATTTGAATTCCCATTGGTGACAGGATGAATCCCAGAAATTCCACTGAGGTCGCATGAAAGGAGCATTTCTCCAGCTTGACAAATAGCCTGTGTTGCCGTACTTTCATAAGTACCGCCCTTATATGGGTTATGTGCTCTTGGACCGAGTTAGAATAAATTAGAATGTCATCGAGGTACACTACGGCACAGACATCTAGCAAATTGCGTAGGACATCATTCATTCATTTCTGAAAAGCTGCTGGAGCGTTGCATAAACTGAAAGGCATAATTTGGTACGTATTTTGTTCAGAAGGCAGTTTTCCATTCATCCCCTGCTTTGATTCTCCCTAAGTGGTAAGCTCCTCGAAGGTCCAGTTTGGTAAAAACTTTGGCATCCTTAACTTGGTCCGTTAACACTGGGATGAGTGAAAAGGGGTATTTGTTCTTAACTGTGATCTGGTTTAGGGCACGATAGTCTATGCAAGTACGAAGGTCCCCTTCCTTCTTGGGCACAAAGAACAGAGGAGACGCCATGGGGGACTTAGAGGGCCGAATAAAACCATTGGCAAGATAGTTATCCAAATATGTCTTCAAATGAATATTTTCTTGTTCGGTTAAGGCGTAAATTCTACTGCATGGGGTTTTTGAACGAGGGATTAACTCAATTTGACAATCATATGACCGATGTGGAGGCAATACGTTGGCCTGTTCTTCTTCAAATACTTCTTGAAAATCTCAATACTCTTGTGGAAGGGTTCCTACTAATCCAAGGTGAGTTTGTCTCTTGTAATCGCTTTTTTTTTCAAAGGTTCCACCTTGAACATAGCAGGGGTTATTGCATTCTTTGGCAAATACTAAGGTTCTGGCATGCCAGTCAATCTGTGGATTATGTTTCTCTAGCCATGGAATTCCTAAGATTACTTTAAATTGTGGAGCACTAATTAGGTCAAACGAGAACCTTTCCCGATGTCCCATCCTGGCAAAACAAGGTGCAAACCTCAGTACACTTCGTCACTGGCCCAGATCAGTTGAGTACCATCCACTGCGGTGACATTTTCCACCATAGCCTTTGGGTGCAGTAAAATACCCATCTTGCCTGCTAGTTCGTAATCCATGTAGTTCCCAATCGCACCACTGTCCACATATGCTTCCAGAGCATATATCTTGGAAGGTTGAAGGTCACTACTTAAGATAGCAGGAACAACGAAATGAGAGATCTCAATTTCCTTCTTCTGGCTTGACAAGTCGACCTCTACACTTGTCGGGCATTGGAGTTTTTCGTCAGTTCATTCTTTATTATATTCTTGTCTGCTTTGTCTACGGCTCTCACTGGTTTCCACGGCCGTTTCACTGGACAATTACGCAAGTGGTGACCAGCTGAAACACAATATAGGCATACATTCTGTTGTCTTCTTTTGTCTCTTTGTTCTTTAGAAATGGGACCCCGAACACCTCCTATCTGCATTGGCTCAGAGTGACTTTCAGTCACTTGACGAGTTCCACTGTCTTTTGAACGAACATAGATTGATCTAGTCTGTGATCTGGCCCGATCAGAGCGCCGGTCCTGCAGTTGATGATCCAATTGTATAGTTAGATCAATGAATTCGGCACAACCTGTAGGAGGGTTCACTACTTGCGCCAATATGTCTTTGAGTTCCCCTCATAACCCTCGATAAAAGAGTGTTGTTCTCTTCTCCTCAGGCCAATTAGTCTCTGCTACTAGTCGATTAAAGGAAGCTGTGTAAGATAATAGTTCTTGGTTACCTTGGTGTAAAGAGAGCAGCTCATTAACTAAGGCCTGTCCCTGAGCATGATGGGCAAAGAGTTTCTCCAACTCCTGCCGAAAACCAGGGTAGTTTCTCAATAGTGGGTCATCTCGATTGACTAAGGGTATCGACCAGTCAGCAGCATATCCACCCAGATATGATAACACAAATGCCACCTTAGCCTGTTCTGAAGGAAAGACCCCTGGTCTACACAGAAAGTGTAAATTACATTGGTTTATAAAAACTGCAAAACGCCTTGGATCTCCCGTAAACCTTTCTGGGGCTGCTAGTGGAATGTTCCCTGGTAAAATCACCTGTAGAGGAGGACTGGGAGCGGAAACCTGACCCTGTGGAGCAGCACCTGGAAGTGGTGGTTGTCCTGCTTGGGACTGTAGTAATTGGTGACCCAATTTATCAGTACGTTCTCTGTTAACTACCAACTCTCTCCTGAGAGAATTGGTTTCTGACCTAAATGCATGGACAATCTGGGATAAATTGTCTATTTCTGTGTTTTCCATTATGCTCAGGTGGAGTATTTTAAGTACTGGCTTTGCGTTCTGTAACGCCTACCTGGATTCCTTGGGAGCGTAATGCCTTCTCAACCTGTGGACCTGGTACTTGACACCTTTTGAATTCTCTTTCTGTTTAAACAACAATAACAACAATAGAACACTATAACATCTATTAACTAAAATACTACTGCATGAGAATGCTCCTTTAATGCTCCCTTCTCACAAGTGTTTATTTTTGGTGGAGCTCGCCATCCTGCTTTTCCACAGAGGGGTGTTGAGGTGAAGAAACAATGGTAACTTGGGTAGCTGTTGTACTCTATAGCTTCTTGTCCAAAAATGTCTTTACTTAAAGAATGAGTCTGGGGGTAAGTAGCTGGTGAAAATACTGTAATCATTTAGGGCTTAAATTAGATTCCTACTTTGGAGAGATCTCACTTTCTAATAACTTGCTCTTTTTCTCTTTCTTTTGCAGGTTCTCGGAATTTAGGAAAAGGACTTATGTCTGAGAAGGGCTGCACAGTTACCCAGAATGAGAAAATGGGCCTCATTACGACCCAGGCGCTAATGGGTTAACGGCGCCGTAAAAGGCTGCGGTGCCGTTAACCTATTAGCGCCTAATTACGAGGTCTCTTTGCGGGACCCAACCTTAACGGCTGGTTTTACCAGCCGTTAAATTAGGGGCCCGCAAAGGGACCTTGGTGCCAAGTACGGTACCGCAATTTGCGGCACCATACTTAGCGCCTTCCCCGTTCCCATTGAGCCCTATGGGGCAAAAATGGGAATGGGGAAGGGCCATGGTGGAAGGGGGAATTACCACTCCGCCAACCTCGGAATGGGGTGATAATTCCCCATTCCGCCATGGCGGAGTCGGAAAGTTACCGGCATGGACCATGGTGCTGTTAGCACCATGGTCCATCCGCCAGGGTCGTAATGAGGCCCAATGTCTTTAAAACATGAGCTTGCCTATACGGAGTAAATGCAGCCTTCAGGTACGTAATGCTTATTAAACGTCATCTTCTTTTAACTATTAAGTTTATTTATTGTTAATTAAATACCTCTTGTTTTGTCTGCAGGTTTTTGGAGTGCTGAGGAAAAATACCTTCGGAAGATGCGGTGTCTGCGGAAGAAACTTCTGACTGAAGATGCTGCAACTACAAACGAAAACTGCTGACTGAATATGCTGCAGCGGTGAGTGAAACCTCTGATGGAAGATGCTGCGACTAAGAGTGGAGACTGCTGACAGAAGATGCTGCGGCTAAAGGTAAAACGTCTGACGGAAGATAATCGCTTCGAAGATAACCTTGGTCGGTAAGTCTTTTCTATTAACTATTGAACTCTGTAAATTGCTATAAAGCTAATGTCTCTATTATCTCCTTTTACAGGAGCGTTACCCTCTGTCAGCGGATCAGACGCGAAGCGCGCGTTCCAGCGGAGGCAGGGCTTAAATAGCTCCCTCTGCAATATGAATAGAACGTGCTGCAACTTATGAATGGATCTTGCGGTGGCCATTTTAAGTGTATGAAATTTACTGTAAAACATCACATTTGTCTATGGAAGAGTATGCCGAGAATTATGTAAATGCCATGTGTGCCAGGCTAACACCCACCTTTGACCTGCTGGTTTATGTAATGTTCCCTGCCTAGCCCGAAAGCCTGAATGAGGATTATGTCCACTGACTGGGTTCATGACAGTCAGAGCGGCAGAGGCGGCTAGCTCGACGGCTAGCTGCGCTCTCGCTCTGGCAGGGATCGGAGGACATGGGACATGCCTGCATCCCTCTGAGTCCGACACGGCTGGGAGAGGCCAGCTACGGGGTCCAGACCCTCAGCAGACACACTGCTAGGAGGAACCCTTACCTGGGAAAGTTGCCCACACCGCATTCACCGATGCAATGGGGTTGGAGGAAGGTCCGGACATGGCACAGGCTCATGCTCATGCCGTCAGAAGGGGAGGGGAGGAGCCAGCCCTCTCGAAGCACGTCGGAGGCGAGGTCTCCTCAGAGAGGAAGTCGGAGCAGGCACAGCATCAGCATAGAGACTTCGGTGGTGTCAGGAGCTGGACGGGAGGAGCTTCCCAAAGCTCTGGAGCAGCAACAGAGGGAAAATGGACAGCAGCTCATATAGGGGGAAGGCTCTCACATCTCTATCCAATCAGGAAGTGGATGGCATGGGCCATCCCTAATTGGCCCGATTACAAGCCACTCCCAAAGGATAAAAGAACAGCTGCTAGCCCGGTTCTGTTGCTTGTTTCAGAGAGCTGATCCCGAGAGGAGAGAGGAAGCAACTGATGGTCATACCCGGTCTCGAGTACTTAGGAGAAAGCTGAAAAGGAGTAGTGTAACTCCAAGACTTTAAAACACTGAAGTAACTGTTCTCAAGTCCCAACCCATCCTTACGGACACTTTAAGGATAAATAAAGTATCACTTGGCATCACACTTACCGTCTCCTGTCCTCAATACTACAAAGAGGCATAAGCATGCTGGGCAGAGAGCATGTTCTTTGTCCATGGCACACAGGTGAAATGCCCATTTTTGCTGTTACATGAGCCCTGAAGTTCGCCGCTCAGAGGCAAAGGATCACCCAGAGAACCATGAGTATTATGCATTCATGCTGGGACGTGGAGCGGGTTCCATTTCACCGCTGTCGGGCCCCGCAGTCTTTCTCTGCAGCAGGACCTCTTCATCCTGCTCTGCCGTGGAGCGTATTAAAACTCACCGCTGTGAGGCCCGGGATCTCCCTGTGCAGGATCTCCTCAAGCTCCAGACTGGAGCACTTCATAATCTTCACCGCCGGAGGCACATGATCTGCAGGGGGCCATCTCCTTCCTGCTCTGAAGTGGAGCGTTTCACTCTTCATCAGCTGTGCGGGCCGGGATCACCGGCAGGGGCACCCACAAGGTGTGGGCCTCTTATTTTCATATGCTTCTATGCCGGAGCTCAAAGCGCTTCATTCCTTTCTCGCTGACAGCCTGGGCCGTGATCTTTTCTGAGGGCTTCAGGGGGCGGATAGCTGGAGGATTCGGTTGCCGCTTGCAGGGTGACACGGGCAGGCACTCACCTCCTCCTCTTCTTGGCAGGTACCAGCACGCACTCACCCCCATTATGGAGATTACTTTTTTCTTTGCTGGAGCGCCGCCAGCACCACTCTCTCCCTACCGTGGCAGAGGCCGCTTGGAGTCTTCCTTTGTTCTTCTCAGCGGGGTATGCCACCGGGGCTCCGGACGGACCCTCACCCTGGCCGCACCAGCACCCTCTTCTCAGGGGGCCACAGCCAGGGAGGATCCACCAGCCGTGCGCTGGGCATGGCATCCACCTTCTTTTCCAGGGCGGTGGATGCCGCCTCCTCCTTTCTCCCTCCTTATTTCTTTTTTAATGAGAAACAGTAGGGATGGGGGACATTGCAGGGGTTCTTCCTCTTCATCGCCATTATTGTGGGGCCGGGTGTGCTGGGGTCACCCGGACTTACTGGTGTTGCAGGGTAGGACCCTGTGAGGCTGTGGGGACAGAACCTGAGTGTTGGAGCACCTTGGATGCCGGCAGCATCCTGGATGGTGGGTGTCTGGGCTGGACCCAGGGCACCAGGCTGGTCGGGGGGGCCCAGACCAGCAGGGACCTGCAGCACCATGATCACATTGTATAAGCCTGTGTTAAGACGGATTTCTGAACTCTGTCCTGGTGGCGCAGAAGTTCAGAAGGCCAACCTAATTACTTGGAACAGGGTAACCTCTGGACGAGCCAGACCAATCAAGGTAGCGATCGCAGCGGTCAAGACTAGGTCTCAAGAGGGGTGAGGGTGACTGAAAGCCCGCAATGAGCACACAAAGCAAGATCACTTACAAACTACTCCAAACAGTTGTTATATTAAAAATATATACACATTTATTTCAAGGCCTTTACAACAATGACCGTAGCGAGAAAATCACAATATAACGATTGTAAACCAACACATACCATATCAACACAATATATATACAAATACAACAAGTCTCAAGCGTTATATGCACGAAATGTGTAGTCCACCTAAAAGGGAGGGAAAACAGGCAGTGCGCAATAATGCTTAGACCCCGTTCGCCTTCAGAGGCACCTAACTAGATGGAAGTCCGAGCCCTGCGAAGAGTGGAGCCTTGTGCTCAAAAGTACCTGCACGCGCTGGTGCCAACGGGCAAAAGGAGAAGCTCTTCGAGGGAAATCAGGCAGTTCAGTTTAGTGCACAAAAGAAGAAGAACAAGTTCCACGACTCAAGCGCAGCCTCCACAGTGGGCAGAAGCAGAGCGCGAGTACGGAAAAGGGTGCTGTTTGACACAGCGTGGAAAAGCAATGGGCTCCTGCAGGAGGGCGACCAGATCCTAGCTATGCTACTTACCGGTCCCCGATGCAAGCAGACCCAGGCTTCTCCGCGTCAGTTTCAGCAGCTGGCAGGTTCAGAAGAGCAGGGAACACCTTGTCGTCGTGTTGAGTAAAAAGACGTCCCAATCGAAGAAACCCGCACAGTTTGTTACCACAGCAGGGCAACGGAGCGGCCGTGTGTATCTGAGCCAAATGTACACTACTCACTTCAGACCTGGGAACGCCAAGTGTACGAAGCGTGTGAGAGTGACAAGGACTCGAAATACTACACAACCTGGCGGCGGTTACAGAGCAAGACTCCCGTGTAAGCTGGTCAGTCAGCTGGATGGCCCAGAGACGTTTCCGAAGGCTTACTGGCCGGAGATGGTGAAGATGCCGAGAATAGCTGTTCCCGCTATTCCAAGGGTCGAAGTACCAGTACAGGCCTTCTGGTTCGATCAAAGGTGAAAAGGGTTTCACAAGGCGACAGCAGTGCAGAGGAGAAGTCCTTCAGCGGGTCACCAGCGATTCCTCGGTCCAGCCTCTTGGTTGCAGGATACTTGGCTCCTGTATTCCTTCGTTCGTGAGAACTCAGGAGATCGACCTGGTAGTGGTGTTTCCAGCCCCCTCTTATCCACGGTTCCCTTTGCGCCAAAACGGAGGGGACCCAATGGGAGATCCGCTCATCAACACTCACACCATTCGTGAACCAATCACGGACCACGGTGGTCCCAGGCATTCACACCACCCTAGACTCTCTGGCACCCAGGATGTGTATTAGGACCAGACATCCCAGCCCACATCCTGGAGGCACACAAAAGACATGTAGAAGCCCGCGAAAGCATCCGTGTTTCACGGGAAAGTACATGCCCTAATAAGGAAGGCCCCGGGTCGGCTCGACCTGGGGAAGGTGAAGGGAGCAAGACAGTCAGCGGACAGGAGAAAGGAGCCTCGTGGTCTGGCCATTTTGGGAGCCAGGCCACCATTTTGGGTTAAGCGCGGAAAACGCGCTTAGAACGCCAAAAGGAGCTCAAAACAAAAGAAACGATCGCTGCCACCATTCCCGTCCCTGAATCACTTGCACCGATCAGATACAATCCTAAACGAGTATCTAGGGCCTGTAGAAGGCTAGAGCTGTAACTTAGCTTACAGTGCCCTCTTGTGTCATGTTGCACGAAAGCCGCAACATGATAAAAGAAACTACGGGAAACCGCGTTCCCCGGTACTGACTGTCTTAAGGGCATGTCAGTTTCCCCGTAAGAAAGGAGCGAAAGCCCAGAGGAGTGCGGCAGAAGGCTGCACTTCTCTGGCAAAGTCAAGAACAAGGTGAAAAACAACAGCAAAAAGTTTAGGGGTTGCCACATGGAAGGAAAATTACCTACAATTATGAAATATTTCCTAACAGCCTGCAGCCCTAAAGTGAGAGACAGGCAACAGGAGTTCCAGCCGTTCTGATGTACATGCCTGCAAGGGCTCCTTTAATTAGCTGAGGCCATGACAGAGTCATGGCCCACCTTAAAAGGGCAATACATGTGGGAGGGACACACATTTTAAAAGGGCAATGCACATGGGAGGGTCACACATAACATAGGTGACGGAGAGGATAGAGAGTGATCATCTGATTACTTACCGGTAATCTTCATTACTGCTAGATCTGCTCTTCATTGTCTCAGTCCTTAATTATGAGGTTATGGGCCTCCCAGACAAGAACCCTTTTTCTATTTCTATATTTTCCATGTCCCTCCCCTATTCCTGAGAGTATAACACTCCCCTTACCCGGCATACCCCAGTTTCTCCTATTTAACAACCAAAATGCTGAGAACCATTCCATGCCAAATAGAAGAGAGAGGCGGGTTGTTAGTACTGAAGAAGCAGGACTAGAAGTAATGAAGATTACCAGTAAGTAATCAGATCATAACCTCCACATCCCTCTTTCTCATCCAGTACTTACTTATAAGGCATAACACAGCCCCTAAGGAATGGGTTGAGAAATACGACTCTGACCAGGAGTATGCTGAGCGGAAAACTGCCACAAATGTATTTAAAGATCTAGCCAAATCTGATTACAATGTGCCAGCACTCAGAACGCCTCTACCAAATAGGGAAGCCCCTTCTTTGTGTGTATTCTAGCAATCATGTCTTGTAAAGGTGTTGAGATCTGTCCAGGTCGCGGTCCTACAAATGTCCTGCAGGTCCACGCCATGGGCCTCTGCCCAGGGAGCTGACATTCCTCTCATAGAAGACCCTTATCCAATTTGGGAAGGGGCTGACCGGACTTCTCATAAACCAGCTTAATCAAATCCCTCATCCAGCGACTGTTTGTTGGGACAGTAGCCTTTCTAACTGGGTTTGCACACAGAAAGGTAAGGTACAGGCTATATGATCTGCGCAGTGAAGCCGTCTTGTCCAGATATCTAAGAATGGCCCATCTTGCATCCAGAGTATGCAGGCGCATTTCCTTTTGGCGAACCTGAGCCCTGGAAGAAGGAGGAAAGGACAATCCCTGGGTCAAATAAACTTTGAGACCACCTTGGGTCTAACAGTTGGGTCACACCTCAAATACATCTGCTTGAATCGCCAAGTGGGGGGCTTTACACAAAAGGGCCCCAATTTCTCCCAATCTCCTAGCAGAGGTGATCACCACTAGGAACACCACCTTAAGCGCTAAAAATGTCAAGTCAATCTCATGCAGAGGCTCAATAGGAATATCAAGCCACACCTTCAAAACCAGTGGCAAGTCCCATTTAGGTAGTCCTAACACCAGGGACGTCATTTGGCGGTCACCAGGGGTCACAGTCGCGGCCTTTGTGTTCTTCCTTGCTACCCCTGCAATAACCCTTGCTACACGTGTTTTAAATGGAAGCTTCTGGAGTAACGGGCCCCCGCAGCCCCTGCGATGCGGGGGCCCTGACACACCAGGTCTGGGGGCACCCCGGCGCAGTCTTCACCCATCAGGGCTTTTAATTAACTGAGCATCTATGAAGAAGCAAGGATGATAAGTGTTCTTATGGGTCTAGACTGGCTTAAATTGGAACCAGTTTGGACATGTTTTCTTATTGTGACATGTCACATTTAATGGCCAAACCATTGGGAGTATTTTCTTACATATGAGTACTGGCATATATTGGCAGAGCCAGCTTTGTGCCTAGTGCCAATAATGATACTTTTTTTTTATTTTGTTGCTTATATAGCGCACCAAGCCCTAAGGCATCTGGGCGCTTACTTACAGTCAAGGTTACAGTAGTTTTACTTAAACAGAACTGTATGTTGTTAGTCTGCGCACTGGCCCTTAAATCAGTTCATCTATTCATAATCAGAAGTACACAAAGTCCTTATTAATCAGATCCAAGATTATCTGTTTCATATAGTTTGATGTATTGGTATATCCAACAAATCAACAGCCTTTGTTGGATATACCAATAAATCAAACTATATGAAACAGACAATCTTGGATCTCAAGAAAGGTAGCAAGCACTCCTCTCTAGAAAGAACATGGCATGATAACCTGTTCTGAGATGAGAGTTTGCAGCACACGCTTTTTGCTAACTGTACCTTTCACAGATGGGAAATATCTATTTGCATATCAGTCTTTGTCCCGCCCACATGGGCAGTCCAGCACCAAAATGCTATGGCAATTCCTCTCTGAACAAGAGTACCAACAGCAACCCCATACACGTGTTTCAGCCTTGTTGGGCCTCATCAGTGAGGTGAAGCTGTGCCTCTCTGAGCACAGTGAGCAGGGAGTCCACGTCTGGTTGCCCCCAGGTAACTTAGGGTGACCAACCGCACGTTCCTTGCAAATATTTCACAAAAGGTAGCAAGCGCTCCTCTCCAGAAAGAACATGGCATGATAACCTGTTCAGAGATAAGAGTTTGCAGCACACGCCTTTTGCTCACTGTACCTTTCACAGATGGGAAATATCCATTTGCATATCAGTCTTTGTCCCGCCCACATGGGCAGTCCAGCACCAAAATGCTATGGCAATTCCTCTCTGAACAAGAGTACCAACAGCAACCCCATACACATGTTTCATCATTTCGGTACAGTGAGCAAAAAGCGTGTGCTGCAAACTCTCCTCTCAGAACAGGTTATCATGCCATGTTCTTTCTGGAGAGGAGCGCCTGCTACCTTTTTTGAAATATTTGCAAGGAGCTTGGGGTCGGTCACCCTGAGTTACCTGGTGGTAACCAGACGTGGACTCCCTGCTCACTCTGCTCAGAGAGGCACAGCTTCACCTCACTGATGAGGCCCAACCAGGCTGAAACACGTGTATGGGGTTGCTGTTGGTACTCTTGTTCAGAGAGGAATTGCCATAGCATTTCGGTGCTGGACTGCCCATGTGGGCGGGACAAAGACTGATATGCAAATGGATATTTCCCATCTGTGAAAGGTACAGTGAGCAATAAGCGTGTGCTGCAAACTCTCATCTCAGAACAGGTTATCATGGCATGTTCTTTCTGGAGAGGAGCACCGGCTACCTTTTTTGAAATCTTGGATCTGATTAACAAGAACTTTGTGTATTTCTGATTATGAATAGATTAACTGATTTAAGGGCTATTGCGCAGACTAACAACATACAGTTCTGTTTAGGTTTACTTTTGGGGGCTTAGGGAGGGCCTTGTGTGTTGTTAGGGCTGCAACAGACCACTTGCGGAATTATAGGTGACTAGCGTGCCATTACCTGTTACTCCCCATAGCTTCTTCAATTCAGCAAGGTTACAGTAATTGCTCTGGTTACAAGAGAAAGTGGTCAAAGGGCATGTAATATACAATGTTCGTAGGTGTGGTGAATACAGATAAATGCATATTTATGGATAGTGTTTACATATTTGCATGTTAGAAATACATTGTTCATACATCGTTCATGGGTGAAATGAATAAGGTACATTGCAGAGTTATAGATACAGCGTTTACATAGTTACATGTGAGAGGGTTATGGATTAGAACTGTGTGTTCAGCATGAGTGGGAGACGGTTCTATAAAAAACATCTGAAAGCGAACATGAGTATGTTCTTATTTGCTGTGTGTGGCCCCAAGCTATGGAATCAGCTCCCGCTGGAAATCAGAACATGCCAGTCTCTGGGACTGTTCAGAAGGATGTTAAAAACCTTACTGTGCAAATAAGTAACTTCACTTACAAGATCATACACAGTATTCCTACATTTTACTTCTGGTTAATAGTTATCATCTGCGCCCGAATACAGTTGAGTCTGCTTGGTGCGCGTTAGAAATATCCAAATCAAATCAAATCAAATCTTTGTTGATCCACCAAGGTGCCAAAGATTCCAGACGACCAGCCTCATTACAAGTGAGGCGGTCATTTGGTAGTAAATCCACCCAAAAATCACCCTAACAAATAACCATTACCACCACTTGATCAGGTGGAATTTCCACCTGATTACAAGTGGTGGCAGTGTAATTCCCAATTTATTTTGGGTCCACTGAACCCAATGCGGCTTATTTGGTGCAATTACCGCGGCAGAATTTCCACCAATAATTTCGGCCGATTCAGATGATTTTTAGGCAGTGAGTGTGAGGATTTAGCCCTAGCATTTTCCTGGAGGCAAATCCTCCACTCCAGCTTCCACTCTAGGCCCAAACCCATAATTTGGTGTAGTGGTAAAGTTGGCGGTAACAGAGTTACCAACAACTTTACCACCACACTCGTGATTAGGCCAGATATAACCAGAAAGCTACTCTGCAGTCGAGTCTGCGATGGATGTTCTCATGCGGATTGCTGATGATCACTTCTGGAAGCGAATCTGTGTCAATTGGTGTCTTCCTTCCATATAGTGTCTAGTGACAGTGGAATTTGTATTGCCAGTTGGTATGTTAGACCGATGTTCATTGCAACCGATCCAGGCTGCTCTCTTCCTATTCTAGCACTATTTTCCAGATATCACACGCACCAGTATGGTCGGACACCAGCAGTAAGTATCCTGCCTCACATCCTTGTATGACTCTCTGTTACACGCACTGGTTTCTTTCTAATTCCGGGTCTCTTGAGATTTCTTGTCTACAGCTTCCTTCCTCAGTGCTGTTTGACATATCGGTTTCTTGCTCTTCACATAGCATATCACAGTAATTGTTTCCTGGACAACTCCGGGCCTCCTATTGTGCTACTTTATCCTCGTAGTTTTGAGGTTTGGTTCTGTTGTCTGACTCTATGGCTTCTCTTTTTCATTAGAGCTCTTTTGAGCAAGTTTCCAGGACCATAATGCAGGACCAGTTCAAATTGCGAGACAGGTATATGTTTTCCTATTCATGTCTTCACTGTGTTTTTTCTTTTCAGCATGCATACACGATATCTATATGACTATATTTGTACTGCTGTTCTCACAACGATTTTGTTTTTCAGCTTGCATACATGATATCTACATGACTATATTTTTACTACTGTTCTAACATTTTTGCATCT
Source organism: Ambystoma mexicanum (assembly GCF_040938575.1). Classification (NCBI taxonomy): domain Eukaryota; kingdom Metazoa; phylum Chordata; class Amphibia; order Caudata; family Ambystomatidae; genus Ambystoma; species Ambystoma mexicanum. Next base: position 594,371,910 of record NC_090936.1, read on the forward strand.
TATTTGTTTTCCTTTTTTTGTTACATTATTGCATGCTTGGGTCGTTTGTGATAGTGTCGCCCTAATGAAGGATAGGCTTCTATCCGAAATGCATTGGCTATTGTGAGGGATCAAGAGTAAGATTCAGACACAGTGGCATTTTCAGTGTTTATCAAAGACTTTTATTATCAAAAGAAAAAGAGGGGTTGAGAAATCCTGCCTATACCTGACTCTAAGAGGGGTTTCGCTGACTCAACAAAACTAAGGCTCATCTGTGTCAGGATGTCTAAAGCAAAAAGAGATCTCTGTCCTGTGTCCAAAATGCTAAGCTGACCCTCGCACACTAAACTCAATATAATGTGAAATGCGGAATGTCTCTTGGCTGAACACCTGAAGCTTCCTTCCAAAGTTCCAAATATAAAGTCTCTAAGGTGCAGAAAAGAAAAATGAATATGGTTCCACTAGAGAAGGGCCTTCCCTTCCCCTAGAGTCTTTCTGGTTATTCAAAGTGTCACTTCTCATATATTCCACAATCCAAAAGGGTAGGAATCTTCCCTTGAGTTTTCTCCATTTACACAACACTTTCCAGTTCTTTCTCTGGACCCCTGATGCCTTTTTCAGAAAGGGGTATGGTTCTTGCCTTTTTGTCCACAATTCAAAAAGGGGGTTTCTTCCACTGTTTTCCTAGCAGTTCCTGTGGGTCTCTGTGTTACACCACCACCGTGGAAGTAATATTCACGAGGTTAAGAGGAGACTGATATTATTCTCTTGTTTCTGTCTTGAACCCCATGAACTGGGGTTTCCTGAATACAGGGTGACCTTTTTCTCTAGACACCCCCCGATCTGATTAATTCTACAGACAGGACAGCAATTAGAGCAAAAGAGCAGTTCTACCACCTGGTATGCACCAAGCTGTAAGGAAGAAAATGACAGATTTAGTACTAGGAAATGTTGGTGAAATGTTAACCTAGCAAAGGTAGTATGACTAACCTGATAGTAATAGAGGTTAATTTTTTGTCCTATTCTTTGGTAAAACTGCTCTGTCTTCACTTTCTCTGATGGGATAGAGGATGGAATTCTCCCAATTGAAGAGGAAAGAGGGGCCAGCAAGTAGAAAGAGTATTCAGGGAAACGAGGAGGATAACATAACGAAAGGGAAGGTTAGTAAGGACCTACCACGAACGGCACGAGGTCGCTCTAATGACTCTTCAGAACACCAGAACTCTGCAGAGCTTCTCTTCTGGTAAGTATCCTCAAAGTTCTCTTTCACAGGAATCCAAGTACCAAAGAAAAGTAAAAGGCGATGTCCGTTTAAATCCCAGGCCAAGATATATCCAAAATCAATCCAGTAACATGGTCTGAGGTCAGTTCCAACTGGGCTAGGAATAGAATTCCACAGGATAAACAGTGTTTGTTTGCTGCGAGACACCAAGGTAAGAAAGGTCTGTTTGCTGCAAGACGGCAAGGTAAGAAAGGTCTGTTTGCTGAGGGATGGCAAGGAAGCAAGGATTTGTTTGCCGCGGGACGGCAAGGTAAGAAAGGTCTGTTTGCCACGAGATGGCAAGGTCAGAATGGTGCGTTTACCGCAGACGCCAAGGAAGCAAAGATCCGTCTGCCGCAGGACGGCAAGGTAAGGAAGGTCTGTTTGCCGCGGGAAAGCAAGAAAGGAGATGGAACAAGGATAATCCAATAGCAGGAACATCAGTAATGCAAGGAACAAGAAAAAGCAGCTGATCAGGAGGAACGAACAGCGTGAGGGTATCAGCGTCACATTTAATCAGAAGCGCTGACACCCGGAAGCATCCTCATTCATGGAACCCGTAAGTTCTTCAGGCTTGCGTCGGCTCCTTGCATTGGGTAACCATAGCAACAATAGAGTTAGCCCAACGCAAGGGAGCAGGTGCAGAAGATTTATGCTCAGTACGTTGCCATAGGCGCCACAGCAACCGCCACCTGTGCCAGAAAGATAAGGGAAGGCAAAGCTGTCCGCCATGCAAGCTGTCTTTCACATGGCGGACTGTGACAGTAACCTTCACCAAAGAATCAGACACCCTGCGGGTGGCGTGAAATTGAGACAACAATAGAGGTGCATGAACATCCTCGGCCTGTTCCCACGTTCTGTCTTCCGGGCCATAGCCTTTCCAATCAATAAGATAGAAACGTGTCCCCTTACAAACCTTAGTATCCAGTATAGCGTTCACCTCATACTCCTCTGAACCCTCCACCATCATGGGCGCAGGGGGTTCACGTATCCTGGTATTGGACCCAAAAGGCTTCAACAATGAAACATGGAACACCTGATGGACACGCCAGTGTCTGGGGAGATCCAGATGAACCACTGCAGGGTTCAAGCCACTAACAATACTGTAAGGACCAATGTAACGGGGTAGCAATTTTCTCTTCACCGGCAGCTTCAGGTTTTTAGTCGAAATCAGACCTTTATCCCTGTCATATACAAGGGAGCCGGGATGCGGCGAGTGTCAGCATATCTCTTGGACCGTTCCTGGGCTTGTATTAGATGAGTCTTCACTTCCATCTGTAATGAAGACAGGTCACAGACACAATCCGCAGTGGCAGGATTGTCCAGTGGAAGGGACGGGTCCACGGGAATGGAATGAGATGCTGACCATATAATGCATAGAAAGGAGATATCTTAGTTGAAGAATGAAGAGAGTTGGTATATGCAAACTCTGCCGTAGGCAGTACAAGACAACCAACTATCCTGGTGCTGGAGACAGAGACAACAGAGATACTGTTCTAAGGTGGCATTCAGCCTCTCCGTTTGTCCATCGGTTTGCAGGTGATAGGCTCTGGAATAGCGATCCTCAATGCTGAATGAAGCGGTCAGAGCCACACAAAAATGTGATATGAATTGTGAACCCCTGTCTGAAACGATTATAGAGGGCAACTCAAACAATCAGAAAATGTACTTCGAAAACAGATCAGCCAGCACTGGTTCTGACGGGTTTCCCTGACAAGCGACAAAAACGGCCATCTTAGTAAAATAATCAACCTCAACCCAGATAGTGTCATAGCCCTGTACAGGAGGGAGTTCCACAATGAAGTCCATTGATGTCATGTACCAGGGTTTATAAGGAACAGGAAGAGGCTGCAAAAGGCCCATGGGTTTTGTATACTGGTTTTTGCATTGGGCACATACAGAGCATGTGGCAATATACTTCAGAACATTGCGTGGCATAGAAGACCACCAGCACCACCGTCGCAGTACATCCAGCATTTTCTGTCTGCCCGGGCGTGCTGCTATTTGTGAATCGTGACACCATTGAAGAGCACTCCTTCTCGTTTCTTTGGTAGGGATATAGATCTTCTGTTGGATGTATGGTAAACCATTAAGAACTCAGATATTCAGATCTAGGAGCTCCTGGGGTGATTGTAGCACCCATGCCTGGAGTTGTTCACCGAGTGAGGATTGTGGTGTGCACCCACAGGCCACCTGGTGAGGCAACAAGAAGGTTAGGTCTTCACTTGGTTTAGAAACTGAGTCACCTATGCGAGAGAGTGCATCAGCCTTTGAGTGATGAGCAGCTGGGCTATAGGTAATAACAAACTCGAATAATGAATATAAGGAATGCCAACGTGCTTGTCGAGCAGTTAGGCATTTTCGGGTCTTTAGGGCGAGAAGATTGCGGTGATCCGTATACACTGTAATCGTGTGCCGAGCCCCTAGCAGATGATGTCGCCATTCTGTAAAAGTGGCCTTAATCACCAGTAGTTCGAGTTTTGTGATAGTGTAGTTTCTTTCTGAAGGGTTCAGTTTCCAAGAAAAGAAGGCGACCGGATGAACCTTACCAGTCCCTGGGCATTTATGTGACAGAACAGCATCTACTGCAATGCTAGATGCAACAGCCTTGACAAAAAACGTCTGTAAAGGGTCCGGGTGTTGCAGCACCGGAGCAGTAATAAATGCCGTCTTGAGAGCATCAAATGCTGTTTGTGCAGCTGGGGTCCAGACAAAGGGTGTTTTGGTACTGGTAAGACTTGTCAATGGGGAAGCTATAGAAGAAAAAGAATGAACAAACCTTCTATAGAAGTTAGCAAACCCAAAGAACGATTGCAATGATTTGACAGAAGTTGGAACAGGCCAGTCCAAAATGGCGTTGACTTTGGTGTTGCTCATTTTAACACCCTCATCAGTTCATACCCCAAGAATACAACCACATTGGTGTTGAAAACACATTTTTCCACCTTGGCATGCAGATTGTTTTCTCTTAGTCTCTGTAACACTGAACAGATGTGTTCAACATGCTGGTCATAGGTTTGAGAATAAATCAAGATGTCGTCCAAATAGATAACAACATATTGATCCAACATGTCATGAAAAAAGGTTGTTCATAAAGAAATGAAAAGTTGCGGGAGCATTGCAAAGCCCGAAGGGCATTACCAAATATTCGAACAATCCGTAGCGTGTTTTAAAAGCCGTTTTCCACTCATTTCCATCCCGTATACGAACCAGATCGTAAGCCCCTCTGAGATCCAATTTAGAGAAGATCACAGATGAACCCAACTGGTCGAGACGGAGATTAGTGGTAGCGGATATTGATTCTTAATAGTGATTACATTCAGGGATCTGTAGTCGATGCAGGCTCTCAAATCACCCCCTTCTTCAACAATGGAGAAGCAGCAGGTGATTTTGTAGGACAGATGATGTCATGACCTACAGATTGCACCCCTTTTGGACTTCCTGGTCCTTGTCTCAATGGGGCTTACAGTCCCTGGTACTTCCAACATGGCCGGCCAGCGTGAAACACCTTCCTCGCTCTACACGTTGGACGTAGCGTGTTCTATTAACAGAACACGCCCCCGCGGCTCCGCGCGGCTCAATGCTATTGCGAAGTAGTGACTAGACGTGTGCTCCGTAGCTCGCGGTATTGTTTCCCTGATTCTGTCCCTGCTAACTCCATTCCTAGTCCCTCTCCTTTCCTTCTTACTTCCTGGACTCGTGTGTTGTGTAGTGCACCTTCTTAATTTCCCGGATTCCTGGATCGTTGTAGCCCGGAACTTTGAACGCACGCTGGAGCCGGAAGAGACTTGTGCAGCCTTAATCAAGACCCGATCCGTCCGCAAGAAGGCATCGACCAAGAAATCCAGCAAAGATCGGACTCAGGTGAGAAGGGGGGAACTCCTTGACAGTTTGAGACGCCACCCGACCGAACTCGATATGGACATGGAAGCGGCCGTTCAGGACCTGATGCGTGGCATGCAAGAACTATCAACCGAGGTACAGAATCTCAAGGTGGAAAACGCCGCTCTCAAACAATTGGTTCTATCCCGTGATTCTGCCACCAAAGAAAGTGTGTTGCTGGGAGGCATAGTTGACAAATACGATGGGTCGGCAAAAACCCTTCGTGGATTCCTGGATTCATGTGTGGTCCACTTTATTTTTAAGCCCTACTACTTTTCGACTCCCAGGGCTAAAGTGGGTTTCATAATTTCGCACCTTTCAGGAAATGCATTAACCTGGGCTACGCCCCTCGTTAATTCCGGCGATGCTCTCCTAGATGACTATGATGGGTTCATACAGGCCCTTAAAACCATGTTTGATCGCCCAGAGCAGGTCTATAGTGCCCAGGAACGCCTGTTAGACTTTCAGCAGGGATCCCAGGATATGCTCACCTTTGTAACCCGATTCAAGCAATTAGTCAAGGAAGACGATTGGTCCCCTGAGGCTAGTTTTACGCTCTTCAGGAGAGGACTGAATGAGGAGATTAAGGATGAGTTGGCCAGAGTGGGTCACCCTAACTCATTCCAGGCACTAATGGACCTTGCCATGCAAATAGACTTTCGAATCCAGGAAAGGAAGGCTGAGAAGAAGAAATTCAGAGGAAATCCTCCGAAAGTGTCCTTTGAGAGTACCACCAAGACGGACACAAACCCAGGCTCAGTCACTGAACCAGAACCCATGCAGATAGGAGCCCTCCGTGGACCTATATCCCCACAAGAAAGGATAAGAAGGATTCATACAGGGTTGTGCATGTATTGTGCCTCAGATAAACACTTGGTTAGGGAGTGTCCTCTAGCCCCTCCTCAGCGTTCGGGAAAAGCCAGCTCCCGATCCTAGATGGAGCAGAGCTTCGGGAGAGAGATGTTTGCTCCACATCAATTCCATCCTTGAACACTCTTGGACAAAACAATTTGGTGATACTGCAGGCCTTCCTATCGCCCTCCAAGAATAAGACCTATTCCATTTTGGCCTTGGTAGACTGCGGAGCTATGGGAATTTTCATTGATCAAGATTGGGTTGTTAGTCATCATATTCCATACGAGACACAAAGCACCATGCAGCCGGTGGAAGCAATCGACGGAAGACCCCTCACTTCAGGGCCCATAAACCTGCAGACTAAAGAGATCTAGATTTCTATAAACCATCACCAAGAGCGGATTAGATTCAACATCATTAAGTCAGCTCATTACCCTATGGTATTGGGGATGCCCTGGTAACAGAAGCACAATCCGTACATCAATTGGACAGCAGGATCACTATTCCTAGGCTCAGAGTTTTGTATGTCTCACTGTCTATTCCTGGATCCCTCCTTGACACCCCCTAAAGAACCACCAAGAGACCAGCAAAAACCACTCATGGTTTCCAATATCATTCAAGTCCCTGAGGCCTATGAGGGATATGCTGATGTATTTTCAACTGCCATAGTCCAGGCCTTACCCCCTCACAGACCTGAAGACTGCGCCATAGATACAGATCCCTCAGCAGTGATTCCCTTCGGTAGAATGTTCATCCTTTCCGAACCTTAGAAAAGGCCCTCCGAGAATACCTGGATACCAACCTTGAAAATGGCACCATAAGACCTTCAAAATCTCCAGTGGGTGCTTCGTTGTTCTTTGTTCCCAAGAAGGACACCAAGGAACTCAGACCTTGCCTCGACTATCGTGGATTAAATCAATGCACCATCAAAGACCGGTACCCATTGCCCTTGATCTCGGATATCCTGGAAGCTGTGAGAGGCGCCGTAATATTCACGAAGTTGGATCTCCGGGGTGCCTACCATTTGATCCGTGTCCGGGAAGGAGACGAATGGAAAACATCCTTTAGAACACCCTTTGGTCACTATGAATATCTAGTCATGCCCTTTGGACTAGCTAATGCCCCCGCAGTTTTTCAACGTTTCATGGATAGGGTGTTCTCTGACATGTTATTCCTTTTCGTCATTGTCTATCTGGACGACATATTGATCTTTTCCAAGGACCTTCTAAAGCATGAAGAACATGTAAAGGCAGTATTACAACGACTCAGTGAACACAAACTTTTAGCCAAACCCGAAAAATGCTTGTTCACGTTACTTGTGTTCACTACCTAGGATTCATCCTTAGCCCAGAGGAATTGGTATGGACCCTTCAAAGGTAAAGGCCATACTAGCATGGCCGGCTCCCACGTCAGTGAAACAAGTTCAATCCTTCCTGGGGCTTGCCAATTTCTACCGGAAGTTCATATCCACCTTTTCCGAGATCGTTCAGCCGATCGTTGCTCTCTTGAACAAAGACACCCCCTTTATCTGGTCTACACCGCAAGATAAGGCATTCCAACGTTTAAAGGCAGAGTTCACGCAAGCCCCCATCTTAGCCCAACCAGACATAAATCGACCATTCCTAGTGGAAACTGATGCCTCTAACTACGCCATAGGAGCGATGTTGAAGCAGGAATTTGAGGATAAACTGGAACACCCCATTGCTTACCTTTCACGAACCTTGACTCCCAGTGAGACACTCTACTCCGTCCTGGAAAAGGAACTGTTAGCCATCCGCCAAGCCTTCACTGAATGGCGACATCTATTTCTGGGTGCTAGACATCCAGTTCAGGTCTGCACAGACCAACGGAATCTTCAAATTCTACAGTCATTTGAGTGTAGGAACAGTCATCAGACGCGTTGGGCCTACTTCTTTGCCCAGTACCAGTTCCACATCACTCATGTTCCCGGATCACAAAACCTGATTGCTGACGCCTTATCTCAACGTCCTGACTATGTAATTACTGAAGATAGGGCCTACCCTAAAATGTTTCCCCACACGATCTTTGTAGCTCAAGTAGTCAATCTCCTGGAAGAAATTCGAGTGCAAACCCAATCCTCTGATCTGTGGAAGGATATTTCAAGGAGGAATCAATGGAATCTAAGAGTCAAGGAAGGATATTTATTCAAGGACAATGCACTGGTCATTCCCACACAGAAATTACAACAAAGAATAATAAACCTCTGTCATGATACCCTTCACTCCGGACATCGTGGCATAACCAACACCCTCCGCCTCATACAAAGACAGTTTTGGTGGCCTGGAATGAAGACCGATGTACAGCAGTACATCCAAGCTTGTGCTATCTGTAGTCAAAATAAACATGATAACAAGAGACCGGCGGGTTTTCTACTGCAACCTACACTGCCAACAAGGCCATGGGAATTCATTGCTACAGACTTCATTGTGGAATTACCACCTTCCCGAGGATACACGTTTACCATTGACTTGTTCACTCATATGGCTCATTTTACACCCCTGTTTAAGCTACCATCCTCATCCGAACTTGCTGGAATCTTTCCAGAACACATATTCCGTCTGCATGGACTTCCTTCCAAGATCATATCTGATCGAGGACCTCAATACGTCTCACAATTCTGGAAACATCTCTGTCGCATTTTGGGAATCCAACACACCCTCTCATCAGGTTATCATCTCCAAACCAACGGGGCCACAGAACGTGCTAATCAGACCCTGGAACAGTGTCTTCGATGTTTCGCCACCAAGGTTCAAGATGACTGGTCGCTCCTGATACCCGTGGCTGAATTCGCCTACAACAATTCCGATCATTCATTACTTAATACCAGTCCCTTTTATTGTAGCCAAGGTTTCCATCCATCGGTTCTACCCTCTGTTCTCCCTCATCCCACACCGGTACCTACTGTCGACTCCTGGATCGAAACCCTCATCAACGTACACCAGGAGGCCAAAGAAAACTTAGAAAAGGCCAGAACACAAACTAAGAGGTATGCAGATTCCAAAAGAAGACCAGGGCCTTCTTATGCAATTGGTGATCAAGTCTGGTTGTCCTCAAAATTACCACCCCGACATCTACGGCCAAACAAATTGGCCCCTCGGTACTATGGTCCATTTCCCATCAAGGAAATTATAAATCCAGTCTCATACCGGATCAAACTACCAGACTCCTGGAAGAAAATTCACCCAGTTTTTCACACATCCTTATTAAAACCCAACATCCAATCCTCCCAGAAATCCTGCAGACCCCCTCCTCTGCTGGTCGACAACCAACTAGAATATGAAGTGTCCCGAATATGCGACTCCAGGTATAAACGGGGTCAGCTTCAATACCTGGTTGAATGGAAGGGATATCCTCCTAGTGAAAGAACCTGGGAACCACTTTCGAATCTCAAGACCCCTCGACTGCTCATAAAATTTCACCTCATACACCCAGGTAAACCTGGAGGAAGGGGTATTCGGTGGAGGCATGCTGTCATGACCTACAGAACGCGCCCCTTTTGGACTTCCTGGTCCTTGTCTCAACGGGGCTTACACTCCCTGGTGCTTCCAACATGGCCGGCCAGCATGAAACACCTTCCTCGCTCTACACGTTGGACGTAGCGTGTTCTATTAATAGACCACGCCCCCCGCGGCTCTGTGCGCCTCAAAGCTATTGTGAAGTAGCGACCAGACGTGTGCTCCGTAGCTCGCGGTATTGTTTCCCTGATTCTGTTCCTACTAACTCCATTCCTAGTCCCTCTCCATTCCTTCTTACTTCCTGGACTTGTGTGCTGTGTAGTGCACCTTCTTAATTTCCCGGATTCCTGGATCGTTGCATCCCGGAACGTTGAACGCACGCTGGATTTGGAAGAGACTCGTGCAGCCTTATTCAAGACACGATCCATCCACAAGAAGGCATCGACCAAGAAATCCAGCAAAGATCGGACTCAGGTGAGAAGGGGGGAACTCCTTGACAGATGAACCTGTGTGCCAATGAGTCCTCGAGATATTCTTTAAGGACCTCAGCCTCTTTAAGAGTCAAGGAGTGAACTCGACCAGCAGGGATTTTGGAGCCTGGAATCAGGTCAATAGAGCAATCATAAGGTCGGAGAGGTGGTAGTTGTTCGGCTTTTTTCTTGTCAAACACATCAGAGTATTCTAGGTACACGTCTGGGATTTTAGTATCGGGATTCTTGATAACCGCCCCAACCGAAGAGATTGATTCAAGGATGGAGCAACAGGGAGAGGTATTAAACGAAAGACAACAGGACTCACAAAAGTCAGAAGGAAAGCACACCTCATGTTTAACCCAGTCTATCTGAGGGTTGTGAGTCTGTAACCAGGACAAACACCAATTGACAACATATTGAGGCGTTGTGATTAGGTCAAAAGTTATCTTTTTGTAATGTCCCAAGCTTGTGGCCATCTGGATAGATTCAGTCTGTTCCGTTATTAGGCTGGAAATGAGAGTAGTACCATCAACTGCGTTGACAACCTTAGGCTTGCTTTTAGGCAGAATAGGAATAGCAGCCTGTTTAGTAAATTGTTAATCCATATAGTTACCAGTAGCACCAGAATCAATAACGGCATGGGTATGCAGTGGTACTCCATGACCATACTGGAGAGTAATGGTTAAGCACACAAGAGATAAAGTGGGGTTCAACTGGGTGTCCAAGGGACAACCACTTCTGTGTTGCGAATGATGATGGTGCTTATGCACGAACTTCGAGCTAGTTTGCCCTCATAATTCAAGTAACGAGTAAGTTCACCCTATATATGTTGTGTGTTTGAGGAATGAGATGGCTAACATAATATGCTGTTCCCCTACATCAATATAAATTCGATGGGTCACTAATTAAATGATTTTTCTGCAAATTGAATAAATTACACATTCTAATCCTAAACTAAAGTGTTCATCTTTAGATTTATTGTCCGAACAATTACGTTTCTTTCACTTGGAAGTAGCTCCCAAACTGTTTTTGCTGGAATGTGCGTTCACATTTCTAATTGCTCCCTACTTGGAATCAGCACGAAAAGGTACTTTTTAAAGCATAACAATGCCTTACATTTTACAAAGTAGTGGAAACAAAACAAATGTAATAATTTGTTTCATTCAAGTAAACAATTTCTGTATCTCTTACACAGGTGGTACAAACTTGTGGCATATCGTGTGTTTACATGGTGGTTTCAAGGAATACTGGGATTTCTTGTTCGTCGAGTAATACCTGCCTGTGTGGTTCGAGCCATTCGTGATGAATTCCCCAGTGACCAGGGACAATACCGTGGATTTATACAAACAGTACCTTGAGCGCAGCGGTATAATTTGTAGTGTCATTGCCATCCAATTTACCAAACTAAATTAAAAATAAAATTAATAAGTTAATCTACAGTTGTTAGAACCTTTTTGTAAGTCCACAACATGTCCAAACATCTAAGAGTATCGTAAAGGATTGGTGTGCTTTTACAAGTTTACTGGCCTATCATGCTCCCCTCATCCACGCCCACTCCACTATCAATGACAGTTCGCACCTGTGAGTGTGTGCTCGCAAGGGGGCTGGGAACGCTCAAGGTGCTGAATACCATGTACACCACAAAGGGTTCTTTCGCATGGGGACCCTTGTCCGCATGGCCACCCCAGAACCGGTGTCTCCATACTCCCCTTTGAGGATCCTGTCCCTACAATCAACATATGTCTGTGTCCTTTGACTGTGTTCCGGGGCTATTGCGTTCGCATCATTCACATCCATCCCCCCTCTGCTATCAATGACAGTTCGCACCTGTGGGTGTGCGCTCGCAAGGGGGCTGAGAGGATGGGAACGCTCAAGGTGCCGAATACCATGTACACCACAAAGGGTTCTTTCGCATGGGGACCCTTATCCACATGGCCATCCCAGACCCAGTGTCTCCAGACTCCCCTTTGAAGACCCCGTCCCTGCAATCAACATATGTCTGTGTCCTTTCACTGTGTTCTGGGCCTAGTATGCACACCTCATCCACATCCACCCCACACCCCCCACAGCTAACAATGACAGTTTGTACCTGTGGGCGTTGTAAGGAAGGCATTGTATCAAACAGTAAGACGGACACAAAGGATCACAGTTCAATGGTGTTCATTGCACTTCAATTAAATTTGAAAAATGTCTATGTAATCCTAAATCTAAAGATGGGAGCAAGCTAAAACCATCAAATAATAATAACGCAGTCCTAGTCGAGTCTGTCAAAATAAAAGGGCCTATACTAATAAACCTATTGCCAATCCTTACTTCTAAATACAAATAGTGTGGGAAACAGTGTTATGCAAAAAGAAAAGTGCTCAAGAAATGATATGTCAGGATATTCAAGCCGTTGTTTTCCCTTCCACACATTATCAGCACAAGACAAAAGCGGCACACTCAAGCTTAGCACACTCTTTGGCTTCTCTAGCATGAGGAAGAACTTCAAAATCTCAACATCAGGGCCATCTGTGCCAAAGTCTCTTTGCCATTCAAAGTCTCATATTTTCATGTACACCACAAAGGGTTCTTTTACATGGGGACCCTTGTCCAAATGGCCACCCCAGAACCGATGACTCCAGACTCCCCTTAAAGGACCCTGTCCCTGCAATCAACATATCTCTGTGTCCTTTGACTGTGTTCCGGGACTATTGCGCTTACATCATTCACATCCATCCCCCCTCTGCTATCAATGACATTTTGCACCTGTGGGCGTGTGCTCGCAAGGCGGCTGGGAGGATGGGAACGCTCAAGGTGCCGAATACCATGTACACCACAAAGGGTTCTTTCGCATGGGGACCCTTATCCACATGGCAACCCCAGACCCATTGTCTCCAGATTCCCCTTTGAAGACGACGTCCATGCAATCAACACATGTCTGTGTCCTTTCACTGCGTTCTGGGCATATTGCGCCCGCATCATCCACATCCACCCCCCCCCCCTCAGCTATCAATGACAGTTTGCACCTGGGGCATGCGCACACATGGCCACCCCAGACCCGATGTCTACAGACTTCCCTTGGAAGACCCCGTCCCTGCAATCAACATATGTCTGTGTCCTTTGACTGTGTTCCGAGCCTATTGCGCTTGCCTCATTCACATTGATCCCCCCTCCGCTATCAATGACAGTTCGCACCTGTGGGCATTGTAAGGAAGGCATTGTATCAAACAGTAAGACAGGCACAAATGATCACAGTTCAAGGGTGTTTATTGAACTTCAATTAAGTTTGAAACATGTCTATCAAATCCTAAATCTAAAAATGGGAGCAAGCTACGACCATCAAATAATAATAACGCAGTCCTAGTCGAGTCTGTCAAAATAAAAGGGCCTATACTAATAAACCTATTGCCAATCCTTACTTCTAAATACAAATAGTGTGGGAAACAGTGTTATGCAAAATCAAAAGTGCTCAGGAAATGTATGTCAGGATATTCAAGCCCTTGGCTTCCCTTCCCCACGTTTTCAGCACAGAACAAAGCGGCACACTCAAGCTTAGCACACCCTTTGGCTTCTCTAGCACGAGTAAGAAGTTCAAAACCTCAACATCAGGGCCTTCTGTGCCAAAGTCTCTTTACCATTCCAAGGGCCTCATTACGACCCTGGCGGAAGACCATGGTGCTATTAGCACCATGGTCCATGTCGATAAGTTACCGACTCCGCCATGGAGAAAGGGGGAATTACCACCCCATTACAAGGTTGGCGGGCGGTAATTCCCCCTTCCTCCATGGCCCTTCCCCATTCCCATTTCTGCCCCATAGGGCTCAATGGGAATGGGGAAGGCGCTAAGTATGGTGCCGCAAATTGCGGCACCGTAATTAGCACCAAGGTCCCTTTGCGAGTCCCTACTTTAACGGCTGGTCTACACCAGCCGTTAAGGTCGGGTCCCGCAAAGGGACCTCATAATTAGGCGCTAATAGGTTAACGGCACCGCCGCCTTTTACGGCGCCGTTAACCCATTAGCGCCTGGGTCATAATGAGGCCCAAAGTCTCTTATTTCAGAGGGCCTGATGCAACACGACAAACATTAAAGTTCTTTTCTTCTTAGGATTTCACACATACAACTTCTCGGGTGATTTTTGATTCACCCCGGGTCCCCCTCTGCCGGGCTCAAACCCACTTTATTTTTTTGTATTTTTTTGTACTGTGCATTGGTTAAAAAAAAAACATATACCCAAATAATGTAAAATAATACATTACAATAAAAATAATTTATCAGAATTCATTACATCAATCAATAAATTCATCAAATATATCATATTCATTAAAACAAACATTACTATCATTTCATCCTTATAATACCTAAAATACTTTACACAATTAATCATTCACTAAAATAACATAAACACAATTTCCATACAACCATCAATGAGTGTCCCAACAATAATTTCACAGCTTCATTCCAAACATAGTAACCTACCCCAATAAAAATCGATGAGGTAGCTCCATAAAAAGTACTCCAAAATTGAACTGTCTGTATATTTTCAAGCTTAATATTCATTGATGAATAAGCCTTCTGATATTGTAATTTTAATGCAGGACACTGAATTAAGATATGACCATTTGTTTCCACAGAGGCATGATCTCTGCCTTAATGCCAGTAAGACTGAGATCCTCCTCATTGGGGCACCCGCTCCCTCCTTTCCTCTCTCTCTGGCTACCCACTCTGGGCCCTCTTCCTGCTCCTTCCTGTGAGGGTAAGAACCTTGGTGTCATCTTCAACTCCAACCTCTCCTTCTCTCCTCACATCTCTGACGTCTCTAAGAAGTCAAACTATCAGCTGCACCTCCTCAGAGGTATTCTTCTTTTTCTCACTTTCCCCCAGAAGCTCACTGTCCTCTTAGCTCTGGTTCTCTCTAGGCTGGACCATTGCAACAGCCTTTTTCTTAATCTACCTTCCTCTACACTTTGACCTTTACAACTTATCTAGAACAAGACTACGAGACTTGTCCTTGGCCTCAAGACCAGTGATCGTATCTCTCCAGCTCTGAAATCTCTTCACTGGCTGCCTGTGGCTGCAAGGATCAAGTTCAAGACCCTCTGCATCATCCACACAGCTTTCTGGGGCCTGGGACCACACTACCTCCAACATTCTCTTCCAAAACATCTTCCTTCTCGAGGTCTCCGCTCATCCACCTCCAACTCTCTGAGGGTCAGACGCTTCTCCAAGCAGAGAGTTGGGGGCAGATCTATCTCCTCAGCTGGGGCCTCCCTCTGAACCAGCTTCCCTGCCTCTCTCAAACTTGAGCAGAACCACCTCTGGTTCCGGAAGCAACTCAAGACCTTCCTTTTCGCTTTTGCTTTCTCTCTTCCTCTTCGCTGATTCACCTGACTGCTCTGCACACTGGTCACCCTCTGAACTTGGGCCCAGGCTCCTGCATGGCCAGTTGCCCTCGCACTGCCTCCAGGCTCCCCAGCACTTAAGGGCTTAAGAGTCTGTATCTGCAACCCTACAGTCCCTGCTCTCTACACTTATGAGCCACCCGCTGGCTGCACTTGTGAGTTAACTGCACTTCCCCCTTCCCCTCTCCCCTGGCACTTCCCCTCTTCCCTCATCCCTGCACTTGCGCGATCTGAATGCCACAAGGCCTAGTGAGATCGTTATTTTGTCTTGCCTTTGTTCCCCCTCCTTGTCATGCCTAGAAACACTTGTGTACAGGCACGTTATAAATGTAACATGATATCATATCATATATCATATCATGACATAATCTGCATATACGATCCACATATAAAATACCATACCATCCTCCCACATACTTAAAAGTGGGCAAAATATTTAATTGTACGTAGATAATAAATTCCCTCATGGCTTCAAGAGGAAAGAACACAGACCATTTGTAGTAACCCTCTGTTCTCTGTTGTGTATATTCATAATAGCGCCTTTTTATTATGTCGTTTTTCGATAGAATCAAATCAATCCCATGCCCAGATCTTCTTCGTAAGTACACTTATTTATATAATCCGGTCTTTCATGTAAAGTGTCCATTGTAAAATTAATATTAATACAATGAGACAAGACAGAATTTTTCAATGCTCTCAAGAAGGTGTTTAGTGGGTCTATACGT
The DNA here is from genome assembly GCF_040938575.1 of Ambystoma mexicanum. Lineage (NCBI taxonomy): Eukaryota > Metazoa > Chordata > Amphibia > Caudata > Ambystomatidae > Ambystoma > Ambystoma mexicanum. Next base: position 594,387,943 of record NC_090936.1, read on the forward strand.
AATTTATCCGCCACAAGACGCATTAATGAATTGTCATCTGGTAGTCGAATAAATAAGGCACAATATAGTTCTTAGTTTATCTGCAACCATTCTCAACAGGACTAGCATTGTGTCGTGACTTGAGTGTCGTGAAGATATGAGGGACCTCCGTCCCCAAGTGCCGCACAGAAAGAAACCAAAGCCACACTCTGCGCAACCCTCCCTTGAGGCCACAGGTGGGAGATGTCGTACTCCGGAACCAGGCAATGACAGTTACCACTATTTGATAGGAATCGTAAATGGCCTTACCAAGTGAAACAGGAATGACACTGATAACCTAAGGTATCGGGTGGTCCCGGGACTCACGTGGGCAGCAGATCCGGGTGGCAGGGCCCAGAGAGGAGTTGACCCACCTGAAGGTAATCCAAGGGCAAGATGACTGCGGGAAATGGTGTCAAAAAGTTCAGAATGACCAAACATGCAACAGGATCAGAATCCGAAGGAGTCCGTAAGCAATCCGAGGTCTGTTACCAGTGAAGACAATGAAGTACAGGCAAGCAAGAGTGTTCATTGGAGTCCATAAGCAATCCGAGGTCTGTTACCATTGAAGACAATGAAGTACAGGCAAGCAAGAGGGCAATCCAGAAGGAAGTCCTAGTATACAAATCCAAAGCAGAGTAACCAGAAGAGCATAAACAAAGTACGTGACGCCAAACAGTGGTCCGAGGAACAGCTGTGAAGCGGTGACCGCACAGGAAGTCAGCACTTTAATACTCGCTGCTTCCTGGTCACCTGACGTGTAACCGCATCACGTGAATGGGATTCAGTGATCACATGACGCAGAAGGAGTCGTACGCTCCTACCGAACCCCAAGCGCCACGGCAAGTGCCAATGGGAGAACAGGCGCAACCAGAACTGTGCCATGCTGGTGGCGTGTTGCAGATGTCCTCGAAATGCAGGCAGCCGTAAACGTGAGTCCCGGACCCGATGTGGTGTATGTGGGGAGAGCGTAGGAGATGGGCGGGCTAGGGGAACCCTCATGCTGGAAGTGGGTGGAGAGTGTGGGATGGGCGTGACAGCAGGCTGCATGACAGAGCCCCCCCAAAGGCCCACGACCCCGTGGGCTGAGAGGGTTGTCACAATGAAAACAGGCCACCAACCGGGGGGTGTGGACGTCGACAGCAGGGACCCAAGACCGCTCCTCCGGGCCGTAACCCAACCAATCCACCAGATTCTGCAAACACCCCTACAAACACGGGAACTCAAAATGTCGGAGACCTCAAACACATCAGGGGCATCCAGGGAATCCGGGGCCGTCGGGTACAGAGACGGGAGGAAGCTGGGCAAGGCTTGAGCAGGGAGGTGTGGAAGACGGGGTGAACCCGTCAGGATCCCGGGAGTACAAGACGATAAGCCACCGGGTTAATCACTTGGGAAACCACAAAGGGACCAACGAAATGGGGCAGTAGCTTGTGACAACCCACCAATCGCAGATGTTGGGTGGACAGCCAGACCCGGGAACCCACCGCATGAATCGGGACCGCCACCCGCTTCCTATCCACTAGGGATTTCATGGATGCCTGGGCCTCCTGAAGGGGAGTGGTGGTCTGGGCATGGACAAAGGACAGATCCCTCACACAGGCGGTCGCAGCCGGGTTCATAGAAAGAGAGAGGTCAGGGATGGGCAGGACACGAGGGTACTGACCGTACAGAGCATAGAAAGGTGAGAACCCAGTGGAGGCATGTACAGCATTGTTATAGGCAAACTCAGCGAGATGTAAAATGCGCAGCCAGGACGTCTGTAGTTGTAGTGATAGGCAACGCAAATACTGTTCCATTGTCTGATTAACCCTCTCGGTGTGACCATCAGTCTGCGGGTGGTAGTCCGAGGAGTAACGTGCATCAATACCCAGCATCTTAGTCAGTGCCTGCCAAAAGTGGGACGTGAATTGTGAGCCCCTATCAGAGACCAGAACGGAAGCCAATCCAAATAAGCAGAAAACGGATTCAAAGAACAACCTGGCCAACACAGGAGCGTAAGGGATCCCTTTGCATGGAATGAAGCGGGCCATTTTTGTGAAGGAGTCGATTACTACCCATATAGTGTCGAATCCCTGCACCCGGGGCAGATCCGTTACGAAGTCCATGGTCAGTGTGTGCCAGGGTTTCAGGGGTATAGGCAAGGGTTGCAGAAGACCTACCGGACATCCCCTACGAGGTTTACTCTGGGCACAAACGGAACAGGTATTCACGTAACCTTCGACGTCTCGTTTCATGGAAGGCCACCAGCACCAACGTTGTAGTAGTTCCAGGGTACGTTTTTGACCGGGGTGACCGTTAGCGGGGGCATCATGTGACCATCCTAGGGCCTGATTGCGGGTGTCGGTAGTGGGCAGTACCAGACGGTCCTGCATGAAGGGTAACCCGTTCTGGTATACCGGGTCCCAGTCGGCCAGTTGATCGGGATGGAGTACCACCCAGTGGCGGATAGCATCCAATAACAGCAAGGGTGGTGTACAAAGACATATAACGCTGCCCTTGTTCAACAGGGTTTCAGGAAAAACCGGCAATGCAATGCCTCCAGGGGAACGGGACAAGGCGTCGGCTTTGCCGTGTGCTGTACCCGAACGATGCTTGATATGGAAATCAAAAGAAGCAAAGAACAGGTGCCACCTAACCTGTCTACTGTTGACAAATTTGAGGGAGGCCAGGTCTTGCAGATTCTGATGATCTGAATATGCGGTTATCTGGTGTTTGGCTCCCAGGAGATGATGCCGACACACCCGGAAGGCATCCATCACCACCAGGAGCTCTTTTTCTGTTACAGTATAATGTGTCTCAGTGGTGTTGAATTTGCGGGAATGGTAAGCTACAGGATGTAGTTTACCCGTGGTGGGACAAAGCTGGGAGAGTACTGCCCCTTACACGAAAGAGGAGGCATCTGCCTCGACAATGAAAGGGAGTTCAGGATCAGGATGCTGAAGAACCGGCACTGTATTGAAGGCCGACTTCAAAGAGTCAAAGGCACGTTGTTGCTCCTGCAACCAACGATAAGGAACCTGTGAGCTGGTCAAGGCGGTGAGCAGTGCCACTATGGAGGAGAACCCAGAGATGAAGCGCCGATAAAAATTGGCGAACCCCAGGAAAGATTGCAGGGCCTTAAGTTTCTGTTGCGTGGGCCAATCCAGTACGGCCCGAACTTTGGCATGGTTCATAGCGAGCCCATCTCGCGTGATATGAAATCCCAGGAACTCGACGTTGTCTATATGGAATTGGCATTTTACGGGCTTTGCATAGAGGGAGTGTTTTTGTAAGCGTGAAAGCACCTCACGGACATGTTGCACGTGTTCGCCCACATTCAGAGAAAAAACGAGAATGTCGTCCAAACAGACGACCATGAACACGTCCAGGATGTCACTAAAGATGTAATTCATGAATCTCTAGAACATGGCCGGGGCGTTGCACAAGCCGAACGGCATGACTGCATACTCGAAAAGGCCATAGCGAGTACAAAACACTGTCTTCCACTCGTCTCCATCGCGGACACGAACCAGGTTGTAAGCGCCCCGTAGGTCCAATTCTGTGTAGATGGATGCATGTGTCAGACGGTCTAGTAATGGAGTTATGAGGGTTATGGGATACCAGTCTTTCTTGGTGATGGCATTAAGTCGGTGATAGTCCACGCAGGGACGGAGATCGCCCTCCTTTTTGGGGACAAAAAAAATGGGTCTGGAAGCAGGCGAGGTGGAGGGACGTATGTGCTCTAATCATAGGGATTTCTGCACATGTTCCTTCAAAGTGTGTTCCTCCGAAGGTCAGAGTGAATAGATGCACCCTGTAGGAATAACGGAGTCGGGAATCAGATCGATAGGGCAGTCGTATGATCGATGTGGAGGGAGGCCCTCAGAAGAGCCACGATCGAAAACCTTTGCATACTCTCGGTATTCAGTAGGAATGTCCTTGGTAACCAGCCCTACAACATGGGAAACCGACAATGGGACCTCAGTGTTGTCCAGGGTGAGATGTGCGATAGCCCCCAAGGCCTGTGCTGGTGTTTCATCCCCTCTAGTGTTGGGTAGACAGAAGTTCTGACAGACTTCAGACTTGAAATGAGCCTGACCTGTCTTCCAGTCAATGAGCGGGTTGTCTTCCTGCAACCAGGGTATCCCCAAAATAAGACCGAACTGTGGCATGGATATGAGATCGAAGCATATGGTCTCTTTGTGGATGGTTTGGATGGTCAGGAGTAACGGTGCCGTTGCTGTTGAATGAGACCAGAGACTAGAGCAGAACCGGCCACCGTCTGTACTGGTTCCGGCCGCGTCTTGTTCATTAGGGGTAGGTTCAGTGAATGGGCCAATGAAATGTCGATGTAATTGCCCGTGGCCCCTGAATCAATGATAATGGTGACCGGATGGGAGACCCCTGGGGTGAGTTGCAGGACAGCCTGGATATGGATGTGTCTAATGCGCCCGAAGGCAGGAACATTATCCGGGGTGAAACAAGGAGTGCTCGATCCCGTCCCCGGTTCTACGATCGAGCAGTCCGAAAAACCTGATTCTTGGGTTTCGGGCACCGGGGACATTCCTTAACGAAATGCCCAGTTGTACCACAATATAAGCATGCGTTGTCTGTCCTCCTTCGTTCTCTTTCTGCTGAAGTGATCGGGCTTCTTATACCCCCGATCTGCATGGGTTCTATCGAACGTTCAGTAGAAGTCGAAGGAGTAGACAAGGCCGTTGATTGTGAGAACTCTGCCTCAGCCCGTCGTTCGGATCGCCGGGTGTCTACCTGTAGGGCTAAATCAACCAATTCCTGGAATTGAACCCGCAAGGAAGGGACAACAGAGAGAGCATCTTTCATGGGATTGCTTAACCCTCTATAGAATACCACTGCCTTCTTGCTCTCGGGCCAGGATGTTTCTGCCGCCAGCTGATTGAATCAGGTGATGTATTCCATGAGGGGCCCCCTACCCTAGCCTAAGTCTAAGAGTTCCAGGTCTCAGGAATGTACCTTGTGCCTAGTGTCGAACACACGTGACATTTCGGCCACCAGAAGGTCAAAATAGTAGAGGGTGGGACTGTCGTTCTCCAGTAGTGGGTTGGCCCATGCTGCGGCCGTACCAGCTAAGTGTGATAACGCAAAAGCCACCTTGGTAGTGGAATCGGGGAAAGCCAGCGGCCTACACAAAAAGTGCAGTTTGCATTGGTTGAGGAAGGTCCTAAACTTTCTGGGGTCACCATGATATCTCTCGGGGGCCGCTAACGGGAATGGAGAAGGAAGTACCACAGGAGCCGGTGCTTGGGGATGGGCCTGGGAAGGGGGACGGGGTTGTGAGGGTGGCGGAGTGTCCCCGAATTTTGGATCTATGGGTAAGGGATGGCGGACACTTTGGATAGTGTCCAAGCACTGATGGATAGCTGTGTTGGTGGCAGCCATGTCAGCCCGTAGTACTGTAATAGCCTGAACCATAGCGGTCATGGGGTCATCCGTGGTTCCCTCCATGATCAACACGACAACGGCTTCACAGTCTATCGTGACTTGAGTGTCGTGAAGATATGAGGGACCTCCGTCCCCAAGTGCCGCACAGAAAGAAACCAAAGCCACTCTCTGCTCAACCCTTGAGGTCACAGGTGGGAGATGTCGTACTCCGGAACCACGGAACACTGGAGACCCAAGAACTGCTGCAAAGAAAACAGTAATAAGTACCATGCAATGACAGTTACCACTATATGATAGGAATCGTAAATGGCCTTACCAAGTGAAGCAGGAATGACACTGATAACCTAAGGTATCGGGTGGTCCCGGGACTCACGTGGGCAGCAGATCCGGGTGGCAGGGCCCAGAGAGGAGTTAACCCACCTGAAGGTAATCCAAGGGCAAGATGAGTGCCGGAAATGGTGTCAAAAAGTTCAGAATTACCAAACATGCAACAGGATGAGAATCCGAAGGAGTCCATAAGCAATCCGAGGTCTGTTACCAGTGAAGACAAGGAAGTATATGCAAGCAGGAGTGATCGTAGAATTCCGTAAGCAAGCCGAGGTCTGTTACCAGTAAAGACAATGGAGTACAGGCAAGCAAGATTGTTCGTAGGAGTCCGTAAGCAATCCGAGGTCTGTTACCATTGAAGACAATGAAGTACAGGCAAGCAAGAGGGCAATCCAGAAGGCAGTCCTAGTATACAAATCCGAAGCCGAGTAACCAGAAGAGCATAAACAAAGTATGTGATGCCAAACAGTGGTCTGAGGAACCGCTGTGAAGCGGTGACCGCACGGGAAGTCAGCACTTTAATACTCGCTGCTTCCTGGTCACCTGACGCGTAACCGCATCACGTGAACAGGATTCAGCGAACACATGACACGGAAGGATTTGTACGCTCCTACCGTACCCCAAGTGCCACGGCAAGTGCCAATGGGAGAACGGGCGCAACCGGAACTGTGCCATGCTGGTGGCGTGCCGCAGATGTCCTCGGGAGGCAGGCAGCCATAAACGTGAGTCCCGGACCCGATGTGATGTATGTGGGGAGGGCGAAGGAGATGGGCAGGCTAGGGGAACCCTCATGCTGGAAGTGGGTGCAGAGTGTGGGATGGGCGTGACAGCAGGCTGCATGACACATTGTATCTAAGGGACACAAAACACATCATACAGCAGTTGCAACAAATCCATTTTGAAAACAAATATTTATTTGTAACACTAGATGTTGTTTCGTTGTACACAAGTATTCAACACACCAAAGGATTGGAAAGTACTGAATTCTTCCTAAAACCCAGATCAATCTCATTCCTAAACCAAAACAATATGATTCTAGAAATGTTGAATTTTGTGCTTAATAACAATATTTTCATATTTGATAAAGTCATCTATAAACAACAACAGGGAACAGCAATGGGTGCCAAATTTGCACCGTCCTAAGGAAACTTATTTATGGGTCATTTCGAACTTAACCATGCCTGGCAACATAAAGCCTTCAATGAAGGAAACAACATTGTTTATTGGGGGTGGTACATTGACGATGTACTCATGATCTGGAACAGAGAGAAATCAGACCTATTGGAATATGGAAAATATCTGAATGTGAACAACTACAACATTAAACTAGCAGAGAAGAACAGTCCAGATGAAATAGAATTGTTAGACTTAAAACTTTACACAGATGGAAACAAGATACTTACCGACTTGTACCTTAAACCAACGGCAGTGAATAGTATATTACATGCACAGAGTAATCATATACAACATACCATAAGGAACATCCCATATGGAAAACTACTGAGGGCAAAATGAAATTGTAGCAATGAAAAAACATTTCAAAAACATGTTATGGAATTTAAGGAAGAATTCAAACAAAGAGGTTACCAAAAGGACAATCTGGAAAGAGCAATACGGAGGGCAGAAAAAATCCCAAGAAGCCTTCTACTCACTAACAAACTGAAAAAAACGAATAAATTAACCAAAACAAATTTCATTACCACATATAGCAGTGACTCATACATTACGAAGAGGGTATTAAAAAAACACTGGAACTTCCTCAAGACAGATGACACAATTAACAAACATACAGAGGAAAATCCAACCATAATATTTCGGAAAGCCCCAACTTTGAAACAGTGAGTAAGCCCCAATCATCTCAAGGGAGAACCTGAGAATAAACTAAGCAAGTGTATGAATGTGCCGGCACCGACTGAAACATACAAATGTTGGAATTGTAAAATTTGCCCACATATTCTGACCGCAGCAAAACAACAAATCTTACCAAATGGAAAAATCAAGAGCATAAATCAGTTCATCAACTGCAACACAAATATGTAATCTATTGCATCATTTGTGTTTGCACGCATCACTATCGCATTCAAAATGGCTGCCTGATTTTATTCACGTCAAAACGTCATCACATCTACGCATGTGATGACGTCACCACATCTACGCACGTGATGACGTCACACCACTGGAAGTAGAAAACCAGAAGTACTACCCAAGCGTAATTCCAACGTGGATCAGGGCATTGAGGGGAAGACAATCGTATCTTTCTTCTCTACACAGGAAAAAGGAAAAAGGTAAGCAACTAGCATTACTCCAACTAGAGAGTAGCACTCTATACCCAATGTTTTCATTTAGTTATTGAGGCCTTCAAACCTACAGAGTGTATAGAGGTCTACTATCCAATATCTGCTTAAGCAAGCACACATTTCATGAGCGCTTTGCTTACTGAAAAGTACGTAAGAAAAGAGCCACTTTAACAAAGTGGCAATGATTTAAGATCTATGGGCACATTTTGAAAAATCTAATATTGAAGACAAAAGGATAATAGGTTATTGATTGAACTTAACCCCTACTTAAATTTCAATCTACCCCTATATGAAACAAAACATAGAAGATTCAATTGAACCCTAAGAAAAATACAGAGGATAGTCTACTAAAGCCTCATATAGACGCATAAAAATCTGTTGGGTGGGTACCCTTAAAATAGTTGAAAAAATGCACACTAGCAAATCCACTTTTCAATCTATTCCTTTAATTCTTTACTCCTTTGTTAATGTCTACTACTTTCAATTGCAGTATCTCTCCTGATGAACCATAGCAACGACTATGGGGAATCACGTGTTGAGAGATGAATGAACAAGTGTTTGAACAAGTAACTGAAGAAAGTAAATTGTATGAAACCAATACAATATAATTGAAGAATAAGTGTATGAAACCAATACAAAAGCAAATGAAGAAAGTTAACTGTATGAAACCAATACAAATTAACTGAAGAAAAAGTGTATGAAACCAATACAAAAGCAAATGAAGAATGTTAACTGTATGAAACCAATACAAATTAACTGAAGAAAACGTGTATGAAACCAATACAAAAACAATGGAAGAAAGTTAAGTGTATGAAACTAATACAACATAACTGAAGATAAATGAAATAAACACAAGAAAGTACAAAATCAAACATGTATGTGGTGTTTTGAAGACAACCATCATCCTTGAATTGTTAGCGCACAGTCTAAAGGTACCAGACACAATTCAGCACAATATAGTTTACATCTCTTCAGATTCAGCACAATATAGTTTACATCTCTTCAGTAACCATTGGGCCCGAAGTGAATGTAAGCCTAATTCGTAACATAAGGCTTCGACTGGGGTGGCTTTGGGTACCTGTAATATAGATCTGACTATTTTACCACAAATCTATCTATCCAACCCATGTATGCCTCTGGCAGCAGTTCCAGACCAAATGTTGGTGCCGGGACAATACTGGTTCAATATATCTTCATCAGGCCTTCAATATTATTCCCTCCTGAATTTGCCACAAATCTCTTGATTAATAACCATCTTTTCAATATACAAGCTGATATAAGGTCACCATAATATGAGAACGTCAGTGATATGCTAATAGGGAAGCCCAAGTGGGTATAACAACCTACAATTTCAAGCTTAACATCATTCAGCCTCCACCCAAATGAACCATCATATCTCAATCTACTGCCTACGACCATAACTTTATTTTTTGATGTATTAATAGACAGGGTATTCATTTTTGCATATATACCCATAGCATTGATAGAACGCTGCAAGCCGACCGGTGTAAGATCCATGAGAATAGTGTCATCGGCATACATCAGCCATGGTATTAAATGGCTACCAATATGGGAAGCAACCTTTCTTGTATCACCCAAATACTTATCCTAGTCAGAAGTGTATAGATTGTACAACAGGGGAGCAAACACGCATCCCTGTTTTAGGCCAACATTAGTTTTCAGTTGATGAGATACATTTTCATCTTGTGACAGCCGTATTGATACCACTGTATCCCTATGAAAAGCCTTGACAAAATGTAGAACTACAGGGTCAATACCCCATTGCAATAACTTATTCTAAAGCTTTGGACAGGATACAGTGTCAAAGGCTCTGGAAAAGTCAACAAAACATAAGTAGAGTTTACGCTTGCGACCAATTGTATCAGTATACAAATACTGTAAAGCACAGTTGTTATGAGATGTACTATAACCTCTACGAAAACCAGTTTGACATCTATGTAAGAGTCTCCTTGCCTCAGCCCATCTATTAAGTTTTTTTAACATCAAGGTTGCAAACATCTTGGCAATGGAATCGGTCATAGCTTGGAGCCGATAGTTGGAGGGATCTTCCACACCACCCTTTTTATACATGGGAATCATTATCGACTCCCTCCAACTATCAGGAATCCTGCCAGTTGATAGTATCTTACCGAACCAGATAGCCAAGATCTCTTCCCATTTAGATGGATTAGTTTTAAATACAACATTAGGAATGCTGTTAGGGCTGCGCGCTGTAGAGCCTTTGAGGTTTTTAATTACTGATTCAATAAGGTCTACTTCGAATCCCTTTAAAATTCTCCAATCCCCAAAGCAAACAGGAATAGACAATTCAGTTAGCGGTGGATCGTGGAATAAATGTCCCATATACAATAACCAAGATCTCTCTGAAATAGGGTTCAATTTTTGCAAAGATATACCTGCCAGATATGACCTAAAAAAGGACCAAAACTGTCTGTTATCGTTTGTACGGAGCAATTTGAACACACATCTCCAATTAGCACTGTGCAACAAACTTCGATGTTGTCGAATCCAGTTTTTATATTTAGTTGCTTAAGATCCTAAATATGCATCACGTACTGACTTAGAGAGATCAGCTTGTTTCAAAACCAATGCCCTTTCTTTCTGGTACTCCTTTTTCCTTTGATGGATGTCAACATCAAACGGACTATGCCCACTCTTCTTCTTCACCTTGTTAATTCTACACAACTTAAAATGATCAAAGGATTGCAGCAGTGTGGTTTTCAGGTCCCAGTCATGACAGGATAATTCACTCAAGATCAATTTAGAATCCTTGTTTATGAGATAGTTAAGCTTTCCCACATTTACATATGACCAGTATATTCGGTTACCCTGATTATTGATCAAGACTTTTAAGCCACTTTCCTTGCCTGTACTAAGCTGTGTATTTCCCAATGATCATACCAATGTCAGTAGCAAATGGTCACTGAGATTAGGCTGTACCAGTGTAATAGGACTAAAATATACCCATAACTCTTGGCTAATAAACACATAATCAATACATGAAGAAGTACCATTGGTCCATGTGTTGTCTACGAATATATGCAATGTTGCATTAAGATTGAGGCAAACTAGATTATATGTTCCTAGATATTGCCTCCATCTATTTGTTTTGCAAGAATTTACGATGGAACCTGCTCTTAAACTAGGACCATTGTTAGTGACTAACATCTCGTCACTTTGGAAATATATGTTCATTAAAATCACCTGCAATAACGACCCTCCCCAACGAGTGGTGTATATACCAATGGGTTAACAATTAATTCAGCTTTCCTCGCCCCTGGTGGTTATATACATTCCTTTTCTCTCCCCTGGTGGTTTATATACATGTATGATTAGAGCCATTATTTGCAACTGGCTCCTGTCGTAAAGAACTGCAGAAGAGACATAAGAACAAAGTTTGCCCAGAAAGGGTTTTAAATGTAGGAAAGATTTTGCCCCTACAGCCAAGCCGCCCATCAGCAGCCACAGGTATTTTTCCTTGCAGGACTGAAAATGATATTAAACCCATCGATAATAAAACCATCAGTTAACCAAGTTTCCTGCACAAGGACTATGTCATATGAGGTTATTGTCTTCAGACCCAATATTTATTTTAGAAAATAATTAAAACTCCTCGTATTCTATGAAGCCCTTCGTAGTTGGACTTGATGTCCAGGGATTCATGTAGGGCATGGTTTAAAATGATTAAGGGAGTCCTGCCGGTATCAGGTATTAATATCGCCACATATATGGTCGCCGTAAATAATATCGCCGGGAAAATGTCGTGGCGATATTATTTGGGTGACCATATATATGGCGACAGGGGCAAAAAAAAATAATTAAAAAATAATAATAATAATAATTTGGGGGTTACGGGGGTGTCCCCCGCATGTTCCATGCAATAATGTTGCCACAAAAAACTACAATTTTTCGGCGATATTTTTGCATGGCAATATTTTTGTGGCGACATTATTACATGGAACCATCCTGCCTCCATGAGGTAGTTTTACATCCCATATGCATGGGCCAAATTTTGTTCACAAGGACAGTTGTGTTATTACAGCCCATATGACAACAAGAATTACTCATCTGTTGCTGTACATCGGGGGATCATTCCAAATCAGTGCAATTCCCAGCTTGTTTCCAACAGACAGTAAGTTGGAAACCCATATTTCTTAGTTCATAATAAGAAAGACTCAGAAGGGACGAAATGGCCGGAGAGATAAATTCAACCAGGGCCCAGTTTGTGCAGCTATGCCAAGCTGGCAGAACACTCCTTGTTATATCCGTTGTACGTATGTTACTAAGTGCTGGTATTTGATATAGAAGATACTTCTATTCATAAATGGGCTAGACGATAATGGCATAAGTTCTTCCAACTATATCGCTCTACCCAAGGGTAACAATTTGTCATTATATTCCTCCACATTACAAATTTGACTAGACCCATTTCCAATCTTTTGGGCCACAGTTGGCACATTGACATACATATTTTGTATATTGGTATCCCCTTTAAAATCACACATCCTATCCCCAATTCCTGATACTATACATTCATCGCTAATTTCATTATGTATGTGAGGACTGATAGTAGAGGGCAGTGATTTGTTTTCTAGCTGTGTGCCACTACAACACGTTTGTAGCCATCTTTCCATAGGAACTCGACGGTCCACTTCAAGACTTGTACTGTCAGAAAGCACATTAGTAACCGTTTTATTGGTTTCTCCTTGACTGTTATGAATCGTCATTGTTGGTTCAATTGACAGACCATTACTAAGTATATTAGTGAGAGGCTCCATCGAAGTTGGATTATTTTGGTTTCCACTTTGTTGCCGGTCAAGATGTATCTTCTTTGATGCATAGGGCAAAAAAGTTCCTTCACACTTGAGTTTTTTCTTTCCTTTAGTAAGTTTAGGCTGGGAGCAAATGTCCTTTGATAAGGCTTTTGTCTCATTTTCCCCCAATAGAGACCCCTCACAGTCAAGATTTTCATGTTCATAACTTGGCGCAGGCTGAGCTTAGCTCATAAGGTCAATAGTAGCGCAGGATGGTTCTAAATAATGATTATCAATAACAACTGATTGGGTATTTGAAGTCTCTATAAATTCTAACAAATCAGGCACAGAATCAGTTCCATATTATGTTCACATGAATTCAGGACCAGATCTACCATCTTCGTCAACATCATTTTTATTCCCTGCTGTTCTTTGGCCACATTAGTACATAGCACTTATAAAGGGTCTATAGAGGCTATGATTGCATTCAAGGAAGGCTGTAGTCTATCCCCTAGCATTCTAACAGATATCAAACTGGTTTCTACCCATAATCTGTGGTCCTCATCTTCCCGATTCATACTCTCCATGTCACTATCATAGTGACTAGATGAGCTGGATGATGACAGCAATATCTGCAGATCCGGTGTTGCTGACATTTGTGTTCCAATATTATTATTAAAAGTAACCGAACAGTTTAAGATGTTGTTCCCCACTGTTGGCCCCAATTACTTTCGATGAAGATTCATACAAAGATTTAGCTAAGAATGGTTGTTATCGATGGATGTCGATAGTAACAATTTGGTCAGCTGTTACACTTGGAGCTGCGAGAAAGTTATCCCCTGCTAAAGTTACTGATGCCATGTGATGATCCGGTAAGGTCAAAAATAGGTTCTGTTTAATAACGTTAGTGGGTCCATAGTCGGGAGTCTCATAGGGCAACTCCAATGTGACTCCCCTATGTATTTGTGGAAGTATTACCATGTTTTCAGTGACTTAGCTTGTCCACTAGAATGGTGCCGAAATAGCCTGTAATTCAGTTAGGCTCAGGTGATTTTAACTGGGGTACATCATTTTTTCCCCCCATCTAGTCCTGTCACTGCAAATTAATCACACCAGATTTAACATTGCGTGACAATTTTGCTGCTGTGGAGCTATGAAGACCCACCTTTTTAACCTGATTCCCCTTCATTAAATTGGCGGAGGACTTGACAAGATATAACCCAAATTTACCTTTTACAATTTACTTTTTGTTCTAATTGACCTAATTATACTGGTCCTAATTGACCTTCTACACAATTGACCTTTATATTATTTTATATATGTATTGGTTTGGTTTTGGATTATAAATAATATAAGGGGATTGGGTGGTGGGGTTGTGGGGGGTTTTGGATTGGGTGGGGGTTGCGGGGGGTTTCCTCCCCACATATATGTCCTAATTGACCTTCAATTCTCCAGAGGTCAATTCTCCCGAGGTCAGTTGTGAAAAGGTCAATTAGTATACATCCCTTGACAATACTGTGTATCACTGCAAATTGCAGATTATATTGCCTTTCACTCACCAAAGATAAATGAGCTCTTCCAGCCTCACACAATGCCTCGCAACACAGCTAGCAGCCCAGCAGGACTGCAAAACTGTTCCTCGACTTGGCGCATGCTTTCGTGCAGGAGACAGTGTTTTATGAGAGGTAAGGAATACGCGTTGCACGTCGAGGATCCGCTGCTCCCAGACATGAGTAGTGGAAATTCGATTAATTTCCTTTCAGGATAGGAGCAGGCAGCTAGGCAATAATAGTGGGGCAGACCACAAGGATCAACAGAATGTCGCCAGCAAGACTGCCAGCAAGACTGCTCCCCGAATAGGCTCCTGACTTTCTCAGCAGCCCGGATGACTTCCGGCTGGTGGGTGACCAAGCTCACCTGTCAAACTCCTGTGCCTCCAATGCTCTTTTAAGTTATGTTAGAGGCACAGGTACAGCACACCAGCTGTGCTCAGCAATAGTAGTGATGCACCCTTCACCAACTTCCACACATATAGGCACAGATCCTGATAGACCCTGTCAACGCAGCACGGTTAAACCTTAAGGCTGGTGTCCCGTTTTCTACTGCAGGGTGAATAGATGGATACTTCAGCCTGGTTTCCTGGTCTTACGCTTCCTATTCTCGAGGGTTCAGGAAAGTAACGGTTCTTTGACAAAAAGGTCAATGGAACTTCACTCCTCGTGATCCCCTTCTGTTTTGCCGTCTTTCTTCGCTCATTCAGCTGGTGTTTCAAAACTGCTGTTTCCTTGCGTGCTTTGCCTCGCTCATAGTGTGCTTTCGTGCTCCACCTTTTATCCGTGTGGGGAAGCTCAATGGAAGTCAGGTGTGTGTGATGGTCATTAATTGCCTGACCTCGTCTGACCATTGTATTGGGACACGTCAGGTATACGGCTCGGTTGTTAGTCTGTTTTCTCTCATAGCGGGCTGTCCGTGTGAAAGTGTTTGTGTTGAAAAATGGGGGGGGGTAGAGTTCCTAAATATCCTACCTGCTAGGATGGGGTAAAGTTGTTATAGGGAAGGGGATACCGAGTTTCACCATTCGGTGTCCCACTCCCACTCCCCTAAAACTCCTCAACCAACTGATCCTCCCACACTGGTCCACCCCCAGGAGCTGGATCCAAAAGCGATGGCTGTGTCCTGGCCACCAGGATAACAGATCCCCGGTGACTAGTGGGTGAGACACCTTCTGGTTTCTCACAGCATGCGTTCGCAAAGGGCTGCACTGGCGTGATTGAGGAGGTCAAACATTGTCATAGAGGCCTGGTGGATGTGAACAAAGACATCAGACATTCACATACACACCCACTTCTGTAATCCTTTATAAACACTGTTGGAGTTAACAAGAAAACATCTGTGAGATCGACAACGGATATCGCCAGCTGACCACTTTTTACCTTGCTTGCTGAGTCAGCTCATCTGTTCTTCTAAGGGCCTCATCACGAGTTGGGCAATAGCCCTTAAATCCGGCCGTAACAGTATTACCGCCAGGAATACCGCTCCACCCGTTCATGACCCTGCAAAATTAGCGCCGGACCCGAAAGGGACCGGCATTAATACAGCCGGCGGTAGCACAATCAACGTTATTACAGCCAGCGTTAACACTGCCGACAATACAGCGTGTTATCGCAAACCCATTTCCAGCAGTATTACAGCCCGAAAACTGGCGATACTACAGATGGAATTACCCCCAGCTTCCAGATGGAGGTAAATGACACTAGGTGCCAGGAATAAAGACACAGGTGCACAATATGCACACCAGAGGGCTCCAAAAGACACACCTAGGACCCAAGCACACTTTTCTACACCATGCTGCCATTCTCTGCTGGGTGCTTTGACATGCATTTCCACATGCTGCGCCTGGAGCTACAGATGCTGGACAACTAGGGCAGGGCACAGGGAGCACAGGGGGGTTGGAATGAGAAGGAAGAGGAGGAGGAGAGGGAGACCAGCCCCAGAAAGGTGTGCAGCCATCCCCAGGGTCAGGCTATCACTCGGGGCCACAATGACACCCAGATAGTAACTGAGTACCCGCTGGATCGGGCAACCATCACACATGTGCTGGCCACAATACAAAATGACATTGGGAGCACGATTGCCATCCGCACAGCGGTGCCCCCACTGGTCAAGCTCTCGTCAGTCCTGCAGTTTCTGGGGACAGGCACCTTCCAGCACTCTGTGGCCATGATGCATGGCATGGCCCAGTCGACATTCATTGCACTCCTGGGTCAGGTGCTGGATGCCCTGCTGTGCCATGCCAACTTGCACATGAAACTGCCCAACACCCAGGGCCAGGTGAATGACCTCAAGGCACAGTTGTATGTCATTGCACAGTTGCCCAACGTCATTGCAGCCATCGACTGCACCCGTGTTGCAATGGTTGCGCCCCAGGCCCATGAGGCAGTCTTTCGGAACCACAAGGACTACCATTCTTTGAATGTGCAGATGTCCTTTGGGCCTGACCTTAACATCAGCCACTGCTGTGCCTGCTGCCCACCCATGACTCCATGGTGCTAGGCAACAACACACTGCCGACCTACGTGGAGGGGTAGAAGCACAGGGGACAGCGGACATGTATAGTGGGTGAGTACAAACCCTGATAAAAATGCATATTTGTGTAGAATTAAAAAGGGGGAGGGGCGTATCACCACAGGAAGCATTGCCTGGCAATAGGAGGCACACTGTCAGCACCTCTGGGCACCTGCACCATTAATGGGGGCATCCAAGGGCACATGCACATGGCCATCACACCTGCACCCACACATGGTGATGGACACACATCGCTGCAAACACAACAACACATCAGACCACAATGACCTGAATGCACCTGGAATGTGCTGCAGTGCAGATCCACAGCCCATCACCCAACAGCGAGTCCACCCAGGGCCCCAAATAGGAATCTGAGGTTAGAGGATATCACTCCCTATTCCCTAAAGTACTGCGTTAAATCAATACCGAGGAGTAAACATGTACATGAACATCACAGAGAGAGTATCCCATCAGTGCATTAATACATGTATCAACCGTTAAACAAAATTGTTGGTGCAATTAACATATACCACCATCCAGTGAAACAGGCACATCAAAAGAGAAATGCCTACTTCCCCTGATCAGGCAGTCACAACAGTAGCTTCATCCTGTCTGTGGGACTCCATGCACCACTGGCCCAACCATATTGAAGGAACGATGCTGGTGGAAACCGGGGTACAAGGCCACCGTAGTCCCTTGCACCATAATGGAAGGGAATATTCCAGCACCCTATTATAGGTCCAAACTGTGAGTTAATGCCTATATTTTATGACTAAAAGTTGCCCATGCACCCCGTTACCTGTAGTGGTGTGTCCACCCGTGCCACGGCAGTAACCCCATGTGCAGTCAACTGTCAGCCAGCACAAGCCAGCCACTTCAACAACACAGTGTGCATGTACTGGACAAATAATACATGGCATGAAGACGGACACCCATCACACATTGCATGGCCCTGTTGCTCACAGGAAAGGCAACGGTGCGTAATGGCTGAATAGTCTGAATTGGCAGACCCACGCATGGTACAAATTTCTGATGTTTTCATCCCATTCCATGCAGGTGTCTCAGGATACCCGCAGCTCACCTGGCTGATGAGCCCTGTAAGTGAGGCTAGAACACCACATTATCACGCCTTCAACCATGCCCACAGCTGGACACGCATCTGCATTGAATGTGCTTTTGGACTTTTGAAGGCATGATTCAGGTGCCTGGATCGCACTGGAGGGGCCCTCATGTATGCTCCGGACAAAGTAGGCAAAATCGTCCTGGCATGTGCAATGCTGTACAACATCTGCCTCAGCCAGAATGTGCCTGTCATGACCTACAGATCGCGCCCCTTTTGGACTTCCTGGTCCTTGTCTCAACGGGGCTTACACTCCCTGGTACTCCCAACATGGCCGGCCAGCGTGAAACACCTTCCTCGCTCTACACGTTGGACGTAGTGTGTTCTATTAATAGACCACGCCCCCACGCGTCTCCGTGCGTCTCAATGCTATTGCGAAGTAGTGACCAGACGTGTGCTCCGTAGCTCGCGGTATTGTTTCCCTGATTCTGTCCCTTCTAACTCCATTCCTAGTCCCTCTCCTTTCCTTCTTACTTCCTGGACTCGTGTGCTGTGTAGTGCACTTTCTTAATTTCCCAGATTCCTGGATCGTTGCATCCCGGAACTTTGAACGCACGCTGGAGTCGGAAGAGACTCGTGCAGCCTTATTCAAGACCCGATCCATCCGCAAGAAGGCATCGACCAAGAAATCCAGCAAAGATCGGACTCAGGTGAGAAGGGGGGAACTCCTTGACAGTTTGAGCCGCCACCCGACCGAACTCGATATGGACATGGAAGCGGCCGTTCAGGACCTGATGCGTGGCATGCAAGAACTATCAACCGAGGTACAGAATCTCAGGGCGAAAAACGCAGCTCTCAAACAATTGGTTCTATCCTGTGATCCTGCCACAAAAGAAAGTGTGTTGCTGGGCGGCATAGTTGACAAATACGATGGGTCGGCAAAAACCCTTCGTGGATTCCTGGATTCATGTTTGGTCCACTTTACTTTTAAGCCCTACTACTTTTCGACTCCCAGAGCTAAAGTGGGTTTCATAATTTCTCACCTTTCAGGAAATGCATTAACCTGGGCTACGCCCCTCATTAATTCCGGCGATGCTCTCCTAGATGACTATGATGGGTTCATACAGTGTCATGCCACGAGGCGGGAGGCGCTTGTGGAGCTGCTGGTGGAGCGGGAGATGATCGTCTCCCCGTCGCGCTGTGACTGTCTACCCGTCACGATCTTTCTATCACCGGTCTAGTTGTTGCACGTAGGCGCGGGCCGGAGTATTTATTCCACCTCTTTCGGGTTGCGGATGCGTCGCAACGCTTCCGGTTACTCCGCTTGTTGCTATCGCTCCCTGTGTTTCCCATCCAGCCCGCCGACTTTGTTTTCAGTGCCTTTTCTCTTGTTCCTGCTTTGTTCGGTTCATCTACACTTGTTTTCCTTCATTGACCTCTCTTCCTTTCCTTTCTTCTTGCCTTACCGCTCTTCCTGTCTTTTCTCCCTGTCCTCTTCCTTTTTCTGCCTTCGCCCACATTAGAATCTTCTTTCTACTTCTCGTGGGTTTTCTTTTCTCTGTTACTGCTCACATGTGTACCAGATCCCGGCCTGCCTATTGGATTGCATTATTCTGCACATTCTACTTGCTGGTTGCCTGCTACCCCGTGTACTGGGTCAAAGTTGCCTCTCTACTTCACCCCTCCAGGATCTAACCGCCATCTCTCCTTGGATTGATTTCTCCTTGCCCTGCATTAGTCACAAGAGTGTTCCGCCTGTGTATCTCTCCAGCTGACACCGAGGTCTCTCAGGGTTTTTTTGTGCCTTCGGGCTTTTTCCCCTCTCGGCGCTCCTGGGGTGGGGGCGGAGCATTGGTCACCTCATCTGGTGGCACGGTGGCTTCCTTTCGTGGGCGTCCTTATCTCCACAAAAAAAAGGAGAGTACTAGAAGAAAGGAGAGGAAGGGTTCCAGGAAGGAGGACGAAGGTGAGGAGCTAGGGGAGGGAGGAGATTCGGAGTCCACTTTGTCCGACGAGGATATCACTGATTCAGGTGACAGTTTGCGACGCCAAACAGAAATCGAGATGGCCACTCCGCAACAAGTACAAGAACTTGTAGCCGCAGTACAGAGTTTGAATTTAGAAGTACAGAACCTAAAAACAGCTAATACCACCTTGCAGCAACGTATGACTGAGAGGGAACGACCCTGTGCAGATTTACCTCCGCTTCCTCTGGTGTCGGGAAAATTTGACGGCTCTCCGAAGAAAGTCAAGGAATTTCTGGACGCTTGCAATCTACACTTTTCATTCCACCCCCAAACCTTTGCCTCCGATCACGTCAAAGTGGGGTTTATGATTACCCAAATGACGGGTAATGCCCTGGCATGGGCCACCCCGCTAGTAAACCAGCCTGACCCGGTTTTGCAGGACTATAGTGCGTTCAAGGCCTTGATGCAGCAGATCTTCCTGCGTACCAAAAGCACTTTTATGGCATCGGAAGATCTACTGGATATTCGACAAGGGAATTCAGATCTTCTGACATACATAACCACTTTTAAACAGGTAGCAGCTGAAGCAGGTTGGCAGGAGCAGGCTCAGTATGCCATCTTTCGACGTGGATTGAGAGAAGACCTAAAGGATGAACTGGCCAGGATCGAAAGACCTACATCCTTTAGCGATCTCCTTACTGCTACTCTCCGAATCGACTTCAGAATGACAGAACGACGCATGGAAAAGAAAAAGACTAAGTTCAATATACCCCCTCCCTTGGAAGCTCACTCGTCCACATCGGTACCCTTCTCACGACAAACTAAGGAAGAACCTATGCAAATTGGCACTACTCAAGCCCCACTCACACCTGAGGAACGCAAACGGCGTAGGGATGGCTGCCTGTGCATGTATTGCGGACCATCCTCACATTTGTTAAGGGACTGTCCGGAAGTTCCACCCAGAAGGTCGGGAAACGATCGCCCTCGGTAAGTGTTGGGACTCACTTCCGAGGGGTTGATTCGAATCCTTACACTACTTCAACAGTATCCTCATCAGGTTCTTCCGAAGACTCACGTTTGATGGTGCTCACGGTAACCCTCAAGTTAGGGAAGACTGAAGTGACAACCTTAGCTCTACTCGAATGTGGGGCAGCCGGCAACTTCATAGATACCCATTGGGCCGAACAGAAGGGTGTCAAAAGAATAGCCAAACAAGAAGATCAGAAGGTAGAAAGGGTAGACAGCGAACTTTTGAGTTCAGGTATGATCACCCACACCACCGAAGAACTCACCTTGTCGATACAGCAACACTCCGAAAGGATTGTCTTTGACATCATTAGAGCGGCTCACTTCCCCCTTATCTTGGGAATATGTTGGTTACGCAAGCACAATCCCAACATCGATTGGACAAAGAAGTTACTAAGCTTTCAGTCCTCTTTTTGTAAGTCGGAATGTCTACCTGAACCCAAATTTGAAACAGTTAAGATTGCGAGCAGTTGCGAGACTAAAGCTGTAAATTGCTTGCCACATTACCTCAAGGAGTTTACTGAGGCAGTGACAGAAAAGTCACCCATTGAGCTACCTCCACAGCGACCCGAGGACTGTTGCATCGACCTGACTCCGGGAGCACTGGTGCCCTTTTGCAGGATGTTTTCACTTTCGTTGGAGGAGAAGCAATTTCTAAGAGAATATCTAGACAGCAATTTGGCTAATGGTCTCATAAGGCCTTCGAAGTCCCCCGCTGGGGCCTCCTTGTTTTTCATTCCAAAGAAGGAAACCAAAGAATTAAGGCCATGTATAGGTTATCGGGGCTTAAACAAGGTCACAGTGAAGGATCGGTATCCCATGCCGTTGATAACTGAGATCCTACAAGCAGTTCAAGGAGCCACAGTATTTACCAAACTTGATTTGAGGAATGCTCACCATCTTCTCCGCGTGCAGGCAGGCGATGAATGGAAGACCGCCTTCAGGATTCCGTTCGGACTCTTTGAGTACCAAGTAATGCCATTTGGATTAGTTAACACCCCTTCCATATTCCAACGTTTTATGGACAGACTATTTTCTGATTTGATATGTCAAACCACTTTAGTGTATCTCGATGACATCCTTGTGTTCTCCCACAACCCTGAAGAACATGAAGAGCATGTGAAAGAAGTTTTCTGAAGACTTAGAGACAACCATCTTTCAGTCAAACTCCCTAATGTGTGTTTTCAGACAAATCTATCCCCTATTTGGGGTATATCCTCTCCAAACAAGGAATCTCGATGGACCCTCACAAGGTGTCATCCATACTCGATTGGCCATCACCTACTTCTGTTAAAGAAATCCAAAGGCTCTTGGGTTTGGCAAACTTCTATCAGAGATTCATTCCGAATTTTTCTCAAAAAATCGTGCCCATAACAACTCTTCTCAAGAAGTCTTCAGAACCATTCAAATGGTCTACAGAAGCTGAACACAGTTTTTGTAACCTCAAAGAGGCTTTTTGTGCGGCATCCATTTTACAACAGCCGGATGAAAGCATGCCCTTTATCCTTGAAACTGATGCTTCGGCAGCCGCCATAGGAGCTGTCCTTTTACAAGAATTTCAAGGAGTGGAACATCCTGTCTCGTATTTTTCAAAAACCCTAAATGTCAGCGAAAGAAACTACTCAGTCATAGAACGTGAATTACTAGCCATGAAATCTGCTTGCTTGGAGTGGCGCCATCTGCTTCATGGTGGCAAATACTAATTTACCATTCGGACCGACCACAAGAATCTGCAGGTCCTCAGGCAATTTGAGTGTTACAACACACGTCAGGCCCGATGGGCTCACTTTTTCGCTCAATTTGATTTCAACATAACATACATACCTGGAAATCAAAATGTGGTGGCAGACTGTCTTTCTCGTCGCTGCAACTATTTGCCTGAATCCGAGCCTCCTCCAGAACGGATGTTTCCCCTGACTAAAAGTATAGGAGTGGTTTCTACATTTTTGAAGCAGATAAAGGAGGCTTCGGGAGGACGTTTTGAGTTTGATAAACACCCCAAGAATCTGACTTACGATGTCAAAGACGGTCTTTACTTGGTAAAGGGTAGACTATACTTACCCACACCAGCCTTTGGGAAGATGGCATTGACCTGGTGTCATGACTCTAAACTAGCTGGTCATAGAGGCGGATCGGGCACTCTCGAGTACCTACAAAGACATTTTTACTGGCCGGGAATGAGAGAAGATGTCGACCGTTATGTTCGGTCTTGTATTGTCTGCCTTCGTAACAAATCTTCACCTCAAAGACCGATTGGATTGCTGCAATCTTGTGCAGTGCCTGATGGCCCTTAGAGCTCTATTTCAACTGACTTCATAGTGGATCTGCCCAAATCTCAGGGATGCACGTGTATAATGGTGGTAGTGGATTCGTTCACCAAGATGGCTCACTTCTCCCCTTTGCCCGGTGTCCCTTCTGCAGCAGAAATGGCTGAGGTGTTTCTTAAAGATGTCTTCAGGTTACATGGAATGCCAACGAAAATCATTTCAGACAGGGGCAGTCAGTACACTTCCCGATTTTGGAAAGCCCTCTGTGAGAGACTGGGAATAGACAGGGCCCTGACGTCTGGGTTCCACCCGCAATCCAATGGACAGACAGAACGTCTCAACGGTACCCTTGAACAGTAACTGCGATGTTTTACCAACTCCCAACAGGACAATTGGTACTCATTATTGTCTTTGGCAGAATTCTCTTATAATAACTCGGTACACTCCGCTCTGGGTTTCAGTCCATTTTTCTGCACCTATGGTTACCTGTCATGATGCCTACCTCCAAGGAGCCAGGTCCGATCCAGCAACCCCAGAGGCAGGCATCATTCCCCCCAGGGAAGTGCCAGCGGGCCCAAGCTGGGGCCCTTTGGACACAGTCCTGGCGCCTTAGGCGCCAGGCTCATAAAGCTAGACATGTGTTCAAGTGTTTTAATGTGCACTTACCTGATGCAGACCATGCTGCTACATCCAAGCCCTCTTGAGGCCTGAATGGAACTACTTTACCTGTGGGACGGGGAAGGATACATACCTGATCGGTGGAAGGATACATGCCTGGAACTTCTTCCAAAGCTATTTAAACCACGCCCGATCAGCAACTCACGCTTCGCGTTGTTCTGCTCCTCGCAGCTGGACGCTCACCGTGTCAGCTCCTGCATCTGGACTTCAGCCACGCCTGTCAGCATCCTGGATCGCCTGCAAAGGGAGATAAGAGAGAATTGGAGAGAAAGAAGACCTTACCTGCTAAAGCTGCATCACGGGGACATCACACTGACGATCCTGAAAGGGAAGACATCATTTTAAAAGCATTTCGCTTCGATCGCTGCAGCGCTGCATTTCACTCACCTTTCCTGGGCGCCTCCATCTACACGCAGCGATCATCCGGATCCGCACCCACTTCCCAGAGCCTAGAGAGAAAAGACAAGAAAACAAGGTGAGAGAAGGAAGGGAAATAGGAAAAGCTCTGTTTCCTTCTAAGACTTACCTGTTGGGTCATTCCCATTTCATTTCGGGTCCTGCCGCTTCCTGGCATTCCGGACCCCAGCCCCAATGGGGAAAAAAGACAAAGACCTTGAATGAGCGAATGCAAAGACATTACCTGAACGCTCATCCAGAACTTACACTTCGGGTCGGCGCCATATCTCCGGCATTCCGAACCCCGGCCTCTAAGGGGAAAAAGACATAAGCATTAGCGCTTGCTGCAATAAGACAATGAACATTATTATTAAGCTTGAACTTTTGAACTTACAACAGAACTCTTACAGCGCCTCACCTGAATAGTCAAGCTTATTTTGAACTCCCACCAAACCTCAATCCAGTGAAGTAACTGGGTTTCAACGCGCCCCTGCATCAGAAGCAGGATGGAGAACTCATCCTTCCAGACCCTAAGGGGAATATTCCTGCGAGCCAGAAAAGCCAGAGTAGAGGGGCCCTTCCTGTCCATCATCAGGGTCCTGCGCTTCACCATTGAAGAAGCATCAGCACTCGAAGCCAGACCTGCGCCTCCGTGGGAATCAGGTGAGCGTGACAGAACGCGAAGACTACCCACAATTTCCCACCCGGGCGCTATGGAGACTTCCGAGACAGATCAGCTGGCCCAGCTTTTGGGGGAATTACGGGCAGAGGTGCACTCAGCCCGCCAGGAGACTAACGCTCTCAAAAGAGAACTGATCCTATCCAAGGAAAGAACTGATGACCTGGCCAAAAGGTTATTGCAGGCCCAGGCAGGGCACACTCCTTTACCTAATTCCGGAGGTACTTCCACATCAATGGGTTTGAATAACCCGGTACAAATCAATCTACCTGGACACATGCCTTTGGCCCCGCCTGAACGTTTTGCGGGGGATCCCAAGAAATATGCTGTCTTTATGAACCAATGTCGTTTACACTTTCTATGCAGACCCGGGGCCTTCCCTAACGACCAGACCAAGGTAGCCTTTATACTATCTTACCTCAGTGGCAGTGCTGCCGATTGGTCTATTCCATTGGTAAATCAGGATGATCCCATTCTCCAGGATTTTCAGGGCTTCCAGGCCAGCATGGAAAGATTGTTTGCTCGACACTCTCAAGGACAGGCCCTTGATAACGAGCTGCTATCCTTACGGCAAGGTAATCAGGATCTCCTGTCCTACTTTGCCACCTTTAATAGACTGGTTGTGGAAACTGGATGGCCAGAAAACAAAAGGATCACATTGTTTCATCGAGGCCTGCGCGGAGAGCTTAAGGATGTTCTAGCTCAGATAGTAGATCCACCCCAGGTCTGCACAGACTACGTAAACTTGGTGGTTCAACTTGATCACAGACTTCAAAATAGAAAAGCAGATCGGTTCAAGTACGAAACCCGAGTACCGATCAAAACCCACGCTAACTCCAAGAGTACTGACGTATCCGAACCTATGCAAATCGGCAGTGTTAAAGGACCATTAACGCAGAAGGAACGAGAGAGAAGGCGGCAAATGCAACTTTGTCTGTATTGCGGGACTTCCGGTCACTTTCTTCGAAATTGTCCGGTTAAACCACCTAAGAAGTTGGTTGGAGCCACTGATAACGATTTATTGACACCTGATTCGGGAAACGACCTAGCCGACTGTTAAAGATGGCGTCACTAGGGCGCAGCGTACCTGTTCGTCCGGAAGTCGGCTTAGTAGATGATGCCAGAATGCCAGAAGTTCTGTGGGGATGTGAGAGTGACACAAGGAACCAGCCCAACTCCCGTCCAAATGGATACTGGACTGGAGGTGAAACAGCTCCCGATGCCACAGGTTAGCTCACCCCTGATTAATGTGGCATCAGGACAGTGCAAGCACTGACAGGGGGAGCCTGATAGTCTTTGGTTAGAAGTTCTTTGTAGACAACTGGAGCAAGAAGAGTTGCGAGTCGAATCCAGGAGCAGGAATCCAGGAGGCAGCAGAATGCAAGGGAAGGCGGGAAGGCAAGGGGACCAAGGAGGACCAAGAACCCAGAGGAAGGAACAGAGAACAACTGAGAAGGGGGGAACCACCCCAGCAGGAAGGGAGCAAGGAGAAGGGAACCAGGGAGACCCCCTACCCGGGCAAGGAAGGGCAGGTCTAATACAGAAGGAACTGGAAAAAACCAGGCAGGACAGAGCAAAACAATGATCCGGTCAGACCACGTTGAGACGCGGTTTGATCAAACCGCCGGGCTCCTTAGTAGGGCCTCCCACACCCGGGAGGCTTGGAACGCAAGCTGTGCTGTTTCCCAGGTGCTGGGAGGCCCAAAGCGAGGCTTGGGCCGCAAACCGGCCAGGAGCCGAGAGCATCGTGTACCGCGCATGCGCGGAAAGCGGGAAGGGGTCGGCCGCGCATGCGCGGAACGGCACGCCCCGGGATCCCGGAAGAGCGTGGGACCCGGAGCGGCCGACCGCGTACGCGCGAGACCAAGCGTCCCGAAGAGCCAGGAGCAACCGGTACCCAGGACCGCCCGGTACCCCCAGGCGAAAGCGGGGGTAAACCCTCCAAGGCGTGGCACGCCGCATCAGGTAAGTGGGCTGGAACAAGCCCAGATTGGGCGGCGTGACACCATGCCCCCTCCCAGAAAGACCCGGGGCCCCAGGCTTCCAGGGAAACCGGAGAAAAAAGTCACGGACAAGGCGAGGTGCATGCACGAAACCGTGCGGTTCCCAGGTACGGTCACAAGCAGGATAACCCTTCCAATCTACCAGAAACTGGAGCACACCTCGACGAATCCGGGAGTCACATATCTCCTGCACTTCGAATTCCGGAACCCCCTGAACCTGGATTGAGGCTGGACGTGGACTGGAACGTCCAAACGTGTCTTCCACAAAGGGTTTTAACAGGGAAACGTGAAAGACTGGGTGTACCCGCCAAGATTGGGGCAATACCAATCGAAAAGCTACTGCAGATATGCACTTGGAAATCTTGAAAGGCCCAAAAAACCGAGGTGCCAGTTTAGTGGGCAGATTACGTACAGGTAAGTTCTTGGACGACAACCAAACCTGATCTCCCACCTGAAATCTGGGTTCAATGGTCCTTCCCCGGTTAGCCTGCTCCCTCATGCGCTGTTGTGCATCTGCCAGAGCACTCCGAGCCAAATCATGCTGCTTCTGGATAACGCGGATCATCTGGTCAGCCGATGGGACGGCACTGGGTGGCACAGGACAAAAGGGAAACAGCTTAGGATGCTGTCCGGTAGAGCAAATATAAGGACTGACACCAGTGGCCGCGTGGGTTGCATTGTTGTAGGAAACTTCCGCCAAATCCAGGTACTTCATCCAGTTGGATTGGGTGGCGTTAGCATAGCAACGTAAGTATTGCTCCAAGGTCTGATTCGTTCTTTCAGTCTGCCCATTAGTCTGCGGGTGATAACCCGAACTCAGAGCTCTGCGTATTCCAAGGTGGCTGCACAACTGACGCCAAAAGGAGGAGAGGAACTGAGACCCACGATCCGAAATGATCTTCTCTGGTAACCCATGTAAACGGTAGATGTGATGCAGAAAAGCCAAAGCCATTTGAGAGGAAGTAGGAATCCTGGAAAAGGGAATGAAATGCGCAGACTTAGTGAAACAATCCACCACTACCATGATGCAGGTGTGTCGCTCTGATGGTGGAAGCTCGACGATAAAATCAGTGGCTATGGTATGCCAGGGATAGGGTGGTAGTTCAGTGGGTCTGAGCAACCCCAAAGGTCTTCTCCTGGGCGTCTTGGTCTGGGCGCAAACTGGGCAGCTCTCCACGTATAGTTTGGTTTCCTTAGCCCAACCCGGCCACCAGAACTGCCTGGCAATCAACTCCTGGGTCGCCTTGATGCCACGATGACCTCCTACCTGCGAATCATGGAACCCATGGAGAATGTCCAAGCGAAGAGATCTCGATGCTATGTACAACCGGTGTAGGAAGAAAAGAAAACCTTCACGTTCCGTGATTTGTGGACGTTTCAGTAGATCTGTGCGGTCTGGGTCTGTCTGAGTCTCTTGGAAGATCTTCTGCAAATGAGGAGAGATCGTGAGACGAAAGTGCTTGGGGGAAATCAATGGAATGGGTTGGTTGACCTCCTCCACCTCTCTTTCCAAGGAGCGGGATAAAGCATCGGCCTTTAGGTTCCGGGCACTAGGAATGTACGTGATGTTGAAATCGTAGTGGGAGAAAAAAAAGGCCCATCGAGCTTGAGGAGCGGTATGACACTGCAAAGATCGCAAGTAGTGCAGGTTGCGGTGGTCGGTGCGGACTTCTACTGAAAAGCGACCACCAAGCAAATGATGCCTCCATTCCTCAAACGCTGTCTTGATTGCCAATAGCTCTCTTTCTATGACTGAGTAGTTCTGTTCGCAAGGAGAGAGTTTGCGTGAGTAATAGGCCACAGGATGTTCGTCACCCGTAGAGGGATGTTTCTGCAACAGGACTGCGCCAACAGCAAAGCTGGAAGCATCGGCTTCGACGATGTAAGGCATCTCATCATTGGGGTGACAAAGTACAGGTGCAGTACAGAATGCTGACTTCAAGGCATCGAACGCCACTGATGCCTCAGTATCCCAGAGGTAGGGTATCTTCACACTGGTCAGACGCGTCAATAGAGCTGTGAGACGTGAAAATTGCAGAATGAAACACCGATAAAAGTTTGTGAATCCCAGAAATCGCTGAAGTGATCTCACGTCCTGTGGTTGTTTCCAGTTCTGAATAGCCCGGACCTTACCGGAATCCATGCTAATTCCTGTACAAGTGATTACATAACCCAGGAATTCCATCTCATCCCGATGAAAGGAACATTTCTCAGCCTTGGCAAACAGATGATGGTGTAACAATCGTTGAAGAACTACACGAATGTGGGAGATGTGTTCCTCTAGGTTGTCGGAGTAGATCAAGATGTCACCTAAATACACCCAAACAGAGATGCCAATTAAGTCGCTGAAAACATAGTCCATAAACCGTTGGAAGACAGCCGGGGCGTTACACAGCCCAAAGGGCATTACCCTGTATTCATAGTGCCCGAAAGGTGTCTTGAAAGCCGTCTTCCATTCATCTCCCTCTTTGATTCTGACGATATGATAGGCTCCGCGGAGGTCTAATTTAGTAAAGACCCTTGCTGAACGTAAGGACTCCATGATATTCCAGATCAATGGTAACGGGTACCTGTCTTTAAGGGTGATGTTGTTCAGTTGGCGGTAGTCAATACAAGGCCGTAAGGAGCCTTCCTTTTTCTTCACAAAAAACAATGGGAAACCTGCAGGCGACTTGGAAGGAACGATGTATCCTTTCTTGATGCAATCATCGAGATAATCCCAGAGGACCTGTTTTTCAGACTGGGTGAGGGCATACACCTTTCCATGTGGCATCACGGCTCCGGAAACCAAGTCTATGGAGCAGTCAAAAGGCCTGTGAGGCGGCAGTGCAATGTCCCTTGGTTCGGAGAATACAGACATCAAGTCAGCATATTCAGACGGTATCATAGACAAGGAACACAAACCAGATGATTCTCTGCCTGGGACTAAGGCTGTCGAGACGGACGTTTCTGAGGACGTGTTAGGGCTACAACATTCTTGAAGGCAAAAAGAGGAGGTGAACACCAGAGTATGTGTCTCCCAGTTTATTGTGGGGTTGTGTCGCTGAAGCCACGGTAGCCCCAAGACCACTTGATATGAAGGTGTCCTTATAACATCCAGCACGATTCTCTCCTCATGTCCTTTGATGCGTAACAACATACCCACAGTATGTAGTCGTATGGGGCCAGAAGCCAATGGGGTTCCATCAATGACGTCTACTGGAATCGCTTCTTCTTTGGTAAGCAATGGTATGCAGTTGTTGATGGCAAAGCGCTCATCGATGAAGTTCCCAGAGGCCCCACAATCCAATAACCCATGGATCTCGACTGTCTTATTCAGCCACTTGAGACTGACCTTCAGAATCATTAGGACTGGAGGCAACATGGGTGGAAACACAGATTCAGGGCAGGAAAGGACTGGTGGTTTAATCAGACCTGTCGGGGCCTTTCCGGAGCACGACAGGTCACCTAGTTTCCCCCTTTCTTGATTGGTCGTAGAGGACAAGTACCCAGAAAATGACCTGCGGCTCCGCAGTACAAACATAGGCGTTGGCTTCTCCTCCGCTTCTTTTCTTCCTCAGACAAAGGGCCCCTTACGGCGCCTAGCTGCATAGGTTCTTGAGTGGTGTTCGAGGACACTGGTGTCCCAGCAGGCGGAATTGGAGGTCTGAGGTCCGATTTCTCAAAACGGCGCCTTTCGCCTCTTCTCTCAGCCAATCTCTGATCAATCTTTAGCACCTGTTCAATGAGCTTCTGTAGATCTTCGGGTTCAGGAATGTGTAACAGCTCGTCCTTGTACTCTTCTCTTAACCCACAGCGAAACAAGGTCTTCTGTGTTATCTCAGGCCATTGGGAATCAGTTGCTAGTTGGCGAAAACGGCCTATATAAGAGATTATGTCTGTGTTGGCTTGTTTTATATCCATTAACTGATTCTGTGCTGCTGAAGCCAGATTGGGGGACTGAAACACTTCCAGAAATGCCTTTTCAAAGGCCACAAAATCACCGAGAATGGGACTGTTAGAAACCACAAGTGGTGTCACCCAAGCAAGAGCGTTGCCAGACAAATTGCCCAAAATATATCCAATCTTGGCTTTATCGTTATTGAAGTGGGCTGAACGATACAGGAAATGTATCCGGCAATGATTGCAGAATTCCCCCACACGTCTGGGGTCTCCATCGAACTTGATGGGAGTGGTGTGTACCATAGCACTCTCAGGTGGAGGAACAACATTTGAGCTCTGGGTTACCATCTGGCGTAGGGTTTGGTTCTCCTGGCGGAGTGCAATAATCTCAGCACGTAAGGCCTGCATCTCATCACGAAGACTGGTGTCCTCATCCATCTCCGATTCCGAAGAGCCTGAAGCCTGGCGTCTCAATCTGTTAAAGATGGCGTCACTAGGGCGCAGCGTACCTGTTCGTCCGGAAGTCGGCTTAGTAGATGATGCCAGAATGCCAGAAGTTCTGTGG
Organism: Ambystoma mexicanum; assembly: GCF_040938575.1. Lineage (NCBI taxonomy): Eukaryota > Metazoa > Chordata > Amphibia > Caudata > Ambystomatidae > Ambystoma > Ambystoma mexicanum. The sequence goes on from NC_090936.1 coordinate 594,419,351, forward strand.
TGATGTGAGAGTGACACAAGGAACCAGCCCAACTCCCGTCCAAATGGATACTGGACTGGAGGTGAACCAGCTCCCGATGCCACAGGTTAGCTCACCCCTGATTAATGTAGCATCAGGACAGTGCAAGCACTGACAGGGGGAGCCTGATAGTCTTTGGCTAGAAGTTCTTTGTAGACAACTGGAGCAAGAAGAGTTGCGAGTCGAATCCAGGAGCAGGAATCCAGGAGGCAGCAGAATGCAAGGGAAGGCGGGAAGGCAAGGGGACCAAGGAGGACCAAGAACCCAGAGGAAGGAACAGAGAACAACTGAGAAGGGGGGAACCACCCCAGCAGGAAGGGAGCAAGGAGAAGGGAACCAGGTAGACCCCCTACCCGGGCAAGGAAGGGCAGGTCTAATACAGAAGGAACTGGAAAAAACCAGGCAGGACAGAGCGGAACTCAGGTCAAGGCAAGACCAAAACAACGATCCGGTCAGACCACGTTGAGACGCGGTTTGATCAAACCGCCGGGCTCCTTAAGTAGGGCCTCCCACACCCGGGAGGCTTGGAACGCAAGCTGTGCTGTTTCCCAGGTGCTGGGAGGCCCAAAGCGAGGCTTGGGCCGCAAACCGGCCAGGAGCCGAGAGCATCGTGTACCGCGCATGCGCGGAAAGCGGGAAGGGGTCGGCCGCGCATGCGTGGAACGGCACGCCCCGGGATCCCGGAAGAGCGCGGGACCCGGAGCGGCCGACCGCGTACGCGCGAGACCAAGCGTACCGAAGAGCCAGGAGCAACCGGTACCCAGGACCGCCCGGTACCCCCTAGGCGAAAGCGGGGGTAAACCCTCCAAGGCGTGGCACGCCGCATCAGGTAAGTGGGCTGGAACAAGCCCAGGTTGGGCGGCGTGACACCGACAAGCGTAGGGGTCCGCTTGCCGAGCTTGAAAACAAACTCTTTGACCTCGCATTTTGTCATGCCAATGGTTCTCGTGGACCCAAAACAGCCTCAGCAGTTGCATGCTGTAAAAGCATACATCGACAGTGGAGCTATTGGAAACTACATAGACGGTGAATTGGCTTCCAGGATTAAGCTCCCTCTCGGCCCGAAAGTAACCCAAGATGTCATTACTACGGTAGATAGAACCGAAATAGCCTCAGGGCCTGTAACGCATTCCACTGTTGAAATGACACTGGTGGGTCAGGATGGACATCGGGAAGCAATCGTGTTTGATGTGATCAAGGCCCCACAATTTCAAGTAATTCTTGGAATTCCTTGGTTAGAAACACATAATCCCAGAAGCGACTGGCGAGCAAAGAAGATAAGTTTTCCTGATTGTGAACCAACTTGTTATCCAATAAATCCAGTTATGGGTCTAGCCTCAGCAACTTCCACCCCTGTACAGCTACCGTCAGAATACCAAGAATTCCAAGACGTTTTTCAGAAGGAACAGGCTAACACGTTACCTCCCCATCAGTCTTATGATTGCCAAATCGATCTGGTACCCAATGCTCAACTACCTTGTAGTAGGATTTATGCTCTTACGGAACCTGAGAACCTGCATTTGCGTCAGTATTTAGATCAGTACCTAGCCAATGGTTTTATTCGCCCGTCCAAGTCTCCTGTCTCCTCAGCTCTGTTCTTCGTGCCGAAAAAAGAGGGCGACCTTAGAACATGTATAGACTATCGCGCCCTAAATCAAATAACGATTAAGAATCGTTATCCTCTGCCCCCGATCCCTGAGCTTATCGACCAGGTGAAAGACGCTTGTGTGTACACCAAGTTAGATCTCCGAGGAGCTTATCACCTGGTGCGTATAAAAGAAGGCGACGAATCGAAGACTGCATTCCGCACCAAATTTGGGCTCTTCGAATATCAGGTGATGCCCTTCGGTTTGTGCAATGCACCTGCCGCCTTTCAGTACTTTATGAATGATGTTCTTCGGGAACTTATCGATGTCTGTGTCATTGCTTATATTGACGACATCCTGGTGTACTCTTCTTCAGAATCCGATCACAGAAAACATGTTAGGGCAGTTCTTGAGAAATTGCGCCAGCACAGACTATTTGCAAAGCTCGAAAAAAAATGCGTTTTTCATACCACAGAAGTTGAGTTTCTCGGATTCATCCTGACACCTCAAGGAGTCCGAATGGACTCGCGAAAGGTGGACACCATCCTCAAATGGCCATCTCCTAGCTCGGTGAAGGGAGTTCAGAGCATGCTCGGCTTCGCCAATTTCTATCGAAGATTCATTCTGGAATTTTCCCGAACAGTCCAACCCATCACAGCTCTCCTAAAGAAAAACAAACGCTTTGAATGGACTCTTGAGGCCGAACAAGCCTTTCAGGACCTGAAAACCAAATTCACCTCTGCACCTGTATTGAAGCACCCGCACCCAGCTCTCCCTTACATTGTGGAAACCGACGCATCCAGTTCGGCCATGGGAGCTGTCCTGTCGCAAAGAGACCCAGAAACTAACCAAGTACACCCTGTGGCCTTTTGGTTCAGGAAATTTTCTCCTCCTGAAATCAACTACGCAATTACCGACAAGGAGTTACTGGCTATTAAATCTGCTTTCAAGACTTGGCGTCACTACCTTCTCGGGGCAAGACACACCATCACCGTAATTACGGACCACAGAAATTTACAATATTTAAAGACGGCCAAAGCTCAATCTTCACGACAACTCCGATGGGCTCTATTCTTTGCGGAATTTGATTTCGTAATTACCTATCGCCCTGGCTTCAAGAATGGTAAAGCGGACGCCTTATCCCGGATTGGCATGGAAGAACCCAATTCGAGTTTAGAACCTGTGCCAATCATACCTGAACAAAGAATCTTAGGCCTAACTTCATTGCAAACTATTGAGGACATCCAAACGCAAGTAAAACAACTACTCTTCAGCCTTACTGGAATGGAGTCAAAAGGGTCCTCATTACACCGTTAAGGATGATTTACCCTACTTCCAGGAGCGGTTGTTTCTGCCAAGTAAAGAATTGCAAGAACTTGTTATTGCCCATCATCATGAATCATTAATGGAAGGACACCCTGGTATCGCTAAAACGGAGGAAAAAATCAAACGCCACTTCTGGTGGCCTTCTTGGAGAAAAGACATAAAGTCTTTTGTATTGTCTTGCGGAATTTGCGCCCAACACAGAGGTTAAAAGAAAAGGCCAGCCGGCCTACTTCAACCCTTGGATATTCCACCGGCACCATGGCACACCTTGTCAATGGACTTTATAACTGTCCTGCCTCCTTGTGCTGGTTACAACACTATCCTTGTAATTGTGGCTCTATTCTCCAAAATGGCCCACTTTATCCCTTTAAAAGGTTTGCCTTCAGCTTCCAACTTGCCCAAGGAATTTCTGGAGAATATAGTTCGCATACATGGTTTTCTCGGATCGTGGAAGTCAATTTATCTCCCATTTTTGGAAGAAATGTTGCCAACTAGCACAAATAGATGTGCGGTTATCCACCAGCCCCCACCCCCAGACCGACGGACAAACCGAGAGCACCAATCAGACTCTCGAGCAATATCTTCGGTGCATGTTACACCAATCCGAGTTAAATTGGAAAGACATCCTTTGGATCGCAGAATATGCATACAACAATTCAGTGCATTCTGGAACCGGACAAACTCCTTTTTATAATTTGTATGGTCACCATCCTCGGACCTCTGACCTAGATCCACCTCTGACCCTGGAAATGCCCGCAGTAAATCATCTGCATTCCACAATAACCCAAGCCTTCAAAGAAGCTGCAACTCATTTACAGCAAGCCAAGAAAAAGTATAAAGAAAATGCTGATTTGCACCGAAGTAAAACTCCTCCTTACCAAGTAGGAGACCAGGTATGGCTAGCAACGAAAAATGTACCCCTCAAGGGCCCGCGAACCTTCAATCCCAGATTCATAGGACCTTATCCCATCAAGGCTATAATCAATCCCGTGGCCTTTAAACTGGATTTACCGTCTAACATGCGTATTCATCCAGTTTTTCATGCATCACTTTTGAAGCCAGTACAACCAGGGACCGACTGTCCAAGCCTCCAGACCCAGTTCAAATTGAAGGGGAATTAGAATTCGAAGCCAAAACCCCCGGAGGGAACAACCTTGGGAGGGGCCTTGAGGGGGGGTACTGTCATGATGCCTACCTCCAAGGAGCCAGGTCCGACCCAGCAACCCCAGAGGCAGGCATCATTCCCCCCAGGGAAGTGCCAGCGGGCCCAAGCTGGGGCCTTAGGCGCCAGGCTCATAAAGCTAGACATGTGTTCAAGTGTTTTAATGTGCACTTACCTGATGCAGACCATGCTGCTACATCCAGGCCCTCTTGAAGCCTGAATGGAACTACTTTACCTGTGGGACCACTTTCCACCTGGGTGTGGTCGGGGAAGGATACATGCCTGATCGGTGGAAGGATACATGCCTGGAACTTCTTCCAAAGCTATTTAAACCACGCCCGATCAGCAACTCACGCTTCGCGTTGTTCTGCTCCTCGCAGCTGGACGCTCACCGTGTCAGCTCCTGCATCTGGACTTCAGCCACGCCTGTCAGCATCCTGGATCGCCTGCAAAGGGAGATAAAAGAGAATTGGGGAGAAAGAAGACCTTACCTGCTAAAGCTGCATCACGGGGACATCACACCGACGATCCTGAAAGGGAAGACATCATTTTAAAAGCATTTCGCTTCGATCGCTGCAGCGCTGCATTTCACTCACCTTTCCTGGGCGCCTCCATCTTCAGCAGCGATCATCCGGATCCGCACCCACTTCCCAGAGCCTAGAGAGAAAAGACAAGAAAACAAGGTGAGAGAAGGAAGGGAAATAGGAAAAGCTCAGTTTCCTTCTAAGACTTACCTGTTGGGTCATTCCCATTTCATTTCGGGTCCTTCCGCTTCCTGGCATTTCGGACCCCGGCCCCAATGGGGAAAAAAGACAAAGACATTGAATGAGCGAATGCAAAGACATTACCTGAACGCTCATCCAGAACTTACACTTCGGGTCGGCGCCATATCTCCGGCCCCTAAGGGGAAAAAGACATAAGCATTAGCGCTTTCTGCAATAAAACAATGAACATTATTATTAAGCTTGAACTTTTGAATTTACAACAGAACTCTTACAGCGCCTCACCTGAATAGTCAAGCTTATTTTGAACTCCCATCAAACCTCAATCCAGTGAAGTAACTGGGTTTCAACGCGCCCCTGCATCAGAAGCAGGATGGAGAACTCATCCTTCCACACCCTAAGGGGAATATTCCTGCGAGCCAGAAAAGCCAGAGTAGAGGGGCCCTTCCTGTCCATCATCAGAGTCCTGTGCTTCACCATTGAAGAAGCATCAGCACTCGAAGCCTCCGTGGGAATCAGGTGAGCGTGACATTACCATCCTCGAACTATCTTACCTGTCTCTGATCTTTCCACTAACCTGCCCTCTATAGATTCCTCAAAGGTCTTAGGGCAGCTCAAAGGCGTTACAAGACTCAGGCTAATAAACACTGTCAACCAGTCCCTGGGTGGGAAGTGGGTTCAAGAGTAATGCTTTCCACAAGATATTTACCTCAATGGGCTCACCCCTCTAAGCTGTCCCTAAGTTTCTAGGGCCCTATAGGATCACCCAGAAGATCAACCCTGTGGCCTTTCGTTTACAACTTCCAAAGTGCCTTAGCAGGGTTCATCCTGTCTTACATGCCTCACAATGGAAAACCTTCCATGAAGACGCCTAGTCACGTCAGTCTGGGAGAGTCGCTTTACCACAGGCGTCCACTCAGGCTGAATATGAAGTAGCTCAAATCTGCGACTATAGGTATCGTAGAGGTAAATTGGAATATTTGGTACGGTGGAAAGGTTACCCCTCTTCTGAGAACTCCTGGGAACCCATCTCGCATATTTCAGCCCCCTTTCTATTGCGCAAGTTTCAATATCTCCATCTGGGTAAACCGGGGGGAGGGAATTTTAGGAGGGGGCATACTGTCATGCCACGAGGCGGGTGGCGCTTGTGGAGCCGCTGGCAGAGCGGGAGATGATCGTCTCCCCGTCGCGCCGTGACTGTCTACCCGTCACAATCTTTCTATCACTGGTCTAGTTGTTGCACGTAGGCGTGGCCCGGATTATTTATTCCACCTCTTCCGGGTTGTGGATGCATCGCAACGCTTCCGGTTACTCCGCTTGTTGCTATCGCTCCCTGTGTTTCCCGTCCAGCCCGCCGACTTTGTTTTCAGTGCCTTTTCTCTTGTTCCTACTTTGTTCGGTTCATATACACTTATTTTCCTTCATTGACCTCTCTTCCTTTCCTTTCTTCTTGCCTTACCTCTCTTCCTGTCTTTTCTCCCTGTCTTCTTCTTTTTTCTGCCTTCGCCCACATTAGAATCTTCTTTCTACTTCTCGTGGGTTTTCTTTTCTCTGTTACTGCTCACACATGTACCAGATCCCGGCCTGTCTATTGGATTGCATTATTCTGCACATTCTACTTGCTGGTTGCCTGCTAACCCGTGTACTGGGTCAAAGTTGCCTCTCTACTTCACCCCTCCAGGATCTAACCGCCATCTCTCCTTGGATTGATTTCTCCTTGCCCTGCATTCGTCACAAGAGTGTTCCGCCTGCATATCTCTCCAGCTGACACCAAGGTCTCTCAGGGGTTTTTTGTGCCTTCGGGCTTGGTCACCTCATCTGGTGGCACGGTGGCTTCCTTCCGTGGGCATCCTTATCTCCACAAAAAAAGGAGAGTACCAGAAGAAAGGAGAGGAAGGGTTCCAGGAAGGAGGACGAAGGTGAGGAGCTAGGGGAGGGAGGAGATTCGGAGTCCACTTTGTCTGACGAGGATATCACTGATTCAGGTGACATACAGGCCCTTAAAACCATGTTTGATCGCCCAGAGCAGGTCTATAGTGCCCAGGAACGCCTGTTAGACTTTCAGCAGGGATCCCAGGATATGCTCACCTTTGTAACCCGATTCAAGCAATTAGCCAAGGAAGCTGATTGGTCCCCTGAGGCGAGTTTTACCCTTTTCAGGAGAGGACTGAATGAGGAGATTAAGGATGAGTTTCCCAGAGTGGCTCGCCCAAACTCATTCCAGGCACTAATGGACCTCGCCATGCAAATAGACTTTCGAATCCATGAAAGGAAGGCTGAGAAGAAGAAATCCAGAGGAAATCCTCCGAAAGTGTCCTTTGAGAGTACCACCAAGACGGACACAAACCCAGGCTCAGTCACTGAACCAGAACCCATGCAGATAGGAGCCTTCCGTGGACCTATATCCCCAAAAGAAAGGATGAGAAGGATTCATACGGGGTTGTGCATGTATTGTGCCTCAGATAAACACTTGGTTAGGGAGTGTACTCTAGCCCCTTCCCGGCGTTTGGGAAACGCCAGCATCCGATCCTAGATGGAGCAGAGCTTCGGGAGAGAGATGTTTGCTCCACATCAATTACATCCTTGAACTCTCCTGGACAAAACAATTTGGTGATACTGCAGGCCTTCCTATCGCCCTCCAAGAATAAGACCTATTCCATTTTGGCCTTGGAAGACTGCGGAGCTATGGGGATTTTCATTGATCAAGATTGGGTTGTTAGTCATCATATTCCATACGAGACACGAAGCACCATGGAGCCGGTGGAAGCAATCAACGGAAGACCCCTCACTTCAGGGCCCATAAGCCTGCAGACTAAAGAGATCCAGCTTTCTATAAACCATCACCAAGAGCGGATTAGATTCGACATCATTAAGTCAGCTCATTACCCCATGGTATTGGGTATGCCCTGGTTACAGAAGCACAATCCATACATCAATTGGACAGCAGGATCACTATTCCTATGCTCAGAGTTTTGTATGTCTCACTGTCTATTCCTGGATCCCTCCTTGACACCCCCTAAAGAACCACCAAGAGACCAGCAAACACCACTCATGGTTTCCAATATCATACTAGTCCCTGAGGCCTATCAGGGATATGCTGATGTATTTTCAACTGCGATAGTCCAGGCCTTACCCCCTCACAGACCTGAAGACTGCGCCATAGATACAGATCCCTCAGCAGTGATTCCCTTCGGCAGAATTTTCATCCTTTCGGAACCTGAGAAAAGGGCTCTCAGAGAATACCTGGATACTAACCTTGAAAATGGCACCATAAGACCTTCAAAATCTCCAGCGGGCGCTTCGTTGTTCTTTGTTCCCAAGAAGGACACCAAGGAACTCAGACCTTGCCTCGACTATTGTGGCTTAAATCAATGCACCCTCAAAGACCGGTACCCATTGCCCTTGATCTCGGATATCCTGGAAGCTGTGAGAGGCGCCGTAATATTCACAAAGTTGGATCTCCGGGGTGCCTACCATTTGATCTGTGTCCGGGAAGGAGACGAATGGAAAACAATCTTTAGAACACCCTTTGGTCACTATGAATATCTAGTCATGCCCTTTGGACTAGCTAATGCCCCGCAGTGTTTCAACATTTCATGGATAGGGTGTTCTCTGACATGTTATTCCTTTTCGTCATTGTCTATCTGGACGACATATTGATCTTTTCCAAGGACCTTCTAAAGCATGAAGAACATGTAAAGGCAGTATTACAACGACTCCGTGAACACAAACATTTAGCCAAACCCGAAAAATGCTTGTTTCACGTTACTTCTGTTAACTACCTAGGATTCATCCTTAGCCCAAAAGGAATTGCTATGGACCCTTCAAAGGTAAAGGCCATACTGGCATGGCCCGCTGCCACGTCCGTGAATCAAGTTCAATCCTTCCTGGGGCTTGCCAATTTCTACCAGAAGTTCATATCCACCTTTTCCGAGACCGTTCAGCCGATCGTTGCTCTCTTGAAGAAAGACACCCCCTTTATCTGGTCTAGACTGCAACATAAGGCATTCCAACGTTTAAAGGCAGAGTTCACGCAAGCCCTCATCTTAGCCCAACCCGACATAAATCGACCATTCCTAGTGGAAATGGATGCCTCTAACTATGCCATAGGAGCGGTGTTGAAGCAGGAATTTGAGGATAAACTGGAACACCCCATTGCTTACCTTTCACGAACCCTGACTCCCAGTGAGACACACTACTCCGTCCTGGAAAAGGAACTGTTAGCCATCCGCCAAGCCTTCACTGAATGGCGACATCTACTTCTGGGTGCTAGACATCCAGTTCAGGTCCGCACGGACCATCGCAATCTTCAAATTCTACAGTCATTGGGGTGTAGGAACAGTCGTCAGGCGCGTTGGGCCTACTTCTTTGCCCAGTACCAGTCCCACATCACTCATGTTCCTGGATCACAAAACCTGATTGCTGACGCCTTATCTCAACGTCCTGACTATGTAACTACTGAAGATAGGGCCTACCCTAAGATGTTTCCCCACACGATCTTTGTAGCTCAAGCAGTCAATCTCCTGGAAGAAATTCGAGTGCAAACCCAATCCTCTGATCTGTGGAAGGATATTTCAAGGAAGAATCAATGGAATCTAAGAGTCAAGGAAGGATATTTATTCAAGGACAATGCACTGGTCATTCCCACACAGAAATTACAACAAAGAATAATAAACCTCTGTCATGATACCCTTCACTCCGGACATCGTGGCATAACCAACACCCTCTGCCTCATACAAAGACTGTTTTGGTGGCCTGGAATGAAGACCGACGTACAGCAGTACATCCAAGCTTGTGCTATCTGTAGTCAAAATAAACATGATAACAAGAGACCGGCGGGTCTTCTACTGCAACCTAAACTGCCAACAAGGCCATGGGGATTCATTGCTACAGACTTCATTGTGGAATTACCACCTTCCCGAGGATACACGACAATCATGGTTACCATTGACTTGTTCACTCATATGGCTCATTTTACACCCCTGTGTAAGCTACCATCCTCGTCCGAACTTGCTGGAATCTTTCTGGAACACATATTCCGTCTGCATGGACTTCCTTCCAAGATCATATCTGATCGAGGACCTCAATACGTCTCACAATTCTGGAAACATCTCTGTTGCATTTTGGGAATCCAACGCGCCCTCTCATCAGGTTATCATCCCCAAACCAACGGGGCCACAGAAGGTGCTAATCAGACCCTGGAACAGTATCTTCGATGTTTCGCCACCAAGGTTCAGGATGACTGGTCGCTCCTGATACCCGTGGCTGAATTCGCCTACAACAATTCCGATCATTCAGCACTTAAGACCAGTCCCTTTTATTGTAGCCAAGGTTTCCATCCATCGGTTCAACCCTCTGTTCTCCCTCATCCTACACCGGTACCTACGGTCGACTCCTGGATCGAAACCCTCATCAATGTACACCAGGAGGCCAAAAAAAACTTAGAGAGGGCCAGAACACAGACTAAGAGGTATGCAGATTCCAAAAGAAGACCAGGGCCTTCTTATGCAATTGGTGATCAAGTCTGGTTGTCCTCGAAATGACTACCCCGACATCTACGGCTAAACAAATTGGCCCCTCGGTACTATGGTCCATTTCCCATCAAGGAAATTATAAATCCAGTCTCATACCGGATCAAACTACCAGACTCCTGGAAGAAAATTCACCCAGTTTTTCACACATCCTTATTAAAGCCCTAGATCCAATCCTCCCGGAAATCCTGCAGACACCCTCCTCTGCTGGTCGACAACCAACTGGAATATGAAGTGTCCCGAATATGCGACTCCAGGTATAAACGGGGTCAGCTTCAATACCTGGTTGAATGGAAGGGATATCCTCCTAGTGAAAGAACCTGGGAACCACTTTCTAATCTCAAGACCCCTCGACTGCTCAGAAAATTTCACCTCATACACTCGGGCAAACCTGGAGGAACGGGTCTTCGGAGGAGGCATGCTGTCATGACCTACAGAACGCGCCCCTTTTGGACTTCCTGGTCCTTGTCTCAACAGGGCTTACGCTCCCTGGTAATCCCAACATGGCCGGCCAGCGTGAAAAACCTTCCTCGCTCTACACGTTGGACGTAGCGTGTTCTATTAATAGACCACGCCCCCCGCAGCTCTGCGCGTCTCAATGCTATTGCGAAGTAGCGACCAGACGTGTGCTCCGTAGCTCACGGTATTGTTTCCCTGATTCTGTCCCTTCTAACTCCATTCCTAGTCCCTCTCCTTTCCTTCTTACTTCCTGGACTTGTGTGCTGTGTAGTGCACTTTCTTAATTTCCCAGATTCCTGGATCGTTGCATCCCAGAACTTTGAACGCACGCTGGAGTCGGAAGAGACTCGTGCAGCCTTATTCAAGACCCGATCCGTCCGCAAGAAGGCATCGACCAAGAAATCCAGCAAAGATCGGACTCAGGTGAGAAGGGGGGAACTTCTTGACAATGCCCCTATCCCTGATGCAGACAGGCAACACCCTTGGGCTGATGATGACGAGCTGGAGCCAGGCCTGATGCACACAGGGATGGGGGAAGGGAGGGGAGGCTGGCCCGACATGCACTGATTCACAATTATTTTTAGCACAGTACTTGGACACAATACACAACTTGCGTATTTTAAATAAAGAGCACTAGTAAACAATCATGATTGTCCTCGCATTTTGTCAGATTTCAATGGGCTTTAATATATGTGAAACAAACCCCCTCCCACCCAACACCAACGCCCCTGCACACAGCCCCCAACACCAACTCCCCTGCACACAGTCCCCCCACATCAACTCCCCTGCACACAGTACCCCCAACACCAACTCCCCTGCACAGAGTCCCCGCAGCACCAACTAACCTGCACAGTCCCCCCTGCCCCGCTGTACACAGTCCCCCAACACAAACTCCACTGCACACAGTCCCATCCCCCTCACCAATGTGTCCATGTGATGGCCCCTCAGGCCGACAGTGCACAGCTCAATCGCAGGGTACATGGCCTCTTCTCATGTACCCCAGAATCTGGAGAGCGCTGTAGCAGCCTGCGCTGTGACCTCCGTTGTGGGGTTCCATGTTGGGACTCCTCGGTGGGGGTGGTGGAGGTAGATGAGATGGAGGCAGAGATTTGTATCTGTTGCTGGAGGAGGTTGTTGGTCTCACTAATTTGTTCAGCAAATGCGGAGAGGCCCTCACATAGCTCCCTTACTCTCTGCCCAAACCCTGTGAGGGATACCTTGTGCGGGCATTGTCCCTGGCCATGGTCTTCATAGCACCCCTTATGGCACAGCTGATGGCCTTCACGTGTGATGCGTCCCCTGGCAAGGCCCTCAATCCTCAGCGCGCGTGCCTCTAAGATGTCAAGTCGCACAATCACTGCAGCCACGGGACCAGTAGGGGTTGTTGGGGTGGGGCTGCGATGCCAGAGGGGCTGTACTGCCTGGGGGGCTGCCCTGCTGGTGGCATCTGTCCTGCCTGGGCGGCTGTAGCACCTGGTGGGGCTGTCCTGCATGGTTGGGCTGCCTGATGATGAGGCATATGATGGAGTGCCCTCGTCAGCCACTGGGGTGTAGGCGTGATGACGGCGTACCCGGGACTGTGGCCTTCAGCTGTGCACCTTCACACAGTGATGGCACTCTGGTGGAGTACTCTTTTCCTGAACTTGCATGTGTTCAGGTGTGGAGGCTGCAGTTGCCTGCTGGTCATCGCTGCTTGCCCCTCCCTTCTCCTGTGTTGTTGATATTGGGGCCGATTCAACAGCCTCCTCCTGGTCGGGCCTGGTGGATTGTGCCCTCAGTGTTGGCATGTGCCAGGAGGGTTGTGCCATTGCTGTTGCCGTGGCCCTGGATTGTTTGGCCTTTGGTGGCGGCGTGGCACTGCTGCAGTGTGGTGGGTCTTCCGCCTTGGGGTGCCCTGTTGACCCCTTTGTGGGGTGCAGGTGCTGGTGGTGGCGTGGGTGGGCGCTCGATGGGATGGCCCGCTACCTCACCCTCCCTCGACGCCTCAGGTGATGCCTGCATGCCTGTAGGGGACATAGGGGATGGCATAAGGTCACATTCACTCACGTGTTTTGGCATGCATTGCAGTACTTAGGGGTGGTTGCACTGGGCAGTTGGACTCATGTGCGGGCCTGGTCTGCTTGCATTTCGCAGCGGGTTGGTATATATGGGGCCTGGTGTGGGAGGGGGGACACACTTGGGAATGTGGCTTCCCGGTGGTGGCATGGCAGGGGTTGATTGTGGCGTGGGCATTTGTCTGGTAAGCATCTGGTTTACACAGCCAGCTGACAATGATGCACTGCTGTGCCCACGCCATGGCTGTGTGTTGCATGGCACTTGGATGTGTCCCTTGACTGCCCTCCCTACACCTCTGACTCACAAGGGTGCCCTGGGTGCACTGGCACATGGGTGCTGCTGTGGGTGCCTGTGGTGGCTCCCACACACTGCACCCAGTCACAATGCCCGGCTCATGGATCTACGCACTGGAGGATGGTGTGCGGGGCTGTTCACATAACATTTGGTATTGGGGGGGATCACTCAGCTTCGTGCTCCTGGGTGGAAGTGCCTGCCTCTGCTCCTCCGACTCCTTCTAGTCCTGCCATGTCGATGATGCTGCTGCAACGCTCCTCCCATGGGCATGGCATGAGCTCTGGTGGTGGTGGTGATCTACCTCTGGTTGCCATGCTGTCAGTCCGGTGCTGTGCTTTGATGCCCTGACCCGGACCCGCAAAGCGTTGTAGCGCTTTCTGCAGTCTTCCCCATCCCTGCAGATACTGCAGACACCTTCTTACTGATGTCGCCCCAGATGTTGTTGCGCTGCTTTCAACTTGTTTTTTTTGTTGTGCCCCATACAGCTCCTCATAATGGGCTATCACCTCCTCCACAAGGACATTGAGTTCAGACTCACTATATTTGGGTTTACGTATCCGCTCCTGGGCTGACTTGCCCCTTGTATGCTCCTGTGGTATGTTTTTGGTTCAGTTGCTCTGGACGCATACCAGGAGCTCGATTTTTGATGGATTGTGATTTACAAAATGGCCGTCGCAGTGTTTCCCGTTCTGGCAGCAACGCATTTCCTGCGCGCTATTACCGCACTGTGGGCTGGGATTGAGGGCGTTAGCATTAATTGTGTAGAGCGGTATTAGCGTTAACGCCAGGAACGTGTGCGCGTGCCCACTGAACTGACTCATGATTCAGCGGTTTGCTTGACTAATCCCGACGTTAATGCTAATAATGCTTGACGTTAATAACGCCCAGATACCGCCCAACTCGTGATGAGGCCCCAAGTAACTGTCAACGTTCTCTGCTAGGCCACTTTCTATAGCTTTATACTCAATGTACAACCTATTATCATTTTATTTTACTCAAAAAGTCTACACCATTGCCAACCGTCCTATGCGTTTTTATCTCCTTAATTAGCACATACCACTACAGAGTATTGTTTCCAAATGTAATCTTTCATATTGCCTGTTTTCAATGCATGTTTCGGTGCCATATTTTATAAAGTAATTTTTTTTTATTATCAAAAGAATATGATGTTTGATTGAATCACTATGATACTTTTTTAATAGTAATATTTATTTACATTTATTTAACAGATCATGGAGACAATCCAACAATGCCTTCTTGTATCGTTTTGGGTTGTGCTAATAACAGCCATGTTAAAAGTCAGAGTGTAGTCCTGTATGTCTTTCCAAAGGATTTAAATTTAATAAGAAAATGGCTCTTGAGCTGCGGTCTACCAGTGTCCGAAATTGCAAGCAGAGCCAAGGATGTATTGATGATGTGAGGGGCAATTGATTCTGTGTGTGCAGCATGTACTTCTCAGAAGATATGGGTTCCCCAGACTCCCTTCGCAAATTACTTCCCAAAACAGTTGCAACTGAATTTCAGAACATGCTGACTCAGGTAAGTAGTGGACGTTGATGTTTTAAATGTATTTTACCATTTCCTAAATTTGCCTGTGTAATATGTCTTATAAATGACCACTCAATATATTGAAATAGCCCGTGAACAGGTAACATAATGAACGGTTTTCAGTTTTGGGGGAATATTTCCATTGATATTTTATAACACAAGTTTCCTTCGTGACACGATGTACTATGGTTTCTACATTTTGAACTTTAGATTACTTTGTCTATCCCTCCTTTAGAGACACTCAAATAGTTCAGTGCAATGGGAGTCCTTCCAAACACATACTCACATTGCGTCCTTTAAAAATAGGTCCTTTTTAAAAAATTACCATGTCTGTCTTTACGTAGACTGCACTGATGAAATTACAGACTGTTACCATGGAGGAAACCACAGACACGTCCAGCATCCTAATGGTGAGGCCAAGCAACTTGTACACAAACCTTTTTTTTATCGTTTTTGATGTGGTCTAAATTATAATACTAATGTCCGTTTTCTATTGAACAATCGTATGAATATATACATCAATTAAAGAACCATGATGCTACATCGACCACTATTTTGGAGTCAACAAAAACCTCACTGACCTTTTAAGTAATTTTTTTAGAATATTCTTTCAGATGCGACTATACAAAATATGTATTTGTTCAAGTTCAATTTAAAACACATTGATTATTGTTATGTATAATATTAGCGTTTAATGCAAACTGGCTTGTAGGCTTCTCTGTCAATATCAAACATCTTTTGCATGACATTTTTGGGGGTTTCTTACATCTTTTTTATGACAATTACTGTTCTATAGGGAACTTCACAAACATACTATTCCTCTACTGCAACCAATCTGGAGGATGAGGCATAAGAAGTGATAATGTATTGATTTATAGTAATAGTTATTGATTAACTGATTAACAATGGGCATCATTACGACCCAGGCGGAAAACCGTGGTGCTAATAGCACCATGGTCCATGCTGGTAACTTACCGACTCCGCCATGGAGAAAGGGGGAATTACCACCCCATTACAAGGTTGGCGGGCGGTAATTCCCCCTTCCTCCATGGCCCTTCCCATTTTTGCCCCATAGGGCTCAATGGGAATGGGGAAGGCGCTAAGTACGGTACCGCAAATTGTGGTACCGTACTTAACACCAAGGTGCCTTTGCGGGTCCCTACTTTAACGGCTGGTGTAGACCAGCCGTTAAGGTCGGGTCCCGCAAAGGGACCTCGTAATCAGGCGCTAATGGGTTAACGGCGCTGCAGCCTTTTACGGCGCCGTCCATTAGCGCCAGGGTCGTAATGAGGCCCAATATCTTTTTTACATTTCAGGTAACTATTTTTTTTTATAATCTGCAATACTGTCAGCGAATTGCAAAGCATTAGATCAACAACCTTGATGTATTTATCTCAGAAACACATGCAACAATGGAAGTAAACCTTCATAAAAATGTACTTTGTCACTGAATAACATAGACCCTTTCACTTTATGAATGGTGTATGTTTCTGTTTATCAACTTTAGCTGCTTAGTGATAAATGGAATCAGTGAAACAAAATAACATTACAGCGCATTAAAAGGGGCCACAATTTAATCAATATGTTTTGCAGCATGATCTCGCACCAACTGCCTGTGACATCTCTTAAGGTTATCAGGTACAGTTTCCAAATATGTCTTTTTAAAAGGTTGTATGTACACAGTGTTCGACTTTATATCAATACTAATTTTAAAACTTTTATCAGATGATTAACCGTATCTTTTTACATTGTTTAATTGATACTGTAAGGTTAACAATCAATAAGTCAATTTTCTCAAGATGTACTTTGCGAGATCAAAGATTTTAACATTAAATTGTCAAACAATGTAATCAATGTTCTTTGAATTTGTCATGTAAAAGGAATGTACTACTGAAGCGGTCGAAATTGAAGGGACACATGGACAAGAGGTATACATGAGATATTGTAAAATAACAGTTATCATCCATTTGAACTGTGTTGTAATATTTAATATATTTTAATGGTTTCCATAGTGATATTTTGTTATATATGTATATTGTGGGAGTGCTCTGGAGTGCTGTTCTGCTGTGGATCCTGCTCCTCCCTGCTTCCTTTGGACTACTGGGACCAGTGGTCGAAGTGTACGAAAAGAAGTAGTGGAGCTATGTTCCCTGCCGGTATGCCCCGCTCTCCACAAACCCCATCGCTGCGCCCTCTCCCACACCCAATCCAAACCCCCAAACAAACACAGCTGTTATTTAAGGGAATGTTCAGTGCAGTGCACTGAAGTGCAAGCTTCAACTTCTCCCTACACTTTTATTTTAAAACTAAACTGTTCCAGAATGGTTTCTTTTTAAAATAAAAGTATAGGAATGGTAAAACTTAAAAATAAAAAGTATAGGAGCACCGCTCCCGACCGCTCCCGACCGCTCCCGCCCACTTCGACCTCTGACTAGGACCCTTTGTAATTATCGCGGGCTGTCTCCTGCTGAACACTGAACACTGTGTTTATTTCCTGACTTCGTGGGGTAGGCATTGACTTTACCTACTCCTTAAGTACTTCTAGTACATTAGGAAACAGTGCTTAGTATCCTTTTACCTTATCTTGCAGCGGAACGCTAAGCACCGCCCCTTTTACCCAGAACCGCTTCATATACGGTCGCGCGCGCATTGTGGGAGTCCATTGGAGTGCTGTTCTGTTGTTCAGCTGAATAGCCAGAAGCCTCCCTCCCGTCATATCCCTCTACCACTACAATCTGGTTATCCACAGCACGCAAGACCGCCGACATTTGTGAGTAAAGCGACCATGGCCTTTTAAAATCTCAAAACTGCGATGCCCGCCCATGATAAACTCCTTGGGGTACACCAGGCAGAAGCACCCTTAGCCTTAGAAGAAAACTCTCACGCTGGCCTTAAAACCAAAGCCAAACACAAGCAGACAAAAAGGGCGAAATCCTTGATCACTGATATTAGGCAATTTTGGCAGCCTAACATGTGCGTGCAAGTACCGACAGTGGCCCCGGACAATATGCAGATGAATAAACAGAGATTGCACTTGCAAGCTAATGGTCCTTCAACAGATAACATCTTATCGAGTAATGTAACCTCCACAAATCATATATCTGATGCTGATTTGCTAGTCTGCCCTACCCAATGCGGTACATCTAATCCCAATGCACCCCTGGGCATAGTCAATCCCGTACTACCTAACTTAGCAGTGGCAACACCAGAAACCATCGAAGTTGAAGTTCATGCACTTGACAACACCGAAATTCCTATATTATATTCCCAGATAGTTAAAACTTCAGCGAGAGACATCCCATCCAGAAATTCCCCCAAAACATCCTTCTACCTGCATGAACTTCAAATCATGTAATCCTCCTAGTGATTTACTGAGTGAAGCCCCCCCCAATGGACCCACTATTCCGCACACAATATGTAAAACTTAACTAGAAGCTCTACCTATTAGTAAATTGATTAACTTGTCACATTCGCCAATCTTATATCCGGAGTCTCCAAACTCGTAGAGACTCGACTTGTAATTCATCAGCATCATCTTGTATGTCATTTGTCAAACCTACCCCGAGACCCTCTTTTGGGTTAAAGAAAGTACACACCCCTATATATGAAACTACTCTGTCTGCTCTGAATAATGAGCTCTATAGCCTAAAAAAATCTTTTGAGATTCTGGATCAAAAAACAGAGTCACATACCACCATATTACATCTTTTATCTTCTAAAATCGATTGGATAGCTAATGAATGAAACCACCATCTCCAACTGTCATTAATCCTGTGAATGGGCTTTCCAGCGTGGTCTTGTTTCCTGCAGTGGCAATCAGGGCAGGTTCTCTGTCAACAGAGCCTATAGATGTAATACCAGCAAATCATTTGAATGTTACAATCCAACCTGACCCTATTCTTTCTACAACCATAGTTTAAATTATAGAATCACAGGAACCAGTGTTTGGGGTTTTTCAACCTCTAAACGCAAAAAAAAAAAATTCCAAACGAGCTAATACTGTAGCAAAAAGAAAAACTAAGAATCAACCCCAAAACGATCAAGGAATCAAACCTTTTAGTTTTGCTCTTAATGATGCCATCAGGACCCACCTCAGTTTACATTAGAACAAAAACTCCCTCAATGCATTCAAAAGTGTTAGCTGAGTCCAAAAATCCGAACCAAATTGTACATCCTTGTCACGCTCACCTAGTCTCTACGGGGGCGTAGCACGTAGTCGTATGACCGGGAACTGCACTGGTGTAGTTCTGATGGTATAGCGGTGTCCTCTCCCTTGTTATCACCCCAGAAGCCGTTAGCCTGTAATGTAGAAACAAGAAGTTAGCTTTAAGTGGTTTGGATTGGCCCAACTACCTGCCTCCTCTGGGTGCCCCATTTCTGTCCTGCTCATCTATGATTTTGGTGAGGTTAGCGCTCCGTCCTGCTTGACCTTGAGCAGGGGCGCGGTAGGCTTAGTCTTTCTCTGGGCGCAGTTACTTCACTGTTCCAGAGTGCTGTTGATGCTTTTTCAGAATGCTTGGATAATCAGGTGAGTCTCTATCTCAATAACAGCTTGGTATAAATGCTCATATTGTCCCAAGGCTTTAAACGTGTTTGTCTTTCCTCCAGATGCAGTTTCGTGCTTTGTCCGGGAGAAGATTCGGCCTTCCTCGGATGCTGATCTGGTTGCCTCCACCTGAGTATAGGTGCGAATGAGTGGCGCCAGATGGCAGAGTAAATGTTCGTTTGTATGGTGCGCGACTAACCTGCTGTTTTCTGTTCCCCTTTTGCAGGCACGGCGTGGCCCCAAGATGAAGAATGGAAGAACCGCTCCAAAGAAACCCAGAGGATGCAGAATCCCAGGTGAGTATCGGGAATCTGCGTGGGAGTCCTTTTCCAACAGGGGTGGCGATCAGAGAACCAGCCGGAGATGAGACCGATGGCCGGAATTGCAGGTAAGGGCTTGTCGCTATACTAACTCCAGTTCTTCTCCTTATCTTGTTCCAGGCACCGATGGATGGAAAGCACCAACGGGCGTGGCTGAAGATGCCCGAGGGCAGAGCAGACACGGTGAGCGTTACGCTACAGGAGTGCCGAATAACGCGAAGCGTGTTCTGCTTGCAGGGTGTGGCTTATATAGCCTTGTAAGTAGTTACAGGTAAAGTAGTCCCTTTACCACACCCTGTCCCTCAGGAAAAATAGTCACTCTGCCACACCCTGGATTACACAGAAGACTCAGCCTCACAGGCAGTTTAAGTAGTTCCATAAATTCAGCCCATTTCATGAGCCTGGTGCCAACGGCGCCAGGACTGAGTCCCTGAGACTCTGGGGCACTTCCTTGGGGCCTGCCTAGTCCTTCTGGTTGGCGGGGACTGGGATGGGCCCAACAGCTTCAGAGGTTTTGGAGCATGCACCATGACAGCACTCCCCCCCCAATGCCCCTCTAAAGGCGGGGTCTCCCCTTGGTCCTGGTTTGTTCGGGTGACTATGATGAAACCTTTTCAACAATTGCGGTGCATGAATGTGTTCACTGGGTTCCCATGATCTTTCGTGTGGGCCATATCCTTTCCAGTCTATTAGATAAAACAGTTTTGATTTGACGATTTTCGAGTCCAGAATATCCTTGATTTCAAATTCAGGTTCTCCGTCGACCATGATCGGTTTTGGTGGTTTCAGAACTCGGGTTCCTGGTTGTACTGGTTTTAGAAGTGAGACATGAAACACGAGATGAATTTTCATGTGTGAGGGTAAATTCAACTTCACTACTACCGGATTGATGATAGCCTTAATGGTGTATGGACCTATGTATCTGGGGTTGAAGGTTCGCGTTCCTTTCATGGGTATGTGCTTAGATGCCAGCCAGACTTCATCTCCAACGTGATACTTTGGAGCTTCACTCCTGTGGATGTCTGCTGACTTCTTGTACCTATCCTTGGCTTGTTTCAGCTGATCCGTTGCTTGGCTGATGGTAGAGTGCAAACTTTTTACTGCTAGCATTTCCAAAGGTTGAGGTGAGTCAAGATTGGAAGTTTGTGGATGCAAACCGTAGATGGTGTAGAAGGGGGTCTGTCCGATGCTGGAGTGCAGTGAGTTGTTGTAGGCGTACTCGGTTATCCATAAAATGTCTTTCCAACCATTTTCAGACTGGTGTAACATACATCTGAGGTATTGTTCTAGAGTCTGGTTGGTCCTCTCAGTCTGACCATCAGTCTGGGGATGGTGGCTGGTGGAAAGTCTTACATCGATTTGCGCTAATTCGCAACACTTTTTCCAGAAGTGTGTGATAAATTGGCTGCCACGATCCGAAATTAGGATGGAAGGAAATCCATGCATTCGGACTATCTGCACTAAAAATTATTTAGCCAAGGTTGCGGCTGAGGGTAGGCCCTTCAGTGGAATGAAATGAGCCATTTTCGAAAATAAGTCCACCACCACCAGAATTGTGTTGAACCTGTTACCAGGGGGAAGGTCAGTTATAAAATCAAGAGACAACGTATGCCAAGGCGTAGGCGGAATATCCAGTGGTTGCAGTTGACCTGGTGATCTTTTCTTCGAGGCCTTGTTTTGTGCGCAAATTCCACAGGATAATACATATTGCTTGATGTCTTTACGCCATGTTGGCCACCAATAGTATTGCTTGATCTTGGCCTCGGTTTTAGCTATCCCAGGATGGCCTTCAACCAGTGATTCGTGGTAAGTCCAGATGACCCTCTCCTGAAGTTCTTTACTAGGTAGGTAGAGACGTCCCTGAAAATATGGTAAGTGGTTTGAGACCGAATGATGAACACTTTTAGTAGACCAGTCTCTCAGAGTGTCTGTATCCATGAGATGTGTGATTTCTTTGTGGATGTTGTCTAAGGTTAGAGATGTTGTCACTCCTAATATTTTTTCTCCGGGAATGATGGGCACTGGGTCTGGGTTGGTGGATTCCTCGTCTACCCCAATGCAAGATAGGGCGTCAGCCTTGCCATTTCAACAACCAGGTCGGTAAGTGATCACAAAGTCAAATTCGGCAAAAAATAATGCCCATCGGAGTTGGCAGGATGATTGGGCCTATGCCACCTTCAAATACTGTCGATTGCGATGGTCAGTGATTACTTTAATTGTATGTCTTGCTCCCAGAAGGTAATGCCGCCAAGCTTTGAAGGCCGCCTTAATGGCCAGAAGTTCCTTGTCCGTAATGGCGTAATTCAATTCAGGTGCCGTGAATTTTCGTGACCAGAAGGCCACTGGATGGAGTTGACCCGTTTCAGGATCCTTTTGTGAGAGGACCGCTCCCATTACTGAACTGGAAGCGTCGGTCTCAACCACGTACGGTAGGTTGAGATGAATTTTTGCTTCAAGTCCTGAAAGGCCTTCTCGGCTTCCTCTGACCATTGGAAACGTTTGTTCTTTCATAGTAGAGAGGTAATGGGATGCACTAGCTGTGAGAAGCCTGGAATGAAGCAGCGATAGAAGTTCGCAAATCCGAGCATAGTTTGAACTCCTTTAATCGCGGTTGTGGAAGGGCAGTTGAGTATGGCGTCGACCTTCCGGGAATCCATGCGCACACCATGTGGGGTTAGGACAAACCCAAGGAATTCGACCTCCGTAACATGGAAGAAGCATTTTTCCAGTTTTGCAAACAGTCTATGTTGCCGAAGCTTATCCAAAACTGCACGGACGTGTCTCACATGTTCCAGTTCAGACGATGAATATACCAGGATGTCGTCTATGTATACTACGACACACACATCAATCAATTCACGCAGGACGTCATTCATGAAGTACTGGAACGCCGCTGGGGCATTGCAAAGACCAAAGGGCATCACCTGGTATTCAAATAATCCATATTTGGTGCAGAAGGCAGTCTTCCATTCGTCCCCTTTTTTTATTCGTACCACATAATATGCCCCTTTGAGATCGAGCTTGGTATAGATTCGGGCATCTGTAACTTGGTCCAAAAGTTCAGGAATTAGCGGCAAGGGGTAACAGTTTTTAACTGTGACTTGGTTTAATGCATGGTAATCGATGCAAGTTCTAAGGTCTCCTTTCTTTTTAGGCACGAAGAACAAAGGCGAGGCTGCAGGAGACTTAGAAGGGCGGATAAAGCAGTTAGCCAGGCATTGGTCCAAATACTTTTTAAATGCAGATTTTCAGGCTCCGTAAGTGCGTAGATTCGGCCACATGTAATCTGAGCGCCAGGTATAAGGTTGATTTGACAATTGTATGATCTATGGGGAGGAAGGGTATTCGCTTGATCTTTCTGGAAAACGTCCTGATAGTCTTGGTATTCTGGAGGTAGCGGATTAGGCTGATTCGAGACAGTTGCGACTTTCTTAACCAAAAGTTCCTTTGTTTGGTAACAGGTATGAGCACATTCGACTGAGAAGGTCAGCCTCTTAGCACGCCTGTCGATGCAAGGATTGTGAGATTCTAACCATGGCATTCCCAGAATTATTTGAAATTGTGGAGCTTTGATTAGATCGAATACAATGGCCCTCATTACGACCCTGGCGGAAAGTGACTGACCGGACCGCCACAGCGTAAATAGCGTTTCCGCCATTGCACGAAGGAGCAAAGTGCGGCCCATTCCGACCCATCGGGCACGAGCACCACGCCATGGCGGAAGTGCAAAGTCCGTGATGGCGGAAATGACCCCAAAACGGCCCACACCGCCGCCGTACGGCGCCCTAGGTGCAATACCGCCACCCCTCTTAGCGGTCACCGCAGTGTGCGCCTACCGGAAAGTACAGTGACCGGAAATATACGGAAACGGAAGCAAAAACATGGGCCCGGAACGGGAAACATCCCGCCGTACACCTATAAAACCACTAAAACCACACAACCACTAAAATCACTACCCTGAAACACACCCCAACCCGTCATCCACCCTAGCGAAACCAAGAAAAATGGGAAAAGTAGCGAAGAAAGCGTGCGACCGCAAGCGGCAGGTCCACTTCTCCCGTGAGGAACTCACCGTGCTAACAGAGACCCTCCGGGAGAATGCTGCCGTCGTCTTCTCCACGCAAATGACCAGGACGGCACTTGCAAACAAGAAGGCCATATGGGCTCTGGTGGCACAGCGGGTAAGTGCGGTGGGGACCGCACCCCGCACCCCACAGCAATGCCGCAAGCGATGGGACGACCTGCGGATACGCGTCCGCAGCATACTCTCTGCCAACCGCAACATTGCCACAGCCACCGGGGGAGGTCCTGAATCACCCATCAAGTTGACCCCCTGGGAAGAAATCTGTGCCTCCACCATCGGAATGGAGAGCATAGAGGGAGTCGGAGGGATGGAGAAAGGAGTGCAGACATCCGAAGATTCAGGTAGGTGGGCCAAATAAAACAATGCCAAATCCACACAGTCCATCCATGTGAAGTACCATGCGTCCACATAGTGCAACAGAAACACATGTCCAGGAGAACGTCCACACACATCGGCCTGATAGCGCACGTTAAAACCCACAATAAATACATAAATAATTAAAAACCCCTAAAACACGCACTACACGTGCAGCAGGCACACCCTAACTGCAGGCTGCCAAACAACTGCACCCTCACTCCACACACAAATGAAAGCACCTCCAAGGCCCCGACCCAAATCACCCTCAGGTACCACCCCAATGCATGTGATACAATGCCATTCCAATTCCCACAGACCCATCAATAACCCTCGCCCTCCTTTACTCCACCACAGGGTCCGATCCAAACGACGAGCTACAGGACACCCCTACCAGCACACCTGCAAAGAGGGCCAAGACCAACGGCCAGAGACCCTCCACCTCAGCTGCACGCATCAAGACACGGCAGCAGCACAAATCAGGTGGCAGCACAGAGGAGGGAACATCAACAGGCACCCCAGCAGCCAGCATGCCCACACCACCACCACCACAGGTCCCCCCAATGGATGCCACAGAAGGCACTGCCTCTGGTGGCAGCAGCACCATAGGTGACACCCCATTGATGGCAGCATGCTCGGACACAGAAAACGGGGATGTCGAAGTCAGATCCATCCATGACCTGTCCCAATCCCCCTGTCTGTCCCATCCCGTACAACATGAGGATACCACGCAGGGGCACCCACAAGACGACGACTGGCCATCCCCCACAAGCCCTGTGGCAAGGCAACATGAGGACAACAGCCCCTCTGTGACACCCCCGCAAATGGCCATGGCCCAGCAGAGGCAACAGTCCCTCGACCAGTTAATCGTGCAACAGCAGCAACTGGCCACGCTCCTCAAGGACCATGCCGATGAATGTGGGGGCACTAAGGCAGACATAGAAACATCAACTGAGACACTTAGGGCAGAAATGGAGAGAGGTACAGAGACGCTAAGGGCACAAATGGAGAGTAGCACCGAGAGCCTGAGAGTCCAAATGGAGAGTAGCACCGAGAGCCTGAGAGTACAAATGGAGAGAAGCACCGAGAGCCTGAGGGGGGAACTGCATGCGACGTCCAAAGACGTATGTGCCGAACTTGCCGCAGTGCGCCGTGTGCTCACTGAGCTCTCGCAAACCCTTAGGGACATGCATGGACGTGAGCAGGCAGACACATCATCCGTTGCAAGTTCCGTCCAGGGCAGCCCCCAACGTAGATCTGGGAGGAACCTGTGCTCCACAGGCAGGGGTGCCCCTGATACCCGCAGAGGGGGCTTGCAATAGCGACAGCCCACTGACAATGAGCATCTTTGGACACTGGTGTTCGGGGGGGAGGTAGGAGGGTGGAGGGGGTGTGTTGGGCTCACTTGGGTGGCGGGTCGATAGGGTGTTCAACATGATATCACATATGCCATAAACAGTGCACGATCAACCAATGAGATGTGTGGACATTGATCTTTGTGTACTAGGCCATCATAGGCGTACAGTCCATATTGTGCATGTCCCAGACACACACAGTGCCACGAGTCCCGTGTCCATGTATCAGCCACCAGGCGTGAGTGCTAGAAGCATGCATCAATGAGATGCTGACGAATGTCACGGGCCTCCGGTGCCTCGCAGACTCCATGAGGTGCTGCCACATCCCCACCCTCATCATGACCATCATCAGGTGCTTGCAGTTCTGCGTCAGGGGGCATGGGCACATTTCTACGTACGCACATGTTGTGGAGCATGACACATGCCATGACCATCTTTGCAACCTTCACATGGCGGTACAGGAGTGCCCCGCCAGACCTGCTGAGGCAGCGGAAACGACCCTTCAGTAGGCCGAATGCCTGTTCAATGACTACACGGGTACGTGAGTGGACATGGTTGTAGTCCTCCTCATGCTGGTCCCGTGGGTTCCGGACTGGTGTGAGGAGCCATCTCTTCAGTGGATATCCAGCATCACCTGTATGTGGACGAGAAACGTATGATGTGGAATGCCATTGCTACGTACGCACACCCCCCCCCCTTCCTGCCAGGTCATTGCCAAATCACATACCCCACATAATCATGCATGTAATGAGACTCACCGAGTAGCCAGGATCTGTTCCCTGCGTGTCGCTCCATGTAGCGTGGTATTGTAGAGTTCCTCAAGACCATAGAATCATGGGTTGATCCAGGGAATCGGGCACAACAATGTGTAATGATCCTGTTGGAGTCACACACCATTTGTACATTCAGGGAATGAAATTGTTTTCGGTTGCGGTACTGGGCCTCCATGGCATGTGGGACGACCAATTCCACATGGGTGCAGTCGATGGCACCAATGCAACCCGGTATGCCGGCAAGTGCATGGAATCCCACTTTTGTGTTGGTGATTTCCTGCTCCGAGCGTGGTAGAGAGATGTAGTCGTCTGCGTGCTGCAGGAGGGCATCGAGCACTTGAAATAGTGTCCGTGAGAACAGTGGCTGAGAAATGCCATGCAACTGTCCGACTGTGTGCTGGTAGGTGCCTGTGGCCAGGAAGTGGAGTACAGACACCACCTTCAGTAGGGGTGGGATGGCGGTTGGGCTATCTATCATGCTGACAAGGTCAGCCTGTGTCATGTCCACAATGGCGGCTATGGTGTCCCGGTCCAGACGGTAGAGGGTGTGGATCTGCTCATCAGTGAGGTTGAACGGATGTGCTCGGAGGCGTGGGATTGCGGGCTGCCTGCGTGGTGGTAGTGGCTGTGCTGGCGGCCCTTGCTGGCCCTGCCTTGGCCTCCTCCTCCTCCTGCGTCTCCTCCGTGCGGCCGGTTGTAGTTGGTGTTCGTCTTCTTCTTGGAGTCGGAGTACTTGCAGTGCTATCAGGTCCCCCAGGGCCAACATCGCGAGTCCTGCCGGTAGCATTTCGGTGTGGTTGTGGGAGGAGACTGGCTGTGCAATTTATGTGTTTTCAGGCTGTATGGCCTCCACCTGTGGTGATTCATTCCACCTGTGCAAACTGCTCTCCCCTTTGGCCGAGCACGTCCCGCGCACAACGCTGCAATTCGGGGAATGGCATCTTGCTATTGCAATCATGTATTTGTACCCGATGGCCGTGTAAGATTGGTTGATATGTTCATTCTGCTGTGGTCCCATTGTTTCACATACTATCTGTGCAGTCGCGAACAGACTTGTGAAGGGTCAGTGGAACGTAGTACTCGAGTAACGGTGGGCCCTCATGCATCACTGTACCGAGTTGCAACGACGGGCGGGGCGTCCCATTTGTGGGTGAAGGCAGTTGCCATTTTCACACACAGCCGCACTCGATGGAATAATTAGTGATTTCGAACGGCCACAGATGCCTCTTCGACGTGATGTTGCAAATGAGGAATTCGAAGGGCGGCGCTTTCGGTTTTCAGCTAGCGGCGAGGAAATGCCCACAGGTCTGACTGCAAATATAACGTACTATTGTTCAATGTCCTTGAGACAGGGGCCATGGCGAGGATGCAATGATTGATATGAATAGTTTGGGATGCGCAATTGCGACGTGGGCGATGAGGCCGGACGTTCCCAAATACATGTTACTTCACTACACTGGAATTACGGGCTGGGGCACTGTGGATTTTGCAGGCTGCATAACGCACAGACTCAATGGATATTTCTAATGTTATGTGAGTAAATATTCAGGCGTTTTAATCCCGGGATGAGGGAATGATGAATGGATGCATGGGCAGGTGATTTGATACAGAGTTTGCCATGTACAGGGCTTCTTGGGATCTATCCGCCTCCCCTACGCTATGTGATGCAGGGCTGCCATAGTGGGACCATCGTCTATCTGGCCTTGTTGAGCCCTCCCTGTCTCGACGCGCCCTCAGACACTTGTGTCCATGCACGTTGACATTCCCATCTGATGGATTCTGTTTTGACAGACGCATGCACAGGTACACTCGTTTGTGATGGTGTTTGCACCTCGATATAGATGGTTATGAGTCGCAAGTGGTTTTGGGGTGGTGATGATCCTTTGGAGTGGGCTAGCATGCATATGACTGTGGATTTAGTGTGATCATTGAAGTGAGTTGTTCGAATGTAGTTCTGATGGCCATTCTGTTCTTTTTCTTTTCTTTTGGTTGACAGGTATCTCCTCCCCTTTTGCCACTGCCATCTGTATGCCACTCCTGCAGATGGGTTTTACTCCCGACACCTGCTGCTTCGTGTTAATCAGTGGAGCAGCATTACGATCTTATGGGACGATCGCCAATGGCCCACATGCCCTTACGCAGTACTGGTGGCTCGGAGCAACATTTCGGCCTTTCAGCTGGACTAGTGCCTCCCCATTGGGACGGCCCTGCGGTTCTGTGCGCTTCCATGTTGCCTTTTCGTACGTGAATGTGGCTCTGTGTACCATGAGGGAACAGGGCGTCACACAAGTAGTGGCTGGTCATTTCTTGCGGATGCAGCCCACAATGGTGAAAAGTGTTTTGGAGTTCATGGCCTGATGGCTGTATGGGCTTGGTGATTTTGATGTGCATTAAATTTCTATTCTGATTTGGCCCGTGTAGCGTTTTTCTTTGCAAGTGATGTGGCATATGCCTATTTGGGGGGCGATGTATTGTGAGGAGATCTGCATTGGGTTCCAGCTTCGGAGTTTAGTTGCGTGGTACTGTACTGGGCGCGTTTGCCTACGAAGCCCGTGAGGTCAGGGATGGGGGCTGCCAATATGACAGTTTGAATGTTGTCATGCTCAGGGGCGGGGGATTGGGTTTTGTGTAACAGATGCCGGTCAGCCAGGTGGACTGGTGGAATGATGTGATTCTCGGAATATTGCTGGTCACAGGTGCCTGTGTTTGCGTGCGTTTCTTGGTGGGGGACTGTGGTCATGTCCATTGGGATGGCTTCTGTATTCGTGCCATCTGTGCCCTGCAGCTCCCATTGGCCCCTGTTGTGTTTCTTTTGTTCGTTGGCATGCATGGGTGACTTGTACATTTCACTGGTTGCATTGTGACTTCATTGCACCTACGGGGAGTTGTACTTTGTGGGCAGGGAGCGGTGTACGGGCACTCAGTGGGGCCGTTTACGGTTGATTCGCGATGCCGTACTTCTCACCATGGCGGAATGGTACATTCCGCCATGCTTGATGGCGTTAGGTACATGTCCGCTAGGGTCGGAATTGGCGTACCCTTGCGCCATGGTGGTGTTTGCGGTTTGGCATGGCGCGCGCGCGCGTGCTTGGTGCAGTTAGCGTTGGCGTTCACTACGGTGTCGCTAATGGCTTCGTACTTTGCGGTGACGGGTCATAGTCGCACCGAGCGCTATTCGATGGCGGTATTGCATTTCCGCCATCGTTTTCCGAATTCCGCCAGGGTCGTAATGAGGGCCAATGTCTTCCCGATGTCCGTCTTGGCACAAAAGTGTCATTTCTGTTGTCGAGTGCGTTACTGGCCCTGACGCGATCTCAGTTCCATCGACAGTGGTGACTAAATCCGTAGTTGCCTTTTCGCACAGAGGAAGATTTATCCTTGTAGCCAAATCGTGATCCATATAATTCCCAATGGCTCCGCTATCAATATATGCTCTGACTGCATGCATTTGAGAAGGCTGTTGGTGATTTATGAGGATCGTTGGCAAAACGAGGTGCAAGGTCTGAGAGTTCTTCTTTTCGCTCGACAAGCGGACCTCTACGCTTGTCAGGCGAGGAAGTTTTCCGACTCTGGCTCCGTTTCCGCTTTGCCAGCAACTCCGACTACCTTTTTGGGTGGCTTTACAGGACAGTCTCGAAGAAAGTGGCCAGCTGAGCCGCAGCACAAACATAGCTGTTGTTGTCTTCTTCTGTCTTTTTCTGCTTTGGTTAATGGCCCTCACCCCCCCCAATTTGCATGGGGTCGGCCACGTCGGAAGTCTTGGATGCATTCTCCTTTGGGCGCACAAACACCCGAGTGTCCATCCTAGCTCAATCCTCCTTACGGTTCTCTAGTCTATGATCAAGCTGAACCACCAGATCTATGTATTCTGCACAATCACTAGGGGGGTTGACCACTTGGGCTAAAACGCCCTTCAGCTCCCATCTTAAGCCCCGGTGAAACAGAGTTGTTCTCTTATCGTCTGGCCAATCGGTTTCTACTATCAGTCTATTAAAGGTTGCAATGTACGACAACAAATCCTGGTTGCCTTGGCGCAGGGACAAGAGTTCATTATCCAATACCTGACCCTGAGAGTGGCGGGCAAACAACTTCTCCATGTTCCTTTGGATCCCCTGGAAGTCTTGCAAGATGGGATCGTCCCGATTAACTAGAGGAACCGACCAGTCCGCAGCACTGCCACTGAGGTAAAACAATACAAAGGCTACCCTTGATTGGTCATTTGGAAAGGCCCTGGCCTACATAGAAAATGAAGTCGGCACTGGTTCATAAAAACTGCATACCTTTTTGGGTCTCCTGCAAAGCTTTCTGGAGGTGCCAAAGGTACGGCCACTGGAAGGACCACTTGAACTGGATTGCTGGGTATATTGTTATTGTTATTGTTATTTTGCATTTGTATAGCGCCTTATATACCATTGGTATGGTCTGAAGGCGCTGGTAGGTTGAACGCCCTTGGGAACCGAAGTTCGGGTCAGTGGAAAGATTAGAGAGAGTCCAAAGGTGCGTGTGCGCACCGGTATGTGTGCAGCTGGTGCGGAATTCATGTGGTAGCTGCTTCTTAGCGGTAGGTAAGAACCGTTGACCCCAATACAGGCAACGGTGTTTGCCCCGCCTAGGATTGAAGCAATTGTTTAGTAAGCTCATCGGTATGTCTTTAGCCACAATCAATTCCCTCGTTAAAGCATTGGTCTCCTGCCAGGCCGAATGTACCTCAGCCCTGAGGTCCCCCAAAAGTTGGGCCAGTTGGTCAGTCTCTGAGGTTTCCATGACACCCAGGTAGAGAATTTGTAGAAGGCTTCGCGTTCTGTCACGCTCACCTGGTCTACACAGGGGCATAGCACGTAGTCGTATGACCGGGAACTGCACTGGTGTAGTTTTGATGGTATAGCGGTGTCCTCTCCCTTGTTATCTCCCCAGAAGGCATTAGCCTGTAATGTTGAAACAAGAAGTTAGCTATGAGTGGGTTGGATTGGCCCCACTACCTGCCACCTCCTGGTGCCCGACTCCTCTCCTGCTCACCTATGAGTTTGGTGAGTTGGCGCTCCGACCTGCTTGATCTTCAGCAGGGACACGGTAGGCTCAGTCTTTCTCTGGGCGCAGTTACTTCACTGTTCCAGAGTGCTGTTGTGTCATGCCACGAGGCGGGTGGCGCTTGTGGAGCCGCTGGCGGAGCGGGAGATGATCGTCTCCCAGTCGCACCGTGACTGTCTACCCGTCATGATCTTTCTATCACCGGTCTAGTTGTTGCACATAGACACGGGCCGGAGTATTTATTCCACCTCTTCCGGGTTGCGGATGCCTCGCAACGCTTCCGGTTACTCCGCTTGTTCTATCGCTCCCTGTGTTTCTTGTCCAGACCGCCGACTTTGTTTTCAGTGCCTTTTCTCTTGTTCCTGCTTTGTTCAGTTCATCTACACTTGTTTTCCTTCATTGACCTCTCTTCTTTTCCTTTCTTCTTGCCTTACCTCTCTTCCTGTCTTTTCTCCCTGTCCTCTTCCTTTTTCTGCCTTCGCCCACATTAGAATCTTCTTTCTACTTCTCGTGGGTTTTCTTTTCTCTGTTACTGCTCACACGTGTACCAGATCCCGGCCTGCCTATTGGATTGCATTATTCTGCACGTTCTACTTGCTGGTTGCCTGCTACCCCGTGTACTGGGTCAAAGTTGCCTCTCTACTTCACCCCTCCAGGATCTAACCGCCATCTCTCCTTGGATTGATTTCTCCTTGCCCTGCATTTGTCACAAGAGTGTTCCGCCTGCGTATCTCTCCAGCTGACACCAAGGTCACTTAAGGGTTTTTTGTGCCTTCAGGCTTTTTCCCCTCTCGGCACTCCGGGGGGGGGGGCCCTTGGTCACCCCATCTGGTGGCACGGTGGCTTCCTTCCGTGGGCGTCCTTATCTCCAAAAAAAAAGGAGAGTAACAGAAGAAAGGAGAGGAAGGTTTCCAGGAAGGAGGATGAAGGTGAGGAGCTAGGGGAGGGAGGAGATTCGGAGTCCACTTTGTCCGACGAGGATATCACTGATTCAGGTGACGTGTTGATGCTTTTTCGGAATGCTTGGATAATCAGGTGAGTCTCTATCTCAATAACAGCTTGGTATAGATGCTCATATTGTCCCAAGGCTTTAAACGTGTTTGTCTTTCTTGCAGATGCAGTTTTGTGCGTCGTCCGGGAGAAGATTCGGCCCTCCTCGGATGCTGAGCTGGTTGCCTCCAGGTGAGTATAGGTGCGAATTAGTGCGCCGGATGACAGAGTAAATGTTTGTTTGTATGGTGCGCGACTAACCTGCTGTTTTCTGTTCCCCTTTTGCAGGCGCGGCGTGGCCCCAAGATGAAGAATGGAAGAACCGCTCCGAAGAAACCCAGAGGATGCAGAATCCCAGGTGAGTATCGGGAATCTGCGTGGGGGGTCCTTTTCCAACAGGGGGCGGCGATCAGAGAACCAGCCGGAGATGAGACCAATGGCTGGAATTGCAGGTAAGGGCTTGTTGCTGTAGTAACTCCTGTTCTTCTCCTTATATTGTTCCAGGCACCGATGGATGGAAAGCACCAACGGCCGTGGCTGAAGAATCTCGACGGCAGAGCAGACACAGTGAGCGTTACGCTGCAGGAGTGCAGAATAACGCAAAGCGTGTTCTGCTTGCGGGGTGTGGCTTATATAGCCTTGTAAGTAGTTCCAGGTAAAGTAGTCCCTTTACCACACCCTGTCTCTC
This sequence comes from Ambystoma mexicanum, assembly GCF_040938575.1. NCBI lineage: Eukaryota > Metazoa > Chordata > Amphibia > Caudata > Ambystomatidae > Ambystoma > Ambystoma mexicanum. The sequence continues at coordinate 594,452,190 of NC_090936.1, forward strand.
AGGAAAAATAGTCCCTCTGCCACACCCTGGATCAAACAGAAGACTCAGCCTCACAGGCAGTTTAAGTAGTTCTATAAGTTCAGCCCATTTCATGAGCCAACGGCGCCAGGAGTGAGTCCATGAGACTCTGGGGTACTTTCTTGGGGCCTGCCAAGTCCTTCTGGTTGGCGGGGACCGGGATGGGCCCAACAGCTACAGGGGTTTTGGAGCACGCACCATGACAGCCCTTTAAATAATTTGCCTCCTGCAAGTTATATCAGATGTTGAAGTCAATGAAGAGCTAATGAACTATTCAACCTATTCCAAAACTTCCCTACCACAAGTAACAGCCAGCCAAGATTCCCCACATCACCACTTCCATTCCCAATGATTGAAGCAATTGCCATAATTCTGTTGATTTTGTGAGGAGAGGAACCCTTTTGCAACCGGCAAGCCAGCACTGCGAGCGGAGGAAAGAACAATGCTCTTGCTGGCCTTTGTGTGCCCGGGCGCTTCCTGGAGGAGGCCGGGCTTGGCCCGATCACGTGACCTATCACGTGACTCCAGAGACCCAGAAGAGGCCGAAGCATCCACCCTTGCGGCGTTAAGCCCGGTGGAGTAAAGCCCTTAGGCTGTTGTGCGGCTGTTCGGCGAGTGAGCGGCGTAGTGGGAAGCAAAAGGCTCAGCATGGACTCTACATCACACATGAACGTGGGCGATACGGTAAGCATTCAAGTACCTAACACCCGCAGTCATACGAAACTGCCCGGCACCGGGGGCTCTATGGGGGAAAAAAGTGAGGCACCGAGTGGCGCACATGTCCAAGGTAGGCTATCTTTTCAGCCCCCAGTTGCGCCCATCTCCCCCACTGACAGTATGATCCACACAAACAAAGCTGCTGCCTCCCTGATCCCCCCCTCGCCCACCCCTCCATTTTCCACCCCCCCCGGCAAACTCCTTACGTATCCTGGACAAATTCCAGTTCTCACCTTTATGCAGTTCCTCTATTAGCCACGACGGGACGCAGTCTGCTGCATGTGACGATGCTGATGGAGATGTGCTCGCGCATGGCGATGATATCATGATAGCAGACTCAGGCAAAGTATGTGGAGCAGAGCAAAGTATAGAAGTGCGATTTCAAGATGGGGAGTCACTGCTTGGGAGTGAGGGGGTCTTGGTGAGGGAAGTAGCCAGGAATGAAGGCTTCTGTCTACCACAGCAAGAAGCCTCCTTCACCACAAGGAAAAAAAATGAATAAAGCTAAAGCACCAAAAACATTTATACCAAGCATTCTATATGAGAGCATTGAAGCAGCAGCGTATGTGTATGGCATGGAAAGCCCCCAAGCCACAAAAACAAAACTACCAGCAGCAAAACAAAATGGATACAAAGTGTGTGAGAAGGACAAGTCAAATCTATCGTCCCCCCAGAACAAAGAACCAATGGATTTTCCAGAAAAGAGCCTCGCACAGTGCAACACCCAAAAATCATCTAATGTCGAGGCACATGAAAAAATAAATGCAAGAACAAATTTAATTAATGGGATAGGTGGCCCTATAAAACAAGTTCCTATGCGGAAACCCAAACCGCGTGCCTCATCCCTTTCTGGAATAAAAACCATAAGATGGCACTTTAAAAAGAAAGACTTACTTGCTCATCAAAAAGATCATACTTTGGGAACCAGGGTCATGGACTCCACACAGCAGCAAACTGAAATGGAAATGTCAGATCATGACCTTATTGTAGCTTCGGGCCAATGTGAGCAAATAATGTCTCAGGACAAACAGCCCGAAATGGAAAAAAAGCGGTTCTACAAATATACTTAATGACAAAATAATCATACAGACCGAAGGAATTAAAAATGTGACCACAAAAAATGCAGCTTTTAAACAGCAGAAACAAGTGTCAGGAATGGCACTCTGTCAAGAGTGGCACAGGGTACCCAAGTTGGGTTTGGGTGGCTGTGCTGAGGTAAGGTAGCAGATAAGCACACACAGCAGGAAGTTCAACAAGAAAGAAGAGTAGGAAACAGTAGCTGTGAGCCAAAAGGGGCAAAAGATACAAAGGGACAAACAAACTGGATTCCCTCTTGGGGTGTATGCTGAAATGGGAAAGAGTGTTCCACGAACCTTAGGAAACTCCAGCCTTCTGCACAGATTGCTATAACAGAGGCCCACGCTGTATGCTCATGGCTGGGAACAACAGCAGTGGGTGTCTGTAACACTGAAAACGCGACAAAGGAAGGGGCAGAGGTTGCCTGGCGGAAACCAACAGGCAAACTCTGTACAAAGGGATTACATAAGATACATGACAAGACAAGAACAGAAATATCCAGCGAAAAGGAAGTCAATGAGCAATCTAGCAGAAGGAAATGAAGGAAAGGCAGTTAGACTGAAATAGATAACCTAAGGTGGAGTAGAGAGGACTCAAGGAAGAGAGCAAGGAGCAGCAGTCAGGAAAACAGAAGGCTGCAAAGTAGGAAGCAGGTCTGCAGTCAAGAGTGGCACTAGGTGCTGGCAAACTGTATTGGACTGCGGAGGACTGTAGTAGGCTGAAAGGCAGGGAGTCCAGAAGAACAGGACAGAGAGAGATTAGTAGTAGGCGACAGACAGAGAGCCCAAAAGAATAGGGCCGCTAGGTAGGGAGCCCAGAGGAGCAGGGCTGTAGGCAGCGAAGAGGTGCAGGCTGCAAGTTAGGGAGCCCAGGGAACAAGGGCTTGGAGACAGCAGAAGGTTGCAAGCTGCACGGTAGGAAGCCCAGAGGACAAGGGCTGTAGGCAGCCGGAGTGAGGCAGGCTGCAGGTCAGGGAGCCCAGAGGACAAGGACGGTAGGCAGCCGGAGTGAGGCAGGCTGCAGGGCAGGGAGCCCAGAGGACAAGGATTGTAGGCAGCCGGAGTGAGGCAGGCTGCAAGGCGGGCAGCAGAGGACTAGGACTGTAGGCAGCCGGAGTGAAGCAGGCTGCAGAGCAGGGAGCCCAGAGGACAAGGACGGTAGGCAGCCGGAGTGAGGCAGGCTGCAAGGTGGGCTGCAGAGGACTAGGACTGTAGGCAGCCAGAGTGAGGTAGGCTGCAGGGCAGGGAGCCCAGAGGACAAGGACTGTAGGCAACCGGAGTGAGGCAGGCTGCAGGGCAAGGAGCCCAAAGGAGCAGGGCAGCAAGGAGTGAGCCCAGAGGAGCAGGGCTGCTGACTGTAGAGGGCTGCAGAGGACTGTAATAGGCTGCAAGGCAGGAAGCCCAGAGGACAAGGGCTGTAGGTAGAAGGCAGCGGAGCGTGATCGGCTGCAAGGCAGGGAGCCCGGAAAGGGCACTGGAACAAAACAGGATAATTCAGCAACAGGAACAGCATACAAAGTAAAGGGTCAAGGCAAACAGGAGCAGGGAGAACTCAAGATGCAAGACACTGTGCTCCTGCAGGCAGTTGCTTATATACAGCCCTGCCCTGTTCTGAGGCAGGCTAATTGACAGCACCTGTAGCAGCACACCTGCAGACAATCTGCCTCCTCCCTCTCTGGTCCTGAGCAGGTGGAAGCAGCGCTGGCCGCTAGGGCTTCTGGGGATTGTGGTCCCAATAACGATGAATGAGAATAGCCAGGAATTGAGGACTGCAGCCAGGTGCATTATGGTAAATGTAGTTAATTGAATGAAATAAGAAAGAACCAAAGTTGAGCAAATGGAAATAAAAGACCAAGGCGTGAAAAGGAGTTGTTCAAGGAGTATTAGGAGGATAGATGAGTACCAAGTAGTCCATGATGGTTGCCAATGCGTACGCCAGCGGCGCGGGCATGACAGTATGCCCCTCTCCATGTCCTTCTCCAGGCCCCCTGAAGACTGACCAACAAGAAGAGCACGTCCAAGGCCTGTCACACCGCGAGAGAGTCTTATACCAAAAAGGCACATCATGAAGCACCAAAAACTGTTTAATGCTGCAAGGTGAGAGTTTTAAAGGGGGAGACATTACCAATGTTCCGAACCTTTGAGGTAGAATTCAGAAAAGACAACTTCTAGGGACCCAAAACCCGACAGTGCGTTCATGAACTGAGGAACTATGGAGATGTGCTGCAGGCTCCATGGCATATATTGCTTTGAAAGAAGTGGTCTTCCTTAGGACTGGCAAAGGTGGAACCAGATATTCAGCTGAATTGGTTGCTCTAGGACGGTCATCCAAATAGTCAGAAGCAGCAATGGCAACATGAAGATTTGCGACAGAGACTTCAGGAGTAACAAATGTTGCAGGAACACCATGAGTTGCAGGAAGATCAGGAATGGCAGTAGGAAGTTCAGATGCTGTAACAGCTGGAAGTATAGGTGTCACAGGAGCACCAGCCGACAGGGACGCAACTGAGACTGATGGTGTCGTGACTGGTAGTTTAGGTGCTGCAGAGGCACCAACAGGATCTACCGGAGCTGTAGCCTTAATAGGAGAACTTTTAACTGGCTTTGCAACAGGTACTGTCCTTGCAGGCAGAGAGGAAGGGGGTGCTTCGACTGCAGTAGGAGTGATCTGAGATGAGGCATCAGTAGTAGATTCAGGAGTACTAGCAGGGGGAGCAGCAGAGATAGGGCTAGCAGATCTTGTAACAAGTATCATGGTGGATGTAGGAACAGGAAAGGGTAAGCCTTCTGAAGGCTGACCTGCAAAGTCTTGTGTGCCCAAGTTGATACATGGATCTGGGGTATTGACAGTAGGCAAAGTTGGATTCCAGACAGGTACTGGGTATTTTTCAGGATCTGACTCCTGGTCAGGAGTGCCAATGTTCATAGAAGCAGAATACATCTCAGATCTGGTCACTTCAGTAGAGGCTGTAAGTGGGAGTAAAGGACTGACATCAAGGGCAAGAATGGAACAATCCTTTGACTCAGCAGAATGTCCAGTCAGATGATTACACTTGATCTTTGGTGTAATGGCCGTGTGAGCAATCTGGCCCACTGGAGGAGTCCATTCTTCACTATCTGAACAACAGCCTGTGTTACTGTGGCTAGTAACTGAATGAGCGGTGTCAAGCTTTAACTGGTATGTATATGCCAAGTTCAGGTCTTCGAACTGCTCTGTATAAGTCTGTATCCTCTTCTGTGTTACCAGTACCGGCCTTAATATGTTAAACTCTAAAGACAGAATGTCGGGTGTTGGACATAGTGTCAGATGGTCTGGTGAATTGTGTCCCTTAGATAGATTCTTATAATGCAGATAGACAAATTCATCATAGAGGTCTTCGGTTTGTCTTTTGAGGCTTAAGAGTTGTTCTTGTAACAGATATGTTCCATTAGCCTTTTCTACAGCTTCAGAATCTGGTGCAGCAGAAAATTCGGGTGTTGCAATAGGAAGACTGACCTTAGAGTTATCATGGTTAGTAGTTACTGGGGAAGCATTAAGACAACCGATGGTCAGTATTGGTCTTTTGTACCCAGGACCATCTGCACTAACCTCAGGATACTGAATGCCTTGTCCGGTTAAATGAGTGTTTACAGCAGTCAGGGGAGGTTGTGTAGCTTGCCAAGCTGATCTTGAGCATATCACTTTGGCAACAGCGTATTCTGGTTGAGAGTCTGCCACAATGAGTGCAATATCCTTGGCTGTAGCAGTGTTACGACATTGGTCCTGAGACCGGGTAGCCTGGGATAAAGGAATACAAGGTTCGTGTACCGGCTGAATGTCGAATGTTGTGTCAGAAGAAATGCCAGAAACCGCATGAGTGTTTTCCACTGGTTGGGCTAACAAAATCTGCAGGAATTAATTTTCTTGCTGTAGCTCTTCTATAGATAGAGTCTGCAGATCATAGTTGCAAATGTCATAGTAGTTACACATGGAAGGGTCAGCGAGCCAGTGAGTGTAGTACTGTGCTTGTAAACCTTTGTTTACTAGGGCGAGTCTGTTTTTTAAACTATGGTTTTTGTTTGCATTCCTTAAGAAAACTTTAGATTTTTGCAGAGGTTTCTTGAACCGAAAAGAAAGCATCTTTGGTCTGTGTGTGCCCTTCCTGCCTATGGAACAAGAATCTTTTTGGTCTTGCATTCTGTCAGGAATGGCACTCTGTCAAGAGTGGCACAGGGTACCCAAGTTGGGTTTGGGTGGCTGTGCTGAGGTAAGGTAGTAGATAAGCACACACAGCAGGAAGTTCAACAAGAAAGAAGAGTAGGAAACAGTAGCTGTGAGCCAAAAGGGGCAAAAGATACAAAGGGACAAACAAACTCGATTCCTTCTTGGGGTGTATTCTGAAATGGGAAAGAGTGTTCCACGAACCTTAGGAAACTCCAGCCTTCTGCACAGATTGCTATAACAGGCCCACGCTGTATGCTCATGGCTGGGAACAACAGCAGTGGGTGTCTGTAACACTGAAAACGCGACAAAGAAAGGGGCAGAGGTTGCCTGCCGGAAACCAACAGGCAAGCTCTGTACAAAGGGATTACATAAGACACATGAGAAGACAAGAACAGAAATATCCAGTGAAAAGGAAGTCAATGAGCAATCTAGCAGAAGGAAATGAAGGAAAGGCAGACTGAAATAGATAACCTAAGGTGGAGTAGAGAGGACTCAAGGAAGAGAGCAAGGAGCAGCAGTCAGGAAAACAGAAGGCTGCAAAGTAGGAAGCAGGTCTGCAGTCAAGAGTGGCACTAGGTGCAGGCAAACTGTATTGGACTGCGGAGGACTGTAGTAGGCTGAAAGGCAGGGAGTCCAGAAGAACAGGACAGAGAGAGATTAGTAGCAGGTGACAGACAGAGAGCCCAAAAGAATAGGGCCGCTAGGTAGGGAGCCCAGAGGAGCAGGGCTGTAGGCAGCGAAGAGGTGCAGGCTGCAAGTTAGGGAGCCCAGGGAACAAGGGCTTGGAGACAGCAGAAGGTTGCAAGCTGCACGGTAGGAAGCCCAGAGGACAAGGGCTGTAGGCAGCCGGAGTAAGGCAGGCTGCAGGGCAGGGAGCCCAGAGGACAAGAACGGTAGGCAGCCGGAGTGAGGCAGGCTGCAGGGCAGGGAGCCCAGAGGACAAGGATTGTAGGCAGCCGGAGTGAGGCAGGCTGCAAGGCGGGCAGCAGAGGACTAGGACTTTAGGCAGCCGGAGTGAAGCAGGCTGCAGAGCAGGGAGCCCAGAGGACAAGGACGGTAGGCAGCCGGAGTGAGGCAGGCTGCAAGGCGGGCTGCAGAGGACTAGGACTGTAGGCAGCCAGAGTGAGGTAGGCTGCAGGGCAGGGAGCCCAGAGGACAAGGACTGTAGGCAGCCGGAGTGAGGCAGGCTGCAGGGCAAGGAGCCCAGAGGAGCAGGGCAGCAAGGAGTGAGCCCAGAGGAGCAGGGCCGCTGACTGTAGAGGGCTGCAGAGGACTGTAATAGGCTGCAAGGCAGGAAGCCCAGAGGACAAGGGCTGTAGGTAGAAGGCAGCGGAGCGTGATCGGCTGCAAGGCAGGGAGCCCGGAAAGGGCACTGGAACAAAACAGGATAATGCAGCAACAGGAACAGCATACAAAGTAAAGGGTCAAGGCAAACAGGAGCAGGGAGAACTCAAGATGCAAGACACTGTGCTCCTGCAGGCAGTTGCTTATATACAGCCCTGCCCTGTTCTGAGGCAGGCTAATTGACAGCACCTGTAGCAGCACACCTGCAGACAATCTGCCTCCTCCCTCTCTGGTCCTGAGCAGGTGGAAGCAGCGCTGGCCGCTAGGGCTTCTGGGGATTGTGGTCCCAATAACGATGAATGAGAATAGCCAGGAATTGAGGACTGCAGCCAGGTGCATTATGGTAAATGTAGTTAATTGAATGAAATAAGAAAGAACCAAAGTTGAGCAAATGGAAATAAAAGACCAAGGCGTGAAAAGGAGTTGTTCAAGGAGTATTAGGAGGATAGATGAGTACCAAGTAGTCCATGATGGTTGCCAATGCGTGCGCCAGCGGCGCGGGCCCGACAACAAGCTGATAAATTGGAGGAAGCTCAAAGGACATCTATAAATGAACCTATAAACTCCTCAACTCCGCAGACAGTACGAACAAAAAGGCAACACAGAGAGGTGGAAGGAAATAAATCTACTGCGTTTATGGACCAGTAAAAAAGAAAAAAAAATGAAAAAAAAAGTGCCACGAGTGCAGAAGAGGTAGTGAATAAAAAAATCACTACAGAACTGCAAGACAATGTCTTTCTTCCATCACAAATGATCAATGAAGACGTACCCCAAGAAATAAGTAGTAGCACGATTTCAGCCACACAGCAGGATGACGAAGAACACATCGTGCTAAACCCCAATAGTTTGGAAGCGAAAGAAAAGGATCTTGGAAGAGAACAAGTTCCGTCACAAAACCCATGGCCATCAATAGACATCTGCACAAACATGCAAGCAGCTGTAGGGTCAGGTCAATGATGACGATAGCTATTGCACCATATTTAAAGCTATACGAGGCACTACATGAAAATTGTAAGGATCAAGCATTCGTACTGGATCAAATCAAAACCAAATTAACAAAGGTGGAAAAACAGCTTGAGGCAGATAAAGAAAGAAAGATACAAGAAAAAGAGTCAGAAAAAGACATAATCAAGACCTTAAATGACCTAATTAAAGAGGCGCGGCAAGATAAGAGATCCTTTTTGCACTGTTTCAGTGATACCATCAAGCTACTTAAATCAGAGAGCCAAAAAAATCACATCCAATCTGAGAACAAAAGTACCCTAACAGAAAAATTGGACAGAACCCTAAGGTCGAGTGAGGAACAAAAAAGGGTACATGTGACGGACTTGCGGAGTAGAAAAACCTAAACAGCAAGCTCTTGTGTGATAGATCAAATGGATAGTCGAAATTTGCCAATAGGCAATCGAAGAACTGAAAGAAACTTGGAAGATGCCGTGAACAATGGCCAAATGGTACAGACCTCACAACATAATGATGGCCAAAACCAGCATAATGGTATCTATCCATTATTCTCGATCGAAAACATAAAAGAATTAAAATGACCAGACAAGGCCAACAAATCAAAGGATGAGTCAGGAAAAGAATACAAAAGACAGAAAGAAGTCATAGAAAAATCAGACAAAAAGTCTAAAAATATGCCAAACCAAAAAAAATGGACTTACGAAGGAACACGGCAATTCATCAGAAATCTAAAGCCTATAGGACAAGAGACACCATATCCTACTCAACAAGTGCAAATAATGAAAAAAAGGGGAGATCCACCACAAACAAAAAACGAAGATCGAGAATACATCAAAGATGTGGAACTAGAGAGTACTTTAGAAAGTTCCTTAAATGAGTCAAATAGGCAAGAATCCTTACTACTCCTATCAGTATACGAGAATGAAAGCTCGCAAGAGTCAATGGAGGACAGTGAAGTGCCTGGAAACAAAGAAAACAAATCCCCGGTAAATCTAAAAGACCCGGCCTTGCCCTTTCAAACTCTACATGAAAAAAGAATGCAAATTGAAAAGAAAAAGGATCAGGAAAAAAAGCAACAACATTTGCTTAGCGCCATGATTGAACAATCTAGCAAAGGACGAGTAAGAAAGAGCACAAATGAAAATAAGAGCTCAGGACCGAAAAGCTCCTACGATCACGATGAGACAAAAGATAGAAGGAGCGATAAGAACAAACTAGAGCCCTTCAACAACCAAACCCATTTATACAAACTAAGAATAGAGAGAGTCCTAAGAGGAAAGGATGGCTTGATCTTAAATAGATCAAATCTGATGAAACCTCTGCATAACGTCCCACAACTGAGAGTCATTGGGCCTCATTACGACCCAGGCGGTAAGTTACCGCCTGGGCCGTGACTTTACCACCATGGCGTAAACTACGTTTACGCCATGGTGGTTGGCGGACTTACCGCCCCATTCCGACCTAGGCGGGGCGGTAAGTCCCCAATCCCCATTTACCCTTCCCCATTCCCATTTTTGCCCCATAGGGCATAATGGGAGTGGGGAAGGCGTTAATTACGCCACCGTAAATTACGGTGGCGTAATTAACTCCATGGTCCCTTAGCGCCATGGATTTTAACACCTGCTAAAAGCAGGTGTTAAAAGCACCATGGCGCTAGGGGACCTCGTAATTGGCGGTAAGGGGTCGGCGCAGCTAACGCTGGCGTTAACCCCTTACCGCCAGGGTCGTAATGAGGCCCATTGAACCGAAAGATATAAAAATTGTAGAATTCCTGAATGAAGAACATTCGGACAGAATATGCATACATTTAAAATCAAAGGCGGTCATGAACTCAATATGGCAAGCAGCAGACGACCTTCGAGTACTGGGCTTTGATGTCAAAACAGAAAATCAACAACAGAGTGAAAAAGATCAAAAAAAGAACATACTAAAGAAAAAAAACTCCGAAGAGCCAAAACAGGCCCACGGAGACCAAAGTGAAGATGAAGTGGATTATAGACCAATACGGTTCTCTCCAACAGTTCTACGGGGCCCAAATGCTCTTCGGATGAAAATCAAAGGAAATGAGAAATTGAATCTGGCCTCCGAATCGAACATTGAGCATGCCATTGAAACAAAAATTGATACAGAAAGCTCATGGGGATGGCTAGCAGAAACACTGGTTACAAAAACAAAAGAAACAAAAAAATAGATCGAAGTCCAGGATTCCCGAAGAAAAACAAAATTTGCCTCCTGGAACACAAGAGGTTTTCATCATTTGGTTGAAAAAATTAACAACGAAATCTTGACCGCAGACATCAGTTGTATCCAAGAGTGTTGGCTACAAGAAAAAACATACTTACATGGAGCGACCTGCTACCTGAACAAAGCTCTCAAAGGAAAAAAAGGTAGACCTTCTGCAGGCCTCTTAACCATTATAAAGAACACGTACAATGGAAAAGTAATCCGTACGATTCAGCCATCCTCTCAGATACAAATAATAATTCTGCAACAAGAAATAGAAAGAAATGGCAACCCAAATGAAAGAGAGAAAACAAAAACTCTGATTATCTTTAACATGTATTGGAATGTCAAGGCCAAAGATGGACAAACTTTTCTGGACACGCTTACCAACTATCTAGATCAACTGAGATCAGAATACGACAACCAGGCACTAATTCTGTGTGGTGACCTTAACATCATCTGTGACAAAAACAAAAACAACTAGGCAAACAGGACGAGTCATAATCGGCAAAAACAATCGAGAACAAGAAAATGGCAAATGGAAATGGAGAACCGTGACATTTTACAAGTGAATGGTAATGTCCAAGGAGATTTAGTAGGACAATCCACATGGGCATCGTACAATTCAAACGCAACTCTGGACTACTTTTTTGTAGATCGAGAAACTTTTGGCACTATAATGTCTCTAAATATTCTACGAACAAAAAGTAGTGATCATAAAATTCTAATACTCACTTGCTTACAGACAAATATCGCTAATGAAATTGACACGTAAAAAAATAATATTTGGCCAACTGAAGTTGATATAAATGAGGGTCGAAATAGACTGAGAATAACAACGAGAGTGATTCCTTTGCTAAGCAAATCGATAAATAAATGGGAATCTACAACAGGAAAAGACGTTGAGTATGAAACTTGTCTTACCATCTTCAGAGTGGCCACCGCAACTAAAAGAAGAAACACAAAAAACAGGGTGCACCATTTTAATGCCGAAGTAGCGGAAAAAACACGACAGCTAGCACGAGAATTAAGAGCCCTGAAAAAACAGAATATTGCTTGTGATGATATGGCAATAAAGAGTAAGGCCCTGAAAAAAGGGCATCGAAATTGGGTCAAATCCCATAGGGCGATACTGTTTCAAAAGGACTCTGAACAGATGCTTATGGCAACACGAAACAAAAATGCAAAATACCTATGGTCCTTGCTAAATCAAAAAGGTGAAGAACAACTTAATCCCATACATGAAAGCAAATGGGAACAATACTTTAAAGCAAAGTACAACTGTGAGCTTACAACTGATTTATCCCCCCAAGTAACCAACAAGGAAAATGGCTGGGATCTCAAATTTACGCAAAGCGAAATCCTAGCATTGATCATCAAAGCAAGCAGATCCAGAGCCCCAGATGGCCTGACAAATGAAATACTAAAGCAAGCACCGATGGTATGGGCAAACATGTGCTTTGTACTCTTCACAAGAATAACACAATCAATGCAGATTCGAGAATCTTGGACAACATCAATCACTATTCCGATACACAAAAAAGGAGACAGAGCATGTCCAGAGAATTATCGTCCAATATCTCTTTTGGACGTCATAGGCAAACTCTTTGCCGGTATATTACTAAAAAGATTAAAGGAATGGATTCAAACCTCTAATAATTTCGATCATAGACAAGCAGGCTTCGTAGAAAACGTAGACTGTAGTCTAAATCTCCTCATTCTAAATTTACTAAAAGCAAAGACCATCCAAGAAAACCAAAAACTCTTTATTGCTTCCATAGAAATGGCGGCTGCTTTTGACAGTGTGGATCGACAAACTCTATGGGCCAAAATGACAGACAAAGGCTGCCCGAGAGACCTGATAGAAGTCATCAAAATCCTCCACAGAAACACATCTATGCGTGTTAGATTGGATCGAAAGGGAAATCTAACAAAGGCAATCGTAACAAAGTGTGGGCTCAAACAAGGATGCCCACTAGCGTCCATACTCTACAACTTTTATATCCTGGACGTTAAAGACTGTCTGGAACCACCAAGAGCTTGTTCTCCTAAAGTAGGAGAAACAAAAATATGTCATCTACTATATGCAGATGATCTCATAGTGTTGGACAAAACCCCAATTGGGCTACAGAGGAAACTGGAAGCCTTAAACATTCATTTGAAAGAAATCAAACAAAAAATTAATCCAGAAAAATCAGTCATAATGATAATCGCAAAACCAGGTCCTACTTCGAAGAAAGTTTTCAAATGGCACATAGAGAATGAAGCAATAAAAATAGTGAAAGACACAAAATACCTAGGAGCAATCGTGAGTCCGAATTGGAGTGAGCAACCCTGGATTGATCATCTACAGAGAAAAATAGATCAACTAACATCACATATTAAAAAGAAAGTTCTGCAAATTTTCCATTCTCCCGATTGTAGAATTTTACAACGCTAAAGTAATCCCTACCGTAACATACGCGGGAGAAACGGCCTTGAGAATCCCGTGGGAAACGTGGGACAAACTTGAAGCCAGATTCTGGCGTAAATTGCTGAAAATCCCTATATGTGTACCAATAAGCATTATACGGCACGAGCTGGGATTATATTCTATGCAAGCTCGAATAGTCTGGAAAACATTGGCCACCTATAGAAAAATCTCAATAGAAGATTGTCCAAAACAGTATCAAATACTAAAGAAGGAAGGAGGAGGAATTCCCTTTTAGCCTTTCGATGAATGGAAACTAAAATGCATGGAACTATTGCAAAACATGAACGTATCAATGAGTGCCCTATGTCAACATCCGAAGAGAGTAAAGTTTCTCCTGCTATCAATTGATTGGGCAGAAACAGACTGTGCGAGAGTGAATTCGAGTCATCATACCTTGTTCAAAAAGATAACTAGATGCCCACAGACATTGCCAGGATATCTACAAAAAAGCGTCAATCAGAAGCATAGAGACCTAATAATGCGCTTCCGTTTGGACATCCTAAGAACAAGGACAAACCTGGTCAGATACGGCCAGGCAAAAGAAAAGCTTTGTAGATTATGCAAACAAGAAGATGAAATGACTCGACACCTAATCATGTTTTGCCAAGAGCTCACAACCGAAAGGGGATGCCTATTACAACCAATAAGGTCTCCAGCATGTGATCTAGATTCTGACCTATGGTGGTCAGCCCTATACGACAATCCAAATAGGAAAACTACTAAAGCCTTAGGGATTTTTCTTGAATCAATGCTAAAGAAACTTGAAATGGTGCAAAAACATAACGGACAAAATTTGGTTAACACACAGCCAAACCTGGATCAAATCTGATGCAGAACTAAGAAAGAAACAAAACAATAGGTTTGGCTTGTGTATGTGGATATGGGAAAAATGTGTTTATAAGCAAAAGTTTGTATTTTTTTACGCTGAAAGCTTGAAATAAAAAAAGAAAAAAAAAATGATTGAAGCCAAGACGGGGGAATGGAGCAATGCAAATCTTCACTTCGTAACTATGGAACTAAAAAGATTGCGTATATTAAAGGCTGCAAATATTCCTGTAGAGTTAACGAGCAACAGAGACTCTGATAACTTGCGACAATCTAGAAGTAAACCACTGAGGTTGCATCTTAATGAGCTTTCATACGCAAACGTACATCCCAGAGAACGTTCGCATTCCAATCATAAAGAACGACATACACCAGAGCCCCCATCCCTGAGCAGAGATAACTCTGCGATAAGAGAAACCACAATGTAGCCATCAGATACGCTAATACTAACAATGAAACATAGACAAAGAAGAGACCCATTCCCCAACAGAACAACCTTATAAACCATCTTTAAATGAATCCCTAAACTAAAATGTATTAAAAACATTCAAACTCTATGCGTTACGAACAAACCGACAGGTGGACAAAGTAAAGTTAACTGGGCCCTCTCAAATTGTCAAGGAAATAATATGGGATGCCCAAGATAGTTTAAATCAACAAGGCTTTAGTCTATCCATTAGTAAAACACCAAATCCTATGCGGGATATAGAAGTATACAAGTCCAAGTCTGAAAGGATGTATCCCTGATGGCTTCAAGATCCTCTCTGCGCCTAGGCCCAAGCGTTCCGGAGGGGGTATAGCCCTGATCTTCCCTGAGTGGATTCCTGCCTCTGTCATTTCTACGCAGGCCTACTCATCCTTCGAATGCCTTGTCTGCAGGCGCTCTCTCTCTCTCCTAGCCATTCCCTTACTGTGGCTACCATCTATCGGCCACCTGGTCAGCTCTCCTCCTTCCTCTTTGAGTGGTAAGACCTCTCCTCCTCCCTCCTGGTCTCGACCACTCAACTCCTCCTTCTTGGAGACTTCAACATCTACCTGGATGCTTCCTGCCCTTCCTCTGGACTCTTTTGTGTCCTTTGCGACGCTCTCTCACTCTCCATTCTCCCCTCTGGCCCGACTCACTCTGCAGGTCATACGCTTGATGTTCTGATCTCCTCTGACCTTTCCCTTTCTATTCCTCTCACCACTCCTCTCTCCTGGAGTTATCACTTTCTCCTTTCCTCCAAGCTCACCCTCTCTACCCCCCAGGCCAAGCCTTCTCCATCATTGCTACCCACCTTCTCGGTCATCAGACCCATGAAGCGCGTGTCAGTGGAGGCTTTTGCCGCCACCTTCTCTCCTCCCCTTCCCCCTTTGGCTGACTCACACCCTGACACAGCCCTTTCCATGCTCCACTCTACTATATCAGACACTCTCGATGTTCTTGCCCCTGTCATGAGGATCCGCCTGAAGCCGAAAGCCAAGTGCAGCTCCTGGTACGACTCCGTCCTCGTCACCCTTAAACGCAAGTGCAGGGTGGCTGAGAGGAAATGGCTTGCTTCACGTACATCCTCTGACAAACTGGCCTGCCGGCTGTGTCAGGATTCGCCCCTGGAAGTTATGGAGTTCTTGGCGATTGTAGCCGAGGCGGTCTAGTCCTCACCCAAGATGGAGGCTCACACTTTAAAACTAGGCCACGCCCACAGCCCAGCGCGTTGTATGTTTTCCAGTGCTTCCAACGCTGCTGTGCTTCGGCTCAGTGTTTACTACTCCTCGGATCTCCGTTGCCCTTCCAGCCCGTTTGCCCCCTCTGCCCTTCATGTCTCTACTCTCTGTAGTGACCGTGTTGCTCCCTGGCTACTTTCCTTCTGGACTTTTGTTTCCTAGTCCCTCCTTCTTTGCTTTACCTATACTTCTTTCCATTTCAACCGCCTACGGTACTTTTCTACTTCTACCTTTCTGTCTCTTTATACGCCTTCCTCTGTCTTGCTTTATTTCCGAGCTGCACCCAGGGTGATTTCTAAGGTTTACTCGGCTTCCTTATTTTGTATGTTTTCCACTCGCGGTCGCGGAGCCGCTTTCGCTTACTCCGTGTTAGCGGTTCAGCATCCGACACACCGGGTGACATTTATTCTCAGGTAGGTAGCTTTTCTAGACACTGCCTTTCCGATTATACTTTCCTTCCGTTCTGAGATTCCACACTTACCTTCTGCGTTCTTTAGATCCTTCTTCCCTGGCGGTGCGTATTGCACTTGTCTTTCTCATCCTTTTCTTTAAACCTTCTTGGTACTCTGCTGAACTTGTTGCCAAAGACTCCTGCCTTCTACTGCCATACCAACAGGGGAAACATTGATTGCTGTATCGAGGAACAGTATTTAAGAAGGTGGACCTTCTTTCTTTCCGCATTCATTACTCAAGGACCATATCCATTGGACAACCAGGGTTTTTTCTGCTAAGGCTTTTTCCCTGGAATTTGGGGTTTGGCTCCTCGGGGTCCCCCTTAGGCATGTTTTTCCCTTCCTGCCAAGGTGGCCTCTGGGGAAGCCAGACCCTATTTACATGAAAAGAAAAAACCCATCAAAGAAAATCCGACAACCGACCACAAGAAGGCTAAGAAGAAGCCTGCTGCAAATTCTCCCAAGGACTTATCATCTGAAGGCTCAGGTGAGGAGGAGGTTGGGGAGGAGAGTGCCTTATCTGACAGAATACAACACCCGCAGATTCCTATGGCGTCCTTGGAGCAGTATCAGGAACTGGTTGCAGCAATGCAGAACCTCACGGATGAAGTGCAAGCACTGAGAACTGAGAATGTGGCTTTACGCCAGCAAGTGGTCTTGCATAGAGATGACCGAGGAGACCTACCACCCATGGCCTTATCGTTTGGAAAGTATGATGGCCACCCTGGTGGCCTAAAGGATTTCCTAGATGCCTGTCAAGTCTACTTTACCTTCCGTCCGCACACACATGAGACTGCCAGAGCCAGAGTGGGATTCATCATATCCAACCTAATCGGTAATGCACTAGCATGGGCTACCCCTTTTGTGACTAACAATGACCCGGTTTTGAATGATTTTGACCGCTTTACAGGTTCTTTCAAGGAGAGATTTGATCGACCCGAAGTCCTGTACACCTCGTTCGAAGCTATTCTGGACGTGAAACAAGGCACTACAGATGTGCAGACCTACATCTCTCTCTTCTTAAGACTCGCCACAAAGGCAGACTGGCCGGACTCGGCCAAACAGACCATCTTCAGGAGAGGTCTGCATGACGACATTAAGGACGAGTTGGCTTGTATAGCCTGACCTACTTCTTTTCAGGAGTTAATGACGATAGCACTGCAGATTGAGTTCCGCCTAAATGAACGTCACCAAGAAAGGAGAAGACCTCGCCCTTTTCCCTCCTCAGTACCCCCTTCTCAGCCTCCCAGAGAGAGCCATGGAAGTGACAGACCCAGGCAGATAGGAACTACTCAGGGTCATTTAACTCCAGAAGAACGTAAGAGACGCAGAGATGCAGGACTTTGTATGTACTGTGGATCGTCTGAACACCTTCTTCGAAATTGCCCTGAGGTGCCAACACGGCAAAAGGAAAACGCCCGCCCCCGAACCTATGCAAGGGAAGTATCGGGGGAACAACCTACAACCCTTGCTACAACACAAGACCAATAGAGGAAGGCGAAGATAATCGGCTAATGGTCTTCAAGGTACTAATATGGTTGTCAGGTCCCAAACCGGTGGAAGCCTTGGCTATGCTGGATTACGGTGCCGCAGGCAATTTCCTTGATGTGGACTGGGCCAGAGAAAACAAAGTGCCCGAACGTCTTAAACATCGACCAATTCCAGTTGAAGGGGTGGATGGTTCCCCCCTATATTCAGGTCCTATCGTCAAATAATCCGTTCCCTTACAGATGAAGTTGGGCCAGCATACGGAATTCAAGGTGTTCGACATAATTAGGGCTGCACATTTTTCATTGGTCATTGGTATACCATGTGGCTTAGGAAACATAACCCTTTGATAAACTGGGCATCCAACAGGGTAAGCTTCAATTCATCATACTGTCAATCACATTCTATGGAAGTGCCTTGCTACAAGACTCAGACAGAAGAGATGGAGATTCCTAAGAAGAGGACAGTTTCCTCCATACCTCTACAGTACCAAGAATGTGCAGAAGTATTCAAGGACAAGCTGCCTCGGAGCCTACCCCCACACCGACCCGAAGACTGTGCTATAGACCTGATACCGGCGGCCCGGGTACCTTTTGGACGCATGTATCCTCTATCTTGCCCCGAGAAGGAGGCCTTGAGAGAGTACCTAGACGCCCATCTCCAGAATGGATTAATCCAAGAATCCAGATCCTCCTGTGAGCCTCACTGTTCTTCATACCAAAGAAAGACTCATTGGAACTCAGGTATCAACTATCGTGGTCTCAACCAAATCACCATCCGAGACCGTTATCCTATGACTTTGATCAGAGAAATCCTGGAAGTAGTCCAAGGGGCACGTTATTTCACCAAACTGGACCTCAGGGGAGCCTACCATCTCCTGAGCATCCGCAAGGATGATGAATGGAAGACAGCCTTTCCGACCCCTTTGGGCCTTTTTGAATATAAGGTCATGCCTTTTGGGCTAGTCAATGCCCCCGCCATTTTTCAACTGTTTATTGACAAGATTTTCTCAGGCCTATTGTTTATTTCGTTTGTTGTCTATCTGGACGACATTCTGGTGTACTCCCGTAACCTTCAAGAACATAGGAAGCAGGTCAAGGAAGTATTGCTCCGCCTTCAGTCTAACCAACTACTGGTCAAACCAGAGAAATGCATCTTCGAAGCCAGTTCTGTGACTTACTTGGGTTTCATTCTTTCTAAAGAAGGAGTTCAGATGGATCCCAGAAAGATCCAGGCCATCCTCGATTGGAAGGAACCCCAGAACGTCAAGGAGATTCAGAGGTTTCTAGGATTGGCTAATTTTTACAGACAGTTCGTCCCCAATTTTTCAAGACTAGTACAAACAATAACAAATCTCCTCAAGAAGGGAGTTAAGTTTGAGTTCAATCAAGAACAAAGGGAGGCATTCTGCAGTTTGAAAGAACATTTTACTTCCGCCCCTGTTCTGGTGCAACCAGATCAAGACAAGCCATTCATTCTTGAGACAGATGCTTCTGCGGGAGTAGTGGGAGCAGTCCTACTGCAAAAGACCGAAGACGGATTAGAACATCCAGTAGCGTATCACTCAAAGACTTTGACCAGTAGCGAGTGGAATTACTCAGTTCTCGAGAAGGAACTACTGGCTATGAAACTGGCTTGTCAAGAATGGCGTCATCTCTTACAAGGAGCCAAACACAAGTTCCTCATCCGTACTGACCACAGAAACCTAAGAGTCCTGCAACAGATGGAGTGTACCAATGCTTGCCATGCTCGTTGGGCTTATTTCTTCTTACAGTTCGATTTCCACATAACTATCCCGGGCACTGAAAACCAGTGGCAGAGGTCCTATCCAGAAGCCCAGGAGAAGAGTTGATTAACTATCCAGGCCACGATCTAGTTCTCCCAGGTGTACAAAGAGTGGCAGCGGTGGTTCCATTTTTATAAGACCTCCTGGTACAATACCAGCAAGAGAAGGAACGTCCCCACGTGGTCATTCAAGGTCAAGACGGTTTGCATTATCATGAGAAGGCTTTGTACGTACCATCCAAGACCCTTCAAGATCGGGTGCTCAAGTGGTGTCATGATGCTCCATTGTCCGGTCACCCAGGCATACGCAAGACACAAGAGCTCATCCATCGTCAATTTTGGTGGCCTACAATTCTAGTCAGCAGATACGTCTCCTCTTGTCCGGTCTGTGCCCGCAATAAAGTTCCTACGGGCAAGCCGATTGGCTTGCTACAACAACCCAGAATACCAGAGTGACCGTGGGAACACATCTCTACTGGTTTCATTGATTTCATTGTGGAACTACCCATCTCTCACGGCATGAATACATTAATGGTGACCATAGATTCTTTCAGCAAGTTGGCACACTTCTCTGCTATATCCCACGTACCTTCTGCTCCAGAGACAGCTGCTATCTTTCTACGTAACATTGTCTGGTTACACGGATTACCAAGAACGATAGTAACAGACAGAGGATCTCAATTTACCTCTAGATTCTGGTCTACCTCATGCAAGATGCTGGAAATTGACAGAGCTTTGTCATCCGGCTACCATCCTCAAAGCAATGGTCAGACGGAGAGACTCAATTTCAATCTTGAACAGTACCTTGGGTGTGTCTGTGGTAATAAACAGGAAGATTGGGTATCATTCCTTCCACAAGCAGAATTTGCCTACAACAATGCTCTTCACACTTCCATTCAGATGAGTCCATTCTTTTGCACTTATGCTTACCATCCCCAGCCTCTGCCATGGTCTCATACATCTGCCACCAGCTCACCAGCCATTGACAGCCTTCTGACGGAACTCCTAGAGGTTCAGAAGATCGCCAAGAAAGCATTAGAAGTCAGCAAACAGTCACATAAGAAATGGGCTGATCAGAAGAGAGGAACCAATCCCGACTGGAAGCCAAGGCAATTGGTTTGGTTAATCACAAAGTTTTTGCCTGGATGGGTAAATACCGAGAAGTTTGCTCCTCGTTTTATAGGACCCCTCGCCATCGAAACCCAGATCAATCCAGTAGCATACAGACTCAAGTTACCTCAATACCTCCAAAGGGTACATCCAGTCTTTCATACATCCCTACTCAAGGAGCAGAAGACGGATCCTTTTTTCCGGAAGACCTCAATCCAGTATCCTTCAACCACTCCTAGTCAGGAGGAATATGAGGTGGCATATTTGGTGGACTCCTGTTACAGAAAGGGAAGTGTTCAATATCTAGTGCATTGGAAGGGTTATTCTCAGGAAAAAAGAACATGGGAACCCAAGAAACACATACATGCACCCAGACTTGTAAGGCGCTTTCATTTACTTCACCCGGGGAAACCCAGAGGGCCCCCGAGAGGGAAGGGGTATACTGTCAGGATTTGCCCCTGGAAGTTATGGAGTTCTTGGCGATTGTAGCCGAGGAGGTCTAGTCCTCACCCAAGATGGAGACTCACACTTTAAATCTAGGCCACGCCCACAGCCCAGCGTGTTGTATCTGTTTTCCAGTGCTTCCAACGCTGCTGTGCTTCGGCTCAGTGTTTAATTCTCCTCGGATCTGCGTTGCCCTTCCAGCCCGTTTGCCCCCTCTGCCCTTCGTGTCTATACTCTCTGTAGTGACTGTGTTGCTCCCTGGCTTCTTTCCTTCTGGACTTTTGTTTCCTAGTCCCCTCCTTCTTTGCTTTACCTATACTTCTTTCCGTTTCAACTGCCTACAGTACTTTTCTACTTCTACCTTTCTGTCTCTTTATACGCCTTCCTCCGTCTTGCTTTATTTCCGAACTTCACCCAGGGTAATTTCTAAGGTTTACTCGGCTTCCTTATTTTGTCTGTTTTCCACTCGCGTTCGCGGAGCCGCTTTCGCTTACTCCGTGTTAGCGGTTCAGCTTCCGACACACCGGATGACATTTATTCTCAGGTAGGTAGCTTTTCTAGACACTGCCTTTCCGATTATACTTTCCTTCCGTTCCGTGATTCCACACTTACCTTCTGCGTTCTTTAGATCCTTCTTCCCTGGCGGTGCGTATTGCACTTGTCTTTCTCATCCTTTTCTTTAAACCTTCTTCGTACTCTGCTGAACTTGTTGCCAAAGACTCCTGCATTCTACTGCCATACCAACAGGGGAAACATTGATTGCTGTATCGAGGAACAGTATTTAAGAAGGTGGACCTTCTTTCTTTCCGCATTCATTACTCAAGGACTATATCCATTGGACAACCAGGTTTTTTTTGCTAAGGCTTTTTCCCTGGAATTTGGAGTTTGGCTCCTCGGGGTCCCCCTTAGGCAGGTTTTTCCCTTCCTGCCAAAGTGGCCTCTGGGGAAGCCAGACCCTACTTACGCGAAAAGAAGAAGAAACCCATCAAAGAAAAGCCGACAACCGACCACAAGAAGGCTAAGAAGAAGCCTGCTGCAAATTCTCCCAAGGACTTATCATCTGAAGGCTCAGGTGAGGAGGAGGTTGGGGAGGAGAGTGCCTTATCTGACTGGCTGCTCCAAAGGCAATACCGGCTCTCTGTTCACACTAAGAAGAGAGCTCACATCCAAGCCTGCGTATCTGAGGCATCCAACTACTCGGCTGAACTCTTTAAAATCTGCAAGGAACTGGCCAATCCTGCCGCAGTCTCTACCTCTCCTGTCCCTTCCCAGGCCCTCTGCATGGCCCTGGCTTCTCACTTCATCTTTAAAACTCAGGACATCTTGTCATCTCTTTCTCCCTCTACTCCCTGTGCTTCCTCTGGCCCTTCTGCGGCCACCTCTCCTCCCTCCTTCTCTGCCTTTCCCCTGTTCTCCCCAGATGATGTTTCTAGACAAGCCCGATCTATGAAAGTCTTGTCAAAACATGTTGACCCCTGTTCCTCCAAAACCATTAAGGACCACATTGACTCCCTGGCTCCTGCCCTTGCTGATTTCTGTAACCACTCCTTCACTACTGGAGTCTTCCCCTCCCCCCTGAAGCACTCCCTTGTGCACCCTCTTCTCAAGAAACCCTCTGCCGACCCTTCCTGCCCGGCTAACTATCGCCCAATCTCTATCACTCCTTTCCTGGGCAAACTCCTGGAAAATCTGGCCATCTCCCAGCTTAATCTTCACACTGAGTCTGTTGGTTGTCTCCACGACCATCAGTCTGGCTTCAGGGCTGCCAGAAGCACAGAAACTGCTCTTCTGAACATCCGCGAAGACCTGCTCTCTAACCTTGATTCCAACACCCCCTGTGTCCTCATCTTACTTGATCTCTCGTCTGCCTTCGACATGGTCAACCATGCCATCCTGCTCAACCCTCTCCGTGATAACCTTGGCATCACGGGTCAGGCCCTGGCATGGCTGACTTCTTTTCTCTCTGATCGACCCTCCCAGGTCCAACTCGGGTCCTTCCTCTCCTCCATCTCTATCTCTACCTGTGATGTTCCCCAGGGGTCTAACCTCTCTCCCTCCCTGGCTGTTCAACATATACCTGGCACTTCTTGCCCACCGCATTGCCGTACTCTGCCCCAGCTTCCAGTGCTATGCGGATGATACTCAGCTCATTTTCAGGCTACCCTCAGCCACTTCTTCTCCCTCTCTCATCTCTGACTGCCTGTCCGCCATCCAGGAGTGCTGTGCCGCCAATGATCTCTGCCTGAATGCCAGCAGGACTGAGATTCTCCTCATCAGCACACCCACACCCCCCTTTCCTGTCACTCTCTAGCCGGCCTCTCTTGGCCCTCTCCCTGCTCCCATCTGTGAGGCTAAAAACCTCAGGGTAATCTTCCACTCAACACTCTCCTTCTCTCCTCACATCTCTGATATCTCTAAGAAGTCACACTACCAGCTGCACCTCCTCAGAGGTATTCTACCTTTCCTATACTTCCGCAAGAAGCTCACTGTCTCCAGAGCTCTGGTTTTCTCTGGGTTGGACTATTGCAACAGCCTCTTTCTAGATCTGCCTGCTTCTACCCTCTGCCCTCTGCAGCTCATCCAGAACCAGACTGCGAGACTTGTCCTTGGCCTCAAGCCCAGGGACCGTATCTCTCCAGGACTGAAATCTCTGCACTGGCTCCCAGTGGCTGCAAGGATTAAGTTCAAAACCCTCTGCATCGTCCACAAGGCCTTCTGGGGCCAAGGGCCTCAATACATTCAACTCTCTCTTCCTAAATATCTCCATTCTCGAGCTCTTCGCTCATCCACCTCCAACTCCCTCAGGGTCAGTGACTTCTCCAAGCAACAAGTTGGTGGTAGATCACTTTCTTCGGCCGGGGCCTCCCTCTGGAACAGCCTCCCTGCCTCCCTGAAACTTGAGGAGAACCATCTCCGGTTCCGGAATCACCTCAAAACCTTTCTCTTTGCTTCTGCTTTTTCTCCTCCTCTCCCCTGCTGATTTCCTGGCTTATACTGAAACTGCACTGGTTTACCTGCCCACCCTCTGATCTCGGGCCGAGGTCCCCCCCTGCGCCAGTCGCACACCTGCACTGCCCTCCTGGAAGCCCCCGCACTTGGGGACTGTTCTCTGTATCCCTGCAGTCCTACCACTAGCACTTGATACCTGATGCCTGCACTTACCCTTCTCCCTTGCACTTGCCACCTGCTGGCCATACTTTATTTTGTTATTTATTCTATTATCCCATGTATTACACTGTCCCCTTCCCCTTCCCCCCCTGCACTTCCCCTTTCTCCCTTCCCATGCACTTGTGTGATCTGAATGACACTTGGCCTAGTATGATCGTTGTCTGTCTTGATATGATATGATATGGCATTTGTAACGCGCCTATACACAAGTGTTTCAAGGCGCGACGAGGCAGGGAGGGGGGAACAAGGGGAAGACAGACAACGATCCTACTAGGCCAGGTGTCATTCAAACCGCGCAAGTGCAGGGGTAGGGGAAGGGAAAAAGTGCAAGGGGAAGGGAAGGGGGGAAGTGCAGTACAAAGTAAGTAGAATAAAGAATAAATAAATAGGGTCAGCTGGTGGCAAGTGCAAGGTAAGTGCAGACAAGTGCTGGGAAAGGGGGGCTGTAGGGATACAGAGACAGTCCCGCAGTGCAGGGGTTGCCAGGGAGGCAGTGCAAGTGGAGAGTGGCTGGGCCCAGGACCGAGGTCGGTGAGGGTGGCCCAGTTGCAGATTCAGTGCAGTTTCAGTGAAGAATTTAGCAGGGGAGAGGGAGAGAGAAGGCAGAAGCAAAGAGGAAGGTTTTGAGGTGCTTCCGGAACCGGAGATGGTTCTCCTCAAGTTTCAGGGAGGCAGGAAGGCTGTTCCAGAGGGAGGCCCCTGCCGCGGAGAGAGATCTACCCCCAGCTCGTTGCTTCGAGAAGCGGCTGACCCTGAGGGAGTTGGAGACCGATGAGCGAAGGGCTCGGGAAGGAAGATATTTAGGAAGAGAGAGTTGAAGGTATTTAGGCCCCAGGCCCCAGAAGGCCTTGTGGACAATGCAGAGGGTTTTGAACTTAATCCTCGCAGCCACTGGGAGCCAGTGTAGAGATTTCAGTCCTGGAGAGATACGGTCCCTGGGCTTGAGGCCAAGGACAAGTCTCGCAGTTCTGTTCTGGATGAGTTGCAGAGGGCGGAGAGTGGAGGCAGGCAGATTAAGATAGAGGCTGTTACAGTAGTCCAGCTTCGAGAGAACCAGGGTCTCGGGAGACAGTGAGCTTCTGGGGGAAGGAGAGGAAGGGAAGAATACCTCTGAGGAGGTGCAGCTGGTAGTGTGACTTCTTAGAGACGTCAGATATATGAGGGGAGAAGGAGAGTGTGGAGTCGAAGATGACCCCGAGGTTTTTTGCCTTGCAGGTACGAGCAGGAAGAGGGCCAAGAGAGGCTGGCCAGAGAGCTGCAGGGAAGGTGGGAGTGGGTGTGCCGATGAGTAGAATCTCAGTCTTACTGGCATTAAGGTAGAGGTCATTGGCGGCACACCATTCCTGGATAGCAGACAGACAGTCAGAGATGAGGGAAGGAGAGGAGGAGGCCGAGGGTACCCTGAAAATGAGCTGGGTATCGTCCGCATAGCACTGAAAGTTGGGGCAGAGGGCGGCGATGCAGTGGGCAAGGAGTGCCAGATACTGGTTGAACAGCCAGGGAGAGAGATTAGATCCCTGGGGAACACCACAGGTGGAGAAAAAGATTTCAGAGAGGAAGGACCCAAGTTTGACCTGGGAGGGTCGATTGGAAAGGAAAGAGGTCAGCCACGCCAGAGCCTGACCAGTGATACCCAGGTTATCACGGAGACGGTTGAGCAGGATGGCATGGTTGACAGTGTCAAAGGCAGAAGAGAGATCGAGCAGAATGAGAACACACGGAGTTTTGGAGTCGAGGTTCAAGAGCAGGTCCTCACGGATGTTCAGGAGAGCAGTTTCCGTGCTTCTGGTCGCTCTGAAGCCAGATTGATGGTCATGAAGACTACCAACAGATTCAGCATGGAGGTTAAGCTGGGAGATGGCCAGTTTCTCCAGGAGCTTGCCCAGGAAGGGAGTGATGGAGATTGGGCGATAGTTAGCCGGGCAGGAGGGGTCGGAAGAGGGTTTCTTGAGAAGAGGGTGCACAAGGGAGTGCTTGAGGGGGGATGGGAAGACTCCAGAGGTGAAGGAGTGGTTGCAAAAGTCAGCCAGGGCAGGAGCCAGGGAGTCGATGTGGTCCTTGATAGTTTTGGAGGAACAGGGGTGAACCTGTTTAGACGAGACTTTCAAAGATCGGACTTGTCTGGAAACCTCATCAGCAGAAAAAAGGGGAAAGGCAGAGAAGAATGGAGGCGGGGTGGCTGCAGAAGGGCCAGAGGAAGAGCTGGGAAGAGAGGGAGGGAGGTGATAGGAGGAGAGTGAGGACAGGATGTCCTGAGTTTTAGAGATGAAGTGAGAGGCCAGTGCAGTGCAGAGGGCCTGGGAGGGGACAGGAGAGGTAGAGACTGCAGCAGGGTTGGCAAGCTCCTTGCAGATTTTAAAGAGTTCAGCCGAGTTGTTAGATGCCGCAGAGATGCGGGCTTGGATAAGGGCTCTCTTCTTGGTGAGAACGGAGAGACGGTATTGCCTTTGGAGCAGGCGGCAGGCCAGTTTGTCAGAGGATGAACATGAAGCACGCCATTTCCTCTCTGCCACCCTGCACTTGCGTTTTAGGGTGACGAGATCCGAGTCATACCAGGAGTTACATTTGGCTTTGGGCTTCAGGCAGATTCTCATGACAGGGGCAAGGATATCAAGAGTATCAGATATAGCAGAGTGGAGCATGGAGAGGGCTGTGTCAGGGTGGGATTCAGCCGAAGGGGGAGGAGGGGCGAGAAGGTGGCAGCGAAAGCCTCAACTGACACGTGCTTCATGGGTCGGATGACCGAGAAGGTGGGTGGCAGTGAAGAGGGTGGCTTTGCCTGTGGGGTAGGGAGGGTGAGGTGGAAGGATAGGAGAAAGTGATCACTCCAGCAGAGAGGAGTGGAGAGAGGGACGGAGAGGGGAAGGTCAGAAGGGATCAGAGCATCAAGAGTGTGCCCTGCAGAATGAGTAGGCCCAGACGGGAGAATAGAGAGTGAGAGAGAGTTGCAGAGGTCACAAAAGAGTCCAGTCGGGGGACAGGAGGCATCCAGGTGGATGTTGAAGTCACCAAGAAGAGGAGTTGAGTGGTAGAGGACAGGAGTGAGGAGGAGAGGTCAGCCCACTCAGAGAGGAAGGAGGAAATTTGACCAGGTGGCCGATAGATAGTAGCCACGGTAAGGGAATGGCTAGGAGAGAGAGAGAGTCGGCAGACAAGACATTCAAAAGAGGAGTAGGTCTGCGTAGGAGTGACAGTGGCAGGAATCCACTCAGGGAAGATAGGGCAACACCCCCCCTGCACGGTTGGGCCTGGGCACGGAGAGGATCTTGTAACCGTCAGGTAGGAGTGTGTCAAAGCTGGTGACAGAGCTGGCCGTAAACCATGTCTCAGTGAGACCGAGGACGTCAAGGTTCAGTTCCTCAAGAAGGTGACAGATGCCAGAGGAATGCTTGATGGCAGAGCGAGAATTAAGAGTGGCAATGTGGAGAAGGTTGCCATCCTTGAAGGACTTCCGGGGAGGGGTACAGATTAGAGGTACGCCCTGCGGAGGTGTAGAAGAAGGAGGTGAAGAAGGAGCACGAGAGGGGACAGGGAGGGAGGGTAGAGGCAAGGTAGCCGAGGACAGAGGAGGGGGGACAGCAAGAGAGGAAAGGAAGTTGATGAGGCGTGGGAAGCGTCTATCAAAGAGGTGAAGGTTGGCCTGAGGGCCTTGGACCAAGACGGTCCCATTAGCGTAGACATTAATGATGGCCTTAGAGGAGCGGAAGGGGGCCAAGAGGACATCCCAACGGGTGCCACCATTAATGGGAGAAGAGGAAAAAGGAGAGAGCACAGAGACCATATGAAGGGTCCATAGGTCAGGCGAAGGCACGAAAAAGAGGATGTCAGTGAGAGTTTCCTTAGAGCAGGCACTAGTGTAGGTGTCAACGATAGGGAGGCCTGGGTTGGAGACCAGGATGTCCTTTTTAAACTTTTTCCTACCAGATTTAGTGAGGAGAGCAGGATAGTCAATAGAGAAGCAGTTAGAGAAGATAGGCGAGATAGAGAGCACCATGGGGTAGGAGGGAGTGGGGGGGGGGAGACAGACGATGCAAAAGCACGCAGACAGGAAGAGAGCGGCAAGCACAAGTTTACCACATTTCAGAACAACAACAGTAATGCGTATTAGGTGCACAGTGGAGAGGCCACCTAAGTTTGAGAATCCTGCGAGGGGAGAAAAAACCCTAGTTTACCACATTTCAGAACAACAACAGTAATGCGTATTAGGTGCACAGTGGAGAGGCCACCTAAGTTTGAGAATCCTGCGAGGGGAGAAAAAACCCTAGTCTTCCCTCTGCTCCCCCTCCCTTGCCTCGTCGCACCTTGAAACACTTGTGTATAGGCGCGTTATAAATGCCTTATCATAAATGCCTTATCATATAATTCCAAAAATCCACTAACACAGAACTCCTAGTTATTAACTGTGAGGGTCACAGTGGTGACCTGAAACGAGAAGTATATTTCAAGAACTCCCAACATCACGCAAGAGAAACAACATGGTCCTGGCTGAAGAAAGTAATCAGGGACACCAATCATGGTATAAATCACTAATGCCAAACTTTGTCTTGTCAGCACTTGGTAAAAATGGCTGTCCGGAACACAAGAGGGTTTAAATATCTAATGCGACGCAGTAAAAACCATCCTTTAGCCACCTAGAAAATCATTATATTACAAGAAACCTGGATAACTGTAGAACCAACTTGGCTGAAATGATCAAATATGCTGGACCCCTGCCATTAAACAAGCAAAAGGTAGGCCCATGGCAGGTCTCTTAGTGGCTGTCAAGCTTGACTTAAATTGCAAGATATCATTATGGGCCTCACCTCACCCATGTATACAACTATCAAAACCTCAATTTGCAAATCCTTTGAATGCTCTTGGGTCTCATGTAGCCACACTGTTCAATGGCACGATTGAGGGCGATACCCCCCCTCCTTTTGCAACTCTGAAGAGAGACAAGCAATCGGCCATCCTAGATTTTGTGCTTATATCGACACGCGATTAAACGTGTTGAGAAATTAGCCATTATTCAGACGACAGATAGCGACCATAATATTTTAGAAACGGTATGGGCAACGATGACGCTTCCCTCTCGGCACTATTATAGACCTGCATTTGTACTCTCAGAAGGAAGAAACAGGATCAAATGGACCGCATCCAAACTAGACCTTCTATTAGATAGACTACATAAAGATTCCCTATCGCGAGACACTGTAATAGAATCTTCCTACAGATACACTCATCATATTTGTCGAGACACATCAAACTGGATCTCGATCAATCTTTAGCCATAAATATACATTTGACGAGGTCATTAAAACCAAGAAGGCTCTGATGAGGAGAGAATTAAAAAGCATTAAATTCACCACCTGCATGGATTACAAAAAGAAAACGGCCAATATCTGTACCATCTACAAGAACTTCCTAAAACAGTATAAAATAAGTAAAATACAAGAAGCAGGTGAATGCATGCTTGCTACATTAGCATTGCATTCAAGAGCCTAGATATGGAGCCTTCTTAATGAGGGTGCTAATTGTGGTACAGCATCACTTTTATTAAATGTGATAGGTGAAAAAACCTGGGTCGCCCACTTTAGCACTCTATTTGCTGATTCCTCTCCCCCTATTAATATTCCGACTCTGTAAAAATGAACTGGGCTCATTGCTAATTGACCACACAGATATCCTCATACAAATTAAACAATTGACCTCCTCCAGAGCCACAGGGCCTAACAGACTCTCAAACACTATCCTGAAAGCCCATCCTGATCAGTGGGCATCCATTTTGCTTGTAATCTTCCAAAATATTGTACGCACCGGTGTCATACCATCATACTGGAAACAATCAATACTAATCCCAAAATTTAAACAAGGAAATCGGAACCAAGCATTAAACTACCGGCTGATTGCCCTTCTAGACATTCCTGGTAAAATGTTTGCACAACTAGTACTCAGAGAGCTTAATAAATGGCTATCATCTGCAGCTCTGAAAGATATACATCAATCTGGATTTGTATCGGGCCTGGGCAACCTGTTAACTTACTCACTTTATCTGCATTAAAAAAGCAAGTATTGTCATCAAATCAACTCATTCACATAGCGTTTATATACTTCAAGTGAGCCTTTGATTCTATCTCAAGAAACCTTCTATGACAGAAATTGACGGCTGCAGGATGTCTGCCGTACATTCTCAACTTGCTACACCAATTCTATTCTAACACATCAATCAAAGTGAAATTAAATCAACATGTCTCCTCTCTCAACCCATTGTTACTTACTGACCTCTTAAGCAGGGGTGCATCCTGGCACAACTCTTTTTAATTTCTATATTAGGGATATGCACAACTGTCTAGTCACTACTAAAGCTTTTTGCCCAAAAAGTGGACAACATTCGATAGCATGGCTCCTCTACGCAGATGATCTTGTCTTAGCTGATCCAACCCCCTTCGGTCTGCAGAGACAACTTCATATGCTGCAAAAATATGCATGAACAAATGGGCTCATGATTAACACTCACAAATCGAATATTATGATAATGCAGTCCACCACACGAAAAAAAACAAATCATCCACTTTCAAATGGTCTATCGGAATACAAAATATTGATATCATCCATGAATACATATACTTAGGTCAAAACATTAATAACAGAACAGACTCATCATACAAGCATGAAATAAAATATAAAATGGAATCGATGTGCTCCCAAGCCCGAATACTACACCGAAAACATGGTAAATAATCTTATTTACCTGTGATACATTTTTATAAACAAAAAGTCACACCTGTAGTAACGCACAGGGCTCACGCTAAACTACCTGAAAACCATCCAGACTGGGACTACCTAGAAGGAATGTTCTGGAAAAGAATTCTAACCATACCCAGACGTTTCCCAATCCAAGTGGTCCGTTATGAACTGGGTCTGATATAGCTTAATGCCGTTGTGTCCTAGCAGGCTCTAATGCTCTTTAGGAAATAT
This sequence comes from Ambystoma mexicanum, assembly GCF_040938575.1. NCBI lineage: Eukaryota > Metazoa > Chordata > Amphibia > Caudata > Ambystomatidae > Ambystoma > Ambystoma mexicanum. Next base: position 594,483,141 of record NC_090936.1, read on the forward strand.
CTAATGGAATCAATGTATAAATATACCTTAATACCTACACTGGGACTTTGCCAAGGGACCACTTCGGTGGTGATAGTGCGCGGTACAAATATCCTTCAACATAAACATTAACTTGTATTAGAGAAAACGAACAACAAATTACTAATCAAGTACATTGCTCTCACTTATTGAGAATGCGCTTTAATTTATGGCCAACTAAACCATTGCTAGCAACTCGAGCAAGAAATCAGGAAATAAACAATACATGCAGATTTTGTAACCTGGACACCCAACCAGAAACTTTAGAACACTTACTGGTCGACTGCACCAAGTTAATTAAACTAAGAAAATAACATTTTCACAAATTCTTTGGTGAATTTCGTTTACTAATGCCCCACCAGTTGTGGGTTATGATATTTAATGGCCATCGTATTTCCTTAAATTTAACCACAATTAACTTCTTACTGAGATTAAATATCTAAACACTTGATCTGACTATCTTAGCATCTGATTGGAAGAAACTTTATGCAAGTTGATTAACACTGTGCCAATATAGCCATAGATTTTAAATGACCACGCTTACCTTTTATCACTACTTTTTAAAATAAATAGTACCAATTGTGTAGCATATGTACAATGTTGACACTGACTCCGGCTGGCTAGCATGTTATATGCACATAGTGAATGAAATTGACGACTGTCTTGTGCTACCATGAAATGTTTTGGTCTATTAGTCATATTGCTAAAACTATGTACAGACAGGATTTTATAGATAGGAATCGCTTGAGACTGATGTTACCATGCATAATGTGTCAACCAAATATCACTCAAGTAACTGTTTGTACATTTTATTGAAATCGAACATATCCCTTATGATGTTATTTATATGTTTTTAAAACTTGTAATTGAAAGGTTATTTTCAACCAAAACAAATGAAAAAAAAATATGCATATATGATTCTTTAAGTGGAAGAGCACATTTTAAGGTTTATACAATTTCAAAATGCTGTTTTCAGCTTGGTCTGGTGGTCGGCAAATCCAATTTGACTGTGTCAAACAAAGGTACATAAAAAGGTAAAACAAAGGTACATAACAGAAAGGTTTCTTATAAAAATAAGTTTATCAGTTACATTACATTTTCATGTTGTAATTCATATATTCTGTATGTGTGCTATAAATTAAGCATGTTTTTTTTCTCTTCGATTAGAGGCCTTGGAAGAAGAAGAGCATAACGACTCTGACATCTACACAAACTAATGATGTTGCTTGCCAAACTGTTGTCACTTGGGAGCAGGTACATTTTGAGGCTCATCATAGTCCTCGCAAGATTCAGTGTCGTGATGCAGATGTCCAGTCGCCCGAATTTGAATTGAATGTCAGCAGTGACCCATGGAAAGTAACCCTGGATCATTGTTAGAGCCCACAACGTCACCCAGAAGAAACAGACAATGTTCCCTGTTTCCCCAACACATGTGGACAATTTGGAAATATCACACACAGAAATAACTGAAGCATTAATTGTATTTTACGTTCTTCACTCGCTTCATTTTCTTTTTCTTTCTTTATCTTGATGTTAATATTGGAGAAAGAGACATGTAATATAATGAAAAAAGTTTTTGTTAAAACTATCTCATTAAATAAAATAAAAATGAAAAAGAAATAACTGAAGCATCTTCGCTACTGATTGAAGATTGTGCTTGTGATGTGACTTCACTCTTCTTAGTACTGAGGACTTATCCACCACCATGGATTTGCAAACCACTATACTTATGGACGATTGGCTATTAGAAGGACCAAAATACATTGTATTCGACTGCTGCCTGATTGAGATTATGAAGATGATTAAACGTGATCATAATTGCGTAGGAGGATTTGTGGGGAGCCATTGTTGAAGTTTACTTGTGTAGTCAAAGGCACCAACCCGAAGATCAAGGGTAGATGTGTACACCACCATAACACCACCATAACTCATTTTCATGGTCTGCTCAACCTATACTTGGAAATGTGCCTGCTGGAAATGTACTTTGTTCATCTGCTTTGTTGTTTAGTGGATCAACATTAAGTACAATTTGACGTTTTCTAACTTTGTGGAACTTGAGTTCCTTTCAAAATCCCAGTACTACAAATATCAGAATGATGTCTTGTTCCCCGCTATTAGCCAGGCATGGACACTCAAACAGATGTCAATGGAAAATGCTCTTGCTGGCAAAAGGCTCTAGCTAGATGGACAGTGTGACTGCTAAATACTGCACTTAACACTTCCAAGACATGCAAAGCAAAAGCATAGTCAGTTCAGTCACTGCGCAAGTATATGAATGTACATCTTCTGTTGCCATGGAAAAATATGGTTTCATTAAATCCATTCAATTTCTGCAATCCAGAGGAATGCAAATAGACCTGATAGCCACTGACAGGTACGTTTCAATAGCCACGCGAGAGAAGTTCCCAGACATAAAGCATCAATATGATGTCTGGTACGTCGCAAAATCAATTTAAAAAAGAATTACAGCTGCTGGAAAAAAAGGCTACCGAACATTTTTTACATTGGTTACAGTCTATCAGCAACCATCTTTGGTGGAGCTCAAAAACCTGTGATGGATCTGTAGATATTCTGCTGGAAAGATGGCATTCATTAATGCACCATTGTTCTAACATACACTCTTGGAAAGAAAACAAACATTTCCACAAATGTGCACATGGACCATTGAGCAAGGAGCAGGAGCGTAAGAAAGGGTGGCTGGTTCCAGGCTCCCCTCCTCACACAGCACTTGAGAAGATTATGTATGACAAAATGCTTTCAAGAGACATGTGGGACCTCTCTGAGTTCTGCCACACAGGAGATTTGGAGATGTTCCATTATATGTGCCTAAAGTACAGGCCTTAAAGGTTGCATTTTGGCATAGACAGTATGGAGGCCAGAACAAGACTGGCTGTACTTGAACACAACGAGAACTTTGGAATGGACCAAGCAAAAACTGCAGGAATTTTGGGGATGCCTCGTTACAACAAGGAATTTACCAAAGAAGCAAACAGTGGGTGGCAAAGCCAATCTTCCAGCAGATGGAGTTTGAATTTGTGGAAGATCTGACATTTAATGTGCTGGCCATGCAAACGCATGGAATTGATCCAGATTTAGTTTCCGGGCCCAGTCTATGCTACAGAACATTGCAAAAGACTTTTGCCCTCCCAAACTTGAACTTGTTGAAAGGTTGACTTCAAGATTCAAATGTATTTGTATTTATTATGTTTTATATAGCGCCTTTCACCAAAGCGCTTTACAGAGAACAATTAACTGTACATTAAAATAAGCAATTGAAATCGTTGTTCAGGATCGGCCAGTAACAATCAAACAGATGACTGAAGTAAATGCATTTTTAAGGAAGAGCAGAACAGGGAATAGAAGGTAATGCATCGGAGAGAGAGAGGAAGAAGGTTCCAGTGAAAAGGAGCAAGAAGTTGGAAAGATCAAAAATGGGATTGTGCACAAGCAGCACGAGGGACATTAAGTCAAAAGTGACCAGCACATCGGAGAGGACAAGAAGGAGAATAGAATGAGAGGAGAGATGCAAGATAGTTAGGGGCAAGACCATAGAGAGATTTGAAGACAAGACAGAGGAAGTTGTACTTGAATTGAGAGTAAAAAGAAAGCCATCCAAGTGAGGCAATAGATGAAGAAATTGGACCTCATTACACGGTAGGCGGTAGCCATGGCGCTGTTAGCGCCATGGCTACCCCCTTACCGCATTCCGGGTCCGTGTTCCTGGAATAGGGATTTACCGGGTCATTCCGACCTTGGAGGAACCGGTAAGTCCCCATTCCGGGAACCATTCCCCATTCTCATTTGAGCCCACAAAGGGCTCAATGGGAATGGGGATGGAGCTAATAACGGGCCAGCTATTAGCGGGCCCGTTATTAGCGCTGAAGTCCCTCAACGGGTCCCTTCCATAACGCCTGGTAAAACCAGGCGTTAGGGGAGGGACCCGCTAAGGGACCTCGTAGTAGGGCGTTCCGGTGCCGGTAATCCCTTACCGCCTACCGTGTAATGAGGCCCATTGAGTCCCGATGGGAGAGGAGACAGAGAAAACGGATGGAAGAATGATAGATTGATTTAAGAGGAGCAAGATGTGAGGAAGGACGACCAAAGAGAGCAGAGCAGTAGAAAAGTCGAGAGAAGACTAAGGAAGATACTAGAAGTTTTGTGGCGTGAAAAGTAAGAAAAGGGTGAATTTTGCGTATATTGTAGAGATGAAATTGACAGGTGCAGGAAGTAAGAGAGATATGGTGAGCGAAGGAAAGATTAGCGTCAAAGTAGAGACCAAGATTGCGAGCAGTGGGGGAGATAGGGAGATAGGAGGGAGGGAAGAAAATGGGAGGAGGAGGAGCCGGGGGTGAGAGAACATTAGCGGGAAAGAATAGAACTTCTGTTTTACCAGCGACCAGAGTAAGAACGTTAGAGGCCATCCAGGATGTAAAGGCAGTAAGGCAGGATGAGAGAGTGTGATGAATGTCTGGGGTGCAAGATGAGAAGGAAAGAAAAAGTGTTGTCAGCATAGAAGTGGTGTGAGACTCCAAAGGATGAGATAATGGGAGCTAGAAAGGAGGTGTACAAAGAGAATAGAAAAGGACCAAGAACTGAGCCTTGGAGGACACCGTGGGTGAGAGAAAAGGAAGGAGAGGTGTTGCCGCCCCAAGAAACGGCAAAAGTACGGTAAGATAGATAGGATGAAAACCAGGCAAGAACAGGACTACGGAAACCAAAGGAGGAGAGAGAGTCAAGAAGCCGAGAGTGATTCACCGGGTCAAAGGCAGCAGATTAGTCAAGAAGAATAAGGACAGAAGAGTGTTTTGAATAGCGAGCTGTGAGAATAGAGTTAAGCACGGAGATAAGAGCTGTTTCGGTGGAGTAGCAGGGTCAAAAACCAGATTAAGTGGTAGGAAGAAGAGATAGAGCAGAGACGAATACTGAGATTTGAGAGTAGACACGGCACTCAAGGAGCTTAGCTAGAAAGGGTAAGAGAGACATAGGGTGAAGGTTTGACACAAGAAGGGTGTGTGGCTCTCTTCACAATGTTTGACAAAGCCAGTTTCAAGCATCTGCACAGTGTTTGGATTTTTTTTTATTGTACAATAAATGGAATAGTATGTCACTTGAAATGTAATTGTTAAATCATTTATTTTTAATTAATTACTGTTTGTGAAGTAATGTCACTAGATAGGCCTTAACATTTCAATTTTTCTTTGATGTGTGTATTTATTACCATCAATATAATTGATTTATATCAGAACAATATATGTCAGTCTGATTATTTCAAGTATGGGACTCAAATCAAATCAAATGTAGAAGAGACTGAGGAGCTTAAAACCAACAGTCACCAGGAGCTTCCTTTGGCTCCCACAAGGCCAACTAATATAACGCTATAAACTAGCTCCTTGTTCCATAGTGGTAGCTCCTCAACACTGGTTACTGCTGGATACCCTGGCATGCTTATCCAATCCTAATTTCCAGCCCTGTTTGTAATGAACTGATAATAGTTGAAGAATCTCTAGAGAAAATTGGAGCAACAGACATAAAGAAACTCAATGGGCCTCATTACGAGTCCGGCGGTAACCCTGCCAGTGCTACCGGCGGGTTGACGCCGGACTTATGACATTTTACCGGCACCTTACTTGCCGGTGCCACCGGGACATTACATGTCTCCAGTGCTCTGGTGTAAGAACCAGGCCCCGTCCCAGTACAACACTAAGTTAGTCCATGTTAGCCAACCACAACATGGCACCCTGTGGTGGATGCCAACCATCAAATCGGACCACATCCACCAACCACAACATGGCATCGGACCTCCAATCAGGTGCTGAGCCTTTGAAGGAGGAGCTTCCGCTCAGTGACTCACAAAAAAGTCACCCATAAATAACACCTTGCGTTGCAACTATTCCCTGTTGCGGTAACCCTCGTATTCTACTGTGACTTTCTTCTGTCTTGTTAAACCCCTGTTTCCTGCTATCGCACCTTCGCACATCCTTGCTTGTCCTTCTGTGCCTTTCTATTTGATCTCCAGTGCCTCCTGTAATTCGTGGGTTTATGCACAGCCTGCGTTTGCTTCGCTCCAATCCCTTTTGCCTCCAGTACTCTTGACATTGCTATACTATTCAGACTCCCACTGTGCTGTCTCTTGAGATTCATCCAGGACATCCACCCAGATTCTTCAGCAGATCAAAACGCACCAAGGTTGTTTACTCCTAGAGGAGTTTTCCTTGGGTTTTTCTTTCTCGTTGCCAGCTTTATCTATCTTAATCTAGACAACCCTGGCATCGGGAGAGGAGAGGCTTTATTTGCATCACAGAAGACCTGCTGAAAAAGACCCGGGTAAGCAAAAGCCTAAAAGCTTGCAACACCCACTTTCGAAAGTCAAAATGTCTCAGCACCAAGAGCTGGTGGCTGCAGTTCAAAATCTATCTGTGCAAGTCTAAACTTTAAAGAATGAGAATCTGATTTTAAGGGAAGCACTTCAATTCTGAGATGCCATACCTCCTCTGCCTGCATCCACACCTACTGTGGACAAATACTACAGAGACCCGAAACGCCTGAAAGAATTCTTAGATGCATGTACCGTTCAGTTTTCCTTCTGTCAGGCTTCATTTCAAACTGACCGGGCTAACATGGGATTCATTGTAACCCACCTCTCTCGAAGCGCCTTAGCCTGGGCTACTGCCTTAGTAGTGAATGATGATCCAGAGTTCTGAATACATTGGATGCTTTTATACAAGCATTTAAAACTATGTTCGATCATCCTGACCTTGTTTATGCTGTACAGGAAGATCTTCTTGATTTCCATCAAGGAAACATGCACATTATGTCCTATACCACTAAATTCAAGCAAATGACCACCCAAGAAACTTGGTCTAATGAGGCTTGTATCACCTTATATTGAAGGGGCTTATCTGACAAGCTAAATGATTAGGGGCATGATTCATGAAAGTGTTTTATAATGGCGTAATCCCATGAAAGTGTTTTATAATGGCGTAATCCCATAGGAAAACATTCCATGAATCAGGCCCTAGCTCTCCATAGTTCCTAGACCTCCTAATCTTAAAGCCTTAATCCGTCTTGTCATACAGATAGACTTTTGCCTACAACAGCGTAAGGCTGAGAGACGAAAGACTAGATTGACGACTCTCAGAACTGTTCCTACTCCACAACCTTCCCCTGATACCGCCAGAGAATCCTCTGAACTTATGCAGATAGGTGCGGCCAGGGGTACTTTGTCATCTGAAGAAAGAACCAGGCCTTGTGCACAAGGGCTTTGCATGTACTGTGGTTCTTCCTCCCACCTTCTCCGCAACTGCCCATTGGCCCCTTCTTGAAGAAAGGAAAACCTCACCTCCCGGACATAGAAGGGACTCGGTTCCGGGAGCAATCAACAAGTCCCGACATATTCGAATTTGTGACTGTCCGTAGCACTAAAATGGAACATAAGCAGTTGTTAGTCCTCATGGTCTCTCTTCAATTACCAGGAGACTGCACCATCAAAGTTCCCGCACTAGTGGATTCGGGGGCGGATGGACTTTTTATGGATGCCACCTGGGCCTCACAAAATAACATCCTCCTCTCTACTAAAATCATTCCTGTACCTGTGGAAGGAGTGGACGGTTGGGAATTGAATAGTGGTTCAATTATTCACAATACCTCTCCAATCCACATTTGGATAAAACATCATCCAGAAATCATAGTCTTTGACATAATACAGACAGTACATGTTCCCTTGATTTTGGGGATTCCCTGGCTCATGCTCCATAATCCCTACATTGATTAGAAGGCTCACACTGTTTTCCTGGTTTCGCAAAACTGTATGAAACATTGTGTTCAGGAAGCTCATCCGGTAAATGAAGCAATACCAGCCTTGGGTACCACCATACTGATTCATTATCAGGAATGTCAATAAATGTTCTATAAAACATCTGTCCAGTCCTTACCACCCCACAGACCTGAAGACTGTGCAGTAAATCTGATCCCAGATACCTCAGTGCCATTTAATCGGATGTTACGTCTCACACCCCTGGAGAAGGAAGCCCTGAAGAACTATCTTCAACAAAATCTGTCAAATGGCTTAATCAGGGAGTCTGTGTCTCCAGCAGGCACCTCTGTTTTTTTCATACCAAAGAGAGACACCACAGAGTTAAGACCCTGGGCCTCATTACGAGTCCGCCGGTCTGGACTTAACGTTGCCGGTATAACCATACCGGCACCATTTACCAGATCAGCGAATTCCAACCATTGAATCTGGAAACACAACTACCAGAAACCGCCACTGCGGAGTCAATGCAGCCGAAAACTGCGTCGGCACAGAAATCCCCCGTTACCGCCAATACGTAACACTGTGCGCATTACAAGTAGCACGGACATGGAAACTCCGCCATAAAAATGGCGGAAATTCTGTGGACACGGTTGCTGTATCGGCGCCAGCGCATACATGACGTTAAACAGTGCCTGGTGAGCTGAATCAGTCCACAGGTGCACCAAATGAGCCCAGCTGGACCCTGCAGGCCACTGGGAGCCTACAAAAGGCCCACACCCACACCCAGCCAAACTCCAAACACAACTATGCAGGCAGCTGCAGTAGTAGCATTGGGACTGGGGCTATTGAACCTACAGGCAGCACTACACATGGTGGCAGTAATGGTGCAGAGGAGGAGAAGGCAGAGGCGGAGGGGGCGCAGGCGGCAGTTGGCAAACCCTGCCTGCACCCATGGCAAACCAAAATTGTGCAGGCGGCACGACCCTGCAGGCAGCCTGCAATACCCCACATCAGGGCATCACCCTGGAACCTGACTCCAGGACAGATCCACACATTATACCGGCTGGACCGTCCAACAATCATGTACATCACCACCATGATTGAGGACGACATCAGCAGCTGCATTGGCATTTCGACCGCAATCCCCCCCCCTACTGAAGGTGGTGTCGGTACTGCATTTTCTTGGCAGTGGAACATATCAGCACACTGTTGGTGAGCTGCACAAGCTCTCACAACCCTTTTTTCCAAGAATACTGGGTCAGGTACTGGATGCCCTGCTGCACCATGTATTGGAACACATCGCCCTACCCCGTGCCCTTGCCCAGATCATTGCCACCAAGTTGGCCTTCCATACCATTGCGGGTATGCCAAATTGCATTGGTGCAGTAGACTGCACCCACATAGAGCTCACAGTACCACGTGCAATGGAGATGGTGTACCGCAATAGGAAACTGTACCACTCACTGAATGTACAGATGGTATGTGATGCTGGACAAGTGATAACACATTGCTGCGCACGTTTCCCGGGTTCAACACATGACTCAATGATCCTGCGGAATTCAACATTGCCAAGGTACATGGAACGCTATGCTGGACAAAGCACATGGCTATTGGGTGAGTGCCACTGCCAATGCACGGGCCCTATGAAAGGGGGGGGTGCCTTGGGCAATGACGTGTGTGAGTGGCCTGCTACAACTGCAAATGCATCACCCCATGTCCCATGTAATGGACAGTCACCACAACCCACGAAGTTAGACATCACAGGTGGCCAGTGTGCTAATACACATCCTGGCAATAGAGATGAAGAACCAATACTAGTACAAGCTCATACAACTTGAGCCACTTGCTGAAGTCACCCACACTATGCACCACTGCCCCCATGCACATGATGTGTACACATGAGACATACTGCATCTACCACTTCATCACAGTCTATTGAGTGACTCCTCCATGTGGGTACATCACTGCACAATGCCGTACTCGCCACCCACAACTGGGCACAAGGCCAACTCCATATGCACAGCAAGGTGTTGGTAAAGTCCAAAAGCCAATGTCGACAACAATGAAACAAGAATGGTAATCACCCACTATTCAGACCACTGCCTGCCCCATATGGATGATTGACTAATGACACATTATTGCACTACATCTGATGAAGACATGTATACCACAAACACTGACATGTCCCCTCCATTTACATCCCATGTAGGTGATGCAGGATATGCACTCACGCCATGGCTGATGACGCCCATATGGAGGCCAAGGAACAGGCATGAGGAGGCCTACAACAGGGCACACGTCCGCACACGTGGCATGATTGAGAGGACATTTGGCCTACTGAAGGCCAGGTTCCGCTGTTTGAGCAGATCTGGCGGATCACTGCTGTACAACCCAGTGAAGACCGGTAAAATAGTGCTAGTGTGTGCCATGCTGCACAATCTGTACATGCGCAGGAACATTCTGCTGCCCCCAGACACAGAGGATGATGATGGAGTTGATGATGAAGATGGGGATGGGATGGCTGCACTCCCTCGCGGGGGGGCACAAGATGGACAACATGCACGGGAGACACTAATTCGCATTTACTTTTGAGAGACTGCACATGAACAGCATTACATGTACATGAAGATGCAGGTAAATAAATGGATTGAATGCAACTGAAATTACGGATGTCCACTCGTGAAAGAGTTTGCAAAGGTGATTTATTTTTAACAAAGTAGGAAAGAAGGTATATTGATAGGATAGCTGTACACCCGTGACCACCCACCACCCAAACGTGCTCACCCCAACCAGGCCCCAAAACACTAACCCCATAATGGACCTCCCCACCACCCAAACGTACCCACCCCCAACCAGGCCCCAAAACACTAACCCCATAATGGACCTCCCCCACCACCCAAACGTACTCACCCCCAACCAGGCCCCAGAACACTAACCCCATAATGGACCTCCCCCACCACCCAAACGTACCCACCCCCATACACCCATTTGTGTCCCTGAATGTCTTCTGGACAGCCATTTCTACATGGCACTATTTTACGGGGCGCTTGTGCACATGAGCGTCCTTCCTGGAGGGTCCACTCAGCCGACTAGACTGCCTCTGTCGGCTGGCAGTGGTGGAGCTCGATGGGGTGGTGCTGGTGGACGGCACTGGTGGTGGTACTGTTGGCACACGTCCAAGAAACGCCTGCTGGGCAACCAACATAGACTCTGCAATGGTGGATCTGACACTGTTGCCTTCCCGGACATGGCATGCCAAGGGGACGATGGTGGTGGCAAAACATCCAACGGCCCTGGAGAGCCGACACACTGATGTGGCAATGCTCTCCCGCTGCAGCCTGGCCTCCTTCCGCTGCAGCGGTAAAGAGAGGAACAGTGAAGGTGGTGACCCTGTCTCTTAGTACTACAATCTAGCAGAGAATGTACCTATTATCGGAACTAAAACAAAGCTTATAATTGGGTACTCCTGTATATTTTGATATGGGGGGGGTGACACTATCAAATGGGAGACTTGTATAGCAAAAATCGATAGATAGGTCAACTACCCTTTCTTTTTGTCCCTAAGTTGCAACAGGTCAATTCAAACACATTCCGGAAAAAACACAGAGTGTTTTGGCCACCACTCAGTTATTGAAAGCTATCAATTTCATTTATTTTAATTAATCTTATACAAAGTTAAAAAACCTGACAGAAAATCTGTACATTTTAACATCTTAACAAAAATTACTGAACCTGTGCACAAGCACTTACACTCTCCACGGTGTCGGTGCACCAAAACATTGGCCAATGGGTGTCACAGGAGAAGCAAAAGAAAAATCAAACCGTAGTTAAAACAAAAAAAGGGAAAAACAACCGAAGATGCTATTCATCAATGATGTTTCTATACTAGTAAGGTTCGCCTTCAAATTGGCGATATGCACCTTCACAAATTAATTCAGCTGTTAGTGTTGGTAGAGGTAGCTGTTTGTTCATAGATGGTTTAACACAGCCTCTCTATGTCACTAAATCTAGTTCATTAGCGGTGTACCTAGTGTTGTTGTTTAAACAGAGGACACCTTTTTAAAGATCAAGTAGGTGTAAAACAGGAGGGAACACAAGCTGGTAATAGTTCACTCAATTCTAGTTGACATATGTTTCGGCCATCATAGCTCTAACAGTGCACCCTCTATTTTACCGGTGCTGCTGGTATAGTTGGTATAGGCCGTCTTCAGGACAGAGGAATTATTTTGTGTGTAGTAGATACTTCCCAAATTCACAGTTGTTTATCAGACACTCTGTGTCGTACTTCAATTTCTTCGGGACATTCAAGAATGGCTCGGCGCCATCTGGCTTCTATCAAGATGCTTATTTTAGCTGATGTAATCATTCATCATTGCTTTCGTCTGATGATCCGCACACTGGAGCAGATGGAGGCAGTATTCTGGTGATGCACTCAATGTTGAACGCCGTGCCGCTGTTCACAAGGGTCACAGTCCCTTGTGGTGTACTTGATCTTTAAAAAGGTGTCCTCTGTTTAAACAACAACACTAGGTACACCGCTAAAGAACTAGATTTAGTGACATAGAGAGGCTGTGTTAAACCATCTATGAACAAACAGCTACCTCTATCAACACTAACAGCTGAATTAATTTGTGAAGGTGCGTATCGCCAATTTGAAGGCGAACCTTACTAGTATAGAAACGTCACTGATGAATTGCATCTTTGATTGTTTTTCCCTTTTTCTGTTTTAAATGCGGTTTGATTTTTCTTTTGCTTCTCCTGTGACACCCATTGGCCAATGTTTTGGTGCACCGACACCGTGGAGAGTGTAAGTGCTTGTGCACAGGTTCAGTAATTTTTGTTAAGATGTTAAAATGTACAGATTTTCTCTCAGGTTTTTTAACTTTGTATAAGATTAATTAAAATAAATGAAATTGATAGCTTTCAATAACTGAGTGGTGGCCAAAACACTCTGTGATTTTTCCGGAATGTGTTTGAATTGACTTGTTGCAACTTAGGGACAGAAAGAAGGGGTAGTTGACCTATTATCGGAAGAAATCAAACAACTTAGAAGACCAGGCAGAAATCTGTGTGCATAGGAGTAGCAAAGCACCTAAGCAGATTGTTGTTTTATCGACAAACAAACTATTTTACAAAACCAACCAATAGTAAATGAAAGAAAACAATTTTATTTTAATTCTGAATCAAAATTGTATAAAACTTCTTTGTTAAAAAAAGAAGAAGAAGAAATCTTCACATAACAAAAAGCCACATAACAAAAACAGTTCAGCGAGAGCAGACCTGAGGTCTGATACAACACATTTAAAATTGTGATGGGGTTAGTACGTGCATATTGTGTCTTGTTTACAGTTAATGTTCAAAATCAAGCACAAAAGTAGAGCACTTCTTAATGGGAACAGCTCTATTGTGGGAGAAACCTATTAGAAACCTTAGGTTTTTCTTGTGATGGTCGACATATGTTTCGGCTAATGGCAACAGAAAAAATCAGGCAATACACAATATGTCTGTTGTTGCAAGTAGAGCCGTCTTCAGGACAGAGAGAAGATGGTTTTTTCAGAGAGCTTGATTGTGTTGAGTACTTCTTATTAGCCGTACTTTGTATGAGTATAACCCACTAGACGTCTAATGGTGGACGATTCCTCATAGTTATTTTGTGCTGGCTGCTGTTATTTCAGCAGTACAAGGTTATTCTTCTGATGAAATGGATCACAACGATCTGCTTGGCTTCTTGTAAAAGCGCGTTTTTCTGGACAGGAGGATGCTGTTATTCTACGCCTGGCAGGGGTGCGGAATACCTGATGGAACACTGTCCGCCTATTTATGATACGGATGGTGACGTGACCATCCTCTTTGGTTCTTTTGCGGTATGGTCACTTAATTTGAAGACAGCACGGGTATGTTGAGAACCGGGTCCTCGGATGTAAACTGTTGGTATCCCTTATTTTTGCCAAAGGAGCTGGACGGTGTAGACGATCGCACGGGCATTCGAATTCCCATCGTGATGTCGATTGCATTATTAGGGAGCCTTTCTGGCCGTAAACCGGAAATTACCTGGCCTCCTCCCACTACAGCCTGGCCTCCTCCAGCTGCCTTTCCACAAGCTGTGTTAGGGTGCCATGGTGATCCTCCATCCGCTGCATGCGGGCACTCAGCTCTGCCATGGAGGGGGTTGGTGACCTCATGGGACTATGCAATGAGGGGGGGCTGAACTGTAGGTTGTGGAGGGATGACAGGTCATCCATGTTGTCTCCCTCTCCTCCTAGTTCAGCCTGCATGGCTGGGACACTGTTGTCACTGCAAGAAGCCTCCTCCGCAGTGCAGATGCTCCCCAGGCTTGCATCTGTGGGCATGATGGGTAGGTGCGCCACTTGTGTGGTGGCAGGCAGCATGGGGATGGTGGAGTTGGCTGGTGCATCCGTGCCAGATGCAGCTGGTGCCTGTGTTCAAGAGCAGCTTCCTTTGTCTTTCCTGGGTAGGGGTGGTGGGTTGGCTACGTGCAGGTGGACGTTGCCTCGTCTGTTGGGCATTGTCGCTGTCATTTGACATGGCTTTGGGGATACAGAGGGCATGCGGTTAGTTGTGTGCTGGTACTTGATGGGTCCATCACATGCATCAAACAGGATGATCAGTGAGCACTAGCATGTACACACATATGACTGTTGATGCACTCAGGTGTATGTGTCTCTGCTTGTACTCAGTCACGCACTGTGTGTACGTCCAGGGGCCATGTATTGTGGGTGTGTTGCTTCTCTTCTGGATTATCAGTGGGTCCATTGGGTCACTCTTGCCCTGACTGGGGGGAGTTATCAGTTGGTCCATTGGGTCACTCCTGCCCTGACTGGGGGGGGGGGGGTTATCAGTGGGTCCATTGGGTCACTCCTGCCCTGACTGGGGGGGGTTATCAGTGGGTCCCTCCTGGGGTTCAATCACACTCATGGTTTTGTAATCTGTGCACTTACCGGCATCTGCAGGTGGGCTCACTCCTACCACAGCATCTCCAATACCATGTATGCCCTAAAGGTGAAGGACACTGCTGCAGTGCTCCTCCCACGTCTGCAGTTTTAGTGGGGATGCAGGGCCTCCATCCGTGCCAGTGCTGCGCTGGCGGTGTGCAGCAATGAGGTTGCGCACTCTGAGCATGAGGTCATCCCACCTCTTGTGGCAGTCCTTCACGCTGCGTGTCGTCACCCCGACTGCTGTGCACTTGCGTGCTGCTTCAGCCCACACCTCTTTACGGTGTTGCTGGGTGGCACGCCACTGGTCTGTACTGAACAGCATTTCTGCATGCTGCACTAAATGGTCCACAAGCACTGTCAGCTCTGCCTCACTGAAGCGCTGCTTTCGCTGTCTTTGTGCTGGAATCCTGGATGCCATGGTGGTGGATGCTTTTTGCTGCTCAGAGAGGTGATCTGGCCTGTGGTGTCTGAGGCTGGCCGTGGATTGTGGTTTAATTAATGGCCACCTCTCTGTTTCCGGTTTTCGCGGTAATGGTATTTCCGCTTCCGGTGATTCCGTGTCCGTGCCGATGGTCACGGGTTTTGCAGTGCTTTTTGTGGCGTAATGTCCGTTTCTGTGGGTGTTTACGTGGCGACAGTGACACGGTTTCCGCGTTGGTGTGGTGCACGCGACCGACAAGCCGTAATCGGCTGCTCATTCCGCAACCTTGCGGACGCTGAAACTGTGTCAAGATCGTCACGGAATCTCCGCATTCCGGACCGGCGGACTCGTAATGAGGCCCCCTGTCTGGATTATAGGGGCCTAAGTTCAGTAACTATAAAGGATACAAATGTCTACTCCCACTCATCCCAGACATCAGTTACGCAGTACAATCAGCCAACATCTTTACCAAACTAGATCTTAGGGTTGCCTACCATTTGAATCACATAAAACCAGGTGATGAGTGGAAAACAGCTTTTAGGACACGCTTTGGTCACCTCAAGTATGCTGTCATGCCCTTTACTTATTTATTTATTTTAATTTTTGGAATGCGCCAACATGCCCGCAAGCCTCAGGGCACACACAGAACAAGGGACAGGACATACTAAACATGAACTAAGCTGAGAGAGGTGAAGATACAAGTTCTTAGTCGAGGTTGAAGAGGTGGGTTTTTACAGCCTTTTTAAAAAGAGAGTAATTCTGAATTTGGCGTATGGCTGCTGGAAGTAAGTTCCAAAGGATAGGGGCCTGAGAGTCAAAACTGGTGCCTCCGAACCTGGCAAGCTTGGAACTCGGCTGGACAAGTACCGTAGCTCAAGTAGAGCAAAGGTTCTATTCTTTGGCTTGATCTTAATGCGCTCAGATAGGTATGTGGGACTTGATAGAGACACACATTTGTGCGCTACTGTGAGCGTTTTGTGTGTTATTCTCTGTTTCACAGAAAGCCAGTGTAGCTTTTTCCTAAAGGAGGAGATGTGGGTGCAACGCGATTGTTTGAAGATAGTGCGCACAGCATTATTTTGTGTGATTTGGAGAGCTTGTATGTTTGCGGAGGTGGTGCCGGTGAACAGGCTGTTGCAATAGTCCAGCCTAGAATGTATTAATGCTGTGGACAGAAGAGCGCAGTTGTCAGTTGTTATGAAAGGTCGAACATATTGTATTCATTTATTGATGAGTCCACAGCATGACCGGGTATTGGAAACATGAGGCTTCATGGAAAGTTCATCATCCAGGATAACACCCAGTGTTTTCACTTTCCTAAGGACGGTTATGACATTGTCCGCGATCAGGAAATTGGAGTAGACTGAAGTTAGCTTGCTCCGAGAGTTCTTTGGTCTCGCAAATGCACCCGCGGTCTTTCAAAGCTATATGGATCATCCCTTCTTGGATTTCTTGTTTCACAATGTCATCATGAACTTAGGCAACATCTTGGTTTATTCCAACTCACCAACGGAACATGTACCTCATGTCAAGGCTGTCCCTCGTCGTCTGCAAGAGAACCATCCACAGGATAAACCTGAAAAATGCTATTTTGACACTTCAACCGTGCCATATTTGGGGTATGTTTTGACTTTAGAAGGTATTTCAATGGATCCACACAAGGTCTCGGCTATTCTACGATGGAACCGCCCACGAAATGTCAAGGAAGTTCAGAGGTTCTTAGGTCTGGCAAACTTTTATAGGAAGTTCATTCCGTCCTTTTCTCAGGAGGTTCTTCCCATCTCCTCACTCTTGAAAAAAATACTCCCTTCGTCTGGCATCCTAAGGCTGAGCTCCTGGCTCTTAAACTGGCCTGCAAAGAGTGGAGACATAATTTATTGGGAGCTAAACAAGAAACAAAACTGATCATCGCAATCTTGCCCTTTTACAATCATTTGAGTGTCGGAACAGCCGCCAAGATCGATGGGGCTATTTTTTCTCTCAGTTTCAGTTCCACCTTACTTTCATTGCAGGCCCAGAAAACACAATAGCAGATGCATTATCACAAATGGATTCTTTGTCTCTTGAAAAACCTGAAAGGTGTGAGAAAATGTTTCCTCACAAAACCTTTGTGAGGCTTGTACAAATCTTCTTACAGGAAATCCAACAAGCCTACAATCAAACAGATACCACATTGTGTCAATTAACAAACAACAAAGGGCTGTGGTTCCATGATTCCACTTAGTACATACCTACAGAGGTCTTGCACCGCAAGTTAATGGAGATCTGTCACAGCTCTAAACTTGCAGGCCATAGAGGTGTTAAATCCGCAATACACTTGATTAGACGTCACTTCTTGGTGGCCCAAATTACATCTTCAATTACAACAGTACTGTGGATCCTGCTTGGTCTGTGCTCAAGTCAAGACACCCTGAAAAACACCTGATGGTAAACTGCTACAACCCTTAGTAACATCACGTCCTTGGGAAATTATAGTCACGGATTGCGTTGTTGATCTACCTCCTTGCAAGAACTACACCACCATCATGGTGACCATAGATACATATTCCAGGATGGCCCACTTCACACCTTGCCTGAAAATACCTTCTGCCTTGGAAATTAGCACATTTTTCGTGGCACAAATCTTCAACATCCATGGTTGCTCAAATCCATTATCTCCGATAGAGGGTGTCAGTACGCTTCAGCCTTCTGGAAAGCCCTGTGTAAGAGCTTATTAATACGCCTTTCCATGTCATTAGGTTACCATCCCAAATCCAACGGGATCACTGAACGTACCAATCAAACATTGGAACAATATCTGCGTTGTTTCGTTTCAGCCATCCAAGATGATTGGGTCGACTCATTACCATCTGTGGAATTCTCATACGACAATTCCCTACACAGCTCCACCGGTATGACACCTTTCTATTGCAACTATGAATTTTACCACTCATGGATTCCTTCTATTCCAACCAAGGGTTCATCCGTACCAGCTGTTGAAGAAACCATATCTCTATTGCATGAAACTCAGAAAAAAACATGTCACGTCTGACTCCAGCACGCAAAAGTGCCAAACATTATGCCTATCAGTATCGCAGCCCTAACCCTTCCTATCAAACAGGAGATCAAGTCTGGTTGTCCAGCAAATACTTACCAGCCCATCTTCATAGGGGCAAGTTTGCCCCTGATACTTTGGACCGTTTAAGATATCTTAGAAAATAAATCCAGTGGTTTTCAAGCTACAAATACCTTCATCCTGGCATTGAATACATTCTGTTTTTCATTCATCCCTACTCAAACCCGTATACCCAGATGTTTCAGCATACCACCAGACTCTTCCACCTCCTCCTGTGTTCTGTAATCAGCAACAAGAATACAAAGTTGAGTATATCTGCGATTACCGTTTTGCATGAAGGAAAGCTGCAGTACTGTATAAACTAGAAGGGATATCCACCGTCAGAAAGAACTTGGGAACCATCCACTCATCTTTACGCACCTACCTTGCTGTACCGTTTCCATCGTCAACATCCCTAGAAACCGGGTATGATCCGGCTTGCGCGGGTGCAGGGGGGGTCATGATGTTAGAACCAGGCCCTGTCCCATGTCCTTATTTGACAGGTGGCGTGCAATCCGCCAACCGAGACCAACAACTTGCCGAACAAGATATGGCGCCATCCGGAAATTGACAACCATTAAGTTAGTCCATTTTAGCCAACCACAACATGGTGGCAGTGGATGCCAACCATCAAACCGGACTACATCCGCCAACCACAACATGGTGTCAGACCTCCAATTGGGCGCTGAGCCTTTGGAGGAGGAGCTTCCGCCCATACACAACACCTTGCATTGCAACTATTCCCTGTTGCAGTGACGCTTCTGTTCCACTGTGACTTTCTTCTGTCTTGTTACACTCTTGTTTCCTGCTATCACGCCTTTGTGTGTCCTTGCTCTTTCTAGCCTGCCTTTCTATTTGATCTCCAAGGTCTCCTGTAATTTTTGGGTTTATGCAAAGCCTGCTTTTGTTTCTCTCCCATCCCTTTATGCCTCCAGTACTCTTAGCATTACTCTACTATTCAGACTTCAGTGGAGACTCCAACTCTGCCATCTCTTGAGCTTCATCCATGGCATCCATCCAGCTTCTTCAGCACATCAAACAGCACCAAGGTTTTTTACTCACACAGGAGTTCTCCTTGGGTTTTGCCAGCTTTATCTGTCTTAATGCAGAAAACCCTGGCATCAGGAGAGCAGAGGCCTTATGTACATCACAAAAGAACTGCTGAAAAAGACTCGGGTAAGCAAAAGCCTAAATCCTGGTCCTCTCCAGGCTGGCCTACTGCAACAGCCTCTTCCTCAGTCTGCCTAAACCCTCACTTTGCCCCGTTCAACTAATCCATAATACTACTGCGAGACTTATTCTTGGCCTCAAGCCCAGGGACTGCATCTCTCAAGCCCAAAAAGATCTCCACTGGCCCCCGGTGGCTGCGCGGATTAAGTTCAAAACCCTCTGCATCATCCACACGGTTTTCTGGGTCCAGGGACCTCACTACATCCAACTCTTTCCCTAAATACCTCCTTCTAAGAGACCTTCGGTCATTTAGCTGCAATTCTCTGCAGATCAGATGCTATTCCAAGCAGAGAGTGTGGGGTAGATCGCTTAGCCTCGGCAGGAGCATCCCTTTGTAATGGCCTCCCTGCCCCTCTCAGGCTTCTGCCTCATCTCCTTAAGTTCCGGAAGATTCTCAAGACCCAACATTTCTCTTCTTCATTCCTTCCCCCCCTGGCTAATGCCGCCCTGTCGCATTGACTGGCTGTCTGGTCCCTTCTGAACTCCACAGGGCACCATGCCCTCTTCGCCCAATTGCCCCAGCACCCTGTCTTCCTGCTACCACCCCACAACCTGCACTTGCCCTTCCGTGCCTCTTTCCGCTGACAAGCCTGGCGGGATGTGCATCGCTACCCCAGTCCTCGCACTTTGCATGTGCTCCTCACTCCCTGCTTCTCCTGGCACTTGCCCAACTGGCCTCCCCTTAGTACTTGCCTTGTCCCTTTGGCCCTCTTCTTCCCTTCCTCCTCCTGCTCCCCCCTGCACTTGTATACCTCCTCTTGTCCCGCACCTCCCGCCCACCATAGCATTTCCCCTTCTGCCCCAACCTCCTCCTCCCTGCACTTTTTTAACGCTTTTGCATGATCCCAATGGTACAAGGCCTAGTAGGATGTTATTGTTTTTTTCTTCCCTCCTCGCTACCCCCCTTTTTTGTCTTGCAGCACCTTGAAACACCATTGTTTGTCTAGGGCTTTACAAATAACCATTAAATAAATAAAATAAATGAAGTTTAACCTGGCTGGAAAGTAGGAATCATGATACGTGGCTGCAGACAGCAATAGACCAAAGGTTTATGTGCCACAATGTTAGCCAACATTGAGATAACGAGCGAAGGAATATGTATTGCCAATATGCACTATGAAAGGCCTGTGGCCTTTGCACATTTAATTTTACTGTGGAGGCCCACATGCAGAGGACAACCAAGCGCGCAGGCATCAATGCAGAAATCAATATGATTGCTGGAATAGATATACACAGAAGCCAGTAAACCTTTCAAAACTGCAATCATTCAAGGCATGCTGTAATTTTAGTGACGCAAACTTTGCTTTCTTTTTATTGTTGCTCATTGCACATCTTGCCCTGGCTGCAACAGGGCACCCAGCTTGGTGCGAAATCGACCCTTCCCCCCTCCTCCCTTCCCAGTCCGTTCGTGCCATTTCTATATATTAACCCACCGCTTTTGTATTCGAATTCTGTTTATTTCAGAAAAGAAGTGGCCCACTTGGCCCAAAAAACTGCCCCACACTATTCATTTTTTTTTCCGGGCATTGCCCTATTGGAGTATAGGAACATCCGAGCATGTCTGCACCTCGCCAAGGGCCATCTTTGAAAAAATACATAAATGTTGTGGGACAAGTTGCATTTATACAGTTTGAATGGAAGTACATATTTTCATATGTGGAATACTTGGCTTGAAATATTTAGTTGTGTTTCATTGCACAGCTTGCCATTAATATTGTTAAATTTTGTGGCATGTGTTCCCAAAACAAAACTCCCTCTGACACACTGTGAACGCTGGATGAAGGGTTGCATTGTAATGTGTCCTTGAATATACTGCACTAACAATGTGAAGACCAAAATGTGTTGAATATCCACAAAGTAGTGATAAAATTCACTGTATTGAAAGCTTACATAGGAATGTTAAGTTTCTATTAGTGAGATCTGTCTTTCGAATCGGTTGGTCATCCATCACATAGAGAGAATGGAAACACGACAAAATGTAAGAAAAGTTTTAAATAATATTTCTGCAGGTGAGGATGGCAAGTGTGCTGTATGCTACATAATTAACGTTGCGACGGATGACTGTTCAATTTGACGCAAATAATAGACATTGTACATGATAATTGTAACCTAAATTGAAAGTTAACATAAATATGTACTGTGTATATACAATTATACATTAGGTACTGGAATATATTTTTGAATTCTCGATTTTACATAGCTATAGTATACTAATGTGCGCTTGTTATGGGTACGGTCTACGGCTTCTTCAACCGCAATTGGACAATAATCATCAACAACGCATCTGTGATAACCATTACCTGGGAAGATCGCCAGACACCAATCTGTCCTTTTGTGGTTGCAGTTATAAAGAGCAACATGTCAGACTATAGGTTCTGAAAACTTGCGTATGTGAAAGTGTTGCATTTGAAATTTAAACCACTAATTTCTTCTCTGTAATGGAACGCCATGTGCGCCGATCAGAAATCAGTGATGGAAGATAATAACTTTCTGTGAAGAATGGAAAGACGGATTAATCGATCGATCAAACGTAATCAGCATTATAAGATCACCGTTCACACTTAAACAAAAAATTTGAACCATGCGATGTTCGCTAGCTATAATCTCGATTGGAAAAAGATAGCCATGTTTTTGCAGACTTAATTACCTCTTTTCAGCATTATGTCAAAATTAAAAGTACTTGTTACATTCCCCGCTATTGCTGTTTTCTTCAAAACAAACAGTTTTTATAATTTTTGTGAAAAGAAACAAAGGTTTTGCATCTGTTGTGGATGTTTATGTTCCTAGCTCTGCGCTAGATTACGTTATCACGTTGGTGATGACAGGGTTCGTTTGGCTACGCTGCCGACCATCGCCATTAAAATTGGTGGCGCTCATTATGAGCATCTAGTGATGTCAGCGTTAGGGGCGGGTGATCTGAATTAGTGCCGTTAGGGCGATGGTTCAACGGATAAGATTAGCACAAGATGGCGGTACCCGACCCATTGTTTCCGCAAGTGTCAAAATGAGAAAAACTTGGATACGTTTCATTGGAAATATTTTTAAGAATGATTGATGTATGATCTAAAATACATGCCCGATATATTGGGCAAATACAATTCTGACCGAACTAGCCCTTTAAACCCTGATGTTGACAGAACAGGACACACATGTTAAACAGCTCAAAGACTTCCCTGTTAACAAAGGCCCTGCAATGTCCAATGTAGAGCATTTCACTGTTAGCACCTGCATTCATATGCATACCTTTTTTGGGCAATTGTGATGTGGGGTTAGTACTTGCATGCCAGGGGGGTGAATGGAATGGTAGAGAGGGCACAGGAGACTGCTCATTATAACAGCAGTCCTTAAGTGGGTGCTTTCAGACTTAAAAGAGAGTTAACTGCTTGTAACATTGAAGCTGTGCTAGAATAGTCTCATTAGAATTAAGTTAGATGTCCTCACACAAATAAGTTGGCTGCTCCCTCACTGTCTCTGACGTTAGGGCCTCCCCACAGTGGCAGACTTAACGGTCGGCAGACAGACAAATGGCGAGCGGGCCCCTGTGCCCTGCCCCACCCCCTTCCCTTCCCAGTCTCTCTGAGACACATGTTGCAGTGAGACCCGAAATTCAGCATATGGTCACGGCGCACTGTAATGGAGGCAATTAATCTATTAATGGACTTTAAACACCTGCTGCGTGGTCCACTGCAGCTCGGTCCAGGGTGCTCTGACCGGGCAGTTTACTTCTCGCCATATCCCCTCTTCAGAAACGCACGCTTCTCTGCTCTAGCAAGTGTTTAATGTATTATAGTTAAGAAATAATGCAGATTTAAGCAGACCTGAATTCTGCTTGTTGTAATATTAGTTCAGGGCTGGATATCTGCGCTCTGGCCTTAAAAATCACAACTTAAATCAAATGAATCATGTGTCCCTGAAGTTCATCTTTGCGCAACTCTGCCCACTTTGGGGCCCCGCCTCCAGGACCCGCCCACTTGGGGGCCCTTTCCTTAAATCTGCCACTGCTCCCCAACATTTGAAGGGTTAACCCCCACAACCCAGAAAAGTAGGTTTCCTTGCAACCCTGCTCTTGCACAGAACGAATCCCCAAAATACACTGAAATATCACAACCCCTCCCCCCACCCGACTTACTACATACATGCCAACCCTGAACCCTGCCAATTTAGGCGTGAGTCCCGATTGTCGTAGTAAAAATGTTTCAATGTTGTGCTGCCTCCCTCCTAAAACAATTCTAACGCCAATGCATTCTAACGTGGAATCTCACTCCAAGCTATTCCAAAACGTTGCCATGTATGTTTCTCTAGATAAAAATTCCCTTGGTAACGGAGGAATTATGGTGTTCATGCGCTCAACGCCACGATGCTGTCTTCTTAGCCCCCCGCCCTTCCGCAACCTTGCACTAGGCTACGCCAGTCTTCCTGCTCTTGTCACGCACTGCAAAGACAACGAGGCACCACATGGATGAAGTGCGCAACCCGAGGCACGTGACTTTCCAGACACGCCTAAACGTGCATCCCACGTGATGATGGGGTGGAGCGCTCCTAAGGTCCCTTTCTCGGATGGGAACTAAACACTACCATGGCGGAATCTGAACAGGGGGTTTGTCATGGGGAGCGCCACAAAAATGACAGGGGATGCTGTGGTAAGGAAGGGAAAGAAGTGGAAATAGGCAGCGAGCATGGTATGCTGAAAAAAGAAGTGCGGGCCGGCAGAGGCGAGACATCGCAATATAGGGATGGGACTAAGGTGAGTGACGCCATTTCCACAGGAACTGAACCTAGAGTACAAAAGTGAGCTTCTTTGCTCTTTGGTTACATCTTCAACCCGAGTAAACCGGCACGGGAATGTGTGAATGAAGTAGGGAGAACACGATGTAGCCAAAGATGTTTAGTGAGAGTACCTACGCCAGAAACTCTGTCCAACGGGTCCCTTCACTGCCTTTTACCCTACTCTTCCTAGTCGACCATCGGTCACTTTAAACTTACGTTATGTTTTAATGGTATATTGTCATACCTACGTGTGGGTGGCAGAGCTCTACAGTGGGAGAAAACACGGTGACCATATTTGTACTGTGTTGATTCTTACAACTTGTGCCTCCTGTTGTAGGAAAATGGGAACAGTGTTGAAATGGCACATTTTTGGAGGAATAACAATGTTCACACACCCACCACGCTACTCTCGCTGCTTCCCACCCAGTTATCATTTTCCTGCCCATCCGGACAGGGACTATGTGCCACTGGGCTGCATGCTTCTAAGGCTATAATGTCTGGCTCTTGAGGAGCAGCAGCAGCATTATGATTCCTGCCCCTTCATCCTTCCTGCCGGGGATACATTGAGGAAAGGTGGGTACGTTCCTTCCTGAGTGCCTGCTCGGCGCCCAGGTTAAAGTATTTGTATTTCTTTAAAGAGCATGTGTGTCAATTTAACGTAGAAACGAATTATAATAACACATTTTCAAATGTCAGATGCATTCCCACAAACGATGCCTGTACAATAGCATAAAGATGAGAAAAACTAGTGAGGTAGTTTATGATGGTGTAAAGAATTAGGCCATATACCGAGAACAAAACAAACGGGAACTAAATCTATATAAGAATACAGGTGCCTTCTAAAGGTAATATTTGAGCAGACCAGTGCTTCAACCTAAAGTATTTGAATATACAAAATTACATTATTAAGCATCACTGGAGGCAGTGGTGGAGTCGGCTAGGGAGGATGAGGGAGAAGACTGGGGAGCGCCCTACTTAGCAAGTAAGTGATGTTTAAGCCAAACATTTAAGAGATCTGCAGTTGGGCTTGCTTGGATTATTATGGGCAGTGGGTTCCAGTAGGGATACAGAAGCGAGAGGAGGTACAAGGAGGGTATGGGACTGCAAGGCTGAGTGCAGAGGAGGATTGGAGGGAACACGATGGTTTGTAAACTGAGGTACAATCAGACGGGTACAGAGATTCAAGACCATTGATAGCTTTGAAGACTAGAAGGAACTTAAACAGTGAGAGGTTGTTCATGGTGCGCTAACCAGCATGATGTTGGTAGGAGTGGGGGAGAATATGGGTAAGTTGTAAAGAGTGCTGTTAGCAAAGTTGAGGACTTTCTCTAGCGGGAGGAAGCAGTAGGGAAGTACACCTAGCAATATGATTAAGCTGTAGTCCAGTTCGCTGAGCACAAGAGTGGAGATTAGAGTTTTTTTCAGAGTGGGTAGCAAGAAAAGGACTCCTTTTCCAATTGTAGAGGAGGTTAATAGTAGCAGCAGTGGTAGTGATGAATTGTTGTAGTCGTAGGTTGCTATCAAAGAGGGACCCAAGATTGCAAGAAATTGAGATGGGAGGGGAGAGGAGAGGGTATGGATGGCATTGAAAGCTGGAAGAAAGATGACTTCTGTTTTTGAAAAGTTCAGCATGAGGCAGCAGAGAGTCATCCAGTGACAAATTGCAGTGAGACAGTTTAATCTGTTCCGAGATGACTGAGGTGAAGGAGGCAAAGGAGAAAAATAATGCGAGTTTTGTCAGCATAAAAGTGATCGTGAAATCCAAAGGAGTAGATGAGTCTTCCTAGGGCAGAGCTATAAAGGATGAAGAGCAGGGGAACAAGAACTGATCCTTGGGGGGGACACAGATGGAGAGAACGGTGAGGTCAGAAGTTTGCAAGTTCCAAGAGATTTTAAAAAATCGACCTTCGATATACAAGGCAATCCAGGAAAGAGCGGATTTACGAAACTCAAGGGCCTGGAGAATGAGGTGGAGCGAGGAGTGGCTGACAGTGTCATAAGATGCAGAAAGGTCACAAAGGAGGAGTATAGAACATAGTTTGGAGTGATTAGTATAGGAGAGAAAGTTGGAGAAATGCGTGAGTGCAGTAGAGTGTTTCCTATGGACGTCAGGTTGGTGTGGATCTCCAAGGCCATTATCCTCAAGGTACTTAGTGATACGGTTGAAGACCACCCGCTCATGGACTTTGAACAATGGGGAAGGAGAAAAACTGGGCGATAGTTTGCTGGGACATTTGGGTCAGGAGGGGGTTTCTTCATTAAGGGTAAGACGGTTGAGAATTGGAGAGATGTAAGAGATCAGAGAGAAAGGTTAAAGAGCTAAGAGAGATAAGGGTAAATCTTTGACCGATGGGGAGGGAAAGGGTCGATGGGAGCACAAGATGTATTGGCACTGCGAAGGATGGGAGCTAATTCAATAGGGGAGAAGTGGTTGGGGGAGAGGGCAAGAGAACTCACCTGAGTGCAGAGCACAGATGGGCAGTGTAACAGCCAGTCTTCATCCCTAAAATCAGGCAAATGCAACTGCAAAATACTGCCAACAAAAAACATTAAACAACTGACACATGGGAGCCTGCCCAATGTTTCAGTCTTCATGCCGAAGGCACTCTGGTATTTTTATTGACTGATAGGAAGGGGAACCTAAAAGAACATCTTTTAGCTGGCATGAATGACTGGATGCAAAGAAGCATGGATTGCAAACCGATATCTGCATTAAAGTTAACCTACATTTACTTGCTGAAAATGTACTCTCACTGGCAATAGGGGCTACCTTTTACTCCCTTGAACGAGTTTACTCTCAGATTCAAAAATATCTACTTTAAAATCATTGCTAGAGTTCAACCAAGGCAACAGTTCCTTTGTGCTTGGGAATGGGTAAAGAGGGTAATGATCAGTGATGTCAATAGTTCCCATTAGATATTTTAATAGTGAAAGATGCTATGTCCATTTTAGTTTTTGGTGGCTGCTTTTACTATTAAAAAATAAAAACTACAGAACAGTGCATGATGGGTATGGCGCCCGCATTTACCGGAATCTAGTACCAGTGGTTGCTGATGCACCCATGCACCACTCATAAAACTTAGAGTTTGAGAAGTATATTTTTACCTTTTAAAAATCTTCCATAGTGCTCTACACCCTGTGGTTTGGAATTCTGGGACTGCAAGGGTTGCAGACATCAGACCATCACGGGCTAAGATACAGGTTGGGCATCTTGAAATGGAAAAAGTAGTCTGTATACTGGGCATGGGCGAATCACACCAGCATGCAAGGATCGGCATGAATAACGCACAGTAATGGATCAGTGTTACATTGTTTTATTTATGGAAAGCCGGAGCTCCCCTGGAAAGAGAGTAGAGGAAAGGAATCTACAATTGGTAGAACCCATGGCAACCTCGTCCATGAGCTTCCTTTCATCCAAGAGAAAAGGAAGAGGGTACAGAGGACCCATAAAACAATCTTCTCACAAGAGTTTTTATAAAGAAGAGTGAAAGAAATCGTTAAATAAGTACTATGGTGAAACGAGGCGCAATTGGGACGAACTGCAGGAAGGAAGGGGAGCTTCTTACTCCTCCTCCTCCTCCTTTTCGTCATCAGCAAATGACGCAAGGTCTCGCAGGAAGATGATGACCCAAAAGGAAAACAACTTGATAGCAAACTTATGTGATTTAGTGAAGGTGGGCACCCAACAGGCTTCCTCACAATATGCAAAAATAAGGATAACGCACCCCGTTGGGGAATGAGACCAGAAAATAAGTTGCAAGGAGAACAAACTTTATATAAAATAGTGTGCAAGCCAAACTCTCTGCTGCCAGAGAGTGCTTTGCCAGAAAGTACACAGGCAGCACATTATAAGAGGCAAAATCGTCAGCTACTATGTCATCACATACAGTACAAAATCGGGGTGCGGATTGGAGGGGCCATATGGCACAGCCTGCTCTATATAGGGGAGGCCAGGCTGCAATTAGCCTTCCCGGTCGGTCAGCTGGGCTCATCTCCGCTGTGAAGGTCAGGACAAATATGAAACCTCCCTATCTGTCTAAGCTAAACAACAGGAACTTGATAGTGAGAGAATAATGGCAAACATAAAATCCTTGCATGAATGGGGGTACTTGGAGAAAACGGGTTAATATATTGTCATTCTGCTGGGGGCGTGGCTAACGAGCATGTGAGGAAGACGTGTTTCGGCAGAGCTCTCCTGCCTGATCCTTACAAATGATCCTAAACTCGGTACACAGATGGTGAAAAGCAGACATAATCCTATCAGTAGGTGCCCAAGGTGAAGTGGCGACTGGCGCCTGCTGAAAATTCAATTCGAATGCGTTGCAGCAGTGTGTGGCAGAGCGGAGGGGAGACGATCCAAGATGGCGCGGACCGCTCAGGGGACGTGAGAAAGAGGAGACCGTCGAAGCAACCATAGAGAGACTGGGCAGCACAAGACCGGCCGCCGCGACGAACAGCAGCTAGAACACCTCTGGTTGAGAGGGCAGTGGCGGAGCAGGGTGCAAAGGGCGGAATCGACCCCCAGCCTGTGGGCGGCCTGGGCTCAGCGCAGACAGCGGTCCGCATGGCAAGACCGGCGAGGCTGCCCAAGATCCCAGACGCTTGAAGGCGAGAGAGGAGGGGTTCTGGACCCCCGTCACAGCAAGCGGCTAGACAGCAACGAAAAACAGGGCGCCACAGCGGCCCCCCTGTTCCCACAGAGCTATAGTGGGCAGGGATATCCTAACACCCAGAGATTTTGAATGAGTGCATCCCGGCACGCAACACCTCCAAAGCAAACGGAGGGTAGGTGACAGGCTCAGCCCCCTAGTGAGCCGCAACGGTGCAAAAAGAAAAACATCCAGAACAGTAACACGCCGACTGCGTACCCTGAGGTCAAGACACCGACCAGCTACCCAGACACCTGCTGCGGAGTACTGACCACAGCCAACAACAGAGGAGTCGCCAGAACACGGAGGGAAGAGAGATACACTGCAGCTCTGATTCCCCCAGAGGCACAACTGAACTGAGGGAGAAGTCCACAGGCATGAAGCACCAAGGGACAAGGTATAACGGCATCTATAACCTGCATCATTTGGGGAAAACCTGCATGCGTTTCTAAAGCCGGGATCATCTGCCACACAGACAACTGAACACAATAAATAATAAGGTTGACCACAGCAGTACTCCGAGCAAACCGCTCCCCAGATAGAGGCAAACTTTCAGGAAGAGACCAGCGCAACGGGAAGTACTACGAGGAGGTGGGCTGGTGGCTGAGAACCCTATGAAATAAGTAGAGAACTGCTGACCCGGTGACAAGACGGACTAGCGAGAGCCTCACTCACCCAGTGAGATTCAGAGGAAGCGCCAACTGCACACAGAACAGCAATTAGGTGAGGGGGCCCACGGAGGACTCAAATCCGGCACATAACGGACCACGACCAGCACACAAATGCCAGACGGGTGCAAGAAAGCGGCAACACACCAGAAGAGTACTCCAGCAACCCCTAGACAAGCCACGATAGACAATTATGCGAGGAAGGCAGACTCGTCGGAAGACCTCCAGCACGGAGAGAAACCACCTGAAGGCGCAGCAAGCAACAGAGCAAAAGGCGGTCCTGGAAGCGATTGCAGCTATGCGGGCCTCAATGGAGACACACATAGGGGAGATGAAATGCGACATGGGACTGCTACTCCAGGATCTCTGGAATCTAGCTGGCAGAGTGGGCGAGACGGAGAAGACGCTCACACAGACAGTAGGTAGAACTAAGGATCTGGAAGACACTGTAAGACAGTTGACCACCCAAGTGAAAACGCTACAAGATCGAGCAGAAGATGTAGAAGGCAGGGCGCGATCCGGGTTCTAGATCTCCCGGAAGGCACTGAAGGAAAGGACCCAACGGAATATGTGGAGAACTTACTCCTTCAAGAATTAGGTCCGGGTAACCTGTCGCAAGGTTTCACAATAGAAAGGGCCCATCGTGCTCTCACCAAGAAACCCCCGCCGGGAGCCCCACCGAGGCCCATTATAGCGAAAGTACTCAATTTAGATAAAGAAAAGATACTCACATTTTCAAGGCTCGGTGGTATAATCCAGAGGAATTCTGCGACCCTGGCCATCTATCCAGACTACACAATACAGCGCAATATGTACCCACGAAAAAGAGAGACTGCGGCAACAGAACCTAAAATACATGCTCCTCTCTCCGGCCAAAATGAAAATACTCTACAACAGTAAATCCTGGTTCTTTGACACTCCGGAGGAAGTCAATTCATGGATGGATGATCATAACCTAGGCCACCTACCTGATAAGAACACAAACAGATCTGGAAAGAATAACTCGCAAAACTGAAACACCTTCTCTTGCCAACTCACCTAATTACCGACAATGCAGGCAAAAAACACAGCAGGACCAGACTCTGCAACCCAATCGTATTGGCTCACACATGAATGGACCAGTCACGGGTGAGCATGAAGGCAGGCACACGACAGACACGTTTGCCCAACGACGCCCCCTGTCGACTCTGCGAGAGACAAACACTTGCCAATTGAAATGAACTAAGGACACAATTAGTGTCCACCCACCAATGCCCACGACCTGCAGCTAATGGTGGGGATGCCTCGACGGAAACACACCGGTGGGCAAAAAGTTTCTAGTTGTTCACATTTGAAGCTACGGTCACAGTACGAATTAAGTTGCTTAAGACTCACAAATCCCCCTTAAACAAGGGCTCATGCCAATACATCTCATCTAAGGAACAGGGAAGAGAAGCCCAGGAGAAAACACAAAATGAGCCAAATAAGAACCGCAAATCCCACACCATTATGAATACGGCTGAATATACGGCGGGGGAAGCAAACGGAACCCCTCAAACCAGTTTACCACAACTGCCCATGGCGAAGAAGAGCTTCGAGGAGCCCGGAAAGAACGTTCCAGACGGTGGAAACTCTGAGAATAGTCAAGTGGAACATGCACGGTTTGAATAATTATGTCAAGAGGATGCAAATCCTGTCCTACCTGCGCAGGAAATCCCATTCAGATTGCCCTACTGCAGGAGACCCACTTTACACCAGACAAACAAACACGACCTCAGTAAGTGGAAAGGAAAAGGATTTGGTTCGGCATACTCAAATTATGGCAGAGGTGTGCTCCTATAGGTAGCACCAGGGGCGGCGTTCCGATTACTCCACAGCTACTCGGACACGGAAGGGCGGTTCATACCCCTATATTGGTTCGTAGATAAATCAGCGTTTTGTATCATAAACACATATGCGCCCAACCACAAGGCAGCTGCTTTTAACTGTTCACTCTACCCCATCTTGGCCCCATACAGAGACGCACACTGGATATGGGGAGGTGATTTTGTGTTCTGGACCCCACACTGGACAGATCAAATCAAATGAGTGTCCCACTCACCCCTGACTCGGGCTTTACTATTACTAATCGGGGACCAGCACCTACAGCAGATGTGGAGATGTCTGAACTACTCTAATCGTGAATACTCTTTTTACTCTGGAGTACACAATGCATACACGAGAATAGATTACATCTTCACGGGGAAAGAACACCTGGGGAATGTAACGGGGGCAGCTTACGAGGGGAGGACACTATCAGACCACTCCCCCTTAATACTCCAATGGATCCTTACAGATTGCCCTAAGCCTATCCCCACTTGGAATCTCGGAGCGGAAGCACTACGAGACACAGCCTTTAGGGAGGAACTGAGATCCCAATCAGAACAGTACTTTGAATTAAACTTGGGTAGTGCAACGGACACCAGTGTCGAATGGGAAGCATATAAAGTGGTCATGAGAGGCACAGCGATAGCTAAGATAGGGGGCACCCAGAAAACAATAGAAAGCCACATTACTGCAATAGAGGCACAGATCAAAGACCTGGAACAGAGTAACAACCTGGGAACAGACACTGAAAAGGCACTTATGCAACTCTGACTGCAATGCATGGAGCAGTGGGAGAAACTGGGAGACTTTAGCTTCAGGAGATGCACTGAGAAAATACATGGGCAGGGAGATCAACCTGGCAGACTACTGGCCTGGCTAGTCAGGGTGTAGACGCAAAAGAAGAGATTAAAGAAATCATTGATGAAATGGGTCAATTGAAGAGATCACAAAGTGAAATTAACCAAATCTTTGAGAACTTCTACACCAAACTGTACGAAGACACCTCCCCCTCTAATAAAACTGAAATAATAGAGACCCTTGAGGACATAAGACTACCAACCCTCACAGCAGAACGAGACATGCTAGATAGCCCACTTACACTAGAGGAGATACAAGGGGTCATAACCTCACTGCCCACGGG
This sequence comes from Ambystoma mexicanum, assembly GCF_040938575.1. NCBI lineage: Eukaryota > Metazoa > Chordata > Amphibia > Caudata > Ambystomatidae > Ambystoma > Ambystoma mexicanum. The sequence continues at coordinate 594,515,683 of NC_090936.1, forward strand.
CAAGGTGCCCGGCTGTGATGGATTGCCCCTCGAATTCTACAAGGAATATGCAGACATACTGGAACAAGCACTTATATTACCTCCTTTTAAAACCAGGTAAAGACCACACATTGTGTGCATCCTATCGGCCCATAGCATTGATAAATCGAGACGCAAAAATACTCACTGCAATCCTTGCAGATCGCCTAAAAACAGTGATCACTACATTGATCTATCCAGATGAAATGGGCTATGTGCCGGGGAGGGCCACAACTACCAATTTAAGACGCCTACAGGCGATCATAGCAGAGACAAACACCCGAACCGATAACTGCGCGGTAGAGGCCCTAGATGCTATAAAGGTCTTTGAGTCCGTAAAATGGGAGTGGCTGTTTGCTACATATGGGATAGGTCAGGGGTTCATGGAATGGATCCGTATGCTATATGCAACACCAACAGCCCGAGTACGTACCGGGAAATATATTTCGGACTAATTCGGAATCTCTCGAGGAACCAAGCAGGGTTGCCCACTCTCACCGCTCCTGTATATCTTGACGTTGGAACCCGTGGCTGTATACGTGAGGGACATGTTCCGGGACACAGGGTTGCTTATCAATGGGTTCACACACGTCATATCCCTCTATGCAGATGATATCCTCTTGTATATACAAAATCCAGATGACACACTGCGATCATATCTAGAGGTGCTAGACAACTTTGAGCGCTTCTCCGGGATAGCTATAAGCAGAGACAAGTCATGCCTGTTCACTCTTGCCGGCTTAGCAGGACACACAGCAGAGCAACTCCCAAGCTTAGCACTGAAATAGAACACCATATTCCGCTACTTAGGTTGAACATTCACCACTCCCTAGAAGAGACGCACAACACCAACACGCAGCAAGCCAAAAATGATAGACGCCTCCATCAAATTCTGGGAGAAACTACCCCTATCAGTGGTGGGCCGAATATCCCTAGTCAAGATGATCATATTGCCTAGATTACTGTACCACTTCTGTAACGTGCCATATCTTATACCAAAAAAGTTCTTTGTAGATCTCAACACTACACCAAGTAGCTTCATATGGGGAAAAGGGATAATTGGAGTAGCTATGGAATCACTCTGTGAAGAGAATACACTGAGGGAGGGCTGAGAATTCCACACTTCGAATTATACTATCTGGCTGGGCAACTGCAGCATGTGGCTAACTGGCTCGCCGGCATGGAAACAGTAGAAAACACACTCAAATAATGCTGTCTCCCCGTATCTCCTGAACAAGACACTATGGGTAGACGACGTGCGTGGAGGCCTCATACACCTCCATGCTGCTGCGACTAGGGAAACAGATATGGAAGAGAACACAGAAACTGCTGAAAATCAAAGAGCCATACTCCCCTCAGATACCACTCGCAGCACTCAACGGCACCACAAGGGAACACCTCCGACAAAATAGAAATCATTGGGAATCCAAAGGACATCACTATTGAGGACCTGGCGCTGGGGGGGCAGGAGATAATTTCAAGATCTGATAGAATCTCACAACCTACATCGAGGCCAATATATAAATTATGCACGGCTAGTCAAACAGCTGACTACTAGATGGCCGACTCCGGCAGAACGACAGACCAAAAACCCGACGCTGGGACTCCTCTATGATGTAACAGAGAGAGGACACATGGTATCTAGAATTTACCAAACAATGGTGGAAGAACTCCCTAAAGATAAAAACAAGGGAAGGCAAAATTGGGAACGGATACTTGGGAAAGAAATGACGGATAAATACTAAAAAAATGTATCAAGCCACGCTAGGTTAAAGCAGCTACAATTCTATATACTCCAACGGGCATATCTAACCCCAGAGCGAATATCTCCCTTCCCTGGTGGTACAGTGCAAACATTCCAAAAATGCGGGGCAGAAAATGCCAACATGGGCCACATGTTCTGGCACTGCCCGAAAGTCCGATCCTATTGGGAGAAGATTGAGAAATGTCTAAGAGACAAAGGAATTGGAGGGAAAACATGAACTATGGAAGCTTGCCTACTGGGCATTTATAGTAAGAATAAAGCAATGGCAAAAATGATAAACCTGGCGTGGGCACTAGCCAAAAGAAGGATAGCAATGGGTTGGAAGCAGACAGAAGAACAAAACATTGAGGCATGGTGGAAGGACCTACAGAGGTGGACCATCGCAGAGAGAGGGGTCTGGCAGGAGGCACTACGAACTGGAAGGAGAGAAAGCTCCATAGACATAACAACGTGAAACTCTATACTACAAGACATATTTGTCTCTTCTGATGATAGACCCCCATGAACTAAACTCCCTGGATACATATGAGCAGCGCAAGAAGTGCACGGCGCCGGGCAGAATCACTATCCGACAAATATTGGCTTCAATGTCACCCAAGGCAGGGGGAGAGGGGGGAAATTGGATGATAAATAACTTGTGACAGTTTAAGTAGCATGTCCACGTTTGGACTGGTTTCACCAACGTTGGGTATGGGGGAGGCGGGTGGGACAGTTTGGGGAAATTAAGACATACTACAATGTAACATTTTGATGTTTCATTAAACCACAAAACCAATAAACATATTTAAAAAAATATATATATTGGCATTCCGACCTCACATTCAGGGCTTAATTGATACGTGCTCCCAGGTGTCTCCCCCTGGAGGTTTGATCTATTATTTATGTCCCCCGATGCCTCATGACACTGACAACATGAAAGAGAGTGGAGGGACTGGGACTGGTGGGCCCTGGCCTGGTGGGGTGGGGGGTTGAAAGAGCATGGGCAGTTTTGTGGCGATGGATGGGCACTTGTGCTTGGCCTAGCTTCGATCTCGCGCTCGACGGAGAGCACATTCTGGGAAAGTGATGCTAAGCAATTGCAACAATACATGATTGGACTTCCGTGAGAGCAAGGCTTGTGCAGAGCTGGCAAAGAGGGGGGGTGACTGTGCTTTGGGCTCTCTGTGTGAGGCGCTGGGGATGGGAGAGCTGAGTTTTGCAGACGGATGAACAGCGGTCTTCATTTATTTATTGGCATTTATCATTTTCACATTTGCATGACATAAAATATGTCCATAGTTAGAGGATAATGAGCATTTCGTAATAAGACATTAACATTTAACAATTCAACTTTAACTGTCTCCAAGTGCTCCTTCCATCATGGCAGGGCAGTCTGTCAGTTCAGAGGGGGTTAGGCAAGCTGGGGGGAGAGGGGACTTTAGCTTGTAAGGAGCCAGTGAAGTTGTGATGTTGGTTGTGAATCTGTGTTCCATAGGTTTGTTCTTGTTCATGGGGGCTTGTCATCCGAGGGGTGAAACAAGGATCCTGTGAGTTCCTTCCAGGCCGTTAGGGTCATGCTCGAGGTGTCCGTGGACCTGGCAACACTGTCTTCCTATGCCTTTGTTTCAGCTTGTACCCAATACTCCAATTCTCTGTGCCATACCTTTTGCTGGGGTCCTGCGGGTTTTTTCCAGCACATTGCAATTGTCCTTTTTGCCAGTATGCACATCATGTCCATTAATTTGGACAGGTGTTTAAGTTTGGCCGGCCTGGGGTACGTTGTCATACCTGCGCCACGGGCGCGTACATTGGCGATCAATATGGAGTAATTGTTTATTTTTCTGCGGAGAACTCTTGGATCAACGGTTGTTCACTTTTTGGACCATGTTTCCCATTTGCGAGACTTTGGTGCTTTTCTATTTTCCCAACAAACTACACTTACCACAATGCACTTGGCTATAACTATCTATTCCTGGCCATTCCTATTTGTCATCATCGGAACTACAATCCCCAGAAGCCCTAGGGATCAGCTCTGCTTCCACCAGCTCAGGAACAGAGAGGGAGGAGGCAGATTGTATGCAGGTGTGCTGATCCAGGTGCGACCAATTAGCCTGCCTCTGTGCTGGGCTGCCTGCAGGAGCTCAGTCTCTTGCATTTAGAGTCCTTCCGGCACCTTTTTGCTTCGAGCTACGGATCTTTGTATGCGGTTCCTCCTTACTCCGGCTTTGGATCCAGTGCCCTGCCGGGCTCTCTGCTTTGCAGCCGATCAAGCTCTGCTGCTTTTCAGCCTCCGCCTTTGCCCTTCTGGGCTTCTGCCTTGCAGCCGATCACGCTCCGCTGCTACCTTCCGCCCTTGTCTTCCAGGCTCCTGCCTTGCAGCCGATCACGCTCTGCTACTTCCTAGCCTCCGCCTTTGTCCTTCAGGGCTTCTGCCTTGCAGCCGATCACGCTCCGCTGCTACCTTCCGCCCTTGTCTTCCAGGCTCCTGCCTTGCAGCCGATCACGCTCTGCTACTTCCTAGCCTCCGCCTTTGTCCTTCCAGGCTTCTGCCTTGCAGCCGATCACGCTCCGCTACTACCTTCTGATCTTGTCTTCCAGGCTCCTGCCTTGTAGCCGATCACGCTCCGCTGCCTTCAATCTACAGCCTTCATCCGCTGGGCTCCCAGACTAGTAGCCCTCTACAGTCCTTTGCAGCCTTCTACAGTCAGCGGCCCTGCTCCTCTGGGCTTACTCCTTGCTGCCTGGTCCTTCTGGCTCCTTGCCGCGCAGCCTGCTTCTCTCCGCTGTCAACAGCCCTTATCCTCAGGGCTTCCTACCTATGCAGCCGTTCACGCTCCGCTGCTTGCTATCTACAGCCTTTGTACGCTGGGTTCTCAGCCTAGCAGTCCTCTACAGTCCTCTGCAGCCTTCTACAGTCAGCGGCCTGCTCCCCTGGGCTCACTCCTTGCTGCCCGGTCCTTGTGGGCTCCTTGCCGTGCAGCCTGCTTTACTCCGCTGCCCTAAGCCCTTTCCCTCTGGGCTCCCTTCCTTACAGCCCTGCTCCTTTGGGCTTGCCCATTGCTTTCCTGCTCCTCTGAGCTCTCAGCCTTGTACCCTACCGTCCTCTGCTATCCACAACAGTTCACCTACATTATTTACTTTCAGTTATTGCAGTCCCCCTGTTTCCTGACTGCTTCTCCCTTGCTTTCTTCCTTGTTTTCAACCCTCTGTTCTTTATCCCGATCCAATCCTGTTATACGGCTTTCCCTTCATTTCCTTCTGCTAGTTTGCTTATCGACTTCCTTTTTCCTGGATTTGTTTTAGTGTCTTCTCTTGTACTGTTTGTAGACCCCTTTTGTACAGAGCTTGTCTGTTGGGTTCCGTCAGGCAACCTCTGCCCCTTCCCTTGTCTCGTTTCTGCGTTACAGACACCCATAGCTGTTGTTCCAAGCCATGAGCAAACGGCGTGGGCCTCTGTTATAGCAAACTGTGCAGTAGGCTAGAGTTTTTCCTGAGGTCAGTGAAATACTCTTTTCCTATATCTGCATACACCCCTAGAGGGAATCCATTCTGTTGTACCTTATTTCCTTGCTACACTTGCCTACTCTTCGTTCTCTTTACTTTCAGCTGTGTGTGTACTTATCTGTCCACCTTACTTCGGCACAACCACCCAAACCCTTACGGGGTGTCCTGTGCCACTCTTAACAGAGTGCCATCCGTGACATACGTTCCCAGAAGGCATTCGTCTGGGTCCACTTGTACCTAGTCAACCCTGCTTTTTCGCTTGTCAGCTGTACGGTGGTCCACAGGGACTGTGTTTTGGTGCACGACCAGAACATGTGAATCAGGTCCGCATTATTCTCTCTGCACCAGGTGCAGACAGTGTGTGGTGATTTATTGAATTTCGCCAGCCTGCATGGGGTTAAATATGTTCGGTATAACAGGTTCAGTTGTATTTGTCTAAATCTGTGATTTCTGGAGACTGCTTTAGGGTACGCTAGAGCCCTCTCCCATTCTCCATCAGCCATTTCCCGGCCCATGTCCGTTTCCCATCTTCTTTTGCAGATCGGCACTTCGTGGGTTGGGGGTGTCACTCAAGTGGCCATAGATCTGGACTGGTCTCCATCCCTCTTCCAAGCTGTACAATAGTGTGATCAGAGGGTTTGATTCCGGTTCCTCCGGCCATGTTGTCCACTTGTTTCGTGCTGTAGTCCGTATCCTTTGATACCACAGAAACTGGCCCGTGTGGATTCCAGCTTCCTCCTGTAGTGTTTCAAATTCCTTAAAGGTGCCATCGTCGTATAGGTCTCCCCACGTATATATACCTTTTTCTTCACAGCGTCTGAGGTGTTGCAGGTCCATGTCGGATCTGCATAGGTCCGAGATCATTGGTATGTCTGGGGAGTAGTGATGCTTTGCGTGGGCGAGTGCCTCTGCTCTGTGCCATACTTTTCGCCCTAGGGCAGCCAAGACGGGGGCATTTCACATCAGGTGCCTGGGGGCCCAAATAAGTTCCTTCAGATGGATCGGGGAGACCAAGGGTTGTAGCAGGGGCGTCTCAGATGTGGTGTTGTCTCCTAGCCACTTGGTCACAAAACTGAGTTGCGCTGCCAAATAATATATTACTCGAAGTTTGGGAGTTGGATTTCCCCCCCTGGCTATGCGGTAGGACCAAGGTGGTGAGTGCTATCTTGCGTCTTCCTTTCCCCCATAGGAAATCACTTAGTATCACTTCTAGCAGCCGAAAAAAGGAAGCATTGATGTAGTAATGTACATTTTGGAACCTGTACAGGAATCTAGGGAGGACAATCATTTTAATTATTGAGGCTCTGCCCATCATAGACGGGTCAAGTTTTACCCAGAAGTTCATGGATTTTCTTAAGACGTGGATTGCTGATTTCATGTTGTGTTCGTGCATCAGTGCGGGGGTGTGCATTATGTGTATTCCCAGATATTTAAATGAGGTGACCTCCCACTGTATCCCCACAGAAGGAAGTTCTACAATATTCTTGCTCTTGAGGCCAGCTAGAGGGAAGAGTCAGGACTTCGCCCTGCTAAATTGTATGCCCGAGACCTTCGCAAAGTTGTCTAAGACGTCTAGCATTGTGGGCACGTTATTGTGTGGGTCCGTAACATATAGCAGCACATCGTCTGCATAAAGTGAGATGATGTGGTCCACTCCCCCAAGGCACATCCCAGCAGCCAAGAATTGTTTCCGAAAATAGATGGCAATAGGTTCCAGTCCTAGTACATAAAGCATGGGGGGGATAGTGGACATCCCTGCCTAGTGCCCCTGCATATGTCCCAGACCTCAGATACATACTTTCCGGTTTTTACGCTAGCCCTGGGTTTTGTATAAAGTATCTTGATCCACCTAACGAACCCCGGGCCAAATCCGAAACCTTATAGAACCACTACAAGCCATTCCCAATAAATAGAATCAAACACCTTAATGGCATCAAGGCATAGCAGTGCACATGCCTCCGTGCTAGCCTCAGTTTGGTTTATAACCTGTTGTAATCTGCGTAAATTCATGGTCGTGTTCCGGCTCGGTATGAAGCCGCACTGATCCATGTGCGCGATCTCCCCTATGATTCTAGCCAGCCTCTTTGCTAATATCGTTGTCAGTATTTTCACATCATAATTGAGCATGGCTATTGGGCGGTAAGAGCGGCATTTGTCGACAGGTTTGTTAGGTTTAATGATCGGGATCAAAAGGGTCTCTCTCGTGCTGTCGGGCAATATCCCTCTCTCATATGCTTCTTGAAAAACCTCATGTAATAAAGGTGTTAGGGAGGTCTTGTACGCTTTATAAAACTCAGCGGGTAGCCCATCAGTCCCAGGGGCCTTGCAGTTGGCCAGCGATTTAATCGCCTCTGTTATATCTTCGGTCATGATGTCTGCATCTAGGGCCTCAATCTGTTCAGGGGTTAGTCAGGGGTTAGTCTGGGGAGTCCTATTTCCTCCAAAGTATCTGTGATTTGGTCTCGGGGAACTTGGTCCGTGTGGGAGTATAGGTGTTCATAAAAGCGCTTGAAGGTGTCGTTTATGCCTTGTTGTGTTTGGAATTCATTGCCCTCTGCATCCTGTATCTTGGTGATTGTGTGCCTGGGGTGTTTTCTTGCACAGCCAGGCCAGCATTCTACTCGGCCTGTCGGCTTCTGTGTGTGCTCTGTTAGTCTTGGTGGTGTAGTAGACTAGCTAAATTATATCTCATGCCGATGTGCATTTAACTCTTAAGTGCTTTGAGGGTGTCCTCTCTCTGGTGAGTGTTCACCGGGGTGGCCTCAAATTGCTCAATCTCTTGCTCCCACTGGTCTAGTTCGCCTCGCAGCTGTTTTCTAATACCTCCTGCTTTTGTTATAGTTTCCCCCCTTATCGCTACTTTTAGGGCATCCCACATTGTGCTCAGTGGTCGACACTTCCGGTATTTACCTCTATAAAGTCGTGCAGCTCCTCCCTGAATGCCAGGTCACCCAGGGCGTCAATCGGCATTCTCCACATAGGGATAGGGGGTCTAGGGCCAGCATGGTTCACTTCTACTAGAAGTGGCGAGTGGTCTGAGATGGTTCTCCCTAGTTGTTGTGCACTATCTATTTGTGACGGGTGTTCTTTGCTAATGAAAACGTAATCTAACCTCGTATGAAGGTCATGTGGGGAGGAGAAGTACGTGTATCCCCAGGTGTTGGGGTGCTGTTCCCTCCATGTGTCAGCAAGGTCTAGTCCGTCTATTAATAGGGATAGGGCTACCGTGGCTGCTGAGGGACCTTTCGGGTGGGGCTGGGACCTATCAAGGTTGGGATCTCATACACAGTTGAAGTCCCCTGCCCAAAAAAAGATGCCGTGCCTGTATGGGGCAATTTTGGGATACATTGAGTTCAGATGTGCCGGAATATTAGTGTTGGGAAGATAGGAGTTCGCTATACATACCTCTTCCTGTTCTAGTCGGCCCCACAGTATCACAAACCTGCCTTCCGGATCTATCTCAGACTTAATAAAAATGGAATGGGATTTGGGGGTGAATCCAGGTGTATACTCCTCTGGCATATTTGGAGTAGGTGGTTCCAATTCCTTGTCCTCCCCAATGCTCGCCTAATTTGGCCAGAGAGTTCGCCGTGCAATGTGTCTCCTGCAACAGTGCTATTTGCACTCCCTTTCTGTTCAAGTAGGACTTGATTCTGTTCCGGCGTAGGTAAGTTCCCAAGCCCCTCACGTTCCAAGTCATTATTTTTGTTCTAGTTGCCATGGTGGGTTAATTTATTTTTAAATCTGTTTATTGGCATTTGTTATTCGTTATAAACACAAGAAAATTGTCAAATCTTCCACCAAACAATAAATCAGATTGCGTCTCAGGTTATTAACATTTACAACTTAACATAACTTAACATAGTTAAAGTTTCTATCTCCAAATGTCTGCTTCTTGAGAAGTCGGTGCCAGGTGGGACACCGGGGGGGATTGGGAGTTTCGGGGGGTGAGAGGAATTCCTTTAGCAGGGCTCGCATGAAGTTATGGTTGGGCTTCCTCGAGGATTCCACTCCTGTCCGTGGGACTTCCTATTGCGGGTTTGTGCTGACTCATGGGGGCTTATCGTCCGAGGGGTAAAACAAGGGGTCTGTGAGTCCTCTCCAGGCATCTAGGGTCACACTCTAGGCATCTGTGGATCTAGCTACACTTTCTTCCCAGGCTCTCGTTTCGGCCTGCACCCATCGCTTCAGTTCTCTGTGCCAGATTTTCTGTTGTGGTCCCGATGGTTTCTTCCAGGACATTGCAATTGTCCTCTTAGCCAGAATACACATAATGTCCATTAATCTACTAAGGTGTTTTAGCTTTGCTGGTCTGGGGTACGTGCCTAGTAGGCACTCCGCAGGGGTCCATTCATATCTGGTCAGCCCCAGAGATTCGCTTATCTGCTGTACAAAAGACCACAGTGATTGTGTCTTAGCACACCGCCAGAACATGTGGAACAGGTCCGCATTGTCCATTTTGCACCAGGTGCAATCAGGGCTTTGAGTGTTATAGAGTTTGGCCAGCCTGGATGGGGTTGGGTATGTTCGATGCAGAAGGTTCAATTGTATTTGTCTAAATCTGTGATTTCTGGACACTGTTTTAGGAAATATGAGGGCCCTTTCCCATTCCCCATCCGTTACTTCTCGGCCTATGTCTGCTTCCCATCTGGATTTTAGCCCAGCACTGCGTGGATTGGGGGTGTCATTTAGGTGGCCGTAGATCTGAGACACCGGTCTCCCTCCTTCTCCTAGTTCATATAGTAGCGTAATCAGGGGGTTCGTGTCTGGTTCCTCCGGCCATGTCGACCATCTGGTGCGTGCCGTGGATCTTAATTTTTGGTACCATAGAAACTGGCCAGCGTGGACATCATTTTGTTCTTGAAGTGTTTCAAACTCCATGAACTCCCCCTCCGTGTATAAGTCCCCCCATGAGTAAATCCCCTTCCGTTCCCAGTGCCTGAGGTGTTGCAGATCTGCGGGGGATTTGCATAGGTCTGAGACAAGCGGTATGTTCGGGGAGTATTGGTGTTTGACGTGTGCAAGGGATTCAGCCCTATGCCAGATTTTGCGTCCAAGGGAGACCAGTAGGGGGGCGTTTCTTGTCAAATGGGTGGGGGCCCAGGGAAGTTCTTTCATATATAACGGGGAGACCAGTGGCTGCAGGAGTGGCGTCTCCGATGTGGCATCGTCTGCTAGCCACTTGGTGACAAAGCCAAGCTGCGCTGCTAGGAAGTAAGTTTGGGAGTTGGATTCCCCCCTGAGTGTACGGTAGTGACAACGTGGCAAGCGCAATCTTTCGTCTTCCCTTCCCCCATAGGAAGTCTCTCAGCATACTTTCCAGTAGGCGAAAGAAGGGCGCTTTGATGTAGAAGTGTACGTTCTGAAATCCATACAAGAATCTGGGAAGGACAATCATTTTAGTTATTGAGGCTCTGCCCATCATGGATAGGGGGAGTTTCGCCCAGAAGGCCATAGATTTCCTCAAGGCCGGGAGAGCAGCTTTAGTGTTGCGCTCATGCATTTGTTCCGGGGAGTGCATTATGTGTATGCCTAAGTATTTGAACGAGGTGTGTTCCCACCTTATTCCCACCGAAGGAAGCTCCGATGCTTCCTTTCCCTTAAGATTTGCCAGGGGGAAGAGGCAGGATTTCCAGAGACCTTCGCAAAATTATCTAGGACCTCCAGCATCGTGGGCACATTATAGTATGGGTCCCTGACAAATAATAGGACGTCGTCCGCGTAAAGAGAAATAATGTGGTCAATGTCTCCCAGCCGGATCCCAGCATCAAAAAATTGCTTTCGAAAATAGATAGCAATGGGTTCCAGGCCCAATACGTAGAGCATGGGAGAGAGGGGGCAACCCTGTCTGGTTCCTCTGCATATGTTCCAGACCTCCGATATATGCTTCCCAGTTTTTACTCTGGCTCTAGGTTTCGTGTAAAGTATCTTGATCCACCTAATGAACCTAGGGCCAAAACAAAACCCTTCCAGAACCGCCAGCAGCCATTCCCAAAAGATCGAATCGAACGCCTTGATGGCGTCCAGGGACAGCAGTGCGAACGCTTCTGTGCTATCTACAGTTTGGGCGATGACATGCTGCACTCGGCGCAAATTCATGGTTGTGTTTCGGGCTGGTATGAAGCCGCATTGGTCCTCATGTACTACTTCCCCTATGATTCTGGCCAGTCTATTTGCTAACACTGTTGTCAGGATTTTCGCGTCATAGTTAAGCATTGCTATCGGGCGGTAAGAGTCGCATCTATCAGTGGGTTTATTGGGCTTAATAATCGGGATCAGGAGGGTCTCTCTCATGCTATCAGGTAATATCCCTGTCTCATATGCTTCCCGAAAGACCTCGTGTAGCAGGGGCGTTAATGTAGGCTCATACGTCTTATAAAACTCCGTGGGCAGGCCATCGCTTCCAGGCGTCTTGCAAGTGGCTAGTGAACTAATAGCTTCCGTGATTTCCTCTGTTGTGATATCTGCATCTAGGACCTCTGATTGTTCTGGGGGCATCCTGGGGAGTCCTATCTCTTCAAGGGTGTCCATGATTTTTTCCAGGGGGACCTGGTCGTCATGAGAGTAAAGGTGTTCGTAGAAGCCCTTAAACGTTTCGTTAATAGCTTGTTGTGTCTGTGCTACCCCCCCCTCTTCAGTCTGTACTCCAGTGATTGTGTGTCTGGGATGTTCTTTCTTGCAGAGCCAGGCGAGCATTCTGCCTGGTTTGTCAGCCTCCGCGTGTATTCTATTAGTTTTGGTGTCATAATCAAATTTGGAGAGCCTATTCCATGCCAAGGTAGAGTTAGTTCTAAGTGCTCTGAGGTTGTCCTCCCTTTGTTCTGTGTCGACCGGGGCTGCTTCTAATTGTTCTATTTCCTGCTCCCAGCGGGCCAGGTCGCCCCTAAGTTGTCTCTTAATGCCCCCTGCCTTTGCTATTATTTCTCCTCTCGTCACTACTTTCAGGGCGTCCCACATTGTACTTAAGCGGTCTACGCTTCCAGTGTTTCTCTCTATGAAGTTTTCTATGAATTCGTGTAGGTCCGCCCTAAATGTCGGGTCACCCAGGGCATCTATTGGCATTCTCCACATTGGGATAGGAGGCCTGGGGCCAGTGTGATTCCAGCCCACCAGAAGAGGCGAGTGGTCAGAAATGGTTCTGCCCAGATATTGAGCTTCTTCTATCTGTGAAAGGTGTTCATTACTTATAAAAACATAGTCCAGTCTGGTGTGGAGACCGTGTGGAGAGGAGAAATATGAATACCCCCGAACATCAGGGTGACACTCCCGCCAAGTGTAACCTATTGACTAATAGAGTGAGGGCTGTAGTAGCTGCTGAGGGCCCTTTCGGGTGCGGGAAGGACCTATCAAGTATTGGATCATGGACACAGTTGAAATCTCCCCCCCAGAAAAGGATTTCATGCCTATTTAGCGCAATCTTAGTGTACATGGAGTTTAGGTGTGATGGGATGTTAGTGTTGGGGAGATAAGAATTCACTATACAAATATCTGATTGTTCTAGCCTGCCCCATATTATTACAAATCTTCCCTCTGGGTCAGACTCGGACTTAGTTACCCGGAAAGGGAGTTGTGGGTGAATCCAAGTATATACCCCTCTCGCATACCTGGAATACGAAGATCCGACCCCCTGGCCTCCCCAGTGTTCACTTAGCCTCGCTAAGGATTCAGCCGTGCAGTGTGTCTCTTGGAGTAACGCTATCTGTACTTTCTTTCTGTTCAAATAGGACTTGACTCTATTTCGGCGTAGGTATGATCCCAAGCCTCTCACATTCCAGGTCAGTATCTTTATATTTATTTTAGCCGCCATTACAGGGTAATTGAGTCACACTCACAGTTGTCCGCCCCCTGTTGTCCTCACATGTCCCGCCATCTCGTCCTGGACTTCTCCCCGCCTGCCCTCTCGTTCCGGCCCCAGGTCTTTCGCAGGTTGGAGATTCATGAACTTGTGTAGATCCCATTGTGTTATATGGGAAGAAAACCAAACAAAACTTTCCAAACTGACCCTAGCAGCTGCTTTAAACTTGCAGCGCTCAGGGGCTCCTGAGCCTTCCAGGCCACTCCTGGCCTTCCGGATCAGGTTGTGTGTGAGCAAACAGCTTACACCTTTGTTGGTGGGGTGGGTTGTTTGTCCGCCGCTTGTGTGCTCCTCGGGTCTCGCGTCCGATGTAGCGAGATTAGTAGTAGGTCTTTCATGATGGTTCGTTCGTCTACGATTCGTGTAGCATCCCTTCTATTTGCTGCAGGGATTGCCCTTTGCCCGCATGCACCCGGGGGTGGGTAGTCATCCCCGATCCGAATTCGGTGGATCCTCCTTGTCATCCGCCAGGTTGTTATGCTCAAGCCACATATTAGCCGCGGCTGGGGTCTCCAGGAACGTTGCTTTCCCCTTATATAGAATCTTGAGCCGGGACGGGTATAAGAGCATATATTTCAAGTTGAGCTTTCTCAGCCGGGCTTTTATTGGAATGTAAGAGTTTCTGGCTCGCTGTACTGCAGGGGTGTAGTCTGGGTAAATGACTATTGTGGAGCCATTTCTTTTTATCTCCCCGCCTTCTCTGGAGAACCGCAGTATGATTTCGCGGTCTCTGAAATTTAAGATCTTTGCTATAATTGGCCGTGGATGCGATCCAGGTGGGGGACGTCTCTGGAGAGACCTGTGGGCCCTTTCGACGGAGAACCCCTGGGAGAGTTTTGCCGCCCCTATTTCTTGCTGTAGCAGCATTTCGATAAAGGTCGTCGGGTCCGGGCCTTCCAGATCTTCAGGGACCCCCAGTATACGAATGTTATTACGGCGCGCTCGACCTTCTGCGTCCTCAGAGCGGGCCTCTAGCCTTGCTACCTTTTGTTCCAAATCTCTGACCGTCATCTCCAAGTCTCGGGTGTTCTCAACATTTTCCTGCAGGGCAGTCTCTGTCACCGTGACCCTTTCTGTTAGGTTGCGGGCGTCCTGCCGCATAAGTTGCATGTCAGATTTCACCTCTTCGAGCCGTCCCTCGAGTGATGTGCGGAGGGCAGCTATTGCTTGGAGGACTTGCGTGTGTTTAAGGTCTTCCTCCTGTTGGGGCGGGTCTTCGGGGGTTTCTCGGTCTTGTTGTGTTGACTGCCGTTGGGGTCTGACCGTCGTGAAGGAGTCCATCGTGACCAGTTTCGGTTTGGTCCTGGGGGGAGACATCTCCTGACTAATGTTCTGTAAGTGCTGCCCCCTGCAGAGTGGGAATCCGTCGGCGACCCCTGTATTGAAATTTTCGTGTGGGCTACTAGGGAGCTTTGGTCCCAGGGACCCAACCTCAGGTATTCGGTTGTTTCTGGCTACTGGTGTTTTCCAGCAATTAGGTTCAGGTTGCATGGGGGGCCCCGCTCTGGGAGTCGTTGTGGTGCAGATAGGCCCGGAGCCACAGGTTGTGTCCAGTATTTTCTGATTCCTGTCGGCTTTCCAATGGGGGTACCGGCATGTAGGTGTCTTCCCACCACTAGTCAGAATATTTGTCACCCTTCTCTCCTTCGGGCCTTAGTGGTGCGAGTGGGTCCAGTCCGCTGGGGTCTTCGTCCCGCGGGTCTTCCCGCGTTTCAGGCAGCCTCTAGGGCGATCGGGCCCCCGCAGATTCAGACCAGGCCTCTTTGCAGGAGTCAGTGTTGGGCCTCAGGGCCGGCCGAGCCTCGCTCCCCCAGGCTGCTGAGGCCGTGTGAGGCAATTGCGGGTGGTCCCGTTAGGGAGTGCTGTGGAGGGGACCCGATCCCGCTTCCAGCGTTAGTAAGGGGCCCGCCGCCTTTCGTTCTATTCCCGGCGGCCGGTCTCGCCCTCGCACCACTGGAATTGCTCCGTGTTCCCTGCTCCGGCGTCCGCGGCAGATGCGACCTCCTCCCGGCCACGCCTGCGCCGCGGTTTCTCCTACCTCCGCAGCAGTCTCCTGCGCCGGCCCCTGCTCTCAAATGTTCGTCGTCGGCAGGCTCCTCCACAACGGCCGCCCCCAGCCGCAACGGTTCATGGTATGACCCAGGGGGCCGAGGCTGGCCTTTTCCTATTCCGCGGCGGGCGCCGCCATCTTGGAATCCCAGGGGGCTCGAGTTCGGGCTTTCCGTTCTCCGCCTTTCGGACTCCGATTCCACCCAGAGTTGTTGCCGAGTGCTGGCAATCGGTTCCCCCACAGTATTCTGGCCTCCGTTCGTCTCGTAGACCTGGGTTCAGCGAAAGTTAAGCGATATTCACAGGATCGCGGACGGAGCTCCGTGGAGGTCTGTCCTTACGGCATGCGCGCTGGCCACGCCCCCCATGGTGGGTTAATAGGATTTCCGCTACTTCAGTCCAGCAACCGTCAACCTCATCCGTTTGCTCACCCCTTTTTGGCTTCTTCCCTCCGTGCCCGTCCTCCCCGGCACCACCTGTTACACCTGTTGGAGACTTTTTAACTTGAGTAACTCCCATTGTGTGAATGGGGAAAACAAACAAAAAACAACTCGAATTGCCCCTAGCAGTTGCTTTCAACTTGGAGCGTTCAGGGGGTCCCGAGCCTTCCATGCCACTCCTGGCCTTCCATATCAGGTAGTGTGTAGGCGGATTGCCTGCACAGATTCCGGTGGGGTGGGTCGCCTTTCTTTTATTTTGCGTGGTCCTCCGAGCTCCTGTCCGATCTGGCTTACATCACAGTAGGACTCAATTGTAGTATAATTGTCTGCTGTCTGTATTCGTGTGGAGGAATCGCTTTGCTCTTCTTGCCATGGCGGGTGCGTAGTCAGCCCAAGTCTGACCGTGGTGGTTCCTCCTTGCCATCAGCCAGGTTATTATGTTCGAGCCTCATGTTTGCTGCGGCTGGGGTCTCCAGAAATATCGCTCTTCCTTTATACAGAATTTTGAGGCGCGACGGGTAGAGCAGCATGTATTTTAGGTTGAGCTTTGGTAATTGTGCTTTTATTGGGATGAAGGAGTTCCTTGCTCGTTGCACTGTGGGGGTATAATCTGGGTACATGACTATTGTCGAGTCTTTCCTCTTGATCTCTCAAGTTTAGAATTTTGGCAATGATTAGGCGTGGTTGTGAGCCGGGTGGGGGGCGTTTCTGGAGAGATCTGTGGGCTCTTTCAACAGAGAACCCCTGGGTGAGGTTTCCTGGACCAATTTCCTGTTGTAGCAATGTTTCGATAAATTCTGTCCGGTCTGGGCCTTCCAAGTCCTCTGGAACCCCCAGTATACGAATGTTATTTCGGCGGGCTCGACCCTCGGCATCCTCGGAGCGCGCCTCCAGCCTTGCCACTTTTTGTTCCAGGTCTTGGACTTTTATCTTTAGATCTTGGATACTCTCCACGTCGTCTTGCAGGGTAGTTTCTATCGCCGTGACCCTTTCAGTTAGGTTTCGGGCGTCCTGGCGCATGAGCTGTATGTCCGGTTTCACCTCCTCTATCTTCCCTTCGACTGATGTGCGGAGGGCTGCTATTGCCTGCAGGACTTGCGTGTGTTTGAGGTCCTCTTGAGGCGGCTCTTCCGAGGTCTCCCGTTCTTGTTGTGATTGTCTTTGGGGTCTGACTGTCGTGAAGGAATCCATCGTAACCAATTTTGGTTCATTTTTGGGGGGAGACATCCCCGGTGTCCGGTCCCACAGTCTATTATGCCGGGTCCGGTTCCGCAAGCTATGCAGGCCTTCCCTGCGGCTCCTGGTTTGCGTTATGGTTTTCGTGTCTTTGGGCAGAGGGTAGCGGGTCCGTGGGTCGAGTTGGTCGCACCCGCTTATTGGTTGGCTGTGTGGGGTGGGGTCCGTCGCGCATTCGTTACCCAAATCTGGGTGGTGTGGGGGGGGTCCCCGGTTCTTTTCCGCTTCACTTATTATGTTATATGCTGGCTCACTGCGCCCGCTGTTTCTACGATCTTCCAATCAGCTCAGCTCGACTGCACCACAAGTGCGTCTCTCCGGCCCTCATTCCTCCCGCGGCGACGGCTCCCCGGAGTGCCTTCGGCGCCGGTATCGCTGGGCTCGAATTTCTGTCCCTGTGGTTTCTCCGCAGCTGGGGAACGAGTGGCCCTCCCCGTCGGCTTCGGTGTGGGAGAGAGTCCTTTGTTGGCGCGCTCCGCAAGGTAATTTAGGCCTCCGTAGCTTTGTTCTTATTCCGCTTTGGGCGCCGCCATCTTGTGGGTCCCAGGGGCTCAACGTCCAGCTTTGCGTTTTCGGCCTTCCCTGCCCCGGTTCGCCCCAGGAACAGGGTCGAGTGTCGGTAATCGGTTCCCCTTCGATGTTCGGTTTTTTAAGTTTGCAGACCAGTTATAGCGATATTAGCTCGATTTGCAAGGATCTCGGAACGGAGCTCCGCGGGTGCCTGTCCTTACAGCATGCGTGCTGGCCACGCTCCCACAGCGTTCTTCATATAGATCTCTATGTTGTATTCTAAGACAATGCGCCATGGGGGTGGGTGTGTCTCCCCCCCCCCCCCTGGCTTACACATCATCTGTTTTCCGCAGGAGGGCTACGGGGGTGGGATTGGACCATCTCCTTCCCAACATTTCCCCCTTTCATTACTCTTACAGTAACAAATACCTTCCCCCAGTATTTCTACGTTCCTCAGCCCTTTTCACAGCTTCATCCCATGCAGGGGTGCCTTTTTAATGGGCATCCATGCTCTACACGCTTTCCCCACGTTGTGCATATTCTTCACGAGTGCATGTAATGTAAATACATCCCCATCCAGGTCAAACCACACCGCCCTATAATTCTCAAGATCTTGGGGCTGTTTGATAGTGGTAGGATGGTAATTGTCTACTTCATCCCCCTGTGTGGTATTTTGCCACCATGCAGTATTTGGGCTCATAATTTTTGCCAGTTTGCAGTTGGCCTTCCCTAGTATCATGAGGCACATTATTTACATTTCTATTGCCAATTTTCTTGCATTATTTGGCCTTGCGTTTGTGCAGCACCGTCCGAACTGGCGCACACGTGAGATCAGCAGGAGGAACATAATGATGGGTACCAGCATCTTCATGATTGTCCCAAGCCACGAGTGTACCGAGCTGAATGCCATATTGAACCAATCATTCTCTTGGATTCACCTTTGCTTCTTATTTTCACCCTCAGTTCATGTACTACAACAATTGCATGTGAATGAATGTGCAACATGAACTCCCAATTTTCTTGCAAACGCCACCTTCTATCCCAGTCCTGATAACCGCATGGACCACTGAGACCTGCATATCGTGAAGGACCACTGATCATATCGTGGAAAGGGTTGCATTGAAAGGTTTACATCAGTAGAAGTCCCCCTGATCCTATTTCTTAAGCGCTGAACATGATTATAGCAGTAGAAACATAATGAGAGAATTGACACAGTAAACCTTGGCGAAAAGCTTGATAAAAAGCAAATAATGTTTAGGAAGACAGACTGGAGGAGGTGGGATTTAAGATGTTTCTTGAAGAGATAGTGGGGCACAAGAACAAATATCCAGGGGGAGCGAATTGCAGAGTTTAAGGGCTAAGTGTTGAAACGAACGGAACCGTGAAGGCGCACAAGAAGGGACGAGGGACAGAAAGAAGAAACTGGGAGGAAGAGCAAAGATTGATTGCGAGAAGGATCATACAAAGAGACCATGGAGCAGAGATGAGGAGGGCCCAGTGCATGAATGCTCTTAAAGATTAGGCTTAGGCGCAGGAATTCACACCTTTTTTCACAGAGAGCCAGCAAAGATGCAGCAGATGATAAATATTAGAAGCAAAAAAGAATTTTGACTGAGGAATTGAGCATAGTGGGAAGAGAAGCATAGATGGGAGGACTTGTGGATGGAGAGCAACAGTAGTTAAGACGTGAAAGGACAATGTCCTTAGGTGTAAGAGAACAGGCAGAAGGAAAAGAGGGAGGAGCTAAAAGCTTATTCAAGGTTAAGTAAAGCAATTTTGTAGATGTACTCTGAGAACTAATAAGGTTTTGGAAATATTCAGCTTGAGCTTCTTTGAGTTGGAGCTAAAAAGATTGGAAAAGTACAGAAAAGGATAGGTGGAATTAGTGCAAGATTTTTACCATTTCCGCTTGGCTTTCCTAAGTTGAAATCGCAGATCTTTGAGCGAATCAGAAAGCCATCAGCCAGGTGGTTTTTCCCTGGGCTTGAATGGCAAGCAACAACACAAGGCATCCAAAGAGTTGGACATAACAGTGAAAACTATAGAAAACGACATCTACGCAAGATGTGCAAGAGTTGGCGAATTCTGGCAGGTGGGAAGAGATGGTTGCAATTAAAGCAGAGTGGTAAGATTCTGAATATCACGACACAGAAAAGATGAAGTAGATGGAAACTGAGCACAGGAGAAGATGGCCTGAAAGAAATGAAAGAGAATCAAAGTAGGCAAAAGTTCAATTGGATCCATAACCAAACCGTCGGCAGAGATGAAGCTAGATCTAAAACACCATCTTTTGACACCATGGGTGGCCGGTGAAAGGAGTAAATTAATACTGTAGGAATGGGTAGAAAAGATCAGAGAAGAAGGGTTGGAGGCGGGAGGACGAATGTTAGTCACCCAAGATATTAATAAGTAAAAGATGAGAGTAGCGATAGAAGGTAATCAAAGTCATCATAGAAAAATCAGCGAGAACCTGGGGGGGTAATAACTGGGAGAATGTAGTGAGGAGAGAAGAGTTTGAAATTATGGAAAAGAAAGGAGGGGCAAAAGGGAAGAGGGCGAGGATCCAGCGTGGATTGAAAATAATGCCAGAGCGTGTCAATCTGGGCACATGGGGGGAAAAGGAGAAATGAGGAGAGGTTAAAGTTGCAGGAGTAGCAGTGTCAAAATGATGTATCCTCGTTCCCGCAATGCAAATAAAGTCAAAGTTAAGAGAAAAAAAGATTCAAGACCAAGTTGGTTTTGGAAACAATAGAATGGGCACTCCAGAGCTTAAGGGTAATGGGGAGAGGAAGGGAGTCCTGAATGGAAGGAGACCAGATTATAGGGCAATTGTGTGCAGAAAGAGCATTTGAGTATAGAAGAGGAGATGGGAACAGGAATATTTATAGAGCGGAGCAAAGCATAAAAGAATGCACTAAGAATTTCCTGGTGAGCAAGAGTCAATGGTATACCTAATGGGTGAAAGTAATGGAAGGTGTTGAAGTGTTGCAAACCGGGAGTGAACAGGTGCAAACAGAGTATCTGTGCTCTTCAAGCGGTCGCCCTTTGAAGACGAACGCCCTAGGGGGTTGGCAAAGAACAAAAGGAGGAATCGCGTGAGCAAGTCACATGACGGGCCTCCACAGCAGGGGTGGGCGGGGCAATGTCAAGGCCTGGGCCCGCAGCAGTTAGGTGGTCGGATGGCTGTGCCGTGTTGCTCTTGTGCATACAAATAAAGTTAAAACAAACAAAACCAGCGAAAGTAAACCAAGTTTAGGGTTCCCACAAAATGAGACCATGGCCAGAGCCCTCCCTCCGTTCTCCCGCCTTTCTCACAACTGGGAATTCTGCCATAAAATTGGTTCTTTTCTCGACACCCTCCTGATTCCCCTCCCCACCCCCCCTCAGTTCTACAGGTGCTTTTTGGTGTGTAAACCAAGGATACCGCCCCTTGCCTGCGTCTCAGGGCCTCAAGTGCACCTGCATGTACAAGGTAGGGCTGGACAACAAGCTAAGCCCCAAAGCTTCCACCAGGATGCTAGCCACATGTTCTTCTCTACAGACTGGGTTCAATAGCATTCACCTTCCTTCTCCTTTAGGATCCTGTCTCAAAGTCCCACCATCCGAATCTAGTCTACCCCCTCGCCAAATTCTCGTAGCTTAGAGGACCTCTCCTTCTGCTCGCATTGTACCTTGGACGCCTGCATCATGCTTGCAGCTCCTCCCCTCTTCAGCTCCCTTATGTCAGACTTCTAACATGCCTGCTTCTCTTTACTAGTTCCTCCAACTCCTCTGCTGTTTCGCCTCTGCTGTTCTACTATTCCTCTTTTCACTCGAGCCTTCTCCTTTCCCGTCAATTCCGATTTCACTCCCCACCCCAGTCTTCATCTCCACTTCAGCCATTACCACTTCCACAACCTCCACCTGAAACCTCATAATAATATTCTACCGAACACAATATTCCCCACAAACCATTGACCACTGAAATATTTCCCACCATGAGAAATGGGGTCACTGAGCAAGCAAACATAACAATTTTAATTAGTTTGAGTGTTTCTCCCATTTGTATTTTAAAATCATTTAGCGCATTGGCCAATAAGCTCCATATGTCTGCCTTTCAAAGAGCAAGAACGATATGAGAAAGCCGGGTTTATAATTTCCAGCGGCCGGGAGCTAGTCTGCTCCTGCTTGCATTCTAGCAGAGCCTTCTTAGCTAGACACTAACACCTACCGGGAGCAACGATTCACTCTCCTTGCCCACTGGTGTCATGCAATCATACCCATCTGACATGTTTAATGCATCTGAAAGGAACATTAGGACACGTTTAGAAGACTCACGATGATGGGTCATAGAGAATGGTACAATGGTCATAGGTCGACACTGATGTTGATTTGCGATTCAGTATGTAATAGCTCTGTGTTGCACAGAGGTAGCTTCTGATGATGTTGGATACCCAGAAGCCCCTGCTTGACTCCTGCTCAACAAATCGTTAGTTCTATTCTGCAAAGTTTTACCAAGAAAGGCCATCATGTGATTTAGGAAACTAGCCTATGTACAGAATTTGCAGTGTTTACCAGCGAGTAAGAGATTGGCAATAATGACAGCAGGTTGGGTGTTGGAAAGCTTAAACACCCGGCAGGGTAACAGTACTGACTGGGTAGGGGATTTTTTATCATTTGACCGGGTATTTTAAATAGTGACAGCAGGGAGATGATTAGCATTATTGAGATTATTGTTAATATAGTTCACCAGGCTAGATTAAGCATAATTCTCATGCATGAAAAAATGAGGAAGCTTTTAAATGTTATTGCTCTGGTGTCCAGCCCAGACCAATCTCTGCAGTACACAGTAAAAATAACAGCAAACATGAATACTAAAAATGAAACCTTTTTACTCAAGTAACTAAGGTAAAACTGAAGAAAATTAAAAACACCAACTTTAATATTTAATTAAAATAAATTGTAAAGTAATGTGGTAGGTCAGTGTTAGGACTGATGAATACACATTGTTTCAAGGCATTTATTTTTGTCAACTTCAAAATCATCTTTCTCTAAATCTACAAGCGCACTTCTTATTCTTTAACAAAAAGATGCTTGTCACAATGTGTAAAAGTAATAAAATGTCCTCCGTCTGGAATCCTACTCTTAACCTAACCACTTTCCCCAGCTTCCAAAAGAAAACAAACAAAATAAATACTTTGTGGAACTCTGGAAAGGATGGCTGTTGGCTTCTGACCCCAACCCTATCACATTTTAGTAAAGGCCTTTGCCCATAGTTGAAGAAAGACAGTTCTTTCGTGGATTGGAAGGTTGTCCAGGTCCCTGTTCAGTCTTCATCCTTTCCACTCCGGGCTTCTCTCCATCTTCACTCCACACTGTGGGGCTTTCTCAGTGTCTCCCCACTCTGGGGCCCTTCTTCTTACTCCCCACTTTGAGGTGGACTCTGGCTCTCCCCCACTCTGGGGCTCTACTTATCCTCGCTCCCCTTGCTCTGGTGTATGATTCTCCTTTGCCTCTCACCCATCTCCCTTTCGAGTTGAGCCACTGCGCACCTGACTGGCACGAGCTGTGTTCCTTGGGAGGGGTGTTGCATCTGGTTGGCTCTCCTCCTGCTGCCGAGTCGCTTTTGTGACTTTTCAGCTGGGCTCTGCATTAGCCTTCTGGGAGTCTTCTTTGTTCTTGCAGCGTCTTTGGGTGTGCTCTTTCTCTCTCCACCCACCCATTCTTTTTGTGGCTTTCTCCACCCCCGCCCTCTCTTTTGGTGGCTTTCTCCACCCCGCCCTCTTTTGGTGGCTCCCCCCCCCACCCTCTTTTGGTGGCTTTCTCTCTCTGGACGCATTTACTCCTCTGTTATTGTCTGTTCCAGGGACGCTCCTCCTGTGGGCTGGTTGACTTGTCTCTCCTTAATCTTCACAGGCGATTGGGCATACCTAGGGTCAGAAGTCAAGTCAGCCATTAGTAAAGGGTGTACATGTTTATCTCAAAATCCGACCCCTACGTACCGTACAAAGGTGTTAGTGACTGGGGATAGTGACTTATACCACTGTTGGTGTCTTTGTCCTCCAGGAGAATCCTGTTTACCCTGTCCCCTAGTTGGTGTTAATTGTAGCAGGCTCGCCTCCCTAGTCCCAAAGAATCTCATTGGAATTGTCACAGTAGATTAAAGCAAACAAGATAAAACTGGTGGGATCATTATGATGTAGGGCTGGTGAGTGGCTGGAATGATGCTTGTGTGGCATGTGCGGAGGGCACTCGACTCCCACCCCGTACTCCTCTCCCCGCACACCTCTTATGAAAATGTTCAAGACAGGAAATATGTAACCGCAAATAATGGGATTTAGCTGGGAGTGGTGTGGTGGGGTTTCCAGTGTACTGCTAAATCACTTTCAGAATTATATTTTTAAAACGAATACATACATTTCAGGGTTCGATATTGAGAGGAGCATGGAGCTATTTAGCTCTTGCTTGCAGCCCACAAGAGACTGGTTAACTTGATACCAAACCGCTAACAAGGGCTAGTTTTCGCTCCCCAGGCCAACCAATCAAACCCAGCTATGTGAATGTGTCCCAAATGCACAGGGTTAATTTATAACTCAACATTAGTACACATATATACAACATTTAAAGCATAAAGAGTCATGCATAATGGTGTTATGTTTGCATTTAATGTAGAAGTATGATTTCCTGAACGCCTCCTCGTTCCCTGTTGGTATCTCCTGGTTGCTGCTTAATGCTGGAGGGCCTGGGGCTCCTTTTAGCTCCTGCATTTCGAGCCCTTGTTTTCACAGAATTTTCATTTTTAGACCATAAAGTAAAAATACACTTTGTTATATTTACTTCCATCATTAACATTTTTACTGTGCATATTACTATCCATGTATATTTATACTGTTTCAGCAGTGCGATGTGCACATTTTCTCACTAACTTATAACTACAGAGCTACACTCTGCAGTCTAACCCGGTTTTGCTCAGCCCCGTACACCTGAAAGCTTCCCATAATGCGAGCATCTGTGCGTGCTGTTTATTGTTTTTGTGTTCAGAGTAGTGTTTATTGAAAGCGAAATGCACACAAAGATAGTGCTTCTACAGCAATTATGCATGAGCTGGACAAGTCATGCATTTTAATTTACAAGTTCTGGTACTTTTCAGTTTTAAAAACGCAGGAAACAGACCACCAGGAAAAGCCTTTAATGGCAAACCAAGAAAGGTAGTTGTGCCTTAACCTTGTTTTTCCATTGACTTGTGTTTGGGCGGAGTCCTGGTTGGATACATATCCTGGGTCTCAAAGCTGGCCCGGTATCTCTTTCAGGGGATCTTCTCTAGTGTCTCCTGGGATGGGTTGTCACTGTCTCTCTATCTGTGGGATGTACATGCTTTTTACCACAACTGCCTTCTACGTTTGTCCATTATTTCCTGTGGAACGTTTTGTTTGAAATTATCTGAAACTCTTCCAAAAGACACTTTACAGGTACTTACCTGGACATTCACCTCTGGGTAGCTGGAGTTTTCGGTCCAGAGTCTGGATTTTTAGCATGTGCCCTCGATTTTAAATGTATTTGTAAAGTCTTTCATTCCACTACTGTAAACATGAAATAACTGATTACATTGTCCCACTGTAAGGTTTTACGGAATCCCTGGCCGATTAGTGTAATATGATAAAATAGGCCTAAATATATTCTTTCTTTTTGGTACCCTCTGTGTGCGTTTGCTGACGGCTATGACATGTAAACCTCTAAGCCTATTTGTTGTATGGTGTGCATTTGTATCATTCATGGGACCATGTGCGAGTTCAGGACTATTGTGATCATTGCTGAGCGTGGCTGTGTAAATCTAATGTTTTACTGTGTCTGCGCATCCCACTGCCCCCACCCCTCCCATCCATAAACTGTGTAGTGCCTATCACCAGACTGTGGTCTCACATGCTGCAGTTGGGCGCGAACGTTTTCATTGACCTGTCCTGTTTATACATAACCACACGACAAATTAATTCAAATGATTTTCTTTTTAAAGTTACCCGTTGTGTAACTGTAGCATAACTTGCAATTCTTTCTATTCCCTAGTGAGGTGGCTGACCTTACATAGCGCTGATGGGCCGCTTATCATCAAAGACTTGCCCTATAGCTAGTACATCAGTCACTACTGAGGTTTTTTCTATAAAAGGCACGCTTTTAAGAATTGCATTGTGTCACGTGCCTTACAAGTGAAATCTAATTAATTACTTTATTCTCTTTCCTTGCTTAGCGATTAAAAAGAAAAAAAAAATAATACAATATTTGTTTATTTGTGAAAACCCTCATTGGTTAGTGAACCATGTGAAATCATTTTACCATTTCAACATTACCAGGGGTAATGTGCTCAATTTGTCATGTCGTTTTTAGCAAGAGTACGGTTTTATCTTCTTGCAGTGACCATCCCAGTGGTCCTTTTATTTCAGAGACGGTTTGTCTTGGCATACCGGTTTCAGTGGTATAAAGGTTCACCACTTTCTTAAGGGCCACAGCACTATCTATAGTGCTGTCGATATGGACATCAGAGTTTTTTCAATGGCTGCTCACCGCACCTGTTGGTGAGAGAAAACGGGAGGTGGGGGTGGGAGAGAAGACGCATTCATTACTCAATAACTTGTGTCCCTGTTGTTAATATCTTTCTCCATTATTAATCATAAAAGTTCCTTACCCAAGTTACGTATGTAGCCAGAGACATTATCAATTTGGAATCGGGCGACTGTTTGCATTCTTTTCAGGCGCAGTTTCTTTTGCGTTCCTATTCACCCTAGGTCGATACAACAATCTATATCCTTTAGGTTTACTGAATGTCGGCAGGGTAAACACAAAGACGTTAGTTCGTTCTTTAACTTAATCATTCAGTGCAAACATTACTCGTGTGCCATGTCTCAACTCTACAGCATCTCAATAAAGGATGGGCTGTAGTGTCCAAACCACTCGTCAGGGTGTGCGTTTTACCGTAATTCGTGGGCTGTGCGGCTTACCTTTTATTCGTTTTAAGGTGTAGAAAAACCACTTTCCTTCTTAGAGAGCGGGTGGTCTCATCTCGACTTCGCTACACAGCGCGGCTCGTTTGTGATTCAATGAATCAAAGCAAAGACGCTTCTGCGCAAGTGAGCTTGGATTGTATAAGGGACCTGCAAACACCATATTGGAGTGTCTGCATGTGTCCGTAGTCTGCAATTATTGCAAATTCTTTTACTTCATGCCATTATTCCAGACTTCTGTCACCTGTGTGGGAACTAATACTAAATGTTATAAATGATTGCTGCATCATCTGTTAATTGTTACCGCAAGATGGTACTCATTCGGAAATTATTATTAAGTTATCATTTTTTAATCCATTACATGGTAATAGATGTAAGCAGTCATTGTTGCCCATTTTACTTTAG
This sequence comes from Ambystoma mexicanum, assembly GCF_040938575.1. Taxonomy (NCBI): domain Eukaryota; kingdom Metazoa; phylum Chordata; class Amphibia; order Caudata; family Ambystomatidae; genus Ambystoma; species Ambystoma mexicanum. Next base: position 594,542,416 of record NC_090936.1, read on the forward strand.
ATAGTTCCCACAGGCTTCTGTTTAAGTGAGTTCTGTGCACTGATATTGTTAGACATGCTCATGGTACATTAGGGCAATGGTTCTTGTTGCTATAGGGGTTGCTGTAAATCGCGCCACTGTTATGAGGACGGGTCAAGATCATTCTCTTAAGTCGTCCTATGTACATTTTAGGGCAACACTGACTTTTACCTCCTCGTGATCAATGATGGATTGTTTTGTCAGCGTACTGATCTATGATGGCAGTGCATCATATTGTGAACCTGAGGGTTCCTAGATGGGAATACACTCGGGCTGCCAATTGCTTCTCATTTCCTATATATTTATAAACCAGTAACTCATATTGTACCAATGTGGTTGCCTATAGATACTCATCACATTGGACCTCATTCATTCTATGAGTGCTAGGGGTGTCACGGTATTGGTTTTATGGCGGTATGATAACCTTCTTGCCAAATGATGATCTGTCATGGTTATCGCGGTATAGCAGGTGGAGTTAACTAATCTTAAAAAATATTTTCTTAAAGGTCATAAATTGTCAGCATTTTGAAACTTGTCTATGCACATTTTTAGCTGATCCTCCAGGAATCTAAGGCGGCTGCAGATTTGGTCTTTCATGGTGCTCACTCGTTGATCACCTTGAATGAAAGAGTGACTAGTGGAAGTGTTAAAATGCACATTTTTAGCAATGAGCTTGCTGCTCAGTCACAGGTCATTGCTTTGAAAATCGGCCTCGACCTGCATTATTTTGGAACCAAATGGCATGGGCATAATGACCGCTCGCTGCGATCAGTCATGAAAGTTTGTTTTGATAATGCTTTAGCCCATTAAAGCGAGAAAAGTCACTCATGTGAGGTCTGAAAGCCCATGTCATTTGTGTTTCTTTTGTCAAAATGTCATAGCCAACACACACTCACCGAAAGGTTGCATATTGATCAAATCGCTATAGCTTGTTTACCATCTGCCTGATGTATTATAAAGGTCTGATGTTGGAGTCACCACTGACAATGTAATCCTAACGGGACAGCGTTCAGTGGGCGTTGTTGATTTCTTTCTTGATTCTTGCAATACATTTTCATTTACCTTCTTAAAGATAGTGGCACAAAAACATTTTGAAAATGAGTTAAAATACATATCGGCACAAATATGGCCTAGACCACCACACCACCGTGGCCCCATCATTACCATTTTACCCAGGTCTGAGCGCATTAGGAGCCTTGTCATTTGAGTTGAGACAGAGTAATGCTTTCATGGCTGGTGTCACAAATCGAGGATAGACCTGAGAAATATCTCGCCCCCGTTGCTCTGGATACTTCAAATTGAATGTAGAATCTGTCCTGCCCGCTTGAGTCCAGTGCCATATGCAGAAGGCAGGTTAAGGATGAATTGAAGCAACAACTCTAGTGCCAATGTGTAAATCTACACGGGTGGCAGTTTATATACTAGCACAAAGCACTGATAGGCCCAGTGTTCATACAGTCTACAGAGCTAATGTTTTTTGTGGACATGAATCAGAAGGGCATCCAGTTCATTCCCCCCTTTGAATTCTGGGATGTGTAGTTCCCCATCTTTCAAATTGGTGGGAAAACTAAATATCGACTGATCTTTAACCCAACTCTACTGATCACAGAGAAAGAGCGGTCACAGCATCAAAGCTGCATTTACTAATGTGGCCTCACTTTCCCTATGCTCTTGTCTGTTAAACGCCACATCCCACAGTGCAAGATCCAGAATGTGGAGCACTTGCTTATTGCACCCTTTCCAAATCAGATTGAAAAGCTCACTTAATAGCTGCAGGCCCTAAAACTGTATAACGGTATAAACAACGTTATGGTTATTATAGTTCAATTAAGCTGTTCACAGTATCTAGAACGGTATACAGTAATACTGTTACACCCCTAATGAGTACACCAAATGTAAATGGGTGTTAAATGTTACCCACATCGCAGCGAAATCTCGTGTCTGGTGGTGAGTCCAACAGGTGGTCTACTTTTCAAAGAGTGGCAAGTGCTTGCCAGCTGGTCTGTTTGTTTAAACCAATTTGATCCGTCTAATAGTTCTCTTCTGAACAGTAGGCTATGTAGGTTACCACCCCTTCTTGGTACAACAACTTTTTCTACAATGGTCCATGTAAAGTCTGTTGGGCCATGATGTTTCTGAATGAAATGCTCAACCATTGGAGCTGACAATTTCTTAGTCCGAATGCAGGATCGATGTTCAGCCAGTCTGGTCTTTATAGGGCGTGATGTCATCCTACATATCGAAGGTTGCAGGGACACATGATCAAATATATTACGTTGCTGCTGTTGCAGAAACGTTTTTTTTATTTTTTATTCCAAGGGTATCTCCACCCAATGTCAATTGATGTTGATCTGTGTTTGGGCATGCACTACATTGACCACACGGTACGTGGCCTACTGGTGCTGCCTGATTCCATAAGGTGTTCTGTTCCTGTTCTTTTGGTTCTTTGTATGTGTGCATTAGGGAGTCCCGAAGATTACGTAGTCTTCTCATAGCAAATCTCGGCTTCTCCAGCAGGGATTGTTCTACATTCACGATTGGCCAAGTCTTAATAATTTTTTTATTTTATTGACCATTGGCGAAAAACTGAACTGCTGTGATCGTTTTGCTGGTTTCTGTTCTCCTACCATGTTGTTCCAAGGTTATATCCCTAGGGATATTTCTGGCTCTTTTTCGAGCTTGTACATGTTTAGGGTAACCCCGGCATAGTAATTTATCTGCCAGATTACAGGATTGTTTTTCATAGTCGCAAAGGTTGGACAGTTCCTCCAATATCCGAGGAACTGTCCAAATGGGAGAACTTGATGGATGGTATCTATTGAAAAGAAGCAAAGCGTTCCGGTCTGTTGGTTTATTGAACTGTACTCCTGATCTCTCAATTTGCTGCCTTCAAATTTAAGTCCTGAAAGTTAATACCCTCTGTGCTGTGTGTCTCTGTGAAGGTGAGGAACCTATTCTGGACATTTAGCCAGTTCATAAAGGTGTTCAGTTACACCTCATTTCTATTCAATACCATCAGTACATCGTCAATATACCTGGACCACAAATCGATTTTAACAGACCGGGGATTGTTGGCATAATAAATGACTGTCTTCAAAATGTGCCACGTCAAGGTTAGCCAGACTAGGTGCAAAGGTGGCACACATCGCAGTCCCAGATATCTGTTCAAAACCTTGATCTTCATAGATGAAATAGTTCTTGGTGAGATCAATCCCAGCTAGTTGCATGATAAATGGAACATATATTGGTTCAATTGTATGTTGAGTGTACCTACTTAATTTGCCGTATCAGATATATACGTGTGACTTTATTTAAGTGTATATCCTTTTCAGTATACTTGTGCAGGGTGTTTTTCTTTGTGTTTGTGTCGACTAACCTCCTGACCCCTGAAGTAAAGCCTGACTGCTTTATCCTTTTGGTTGGATTTTGTTCGTTCTTCCTTTAGGTGTTTGCAAAAATCTCCCCAACTGGAAGGCAGTAAAGAAAGAAGAGCAAGGAAGGAATACGAAAGGATTCATTATTTGAGTGTGAATCAATGCTTCTGCAGTCTCTGAACATTCCCTCCCCCTATCACTTTCCTAGCCACTCGGTTATGAAAACGTCACCCACCCCCGAGCCTCTCCTGCATGTATGCCCAGAGTTATGACAGGATTGCAAGTATCTCATGGAGTGCCTTGAAATCTGTATGGGGCAGGTTGTGAAGCCAGTTGGTCCGCAAGGGTACAGATGCTTTTGAGGTCCCTCTACTGTGGACTTGCTTTAAAGGGGCAGGGCAGTGCTCTTGCAGTCTGTGTCAAGCCTCCGCTGACTAAATAGGGTGTGGTGGGGTTGACTAGACAGCCCCTGCAAATTCTTACAAATCCCGCTAGACCTGCTGAGTTGCTTAGTTTTAATACTCGCCCTAAGAGAAATGCATTCGACTCATGGTAACAGATGGCAACATGTTTACCTTCGCTATCCGTAACATGGTGCAAGTAACCATGAGCACACTTCATATCTGGTGCAATGCTGCCACTCCAAGTAAAGTCACAGTGAATGTTTATCTGCCATTTACTGCAAACAGTTTGTTTGAAGTAAATGTCAAATACGTTTCAAACATCCCCATACGCTCCAGCAGGGTAGAGTGCCCTGCAAATGGTACTCGTCCTTCATGAAAGCTCCTCGCCAATGCGAGTGGGCTAGTAGATTTTGCAGCGTCTGCTAGGGGATCCTCCCCATCCCATCCCTTTCCCCAGCTTTGCGTAGCAGGTGGCAGCTTTCAGCAGTCATGGAGCCCCCCCCACCCCCAACTTTACCGCAAGAGTCACAGGGGATTTTGTTACACTAGGCTCCAGCATACATGAGGGCCACAAAGGCTGAACAATTCATTTGGTTTCTTCATTTAAATGCATGCAATTGGTCCTTCTTTAATGGCACAGTCAAGTTTAAAAAAAGAAAATTCTACCAGAGGAGTTCCCAGTAGTTAAACACTGGCTCAAGCATTTCTTACAATATACATTGTCTTTTCCTGAATGGCAGATAATGATGAATGGTGTGTTCTGCTGCATGGCTGTTATGTTTCTTGTTTTAAAATTGTTTGTCCTTAATTCATTTTTACCTTCTTTTCATTGTTTTTCTTTCTTCTGTCATTTCTGCTCTCTTATTGTCCATTTTCTCATGTTTACTCCCTTTAAATAATTTTCTATCTGTTACTTTGTTAATTTCTTTTTATGCTCTTGCTATCCTTAGTTTAATTTCTATTTACATTTCCCTCTTCCCTGTTATCCCTAATCTTTCCTTCTGATCTATTCTGCTGCACATTCTCCTAGGCGACGTTTCACTATAGAACCCTGAAGTGTGACCCTCAGAGGACACTGATCGATGACAGCCGGACTCAGGGGAAGCCTATGGAACTGATCATCGGTAAGAGGTTTAAGCTACCAATCTGGGAGACCATCATTTGCACCATGCGAGAAGGCGAGATCTCAGAGTTCTTGTGCGACATCCAGGTAAGAGCAAGCCAGGCGAGTGTCTATGTATTCTGCACCATCTAATATGTGTAACCTACAAGTTACTTTGTGATGCATAGTGAGGGCTGTGGTTTTCTTCAACATGTGGAAGGGAGAGATATAATTATTCTTGTGTTTATTCAGGTAATGGCCTGGGCGGAGGCCATTTGGATCATGAGGAAAGGTTACAGAGCCTGATCCAGAGGGTTGTGGGATGTTGCTGCTTGTCTAGAGGGACTTGCAATACCCAGAATGCAGACTGTAAAATGTCTCCAGTGTATGCAAGGATTAAAATAAGGATTTAACTAGCAGCAGCTGAAAACCGCTCCTCGGTGTTTGGCACCACTAAGTAAGCAGGAGCTACCTCTGGGGAACCAGAAACTGGAATGTAGCGTTCCGCATATCAGATGCAAACTGTAACTTTGTCAATTTTATATGACCAATTATTCTTTAAATGGCTTCCTGCTTTGTTATACACATTTCCAAACGCACAGATGTATTGTCGGGTAAGTATGAATGTATAGCACCAGTTGGCTTCAGGAGCCATAGCTGTTGATGTTTAGCCAACCAGGCTCTCGAGCAATATGTCTCCCAGCAATTTCAAACCCTGCTATGGCACCCTTAACCATTTATCTTCCTTTTGTACTCTGAAAGAGAATCCAATCTGTGGATTTATATTTAAAAATGTTTCCACAAATGGCATGGTTGGAGAAATGCATGTATCTAGATGGGCGTCCTCACTGAGGAAAAAGACAAACTGGATATGGTGGAGGTGTACTATGGGTGCCTGCTCCAAAATGTCCTGCGGGAAGAAGCAGCCCAGGTTGGTTTCCTGTCCGATGCCCAGCTTCCTCAGATTATGGAAAAGGGCAGGGAGGAGCTAGTAGCTCCAATATCACAGGCAGAGGTTGAATGGGCAATGCGTTCGCCGTCTGTAAACAAGGCCCTAGGCCCTGATGGCTTCACCAATGTCTATTCTAAGGTGTTTTGTGTCACCTTCACCCCACATATGACTAAGCTTTTCAACTTGTTTCTTGAATGGGAGAGGGTCTCTACGTCCATGCCGGAGCCTGTGACATTCTTGCTGAAGGATACCAAAAATCTGGCCTTGCACATGCCGACAGCCCTGCTCAATGGTGAAGCGAAAATCTATGCCAAGATTCTGGTGGAAAGACTGATGCGCACACTCCCGATTATAGTGGGACCTGACCAGAAGGGAATCGTCGGGCACCGAGATACGAGCAATAACATTTTGTGGTTGATTAACCTGATGGACTGGGGGCATAGAAGAAAACAGTTTGATTAACTTGACGCCCATAAGGCATTTGAGTCCATAGATTGGGACTACATCTGATAGGTGCAAGTGTCTTTGGTTTTGGAGAGATCTACTACGATAATTAGACTGAACAGACTTCCCTTCCCTGATAGCCATCAAGAGAGGAACTTGACGGGTTTGCCCCCTATCCCTGCTTATTTTTGCACTTGCGGTTAAGCCACTGGTGTGTGCATTTGGGGATAACAAGGCCATTCGGGAAGTACGTTGTGGCACGTCTCAGCACAAAATTGCGTTATACGCAGATCCTAAGCAGCATTACAACCACTCTGCCAGCGCCCTTGCAGGCTCTCAGCGTGTTCGAAGGAGTTTCGGGCTTTGCTATCAATGGGGACAAATCGCAGGGCTTGAATGTTTCGCTTTTCCTAGAGGATTCGTGCAGATGGAGGGAATGTCACAGATGTGACAAACAAAGGTTCCCATCGACTACTAAGGCATCCGGATACCCTACCTCCTACTGTTCACTCTATCTATGAGGCAAATATCCCTGCCTTGTGGAAGGCGTGTGAAGATTTAAAACTGTGGGAACAGCAAAAGGTGTCCTGGTTAGGGGAGGATTACGGTCCCTTGGTCACGAGATTGTTGTATGCTTTTCAGACCTTACCTTTGGAAAGTACCACACTCAGGTTTAATGCGCTCCAAGGTAAGATATTGGCATATGTATGGGGAAAGAAATCACGTATCCAGAGGACATTAATGCTGCAGTTCAGTTGTGGGGGGGGGGTCTGGGTGTCCGGATATCAAAAAATAATTCCTTGCAGCCCAAATTGCGCATCTGTTCGACTGGGTAGCAAAACCGGGGCAATGATTTGGCAGGTCTTTGAACAGGAAGCTACAGCCCAACATTTGGTGCACCTGCCGTTTCTATGCATTAAAGCATGGGCAGTAGGAGGGGGATCTCCTATACGCAATAAAGATCACATTTGAACACTGGGACAGGGTCCTGAGGTTGTTTGGGGTGCCCCTGAGCCCGTTGTCTCCGGTTTTACATAATGCCGACTTTTCCCTGGGAATGCCTAGGACTGAATTTGAAGCTTGGGAGGCGCAATGACAGCCGACTCTTGCGGCTTTAAATTCGGGAACCAGGACACTGACCTTCGAATGAATGCAAAGCCGTGTATGTAGTGGGTGAGGGTGAACGGTTTCCTTATATTCAGCTGAGGCATTGGACATCACACAAATGGACCCTAGAGGCGGCCAGTATGGCGCCAAGAAGCTAGAATTGACCCTCAACAAGGGTTTGAAGAAAAGGGTAACCAAGGTCTTCCAGCACCTGCAAGGGAACCTACTGTCGGATAGATTTGCTTATGTGCAAAGATAGGAGGAACTGGGAGTGCCATTCGAACAGATGGCTTTGGGACCACATCTGGAGGAGGACCAGAAGTCCTCAAGATGTCACGATTGGGGGGAAAACACGTTTAAAAATTGCTGTCAATGGTATCGAAGACTAAGCAAATTGGGTCCTAGGCTTTCTCCATTGTGTTTGAGAGGCTGTGGCATGGAGGGAGATCTGGGCCCTATGTGATGGGGATACTCTGTGATAACGACATTCTAAAAAGAGATGTTGTCCCATATCAAGGACATTACTGGATGGTGTGTGGCTCCACCCTCCCTGCGTCTTACCCACCCTGCGGAACCTGTTCATTTTGGTGCTGGGCAATGTAGACCCTGAGAGGGGGGATAGCTCCTATCAGGATCGAGAGCATCCCAGATTACCCACCTGCTGCAAGCGATTAGACGTGACAATTACTAGTCAGTGGAAAGACCTCAAGGGCCTGCCGATAGCTTACTTACTGGTGGACAAATGTTTGTCAAGGGTTGGCAATGGAGAACATCTTGGCCCTTATGCTGGGGAAATTCAAGCATTATATGCATGTGTGGTCCCCATTTATTGATTTTGTGAAAGCTGGATAGCGGTTGGTCTTCAGGCAGCTACTTTTTAAAGCACTTTGTTGCTCTGTAGTGACACTGCATCTCGATGCCTGGGGCAGGGTGAAGGATGTAATGTGACATTCTTATGGGATGAGTGGATAGACTTGGCTTTGTTTTGTTTGTTTGAGACATGGCTAGATTTTTCCCATGTGGCCCCTTCATCTTTTGTTGCTGTGTAATACCTAGGGTCATCCTTTCCAACCTGGGATTTATAGTGGTCAAAGAGGAGCTTTGTTACTTCTCTTCTGCTGTTTTTGCTTTTATCCTGTTTCTATGTTTTGGCCTTGATGCTTGTCTGTAACGCCATGGGTAAGTTGAAAATGCCAAAATAATGCTTGTAGATAAAATAAAAAATATTTGTTCTTAATTTCCATTTCTTGAATCTTTGCTATTTTTGAAAAGTACTTTCATGCAATAAGAGGGTGTGTCGGCCAATATCCCTCAGTGAGGAAAATGAAGAAAGGACGGTACAACATGTACACATGCAGACCCCTTGTGTCCCCTGTGTGTTGGACTCCCCTAACCTTCGGGCTAATTTTCTGTAAAAGTTAATAGTCTGGACCAAAAATGCACTCCATGGATGTGCACGATGAGGTAAAAGCTTTGCTTTGAAGCCTCTTATCACTATTCCCTGCTCCCAGCTAAACGTACTGCTCATCTCAGAAGCCCACCTCCTGTAAACTTGGGTGAGTCTGCAGACCTTAATAGCAGCAATCTGATTTGACTTGCAGCTTATTTAACCCCTTAAGTGTTAAGGATGAGTATGCTTATCCTTGTTGCATGGACTTGATTAAAGCTTTTGGACTGTTTACCTAGGTGTCCAGTTCTCTTCTAAAGCTCTCGTTGGTTTCGGTGCAAATGGTGGTGCTTGCACTAGACGTTCCAAAACATTGCTAACAAGAGAGAGGGAGAAAAGGTGTTTGGAAGCAGAATATTGGGTTGGCCTGGCAACTCTTAATGCTTGTTGTATGAAAACACCAAACCTCTATTTGTTAATTTGAGCCTGCTTCTGTCGTCATAACAACCAATGGGATGTTGTGATGCACGACATGGGTTAATCAAGTATTAACCTAAGGGATGTTAGGCGCCATCAAGGCAAAGGCTTGTTAGTGCTGGTTGTTGCTTCCCACGCTGACGTATGTATTTATCTTTGGTCAAGGTCGTTTTTAAAGGTGCCCTTGCTCGTAGTGCAGATTTCCATGAAACTCGTTTTTAAACCGTTTTTAGACAAATGTTTAAGTGCTCTAAACTGTTCAATTTGGATTTTACATTCCCGCACTCATGCAGGCTCTCTATCCGTTCTACTGATTACTATATTGCCCAGGAGGCACTGCTTCTTAGAGTGTATATATTTGGCTAAGGGCACGTCAGCGCTGGTGTGTCTGCAAGGCAAGTGCCTGGGACGTGTCGGGCATACATCTGACTTTCTCTGCATAATTCAGAAGGTATTGGCTGTCTGGGACTTAAATTCTTCGGAAAGTTTGTGTCCTGAATGACACTTGCTCCCTTACTTATCAGGATATCTTGTATGTTCTTGGCTTCTGGTCTGTTCATGTCCCACGCTGAGCTTACTGTGTCTCCATGTCAGATTGTGCATGTAGACGTGGCGCTGTGCACCTCTTTGCTGGATGGAGCTTGGGCACGTTCTGCGATTAATGCTTGCACACTATCTCACTACAGATTTTTGCTAGCATTTCAAAGACTGTCAATAAGCCTTTTAATACTATCGATTCGGTATAGCTCATGAGATATTAACTTGTTAACAGGCAAGTTGCCCTCTGGCTGGTTCTAGTAACGTATCTGTTTTGAACATAACCTCTGATCCTGCCATATTACCTTGTAAGGATCTGCCTCCCTCAATTTCATATACTTGGGCTCCAGTTGGTGCTAAAATAAACATTGTAACAATCTAAGTCCACCTGTGACCTTTCCTCCTGCTGCTCCAAGAACAAACATCTTGCATAGTCTACGAAGGATAAATAATCCTTTTATACCGCCTGATGATGCCTATGTTACTATCCTTCCTTCTGAAGCAATTAAAGATATGCCACTTATCCTTCAGATAGTACTTCCATCACCTGATTTGTTAATTGGGGATCTCTTCTATAAACCTGAGGAACTTCCATTTGAAAATGACTGTTAAATACTACAGTCGTTGGTCCAACATGCTGTGGAATTAGCAGATTTTATCCCGGAAGTAAACTTGGATATGCTAGCCCTTGCGAGGCTTGGCTTAATGTGACTGCTGCTCATGCAGCTACACACGCTACTCCTGATGACTACACTCTCTACTCCTGATGGTTATAATATTCTTACGGCTGATCGGAGATGGTGGCATAGCACTTATTTATAGCGACTCACAAAAGCCTTTTTCCAGTTCCATGCTGATTGGTAGTTTTGGGTCTCTACTAGTTGAGCTTAATGTTGACCGCAGTACTTCAGTTAGTATTCTTTATAGACCCCATGAAATAACTTTGGAGTTTGAAGAACAGTTACTTGCTCTTCTAAATAACAACATGAAGACCAACTCTCATTTCCGGTTAGAATGTTGGTGGAAACCAGTGCTTCAAGAGCACCGAAGAGTGAAACAACTTGTAGGTCCGATTTATTGTATGTCACGAGATTAAACTCGAACACTGCTACACCTAATGAAGGAAATAATGTAAACTGGGTTCTCTCCCATAATCTTAACATCTCACTATCCTCTATTGATCCCTGTCCATGGTTTGATCACCGGCTTATATCTTTTGCGTTGCTGCTTTCAATGGCAGCACTGCTGGGTGATTCTAATCCTAGAATCCTGAAAAGGGTTAGGAATTTGAAAAAGCTCATCCCCATGGCCATTGCCCCTTTAGTTCTGCCAGGTCTCTCTAAAATCCATACGATTGGTGACTAATGATCTAGCTGAGCAATTTCAAGCAGTTTTACATGGGGCAACTGAAACGCTTGCTCCTCTGTGACGTAAAACTGACGCCAATAAAAATACGTGGTTTAATGACATCAAATTCAGGAAAGCGAAAGGATTGTGCGACAGAGCTTGGCAGAAAAACCCTTGTACTGATTCCTTGCTTTCCTATCGGAAGTCTGTAAACGGGCTATTTTTGTCAGCCAAGCAGGCTGACTATAACCGCAGAATCTCTAAAGCTCAATCCAGTTCTAGAGAACTGTTCTTAATCCTTAGAGAGCTGGAGGGAACGACAAATCTGAAGGCCAAAACTGATACTTATGCCTGCTGTCCAGATATACAAAACGAGTTGGTGAATAAAATCTCTTAATATGTTAGTGCGCGGTACAAATGGCCTTTAACATTATCACCACAAAGTGGTCCCCTGGCGCTCTGGCGGCTCTGAAAAGGGGAGGAGAGGGGGTGGGGTTAGTGGGAATCGGCTGGAAGAGTGCAAGAGAGCGGTGATGTGATGTTGGCAGCCTCAGCCCGTTGGGTCCGTTGGCTGGGCTTGGGGTGTTTTGCGGTCTATAGTCGTCGTGTGCTGTTGTGCAAGTCTGTGTGGTTTGTTTTGTTGTTGCATTGTTGTGAAGTTTGTGCGGATTGCTGCGTTTTAGGCTTATGGTTGTGTTTTGGTTAGAGGTTGAGAGGTGTATGCAGAGGGTTGGAATTGTTAGTTGGTTGGTTGGCATTGCTGTCCTAGCTATTATGGGATTCCATCTAGGTGCAGCACATGCTGACATTCACATTTCTAACCAGATGCCACACAAGCTAAAGTTAAGAATTCTGAGTGAGGTTCATGCTAACAATCACATTTCGGTCTAGATGCGGTACAAGGTGAAGTTCAGAATTCTAGGTGTGGTGCATGTTAAGAATAACATTTCTATCTGGGTGTGACGCAAGCTAAGGTTAGGAGTCCTTGGTGAGGCACATGCTAACCATCACAATTCTATCTAGATGCGACGTAAGCTAGGGTTCAGAATTCTAAGTGTGGCACATGCTAACAATCACATTTATATCTAGATGCGACGAAAGCTAGGGGTCAGAAATTCTCAGTGTGGCACATGCAAATAATCACATTTCTATCTAGATTTGGCACAAGCTAAAAATAAGAGCCTTGAGGGTGGCAAAATCACGTTTCTATCTAGATGCGACGCAGGCTAGGGTTCAGAATTCTCAGTGTGGCACATGCTAACAATCACATTTCTATCTAGATGCGATGCAAGCTAAAATAAGAATCCTGAGTGTGGCACTAGCATATGCAACACAAGGGAACATTTATAATTCATTTACAGAGGTCACAAGTTTCCTAGGTATCTATTGTTTGTCTATGGCAGTCTAAGATAAGGAAGGTAAGGTAGAGTGACGGGCTTTCTGGATTAGAGTGATTGCTCTACACCCACCCATGCCACACTCAGTTATGTTTGGGTCTGCTGGCTTCCTTTGCTTCCCCTGCTGACACTTCTTGGAGCCGCCTCTGCTGGAGCCGCCCTTTGCCTAGGGGCCCTTAGCCAAAGGGCTGCCGGGCAGAGGGCTGCCCTGGGGTGTCCTTGATGAGGGTGCAGGGCACCAATCGGGGCCGCTCAGAGGTCCAAGGGGCGGGGAATGGAGGCCCGGGAATCGTCAGGGCCGTGGGGGAGAGCCCTCTACAGCCTCTCGCCACGTGCTTTTTAAAGCACAAAATTGCATCTAAGTTCCTAAAATGGGGAGCTGAGGGTCGCGCTGCTCTCATCTGGTGTGGGGTTTTCAGAATATCAACAAGCAATAATTGTGCATAAAAAGCTGCTTGACATTCCGACATTTGACGCATCTAGAGTATCTCCTGTGTTCCATCCATAGATCAACCCAGGTTTTCCTTTTGTCAGGTTTCAGAAGACCAAGTCTTCACTTGTATAAACAACATGAAACTGACTGCTTGCTTGGGTGATGTATGTCCAGCACATATTCTGAAGGACTGCTTTGACTTCCTCCTTCCGGCAGTAACTCCTCCTTTTTGGATTTAAGTGTTTGTTTCCCTTAAGGAGACCTGTACTACCCCTCCTGCTCAAGAAGGATAATCTAGACCCTGCAGTGGCCCATAATTATAGGCTCATAACAAATGTTCCTTTTTGATGAAGATTCCTTTTAGAATTGCCTATGTGCAACTGTTGCAACTGCAGGAGTTAATTGAGGCACAGAATTTACTAGGGGTGCTAGTCCGGGTTCAGAGCAAAACATGGAACAGAAACTGCTCTGCTCGACTTGAAATCTAATATGGCCAACCTCATTGACAACGGCTATACTGCCTTGATTATGCTGTTGGATATTTCTGCGGCTTTTGACCTTGCTGATCATTCACTACTTGTAAAAAGATTGGCTGAGATCTCTAGATGCCCAGAGTGCTGCAGCATGGATTAAGTCTTTCCTGGGGCCTTGGATCTTTGAGAGTTGTGGTGGATGTCTTCCAGGCATGTTCTGTTGAACTTTGTTGTGTTCCACAGGGATCATGTTTATCCCCCTACTCTTCAATATTTAGATTTGGTCGCTATTTGACTCATTGGATGGCACCGGCATCATTTATATGAATTATGCCAATGTTTTGCAAATGTTTTTGGAGTTGTCTGATGATCCTGATCCGCAGGCGATTAATCGGCTCTATTCTATGGTTCAGTCTTGGATGGTGGTTAATTCTCTCACGTTTAAATGGTAAGACCGAGCTACTAATAGTCAGATCTGGTCCAAGGTTGAGGAAAATGGACTCTTGATACAGACAATTTGTGATCTCTGGTTGTTATCACTGTGGCCTTCTTTTTAAAATACCCTGGGAGTTTATTTCTATTCCCAGTTGTCAATTACTAAACACACTGATCAGCTTCGTTCATCTTGTTCTTATATCCATATATTATTGAGCCATATCCGTACATACTTAACTTTGAAGAACAGGGCCCTGTTGGCCACGGCATTTTAATTGGCTCAAGGCTCGATTGCTGCAATAGTCTTCTGACGGGTACCTCTAAGGCTAACTTAACCAAATTACAGATCTTACAAGTTATTGACCCTAACTCAGAAATGTATTCAGGGTGTTGCCCCTCGATATCTTGCTAACCGCCTGTAAATCGAGCCACGCACTAGAACGTCGCGCTTGATGACAGTTCCTTGCTTTGCCAATCTGCTTAATTAATTGCAGGTGTACCAGATTCGACATATGGGCCCCAAAGTACTGGAGTAATTTTATCGCTTTAACTTCTGCCTTCGTCACTTCAGGATTTTACCTGCCTACCCTGTTTAAAATGAGCTATAGTTTTATTTTTTATGAAAGATTTGGAGTAACTCGTTTTAATGTTTCTGTATTTTTTTGTTTGTCAGGTACTTGTATTGTTTTTTTGTCAGTCTGGGTGCCCTGAGGCCTGTGGGCGTGTGGTTCCTTATGTAAGCATTAAAATAGATACAATTAAATAAATGTGCCCCTCTGCAGCAAGCAAGTTAGGACCTCACAAATGTTTCCTCCATCTCGCAGCCTATTTTCCTGTTTATTTTCTTGACGACCATGTGCAATGTGATTGACTGCTGTACCTTTGTACTTATGTCCCTTTTCTGTTTCTTGGACTCTACTCTCAAGATGGGCGGCACAGCGTGCAGCCTCTTGACGCGCAGGCCTTTTGTGAATTTTTAACCCAGAAGCTCTGCAGGCCAGTTGGAGCCCTTTGTAAATGAGTGGTGCTTGCTACAACAATAAAAGGCTTTTGCATACAGTGTTCCTTCCTTCCAAGGAAGCAGGAACTTCAGAAAAGACAAGCCAATCTGCAATGTATTAATGCAGGCCAAGTGTTTATCTGTAACATGTGGAGGCATATACAATATTGCATCCTGTACGTTGTTTTTCTTCCTCATCGACCTAGAGTGTAGCCTAGTGAGGTCATTGCTGTGACAAGTCTCCAGCGGTCGGTAGGGTAGTCATTCCTTTGTTTTTGTTTTTTGCTTTAAGCAGCGATTTTTCTGTTACTGTAAAAAACTGCTTTCTCTTTTATGAAGCACAGCTTTTTCTTTGTTCTATCTGGAGTTAGGCGCTAGGTAGCCTAGTGGTTCAGCGCTGTGAAGTGCTGCCATTTCTTGTATCCTGGCACTGTTCCTAAAATGTTATTACATTTTCCTGCCCTAAATATCCATTTTTTTCTGTGTTAAGTAAGAGGTGGCCATCTACTCTGCATGCTTCACTTAGTGCTAAGGGAAGTTATTTAAAATAGTTGCATGTTAATTGTAGCACTCAACGGATTCCTGCAACACTGACCTCAATGTGGTAAGGTAGCTAGTTAATACGTCAGTTTCAAACATCCAGTGCATCATCTCTGTCCCAGGCTTGAATTCCAGCTCAGCTGACTCAGCCTTTTATACTCCTGATTTGCACTGAGTTGGTTAATAGCAACACCTTTTTACGGTGCTCCATTGGTAATAGCAAGCATATTATTAAAAATACATTAATTGTTCTAGCACTGGAAGTTTTCATAGGGAATTTTGCTAGTATTCCTTACACTATTGTAAGGAAGGCATGGTATCAATGTGAGACGGATCCAAGTGACCACAGTTCAAGGTTGTTTATTGAACTTTATCAAGGGTGTGAAAAACACCTATCTAGACCTAAATCTAAGATGGCAGCAAGCTACGACCATTGGAATAATAATAATAATAATGCAGTCCTAGTGGAGGATTGTCAACATTAAAAAGGCCTATACAAAAAAAACATTGCCAATCCTTACCGCTAATTTGCAAACAGTGTGGATGAGTGTTATGAAAAAGTGTTCACAACACAGGATGTTCTGGACGTTTTTAGCATGGGACAAGGTGGTTCACTGGAGCATAGCACACTTTTGGGCTTCTTCTGCACGAGGATACAAGCCATTTTACCAACTTCAGGGTCTTCTGTGCCCAAGTCTTTTACATTCAGTCTCTTGATTCAGAGGGCCTAATGTACCAAAAACAACAAAGTTCCTTTCCAAATATTGAATCGGGCGATTCACTCTCCACCCCAGATTCCCCTTAGCCAGGCTCGGACCAGTTTTAGTTTGCAGGCATCCCTCAGTCGGGTTCAATTTGCCAAAGCAATATCTTCTCAGGTGACTCACAGTTCACCCCGTATCCCCCTCCTCCGGGCTCGGATCCCCTTTTATACAATTAGTCTCCCTCAGCTGGGCGAAGACTTTCGAAGACTTTCGAATGTGCTCAGGATTTAGCTTTACCCGCTGCAGGACCACTTCGATTTCACAGTTCAACTATTCTCACACGCTCAGTTGGATACCAAATAGATCTTGAAGTGAGCATCCACGTTGCTCCGGACCACTCTGTGTCTGGCACCTATTTCGGTTTCATGAAGTTTATTTAAATAAGAGTTATCTTTCCTCCTACAATGTTGCCGCCTGCAACCTTGAGCAGAACACATTCCGGTCTGGTATCAGTCTCTGACTTGCCGGCTGTGCTGAATTCACTGGTGCTTTGTTGTCGGAGCCCAAGGACCGTACCACGGCAGCAATTGCTTCTCCCCGCCTTGGGTATCAGTTGGGTAGGGCCCCTTGTACTGTACCGCCCCTCACCCCCCTTTTTGATAAGCTGTAATTCCCGGTCTTATGTTTCTTTTCATCAAGGTCTCTTGAAAGTCGCAGTCCTTCTCGGAGAAGGTCAAGGGTAGTTCCCTCCTTGCAACCCCTCTTGTCTCTCCGCCTTTCTCCTCGGTTTAAACTCCCTTCTCTGAATTGCTGCTTTCTCAAGCATTTTGCCTTTGCTCGGTGTGTGCTTTCGTGCTACGCCTTTATCTGAGAGATGGAAGTCAGGTGTGTAATTGCCTGACTCTTGTGTTGGGACATGTCGGGTATACGGCTCTGGTGTTAGTCCGTTGTCGCTCACAATTAACTGTCCGTGAGAAAGTGTTTGTGTCGGGGGGGGAGGGCGGGGATTGAGCTTCTAGGTATCTTACCTGGTAGGATGGGAAAAGGTGTTACAGGGAAGGGGATACTGCGTCTCACCCTTCGATGTCCCACTTCCACTCCCCGAAGACCCCTCATCCAGGTGATCCTCCTGCACTGGTCCACCCCCAGGATCTGGATCCAATAGCGATCGCAGTGTCCTGGCCACCTGGATGACAGATCCCTGGGGACTAGCGGGTGAGACGTCTTTTAGGTTTCTTACAGAATCTACTTGACTCAAACAAAGACCTAAAGATTCATCTTAACATCAGTAACCAGGCCTCCATTCAGATGAGTCCAAAGCTGGCTGTGAAGAGATCATAGTTTATATGCACCATATGCCCTTTGGGCTAGTTATGCCTCTGCGTGCGCCACCAAGAACATGTGTAGCTGCTACCTGTAGAAGGGGAAAAAAAAATGTACTTATGATTTTGTTCAACCTTTTATCTGTCCACGTCAGACCGAATGCCAACATGACATGGTCATTTTCATTACCTCTGCTACCATACCTCGTCGCCTTAAAGGGATGGTCTAGTAAAAATTTTTATTTAAAAAATAGATAGGCCACATAAAAAAAAAAATACTAGCGTCCTCCGTTTTAAAACTTCCTATGTAAAATTTTGAGCTATTCAAGCTCAAAATTCGAAAAAGCAAGCACAGGGGCGCTGCCATTTTGTGAAATGGAGGCCCTCCTGTGCTGGCTTTTGCTTTTGCGGCACTAATGAAGGAAAAGCCAGCCAGCTGTAGTAAACAAAGTCTACCGCTGGGTGGCTTTCCCTACATTAGTGCCGGGACTCGGAGGACGCGGACCGGAGACCAGAGCAGGAAAGCTGCAGCTGAATCTCGGTAAGTGCTATTTATTTTTTTTACAAAAAATAAGCACTAGCTGCGTTTTTTTTTTCTAAGTTTTCCGGGCTGGAGGTGCCCGGAAAACTTAGAAATAAAACCGCAGCTTTAAAAACGTTGTATTTATGTTTGCGGTCGCTTTTGAAGCGACCGCAAACATAAATACAACGTTATTGTGTTGGAAAACGCTGCGGTTTTAAAACCGCAGCGTTTTCCAACACAACCGCGTTGTGTCTGCCTGAATCTGCTTTACCATTTGGGGCTCTCAGGCTCCACCGGGAGCCCGAGAGCCCCAAATGGAAAAGCAGATTCAGGCAGACACAACGCGGCATTGCGGAAAACGACCGCGTTGTCTGCCTGAATCTGCTTTCCCATTTGGGGCTCTCGGGCTCCCCACCGACAGCCCCAAATGGGAAATCAGCTGCAGGTAGAAACACTATGCGGCATGTAAACATAACCGCGTGTGTTTCTGCCTGCTGTGGCTTTCACTTTGGGTCTCGGGTGCTCCCCTGGGAGCACCGGAGACCCAAAGTGATAGCCACAGCAGGCAGAAACACACGCGGTTGTGTTGGAAAACTCTGCGGTTTTTCTTTCCAAGTTTCTCAGGCTCCTCCGAGCCGGAGGAGCCTGAGAAACCTGGAACGAAAAACCGCAGCGTTTTCCAACACAATAACGTTGTATTTATGTTTGCGGTCGCTTCAAAAGCGACCGCAAACATAAATACAACGTTTTTAAAGCTGCGGTTTTATTTCTAAGTTTTCCGGGCTCCTCCAGCCCGGAAAACTTAGAAAAAAAAACCGCAGCTAGTGCTTATTTTTTGTAAAAAAAATAAATAGCACTTACCGAGATTCAGCTGCAGCTTTCCTGCTCTGGTCTCCGGTCCGCGTCCTCCGAGTCCCGTCACTAATGAAGGGAAAGCCACCCAGCGGTAGACTTTGTTTACTACAGCTGGCTGGCTTTTCCTTCATTAGTGCCGCAAAAGCCAGCACAGGAGGGCCTCCATTTCACAAAATGGCGGCGCCCCTGTGCTTGCTTTTTCGAATTTTGAGCTTGAATAGCTCATATTTTACATAGGAAGTTTTAAAACGGAGGATGCTAGTATATTTTTTTTTATGTGGCCTATCTATTTTTTAAATTTTTTTACTAGACCATCACTTTAATCACAAATGTCCTTTCTCCTCATATGTGAGGAAGGTGTTGAGGGAGGGTAAGCTGGGGGTAATAGATTCCCCCCTACAGAATAGAAAAGCTATGGTTTTCCTCAACTTGAAAGTTTTTGTGTGTGGATGGGGTTGGGAGGAGGGAGCTCTCTAGTGTTTAAGTATTCTTCCATACCAAGGTCTGTGAAGGATGAGATTCTATTTCCCCATTTCTGTTGAAGCTAGGGCTACCATAACCATGTTGTTTAGCAATGGTTCTAGGTGCTTGGAATGACTCTGCAAACTCATGATCTTCGCCCTCCCAATAGGTTGCTCTCTATACAGTGGTTCACATCCAGCACTCCCCGTTTGTGTTGAAATGGGCACATTTTGCAGAACTTGTGATGAAACCTCTGCCGGTATATAGTTCCAGATGATTCAAGGCGTGGCAAGAGATGGACCGCTTGTGAGCCGTCTCTTTTTGGGCCAGCTTAAACTCCAACATTCTTAGTTTTGCTACGTGAGGTGGGAGAGCCTCCAGGGGTGTGGAGTTTAACCACCATTGTAGGTGATGCATGCTATTTTGAATATGATCCTGGCAAGGGGCCGTCCAGGCATAAATTAGTTTTCCAAAATTTGATTAGTTGAGATTGCTAAATAAATATTTTGATTGGCAAATTTGTATATCCTTACTTTCTATTTGGGCCAGTGCCAGCATGTGTCTCCCCCCACCTCCTCACCTCCCCCCGGTGCGGCAGCAGAGAATCTAGGTGCCTTACTAGACCTATGATGCGAGGACGTGTTACCGGAAACTGCTACCCTGGAAAATTGAACAGAGTGTCCCAATATGGAACTGCAAATAGAGAAAACTCTTATGCTCTCAGAAGAGCATTTAAATGGAGAGCAGCTTAGTAGGGAGGGTTCATTGGAGTAGCCATTGTGTCTGTATAGACTTTACTTCTTCAGATACTATGTAACAGCAAGAAGCATCATTTTGTCACACGTTACTTTTTGTTGTGTGTCGAAGTCTTGACGGTATAGGTTTCCAAGACCCATTACTTTGCATTCTGGTTCTTGTAGTTTTTCATTCATGAAAAGGACAAGAAAGCTAAAACAATACGCTTTGTGCTTAACATATTTCTATGTGGATTTATTTTATATAAACTGAATATTCTTGAAAAGCAAACCTCTATTTCAAATGTATTGTCCTCCCACGTATTCCTCATCTTTGATACTCCAGTCGTCTTGCAGTTTGCTTCGGAAATTTTCTTTCTTCAGTATCGGGTGCCGTGCAGTAGCAAGTCATGGCCCTGACAGCCTCCGTCCTGTCCTCGGCTGTGACCTCGACGCTGGTGTAAGTAACATGCACTGCAACCATTGCCTCAGTTCTGTTTTTCTGCATGCTGGCGTGCTTTGTGCTTTGAGCGGTTCTTCACCTCAGCAAAATGTCTGTTTCTTCGAGAGACTGTTAAAAAAAGAAAATGTTTACATTTTATAAAGCGCACAAAGCAGCCCTTGGGCATCGTGGTGCTGTTACAAGCCGGGCTTACTTAGTTACATGCAACTAACACGAACATGATCCCGGAAGGTGAGGCGAGGGATGGATTCTTAAACTTGGTCCAAGATGGCAAGGTGCCAATCACTACAATCTGGACTGGATTCTGCGGATTCAGTGAGTAGGGCAATGGCAGCCAGCACAGTGTCGAGGCGTTTTGCGTGGCTCAGGAAGTTTGGTTTTGCGCCTAATGTACAGACATGCTTAATGGACATGCCCTTTGAGGGGTTGCCAGTTATTTGGTGAAAAGGCTGATGATGATTTGGAGAAGCTGCAAGCTTCAAAAGCAGCAGCAAAATCCCCAAGGATGGCAATTTGCCAACCTTAGGGTTCTGCGCATGGTTGGAGAGAGGGTGTTCGTTTTATTTATTTTTTTTGTTTTTTTATTCATCTGTTTCAAAGCCAGGAGACCATATCTCTCAAAGGGGTCAGAGGCACCACGTGGGTCCAGAGGTAGAGGAGGAAGAACCTCCCTTTTAGCCTCTGCTGCATTGCCCTCAGCTGCCGCAGGGGACACGCCAAAACCCTGTTGATTCCTTATCACATAAGACTGTGGTGGTGGGGGGGGTTTCGAGGATGTCTCAGCATCTCGAGAGCTGGCGGGCATAACCTCGGGTGCCTGGGCACTTCAATCATTGGCCCATGGCTATTGCCTCCCATTTCTGACAAAACCTCCACATTGCCCCCCAAGGGGACATTCTATGCCAGTCCCAGATCTGTTCTTTCAGCAGGAAATTCTTGCCCTGTTTTTCAGAAAGGTGCAATCGATTAGTAACTGCAGTGGAGAGAGGTCAGGGATGGTACTCTCCTTATTTCTTAATCCCCAAGAAGTGTGGAGGAGTGCGACCCATCTTGGACATTAGACGCTTGAACAAGTTCCTCAGGAAGGACCAGTTCAAGATGATAACTCTTTTGCTGATCCTTCAGGCCCTTCGACTCCAGGATTGGTTTGTGTCAGTGGACCTTCAGCATGCTTACTTGCATGTGGTCGTTGTTCTAAAACACTGAAAGGACCTCCGGTTTGCAGTTGGCGGTTCTCATTATCACTTTCTGGTCCTGCCATTCGGGCTCAAGTACGCCCTGAGGGTCTTCACCAAGCTTATGGCAGTGGTGACATCATGTTTAAGGAGGGGGGGGGTTTACATCTACTCCTACCTGGATGACTGGTTGATCAGAGCTTGTTCTCTGGAACAGGCTCCGAAACACCTCAGTCGTACTTGCCACTTCCTCCATGAGCTGGGCTTCTCCCTGAACTTCAAGAAGTCCCACCTGACCCCATCACAGAAGCTTCAATTTATTGGAGCATTCCTCGATTATGCCTCGTGAAAAGCCTCGCCACCTGAGTTGATGGCTCAACACCTTTCGCATGTAATCCAATTTCAGAGTGCCCAACATTTTCCGCCCTTAAGACTTCCTAAGGTTGCTCGGCCTCATGGCATCCTGCATTTTTCTGGTCCCAGAAGCCCATCTGAGAATGAGACCCCTTCCGTGGGCTCTCGGATCCCAGTGGTCTCAATTCTCTTGCAGAATGATGGACCTTATTCAGGTCCCGAACAAGGTTGTCCAGGATCTCCTGTGGTGGGCCAGCCGAGAGAATACGAGGACCTTTTGGCAACCATGGCCTGAGATGACAATTGTGACAGATGCCTCCCTTACAGGATGGGGACCCCACATGATGGACCTTTCAATCAGCGCACACTGGTCTCCATCGGAGTCCAGACTTCACATCAACCTGTTGCAGATGAGGGCAATCAGACTAGCGCTGATGGCCTTTCTGCCCTTGGTACAAGGGACAAATGTCCTGATGGAGAATACGATGACCATGCATTACCTCAACGAGGTGTGTTGTAGGGTCACTACCTCTGTGCAGAGAGGCAATGCTGTTCTGATTCTGGGCACTAAGGGAAGGAATCTCTCTTCTGATGGTTCATCTCGCCGGATAATGGGCTATCTGAGCAGGCAGAGCGAAATCTCCCATGAGTGAGAATCCTTCTGGATATATTCGCCCTTTGGGGAACCCCTTAGGTGGATCTGTTCACAATGAGTGTCAACAGGAAGTGTTGCCTATTGTGCTCCAGGGAATTACCTCAAAAAGGCGCTCTAGGGGATGCGTTTGTGGTGAACTGTGAATTTCTACTTCTGTACGCATTTCCACCAGTCCCTGTCGTTACTCATGTCATCAGGAGGTTGAAGAAGTTTGGTAAGTCATTGAGCCTCGTTGCTCTGGGCGTGGCCAGAAATGGTACCTGGACCTTCTAGAGTTGGCCTTCTGCCGTCCGATTTGTCTTTCCCAGAGAGGATTTGCTCCCGCAAAAGGGGGTTAGGGGTATGGGGACTCCGTCTTAATTCTGAAATCCCTTCCTATGAAACTTCACACCTGGTTTCTGAAAGCGTAAGATGCAAAGATTGATACCTTCCGAGAGACGTGATGGAGGTGTTGCTTTCGGCCAGAAGGCAAGCGACAAAATCCCTATACCGGTGCCGTTGGAACAAACTTTGCAGCTGGTGTATAGAAGGGGATTTTGATCATTTCACTTGTAACACTCCTACTGTTTTGCCTTTCCTACTTCATTTAGCCCAACACGGGCTCAATGGTGAAAGGATATTTGGAGGCGCTTACTATTTTCAAGCGTTCGCCGGATGAAGGCTCCGATTTCAAGATCCGGACCCCACTCGTGGTTCCTTTTTATTGTACCGGTGTGTGACCTAAATCTAGTTTTAGGATATCTAATGGGTGACTACCTTTTAACCCCTGCATTCTTGCCCTCTCACAAGGCCAACCCTGTATTCTTGACTGCAATAAGATCTACCCGCAGGGTGAGTGAACTGCAAGCACTTTGGGCCAAATCACCTTTCAAAACCTTCTTCAAAGACCAGGTGGTTTTGAGGGTGTGCCCATTATTATTGCCAAAAGTAGTATCCAAATTGTATGTAGCACAGAAAATAGTATTACCTATCTTCTACCCACCACCTCATCCTTCAAATGAGGAGGAGAGATTACACGTCTAGACCCCAAAAGGGCTTTACATTTTTACATTTCAAGGATGGCAAAAATCAGGCAGGATGACCAGCTGTTGGTAGGCTTCACACTTGGGTTGATTTTTGCGAAACAGACTATTTCAAGATGGATATTATGCATTTTAGAATGCTACAAAGACCTGCTGGAAGGATTGAGGGCACATTCTGCTCAGAGTTGCGACTTATCAGCTCTTGAAAGTGGGGGACCCGTGCAGGATATGTGCATAGCGGCTACTTGGTCATCTCTGCACACCTTCAGTAATCATTGTTGCTTAGCCTCAGGTCAAGAGGTCAAATTTGGAAAAGATGTACTTCACAGTATCAATAATTAAGTACATTCTCAGCACCCACCTCCTTATTCTGACTGCTTTGTGAGTATATCAAAGATGAGGAATATGTTGGACACAATCAATTAGAAGAACAAATTACTTGCCGCTGGTGATGTTTTTTTGACTGGATGTTCCTCCCACGTATTCCTCATCTTCCCCTCCAGACATCCCCATCTTACTTGCTGAGAATGTCTGTAATATTACACCTTCCTCTTTTGCAAAGCGGAAAACGTCCCCACCGACAAAACATGTAGAAGAAAAACAAGAACTGATGCAATGGTCGCCACACATGCTACTTATACCAGCATCAACATCACAGACGAGGACAGGACGGAAGCCGTCGCGGGCCACGACTCGACTCTGCACGGCACCCGATACTTGGAAAAATAAAATCCGACCCAAGCTGCCGAGTATCGAAGATTAGGACTATGTTGGAGGAACATCCAATTGAACGCATATTACCAGGGGTAATTAGTTTTTCTGCCAACTAGGGGTGGCAAGGTATGTGGTTAAGTGCCTGTGATGCCATGGGGATTTCGGCAGAATTACTGCAAGCGGTAATGAGGCTGATTTTTGCCTTTTTTTCATCAGTAAGGCAGTGTAGTAATGGAGTGGCAATTCTGCTAACCGCTGATTTTTTACTGCACCGCCATACTCCTAATGACCCCCTTTGTCTCTTTTGGAATTCTTGTATTTTTGCAATTGCACACATCACCTTTATAATGAAGTGCAGTTAGGATACTTTGTATCCTTATACCCTTTTACCTGATGGCTTTTTGGTTACTTTTTTTTCACAATCCTTTTCTTGCGCACTTTTTGTATTTACCGGGAATGGCTACTGAAGATGGCCAGCACCCTAAAATGGCTGTGCTAACAGATTTCTTCACTTGTTCTTTGGCCATCTTGCCCTTTCACCTTCCAACCTACTTGGGTCAGGAAATGCCATTATAGTAACCCCTTTGCCTGTGAAAGCTACTACTTTTGTGGCAAAGGGGACTTTGTGTGCAAGTCAAAAGAGGAGTCTGGGACTGTCTGGTCACAGTCCACATCCTCTGGTGCCTGAATGTCTGTTGCTGGGCGGATGTGGTGACCAGTGGTTGTCAATGATAGGCTGTTTGAATGTCGACCCTTGGATTGGTGGCAACAACCAGTCTCGACCATCCGGCTCGTGGATCTGCGCATAGGAAACAATTGGAAGTGTCACTGGACCACCCAGTGGACTGACCAGCTCCATTTACGACTACCATGCTGTAGCCGTCACCATTCTGAGCAGAGCCTTGGGACACAAATGATCTTCAGCTTAGGCGCTAAGTCGCCTGTACTTGAAATTGCAGCCTTCTCGCGACAAGGGAAGCTAAGATGGGGCTGCCTCTGTGTTCACCGTTGAAAGATCGCCATTTGACACCGTGGTGACCTCTGCTAGAACCATCCTTCTACAATCACTTGGTGTCCTGATGGGTCTGAATTGCAGAGGTCTGCATCTTTTCTTCGTTTTGGGTCATCTTCAAGAAGTTGTCTGGAACCGCCTGGCGAGAATCGCAACCAGCTTGGGGCACAAGTGACCTCCGCACCAGCTACACCTCGGCTCCTCTCACCCAAACCAAGGCCTGAATATTGGAGCCCCAGCGAATTCCGGACGACCTGCAGTGTCACCTGGAAGAATCGGAGTTAGCAAGTGAACATACCTGTTTGTGTACCCTCTCCCCCCTGTCTCCAATAGGGTAACATTGGGTGGCAAGAACTTGTCCCTTAACTTCCCTCTGGCCTGGGCTTCGGTTGTCGAACCTGGGTCAAGGATCCTGTTGTAAGACTTATCTCTGGAACTGGATATATTGGGGGTACTTATTTGTAGTAACTTCTTAAATCACTTTAAGGAACTTAAGTCCCCGCCACAGCCCACACATCAGTTATGAAATGCCTTTCCTGGAGAAGCCATATTGGTCCCACATCTTAGGGCTGGACTTCATAAGACAGAGGAAACTGGGTTATGATTATATCTAAATCTGTTTTCTTGCATTTAATGACTTGTCTCTTAACTACTATAAGGTTATATTGTCTCTACTATAAGGTTATTGTGTGTGTGTGTGTATATATATATCACGGTTTTTGATTGCTATACTTATGTGATATTGTTATGCTTATTGTTTAGAAAGAACTAATAAATAAGTGTATTTTTATATGCTCGCTGACTAATTTGAATTATTGGTGGTCTGTGTGAACTCTTTGTAGCCCTAGACCACTCGCACTTTTCTCGAGACTAAGCATTGTGTTAGGCAGAAACCTGTGCAGTTCCCTTAGGGACCACTGCAAAAAGTTTAAGACCACAGGAGTAAGCAGTAAACCCAATTGGTAGCAGTCTGCACCACCCAGATTTACCTGGTAGCTGTGGCTGAGCAGTCAGACTTCTCTCAAGAAGAGTTAGGCAGTATATAGAGTATACACAATAGGGCTAAAAATACAGTAGAACAAGCAAACACTGACCAGAGCTTTGGTAGAAAAGTATATAATTATTTATTTAAAAACACACTTATGAAAATACACTGGCACTAATATATCAAGCAAGTTCAAACACAGTCACTATGTATATACACCTCCCTAGTTAATTATTCGACAAGTCTAGGTTAAGACACTCCTTAAAACAGAGGTGAGCGCGTAACCGTAGATGGCACTACAATAATTTGTTTAAAAAGGGAGAGAAAAGGCAGAGTAGGAAATAAGAGAGTACCAACACTTTTAAGAAACCACAGCAAGTCAAGAAAGGCAGGGTTTACTGTAGAGCAAAAAGTTCATAGGCCAGGCCCACTCTTGGAGAGAGTGTTAGGGAGAATTCTCTCTTTAGGCTGAATTTCCTAACCTAGTGAGTCCCCCAGCAGCTTTGCTGGATTTTTGGAGTTTGTTTTTTTTCTCCTGCCAAGAGTGAGACTTTTTTTATCCCACTCTTGGACATTATTTATGGTGTTCCTTTGACTGTTTGTGTTTTATGGGCTATGGGGTCCTTTACTCCATAGGGTCTCGTGTGTTTTTACTATCAGGCCGATTCATGGAATAATTAGCGCGGCGCAAGTGGGCAAAAACGTGCGAATCGCAGTGCAATTGCGAAAATCGCAGTGCAATTGCGAAAATCGCACGAAAAGCAGCGCACGTCGATTCATGGAAGGCCGTGCGCGAGAAAACCAGCGGATGTGCGATAAAAAAGTGCACGGCGCACGTTGGCGCACAGGCCATCTAACCGCGTGCGCCAGGTCACAGCGAAAATCGCACAGGCCACAGCGAAATTCGCACATAGCGCACGCAACAAAAGTAGGCGTAACACGGGCGTAACACTCGGAATGGGGAACAACTTGCCAAAACGTGGGCGTCACGGGGGAAGTACAGGGCACAAGTGCGCGGAACGCCCACACGCTCGCCTAAAACACGTATTCATGGAATAGAATAGGGCAAAAAAGCGCACGCTCAAACCAGCGCACAGGCACAAACACGACCGCCACAAGAAAGCAGGCGGTAGCGTCTCTGCGGCTGTAAGAAATGTGCGCCAAAAGGTGCGCCAACAAATAGCACCTATATACTGCCATGATGAATGTCCCATACTGTGGCCCTCCAGGAAAAATGACGTGCAAAGGGGTACCCACAAACACGGACACCCGCTGACAAAAAATACGTGTGCGTGTATACCGGGGTGCGCGGGAAGTCTAACACGCGATTTCAGCAGGGTACGTGCATCACAGGGGTTCGCGTGAAGTTCCTCACGCGATCGGGCCTGGGGGAGCGGGCTACGTGTATTACAGGGGTTCGCGTGAAGTTCCTCACACGATCGGGCCTGGGGGAGCGGGCTACGTGTATTTCAGGGGTTCGCGTGAAGTTCCTCACGCGATCGGGCCTGGGGTAGCGGGCTACGTGTATTACAGGGGTTCGCGTGAAGTTCCTCACACGATCGGGCCTGGGGGAGCGGGCTACGTGTATTTCAGGGGTTCGCGTGAAGTTTCACACGCGATCGGGCCTGGGGGAGCGGGCTACGTGTATTACAGGGGTTCGCGTGAAGTTCCTCACGCGATCGGGCCTGGGGTAGCGGGCTACGTGTATTACAGGGGTTCGCGTGAAGTTCCTCACGCGATCGGGCCTGGGGGAGCGGGCTACGTGTATTCCAGGGGTGCGCGTGAAGTTCCACACGCGAATAGCCTGGGGGCGCGTGTATTTCAGGGGTGCGCGGGAAGTTCCACACGCGAATAGCCTGGGGGCGCGTGTATTCCAGGGGTGCGCGGGAAGTTCCACACGCGAATAGCCTGGGCGCGTGTATTTCAGGGGTGCGCGGGAAGTTCCACACGCGAATAGCCTGGGCGCGTGTATTTCAGGGGTGCGCGGGAAGTTCCACACGCGAATAGCCTGGGCGCGTGTATTTCAGGGGTGCGCGGGAAGTTCCACACGCGAATAGCCTGGGCGCGTGTATTTCAGGGGTGCGCGGGAAGTTCCACACGCGAATAGCCTGGGCGCGTGTATTTCAGGGGTGCGCGGGAAGTTCCACACGCGAATAGCCTGGGCGCGTGTATTTCAGGGGTGCGCGGGAAGTTCCACACGCGAATAGCCTGGGCGCGTGTATTTCAGGGGTGCGCGGGAAGTTCCACACGCGAATAGCCTGGGCGCGTGTATTTCAGGGGTGCGCGGGAAGTTCCACACGCGAATAGCCTGGGCGCGTGTATTTCAGGGGTGCGCGGGAAGTTCCACACGCGAATAGCCTGGGGGCGCGTGTATTCCAGGGGTGCACGGGAAGTTCCACACGCGAATAGCCTGGGCGCGTGTATTTCAGGGGTGCGCGGGAAGTTCCACACGCGAATAGCCTGGGCGCGTGTATTTCAGGGGTGCGCGGGAAGTTCCACACGCGAATAGCCTGGGCGCGTGTATTTCAGGGGTGCGCGGGAAGTTCCACACGCGAATAGCCTGGGCGCGTGTATTTCAGGGGTGCGCGGGAAGTTCCACACGCGAATAGCCTGGGCGCGTGTATTTCAGGGGTGCGCGGGAAGTTCCACACGCGAATAGCCGGGGCGCGTGTATTTCAGGGGTGCGCGGGAAGTTCCACATGTGATTTGACAGTGTGGGTCCTCCCAGGTGTACCCTGTACACCCTCCACGGCCCCTGCAGGCAGCCCACACCACAGGGGACTACCCTGCATCCCTGGTCATGTCCCGCAGGCAGCCCACCCACCATGGGCATGCCCCCCAGCAAAGGCACATGTCTCCTTGAACTAATGAACACCAACTCATGTCCCCTTGCACCCCCACCCCCCAGCACTGTGGGGCACCTGCCAGCAGGCCCCCACCCATGTCCAACTCATGTCCCCCACCACCCCCACCCCCCAGCACTGTGGGGCACCTGCCAGCAGGCCCCCACCCATGTCCAACTCATGTCCCCCACCCCCCAGCCACCAGGGTCACCCTCCACCAGGCCCCCACTCATGTCTCCCACCACCCCCAAACCCCAGCAGTGCAGGGTCACCCTCCACCAGGCCCCCACTCATGTCTCCCACCACCCCCAGCCACCAGGGTCACCCTCCACCAGGCCCCCACTCATGTCTCCCACCACCCCCACCCCCCAGCCACCAGGGTCACCCTCCACCAGGCCCCCACTCATGTCTCCCACCACCCCCAAACCCCAGCAGTGCAGGGTCACCCTCCACCAGGCCCCCACTCATGTCTCCCACCACCCCCACCCCCCAGCCACCAGGGGCACCCTCCACCAGGCCCCCACTCATGTCTCCCACCACCCCCACCCCCCAGCCACCAGGGGCACCCTCCACCAGGCCCCCACTCATGTCTCCCACCACCCCCAAACCCCAGCAGTGCAGGGTCACCCTCCACCAGGCCCCCACTCATGTCTCCCACCACCCCCACCCCCCAGCCACCAGGGTCACCCTCCACCAGGCCCCCAGTCATGTCTCCCACCACCCCCAAACCCCAGCAGTGCAGGGTCACCCTCCACCAGGCCCCCACTCATGTCACCCACCACCCCCACACCCCAGCAGTGCAGGGGCAGCCTCCACCAGGCCCCCACTCATGTCACCCACCACCCCCACACCCCAGCAGTGCAGGGGCAGCCTCCACCAGGCCCCCACTCATGTCACCCACCACCCCCACACCCCAGCAGTGCAGGGGCAGCCTCCACCAGGCCCCCACTCATGTCTCCCAGCACCCCCACCCCCCCAGTCACCAGGGGCAGCCTCCACCAGGCCCCCACCCATGTCTCCCACCACCCCCACCCCCCAGCCACCAGGGTCACCCTCCACCAGGCCCCCACTCATGTCTCCCACCACCCCCACCCCCCAGCCACCAGGGGCACCCTCCACCAGGCCCCCACTCATGTCTCCCACCACCCCCACCCCCCAGCAGTGCAGGGGCACCCTCCACCAGGCCCCCACTCATGTCACCCACCACCCCCACCCCCCAGCCACCAGGGGCACCCTCCACCAGGCCCCCACTCATGTCTCCCACCACCCCCACCCCCCAGCCACCAGGGGCACCCTCCACCAGGCCCCCACTCATGTCTCCCAGCACCCCCACCCCCCAGCCACCAGGGGCACCCTCCACCAGGCCCCCACTCATGTCACCCACCACCCCCACCCCCCCGCCACCAGGGGCACCCTCCACCAGGCCCCCACTCATGTCTCCCACCACCCCCACCCCCCACCATCCAGGGGCACCCTCCACCAGGCCCCCACTCATGTCACCCACCACCCCCACCCCCCCAGTCACCAGGGGCACCCTCCACCAGGCCCCCACTCATGTCTCCCACCACCCCCACCCCCCAGCACTGTGGGGAACCTGCCAGCAGGCCCCCACACATGTCCCCCTGGCCCCAGGTCCTGACGATACACAATCATGGCAGTAATGGCCAGCATACCCAGCACAAACACCCAGGCAAGGATTGCATCCACCCACATAGTGAATGCAATCACATGACACAACCCCAATGCCAAGTATGCAAAAGAACACATGTCCGTCAAACACACATACACAATGGGTGCAAGTGAATGTCAAAACCCATATCATGACATGTAACAAACCAATGAGAAAATAACACAAGTGTAAGAAAATATAAAAAATGTATTAAATACCAAAAATAAGTGAACTTTACAAACATACAACGATGTGGCTAAGTAAATAAATGGTCCATGTCCGAGAACAAAAGTGATAAACAAAAAAACAAAGGAATAAAAAATTAAAATGAATTTGTCCAAAGCAATATCATGTCATAGGAAATTAATGAAAAACCATTACGTCATGGTGAAAACAATAAGAAATTAAAAAAAGTATCTCCCAAAAAAAAAACTATATACAGGAATGTTCCAGGGTCCATGAGCCCAACACCTAAAATGAAACCTACCACTAACTAATGTAAAATATATGTACAAAAAAGTGGCCATTGTCCGAGCGGTCCAAAATAAAAAAAAAAAATAAAGGAAACCTAGCACTAACTAACTAAATAACTATATACAAAGGCAGCGGGCAAGTCCTGCGGCTCACTTGGTGATGTTGCTGGCCAGGGCATCATCGAACTCCATGTCGATGTCCTGGAGGCGGGACTCTGTCCTGGCCCCGAGGTCTCGCAGGGACAACCCCATGTCCACCTCAAACTCCCTGCGAGCTTCCTCGAGGCACTCAGCCCGCCTCAATGCCCGACGCATGGAGAACTCCGCCCTGACCATGGCGAGCCGCTCCTCTTCCGTCCGCTGCCGCTCCGCACCTATCCGCTGGCCAAACTCCTCCCACACGGAACACACCACCATCCCAGGGTTGCCCTGCCCTCCGGCCGATGCCTGCCCCTCTGATCTTGATGGCCCCGAGCCATGATGCCTCCCACGTCGAGCCCGCTGCTGCCTCCGACGCCACTGCCTCTGCCAGCACGTGATGGAAACCACCGACGCCGTCGTGCACGTGCCCTGCCCGATGATGCCGTCACATCTTCCATCTGCTGGGGTCCACTTGCTGTGTTGTCCACCCCTGCTGGACCTCCGACTCCCAACTGTGGCAGGGATGGGATCCCCACCGAGCTGGCTGCATTGGTCGGGGCAGGTCCACAGGGGGCCCTGGTGGCATCTGGGCCGGAAGACGGCAAGGAGAACGACCGGTGGATAGCCTGCACAGAGGAGGAGAGGGCCGTCAGATTGGCCAACACATGCAGGAAACCCCCGAACATGGCCGATCCCAATTGGGCCACGTCGGCACGGTGCACTTCGTGATGACGTGCGTGCTCCTCCCGGGAAGCACGCACGTCATCACGAATCACAGCCGTGCGCATCGCGACCCCAATCAGGACCTTCTCCACGCGGCCAGGGGTTACCACGTCCGCAGGTGGAGGGGAGTCGGGTGACATGGACATCCCCTCTACCTGCGGATGGGCCTGGGACGGGGCATCCCTGCTGGTGCATGGTGGTGCACTCACAGGGTCAGGGACAGTGACATGCACAGGCCCCTCCACGGTGACCTGTGCTGCCTCCTGCCCCTGGCCCTGGACTGCACCACTTGCACCAGCAGGGATGCTCCCACCAGGCCCCATGTGTGCACCAGTGTCGGCCTCCTCCTCCTCTGTGCAAACCACCAACCTGGATGGCTCCTCACCGTCTCCCGCCGTAGCAGGCCCCTGTGGGGGCTCACCCACCCCTTCCGCTGCAGCCGTGGGGGCATCCCCGCCGCCTTGCTCCACAGCGCCGTCTCCGCCCTCTTCTTCACTAGCCGCTGCGTAGAGGGAGACAAAGGACACAAGCATCAGGCTACTGTACAATGGTCCCCTAGACAGGAAGCAATAGCAGATGAGCACCACTGTCAAAGTACACTTCCATCATGTCCCTCCACAACACATGGGTCAGTCCAGGCAAAACACACACAGTAACAGGCATGGTGCATGCCATGGACATTTCCATGCATGTCCAATGGACTCTAGAAACATTCAATGATATGTAACTCACATGCATCATGGCTCATGCATATCACATGCACACACTTCACCTCAGTCACATCCATCTGGCCCCAAACACACCGAACACAGGCGAAACAAGGGTAAGTTGGGTGCGTCACTGAATCTGTGCATTGTCACACACATGTGTCATGCATCCATGGCATGCACAAGTCACAGACACGCAGGTCAGGCACACAGACATGGCTACCATATATGTACCTGGCATCAGCACCCATCCTTCACCCCCATCCATGTCCAGGTACAGAGACTGGCATGCTCTCATGTCCAAAATCTGCATAGGGCTCCCCATGCCGCATTTCAACACATGCAACAACCATGTGGGTCACACATCACTGGTCGCACATGCATTACCATGATGTCCCTGCACACATACATGCATACATGGCCCATGGCACACATACAGGCAAGTATCATAGAACCAGCACACCGCAACATGCCCTGTCTCACACAGTAATGCTTGGACACATACCACTCAACTCCAGACGGGCCTCCCTCTCAAGGACCTGGGCGTGGAGCGCTGGGCGTACGCGTTCCAGGACCCTCTTCTGGATGGGACTCATGCGGCCCCGGCCCCCCTCCACGAGGCGCCGGGCCGTCACAAGGGTCCTGGACCTCAAGTCCTCCCAGCGCTTCTTGATCTTCTGGACGTTGCGGGTTGCCACCCCCTCCGCATTGATGGCAACCACACAGTCGGCCCAGATCCTCTCCCGTCCTTCCTTGCTGGCGCGGGACGATCCAAAGAGGGCATCATACTGCCCCAGGACATGCTCCACCAGGACACCAACTTCGGTGGCAGTGAAGCTGGTGCCCCTCTGCCCCTCTGGCCTGGGGTTGCCACTGGTGCCAGATGTGGAAGTGCCCGACATGGCAACCCCAGAGGCAGGTGTGGGTGGGCAACTGGGTCCTGGGGCTGGGCTGTGGAGCGATGTAATCCCAGTTGGGAGTCTTCAGTTCCAGCAGGGGTGGACACAGCAACTGGACCCCTGCAGATGGCTGATGTGCAGGCACCAAATGGCAGGGCACGGTGGCAGCAGGCAGGCAGGCAGCAGCAGATAGCACGTGGGAGGCTGCTCGGGGCACTGGGGGGCAGTAACTCGGCCTTCTGGGCAGGAGCGTGGTGTTCCGTGTGTTTTCGGGTGGCCAGCTTGATACGGAGTGATTTGGCACGTGAAAATCCTGCACGTCAGCGTGAAATCCGAGGAAAGGCCCTTAGCGCGTAAGCGCGCATACGCGATTCTATTGGACCAGAGTCCCTCAGCGCGTAAGCGCGTCTGACGTGACCCGCACGGGCGTTCCCCACTCAGCACGTGATGACGGAACACACGTGGAAATACTGCACGTCAGAGTGTCATCGCGTGATTGGCCTATGTACGTGTATTTCATTGCGTGTAATTGGACAAAAGTGCGCGTACACGCGATTGGCCTATGTACGTGTATTTAATGGGTGCGCGGCCACTTACACACGCAAGTACGTCAGCGAACCTGTATCCCGTGGTGCGTGTGAATTTCCACACGCCATTGGACTGGGAACTGGATTCCAGGGGTGCGCGGGTCACACGCTGTTTCCCGTGGTGCGTGTGAATTTCCACACGCTATTGGACTGGGAACTGGATTCCAGGGGTGCGCGGGTCACACGCTGTATCCCGTGGTGCGTGTGAATTTCCACACGCTATTGGACTGGGAACTGGATTCCAGGGGTGCGCGGGTCACACGCTGTATCCCGTGGTGCGTGTGAATTTCCACACGCTATTGGACTGGGAACTGGATTCCAGGGGTGCGCGGGTCACACGCTCGCCTAGAACACGCGCAAAGCATAAAATTGCGGACTTTAACAATAACAAGCTCAGACGCCAGGATGAACATACCGTTCCTAGCAGCAGTGGCAGTGGGCTACCAAAGGAGGAGGAGGAGGAGGAGGATAGTCAGGGCCAGAATATTCACACCCAGAACCAGCCTTTTCGGGATGCCTGATGACCAGGTGTATGGGAGGTACAGGTTTCCACCACACATCATACTGGACCTGGTGAGTGAGTGGGAGGATGACCTCACATCACCCACCCTGTGCTCCCAAGCACTCAGCCCCCTGGAGAAGGTCCTCAATGTACTGCACTTCTTAGCCACTGGATCATTTCAGCGGACAAGTGCCATAGTGGGTGGGGTGTCACAGGCCACCCAGTCACGCTGCCTACACCAGGTCTTGAACATCATGACTGCACGCCCATCAGTCCGCAGGCACATATACCTGCCCAGAACACCTGCAGAAAGGCATGCTGCTGCCCTGGATTTTTACGCTGTGGCACGATTCCCCAAAGTGCTAGGTGCCATCGACTGCACCCATGTGGCTCTACGTCCCCCCAGGGCATCTGAGCACATCTATAGGAACCGCAAGCACTGGCATTCCATCAACGTGCAGGTAGCATGTAATGCCAAGGGAATCATCACCTCAGTATATGCCAACTATCCCGGCTCCACCCACGACAGCTTCATTTACCGAATGTCCACCCTAAGCCGGGACCTAGAAGCTGGGCGGCATGGCGATACATGGCTGCTTGGTGAGTATGTATGCCACTGCACATGCATGCATGTTGGATACTGAGCAAGGTCACAACCCCACCAATGATGCCAATCACCACCTCCACAGGGGACAGTGCCTACCCTCTCAGCCCCCACATGATGACGCCAATTCGGAACCCCACCACGCCACCCCAGGTAAGATATAACACAGCCCACATTACAACCAGGGGCATAGTGGAGCGCACATTCGGAGTGCTAAAGTCACGCTTTCGCTCCCTTGACCGTTCTGGCGGGCAGCTGTTATACGCTCCCCCAGTAGTGTGCAGGATCATAGTGGCAGCATGTGTCCTGCACAACGTTGCAACACGCCGGGGCCTGGCCGTGGACATGGTGGTGGCCCCACATCCCCAACCACATGCACAGCCGCTGCGCATGGGAGGGGAAAGGGCACGGGGGGAGGCAGCCCGTACACAGCTAGTGGCTAATTACTTCACATAGAAATCACACCCCTGTGGAGTGCACACTGCCCTGGCACATTCCATCTGACAATCAATGATGACTCATCCAGACACTGATCCTGAATGTCTGGAGAATGAACCGGGAATACCATGTCAGCCTGAGATTGTTCACCTGGAAGTGTCACAATGTGTGCATCCCTACCCACACAGACACCACCAATGCAGTTTTGTGAAGTTACACATTGAAGCAGCTAAAATGAATACCCACTTGCAAAATGCAACAAGAGGACAGTGCCATGTCAGCCAACCCAACCCCAGCACCGCCACACGACACACCGTGCCATGTCATGCTAATTGCAGGTAAACAAAGTAATCCCCACAACATGACATCAGTCTCGCTATGTACAGTGGCACTATTAGAAACCTGCAACACCTGAAATGCTCACAGCAATGCCGGACCAACAACATACTTGAGCACGTAGTACCATTAACATGACATCACAAATGTTACATATTAGTAGTCTCACCACCTGGAAATGCCTGCACTCCCACCACTACCAACTGTGCAGTGTTGTCGCCATGTAGAGTTGTAGGTGCACTGCTGCCAACATGGTCCCCATCTCCAGACTAGAGGTCCTTGTGTGGACATGAGGAAGGGACCTGCAAATTGGGAGGTAGACACAGAAGAAGAGTTACACATCAATGCAACATGCAGTGTACAACACAACAGCAATATGCACTATGAATGTATACACAGTATTGACTACAGACTGGCCACACAGCTCATGGGAGTCCAACGTCACAGTGTAATTCACTGTCACTTGGGCACACCCTTTGCAAGCCCATGGAAACGGGAAGCAGGAGGGGTGTGTGTGACTCAAACCCAAGCATCTGAACCAAATACATTACAAGCCTGCATGTGCCCAGCCACAATGCAGCGTATGCCCACAGGAACCACTGAAGCCAACAGATCGTCCCCAAAAAAATTGGGAATAAAAGAAATAAAAATAAAAATAAAAATAAGAAACAATCAAAAATGGCCATTGATGGGCCCGGGGGGGTTGGGGAGGCCACCCAGGAGGTCCGAGGACAGGATGCACACCAGAACCCACCTGCGTGGATCCTGGGAAGATAAAACACCTCCATGGGCTCATGGCCCACACGGCTACCCTATTGTGGGAGTATCACTGCTGTCGCTATTATCACCCTGTGCAGCTGCATCCGGAGGTGGTTGCACTATGGGAGGCAGCCCACGCAAGGCCCTAGTCTGCTCCTCCATGGCTGCAAGCATGCGGGTGTGGTAGGTCTGGTTCTGGAGGATGAGTGTGCGGAGGTCCCCATGCAACAACTCACGGGATGCCCGGACCTCCGCCCTCGTTGCCTGCATCTCAGCTGAGAGCGTACGGGTGAGACGCTCCAGCTGCTGTTCTGTCCTTTGGTGTGTTGAAGCCTCAAGCTCAACAAGAGTCGTCCTGAGGTGAAGGAGCTCCTGCCTCAGGGCTTCCCTGTGGCCCTGGGACTCAATGGAGATGGCCTCCTGCAGAGTCGCCAGTGCCGCCCGCCTGTCCCTGTTGGACCCCAACATGTCCTCCCTGTGTGACTGGCAGATGGAGTCGGTTGCCTGCTCTAGTCGCTCCATCAGCCTTTCTGGGGGGACAATGGAAGTGGCCACCCTATCCATGGCCTGAGCCATCATCTCGGATGATGCAGCCTGTTGGGTAGCCATACCGTAAATGGATTGCTCCCATGCGGTATTGCCGGGTGGCGTACGGCCACCACGTCG
The DNA here is from genome assembly GCF_040938575.1 of Ambystoma mexicanum. NCBI lineage: Eukaryota > Metazoa > Chordata > Amphibia > Caudata > Ambystomatidae > Ambystoma > Ambystoma mexicanum. The sequence continues at coordinate 594,580,170 of NC_090936.1, forward strand.
GCGGGCACCACACCTGTCTGGGGCAAGGCGAACTGCGCCTTGCTGTGCCGGCACTGCCTGAGGCTGCAGGACTGCATTCCCCCTCTGATCTGCTGGCCCAGGAACAGGATCAGATGTCGCGGAGTGTGACCCTGCATCCGTAACCACCGAAGGCGTAGCTGCCAACACTGACATCCCCATGGAGGGTTCTGACCCTGGTGCAGGTGGGTGAGACAGAACAGAATCCCTCCCTGGAACACTCACCTGCGACGGCACGTAGGTCTCATCCGAATCAACACCTGAGTACAGCTCGGGGGAGGTGCAGCCAGAGACACCCCTTGAGAGCACGACCTGCAGCACTTGTGGGTTCTCCCCCACCACCACACCACGTCCCTCACTGGTGGTTGGTCGGCCCTCGGACCCCTCCTGGGTCTGCACCATCTCCACAACCCCAGCAGTATCAGGTGCGTCTTCCCCTGCAAAGACATGAAAACAAAGAAATGGAAACAGGCATTAGCACCATGGCACACATTGAGGGCTGAGAAGCAAGAGAACCAGTACTTGATTGACACATGTCCCACATGACTAAAACCCTCCCATGCATGCACCCTCACTGCGTATGAAGTCCAGGCAAATGGCACACACTGATGACACCAAGATGGAAGATGAACACATTTTCTGCATGCTGCCTGGCAGTGGCATCACACATTGGCCTGTGATTGGCAGGTGAAACACACATGCCATCACACAGATGGCATGTACCATTGCTATTGAGTGAAGATGGAGAGGAGGGCAGCACCTATTCATTCAGTCCAGTTCCCGCATGTAATAGCTTTTCTATTTCTAACAGGTCAGATTTTTCACCTGGAGCTGCCAGTCTGAAATGGTCCAATTGCACAGGGACATGTGTGTACAAATGATATCCAGGTAACAAAGTCACTCCACTTTACCATACCCATGTCAGACATGTGACTAGTGGACAGCGACATGCCTAGTGAAAGTGGTGGAATGCAAACAAACTGACTGAATGAACAGTGAAGAAGAAGCAAATATGTTGTGGCAAGGTGACACTTCAAGGGCAACTGGCGTGCAGTTGGGCTAGATGTCTACTGTTGGCAGAAGGGATACTGCTATGGCCAAATGCAGCTGCGCAGGAAGGATTGCAGCTGCGCAGGAAGGATTGCATGAAGCACATGGCTGACCCATACGACTCAGGCGCACACACTCTCACCTGGCACCCGAACAGAAGCCCTCACACACACACCATGCACATGGATGACACACACATGCATGTGCACTCACCGGACAATGCCTCGTAATCAGCCAGATCTCCCACGCCTTGGATCTGTTCCTCCGTGACGTAGGTCCCAGCGACTGACTCATGTGGAGTGAGTTCCATGTCTACTACTGGAGACCCACCTCCAGTCACTAGAGTTGCGGCATGACTTGAGGCCAGCTTACTCTTTGCCCTGCGCTTTAGGTCATTCCAGCGCTTATAGCAATCATTGGCTGTGCGCCTCACAATTCCAAGGGCACTTACGATGTCCGCAACGGTCTGCCAGTGTGCCTGGCGTTGTGCAGGTGTGGTCTTGGATCCTGCAACAATGACCATCTCGTTGTCATGTCCGGACACATACTCGACAAGTGCATTCAGTTCGTCATCCGTGAAGCTGGGCTTCCTGGACGGGCCGGACTGTGTAGCCGTGTCTGGGGCATCAGCCTGTGCCGGACGAGCACTCTTCCTCTTCCGCTTGGAAGGTGGTGGTGATCCTGAGTGTCCTGCGCCGCTCTGGACACTAGGGGCAGGAGCCCTGGTGGACTCTGTATCAGGAGTGTGGGATTGCACACTCAGCATGGGAGTTGGTGCAGGCATTAGCTCTAGTGTGATGGTGTCAGGGGGAATGTCAGCAGCATGGACTAGGACCGACACTGTCCTGGATGGGTGTGTGGGGGCTGGGGTGGATGGAGCCGCAGCTGCCCCTGCAGCCTCTCCGCCCTGCCTACTTGGTGCAGCAGATGACCTTGCTGCCCCAGATCCACGTGGCATGATGGCATCAACGTGCACCAGCGCACGTGTCGTAGCCCTGCTGACCTGGAAGTCAGCCATGGAGTCAGCCAGGTCTGGTGCCACAATGGGCTGGTCCAACAAGGGCTGAGCATGGATGGTGTCAGCCACATCAGCCTCAATGGGAGGGGGAGGGGGGGGGGGGGGATTATGGGTGCCCGTGACTGGTCCTCCACACATGGGGGGACAGGCTCACCCTGCAAGTTACGACCCCTACCGGATCCACCACGGCCACCACTTGTGGCTCTTCCACCTTTGCCACCCTTACGGAATCCTCGCCTCCCAGCCATGGCACTGATGTTAATGTGCGTATGGGAGTGGATGTAGACTATTGTCCTGGGCAATTGGGGGTCAAAGGGGTTGGGTACCAGATGGTAATTGTACCCTAGTGCTCTAGCAAGGCTGAATGTAACCCCTGGGGAAAGATGACGGGTCACGCAACGCACAGGAGGCCCAAAAAAGGGAGATGACGTGCACGCAACCCCTCCTAGACCACGTGTGCAGAAAGAAAAACCTGCACTACGCTGTGGCACCCAGAAACACAAGAATGAACGTATGCGTGTCACACGCAGCCTAGAATGACCTCTGAAGGGGTAGGCTACACACGGGGCTATCACAGATGTTAGATACGTGCGTGACTCACCGTCTGCCAGGTAAACGAGCGTGTAAAAGGAGCACGTTTGGTTGGCAACACCCCCGCCAAAAGAAGATTTGTCCGCTGTCTGAGGAGACAGGACAACAGTAGAAGGGAACACTGTTTGAGGGAACAGGCCCAGGTAAACCAGTAAAGGAGAATACAGAGAAAAAGCTGTCAGAGGTAACAGGGAATACGAACTAGAAACGCCGTGAAGTAAATCGCGTGTGAAACGACAAGAAGTACAGAATTCACCCACTCGCTCTCCACGAAAAGCACGTACAAGGAAAACGTGTTCTACACATACCTTTTATACAGGCCCACACGTCCAGCGTCACTTACGCGGCGTGTACGCGCTAGGGCCATTTCCACCAATTACACGCTTTGTCACTTCTGCGTGTAGGGCCATTTCCACCAATCACACGCGATTACACTCTGACGTGCAGTCTTTCCACGTGTGCTCTGTCATCACGTGCTGTGTGGGAAACACCTGTGCGGGTCACGTCACAGATGCGCTTACGCGCTGAGGGCCTTTCCTCAGTTTTCACGCTGACGTGCAGGATTTTCACGTGCAAAATCACTCCGTACCAAGCTGGACACGCGTACGCACACGGAATACCACGCTCCTGCCCGGAAGGCCGAACTACTGCCCCCCAGAGCCCGAGCACGCTCCCACCTGCTGCTGCCCGACTGCCTGCTGCCCCTGCACTGCTGGGGGGTGGGGGTGGTGGGAGACATGAGTGGGGGCCTGGTGGAGGGTGCCCCTGGTGGCTGGGGTGTGGGGGTGGTGGGAGACATGAGTGGGGGCCTGGTGGAGGCTGCCCCTGGTGGCTGGGGTATGGGGGTGCAGGGTGACATGAGTGGGGGCCTGGTGGAGGCTGCCCCTGGTGGCTTGGGGGTGGGGGTGATAGGGGACATGAGTGGGGGCCTGGTGGAGGCTGCCCCTGGTGGCTGGGGGGCGGGGGTAGACATGGGTGGGGGCCTGGTGGAGGGTGCCCCTGGATGGTGGGGGGTGGGGGTGGTGGGTGACATGAGCAGGTGTGCAGGGTAGTCCCCTGTTTTGTGGGCTGCCTGAGGGGCCGTGGAGGGTGTACAGGGAACACCTGTGAGGACCCACCCAGCCTAATCGCGTGTGTAACTTCCCACGCACCCCTGTAATACACGTACCAAGCCAAATCGCGTGTGAGAATTCCCGCGCATACCTGAAATACACGTACCCTGCTGAAGTCGCGTGTAAAACTTCCCGCGCACCCCTGAAATGCATGCGCCCAGGCTATTCGCGTGTGGAACTTCCCGCGCACCCCTGAAATACACGCGCCCAGGCTATTCGCGAGTGGGACTTCCCGCGCACCCCTGAAATACACGTAGCACGCTGGGAGACATGAGTGGGGGCCTGGTGGAGGGTGCCCCTGCACTGCTGGGGGGTGGGGGTGGGGTGGTAGACATGAGTGGGGGCCTGGTGGAGGCTGCCCCTGGTGGCTGGGGGATGGGGGTGCAGGGAGACATGAGTGGGGGCCTGGTGGAGGCTGGTGGCTGGGGGGTGGGGGTGCAGGTGCAGGGGGACATGGGTGGGGGCCTGGTGGAGGCTGCCCCTGGTGGCTGGGGGGCGGGGGTGGTGGTAGACATGGGTGGGGGCCTGGTGGAGGCTGCCCCTGGTGGCTGGGGGGTGGGGGTGGTGGTAGACATGGGTGGGGGCCTGGTGGAGGGTGCCCCTGGTGGCTGGGGGGTGGGGGTGCAGGGGGACATGAGCAGGTGTGCAGGGTAGTCCCCTGTTTTGTGTGCTGCCTGCAGGGGCCGTGGAGGGTGTACAGGGAACACCTGTGAGGACCCACCCAGCCTAATCGCTTGTGTAACTTCCCACGCACCCCTGTAATACACGTACCCAGCCAAATCGCGTGTGATAATTCCCGCGCACCCCTGTAATACACGTACCTGGCCAAATCGCGTGTGATAATTCCAGCGCACCCCTGTAATACACGTACCCAGCCAAATCGCGTGTAAAACTTCCCGTGTACCCCTGTAATACACCTACCCAGCCAAATCGCGTGTGATAATTCCCGCGTACCCCTGTAATACACGTGCCCTGGCTAATCGCGTGTAAAACTTCACGCGTACCCCTCTAATACACGTACCCTGGCCAATCGCGTGTTAAACTTCCCGCGTACCCCTGTAATACACGTACCCTGGCTAATCGCGTGTAAAACTTCCCGCGTACCCCTGATATGAACGTTACCCGCTTTGCGTTCCTTGTTTGGCAGCCCTGTAAACTGGTACAGGGTTAGCGCAGCCCTTTGCGATGATTTAGCGATTTTGATGGCTTTTCCTTGCGCGAGGGCGTTCTTGGGGGCGTTACTGGCGCTGCTGCAGGGTCGCTGCGATACTCTGCGCCACGGCTGGTTTGGGAGCCTAAAATCCATGAATACGCTGTGCGCGGAAATCGGTTTTAGCGCACGTGCCTGGCGCAGACAATCGCACGCGGACACTCTGCGCCAGCCGCTTGCGACACTTTTCTGCGAAATTCTATGAATTACCCTGTCTGTGTGTTACACAGCACCCTCCGTGCAGTGACACAGGGGTGTCATAGTGACACCCCACCATAGACTCCATACCCTGGGACTGACTGTCTCCCAGGGCATGTAAAGTCACCATTGGCTTTACTTGTCCCAAATTATTAACAGAAACCGGTACAAACCATCATATTGTGGACGTACTGGTCGGAGCAATTCGATTGCCCCGGGGTCTGTTAGTCGAGGGGGCACGTCTCCGTCCCCCCTGATCGAATTTTGGCTGGTGGCAGTGGATACTACTTTTTATATTCGACCGCGAATATATACCTATGGGATTTTCCCTTTGTTCGAGGCTACCAACTTTAGTTATTAAATTCTCATAGCCTCGAACATACCGCCGGTTTATTTATTTAATATTAATTTGCCGGTTGGTATTTTTTGCCAGGACTCTATTCTAAAATGGCGTTTGTGTTCTCTTCTGTGACTCCAACCCAAGTCGAGCCCTTTGTTCCACTTTTTGGCGGGCTTCTCCACAGAAGCCTCCAAAAGTGGTGCCACTCTGTCTGGGTACCACAGGGGGCTTGGGATGGGCTTTAGGCACCCTGGACTGAGTTACCTTGGTAACTCAAGTCGCACTCTTGTGTGTTTGATTGACAGCTAGGCTGAGTGAATGGAGGTGTGCTGCATAAAAGCAGGGCTTTGGGGACTTCAGAAGTCGCCACAGGACCTGAGAATCCGACGAGGGAGAAGCTGAGCTGACCTACCACGACGACACCACCGGTGGAGCCCTGCGGAACCGACTCACCACTTCCCGACGACAGAGATCTCCCGGCTGGAGAGGCTTCTTCCCCTGACTGGTGGGCAAAACCAGTTTACCTTCTTTTCCTCGCATCCCAGGACGTCTTGTGGTCGAATTGCCCGTGCCAAGCACCCCGGCAACCGGATAGCCACTTACCACTGGACCGCAAATAAAAGGACCGCTCCTTTTACCTGAGAACTCCGCGGCTGGTTTCTTCCCTGGCAGTGCAACGGACTCCTATCTTCCTCCCCAACGAGATCCTCTCTTCCCCCGGACGAAGCATCAACTTGCATCCGCTGCCAGGAACAACTGCCCCTGCTGGAGTATTCTCACCACTTTAAGGTACATTGTCCGCCAAGCCTCCCTTTCTAAAGATTGCTACAAGGTAATAATAATCCCTTAACCTTCTGGACTGGGCTGGCCGCCTTGACCATCTAACTGGTCCCTTTCTTTTGGTCCAACTCTTTCTGAACCTTTTCAAGACTTTTGTGCACTTCAACCGTGTGACCTTGGACACATTTCGTTCTGATCCTCTTAAAGTGGATCCGGCCTTCTGAACTCTAACTTCACGGTTTTACTTTGCCTTCCTCTCTTGTTGTGTTCTTGTGAAAGTGTTTAGACCTGTTTCAAATTATACTCTGCTTTTCTCTCCCTTTTTAAAACGAATTATTAGTGTGTCATCTGCGTTAAGCGCTCACCGCTGTCTGAAAATAAGTGGGGCTTTACTTAAGACTTGTTTAATATTCTTTTAAGGGAGTGTATATCTTTTAGTGACCGTGTTTTTGAACTGCTTAACATTAGTGCCTGTGTGATTTACTAGATGTGGTTTTAAATAAATAATTATATCTCTTTTACACCAAGCTCTGATCAGTGTTTACTTGTTCTACTGTGTTCTTTTGACCTATTGTGAATACTCTTCTTGAGGGAAGTCTGACTGCTCAGCCACAGCTACCAAGTGAATCTGTGTGGTACAGACTGCTACCAAGTGGGTTTACTGCCAAACACCTGTAGTCTTAAATCTTTTGCAGTGGTCCCACAGGGAACTACACAGGTTTCTGCCTAACAGAGAGCAAGGCAGAATGTGCCCAAGATCACAGTGGAAATGCACTCTGTCTTTGCAGACAAGTCAAAAGAGGTTGGATCAGTTCAGAAAGGCAAAGTTAGCAGGTCTGAGGTCAACCCAGTTAGAAAGTCGAGGATTTACGGGACAACTTGGACAATCTGTTGCAAGGGAGACCAGGTGGGACACAGTACCTGAAATGGTGAGAAAGCTCCAGCGGCGGCAGTTGTTCCTGGCAGCGGGTGATAGTCGTGGCTTCAACCAGAGGAAGAGAAGATCTCGATGAGGATGAAAGCTGGAGGTCGTTGCACTGCCAGGGATGAACCAGCCGTGGAGTTTCCCGATTTAAAAGGTACAACCCTTTTATTCGCGGTAGTGGTGAAGCGTGGCTATCCGGCCGCCGGGGTGCTTGGCACGGGCGATTCGACCACGAGATGGTCCAGGAAGGCGAAAAAGGCGAACTGGTTGGTCCCACCAGCTAAAAGGTAAGAAGACTCTCCTGGAAGAAGATCTCCTCTGTCGTCGGGGAAGTGGTGAGTTCGTACAGCAGGGCTCCACTGGTGGTGTTGTCGTTGTAGATGGCTCAGCTTCTCCCCTCTTCGGATTCTTTAGGTCCTGTGGCGACTCTGAAGTTCCAGTCCCCAAAGCCCTGCTTTTATGCAGAAAAAAACCCATTCAACAGCCTAGCTGTCACTCAAACATGCTAAGTGGTGAGCCGGGCAGCTCACTACTGGGCCAATCACACAAGAGTGCGACTTGAGTTGCCAAGGCAACTCAGTCCAGGGTGCCTAATCCCCCTCCCACACATCCTGTAGACCCCAGTCAGAGTGGCACCATTTGGAGGGCTTCTGTGGAGAAGCCCGCCAAAAAGTGGAACAAAGGGCTCGACTTGTGTTAGAGTTTCAGAGGCAAACACAAACGCCATTTTAAAACAGAGTCTTGGCAAAAAGACCCAACCGGGGAATAAATATTAAATAACCCGGCGGTATCTTTAACATTGCACCAAAAAGTGGTGCGTTTAAAATCAATGGGAAAATCCCATAAGAGATATTCCGGTGGAATATTTTGCGTGGTATCCACTGCCACCAGCCAGAAACTCGACAAGGGGGGGACTGGACAGTGCGCACTTGGAAAACAGACCCAGGGGCAATTGAATTACCCCTACCAGTACTTCCACAATATGATGGTTTGTACTGGTTCTGTTCACAATTTGAGACTAGTAAAGCCAATGGTGACTTTACATGCCCTGGGAGACAGTGGTCAGTCCTAGGGTATGGCGTCTATGTTTGGGGGTCACTCTGACACCCCTGTGTTACTGCACTGAGGGTCCTGTGTAACACATATACCAAAAACACATGAAGCCTTATGGAGTAAAGACCCCATAGCCCATAAAACACATTCACAGTCAAAGGACATTCTCAAATCATGCCTAAGAGTGGGAGAAAAAGAGTCTCACTCTTAGCAGGAGAAAAAAATAAACCCCAAAAATCCAGCAAAGCTGATGGGGGACTCACTAGGTTTGGGAAATTAGCCTTAACAGAGAATTCTCCCTAACACATTGGCTGCTCTTTCATACTACTTTGATTGGTTTTTGGCTAACCTCTGTGTTTCCCTGCTTACCATAAATAGGGAGGCCTCTATGACGAATCCCAGGTTGTCATCCCTGCTTCTCTGGGGGGGAAGCCCCTTCCGATCAAGCCAGGGAGGTGAGGCTGCTACCCGATGCTTCCCTTGGCGGGAGGGAGAGGAGGTACTCGGCGGTAGGATCTCATGGGAGGGATCCCCCTATGGGATCAGGGGCGACTATCCGGCTAGAATGCAGTATATACACCCTCCACACCAACTTTCCTTATACCCTACACAGACCTCTGTGATTCCTGACACCTCCATATGTTTTTGTAGAACTGGAACCCTCATCCTCTTAATATACCAAGACGAGGAAGAATCCACCTAACCTAGTAGAGAGTATTCATATCGAGACTGGGATGAAGAAGCATTGTGGCGGAATGAGGAAGGTACCGCAGAACCCAGGTACGCATTCCATCAATACAATCACGCTGAGGATACAAACAGCAAAAAAGGACTGCAAAAGGAGTTGGAGTCTTGTTAGGACAGTTTTTCTGACGTTATGTTATTTGGCATTTATATAGCATTCTTTATATCATTGGTATGACCTCAAAGCACTAGTAGGTTGAACGCCCTTGAGGACCGTAGTCCAGGTCAGTTGAGGGAATAAGGTATCCTAGGGTGCACCAGTTATGTGTGCAGCTGATGGTAGCTGCATCCTAGCATTAGGTGTGGTGGTATTGATATCAGTTGAATGTGTGCAGTCTGGCAGGTGTACTTCAAGACTGGGCTCTGGCTGCGTTGGGCCTGTAGGACGCTTTTTGTGCAGTTAGGCTGGTTTGTCATGGGATACAGCTGTGTTTTATTAGAATGATGAGGTGATTATGTGTTAATGTTCGTATGTTAGCAGCTAGGCCGAAATTGATTGAGGGGTATAGGTGCACTCTAATTGAGTGCTGGTGTAGAGAAGAGAGTAAGCGTAGTGATATGGGCGGTGAGCGTTTGGGTTGTTATGATCAAAACATAGGTAAGTAAATCGCAGAACTATCTCAGGCGGCACTTTCTAGTTGTGAGTGGAGCGAGTGAGCAATTCAAATTGTGCAGCGCATGCAAGTGGGTCACAGTGCTATCTCAGTACTTTCAAGATGTGCGTTAAATAGCTTTTGTAGATGTCAATCAATCTTGTTATGTTAGGCGTACTTATTGAGCGCACGTTCACCAAAGGCATCTTGGCGCTGGAGAAGAGAGGGGAACAGTGTGCACACTGCAACAGGGTTAGAACAACTGAGTTTTAAGAGCCTTTCTGAAGGCAAGGTGGCTTTTCACATTTTTTAGCTGAAGCAGCAGACCATTCCAAAGTCGGGGTGCTGGAACAGAGAAGGCCCGCCCACCACAAAGTGAACCGCGAAAGGCAGGAACAACAAGTAGGCCAATTGAAGCCGACCGCAGAAACCGCAATGGAACATAGCGTACGAACTTAGCACACAGATATTCTGGCCCTTGGGACTGGAGAGCACGATGCACCAAGCACAAAGTTTTAAAAACAATGCGCTCGGCAACTGGCAGCCAATGAAGGGTCCGCAACACCGGGAGAGATGGGCACCAGAAGGGGAGCCGGTGGCAACCCAAGCAGCCATATTCTGTTACTGTTGCAGCCGCTGAATGAGTCTCTTAGGTTGGGATAAATAAAGGGAGTTACAATAGTCTAAACGACTAAGCACAAGAGAGGCCACAACAGGCAGCTGAAGATGAGTGGGAATAAAGTGGAGAACCTTCCTAAGAATATGCAGGTGAAAATGACCTGCTTTACATACAGCAGCAACCTGGGGCTCGGTGGCTGAGATTATCACCACCAAATTCCTAACCTTATCAGCGGGGATCGGAAGGGGACCCAAAGAAGAAGGCCAAATGGAAGACGCCCAAAGTGAAGGATCGGGGGGGGATCCCACCACCAACACCTCAGTCTTATCCCCATTCAACTTTTGCGGTTCATCCAATCTCCGACGGCCGTCAGACATCTCCTCAGGCACGATGACCTCTCGGCCTGATCGATATCCATTCGGATCAGGATCTGAGTGTCGTCGGCATATGAGTAACCTCTGACGCCGAAGGAGCGGATGAGAGACACAAGAGGCCAGATGTAGATATTGAAGAGAATGGGGGACAGGGCGAAACCTTGAGGGACACCACAAAGAAGAGAGAAAATAGAGGAGAGAAATGGGGGAAGTGAAAGAGTCTGGAGTTCTGTCAACCACGAAGGAGGCAAACCAGGCGTGAACCTGGCCTGAGATTCCGACTTGGGCCAGGCAGTCGAGCAGGAACGACCGTGTCGAATGCCGCTGACGGATCTAAAAAAATCAGGGCACCCACCACACCTGTGTCAACCAGCCTGGCCATATAGTCCAGAACCGCGACCAGGACACTCTCGGTCCCACGACCTGAACCCGAACCCAGATTGGGCAGGTTCGAAAAACCCAGTAGTCTACATGAAAGATGACAGCAGAGGAGACACCAGGGACTCAAGGAGTTTCATAAGAAACGGGAGAAGTGAAATAGGCCGGTAGTTGGAGGACAGCAGTTTTTTTAAGCAATGGGATCATTCTGGCGGCTTTAAATTCGGAGGGGATAAATCTAGTTGGCAGGAATTATTCACTGCCGTGGTAATCTCAGCTTGCAAGAACAATTCTTAAGTGTGTAAATAAATCACAGTATCATCACAGCGTGCACCCTCCAGATTTGAGTCAATTGTAGCAAGAACAGTTCTAGGAGAACGGCACAGGTAGGCGACGCAGACTAGTAAATTCACAGTACTATCACAGTGGGCACTTTCTAGGTTTGGTTCTATGCAATGCTAATAATTTCTAACAATTTTCTAAGTGTGAGTCAATGTAATGCTAATAGTTTCTAGCAATTGTCTGACTGCGTAGAAGACTAGTAACTTCACAGAACTATCACTGATTTTGAGAATCCTGTGCGGTGGGGGAGAGGCCCAGGTCTCGCAATACACCACGTTTCACCATACAATAGACAAAGATGTAGGCCACACCTAGACTTGAGTGTCCTGCTAAGTCGTGAAGAGGCCTAGTTTTCATAATACATTACGTTTCACCATATCGCAGACAAAGATGGAGGCTACCTATATAGGAGTCGTGTGTAGCGGTAGAAAGGTCTAGGTTCCACAATAGGTGGGTCACAAGATCTAACAGACAAAGACGGAGGCCAAACCTAGATTTGAGAGTCCTGCAGAGCGGGAGAGAGGCCTAGGTATCCTAATGCATTACGTTTCACTATACATTAGACAAATCTGGGCCTATACCTAGATTTGAGAGTCCATGTCGGCTTAACATTCACAACTATATCCAAGTGTGGCATCTGCTAACATTCACAATTCTATCTAATAGTGGCATCTGCTAATATTCAAAATCCTGTCTAGATTCGACGCAGGCTAATGTTCATGGTTCTATATAAGTACGAGTGATCTAAGTGATGTTCGTCTGACAAGCGATGTTCTTGAGTAAGGTAATGTGGAGTGGCAAGGCTTTCTGGAGTAGAGTGATTGCTCAACTCCCCACTCATGCCACACCTTTATTTGTTGCTGCTGGTTGACGGCTGGCCGCTGGCTTTCCCTGCTGACACCTGCAGACACACCTTGGCGCCGCCAATGTAGGAGCCGCCCTTTGCCTTGGGGCCCTTAGCCGCAGGGGCTGCCGGACAGAGAGCTGTCCAGGGGAGGTCGGTTATTAGCTGGATGGACAGCCAATCAGGGGAGCAGGGCGGGTTGGGAGGCGGGATGGATACACGGAACGGAAGCGGAATTGGTAAAATCATTCAACTGAGACAGTACACGACTCCACTCTTAGTATAAGGCTGTACCACTTGAGTTCATGGCAGCTTAGACAGAGCAGCCAAGCTTATCGTAGGAGGGAGCGAGGGCTGTAGAATCAGTACAAATGAAATTGTAATACAAATGGTCCAAAGAAACACTGAAACGCTATGCATTGTAAAAATATAAATGGTTTATTTAAATACAAGTAGGCCCAGATAAATCTTGGGGGGGGGGGGGGGAAATAACTACTATTACATTAGATATAACCACATTTCTAAAAACACAACTCTATGCTTGAAGGTGCATAGACCAAAGCATATAACCTTATTTGAAACACTTAACGGGAGTTGTAGGGAAGTCAAAACCAATAGTTTGTTTTAATTACTTTCAGTAATACCAGGGCCTAGGGTATTTGACCCTATCAGTTGTACTGTGACGCTCAGCAATAAATCACATAGTAATATCAACTGGACAATATACATTTCTGATCTAGTGAAACACAGATCCTAGAAACAGTATAAACATATAACAGTTCTGCTAGGGGAGTTGAACCTTGGGGTATAATATTCAATTACAGTTGCTTTCCAGTTCAGACTGAGGTAAGCAACAACTTTAACTTATTTTAGGATAACAGTTTTACTCAAGGTAAGTAACACCAATACACTTTTTACAGGAGCAATAAGCAACTTTTAAGGCAGGTGTAAACCTAAGACTCTTTTTGTATCTGTCTAAAACAGACCAGGGAAAGCAGAACCGAATGTTACACTTTATGAATGACTGAGTTATTCTAACTTATTCTGGACAGGCTAACAGCAAGTCAGGGGAAGCAAGACCCAATTGGGAAACGTGCACACTCATTTTCTGAAAGAAATAGTTAAGCGAAGCCAACAGTATTCATTTCGGTGAAGAGGCACAACCAATACACAAGTGAGTAAAACAACCTTATATCTACTAATGGCAGAACATTTGTAAGGCAAGTAATAACTTTTGTAACTGTTCACTCTCAGAGTTACAGTTACAAACCAACTCTTTTACAAGTACGTCACTTTTAAACACTTCTTTTCTAGGCAAAAGGCCCACTCCTTTAAAAGTGTTTCCCTTATTCTTGGAGCAGGAGTGTCAACAGGCAGTGTCAGTATAGGTTCTTCAGTAGCAAAAGTCAGGAAGACTGTTCCAACAGGTGAGTATTTTACTTTAGAGTTCGTTGAGGGCCCATGGGCTTCACAGAAGACACCCTAGGAGGATTCAAGCAGGGGCCTGAGTGCACTGGACCTGAGGACTCTCAATAACAGAAAACACCCCAAAACCACATAGGAATCACAAGAGACTTAAGCTAAGTACATGCCCAAGCCAGCACAGTACCTCAGCACAGAATATTTTGCAGCAGGAGGACTTCAGGGTCTGCAGCCAAAAACCTGGTCTTTGAATTCCTTCATTAAGAAGAACAGACACTGGGAGGACATTTGCCGCAAAGATCACAGGGAAGGCTCTAGAGAAGGTTTTCCTCGCGGCTGGATGCGGCTCTGTGGATTTGGTGCCTTTTTCAGGAGCACAGAAGAAGACAGAATATCGCCGGTCGGATTCTCATCGTTTGCAAGGTGCAGCACTCTGGCGAGGGGGTATTTTGGACTGTAATTGTGCCTCTGGAGATCCAACAGGATGCCCACGAAGTTTCACTGAGATTCGGAAGACCGTGCACCGCACAATGGCTCGAGGTCCCAGGGTATTTGGTATTGCAGCCCGCAAGGTCGCATCATGACGTGGGATGGGACAAAATGCAGGTGTTCTTGCGGCTAGTGGTCTCGCCAGGCTTTGGGTCAGGGTCGTCATTTTCGGCGTCCCCAGGTCGATTGGAAGGAAGGGCTACAGCTGGCTGTGGTTACACAGCAGGCTCTCCGGTTGCTGGAAATTGTTTCAGCTGGGAATTCTTCATGTTCCTCTTCGGTTTTGGTTCCAGTGGTCGACTAGCTCTCGGCTTCCAGGTTCAGACTTTTATGCAGAAACCCAGCCAATCAGACAGCCTTGCAACTTTCAAATGTTGGAGGTTGGCAATCCTTTTAGGACAGCCAGCCTTCCAGTCTGAACTGGAATCTCACACTCGGGCTGGACGACAAAGGGCTGCCGAGTTTTAGACTACTCCCTCGCTTCCTGCCTTCAGACACTCTGAATCCTGGGCGTGGAGTCCAAAGGACTCCCACCTAAGATAAAGAAATTGCACACAGAAATGTTCCACCCTGAATGTCAGATGAAGGAACAAGAAAGGACAAGGAACACTAAAATGGCGAATAAACATAACCAGGGCCATTTTGGTAAAATGAGCACCCATGGGTGCCTTTAGCAAACAGCCTGCATTGTAGGTGCACTGAATTAATAAAAAGGTTCACTGCCACCAGCCGTTAAAGGTAAGTTTGTCCTTGTAACATAAATGTTACGTTTAAAATGAGAAGGGGGATACTCTGTATCTCCAAGCACTTCACATAAGGTGGTGGGTGAAAGTCTCAATCAAATGTAAAAGGGATCCAAAGATCCTTTCTACCCTTGGGAATCTCAGTTCTCACAAGGTTAGCCAGAGAAAGTTTAAAAGGGGAGCCACTAGGGGCAACCTAGCAACAATAGGCACTTATTCACAAAAAATGTCAGAGGTTAAACGACACCCATAAAGAGTCAAAAATTCTGTGGAAAAAGGCTACCACTCGGAGGTATAAGGAAAAATAATCCAGCAGTAAAAGCAAAAAAATTCTGGGGTTGACACAGGTTTGGAAGATTCTCATTACAATGAAAATATGAACTAAAAATCCTCCTTGGAGGAACCGCGAGAGCCAGCATGGTTTTTGAGTGCGGGGTCTGGGATGCTGAAAAAATGAGCGGGAAGGTCCAGAGCCGGTCCAGGCTGAGAAGACTGCTCGACAAATCTTTTGAGAGAAGCTCTGGGTGTCCTTGGGGACTGGAGAGCGCGAGCAGGGAGAACCGTGCTGTCTGATGGAAGTGTGCAAATGCGTAGCTGCCACAGACCTTGAGAGTCGGGGAAGCCCCATGACTGGTCACAGGCACCAACAAAGATCCAGTACGATTGCGGACCACCACAATAAAAGGTATGCTTGTTGCTGGGAAGCTGCAGGAGCCCCCAAGAAGGTTGTGGAAAGCCCAGAAGGGAGTAGAAAGCCGAGAATACCTGACTGAGGGAAAGAGACTTTGTCATACCTTGGGTTGTACGATAGTACTTTGCAGGAGAGTGAACCAAGTCTATCAAGACTGGGCCAGCAAGAAACCAGTCTGGGACTTGCACCCATAAAAGGAAGAACAATCATTATCGTTCTTCATATTCGCAGTACCTGGCAGGGTACTGAACCAGGTTGGCTGTGATTAACGAAAGCCTGAGCAGGGCCAGTTGAAGGGAGACCGCCACCCCAACCCCCCCTCCCACCTCCCTGGTTCGTTTGTGAACATTGTGAAAAGCCAAGAGCAGAGAGGCATTCTCTTGGCGTTACAAAAAACCTGGAGAGAGCCAGGAAAGTCACGAGAAGGGAGGCATTCGTTTGGCTGTGCAAGGAGCTGAAAGAGAACCAGGGGAAGAGTCATTCATTCTGGTGTGTTTGTGAAAATCCAATGGAAGGGAGGCACTCTCCTAACATTGCAAGAAGGAAGCCATTATCTTGATACCGGGACTTAGAGTTGAAACTTTGGTTCTTTGTGAGCCAGAAAACATTTTGCTACTTTGGAAGTTTTCTTTTAACTTTTGGAAAAGGATTGCGACTTGGGGAAAGGGATCCATTCATTCAGGAACCAGTTCCTCTACTACAGGGAACTGTGCCTCTCTAGAAGAAGTGAGTCATTCCTCTGTACCAAGAAGACGACAAACCCCTTTCAGTTCAGTTTAGTTGTAAGTGTAAGGGTTGGACATGGGTTTTGACACAGGACAGCAGACACTTTTAGTTCTTGGACATTCTGACAGACTCCTTAGTTTTATTTGGGGCAGGGAAGCCCCTCTTAGAAATGGGGCTAGATGGCGTTTCTTTTATTTTGCTTTTCTAAAGCAATACAAATCTATGCCATCACCAAGCTACCATTGTGTCACTCGTACTTCTGCATCATTACACATCCTAAATCTCCCCATAACCCCCGGTCTTATTTTAGAAATCCATCTTAACACTGCACATTCTAAAACTGATTTTATCCTCATACCGTTTCCTTATCCCAGTTTTCTTTTCATTTACACCAAAAAGCCAAGTCTGCTCGTGCAGTTTAGAAATTTCAATCCTAAACATTGGCAACCCTTTGGCACTTTATTGCAGATGACATGGGCATCCATAGCCTAGCTTAGCCAACTAAGCGGGTATGCACTTTGACAATCGTTCCTGCCACGGTGATACAGTTCCAATTCCTGTGCAACTCCCCACATGAGGGCAAAAGGCATCAGTGCACAGGAGCTCAATAGCGTGTGATATAAACTGTTCAGCACCTTGTGAGTGTGCATGTGCCTCCACTTCCCTTCTTCAAAAAGGGAAAGTAGTATAACAAGTAAACACTTGGAATATGGGTTGGGCCTTATGAGTTCAAATTACGTACACTTCTTGAAGCTAGTTTAAGTTGCATTTTCTTTTTCGAAGTGCGTTTTATCCTCCCTTACAGTACTGTTTGGAGATCACTTGTTGAGGCCACTAGAAATATTAGCTATTCTGAATCGAATTGCATGTTAGTAACTTTAAATTCTCTTCTACAAAGCCTTCTCTTTATTAAAATTCCCTTTTGTGAGTTGTCAATTGGTCTGCAACAAGCTATCCTTTGTTGGTTTCATTATGTTGTAGCTGGACATTGTGGCTTTTGTGTACTAAAGATGTGAAACTGAGTTTTGGTGGTGGCTTTTTTTTGAAGGCGTGAAACTGCATCCTATGCATGATTTGAGCGCAAACTTAACATAACCAACATAAGGCACGAGGACTGCTTCAGCCTTGTAATATTTACTTCCAGCTCCTTGGCATGCAATTGATAGTTAAACATTGTACCATACTAACCCGATGGTGACCATAGATGCTCTTCACATATCGCATTTTCACTTTCAAAATTCCTACAGATTTGAAATGATTTGGTTTTTTTTTCAGACTACCATAATCCTTTTACATGGGCTGCCATGAGAGTTATCGACTTACATCTGCAAGGGCGAATCTCAGATTCTTTGAAATTTTAGAAGCTCAAGTAAATGGATACTGCCAACAGTCAGATCTTCTAAACACTTCCACGCAGCGCTATGTGTTGTTGGTGGGTTTGTAGCCTGATGGGCCTGCTGGCCATTGGTAAATTCAATTATGCACCCAACATCCAAATATGACTGTAAGTGTGTGCTTACTTCTGGGCGTTAGTAATTGGCATGCCGACAGCTGTTGTGCCACATCGTATCTAACATAAGTATACACATGCAGAAAGTTTATTTTTCTTTTAAAAGGGTAATTAGCGCCAAGTAAATCTTTCACAGCATACAGCAGTTTATATGGTGTGTAATTAAGAACAATTTGCTTTACATTCATCTTTAGCAGCACTGGAATGACCCTTTCAAAATGTGTTTGGTAGAAAGAGTAAACCCAATTTTGCTTCCAAGTCTGGTACAAAAGGCAACACCCATGCCTACTTCAGGGAGATTTATTGTATTGTAGTTGTCCTTTACATCGCATCTTTTACCATAGTAAAACAAATGCACCCTCAAAAGACTGAGGGAGGGGGGACTTGTACTCTGATGCGCAACCCACTAAGCATACGTTGCAAATTAGTTAGCTTATGTATACACACAATTAAACCTCCTAGCTGCAAGGATTAACAATCCAGACTCAAGGTCCCCTTATGAGTCTAAACCAAACGGTATGTAATCAATAACGTATTGGTTTATCCATGGCGCATAGTCCAACAATTTAGCTTCAGGAGCTAATGGTCCATGTTAAATTCTTTCTAGGTTATTGTTTACTAATAATTAGCATTCAAATTCCTTCCGAGTTTTTGCACACAAGGTATATCTGGAATCTTTTTGGTTTTCCAGCGCTTATTTATTTTCTAATGGTGGTTAGCATATTCCTCCCAACGCGTGCTTCGACCTCTTTGAACACAGGTCTTCCTTGGGGCCAATAGATCGTCTTTCTCTCATATATTGCTTGACCAATTGACCGACTAGTGTCCAAGTAACTGCTTTGCCCTGCAGAGCAGATACTTGGGGAATTCACGTGAAGCACTATTTGAAGCGCAATATAGGCAAGGAAGGGCGCACAAATTCAACATTCAGTGGGAATCATCCAACACCATGGATACAAGCTTGTAAGGAAGATCACTTTACTTAATTGGACCTTGTGTGCAACAACTTGAAAGGATTTTGAATGCAAATTATTAGTGAACAATAACCTAGAAGGAATTGAACATTGAATATTAGCTCCAGAAGCTAAATTGTTGGACTATGCGCAGTGGATAAACCAATACGTTAATGGTTACATACTCTTACATAGCCTCAATGCGCTGGTGATGCGAACGCCCTCGGGGGACCGAAGTCCAGAGTGTTGGTCATGGAGTAGGATTAGAATGTGTGCGTGCATTTCGCCAAATAAAGCAACCCATTAAGACGGGCATGTGGATGGCGAGAGTGCTAGAGACTCTGTGTGCAGCTACTCCAATTGTTGCCGTAGGTCATAGCTACATTGTTAGTGAGAATTCTCAGAAATGTGCTAATTCCCTTCTACCTTAGAGTCCCCCAGCACTTTTTGCTGGACTTTAGGACTTTTAATCTCTAACCTGGAGAGAGTGAGACTTTTTTTCCCCCACACTCTCTCGTGTATTTTTCTGTGATTTGGACTCTGTTTCTTTTGACTTTGGAGTCTGACAAACCCCATAGGCATCATCCTTACATTGTGAGAGACAGCGCCTTCAGTGCATTGGCACAGGGAAGTCTTAGATTTCCCAAAGTTTTAAATACCTTCTCTTGGTGAAACTTCTGTTTCCAAGAGCAGTGAAGTGAAATTGACTTTACTTACATTTTGTAACTTTCTAGACCCAGCACACAGTATCTTAAAATAGGGTGCTGGAGGGGTTACTTAGTATCGCTTTTGTCTAGTTTCTCATGTAACATTTGTGTTACCATTTAACATTGATGGCTGGTGGCAGTGGTTTAATTTTTTCTGCCATTGTGTGTTTTTACAGCGGGCTGTAATTGCAGCTGCAGTAAAGCACCCATGGGTGCCCATTTTGTCAAAATGGCCCGGTCGTCTTGTTTTGCCGTTTCTTGTTGGAAAGGTCCTTCTCGAGATTTACTCTGCGCGCCAAACCAGGTTTGGTCCCTTTTGTTCATTTTGACTTTGGTGGGATTCACTGCTGAAGCCTGCCTGTGGCTCCAGCGTGTCTTGCAGGGGCAGGAAGCAGGGGAGGTGCCCGAAACGCCCTGTGCTTAATCCCATTGGTTACAGGAATGCACCCAAAGGTGATTGGCTGGCTGTCCTTGGAGGACAGCCACCCTGCTGTGTGATTGACAGCTAGGCTGCGGATGAATGGTAGAAACCTGCATAAAAGGTGAGGCTTTTGGCTTGGAAGGCAGTGTCGACCACTGGACGAAGGAATCTGAAGAATAATTTGGAAGAGACGCTTGCTGCAAAGCCTGGAACGTTGGTTTGCCCGGTGAAGCCCTGCTGCATTGCTGACCCTCCGAATTCGCCTCGACTAGAGAAGCCCTGCAATGGATGACTTCTCCCTTTGGGTTGGTGGGACCAATCAACCTCAAAGCGAACTCGTCTGGACATCCTCTCTGAGCTGGCTGTACTTCCATTGCAGCTGCAGGAACCGATTGCCAGGGAGAGGAACACCAGAATGGAGTGCATCGTTAAGTCAGACCCCGAGCTCCAGGAAGATCCTCCGGATTCCCACGAAGCAGGACTGACCAAGCCTGAGCCACCTCAACAGAGTGTTGGACCCAGATGCAAGGAAAGTCCATAGAGGTATCCAAGAACCGCGGTGGTGCTGTTTGGGAGAGCCGCGAGAAGCGGAAACCGCGAAGTGCTGCTGATCTGAAGTTTGCTCATTGCCGCCGCCGACCTTCCATTCATAGTGCAGGAGTCCCCCACCGTCCTCCCTCTTGTCCCCACGACTGAGGCCCATGAACAACAGGATCTGCAGACCTACACAGGAACAGAAACCAGTTGGAACCACTTTCTTCTAACCAAAGGTACTGTAAAACTAAGGGTGGGGGGGGCGTACCTCTTGTTGTGTAGCCTTGCTAGTTCTCAGTTGAGACTTGTCTTGGTTACTTTTGCAGAGTTGCCTGCAGCTTTACCCCTCACAAGTGATTTCATTTTCTACAAAGACTTCTAAAACATGGTGCAAGACTTTTACTTACCTGCAAGAAGTGCTTCAGCTCACCTAGACTTTTGCTCAGCTAACATTGGCTGTCCTGGCTCCCTGAAAGTCTTCTTACCTCTGAATTTCTGCCTTACCTTTCCCCAGGAAAGGGTAATTTACTTTTGCATTGGTGGGTTCAAAAAGTACTTACCTGCTTAAGAATATTTGTTGACCGTTGTTTTATTCCCTAATCTTTTCCTATTGACGCTAACCCCAGTATTGCTCTAAATGTGCCAGTGATATATTAGTGTCCTAGTTATTTAAGTAGCCTCAGTGTGTAGGAAGTGTCTGTGTGCCATCCCAGATGGGTATCTACTGATTTATTGAAACTGAGTGTATTTTTGAAGTATATTATTGTGTTGCATATCTTTGCTCCCTTCTAAAGAAGGCTTATTCAACTGACTGCTCTCAAATGTGTATGACGGCCTGAAATGAGAATCACAGAACATTGTCCATCATTCTATCGGCTGATCTGTTCTATTCACAATTCTTATAATGATCAAATATTTGAAAACCCCCTTTTGCCCTTTTCCTTTGTCAGCATGTGGCAGTATACCCCATGGTGTCCAAGAGCTTGCGGAACATTGCAGCGGGCAAGGACCCCTTGGAAGGGCAGCGGCACTGCTGTGGCATTGCACAGATGCATGAACACCACTCGTTGGGGTACCAGGACCTGGACGATCTGAACAAAAGCCCAGAGCCGCTCATCTTCGAAATTGAGATGCTAAAGGTGAGACCAGTGGACTTGGAGCTCAGGAGAAGGCAAGGAATGATGGCAATTGAAGGCAAATGTAGAACTAAACTAGTATGCAGAGAACAGGAGGAAGGATGGGGCAGAACGTTGCATATGTTATGTGAGCTGACTGAGGTGAAATTGAGGTTTTGGGGATGATTGGGGAACAGGCTGGTGAGGGAAGGAAGACAAGTAAATGCAAGCAGAGTGCAGCAATGGGCAGAGAACACCAAATGGGGGTGCGGAAGGAGAGTGTGTGTGAGTGGTGTATATATAGTGGATGTAATTCATAAAGACTGCCACATTGGGGCTTTGTGTTGGAGTTGAAAGTTGTTCAATACATTCCTTCATTTATATACCAACCAGTGGTGTCATTGAGTTGTATAGCATGGAAGGCTTTATGTACTATTGACAAACTGTAGTTGGTTACAAAAATGGCGATAGAAATGGGATGGGGAAGACTGGAGTTTCTAAGTTCTGAACTTTTGCAATGGGACAATCAGGTGGAAGACCCCGGTTCCTATCGGCAGGACCCGTGGGCTATGACTGATGAAGAGAAGCTTCAGGCAGTGCCACTGATCCATGAAGAAGGCAACCAGCTGTTCAAGGAAGGGAAAGTGCAGGAAGCTGCCACCAAGTACTACGACGCCATTGCCTGTCTGAAGAACCTTCAGATGAAGGTTAGTTCTTGTTTGCCTTAAAACCGCATGTGTTGCAGCCTCATTTATATTTCACTCAACACAGTTTCTATCACACTTTCCTCAGCATGATCTCCTTTTCTGATGCCCACAATACCCAAGGCGGCATCTTGTCCGATTTCTACCCATCCCTTGCAGACCTTAACACATCTTTGTGTGCCCTGCCCTTTGGTGCTCATCCTGCCTCAAGGATTTGGAATGGTGATCTGGGCTATGGTGACGCATAAGTGTTCGCTCTGCCTCCCCGTTGGCATTTATTTTGTTTTGTAGTATCTTCACCCTGCATCTTCGATCCTAACATTACCTTCATCTCCTTGCTCCCGGCATTCAAAGTGACCGAGGCCTTACTCTGCACACCATAACCACTCGGGCAAACCTTTGCTTAGGCAGCCGTCGAAGGGCAGTGGCTAAGTGTGACACCTGTTCTGTGGCACTTGATTGCGCTACCAACTGTTCTGGCAGTGAATACAGGCACTTGTCGACCAGGTAATCTAAATAATGCTAAATGATCCCCCTTCCCCTTATCCATGTAATTTTAAATGTCACATTTGCACCCTCCTTGTTTAGAACTATATTGCATCCTGCTGGTTTGCAGGTTTATGGCCTAGAGTGTGATAGTTGCATTGCACCTTGCATATTTATATTTTTGTTGCTCCAAGTGGCTTGAACGCAAACATTTCAACCTGAAATATTTGCACCCTTCTGATTTGCATTACGATAGTTGTAGGCTTCATGTTAACACTGCAATATTTTCTCTCTGCTGGTTTACACTGCAATATATGCTGGTATAAAGTAACATTTGCAACCTATTTATTTTACACTATGCCATTTGCACTCTGATGGTTTGCCCTGTGATGTTTGCACGCTGATGGCTTTCAATATGATGTTTCAACCTTGACAGTTGCAACCTTGATTTTTACATTTTCACATTCACATTCACAATCTGCTGATTTGAATTTGGATGCTTCATGTTAAGAACGATTTCTCTAAATGCAACTTTCACCTCAATATTTATGGACCCCCAAACGTTTTGCTTTTGTTACAGTATCACAACCTGACTCTTTGCAGTGGAACACAGCCTTCAGCTGCACTCCGCTGGGCTTTCGCTCATTGTTCTGAGGAAACTGACACGTTCTTCAGTATGTCGGTACTGAGAGAACTTTGTTTCTCTTAGTCTTTCAACTTTGTTGCCACTTTTGGTAACATTTTATCATTGCGCAAAGTACATTACTCTACTGCGCAATGGAGTCGTTGGGTTTTCTGGCCCTAGTCAACGTCTAATGATTTGATGTCGATTATTAAGTGTGCCTAGGAACAAACTGGTGTCAGCCAAAGCTTTTCCTTGTATTTTTACAACCTTTTACCGAGCCATACCACGCTTACTATATTCGTCTCATGACTGTGGCTAGTGCCATGAAGTCTTTTGTCTATTCATTTAGCCATTTTGTCCTTTAGCCTCCTCCCTCCCCACCCCGGACTTTGTTATTTTGGCATGCAGTTACCCATGAATGTGTGGGTACCCAGGAACTGGGTTGGGAGGGTCTGGTCTCAATCCACACTATTGGTGCCAGGATGTCTGGTGTGCATGCAAACATGAGAACCCCAGTAGTCCTTGATTGGACCACTGCTGGTGTGCCTGCAAGGGGCAGATCTTATTGGCGGGCCGGGTGCCAGCACTCGCGCATGCAGCGGGAAGATCTTCTCATTGGCTGGCCGGGTGCAAGGATTTGCCAGCCTTCGAATAGGAGTATGGGTCCTGAATCCAGACCAGTAGATCAGCAACTGGTCAGAACTGACCTGGAGACAGCCCAGTATCCGAGCAGAACAAAGGAAGACCCTGAGACACTCAGACAGTTGGCACCTGAAACCCGCTGATGTCTTGGTGGAGCGCTGCTTTGCGCTCAGACCTGCGAAGGTGCTTGGAACCTTTGGAATGGTGGGACTAATCACTCTCAATGCCTCCTAGTTTCCCTGCAAAAGAAGTGCCCCTGGGCCATCCAGTGAACTGTCCAGCTCAAAACTTAGTACCAATACTTTGGGGATTCCTAGCATGCACTGCAAAGCAACCTTCCACCGAATTTTGCCATCCCAACTACATTGGGTTGCTAGATAGAAGACTGCGTCAGATTGTGAGTTGGCAGCCCCTGTGTCACTGGTTCAGTGACAGTCGCTGAAGGCGGTTTTCCTACTCTTTCTTGTGCCCTGAGACCAGCTGCATCAGTGTTTTTCTTTCATCACCCGAATCGAGAAGTACAGCTCCTGTTCCCTACCAGATCCGCACCAGCAGCATCTGTGCACTTTGAAGCTGAATCGAGTGCAGGAAATCGAACCTTCGACAACCCATTTCCAGACCTGCCAAGTTTGGACCAAAACGGAGCTAAGGGTAGTGAGTACTGAAGTCACTTAGCAGTAGCCTTTTGTTCATCCATACCCTTTTACACATAGAAGATCCCTTGTGGTCTTCTTTTTGGCAGCATCTACTTTCTAAAGTCCTCCGAGAAGTTGGGAATAGCTTTCTTCAACACAGCAGATCCCATCCTGACTCTTGGAACTTGTTTCACCCCTTCAGAATCCTGTCCCAAATTTTTTCCAGCTTCTTAAAAAGGTACTTTGTGACTTTTTCGCATGAACAAGCGCTTTCGCGCAAGCATTGAACATTGAGCACAAGGCTCCATTCATCATAGGGGTGGATTTCTAAAGTTAGGATTGTTACTTCTGCAGATTGTCTATGCTCAAAAGGTTATTCTCCTTTTCCCTTGAAGGTATTGGAGGAGTTATTAACTTTATCGCGTGACTCCAGTGATTGTATATATTTTACTGTGTTGCTTGTGTGGCGTTTTCCTATTGCTTTTCGTTTGTATTTATTCTTGGGCCCCTAATAAATAGTATATTTTGGTTACTTTTGTCTAATGGTAATTCTTGGTGTTAAACTCTGTGTGCTCATCGTAGGCCTGTAATCACCCTCACTCCTAGCCATAACTACTCTCCAAGCTACTGTGAATTGGTCTGGCTATCTTTCCAGAAGTGTCCAGTTTCACTAAGCAGGGGGGGGGGGCTCCTAAACATCTGTCCACCAGGGCAGAGTTTAGCAATCCATTCTAACACCTGCATCCTACGTAATTGGCATGCTATATATAGGTTTACACTGTAAGCTTTTCACCCTGCTGTCTTGCACCTCAATACTTGCTTAAAACATCTCCAAGCCATCCCTGGGACTTACGGGGACATACACTGCTGACACTTTGGCACCTCCACAATACTGTCTTTGTAAATGTGTCGCCACTCGTACTGTGCCTGTAAAAAGAAAATACACTACAGGTTCTACCTCCTTGCTCCATCTGCAGCTATTTTGTGCCACTGTATTACACATTGTCTCATCACATAGCTACCGTGCCCCCTCTGTACTTCATAAAAATGCAGAGCTAAAGATTAGCAGGACCAGTAAGTCCAAAACCCATTCACACTGTAACAGTAACTTACTATAACTATAAAGGCCCCACTGGTAGCCAACTAACACACTCCTGCATGCACTAAAGGCCTCAATAGTTGGAGGGACCACTCAACATTTCCAGCAATGGCCATACTCTAGTAACCAAAGGGAGTCTGGAGACCTACTTACATCTCAGGCCTTTGTGCCCTTCTTCACCCAGCCTTGAGTGCTAAACTCTGCAATTGTCACTGCTGAATGAAGGACTCTAGATACCTGCAAAGGAAAACGCCTCTACTTGTCCGCCTTACCTAAAATACCACAATGAAGATGAATAGAAAATACAGAAGAATCGGAGCAGCTACCAAACTCTAAAGCAATTACAAGACCCAAAAGCACCTGGTCCGGCAGACGAACACCCTCAAACCACTATACCTTTTTCTTCTCACCATACCTAATCAGTTATAAAGACCATCCATGAAACAATATGCTGCCCCCTTCAAGTATCGTTACAGAATACTGGCCTCCTTTGAATGGAAAGAGCTTTGCACACATGGATGTTAACCTATTGGGACCAACAAAACACTTCCTCCTAGCAAAGTGATTCAGTCCACCTTGCATCGACAACCAGTCCCGTCATCTTCAACCACTGAGTACATCATTAAATTGAGCAGTTTATCTCCAGAGGTCTGCATTGCAATGCTTGTTTTGCATTTTTTGTACAGCCCTCTATTGAGGGCTGTACAACCACTAACTCTAATGGGGGTGGCTTGCACACCTGACTAGAGGAAAGCCAAACCATTTCCCAAAGGAATGTAACGTGGACAGAGCAACAAGGCTTAACCATTGGGTGTATGTAGCAGTTTGAGGCACAGTAAGCCCACCCCAACCTACTAGATATTACACTATATACATACAGACACTACACAGGCTTCTGAAGCTAAGGGCAGATGAAGAAAAGGGCAATTCCTGTTAAGACCACAAGGACCTAGGACCGGAATCCCTGTTCCTCTAACAACCGGTTAGCTCACAGCCTACCCTACCATCACCACTCCTCGCCAACCACGCTGCTCACCAGCAACCTGTCACCATAGACCCTCTTGTGAGAAACCTGAGGCTATCCGCACTCCTACTCCCCTTGGACCCTCTTCTCACGTGGCCAGGGAAAAGCCAAGGCTGACGGAGCCCTCTGTCTGGTGCCCACAGCCAGAGCTGTGGGGCACAGAGGACTTGCAGGTGCTGCGGGCCACTGACGGCGTCCGTGAAGCTACCGGCAACTCGCAGTGGGGTTCGAAGCAGGGAAGCGCTGCTCGCAGACCTACAGAAGAGACTGACAGCCCAGAGGAGCTGCTGAGGACCGGTGAGTGAATTGGAGGGATCGCTTGTACCAGGGTGCTCCTGGTGCTACTGCAAGGCGTATGGCGATGCTAGTTGAAAGGAAATGTATGCGCAGGTGACTGGGAACCCGAAGCAAGTATGTTTTAAAAAAAAACATAATAATAAAAAAAATGTAATGCGAGCAAAACGCTGAACTTTAAAGGGCAGGAGCTGAAGGGAAGCGCCCCCAATTCAGCACGATCCTCCCCGCAATGAGAGACAATAAAGGACTCTCCCGTAGTGGGAATAAGACCAAGACAGAGTGCGGGTGAGCGTAAATGGGAGTTTATCCAAGAATAAGGCATGCAAAGAACTCTGCAACCTCCGAGAGCGCTCTGTCTGACAATAGCAAAGACAGGCGTATTTCTAATACAAAAAACGTCAACACCTAAACACTATAGGGGGCACAAGTTAATTGGGATTGGGTGTCGTCGACTAACTATAGGTGTTGCTGCAGCGTGGTTGGTCTTGGCAAGACGACGTCACTGGTCAGCCTCGTGGGTTGGGTTGGGCCTGGCAGGCCGGCTTGAGGTCATCCGTGCGGTGTTGGTATGCTGGGGCAGCCTGTGACAATGACGAATACCTTCCCTGTCTCATTTGCCCTAGGCCATGCACCTTGCGGTTATTCAGAAAATGACATTTACGTTCACTAATAAATCGCTCTGTAGCTTATCTTATAAAATAAACGCAACACATGAGGAATGCACCTCGTGAGAGGTCTGGTGGTTATCGGTTGGGGTGAGATTTACCTGTGTCCTATTGACCGGTATTTTAGGTCGCAGGACGGGGCTCTGGGGCCTGGGCCGAATGATACATGTCTGTCTGCTGCGTTAGAAGTTATTATATAGATGGGTCTCTGTGTCTTGTCTCAATGATGGGGGTCGTCCTTACACGGGGTCAGGATTCTTGGGGGGTTCGTGGGATTTATGAAAGGGTGCTGGTAGATCAGTGGGTTCATCCGTGGGTTTATTACCGTGCTGTAAATAACACAGGTGGTGGGCTGTGGCCTTGGTTGCGGCGCCGGGGCCTCTGACTCTCTGAAGTAACGCCAGCTTGGTTGGGGGAGGTGAGGGAGCGCGGCACAAGTCTTAGCTTTTTTATCTGGCAGGCTTGGTAGGGTGGGAGAGGGAATGGCCTTGCATATCCACAAAGGTATTTTCCTCGTGCGTTGCTGATCAGTGAATGCAGAAGTTTTATACTGTTCTGCCTTATTTTGACGTTATTTAGACACACATATATATTTCAATTTCGTTACACATTTCTTTAAGACAGTCGGTTCCAGTACCTTTTCATTACCTAACATTACGTTCACTACATTGTGTGCGTATTGTATGTACATTAGACGTTATACGAGGGATATCTAGGTTATGGCCTACAGAGATTGATGCTCGCCGCTTTGGGTGATTCAGAAAACATATATGAGTTCCAGTTTCTACATACTATGGAAAAAACACTTTTACAGATAGAGGTTATACGTTTGGTCAACATCTTTCTCCGTGGTTATAGCAGCACTAGTCCAGACCTGGAGGGATATCATATAACGTTACATTTTTATGGCTTATTCACATTTTAAACAGAGGTAGTTCATTAATACCAATACTTGAATTGTTTTCTACCTTCTTCAGATAGTGATGCTTCAGCTTTTTTTTCCTCGCTACCCCGGCCTTGCGGTCCGGGTCATACGGGGTGCAATATCACATTGTTACTAATATAATGTTGCCGTGTTGGCGTCTCGGGTTTAGTTCATCTCCGACTTTCTCATGGGAACGCGCTCGCAGCGGATCGGCCAGGGCTGCTGAGGCGGCAGAGATGCATGAAAGGCCCTCCAAAGGTGGGGGCCTCTTTATAGTGTGCTGAACTCACGCCATGTTTGCTAGACAAGATGGCGTCTAGGCCTAACTAAATGCAAGGAAAGGATACGTGTGGGCAATGTCGTCGGCGGGTGAATCCTCCTCCACCTGGGCCCGGGTGGCATGAGGGGGCGCCCACCGAGTCATGGTCCTCACCTGGGGAGAAAGCTGTAGGTGAGGAGGGCCTCGCGGCCAGTCCTCCCCTACATTTCCCCCCTTTCGTTACTTAAAGTAACGAATTTCTTTAGCTCTTCTAATCTTCTACATTCTTGTTCCTCTAACACTGCACCATCCCATGCAGGGGTTCCTTTTATAGGCATCCATGCTCTGCACACCCCCCTTAAACTCTCACCTCTCCTAGCATACTCGTCTGGTGTACATGTTAAATATATACAGTCGCCAGTTTCTTCCAGATCTACCCAGACCTCCTCATACCATTCCAGTTCTACGTCTCGTGGTTCTTTGATAGTGGTGTGCCATAGTTTATCTACTATGTACTTATCACGGCACATAGGCACTAACTGGTACCTGGGGGTGTTGTCTGCTCCTGTCTGCACATGTACTTCTTGTGTTGCTTTAATTGTACCACCGGAGTTGCCCATTGTCACCATCATCATTGCACCGTTAGGAACTGCATTAGCACAACATCGGAGGCCCACCTGGCATAGGCAGAACATCACAAGGACGATCACCACTATTGGTATCAGGAACTTCATTGTCACTCCAAGCCATGAGGGAACCCAAGAGAAGATATTGTCGAACCACGAGCTATCCTCAGCTCCACCTTCCATTTTCATCTTCTCGCCCAGGTTATGTACTGCTTCAATAACGTGGGACAGGGACCCATTTTCTGCATCTTCGGAAGGTACGAACGTGCAGCACGCACTTCCTATTTTTCGGCAAACACCTCCATCGATTGCTGTTAACAGGTCTAGAACATACCTGTTCTGCATGGTCATTAATCGCAGAGCTCGTAGTTCCACCTTTATTATGTTAAACCCTTCTTCAGTGTCATTGGCCAACTGGATCAGTTCCCACCGTGTGATCTGGAGCCATTTTGCATTTGCTCTTGCTTGGACACTTGATACTAGCGAAGCAAAGAATGTTTCCACGGAGCTGAACAGGCGATACCTGTCTGGGATCTGTGCCAATAAATCAGATGATGCTTATGATATGTAGTTCGAGGCTCGCTTGTTCCTTGAGAGCTCTTCTCCCTTCCCTCCGGAGGACAGGACATAAAGGTGCGCTTGTGTGGTTGGAGAAGCCTGGTTCAAGCCTTCTTTCATCATGTTACTTCTGTCAATATGGCTTTCTGGAATCACCATTAGTGTTGAGTGCAAAGTGGCCATTGAGCAGCTACCACTCCATGATTGGGGAAGATGCAGGTACGCCTTGTTTCCGCATACCCAGTAGGTGTCCATTAGTGCTGCTGTCCCTTTTTTCATATCTGGGATGGTGAGAGTTTTGTTACAGTTCTTGTTCGTTCCCATTGCCATTTTTCCTTCTCCCTTGAAACATAGTTCGTTTTGTATTTCACTTTGTAGCTTGAAGGGTTTCTCCATCGCTGTTACCCATGTTAGTTTAGGGATGTGTTCTTTCCATGTTGGCAAGCACGTTCTTTCCATCCACCGCAACTTGTCCGGTTGGACACCTTTCAGTGCTTCTGCCTTGCACAGTACTTCTTCGTCTTTCCATTTGTTTTCGGAAAACAGTGTCCCTTGTATTGCAAAGAAAGGTTCTTTAAGACAGATCACTCCAGACGCTTGCGAATAGCACGTTTTGTTGTTCTGTAGCATTCTGAAAGAGACATCGTGTGCTTGGAAAGTGTTCTTTATTCTACACAGCGTGAGATGAAGGAGACATTGGGCATCCACAATGGGCAATTCTCGTGGCAACAATACTTTAGGTGTGCCTGATGCATGGGGGATAAGTGAGCAGACATAACAGCTCTCATTTGTTGTTTGTTTGGCTGTTGTGCTCATATCTGCATACCATTTATTTGCTTGGTGTGGGTGTCGTGGGTCTTCCATTTTGTCTAGCCCTAGTCCATAATACTCATCATACCCTTTCCCACCAATCTCTCTTCTCCGCCTGCTTTTCTCCCTTCTTCTGTACCTTCTCGTTATAGTAGGTGAAGAACCAGGCCCCCCTTCCTCCTCCCCACCCCCCTTTTCTAATTCTTCATGTAGGGACTTGTGTTCTGTCATCATAATCACTTTTCCATCCTCCTTAATAAACAAGAGATCGTTGTTTGAAATTGGGGCGGGAGGGATCGTGTGGTTGTTGTATGTTCCAGGTTGGGACATTGTGTCATTATTTACATTTTTGGTTCTCGATTGTGAGAGGACAGCAGTGGGTGGTGTAGTATAGTATCCCCACACAAAGTGTGATCCATCCCAGATCAAGAAATCACCTTCTTTGATACCTACAGTCGGAATTGTTTTCGTTCCAGGGGCAAGGGTGGTGTTGTTCCCCCCTCCCCCCTCGTTCATCTCGGTAGAGATGAACGCTATAATCCAGTGTACTACCAGACAAAACATTGAGATGAAGAACACGATAGCACACATTGATAAACCACATTCAAATGAATACGTTAATCTAGCCACTAACATTTCTCTAAATCTAACATATCTATTAGTTGCAGGCTGCCCATTCGATGCCATGATAAATCCTGTTTGAGACACAAGAGTTCATTAAATACAAACATGTAAGCATTTCCACGTTGTAACGTTTCGGTGATAAAATATAGGGTTGGGTGAGGGAGGGGGTGTGTTGACAGACAAGGTAGCCTTTCAATCATCATTATTCGTACCTTACTATATATATATAAATAATAAGAAACATGACATTTTTAAAAACAACAATAATAAAAACATCTTAAAGAGCACAGGAGGGGAAAAAAAAAAAAGAACCCCACGCAAAACTTTCAAAAATTGTAATAAAAAGAAAATTTACATATACATATGTACATGTTTTAGTCCAGGACATTTGTTGCGCGCTAATTGTGCTCACTGTTCATCTCATAAAGCACACAAAATTCCAATCATTCATTCCGCACAACTTCATCGTCCGCTGTTGCCTGTGCCTCGTCCTGCGCCTCACTTTCCGCAGCGCTGTAAGCTTTACGTACGTCTGTCAAATGCACCCAATATCGCAGGCCCTTCACCTTTACTGCTGTAGGTGTGCAAAACACTACCTCATAGGGGCCATGGAAACGTGGTGCATTCCACCTCCGCACAAAACTTCTGACATATATAAGGTCACCAGGCATTAGTTGTAGTGGTTTTTCAGGCAACCTGTCTGGTTCAGTTGCGTTCCCCTCCTCTCTTGTCGAGGGGGGGGCTAGTTGCTTTGCAATTACGCGCGCTGCCCGTGTCAGTTTTCGCAGATATTCTGTGAACTCCTCTCCCAATATAGCTGCGCTTCTGTGTGCATCAGAACGCTCACGGAGAGGCGAATGCGCTGTATGCATTCTTCTTCCCGTGACGATCTCGTGCGGGGACAAATGGTGATCCTTACTTGGCTGGTTTCGTAGTTCAAACAAGGCCAAAGGCAGGCAGTACATCCAAGTCTTTTTAAGGGAAAAGCAAAGTTTTGATAATCTGCTTTTTAACAGGCCATTTATCTTTTCCACGACGCCATTACTTTGAGGATGATAAATCGAACATAATTTGTGCTTTATTCCCAATAATGTAGTCACTTCTTTAAATAATTCATTAACAAAATGTGTCCCGTTATCTGAGCGAATAACGTCGCAAATTCCCCAGCGCGGAAATACTTCCCGCACTAGGAACTTCGCGGCGCCCCTCGCGTCAGGGCGGGCACATGGGCCTGCCTCCACCCACCTCGAAAAGGGACATACAACCACAATCATGTATCGCGCCCCGTTACACCTTTCTCCCATGTCTACATAATCAATGTGGAGCTCTCTGAATGGGCCACTTGGTTTTGGTATCGTACCCCTTAGTGTGCGCAAAGTCATACCTGAGTTGTAAATTTGACATGTCGTGCATTCTAAAGCTAACCTTGTGACGTGTTCCTGGAGGCAAGGTGCAAACCAATCTTCTTGTATCTCTGCCATTATGTGTTTCTTCGTGTTGTGTGCGGGAAAGTGTAGTTGTTGAAATGCTATTTCTAACAGCGTAATTGGCATTACCACTTTTCCTGAACTCTCTTGTCGCCACAATAAATCAGTCGGTGATTTGCTGCATCCTCTCTTAGTCCACAGCAATTTTTCCTCTGCACTAGCTCCCTCTTGCAGCTCTATTATCTCCTGTGTGGACATCATGTTGTATCCTGTGGGGACCTCTTGGCTTTCTGTGTGGTGCAACATGTACTCTCCTATTTCACCTTTTTGTAGATATGAAGCTGCTTTGGCAGCGGCGTCTGCTGCCGCGTTCCCCAAAGATACAAAATCTGTATTGGTGGTATGAGCTTGACATTTTACGATGGCCACTGCCGTGGGGTCTTGCAGGGCCTCAATCAGCTCTTTCAATAACTCTGCATGCTGGACTGGCGTTCCGTCTGCTCGTCGGAACCCTCTCCGCCCCCACCGGGCCAACCCACCGTGAACTGTTGTTGTCATGTATGCTGAATCTGTATATATGGTCACTGCGCACCCCTTGGCGGCATGCAATGCTTCTATTAGCGCTATTAGTTCTGCTGCTTGCGCTGAATAGTGTGATGGGAGGCGGTGTTGTACTAGTATCTCATATTCATCTTCCTCTAATCGTACCACTGCCATACCCACATGCTTTTCTCCTGTCTCCATGTCTATTGATGCTGACCCGTCCACAAAATACACCTCACCCTCGGTCAGGGCATTTTCAAAAATCACTGGATCCTTACTTTCGTCACCTGAGTACGTGGCGCAGTTATGGTTTTGCATGTCCTCTACGGTGCATGCCTCTGTGATGAATGTTGCTGGGTTCACTGTTTTACATCTTACTATATGGATGTTAGCGCTGGACAGTATTATCTCATATGCTGTGGCGCGTTGTGTTGTCAATGTGCTCTTTGTTCGCTCTAATATTGCAAAAAGTGAGTGTTCCACAAACAGTGTCACCGGGCAGCCCATCACTATCGTGGCACTTTTTTCAATCGCGAACGCTGCTGCAGCTAGGGATTGCTCGCACGCGAAATGACCTTGCATTACTGCGTCTAGGGTGCCGCTATAGTAAGCAAGTGGTTTGTGCCCTAAAGATGTTTTCTGTGTCAGTACTGCTGTCATCAGTGTTCCTTTGCAGTGTGAAAATAAGAAAAATTCGCGCCCATAATCTGGATTTGCTAGTACTGGAGCGCTTGATATTAGCTCTTTTAGTGAGTTAAATGCTGTGTTCATCTCCTCTGTCCATTCTATGTGTTTGTGTTCTTGTTGTGCTTCCTTCAGTGCCTGTAACAAGGGCCTTGTGTACGCCGCATAGTCCAATATCCATGCTCGGCAATAGTTACACATACCCAGAAATTTCTGCATTTCTTTTACTGTTTTGGGCTCTCCAATTGTTCTAATCGCTTGTGCCCTGTCTGGTATAATTCGCTTGCCATCCTTTGATATCAACTGACCCAAGTATAGGACCTCTGTCAGACAGTATTGCAATTTCCCTTTGTCCACCTTGTACCCTTTGTTGGCCAATAATGTCAAGAGTGTTATTGAGTCCTTTCTGCACTCTTCCTCAGCCTGTGCACAAACCAATAAATCATCAACGTACTGAATCACTGTGCTTTCTACAGACAAATTCCCCAGATCTTCATGTAGTACCCTGTTAAATATGCTTGGGCTCTCGCAATATCCTTGTGGTAGTCTGCAGTGTTCGAACCTCCTTCCTCCCAATGTAAATGCTGTCAAATACCTGCTTTCTTCTGCTAAGGGAATCGAAAAGAATGCATTTTTTAAGTCAATTACT
This sequence comes from Ambystoma mexicanum, assembly GCF_040938575.1. Classification (NCBI taxonomy): domain Eukaryota; kingdom Metazoa; phylum Chordata; class Amphibia; order Caudata; family Ambystomatidae; genus Ambystoma; species Ambystoma mexicanum. Next base: position 594,614,952 of record NC_090936.1, read on the forward strand.
GTGAAGTGTGACGCTACTTTTGGAATATTGCACAGTATTGTCGCCGGGTTCGGCACTAGAGGGAACTCCTTCATTACCACATCGTTCAGTGGGCGTAAATCTTGTATCATCCTCCATGAACCCCCCTTCGCTTTTTTGATTGGGTAAATGCATGTGTTGCATGGGGAGTTTGAGGGCACGATTATACCCTGTGCTAGCAGTGCTTCTATTGTCTCTCTGATCCCTTCTTCTGCTTCTCGCGACAGTGGATATTGTTTCACCCGGGGTAGTATTGCTCCCTGTTTTACTTTTATCACCACAGGCTGAACTTCATGCAGCAACCCTACATCGTGGGGGCCATTAGTCCATAAGTTAGTGGGTACTGAACTCATGTCTTCATTAAAAAATGTGTGCGGTGCTCCTACTACCGCCATTAGTTCAACCTTAGTTTGTCTGGCTGTAACTACAATGTCGCAGGGCATTGCCAGTTCCATCACTACTTCACCATCTCCCTCAGTGTCAGAAAATAGCTCCTCGTCCGAGAGCTCTCTCAGCGGGATATTTGCATTTGTACATAATACTGTCCGCCACTCACACCCTTCCATGTCAATACCAATCACACATATCCTGTTTACTGATACATGTATTGCATGCAAATCCAACGATAGTACTGCCCCAAGAGCAGTGTCAGGGCTTGCTATGGGACGAAAAAGGAATTCTGCTGGGATCCTCCACTCCACCCTTTTTAGTTCTGGTACTATGAGAGCCAATGTTCTCATACCTTCGACAAACATCTCCTCATTTCTCGGTACCCCTCTGATCTCTTTCATGATTGTGTGGCCGTGTATTACTGCTAATATACGGAGGGGGCATATGCCTGGCGTTGAACATACGATACCGCTCCCTGTGAATGATATTGTCATGTTTAGTTTGCTCAAGAGATCTCTCCCCAGTAAGTTGATGGGAGAGTTTTCATAGTACAGTAAGGGTGCTTTCACTGTTTTTCCCCCTACTGTCACATCCAATACCTCTGTGTAAGGAACTTCAATTACAGCCCCAGAGAACCCCTGCGTCTCTAACGTTCTATTAGATAACGGGAACCGGCCCTCTCTAATGCATGATTTCTCCGCTCCCGAATCCACCATGAATATGAATTGCTTGTCTCCTATCTGCGCACCTATCAATGGTTCCTCTGATGCATTGTGGGTCGTAGACAGTACTGGACACGCAAGTGCTCTCTGTGGGCTGTCCTATGCGGGGTGTCTCATTGCCCCCCCTTGATCGAAAATGTTCCCCGAAACCACTGACACTCCACTGTAAGGTGCGGGGGCGGGTGCCCCATTAGCTACTGTGGCGAAAGTGTTACCAGGCGTGTAGTGCACATTGTCATTATTCTGTGGGCTGGTTTGTGTTCGGTACTGATGTCCATGCAGTTGTGCGTTACTTCTTTGTACTACATTGTCTGGTTGCTGGTATTGTCCCATGGGGAGGCCGTAGGGGCTTCCCGGATGGGGGTGTCCGTATTGTTCTATCTCTTGGAACCCGTTGTTTTGTCTGCTCCTACATTCTCTTGAGTAATGCCCCCATCTCCCACAATTCCAACAGCTCCCCTGTGGACCTCTGGGACCCTGCCACCCATTTCCTCCCATTCCTCCATACCCTTGTCCTCCTCTTCGACCCCTGTACCCACCTCTTCCTCCTCTTGGGGCCCACTCTTGCCACGTTGGACCTCCGTTCTGCTCCTGCTCTGTCCACTGTCGTTGCCCTTGTCCTGCCCAATTCGCTGCTATTCTTCCTTGTATTGCTATTTGCCCCTCCTCTCCTTCCTCTCCCTCCCGTATGAGTGGGAGTCCCGCTACCGCTGCTGCGACCTTCACCAATTTTGATTGCACCAACTTCGCCTCATCCGCCAACCTTTTCTGTGCTACTTCCCTCTCTCTTTCTTTGATCCGTTTACAATGGTGTACTATTATGCTTTGGATCTCCGGCCAGCCTTTTGCCTCAACACCTGCTATTTTATCTAGTGCCTTTTGCACTTCCTTTGGGAGCCCTCTCTTAATGATGAAATAAAATAGAGACGTGGATTGGTGCCAGGGCGTACCCGTTTCCGCTCTCCACATCTCCTGCACCCTGAGAATGTAATCCATAGCGTCCTCCCCGTCATTCATGGTACATTGCATTACTGACTGCAAATCAGGGGTATCTGGGAAGGTTTCCCGCAGTGCGTCCCACACCCTTGCTCGCACGGTGTTAAAAGAAGCCCCATCATGGCGATCACACTCTAAAGTTACAGCTGGAAAACCCGCTTTAGCCCACACTCTGTCCGCCTGATCCCCTACTGCGGACACTAGTAGGCTTTTCACATCGCCTACTGCCAGCGGTATACCAGCGGTATGTTTCTCAAATGCATATATCCACTTGCTTGCCCCTCCTGACAGCTGTGGTAGTAATTTCATTAAATTAGCCTTGTCCATCTGAGCCCACGGTATATAGTTTGGCCTCCTGCCCCCTCTGTGGAGTAATGGGAGTTGTAATTTCCCTTTTACCGTTGCAGCTTCCTTTTCCTTAGTCACTGCTGACTCTAATGACGCCATCTTCCCCACTCTATTTCTTAGTCGTCCCATCCATTCATCTTCTATAGTTTCCAGTCAACAGGCACCATCTAGCTCCTCGCCTTCTCCTCCTATTGCCATGCTCAATCTATCACTCTCATCCACCCCTCCTCTGACATCACATAACAAATCCTCTCTGATCCCTCTTTCTCGTGATACATCTCCAATGCTTCCTTCTGCTGTCCCCACTTCTATTATTCTTGTCGGTTCTTCCTCAATTCTGAACAGTATTTCCCCCTTTTTCCATCCCTCCTCAATTTGTCTAGTTTCGCTCGACGCTCTAGACGTGCGCCCAGATTGTGTAGGGGCGCATGCTGTGCGTTCATATATGTCTTTTATTCTTGAGAGTTCATCTCTTGCCACTGTAAGCCTCGACTCTAAGTCACTCGTTAACTTCTCTATATCCACCCTCTGTGTGCCTCCCTGGGCGCGCTCTCTGGTGTTTTCGTATGGTGGGGGTGCAGTTGGCCTCTGTGGTGTGCTGGTCGACGGGGGAGGCACATAAATCGGGTCGCTATATCCTGCTGCAGGGGCTGGTTTAGGTAACATTGGGTACAACATAACCACCTCTGCAGGTTGTTCTGTGCTTACCTGTTCCTTTTCTTCTCGCGGGATCATTAGTGGATTGTCTGTGGTGGAGGGTAAATCAATATTTGGAGTTGGGGCTTTAGGTGGGGGTACTTCCTCAAACAATCTCCAGAGATCTAATATCTCCTTCCTATTCTGCCATTTTTTCCCCTTATACTTGAGGCGAATACATGTACATACCATATCAAGAACGCTTTTGTCAAAAGACCCTCCTTCTGGCCAAATCTGGGGCAACCCCTCCCCTTTCAATTCTGTTAACCACTGATCATGATATTTATTTATGCGTTCAGCATATCCTGGCAAGCTCTTACAAATGTGTGACAAGGGAGTTTCAGCCCCCATCCTCTAACTTGCTAGCGCTACCGCGTTCGCCTTCGTAACTTTTGATTAGGTGTAAATATGCGTATGTATACCTTTATGGCACAGACAAGAGCGGATCTCTCAAAATTATCACCCACTGTAATTCACTGAACAAATCTCTTCTCACTCACCATATCTCATCTCTTTCCCATTCCCAGGCACTCTTATGTGATCTCACTTGTAATTGATCAAGTACTGGTTATGGCCACACTCTCTGACACCACCTCACGGCCACCTGCTCGTCTCTAACACTCGTACGGTGCGCGCACCCTTCACAATGCTTTCCACTCACACTTTTGTCTTTTTCCTCCCTTTCCTCCCTAGCCAGCTGTCCCTGTTTTCCTGCTAAGGTTACTGTGTTCACGTCTGTACGTGCCACTACTGAGTCCCCACCTTTTAAGATGTTCTACCCCCCCCTTTTTTTTTTATTTTTATTTTTTTTTTATTCCCCAAGTCTAACTACTTTATACCCTTCTCATTTTCCCCCCCCCTACCCCGTGGAAATGGAAAAAAAAGAAATAGAGAGAGAGAGCACAATCACTAAAAAATATTCCCGGTGTCTCCTTTTGCTAGACACCAATAACTTATTTCTCACTTCTTCATATATTCCCAGTACTAGTCTAGATAGTACTATGCGGCGCCGCCTTCCACCCCCTTTCGGAGCTAGGTTCCCGTCACTTCTACCACGTCACTTATTTCTTACTCCTAATGGCCATATGCAAAAGAAAGAATAAAGAAAGTTTCAAGACCCGTCTTTAGTAGACCCCCGCAATTCTCCTCCTCTACCTTTCCCCGTTCCTCTATTCCCAATTCCCCTTCTTTTCCCTTTGACGATCACTCGCACTCGGTACTCACGTGCCCGTCTTGAACCGATACTCTCCGAAACTGGGTCCGTCCAGGCGGCGTCACCGGTAACTCAACGGTCGGCCCCTGGCTCCGGCGAGCGGCACTCAAAGGGGATTTTTTTCCAATCGGGATCCCGTACCCTTTCTCATTGAGTGCGCACTTCTTATTGTGCCGGTCGCCGTTGGCGGGCGGCCTCCCGGAGACGGCTCGCCGTGCGTATCCCTTCTCGACCGGAGATTCTCGTGCCACAAGGGGGTCGTTAAGAAGGAGTTAGGAAAAACAGTTTGGAGAAATCACGTCGGGGTCACCACTGAAGGGAAGCGCCCCCAATTCAGCACGATCCTCCCCGCAATGAGAGACAATAAAGGACTCTCCCGTAGTGGGAATAAGACCAAGACAGAGTGCGGGTGAGCGTAAATGGGAGTTTATCCAAGAATAAGGCATGCAAAGAACTCTGCAACCTCCGAGAGCGCTCTGTCTGACAATAGCAAAGACAGGCGTATTTCTAATACAAAAAACGTCATCAACACCTAAACACTATAGGGGGCACAAGTTAATTGGGATTGGGTGTCGTCGACTAACTATAGGTGTTGCTGCAGCGTGGTTGGTCTTGGCAAGACGACGTCACTGGTCAGCCTCGTGGGTTGGGTTGGGCCTGGCAGGCCGGCTTGAGGTCATCCGTGCGGTGTTGGTATGCTGGGGCAGCCTGTGACAATGACGAATACCTTCCCTGTCTCATTTGCCCTAGGCCATGCACCTTGCGGTTATTCAGAAAATGACATTTACGTTCACTAATAAATCGCTCTGTAGCTTATCTTATAAAATAAACGCAACACATGAGGAATGCACCTCGTGAGAGGTCTGGTGGTTATCGGTTGGGGTGAGATTTACCTGTGTCCTATTGACCGGTATTTTAGGTCGCAGGACGGGGCTCTGGGGCCTGGGCCGAATGATACATGTCTGTCTGCTGCGTTAGAAGTTATTATATAGATGGGTCTCTGTGTCTTGTCTCAATGATGGGGGTCGTCCTTACACGGGGTCAGGATTCTTGGGGGGTTCGTGGGATTTATGAAAGGGTGCTGGTAGATCAGTGGGTTCATCCGTGGGTTTATTACCGTGCTGTAAATAACACAGGTGGTGGGCTGTGGCCTTGGTTGCGGCGCCGGGGCCTCTGACTCTCTGAAGTAACGCCAGCTTGGTTGGGGGAGGTGAGGGAGCGCGGCACAAGTCTTAGCTTTTTTATCTGGCAGGCTTGGTAGGGTGGGAGAGGGAATGGCCTTGCATATCCACAAAGGTATTTTCCTCGTGCGTTGCTGATCAGTGAATGCAGAAGTTTTATACTGTTCTGCCTTATTTTGACGTTATTTAGACACACATATATATTTCAATTTCGTTACACATTTCTTTAAGACAGTCGGTTCCAGTACCTTTTCATTACCTAACATTACGTTCACTACATTGTGTGCGTATTGTATGTACATTAGACGTTATACGAGGGATATCTAGGTTATGGCCTACAGAGATTGATGCTCGCCGCTTTGGGTGATTCAGAAAACATATGAGTTCCAGTTTCTACATACTATGGAAAAAACACTTTTACAGATAGAGGTTATACGTTTGGTCAACATCTTTCTCCGTGGTTATAGCAGCACTAGTCCAGACCTGGAGGGATATCATATAACGTTACATTTTTATGGCTTATTCACATTTTAAACAGAGGTAGTTCATTAATACCAATACTTGAATTGTTTTCTACCTTCTTCAGATAGTGATGCTTCAGCTTTTTTTTCCTCGCTACCCCGGCCTTGCGGTCCGGGTCATACGGGGTGCAATATCACATTGTTACTAATATAATGTTGCCGTGTTGGCGTCTCGGGTTTAGTTCATCTCCGACTTTCTCATGGGAACGCGCTCGCAGCGGATCGGCCAGGGCTGCTGAGGCGGCAGAGATGCATGAAAGGCCCTCCAAAGGTGGGGGCCTCTTTATAGTGTGCTGAACTCACGCCATGTTTGCTAGACAAGATGGCGTCTAGGCCTAACTAAATGCAAGGAAAGGATACGTGTGGGCAATGTCGTCGGCGGGTGAATCCTCCTCCACCTGGGCCCGGGTGGCATGAGGGGGCGCCCACCGAGTCATGGTCCTCACCTGGGGAGAAAGCTGTAGGTGAGGAGGGCCTCGCGGCCAGTCCTCCCCTACAGAGCTTAAATAAGAAGCACGTATTATTGAAGATCAAAGTAAAGAAACGCTTTACAAATATTATTGAATATCGAAATGAAGGCAAGCTTTGAGAAACCCATGAATGACCTAGGAACCGTGTGAAACACATGTAATGAACATTTTAAAAAGGCAAAGAATTAAACAATATGAATAAGGTGAAAAGCAAGTGATTAACATTTATGAAGTTTTTGAGAACAAGGTGGTGTAGGAGAGTGCACCACAAAGTAAGTTGTGTGGAAGAGCACATTGTGGCAAGGCCAAGAGAATTCCGAGTGAATGCAAACTAAAGCACAGACGTGATGAAAGAGAAATCTGTGTGGGCAAGAAACATAGGGTTATCGGTTGCATGACCTGTAATGGGTGGGCCGTGTGATCCGACAACTGTGCCTAGACTGAGATTACCCTGTCTGGAAAAGTCAAGGAAAGTCCAGATAAAGAATCTTCACTGGTAACTAAGATTGCTGAAGTGAATGGGGAAAGATTGAAATCTGTATCTACTGAACTTGTAGGATTCTAAATGTCACCTGGAAATGGCTGTGAGAGACTTGAACTGATCGTACATTGGCAAGCTGGAAGAATGGTCTCCTTGGGGAAAGTAACCCTGGGGCCATTATAGAACTGTCCCCTTTGGGGGGTGGGGACCACGGAGCCATTTTGGAACCGTGTTGCAGCCTTGAGGAAGGGAGCCCAGAGGCCATTTTTGGAACTATGGTGTAGCCTTGTGAAAGAGAACCCTGAGGCTATTTTGGAACGGTGTTGTCTACTTGGGGAAAGGAACCCCACAGCTTTTCGGAACTGCTTTGAACCTGGAGAAGGTGAGCTGGAAAGTAAGCCTAGAGCTGGAAGAAGCTCAGAACTTTATTTGGAACACCATTTCATTTTCCGCTGACATCCCTACACATTGTATAGATTAGTTGTGAGGGCAAGTATAGGTTTTGTACACAGACTTTTAAGTTGAACTTACTGACTCGGACTAGCCTTAATTTCTTTCGGTAGGGAAAACCCACCTTAGCATAGGGCAAGTTAGGCATTACACCATCCTGACGTTTAAGTTAATAAATAAATACATTTTGTTTGAACTTTGACTCTGCTGTCTGTGTCTTGCTTCATGATGCCTTTACACCCCATCAACACTGCATCATCCAAAACTACAAGAAAACTGATGCTCACCAATGTTTGCTCAGCATGCAGCAGACCTTGCCGACCTCATCACCACACATGACTTGGAAGCCATCTTCATTACTTATACCTTGATGGCATCCGCATCCACCTATATCCTAGATGTCCTAATCCCCAATGGCTACAGAATTCTACCACAAAACAGTCCAAACTTGATCAGTGGAGGCCTCGCCATAATTCACAAGACATCATGGCCATGCACCCAACTGGATGTTGCCACTGTTGGCTCTTTTGAAATCCTTTCCTGACACTTTCTGCTCCCTTCAACGGACAGTCACTTTTCACCTCACCTACAGACCACCCCCAACACCTCCTTCATCGAAGGCTTCACAGACTTAATCGCCACCATGTGTCTCACGCATTCCAACATCATCTTCCTCACTGACTTCAACATCCCTGGCAACCCAGCAACTAAAGATCTCCACCGCCTACTCAACTCACTGAACCTCACGCAGCACATCCGCTCACAGGAAAGGTGATATACTAGACCTCCTCATCACTACCCTGCCCACCCTCCATCACAGATCTCCAGTCCTGCTTGACTGGTCGGACCATCTGGCAATCCCCTTTGACATACGTCACACCACATGAGTCAAGCAAACCCATCGGAAACCTTGCAAACAAGGCTCCACATCATTCAAGAACTTCCCACTGGAGTTTCTCACGGAAGACCTCTCCAAACTGCACTTCACATGGACTGATATACCTCTAATGAGCCAGTAGTGCGACTCCTTCCTCCAAGAACTCAACAGCATCCTCACAACCAACCCCAAAACCCGAGTGAAACAGTGCATCGTCAATCTTAAACCTTCCACACCCTAGTACACTCAAGAACTCGACTGCAATAAATGAACCATCAGGAAACGAGAAAAGACCTGGCGAAAATCCTGCGGCACATCCGACCTTGCCCTGCTCAAGCAACTCTGTGCTACATGCAGACTGATCACCTCTACCAAGGCCAATTCCGACCAAAACACCTTAGCCAAGGCGAACAATGAAAGCAGAGCCCTCTTCAAAGTCATCAAGAACTGCATCAGTCTTCTGCCCGACCCACCCGTACTGCACTCCATTGAGGTCTACCGTCATTCATCAATAAGATCAGCATGATCTGCCACTACATAGAAAACGCTACCACTGTCAACACACTACACATCCCATCTCGCAAAGCCACAACTTTCTGAACAACTTTCAAGGCACACACTATGGTAGACTTCACTGTCATTGTAGAATTCCCTCAGGGCCACATATTTTGCGGACAAAATATTCCCTGCCTATGTATCGAGACACTTCTGACTGAAGCACTCCTCACTTATCTGACGATCATCAACAGCTCCCTAACTCAAGCCACCTTACCCTCAAGACTGACAAATCCTCCTGCTTCTTAAGAAACCAACACTGAACCCGGACCACCTCAGCAACTAATGCCCCATCCTCCCTTCCTAGGTAAAATCCTTGAGAAAGCAGTAGCTATGCAATGTGTCCAACACATCTAAGGCAACAACCTCCTTCAGTCCTACCAATCTAGCTTCAGACCAAGATACAGCACAGAAACGGCTACCTTCAAGGTAATTGACAATGCCCTTAAAATCCTTAATGGCCATCCTTGACTACTGGTTCTTCTTGACTTCTCAGCCGTATTTGACACAGTAGACCACCAGACACTCGCTGACTATCTACATCATCGCATGGGCATCTGCAAGATCGTCTTTAGCTGGTTCAAATCATACATTGCTAATCGACACCAGTTTGTACAAATGGATTCCTCCAGATCACCAACTCTATCCATCTGCTGTGTTGTGCAAGGATCCATCTTCTCCCCTCTGATGTTCAAACTTTACATGGAACCGGTTTGAAACTCACTTCGCCACACAACATCCACCAACGCACAAATGACCTCCATCGAAGAGATCCACAGGCTCAAAGCCTGCCTCTCATTGATTGTCATGGATGTCCAGTGCTTACCTGAAGCTTAACCCCTCCAAGACTGAATTCCTACTGCTGACAACACCGAACACCCGGACCCGTCTCTGCTATGTAAGGAAGGCATGGTATCAAACAGTAAGACAAAATGCAAGTGATCACAGTTTGTGTGTTTATTGAACTTCACTTGGGTTTTAACCTATCTAATCCTAAATCTAAAGATCGGAGCATGCTACGACCATCGACTAATAAAGCAGCCCTAGTCGAGTCTGTCAAAATAAAAGGGTCTATACTAATACACCGATTGCCAATCCTTACTTCTAAATACAATAGTGTGGGAAACTTATGTTATGCAAAAGAAAAGTGTTCAAGAAATGATATGCAGGCTATTCAAGCCGTTGGCTTCCCTTCCCCATGTTTTCAGTATGGGAGAAGGTGGCACACTAGAGCTAAGCACACTCTCTGGCTTCTCTAGCACGAAGCTGCTGTTCAAAATCTCAACATCAGGGCTTTCTGTGCCAAAGTCTCTTTGCCATTAACTCCTATTTCAGAGGGCCTGATGCAACATGACACACATTAAAGTTCCTTTCTTCTTTGGATTTACAATGTCTCCAGTGATTTACTGTTGACCCTTGATCTCCCTTCGCTGGGCTCGGACCACATTTCTCTACTTTTCCAAACTCAAAATTGAAGACTTTCGACTGTGTGCAGGATTTTGCTTGACCCATCACAGGACAACTTCGATTTACAATTATTTGTTCTCTTCTTGATGTAACCTTTCTTTCACTTTTGCCATTTCTCAGCTAGATACCTCCGAGACCTTCGATTGAGCACCCACGCTGTTAAAGGTATTGTCTCTTGCTTTCAAATTTCAGTCACTCATCAGCAGTTCAACTTTACTTGCATCTCTTATCACGCGCATTTTAACAATGTTCATTCCAGCACACGCCATACAATGTTGCTGCTTGCAACCTTGGCTTCAACACAGACTGGTTTTGTATCGCACCTGCTGTGGATTTCACTGATGCTGCTTTGTTCTTGGAGCCAAGGACGGTACCACAGTAGCTGGTGCTTCTCCCCGCCTTGATTGGCGCCTGATGGCCCCGGGTATCTCCAACACAGAATTCCAGATTCTTCAGCCTGGTTTCCTGGTCTTACGCTTTCTATTCTTGAGGTTTCTGGAAAGTAACCGTTCCTTGTCAAAAAGGTCAAGGGAACTTCCCTCTTTGTAATCCCATTCTGATTTGCCGTATTTCTTCTCTCGTTCAGCTGCCATCTCAAAACTGCTGTTTCCTCGTGTGCTTTGCCTCGCTCTACCTGTTATCCATGTGGGGAAGCTTAAAAGAAGTCAGGTGTGTGTGTGATGGTCAGTAATGGCCTGACCTCGCCTGACCATTATATTGGTAAATGTCGGGTATACTGCTCCGGTGTTAGTGTTTCTCTTATAGCGGCTGTCTGTGTGAAAGTGTTTGTGTTGTAAAGAAGGGGCGGAGGTAGAGTTCCTAAATATCCTAGCTGGTAGGATGGATGTCACCACCCACATCCAGAAACCCCCTTGGCAAGCCCATGGGCCAGGAGGGGTCTTGGCTCGGGTCTCCAACAAATTTAGGCATCCTTTGCCTAGGCCCTCTTGGGGCCAGTCCTGGCGCCTTTGGGGCCAGGCTCATACTTAATAATGACTTGTGTGTAGGGAACTACTTTATTTCAAGTGTTTTGGGTGTGGTACCCTAGGAACTACTTTACCTGGTCTACTTTCTTGAAGCTATTTAAACCACACCCAACTTGGATAACACGCTTCGCGTTACTTTGCAATCCTGCAACGTGATGCTCATTGTGTTCTGCTGTACCCGCGAACCTCGGAAGAACAGCATCTGTAAAGAGACAAAAGGACATCGTTCGCAGCAGCTTACCTGTAATTTTCATCGTTGGCTGCCCACAGCTCCTGCGAACAGCATCCTAGGATCAGCGCGTCTCCCGGACCGACGGATCTGCAAAAAAGGAAGAAACAAGACATGACACTTTTACAACATAACAAACTGTGCTGAAAAGCTTAACTTGCAAGTCGCCCCTCGACCAGCATCGCCTCGGGATTGCATACACCGGGTGAGCACCGCGATCTATGGGAAAGAAAAGACAACAGGCAAGGCATCATGGCGCTGCGCATAGCGTCTACTTACCGCATCATAGCGCTCTTTATACGCCATCATTTACCGGCGCGACCCAATTCAGCCAATGCATCACATTGGACTTCCGCGCACCTAAGGAAGAGAAAGAGACCTTTATTAAACCAAGAAAGGCATGCAAGAATAACAACAATATACAACAGCAATAAGACCTACCTGAAAGACTCAAAGCGGGCCGGCATCAGTGAAGTAACTAGATCGCATTCGCCCACAAAGGACAATGCGCCCCTGCCAAGAAGGCAGGACGGAGAGCACACCTGAATTAACAACAAGGTGAGGAGAGGTCCAGAGGGGCTGCAGGCATACGGGATGGTGGGGGGGCTGCTTACCCCAGTTGCCCAGTCTTGAACATTGGCCACCTGTATTCTAGGCAGAACTTCCCCGCTGGTCACACGTGGGAACCGCAGAAAAGGATACCAGAGTCCCTACGGCTGGGTGGCATCCCCGTGGATACCAGGTGAGCCTAACAATGGAGTGAAGGGGTCATAGGAAAGGGGATACCACATCTCACTCCCTGACGACCCCTCACCCAGGAGATCCTCCCGCACGGGTACACCCCCAGGAACTGGATCCAAAAGCGATGGCCGTGTCCTGGCCACCTGAATGACCAATCCCTGGGGACCAGTGGGTGAGACTGTGAGGAATTCGACCATCTGCACAGGGAGTGTGCGCTCACCTGGGCTTTTATGAGCTTTTGTAATAAAAATGAATGACGGGAGATCAGCCTCAGAAAATGTGTGGGGCCATTCTGCACACATTTTCCCTGCTCACCGCACAACCAACGCATAGTCGAGTGTACTCTGGGAGGACACAGCCTACAGGTGCCGTGCTCCCCTGTCGTATTCAGCTGGAATGTGACAGCCACGGGTACATCAGAAGCATCTCAGAGGGGGAAGGCGACCCCTTCCTCCAGCCATGGGCAGCCTAATTAAAATATAAAACGCTCCATGGATCTGCCATTGTATTGTCTAAAGTGCTGGTGGCCGAGCATACTAATAAGAGTTAATTGGAACAGCCCTCCGTCAGGCTTGATCGCCGAATGGACAAGAGGAAGGCCGGACTCAAACCTCTTGGATATACAATGTGTTGACTTGAAGCAAATTCCCACCCCTCTGTATCAAGGACAGTGAAGGCATGTCTGGGTCCACTGTTTATCGTAGGCAACCCTGACAGAGCAGACCCCTTTCAGAGGGACGAAGTATGTGATTTGAGGTAGACGGAAGTCTGTTCTCACCATAAACCTCAAGGTAGACCTGCGCTTTGATCTAAAGCCACATAGTGCTCAGTTAACCAGAGATACACTTTTATCTACAACAAACAAGAATATGGATGGGACTTAGGAGTACATGTTACCACTGCTTACCTTTCCTGTTGCAATTCACTGTGGTCCTTACCTCACGCATAACAGAAGATTGTTGGTAAGGAACCCAAGATTGGTTTATTAAGGTAGGCTTAGCCTGCACCAATCACTGGGGTCCATTTGTCTTTAAAAGAGGGCTGAGCTCCTCACTTAGCAGATCCTACTCCTTTCAAATTTGTCGGATGAAGGACTCATTTGGACACTGACTGAAGGTCCAGTCTGCCTTACATCTTCTGCCAGTGAAAGAAGGCCAGCATTTCCAAGAGGGAAGAGAAATCCCTCCTCTAAACATCTCCCCGGGAACAGCGGGAGATACCGGACTTGGAGGACCCGTCCAGCAGCTCCAGAACCGGTACCTAGCCAGCGCACAGCATGCCCGGCTAGGTTCTGCCAGCAAGCTTCCTAGGTGGGAAGTGACAGAGTCTCTGAACAAAGGACAAGGCTGTTGCCTGCAAACTCGCCTCGGCTTTGGGCCGTCCACCTTAAAGTACGACACAAGCCCTGCGAAGAAGCTAGGAGGAGTGCCAAAATGAGAATCGACTAGAGTCCATCTTTTAAGGACCTTTTTCGAGGCAGAGCCCTCGAACCGCAACTGGCTTTGCCACTCTTGTCACGGTGCAGTCACTAAAGCAGTTCGAGACACCACGACCAGCGTTCCAGATCCGCCAACCAGCACAGAGACAGCGATTCTTAACCCTGTCCAGCCTTGCTTGCCGAACTGCCTGCCGCCTGATACCCACAGCTGTTTTCCATCTTGAACTCTGTTGCACGAGCTGCAAATTGGCCTGGAACCGACTCGACGCTGTCGAGCATCAACATCATCTCAAGCACAAGGAACATTGTGGTTCTGTCTCCCTGGTCCTTCTCCAAAGGCCCCTAGTGACATTTACGACCTTGCTCCTTTGGTGCTGAAACCAAAAAACCTTGAACAGTTAAGACTGATTACTTTACCGACTACCCTCCTGTCAACATCCAGAGTGCATCCATTTCCTTTGTGAAACTGTCTGTCCTCTGTGTTGCTTTACAGTGTGGGTTGTATTTTGTAGTGTGCTAGAACTGTCTGTTGTAATAATAAAGTAGATATTTTTATACAACCTTGACCGGATAGTCCCTTTTTATCTGTAATTGTAATTTTGCTGTGTTGCAACTAACCAACGATCCACAACCTTGCGGAGATAAGCCTGCTGTTCCGTCCACGTTACCAAAAATTGGACAAGGAGGTTTGCAATTTACTTGTGTTCCAAATTTGTTTGGCTCCCTTATGGTGTACTAGAGGTGTGGGGTTGATAGTTTAGAAAACAAAATTCATCTTGGACCACTGGTGGCCAGGAAGTTGATTTGTCACATTGGTGTCAAGCGGTAAGATCAGTTGTGCACAGTTAGTCACCCCACAATAAAAGTACTGTTGCAAGCAACGTTTAATCACTACTAGGTATTAGTAATCGTCATGGAGCTTGACATGGAGTCTGTAAAATGCATGACCAAGGGTGTCTTGCGCGTCTTATGTCCTGAGTTGCTGACCAGCCTCTAAGCTTGGGTAGAAACGAGGGCGTTTGGGGAGAAGTTCCCCGGGGACGGGCTAGGTCCTGTGTAGCCCAACAGACAAGACCTTCCGGAGGGGGCAAAGGGTGAAGACGACCACATGAGCAGTGTTTCTCGCCAATCATCCCACCGGGAGGCAAGTGTGGTTTCTCGACATTGGAGAGTGTTAGTAAGGACAGGAGCTAGTGCAGCATCTCTCAGGTCCCAGACCCCACCAGTGTCTCTAAGTGGCCCAGTAATTGTTTGGCTGTTAATGAGGTAGCGGCTAGCCAGCTCCTGCATGAGGAGAGGAGGCTAACGCTAGAACAGAAACAGCAGGACAAGGTCACCACAGAGCTGCGCAAGCTCGCGCTTGAAGAGCAGAAGGAAGTCAAACGATCCGCCTCTAGCGAAAACAGCAGTAGTGGCTCAAACCAGAGTGCCAGGGATAAGCCCCACATCACATCCCTGAAGACTTAGTGCAGGCTTATAAAGTGGGGAAGGATCTTTGTGACTGGTTTGAAGCGCTCAAGCTTGCTTTTCAGCTACAGGAGGTGGCTGAGGTACTGTGGGGTGCGGCCTTGATGAGTCTCTTAGACACCAGGAACTGATGCAATTCTTCAGCTAACACGTTGTTAAGCTGATCGGCCCGAGAGGACCGCGTACCTGTAATCTTGGTGGTTGGTCTTGCTGAGGTCGCCAGTCTGGAGTCCAGGAACTGATGAATTAGCGGCACGAGGAATCAGCCCCTCCACCACCCAAAAGAGGAACTGGGTGAAGGTTGGACCGACCCCCAATGTCACGATAAGTACTCGCCAGATGAGCGTGACTCGAGGATTGATGGCTCAGGTTGGTGACACTGTAGTTCAGGTAGAGCCGATTGTAGATATCATGAATCTTCCGGAACCAATGTAACAGTGAGGTATTACAGTTGATAGAAAAGTCCGGTTGGTGCTGATAGTTCCAGAGGTTTGCAGGATTAGGTTCGGAGGTAGGCAAAACAGGAAGAGAGAGAACAGCTGGAGGCTAGCTGGTACTGGGCAAGTCCCGAGTAAGTCTGAAGACGGGCAGACCCAGTGCCGACAACAAGTCAGGGCTGGAGGCAGGCAGGCTCAGGACAGGCCCCAGGTAAGGCTGGAGGTAGGTTGGCTCAAGACAGGCCACAGGAAAGTGCTGGAGGTAGGCTGACCCAGGACTGGCCACAGGTAAGGCTGGAGGCAGGCTGGCTCAAGACAAGCCACAGGTATGGGCTGGAGACTGGCTGACCCAGGACAGGCCACAGGTAAGGGCTGGAGATGGGCTGACCCAGGACAGGCCACAAGTAAGGGCAGGTGGTAGGCTGACCCAGGACAGGCCACAGGTAAGGACTGAAGGTAAGCTGACCCAGGACAGGCCACGGGTAAGGAATGGAGGTAAGCTGACCCAGGACAGGCCACAGGTAAGGCTGGAAGAGAGCTGGTCCAGGACAGGCCACAGGTAAGTGCAGGAGGCAGCTGGCCCAGAACAGACCACAGGTAAGTGCAGGAGGCAAGCTGGCCCAGGACAGGCCGCAGGTAAGTAAGAGGCAGGAACAACGAGGCGAGCGAAGCGAACCGCGTTGAGACGCGACTCGCTGTGAATTGCGGCCTCTTTTATGGGCCGCCGGCGCCCGAAAGGCCTGGGGCGCAAGCCGTTCCGTTTCCGGACGCCGGCGGACCCATAACGAGGCTTGAGAAGCAAGCCCCGCTAGGGAGATGAGTTCGGCCCACGGCGCATGCGCGGAGCCGAGGGAGAGGCCTTCCGCGCATGTGCCGAAGGCCGCCAGCCCTGTAGCCCGCCACTCCCCTCCCGGCGAGCCCCCGGAAGCAGATGCGCGGGTAGACTCGCCAGGAGGGGAAGAGAGCGGCAGACCCCCGTCTCCCGCGTGACATAACACACGTGAGGAATGGCCTGTTTATGAAGGGAGCCCTCCTCAGGAAGTTCTGTAAACAGTATCCCAAGAGCTTCAGAGAGCTCGGAAAAAAGTGGGCAGGCATTTGAAGCCTTTACACACTTGTTGTTGAAATATCTGAGCGGGTGGCTGACTGGTAACTAAGTTGACACATTTAAAGGGATGTACAATTTTTTTCTGTGTGAGCATGTATTGAAAAATTGTGATATTGGCCTACACCAGCATTTTGTGGACAAGACTATCACAGACCCTAGGGAGCTTGCAATGTCTGCTGACAGGTTTGTGAGTACTTGAGTCCAGAAAAAGGCTCAGACGAGCACACCCAAACCAGAAGAGAAGAGAAATCAGCGGACAAAAAAGTAAACGAGGATGGGAAGGACAAAGGTCCAACCCAATCCTATTTGAAGCTGGGTCCCCAAAAGAACAAAGGAAAATCCCAAAACTCTAGGTTAGCTGTGCACACCGAAAAGAAGAGCGCAGGCAACCCTAACACACCTGTGTTCTCACCACCCAAAGGTGTAAGGCGCTGGGCCATAGGAAAGGGCATCCTGCTTGCAAGGGCTTACCCAAGCAAGCTATAGTGAATGTTAGACTTGTGGAAGAGGCCATCATTAGTGTGGGCCTCTTACAGGCGGAATTCCCACTAAGCCAGGGAGTGGCCGAATGTGGATTGGTTACACTGAGTGGGAACTTTACCGGGTCTCCAGAAGAGACCCCAGTTCCTAATAATAATACTCTACTCTATATATTATTTTTACATTTGTATAGCGCACTACAGCCCCGGGGGATTGAGGCGCTTTTTCAAGAAGGTGAAAGTAGGCAAGAATACGACTTTGGAACATGCGATTACTTAGTTACATCATAAGGCGGTCAGTTGCAAGTACAGTAAGCAGACATAAATTTCAGTTGAGTACCAAGCAAATGCTAGGCACGAACATTTCAGACAAACAGACTGGTTTTGATGGCATTGTGGAACGCCAAGTGGGAGTTGATAGCCCTGATGTGAGTGGGGAGTGCGTTGGAAGCAGGGGACTCATTGACTTCAGAGTTGCCTAGCACAGCGCAGGAATCTGAGGTCGAGGCCCATTTCGGTGCAGATCTGAAGGTCCTGCCCAAGCTGGATGAGTTTGCATCAGCTTGGAGCCCAGATCAGACTGACTTCTTCACAGCCCAGAAAGAGTGTCCCACTATGGCTGGTTGCAGAAGCAGGCAAAGGGTGAGGCCCCTGGACTGTTCAGTGTACTGGGAGGATGGACACCTGTACAGTGATTTTCCCCAATACCACAGAGTTCCTTTTGGATTTGGCTCATCAAATTCCTTTAGCGAGTCACTTGGGGGTCACGACATGAGACCAGTTGTCTGCTCAATATATAACTGGTTGCAGTTCGGTGTAAAGGCTAAGAAATGTGTCCCGTCCTGCCCGACTTGCCAAGCTTCTGGCAAGTCATGTGGTGTCACAAAGGCCCCCTTAATTCCACTACCCTTGGTTGGGCCGCCTTTCGAGAGAATAGGCATGGATATTGTGGGTCCTTTTGGATCCTCAAACCAGCTCAGGAAACGGATGCATCTTGGCAGTGGTAGGCCACGCCACAAGATACCTGAGGCTGTTCCTCTGAGGAGCATCAAAGTGGTTACGAAGGCTCTGATTTCTTCAAGGAAGTAATTTCTGACTAGGGATCAAACTTCATATCGGCGTATATGAAGCTATGTGGGAAGAGTGTGGAGTCAACTACTGGTTCTCTAGATCCTTCCATCCACAAACAAATGGGCTTGTTGAGCAGTTCAACAATACCCCGAAAGGCATGATAGGTGGCATGGAAGAGCAGCTGAGGAGAAAACTGGCTATTCTCCTGCCATGCCTTCTGTTCGCATACAGGGAGGTGCCACAGAACGGAGGAGGGTTTAGCCCCTTTGAGCTTTGGTTTGGACACCTGTACGAGGTCCCCTCAGCCTAGTGAAAGGGCTGGGAAAGCAAACCCTCATCCCCTACACAAGATGTGGTGGACTATGTATCCGCCTTCAGTCTAGAATGGCAAAGTACATGGAACTTTCGACAAAGCACCTAAAGGCCAGTCGGGAGCTGATAAAGCGGTAGCACGACCAGATGGCCACAGTGACATTCTATTCTCCAGGCCAGTGGCTGTGGATTATGAAGCCCTGTCAAACCCAGTGGCCTTCAGGACAAGTGGACTGGGCCTTATTGTATGCCGGAAAAGGTCAGGGTGGTGAATTATCTAATTGACGTGAAAGGACCTAAACAGATGTGCATGGTTTTTCACGTTAACTGGCTAAAACCCTCTTCTAGCCGGGATGACTTGGTCATGGTATTGGTGACTGACGAGGAGACTGATTCCCCCCTCCCAGACCTCTTGCACACTGAAGCCATAGATGGGTCAGTTGAAGTTGTCAACCTTGCAACAGACCTGTCAGAACAGCAACTGACCACTGTCTGTTTTCACTGACTCCTGGTCAATGATGTGGCACTGGAGGACAGTAAGCCGGTGAAGAGTAGGATTCACTTGATGTCCAATGAGGTCAGGCACTCCATCAAGGAGTAAGTTTCCAAGATGTTGTACCTAGGAGTGATAGAGCCATCCCACAGCCCCTGTGCTAGCCCAGTGATACTGGTCCCTAAAAAGACCAGTGCTGGGAAGACTGAAGTTCGCTTTGTGTGGACTACAGGGGCTCAATTCTGTCACAAGGGCAGAAAAGCTAATTGACGAGCTCGGTGCTGCCAAGTGCATGAGAACCTTTGACCTCATGGCAGGTTATTGGCAGGTCAGCTTGACAGATGGAGCGAGAGAGGGGTCAGCATTCTCAACCCCAGAAGGACATTATCAGTTCACTGTGATGCCCTTCGGATTGAAGAAGGGCCCTGCCACTTTTCAGTGGATGGGTAACCAGGTTTTGTCGGGTCTGGAAACTCAGTTTTGCCCATTAGACGACATTGCTGTCTTTAGCCACAACTGGGAGGATCACTTATCTTACCTGAAACAAGTACTTCAGGCGCTGCTGAAGGCAGGTCTGTCTATCAAGACCACAAAGTGACAGCGTAGGGCACAGTGACTTACCTAGGCCACCTGGTCGGTGGAGGTAAGAAACAACCTCTCGAAGGATTGGGACATCCCCACCACACAGATGCATGTGAGAGCCTTTCTATGTTTTACCGGGTACTTCATCAGAGGGTATGGGTTCATTGCAATGCCCCTGAATGATGTAACTTCCAAGAAGATGCCGAAGAAGGTAACTTGGACCCCCGCCTGTCAAACCACCTTTCAGGATTTAAAGGATGGATTGTGCAGGGCCTCAGTTCTGAAAGTGCCAGGCAATTGTCAGGAGTTCATTATCCAGACAGACGCCTGCCAATGTGGGATTGCAGCAGTGTTGGCTCAGCCAAACTCTGAAGGGGTAGAGCAACCTGCCGCCTACATTAGCAGGTGGTTGACAAAAAGGGAAAGTAACTGGGCTGTCATAGAAAGAGGTGTGCGCGGTTGTGTGGGCCGTAAAGAAGCTGAAACCCTACATCTTTGTGTCTCACTTTACGATCCAGACAGACCACCGGCCTCTGCAATGATTAATGGGCATGCAAGGGGAGAGCCCTAAGCGTTTGCGTTGGGCCATATCCCTACAGGGATTAGAGATGGGCATCCAGTACAAGCCAGGCTCCCAGCATGGAAATGCAGATGGCCTCAGCGGGTACGTTCGCCTTAATGACAAACGAACCAGAACCTCAGTAGGGTGGTGGTCCACATGTTGAGGCTGGGGACAGGGGGGGGGGCGTGTGAGGAATTCGAGCATCTGCACAGGGAATGGTCGCTTGCCTCAGCTTTTTTGAAATTTTGTAATAAAAATGAATTCTGAAGGCGATCAGCCTCCAATAATGTGTGGGGCCAGTCCAAACACATTTCCCCTGCTCGCTGCACAGCAAACGCCAAGTCTAGTGTACTCCAGGAGGATACAGCCTACTCGCCGTCCTCTCCTGTCATGTTAAGCTGAAATGTGGCAGCCACAGGTACATCAAAAGCATCTGAGGGGGAAGGCGACCCATTCCTCTGGCCATGGGCAGCCTAATTAATATATCAAAGGTTCCATGGATCTGCCTTCTTATTGTCTAAACTGCTGGTGGCAGTGCATACTAATAGGAGTTCATTGGAACAGGCCTGCGTCCGGCTTGATCACAGAATGGGCAAGAGGAAGACAGTACTCGCACCTCTTGGATATGCAATGTGTCAACTTGAAGCTAGTTCCCACCACTCTGTATGAAGGAACGTGAATCGCATGTCTGGGTCCACTGTTTACCGTAGGCAATCCCAGCATACCGGACCCCTTTCAGAGGGACGAAGTATGTGATTTGAGGGAGTCTGTTCTCACCAAAAACTTCAAGGGAGGCCTGCACTTTGATCAAGAGCCACAGAGGGCTCCGTTAATAAGAGAGACCGTTTGATCTACAACAGACAGGAAGATGGGTGGGACTTAGGAGTACATGTTGTCACCTTTCCTGTTGCAAAGCACTGTGGTCCTGACCTTGCGCATAGCAGAAGATTGTTGGTAAGGGACCCAGGATTGGTTCATTGAGGTAGGCTTGGCCCGCACCAATCACTGGGGCACATTTGGCTTTAAAAGAGAGCTGAGCTCCTCACTTAGCCGATCTTGCTCCTTTCGAAGTTGTTGGATGAAGGACCCATTTGGACCCTGGCTGAAGGTAGTCTGCCTTCTAGGAAGGCCATGATTTACAAGAGGGAAGCAAGATCCCTCCCCTAAACATCTGCTAGGTTCTGCCAGCAAGCTTCTTAGGTGAGACGTGACAAGAGTCTCTGAACAAAGGACAAGGTTGTTGCCTGCAAACACTCCTCAGCTTTGGGCCGTCCGCTTTAATGGGAGAAACGAGCCCTGCGAAGAAGCTAGGAGGAGGGCCACAATGAGCATTAACCAGCGTCAATCTTTTAAGGACATTTTTTTTTTGTGGCAGTAGAGCCCTCGAACTGTGACCAGCTGCGTCACCGACTTGTCACGCAACAGTCCCAAAAGCCCCTGACGCCTCAACCAGCATTCCAGATCGGCCAACCAGAACAGACAATGATTCTTGATCCCGAGCCGCTGTGTAGGTCAGCCTGCAGCCGTCCATCCATCCAGCCTCGCTTGCCGAACTCCTTGCCACCTGATACCCGCAGCGGTCCCCCATCTCAAACTCTGTCTGAGGAGCTGCAAAGCGCCCTGGAACCGACTTGACACTGTCTACATCAAGATCATCTCAAGCACCAGGTACATTGTGGTTCTGTCCCCCTGATCAAGGCCCCCTAGTGACATTTATGACCCCTTGCTCATTTGGTGCTGATACCAAATAACCTTGAATTGCTTTACCGACTACCCTCCTGTGAGTATCCAGAGTGCATCCATTTCCTTTGTGAAACTGTCTGTCCTCTGTGTTGCTTTACAGTGTGGGTTGTATTTTGTAGTGTGCTAGAACTGTCAGTTGTAATAATAATAAAGTGGATATTTTTATACAACCTTGACTTGAAAGTCCCTTTTACCATTGGGTAATAATTGTATTTTCGCTGTTGCAACTAACCAACGATCCACGTCCGTGCGGAGATGAGCGTGCTGTTTGTCCACGTTACCAAAATTCGACAAGGTTTATAATTTACTTGTGTTCCAATCATGTTAGGATCCCTTCAGATGTGGGGCTGATTGATTGTTTAGAAACCGATATTCATCCCTCGATATTCATCCCTGGACCACTGGTGACATGGAAGTTGATTCGTTCAAGAGACACCTTCTGGTTTCGCACAGCTATGCACCTCTAGGGCTTCACACCCCAGTTGACTACATGCGCCAAGTCCTGTCATGATCTCTGCTTCCAAAAGGTCAGGGTTTTCCCAACTCCCTTGGAAGCAGATCCATAACCCAGGTTCCGAGTGCCAACCAGTCCCAATTGGGACCTTTTGGACCCAGTCCTGGCGCCAGTGGCACCAGGCTCATAAATATGCCCAGTCCCAGCGCTGGAAGCGCCGGGCTCATAATGCTTGGGTGGACTTACCTGCAGCAGACCATGCTGCTTACTTGCCTGCCAGTTGAGCCTCTGATCCTCTTCTGTTTGGAACTACTTTTCCTGTTGGGTGGGGCAGGAGCCACTCCCTAGGTTCAGAACACTGGAACTCTTCTGGAAAGCAGGAACTCTTTTCTTACCTAGGCGTGGCTGTGGAAGGAGATACCTAAGCACTACAGGAGGCTATTTAAACCACACCCGATGGATGAATCTTGCTTTGCGTTATTCTGCATCCTCTGCAGCAGAACGCTCATCGTGTCTTCTGCATCTGATCCTGGGCCTAAGGAAAAAGGCTTACCATCCTGAATCCAGTCTTCAGCAACACCTATAAAGACAAGAAAGAACAGGTTAGCATTACGGTCTTCAGTGACAGCGCTTCACTTACCTGGTCCATCGGCTGTCACCAACGCCTCGCGCTGCATCCCGCATCTGAAAGACAAAACAAGGTGCGTTTAAAGACATTGGGGAACTTTAATACTCACGTGCCATTACTCCTTTCCACATCTAACCCAGTGGGTATTCCGGCACCCTGCAGCCGCTCCGAACTTGTACCTGCAAAATAAAAAAGACAGTTAGAGCGCATCGTGAAGCAGGCAACAAGCGCTTACTTACGTGCTTCCAGGCGCTTCTATTCATCACACGGGCTCCATCTTCAACTCACTTCAGCCCGTCATCCGCCATCGCCGGAACCCTGCAAAACAAGACATCATTACTAAAGACTTTTAAAGACATTAGAATTACTCGAAACTTACCGTTCGTGCAGTAAACGACGGACAGCAGTCCTCTGAAGTCAAGAGGCCTGCTCCCCTTATCCAGTGAAGAAACTGGTTACAGCACCCTGCCCCGAGGCAGATGGAGAGCACGGCGTTCGCTTACCTAAGGTGAGAGCGTTAACCTTTGGGGTTCTACAGGAGAAGAGAAAGGGAAGAAGAGGGAGACATTCAATAACCCAGTTCATTAATCCCATATTTTCTATCTGCAGACATCTTACCCTTCGAGTCAGACATACAGTGCACAGAGGTCCAGCCCAAAGAGCCAGCCGTGTGTTACACATCACCTTTGAAGATACGGTATACGCCCAGTCAAGATCGGCGCCTCTACGGGAATCAGGTGAGCGTTACAGAACGCAAAGCCTACCGCAAAACTCCCGTCCAGGCGCTATGGAAACCTCGGATACCGACCAGCTAGCCCAGTTACTTGGGGAACTAAGGGCAGAAGTGCATGCAGCCCGTCAGGAAACGAACGCTCTAAGAAAGGAACTGATTATTTCCAAGGAGCGAACAGATGATCTCGCTAGGCAATTGCTACAGTCACAAGCCGGACAGACCCCGTTACCTGCATCTGGGGGAAATCTTCCTTCTACATCCTCTATGAATCCAGTGCAGATCAACCTACCTGGGAATGTACCTCTGGCTCCGCCCGAACGATTTTCTGGTGACCCAAAGAGGTTTGCAGTATTTATCAATCAGTGCCGGTTGCATTTCTTATGCCGGCCAGCAGCCTTTCCAACTGATCAAGCTAAAGTAGCTTTCGTGCTTTCGTACCTTAGTGGCAATGCGGCAGACTGGTCGATCCCTCTAGTAAATCAAGATGATCCGGTCCTCCATGATTTTCAAGCTTTTCAGCTCAGTATGGAAAAACTGTTCGCAAGACATTCACAGGGGCAGGCCTTGGACAATGAGCTTCTTTCGTTGCGACAAGGTAATCAAGACCTTTTGGCTTATATTGCGTCTTTCAACAGACTGATAGTGGAAACTCAATGGCCTGAGGACAAAAGGATTACGCTGTTTTATAGAGGTCTACGTGGAGAGCTCAAAGATGTGTTAGCCCAAGTAGTGAATCCCCCACAAGATTGTTCGGACTAAATAGACTTAGTCGTTCAAATAGATCACAGACTGCAGAACAGGAAGGCCGATCGTTCCAAGTTTGATGCTCGAGTATTTTCCAAACCGCCAACTCCTTCCAAAGGAGTAGACTCCGGGGAACCCATGCAAATAGGGGGTCTGAAAGGTCCTCTAACACAAAAGGAGCGGGAAAGGAGAAAACAGTTGCAATTATGCCTCTATTGCGGAAACTCAGGGCACTTTCTTCGAGACTGTCCGGTGAAACCTGCCAAGAAGGCAGTAGGAGCTGCAGTTACCAAAGTTACAAACTCTGAGCAGGGAAACGACCTCGCCCGACAAGAATAGAGGTCCTCTTGCCGAGCGTGAAAACCAGTTCCATGACCTCGCATTTCGTGATACCTATGGTCCTCATTAGCCCTGATAATCCGGATCGATTACATGCAATTGAAGCTTACGTCGACAGCGGTGCCATCGGCAATTATGTGGATCATGAAATGGTTTTGAGGATGAATCTAACTCTTTGTCCCAAGGCTGTAAAGGACGTCATTACTACGGTGGATGGAACGGAGATAGCCTCCGGACCAGTAACGCATACCACTCAAGAAGTGACGCTAGTAAGTCAAGATGGACACCATGAGAAGATCGTGTTCGATGTAATCAAGGCTCCTCAGTTTCAGATTATTCTAGGAATACCTTGGTTAGAGAAACACAATCCTCTGATCGATTGGCGAGCAAGAACGGTCCAGTTTCCAGAATGTGTCTCTACTTGTCACCCTCCACCAGGTGTTGCACTGGCCGCAATTTCTTCAGAGACTCCCCAGTTACCTTCCGAATACCTAGAATACCAAGATGTTTTCCGGAAGGATCAGGCTAACTCTCTACCTCCTCATAGGTCTTATGACTGCTAGATAGACCTGATACCTGGATCTACTCCTCCTTGTAGTAGAATTTATGCCCTCACCGAGCCTGAGAACCTTCACCTTCGACAATACCTGGATCAATACCTGGCAAATGGGTTTATTCGTCCTTCCAAGTCCCCTGCTTCTTCAGCTTTGTTCTTCGTTCCAAAAAAGGAAGGAGACCTTAGAACTTGTATAGATTATCGCTCCCTGAACCAGATCACCGTCAAGAATAGATATCCGTTACCTTTGATCCCTGAACTCCTGGACCAAGTCAGAAAAGCATGCATATATACAAAGCTGGATCTTAGAGGAGCCTACCACTTGGTACGAGTAAAAGAGGGCGATGAATGGAAGACGGCCTTCCGCACCAAATATGGGCTATTTGAATATCAGGTCATGCCCTTCGGACTTTGCAATGCCCCGGCCGCCTTTCAATATTTTATGAACGATGTCCTCAGAGAGCTCATAGATGTGTGTGTTGTTGTTTACATTGACATCCTCGTTTATTCTTCATCGGAATCTGAACATCGGAAACACGTGAAAATGGTCCTCGAAAGATTGCGTCAACACAAACTTTTCGCTAAGTTGGAAAAATGTGTTTTCAACGTGACTGAAGTTGAATTCTTGGGATTCATATTATCACCTAGCGGAGTGCGTATGGATTCAAAGAAGGTCGATGCAGTTCTCAAATGGCCATCACCATCCTCCGTAAAAGGTGTGCAAAGCATGTTAGGCTTCGCTAACTTTTACCGCAGGTTTATCCCCGAATTTTCTCGAATAGTCCAGCCCATCACTGCCTTGTTAAAGAAAAACAAACGTTTTGAATGGTCTACCGAGGCGGAACAAGCTTTCCAGGATTTGAAGACTAAATTTATCTCTGCACCAATCTTAAAACACCCTCGCCCCGAACTCCCCTACATCGTGGAAACTGATGCTTCAAGCCTTGCCATGGGGGCAGTTCTATCACAAAAGGACCCGGTAACCAATCAGTTGCATCCCGTGGCATTTTGGTCCCGCAAATTCTCGCCTCCTGAAATCAATTACACGATTACTGACAAGGAACTTCTGGCTATAAAGTCTGCCTTTAAGGCTTGGCGGCATTATCTGCTGGGGGCCCGACACACCGTTACTGTGATTACGGATCACCGAAACCTGCAATATTTGAAAACTGCAAAAGCCCAATCCTCTAGACAACTCCGTTGGGCATTATTCTTTGCCGAGTTTGACTTCATAATTACCTATCGACCTGGTACAAAAAACGGTAAAGCTGATGCCCTTTCTTGGATGGGAGTGGAAGAACACTTGATCAACCCTAAACCTGTACCAATCATTCCCGAACAAAGAATTCTGGGTGTAATCGCCACACAATCCATAGAGGAAGTTAAGGATAAAGCCAGGCAACTTGTAACTCCAGCAGACATACAGAATTGGCATCTGCAGGGAAAGGACTTTGCAGTAAAGGACAACTTATTGTATTTCCAAGAACGATTATACCTGCCCAGCACAGATTTACAGAAAAAAGTAATCTCTTGTTATCACGATTCTTTAATGGAAGGACATCCCGGTATGGCCAAGACCTCAGAAAAGATCAAGCGCTACTTCTGGTGGCCGTCTTGGAAAAAAGATATCAGAGACTTTATAATGTCCTGTGGAGTATGCGCCCAAAACAAGAGTCAAAAGGAAAGACCAGCAGGCCTCTTACGCCCTATTGACATCCCACCTCGCCCTTGGCATACGCTTTCTATGGACTTCATCACCGATCTACCTCCATGCTCCGTATACAATACGATTCTAGTAATCGTGGACTTATTCTCCAAGATGGCGCATTTCATTCCGCTCAAAGGCTTGCCAACAGCAGCAACTCTGGCCCGAGAATTTCTCAAACATCGTCCGACTGCACGGTTTTCCTTCGGTTCTAATTTCGGATCGAGGTAGTCAATTTATTTCTCATTTTTGGCGAAGTTGCTGTCGGTCGGCTCAAATTGATGTGAGACTATCGACCAGTCACCACCCTCAGACCGACGGACAAACCGAGAGGACCAATCAAACTCTGGAACAGTATTTACGCTGCATGCTGCAACAAACTGAAAAAACTTGGAAAGACATCCTTTGGATAGCCGAATATGCCTACAATAACTCTGTCCATTCGGGAACTGGGAAAACCCCGTTTTTTCTTTTATACGGCAGTCACCCTCGAACCTCGGAGTTGGATCCCCTCCAAGATCTTGAAACACCAGCAGTAGACTACCTGCATTCTACAATCACCCAAGCCTTTAAGGAAGCTGTTTCTCACCTTCAAAGGGCTAAAGAACAATACAAGAAAGGAGCAGATCAACATCGGAAGGAAGCCCCTCAATATCAAGTAGGGGATCAAGTCTGGTTATCCACCAAATATCTACCTCTAAAAGGGCCACGCACATTCAACCCAAGATACCTTGGTCCCTATTCCATCACTACCATAGTAAACCCAGTAGCGGTCAAGTTGGACTTGCCCCCGCACATGAAGATACATCCGGTCTTCCACGTCTCTCTATTAAAACCCGTGCAACCTCAAACCCGACTAACTAAATCTCCAAAACCCATCCTAGTTGATGGAGAACTCGAGTTTGAAGTCAAAAGCATTCTGGACTCCAAGATCTCCAAATCTAAACTATTTTACCTAATTGACTGGAAAGGCTACGGCCCCCAAGAGAGATCCTGGGAACCTGCTGAATATGTCCACGCTCCTCGCCTAATCAAAAGATTTCATCGAACATTTCCTGACAAGCCAAAACCCCCGGAGAAGCCCGGTTTGGGAGGGGCCTTGAGGGGGGGTACTGTCATGATCTCTGCTTCCAAAAGGTCAGGGTTTTCCCAACTCCCTTGGAAGCAGATCCATAACCCAGGTTCCGAGTGCCAACCAGTCCCAATTGGGACCTTTTGGACCCAGTCCTGGCGCCAGTGGCACCAGGCTCATAAATATGCCCAGTCCCAGCGCTGGAAGCGCCGGGCTCATAATGCTTGGGTGGACTTACCTGCAGCAGACCATGCTGCTTACTTGCCTGCCAGTTGAGCCTCTGATCCTCTTCTGTTTGGAACTACTTTTCCTGTTGGGTGGGGCAGGAGCCACTCCCTAGGTTCAGAACACTGGAACTCTTCTGGAAAGCAGGAACTCTTTTCTTACCTAGGCGTGGCTGTGGAAGGAGACACCTAAGCACTATAGGAGGCTATTTAAACCACACCCGATGGATGAATCTTGCTTTGCGTTATTCTGCATCCTCTGCAGCAGAACGCTCATCGTGTCTTCTGCATCTGATCCTGGGCCTAAGGAAAAAGGCTTACCATCCTGAATCCAGTCTTCAGCAACACCTATAAAGACAAGAAAGAACAGGTTAGCATTACGGTCTTCAGTGACAGCGCTTCACTTACCTGGTCCATCGGCTGTCACCAACGCCTCGCGCTGCATTCCGGCATCTGAAAGACAAAGGCTTACCTACTCTTCGTGCGCTCCGGAGGTCTTCGCACTGGATTCCGGCATCTGAAAGACAAAAGCTTACCAACTCTTCGCACGCTCCGGAGGCCTTCGGCGCTGCATCCCGCATCTGAAAGACAAAACAAGGTGCGTTTAAAGACATTGGGTAACTTTAATACTCACGTGCCATTACTCCTTTCCACATCTAACCCAGTGGGTATTCCGGCACCCTGCAGCCGCTCCGAACTTGTACCTGCAAAATAAAAAGACAGTTAGAGCGCATCGTGAAGCAGGCAACAAGCGCTTACTTAAGTGCTTCCAGGCGCTTCTATTCATCACACGGGCTCCATCTTCAACTCACTTCAGCCCGTCGTCCGCCATCGCCGGAACCCTGCAAAACAAGACATCATTACTAAAGACTTTTAAAGACATTAGAATTACTCGAAACTTACCGTTCGTGCAGTAAACGACAGACAGCAGTCCTCTGAAGTCAAGAGGCCTGCTCCCCTTATCCAGTGAAGAAACTGGTTACAGCACCCTGCCCCGAGGCAGATGGAGAGCACGGCGTTCACTTACCTAAGGTGAGAGCGTTAACCTTCGGGGTTCTACAGGAGAAGAGAAAGGGAAGAAGAGAGAGACATTCAATAACCCAGTTCATTAATCCCATATTTTCTATCTGCAGACATCTTACCCTTCGAGTCAGACATACAGTGCACAGAGGTCCAGCCCAAAGAGCCAGCCGTGTGTTACACATCACCTTTGAAGATACGGTATACGCCCAGTCAAGATCGGCGCCTCTACGGGAATCAGGTGAGCGTTACAAGTCCCTTGGGTATGATATCGACAGACTCCTCTCCTTCAAACAGCACCTCGCTAGGAAGAAGCAAATGGCATGGTACCAACTTTCTCTTCTGCAAAAAATCAAGCTCTTCATCTCAGTAAACCACTTCAGATCTGCTGTCCACGCTTTGGTCCTCTCCCAGCTACATGATGACAATGCCCTCTTGGAAGGCCTGGCTACTACCATGGATCCCTTGAAATATGTCCTGCCTGCTGCAGCATGACTTGTCAAAGGACTCTGCAAATTCGACCACATCACCCCCTCCCTCATCGAACTGCACTGGTTCCCGCTGCAAGCCTGTATCCTCTTCAAATCCTAATGCATCATCTACAAGGCTGTCACCCTAAAGTCCCTAAGCTACCTCACTGAGAAACTCTGCCTCCAGAGGCTTCCGATCCACCAGAAGTAAGGACTTGTGCAGACTTGAACTCCACAGGTGCAGGAAGGGAACAAAAAAAACAGAAGACCGGCCTTCTCTCTCTGCCCCAAGACTCTGGAATCGCCTCCCTCATTAACATCTCATTAACATCCTTCTCGGCCCCTTGCTTCTACGGTTCAGGGAAGAGCTTAAGACCCTCCTCTTCAAAGAATCTCTCTTCTAGTCTCTGGTATGGTGAGGAGTTTATGGACCGAGGAGATGATTCAATTCCCCACGGTTTCCTCCCCTGGCAATTTCTAAACCCATTGCTCACAATTGCCCTCTCCCTGTTGTAAGATTCCCCACTCCCTTGTTTCTCTGCTCCTAACCTTGTTGTTCACCCTATGAGTTGTTTGCGCTCTGTTGCTTTTGGAAACTAGGGCTGGGCTCGATAAATACCCTAATAATAATAATACAAATAATATATACTTTTATGTTACACATATATTGATATTTCATTTGTATCGCGCTCGTACACACGGGGGGGGGGGTAGAGAAGTGGAAAGTGCTGAGCAAGGGAATAAAAATAAATAATAAAAAAGCATTACACATTGGTAGTGCAGCCAGCGTGGCAAGTGCTAGGTTTAAGGCAACAGACAGGGTGTGTCTGTTAAGTGCAGGAAAAAAGGGGGGTCGGGGGACTGTAGGGTTACAGATACAGACCCCACTGCAAGGGATTGCCAGGAGGCAGTGCGGGTGGGTGGCGGGGTGTGCAGGTACCTGGGTCCGAAAGTCTGAGGGTAACCAGGTGCACAATGCCGAGGCGGAGCAGATCAGCAGGGGAGAGGAGGAGAGAAGGCAAAAGCAAAGGGGATCCGGAACCAGAGATGGTTCTCCTCAAGTTTCAGAGTCGCAGGGAAGCTGTTCGAGAGGCAGGCCCCAGCCAAAGACCGATATCTATCCCGAGCTTGTTTCTTTGAAAAATGACTGACCCTGAGTGAGTTGGAGAAGCGAAGAGCTCGGGAGGGAAGGTATTTTGGACCCAGACCCCAGAATGTCTTGGGGACAATGCAAAGGGTCTTGAATTTAATCCTTGCATCCACTGGGAGCCAGTGGAGAGAGTTCAGGGCTGGAGAGATACGATCCCAGGGCTTGAGGCCAAGGACAAGTCTTGCAGTCCTGTTCTGGATAAGTTGCAAAGGGCGGATAGTAGAAGCGGGTAGATTTAGAAAGAGGCTGTTACAGTAATCCAACCTAGAGAGAACCAGGGCTCGAGATACAGTGAGCTTCTGGGGGAGGAGAGGGAAAGGCAGAATACCTCTGAGGGGGTCCAGTGGGAAGTTTGACTTATTGAGACGTCAGAGATATGGGCAGAGAAGGAAAGCCTGGAGTCAAAGATGACCTCGAGGTTCTTGGCCTCGCAGGTGGGGGTAGGGGGAGGGCCAAGGGAGGCCACTCAGAGTGATAGGAAAGGAGGGGGAAGGTGTGCTGATGAGGATCTCTGTCTTGCTGGTGTTCAGGCAGAGATCATTGGCAGCACACCAATCCTGAATGGCAGATAGGCAATCAGAGATGAGGGAAGGAGAAGAGGTGGCTGAGGGAAGCCTGAAAATGAGTTGTCATTAGCATAGCACTGAAAATTGGAGCAGGAAATGGCAATACGGTGGGGGAGAGTTGCCAGGTATTGGTTGAAAGCCAGGGTGAGAGGTTAGACACCTGGGGAACACGGCAGGTAGAAAGGGAGATGGATAAAAGGAAGGACCCAAGTTGGACCTGGGAGGGTCAATCAGAGGGGAAAGAAGTCGGCCAGGCCAGAGCCTGATCAGTGATACCCAGGTTATCACAGAGACGGTTGAGCAGGCTGGTATGGTTGACCCTGTCGAAGGCAGAAGAGAGATAGAGTAGGATGAGGACAGAGGAAATGTTAGAGTCCATGTTGAAGAGCAGATCTTCACGGATGTTCAGGAGAGCAGTTTCCGTGCTTCTGGCAGCTCTAAAGCCAAACTGATGGTCGTGGAGACAACAAACAGAATTGAGTGAAGGTTAAGATGCGAGACGGACAGCTTTTCCAGGAGTTTGCCCAGAAAAGGAGTGATGGAGATAGTTTGCAGGGCAAGAAGGGTCAGCTGTGGGTTTCTTGAGCAGAGGGTGCACAAGAGTGCTTCAGAGGGGAGGGGAAGACTCCTGAGGCGAAGGAGAGGTTGCAGAAATCAGCCTGGGCAGGAGCGAGGGTTTCAATGTGGTCCTTGATAGTTTTGGAAGAACAGGGAGGGACCTGTTTTGATGACTTTCATAGCTCTGACTTGTCTAGAGACCTTGTCAGGGGAGAAAAGAGGAAAGGAGGAGAAAGAGGGTGGGGGGGGGGGAGTGGCTGTTGGAGGGCCAAAGTTCACAGAAGGAGAGGGTAGAGGAGGTGGCAGGGGGGGAGGGGACGAGAGGGTGGGCAGGATATCCTGGGTTTTTGAGATGAAGTGAGAGGAAAGGGCTGTGCAAAGGGCCTGGGAGGCAACAGAAGAAGTAGAGACTGCAGCACGGTTGGCCAGCTCCTTGTAGATTTTAAAGAGTTCAGCCGCGTTGTTAGATGTCGCAGAGACACATACTTGGATGTGGGCTCTCTTCTTAGTGTGGACAGAAAGTCTGTATTGCCTTTTGGAGCAGGTGACAGGCCAGTTTGTCAGAAGTTGAACAAGAAGACCTCCATCTCCTCTCAGCCACCCTCTAAGTGAAGCTAGGTCAGAGTCATACCAAGAATTGCACTTGGCTTTGGGCTTCAAACCGATCCTCATGACAGGGGCAGGAGCATCAAGAGTATCGGAAATAGAAGTAGAGCATGGAAAGGGTTGTGTCAGGGTGTGAGTCCACCAAAGGCGGAAGGGGGGGAGAGAAGATGGTGGGCGAAAGCCTCAACTGACACACGCTTCATGGGCCGGATGTCCGAGATGGTAGGTGGCAGTTATGGGGGTAGGCTTGGCCTGGGGGAAGAGAGAGAGGAGAGGGAGTAATCACTTCAGGAGAGAGAGGAGTATTCAGAGGGATGGAAGGGGGGAGGTCCGAGGCGATCAGGACATCAAGTGTGTGCCCTGCAGAGTGAGTCGGGGCAGAGGGTAGGTTGGAAAGGGAGAGGGTATCGGAGGTCATGGAAGAGTACAGAGGAGGAACAAGGAGAGTCCAGATGGATGTTGAGTTCACCAAGAAGGAGTTCAGTGGTTGAGGCGAGGAGGAGAGGTCAGCCCACTCAGAGAGAAATGAGGTGATCTGACCAGGAGGGCGGTAGATGGTAGCCACGGTAAGAGAGTGGCTAGGAGATGGAAAGCCTGCAGACAAGGCTTTCGAAAGAGGAGTATGTCTGAATGGGAATAAGGCAAGAATCCACTCAGGAAATATCAGGGCTACACCCCCCACAGACCGGGTGAATCTGGGTGCAGATAGGATCTTGTAATCATGAGGGAGGAGAGTGTCAAAGCTCATAACGGAGCTAGCCGTGAACCATGTCTTGGTAAGACCGAGGACATCGAGGTCAAGTTCTTCCAGGAGGTAGCAGATGTCAGGAGTGTTTGACAGCAGAGCGAGCGTTCATAGTGGCAAGATGGAGGTTGCCAGCCTTAAAGGCCTTTATGAGGGTGTAGGGGGTACAAATCGGAGGTAGGAGCTCGAGGTGGGGCAGAAGAGGAGGTAGAAGAGGGCAAGGTAGCCAAAGGGGAGAGGGGGAGATAAAAGGCAATAGATGAGGCGAGGGAAGCGCCCATCGAAGAGGAGATTGGCCTGAGGCCTTGGACCATGATGGTGCTGTTAAGGTAGACATTAATGAAGACTTCCCAGCGGTGCCGCCATTAATGGGAGAGGAGACGGGACAGAGCACAGATCATATGAAGAGTCCATAGATCTGGCCGAGGAAAGAGGATGTGGTCGAGGGTCTGTCTGGAGGAAGCGCTGGAATAGGTGTTGGCTATAGGGGTATCCTTTTTGAACTTCTTCCTACCAGACTTGGTGAGAAGGGAAGGGTAGTCAATGGAGAAGCAGTTGGAGAAGATGGGCGAAACAGAAATCTCCATGGCTGTGGAAGGGAGAAAAAGGGTGGAGAAGCGACGGGGGCCAGGGGGGGAGCCGGTAAGATTGGAACAAAGAGAACAGTGAAGTCACTGGGCTAGCAAGTTAGAGGAGAAACAATACAAGCAAGTGCAGAGCAAGTTAGCTAAAAAAACAGCAAGATTTGACTTTTAACCAAAAAGCAAGCAAAACACAGCTAGATTTGACTTTTAACTAAGATGCAAAACACAGCAAGTCTTTACTTTTAACCAAAATGCAAAACAGACAGAATTGAAATTTACATCTTCAGATTTTTACTGCACGCTTCAGTGTTGGGAGTCCTTGGGTTTGTTCTGCGAGCTACTTCTGTTTTTTCGTGTTTTTGACTGAAAAAGGTTACATTTTTGTTTCGAAAGAGTCGGTGTGTTCTCGTTTCCATCTGCTGAGAGGGGGATATGTTTCCTCAAGGGTATCGAACATTCCAGAAGGCCCTTGGGCCTACTTCGCGCCCTCTGACTGTGATGGAGGAGGAAGGAAGATCCCCCTTCAAGCCATGCACCAAGTGCGGGCTACGGAATGTGTTTGTGGAGGATAAGCACCTGCAATGCCTCTACTGCCTGTATCCGGACCACAAGGAAGTGGAGTGCGAGATATGCCTCAGCTTCTCCAAGAAGATGACGGATTGGCACAGTATATTTGTGGTGTGGCTGAATGCCAAGGCCTGTGCCCTGTGCTCAGAGTAGGGTCATGCTTCACCCAGGACCGTCCTGTCCGAGGAGCAATCTTCTAAGTCATTTGTGGGTGTCTCTTCCGTGGGGGCCCAAGACATGGCCAAGAACCCCAAGTCAGAGTCCACCAGCTTTGCTGCGGAAGGGCCCCAAGGTGGACAAGGCACTATCAACTTCACCCTCCAGCTCAATTGCCAGCCGACAATTGAGCTCCTCCTCGATGAGAAAATCATCCAACCGCAAGTCTTCTGGCACGCCGGAAAAGGGAAAACCGTCTCAGAACCAGGTTCCAGCCCATCAGGTGGGGAGCAAAGGGGGCAGGCTGGGAGGCCCCGGAGTAGCCCTCCCAGGCCGTGGCCCAAGCCATGCAAGTTTCGTCCACGGATGACGAGGACCTGGAGTCCTAACACTGTCCACGAGGATGTGGAAGAGGCGAACAGCGACGATGGCGTGGGGCCTAGTATTCCGATCATGCGAGCTCAGCCGAGGGCTGTCTCTCTGGACATCCTGTCGCTTCTCCACACCTTGGTGTCGGAGATCCAGAAGAGGATGCCACAGGACCCGGTTCCAATGTTCACCCAGGTGCCTGATCAGCTGCCTTTGAAGAGGAAGTGTCATCCAACGTCCCCATTTCAGCCTCCACATCTGCGTCGGGCCCCCTCTCCCCAAGCTGACTCGGAGGGTCTCCGCAACCTAAGGTGTCCTCACCGAATCAGGTGAGGTCGTTCCATTTCATGATCGCCAGAGACTCTGAGCTATTCCAGCTTGTGTCTGAAGTAACCAGGAAGGAGGGTTTCTTGTACCAGAGGGGCAAGGCCAAGAGGAAGACGATCATGGCAGTACCCCTTCTGGACAAGGTGTGGGAGAAGGGCCTGACCCTCATGAAGAACCCTTGCATGGCTCCGGCCAAACGGGATAGGCTGGAGAAGAAATACCGGGTGTTGGAACCCGCTCCCAAGTGCCTGAGGTCGCAACCATCGCCGGATTCGTCTTTTCGTCTTTGGTCCCTCCGGACAGCGAGGGGAAGAAGATAGATGCCATGGGAAGGAAGGTTATTTACACTACGCCCTATGGACTGTCGATCCTAGCCAGGTACTTCAGGGAGCTGTGGTACAAGCTGGGTTCGGTTTTGGAGTTCCTCCCTGATAAGAAGATGGAGGCAATCACTAATTTCCAGGAAGGGGAGGTAGCGTCTGATCACACTATCAGTGTCCTTGGACGTTGCTGACACAGGGTACCGGCAAAAGTGGGAACGGTGTCTGCCTTCGTTGCCAAGGCTGGATGAAGGCCACACATTTCTGGCAGGAGGTCCAAGCAAAGGTACTCGACATGCCCTTCGGAGATATTTGGCAAAGTCGATGAGTCCCTACAGGCCATCAAGGCAGATACAGAGACGACCCATTCCCTGGGCACCCTCCAGCAGCACTGCTCTTCCTTTTGATCCTCCAGAGGAAAGTCGAGTAGGTCTTCCAAAGGTTTTCCTCATCGTACCATCAGTCTTCCAGATCCACGACTCAGGAAGCCTACAGAGGCCGTTCCCAGGCCTACAGTGGCAGAGGACCGCATTGCCTGCAGGACGCCAGCACTGAAGCAAGCCTGAACCGACCAGGACGTCCGGCCCCCACCCGTGCATCCCGGTGGGAGGCTGGTTGACGAAGTTCACCAGCGAGTGGGACAAGATCACTGACAGATGAATGCTGGACGCTCTTGCCCCAGGACATACCTTGGACTTTCAGCGCAGGTGTCCGGATCCCTCTGGTGGCCCGTCAGGAACAGCACATCCCTCAGCTCCTGGAGGAAGGTACGGGCCATGCTGTGATAAGGCGCGATGGAGGTAGTTGCCCAGCGACTCCGGGGTTCTGGTGTTTATTCCAGATACTTTTTGGTCAGAAAGAAGACCGTGCTGCTGGAGGCCTATTTTAGGCCTACAACATCTGAACAAATGCCTAAAGTCCCAAAATGTAAGGATGGTCACGTTGCACCATATGCTCGGCCAGCTGGAAAAATTAGACTTCTTGACTTTGCTGTACCTGGAGGACGCCTACTTCCACGTCCCCACTCTCAGGAAACACAAAGTGTCTATACTTGTAGTGGCGGGACAGCAGTACTAGTTCAAGGCCCTACCTTTTGAGCTTGAAGTCAGCCCTCCGAGTGTTCACAAAGAGCCTGGCCCCGGTGGCGGCCCATCTACGCCTACAGGGCATACACGTATACCCATATCTAGATGACTGGCTGATTCGCGCCTGCTCACAGGAGCTGGCCCATGGACACGGTGACGACCGTCCGGCTACTAACGAATCTGGGATTCTGCATCAGCTATCTAAAGTCCTGCTTGATGCCATTGCAGAACGTGTTGTTCCTAGGCTTCAAGCTAAATATGGTGTCTTGCCTGGCGTCCCCGTCGGAGGAGAGGCTAGCATCCATTCTGGAGAAGGTGCAGCGGCTGTCGACGAGAACGGCCACAGTGCGAGCCATCAATTCGTTGCTGGGCTTGTTGTCCTGCTTCTACCTGGTCTGGCTCTGCAGGTCGCAGATGCGGCCCCGTGGACGCCCGCTGGATACAGGTGTCTGAAAGCTTCAGAAACAAGCTTTCGCTCAACGAGTTCTGGCGTGCGATAGTATGGTGGGGCATTCGCTTAAACATCGCCCAAGGCACGGGATTCCAGAACCCGCCATACCAGGAGACGGTCACCACCGACGCCTCCCTAGAGGGATGAGGAGCGCACGCCAGAAGCCTGGTTTTTTGCAGAGAAGGATCTTCATATCAACCTCCTGGAGCTACTGGCAGTGTTCTGTGCCCTCGATTTGTTACTCCCGTCCCTGAAAGGCAAGGTGGGAAGGATCTTCACGGACCACACCACCACCATGTTTTACATCGGGAAAACAAGGGAGCAATCCATCACCGGCGCTCTCCAAGGAGGGCCAGGACTTGTGGCACTGGGCTGTCAGAAAGGGGATCTTTCTCGTCCCTCTTCACCTGGCGGGAGTCAAGAACACCATTGCAGACTCCCTCAGCAGGGAACTGCGCTCCTGCCTTGAGTGGGAGCTTTGTCAGGATCAGGTGGGCTGCCTGTTCGCTGAGTGGCGAAGGCCCCAGAAAGATCTGTTTGCAACAAACTCCAAGAAGTTCACAAGTAGGTTCCACCAACTGAGGAGCCTGGGGGACGCGTTCTCCTTTCCTTGGGAAGGACCGTTCCTGTATGCGTTTACCACTGTTCCCTCTCCTGCTATGAGTCATCCGCACACTCCGACTGTGTCCATGCAAGATGATACTCATCGCCCCGGCGTGGCTGAGGCACGTTTGGTATCCAGACCTTCTGTCTGTCAGCATCACCCCTGGTCAAGCTGGCGGCAGTTCCGGATCTTCTCACCAGCGAAGGAGGTGCAATCCTGCATCGTGACCCAGGATCGCTGAACCCAAGGGCTTTGCTCCTGCAGCCCTAGAGTTTGGTGGATAGGAGTTGCCTGCGGACTGCAGAGCGGTCTTCGCCAAGGCCAGGGCGTCGACGGCTTTGAAATGCTATGGTGACAAGTGGAAGCACTTCGCTATGTGGTGCCGGTCGATAAAGATTACCCCGCTGAGGGTCACAGCCCCGCAAATTATTCCATACCTTCTCTCCTTGTCGAAGGCCAGCCTGACGCACACGCCTCTATCAAGGTGCATCCGGCGGCTCTCTTCTGCTACACCAGGTCTCCAGGAAGATCTTCACTGTGGTCTCCAACTCCTCAAGCAGTTCCTCAAGCGACTTTTTCGATCTTTCCCACCAGTGAAGGCTCTTGCCCCGGCATGGGAACTCAACGTGGTTCTGACGAGGCTCATAGGGGGGCGGTGGGGTGGCGCCTTCGAGGCTATGCATCAGTCCCCCCTCAAGTTCCTCTCATGGAAAACTGCTTTCCTTGTGGCCATCACCTCTGCCAGGAGGGTGGGTGAGATCCAGGCCCTATCCTGCAAGCAACCATACCTGACTTTACATGAATCAAGGGTGGTGCTGTGGATGTACCCCTCTTTCAAAGGTTCTGTCGGAATTGCACCTCAACGAGCCTTTGGTGTTGCCTGTTTTTTTCCTGAAACCTTCATCACCGAATGAAAGGGCCTTGCACTCGCTGGACGTTGCTCGTACCTTAAAGTTTTATGTGACACGCACAAAGAGTTCGTTAGACTTCACAACTGTTTGTGAACTTTGGTCCTGTGAACCATGGGAAGGCCTTGTCCAAGGCTTCCATCTGAAGATGGCTTTCCGGTTGCATCATGCATGGTCATCGGTTGGCGAACGTACCGCTGCTCGGCCGTCCGAGAGCCCACTCCACCAGGGTAATCGCTATGACAACGGCATTCCTGTCTGGTGTGCCCCTGCTGGACATGTGCAGGGCTGCGATGTGGTGGGCCACGCACCCCTTCACAAAGTTCTACTGCGTCGATAGGGATTCCAGGGAGGATTCCAGAGTCGGCCAAGCAGTGCTGCGCAACCTGTTCGCTTGAGGTGTCTGTTCCAGAGGTAAGAGTAATTGCTTATGTTGAGCCTTGCCACCTCCTGTGGTTGTGTAATGTTTTACTGCTATGTATTCGTCATTCATTACCTCATGCTGGAGAAGGAACAAGTTACTTACCTATAACCATTATTCGAATGGATTGTGTCCTCACACGTATTCCTCATCTTGTGATAATTTGTTTCGCCAGCTTCGCTGCATCAGAATTTTTTTTTCGGCAGAGGGCGCTGTGCTCGAGGTCGTGGCGTTGAATGTCCCTGATGGGCTCC
The DNA here is from genome assembly GCF_040938575.1 of Ambystoma mexicanum. Lineage (NCBI taxonomy): Eukaryota > Metazoa > Chordata > Amphibia > Caudata > Ambystomatidae > Ambystoma > Ambystoma mexicanum. Next base: position 594,654,601 of record NC_090936.1, read on the forward strand.
GTACCGTGTTGACGTCACCGCTGGTATAAATGGCTTGAGCCGCGGCTGTTGGCTTCAGTTCCGTTTTTCCGATTGCTTCGCAACTCGTGAACGGCGCGCTTCAGTATTTTCTATCGAAAACATGTCTTCTTCGACTCCCAAGACGGGTTTTAAGAAGTGTAGTGATTGTGGATCAAAGATGTCCATCACCGATCCCCCATCGTATTTGTTTATGGTGTCTAGGCTCAGACCACCGAACGGGCGACTGTGGTTCTTGTCAATCGATGAGTGAAAAGGCCCTCCGCGAGAGGAAAAGTAAGTTGGCGGTGGGGCGAGAGGCGTCGAAGGGCTCTTCGAAAGCCTTGTCAAAAAAATATTAAAAATCATCCGACTCTAAATAATCGGAACGCCGTAAAAGGCACTCGAAGAGATCCCGATCTCGTAGCAGGTCTCTATCTTCTTCGTCTTCCTTCAAAAAGCACAAGAGGAGACATAGATCTCCGTCGTCATCGTCAGATTCGTCATCTGAATTGGTTCGATGCCCGACTAGATCAGATTTCCCATCTAAATGGGAGAGCTTTAGGAAGAAAATGTTGCAGGTCTTCGAGAACGCGGCCTTGACCCCCTCGAAGAAACCGCAGAAAAGTCAGACCCCGGTTGCTCTTTTAGACAACGCAGGGAAGTCGGGAACTACAACGGCCAAACCAAGTAGTACCCATAAGTCTCGAGTCGACAAATCGTCGAGAGACCCTCGAGGATCGAGTATCTTGCCGATCACTCATAAAAAATTAAAATTATCGAAGTCGGTTACAACTTTATCGGCGCCGACGACTTTGACGTCAGAGCCTACTTCATCTTCGACACCTTTGTCGAAGACCTCCTCGAGTGATTCGAAGATTCCTTCGACTCCTTCGATGATCACCTCGAAGAAAACTCTGATTCCAACAACAATTTATGAGGAGAAAGAGAGAAGGTTTACACCTTTACCAAGATCTGACTTTTTTAAATCCATGTTTTCCATTTTTGAGGAATCTTGTTCAGAGGAAGAGGAAATCGCTCCCCATGGAGTGAAATATGGAACTAGACAAGTTCCAGAAGAACTGGTAGATCCTCAGTCTAAAATGAGAGACCTGTCTGAAACTCTACAGTCTGCCAGTGGTGTGGACACATCACCTGAATTGGAGTTTGCTGCACCTGATCCTGCAGACCATGCAGACTCAGTGTACAGGAATCTGATGAGTAGGGCGATTGAGTATATGGGTTGGGGAAGAGCTTCCCGTACATTTGAACAGGATGACATGACGGATATTCTAGTCAGAGGCCCTCGGAAAGATCCAATTCTTCCTTTTCATAAGGCATTACACAGAACAGTAGAGAGAAACTGGGAGAAACCAGATAGTATTGCTGCAATAGATAACTATCTCCCTAAAAAGTACAGAACTTCGTCTTCTGATCCAGAATACCTGAGTAGACACCCTACTCTAGAAAGCTTGGTAGTTCAGGCAGCTAATGCATCCAGGCAGACAGCATACTCAACCATACCTCCAGACAGGGAGGATAAAAAATGTGATGTCTGGGCTTGTAAGGTTTTTACTTCGGGTAGCATGGCCTTAAAATCTAACAATGTAACCTGTACCCTGGCCAGGTTCACACCCTATGAGAATGTATTTCGGCGGCGGCGGCTGAACATATTCCGGAAGGCGAGGAAAGGGAAGGCTTCCTGAATATAGTCAATGACGGTAAGGAGGCAATGGGGGAATGTCTCCAGTCTGGACTGGATACTGCTGATCGTATTAGTAGATCCATGGCTTCAAGCACAGTACTACGCAGGTTTGCGTAGTTGAGGAAGTCAGGGTTCGGACCGGATGTGCAGAACAGGCTCCTCAACATGCCCTTTGATGGCTCGAGGCTGTTTGGTAGTAAGGCTGATGAGAGCCTAGAAAAACTACAGACCTCGAAAGCGGCAGCAAGTCCCTTAATGCCTCTATGCGACAGCCCCAGAGACCCTATTCGGGCACATCTTCCTGGAGGGGTGGTCCTTTTCGATACTACTCATCTGTTAGTAGAGGAAGAGGACAAGCCTTTCAAAGGGGCAGAAGAAATGTCACTCGTGGTGGACGAGGAAAGATGACAAAGCCATCTTCAGGAACGGCATCTATGCCCTCAGCCGCTCCTGCAGCCGCCTCCAAATCTCTGAGGTATTATCTTACAAAACACCAGTGGGAGGCAGGATCTCTCAGCATCTGAAAGAATGGCAGGGCATTATTTCAGATGCTTGGGCACTGGAAACAGTAGCTCAGGGTTACTGCCTTCCTTTCCTAAAAAGACCTCACGATCATCCACCGGGAGCCAGTTCGACCAAGATTCCAGACCCGCTCCTTTGGCAGGAAGTTATAACCCTGCTAGAGAAAGGTGCAATCGAACATGTACCTGTAGCAGATAGGAACAAAGGCTGGTACTCCCCTCCTACTTTCTCATCCCCAAAAACGACAGAGGATTCAAAACCATCTTGGACTTGAGAAAATTAAACAAATTCCTCAGGAAGGACAAGTTCAAGATGGTAACCCTTTCTCAGATCCTTCAGGCTCTCCAGCTTCAAGACTGGTTGGTATCATTGGACCTTCAGGATGCTTATTTTCATGTGCCGATCCATCCCAAGCACAGAAAATACCTGCGGTTCGCAGTTGGCGGTTCTCACTTTCAGTTTCGAGTTCTGCCATTCGGGCTGACCTCCGCTCCGAGGGTTTTCACCAAGTTGATGGCAGTGGTGGCAGCGAGTCTCGGGAGAGGGGGGATTCACGGTATACCGTCCTTTGATCTCGGGACTTCATCGTGTTTTTTTTACCGCAAATTATTTTTTTTAAAAACTCGGGGGGGGGGGGGGGGGGGGGGGGGGTTAAAAAAAATTTGTGTAAAAAAACCCTGCGATGAAAAGTCCCGCGATTAAATAACGTAGAACTGGGATTCACGTCTACCCCTATCTGGACGACTGGCTAAGAAGAGCACGTTCCCCAGAACAAGCTCAGGAACACCTGTTGATCACCTGCCACTTCCTCCACAATCTGGGCTTCTCCCTCAATTTCAAGAAGTCCCACATGATGCATCCCAAAAACTCCAGTTTATCAGAGCAGTCTTGGACACTTCCTCAGACAAAGCCTCGCCGCCCGAAGTAAGAGCTCTCCACATCCAGCAGATGGTAACAAAATTCCAGAAAGCCCAGCACCTGCCGGCCTTCAATTTCCTGAGGTTGCTTGGCCTCATGGCATCTTGCATTTTTCTGGTGCCAGAAGCCAGATTGAGAATGAGATCTCACCAATGGGCCCTCAGAACTCCGTGGTGCCAGTTCTCGGGGAATATGTCAGATCTTCTGCAATTTCCGAGCGCAGTTGCTCAGGATTTATCATGGTGGGCTTGCAAAGACAACATTCTCAAGGGAGAATCCTTTTGGCAACAATGGCCGGAGATAACAGTAGTGACTGACGCCTCACTCACGGGGTGTGGAGCACACACCAACGATCTGACAGTCGGCGGACGTTGGTCTCCATCGGAGTCCAAACTACAAATCAACCTTTTGGAGCTGAGGGCAATCAGGCTAGCTCTGAAGGCCTTCCTGCCCTCAGTTACAGGAAGTATGTCCTGATAATGACGGACAAAACAGTGGCCATGTACTACCTCAACAAAAGAGGAGGCGTAGGATCACTACTTCTGTGCAGAGAGGCAATGCAGCTCTGGTTCTGGGCAATACGAGAGGGAATCGCTCTATCGGCCGTTCACCTAGCCGGAGAGCAGAACGCGGCGGCGGACGCTCTGAGCAGGCAGAGCACAGTCTCCCACGAGTGGGAGTTAGCTCAGGAAGTCCTTCTTGAGATCTTCGCCCTTTGGGGAACCCCTCAGGTGGATCTGTTCGCAACCTCGGTGAACCGAAAGTGCGATCAGTACTGCTCAAGGGAATTTCCTCAGAGGAGTTCTGGGAGACGCGTTCGTAGTGGATTGGGATTTTCCCCTGCTGTACGCGTTTCCTTCAGTCCCCGTGATTCCTCAAGTAATCAGGAGGTTGAGAAAGTTCAGGAAAACCATGATCTTAATTGCCCCGGATTGGGCCAGGAGAAAGTGGTACCCGGACCTTCTGGACATGTCCATCTGCCCTCCAGTACGTCTTCCACAAAGAGAGGAGCTTCTCTCGCAAGAGGAAGGTCGGGTTCTCCATCCAGAGGTCAACACGCTCAGCCTTCATGCATGGTTTCTGAGAGGTTGAGATATAAGGATTGGGAGCTTCCGGATGACGTTATGGAGAGTTTGCTTTCGGCCAGAAGGCCAGCAAAAAATCCTTGTGTCGTTGGAATAAGTTCAGTTACTGGTGCAAAGATAGAGATGTGGACCCTTTTCAATGTGGCACACCAGTGGTGCTTTCTTTCCTGTTACAGATAGGAACAATCAAAGGATACCTGGCTGCGCTTTCCATTTTTAAGCGTACATCGGAAGAGGTTTCTTATTTTAAAATACCATTAATAATACAATTCCTGAAAGGACTTACAAATGTATATCCACCAATACCATTCCATGTTCCAACTTGGGATTTGAATCTAGTTCTTAAATTCTTGACATGTATACCATTTGAGCCTCTGCATTCATGCCCATTGAGGCTTCTGACATTAAAGGAATGGTTCGCCCAAACATTTTTATTTCAAAAATAGATGGGCAATATAACGATTGGCATTTTTTTTTCTTCGAAGTCCTATGTAAAATTTTGAGCAATTCAAGCTCCAAGATAGCACATGGGGCATCCATTTTGTGAAATGGATGCCCGCCGCTGTGCTCGCTTTGGCTTTTGCGGCACTAATGAAGGAAAAGCCAGCCAGCTGTAGTAAACAAAAGCTACCACTGGGTGGCTTTTCTTTCATTGGTGCTGTACGCGGAGGACGGGGACCGGAGGCTACAGGCAGAAAAGCTGCAGCTGCATCTCGGTAAGTGCTATTTTTTTTTATAAAAATAAACACTAGCTGCGTTTTTTTTTCTAAGTTTTCCGGGCTGGAGGAGCCCGGAAAACTTAGAAATAAAACCGCAGATTTAAAAACGTTGTATTTATGTTTGCAGTAGCTTTTGAAGCGACGTTATTGTGACAACGTTATTGTGTTTGAAAGTGCTGCGGTTTTTCTTTCTAAGTTTCTCAGGCTCCTCCGGTTCGGAGGAGCCTGAGAAACTCGGAAAGAAAAACCGCAGCGTTTTCAAACACAACCGCGTTGTTTCTGCCTGCCGTGGCTATCACTTTGGGTCTCCGGTGCTCCCCCATGGGAGCACCGGAGACCCAAAGTGAAAGCCTTTGCAGGCAGAAACACAACGCGGTTGTGTTTACATGCCGCTGTGTTTCTGCCTAATTCTGATTTCCCATTTGGGGCTCTCAGGCTCCCCACGGGGGGCCCGAGAGCCCCAAATGGGAAATGCTAAATGCTGCAGTGTTTCTGCCTAAATCTGCTTTCCCATCTGGGGCTCTAGGGCTCCCTGTGGGGAGCCCTAAAGCCCCAAATGGGAAAGCAGATTTAGGCAGAAACACAACGCGGTTGTGTTTGAAAACGCTGCGGTTTTTCTTTCTAAGTTTCTCAGGCTCCTCCGGCTCAGAGGAGCCTGAGAAACTCGGAAAGAAAAACCGCAGCATTTTCAAACACAACCGCATTGTGTTTCTGCCTGCCGTGGCTATCACTTTGGGTCTCCGGTGCTCCCCCAGGAGAGCACCGGAGACCCAAAGTGAAAGCAAAGGCAGGCAGAAACACAACATGGTTGTGTTTACATGCCGCTGTGTTTCTGCCTAAATCTGCTTTCCCATTTGGGGCTCTAGGGCTCACGGTAGTCACCCGTGAGGGGTACAAGGCACTGTGAATCATCAGCGTAGTTTGAAAAACTGATTTTTTTTTTCTTTTCTTCTAGCATGTAAAAGAAAGGAGCTGTAATTATATTGTATATGTCCTGGGTGTGATGCTGGAAATGCACCTGAGTGACGGGGTTCACGTGCGACTCGTGGCGGTGCGGCTCTTCCTGCATTTGGTTTGGTGAACAGACCCTTGGGATACCCTTATTGCGCCCATGGATGGGATTACGACCCTTTACTCCTAGTGTATGTTTTTGGCCACCTGTGTGTGGCCCACAGAGCAGGGTACGGGCTGGTGGCAGCTCCATGCCGAATTGACATGTGCCCTGCGCATCCTCCATTTTGGGATGCCCAGGCCCTGTCATTGGAATCGGTAGATGCCTGATGGCGACAAGATGGCCCCCGTGGTCTCTTGCTGTCCATCGCCTGTTACCTTGGTTTTCCCGTAGTCCGGGAAGCCCTGACTCTGTCCCTTCCCCCTGACTGGCTGATGGGTGGAAGTTCCATATATGGTAGTGTGGGGAAGTGCCGACCAGACTGGCTGGAGCCTTCCCAACAACCGTATGTTGTGGGTATGCCCATGGGGTGGGACCTGGGTGAATGGAGTGTATGACGAATACGCATTCTGTGTTATGGGTGTCTAGTATCTGGTGTTTGACAAAATGATTGAAACAGCCCTGCCCATAACTTGTATGTGTGTAGTGCTGAATGGCAGAGTACTTGTCCGAAGCCATATTCTGTGTTGTGAGTATCTGGATGGAGAAGAATGGCCTGAATGCACTGTGCGCCTGATTGCCCTTCTGAGTGATTGGTTGCCTGAGTGTGATCCAGCAGATTGAATGGGAGATCAACAGTATATCTGGGGCCTCTCACTGCTAGAAATCGTTCAGAAGCTGAAGCTGAAGTTGATGCTTATTCTTGAAGCTGAGCCGGAAGAAGGTGAACTGCTGTTCCCTTCCGTGTCATCTGAAAGCTGCTGTGTCTTCAAGAACTGATCCAAGAGAAGACCTGGTAAGGAGACCTCTCCCCGAGCTATAAGGAACCATCGTGCACCAGTGTCTGGTCCAGATGTGCCTTCCTGCAGGAGTGAAGCTGGCCCACCAGACCCCCCTACCCCCATGAAGTCTGCCCACCAAACCGCCTCAATATTGATATAACTATTTGGCAAACAAAATAAAAAATGCAGATCTTTAATGGCACCTCTGACGCCCTCACGACTGGACTGGTATTCAGTGATGACTGAGAAAATCTAAAAAAAAGTAACAGCTGGTTACCACTTGTACAACTTAACTCTACTAACTTCCCAGATATCGAACTTATTTTCCCTGTATACCTGCTGCCTATGCTTTATGGCTAATAGGCACTTGTAAATCTTCTGTAACAAACTTGAAAGTCTTTAAACAATCTTTAAACCTTGTTTCTTGAGTTACCTGAAATACTGTTGCTGCTTGAACACAGTGTTCAGTAGTATCTTCTTTTTCTTTAGTAGCTATGCTGCTGCTTGAATGCGTATTTTTGAAACTTTTCCTTTTATTTAGTATTTGTTATCTTCAACTAATTATTTACATTGACCTTACTTTCAGATACTCCATGCCGGCTTCTTTCACTTATAACTTTCCGCATGGAAATTGCCTTGCTGTGAACCACTAGTCTCTATGTAAACTCAGACCGCGTTGACACTTCACTGAGGTGACGACTGCTTTCAGTTGGGAACGTTCTGTTGAAAAGACTCGTCTCGCGCGGCACGCACGTTACGCTGTAAGGTCCTTTCCTCTGCGCTGTCTGACGAGATACGTGTAGAGTATTAATTGTGCTGCAACTCACAAACTGTATTTATAACTTTAAGAATTAGTACAAACAAACATTTGTCAGATATGCAAAAACCGCGGACCGCGCAAGTGGTTAGTTTTTTACACGCGACACAGCAAAGTGAAACGAATAACCTTTACTCTCACACTTGCACACGCACGCTTATACACCAGCTGATTGTTCGCTGCTCAAACTTCAGTCGCTCTGCATTTTCTACTTCACGCTGATTGTCAACGAGTCTAACTGTTAATATACAGTTCAACACCACAAAACTCTGTTATTTCAAGGCAATTTACAAGATTACTTTAGTTTTCAATAAAATACTTAGCTTTCTTCATCTGTGGTCTCCGTTTCAGGTTCCCTGAACAACTTGCACTCCTCAGATGGGTTTTCTGTGGCTTCTCTTTAGTTCTACTTCTGAAAAGTTAGATTTAATGGGAATTTCTTTAAACTTATTTACAGAGCTTTAAAACTGCAACCTGCTCCTTGAATGAAAGGCAGTTTAGAACTCCTTGCAGAATTCCAAACTACCTCACAATCAAGCTCAGCCAATCACTGCTACTGAGCCTGACCTCCATTTTGCCCTGGGAAAACAAAGGCTTCCTGAAAGTCTCATTAAGGAAGATTATCTCACAAGCCAAATCTAAAATCATTCAAAACTAGAATGCATTACCGAACTCACTCAGGATAACTACTGATTATAACTCCAACACTTCCAGTTAAAATGTTAAAGTAAAATGGAAGCCTAAATGAGTCTTTTAGGTGTGTACTGTAGTGCGGGAACCTGACCATGCACTGTGGGATCCTGACAGTACCCCCCTCCCCCGTAATGCCCTGACCCAGGGACAAAAGTCTCAGGATGTAAAAGATAGAATCATCGAACTACCCTAGGAGCATGTACATTCTCAACTCTCTCCCAAGATCTTTCCTCAGGCCCATAACCCTTCCAATCGACCAAATACTTAAGATGACCCCGAACCACTCTAGAGGCTAGTATAGCCTGAACCTCATATTCATCATCCACATCCGAAAACACAGGACCCAGAACCTCACAAATTCTGGTGACCTTCTTGCAAAATTTCAACAGACTTGCATGAAAAGTAGGATGAATCTTTAATCCAGGCGGCAATTTCAACTTGACTGATACTGGAGAATAAACCTGTTCCACCTTAAAAGGTCCTATGAAGCGAGGACTAAACATACTTCTCCCTTTCAATGCAAGATTCTTGGTGGACAACCACACTCGATCCCCAACCTGATAAAGCGGACCTCTCCTACGCTTCCTGTCAGCAAATTTCTTCTAAATCCATTTACTCTTTTCCAACGCCTCAATAGCCTGTTTCAAATTCTGTCCCATCGCCTTCAACCTACTCTCTACATCAGGTACCTCCACATCCTCCAACACAACTTCTCTCAAAAAACATGGATGAGAAACCCCTGATTTACAAAGAACGGAGACATAGAAGTCGAATCCTTAGCAGTATTGTTGTAACAAAACTCAGCTAACCAGAGTAGTTTCAACCAACCATGATCTGATCCCAGATAACAAGGAATATACTTCTCCAATTCTTGATTGACTCTCTCGGTTTGCCCATTCCCCTTGGGATGATAACTGGTAGTCAAATTAATCTGCATCTTCAATTCCTTACAAACGGCTTGTCAAAATTTGGAGATAAATTGAGAACCCTGATCAGAAATCACCTGACTCGGAAGACCATGTAACTTTACCACATTCTGCAAAAACGCCTGAGCCAATGATGTAGCAGTAGCTGCCCCTTTGATCGGAATAAAGTGCCCAGCCTTAGAAAAAAAACATCCACAACCACCAAAATAGTTGAGCAACCCTTGTCCGGTGGCAAGTCCACAATGTCATCCATTTAAACAGTGTGCCAAGGGCGAGGTGGAATTGCGAGCTGCACTAACATTCCCGCTGATTTCTGATGATCAGACGTGGAGCAAATGCAAACTTAAGTTCTTGCATCATTTTCTGTATCTTCACGCATCGTCTTCCACCAAAATCTTCTGCGTAATAATTCCAAAGTCTTCTTTAAACCAGGATGCCCAGCTGACGGTGAGTCATGACAATCCTTCAAAGCCTCCATCCGTAACTCTTCAGCAAGCAAAAACAATCTAGAGCCAACATAAGGCAACCCATCCTTTATCAAACGTACCGGAACCTCAGCCTCCCAATCCAATATCGGTTTTGAAGACATATGCTGCAAAATTTCTTCTCAAACATTTGGCACCTTTTTGGACTTCACCAACAACAAAATTCCTCTCTGAAAACAATGGCATGGGTTCCTCAGGATCATTTTTAACACTTCAGGAATACACTGCGATAAAGCCATCAGCCTTCCTGTTCTGACGACTTGGTTTAAATAAGATGACAGTCATATTCAGCGAAAAACAAAGACCAAAGCAGTTGTCTGGTAGTCAAAAGTTCTCGCATAACGAAAAAAGGCTAATTCCTGTGATCCGTTAAAACCATAACCCAATGTCTGGCTCCCAAAAGATAATGTCTCCATTCAGTGAAGGCAGCCTTAATGGCCAACAGCTCCTGATCCGAAATCGTATAATTCTTCTCAACTGGAGAAAACTTCTTGGAAAAGAATGCAACCAGATGAAGCTGACCCATGGATCGATGATGTTGAGATAACGCTGCGCCCATAGCACAATCTGAAGCGTCTGCCTCCAGGAAAAAAGGTTGCTCAACATCTGGATGCCATAAAATCGGCCCAGTAATAAACTTCTCCTTTTAAAAACTGAAAAGCCGCCTTACTCTACTCAAATTTAACCCCCTTCTTCAGCAGCCTAGTAATCGGGGGGGGCAGGGGAATAATTTGTGAAAGGTTTTGAATGAATCTACGATAAAAATTCCCAAATCCAATAAAACTTTACAGATCCTTTGCAGACATAGGTTGAGGCCAATCCCTCACTACCCTTATCTTGGCTGGATCCATCTGTAATCCTTCAGGTGAAAGCACGAACCCTATAAACTCTACTCGCTCAGTATGAAACTGGCTTTTCTCTAGTTTAGCAAATAATTGATTTTCCCTCAACTTGCTCAACACTTTCCTGACATGCTCCTCGTGCTGCTGAACCTCCTTAGAAAAGATTAGAATATCTATGTAGACTACCACAAAGACATCTAAAAACTCTTGAAGAACCTGATTGATTAAGGTACTGGAAAGCTGCTGGCGCATTAGTCAAAAAGGCATAGCTTGATATTCAAACAAGCCATAACGAGTTCTGAATGCTGTTTTCTATTCACCCCCCTCACAAACTCTCACCAGATGGTAAGCACCTCTAAGATATAAATTGGTGAAAATCTTAGCCCCCTGAATCCGATCTAGCATGACTGAAATCGATGGCAAAGGATACCTGTTCTTAATAGTGATCTTATTAAGTTCTCTATTATAGATACAAGTCCTCAAAGTTTTATCTTTTTTGGGCACAAAAAATAGTGGCGAGGCCGCTGGAGACTGCGAGTGTCGAATGAAGCCCTTTGCTAGATTTTCTTCAATATATTCCTTTAAATGCTCATTCACCCTTTCAGTCAGAGCATAAATTCTACCACAAGGTATTGGAGCTCCCTCCTCAAGATCAATTTTTACATTCAAATGTGCGATGAGGAGGTAATTCACCCGCTTCCTGTTTATCAAAGACATCTTGAAACTCTTGATAACAATCTGGCAACACTCCTGACACAGCTCCAATAATATGTTCTTCTACAACTCCTGCTGCCAGACACAATACCTGTACTCCAGAAAGTTCCTCCTGCCTCCATTCCCCTATAGATATTGTACACAGTTCCTTACAGAACTCGGACTTGAATTCCACAGTTTTTTCCCCAATCTGTCAAGGGATTATGTAGTGTTAACCATGGCATTGCTAGTATGATCTGCAATTGTGGTGCATCTATTAACTCAAAGATGATATCCTCTTCATGTTCCTCCCCAATCCTCATTCTTAAAATCCCTGTCATTTGAGTGATTAAACCTGAAGTCAATTGTGTACCATCCACAGCCCTCACATGCTCTGGTCTACTAAAGACACCCCCAACTTATTAGCCAACATTAGATCCATAAAATTCCCCGTAGCACCTGAATCAATCACACATGGACCTCCGCACCTTAGCTTACCTTCCCAAAACAAGGATACATTGAGGGTGATATGTGGCACCGCAGTCTGGATAGTATTCGCCACAACCTGTCCCCTTCCGGCAGGCAGAGGAAAGCGTCTTTGAGCGCGAGGACATCTTCCCACAAAGTGAGTTCCATCCCCACAGTAAAAACACAACTTTTCCTTACGTCTCCTGTCCTTCTCTTCTTTGTACAAAGGTCCTCTCATCTGACCATCATTCCCAGGTACCTTTAACTTCCCTCACCATAAGGTCCATCTTAGTTCACTTCTATTCCACACTCTGCACTCAGAAATGTCTCCTTCTCAAACCTCCTCTCATTCAATTTTACATCCAACTGAATTACCAAAGATTTCAAATCTTCACTAGCTGCTGGTCTCAACTATTGTTGCCAAGGCATCCTTCAATTCATCCTTTAATCCACGATAAAATAAGGAAGCTCTCTTTTCCTCGGGCCACCCACTCTCCTGCACCAAGGCCCGAAACTGCGTAATGTAAGTCACCAACTCCTGATTACCTTGGCGTAACTCCAACAACTCCCCATCTACACTTTGAGAAGAAGTTCTCTTGTCGAACATTTTACTAAACTCGCACTTAAACTCCATACAACTATGTAACTCAGTTGCATCTCTCTCCAACAAAGGAACCGACCAAGCAGCCGCCTCCCCCAAAAGATAAGAAATCAAAAACGCTACTTTGGAAGTTCCAGTAGGAAAAGATTCTGGTCTGCAAAGAAAATGTAATTCACACTGCATCATGAATGATTTAAACTTCCTAAACTCTCCACTGTATCTTTCTGGAGGTGCCAGTGGGGTGGAGACTATTGATACTCCGGGAGACAAATGTACCTTTTTATTCTCCTCAGTGTAACGCCTCTGCCACCCAACACACCCCTCTGGATACAAAACTGGTGGAACTGAATCACTAACTAACTCCTTACTCAATTGAGAAGACCCAGGGACCTCAGTCTTGTGCACAAAACTACTTGACTCCTCCATCTTAACTCCCAACAAAATTTTCTTGCCACCTTTAACTCCTCCTTAATCTCCATCAACACCTTTCCTAGAGCTCCCAAACTCAACTCTGGGTCCATCATCAACTCATGCAGGATTAGATACGTGGCCTTTCATTCCGTCGGGTCCAGTTGTGCCTTCCTGCAGGAGTGAAGCTGGCCCACCAGACCCCCCCATCCCCCCAAGTCTGCCCGCCAAACAGCCTCAATATTGATATAACTATCTAGCCGGCAAACAAAATAAAAAATGCAGATCTTCAGTGGCACCTCTGACGCCCTCACGACTGGACTGGTATTCGGTGATGACTGAGAAAATCTAAAAAAGTAACAGCTGGTTACCACTTGTACAACTTAACTCTAACTTCCCAGATATCTAACTTATATTCCCTCTATACCTGCTGCCTATGCTTTTTGGCTGATGAGCACTTGTAAATCTTCTGTAACAAAGTCTTTAAACAGTCTTTAAACCTTTTTTCTTGAGTTACCTGAAATACTGTTGCTGCTTGAACACAGTGTTCAGTAGTCTCTTCTTTTTCTTTAGTAGCTATGCTGCTGCTTGAATGCGGATTTCTGAAACTTTTCCTTTTATTTAGTATTTGTCATCAACTAATTATTTACATTGACCTTACTTGCAGATGCTGCTTCTCAAACTTCCTGCCGGCTTCTTTCACTTATAACTTGCCACGTGAAAATCGCCTTGCTGTGAACCACTAGAGTCTACTTAAACTCAGACCGCGTTGACACTTCACTGAGATGACGACTGCTTTGAGTTGGGAATGTTCCGTTGAAAAGACTCGTCTCGCGTGGCACGCATGTTACGCTGTAAGGTCCTTTTCTCTGCGCTGTCCGAAGAGATACGCGTAGAGGATTAATTGTGCTGGAACTCGCAAACTGTATTTATAACTTTAAGTATTAGTACAAACAAACATTTGTCAGATACGCAAAAACCGCGAACCGCGCAAGTAGTTTATTACACGCGATGCAGCGAAGTGAAACGAATTACCTTTACTCTCACACTTGCGTGCTCATACACCAGCTGATTATTCGCTGCTTAAACTTCAGTCTCTCTGCATTTTCTATGTCACGCTGACTCAACGAGTAACTCTTAAATATGCAGTTCAACACCACAAAACTGTTACTTCAAGGCAATTTACAAGATGACTTTAGTTTTCAATAAAAGACTTAGCTTTCTTTATCTGTGGTCTCTGTTTCAGGTTCCTTGAACAACTTGCACTCCTCAGATGGGTTTTCTGTGGCTTCTCTTTAGTTCTACTTCTGAAAAGTTAGAATTAATAGGAATTTCTTTAAACTTATTTACAGAGCTTTAAAAGTGCAACCTGCTGCTTGAACAACTAGAATGAAAGGCATTTTGGAACTCCTTGCAGTTTGGAACTCCTTGCAGAATTCCAAACTACCTCACAATCAAGCTCAGCCAATCACTGCTGCTGAGCCTGATCTCCATCTTGCCCTGGGAAAACAAAGGCTTCCTGAAAGTCTCAATAAGGAAGATTATCTCACAAGCCAAATCTAAAAGCATTCCAAACTATATCCCATTAGCCAACTCGGACTCAGGATAACTACTGATCATAACTCCTACACTTGCAGTTAAAATGTTTAAGTAAAATGCCACAGTGTGGAAGCCTAAATGAGTCTTTTAGGTGTGTACTGTAGTGAGGTAACCTTGCCATGCACTGTGGGATCCTGACAACCAGCTGATCTTTGCCAAAGCTCCCTGGTAGACAGACCTAAGAAAGGCTGCCGACCAGAGAAAAGCACTGGACCGTCGCCGACTGGAGCTGCAGTGCTCCCGTTGCCTGTAACGCTCACCTGATTCCCGTAGAGGCGCCGGTCTTGACTGGGCGTATACCGTATCTTCAAAGGTGATGTGTAACACACGGCTGGCTCTTTGGGCTGGACCTCTGTGCACTGTATGTCTGACTTGAAGGGTAAGATGTCTGCAGATAGAAAATATGGGATTAGGGAACTGGGTTATTGAATGTCTCTCTCTTCTTCCCTTTCTCTTCTCCTGTAGAACCCCAAAGGTTAACGCTCTCACCTTAGGTAAGTGAACGCTGTGCTCCATCTGCCTCGGGGCAGGGTGCTGTAACCAGTTTCTTCACTGGATAAGGGGAGCAGGCCTCTTGACTTCAGAGGACTGCTGTCCGTCGTTTACTGCACGAACGGTAAGTTTCGAGTAATTCTAATGTCTTTAAAGTCTTTAGTAATGATGTCTCTTGTTTTGCAGGGTTCCGGCGATGGCGGATGACGGGCTGAAGTGAGTTGAAGATGGAGCCTGTGTGATGAATAGAAGCGCCTGGAAGCACGTAAGTAAGCGCTTGTTGCCTGCTTCACGATGCACTCTGTCTTTTTATTTTGCAGGTAAAAGTTCGGAGCGGCTGCAGGGTGCCGGAATACCCACTGGGTTAGATGTGGAAAGGAGTAATGGCACGTGAGTATTAAAGTTCCCCAATGTCTTTAAACGCACCTTGTTTTGTCTTTCAGATGCGGGATGCAGCGCCGAAGGCCTCCGGAGCGTGCGAAGAGTTGGTAAGCTTTTGTCTTTCAGATGCCGGAATGCAGCGCGAGGCGTTGGTGACAGCCGATGGACCAGGTAAGTGAAGAGCTGTCACTGAAGACCGTAATGCTAACCTGTTCTTTCTTGTCTTTATAGGTGTTGCTAAAGACTGGATTCAGGATGGTAAGCCTTTTTCCTTAGGCCCAGGATCAGATGCAGAAGACACGATGAGCGTTCTGCTGCAGAGGATGCAGAATAACGCAAAGCAAGATTCATCCATCGGGTGTGGTTTAAATAGCCTCCTGTAGTGCTTAGGTGTCTCCTTCCACAGCCACGCCTAGGTAAGAAAAGAGTTCCTGCTTTCCAGAAGAGTTCCAGTGTTCTGAATCAAGGGAGTGGCTCCTGCCCCACCCAACAGGAAAAGTAGTTCCAAACAGAAGAGGATCAGAGGCTCAACTGGCAGGCAAGTAAGCAGCATGGTCTGCTGCAGGTAAATCCACCCAAGCATTATGAGCCCGGCGCTTCCAGCGCTGGGACTGGGCATATTTATGAGCCTGGTGCCACTGGCGCCAGGACTGGGTCCAAAAGGTCCCAATTGGGACTGGTTGGCAATCGGAACCTGGGTTATGGATCTGCTTCCAAGGGAGTTGGGAAAACCCTGACCTTTTGGAAGCAGAGATCATGACATTGCCTAAGAACATTTGATCCAAGGACTCCCTTGTTCTATCTCGACCCTTTTCGTCCTGCCGGGGAAAGTCAAGGCCGCCGACGACAAGGAGAATCTGCTGGTGGGTTTCCCGCCACCCGAAGACCTCGGACGCCGACAAAGCTACTTAAGCCAGCCGTGGTCCCGTCCCGTTCCCAGACGCCAACGACTCGACGCCCTTGATGGGCCAAAGTTCTTCACTACCTCTTTGCGCCAACGAACCATCGTCGTCGAGGTGCCCCGCACGCCTCCCCTGTTGCAGGACGTTTTCGATCACTCGTCTACGAGCACCGCAAGGACCGAAGCTGCTGCCTCAATGACAACGTTCACCTTTTCTTCATCTCGGAAGTGCGACGACCTGTGGCTCCCGCTTGAAAGGGAGCGCACCCAAGGAGGCCCCGTCGATTCCCTGACAAAGAACTCTACAACAAGAGGTACATTTGCGTTGCAGAACTATAGAAGGAGATAAGACTCTAGTAGACAATATATGGACTGGTCTTGTAGTACATCTTCATTTACAGGTTGCCCAGGTGGGGGGGGGATCCTCATACAGAACTATGCCTAGTGGTAGGGGATCAACATTTTGCCAATTGTCTAACCAACTTGTCTTTCTCCTAATTCTATGGTTTATCATTTTACTGAGTTGATTCGTATGCTATTTGAACTGAGTACAGTTGATGCATTTTAATGGAATCAGAGTAATCGTGGTACCACCTAGGGCTGTATATATTTACCATTTTAGAATTGTCCGAGCACAAAGTGTATTATCGTGATAGTGTGTATATAACATTGAAACCTTATTTATATAAAGATTGTGTTTTAACTAATACAGTTTGTGGACATTCCTTGGTGGGTGCTTGGGGACTACACTGTACTTAAGAACCAGCCCGCATCACCTCCTGAGAAGCTAGGCCTTGATTGCTCGACTAAGTTACCAATAATAGAGAATCTTGGCTGGGGTCCTCTGTGCCTCTCCTCTACCATATAGAGAGCAGGAGTACAGACACCCCCTTCGGTCTTTACACTCCAAGGTGCTTGTGGAGCTAGGGAATTAGACTTTGTGGATAAGTTTAGGGCTGAGCTGATAGCTGCCCTGGTGAACTACCAGGCTGATTGTGAAGCTCTTGAAGGGAGGGATGTAACCATTGAGGACTCCGCCCGTGGGGTTGTCACTGAATCTGATTCTGGGAATGCCACCGTTCCTGCTGCCTCTGTTCCGACCGCCAGCAATGTTTCTTCAGGGAATGCCCTGGAACTTGAGTTAAGGATGAAGATGGCCTTTGAATACAAAAAGTTGGAAATAGAAACTGAGCTTAAGAAAGAGGAGTTGGCACAACTAGTGATCCTTAAAGCCAGGGATCTGGAGCTAAAGGATAGGGATCTTGAACTTAAAGACAAGAACCCTAAATGTTGGCAAATCCAGCTAGAGAAAGCTAGAGTGGAGACTTCAGCAAAACAAGTTGAGTGTGTCAGGTCCCCAGCCACCAAGTTTATGAAAGATTTGGTTGGTGTGTATGCAGAGGGTTCTGATATCCTCCAGTGAAATTAAGCGTTTGCGATGGCTTGTGGCATCCATGATGTTGATGAGAGAGATTGGGTTAAGTGTTTGTTAAGCAGAGTGCCTAAGACTGGATATGACTGTATTCTGAAACTGAGTGTGGAAGAAAGGAGTCGGTATGAGTGCATGAAGTCTGCTTTAATTGCCAAGTTTGGCAAGACACCGACCCAATACCTTTTTAAAAGGTTTAGGGAATTTAAGAAACGAGAGAATGTGTCCTGGGCGAGTGCTGCTCACATGAACTTGATGGGGTGGATTGATGGTTACAAAGTGAAACCGTTTGTTGAGCTGTCGCACCTTTTTGTTTTTTGAGCATTTTTCGGAAGCCTGTTCACTGGAGCTGCATCAGTATGTTGCTGACCAGAACATTTTAGATCCCTTTAAGCTGGCCAGGCTGGCTGACAAGTGTCTCCCACCGGGTGTCCCCTAAGGACTCCAGTGGGAAGGCCAAAGAAAAAAGGACCTCTCGGAAGGCTGAGGAGTCCCAGAAACGATCACAGTCAAGTAAACCAAAACTATCCTCTCATAAGACCCAAAAATCTAGTGGGGATAAGCCTTTTGTGGGTGGGAATAAGAGTAGTGGTCTGCCTGCTGCAAAGCAGGGTCTCAGTGGTTCCAGTACCGTACCCTGCACTCCTGGTACTTGTTGGGACTGTGGGGCTCTGGACAACAAGAGGGGTGACCCCAAGTGTAAGTGTAAGGGTAAGGCACTTGGAGTCCAGGCTGTCAGCCTAAGCTACCCCTACTCCGTGCCTGAGGTGGAGGCCACTGTCGTCCCCTCCTCTACAGGAATCACAAAGAAGGAAGAGCAAGAAGGCTGCCTCCGCGAAAGGGACCCCTTCTCTTCTTGCTGCTCCAACAGCACCCATTGGGATTTGTGCTCTGGCCGGGTTGGATCCAATTGGGACCCAAGCCTCAACTCCTGTGGGAGAAGAGCCAGAAGACTCCTATGTGAGAGATGCTCAACCCAGAGGACCACCCCGACCTACAATGCTTGTTAGCTGAAGGGGGGACTCTCCCGGGAGGACTTCTGTAAGGGTCAGAGAGTCAGTCTCTCTGTCTCTCTCTCTCCGTCTCTCTCTCTGTCTCTCTCTCTGAAACGGGCTCTGTCCCAGGTACAGACGTTCAGGATTTATTGGGAGGTTGAGCTCCTTGTTAGTGAGCCCACTAAGCCTGAACCTGGTGCACTCAATAGGTTGGTGATATCCCAGATTTACAGGCCCTTCCTGCTGCAGTCGGCGCATGAGGTGCCCTTGGCTGGTCATCTTGGTACCAAGAAGACTAAGCAAAGGCTCTGCCCATTTCGACTGGACCCGGCGGGGAGTAGAAGTGGAGTCCCCACTGCAAGACCTGCCCAACTTGTCAGTTGTCTGGCAAGACTGGAGGCAGTGTTATTGCCCCACTGCAGCCATTGCCCCACTGCAGCCATTGCCAGTGGTTGGCACACCATTTGAGAGGGTGGGCATCGACATCGTCTGTCCCCTTGACCCTCCCACTTCAGGTGGACAGCGGTTCATCCTGGTCTTGGTTGATCATGCCACCAGGTACCCTGAGGCTATACCCCTTCCGACTATTACAGCCAAGGTGGTTTCCAGGGCTCTCCTGGGCATTTTCACCTGTGTTGGATTCCCTAAAGAGGTTGTCTCTGACAGAGGATCCAACTTCATGTCGAGTTACATAAAAACCACGTGGAAAGAGTGCGGTTTTACCTACAAGTTCTTGACCTCTTACCATCCCCAGACCAATCGTCTGGGCGAGAGATTTAATACAACTCTCAAGGGCATGCTAGGTGCTTTGGAAGAGCCCCTATGGAGGAAATGGGATCTTCTCCTGTCATGCCCGCTGTTCGCTTACAGAGAGGTACCTCAAGAGGGTGTTGTTTTCAGCCCCTTTGAGTTACTCTCTCACAAGTCGATTGGACTCCAGGACAGGAGATCCGTGTGATCGAGCCTACCAAACCTCGAGCTTTGGCAGATAAGTGGACTGGACCCTTCAGGATAATATCCAAGATGGGCGAAGTCAACTATCTGGTTGACATGGGAGTCCCTGGGGTAGAGCCCCTCAGGTATTCCATGTTAACAGGCTCAAGCCTTTCCATAGGCGAGCAGAAGTCGTGTCTTACTCGCTTCAGAGCAAGAAGAGCATGAGAGTGAGCACCATCACTCGACCGCCGCTCCGGAGCTGCCGCACCTGTCGACAAAAGAAGGCATCGGGTTATCTGCGCAATGGGGAAGGGTCTCATTAAAGACATTTAAATCTTACGCAGCGCTACTACTCACCTGAAGGCTGCATTTCCTTGCGGTCCCTCAAGTCATCACGTGATCTCTGCACTGGAGGTACCGCACCTGCAGAATAGAAAAAACAGCAGATTAGTTGCGCTGAAGAACAATACTGTATTTTAAGACATTATTGCATAACGCTGGCGTGGAAACTTACCTTGGAATTCAGCTCAACATTTCTGGGGAGGAGTCTGCTTCATTTTATGCACCAAGCGGAAACTTGCAAAGAGTCACAGGAGTGAACTTTTGGCAACTTGAACTCTAAAGCAATCCATACCATTGGTATAAAGACTTACCCCATTGAGTCATAGTTGTCTGGAACTCTTCAGGATCAGTGAAGTAACTAGATCCTTGAAATGTTATGCACCCCTGCATACAGTCGCAGGATGGAGAGTCTGCCATTTTAAACCCTAAGGGAAATCTGCTTTCGTGACGGAAGGGGCAAACGGAGGGGAGCATGTGGAGCCATTAAACATCGGACCGTCCAGTGCCGTTCGGTGCCCCTGTGGAGACCAGGTGAGCGTAACACTGGTATGAATGTAGTGTGTAGTGCTCAATGGCAGAGTACTTGTCCGAATCCACATTCTGTGGTGAGTGTCTGGATGGAGAAGAATGGCCTGAATGCACTGTGCGTCTGATTGGCTGCCTGACTGCCCTTCTGAGTGATTGGTTGCCTGAGTGTGACCCAGCAGAGTGAATGGGAGATCAACAGTATATCTGGGGGGGCCCTCTCACTTCTAGAAATCGTTCAGAAGCTGAAGCTGATACTTGATGCTTATTCTCGAAGCCGAGCCAGAAGAAGGTGGTGAACTGCTGTTCCCTTTCGTGTAATCTGAAAACTGCTGTCTCTTCAAGAACAGATCCAAGAGGGGTCCTGGTAAGGAGACCGCTCCCCGAGCTACGAGGGACCATCGTGCACCAGCTGATCTTTGCCTAAGCTCCCCGGTAGACAGACCTACGAAAGGCTGCCGACCGGAGAAGGGGACTGCCGAGGAGAACTAAGAAAAGCACCATACAGCCGTCCGTCGACGGACCGCAGTCGCTGACCGGAGCCGCAGTGCTCCCGTTGCCTAAGAACATTTGATCCAAGGACTCCCTTGTTAAATCTCATCGACCGCTTTCGTCCTGCCAGAGAAAGTAAAGGCCGCCAACGACCGATGAGAATCAGCGGGTGGGTTTCCCGCCACCCGAAGACCTCGGATGCCGACGAAGCTAATAAAGCCAGCCGTGGTCCTGTCCTGTTCGCTGATGCCCGACGCCTACGACTCGACGCCCTTGCTGGGCCAAAGTTCTTCGCCAACTCTTTGCGGCAACAAACCATTGTCGTCGAGGAGCCCCGCACACCTCCCCTGTTGCAGGACGTTTTTCGATCACTCGTCTAGGAGCACCGCAAGGACCAAGCTGCTGCCTCAACGACAACGTTTGCCTTTGCTTCATCTCTGAAGTTCAACCCGTGGCTCCCGCTTGAAAGGGACCGTACTCCAGAAGGGCCCGTCTATTTTCTAAGAACTCTACAACATAAGGTACATTTGCGTTGCAGAACTATAGAAGAAAAGACTCTATTAGACAATATATGGACTGGGCTTGTGGTGCATCTTCATTTACAGCTTGCCCAGGTGGGGGGGATCCTGATTCAGAACTGTACCTAGTGGTAGGGGCTCAGCATTTTGCCAATTGTCTAACCAACTTGTCTTTTTCCTAATTCCATGGTTGATATCGTTTTACTTTGTTAATTCGTATGCTATTTGAACTGAGTACAGTTGATGCATTTTAATGGAATCGGAGTAACCGTGCTACCACCTGGGACTGTACATATTTACCATTTTAGAATTGTTGGAGCACGAATTGTATTATTGTGATGATGTATATAACATTGAAACCTTATTTATATAAAGACTGTTTTAACTAATACAGTGTGTGGACATTCCTTGGTGGGTGCTTGGGGACTACACTGTACTTAAGAATCAGCCCGCATCACCTCCTGAGAAGCTAGGCCTTGATTGCTCGAATAAGTTACCAATAATAGAGAATCTTGGCTGGGGTCCTCTGTGCCTCTCCTCTACCATATAGAGAGCAGGAGTACAGACACCCCCTCCGGTCTTTACACTGGGAGACCGATGCCCCTTGTGGAACACCATAATTGACTGAAATGGGGTCTGCTTCGGTTTGCTTACTACAAACCTGCATGGTTCTCATCCATAAAAAGGACTGCATCCAGTCCTTTACTTGTTCACTAAAATGTGCTACCTTCTGCAATCTCTCCAAAAGGAGAGGGTGATCCACTAAATCGAACGCGGCCGATAAGTCAGAGGACATCAACAACAATGTTGTGCCTTTATTGATATTGGTCATCATGTTTGAGTTGGCAATGCTGATTCTGTACTGAATCCTGGCCGGAAACCTGACTGACCTTCATTCAGGATAGGATGATCTTTTATGTGGTAGGGTGTTGTTCATACGCCACCCTATCCATTTTCTTCAAGATGAAGGGGGAATTGGAGATGGGACGATAATTAGTGTACATTTTAGGATCAAATGTCCTGTTTCTTTAACAAGGGGTAATTGAGGAGCCTGTCAATCTGGTGGGAACCCGGCCCTCTTTAAAGGAGGCGTTCACAATCCTGGTAATAGAGCTGATCAAAAGCTCAGAACAGGCTTTACTAGCCGGAGCTGGGAACTGGTCTCCCTTACAGGTGGATGGATTAGGTTTTCCTAGGATGATACAAAGTTCATCCTCCGAGATGCTCCTAAAGTTGAACTTGGATATAGATTGCAAGGTAGCAGGTACATTTTCCTGAGCAGCATTAACTGTAAATTCAGGGTTTGTTAATTACCATTTTTCATTTGTTTTGTGTTGGTTATCATAGCTTCCTGGATTTGAGTACACCACTCCTGATCTTTTATTGATAGATTCCTGATATATAACATCCAGCTTCTCAAGTTCTCTGAGGATTGCAAACCTTTCTTTGGAGTCATGTTGAGCATTTTGGATACGAGCTTCATATGAGTCCCTTTTTGCTTTTATGACAGCCAGTTTAAATCTATTGGCCGCCCCCAGATAGATTATCCTATTCTCTTCATCCTTTGAATTTCTCCACTTGTACAATGGTTTCCTTTTTTCTACTCTGAGTGTCTAAAGTTCCTCTGAAAACCAGTTATTTTTTATGTGACTAGTGACATTCCTGTTTTTTACGTGAGCTATAACATCAATAGCTTTGGATAAAGTATCCAAAAGGGAATTGGTCAGTCCCTCCACATTCAAAGGTGGCAATGTTTCTTCATGAATAACCCTCTTAAAATTTCTGGACATAATCCAATTCTGTTTGGATAAAGTCAGTTTACCCATGGTCATAATATCCAACCCAAATTCAATAAATGTGTGGCCTGACCAAGGGCATAGTGAAACATCCGTGGTGGTAATCTTTAAATTAAGTGAGAAAACCCAGTCCAATATACATAGGGTTGTGTATATGTTGTACAATACCCATAGCCTTCATGAATCTAGCAAGTTCCTTGGCTGCTAGATCTTTAGGGTCGCCTTTCCAAAGCTAAAGTCTCACATTATCAACCATTTGGGCTTTCCCTTGAGTTCGGATAGGACCAGGCTATTCCGTTGTGCTATAAAATCTGGCATGGTGTTTATATCAGCAGGATATTAACCGTAATTGAAGTATCCGTTCTAATTTTAAGACATAAGGACTCGCACCCACTCAGACCTTGCATATCATGCTTCCGTACCGCCAGTGAATTTTTATATATAATTGCCACACCACCCCCACCCTGGTTTTCCCTGTTAAAGCATAACACAGTGTAACCTTTAGGGATAGCAAGGGGCAGGGAAGGCCCTGCAGCCTCATGCCTCCATGTCTCTGTTAGGGCGCAGATGGCTCGGTCCTTCTCAGATATATATTCCGATATTTTCACTGCGTGTTTCACCATGGATCTTGTATTAAGTAGAAGTATTCAAAGGGGTTTGCGATCACCCATTTCAGTTTCATGGACATTACTTATATGGCACTTTGTATTCATATCAGTCTCCTGAACAGGGGAAGACTTGTTTGAAAGGGCTAGGGTTACCTGAACCTTTTCTGAGTCCAGTGCACCAGCAAAAGTACTGACTGAGTCAGAAAAGAACATACTCTTCTTTATAACCGACCATTCTGGTAAACCCCCTAAATTCTCCTCTAAAAAATATGCAGGCACTTTGTTCCTGGTGGTGACTCTTCGAGTCTTCCTTACACAGTTAAAAGATGTATGGAGTCTAATAGAGAATACTTACTGTCAAAGATGGTTCTTGCTGCAGCTACGGCAGCCAGAACTTCCGAAATGCCCATGGAAAAAAGTGGAGAGAATCTGCCGCTTCCTTTCTTCCTTTCTTTCCGGCCCTTCACGGACCGCCACAGATCCCTCATAAATGCAACTGTCTGTACAGGAAACACTGTCCATGGACAAACTTTAGAAGAGTTCCAGGTTAAGTAGAAATGTCCATAGATGTCAATTAGGCAAAGTCAGAGGGCCACCCGCGTGTATGGGTAAAATAAAGTCTGTTTTACCCCACCAAAACTGAGACTTCATTTTACCCATGCAAGTGGGTGGCCCTCTGTGGGGGGGAAAAACAACCCCAGGGAGGAAGACCAGAGGAGATTCCAACTAAGCGATTCAGAGGTTGGTCGAAGAACCAGACTCTCCAGAGGATGCAGCAAAGCAGTAAGAACCCCAATGTTCATCAATAGGAAATGCAGTTGAGGCTCACTTCCAAAGAATATCAACCCTGGACCAAAAGGACCACTAAGGGTATGTATGTCGAATAAATACCCACCCCAGGATCTCGCTGTTACTTACCACTCTTGTTGAGATGGATTTCTTTTTTATTTATTTTTTTTTAAAAATAACTATCTCTACAATGGTCATGTTTTAAGCACATTCATTCACAGTTACAAACTCTTGGTGCATAGCACATTCTCAATAAAACCGCAGCTGTTACGTTTACAAGTTAACAATGTTGGGACACCCAGTACCATCAGTTTCAGAATTCATCTTGCTCAAGTACTGTCTGAATGGAGCCCAAATGTCTTTAGGGCGGCATGTTGAGGATACAAACGGAACAAATTTCTCTTCACATTCATTGACATACGTTAATTCGCTCAGCCAGTCCTCCAAGCTTGACTCATTCTTCGACTTTGGACAATTTAATATACACTTTTTCTCGTCGTCACTGTGGCTTTCCCAATATCACCAAACAAGCATTTATGTGGAGCGATTGAAGACTGGATATTCACTATGGCCTCGGCTACCCTGCCCCAGAATGTCAAGACCGGGGAGCACGTCCACTACATGTGAAAGGCCTTCGCTTGCGGGCTCCCGCACTTTGAGCATTCGCCCGTACAATCTGGAGTGAACTTGGCCATTCTGGTGGGGGTGTAGTGCAATTGGTTTAAAACCTTAAATTGGATCAGTCGCAGCCCGGTATTCAGGGATATTGACTTGGTCAATTGGCAATATTTCCTCCATTTCTCATCCCCTATTGTGAGTCCCACTTGTTTTTCCCACACTTCTTCAATAGTATTATTCAGGGACAGATGTGATTATATCAATTTATATAACCGTGACACTCCACATCTCGTACCATAATTTGAGGCAGCTGTGCGTCTCGGGCTCTACCGGGAAAGATGGCTATCTCTTGCGGAAGGAGGCTTGCATTCGGTGATATTGAAACTCTCAATTGCCCTCCCCCCAGAGTATCAATACATTTGTTTTGAGATCCAAATCGCCCTTCTGGGTACATGTCGTTGATCTTCATTTGCCCTAGTGGGTCCCAAGATCTCTGTAGCATTTGATCAAATGTGAGGGAAATGCCTGGATAACCCCACAGTAAAGTCTCCCGGCTGTAGGGAACCACCAACCCAATCTTCCTGAAAACACTTGTCCAAGCGTCAACGGTTGTACTTACAGGGTTGAAGGTGCAAGCGTCATTGTACCTTTCACTAAATATAACTGAACAAATCTGTCGGACACCCTGTATTTTTTCAAGGGTATGTGTACGGCTGTGCCCCCCCCCCCTACTTGTACCAGTGTCTTGCAAATTGGGCATGTAATGTCAGGTAATATAATTCGAAATCAAGTGCTGCTAAGCCTCCATATTCATATGGTTGAGACAGTTTTTGGCAGCTTAATCTTGCCACCCTGCGGCCCCAGTCAAACGTGGAAGCTAAGGATTTTAATTAAGTAAAAAATGCTTGCCCTGGCCACAGGGGGACGTTGCCAAAGAAATGCAGTAACTTCAGGAGAACCACCATCTTTAATAGGGCTAACCGACCGTACAATGAAATTGGGAGCTTTGCCCACAACAGTAGCTTAGTCCATTGTTGCCAGTAGGAATCGTAATTGTCTGCATAAGAGTGTCGGTTGCCCGACACCATGACACCATGATACCCAGATACATAAAATGTACCGGCGACCATTTGAACACCCCAGAGTTAGATGGCTAAATAGTGGACGGCGTAATGGGGGAAACTATTCAGATTTAGCATCATTTATTTTGTATCCCGAGTAGCGGGAACATTTTTGGATATGTTTCATTATTGGGGCAAGGTTATTTTCAGGGTCACGCACATACAGGAAGGTACTGCATACAATCTTGCCTAATGGCACTCATCATCCATATTATTGCTTTCAACATGACCATTACATTTCCAACTGAACTTCACAAACCAGTTCTTCCCCCTCCCCTTCCAACATTACATCACCATTATCTAAGGCATTTGCATCTCATTGTCCTGCCTCCACCCAACGTGATTTACCACATTTTTCCCCCATCTTGAACTTTATGCATACCCCCTTCCCGCCACCCATACCATCTTCCCCAACTAGATGATGTAGACCGCAGTAACGCGTGGAACTTTCCCGAGCCATGTTAGCAGCAGCTACCCCAAGCGGGCTGTCTGCCGCATGCTGCCACCCGGGACACTTATTAACTTGTTTACTTGCGTCTTTGTTTCTTCTCATTACAAATCCGAACATTAAGGATACGTTGCATGTTTTCAGTCATCAGGATCTCCCCTATCGTTATCAGACCTCTGGGGTTCTGTTCTGATTTCCATCTCGGAGTGGAGGTTGGATCGGGATGGAAGACTCCATAGTTTATGGCCTCGGTTGGATTCTTGAAAAAGCGCACCTTTCCTCTGTGTTGAATCTGAAGTTTTGCTGGAAATTGCAATGTTTATGGAGCCTGCCACAGTCTCAACTGTCTCTTCACCGGGTCGTATGTTCTTCTCTGAGCCTGTATCCATGCTGCAAAGTATGGATAGATGTGTATATTACTCTCCTCCTACCGTAGCGTTCCTTGTTCTCTCCAAATACTCAAGATAAGGTCCCTATCTCTGTAATTCAACAGTCTTGCAATAATAGTGCGGGGGGAGCCCCAGGTTTTAGGATTGGGGACCAGAGTATGATGAGCTCTTAAAACAAAATATCGTTACTAGAATGTTTGCTGTAGCAAACTGGGACTTGAGGAGTGACTGCACAAATATTTCCATTTTGCCTCTACAGGCAGATTCTGGGATTCCAACGACGCGCATGTTTTTTCTTCTAGATATTGACTTCAAATCATCACATTTGCACTTTATCTTGGACAGTTCTAGTTTCAGATGTGTTATATCCCGATCATGTTGATCCACTTTGTCCTATGTTATACCGATTCGGCTTAGGCCTCATTTATTCGTCCACCTCCCCTTCTCCAGCTTCGATTTGAGGGACCCTATTGTTGCAACTATGGCGTCCAATTTAACATTTATAGACATAAAGCCGGCCTGTACGGTTGTCAGTAGTTGGTCTTCTCTGGCGTTATCAACTGTAAATGGTGGTGAATCAGCAATTGGGGTGTTGCGATGTGCTTGCCACTAGGGATTGCAAGCTGGTGAAAGAATCAATTGGGCCTTTCTTCTTCCCCCCTGCTCCTTTTGTCATCTTACTTATATCCTTGCAAAAGAAACAATTTTCTCCTTTCGACTGGGTATACTTGGTGTCGCCCACTAGCTGAGCGGATGTATCGTGGGAGTAGGCTGTTCTCTTGGAGAGCTATCCCTGGTGGTGTAGACACGAGTCAACGGTCCACTCGATTATGTTACCTGTACATCGGACGCCGTCCAAGTGGCTCTCACGTTCAAGTCTATGATGGGATAGCATGACGTAGTTATGACTGCTTCCCGGGTGGTCTTTGTGTGGTATAAAACCACCAGGCAACGGCTAGAAAAAAGGGGCACTCACCCCTATTTTATTTTGAACTGTTTTTTTGCGAAGCGTACCTACTCCACCTCAGCACTATGGGGGCACTCCTTATCCTCTTCTGTGTCTTTGCAGGATCTATTTATAGATCAGGGGTTTCAAGTCCAGCACTGCTCCCGTCACAGCAATGTCGTGTGAGAGCCCACAAGGTTATACCGGTGTATCGTTACCCCTTTTGCAGCTTCTTTTCCCCAGTCGATGCTACCCGAGATCGGCACGCGTAATGGCATCGGTGTGCACGTCCCTCAGATAGTGGGTGCTGGTGGTTGCAATATATAAGCACTATCATTGATTTTTTTAGTGGCGTTATTCAGAGAGCGTACGACGTGTATGACCGCCACTGAGCATTCCTAATATCTCTGCCTCCTCCATGACATTCTCACTGCTCCATTAGGGTAGCTGTTTATATACAGTGGCTGTGGCCAATGGGGTGTGCCCAAGCTCGCCACCTTTCACCATACAGGGTTTATATGTTCCCCTTGCCCTTGGGCTGGTGGATGTAATGGGAGATGAAACTGAAATATGTTTGCGCTGGCCACCACACGCACTATTTAATGGGAACATGTGTCCCTAACCTTGCCACATGTCGGGCGCACCCCCTTGTCCCTCTTTTGTTTTTTTCCAAATCACTTATACCCGGTCCTCTGTTTTGGATAGCATCTGCCTGGGGGGGCTCAGAGCAATGGGGGTGGGGGGAGAATGTCCTGGTGGGATCTTGGGGGGAGGAGGCACAAAGCTGCATGCTAGGGTGCTGAGTCACGTGCCTTATTGCTGTTATAGCCATTTTGGGAGCAGTCTCTTTCTCGTGCTGCCCCTATTAACCAACCTTTGAATGCCGAGTATATGCAGTCACTGTCGGGAGGAGGGGGGTGTTTACCTTCAGTGTGCTGCCACAGGCGGATCAGGTCTGACGCCCGCAATGTCCTCCAGGCTTTTAAGCTGCTGCTTCTCAGTAATTCACTGGCCGTTTCAATGGTCACGGAAGGGGATCAGGCCACACGGGTTGACCAGTACAGCGTTCTCGCCCGTCCGTCTCGTATGATGGAGTTTATTAGAGCAGTTTTCACTGGTGTACGAAGGGTCCTGGCGTTTCGTAAAGGGACGTGTAGCTGTTGGCGCCACCCACCGGCCTATTTGTTTCAATAATTCATACAGCGTTGCTTCATCGCAAGGCTTTAGGGCTCGCCAGCTGCCGCACAATGTCTTCTCCTTTGCTAACCTTAGATATATTTGCATATAGAAAGCACAGAGCAGGATATATTTGCGTCCAGATTTTTCCCGGGACGCAGCCTTACAGCTAGGCAGGAATTTCTATTGCTGCTCAACAGCGCCCTTTGTTAAAATGGATTTCTAAATTCTGACCTGGTGGGCAGAAGCTAGGAGGCCACCCTAGTTTAGTGGAACAGGGGAACCTTCTGGACAAACTAGAACAATCTACGGTGGCTTGGCAGGTGGTCAAGATTAAGTGTCGGGAGGGGTGAGTGTGATTGGAAGCCCACAATTAGCACACAAAGTAAAACTCCACAGAATACTCTTAGACAAGTGTATATAAAAAAATACATGTAATTTAGGCCTTATAACTAAACATGAATAAACCACAGTAATAATAAACA
Source organism: Ambystoma mexicanum (assembly GCF_040938575.1). Classification (NCBI taxonomy): domain Eukaryota; kingdom Metazoa; phylum Chordata; class Amphibia; order Caudata; family Ambystomatidae; genus Ambystoma; species Ambystoma mexicanum. The sequence goes on from NC_090936.1 coordinate 594,684,359, forward strand.
GTTACCACACACGCCTTACACTATTTACCATATACACAAATGCCTTTCACCTAATGCTCATAAGGTGGAGAACACAACCACAACCTGCAACAGAAGCGGTAAATTAACACCAACATCACATTAGGCAGTTCTTCAGTCAATCCCTAACTTATGCAGTCCAGCCCTACGAAGTGGGGAGACTTCTGCTCAAAAGTACAGCAGTATGTTACCAACGTGCGGTTGTGCTCAAAAGCGAAAGTTGGTCGTCTTCGGGGAGCTGTAGCAGTTCAGGAAGGGGCTTGAGATGATGAACAGTACCCTACTGTTGTAGGAGGGTCTGCCATTGCAGGTAGAGCGGGTTTCGGGAATAGCTAGGGAGCGCAGGCTAGCCCAGCTAACGTGAGTATCTTTTCAGGGATTCTCGTGCATAAAGAGCAATGCCTGTGGCAGGGGGCCACCAGTGTTTGATGCAAGTACTGACTGGCCCAGGACACAATGCGGGCCAAACTTTGCCAGGCTAGTCCAAGTCGCTTGTAGGTTTAACTCCTGCAGTTACATGTCGCTACGGCTCTCAGCGGCTGCTTGACGGGACGATTGTCAGTGGCGGGACAGTAGCCTTTTTCAGCTCTCTAAGAAAGGAAGACCGTTCAGTGCAGCATGTCTCAGGGCACAGGGGGGCAGGTATGCAAGGCTCCTACAACAACCGTCACCACAGCAGGGCGACACAGGGACTGCAAATGCTCGCAGAGTGGCGTACTTGCTTAAATCCTGGCCCAGAGGAGCTAGGACAACGGGGCGGGAGAGGGCCCAGTACCACAAGTTAGCGATTCCCAAAGTCTCGAGTCTCAACTCGGAACGGCAGTGCTCCTAGATGATACCCCGGGTTCAAGCTGGATGGCCCAGGAATACTTCCGAAGAGGCTCTTTTCGAGGGCAATCATGAGGTGCAGGGAGTAGTTGGTTCCACTACTGTAAAGGGTTGTAGTGCCCTTTCAGGCCTTCTGTGATGGATACACAAGGAAGGATCCGACGGACAACGGCGGGGTCAGGGTGCCAAACTTTCCACCACGTCTCTGGCGGTTCCAAGTGTCTGCTCTTTCATTTCAGGATACTTGGCTCCTTCTGTAGCTCGGTGTGAACTTCAGTTGATCGACCTGGTTTGGATGTAGAGCCCCTTCTCTTATCCAAGATTTGTTTTGCACTCAAATCTGGGATAGCCAATGGAAGATCTGCTCTCTTGCATTCACGCCAGATGTGGGCCAATCACGACCACAATGGTTCCACGCATTCAGGCATACCAGACATACTGGCATCTGTAGTGTGAATTGGGACCAAGCCTCTTACTGGGCACTAGCACACCTGATATGCAGGAACCAGCGAAAGATGCGGTTTTTGTGGTAGGCTGCATGCCCAAATGAGGAATACCCCGGTCCCTCAACCTGGGCGAAGGCAAAGGGTAAAAATGACCAAAGGACAGAACAAAGACCTTGTGGCACGGCCATTTTCAGCACTGGCCACAGTCTTGAGCCAAAGGCAGTAAACTCATTTTGGGTCATTAAAAAGAAGTAAAAATACTTTGAAAGTAAACTGCTAGCACCAGTTTGTCCTAAGCACACTTGTACAATCCCCAACAAATCCTTAGAGGGGGGCTAGGGCCATAAAACAAAAGGACCCCTATGCGCGGCATTATAGGGTGCTTGGCACATAAATTAAAAAGGTACCCAGACATGGTAACATAGTCGAAGACTAAGGGAAACCTAGGTTCCCAGTACTGACAGCCTGAAGGATGTGTCTGTTTCCCCATAACAGATGAGCAAAAGCCCAGAGGAGTGCAGCTGAAGGCTGTGCACCACTGGAAAAAGTCAGGTTAGTTAAGCCAAACAAAAGCAAAAAGTTTGTGGGAGAGGGGGTTATAAATGGAGGGAAAATTGCACCTAAGGGCAATCTTTCCTAACGACTCACATCAGGAGTTTTGACGAGAACTGCTCCAGCAGCACAAAGTGACCTAGGAAGCGGTGTGGGTGAACTAGCGCTTCCAAAGGAGCAGATGAAGCAGGAGAGTGGTTTGCTGCTACCCTTCGAGGTGAATGCAGCTTCTCGCAGCAAGGTAGTAGAACCTGGTTGGAAAAAATCAAGCAGCCGTGGTAAAGAAAATCTTGGAGACTGATCCAGCCTGGAAGACTTGACCCAGCACTTAAGTAGAATTGGCAGATGGTTGCAGGAAGCTAAGCCTACACTTCCAGCAGTAGATCACCCCAACCGGGATGGGCCTAGCCACATAAGGGCTCAAACATTCACAACATTTTGGAAATCGGTGGGAAACTCCTTCGGCAGGACAGCAGTCCTTTTTCCAGGTTCTGGTAACGAGAGAGCAAAGCAAGGGGGGACCATGGATATCACCGCTTGTAGAGGCTGCCCAAAGCCAGCCCACCCATCACTAAAGTGGGCTAGGGAGGAAGGAGTCGGGTAGCAATCATTCTGGCTGGCTTCTGGGCAGCCATTCGGCCTGCCTAGTCTACCCGCCACAGAGTGAGAGGGCGAGCTCAGGGACTTGGGCTGGCCTAAACCAGTTAGCATTAATATGGAGGCTGCCATGTGGCTCACAGAGCCCTTGTGGTCTGTATGCTCATTTTAAGCCTGCCTTGTGGTTGCTCTGAACAAAGGCAACCCCCAAAATACAAAATGGCAGAGAGCAAAAATAAAAAGGTGAATGCCAATTGCTACCGAAAAAGGTCCATTAGACTACCATTACAGTAAAATGGTTTGCACCCTTGGTGAAGCAAAATAAATTACAGCTGCCACACGCCTACTTCCTAAAGCGAATGTTTCGTGAAATAATCACTATGGGGCAAAAATGGCTGCCTAAGAGGCACCAGTTGGTCTCGGCGCCCTAATCTTCACCCGACACAAAACCTCCCAAACCAACACGCAAGAGCCAACAAGTGTGTGGTCCAAAGGATGTGCCAACCAGGGTTCTATGTCATTTCATTGACACCCGTTTTTACGACTGGTGTTTTTACATGTTTTTCTGAAAAACTCAATTTAAATTATTTTTTTTAATTATTTTTTAGGGGGTTCCCCTCCAGGGCCCCCTTCACTGAACTATTTTTATTCCCGACCCACACCATCTCTTTAATTGCCCTTCCTCACTTCCCCCCCCGCTCCCCCACAAAAAAAGTCAGTTTTTCAGAAAAAAAACCTGCGGCAAAACACTGTCGTAAAAATAGGTATCGATGAAAGGACGCAATACCCCCAACCAGAACAAAAGTAAACTAACTGTGCTTACTCATTGATAGCCAAACATTGTTCCAACATCTAGCATCGTCAACACTCGCCACCTCTTCATCGGTGGGACCTGTTTGATGGATGAATATGGGGCTAGAGCAGGTAATTCCACCCTCGTTCAAGGTGGAATTCATGAACTGGATTGGCGAGATGTGAGGAGGGATTGCCATGCTACATCCATGCAGAGATACTTTTGCCCACCTATATCAAAACTGGACATGACGACCTTTGCCTTCCTGCTACTCTTACTCCCATCTTATAAAAATAAGTTGACAATGTCTTATTTTCTCTCTCTGCTAGCATATTTGAATTTAAGACGGGGAAACAAAATCCAACTGTCACCTGGTCTGGTGCCTATTGATGAACTGAGTAGCCTTGCACCTCAAGCAGTTGGTGAGAGGACCCGTCCACGCAGCTGAACATGCATTGACTAGAACATTTCGCAATGAAAAACCCATGACAGTAGTTATAACCAACTAACCCCCCACCTCCACGAGGAGACCACCTCAACATGTCATATATAATTCAAGATCTCTCCATAGCCAAGAGCATGAACAATGTATTGAGCAAAATGACCTACTCCTAGGCCTGGAAACATCAAAGCCAGTGAGCCACGTGGTATATCAATATCACACAAGAAGGAATTCAAATGCTAAATTATCAATCTGAGAAAAAAAAATGAAGCAAGATGGCACTCCAATAAAATGAAACCGAAAGAGGGGCACAGAGGAAATGTACTGCAATATTGTGTCCTCTTTCCCACTAGTAGGTACCTAACTAGTGTCATGCGTGTCAGGTTTGCCCCAGGGGCTGCTGCACGTTCTCCCTCCAGGATGAATAAACCACTTTCCAAACAATACTTTGCACATAGAACGGTAGCTAGGCCGTTCTATTCACGTTACAGGATCACAGGTTGTTTTCCATGGAAACAGTGTTTGTTGCTCAGGCGCCGCGTTGCATCACCACTGCAGGTCACCTGACTCTTATCACGTTCTTGGGGGGGGGGGGGGGGGGCTGGGGGACATGTTGTTTTCTACTTAAACACAGCATTAGCGGGAGCCTAGTGCTTCTAATTGATTGTGACCTGAAGCTTCGTTGCCTTCCGCTTTCCTGCTCGGGTTTCCAGTTTTCTGTTTCAAGTTCGCCGTTCCATTCTGCATTTTGTTACAGCTCCTCCTCTGAGACTGAGTCGCTGTAAGCAGTTCCTATCTTCTCAGTACCTCTCCCGCTGCTCCTCCAACTCCCCAGCTGCTTACTCATTCTGCTTGGCTCCCGCGGCTATGGCAGTTCCTCAGCGAGCGTCCAGCTGCTCGCACATCCTGCTCGGCTCCCGTGGCTATGGCTGATCCGCGGCTATTTCAAGAGACCCCAGCTGTTCATTCATTCTACACGGCTCCTGCAAAACTGGAAGACCTACTGTTCGGGTCCAGCCGCACGGTACCCGCGGGTACAGTCGCAATATTCCTGCAGTTACTGCTCTGGCTGCTCCAGTTAGTCACGTGGTTCCACAGCCCAAGACGCTATTTAAACCACGCCGACTAAGGGCACGCGCTTCGCGTTATTCTGCCTTTGCAGCGCGACGCTCATCAGATCCTGCCCTGCCATCCTTACCTGTTCTGCAGCATCCATCGGCTCCGAAGTCATCCAAGGCAAGAACCATCGCCATCCTTACCAGCTCCACTGGTCGCCCGGAAGGCTAACATCTTCAAGACCTCTTTCATCCCGTCGGTTTTCCGGGGGCCATTCTTCTCCAGGTTGTCGCGACCTACAGAACAAAACAAAACCACAGGTTAGCCTCTTGCTCTCAGCGCCGCTTGGCGTTCTTCTTACCTTTTCGAACAGGGCTTCGGCTTCTACCGCAGCACTTGCCACCTGCAACAAGAAGTGAAAGTCATCATTGCAAATTCAACTAAAGACTTTGCTTGCATCTAAAAGACATTGCTTTCGCCTGAAAGACTTACCTGAAAGGAGTTGCAGCCGGTTTGAACTCCGGCCCTCGCCAGTGAAGAAACTCGGCGGTATGGTGCCACCATTCGACACGCCCCTGCCCAGCGCGGCAGGACTGAGAGCGCACCCGTATAGAAAACAAGGTGAGAGACATTCTCTGGGGAACTGCAAGGGGAACTCGGGAGGTGGGTTGCAAGGAAAGAATCGTAGCTTATCACCCCCTCCTATCTTCTAGAGTTGCCCCTCGATTATCTGGATTCCAGGACAGGCGAAGGGTTCCGGAGAGCATCCCAGCTATTCGAGAGGAACCCCCGTGGACCAACAAGGTGAGCGTTACACAAACCTTATCTGTCTACTGGTGGCATGGCTCCACTGTGTTGTTTTTGTCTCATGCTTAAAACACCCACAGTACTAGTTTCCACCATTCTGAATGGACTTTTACGGATTGTAAGAACGCTCCTGTGTTGATGCTTCTTTGGACCCACCTTGTGTGTATCTCGGAATCCCCGTGCACTGGACTTGTAAACGCTCTCCTGTCGATACGTGCACCAGCCCGACACTAGTGCGTCCCTCGTGCCGTACGGGTTCTAGTCCATAACTAACCTTCCTTCCTTCCTTGTTTTTCTGGACTTCATCTAAACCACCAGGGAACAGTTATCCCAGTCCCAGGGTATACATCTGGGTTGCTTATTATTGAAATTGGCTGGGGGTTAGTTTGCCTATTTCCATATTGAAACTGATCCTCCTTCAATGAGAAGAATCAGTCCCAGGAGAAGATGCACAGCATCCCTGGCTGACCCCGTAATGGGGAACGCTGCACACTTTCCAGTGATCCACTGCGCTAGCTTTAGCTTCTTCTCAGCTAGTGGGGTTGGTCATTAGGAAGGTCTTACTTCATCATTGGATCCTTACTTGAACGAGGACACAGCACTTCAAACCAGGACAGGGCCGCAGTCCCGGTAAGTCAAATTATTCTCCATCATATCTGGTTGTCTATTGAGTGCCTACCATAAAAATTAGTAACTCTCAATACTAATGAGCCCAAATCCTGCAGGAACGCCAGGTCCACTAGACCTCTGTAAAACTATCCAGCAACAACCGGCATTCGCCCACCACTTCGGCTCAATTTAGCAAGAAATCATCTAAAGACTTCATACATGAAGCCACTCTTAAAAAAGCAACTGACCCGCTCAACCTTCCTTATGTGGCTATGTAGCTCTTAAAATCAATCTGGTAATCAACTGATCGATTTCTCAATCTATTATAGAATAATTACTTTCTTCAATTAATTTAAATCCATTTCTGGTAAACTTGGAAGAGATTTGCTAGCTACTTCAATCAATTATGACATCATAACATGTATCTCCACAGAATTCTGTGAGGATCCAATGCACACTCTAATCGAGTGCAAAATCCTTCCTTAACATTTCAAATGTTCAAAACTATAGATGTCATTTTTGATAAACTTAATTTCTTTTAAATTTCCAAAAAAATGAAATTCATCAAATTTCCATTGTCATTAGTTTATCATTGCTGTACTGTTCATTTACAATGGGGCTTCTAACAATACAAAAGTTTTCTCATAAATATTATTTTCAGTTGTATGAAAATTATGAGTGAATCTTTTCAGTTTTGAACAGATTTGAATCTTGGAGACCAAAACTGCCTTCTCTATGCTTTTCGGTTTCCCAACTACTCTCCTCTGAAGATTTTCCAGTCTGTCTTGCTACAAAACCTTTAATATGACTAATTACTCTAAATACACTAAAATCTCCCAACTACATGCTTTTACACATTCTGACTAACCCTTTATTCTTCTGGTTTCATATCGCACGATTTAAAAAAGCTTTAAATAAGTACACAAATGTATGAAATGGTTAATAGGTTTAAACTACAGATGGGGATTACTTTGTCATCTGTAAGATTTGTGCTGTAATGTTTTTGTAAATATCGACGCTTTTTAATCCTGTGTGATATGAAACCAGGGAACTGTAACATTAATACATTTAGTCAAAATGTATAGAAGCATGTAGTTGGATGATTGTTGCTCATAATTCAATGAGAAATAGTTATTTGTGTTAAATAGCATGACTGATTAGAAAAGCTCTTGAAATAAGGAGTTGGGAACCAGAAATGCTTAGAGAGAAGGCATTTCTTTAAAGGAACAGTCTACTGCTATCAAGATTAATATCTGTTGACAATTGTGAAGAAAATTCATTTTGCTATAATTTAAATTTGAGCAACGTGTTTTATTATGTAAACAAATTAAATTAACTACCAAAAAATACATTTATGTAAAAATTGGAGCATTTGAAATTGTGTGAGCATTGGATACTCCGAATTCTGTGGGGTAAATATATTTTTTTACTTAAAATGCATCTACCCATCCATGTTGGCGTACACAGCTTCTACATCAGTTAATGCTAGGGTGTAGGCCATCGAGAACCGAAATAACCCTTTCAACTATCTGGGAATCTTAAGACCAGCAATCCTCCCATCACACACAGTTTCCCTCCAGGATCCAGCCTCACACATGCATTTTTGAAGGAATGACTTCCCTGTAACTCCAGTTTTCCAACATTGGTATCTTTTATAGATTCACATGCTGTTTAAATATTTCCTGTCATCCGGCTGGCAATCCTCTAACATTAAGGGAGCTTACATTTAAATTTGATACTGCAGTGAGTGTGAAGACCCATCACTATGCAGCCAGCGTTATCACGCCCCCAAGGAGTGAGTTTCGATTGTTCGTAGCTAAAGACTAACTGCTTAATATATTGCTTGATGAATAACCATTGTGGACTGTATGCCATCCAATATGTGCTTGTCAAACTCAAGATCGAAAATGGGAAATTTGTAATACTGCAGCCACTTTGGTATTCTCATAGTTGTTTGGGTCGTATTGCCCCACAGCCAATAGTCAGATTCCCTTAGCTCCATCGCTGCAGGCCATTCTCAAATTTAACATATCGCATGGGAGCGTGGCAATATGAGCCAAGGAAAGCCATAAGTGGAGTAGGCAGGAGTGTGCATGTAAATATGAAAAATGCTGTTGGATAATTTTACACAAGTTGCTGTCTGCGACAGAACTTGGAAATGGCCACCTTTAGGTGACAGGGTTGTACCCCTTAGGTTTAGCCTGCACTACCCAAAGGTTTTCTAGCAATGGCAGAGCAGCCAGGCCTACTCTAGGTGGGTGAAGGTCTGTAGTGAGGCACACAGTACTTGGAGCCTACAATTAGTTCAAGGAAACACTGGCACGCTAGCAGTTATATCGTCATTTATTTTATGTACACTAAAGCTTTAGAAATAAGTCATGCAAGTACTACTTGCACACTAATATCACAGTAGAATAAAAGTAGCGCACTTGTGTTGCTCTACATTGATTTAAAAAGTGAGAGAAACTACTGAAACAAATAAGCAAACTTTAGATCCACTCTTGCAACTTTAATTAACCCCTGCTTAACCTATCTTTAAAAGTCCATCCCAATAGGGAGTTTAACAGTCAAGGGGGGTACTGGGAGTCCAGTGACCAGGGGCTGAAGAGGAAAGGGGGAGATTGGCAAAAGAGTAGTCTATTTAGGTTTTCGTAAGGTTTGCAGGGAAATAAGTTTGTTTGTAATTTAGTTCAGTGGATTGTTCACCCCAATGGGTTGCAGAGGGAGAGAGTACCTTTTTCAATGAATAACCTGGTGCAGCAGGTTGGTCCCTAAGGTAAGGTGAGGTGACAGTTGTTCGGGGTTTCTTGGCCTGGGTGGCTGAAGAAGGAACATTGGAGGAAACTGGTGGATGCAGTGGGAGGCCGAGCAGTGGACCTTGGTGGCAGTGGAGCATTGGAGCCCTTCACGGGCTTTGGGTCAGCGACTGTTGTCATCCGGTCGACTTCTTTGGTTCTCGGTCGACAACTTGGCAGAGGGGACATCTAGGAGCAGAAAAGTATTGCTGCAGACCCAGAAAGAGGCTCACAAGGATTCCGCCAGAACTGCGCTTCACATGACGTTGGACTGCAAAATGGCTGAGGTCCTAGGGTATTGGGAGTTTGCAGCCCGGGAATGTCACAGCTCTTCGTGGAATGGCGCAAAATGCAGGTGGTTTAAGAGACTGGTTGTACCCACCAGTCTAGGTCAGGAAGTCTTCAAGAGATCTTCCCTGTCACCCAGAATTCGGGGTCTGGTCTTCAGCGGTTAGTCAACGGCTCTAGCAGTTGTTTGGAAGTTGCTGGGACGTCCTACAAATTCCTCTTCGTATCTTCAGTCCAGTGGTCTGCTCTGAGGTTCAGCTCCAGAACCCTCATCTTTTATGCAAGAAAACTGTCAGAGCCCACCAATCACCATTCAAGCCTTTCATGCAAATCTGGAGGGTTGCTGACCCATGGGACAGCCAACCTCCTAGTTCAAACTAGTTGCAGGCAGGCACACTGCAGGACAAAGACCAGGGAAGTTGTATTTACCTTCCCCTACTTCCTGTCCTTTCAGGCACTCTGAGAACCTTGGCGGGCTTTCAAGGGAAGCCTGCCAAAGTCAAAAGACCCATTAAGACCTCCCCCGCCAGGAAGGTAGAAGGCTCGAGTAAGAACAAGCCATCATCTCTTCCAATGCAATAGAACCATGTGAAGGTGTGGTCAGACCTCCATTTGGCTGCTCTGCCGATATCCTACAGTGGTACACAGGAGTGGGAGGCAGTGGTGGGTTAAACTTCCCTTGTGGAGTGCGCACTAGGCCCACCATGAAGTGGCCATTTTGTGATGCGGTGCAGTAGGAGATGCTGATAGGCATCAGAAGCTGGAGAAATTAGACGGCCCCTGACAACCGTGGGACCAAAAGCCATGAAAAATTGAGATGAGCTGCTTGGTACGGGTGATATAATACTTCAAAGCCTGCATGATGTCCAACAAAAGCCGCAAGTGTTCTGCGGTAGTAAAAACAGGGAGGCATTACAGACAGGCGAGAGGGAAAGACGTGGAAAGATTAATGCACTTTAGGCATGAAAGTAGGGATTTGTCTGCAACACAGACTTGGACTTTTAGAACACCATGTAGGGTGGTTTTCATGATACAACCTGGATCTCCCCAACTCTTCTAGCTGAAGTGATGGTGACCAAAAAAGCAGGCTTCCAGGACGGCAACTTCATGTCCGCCTTGTGCAAGGGAGGACCCGTTAGCTTGGGATGAACAATGTTCAACTTCCCTGCTGGAGCCGGCGTCTGCACAGGCTGGAAAGCTGAGAAAAGACCTTCTAGAAACTCTTTAATAAGGCGTTGGGATCATAAAGGTGGTGTAGCCAATATGTGAGTAAACCTGGAGATCGCCGCCCCATGGATTTCAATGGAGGAATGCGAAAGACTGCTGCAATCCAAGGACATAAATTATGGTCAAATGTCCTGAGGTTGGACGCGAAAAGGATCAACCTTATTACATCAAATCGTGAAACACTTCCATTGTGTTGATCGCAAGAGACAGTGGAGGGTGCGGTAACCTTCACCAGAACATCCCAGCAATCCTGTGGCATAGGAATGTGACCAAATTCTAGGGAAGCAGGAGCCAAGCCATCTGGTTGAGTGAGGCTTGGGTCATGGTGCAGGACTCTCCACTTGTCCCTGAGAGGAGGTTGAAGACAGGAAGGAGAACAATTGGATGTGCCAATGAGAGGCTAAGGAGATTAGAGTACTCTGCCACTCCAGGGCCAACAGGATCAGTCTGCACCACTGCCATCTGTACCCCTTTAGGACCCCTGGGATCAGAGGAAATGCATAAAAGAGACCTGTCCTTCCAGGGGAATGTGAAGGCAAAGACCAGGCTTCCGGCCTGTTGGAAGCTGCTGGCGAATGCTGTGCACTTTGTGTTCTCCCTGGTGAAGAAGAGCTCTATATCTGGAACACTTCACGCTTGAAAGATGAGATGAAGCTGGTTGTGGAGGTGTTAACACTCGAAGGCAGGAACATCGTTCCCTACTCATGGAGCCAGCAATCTAGTTGTGGATGCCCGCAGATGAAAAAGGGACAGGAACATCTCCTGTGCACTGGCCCGCTGCCAGAGTCCCTGCGCTTCCACTGAGGAGAATGGTGATTGGGTGCTGCCTTGTTTTTGTATGTAAAACATGATGGTGATGTTGTCTCTTAACACCCAAACAACCTTCCCTTGAATATGGTGGCGAAAGGACATCCAAGCCCAGAACACAGCTCTTGTTTCAAGAAGGTAGATGTGCAGCAGGTTGTCGGATGGAAACGACAGGCCTCTAGCATGATAGCTGCCGTTGTGCGCTCCTTACCCTTCCAATGAAGCATTGGTGGTGATGGTGACCTTGTACGTAGGTGGATGGACCTGTGCACCCTGTACGAGGTTTGCAGGCACTGACTATCTCTACATGACGAGGCAAATGGGCGTGTGAGTGACAAGTTGTCTGTTTGTCCAAGACTTGCTTCCAACGGGCATCCAAGAATTCCTGGCAAGGTCTCATCTGAAGCCAGCATTGCTGTATCGAGGGGATGCAAGAAGACCTCATCCCAAGGAGATATTTCAATGAGCGGACTGACGCAGTCTGCTTCTGTGAGAGCAAGTTGGTCTGCTCAGATGGTCATAACCGTGTCCACTGATGTGGTGGCCATGCAAGAAACTGTCCAGTTGTACCCTGAGGAGTAGCATCCACTGTGAACGAGCGAAGCAAGACTTGCGGTAATTGACAAAGAATTCAAGAGAGGACAAACGGTGCATAAGCATTATGGTGTATTGTACAGCTAGAGGAAAGAAAGGGGTTCTGACCACCCAGTTGTCTGGGTATGTGACTGGTGATACGTGGATGCTCCTCCGATGAAGGTGGGTTGCCCGAGGGGGCCAGTCATTTGATGAAAGCCCTTGGGGTGGGCTTGAGGCCAACGGGAAGCGCCTTGAACTGATAGTGCCGGCCTTCGATTGTAAACCAGCGTAACTTCCTGGGACTTATTCATTTAGGTGTCTCCAGATGTTGTTATTGGGACTTGTGCTGTGCATCGCTGCCACCTTTCATGGTCTCCAGGCGCTCGGGCAGATCGGAAAAGGAAGGGGGTTGGGAAGGTTAGTGGGGTTGAGAGGGAAAAGCACAAGAGGGCGTTGGTGCTGTGTGTAGCTTCAGTTCGGAAAACCCAGTCACTGTGTGCTAGCATGATTTTGGTGGATTTGCATTTGCATGCAGGTGTGTTCTATGTGTTGTGAAGATATGGGAGAGTGTTTGTACTTTCGGTGTCTTGTGTCCGAGCTGTGTCAAGTTGGTTACATAATGGGTAGTGGATATGCTCAGTCTTAGGAAGTTATGGAGTTTAGTAAACAATGCAACACAATTGCTATCCTCAAAGTGCAGTCCAGTGTGTTTGCTATCCTCCCAAATCTATTGTATGGTATGCCCAAGCTAGCTACACCATCTAAGTGCAGTGTATGATATGGTATTTATAAAGCGCCTATGTTTCTTGGAAACCTGTAAATTATTTCAAGTGTTGAGCAGTGGCTAAGCTACAAGATTATCAGGGGCCGTAGGGGCTATCCTTCGCAGTTTATCTAAGAGCAGTACACAGGCTGGCCTTCACTGTTCTTCTAGATGAAATACATACGCCAACCTGCACAATTCATCTTAAGCGCAATGCACAGTCTGACCTTCACATTTCTTCTAGATGCAGTACATAGACTAACCTGCACAATTCATCTGAGCGCAATACAATGGTAAAATAAGGAGCACAGTGCAAGACAGCATAATGTTAAGAGTAGGTGGTTGTAATATGTAGGATTAGCATGGTGAGCTTAGGGCCCTTTAGGAACGTGCATGCAGTGGATGGGTTCACAGTCCAAATAACCGAAAACAACTCAGGAAGATGGCAAAGATACTGTTTTATTAACAATGATCTAAAACGGGAATTACAACATCAACAGATGTTCGCTCAATTTTCTCTCAGCAATCTTTTCACAAAACATATAAATTATTCTAAAAATACATCAGAGGAAACGTCATACTACGTGGCAAATAGAAAACCTACTAGGGATTGTGATAGGCTTAAGGGGAACATCTAAGTATACATTACATAGGACCTAGGATTTTGATTGGCTGCCCACTGTCGGGTGGATAATACATACCTACCTCATGTCATCTTTAAAAACATTAAATACACAGTTTTCAATTGGTCCTCAAACTAGAAGGTCCTTCGTTATACGGACCTCTACAATTGGTTGGCACGCTTGTGCCATATCTGGAACATTTGTTTCACTTAGCAGCACATAAGCCCAGGTGCAAGGAGGTGGGCCTGACTGTCTCCCCACCCAATTAGTCCAACATCTCTCATCACCCAAGCCTTCTGCCATTAAAATTGTCTTTGAACTTGGCCTTGCAAAGTATCCTTGTCTCTGAGAATACATGGGAGTGCGAGCACTCGCTATTGTTGTTCTAGGACTCAATTTGACTATTTTCATCCTTGGCTCATGTGACAGGAGACCACGATTTGGTCCATTTTGCAGGTTTTTAAATGTCACAAATGAGTCAAACTTGCCACCCCCTTGGTGTTCTTTCTTTGCATCTCAACAAGAGATGATTCATCCTCTGCACATTTACTCCTTTCAAGAATAGAAAACCGACCTTGTTTGCTTTACTTTTTATACCAAGCCATACAGCCTCGCCATGCAGCTCCACGATTTCAGTTTATTCTTGCTGCAACACATTTCTTGCCTTTTCTCTCCATTGGTCCTGGCTTACTAAATTCATGACACCAATGTCCAGCTCCTGTACAATGGCGGCTCCGCCTGCATTCTATTCACTACGTATAGCCAGCTTCTATGATGACTTAATCTACTTTGCATTTCAGCATCTGAACACTTATTGAACGGTTGATTCTGTGCAGCACTGAATGCACGTGTAATCAGCTTCTGTTTCATATTTAAAATTTCACTTGATTTTTTAAATTATTTTTAATCTTTACTTCGTCATTGGTTTCTGTAAGATCCATGCATCCTCTTCAGCCAATATCCCGGGACATCGCACATGTCATGTGTGACGACACTAGCGTCTTTTTGCTCTTTTTGATATTCCTTCAGGGAGTTCTTCCCACAGATTGTCGTCTCTTCGAGGATACATTCGATAGGGTTGTCTTAATGGGTATCTTCTTTTGAATATACGCTGTGGTATTGGCACAACTGCTGGTGTAAAACATGGCACAATCTCAGACTGCCAACATATAGGAGGTGAGGGTGGGATTTCCTTCAGAGGCATGTAACTGTTCCTCTCCAAGGGTTTTACTGGAGCACAGTAATGGCTGTACTCCCCGCCCATACCACCTTACCTGGTTGTTCCGTCCGGCGTACTTGGGCGAGCTGGGGCAAACGGGGAATGAGAGCTGCCCTTTGCCTCTGGCCCTTAGCCTGCTGCCCAGGAAAGTCTGCCCTTGGAGATCTTCTTGCTACCATGCACGGACTACTCCCGCACCAGTAGGGCGGCCAGTGGTAGTAGAGCATGGCGAGTGCCCATTGCGCCCTGAGAAACTATTTTGCTGCAGGGTACCCAAAGACCAGTTAGTGGCATTCTTGATAGCCTGGAGTGTTTATCTTTTTTGACAAACAGATCCTCTTTCACAAGGCATGTCCACAGTTTTAGCTTGCACTTCTGGCCGGAAGTGGGTAGTCCTAAGCCAACCCTGTCCACGCAGCACCACACCGTTCCATTGTCCATTGCAACTGAGATGGCGTTGTCGGAAGCGACCTCACCCTCACGAAGAAACTTAAAGCTGCTGCCTTTTTGCCGGCTGGCACGATGTCCAGAATGAGGACCACCTTGTACCACAATTCTGTCGTAGTAGGACAGAATGGCCAAGGGGTCATCTTTAATTGTTGCAGCCGCAGTGGAAACAACTTGCTTACCAAAAGTGTCCAGCTGCCCCCCTTCTTTGTCAAGTGGAATGGCACCCACGGAAGAAGGGTTAGCCGAGTGTTTAAGAGCAGCAGTGGAGACCACTGAATCTTTCGCAGACATTTAGGGTGCTGTCTGGGCCTTGTATTTCTTCTCAAACCTGTCCTTTTTTCAGAGGGTCCATAAAGGAATTTTTCATAGTTGGGATGTGTTGTGACTAGAGTCCTAGGTGAACTTATACATGTGTTCCCAAGTACAAGCCAATGAGAGAGGGAGAAAGGGAGCGAGAGAGAGATCGAGATCGATCGCTAGCCAATCATTAGGATCAAAGGAGAAACAGGAAACTATTGCGCTGGGTCCTCGGTGGCTGAAAGGGAAACAGTATTACTACAAAACCACACAAGTCACCTCTGACGGTGATTTGACAAGGTATCCCCAGTGAACCCCATCTACCTAATGTTGCCAGGAGTCGGTGCACGTAAATGGTATTCCGGAGCTGGTAAGAACCAACTTTAAATGGAAAAAAGGATACCACTATAGGGTGCAGAAATGGAGGATGTTCCCAGCAAGAGTTCAAAGGTCAATGTTCCAGGAAAGGAGGGTGTGGAGAACCGCCAAGGTCCAATGTCACTTGATCCAGGAAAAAACGGAAGCATCCAGATATCCAAAACACAAAACAGTGAAAAAAGAAGAAACAGTTTGACAATACTTTAGGAGAATGCAGGGGCAATCCACAGAGAAGAGCCAACTCCAATTACCAGTTCATCAGAATCCGTACAACAAAATCCAGGGGGGCAATCCAATGAAGAAAGAGCCAGGGGTCCAAAAAGCCAGGGAAGTAAAAAAAACAGATCAACTGCAACACAGAAAGCAAAATGCTGCTAACAAAATTGTTAAGAACTGTTATGCCGGTGCAGTCTCCTTTTTATACAGAAAATAAATGGCCACTTCCTGCTTGCGTGTGTCGCATGCCTCTGACAGGTCACGTGACTCCCTTTGTGGACCTAAGCAGACACCGACGCACTGCAGCGTCTCCCAGGCGCCATCGCAACCCCCCAGGGACGGTGTGGCCATTGGAACAATGGAGGGGAACAGAGCCGCTGCGGTCCGCTCCCAGCTAGTTTCCCATGAAGGGCGGAGTGCAGACAGGCCTGCGAGAGTAAGTTCTGTCTTTGTGGCCTCCATGTCTGTACTAAATATCTGGAAGGATGGCATCCTGTCATAGTTTTCCATGCCTGTTCCCTGTGCTGTTTTTTTTCAGGAAGCAGATCAAACATTCTAGTTACCCCAGGACATAACTGAATGAGAAGTGCACATTTCTTCAATCGGAAAATCTGTGAATCATCGGGTTTGCCATCCGCTGGTACGGGGGGTCATCAAAAGTTGTATGAGTGGATGCTCCACCTTGAAGTGTCATCCTCTGACTCTGAATCGTAGAGATCAACAGGAGGGTATGAAGGTAACGGAGAGATGCGGGTGCAGCGTCTAGGAGGAGCTGGGGGAAGCAGGGGAGATCTCATGGAGGTGGTGGGATGGAATAGGACAAAATGTCAGAATAAAAATTACGACCCCACTAAAAGACCTAAAACACACACCATGAAAAGTTCTAACTACCAAAAGTTTTAACGTTTCGTGGTATGAGTTTAGGTGTTTTGGTGGGTTCGGTCGGAAAATTAAATTTAAAAAAAGGCTGCGGGGGACTTTGGCATGGGGTGGTCGGGACGGCGTCCCCGCAACACCCCTGCAGCTCTCTCGACAGAACAAAAAAAAAACAGGGGCTGCGAGGGGGTCCACCTCCACATCCCACTCACTAAACAGTATAGTGAGCGGGGGTTGCGGCGTACACCCCTGCATGTTTGCATGAGAAATGTACGAACATTTTGTATTCAAGCATTTCCGTCGCAGGAAAATCAGCCACAGTGATTTCACATAGATCGGTGGGACCAAAGGTACCCTGTACTGCAATTCTGACACATGATGTGATGGGTTATTTATAACGCGCTTAATACCCAGAGGTGTCTAAGCGCGGACCCGGGGATCGAACCCGTGTTGCTCTGTGTCGTTTTGCTTCCAAGGCAAGAATGTTGCCCCTGCAGAATTCACAGGATTGTCCAGTGATAGAAAATGTGCCTCCGGGTTGACTGGGGCCTGGTGCAGGCTGAGGAGTATTTGTATTTATTGTGTTTTATATAGCGCCTTTGTCCAAACTGTGTTCATAAGTAGTAACTATCCATTAGCATTCCTAATTAGCATAATCAGTCAATTAGTGTTTATAAACAGTAACAATAAATGTGTGTTCATAAGAGTAAATGAATCCGTGTTCAAAGCAGATTAAATCAATTCGAAGACTGTAGCAGGTGGGTGTTTTAGACAACAGAAAAGAGGATAGGAAGTAATTCAGCGAAGAGACAGGGGAAGCATGTTCCAGTGAAAAGGGACTAGGAGCAGGAACGAGCGAAAACGGGATTGGGCACAAGGGGGACGTGGGACATTGAGTGTGAAAAGATTAGTAGAGCGGAGGGAGCAAGATGAAGAGTAAGAGGAAAGGAGAGATGCAAGGTAGTCCGGAGCAAGGCCATAGAGACATTTGAACACAAGACAGAGAAAGTTATATTTAAGTTGAGAATACAAGGGCAACCAGCCAAGAGGGGCCAGGGAAGGAGAAATTGGGTCTTGGTAGGTAAGAAGACAGAGTGAACGAATTGAAGAATTATAGATGGAATTAAGAGGAGCAAGGAGTGAGTGGGGAAGACCAAAGAACAGAAAAATAGAACAGTCGGGAGAAGACTAGTGAGGAGATGAGTTTTGTAGCGTGGAAAGTAAGAAAAGGTCAGACTTTGCAAATGTTGTAGAGATGAAATTGACAGGCGCAGGATGTAAGGGAGATGTGATGGTCAAAGGGGATTGAGAGACGGGAGGGAGGAAAAGAGATGGAAGAGGGAGGAGATTGCAAGATTAGTACTTGGATGCATGAAGAGTATGCAATGGCTGCATGATGGACGGTGGTGCTGGCAGAGGCTCTGCAGGCAGAAATGATGAAATGACGACTTTGCCATCTGAAAACTTCTCTTCCGGGATCTCGAAATCCATGCCTGGCATGTTCAGGATGTCATCTGGGGGCACCTGAGCAGGGCCATGTAGAACATAAGGAGCCTTTGTAAACAGAGGCTGCTTGCATTAAGAGAGCCGGAAAAAACGGATGGGGCCCGTGGTCGGGCGTCGGCAGAAGAAATAGTCACCACTTAGTCGACGGCTATCTTTTACTGTCTTCGACTGAGGTCTTTTTGTCATCTACGAGGTGGAAGTCGATTAAGTAGTGGTGGACAATGTTGAGTTGCTGATGAGACCCTCAGTGGAGTGGTGAACGAAGACGTAGATTGGATGGATGCAGACTTGCTGCGCTTTGTCGACTGAGTCGTTTTCGTGGATAAGTGTCAATGGTGCGGAGGGCGTTGCCATTGAAGCCGGCAACCAAGCAGTCACTGGCGTCGACTGCCACAGCATGGGTAGACTTGTCGGTGGTCTGTTCTCTCCTCACCCTCTCCCACTGGAAGCCTCCTTGTGGGACCTTAACCTCTTTCCAGGGGTAGTGTGCTCCTGGGACCTGCTTTGGCGGAGCGAAATGGTGACTGGAATGGAAGCAGAGTCTCGAGCAATAGTACCCTGATCAAGCAAGTCACCAACATTCTTAACGGTCCTAGAGGGTCTTATTTGAGAAGGCGTGGCAGATGGAGCACACGTTTACTATTTTCTGGGTACAGGCAGATGTTGGTCTTCCACGTAGACCTTCAAGTGGCAGGTGGATCATGCCTTGAAGAGGCTTTTCTTGGCTTTTGGTTCAGGATCAGCCTTGGTGGGGAAAAGAGGAAGCCTCAAATAGGTCTCAACCCAGTGGTAGCAATGGACTGCCTAACAGGGGAGCATTACGATGTAAAAACACTCCACACCACCGCAATAGGAAAGGACTCAACCGAGGCCTCTCAAAATGTCCACGTATGACCCAGAACAGCACTAAGAAAATACTAAAGAGGCTACAATTTCAAATTTCAATAACTGCCTTAAGGTTATCGAGGATTCCCTGCCTCATGACAGGGGAATATTCAAACAGCAGGTGAATCTATGTAAGATCCAGTGCTGGAGAAATATAGACTCCAAGCACCTTGAGAAAAGGTTATACGGCCCGCTAGGTGTTGCATCCTCAAGATATATTCTACTACAAAGCATTCATCTATGTATGACGTGTTTTGTACAACATGCTGCCTAATAAGCCAACCTGCCTCCAGAGCACCTTACATTATGCTATCTCTTTGGATTGCCCTTCTCCTATTCACCAACCTCATGACACATTTTCCTTACTGTGTCACCATCCCACAGTAGCGACAGTTGAGTGAATGGCATACATGTATCTAGTATGGTAAATGGAAAAGCCCTTTCTAGCCACAGTCTCAAAGCTAGTGCTTAAGATCGGTATCTGCTGTACCCATCTCACTTTCAAATTACTTTAATTCTTTCTATGTCCCTAGGATCTCTTCCCCACTCCCTGTACTCCTTTGCACTCACCCCCTGGGCTCCTTTCTAAAATCCACCCCAGATACTCTTTTCTGTCCCTGTGCTGCATTAATCTCTGGCTAAGATTTGCACGCATTTCTCTGCACTTTGTAGTGGATGAATTAATGGACTGTGTGATATGCCTACCTCTGTGTGGTTCCACAGAGATCTTCAACAAGCCAAGAGTACAACTGACCACAGACACCTACATGCAGAAGAAACACAGCGATAACGGATGTACAGCAGTGCAGGTCAGCACTTGGAGGACTGTACAAATGCTGAGCTGGTGCCGGTCCTGTAAATAGATGCGAGGCACATTGCTGGATGTGGCGAGTTCCAAATTTGAACGGGACCTCCTGATCAGATCAAAGATCCAAAACAAGAGCCACGGGCTAAGAGACATAGGTCTGTGACCAACATATAGTGGTATAACAATCCACACTACATGCCTCACTAACAAGACAATTGTCACTGAGAAGTCCGTCCTGAAGAAGGTGGGCAGAAAAAACAGAGTATCACTGAAACTGGTTCACATACTATATGGAGAAATGGTATACAGTTGCTTTTCACTAATTGGAGATTAATTAGGTTGCTCTCTTCGGTATTGTTCACAGGGGGCTCCCAGACTATTGGCCAATAAAGAGAAATTGCAACAGATAGTATCCTGGGATTCCCCACATCTTTTTTTAATCTTGAATGGGATGTCTGAGGTTGGAATGAAGTGAAGCAATGGCATTGACCCATAATATCTAGTAGGTCCCGTCTTTTAATGCAAATGGAACACCAAGGTGCAAAGAGCTCTATTTCTCTTTTTCTATCCGCTTTTAGATAAGTGGTACACTAGCACTGCCTAGGGATAGCACTGAGGTTATAGCTGGATAAGAGTAGAAACTGCTCCCTGTCCCCTATCGCTATGAACCTAGTTATTACTGAGATAACAGAACAGTTATTGCACAGAAGGGACCATGCCAATTTTATTCTGGATGTACGTTTATGTGGTCCATTGCACTCTCACTTGTTGAAAGTGTTAGCCCTTTTTTGTGTTTAAAATACTACTTGCCAGGGCTTACGCCGGTCTTGAATAGAGTTGGAGCCTCTGATCCCCCCCCGGCCACATAGACAGATATATGCTGTACCAAGTTGCCTAATTTATTTGATTGTTATCGCTGGAAGTACACTTCCAGTTCAGAGCCACATCAGCAAGGCATTGTGGGTATGCACATTAGCTTAACATATATGTATTAAGTCGCATTGCCCTGTAAAACAAAGGCAGTTTTCTGGAGCAGCAGGTTGTTTTTCCATTCTGGAACACTCCTAGTGGTGCTTGGACTCAAGATAGGTTTGAGAAGAGGCTAAACAGAAAGGGTTATTTTATGTAATTTTTAGAAAAACACCCTATTAAGCGTAGACTTGTAGTTCAGGAGGAGGATCCACCATCTAAAACAACCAGAGTAAAACCCGAGATTCTCATGAGGAGTTCATAATTGAACTGGATACTGATGAGGAAGATGAGGTTTTTCGGGATGATTACCCTGCCACTGATCCAGGTGACTACAGTACCCAATCTTCAGATGTCAATGATACAATATTGTCATCACCCATTGATGATCACATTTTATAGAATGATCTTCAAAAGCAGGAGGCCGTTTACTTTAAGATTGACACCCATGTGTCCTGAGGAAGACACTGACTTTGTTGATATTCTCAATGAAAAGAAACAAATGGGGCAGTATATCCTACTATTGTTAGATTTTTTCCTTTCATGTAGAGGACCTAGTTGGTGGTGTCCATGCGCCTCTCAAGTCTGAGACACTCCAAACGTTAACTGAAGGCAAGCAAACGGCTAACACCATTATAAGAAATACTCTTGATGCTGCATATACAGCTGGTAGAATAGTGGCAGAAGGTACACTAATTCAGACATGCATGGTTTAGAAATGTGGGTTTTAGACCAGAAACATAGGCCACGCTACTTAGCATGCCAATGGAAGATAATGTCCTGTTGGGTAAGGCAGTAGTTGATGCGCTTGAGACAGCAAAGAAAGAACACAAGACACGTGCAAGACCCTGGGGCAAATTATAAATGAACTTGATCAGCAGAGGGTGGGACATTTGCCAACCGCTACACCTTTCGTGGTCAAGGCTATGCAAGATCCTCTGCCTAATCAGGCTATACCTCAGGGGCATGCTCCAGCTTGTGGTATACAAATCTGGGACAATTATCCACGTCACTCGTCCTACCAAAGACCATTCGGAAGGGGGCGCAGCAGAGGGAGAAGCCACACCTCTAGAGGTACAACTCCTATCTCAAAAAAATGACTCCCTGCTTCTGGTACCCTCCCAGATCACCCTAGTAGGGGGTCGCCTTACACTTTTCGCCCACATATGGGAGGGAATAAGGTCAAACAATTGGGTGTTGTCAACTGTAAAGAATGGATATTGCGTGGAATTCAAAGAACTTCCTTGTGATCATCCACCTAGAGTCAAAAGAATACCATCAGAACACCAGCGTATTCTTCAGGCAGAGGTAGATGCGCTTCTACAGAAGGGAGCCATAGAACTAATTTCACCATGAAGGGTAAAGGTCTTTATTCTGTGTGCTTCCTTGATCCAAAGAAAGGCCAAACAAAGCCCAAAGTACTCGGGTCTGAGACCAGCAAACGCACATGTCGAACTTCAAAGGAGGTCATCCCTCTGCTCAAAAAGGGAGACTTAATGACAACACTGGATATGAAAGATGCATACCTTTTATTTTTCAATGCTGCCAGCACATCAAAAATGCCTAAGGTTCAAAGTAGGCTCAGTGCACTGCCAATTCAAGGTTCTGCCCTTCGGAATTGCGTCAGCCCCCAGAGTATTTTGTATTTATTTTATTGTTAATTTATAACACGCTTAATTCCAGCGAGTGGTTTCTATGTGCAAGATTGGAATTTGAACGTGTGTTGGGCCATGTTGCCTTGCTTCCAAGACACATGTATTGCCACTGAGCTATCCTTCCTCCCCTATTTACAAAGGTGCTAGCAGTTGTAGCAGCATATCTGCGCAAAGAGAGCACATCAGTACATCCTTATTTGGACTGGCTAATAACTGGGGAATGACACAGTGTCTGCAAAATACTCTCAAGACAATACATCTTTTGCATCAACTAGGCTTCTCGACGAAAAGAAGTCCAGCTTAACCCCCTGTCTGGGGGGCAAAACAGTTCCTATGGGCTATAATTCGAACAGAAGATTCATTAGTCTTCCCCCTCCGATGAGAGGGTAGAAATCTACTGAAGCAAATCCCTTGTTTTACAGTTGGTCGACAGATATCAGTCAGGAAAGTTAAGGCTCTGCCTCTGTATGATGGCTGTTGGGGGAGTTCTCCTAAAGTCCTACTTGATGGGCTTTAGTAAGCTATCGCAGTGGTTTGTAGATCACCCCCAACACTTAGCATCAGTCTGTACTAACTCAGGACCTTAGTAGAGTGGTAGAGCAGTCAGGCTTATTTTAAGAGGAAGATGTGAGCTGTAGGGAAGTACATTAAACACAGTAAGTAAAGCACATCAAAGAAGCTCTTGCACTTTAATGTATATTAAAATATATATTTATTTTTACACAAGAGCCACTGTTAAATATTTAGCACAATAAACCATCGCACACAGATCTACTTTTCAATACTTTCAAATAGTCACTTATTTGGTAGTTGCAGAACGCATACCATTGTTAAAGGAGTTTGACAGTTCTACTGGTAATACAGTGCACCCACAAAATACAATAATTGTATTTAGTATACATACACATATAAGATAGTGAATTTTTGGGAAGGAAAACCGTTGGTTAGTGTTCTTAGTAGAGCTTCAGGTTCTAGAGGCAGTTTTGCAGCACAGCCAGTCCTTTAAAGTAAAAAAAAACGCAACCCTAGTTAAAAGGCAGTTTGTATTGGTCAAGTCTTGCAAAGCAGAATAAATTAAAATTTCCTGTGGATACTTTCTAGTCTCTAGGAAGGAAGATACAATATGGCTTAACCAATGTTGGAGACACTCTTAAAAGACTTGCTAAAGGGACACCAGCAGCGGCTTGAGTCTGAGGTAAGAGGGTGTTAGCCCTGAACACCTCTATGTGCACTCCAACACTCTGGAGCGACTTTCTGAAATCAGGTAAGCAATACCATTTTCCCCACAGTACCTTTGGGTAGAAGAAAATGTTTGTGCTGGATGCTGCGCTATGTTGCAGCTCTGGACCTGACCCCTGGATTCCTTGATCTGATGACTAAAGGCAGGACAATGGATGGGATCTCTCAGCAGCAGTCTCAAGGTATGACCTGGGGCACGACTTTCAGTAACTTCTTGGTTCACTCTGCTTTTTTGGCACCTTTTCTGCAGCACCAACAAAGGACACGATTCGCCTGGTCAGTCGTTTTCGCTTCCTGCAGTCCTGCACTCTGATGAGGGGGTCTGGGCGAGTTAGATCGGAACTCTGGAGTGTCCTTGACTGCTTGGTAAAGAATTGGACGGATCCGGCCTTTCCACAACAATACACTTGAAATGGGCTGCAGGTCTACAGTTATTGGGGTTCCGCAGCTCTGGAAACTCACAGGACCTCAGGAGATGTCTCAAATCAAAGTTCGTCTTGGGACTGGTTGTTCCTACCAACCAATGGGAAGGAGTCGTCCCCGTTGGAGCTCCTCTGTCGCACAGTAAACGGGGTCAGGACAGCAGTGGTTGCTTCACGGTGTTGCAAAGGTTCTGCCGGCGTCTCTGGTCGTCTTCAGTTACTTCAGCTTCCAGTGGTCGACTTGCTTTTCACTCCAGAAGCCTCACCTTTTAAACAGTTCCAGCACACACTTCTCTGCAATCTCTCTCAGCAGTTTATAGAAAGGGGCTTTTGGCTGTCCAATCAGGACAGCCTGACCCCCAGTGGGAGCTTGTTCTATTCGGGCACTCTGGCAGACAAAGGACAGGGGGGGGATCCTCCTCCACATCCTGGAGGCCCAGACACTGTTTTGCGTTTGGCGTCCCCTCCTAGGCTCCACACACACACAGGCCTCACCTCCCAGAATGGTAGAAGGGCTAACAAAGAACAACCACGCTAGAAATGGCAAAAAAAGGGGGGCACAAGCTGGTGTTTGGGTGCCCTTATTGTGTACTACCAAGGCTATGGACATAGCCTGTGGTATAAAAATGACACAATAATTGGTAAAACACATCCACTGCCGCCAGCCATAACTATGAGATTGTCTGTGACTAAAAAGTCACAGGAGCAGAGAGAAGGGGGCTACTAGGTATCCCTTTAGCACTCCATATAAGGGGGTGTGTGCCAATCTCTCAGAAAATAAAGCTTTTAGGAGAGCTACTAAGTGCCTCTCTATCCTTAAGAACTGTAGTTACTTGAGGGTAAGAACAAGAATCTCAAAGGAAGATTCTAAGGGTCCCCAGCAACGCTGCCGTAAGGAGCTGTGTGCGGCAATAGTAAAATATACAGATGCCGTTAAGAGCTATGGAGTAGACGGGCTCCATAGTACAGGTAGAATAAAAAAAGAATAGAGTTCCAAAAGACAGAGCCCACAAGAATGAATGAGTGGTAAAAGGCTCCACTCCTTCAGGGTTGAAAAAAAAAAAAGGTCCAGAAGTCCAGCAACAAGTGCTGGGCGTCTCGCTAGGAGAGGAGATGAAGCATAAGCAGGATGATTGATAGGTTATTTATAACGCGCTTAATACCCAGAGGTTTCTAAGCGCGAACGCGGGGATCGAACCTGTTGCTTTGTGTCGTCTTGCTTCCAAGGCGAGCGTGTTGCCCCCGAGCTATCCTCCCGAGACCAATAATCTCCCTAACAATGGCAAATCCGCACACATTGACATGTCGGCAATCGTGCATTTTTACTTAATGTTCTCGCTCTGACCACTCAAACCACCCAACCCCCTGGCAGAACAGAGGGCCAAGAGCATGATCTAAGT
Source organism: Ambystoma mexicanum (assembly GCF_040938575.1). Lineage (NCBI taxonomy): Eukaryota > Metazoa > Chordata > Amphibia > Caudata > Ambystomatidae > Ambystoma > Ambystoma mexicanum. The sequence continues at coordinate 594,709,906 of NC_090936.1, forward strand.
CCTGCTGCACAATAACTAGCTACATTACATATAGACACATCTTGTGTCTGAAACATACACAGGCCTGACGCGTGACTCCCAAAACTAGTAGCCATATGGGTAGCGGCATGGAGTCCATTAGGAGCCCATCTGTGTGTGCCATACCTACCACAAACTATTATTCGCGTTATGTCTCCCATTTTCCCTTTCACATGGCGCCCTTCATCTGTATATCCTCAGGACAAGATGCATTTGTCGGCTGTTGGCTGTCCAAAAAGCAGTATGTAAATGTAAGAGCTATGATGTCTAGTTCTTAAAATCTTTGAGACCAATATATCCCTTTGCTGTCCACTGCCCGATATTGTTCTTATGCCATCTTCTCACAATATGCATAACTGACTCATTTCAAGTCCTGAATGTTGCGATTGAGGTGGTTGTTTGAGGTCCATGCTGCCCTTTTTTTCCTATTTCGCATTGTTGATCCTCCACTGTCAATGTGCTGCAGCATTCTGCCTTTCAATTTGTTTTGCTGCTCTCCCTGCCTTTCGATTTTGTGCTTCGGCGCTCCCTGATTTTCCTTTTTGTGCTGGCTCTCCCTGCCTTGCCGTGATCAATGCGTTGCCTTGTGCTACCACCGTCTCTACCCTTGCTGCATGCCTATCTTTGTATGTATGTTGCACTTGCTACAACAAAGCAAGGAGCAAGGACAGTCTCCCAACTTGCATGTTTACTCCAATGGTGGACCTAAAGCAGGGATCAGCAACTTGAGGCCCTCAGATATTTTGTATAAAGGCTCCATAATCCACCACCGTTTACTGTTCAGTTTAAACACTATGGGATTTGTTGTTCCAAAACATCTGGAGGGCAGCAAAAAGTTGCAGACCCCCTGATCAAAGAAATCTGAAGAAGAGCCGCTCTTGCACCCTGCAGAGCTATAAAACGTGCCTTTCATGAGCTGGGCAGTCGGACTGCATCTATTCGCTTCCCCACCCTTATCTACTCACTGCCCTCCAAACCGTGTTCAACATACATTTTGCCTTCTAGGTTCTCTTGTGCCCATAGATTGGACTGGGTGGATCTCATTCACATGTCTTTGCTTTCGCAGGAGCAGCCAGGCTCCCCAGACTGGATTCAGCTAGATATGAAGATCACGCCTCTGCTACTCAATTACTGCCAGTGCAAGCTGATGCTCGAAGAATATTATGAGGTGCTGGAACACTGCTCCTCGATCCTGAACAAGTATGAGGGTAAGATTGTTTCCCTCTTTAGTACACACTGCTTCTTCATCCTGAAAGTATGAGGGCAAGAAGGACTTGCCTTCACTGTTCAGTGCTTCTCCGTTCGCCACTAGTATGAGAGTAAAATGGCACCCCTCTTCTCTGTAGTCTCATTATACATTCTGGAACATGTAAAAGGATAAGAGTGCACCTGCCTTCCCATGCATTGTTTCTTCATCACTTGTACACTCATCCCTTCTATAATATCTACAAATGTAAGAATGCCTGCATCTACACTTTACACTCAAATATTTCTCAAATGTTACGTACATTGGTTAGCCAACACCTTCCACTGGTTACCTAGTAGTGGCCCTTTTTTTATGAAGTTGCAGGATTTTTCTTGGAGGGTCCCAAGCTGATATGTTGGAGGATTGTTAAATATTCTGGGATTGCAGCAGGAGAAATCCTATAGCCAGGTTCTTTTTATGTATTTTTTTTGTAATTGTTTTACTGCAGGTAAATTCCTAGCCTCTTGACAGTTCGTTTGCTGGCTAGGACCACCAATTCTTTTGGTGACGAGGAATTTTGAGATAATACACCATTCACACCAGCTCTTCAATGTAATGTGGACAGCCACGCACAGCCAATGTAGGTCTTAATCATGTGGAGGATGTGTTTGTGTTTCCTTTGACTTCTAGTGAGACATGGAATATATAACTTTTTAGTCGAGTGTGTGGGTAGCCTTGAAAAGGACTTAGAGTACAGTCTATCCCCATCAATGTGTCTGAGAGTAGGTTGCCTATACTATGGAGCGGAAATTGAAGGTGGGGGAAGGGTTGGGTTTTCTTGAGGAATAGCTAGTAGCAAGTAGATTGTGCCTTCTGATCATTAGAAGAAAGATCAGAATTAATATAGAATGCAAGGACTTTAGCGCAGTCAGGAGTGTAGACCCCATCATGTATGTGAGGCAGGATTGTATGCTGTTTTTGAACCTCCCCAATGGAGACTGCATTGTGTTAGTAATCCGGAACGTATAGCTGCTTTTGATTTAAGCTGAACCCGGCAACCAGTTCCCAGTGGAAAGCCATCTCTAAATTGTAGTGGCCCTGAAATTGTTCTGGAACAAGCTAACAGGACTTCCACCTTGTCGTGAATCATCTATCCACATGAGATTTACAAAGCCTTGTATGTCGGTTTGTGGTAGGGGTTTGCTGTACTTGCCTCAAATTATCACAGGAAAGGGATCAGCAATTTTGATCTCGGATATTAGCCAACCATTCCTTTTACATACTACTTTGTCCTTTTTTCTGTTGCTCCTTTCAGTCCAAAGCAGGTATAGCCAACCTGTCACCCTCCAGATATTAGGGCCTACAACTCCAAACAACCCCAGCCAGCATAATCGTTACCACCATCCTCGTCGTCCTATTCTTTGTCAGCGAAAAATTGCTATAAATGCAAACCTATCATACAATCATTGTGCAATATAATTAAAGAATTTTAAAACCTAATTTAAAATAAGGCTCGATCTCTATATGAAGACAGATATAAAAAGCATAACTTCCAGTGCAATAGAAGATGCCCATCATGCCAGTTATGTACAATGCGCGATAAGGCAAAATATACAATACCATTGCAGCTTAATTTGAAAGTCCTTTTCTTAAAAGCAGTATTAAAAATGTTTGAGACCTCCACAAAAGCTGAGTAAGTTGAGCATAGTTTCATAACATCAAGAGCAGTGCAATTTGTTCTTACATGAGACTGGACCCACATTGGCTTGAACCATTGGGACCTCTCAGAATTCTATGCGGGACAGTTACAAATAATGTGCAGTTAATCTTCAATCTTAGAGGGGCAAATATAAGATCAAGATGAGTCATTGTCCCGTTTAGCTGTAAGGTGAGCAAACTGTAAAATTCCTAAACGAAACTTGGTGAAAATGTTTTTCGCCTTAGGACTTGAATGGTAATCGAGGTAGGGTTCCAAGCCCCAGTAGTTACTACCAAGTAGTTAGTTGCCATCTTTCCTTCATAACAAGTATCCATCATCTTTCCCAGTACCCATTCATGCTACATTTATACATAGTGCTGAGCTTGGTGGGATCATCCCATAAGTCTTCCTGACCATGACGCAAACATTGGACATGAAGTCAGAGGTACAGGCATGCAGGGGTTGCATGCACAGGAGACCTGGGTGGACACTGTCCTGGCACCTTTAGCACCAGGCTCATGAACAAAAGTAAACAAGAACATCCATTTCACACCAAAAAGCTTTTATTATGGACATAGCACTTCAGATGCATTGACCTTGAACATTCCATCCATTAAGCTGGATGCATTAACCTTGAACATTCCATCCATTAAGCAGCCCCAAGTGTATTCTTGGGTGTGGCTGCTAATGGATTGCCTTTGCACGTGCTCCCTCTTTAGGAGTGGCAGGGTGTGGCTGGTAAGCCGGCCCTAATGGGCGTGCCCACGATCTCAGCTATATAAGCTGCCCCGATCCTCAAGACAGACGCTTCGCGTTATTCTGCACTTGCAAGCAGCGTAACGCTAACTGTCGCCTGAGGTCAGACTTACCTTTAATGATCCTGCTTCCTGGACATCCTGCTTCCTGTCAGCATACTTAACAACTGGAGGAAGCTGTTCTTACCTGTTCATCTCTTCGGCGAACCAAGTATTAATCTTTACAATTTACGGAACGCCGAAATCTTCATCTTGGCACCGCAGCACGACACGCTCCATCGTCGACAGCAGCGCCTGCAAGGAAAAACAGAAGACCAGGTTAGATATCGAAGAAACAGTCAGTTTAAGGTTGCGCTTCACCATACTTCACGCTTTCCTTAAACCATCACTTCTCCAGCATGGGGTCTGGCATGGATTCACATGCTCATGAATATTCCCCGTCGTCAGGCTGGGAATCCTCGGTAAAGAAAAAACCAGTATCAGTTTCGTTTCTGATCTGTCTTTCGTAGTAATAACCAATCACTGGTCTCTGCGTCATACTGACCACAGCCAATGACTGCCCTCTACCTAAGCACCGCCTCTGGCAGCCATCTTCAGATTTTTACCGCACGTTCATGTGTTGGGATCCTTGTGCTATTGCTCTCGAGCGTTAGTGCTATTTTTTCACGTTTTTTCTCAAAAACGTCGTTTTTTCGGTCAAAAAAGCCTCAAGCTCCACCGACTCTCCATCCGATCAACGGGGACCCGTGTCGGATTCGTCTGCGCCCCTCAAGGGTAAAGATTTCGTCGAGCTACGCTTTTGGAGGACTCCAGAAGTTTCTCAGGCCCGGACATGGCCCAGGAGAAGGGAAGCTCGACGCCCGGGAAGCTGTTCAGGATCTGCCCTGGATGCCAGCTGCAGAACGTCTTTAAGGAGGACGAACACTCCTTTTGTCTCTACTGCTTACATGAGGACAAGACGCACGTGGAGAAGGACTGTGCGTTTTGCGGCAATATGTCAGAGCGGACCATGAAGGACCGCCATCAACCTCTCGCCAACTGGCTGGAAGGGAAGAGCCCGTCAGGCGAGAAGAAGAGGAAGAAATCCGAGCGGTCTTCTAAGACCTTTGAGGACGCCCCGGCGACGGGGGTCCAACACAAGGCCAAGCACCGCGAGTCCGCTGGCACCGGGAGCGCCGAACGGTCGGGCTCTACGGGCGCCAGGCAGGGCGCACCCTCCCTGGCACCTTCAGCCACGAACCAACGCTCTGGGTCGGGTAAGAGGAAGGGCGAGCACCCGGCGAAGCTCCTGGAGAGGCCCCGGTCGAGCTCGAAGGCCCCATCGGAGGGGGAGCGAGGCAGTGTCCCCCCCCTCAAGGATAAGGCGGTGAGCGCACCTAAGGTGGTGAAGGCCTTATTCCATCCGGCCAAGCCCTCTATCGATACTGTCGCGGCGGCCCTGGCTCAGCCTGTGGAGGCTACACCAGTGGTGGCGACCTCGGGGCTCAGAGTCTCCCTGCCACCTCGGAGGGAGTCCTCTTTTGTGCCCATCGATAGGACCCCCGTGAAATCCCCGGCGGGGACGAAAAAGGGGGGGCAGGGCGTCGTCGTAGATTCGGCCTCAACCTCGGAGGAGCTGATTGAGGTCTTAAGCCACGGCCTTGGCGTGGAAGAAGACCGGCCCGTCGGGATGGATCCCGACGCAGGTGACGACGACATCGTCGAGGGTGCCGACGGGGCCCCTGATCGCCCGTCGGATTCCCCTCTGCCAGCGCCGCAAGACAACTCGGCGGCCATTTTGTTGGCTATACAGTCGTTATGTTCAGAGATAAGGACGAGACTACCGTTGCCGACGGAGGAACCTCTCCCGTCGGGGGATCCGGGACCTTCTGGTGTTCCCCCGCCCAAGAAAAGGATTCACCCCCACCTCCTTTTCAGCCGTCGCGCCCCGTCCAGCCCTCCTCCCCGTCCACCCGAGGGGATGATACGGGGACTGACACGGCAGCGACGGGTACGGACGACGAGGTATACGACGAGGATCTACCGTCGTCACCTCCCACCAGGGCTTCTCCGCCCGACGAGATTGGATCGTTCCACTCCATGATCGCCAGGGCATCCGAGCTTTTCCAACTCTGCCCTGAGGAGAAGAAAAAGGAAGGATTCCTTTATCAACGGCGCAAGGCCAAGAGGAAGACGGTCCTCGCGGTGCCTCTACTGGACGACATTTGGGATGAGGGCCTTGCCCTCCTCAAGAACCCTTCCACGACGCCAGCTAGAAGAGACCGGTACGAGAAGAAGTACCGGGTCCCGGACGCGGCCGCCCTGTGCCTCCGGGCGCAGCCTACCCCGGACTCCGTCGTCTCCGCGGCGGCCAGGAAGAAAGCGGGGGGTGGGGGGTGCGGCCTCCACATCGACTTCCCCACCGGACGGCGAGGGAAAGAAATTGGACGCTATGGGACGCAGGGTCATCTCGTCTGCAGCGACGACGATTAAAGCGGCCAACGCCTTGGCTATCGTGGCCCGCTACGACAGGGAGCTATGGTACAAACTGGCTCCCCTGCTGGACTTCCTACCGGACGACAAGAGGGCGGATGCCCTGGAGATCCTACAGGAAGGTGAGGTGGCGTCGGACCACGCCATCACTATTGCGACGGACATCGCCGACACTGGGTTTCGCCAGTTGGGCAACGGCGTGTGCCTTAGGCGGCGTGGATGGCTCAAGGCTACGGACTTCCATCAAGATGTACAGACCAGAGTCCTGGACATGCCGTTCGATGGGAACAACCTGTTTGGGAAAACAGTGGACGATTCCCTTCAGGCCATTAAAGCGGACACTGAGACGGCCCGGGCCCTTGGGGTTCTGCAACGACGGACGCCCTTTCGGAGCAGCGGAGGCAAGGGCGCCTCCAAAGGTTCCGGCGGCGGTTTCTCCACCTACCGTCAGGCGGCCCGCTCGTCGTCTCAGGAGGCCTACAGAGGACGAGGCAAGTCTAGCGGACCCCGCCGTCGTCGCCAAGGAGGTCAAGGCGGCAAAGCCTCGTCGAAACAGGATTGAACCGGCCGTGGGGTCGGGCCCCCACCGAAGCACCCCGGTGGGAGGCCGGCTGGCGAGCTTCGTCAGCGTGTGGGAGTCCATCTCCACCGACCGTTGGGTGCTGGACGCCTTAGCCCGGGGCCTCGAGTTTCAAAGAAGGTGCCCGCGCGTCCCCCCCGTGGCCAGGAAAGAGCTTCACGTCCCTCAGCTTCTCCTGGAGGTAAAGGCGATGCTCAGGAAGGGCGCCATCGAACTCGTCCCAAAGAGGCTTCGGGGCTCCGGAGTTTACTCGAGATACTTCCTCGTGAAGAAGACGGGAGGATGGCGCCCCAGCCTAGACCTGCGACGTCTGAACAAGTTCATCAAGGCGCAGAAGTTCCGGATGGTCACCCTCCAGCACGTCCTGGGGCAGCTGGAGGAAGGAGACTTCCTGTCGTCGTTGGATTTGGAGGATGCCTACTTCCATATTCCCATCCTAAAGGGGCACCGAAAATTCCTCAGGTTTGTGCTCCAAGGGCGTCACTACCAGTTCAAAGCCCTCCCCTTCGGACTACGGTCGGCACCCAGGGTATTCACCAAGTGCCTTGCACCGGTGGCGGCTCAGCTGCGCCGCGAGGGGATCCACGTCTACCCCTACTTGGACGACTGGCTCATCCGAGCCAAGACGAGGGAGCTCGCCGTGGAGCACACGGCAAGGACCGTCCAACTTCTCACGGACCTGGGGGTACAGCGGATGTTGGTTTCCGACGCGGCCAAGGTGAGGTCCATCAAGTCCCTCCTCGGAATGAGGTCTTCTTGCATCTACCTCATTCCCATGTGCAGGCTCCGGATGCGCCCGTTGCAGGAGTTCCTGGACGCGCGCTGGATCCAAACGACGGGCGGCTTCGAGGAGAGGATCACACTCGACGAGAGTTTCCGCAGAGCGGTCCGGTGGTGGGGCAACCGCGCGCATCTGACGGCGGGCACGGACTTCCAGACCCCAGACCACCAGGAGACAGTGACCACGGATGCCTCCCTGGAAGGGTGGGGAGCGCACACCAAAAATCTGCACGCGAGAGGCCTTTGGCTCCCGACGGAGAAGTTCCTCCATATCAACGTCCTGGAGCTCCGTGCAGTGTTCTGGGCCCTCAGGTCCTTCCTTCCGTCCCTCAAGGGCAAGGTGGTGAGGATCTTCACCGACAACACCACCACCATGTTTTACATCAGGAAACAGGGCGGAACCAGGTCCCCAGTGCTGTCCAAGGAGGCGCAGGACCTGTGGCATTGGGCCGTCGCCCAAAGGATGTTTCTGGTGCCGTTTCATCTGGCAGGGATAAAAAACACCATCGCCGACTCACTCAGCAGGGAGCTGCGCTCGTGCCACGAGTGGGAACTACGGCAGGATCTAGTGGATCGCCTCTTCCGACGGTGGGGCACACCCCAGATCGACCTGTTCGCGACGGCGACGAACTCCAAGTGCCGGAGGTTCGCCAGCAGGTTTCCCCAGGCGAGGAGCATGGGCGATGCTTTCTCGTTCCCCTGGGAGGGCCTGTTCCTCTACGCGTTCCCTCCTTTGCCACTGCTAATCCGGCTCGTCAACCAGCTCAAGAGGTCACGGTGCAGGATGATCCTCGTCGCACCTGCGTGGCCGAGGCAGATATGGTTCCCGGACCTTCTGGACTTGTCAGCGTCCCCGCCAATCAAGCTGCCGGTGGACGCGGATCTACTCTCCAGGGAAGGAGGCGCCATCCTCCACCACGACCCGAAATCGCTGAACTTGCAGGCCTGGCTCCTGCAGCGCTAGAGTTTGGAGGATACGACATACCGGCCGACTGCAGAGAGGTTCTTGCAAAGGCCAGGGCGTCCTCGACTCTTAAATGCTACGGACACAAATGGAAGAGGTTCTCTGTCTGGTGCCACGCACAGAAGATTAACCGTCTACGGATTACGGCTCCCCAGGTACTGCCGTACCTGCTGACGCTGGCCAAAGCTGGACTGGCACACGCGTCCATCAAGATTCATCTTGCTGCGATCTCCCGATACACCAGAACCACGGGCCGGACGTCCTTGTGGTCTCATCGTCTGGTGAAAGAGTTCATGAAGGGACTGTTCAGATAGTTCCCGCCGGTGAAGGCGCCGGCCCCGGCGTGGGAGCTCAACGTGGTGCTGACCAAGCTCATGGGACCTCCGTTCGAGCCTCTGCACTCGGCCCCGTTGAAGTTTCTGTCGTGGAAAACAGCGTTTCTTGTGGCCATCACCTCCGCACGACGGGTGGGAGAGATCCAGGCCCTTTCCTGCAAGGCCCCGTACTTGACTTTTCACGACACGAGGGTAGTGCTCAGGACGCACCCCTCCTTCATGCCCAAGGTACCGTCGGACTTCCATCTCAACGAACCCTTGGTGTTGCCTGTGTTCTTCCCGTCGCCTTCGTCGCCGGCTGAGAGGACTTTGCACTCGCTGGATGTGGCTAGAGCGCTGAAGTTCTACGTGGACCGCACGAAGTGTTTTCGGAAGACGTCACAACTCTTTGTGAACTTTGGACCTGTCAATCAGGGGAAGGCTCTCTCGAAGGCTTCCATTTCCAGATGGCTCTCCGGCTGTATCATGTACTGTCATCGGTTGGCAAACCGACCGCTGCCTGGCCGTCCGAGCCCATTCCACCAGAGCGATCGCAGCTACCACGGCGTTCCTTTCAGGTGTGCCCCTGCTGGACATATGCAGGGCTGCTACGTGGAGGTCGACGCACACCTTCACGAAATTCTACTGCGTCGATCGGGATTCCAGGGAGGAGTCCAGGGTCGGCCAAGCAGTGCTGCGCAACCTGTTCGCCTGAGGTGAGCCTGGTGAGGAGGTAAGATGCTTAATGTTGAGTTTGCTGTGCTGCTTAATGTTGAGCCTTTGCCACCTCCCGTGGTTGTGCATGTGTGTACTGCTATGTATTCTTTATTCATGAGCATGTGAATCCATGCCAGACCCCATGCTGGAGAAGGAACAAGTTACTTACCTGTAACTGTTGTTCTCCAGCATGGGTCTGGCATGGATTCACATGCGAACCCTCCCGCCTACCCCTCTGCGGCTCTTCACTTGGTCATACTGCCACTTCACGTGCTTCCAAATCTGAAGATGGCTGCCAGAGGCGGTGCTTAGGTAGAGGGCAGTCATTGGCTGTGGTCAGTATGACGCAGAGACCAGTGATTGGTTATTACTACGAAAGACAGATCAGAAACGAAACTGATACTGGTTTTTTCTTTACCGAGGATTCCCAGCCTGACGACGGGGAATATTCATGAGCATGTGAATCCATGCCAGACCCATGCTGGAGAACAACAGTTACAGGTAAGTAACTTGTTCCTTACCTGCTGTCGAACATTGCGGTAGCATCCATCTTCCATCCATCCGGCCACGTCTCGCTGCTGCATTGAGGCCGCATTTCCATCTAAGGGAAGAAAACGGGAGACACATTATTGCGGGCATAAATAGGAGCAACATATGAAGACATTAAACGGAACGAACACCATCTCAAGAGCTCAAGAAATACTTACCAATCATAAGGAGAAGCATAGTCGCAACTGGACTGGACTAATACTTATCAGGGATCAGTGAAGGAACTAGATCCCATTCGACGCGCCCCTGCCCGAAGTAGCGGGACGGAGAACTTATCTTCCATAATTCACAGGTGAGCTTTATGAGCCGGCGTATGCACACAGAAACCGTACTTTGGGGTGAAGGGTTCGAGAGATGCAACAATCGCAGATTGGCGCACTCGCGCACTCTTATCTCCACGCAGGAGCAGTATCACCACGTACCACCGCTCACAGCTTTTCTACTGAGGGAGAGGCCTGAGGGGGGTGTTAGGGCTGCAACCGTGCCGCAACGCCTCCGCAGAGACCAGGTGAGCGGAACAGTTTGCTAACATAGTCTTGACATGCATAAACCGCAGCAATTGCTTTCCTCCTGGTCTATGCAACACCTCCTCCATTCTTTCTCTATGGAGTGCAAGCACCTCAGAGTTCCAAATTTTGAGCCAATACAACACTGGTTGGAATATGATGGCGTATTCTCCAGCCTGGGGTCTGGCATGGATTCACATGCTCATGAATATTCCCCGTCGTCAGCTGGGGATCCTTGGTAAAAGAAAACTGTTTCACTTTCACACTGTATTTCTCTTCTAAACCAATCACTGTCCTCTGGGTCATACAGCCCCATCCAATGACAGTCCTCTCCCTAAGCCCCTTCTCTGGCTGCCATCTTCAGATTTTTACCGCACGCTTAAGTGTTGGGAGTCCTAAAGTATTGCTCTTTGAGCTACATTAAAAAATTTGACAGAAAACCTTTTCTCTGTTTGTGAAAAAGAGCCTTTGTACTCTTCTCTCCATCTGCCGACAGCGGGCATCCATCTGTCTGTGAATTTCAGTGCCCCTCAAGGGAAAGTATCGTCAAAGTTAGCAGAAGGCCATCGGGCCTAGTCCGCACCTCCAGTCATGACGGAGAAGGAAGTAAGATCCCTTTTCGGATCCTGCACAAGATGCAGGCTACGGAACGTGTTTGTGGAGGACAAACGCCTCCAGTGCCTCGGTCTTCACCCAGATCACAAGGAGGCAGAGTGTGAGATCTGCCTCAGCTTCTCCAAGAAAATGAAGGATCAACGCAGTAGGCTGGCTGCGTGGCTAAACGCCAAGGCCTCTGCGCCGTACCCCGAGCAGGGTCATGCCTCACCCAGGACCGTCCGATCCAAGAAGCGGGCTTCGAAGTCCTTTGAGGGCGCTCCATCCATTGGGGCCCAAGATAAGGCTAAGCACTGCAAGTCTGGTTGCATTGGGGTCGACACGCAAGCGGGTTCCACGATGGGGGGCGGAGGGGGCAGAGAGGGGCAGGATCACCATTCGCCTCCAACGCCAGCCGGCGATTGAGCTCCTCCTCAAAAAGGAAATCAACCAATCCGGCTAAGCTGCGGGAGAAGCTCGAGAAGCCAAGGACGGGGGAGGGAAGGCGGCCGACCTGCCCAAGAAAGCCCATGCGGAACAGGAGAAGTCTTCGTCAACGGTTGAGCTGGTGGCAGCTGCTCTCTCGAAGGTGAAAGGGGCTGACCCTGTGAAGGTAACCCATACTGCGCCCAAGGTGTCCCTGCCTCTGAGGCGGGAAGCCTCCACTGTGACTGGCAAAGCCTGCAGGCATGCCGGAAAAGAGGATGCCCTCTCTGAGCCCAGCTCTGACCCCTCAGGGTGCAAAAAGAGTCCCAGGCCAGCCTCGGGCCATGGAAGTTTTGTCCACAGACGAGGACCTGGAGTCCCTGCACACAGTCCACCAGGATGTGGAGGAGTAAGACAGCGACAACACTGATGACAGCGCAGGGCCTAGTGTTACGGTCACGCCAGCGCAGCCGAGGGATGTATCCCTAGACATCCCATCAACCCTGCCCACTTTGGTGTCAGAAATCCAGAAAAGGATGCTGCACCCGTGTTGATTATCCCCCCACCCCCACCCACAGTGGACCCATACACAGCAACGACAGAAGACTGACATCGTCACGGCAGGCCGATTTTCCCCAACCGAGGGCATCCTCACTGGATGAGGTGGGGTTGTTTAATTCCATGATCGCCAAAGCTTCCGAGCTTTTCCAGCTTACGCCCGAGGAGACCAAGGAGTGTTTCCTGTACCAGAGACGCGTGGCCAAGAGGAAGACCATCAGGGCGGTACCCCTATGGACGATGTGTGGGAGGAGGGCCTGGCCCTGAACCCTTGCACGGCCGCGGCCAAGGGGGAGAGGCTGATGAAAAAGTACTGGGTTCCGGAGTCTGTACCCAGGTGCCTACAGTCGCAACCTTCACCGGAGGCGACCGCGAGGAAAAGGTTGTCAAACACTTCCTCGTCGTCCTCAGTCCCTCCCAGCAGCGAGAGGAAGAAGTTGGACGCCATGGTGGAGGAAGGTTATTTACACTGCGGTCTCGACCATGAAGGCGGCCAACACTGGCGATCCTGACCAGGTACGACAGGAAGCTGTGGTAAAAGCTTGGTCCGATTCTTGAGTTCCTCCCCAATGACAAGAGGATGGAGGCGATCGCCCTCTTCCAGGAGATAGAGGTGGCTTCGGACCATGCCATCCCGTTGGTGCTGGACATTGCTGACAGTGTTCTGGCAAATGGGGAACGGTGACTGCCTCTGTTGTCAAGGATGTCTGAAGGTCACACATTTCCACCAGGAGGTCAAGGCGAGGGTGCTGTAAATGCCGTTCGGAGATGACCTTTTTGGGAAGGCCGTCGACGAGTCCCTGCAGGCCATCAAGTTGTATACGGGTCATGCTGCAAAAAGGGGCGATAGAGCTGGTTCCACACCGACTCCGTGGCTGTGGTGTCTACTCCAGATACTTTAGTCAAAAGAAAACCGGGGGGCTGGCAGCCCATCCTAGACCTGCAGTGTCTCAACAAATCCCTCAAGTCCCAAAAATTCAAGATGGTAATGTTGCAACACATGCTTGGCCAACTGGAGGAAGGAGACTTCTTGACGTCGCTGGACCTGGAGGACGCCTACTTGCACGTCCCCATTCACAAGAAGCACCAAAAGTTCCTATGCTTCGTAGTGCAGGGGCGACACTACCAGTTCAAGGCCCTTCCCTTCGGCCTGAAGTCGGCCCCCAGGGTGTTCACAAAGTGTCTGGCACCAGTTGCGGTCCATCTGTGTCTATGGGGGATACACGTGTACCCATACCTCGACTGGCTCATCCTGGCCAGTTCGCGAGAGTTGGCCGTCAGACACATGGAGATGACCGTCCAGCTGCTGACAGATCTGGGATTCTCTATCCATTATCCAAAGTCGTGCTTGACACCATTGCGAAACGCAAAGTTCCTAGGAGCCAGACTCAGCACGGTCTCCTGCCTAGCGTCGTCCTCAGCTGGGGAAAGTGCAACGGCTGTTGGCACTGAAGACCGCCATGGTGCGGACCATCAAGTTGCTTCTCGGCATGTCATCGTCTTGCATCTACCTTATCTGGCTCAGCAGGTCACGGATGCGACCTCTTCAGGAGTTCCTGGACGCTCGCTGGATACAAGTGTCCGGAAGCTTTGCGGACAAGATCCCGCTCGACGAGTTCCATCGGGTGATACGGTGATGGGGCCTTCACTCCAACATTGCCCGAGGCACTGGGTTTCAAAACCCACCATACCAGGTAAGTCACCATGGATGCTTCCTCGGCAGGCTGGAGAGCCCACACCGGACGTCTGCACGCCAGAGGCCTGTGGCTGCCAGAGAAGTATCTACACATCAGTATCCTGGAGCTACGGGCAGTGTTTTGGGCCCTCTTCTGAAGGGTAAGGTGGAGAGGATCGTCACGGACAACACCACCACAATGTTCTACATTAGGAAGCAGTGGCGCACTCGGTCCCCAGCGCTCTCCAAGAGGCGCAGAACTTGTGGCACTGGATCGTCGGAGAAGGATGTTCCTCGTTCCCTTTCACCTGCCGGGAGTCAAGAACACCATAGCAGACTCCCTCCCCAGGGAGTTGCGCTCCTGCCACAAGTGGGAAATTCGGCAGGACCAAGTGGACTGTATCTTCATAAAGTGGGGCAGGGCCCAGATCGATCTGTTTGTGACGGCGGCAAACTCCAAATGCCAGGAGTTTTCCCGCCGGTTCAACCAACCGAGGAGCATGGGGGATGTGTTACCGTGGGAAGGCCTGTTTCTGGACACGGTATCGCCATTGCCTCTCCTGCTACGAGTCATCAATACTCTGTGTCGATGCAGGATGATACTCATCGCCCCGGTGTGGCTGAGGCAGATTTGGTACCTGGACCTTCTCAGCCTGTCAGTGTCACCTCCGATCAAACTGCCAGTTGTCCCAGAGGTTGCATCATAACCCAGGCTCGCTGAACCTGAGGGCTTGGCTCCTGCAGCCCTAGAGTTTGGAGGATAAGACTTGCCATCGGACTGCAGGGAGGTCCTTGCCAAGGCCAGAGCTTTGTCGACTTTGAAGTGTTGCGGTCATAAGTGGAAGTGTTTCGCTACGTGGTGCCGGTCGCAGAAGATCACCCCTCTGAGGGTCACGGCCCAGCAGATTCATCCATACTTGTTATCCTTGGCCAAGGCAGGACTGCTGCACACCTCTATCAAGGTGCATCTGGTGGCTATCTCCCACTAGACGAGGTCTCTGGGAAGATCTTGACTTTGACCTCACTGTCTTGTTAAGGAGTGCCTCTAAGAAGTGTTTCGATCTTTCCAACCGGTGAAGGCTCCTGCCCCGGCGTGGGAACTCAATGTGGTGCTGACCAGGCTCATGGGGAAGAAGGGGGCACCTTCGAGCCTATGCATCAGGCCCCTCTCAAGTTCCTCTCGTGGAAAAAGGCTTTCTTTGTGGCCATTACCTCTGCCAGGATGGTGGCTGAGATCCAGGCCCTAACCTGCAAAAAACCATATCTGACTTTGCACGAGTCAAGGGTGGTGCTGCGGACGCACCCCTCGTTCATGCCGAAGGTTCCGTCGGAATTCCACCTCAACAAGCCTTTGGTATTACCTGTGTTTTTCCAGGAGCCTTAGTCACCAGCTGAAAGGGCCTTGCACTCCCTGGACATTGCTCGTGCTCTGAGGTTCTACGTGATGCGCACAGAGTTTTCAGAAGACTTCTCAACTGTTCGTTAACTTTGGTCCTGTGCACCATGGGAAGGCTGCATCATGCACTGTAATCGGTTGGTGAACCGACCGCTGCCCTGCTGTCCGAAAACCCACGCCACCAGAGCGATAGTTACGACAACGTTGTTCCTGTCTGGTGTGCCCGTGCTGGACATCTGCAGGACTGCTACGTGGAGGTCCACGCAAACCTTCATGAAGTTCTGCGTCGGGGACGAGTCCAGAGTCGGACAAGCAGTGCTACGCAATCTGTTCGCTTTAGGTGAGTCTGTTCCAGAGGTAAGAGTAATTGCTTCTGTTGAGCCTTGCCACCTCCCGTGGTTATGTTGTACTGCAATGTATTCGTTATTCATGAGCATGTGAATCCATGCCAGACCCCATACTGGAGAAGGAACAAGCTACTTATCTGTAACTAGTGTTTTCCAGCATGGGTCTGGCATGGATTCACATGCAAACCCTTTGCGGTGACTCTTGGTCATACTGCCATTCTACGTGTTTACCATATCTGAAGATGGCTGCCAGAGGAGGGGCTTAGGGAGAGGACTGTCATTGGATGGGGCAGTATGACCCAGAGGTCAGTGATTGGTTTAGAGGAGAAATACTGTTTGTAAGTGAAAGTGAAACTGTTTTTTCTTTTACCGAGGATTCCCGGCCAGACTGGGAATATTCATGAGCATGTGAATCCATGCCAGACCCATGCTGGAGAACAATAGTTGCAGGTAAGTACCTTGTTCCTTTGTTTCAGTTAGTCCAGTTTCCAGCACCACCGAAACTGAGGGTGAGCTTGATGGTAAACCAAGAAGGTGCTTTAAAAATGTATTGGTTGCAATTTGAATAGAGGGGCAAGGGAATATGGCTGCACAGTTCAGCGCCTGGAATGGTCTGAGTCCTATAGACCTTGAGTGATACAGAAGCTGCTTTACCTTCCAGGTGAGGTGCAAGACCCACAATTGCAGAAGACTCCCATTTATGACTGCCCAAGTGAGGAGCATCTTTTGCCACAGTGCTCAATACTTTAAACCGATCAGACTGGAACAAAATCCGGACCTGGAGCCCTAACATTGAGCGCTGTGGCCCGTTTCATTTTAAACTGAGAAATAAAGGTAATCCAAGCATCTACAGTTAAATCTTAATTTTAATCCCTGCACCCTCTTTGCATTTTGGTTTGATGTCCTACCAGCAGGTTTTTACCTTTCTACGTGTACATATTTCCACCTTCTAGCCACAGTACATCCTGCTGAGCTACCCTGAATACCTTTTAGCACACTGATACCACCAAGTAATTGTTTTTGCTTGCTTATGGTTTTTGTTTTGTCAAGTCCTTTGGTGAGGGGGTGGGGGATGGGGATGGGGAAGACTCCCATAGGGCTTCTCCCATGTTGGTCCAATTTCTCATTGTGATAAACTTGACAGAGCAGTCTGGATTTACTCTTAAAAGACATTGGGAATGATGTGAAGTATAGAACACACAAGCACTTGCCCTCACACACACACTATCCTAGCAGTGTACACTGAAAGATATTGTGATGAATTCGAGTCATCACTCTTTCCCCGGTGGTGATCACCTCGCTTGTGTGCAGGGGACGGCAGCCGCTGCCTGATTTTGACCGTGGGGGCGACTGAGGGAGGATCACATGGTGGGAAACCTCAGGGGAGATGTCGTGGCTTCATTGTTTGAAACTTGGTATCCCTCATTTTCCCTTTAGGATAACCCTCCTATACACAATACCCTCATGACCTATTGTCATAAGTTTCCTCATCCTCCTATGAAGGGTAGCGAAATCCTTTTCCCAAGACCCATTAGACAATCTTCCTACTCTGATCTGCCTTGTGAATCTTATGAAAATGCCTTCTCCAGTTCCACCTACCAATCATCCTGGATTGACTCGCTCTTGAAAACCATTAAGAATGATTACCCAAGTTTATCATGCAAATTGTCAAGAATGGACTTCCTTTCCCAGAATTACCGAAATACAGGGGCGAGGAAGAGGAACCGGGCAGTGCAGAGCGAAGGAGCACTTATCTGTCAGGGGAGGCGTCCGCCTGGTCGGTACCCTTGGTTGAGAGGGGAGCAAGGGAGTTGAGTGACTCGGAAAGATTTAAAGGTGAATTTAGGAAGATGTTTAACAGGAGAACGTCTTCTTTGAGTGTAGATCGGGAGTTACTGGAGTTACGTCGGGGTAATAGAGAATTAGTGGTGTACATAACTCAGTTTAGGTCACTTGTACATAAGAGTGGGTGGCCACAGGAGAAGAGGGCTTCAATTTTTTTCAGATGTTTAAGGGAGGAACTTAACGATGCTTTGGCTACTATTGTAGAGAGGCCCATAGTTAGTGAAGATTTAATTTCTTTGGTGATTCAACTGGATCTAAGATTAGCAGAGAGAAGGTCGGAAAAGAGACATTTTTCTGAAAGTAGAGTTTGGAGTAGGAATGAGCCTCCTAAATTGCAGCAGACTGGGAAGGAGGTAAAAGGGCTGGTGGTGGACAGTCAGATCAGGGGCCCATTGACTAAAGAGAAGGACAGAAGGCATAGAGAGAAGTTGTCGTACTGCAGCGATGGAACGCATTTTGTTGGAAGATGTCCACGCGCGCCTAAGAAATTTCCTCCATTTACTGGGAAAGAACAGGTGGTGGCAAATACCATTCAAACTTCAGTGCCACATATAATTCTCAATGTATCCTTATTTTGGAAGGTAAGCTGAGGTGTGGGGGTCCGTGTGTGATTTGATTTTGGGGCCACCGGAAATTTCATGGATTTTGCTTTAGCTATTAGATTGGGAGTGCCTGTGGTAGAAAAGGGAGTTCCTGAGCAAATGAGGGCGGTGGATGGTACGCAGTTAACATCTGGATTAATCACACAGACAGGTGTTTTAAATGAAGATAGGGGAAGAACATGGTGAGGACATTGTGTTTTGAGTTAATAGATGCACTAAAACTACAGATAATTTTAGGTATGCCCTGGTTAACACTACATAAACCCTCTATTGAATGGGGAAGGAAAACTGTAGAATTTCGGTCAGAATTCTGTAGAGAGCAATGTTTCTTAGCATTTCAGGGGTGGGGTCTGGGGCAGGAACACATCACTGAAATTCAGGGAGTGTTTGGCTGCTGGCGCAGTGACATTTAAGGAGCATATGATTGGAGCAGTTTCCGGGATGTTATCAGATTATCAGGAATTCAGGGATGTGTTTGATAAACAGGTGGCAAATGAGTTACCCCCTCATCGCCCATTTGATTGTAAAATTGATTTGGAGGATGGGGCGCCAATTGCTTGTGGAAGGATTTACGCGTTAAGAGAAAGAAAATGAGCATTTTAAGGAGTAT
Organism: Ambystoma mexicanum; assembly: GCF_040938575.1. Classification (NCBI taxonomy): domain Eukaryota; kingdom Metazoa; phylum Chordata; class Amphibia; order Caudata; family Ambystomatidae; genus Ambystoma; species Ambystoma mexicanum. Next base: position 594,728,499 of record NC_090936.1, read on the forward strand.
CTTGATGAAAATCGAGCCAAGGGATTTATTCGGCACTCAGTCTGCTGCGGCGTCGCCTTTATTTTTTGTGCCCAAGAAAGATAAAACCTTGAGGACATGTATTGATTATAGGGCCTTAAATAAGATTGTGATCAAGAATAGATATCCCTTGCCTTTGATTTCAGTCATGTTGAATTCAAGGAGTAAAGATGTTCACTAAATTGGATCTTAGGGGGGTGTACCATTTGGTAAGGGTATGGGAGGGGGATGAATGGGAGACTGCATTTAGAACACTATGGTATATTTGAATATCGAGTCATGCCATTTGGTCTTTGTAATGCTCCTGCCGGTTTTCAATTTTTTTATCAGTCAGGTTTTTTGTGATTTTATGGATGTTTTTGTGGTGGTGTATATAGATATCTTGTATTTTTTTTCCTAAGGAATTATGTCCGCATGAGGAATACGTTCTGAAGGTGTTGATCAGGTTGAGGGAAAATCAGTTGTTTGCTAAGCTTGAAAAAAGTCAATTCCATACTGATGGTGTCGAATTTTTAGGGTTTGTTTTGTCTCTAGAGGGACTTGAAATGGATTCGGCCAAGGTGGCGGTGGTAAGGTATTGGCCACAACCTACTACGGTGAAAGATTTACAAAGCTTCATTGGGTTTGCAAATTTTTATCATAGATTCATTCAAAAATGTTTGCAAATTGTTTCACAAATTACTAGGTTATTAAAGAAGGGAGTTAAGTTCGAGTGGAGTGTGGAGGCTGAGAAGGCATTTCAGTTCTTGAAAGAAAAATTGGTGACTGGACCAATTTTATTGCATCCAGACGTGGTAAAACCTTTTTTCTTGGAAGGAGATGCGTCTGATTGTGCGATGGGAGCTGTGTTGTCGCAACGTCATCAAGTCACGGGACAGCTTCATCCGGTAGCGTTCTTTTCAAAAAGGTTTTCTCCAGCAGAAAGGAATTACACGATTTCTGATCGAGAATTGCTAGCCATCAAGGCAGCTTTTACCGAGTGGACACATTATTTGTTGGGTGCCAAGCATGGAGTCACTGTGTTGACTGATCACAGGAACTTAACTTATCTTCGATCTGGAAGTGAGTGATCCTTGTACGCCTGTGCCTTTGCTTTCAGATTTTTTTTGTTGTTGGGGAGATTAATAAGGTTCAGGACTTTCGTGAAGCTATACATCAGTTGTGGTCTGAAGAGAAGATTCTGAAGTGGGTAGCAAAAGACCCGGAATGTCAAATCAAGGAAGGATTACCGTTTGTGGGAACCGGAGGAGTTGCGTATGGAAGCGTTGAAGGATTATCATGATTCTCTGTTAGCTGGGCATCCTGGAGTGAAGAAAACGCTTGATCTTTTGCAGAGAGAATTCTGGTGCGAGAAGATGCGGGAAGATGCTGAGAATTATGTGAGAACCTGTGAGGTCTGTATTAGTTTGAAGTCGGACTATCAGAAGGCAGCTTAATTGTTGGTGCCTCTTCCGATTCCACTGCGCCAACTGCATCTATGGATTACATTGTGGATTTGCCGCCTGATAAGGGTTGTTCTACTATTCTGGTGGTAGTGGATGTCTTTTCTAAGGCAGGGCATTTTATTCCCAACAAGGGGGCCGCTACAGCTACTTCATTAGCTCAGGCGTTTCTACAAAATGTATTTAAGTTACATGGTTTGCCTTACCAAGTTATTTCAGATCGATGGACTCAATTTGTTTCAAAGTTTTGGCGTGCTTTTTGCAAAGAATTAAAGATTGACATAAATCTAACTACCAGTTATCATCCCGAGGGTAATGGTCAAACTGAGCGGGTCAATCAAGAGTTAGAGAAGTACGTAGTGTTATCTGGGTGCGGATCAGTGGTGGTTAGTGTTGCTTTGGTTAGCGGAATTCTGCTACAATATTTCAGCTAAGAACTCAACCTCTGTCCCCATTTTTTGTAAATCAGAGTTTCCATCCACGTTTCTTAAGAGGAGTTGTGTTGGGGGAGGCAGAGGTGCCTGATGTGGAGTGTAGATTGGAAGCTACAGGACAACATTTTAAGACGGGCAGTACAAGCTTTGGAGAAAAGTAACTTAATTTATAAGAAGTTTGCAGACAGGAAGCTGTGGAAAGGGCCTGATTATAAAGTTGGAGATAGTGTGATGATCTACTAAGAATTTGGCTTTGAAGGGGAGGATTAAGTTCAGTCCGCGTTTCATTGGGCCATTTGAGGTGGAGCAGGTTTGAAAATGCCACCGGGGTTAAGAATTCATCCACCGTTCCATGTAAATCTATTAAAGAGTTGTAGAAATGACACCAGAATTCATGAGGTCCCTGGTCCTGCGTTTTCAGGGGATGAGAATGAATATGAGGTTAAGGCTATTTTGGATTCTAGAGTGGTTCGGGGTCAACTTCAGTACTTGGTGGATTGGAAGGGTTAAGGGCCTGAGGAGAGCTCTTGGGAGAAGGTGGGAAATATTCATGCTCCAAGATTGATTAGAAGGTTTCATAGATCACTTCCTGAGAAGGTTGGCCCTGGGACAGGGCATTACGGAGGGGGTACTGTCAGGATCCCATGTTACAGATTAAGGTTTTCACATAAAGATATTCTTGTAACGGGGTCATTTAGGTTTTCATTTGTCAGTACACATGTTGTACACTTTAGTTGAAGGAGGTTCTGGTAGGGAGGTTTGTAGGTGGTAGTTGTATGCTTGGGTTATGGTGTGAAACAAAGAAACCTTTCCTTAATGAAAATTACAGGAGGTCTTATTTTTCCCAAGGCAAGATGGAGCCTCTATTCAGCAGCAGTGATTGGAGGAGACTGGCAGTGAGGTAATTTGGAATTTCACTGAGAACTGCCTTTCATTCAGGAGTTCAAAGAAGCTGGTCGCAGTTATTTCGGTGCTGCAGTAACTAGAGTTATGTTTAAAGGATTTCAGAATTGGAGACTATTTTTGTGAAAGCATTTGTCCAGAAATCAAAGTGGAAGTTGTATTCAAACCAAGAGGTGTCTCCGGACGAAGGGAGACAACAGATCAAGAAAGTTAAGTGGTAGAGAATTTCAAGTTTAAGGTTGAACTGATTTGTGCTACCTATGACTGTAAATGTGCAGAGAAGTGAGTCACAAATGAGCAAGAGTTGAAAAAGTTGCAGTATTGCGTTAACCTTTGAAGTTGGCTGCAGTCTGGAGCTTTTGAACTGTTTTTGTATGCGCGTGTGTAATTGGAGGTGCGCAGGCATTTCGTTGCGCTCGTGTAAGCTAACTCTCAATCACTAATAAGGCGCACGGTTCTCCGTCGGAGCGCTTTGCAAGTAACTAACTCGTTTATAAATTGGTAGCTACTAATATTTATGTAATTAGTTGTTCGTTAACAGTGTTAAACTTTAATTTCCTCAATGTGAGTTGTTCCGTATCGGAAACGTTTTGAGGAAAGGACCTTCGTTTGGCAGTTTTTGCTATCAATTAACTTGTGCTACGGTTCTGCGCTGTGCAGCAATTCAAGCTTCTCTTCAAGCAGAAGAGAGGTGATTGAGCAGAAAATCTGACGGAAGAAGAGACTCTTTGAGGAAGCTATCGCAATCGGTTGCTGTTAAGAACTGCGTCAGGATAAGAAGAAGAGTTGGCAGTCAGTTAGTTAAGCTTTGAACTGCTTTTCTTTTTTTTATTTAAAAAAGGTAGATTACAAAACTGAGTTCTACAAGAGAAGGAGTGGAGGTAGTTCCACTTCAGAACCATTAGACCTTGAAAACTGTCAACTCTGAGTTTTATGAGCTACAAGTTGGGGTGTTATTAACTTTTAAGGCTGACTAGTTTATCTACGAACTCATAGGACTCTGACTGGAAGAGGAATAAGTAAGAAGAGCAAGAGATATAGCAAATGTTTTCAGCAGCAGTCTTCAGTTGATCAGATTCTCCAGTTAAAGTAAAAGGAAGCCTATGGGCATGTCACGCATAGGCAGCAGGTATCCGAGGGCCCAGGATGGGAAAGAAAATAAGGTAAGAGTGGGTTGGGAGACAAGTAATAGCTGTAATTGATTGTAGGTCCTCACAGCATCACCTTGCAAACCAAAGGACAAGTCACAGCATGTTCCGCTCAAGAAGGATGCAGAAGCAGAGATTGCAGTGAAGACCTGTGTTATTTTATCCCAATTCCCCTTTCCCTCTGGGTTTGCCAGCCTGGTAGTTATTTCAGTTAAGAGTATAGGGCAAGCAGACTTGGCGGGGGGGGAGGGGTCTGGTGGGCCAGCATCACTCCCGCAGGAAGTATTTAACTGGACCTGACACAGGCCCAAGGAGTACTCTAGTTGTTATACACACAAACCTGTGCCTGGGAAATGTGAAGAGCAGAAGCAGAGGGTTGAGGAGTGCTGCTGGTGGAAGAGATCTGCACCTTTCCATGCGGATCGTGAAACTGAAAGGCTGATAACGGTGTGGTGGAGCTGTCGGGCTCGAAAACCAAGAAGGGAGAAGCGGAAACGTTGTGGGAACGCCAGCAGCCAACAATAGACTCCTGGGCCTTCGTAGGTGTTAGAAAGCCGTGAGAGGCAAAATAAGAGAAGGCAGTCGTGAGAAGGAAAGAACTGAAAGACCTTCACTGGCTGCTCGCGGGATAAAACTGGAACATTCACAAGAACTGGGGAGTCCACCCAGAGACAGCAGGGTGCATCGGCAGCCACGCCGAATGCAAGTAATTGTGAATAAAGAAGCAGAACGAGAGAGCGCAAGAGAGCATATGGTAAAAAGGGGAAATGAGCTGCAAATAAACGTGCAAGTCTGGGAGAGGGCAGAGAGCCCATCTTAACAGATGTCCTGGCAGGAGAGTATACCGGGCAGGTACTAGTGTGTGCTTACAAGAAGCCCTGGCAAGAGAGTATACTAGGCAGTTACAAGAAGTGTAGAAAAGTTAAAGGTCCGGAGAAGAAATATCCAGACTAAGAAAAGGATTGCGTTAACTAGGAGAGGAGGAGCCAAAACCATGGCAGGAGAGTATACCAGGTATCCTGCAAGAGACCAAATTAGAGAACCAGAGTTTTGTGCGTCGTTGAAGAAAGGATTTTGATTTTGAGTTATATATACTACGCTCTGGACGGATTTGATCATTTTAGGTGCCGATGAGGAACAATATGTCGATGAGAACGACCAGGGATCTCTGCAACGGCAGATGCAGCCCAAAGGCTGAGTTGAGATAATATAACCATCTGTCAATCACTTGAACAAGTGCTTTTTTAAGGCTTACGAAAAAGCAAAATGGATTTCCATTGGCAGCCTATTCCACAGTTTGGTACAATACACTCGAAATCTTCGATCAACCCTAAAAACACTAGCAGAAGGTGGAACTACTACAATTTGTCCCATGAGTACAGCTGGCATGGAGGTAAATAACTAGATTTTGTTTGACAAGTATGAGGGAGCAAGGTCATTTAGACATTTAAAGATTAGACAGAGGACTTTAAAATCAACTCTGTCCTTTTACGATGAGCCAATGAAGGGATCCCCTTAATCCTAAAATAGCGGATGACTTACTCACTCTGAATACCAGTCTTACTGCAGCATTTTGCACTCTTTGCAACTGCTGGCATTGCTTGGATGGAATACCTGCAAGAAGTCCATTGCAGTAATCGAGCTGGGAATTCACTAGAGCTCCCACCACCAATGCATGATCATCCGCAGGGACAAACAGGAATGCCTGTTGCAGAAGACTCAAAGTATCGAACACAGACTGTACCTTGGCACCCACCTGAGCTTCACTGCTCAGGTTCCCCTGCCAGGTACAGCCAAGGTTCTTCACTTTAGTGGCAAACAACAATTCCTTACCCCAAAAACAAGGTGGGTGAGGACGCCTCATGGAGTCGAGATGTTTGGGTCCAAACAGTGCAACTTCAGTGTTTTTTGCATTAAGTTGAAGCCAGTTGACGGACATCGAACCGCTGACCTTGTCCAAGCACTATTTGACCCTTAGAAAAGACTCTTCCACATTACCTATTTTGATGAACACCTGCATATCATCAGCCTAGGAACGGAAAATCACCTTGTGTCTCATCACAATGTCCATAAGGGGACGCAAATACAGGTTAAAAAGGAGAGGGGATAAGGAGGATCCCTGAAGGACTCTGCAGTTCTGAGGAACGGGGTGCAAGATGAACCCTCCCATTTTCACCTGTCGCTGCCGGTCAGTTAAAAATGAATGAAGCACTTTAATGGCCAGTTCTGATGTTTCCTTTCTCTGAGGTTATTAAGATACAGTGATCCACTGTATCAAATGCCGCAGAGAGATCCAACATGACCAAACTGGATAGTTCCCCCTGCTCTGCCACCTCCAGGAGACCGGCACAAGGAACTGTTACTTGTAAAAATATGTGAAAGTAACAGGGAATCTAGGAGAAGGGAGCCACCCTCTGGACCAGGGATCTTTGAAGAACCTTTGTGTTGGGAGTTAGTCTTCCTTTTTTTGAACCTCCTTCTAAACCACCCGAGGCTAAAGACCTTACCATTTTCGCCTTAGAATTTAGTTTGTAGTGGGAGGGTCAGAATAGAACTTTGACACAGGACAGTTTTCGTTTTGGACATTCTGACAGACAGATCCTTAGTTTTTGGTTTAGGTAGGGAAACTCCTCTTGGAGCAGGGTCGGAGGCATTTCCCCAACCCCTTTTATTTTCACTAAAAGTCTTTAACCAAAATCATGACTCACTTGTGTCTGAGTTTCATTCCTGACTCCTCACATATGGTGTCAGAAGTGAGATTGGGCTCAGTTGACACAAACTAGGGGACGCTGAAGTTTGAAATGCGTAGCAATAGAGCTTCCGATCCATCAGTAGCTACAGAACATTCCATCAGGTTTGATGTGTAGTAGCAGGGGAGAGGCGATACAACCCAGAGACAGTTTTGATACCAACTGATTTGGTTCTCCTACCCCCACCAGGAACTTACATTAGACTTGCCTCTAAATCAGGCCTGGCTTGGCAGTATGGCCTGGACGTTTTAGCAGGTATTATAGACCCTGATTATAGGGGCGACATAAGTCTTGGTTCCAAACAGCTGGAAGGAGGCATATCAAGTAAAGGTGGGAGATAAAATAGCCCAGGGGATCCTAGAAAGGGCTCCATTTCTGAAAACAAAGGAAATTAAAAGTTCTGATTAAACCGAGGGGGGAAGCAAAGGCTTTGGGGAGGCAGATGTAGATCCTCCCCCCACCCCCCATTTCCCTTCTACACCTGTGGCAACCCACCTAAAGCCCTTTGGGGGGTGGGGTTGTGATCCAAGGGAGGTTGACTGTTAGTATCCCCACTAGCAGACTGTTCACCCTTGCAATAACGTGTCAGTAGACCATATACCTTTTCCCCAAGAGCGCGGCTTGCAGGATAGTAAAATACCTGACGGGCCAGGGGTTTGAGTAAAAAGTCAGGAGCAGCAACAGAGCTAAGGAAAGAAACAAAGAAAGATCACAGGTGCACTGCATGTATAGCACAACAGCAAGCAACCCCGCTGCACCGCCCTCTTTCTCCCACTCTTACCTGCGATGTATGATGATAAAGCAATAGACCTACTGGGGTGCTGGAAACGGGTGTTAGTGTCCAGTGAACAAGTCCCAATGTTCCAAGCAGAAATGTCCCATACAGCTAACCCGAACGGAACGAGGGCTCAACTACTGTCCAGAGAATTGTGCAATCCACACCAGATGAGTCCCAAGGAAATCCTCCTGAAAGCAACAGAGCGTCCCAAGAAAGAGCAATCCAACTAAATGTGTCCAAAAGAAATCCCCCTGTGCAGCATAGCATCCCAATTGAAATCCGTTGTTGTAGTGATAAGTGACCAGCAGCAGAGCGTCCCAAAGTCACTCAAAGAAAAAAAAGGAAGAGTTGCTATGGTTCCCAGGAAACAATACGCGGCAGCCGTATACTGAAAAACAGAACAAATGCGAGTATACCAGCCTGCGGCGTCGGAATCGAAAAAGGGGTAAACGATCCAAGTCGCTCTGAGCAGAAGCATGGTCAGAAGGAAAGCGAGGGGTTCGGTAAACAGGAAGGCAATTCGGGAAGAAGCCAGGCATCGGAGGCAGGTAAGGGTAACCCGTGAGCGTAATCAGGAATGCGGTCCGGATTCAAAATACCAGAACGAAGCAAGATACTAGATGCGACTCAGCGTGCTACAAGACAACAGTTAAGGAGCACCAGAGTCGCGCACCTCCATCGTACTTATAAGTATATTACGCGGCATACCAAGAATACGAAAAAGCGTGTCAGGTGATAGTCACGTGACCTTACTTGCGCCGAGGATGCCGGGAATTGTAGTCTGGTAAATGGCGTCATTGTAATAGCCGCCACGGCAGTCGCCATGGTTTCCTGTAAACAAGTCGTTTTGCAGGCAAAATGACACTGGGCATGACAGGTGGGGGAAGGGGGTGAGCTGAAATTTTTCCCAGACGTGGTGTTTGCCCAGAGGAATGATCCCTCACTTGCGCAGAACCTTTTCTTCAGGTGCTACCCGAGGAGGAGAACCGAGAGAAAAGTGGGTGGGGAGGCATTTCTTTCTCAAAACATCAGCTACTATATAGAGGAGATATTGGTCCTGGTGGTACTCACAGATAATGGTGCCCAAGTCACAGAATAGTGATTGCTCACTTGCATTTAACAGGCGGTCTCTTAGGAACAGCTAACACCCAAGCCCAAATATTAAGCCGTTCTTATTGGCCAGGGATTTAAAAAATCATTGTGCTTACTTGCCCACTATGCTAGAAGACTAGTTTTCAGATGAACGCTCCAGCTCCATTACAATCTTGACCAATCATTGTTGGCCACTTTTCATGTGTAGCCATGGACATGGTTGACCCCCCTTCAACCATCTAAATTAGGGAGCCGCTATATTGGCAATTGTGGATTATGCACTCTATCCTGAAGCATTCCCTTTATGCAATATAACAATCCAACAAATTCTCACACACTTGAGGCCATGTTGGGTTCCTGAAGGAGATCTTAACAGTCCAGGGGACCTCCTTCATGAGTAGACTAATGTCAGAAGTAAAGGAAATTCTGCATATAAAAACATTAGAACTTCCACTCACCCACAGACTGATTGATGGATTTGTGGAAAGGTTCATTAAGACCTTAAGACATATCTTAAAGAAGCTATCAGCAAAAACTGGGACATCATGACAGCTTGGGCCCTTTTTGCCATCCCAAAGACCCCACAATCCTCAGCAGGATTCTCTCCATTTGAACTATTATATGGCAGAGAGCCACGGGATGTCCTTGACATGTTGCGGGAAACCTGGGAAGAGACGGGAAAAAAACATCTTGCCCCTTTCCCACAGCCCAATTATTTAAAGCAACACATGGCTACGGTCAACAATAGTTCAAACTCTCATGGTCAAGGCCTAAGGAAATCAGAAAGGCTACCATGATAGGAAAGTTTTGCTTAGATCCTTTTCCATTGGTAAAAGGTCCTTGTTCTCCTTCCTTCATCTGAGAATAAGGTCTCAATGGCAGGGCCCCTATGAAGTGATGGAACAAACAGGTCCGTGTGATTATCGAGTTTCATAGCCTGACCGAAGAAATAAGACCCATATCTATCACATAAAACTCCTGGAGGGAAAACCCTGTTGAAAATTCCACAGTAGTATTAACTAGTCCGTTATCCAGAGAATCAAATAACAGCCTGATTCTTTCCAACCTGCCTCAAAACCGGAAGGAAGTCCTGTCTGACTTACTAGAACAATTCCCTGATGTCTTCAGAACTAGCCAGGACAGGTTAAAGGGGTATTTCACTATATCCGTACACCCCCAGGGAATGTGGCCCATTTAAAGCCCTACCGGATACCAGAGTCTAGAAAAGAGATCATCATAGGTGTAGTAAAACATGCTAAGAGCAGATATCGTTGAACCTTCTTGGAGCTCTTGGTCCTCTCCAATACTTGTTGCCAAGGCAGCTCAATCGTGGAGGTTCTGTATTGAATTCAGAAAGGTGAACGTGGTTTCCCAATTTGACAGTTAACCCATGGCAAGGATAGTTGATCTGATTGACCGACTGGGAACCGCCGTTTTCCTCTCCATGATTGATCTGATGAAAGAAAACTGGCAAGTCCCTGTAAATCCAGAGGACAAGGAGAAAAATACTTTCCCCACTCCGATTGGACTATTTCAGTTCAAGGTATTACCTTTTGGCCTACACAGGGCTCTGGCAACCTTCAAAGGTTAACGGACCAAGTCCTCTGGCCTTATGCATCTAACTGTGGGGCATGTATCAATTACATAATCATCCACAGTATCGTGTGGGAAGAACTTTTACACCTGTACGTAGTTTCCAGAGCATTGAGGAAATCTGGGCTCACAGCTAATCCAAAGAAATGCCACTTGGCACAATCAGCAGTCCAGTATATTTTTTTTTTTTGGCAATGGGTTGGTTCAACCCCAGTCTGAGAAAGTAAAAACAATTAAGGAAACTCCATTGCCCAAGACCAAGAAAGACCTAAGAGTCTTTTTGGGTTTAGTGGGGTATTGTAGGCGATTCATCCCCACTTATCCATCACGTCTTGCCGCACTAATAAACTCAAGAATGCAGAACCCCAAAATCTAAAGTGGAAGACCAACTGTGTTTTGATAAACCCAAACACATTCTGTATAGTGAACCTGTGTTGAAGTTGATAGACTTCAACAAGAAGTGCCCTTTGCAGATGGACGCTTCCCATGTTGGATTAGGGCCAGTTTTCACAAGATCACAATGGTATTAAGCACTGTATTCTTTACATGGATAAATAGGTGATTGGGAGTTTTACTAATGGCATCCAAAACAGTCTTCTCAATAATACATGGGTGTCTAGCACTTCCTTGGGGAAGACTTGTATCTGCAATAAATAGCATTTTTCAATCTCTCAGTGCCTGTGTAGATTTTCTTTAGTCGCTCCTACAAACTGTTAGGGCTGGGTTCCATTTTGGGGGTTCTTTGGCTTACCTACCTGGGTTCCTCTTTTGCTGGATTCTTTGGTTTGACTCCCCTGTTTCCTCTCGCCCAGGCTTAATCCAAAGCCTGACTGAGAGTGGCTTGGTTTTTGGTGCTCTGCCTTAAGTCCTTTTGGATCCCCCCACGCTCCTGAAGGTTAGGGGTACTCCAAAGGCAGCCCCTCATTTAGTCATGTGGCTATGCTGGTGACAGCTTTTTCTTGGTCTAACATCCACCTCATGGAAACCATTTTAATAATAATTACTTTATTGTGATACAATCCTAAATTTAGGATTTTACACAAATACAAAATCATAAAACACGTAAAAACATGATGGCACAATAAGACACAATAGCATAAAAGAAAACAAATGGGGCATTAAACAATCCATGACATGTATCATAGTGAATCCGAACCCAGGCATATAATGTTATTTCAAATGAGGTCCAGAAAGGTACCTAACAGCATATTATTAAAGAGAGATAGCACAGAAACGGCAACCACAGGCGTCATGCTCATACCCACCCAGAGAATTTCAGAGTGAGTTAATAATCGTTAACTCAAGTATGGAGATAACTTCCACAGATATATAGCAACATCTCCATGGTTCCGAAACCGAGGCAAACAAGCCAACTGGCCCCTCAGACTTTATATACCTACTTTAATCCAAAAGCAAGGTTTTAACATGGGACCATAACTTGGCAAGCTGGATCCCAAAAAGATTCCCCAATTATTACCTCATAGCTATAAAACCATTTCCCAAATGTGCATGTTAGGAAAGATTTTGTAATTGTAGGTAATTTTCCTTCCATGTGGCAACCCCTAAACTTTTTGCTGTTGTTTTTCACCCTGTTCTTGACTTTGCCAGAGAAGTGCAGCCTTCTGCTGCACTCCTCTGGGCTTTCGCTCCTTTTCTTACGGGCAAACTGACATGCCCTTAAGACAGTCAGTACCGGGGAACGCTGTTTCCCGTAGTTTCTTTTATCATGTTGCGGCTTTAGTGCAACATGACACAAGAGGGCACTGTAAGCTAAGTTACAGCTCTCTTGGGTCTCTAGCCTTCTACAGGCCCTAGATACTCGTTTAGGATTGTATTTGATCGGTGCAAGTCATTCAGGGACTGGAATGGTGGCAGCAATCGTTTTGTATATTTTGAGCTCCTTTTGGCGTTCTGAGCGCGTTTTTCGCGCTAAACCCAAAATGGTGGCCTGGCTCCCAAAATGGCCAGACCACGAGGCTCCTTTGTCCTGTCCACTGACCGTCTTGCTCCCTTCACCTTCCCCAGGTCGAGCGACCCGGGGCCTTCCTTATTTGGGCATGTACTTTCCCGCGAAACACGGATGCTTTCGCGAGCTTCTACATGTCTTTTGTGTGCCTCCAGGGTGTGGGCTGGGATGTCTGGTCCCAATACACATCCTGGGTGCCAGAGAGTCTAGGGTAGTGTGAATGCCTGGGACCACCGTGGTCCGTGATTGGTCCACGAATGGTGTGTGTGTTGATGAGCGGATCTCCCATTGGCTCCCCTCCGTTTTGGCGCGAAGGGAACCGTGGATAAGAGGGGGCTGGAAACACCACTACCATGTCGATCTCCTGAGTTCTCACGAACGAAGGAATACAGGAGCCAAGTATCCTGCAACCAAGAGGCTGGACCGAGGAATCGCTGGTGACCCGCTGAAGGACTCCTCCTTTGCACTGCTGTCGTCCTGTGAAACCCTTTCCTCCTTTGATCGAACCAGAAGGCCTGTACTGGTGCTTCGACCTTTGGAATAGCAGGAACAGCTATTCTCGGCGACTTCATCATCTCCTGCCAGTAAGCCTTCGGAAGCGTCTCTGGGCCATCCAGTTGACTGACCAGCTTACAAGGGAGTCTTGCTCTGTAACCGCCGCCAGGTTGTGTTGTATTTCGAGTCCTTGTCACTCTCACACGCTTAGTACACTTGGCGTTCCCAAGTCTGAAGTGAGTAGTGTACATTTGGCTCAGATACAGACGGCCGCTCCGTTGCCCTGCTGTGGTGACAAAACTGTGCAGGTTTCTTCGATTGGGACGTCTTTTTTCTCTACACGACGACGAGGCGTTCCCTGCTCTTCTGAACCTGCCAGCTGCTGAAACTGACGCGGAGAAGCCTGGGTCTGCTTGCATCGGGGACCGGTGAGTAGTTTAGCTAGGATCTGGTCGCCCTCCTGCAGGAGCCCATTGCTTTTCCCCGCGGTGTAAAACAGCACCCTTTTGCCGTACTCGCGCTCTGCTTCTGCCCACTGTGGAGGCTGCGCTTGAGTCGCAGAACTTGTTCTCCTTCATTTGTGCACTGAACTGAACTGCCTGATTTCCTTACAAGAGACTCTCCTTTTGCCCGTTGGCACCAGCGTGTGCAGGTACTTTGAGCACAAGGCTCCACTCTTCGCAGGGCTCGGACTTCCATCTAGTTAGGTGCCTCTGAAGGCGAACTGAGTCTAAAGCATTGTATCGCACTGCCTGTTTTCCTTCCCTTGCAGGTGGACTACACATTTCGTGCATATAACGCTTGCGACTGTCGTATTTGTATATATATTGTATTGGTATGGTATGTGTTGGCTTAATATTGTGATATTGTGATTTTCTCGCTACGGTCATTGTTTTAAAGGCCTTAAAATAAATGTGTATATATTTTTGATATAACAACTGTTTGGAGTAGTTTGTAAGTGATCTTGCTTTGTGTGCTCATTGCGGGCTTTCAGTCACCCTCACCCCTCTTGAGACCTAGTCTTGACCGCCGCGATCGCTACCTTGATTGGTCTGGCTCGTCCAGAGGTTACCCTGTTCCAAGTAATTAGGTTGGCCTTCTGAACTTCTGCGCCACCAGGAGTTCAGAAATCCGTCTTAACAAATTGGTGTACAGCGGTGGGATACGACTGAAGGTATCCAGTGTTGCGCACGAACTAAGGCATTTCAGGTTATTCCAACCAGGACACGTAGTGAATTGTTGTAGTATAACTTTAAAAAGGCCATAGTCCTATCTAACAGTATGGAAACAAATACCTTGTTAACTTTAAATGCTTCCAAATCAGAAACATTGAAGAAGATGTGTGCGGAGAGAGGTGTTTCCTCTCAAGGCACTAAATTGGAAATGATCCAAAGAATCGTGGCGTGGCAAGAAGCGCAGCTAGACGCTATAACTTCTGAGGACAGTGCGGAAGGTGGTGGGGCTGCTCTCACTGGTAGAACCGACGGTTCTGCCGCCGCACTGTTCCACCGCGACCACGAGGACAGGGAGGACGAGCTGTCTAATGTTTCCTCTGCCAGTGCTGATGGGGAGGCTATGCTTGAATTCAAGAAGCAAGAGCTGCGGTTTAGGCAGCAGGAGCTTGAATTCAGCATGGCCAAACTAAAAATCGAACAGGCAGAAAAACAAAAAGACAGGGATCACCAGTTGGAACTGGCCAAGCTTCAGGTTGCAAATGGGTCAAAGGGTCCTGGACATGGGTCTGGGGCCTCCTCTCATCCACGGTTTCCGAAAGATCTGCTCAGTGTGTATGAAGAAAGGAATGACATTATGGACTGGCTGAATGTGTTTGAGTATGCATGCGAAGTTCAACAAGTTGACAATGCTGATAAGATTGCCTGGTTACTCAGCAGACTGCCCCATTCTGGCTGTAGTGCCATTATGGAAATGTCAAAGGCTGAGCGAGCTGATTTCGCAATGTTAAAGCAAACTCTCATTTTAAAGTTTGGGAAGACTCCGGCCCAATATTTGAAACGTTTCAGAGAGTATAAGAAAAAGGAAGGTGGTACTTGGGTATCTTATGTCACTGAATCCTTGAAAAACTTAACTGGCTGGGTCAAAGGTTATAAGGTTTCTACCTTCGAAGGCATGATAAATCTTGTCATGCTGGAACACGTTTTTGCTTCTTCTTCCCCGGAGATTAAGCAGCATTTGGCCGATTCGAAGGAGATAGATCCTAAGAAGCTGGCCATTGCAGCAGACTTATGGGTGTCACATCGAGTGTCCCATAAGGACAAAACTCATCCTGGTAAGCAGGAGGAAGGGAAAAAGTCCAAAGATATGGAGGGTGGAGAATCTGCTAAATCTTCTTCCCATAAGGGCCACAAAAAGAAAAATAAGGGTAAGACACAAGAGAACTCGCAGGGTAGTGGAGGTCCGCCTCCGAAACAGAACTCTGGTTACAATAAGCCGCCCTATGTAAACGGACCCAATGGATCTTGTTTTGCTTGTGGAGCAACTGACCACGTGAAGGGGGATCCCCGTTGTAAGGTTAGACCTTTGGGGGTCCACTCCACTAATCTGGCCTTCTCCTCCTACGAGGAAGAAGAGATTACAGGAGCATCCTTCTCCTCAGACTCATTTCCCAGCGGGATAGAGGCTGAGGTAGTTTTAGTGTCCCTGGGTTCCTGGGAGCCTAAAGTCGCAGAGGCTTATGCTAGGATTCCGGATAATACCAAGCACTACTTTAAAGACAGTGTGCTGATCAATGGAGTAGATACTCCAGCTCTTAGGGATAGTGGGTGCAGTCGCACTGTAGTGGATTCTACCTTGGTAGACTCAGAGGAAGTTGCCAGAGCTACTCTGATGCCCACTAAGTTGGCTGACGGCCCCCTCCGTATGTTTCCCGTAATACCTGTAAATCTTACTTTAAATGGTACAGCAGTCAGGATTCCAGTGAGCATTCAGAGAAACGTCCCGGGAAAGGTCTTGTTAGGTAATGATCTCAGAGCTTTAGGGCTCGTAGGAGACGCTGCCGAAAGACCCTACACACGGTCTCAAGCACGGGCGGCATTGGCCAAGACCAATACGCTGCCCCAGCCGAAGGGGAAACCCAAGGCGAAAGGAGTCGACAAGTCAAGACGAGGGAAAGAGAATATTCCCCCGAGCTCGCCTACCACTGCGGTGGAGGAAGTTGGTCAATCGCCCGGGCCTGACGAGGAGGTGGCGATGCCTGAAGTATTTGACCCCAACGATCATCCTGAACTAAAAGACTTGTTAGTTGAAGGAGGTCCTGATAGGGACGAATTCAGTAAAGGCCAACGTGAGTGCCCATCTCTGGAAGGCCTAAGGAGACAGGCCTGCTCCCAGCTTGAGGGTGAACCTCCTGGGACGCATAGGATTTATTGGGAAGGTGGACTCCTGTATAGTGAGCCCACAGAGTCTACAGAAGGAGACCATAGGAGGTTGGTGGTTCCCCTTGCTGTTAGGCCCTTCCTCCTGCAGTTGGTGCATGAAGTTCCCCTTGCTGGTCACCTTGGTATGAAGAGGACCAAGCAAAGGTTATCCATGCACTTCTACTGGCCCAAGATGGGGGTGCAAGTAGAAAGTCACTGCAGAAGTTGTGCCTCCTGCCAGTTGTCTGGTAAGGTTGGCGCGACAATCCAAGCTCCGTTGGTACCGCTCCCAGTTGTGGGGGTACCATTTGAAAGGGTAGGGATCGACATCGTTGGTCCCCTTGACCCGCAAACATCTTCGGGCAATAGGTTTATCCTGGTGCTGGTCGACCATGCAACCAGATATCCTGAGGCCATCCCATTGAAAACTGTAACTGCCAAGTCAGTTGCAAAAGCTTTACTTGGCATATTTACTAGGGTTGGCTTCCCTAAAGAAGTTGTGTCGGATCGTGGCAGCAACTTTATGTCGAAGTATATGCAGGCTATGTGGAAAGAATGTGGGGTCACCTACAAGTTCTCTTCTGCATACCACCCCCAGACCAATGGTCTGGTGGAACGTTTCAACAGAACGTTAAAGAGCATGATTGGGGCTCTGGAGGAACCTCAGAGAAGAAAATGGGATCTTCTTTTACCATGCTTACTGTTTGCCTACCGAGAGGTACCACAGGAGGGTGTTGGCTTCAGCCCCTTCGAACTTCTGTTCGGTCATCCCGTACGGGGACCCTTAGCCATCGTCAAGGAGGGATGGGAGATGCCCACTCCCCCTGTTACTACCAACGTAGTTGATTATGTGCTAGGGCTCAGAAAACGGATGGTACTTCTGATGGGCTTGGCTAGTGATAAATTGAAGGCAGGGCAAGCGCTGGTGAAACATTGGTACGACCAGAAAGCTTCCCTCATCAACTTTACACCTGGTCAGCAAGTCCTGATCATGAATCCCATAAGGCCTCGAGCTTTACAGGACAAATGGTCAGGCCCTTACACAGTGGTGGAGCCCCTGGGTGAGGTTAACTATTTAGTGGACCTTGGAAGGCCTGGACAGGCTCCAAAAGTGTTTCACGTGAATAGGCTGAAGGCTTTCGTCCCAAGAGTCGAAATCGCAGCACTGCTACTGGCTTCAGACGTTGAGGAAGAGGAGTCTGAACCTCTCCCCGACCTGTTCCAAAGCGGTCCTTCAGATAGCTCCTTTGAGGGTGTCCGAGTGGCCCCTCACCTGACTTCTGATCAGCGGGCTGAGGTGAAAAGTTGGGTACACCCCCTTTTGGCGCAGCCGTTTCGCCGCGGGCCGGTTCGGCGCGGCCAGTTGGCCGCAGCGGCCAGTTCGCCGCGCCCATTTCGGCGCGGGAGCCTTTCTGGCGCCGCCGATTTGGCGCGAGGGACGTTTGGACGTGGCTGACATTGCAGCCACATCTAAACTCCCTCACGCCAAATTTAAAAGCATAATTATTTTCAAATGCAGCACGTTGACAGGAACTGTGCCTGACAACTTGTTGCATTTGAAAATAATTTGGGGTCATGTGACTGGCGTGAAGTGTAGTATTTTTTATTGTGATTTTCCCAAATGCTTTATTACTATTTTTTTTTATTTGACTGTTCAATTATGTGAGTTAAATATGCAACTTTTGCTGCCTCAGGCACAAGGCCAGTTCGGTCTTGTGGTTAAGTTCCAAGCCTCACAATCTTGCAGGCCATGGTTCGTGGCTGGGATAAAGCTTTTAATGTTATTCTATTTGAAAAAAAAAATAATGTGATATTTTGCAAATAGAATAAAATTAAAAGCTTTAGCCCAGCCACGAACCATGGCCTGCAAGATTGTGAGGCTTGGAACTTAACCACAAGACCAAACTGGCCTTGTGCCTGGGGCAGCAAAAGTTACATATTTAACTCCCATGATTGAACAGTCTAAGAAAAAAAATAATAATAAAGCATTTGATATATGATAGTTTATTTATATAGCGCCTATATACAATGTGTTTCATGGCGCTATATAAATATCATATCAAATGCTGTATTATTTTTTTTGGGCAATTCACAATAAAAAATACTGAACCACGCAAAACAATGACAATTCCCACCCCCACCACCCCCTGCGCCAAAACATCCCCGCGCCCAAATGTCGCAGCGCCGAACTGGACGCGCCAAATTGGGCGCGCCCAATTGTCTCCTGCGCCGAATCGGCCCGCGCCGAACTGGCCGCGCCTAATCGTCCTGCTCCGGAAAAGTTTGCTTAGGCAGTTTTCCCCGCTGTTTTCACAGTCGCCTGGTTTGACACCTTGGTGCAAACATAACATTGACACAGGAGACAGTGTACCTACCAAAAGTGGGGGATACAGGATGTCAGACAAAGTACGGTCTTATATTAAGACCGAGGTCAACAAGATGTTAGACCTTGGGGTGATTGAACCCTCTAGTAGTCCTTGGTCCAGCCCAGTGGTGTTGGTTCCAAAGGCAGGCACTTCTGAATTGAGGTTCTGCGTGGATTACAGGGCTCTGAATGCTGTCACCAAGACAGACGCACACCCCTTGCCTCGAACAGATGAGCTGGTGGATACTTTGGGTGCCTCCAAGTACCTCAGCACGTATGACCTCACTGCTGGCTGTTGGCAAATAGCTTTAGCAGAGCATGCCAAGGAGAAGACAGCATTTTCTACTCCAGACGACCTTTACCAATTCCGGGTAATGCCGTTCGGGTTGAAGAATGCACCTGCCACTTTCCAGAGGCTTGTGAATCATGTGTTGAATGGGTTGGACGAATTCTGTCTTGCATATCTGGACGATATAGCAGTTTTCAGTGCCACCTGGGAAGACCATGTGAAACACCTCGGGATTGTGCTCCAGGCTCTTCAGAAAGCCCACTTGACCATAAAGGCTAGTAAATGCCAGATTGGACAAGGCTCAGTGGTTTACCTTGGACATGAAGTAGGTGGAGGGAGGATACAGCCTCTACCCAGTAAAGTACAAGCAGTACAAGACTGGCCTACCCCTACTACGCAAACCCAAGTGAGAGCCTTCTTAGGACTCACGGGGTATTACTGCAATTTTGTGGCAGACTATGGCACCATAGCTGCTCCTCTGACTGCCCTCACAACTCCGAAGAAACCCAAGAAGGTAACTTGGACCGACGAGTGTGAGAAGGCCTTCAATGGCTTAAAAGACTCCTTGTGCCAGGCCCCTGTCCTCAGGGCCCCTGATTATCAAAGACCTTTTATCGTGCAGACGGACGCCTCTGACACTGGGATAGGAGCTGTACTATCACAAGTAGATGAGAAGGGTAAGGAACACCCTATCGGTTTTATTAGTCGCCAGCTTAAGGACCGAGAGCTCAGATGGTCCACGGTAGAGAAAGAATGTTTCTCTGTTGTGTGGGCCCTAAGGAAGCTGAGGCCCTACCTCTATGGGACCCACTTCACTGTGCAAACTGACCATAAGCCGTTAAAGTGGCTAATGAACATGAAGGGGGAGAATCCAAAGTTGCTTAGGTGGTCCATAAGTCTACAAGGCTTCGACTTCACTATTGAGCATAGGCCAGGTGTCCAACATAGCAATGCTGATGGGTTGTCCAGAATGTTTAACCGACCTGAACAAGAGACTCATCCAGGGGTGGATTAGTTCCCCCTGTCCATAGTCTGGGAGGGGCGAGTGTTAGGAAAGATTTCGTAATTGTAGGTAATTTTCCTTCCATGTGGCAACCCCTAAACTTTTTGCTGTTGTTTTTCACCTTGTTCTTGACTTTGCCAGAGAAGTGCAGCCTTCTGCTGCACTCCTCTGGGCTTTCGCTCCTTTTCTTACGGGGAAACTGACATGCCCTTAAGACAGTCAGTACCGGGGAACGCTGTTTCCCGTAGTTTCTTTTATCATGTTGCGGCTTTAGTGCAACATGACACAAGAGGGCACTGTAAGCTAAGTTACGGCTCTCTTGGGTCTCTAGCCTTCTACAGGCCCTAGATACTCGTTTAGGATTGTATTTGATCGGTGCAAGTCATTCAGGGACTGGAATGGTGGCAGCGATCGTTTTGTATATTTTGAGCTCCTTTTGGCATTCTGAGCGCATTTTTCGCGCTGAACCCAAAATGGTGGCCTGGCTCCCAAAATGGCCAGACCACGAGGCTCCTTTGTCCTGTCCACTGACAGTCTTGCTCCCTTCACCTTCCCCAGGTCGAGCGACCCGGGGCCTTCCTTATTTGGGCATGTACTTTCCCGCGAAACATGGATGCTTTTGCGGGCTTCTACATGTCTTTTGTGTGCCTCCAGGGTGTGGGCTGGGATGTCTGGTCCCAATACACATCCTGGGTGCCAGAGAGTCTAGGGTAGTGTGAATGCCTGGGACCACCGTGGTCCGTGATTGGTCCACGAATGGTGTGTGTGTTGATGAGCGGATCTCCCATTGGCTCCCCTCCGTTTTGGCGCGAAGGGAACCGTGGATAAGAGGGGGCTGGAAACACCACTACCATGTCGATCTCCTGAGTTCTCACGAACGAAGGAATACAGGAGCCAAGTATCCTGCAACCAAGAGGCTGGACCGAGGAATCGCTGGTGACCCGCTGAAGGACTCCTCCTTTGCACTGCTGTCGTCCTGTGAAACCCTTTCCTCCTTTGATCGAACCAGAAGGCCTGTACTGGTGCTTCGACCTTTGGAATAGCAGGAACAGCTATTCTCGGCGACTTCATCATCTCCTGCCAGTAAGCCTTCGGAAGCGTCTCTGGGCCATCCAGTTGACTGACCAGCTTACAAGGGAGTCTTGCTCTGTAACCGCCGCCAGGTTGTGTTGTATTTCGAGTCCTTGTCACTCGCACACGCTTAGTACACTTGGCGTTCCCAAGTCTGAAGTGAGTAGTGTACATTTGGCTCAGATACACACGGCCGCTCCGTTGCCCTGCTGTGGTGACAAAACTGTGCAGGTTTCTTCGATTGAGACGTCTTTTTTCTCTACACGACGACGAGGCGTTCCCTGCTCTTCTGAACCTGCCAGCTGCTGAAACTGACGCGGAGAAGCCTGGGTCTGCTTGCATCGGGGACCGGTGAGTAGTTTAGCTAGGATCTGGTCGCCCTCCTGCAGGAGCCCATTGCTTTTCCCCGCGGTGTAAAACAGCACCCTTTTGCCGTACTCGCGCTCTGCTTCTGCCCACTGTGGAGGCTGCGCTTGAGTCGCGGAACTTGTTCTCCTTCATTTGTGCACTGAACTGAACTGCCTGATTTCCTTACAAGAGACTCTCCTTTTGCCCGTTGGCACCAGCGTGTGCAGGTACTTTGAGCACAAGGCTCCACTCTTCGCAGGGCTCGGACTTCCATCTAGTTAGGTGCCTCTGAAGGCGAACTGAGTCTAAAGCATTGTATCACACTGCCTGTTTTCCTTCCCTTGCAGGTGGACTACACATTTCGTGCATATAACGCTTGCCACTGTCGTATTTGTATATATATTGTATTGGTATGGTATGTGTTGGCTTAATATTGTGATATTGTGATTTTCTCGCTACGGTCATTGTTTTAAAGGCCTTAAAATAAATGTGTATATATTTTTGATATAACAACTGTTTGGAGTAGTTTGTAAGTGATCTTGCTTTGTGTGCTCATTGCGGGCTTTGTCACCCTCACCCCTCTTGAGACCTAGTCTTGACCGCCGCGATCGCTACCTTGATTGGTCTGGCTCGTCCAGAGGTTACCCTGTTCCAAGTAATTAGGTTGGCCTTCTGAACTTCTGCGCCACCAGGACAGAGTTCAGAAATCCGTCTTAACAGTGCACATATACAGTGATCCTAATTTGGGGTAAGGGGTGAGTACGTGTCTAGTTGACTCCAGCATTCCTACGCACTGACAGATTCGGCAGCACCTAGACTCCAAAGGCACCCCTAGACGAGGGCCAGTAACAGCCAAGACCGGGAGCTGGTTTATCCGCAGCCTTAATATGAACTGCCTGAGTAGATGAGGGGCATATGTCTCTTGTTGGTATAAGACCAATTGATCTACAAAAAGAGGGCTTCATTCAGTTGTTTAAAATTGAGCCCTCGTGGATGCCTCTCGGCATCGTAGTTGTCACCAGCCAGTGCCAACAGATTACAAGAAGGCACGCAGAACATGCTTTTAGGTTAAATATACCTCTTGCGCGCAAAGCCATGCCTCTCAATGTGATGAGGCCCAACTCGAGGCGCAAGTACTGGACCGAACAAGTTGGACCTAGGCCCAGTACTGTGCGCCAATAGCGGCCCTCCAAGATGTTCAACAATTTTAGATCCTGCATGGCCAACGCTTCCAAGCCATAGAGGATGGCAGGAACAAAGCACTGTTGGTATAGCCTTAGAATGTCTGCAATACTGAAACCTGCTGTCGCCCTGGCAAATTTACAAGCCTGTAAGGTAAGTAGTTTCGCTCGCCGTTTTTTAAAATTAATTATGGCATCGAAATCTAGTCCCAAGTACTGGTAGGTGTCCGTAACAGCAATCATGCGCAGAGTAGTATCGATACCTAAACGACTAGGGCCCTTTCTGGCAATGACAACTATCTTTGTCTTGTCTAGATTGATTGTTAAACCCAGCTCGGATGCATACACTGACAGCTCGTTTAACATGCTCTTAATACTTGATTAGCGTACAATCAAATAAAACTGGATCGTCGGCATAGAGCATTCCTACAATAGAGGTATCACCCAACTTCGGAGGGCAGTTAGACTTTAATGACCTACGTGGCAGAAGGTCCGCAATATAGAGGTTATAGAGCATAGGTGCAGCTGCTTTACCCCTGTATTTATATGGATTGAAGGAGACACTTCTCCCGCGTCATTAAGTCGTACCTTAGTAGTATTGTCGCTGTGAAGGGCATTCAGTAAATGTCGTATCCAGCTCGGGCAGTTCATGGCTCTGAGTTACGTCCACAAGATCTCACGCACCACTTGGTCAAATGCACTACGAAAGTCGATAAAAGTCATGTACAGAGTGTTCTCTTTCTTGCTAACCGTGTTAGAAACCATTTTAACTGCATGTAGTCCATTTTGATCCATTCCTCCATTCACAAAATTGAGGTAGTCTTTGCCTTGAATACCTAAAGGGTCACTCGGCTATGTCCCTTGCCTCTTTGTGTGTTAGGAGGAAGTGGCATATATTTGTTTAGTTTGGTTGTATCACAGCACTGGGGGTTGTAGCCAGCCTGAATCCAGGACCAAATGGCATATGCCTATCAGGGATAGTGCAGATTCCCTTCCTGTGTTGGGGTAGGGGTATGTGTGCACCTTTTTTCGTGAGTGCTTGGGTTCAGCCATTAGCTGACCATCGTTGCTTGGTGTGCGATTGGTTGATGTGTTCACTCACTGCCTCCTTGGGGATAAAAAAAAAGCATACTCTTAACTGCTCAACTAGTCTCCTGCTGAAACTGTGAACCAAACCTGCACTCTTGGAAGGCTTGATGCCACAAGGAAAGAGCAAAGATCTTTGAGCGCTCCATCGAACCAGACAACCAAAAAAAACACTTGCTACAGAACAGTTCTGTATATTGAGCAACTTCATTTTTTAAAGTTTTAATTTTGGTTGTGCACCTATGTTTAATAAGAAATTTACCTTTTAAAAAAAAAAAAAAGTTACCAGGGGTCCTCCCCAACTTCCCTTTTTACCTCCCACACCCACCAATAACCCTGCACCACCCTACTTCCCCCAAAATGTAAACCTTTAAAAATAAGTCGTTCAAAGCACGGGATACGATGCAGAACTGCTTCTTAGAGATGGTATATTAATCTGCTGACACTGCTGCAAGCCTTTTCTTCAGATGGATCTCCATATGGGATTCCCCTCTTCCATGCGGTTAGGGGTGTTTTCCTAAAGTCCTACGTGGTAGTACGACTTTAGTAAGCTATCCCAGTGGTTTGTAGATTCCCTCCTAAACCTCCCTCCCCCCAACTCTTAGTATCAGTCTGTACTAACTTGGGACCTTGGTAGAGTGGCAGAGCAGTCAGGCTTATCTTAAGAAGATGCGAGCTGTAGGTAAGTACACTGAACCCAGTAAGTAAAGCACATCAAAGAAACACTTGCACATGAATGTATATTAAAATATTTATAGTCACTGTTAAATACTTAGCACACTAAGCCATCACACACAGATACTTTTCAATACTTTCAAATGGTCACTTGGTATATGCTAAAAGCATACCATTGTTAAAGGAGTTTTACAGTTCTATCGGTAATACAGCGCACCCACCAAATAATAAGGTAATCATATTTAGCCTACATACACGTATACACAAGATAGTGATTTTTGGGAAGGAAATTTATTGGTTTCTGTTATCCTAGTAGAGCTTCAGGTTCTAGAGGCAGTTTCGCAGCACAGCAAGTTTTTCAAAGTAAAAAACGCATCCCTAGCTAAAAGTCAGTTAGTTTCGGCTTAGTCTTGCAAAGCAGTGGAAATCAAAGGTTCCATTGGATACTTTCTAGTCTCTAGGAAGGAAGATGCAAGAAGGCTTAACCAATGTTAGAGGCCCTGTTAAAGGACTCGCTAAAAAGGACACAAGCAGCAGCTTGAGTCTGAGGAGGTTGACCTGGACTCCTCTACATGCACGCCAGTGCTATGGGGTGACTTTCTTGAATCTGGTAAGCAATACCATTTTCCCCACAGTACCTTTTGGTTAGAAGAAAATGTTCATGCTAGATACTCAGTGATGCACCTCTGGACCAGACCTCCGGATTCCTTGGTCTGATGACTGAAGGCAGGACAATGGAAAGGATCTCTCGGAAGCAGTCTTGATCAACAACTTCTTTGGTCACTCTGCAATTTTGGTGCCTTTTCTGCAGCACCATCAAAGAATGCGATTTGCACCGGTCAATCGTCTTCGCTTCTTGCAGTCCCGTACTCTGAGGTGGTCTGGGTGAGTTATATTGGCTCACTGCAGTGTCCTTGAGGGCTCGGCAAAGATTTGGACGGATTCCACCTTTCCACAACGATGCACTGGAAATGGGCAGCAGGTCTCCTGGTATTGGGGTTACGCAGCTCTGCAAACTCACGGGATCTCTGGAGATGGCTCAAATCCAAGTGACTCATTGTAACAAACACTGTATCGGGGGCGCGGGGAGAGGAAGGTTTTGGTATTGTGCTATGGTTCTATAACTCGGGTGAAGTAAGATATATTGAATGTTATTTCAATTCGTAACAATGTTCTGGTTAGACACCGCTATGTTGTTTTCACATGTTATGTCAAAACTTAATAAAATCAAATTTGAAAAAAAGTATGTCTTTGTACTGGTTGTTCCCACGAGCCAAAGGGAAGGAGTCGTCTTCTTCGGAGCTCCTCTGTCGCACACAGAACTGGGTCAGAACACAGTGGTTGCTTCACAGTGTTACAAAGGGTCTGCAGGCGTCTCTGGTCGTCTTCTTCGGTTGCTTCAGTGGTCTATTTGAAGTCTCGCCTTTTATACAGTTCACGCACACACTCCTCTGCAATCTCTATCAGCAATTTACAGAAAGGGGCGTTTGGCTATCCGATTAGGACAGCCAGCCTCCCAGTGGGTGCTGGTCCTATTCAGGCACTGTGGCAGACAAAGGACAGGTTGCTGGAAAACTCCTCCCCCACTTCCTGTCTGCCCAGACACTATGGAGCCTGGGCAGGGACACCCAAGGGTTCCCGCCAAAGGCAAAACATGAACAAGCCTCCCCTCCCAGAATGGTAGAAGGACTGACTAAGAACAACCGCGTTATTAATGGTGAAAAAAGAAGGGAGGCCCCAAGTTGGTACTTGGGTGCCCCCAGTGTGCACTATTGAGGCTATGAACATAGCCTGCAGTATAATGATTACACAGTCGTTGGTAGAACACGTCCACTGCCAACAGCGTAACTAGGAGATTGTCTATGTGACTAAAAAGACACAGGAGCATAGAGAAGGGGGATACAAGGTATCCCTTTGGCATTCTACATAAAGTGGTGTGTGCCCATCTCTCAGATTATGTTTTAGGAGAGATACTAACTCTCTATTCTTAAGAACTGTAGTTGCTTGAGGATCAAAATTGTAAATCTCCATAACACATGGGCCTTTACCCACTTTCCCCAAAAATAACTGTTGGTGCAAATTCTGCACAGAACCCAAAAAGTGGTTACATTTTGTCCTCTCTAAAAAGGCTTTACTGCACTTGCCTAGAATGCATTTTTCTCCTGTAGGAAACCAGTTTTGCTGAACTCTTGATACATACCTGATGCAGTATTGTACATTTTGTTTTTCAAGGTTATTTGCCTTGCCTTTTTTTTAGATGAAGTATGTAATATACCTGTTAATCACCCCTTTCACCTCCTTAGAATTGAGCCTACGCTGCTCTGCGATTCTACCAATTTAAGAGCTTCTTCAAACTAAAGTAATCCCTTGTACCCGAGGAAGGAAAACCTACTTAAAGATCAAAGCCCCTGAGCCACAGGGCCTAAGGAAAATGTCCCTATCTAAAGAACAATCTCCTACATTTAAAACATAATACTTATTACATATAATTAAAATACAGAAATCACTGATCTGTTTTACCATTTATGTCAAAAGCGTACCTCCTTCCACATCAGGGAGGGATTTAAGCAATAGACTGGCTCTTTATGCAGAAAATAAAAATTGGATCCGGTGCATAGAAAGCATTTTAATAGCGCTCTAAAGATCATTCTGTGAAAGCTTTTTTTCTGATTTCACAATCCATTTTGCACATTTCAGATACATCGATGCATGCTGTTAGGGATATTTTTCTTAAGGCCTTGTTTTCAGCGACCTGATTTAGGTGCTGCTAGTGATCCTTCAAGCTCATCAGGCTTTAAAAGTGAAAGTTGTGATGGAACAGCTGAAGCCCAACTATCAGGGGTTGGAGTGGGGTGTTTCAGGAGTGTGTAATACATTTTTAAAACTGCTCGTCCTTGGGACAAGATCTTACACAAATCTATTTTTCCTGTATAACAATCAACGTGTTACACTGATGCCTACATTTCTTAAATGCATACAACAAAGCATGCTCGGCTGTAACAAACGTGGTTTATCAAACTGTGTGGCTTTATACTTAGAAAATGTAAAATGAAGGCATGAAGTGGGCAAACGTAATGTTTATACAATTTAGTACTTAAGCTATGCTGAGAAAACAAGATTCGTTTTTTTATTTTTTATCAAAACAATCAACTTTCGAGCACATCCCTGCATTCGTCTCCAGTTGGAGGGTATTAGGCAGTTTCATTCTCACTTCACTTTGGATGTGGAAGAGTGAGCAAGAGACTTACTGAGCTTTAAAACTAAGTTGGTAGATTTGATCCGTAGTCCTAAAATTGAGAAAGTGGTCTTGCAGCTGTATTGAGTAGGAGGGGGGTCTGAAAAAAGATCAACTAAGCTTTACCTTATTACCACTATTCTTTCACAGCATTTTAGCATGACTACTACGTTGTGCACTTAATTGAAAAACTAAGGTGATGCATTTCGGTGGTGGACTGCTCCAGGGCCGGACAAAGACTGATATGTTTTGGATGTTTCTCCTCTATGATAGATGGTGAGCTAAAGACTCTGGGTAAGGCTCTCGTAACCAGGACTAATGTCTGGCAGAAGGACTCCCAGGATGCCCCTTGTTGTTTGCATATTTTAAGTAACTTTGGGTCTTACCCTAAGTTACTAGGGGAATCCAGATGTGGACCCCTTGCTCACTATTCTTAGAGAGGCACAGCTCCACCCTACTGATGAGGTCCAACCAGACCGAAACGCGTGTCAGGAGTTGCAGTTGGTACTCTTGTTCAGAGGAGAATTGCCAAGCATTTCGGTGCTGGCTGCCCTAGGGCAGGACAAAGACTGATATGTTTTGGATATTTCTCCTCTGTGAAAGATAGTGAGCTAAAGACTCTGGGTAAGGCTCTCGTAACCAGGACTAATGTCTGGCAGAGGAACTCCCAGGACCCCACTTGTTGTTTGCATGCCTCTAAGCAAACGGGACATTTACATGCTCAACAATAGAACTTATTAATTGTTACCTCCTGAGCAATATACTCGCTGCCAAAAAACTGTGACCGGTTCGGACCCCTTTATGGTTTTGTCACTCCAGACCCAAACCTATGTTAATCCTATCTCATTTGCTTGCTGAACTAAAGGCACTTCCCCATGTATTTAAAAATGCTCGCACTGAAAGCCGTTTGCATTGACCAGACCTTTACACTTATCCCTAGTCCAAAAACAGGCCTTTTTATGCTGTGGCCATCCAAGATCTGATTTCAGTCCAGTGCATTTTAATGAGCAACTGCGTTGAAGGAGACTGATAGCAATTTTGAAAGGGGGAATCTTTGACAATTCCACTGTCACACGTTATAACAAATAACGTAACGAGTTGCTTTTTATTGAAGGTGTCGGGATAGTTGGGATTTGTAATGGTGCTCCCCGACACTTCGCAAGAACGTTGTATGTTGTTTCATGGGGTAGTCCACATGCAATCTTTTACTTTCTTCGCCTCCTACTTCGTGTCATGTTTTTGGTCTCCTAGGCCAGGGTCTCTACCCTTCCATTCACTGCCACCTTTGGGCACTTCCTCATTCTGTGTTTAGGGCCTCCACCATTTCTTTCCCTTGTCTGGGACCCAGCCTTTTCCTGCTTTGCCTTACCCTTTGAGAGCCTTCGGCTCCACCTTCCCTGTCTTTCTCTCATCAAAGGCCTCCTCCTTTGTCCTTGTCTTGACTAGGGCTTTCACCAGGTCTCTTCACCTGCTTTTTGGTCCCTGCTTCAATCTCCTTAGTTTTCTGTATTCTGGTCTCCAGCTTTGTTACCTCTGGTCTCTCAGCTTTAGTCAGTTTCTTCTATCTGGGTCTTACAATCAACCTCTCTTCTCCAGGAGCTTAAATTCACCACTCCCCCACGTCTTGGAATCTTCACTTCACTTCACTCCAGGATTAGAGCCAGTCCAGCAACCCCCCTCTTTGCTCCAGCAATTTTCTCCCTCTAACACCACAACTCACCTTTGCACCGCACAACTCGCTTGCACTCTTGCCATGGGAGCTGATGCTTATATAGTGCTTGGACTGACTATTTTTCCCACTGATGGGCACGGGGAGGGGCCACATGCCTGCTCTAGGCATACCTCATGGCTGAGATGCTTTGTAGTCCTGACTTCGTGGAGGAAGTCTTCAAATGGGGAAGCCACCGTCTTGGATCCCACTGCAGTCTGTCTGTTCCCTTGTCTCAGGTTGGGGAGTTTCCCTTCTCCGAAATTAGTTATGGTGACCTCCTGTGTCAAACAGCTAGGGTGTGTATCAAGCATTACTCTTGTGGGGTGGTGCTGGTATTCTTTCCCTTACTTTTAATGAAGGCGACGGGTGATTCTGTTTCCATTGTGCTGGCAATTGTGAGAGAGATGGGAGTTCTCTCTCCTCCAGTGTTGTGGTGATGTGGGAAGGTAGTGGGGCTCTGTGTCCATTCTGTGTTGGTGAGGATTAGGCTTCCTGCTACCACTTCGGATATCAAATGGGTGAAGATGGTGTGTTTCCCCAAGACTGCCCCCTTTGAGCTGGTGTATAAGACTTCAGTGGGTTATCCCGGTCTTTTATCCATAATCTGTAGGTGCGTTTTGCTAGTCCGGCCTGGTTTTTCCTCTGCTGCAAAAGAGGAATTCTGGGCAATGTAGTCAATTCCTTGTTGGTTTAACATGGTTTGGTCCATCTGGCCCAGAGGCATATTTTCGAAGGGATTGTGTCCTCTGACGTATTCCTTATCTTGATAGATTTCTTCCAGTTTGCTGGCCTTGGAAAAAATGTTCAGTAGAGGGCGCTGCGCGTCGTCCCTCGAGTTGGTGTCCCTCGACAGCCTCCGTATCGGTGCCAACATCATCATGCATATAGACTCACTCAGTGTCCAGTGCTCAGTTCCATTTTTCTGCGCTTCGTGGGCCTCAGAATCGTGTTGCTCAGTTTGTTCTTCAAGTAGAAAGCTACTTATTCCTCGAAGATATCATACTTTATTCGATGGCTTCCTCATCCGAACAGTCGACCCCACGGTCCGGCTTCAAAAAGTGTTGTGATTGTGGAAAGAAAATGTCGTTGACGGATCTTCACAGGATCGGTTTGTGGGGTCTGGGATCGGAGCACCATTGTTCAGAATGCGAGGACTGCATGTCCATGACGGCGAAAGCCTTGAAGGAGCGTAAGGGGAAGCTCGAAAGAGGTAAGACTCCTAAAACTTCTACTCCTTCGAAAGTTTCCTCGGCAGAGTCGAGACATTCGTCTCCTCGCCGTCACAGGAAACATTCCCGTTCGAGGTCTCGAAGCGGTTCCCATCAGTCTTCGAGATCCAAACACTTGAAAAAGAGGCGTCATAGATCACTCTCTTCTTCGTCTTCTTCTGTTTCCCCGGAAAGGGTCACTTGCCCCACGAAACACAGCTCTCCAGCTAAGTGGGAGAAATTCCGTAAAAAGATGCTTAGCGTCTTCGAGAAAGCGGCCTCGACCCCCTCAGGGACGGCTAAAGGTGATTACCCTGGGTGAAAGACACGAAAAATCAAAATGCCGCGAGTCGTTGCACCCGGTGAAAGAAACTGCCCGAGAGCGTAATGGACCCTCGAGCAAAGGCAGTAAGACCGCGTCATCGACGCCGTCGTCGAAAGTCCCTTAGACTCATAAATCTGCGTCCTCAACGCCATTATCGAAGGGCCCATCGACACACAGATCGGTTGAATCGACGCCGTCTTCGATGCCGATATCGACGCTGATAAAGGACAAACCTACTGCTGTCACTACTTCTCAGTCAGTAGACGTACCGAGGGCTTCGACCATGACCTCGAGAATGTCGTCGATAACCTCGACGACTCTGAGTAGGATTCCGATCCTCTCGAGTTCTTCGAGGTCTCTTCATACCTTTTCGATGCCTTTTCCGGTTTCATCGAAGCATTTGACTTCCGCGTCGACAACTTCGACGTTTTCGCAACCGGTTACTACAAGCTTGGCCCCTTCTGCTCTAGAAATGGGTTTTAAGCCATTCCCAAGGTCAGATCATTTCAGAGCCTTGTCCTCTATTTATGTGGAAGAGGAGGATTCTGATCATGAAAGACCTTTTGGGTTGCAGAGGACTACAACACGTGTACCAGAGGAATTTATCTCTGAAGAGAATAGGTTGAAGGACCTTCAAGAATACTTGCATGATGCAAGTGGGTTAGATACTTCCCCAGAAGTAGAATTTGCTAAACCAGACCCAGGGGAACATGCTGAAACGCCTTACAGAATCTTAATGGCCAGAATAATAGAATTCATGGGTTGGTCTACACCTTCACCTTCTTTTCAACAAGATTATTTTACAGACATTTTAATTAAAGGCCCACAGGAAGATCCTGTGGTTCCCTTTCATACTGCATTGCAGAGGAAAATATCGGCCCACTGGGAAACTCCTGAGGTTATCCCGGCAGTTAACAAAAAACTATCTGCCAAATATAGGGTATCTGCTTCTGACCCTGAATATTTGTCCAAACATCCAACTCCAGAGAGTCCGGTTGTACAGGCAGCAACTTCATTGCACAGTAGATCTGCATACCCTACTGTTCCACAAGACACGGATGATAAGAGATTTGACACTATATCAAATAAGGTCTTTTCTGCGTGGAGCATGGCGCTTTGATCCATTAATGCTACTTGTACGCTCGCAAGATTCAGCCATACGCCTTGGGAGTGTGCTTCATCTGCGGCTGACTGTCTCCCGGAAGGAGAAGAAAGGGAAGCTTTTCTGAACCATCATTAAAGATGGTAAAGACGCAATGTGCGAATCCCTTCAAACTGGCATTGATTCTGCTGACAGTATCAGCAGGGCCATGGCGACAAGTACTACAATCCGCAGATTTGCGTGGTTGCGAAAGTCTTGTTTTGCTCCAGATGTACAGGCCAGACTTTTGAATATGCCCTTTGATGGCTCTTCGTTATTTGGTAAGAAGGCTGATGACAGCCTAGAGAGGTTATAAACATTCAAGGCAGCAGCGAAATCCCTTGGAGCTGCAATCCGTCAAACTCCCTATCGCCCCTCAGGAACCTCTTGGAGAGGAAGGTCCTTTCGTTTTTATTCCACATTCGGAAAAGGCAGAGGACAGCCAGCTCAAAGAGGCCAAAAGCCGCAGCAGCAGGTGCCTCTTTACCCTCGGCATCTGCATCAGCCTCCTCTAAACCACACTGAGGACTCTCCTCACAAGACACCAGTAGGGGGCAGGTTAACTCAAAATCTGACGGAATGGCAGGCTATTACGTCAGATGCTTGGGCATTGGAGACAGTTGCACAAGGTTACTGCTTGCCTTTTCTATGCACCCCTCAGTCATCCACCGGGGAACAACTCTTTGAAGTTTCCAGATCCGCTCCTTTTGCAGGAGATTCTAGACCTGCTAGAGAAAGGTGCCATAGAACCGGTACCTGTAGCGGAGAGGAACAAGGGTTGGTACTCCCCCCTACTTTCTAATACTGAAGGACGGAGGACTGAGACCTATCTTGGACTTGCGAGTTTTGAACAAGTTCAAGATGGTAACTCTCTCTCAGCTCCTTCAGGCCCTCCAGCTTCAGGACTGGCTGGTATCTCTGGACCTTCAGGATGCTTATTTCCATGTGCCAATCCATCTGAAACACAGGAAATACTAGAGGTTCGCAATTGGCAACTCTCATTAGCAATTTCGAGTTCTGCCTTTTGGGCTGACCTCCGCCCCAAGGGTCTTCACCAAGCTAATGTCGGTAGTGGCTGCAAGTCTGAGGGAAGGGATCCACGTCTACTCCTACCTAGACGATTGGTTGATCAGAGCTGTATCTTCGGAACAAGTTCAGATCCAACTAGATTATGTCTGCCACTTCCTTCACAAACTGGGCTTCTCCCTCAATTTAAAGAAGTCGGATACCCTCACGGAGACTCCAGTTCATCGGAGCGGTCCTGGACACTTGCCTGGGGAAAGCCTCGCCACCACAGGTGAGGGCTCAAGATATTCTGCAGATGGTCACCAAGTTTCAAAATACCCAACGTCTCCCAGCCTTCGACTTTCTGAGGTTGCTAGACCTCATGGCATCCTGCATCTTCCTTGTGCCAGAGGCTCGCCTAAAAATGAGATCTCTCCAGTGGGCACTAAGAACTCAGTGGTCGCAATTCTCAGGAAGAATGACAGATCTCCTTCAGGTTCCGGACAAAGTGGCTCGAGACCTTCAGTGGTGGGCCTGTCAGGAGAACATTTTGACAACCATGGCCGGAGATAACCGTAGTCACGGATGCCTCACTCACGGGATGGGGAGCCCATGCCAAGGACTTGACCATCAGCGGTCGTTGGTCTCCATCGGAGTCCAGACTACATATCAACCTGTTGGAGCTGAGAGCTATCAGACTAGCGCTGAAGGCTTTTCTGCCATCTGTACAAGGGGAAAAATGTCCTAATAATGACGGACAACACAGTGGCCATGCACTACCTCAACAAAAGAGGAGGCGTAGGATCACTGCCACTGTGCAGAGAGGCAATGCAGCTCTGGTTTTGGGCAATTCAAGAAGGAATCTCTCTATCGGCAGTTCACTTAGCTGGAGAGAAGAACTTGACAGCGGACGCTCTGAGCAGGCAGAGCACAATCTCTCACGAGTGTGTCAAGGAGTCCCCCCGCCCCCCCCCAACCCCGCCCCCCCGTTCTCACCTGAGTCCGGTCTTTGCTGGATTTCTTGGTCGATGCCTTCTTGTGAACGGATCGGGTCTTGAATAAGGCTGCACGAGTCTCTTCAGACTCAAGCGTGCGTTCAAAGTTCGGGGATGCAATGATCCAGGAATCCGGGAAATTAAGAAAGTGCACTACACAGCACACGAGTCCAGGAAGTAAGAGCGAGGAAGGTGTTTCACGCTGGCCGGCCATGTTGGGAGTACCAGAGAGTGTAGCCCCGTTGAGACAAGGGCCAGGAAGTCCAAAAGGGGCGCATTCTGTAGGTCATGACAGAGTGGGAGATGGCTCAGGAAGTCCTTCAAGAGATCTTCGCCCTTTGGGGAACCCCTCAAGTGGATCTGTTTGCCACCAGTATCAACCGGAAGTGCGATCAGTTTTGTTCAAGGGAATTTCCCCCCCGAGAGGAGCTCTAGGGGACGTATTTGTAGTGAACTAGGAGTTTCCACTTCTCCAGTCCCTGTCATTCCTCAGATGATCAGGAGGTTGAAGATTCCGGAAGACTATGATCCTAATTGCCCCAGACTGGGCCAGGAGAATGTGGTACCCGGACCTTCTGGGCATGTCCGTCTCCCCTTCGATTCGTCTTCCACACAGGGAGGATCTTCTCTCGCAGAAGGGACGTCAGGTTCTCCATCCAGACATCAGAACCCTCAACCTTCACGCTTGGTTTCTGAAAGGTTGAGATGCAAGGATTGGGACCTGCCAGATGACGTCATGGAGGTGTTGCTTTCGGCTAGAAGGCCAGCAACAAAGACTTTATACCGCTGCCGTTGGAACAAGTTTTGCAGCTGGTGTAGAGAAAAGAATATCGAAGCCTTCTCATGCGGTACACCAATGGTGTTATCTTTTCTACTCTATTTGGCAAATTCAGGTCTTCAAGTTGGTACGATCAAGGGCTACCTCGCAGCGCTATCGATCTTCAAGCGCACGGCAGAGGAGCCATCATATTTCAAATTACCCCTAGTAATACCATTTCTGAAGGGGTTAACTAATGTCTATCCCCCGAGACCGTTCCAAGTTCCCTTGTGGGACTTAAATTTAGTCTTAAATTTCCTGATGGCTACTCCTTTTGAACCACTCCACTCTTGTTCGTTAAGATTTCTGACCCTTAAAACTGTCTTATTATTGGCTTTGACATCTGCCAGGAGGGTGAGCGAATTACAAGCTCTATCTTGTAAACCCCCTCATACAATTTTTCACAAAGACAGAGTTGTCCTATAAGTGAAGCCTAATTTCCTCCCAAAGATGGTCTCTGAATTCCACATTACTCAGAAGATAACCTTACCTTCATTCTATCCTCCTCTCCACCCTGGGAAAGAGAAAGATAGGCTACATAAGCTGGATCCAATGCGAGCCTTGAGTTTTTATATCAGCAGACTTGCTAGGATTAGGCAAGCAGACCAACTGTTCATAGGTTACACAGGGCACAAATTAGTATTCCAGATGGATTATGTTAGCCATTCTAGAATGCTACAAATTGGCAGGGAAAGAGCCCCCTCAAAATTTTAGGGCTCATTCAACCAGGGGTGTTGCAGCCTCTTCGGCCCTCCAAAGTGGGATACCGATTCGAGACACATGTGCGACTGCCACATGGTCGTCCGCACATACCTTTACAAAATTCTACAATCTGGATTCCTCCTCTAGCCAAGAGACTAGATTTGGCAAAGCTGTGTTACACTCTGTTCATTCTTAAAGGGGAATATGGCAATTTTACTCCCACCTCCGTTTACTCGCCACTGCTAAGAGAGGCTATCAAGATAAGGAATACGTCGGAGGACACAATCCCTTCGAAGAACAAGTTACTTCTTACCTTAGAAACGTTCTTTCGATGGGATGTTCCTCCGACGTATTCCTTATCGCCCCTCCCATCCATCCCCTCAGTAAAACTTCCCTTGTAGTTGCAGCTTACGCTCTTTCAAGGTCA
Organism: Ambystoma mexicanum; assembly: GCF_040938575.1. Taxonomy (NCBI): domain Eukaryota; kingdom Metazoa; phylum Chordata; class Amphibia; order Caudata; family Ambystomatidae; genus Ambystoma; species Ambystoma mexicanum. The sequence continues at coordinate 594,764,076 of NC_090936.1, forward strand.
ATAACCAACTCATGCACAGCTATTCTTAAGCTTCAAAACGGAACTGAACAACGGACGCTGCGTGAGTATTTATATGCATGATGACGTCGGCACCGATACGGAGGCTGTCGAGAGAGACCAACTCGAGGGACGTCAATGCGCAGCGCCCTCTACTGAAGAAAAATTCCGAGGCCAGCAATCTGGAAGAAATCTATCAAGATAAGGAATACGTCTGAGAACATCCCATTGAAAGAAAGTTACAAGGTAAGAAGTAACTTGTTCTTCTAGCTGCCTTCCTGGTTTGTTACCTGCCCGGGTGTTCTGTATGGGCCATTGTTAGGGAGAATTCTCAGAAATGTGCTAATTCCCTCCACCTTAAAGACCACCAGCAACAATGCTGGATTTTGAGGACTTGATTATTTTTAACCTGGAGAGAGTGAGACCCTTTTTCCCACTCTCTCATGTATTTTAATGTGGACTTTACCTCTGTTTTTTGGTTGTGGAGTCTGACAAACTTCACAGGCCTCATCTTTTACATTGTGTCACACAGCACCTTCAGTGCAGAGACGCAGGGAAGTCTTCCAGATTTCCCAAAGGTTTAACTACCTTCTCTGGAATAAACTACTGTTTCCCAGAGCAGTAAAGTGAAATTGACTTTACTTACCATTGTAACTTTCTAGACCCAGCATACACGATCTTACAATAGAGTGCTGGAAGGGTTACCTAGTATCCCCTTTGTCTAGCTTCTCATGTAACATTTGTTAGGTTACCATTTTCTCATTGAATGGCTGGTGGCAGTGGTTTTGTTTAAACTACCATGGTGTGCATTTACCGCGGGCTGCGTTCACAGCTGCTGTAAAGCAGCCATGGGAGCCATCTTTGTCAAAATGGTGCCAGGTCTTCTTTTTTCGCCATTTCTTTGTGGAAAGGTCCTTCTTGAGATTTACTCTGAGCGCCAAACCAGGTTTTTTGTTAGTTCATTTTGCCTTTGGCGGGATTCACGAATAAAACCCGCCTCTGGCTCCAGAGTGTCTGGGGTAGGCAGGAAGTGAGGGAGGTGACTGAAACTCCCTGTGCTTAGTATCCTAGGAGACCCAAATGCACTCTGTGGGGATTGGCCGGCTGACTGTCTGGCAAAGACAGCCACCCTGCTGGGTGATTGACAGCACCAAGCCTGAGCCACCTCAACAGATTGCGGGACCCCAGAAGCAAGGAAAGTCCATCTCGACAGCCAGGAACCGAGGTGTTGCTATTTGCGGTAGATGTGAGGAGCTGAAACACTGAACAGCCACTGAAAGTGAAGTTTGCTGGTTGCGAGTTTTGACAGTCGCAGTGCATTGCAGGAGTCACCCGACGTCCTCCCTCTTGGCCCCGCGACTGAGGCACAGGAACGGTGAGATCTGCAGAGCTGCACAGGAACAGAAGTCCTCGGCTGCATCTTTTTTTCATTTTTTTTTTTTTTTTTCACTTTATTTTTATTTTGGATGAACATACAAAGAACAGAACCGTAACACAAATTCAATACCATTACAATGCTTATAGATTGTAAAATGCAGAACATTAACAATAGTCATACAATATTCTTTATAACATGAAACAGAAATTAAGCGCAATCACAAAGTACTATTTTACAATCAATTAATAATTTTGGACGTGCAACAATCAAGACAAGACAACATTAAAAAGCACAACCTACAATGATGTTTATATCTTTCAATCCAACCCCCTAACCAATTTAAATTAACAATTGTATATATGATACAGGAAACCAAGTCATACAATTCATTAAAGGACCCCCATAGTCGTGAATAACAACCCTAAGGTACTGTAAAAGAGAGAATTTACCTCTTACTGTAGAGTTGCTTGAAACTTCTACAACTCACACGTCTAATCAGCTTGTGGCCCTACATTTGATTCTTCTTTTCATCAGACTCCTAAGAACTTGTGCAAGGACTTTTCCATTTACTTACCAGAAGTGCTTCATCCTATACAAGACTTTTGCCCATTGACTTTGGCTTAGCCTATTGAATTGTATGACTCTTCTTGGAGGATCCAAAATTATTTGCCTGCTTAAGAATATTTGTGGTCTCTTGTGTTCTAATAACCTTTGCCTTTTACCAATTCCTAAAAGTATTCTAAATGCCATCAGTAAGATATTAATGTCCCCAGCACCCTAGTTATTGAAGTCCCCTGTGGGTGTAGGTTGTCTGTGGGCCATCCCAAAAGGGTCTTTACTGATTTAGAAACTAAGAGTGTACAGTATTGAAGTGTATTTGTGTTACTATTATATTGCTCCCTTCTGAAGAAGGCTTTCTAACTGATAAATACATTAATAATTATTTATGCAAGAAACCATGAGTGTAAGAGTTCATTTGAATACCTCTAACTGTAAATCTCTTGTGTACCTCCACTACAGCTCACCTTTACCCCTCTTGAGATAAGCCTGGCTGCTCAACACGCTACCAAAACTGTGTAGTTCAAACTTATACCAAAGGTTGGGTTGCCGATACCTGTAGTCTGAGTTGTGTGTAGTGGTCCAGGAGGGTACTGCATACAAACTTTGCCTAACACCCTCCCAGGTCCAAAATTCCCCTTCCTGGATCCAATCTGAGTTTTGGTTTTGTTCAAGTAGGAAATTATGTCATTTTTACTAGTTTGTTTATTCCAAAAGAAAAGGTGCAATGCTGGAGATATGCTTTTATTGCCGTCAGCTGCTTTTGTCGACCTCGGCATACCCTACCAAGGTCTAAGTGGCGAAGTCACTGTGGTCACTTTGCCACACCGACCCAAGCTAGCAATCTGATTTTCAAGCCACAATGCAACCAAGACAGTGGCTGGAGCCAGGCTGCCAAGTCCCCAACACTCACTTGGTAGCTATGATGCTCCCAATTACGCAATACTTCAAACAATGTTTTAAAGCCCAAAAACATATACAGACTTTACCTATTGTCTATTTGCTGCTCTGGGGATAATATGTTTATGAAATCTTCTTGTCCATGACAACAAATAGCCTGTCCTGGGCTTGGCACTATAGCAATTCCACACCCCCGAGTACACACTTCCTTAATACCAAGTAAGAGAACAAAAATAGAATCTTTCTTGAAAAGTCAACAAGAAAACAAACTCGCTGGTAAGAAACTTTATAAAACCGATGGTGCAGCAATGTATCTAGTGAATTTCTTTTTTAAGACCGAGCAAAGATTCCTTCCTGCAAAAGAAACTGCAGTATTGGGTAAGTGAAATGCTTTTCTTTCTAGGCCTGCAAGTAAGACTAAGAGGACCAGGAGTGTGCATGAGCCAAACATTGTCTGGAAAGAGTTACCTTTGTGCACAATTGTCCCAAGGAGCAGCGTCTGGGACAACGGGGTTCCGAGTGGGAGAGGGAACACATCCCGTCCAAGGATGAAGAAAAAAAACTGCTAGCATTGCCGGAGGACCAGAAGAGATGACCTTGGACCAAAAAAGCAGTATTGCAGAATGCAGTTGGTGGTTTCCAGTTGTGATTGCTTCACGAGTTGTCCAGCGTCCACCATAAGCTGCAGTGAATGCACACGGATGTAGAAAAGGAACGCCCCACCAGACTCCTTAGAAGTAAGATTATTGATTTGGAGATTCCCTTGTCAAGGGTTGGAGCCAGAGGAGCGAACAGGCAAGCCAGATGCAATGAGTGGTTGCTATCGATGCATGGTTCTCATGTCATTCTCTGGCACATGGTATGGATTCTGAGTGTGAGGGTGTCTTGGAGAGCAGAACAGGTGTTGAAGAAATACCACTAAAGTAAAACCACCTACGTGAGAAAGACTGAGGATGCGAGTTTGGCGGTGGGGGTTGAGGACTCTGGGTGGTAGCACGCCCTTTGGCGCTACACAGGTGAGTGAAGATAGAACCAGAGCGCTTGCATGGGGTCCTTGGTGAAGATTCTCAGGTTGTTTTAGACTCAGGAGTTAAGGCAGTAAAGAGGCACCCAATTCAGTGTCCACCGATTCAGGCACAGTTGCGCGGTTCAGGAAGTCGAGGCCTTCATTGAGGACTTGTGATGCAGTATTCCCCCCCACTTAAGTCGGGGAGATTAGCACCTGTGTAGGTTCTTTGGCGAGGCATAGCTTAACTATCAGATTCTTCAGAGTGTCAAAGGTTGCTGATGCAGAACGTTATTCCTTCCTTGTGCAGCAGACCTTCAGAGATCTAGATGAGTGGACATGGTGATCTGCTTTTATCCCCCTCAGGAATTGATGAGTGAACATTGCATCCAATCGCACACCAAGCATCATTCAGAGGGGGGTGGTCCGCCAATGGCGGACCCTCACTTCAAGCACACCCATGTTTTCCTGTAGGGTGCCTCACACAAAGGAATAAATGCACACTGTGCGAGGCACGCATCAGCGTATGTCAGTCGGAACTGGTTTAAGGCTAAAGCTACTTGTTGTGGCACACATAAATCAAGTGGCCAATAATGATTCTCAGGGACAAGGGATAATCGGGTTCCTCTCTTGTCTTCGAGGCAGACAATTACAACCTCAATTTTTATGAATGGAGGAGAGGGGTCAAAAAGGACACAGCCATGTAAAATGGGTTCCACCTAGAGTAGCAATCGTACACACCCCAAAATGCCACCACCAACCTAGTCTCATGCGTAACAGAATGTACTCTTTCTCTAAGAGACTATAGGGTACCTTGACCTAAGGAGTTACAGGGACTCTTGAGGCGGAGCACAAAAATACAGAGCCAAACTGTAGAGCTTTGGGTTAAGCCTGGTTGGGAGAAAACAAAGTCTCAAGTCCAGAATAGCTGGTAAAAGTATGCTTTCTGCCTAGCCAGCACCATCACCTTTAAGTACTTTTGAATGGGAATGTTTCATAAACTGGTGTCAATTGATTTAGGATAGCATGGAAATACGAATTGAATAGTTTTCTCATATGGAAGAATCCATGAAAATGACTAACTGAATTGTTTGGTTAACTTAAACCTATGAATGCTTGCATTCAGTTTATCTTCACTATAGGTAACCTCCATGAACAATATTTAGATGCAAATGTTAATAATGGCCAATGTTTGCCTGATTTTGTACAATCAATCAACAGACAAATTACTCCACCATTTGAGTTTTCACTCCCCAACACATTGAGGACTTTGTTGATGCCAGCTGCTAGCATCAAACGCTTTGCAAATGATCAACAAGATGGCTCATGACGGAGCCACCAGGGGGCGCCGAGATGAGCTGAAGCTTCTCGGCGGTTCTCCTCCCCAGGGCGGCCTTTTTCCAAAATTGGGCCCCCCAGCCCCTTCGTAGCCGTGTGAGGACCCCCCCTTGTGCTGGCGTGTAGCCTCGGGACCAGGTGGAGCGAACGCCGGTGACGGGAGGTGCCGGGGCGAGGAGTTCGGACCCTCCGTAGCGCTCTGCCGGGAGAGGCTAGGGGTCCTTCCCCGCCGAGGAGGGCCGCGCGGCACTGTCTCGCTGGCGGTGGGGGAGGGGCGGAGGCGCCCGCGCCCGGATCGGAGCCCTTGCGCGGCCTTGCTGCGGACCCGTGCCCCCCCACCCTAGCGGCATCCGTTGTGTGGCGGTTCCCGAGGAGAAGAGACTGCGGCAGCTCTGGGAGAGTGAGCTTCGGACTTTGTCTCCCGGAGTCCCGGGAGGAACGGTGAGAGGCCGCAGAACCTGCTGGGGGCACGGAGTGTGAAGCTGCCATCCCGAGGTGAGCCCCAGCAGAGGACCGGTGGGGAATGGTGTGACTCTCTAAAGCCCCTGAGAGCATGGCTCATGGGCATACAGCTGCCATGAGACTCTAAAGCCCCTGGGAGATTGGCACACAGGCCTACACCTGCTATGACACGCTAAAACCCCTGGGATCTTGGCACACAGGTATACAGCTGCCATGACACTCTAAACCTCTGGGAGCTTGGCACATGGACATACAGCTGCCATGAGACTCTAAAGCCCCTGGGAGCTTGGCACACAGACATAGAGCTGCCTCCGGTACGGTGACCTGAGAGGGGTGGCGCTGGGTGCCGGAGTGCTGTTTGAGCCCGCTTGGCTTGGTTCTGCGAGGGAAGGGTCTGCACCTTGCCTGGAGTGCGGCAGAGTCGTCGCGGGACATGTGAGGCCTGATGAGGGGAAAAAGAGGTGTGGTGATCTGGCCCCCTACGTTCCCCGTTGGAAGTGCCGGCTGAGAGCTGGCGGCAGGGATGGTCCGGAAAGGGCGGAGAATGGACCCATAAACTGTTGCTGGCTGGAGGTAGCAGCGAGGAGGGTATCTTCGCCGTTGTAGCAGCGGCGTCGGAAGGCACTCTGGAGCTTGGGGCCCCCGCCTGGATCCCGACAGTGTGTGTTTCTCTCTTATGAAGTGCTGGAGGCAGACAGGGAAGGAGTGGATTCTGCTTGCTGAGTGAAGGGGAGCCCCGACTCCGGCTCTGCACTCTTCCCTACGCTTTTAGGGGCAGCGACAAGGTCTCTGGTTGTGTTCTGGGGGGCGCTCTCTTGGAGCTCGGTCGGGGCTGCCGCGCCCGGTGAGTGCTCCGCGTGTGGTGAACTTGTCGGAACTCCGGCCTAGGGGAAGTTTGGAGTCCGGATGCAAGGAGTGAGGGCTCTCCAGCGATTCCGGAGGTCTCCCCAGGACTCAGAAGTGGTCATCAGTATGCAGGTCTCCGGCCAAAAAGAAGTAGTAGATACCCAGGATATGGGCCGCAGTATGGCAGCTCTCCTCGAGGAGATCCGGGGGTTCAGGGCAGACATAGGGAAGAGACTTGACTCCCTGGATAAGAAGGTGGACGATGTGGAAGATAGGGTTCAGGCCCTCGAAGCCAATCAGTCCTCTGTGGATATCCTTGAGACCCAGCTTGACCTGCGGCTGGCGGAGCTTGAGAGAAAGGAGGAAAAGATTGCCCTCAAGCTTGACGACTTGGAAAATCGTGAGAGACGCTCTAATTTGAGGTTCCTCAACATACCGGAGCAGGAGGGAGAGACGCAGGTTGACCTGGAGCGAAAGGTCAAAGAAGTTATAAGTCTGGTTCTTGAAAGGGAGATTACTATGGATCCTGCCATTGACAGAGCTCATAGAGCAGGAGGTCGGGTGGGAGGCCCTCGCTCCGTTCTAGTGAAATTCCACTATTATAGAGAGAAAACTAAGATATTGGAACTTGCTTGCAAAAAAGGTGTGATTGAGTGGAATGGTGCCAAAATCTCCATTTATCAGGATCTTTCTGCACTCACTTTGGCGTGACGAAGACTCTGTGGGCCATTAACGAAGTGGTTACAAGCGAAGGGAGTGCGGTATAGATGGGGGCACCCATTCTCTCTCACCTTCGAACTCGATGGAGAGAGACATGTGCTTACCTCGGAGTCTGACATCAGAAGAGAAATGGCAGAGCTATTGAGTGACTCTCTTCAGGAGCAGGTCAAGTTGGATGGTGGTCCCACTGAGGGTCCCCGTGGGGACTCACCGGCATCCCTGGGACGGCGGCGCGTCCGGGGGCATAGGAAATATAGGAAGATAGCGCCTCCGTCCCCGGGGCAAGTGCCGGCCTAACTGGAGGGGGGAGCCTCTGCTGTTCTCTGACTGCGTTGAATGCTTGTATGGGGTTGAGTATGGTTGGTTTGTCACCGGTCTCTAAGCGGGATCGCTTCTTGCTCTGGCTGGTGGAGGGGGGGAAGTCGGATACGTCTTTTGGGTCTGGGGGGGCCCGGAAACTGTTGTGTTCTGTGTGAGGTTGTTCGCCCTGGTGGAGGTGAGCCTTGGTGGTCTGGAAGATTGACTGTAGGTAGATGCAGTCCTTTCAGACGCTCGGAAGTTGGGTGGGGGGTGAGGTGGGGGGGGAGTTTGTGAGGCATAGGGGGGGGAGTTAAGAGCTACTACGAATATTGGGTTCAACACATATGTTTTGCTTCTTCTTTGGGGGTCTCCATGGTTGGGGGGAGGTGCTTCCGTGTGGCTTGCCGTCTGCCCTTATGAATGACGTTTTTTACTCTTTCTGTGGGGTCTCTAAATGTGCGAGGTCTGAACTCCCCGACCAAGAGGTCGCTGGTGCTCAGAGTTCCGGCGGTTGAAGTTGCACTTTCTCTTTGTACAGGAGTCCCATTGGGTTAAGGGGAGAGAACCCGCTCTCAAATCTAGGGCTATTCAATACCTATTTCGATCATCATATGGGGTGAAAAGAAGGGGGGTTGTGCCCTTGGTTTCCCCAGATGCGCAGTTTTCTCCCAAAGCGCATAAAGTGGATCCAGAGGGCCGTTTTATTATGGTCAAGGGGGAGATAAGGGGTAGGTGGTTCACATTGGTGGGAGTTTACGGTCCGAACGAGGGTCAGGATGTGTTTTGGCAGGGGATGAGCGGGAAAATCAGGGATTTCGCAGAGGGTGCAATCATTGTAGGGGGGGATTTTAATATGGTGATGCACCCGGATAAAGACAGGAAATACGCAAACCCATGTCCTGACCTTAGATCCCAGAGGAAGATGGCAGAGTCGTTTCGGGAGGTAAATATGGACCTACATCTCTTAGATGCCCACCCTGATGTTGGTAACCGGGATCCTCTATTTACCTATTACTCCTCAGTTCATCAGTCATTCTCTAGGATTGACTATGTGCTAGTTGATTCCGCAGTCCATGAATATATCTCTGACTTCAAGGTGGAGTCCATCCCATGGTCCGATCATGATATGATCTGTGTTAGTTTAGGGATTCCCCCAAGGGTCGGGAGCAGTTCGCGGTGGATATGTAATGACTCGCTTCTGCGGGATAGGGCGCTAAGGCAGTCCCTGCTAGACTCGATAGTCTAGTTCTTTACCTTAAACGACAATGGAGAGGTGGGGTTTGGAGGGGTGTGGGATGCATTTAAAGCTACGATCAGAGGCGTTTTGATGGAAATGGGAGCTAGGAGGAAAAAGGAAAGGGCGAGGGAAGAGAGTAAGCTGAGGGGGCAGATTCTGGCTTTTCAGCCAGGGGGGAAGTTGAAGACGCAAATAGACCCGGACAAGTGGGCTAGGCTTCAACAGCTGAGAGCCAAACTGTCTGCCTTGCTCGTGGGGCAGACGGAGAAGAAGCTTGCGTTTCTAAAACAACGATATATGGAAAAGGGGGAAAAGGCGGACAGGATATTGGCTTGGAGACTTAGGGCACTCCGTAACAGTCGACGAGTCAAATCCATATCTGGTCCGGGGGGTGTAAGGTGGCTGGGGGATGACCAGATCGCTGAGCAATTCAAGTCATATTATGAAACCCTTTATACTCTGAATATTCTGGTGATGGGTCAGATATTGATCGGTTCTTTGGGTCTCTCCCCATCCCCTGTCTGCCGTTGGAACGCTCGGCATCTTTGGAACTCCCGATATCGCCCCAAGAGGTTGTTGAGGCTATCGCGTCCTTGAAGAGCGGCACTGCGCCGGGAAACGACAGATTCACCGTCCGCTTTTATAAGACCTTTCGCTCCACACTAGCGCCGCATTTGTCTAAGGTGTATAATTTGGCCCTGGAAACGGGGTCTCTGCCTCCCTCTATGATGTCGGCTTTCATTGTTGTCATCCCGAAGGAGGGGAGGGATCCCTCCTTATGTCAATCTTATAGGCCTATCTCGCTTTTAAATGTTGACGTCAAGCTATAAGCCAGGATCTTGGCGAACAGGCTGGCTAGGCTGATTCCCTCTTTGGTTCACGGGGACCAGGTGGGCTTCATTCCAGGGCGGCAGGGATCTGACAATGTGCGGAAAACGCTGGATTTAATATATGAAGTGTCCAAGAGTGAGTCTGAGGCTTATCTCCTCTCGTTCGACTCTGAAAAGGCCTTTGACCGCGTTGAATGGTCTTACATGATGAAAGTACTGCGAAGGATGGGTATTGGGGATAGGTTCTGTGGATGGGTCTCTGCACTATATAATTCTCCATCTGCGAGGGTTCTGGTCAATGGCTTCGCGTCCCCGAGCTTTTCACTCTTTAGAGGAACTCGCCAGGGCTGCCCTCTTTCTCCTCTTTTGTATGCGCTGGCTATGGAGCCCTTTGCTATAGCGGTCAGGCGGGAAGAGGCGATTACAGGTGTACGATGTGGGGGGCGCGAATTTAAGCTGTCTCTTTGCAGACGACATCCTAGTTTATTTAACTGGGATTAACGACTCCCTGCCCCGGTTGTTAGAGTTGATAGGTGGATTTGGACAGTTCTCTGGTCTTAAAATAAATGTTTCTAAATCTTGTATTATGCCCATGGGAGAGCGGGACGTGGATATTGAGGGTAGAGTGGAGGTGTTCGGGCTGCGTATAGAGAAAATTAGTACCAAGTATCTTGGGGTGGTAATTCCGAGGGACCTAAGAAGGGTGTTTGAGCTAAACTTTCCTCCGTTGATGGCCAAGGTTGGTTTTGACCTGGATAGGTGGGCCCCACTGACGCTTTCTTGGTTTGGTCGAATGGTCTCTGTGAAGATGAACGTGCTGCCTATGCTGCTCTATCTCTTTTCCTCTCTGCCTTGTGCTATCTCAGACTCCTTCTTTCTCTCGCTTCGGGCGAGAATTCTGCGTTTTGTATGGGGCAGTAAGAGGGCTCGAATAAAGTTGAGTACTCTAACACCTCCTAAGGCGTTCGGGGGATTTGGTCTTCCCGACTTTAAGCTGTACTACAAAGCGGCCCAGTTGCGAGTTATGTTAGAGCATCTGCGAGAGGACCTTAGGACATATTGGTCTTTTATTGAAGATGTGCATGTTCACCCCCACAAGGTTAGGGTCTTGCTCTGGATCGCTCCTCGCGCCCTACCAGTGGTAGCCCGCTCCCACCCAATTCTAGCGGTCCTGTGGCGATTGTGGGGACCTGGTGGGGATAACAAATAGTTGTCATCATGGCCTTCTCCCTTGTCTTCCCTGTGGGGACCTCCACTGGATCTGGGGGCTAGGGGGTTCCGAGGGAAGCAGATGTGGTCGGACCAGGGCCTGGAGAGGGCTGCGCAGCTTTTTGACCAGGGAGGCTTTATTGAATTTCCCCAGCTGTTGGAGCTGCTTCCGGAGAGGCCTCCCTCCGTTTTTGACTTTCTGCGACTCAAGGGTATTCTCACGCAAGCAAAGTGGGTGGCCTCCCTTTCTCGTAAGCTGACCGCCTTCGAAAAGATTTTTGTGGAGGCCAGCTCCAGGAAGGGATCCCTGTCGAAAATCTATAATGTGTTAATTACGGCGGACTTGGAGGGGAGACAGGCGCTCAGGGGTGTGTGGGAAGAGAGAATTGGCACGGCATTGGAGGAGCGGGATTGGGACTCCGTGCTTCGAGCCGTCTTTAAAGGGAGGCTTTATACGGCAGCAATGGAGCACAACTTCAAAATGCTCCATTCTTGGCACCATTCGCCTGCTTCTTTGTCGAAAATGTTTCCCGGTGTTCCCCTAAATGTCCCCGATGTGCGGGTAAAGGAACTTGGTTTCATATGTGGTGGGAATGTCCGGTCATCCAGGTCTACTGGGCAGAGTTACTAAGTTGGATCAAAGATATCCTGGGAAACTGCCCTGCCCTCCATCCCATGGAGATTTTACTCGGTGCCCCTGGGCCTCGGTGCGAAGGGGGACCCTTCCCCAGGGTAGTCAGTGCGATGTTGAGGGCAGGAAGAATGGCCCTGGCCCAGAGGTGGAAAGGATCTCAGGGTCCAACGAAGTCTGATTGGTTTCATAAACTGATAACAATTTTCACCTATGAGAAGCTTGCAGCTATTGTACATGATGACATGCCTTCCTTTTTGCAGGATTGGACTGTAGTGCTCCTGAATACAGACTGTGCTGCATTGAAACTCTGAGATCTGGGGCCATGTGTGGTGGTGGACAATGGGGGGAGGGTGGAGGCGGTTCGGCTGCTGAATAAAAGCTCCAGCAGAGTGTGTTTTGGCGGGGATCTTGCAGAGAGAGCTAATCGGTCAGATGGCCAGTAATTGTACAGAATTGTGTTCCCAACCTGGAGGTGGGTGGGGTGGAGGGTTCGTTGGGGAGGAGGTTTGGGGTGTTTTTTATGGTTTGGTTTAGACTGGTGGTTGAGTATCTATCGCCATTGTTAATGAATAAATCCAATAAATACAAAGTGAGAAAAAAAAAGATGGCTCATGACAGTGTGAATTGATGCAGAAGTGCTTTACAAAGTGGGTTCTAAAAACGGAGCAGAATGAATGGCACACTGTCCCTAAACATATGTCAGACTTGATGTGTTTCGAAATACGCCTTGCAAAATCCAAACTTTCTGAACCCATTTTAAATGCAGGTTTTCTTTCAACATTATATAAATTAATGTCTTCCATACCATGCTGATTTCTGCATGCCAATACGGAAGTACTTTTTGAACAATGTTGATTAATACTAAAATAATTGATGACACAAAATACTTTCTTCCGATAAGACAGACACTTTTTTTTATGTGCTTGAACTGCCACATGGCCATAACACTGCAAAGGGGAAGATACTCTTCCACCTTATTACTGGTGAGCGCTTTAGCCAATAGATCTTAAGATAATAAAGCCAAAATAGGCATAATTTTTGATCTTGTTAAACCGGCAAAGAGTGACCTTTTGAAATAGTGAATTTTTTTAGACCAAAAATAAAATGTACTTTATTCCAGATTTCTTTTTTATTATGCATGTACGTTTGCCAAAATATAAAAAACATGCCTATTTACATGTTTAAAGGGGGGAGAATTCTGAGATGTGGTAGGTGTACATATGTGTGGAAGATTTATTTTTAAATGTGCTCTGTGGGCACAGCGGTTCCTTCCATCTATTCTGGAAGAAAAGAATATAATAAAAGAAGGAACGGGTGTGTGGATTTTTGTCACTTACATTTTTACCCAAATGTTTTCTAACATACATTTCTTTGGCCCTTCCAGCTTTTTAGCCACAAAAAAATCAATAATTCAATTTCTGCCATATAATTTTGACCAAATGAGGTAGGAGTGCTCCCTCCGACCCCTCTTAGAGTACTGTGATTACTTGCAATCTAAGTGTGTGATGTTTTTTGTGGCAGTGCCACCTATTTTAGTTTACGCGGAGCATACATGCTGTGAGAAACCTGAGGGTGTCCTCACATCTACTCCCCTTGGGTCCTCTTCTCAGTTGGGCAGGGAAAGGCCAATGCTTTTGGATACTGACCCTGGGACTGGAGGAAGCGAGGAAGGATCACCTGGGTGGAGGGTCCTTGGGGATTGGGAATGAGATGTCCTTAGGTGAGAGGCAGTACCCCTCATTTCCATTTTAGAAGGCACCCTCAATCCCAGACGTCGTTATGGGGTATTGCTAGCCCTGTCCCACTGACCAAAAAAAACACCAGGAGATATTACCAGTATAGGAACACCAGGAAGACGGTGAAGAGAAGGGTTAAGGGTGAAACAGGCGAGACATGGTATCCCCTTTTCATATTGAGAACCCACTTAACTCTGAGCCCTTATGGGCTATTGTAAAACATCTTCCCTCATTTTCCCACATTCAGCCTTTGACTGGGACAAGGAAACTGTTATGCTCACCTGGCTCCCACAGGGGCGTCGGTCGGACCCGGACAGCTGCGGTCTCCACCCACGTGATGCGTAGTGCAGCGATGACCGACTGGATCTGCCCTCCTAATCTTGTCTGCTTAACCCGTAGAAATATTTTCCTGCAAGTGGAGAGATGGATTTAACCACTTGTGGATTCAAGTGATGGCACCCCCACAGTCCTCCCCAACTAATCACCTCCGAAATGTCCTCACAGAAATCTCACCTTATATTCTTGAAAGATGAGCTCTCCATCCTGCGTGGATTTGCTGGGGCGCGTCGATTCCAGTTACTTCACTGGTTTGAAGGCTCGGGAGAGTTCCGGAGAGTATTGACTCTGAGGTTCCTGGTGAGGACCAGTAAGTATTAAGTTCATATAGAGTTCAATATGTCTGATTTTCACTCTTGTTCCCCCCCTTCCTTTCTTGTCTTTCAGCTGGCTCGTGAAAAGATGCTCTTGTGGCAGCTGGTGGCGCTCAGGTAAGAGTCTGTATTACCTGACGCTGTCCGGTAAATGTTGCATGAGGAAAACGTGGTGTTTTGTCTCTTTACAGATGCGGCACGTGAAAATATGGAGAGTCACAAAATGATGCCTCCGGTGGTAAATCAGGTAAGTCTATGGTGGTAAGAATTATATTTGTTGGTTCCCTCGGCTCACATTGTGGTTTTCTTTTGTCTCCTAGGTGCCAAAGTTTGGCGAAGAAATGATGGAGGCAGCGCCGACCCGAAGGATGCTGTGAAGACTGGTGAGTATGGCGCGGCGCTGCAGCTGGAGGTGCGGCGCGTGCAGAAATGATGTTAGGTCCGGAGACCAGATGGATCCAGAATCAGGTGTGGAATAGAAATAAGTTTGATTTCTAACCTTGTCCCTTTCTTTCCTCTGTTTTAGGAGCTCCGGATTCGAGGCGGGCGTGGCAGAAGACTGGATACTGGATGCAGGCTGCAGGCACGGTGAGTGTTACGCTGCTGGATGCAGAATAACGCGAAGCGTGTGTTGCTGGTCGGGCGTGGTTTAAATAGCCTCAAAAGTAGTCCGAGGTAAGAAGTCACTAGAACCACACCCGAGTAAAAAATAGTCCCTGTAGAAAAATAGTCCCTTTCAGGCTTCATGTTGGATTGGAGTCATTTGCAGCATGGTCTGCCTGAGGTAAGTAATCACTATGAGCCTGGCCCCTAAGGCGCCAGGACTGATTCCTACTATGAGCCTGGCCCCTAAGGCGCCAGGACTGAACCCAGATATCCCCTAGCCGGGGCTGCTGAGGTTTTACTAAATGTCTAGATGCCTGCTCCCGGGGCTGATGGGCTTGGTCCGGATGCCTGGGGGTAGGCATCATGACAGCACTCCCCCCTCTCCCCCCCCACGGCCTCTCCTAAAGTTGTTCTTACCCTGGGCCCCGGTTTGTCTGGGAAGTTCCGATGGAATCTTTTCACCAACCGAGGTGCATGGACATGGTCACTAGGTTCCCATGACCTTTCTTGTGGTCCGTAGCCCTTCCAATCAATTAAATAAAAAAAGTTTTGATTTAACCATCTTGGAGTCCAGGATATTTTTTACCTCATTCAGGTTCATCATCTATCAAGATGGGGTCGGGTGGTTTGGTTAATCTTGTTCCTGGTTGAACTGGTTTTAAAAGTGAAACATGAAAGACAGGATGAATGCGCATATTAGAGGGTAATTCCAATTTGACGGCTACCGGGTTGATAATGGCCTTAATAGTGTAAGGTCCCAAATATCTAGGGTTAAAAGTCTGAGTTCCCTTCAGAGGTATGTGTTTTGTAGCCAGCCAAACTTGATCCCCAATTTGGTATTGTGGAGTTTCACTTCTATGTTGATCAGCATTTTTCTTATATTTCTCTTTTGCTTGTTTCAAATGTTCTGTTGCCTCTTTAAAGGCTTGTGTAATAGTAGAATGCAAATGACTAACTGCAGGCATTTCTAAATGCTGAGGCGAATCTAGTTCTGAGGTTTGAGGGTGATGTCCATATATGGTATAAAAGGGGCTTTGTCTGGTTCCTGAATGTACAGAGTTATTGTATGCATACTCGGAAATCCATAAAATATCTTTCCAATTACTTTCGGTCTGGTGTAGCATGCAACGTAGGTACTGTTCAAGGGTCTGGTTGGTCCTCTCCGTCTGACCATCGGTCTGGGGATGGTGACTGGTTGATAACCTCACGTCGATTTGCGCCAGTTAACAACATTTCTTCCAAAAATGTGAAATGAATAGACTACCTCGGTCAGAGACCAATACGGAAGGAAATCTGTGTAATCGAACAATGTTTTCGAGGAACTCCTTGGCCAGTATTGAAGCAGAAGGTAATCCCTTTAGAGGAATAAAGTGGGCCATCTTGGAAAAAGATCCACAATAACTAGAATGGTGTTAAATCCATTACATGGGTAGATCTGTAATAAAGTCTGACGAGGTGTGCCGTGGTGTAGGTGTAATATCCAAACGTAAGAGGCCAGCTGTTTTTTTCTTCTGACTTTTGTTTTGGGCGCAAATGCCACAAGACATTACAAATGACTACGTCTTTTCGCCAGGTGGGCCACCAGAATTGTCTCTTAATTTTAACTTCAGTTTTTGCGATACCTGGGTGTCCTTCCATCAGGGTGTCATAATTGGAGATGACTAGTTCTTGTCGTTCCTTGTGTGGTAGAAATAGTCGCCCTTGATAATAAGGTAGGTCATTGATGACTGAGTAGTCCGGGCCTTTCTTCACCCAGTCCTGCAGGGCTGTTGGATCGAAGAGTTGTTGGATCTTTACTTGAATATCCTCTAGTGTCTGTAGAGTGGTTATGCCAAGAATTCTTTGTTCTGAAATTATAGGCACCGGTTCCGGGTTCGCATATGCTTCTCCCATCCCTATTCGGGATAAGGCATCTGCCTTGCCATTTTTACAACCTGGTCGATAAGTGATCACGAAATCGAACTCGGCAAAGAAAAATGCCCATCGAAGTTGACGCGACGATTGGGCCTTGGCTGTTTTTAAATACTGCAAGTTCCGGTGATCGGTGATTACCGTAATGGTATGCCTGGCACCGAGAAGATAATGCCGCCAAGCCTTGAAGGCGGATTTGATGGCTAATAATTCTATATCGGTAACCGCATAGTTTAACTTGGGTGCCGAACTTTCTGGACCAAAATGCTACTGGGTGAAGTTGACCGGTTTCAGGATCCTTCTGGGACAGGACAGCTCCCATGGCTAAACTGGATGCATCAGTTTCAACTATGTATGGAAGTTCGGGGCGTGGATGCTTTAAGACAGGTGCAGACGTGAATTTTGCTTTCAGCTCTTGGAAGGCCTTTTCAGCTTCTTCGGTCCACAAGAAGCGTTTGTTTTTTTGCAAAAGTGCTGTGATAGGGTGTACAACATGTGAGAAATCCGGAATGAATCTGCGGTAGAAATTAGCAAATCCGAGCATGCTTTGTACCCCTTTAACTGAACTGGGTGATGGCCACTTGAGGATTGCGTCCACCTTTCGAGAGTCCATTCGGACTCCTTTTGGAGTCAGGATAAATCCAAGGAATTCAACTTCCGTAGCATGAAAAACGCATTTTTCCAATTTTGCATATAACTTGTGCTGGCGTAGTTTCTCATGGACTGCACGAACGTGCTTCACATGGTCTGATTCTGAAGAGTACACTAGAATATTGTCTATGTATACAACAACACAGACGTCCATGAGTTCACGAAGGACATCGTTCATGAAATACTGGAAGGCTGCTGGTGCATTGCACAACCCGAAGGGCATCACCTGGTATTCGAATAACCCGTACTTAGTGCGAAAAGCAGTCTTCCATTCGTTGCCTTTCTTTACACGTACCAGATGATATGCCCCTCGGAGATCTAATTTGGTGTAGATGCAAGCGTCCTTTACTTGGTCTAGTAATTCGGGGATCAGAGGCAATGGGTATCGGTTCTTAACCGTGATCTGATTTGATGCGTGGTAGTCTATGCACGTTCTGAGGTCACCTTCCTTTTTAGGCACGAAGAACAAAGCTGAAGATGCAGGGGACTTGGATGGACGAATGAAGCCATTAGCAAGGTATTGGTCCAAGTATTGTCGTAGGTGAAGGTTTTCGGGTTCCGTAAGGGCGTAGGTCCTACTACATGGAGGTTGTCTACCGGGTATGAGATAGATTTGACAATCGTATGATCTGTGAGGTGGTACGGTGTTTGCCTGTTCCTTTTGGAAAACATCCTGGAATTCTTGATATTCCTGAGGTAACTGCACGACTGGAGTAGCGACTGTGGCCAGGCCTTGGTTCAAGGTTTTTTTTGGGTAACAAGTATGTGCACAATCCGGGAAGGTTATTCTCTTCTCTCGCCAATCAATACAAGGATTGTGTTTCCAACCAAGGTATCCCCAGTATTATTTGGAACTGCGGGGCTTTGATTAAATCAAACACAATAGTCTCTCGATGCCCATCCTGACCCAATAGTGTCATCTCTGCGGTGGAATGAGTTACAGGCCCAGAGGCAATTTCAGTTCCATCGACTGTGGTGATGACATCCGAAGTGGTCTCTTTGCAGAGAGATAGATTCATCCTAGAAGCCAACTCGTGGTCCACATAGTTTCCTATGGCCCCGCTATCAATGTATGCCCTCACTGCGTGCATACGTGATGGCTGCCTTGGATCTATAAGGACCATTAGTATGATGAAGTGCGAGGTCTGAGTATCCTTCTTCAAGCTCGGCAAGCGGACCTCTACGCTTGTCGGGCGTGGTCGTTTCCAAAAATCAGGCTCTGTTTGATTTTTATCAGCAACTTCGACTACTTTTTTAGATGTTTTTATAGGGCAATCCCGTAGAAAATGCCCTGAGGCCCCACAGTACAGACACAATTGCATCTGCCGTCTTCATTCTCTTTCCTTTTGAGTTGAGGGTCCCTTGACCCCCCCCCCCCCCGATATGCATCGCTTCTGATACATCTGTTCCTTTGAGGGTAACATTGGGTTTAACCAATACCCGATTCTCGAACTTAGCTCGATCAGCCTTTCTATTCTGAAGTCAGTGGTCTAACTGGACCACTAAGTCTACATATTCTGCACAATCCTGAGGTGGGTTCACAACTTGGGCCAAATTGTCTTTGAGTTCACCCCGCAGTCCACGATGAAATAATGTAATTTGTTTTACCTCTGGCCATCCGGTTTCCACCACTAACCTATTGAAAGTGGCGATATAGGTTAGTAGATCCTGGTTAACTTGTCGTAATGATAAAAGTTCGTTATCCAGGTCCTGTCCCTGTGAATGTCTGGCAAATAGTCTTTCCATGCTCAATTGAAAACCTTGAAAATCCTGAAGAAGAGGGTCATCCTGGTTAACTAATGGAATTGACCAATCCACTGCGCTGCCACTAAGATATGATAGTACAAAGGCTACTTTGGTTTTGGTCGTTCCGAAAAGCTCCAGGTCTGCATAAAAAGTGCAAGCGGCATTGGTTCATAAACACGGCAAACTTTTTTGGGTCCCCAGCAAAACGTTCGGGGTGGAGCTAAAGGAATGCTCCCTGGTAGAACCACTTGCACAGGATTGCTCGATGAAACAGGAGTTGGATTCCCCCCCTCCCCCCGAGTCCAGGTAATGGTGTTTGCCCAGCTTGGTTTTGCAGTAATTGTCTAGCAAGATCATCAGTGCGCTCCTTTGACACAATCAGTTCTCTCCTGAGGGAATTAGTCTCTTGGCGCGCGGAGTGCACTTCTGCCCTAAGTTCCAATAACAATAGGGCTAGTTGGTCGGTTTCTGAGGTTTCCATAACGCCCGGGTGGGGATTTGTAGATAGGCTCCGCGTTCCGTTACGCTCACCTGGCTCCCACAGGGGCGTCGGTCGGACCCGGACAGCTGCGGTCTCCACCCACGTGATGCGTAGTGCAGCGATGACTGACTGGATCTGCCCTCCTAATCTTGTCTGCTTAACCCGTAGAAATATTCTCCTGCAAGTGGAGAGATGTATTTAGCCACTTGTGGATTCAAGTGATGGCACCCCCACAGTCCTCCCCCAACTAATCCCCCTTCGAAATGCCCTCACAGCAATCTCACCTTATATTCTTGAAAGATGAGCTCTCCATCCTGCGTGGATTTGCTGGGGCGCTTCGATTCCAGTTACTTCACTGGTTTGAAGGCTCGGGAGAGTTCGGGAGAGGAGTGACTGAGGTTCCTGGTGAGGACCAGTAAGTATTAAGTTCATAGAGTTCAATATGTCCGATTTTTCACTCTTGTTCTCCCCCCCCTTCCTTTCTTGTCTTGCAGCTGGCTCCTGAAAAGATGCTCTTGTGGCAGCTGGTGGCGCTCAGGTAAGAGTCTGTATTACCCGGCGCTGTCCGGTAAATGTTGTACGAGGAAAACGTGTTTTGTCTCTCTTTGCAGATGCGGCACGTGAAAATATGGAGAGTCACAAAAGGATGCCTCCGGTGGTAAATCAGGTAAGTCTATGGTGGTAAGAATTATATTTGTTGGTTCCCTTGGCTCACCTTGTGGTTTTCTTTTGTCTCCTAGGTGCCGAAGTTCGGCGAAGAAATGATGGAGGCAGCGCCGACCCGAAGGATGCTGTGAAGACTGGTGAGTATGGCGCGGCGCTGCAGCTGGAGGTGCGGCGCGTGCAGAAATGATGTTCTTTACAGGTCCGGAGACAAGATGGATCCAGAATCAGGTGTGGAATAGAAATAAGTTTGTTTTCTAACCTTGTCCCTTTCTTTCCTCTTTGTTTTAGGAGCTCTGGATTCGAGGCGGGCGTGGCAGAAGACTGGATGCAGGCTGCAGGCACGGCGAGTGTATCGCTGCTGGATGCAGAATAACGCGAAGCGTGTGTTGCTGGTCGGGCGTGGTTTAAATAGCCTCAAACGTAGTCCCAGGTAAGAAGTCCCTAGAACCACACCCGAGTAAAAAATAGTCTCTGTAGAAAAATAGTCCCTTTCAAGCTTCATGTTGGATTGGAGTCATTTGCAGCATGGTCTGCCTGAGGTAAGTAATGACTATGAGCCTGGCGCCTTATGCGCCAGGACTGATTCCTACTATGAGTGTGGCGCCTAAGGCGCCAGGACTGAACCCAGATAGCCCCTAGCCTGGGCTGCTGACATTTTACTAAATGTCTAGATGCCTGCTCCCGGGGCTGATGGGCTTGGTCCAGATGCCTGGGGGTAGGCATCATGACAACTAGGAGTACTGAACATTAGTAACTCATTTCACCATTCTATTACTGGGACAAGGAAGATGCCTGCAGAGTGCTGTGAAGGTCAGGCATGTCCCTCTAATTACAGTCGGTCAAGTCCAATTGGGAACTTACACCTGAAGCTGTTAAGTGGTTGCAGGTGTATAAGAGGAAAAGGGTGTGCAGTCATAATGTCGACAGCAATAATGTCGACAGTCAAAATGTCGACAAATTAATGTCGAAAAACAATAATGTCGACAAACAAAATGTCGACATTTTTCGATATTTTTTCGAAATTTAATTTAGTGTATGTATAAATAATTAAATATATATATGATGTGTTGAGTATGAGGGGTGGTTGGGGGGGTGTGGGGGGGGGGTGGCAGGGGGGGGGGTGGCAGGGGGGGGTTGGGTGAGGGGGGGTTGGGGGGGGACCCCCCCATAGTAAATACAATTTTTATTTATTTAATTATTGAATAAATAAATAAATAAATAATTGGTATGTGTTGAGTATGAGGGGTGAAAGGGTGGTTGAGGGGGTGTGGGGGGGTGGCAGGGGGGTGTTGGGTGAGGGGGGGTTGGGGGGGGACCCCCCCATAGTAAATACAATTTTTATTTATTTAATTATTGAATAAATAAATAAATAAATAATTGGTATGTGTTGTATGAGGGGTGAAAGGGTGGTTGGGGGGTGTGGGGGGGGGGGTGGCAGGGGGGTGTTGGGTGAGGTGTTGATAGTTTTAAGGGTTTATAGTCATAATGTAAAAAAAAAAAATGTCGACATTTTTTTTCCGAAAAAATGACTTTTTACATTATAAGTATAGGATGTCGACATTATTATTTTCGACATTTTTTTTTCGACATTTTTGTCTGTCGACATTTTTTTTTCGACATTATGACTATAAACCGAGGAAAAGGGCAGATGGGAGATCGACATGGAGGCCAGTGTGGTAGGGACCAGCAGGGATCCTGTTCGAGAGGAGGTAGCCGTGGTGGGTCCTGCAGGGAAGCCAGGATGCCGGCAGACATCCTGAAAACCTGTGCAGCCCAGGGTTGAGCCATTGGACTTCTCCAGGTATGGGAGCCTCTGTGGTCAGGAAGCCGCAGGTAAAGGAAAAAGAAACAAAGTTGCTACATCCGGGGAAAGGAAGCAGAACTGCAGACGAGCACAGAGAAGCAACTGAAGTGCGAGCAGTGCTCGTGGTTACATGCAAGCAAAAAGGCGGAGCAGAAGTCGAGTGACGCCGCTGCCGAACCCTCAATTGTGAAAATCAAAGATGGTGTTGAGTAAACCAAGAAGGAGTAATTTAAGTGAACTGTTAATCCAATCCAGAAGAAGCGCCAAGTTGATTTGGAGTTGTGTTGAACTTTGAAATGCTGAGTATACGTTGGCAATTTGAAGTCTTGGGGAAGGAAACCCTGAGACTTGATGAACTGCAATGCTGTCTTGAGGATCCTTTTCTTTGGAACTGTGTTGCCTTGAACGTAGGCAACCTCAAGGATTTGTGGAACTGTTTTGAACTTGAGAAAGGTAATAGCAAGACTTTTGTGGAACTTTCTTGCACTTGGAGAAGGGGAGCTGAAAAGGAAGCTAGGAGCTGGAAGAAGCTCAGAACTTTGTGTTGATCACCATTTCTTTTATTGTTGACATCCCTACACATTGTTTAGATTTAGTGGTGAGGGGAAGGATAGGTTTTGGACACAGACTTTGAAGTTGGACTTTGACTCGTTTTCCTTGGTTTCGTTCAGGAAGGGCAAGTTGGTCCTTATACCATCCTGACATTTGAGTTGATCTTTTTTTTTTTTTTACTTTGAATCTGTTGTCTTACTTCATGATGCCTTCACAAAGCTTGCATAACCTATGCAATTTGAGGAATTCTAAACCAGTCCTTGTTTTAACTTTGTATTCTGGGACTTGCAGTCCTGGGTCTATGAGGAAATCCAAGACTAGAAGTCCCAGAATGCAGAGTTAAAACCAGGACTGGATTAACATCTCACCAATGGAATGGGGCATTTTTGCATGAATAATGGAGCATGAGAAATTGTGTGAGGCAATTGAAAATGTAGTTTTGCCATGATCTAAAAGACTCAAGTGTGCTTATTAAAAGAATGCAGTTACAATGTTTTTGTCATCTCTGGCCTTGATGTCAGCATGACATGGTTGTTATATTTTTGTGCAACAGGATTGTTCATTGTGATGAGAAAAGGCACTACTACTTTTTTCCTTTTCAGGGTTCGTGGTTTACTTCCTTCTGCCACCTAGCCTGAAAGGTTTTCATCTTCTCAATGTCTCTACACTTTTCTTTTACTACACTCCCAGCATTCATAAGGCTGCATTGTAAATTTCCTTGTAGTTAACTTGCGCTCCTATACCAAGTTTGCAATATTTCTTCTCAGTATCTGTTTTTGCACCACACTTCTCAGAATGCAATTCTTTTTGGCATGCTTACTTTGCAAGGTTTCTTATTCTAAATCTCCTTGTTATTCACTTTTCATTTGTTCGTCCTTGACACTACTACAGTTATGATTTGGTGCAGTATAAAAACATATTAACATAACATTATGAACATGCGCTTTTCCAAATTGCCACCCACTATATTGGAGTACTCTTTTCTTTAGATTTTCCTCTTGGTGTGTCAACACTGTTTAAAACAGTGTGGCATTCCATCATGTAACTGTTTGCCTTTTCTTTTTAATGCTTTCTCGGGCAGTGTCCCTAATCGATCACATATCGAACATGGCCTTCATACCTTCAGTGCCTCCTTTCTTCATAATGCTAGTTACCCTCCTATCCAGGAAGAGTTATTTTAATCAGCATGCAACAGTTTCTTCATACCTTTATAACCTCAGCATTTCCTCTGGTCGTATCACAACCTTGTGTTAATCGATATGTCATTCTGACTCGCAGTACAGCGGTAGCCACTTTAGACCTCACGAAGGTCTACTGGCAGGTTCCCCTAGCTGAACCTGCCAAGCACAACACAAAGACCCCCACCCCCTTGACTCCACCCCAAGGGATTATTTTAAATGTTTCTACCCTTTGGGCTGGATGCGTTTCCTGCCACTTTCCGATCACATATGGATATGGTTCAAAGACTCTCGAACCTCTTTGCAAGACCATTTCTCATGCTTGTTAATCTGCTTAGTCACATGCTGGTCATATGGTCCGACATCCAGTGGTAACCGTGGAGTATTGCATCTTATCTTTCATGGATCGAAAGGGCACGTCGGCATAGGTGTCTGTAACGCTATCCCTGACGTGTAGTGTACTCAAAATCCCTCACGCGCCGAGGTCCCACAGATTGTTTTTTTCCGCCCAGATTACTGGTTGCCCTAATGCGGAGCTCTTACATAGAGATAGCGTTATTGTCATACTTATCGACTTTGTCGTTATTCCGGTTAAGTCACTTCGACGGGTGAATCCTGTACGACGCCTACGACTGCTGAGGACTTTCAACACCTGTTGATCTGCCCGGCGCTGCCGTTCACGTTGCCGGGCCTTCTGAACGTTCTATACAGTAGGGAGAATGGGTTCGGGGTGGCCATATTCTTTACAAGTATGCCTTTCCTCTTTCACCCTCTTTGCTCCCTGGGTTTTGTCATCGCTATACCTGTCTTTTGCTATGGAAAAGACGCCATTTAGATTTTGCCCCTCGTGTAGCGCCAAATATCTGTGGAAAGACGAGCACTCTCGATTCAACAATTGTCTTCCCCTCGACCACAACGAGGTGGGTTGCGTGGCCTGTAAACACCTGCACACCAAGATGCTTAAGGAGCACTGCTTGAAGTGGTGGGCAGCCTACGGCATGTCGCAGGCCGTATGTTCTTCCCTCTGTAACCGCAAAAAGTGATGGGGAGACTAGCGATGACCAGGCCTCCGTGTCGGAAGCCATTGACCTAACAGCGTCCCCAACCCCACCAGGCCTGACGCGAGTCACCCTATGGGGGAACACACCCGGCGACATGGGCGCACACAATCATAACACCAAACGCACAACCCAAGGTTCTGCTTTGGCGATACCGTCAAAGCGTGCCAAAGTGCCAACGGACCCGTCAAAAACTTAGACGGGATCCACTGATCTTTACGATCGGCAGCCTTCCCTGCAACCGCAGCCGCTGTCTGCGACTGGGCAATCTAAAACAAAGGGCGCTAGCACTAAAACACATGCGGCTGTCGAAACTCTCCAGATGGACGCGCAGACACCGCTTAAGGGCCCAGTGGCGTTGAAATCCACCGCTCAGCCTCCGGTTCAACCGGCACATTGCCCCGTTTCCCCGAGCATCAGCGATACCATCGCAAGAATTGCCTCGGCACTTAAACTGAAGGAACAGTCAGAGGCGGCGAAGCACAAAGAACGGCCTAGAGACGCCCTGAAAGACACGACACAGTGCCCCAAACCCCACAAGGACTACGCTGAGAGTCCTGTGCCTTTGTCAGGCACATTAGGCGACACATCTTAACATCAAAGGGAAGATGAACCCTTTCCTTCCCTGGATCCCTCTGGTTCATCCTCATGGACCAGGGAGACATTTGAGGGCTGTATTGCCAGATTAGAGAGATGTCTCTTATTCTGAAAAGCTTGCTCCCAAGAGACCTCGGGAAGACCTTCCTTCTAAGCCTGTATCCAAGTTTAAAAGCACCTTGGAGGATCCACATGAGGAGTATACCTGTGTTCTCACAGATGACGTCCTTATGGACACATGATCAGGATGAGGATGCCACCTTTCTGGAAAACTACAATGTGGATGACCAGGCAGATCTTATGGACAACTGGGAAGACAGCTGTCGGGTTGATGCTCAACATTGCACATCCCCTACTCCCACCCAGGACCCCCGATGCTCTGTGCATGGATTCTCCACACCACCCCACTCCGGCCCACCAAGCCTCCCCAGTGGATGATTAGATGGCGTTTAATGCCATCTTGAAGAAGGCGCCTGACCATTTTCAGATCGCCACTCAAGAAGCTTTGCCAGATTCTGATTTTGTGGAGGATCTACTCAAGGAAAAACCTCCGACCAGCCAGGTCATCCCTTTGTTGAACTCCATCAAGAGGAGATTGGCACCTTCCTAGTTGACGCCAGCCCAAACCAGGACGGTGAACCCTAGGGCAGAGAAGTTGTTCTCCCACCGACCCTGCCCACATAAAGGGCCATGCCACTCCAGATTCTTTAGTGATTACCACTAATAGAAAATGAGCTGGTGTTCCCCAGTCTACAAGAGAGGCACCACCCGATAAGGAGTCCAAGAGACTGTATGCGCTTGGAAAGAGGGTCACAACTGCTGTTGCGTTTTCCACCTGAATAGTCAATAACACAACGCTGTTGGCCAGCTATGCAGACGTCCAGTGGAACCTGCTGCAAGAAGGCCTTCAGGAAGTGCCAGAACCTACACGCACCAAGTTGCTCGCCATTGTTTTGGAAGGCAAGGAAGTCAACCAGAATGTGCTCAAGAACACTCTGGATGCTGCCGAGACAGCGGGAAGAACCTTGGCACAAGGTACCTTGCACAAGCGTCATGCATGGCTGAGGAACTCCGGTTTCAAGCCGGAGACCCAAGCACCCTTCATAAACAAACCCGTTGAGGAGACCAAACTGTTTGGCAAGGCAATGGACGATGCACTTGAAACAGCCAAGAAAGAACAAGAGACGCAAGTCCCTTCAGCAGAATACCCAGAAACCCTCTCCTCAGAGGGAGCGGCTCCCGCCGGTCCTTTCGTGGGCAATCTCGTTTTCCCCAGAACCAGTATAATGCAGGAAACGACTGGAAATCGGGACACGGGTCTAATACCTCCACCACTTATCCACCCAGAGGACAGTGGTGTGGAAAAGGTAGAGATTGAGGTTCCAACCCCAGAGTGCCCCAGCCTCTGGTCAGAAATGACCTTCAGATCCAGGTCACCCCCAATGCTACCCCGGTCGGGGGGGCGTATAACATCTTTCCTTACTGCATGGGAGTGGATAACAGACCAGTGGGTACTCATAGAATTTGCCCAACAGCCCCAATTCAGACCACCAAAATCAAGTCGCCCAATGCTGAACCACCTGCAGATCCTACTGCTAGAGGTGGAGACCCTTCTAGGAAAGGATGCCATAGAAGTCATCCCTATTCTACAGGTAAACAAGGATATTTATTCAGTGTACTTCCTTGTACCCAAAAAGGTTCTCGCCATGTGCTAGACTTGCGCCCAGCAAACAAGTTTGTCAAACCTCAGAAGTTTTGTATGGTCACTTTACGGGAAGTAATCCCACTGTTGAAACGGGATTACATGGCAACACTGGACATGAAAGATGCATACTTTCATATTTCAATGTTGCCAGCGCACAGAAAATACCTAAGGTTCATGATGGAGGACAAGCAATATCAGTTCAAGGTACTCCCCTTCGGCATTGCCTCGGCACCAAGGGCGTATTCAAAGGTACTGTCAGCAGCGGCAGCACACCTGCGCAGACTCTCCGTTCCGCTTTACCCCTACCTCGACGACTGGCTCATAACAGGGTGGAGTCCTACGAAACATGCCTATTGAACACTCAGAAGACAATAGACCTCTTATTCAGTATGGGATATCAACAAAGAAGAAATCCAGCCTAGGCCCCAGTCAAGTCAAACAGTTTCTAGGGGCTCTAATTCAAAGGAAAGACCGCCTCGTCTTCCCCTCCGAGATTGTTCAAAACATGCTGTTTGTATTTGTATTTATTTATTTATAAAGCGCAGCCAGGCCCTGGGGCATACGGGCGCATACGTTAGATCTGGTTACAGTTACAATTAAAAGCAGTCAACAAAGGGTTATGTTACAGTTACAGGTATGTACATACTAGTGTTGCAAGTGCATACATAATCAAAGATGTCGTACATACATAGTCTAAGATAAGTACATTAATTACAAAAGTGTGCAGTCAGCAGTCAATCCTGCTAGGAACAGGAGGTTAGGCTGTCATAGAGTCCATATTGTGAAGCCAACACTTTGTGTTGTGTTTGAATAGGTTAAATGAAGGTTCTGCTCGCAAAAGCGCAGGGATTGTGTTCCATAATTTAGAAGCTTGTACAGGGAAGCTAGCTCCTCCCGAGTTATGAAGTTTGAATCTCGGTATGGACATAGTGTTAGCTTGTGCTGCTCTGAGTGGTCTTGAGGAGGTGTGAGGCGTAAGTTGGTTGGTAAGGTATGCTGGTACCAGGTTGGCTCTGGCTTTGTGTGTAAGGGCCAGAGTTTTGAGGGCTATTCTGTGCTCGACTGGAAGCCAGCGTAGTTTGCGTCTGGTTTCAGAGATGTGCGCCTTTTTGGGAATGTTGAGGGCGGCCCTGATGGCATTATTTTGGATTACTTGAAGTTTGTTGATATTTTTGTGGCTAGTGCCTAAGTAAAGGGCATTACAATAGTCTATTTTGGATAGGACTAATGCTCTAGCAAGAGTAATGCAATTGGGTGAGGAGATAAACGGCTTACATGCAGTGATCATCTTACAGGTGTAAGCAGCTGATGATGCTACTGCATTAGTTTGTTTGGAGAAGGATAAGGTAGCATCGATGTAGATACCAAGGGTTTTGGTATTATTTGACACGGGGATGAGATTGCCATCTACGGTGAAGGATTTGAATGCATGATTAAGATTTTTGAGTTTGGCGTGGGTGCCAAGGATGATCAGCTCAGTTTTTTCGTCATTGAGGCAAAGACCATGATGTGCCATCCATGCTTGAATTACTGAGTATATTTCATTAAGGGTTTTGCTGTCTGTTTCATAGTTGCCCGAGATAGGAATGAGTATCTGGGTGTCATCCGCGTAATTAGTATATGTGACACCCAGATAGTCAAGGATATCAAAGAGGGGCTTTGTGAATACATTATAAAGTGTCGGGGACACACAAGAGCCTTGCGGGACTCCACAGGTTACTGGCGAGGGTTCAGCAGAATCAGTGGGAGAGAAGACCCTCATGGTTCTGTTCGCCAAGAAGGAACTGATCCAAGCTGTGGCTGTGGCTGTGTCTGAGAAGTGTGCTGCAGTTTTCAAGTGGTGACAGAGTGTTTGGTGGTTGACCAGGTCGAAAGCTGCTGACAGGTCAAGCAGTAAGAGGAGTGCCAGTTTGCCATTGTCTTTCAGGATTTGGATCTGGGTCGTGAGATCTATTAAAGCAGTTTCCGTACTGTGTCTAGGTCGGAAACCTGATTGCCTAAGTCCTAAGAGATTGTTTGATTCTAAGTAGGCCTGTATTTGTAAGTAGGCTGCTCTGTCCAGTATTTTTAATAAGAAAGGTACAGTCTTTATCGGCCTATAGTTAGACGGGTTGGCTGGGTCAAGTGTAGGTTTTTTGAGGAGTGGTATGACCCACGCGTCTTTTAGGTTATCGGGTACTACTCCAGATTTGAAGGATGCATTGATGAGGTTGGTGATGAATGGTGCTAGATCGTGCGCGGCGCCTTTGATGGTCGGGGCAGGGCAGGCATCACCTTGGCAATTTGAGGGTTTGAGTTTCCTGATGATGTTTTCTACTTCCCAAGTTGAGAGGGGTGAGAAGCTGAAAGGTTTACAAGTTGACTTAAAGGTAGGTGATTTGTTAGGTAATTGTTTGTAGTCCGGGTCAGCTAGTAGTAGGGATTTTTTTGCATTGATTTTAGATTGTAGGCGAACTATTTTATCTAATAAGGCCTTCAGAATATTACTACACCATAGTGCGTCAGTAACACATTTGTCTATAGGGGCAATGGGGGATTCTAATTCTTTCAGAATCTTAAAAAGTTCTTTTGTGTTGGATTCCGCTTGTGTAATCCTTTTGTTATAGGTGTCTTTTTTAGCAAGAAGGATGGCTTCTTTGTAACTGGAGGAGGCTAGGGCTAGCTCAGTCTTATTGGATGCTGTGGGATGTTTTTTCCAATGTGCCTCAGCGGTTCTCTTGGTTTTGCGTAATTCTCTTAACTGCGGAGTGAACCAGGTGTTAAGGTGACGCTGTGGTTTAGGTTTCTGCAATTTTAGAGGGACGATGGTGTTCAGTGCTTTGAGTATAGCCTGGTTGTAGATATCAACTAAAACTGTGGGGTCATCTGAGTCAATATTGTTCAAGATGGGGAGTAATAGAGGTAGGAGTTTGTCAGGAGTAATGTCTTTCTTATTTCTCGTGCTGGTGGCTGGGGCGATGATAGGTGCCAGGTGTGGTGTGTTGGCTTTGATCAAAAAGGTTATTTTATGATGATCAGACCACATGCATGGGTCATTAGATAGGAGGTCAATAGAGCAGTTGAGGTGAGTGAGCCAGTCAAGTGTTCTGCCTTTGATATGAGTGGGCTCGTGAATAATGTGCGTATGACCCAAGTCAGATAAGGTGCTGGCTAAGTCATGGGCGTTAGTGTTCTTAGGGTCGTTAAAACCGAGATTAAAATCCCCAAGTAAGATGGTTTGAGAATTAGGTTTGGTATCTGAGGTTATGAGTGATGCAATGTCCTCTATGAAAGAAGAGATGGGACCTGGTGGTCGGTAAATAAGGTCATAGTTGCCGTGTGGTTAGGTGATATAGGTAGCTTGATGGACAAGGATTCAGCAGAGGGGATTTGAGTGTCCTGGATGACTCTAATGTCGAAGGTATTTCTGAATATGAAGGCGAGTCCACCTCCCTTCGTGAGAGGTGTTTCTGTCGCATCTAATGATAGCATAATCATTCGGTATGGCAAGGGCCAGAGATGGACCGGAGGCAGCATTAAGCCAGGTTTCCGTGACTGCAAGGAGATCAAGTTTTTCATAAGTTATAAAATCAGCGATGTCGAGAGCATGGGCAGGAAGAGACCTGGCATTCACCAAGGCTGCTTTAATAAGTTTGTCTTTTTGGGGAAATTTTTCTGGTGGTATAGGTAGGTCATGCGGGAGGATATGGGCTAGCTTGTCTGGGTCAATGGCCGAATTGGCAAGGTTGTGGTCAATATGCGAATGTTTCATACAACGGACTCTTAATCTAGAATTTCTAGTTAGAATGCTAGGGTGGTGAGAGCATGGAAAGGTAGGTAGGCTAGTTCTAGAATTCAATCTAGTGTTTCTAATAGCGATAGTACAAGGTTGGTTAGGAGTTGGTCTAGTAGCAAAGTGGCGTATCCAAAGTGCTGGATCATCCAGGTACGGGTTTGCATGTGTCATGGTGCTAGGCCACGAGGTGAGGGTGGTGGTTGCCATACGTGTGCTAGTGTATGTATCCTGATTAGAGTGTGGGTTGGGTTGACTAGTCCAGTGTCTAGTGTAGATATATAGTAGGTGGATGAAAGTAGTTAGGCACCAATACATGATGTGAGTAGTGTTGCTAGTTTGCAAGTGTGGTCTATTAGCGACCATAAGGCACAGCACAAATCAATCAAGTGTGGTCTGTAGGCGACCATAGGGCACAACACAACAATCAAATGTTGTATGTAGGCGACCATAAGGCACAACACAACAATCAAATGTGGTCCAAGGCGACCATAAGGCACAACACAACAATCAAATGTGGTCTGTGGGCGACCATAAGGCGCAACACAACAATCAAATGTGGTCTAAGGCACAACACAAATCAGTCAAGTGTGGTCTCTAGGCGACCATAAGGCATAATACAATCAGGTGTGGTCTGTGGGCGACCAGAGGCACGACACAAATCAACTGGCATTTTCAAACAGGTACATCAGGGCACTAGGCCACCTAAATTCGAAAATCCACAAGAAGGCTTAATTAGCATTTTTCCCAGACAGTACTCATTGCTTATGAAGATCCATGTATAGCAGGATTAGAGTACAGTATGTAGACATCGGTACTGTGCAAGATAGGGTTCACTTAGCAGGTAAGTTAGAAGTGAGTGAGATGCCGTTTATCACTTCGGTGGCAGGGCAAGTCACTATGGCATCGAGCACGTAATAGGTGACTGTGCCGAGTGACTCCCGCAGGTGATGGGGGGGCAGGCGCCCCAGCGGGTGGCGGGAATACCAATAAGGTGTTGATAGGGTCAAATGGTGCAGCAAAAGATAAAAAATGCCAGGTTGGGCAAGATGATAGGCACTGTAAACGGTCAAAGTGCATTGGGCAATACCCAGAGGAGGGGACTAGTTCTGAGTTTCTTACCGCTAGACTGTTGGGTAGCAAGGAGGGATCAGGGTAGTTGTGTCCAAACAAGCAGAAGTCCTGGCCCTTGGCACTATCGGCACTGGACAGGCTCAGGACAGGAAGGAGCCTTTGTGTTTCCAGCCTTCATGTTGGAGGCCGGCTCGGAGCCTGCCGGCTCGTAATTGGTGCAGAAAAGGCACCGGATAGCCATTCAGGAGTTGGC
This sequence comes from Ambystoma mexicanum, assembly GCF_040938575.1. Classification (NCBI taxonomy): domain Eukaryota; kingdom Metazoa; phylum Chordata; class Amphibia; order Caudata; family Ambystomatidae; genus Ambystoma; species Ambystoma mexicanum. Next base: position 594,795,931 of record NC_090936.1, read on the forward strand.
TGCACACAAGGAGGAAGGAGGTGCAGCTCGGATTTCTCGGGCGGCCATCTTCGAAATGGCTAGTCTCCTCGTGTTGTTTAATGGAGAATGCACGCACGTTAGGCTGCTGAGTGTGGTCCCAGCTAGTATGGGGCTTTGCACGCAATTATTGGGCAAGGCAGTTTACAATACTGCAATTGTGGTGCATTGCGCCGAAAAATGCAAACAAATAAAAGCGATTTCTTTTTTGCAGGAAATTCGATGTAGTAAGCCCAGGGGCCTACCTTAGTGGTCGTTAGTAGATGCAGGGGCCATGGACCAATGCTCCTGCAGTGTAAGGAGCTCCTGCTCCTGTGATAGAGGCACGATTCTGTAGATCAGGCTCAGGACAGGAAGGAGCCTTTGTGTTTCCAGCCTTCGTGTTGGAGGCCGGCTCGGAGCCTGCCGGCTCGTAGTTGGTGCAGAAAAGGCACCGGATAGCCAATCAGGAGTTGGCTGCACACAAGGAGGAAGGAGGTGCAGCTCGGATTTCTCGGTCCCTGTTTCAGATCCCTCAGTATTTAGCAAGTAAGGAAGTGACGGTACGCAAAGCCATGCGACTGTTAAGAATGATGGCGTCCTGTATTTACTTAGTTCCTCACGCGCGTCTGCGCATGCGTCCCATGCAAGAGTGGCTCAACAGCCTGTGGTGTCAGGCCAGCGGACAATGGGAAGATCTGGTAGTTGTCTCCCCAGCCCTCGTTCTCTCTCTGCAGTGGTGGTCGAGGGAAAACCTCTTGAAGGGAAAACCTTCACCACCCCTGCATTAGAAGCCACTCTCACGACCGACGCATCTCTCACGGGGTGGGCGCTCACCTGCTACAGCAGACGGCGCACAGCGTGTGGTCCCCACAAGTAGCGTCCGACCACATAAATCTGTTGAGCTATTGGCGGTATTCAAAGCACTGGAAGCCTTTCAGAAACAGCTACAGGGGAAGACGGTCCTTATCTTGACTGACAGAGCACCACAGCCATGTACTACCTGAACAAACAAGGGGGCGCACACTCTCCAGGTCTATCCAAGCTTTCCCAAAACAAGCATCAGAAGACATGTATTACTCACCGTAATAGCATTAACGAACACAAAGTTCTTGTTCTATTAACATGTTGGGTGATAGCTTCACCCCTGGGTCCCCCTCTTCTGGGCGCTGACCACTCACATATAGCGTTCAACAATTTATCAAAAACAGTTCCTTTCTTAATGAACTTTGGGTGGTGACGTTCCACCCCTGGATCTCCCTTGGTCGGGCTCAGATTTCAATTGACAAGGGGGGCAGTTTGCTTCCCCTGGTCTTGGAATGCTTCTCGCTTTTACAAATCTTAAACAGTTCTTCGGGCTTCGCCCCCGTTTGTCAGCATCACTCTTCCGGGTTCACTCCCGCCAACTTTTGGTTGTCTGCTTCCTTCTGCCAAGTTCACTCTTGTTGACTTAACCAACAATTCCTCATCAGACTTTTAGATTCCACCCCTTTTCATTAGCATCCCTCGTCCGGGTTTACTCTAGCTAATTTCCACAAAACATAGTTCATGTAATATTTTTCAACATGCGGGATTCACTTCCCTTCACTTTTAACAGTTATCTGTCGGTCAAAGACTTTCAACGGTACTGTTACGCTCACCTGGTCTATGCGGAGGCTTTGAGGCACGGTTGCAGCCCTCCCAGGAGTTAGATCACCCCTGTCAGGTCTTTCCCTCTGCGGATAAGCTATGAGTGGCAGCAATTGGTGACTCTGCTCCTGCATGGATATGAGAAAATGTGAGTGTGCTGATCGGTGACTATTGTACCTCTCAAACCCTTCTACCCAAGGTGAGATTTCTGTGAGCATGTACTGGCCCATATGGCTCACCTGTTAATTATTGATGGTAAGCTCTCCATCCTGCTACTTCTGGCAGGGGCGCTTGCGATGATGGGATCTAGTACCTTCACTGATCCCCGGGTAAGTAATAGTCCAGTCCAGCTGCAACTATGCTTCCCCTCTTGTCTCTTTCCCTTTCTGTTTTGTCTTTGCCTCTTCTTCTTGTTTTTTGTCTTGGTATTATTGCTCTCAATATTGCTGTTAAATCCTGAATAACGTTTTCTCTTCTGTTTTCTTCTCAATAGATGGAAATGTGGGCAAAAAGCAGCTGTGGAGGCGCGGAACACGGCCAGGAGGAAGATGGATGAAACCGCAATGTCCGACAACAGGTGAGTGATGGTTTAAGGCAAAGCGCGAGGTTCGGTGGAAGCGCAACCTTAAACTGTCTTTAAATGTCTAACCTTGCCTTTCGTTTTACTTGCAGGTGCTGCTGTCGCTGACGAAGCGCGTTGTGCTGCGGTGCCAAGATGAAGATTTCAGCGTCACAGAAAATTTGAAGATGAGCTGTGGTGCCAGGATGAAGATGTCAGCGTTCCGAAAAATGTGAAGAAGAATGTCAGGATCAACGAACACGCGCACAGGTGAGAGCAGATTTCCCCAGGTGGTAAGTATGAAAGCAGGAAGCAGGATTTCCAAAGGTACGTTTAATCCCAGGCAGCAGTAAGCGTTACGCTGCATGGAAGTGCAGAATAACGCAAAGCGTCTGCCTCAGGGATCGGAGCAGCTTATAAAGCTGCGTTCGTGGGCATGCCCTCTAGGCCTAGCTTGCCTGCCACACCCTGCCACTCCTAGATAGTCAGCATGTGCAAGGCTACCCAGTAGCAGCAGCAGCAGACACACCCAAGAGTACACATTGGGCTGCTTTAGTGATGGAAGTTCCATGTTAAATGCACCTTGCACCCGAAATGAGGTGTTATGTCCAAATAAAAGCATTCTTGTCCAAAATAGTGTTCTTACTTACTTTTATTCATGAGCCTGGCGCCGAAGGCGCCAGGACGGTGTCCATCCGGGCCCCCTGTGTATGTGGCCCTTTAATATTTGCGGCCTTGGCCCGATGACCATGACAGCACTCCCCCTCAAGGCCCCTCTCAAGGGTGGTCCGTCTCCCGGGCCTGGTTTGGTGGGATTATTGCGATGGAACTGCCCCATTAAACGTGGAGCATGGACGTGTTCACTGGGTTCCAATGTTCGGTCTTGAGGTCCATAACCTTTCTAGTCTGTAAGGTAGTACAATTTGGACCGAACCACCTTGGAGTCCAGGATGGATTTAACTTCATACTCGGGTTCCCCATCAAGTAATTCGGGCTCTGGTGGAGGGCTAATCCGTGTATTTGATTTCATTGGTTTGAGGAGAAAGACATGAATACTGCGTGAATCTTCATATGCAATGGTAACTCCAATTTCATGGTGGCAGGATTGATTATTGTTTTGATAGTATAGGGGCCCAAATATCTGGGGCGGAAGGCTCTTGGTCCTTTCAACGGTTTGTATCTCGATGCTAACCAGACTTTATCCCCAATCTGGTAATCGGGAGCTTCTTTTCGGTGCCGATCAGCAAACAGTTTTGTCTTTCTTTAGCCTTAGTCAAATGTTCTGTCGCTTCCTCAAGAACCTGAGTGATGGTTTTATGCAAGGTTTTTATTGCTGGCATTTCCAAAGTATCGAGTGGATCAAACACTGATGTCCGCGGATGTCTTCCGTGCACAGTATAGAATGGAGTTCGTCCAGTTTTTGTGTGAACAGAGTTGTTATATGCTTACTCGGCTACCCAGAGTATGTTTTTCCAGGAGTCCTCGGATGCTGTAACATACACCTTAAATACTGCTCTAGCATCTGATTAGTTCTTTGGGTTTGCCCATCAGTTTGAGGGTGATGGCTTGTGGACAACCGGAGGTCAATTCTGGCAATTGTACAACACTTTCTCCAAAAGGCGGAAACAAATTGAGTTCCACAATCCGATATTAATATTGATGGGAATCCATGCAACTGGACAATTTGTTCTAAAAACACAGTAGCGAGAGTCGATACAGTTGGGAGCCCTTTCAGAGGGATGAAATGGGCCATTTTGGAGAATAAATCCACAATGACTAAGATGGTTTTGTAACCATTGCAGGGAGGAAGATCCGTGATAAAGTCCATTGACAGAGTATGCCAAGGTGCTGGCTGTACCATCAAGGGACGTAGTAAGCCATCAGGCTTTTGTTTCTGAGACTTGTCTTGTGCACAGACACCACAGGTTTCAATGAACTGGGCAGTGTCTTTTCTCCTAGTTGGCCACCAGTAGTTTTGCTTTCTTAGCCTGGATATATAAGCGTCCTTGAAAATATGGTAGTTTGTTTTCGATGGTGTACCAATCTCCCTTTAAAAGCCATTCCTGTTGGTTTGATTGATTCATCTGGGATTGCAAACTGGTTTTTAAGTCCTCTAGAGACGTGGTGGCGGCGGTCTTGGTTTGGATTTGTTCTTCGGGAATGATGGCCACAGGATCGGATGTTGTAAAAGCCTCTTTTTCTTCACTCATGCGTGATGGTGCGTCTGCCTTTCCATTCTGTTCTCCAGGTCTATGGGTGATGATAAAGTCGTATTCTGCTAAAAAGAGAGCCCAACGAAGTTGACGGAGTATTTGTGCTTTTGCAGTCTTCAAGTATTTTAAGTTACAGTGGTCCGTGATGACGGTGACTGTGTGTCTTGCTCCATGAAGATAATGTCTCCATGCCTTGAATGCTGCTTTAATCGCCAGTAATTCCTTATCTGTGATCGCGTAGTTCAATTCGGGGGCAGGAAACGTGCGGGACCAGGATGTAACTGTCCTGTTTCCGGGTCCCGTTGGGACAATACCGCTCCCATTGCTACTTTTGAAGCATCGGTTTCAACCACGTATGGCAGGTCTGGTCGAGGGTGTTGAAGAACTGGTGTTGTGGTAAATGCTAGTTTCAGCTTCCGAAAGGCTTCTTCAGCTTCTGTGGACCAATGGAATTTCTTGTTCTTTCTCAGCAGGGAAGTAATTGGGTGTACGATTTGTGAGAACCCTGGTATAAATAGACGATAGAAATGAGTGAATCCGAGCACTCTCCTTTCGTGAATGTTGGTGAGGGCCATTGGAGGATTGCGTCCTATGTACGCCCTGTGGGCCCTGTGGTGTGAGCATGAAACCGAGAAACTCTACTTCGGTCACATGGAAGAAAATGTTTTCCAGCTTGGCATACAACTGGTGTTGTCGAAGCTTCTCTAGGACTGCCCGGACATGACCAACATGTTCTTCCTTGGAATTTGAGTAGATGAGAATGTCTCTATGTAGACCAGTGCGCAAACGTCCAGAAGTTCACGGAGCACGTCATTCATAAAGAATTGGAACGCCGCAGGGGCGTTGCATAATCCGAAGGGCCTGACCTGGTATTCGAAGAGGCCATACTTTGTGCGTAAGGCGGTCTTCCACTCTCCTTTTTTGACTCACAAGATGGTAGGCCCCTCGTAAATCCAGATTTGTGTGAATCTGAGCATGTTACCCCTTTCCACTTATACCAGAACTCCTGGATCGGGTGAATCGTTTTTTTACTGTAATCTGATTGATTGCTCTGTAGTCAATACAGGTTCTTAAATCCCCCTCCTTTTTAGGCACGAAGAAGAGGGGCGAAGAAGCAGGGGACTTGGATGGACGGATAAAACCGTTTGTCAGATACTGATCCAGGTAAGTTCTAAGATGTTGGTTTTCCTGCTCTTAGAGCGTAAATCTGGCTGCGGGGAATTTGGGCTCCGGGTACGAGGTATATTTGGTAATCGTAGGGTCTGTGTGAGGGCAAAACATTGGCTTGCTCTTTTTGGAAGACATCCTGGTAATCCAGGTATTCAAGTGGTAAAGAGCCAGTGAGGCCCAGCACGATTTCTTTCTTTGGTTTCAGGTTGACGACGTCTTTGTTGTAACGGGTGTCGGCACAGTCTTGAGGAAAGGTCAGAACTCGTTTTCGCCAGTCGATCCTAGGATTATGGGTCTCCAGCCAAGGCATTCCCAATATCATCTGGAACTGAGCAGCACCGATGAGATCGAAGGTAATGTCCTCTCGATGCCCGTCCTGCAACAGAAGCTTGACTTTTTTGGTGTATTGTCACCGGGCTGGATGATAGCTGAGAACCATCCACTGCAGTGACGTTTTCCGATTTCTGGTTTTGTTGGAGGGGAAGGCATCTTCGGGTTGCTAGATCTTGGTCAATGTAGTTTCACACAGCTTAGCCAGATCTTGGTCAATGTAGTTTCCCACAGCTCCACTGTCAGTGTACGCCTCCAAGGCATGTACCTTTGACGGTTGCTTATGATTCACCAAAAGTACCGGAAGGACTAGATGTGAGGTCTGCACAGATTCCTTTTTCTCGCTCGACAAGTGCCCCCCAACGCTTGCCAGGCATTGGAGTTTCCCGACTCCTGTACTTATTCTTTGTTATTTTTATCCGTTACTCCAACTGTTTTCTTGGGTGGTTTTACCGGGCATTCATGAAGGAAGTGACCAGCTTTACCACAATATAAGCAGAGCTGTTGCTGCCTTCTTTTCTCTTTCCACCTTGGTAAGAGGACTCCGTTAACCACAGATTTGCATTGGTTCCAACTGTTCGTGTGGTTTGGTCTGGTTCTCACGGGGTCGCACATAAACTGACCTTCCCTCTGTTCTGGCTCGATCCATTTTCCTATTCTGCAACCTATGATCGAGTTACACTGTCAGGTCTATGTAGTCCGCACGCCCCTCAGGTGGTTTCACAACTTGAGCCAACACATCCTTAAGTTCTCCATGTAGCCCTCGATAAAAGAGCATAGTTCTCTTTTCTTCTGGCCAGTTGGTCTGGGTTATGAGACTTGAAGGTGGCAATGTAGGTTAATAGATCTTGATTTCCCGTCCGAGTGACAACAATTTGTTGTCCAGAGCTTGTCCTTGAGTATGTCGGGCAAACAATTTCTCCATCTCATGCTGAAAATCCCCAAAGTTCCAAAGCAAAGAATCATCTTGAGTTATCAATGGTATTGACCAGTCCGCTGTGTTGCCTCCTAGATATGAGAGTACAAATGCAACTTTGGCTTGATCGTTAGGAAAGGCTCCTGGTCTGCATAAGAAATGAAGGCGACATTGGTTCATGAATATGGTGAACTTGTTTGGATTGCCGGCAAAGCGTTCGGGCAGGGCTAGAGGCACTGCTCCTGGAAGGACCACCTGAACCAGTGTTGATTGCTGTGGCGTGGAAGAATGGGAAATCCCCCGCAAGGGATCCTGCCATGCTTGTGCCTGTAGCATCTGTCTTGCAAAGTTGTCAGTTCTTTCTCGAGTTACAATAAGATCCCTCCTTAATGCACTAATTTCCTCCCTTGAAGCATGTACTTCAGCCTGTAATTCCGCTAGTAATTGGGCCAATTGGTCTGTCTCTGAAGTTTCCATAACGCCCAGGCAGAGAGTCATAGAGGCTTTGCGTTCTGTTACGCTGACCTGGTCTCTGCGGAGGCCTTGGGGCACAGTTGCAGCCCTCCCAGGAGTTTGATCACCCCCGTCGGGTCTTTCCCTCTGCAGATAAGCTGTGAGCAGCGGCACATGGTGACTCTGCTCCTGTGTGGATATGAGAAAACATGAGTGCGCTGATCGGTGACTATTGTACCTCTCAAACCCTTCTACCCAAGGTGCGATTTCTGTGGGCATGTACCGGCCCATAGGGTTCACCTGTTAATTATTGATGATAAACTCTTTGTCGTGCTACTTCTGGCAGGGGCGCTTGTCGATGGGATCTAGTTCCTTCACTGATCCCTGGTAAGTAATAGACCAGTCCAGCTGCGACTATGCTTCCCCTCTTGTCTCTTTCCCTTTCTGTTTTCTCTTTGCCTCTTCTCATTTTCTGTCTTGGTATTATTGCTCTCAATATTGCTGTTAATTCCTGAATAACGTTTTCTCTTCTGTTTTCTTCCCAAAAGATGGAAATGCGGCCCAAAAGCAGCTGTGGAGGCGCGGAACTCGGCCAGGAGGAAGATGGATGAAACCGCAATGTCCGACAACAGGTGAGTGATGGTTTAAGGCAAAGCGCGAGGTTCGGTGGAAGCGTGACCTTAAACTGAATGTCTTTTAAATGTCTAACCTTGCCTTTCGTTTTACTTGCAGGTGCTGCTGTCGCTGACGAAGCACGTCGTGCTGCGGTGCCAAGATGAAGATTTGAAGATGAGCTGCGGTGCCAGGATGAAGATGTCAGCGTACCGGGAGATTTGAAGGAGGTCAGGATCAACGAAGACGCGCACAGGTGAGAGCAGATTCCCCAGGTGCTAAGTATGAAAGCAGGATTTCCAAAGGTAAGTTTAATCCCAGGCGGCGGTGAGCGTTGCACTGCATGGAAGTGCAGAATAACGCGAAGCGTCTGCCTCCGGGATCGAAGCAGCTTATATAGCTGCGATCGTGGGCACGCCCACTAGGCCTGGCTTGCCTGCCACTCCTAGAGTCGGCACGAGCAAGGCAACCCGGTAGCAGCAGCAGCCACACCCAAGAGTACACGTGGGGCTGCTTTTAGTGATGGATGTTCCCATGTTAAATGCACCTTGCACCCGAAATGAGGTGTTATGTCCAAATAAAAGCATTCTTATCCAAAGTAAAGTGTTCTTGCTTACTTTTATTCATGAGCCTGGCGCCAAAGGCGCCAGGACTGTGTCCATCCGGGCCCCCTGTGTATGTGGCCCTTTAATGTTTGCGTCCTTGGCCCAATGACCATGACGGGTGCAGAGGATTTTACGAGACCTCTGTAGGACCACTTTTACCCTTCTTCACCTCTTCGCAAGGCCTTCTGGTTACGGTGGTCTTTTAACGTTGGGTAATCGTCCAGAGATTCTTGGGTGAGCACCCACGTGGTGCCGGACTCCTCCACTGCTGGTTTTCCCCCTTCCAAAATGTTAACATTTCTTTGTTTGTTGAAAGCTCACTTTTTGTTCAACACAGTTCCGTTTCTTATTGGTTCTCCCCTCGACTCACCAGCTGTGATGAACCGCTTGGCTTTCCTTCTCCCTGGAGTCAAGGTTGGTACTGTCTCCCCTCGGCTTGGCAATCGGCAGAGGAGGGTCTTGCATACCATAGACCTCTACTACAATACACGTTGGCTATTGTTACAGGGCTTATCGTTCACTCTGCGGAGGCTTCACGGGCCTTTGTCGGAAAGGACAAGTTCGACTCTCCCCTTGCCACCGTCTTTTTTCCTCTTGAGCTGCCGTGCTGAGTTAGCTCTGACCTCGTTGCATCTGCCTTAATCGTACTGTGCTGTTGTGCTCCATCTTTTATCCCTAAGGGAAAGGGCTGTCAGGTGTGTGTGATTTATTGGGACATGTCAGTTAAACGGCTCTGGTGTTAGTCTATCTTTAGAGTTGTGTGAAAGTGTTCACACAGAAAAAGGTGGGGGGCTGTATCGATATGATATGGCATTTATAATGCGTCTATACACCAGTGTTTCAAGGCACGATGAGGCAAGGGAGGGGAAACGGATGGAAGACCAAAACAACGATCCTACTAGGCCAGGTGACATTGAGATCGTGCAAGTGCATGGGGAGAGGGGAAGAGGAAAAGTGCAGGGGGCAGTGCAGTACATATGGAAACTTTAAAATAAATAAGACAATAAATGATAAAGTGCGGCCAGCTGGTGGCAAGTGCAAGGGTAAATGCAGACATCAGGTGTCAAGTGCTAGTAGGGGCTGTAGGGATGCAGAAACGGTCCCTGAGTGCAAGGGTTGCCAGGGGGGCAGTGCAGGTGTGTAACTGGCAGGGTGGGGGGGGAGCCAGGGCCCGAGATCAGAGGGGGTAGCCAGGTAACAAATGCAGTTTCAGATTCAACCAGGAGATCAGCAGGGGAGAGGAGGAGAGAAAGCAGAAGTAAAGAGGTAGGTCTTGAGGTGCTTCCGGAGATGGTTCTCCAAGTTTCATGGAGGCAGGGAGGCTGTTCCAGAGGGAGGCCCCAGCAGAAGAAAGAGATCTACCACCAACTTGCTGCTTGGAGAAGCAACTGACCCTGAGGGAGTTGGAGGCGTATGAGCAAAGAGCTCGAGAAGGAAGATATTTAGGAAGAGGGAGTTGAAGGTATTGAGGTCCTAGGCCCCAGAAGGCCTTATGAACAATGCAGAGGGTTTTGAACCTAATCCTCGCCGCCACTGGGAGCCAGTGCAGCGATTGCAGTCCTGGAGAGATGCGATCCCTGGGCTTGAGGCCAAGTTTTGGATGAGTTGCAGAGGGCGGAGAGTGGAGGCAGGAAGATTTAGAAAGAGGCTGTTGCAGTAGTCCAGCCTAGAAAGAACCAGAGCTCTGGAGACAGTGAGCTTCTGGGGGAAGGAGAGGAAAGGAAGAATACCTCTGAGGAGGCACAGCTGTTAGTGTGACTTTTTAGAGACCGCAGAGATGTGAGGAGTGAAAAAGTGTGGAGTCGAAGATGACCCCAGAGGTATTTAGTTTCACAGGTGGGAGCAGGAAGAGGGTCGAGAGAGGCCGGCCAGAGAGTGACGGGAAAGTAGGGAACAGGTGTGCCGATGAGGAGAATCTGTCTTACTGGCATTGAGACGGAGATCATTGGCTTCACACCACTCCTGGACGGCCGGCAGTCAGTCGGAGATGAGAGAAGAAGTGGCCGAGTGGAGCCTGAAAATGAGTTGAGTGTCATCCGCATAGCACTGAAAGTTGGGGCAGAGAGCAGTAATGCGGTGGTCAAGAAGTGGCAGGTATTGGTTGAACAGCAAGGGAGAGAGGTTCGACCCCTGGGGAACGTCATAGATAGAGATAGAGGAGAGGAAGAACCCACCCAAGTTAGACCTGGGAGAGTCGATTGGAGAGGAAGGAAGTCAGCCAAGCCAGGACCTGATCAGTGATACCCAGGTTATCACAGAGACGGATGGACAGGATGGCAAGGCAGAAGAGATCAAGTAAGATAAGGACACAAGGGGTGTTGGAAGTTGGAGAGCAGGTCTGCACGGATGTTCAGGAGAGCAGTTTCTGTGTTACTGGGAGCTGTGAAGCCAGACAGATGGTCATGGAGACAACCAACAGATTTAGAGTGAAGATTAAGCCGGGAGATGGCCAGCTTTACCAGGAGGTTTCCTAGGAACGGAGTGATGGCGATTGGACGATAGTTAGCCGGGCAGGAAGGGTCGGCAGAGGGTTTCTTAAGAAGTGTGCACAAGGGAGTGCTTCAGGGGGGAGGGGAAGACTGCAGTGGCGAAGGAGTGGTTGCAGAAATCAGCCAGAGCAGGAGCCAGGGGATTTGAGAATATCCTACGTGGTAGGATGGGGAAAAGGTATTAGAAAAAGGGGGATATCGCGTCTTGCCCGTTGGTCTCCCACTCCCCAAGGACCGCCCATCCAGGTGATCCTCACTCACTGGTCCACCCCCATGAACTGGATCCAATACCGATGGCCGTGTTCTGGCCACCTGGTTGACCGATTCCCCGGGGACCGGCCAGGGAGACAGCTTCAGGTTTCTCACAGTGGACACCCAAACACCTAGTATCGTACTCCGGTCACACTGGAGCGACTGTTCGGCTTGAGGTAAGTTAAACCTTGAGCCCCACAGTACCTTAGAGTGGTTGAAGAAAACGCAGCTGGATTATTTCCTGTGTAGCAGCAACAGACCTGGTCCCCCGATTCCTCAGTCAAGGATTTCTTTGGTCTCCCACATGGCAACTTTTTATCCGCTCCAACAGTGAATGGTTGCCGCCTGGTCGATCGTTCTCGATTCTGCAGTCCTGCACCCTGGTGAGGGGACTTGGATGAGTGAGGTCGTGTCACTGGAGGTCCAACTCGAGGTCCAACTGGAGTTCACCAAAGTTCTGGGAGGATTTGGTCACGCAAAGACGTTGCACTGCAAATGTGTCGGAGGTCCCCTGGCATTCGCAGTTTGCAGCCCTCGAAGGTTCCAGCAACACGGGATGGCCCGATCTGCAGTTCGTCTCATGGCTGATTGGTCCCACCAGCCAAAGGGATGGCGTTGTTCTCTTTGGAGCTTTTTAATAAATTTCGATTTTATACAAATATTTAAAAAACGGGGTCAGGACAGCAGTGGTCGCTTCACGGTTAATGGAAGGCTCTGCAGGCATCTCTGGTCGACTTCAGCTTTGGATCTTCTGTTCCAGTGGTCAACTTACCTTCTGCCTCAGGAACCTCACCTTTTATTCGGTTTTCCCATTCACTCCTCTGCAATCTCTCCTTGCAGTTTACAGAAAGGGGCGGGTGGCTGTCCAATTGGGACAGCCAGCGCCCAGTGGGAACCGGTTCCATTCAGGCACAGCAGACAAAGGACCGGTGAGTTTTGGGCTCCTCCCATGCTTCCTGCCCTCTGACACAATGGAGCCTTGGCGGGCTACACAAGGGGTTCCCACTGTTAGAGAGATTTATCATTTCATGCTTCATCCCTTCTCCTAATGAGACCCCCAGCATATTTTGCTGCACTTCTGGACCTTTTTCTTTCTTTCCTGAGTGAATGAGCCTCCTTCCACTCAATTCTTATTTACGCTGACTTTTGGATCTCTTTTGTTTTTTACCTTTACTATGGAATCTGTTTTCTTTCATATTTCTTTAAACACATCTGTGTGTAACTTTTGCAGCACACAGCTCCTTATGGTCAGTGTTGCTGGGAACCCTTTGGGTTCTCTTTTGAGATTTTTCTTTATCCTTACTAACTACAGTACTTAAGGATGGAGGGATGCTTTATATCCCTCCCAAAACTTTATAATGTGAGACATTAGTACACATTACCTTATGTGGAGTACTAAGGGATACCTAACGATCCCCCCCGTTCTCTCTGCTCCTGTGACTTTTTAGTCAGACAACCCTATAGTTATGGCTGGTGGCAGTGGGCGTGTTCTACTATTATGCTATTTATTACTGCAGACTGTATTCACAGCCTCGGATGTGCACAATAGGGTCACGTATGTTCTAGCATGGTGGCGCCTTTCTTTTTTCACCATTTCTATTGTGGTTGGTCTTTGTTAGCCCTTCTATCATTCTGGGAGGGGGGTGGTCTGAAGTGTGTTTGCCTTTGGGGGGGAACGCTTGAGTGTCCCCGCCTAGACTCCAGTGTGTCTGAGCAGGCAGGAAGTGGGGGAGGAGTTATTCACTCCCCTTTGTCTGCCGGAGTACCTGAATTGAACCAGTGCCCAATGAGGGGGTCAGGGGGGGATTGGGGGCGGGGGTGGGCTTGCTGTGACACGCCCCTTTCTGTAAACTGTAGGGAGAGATTGGGAAAACCGAATAAAAGGTGAGGTTCCTGAGGCAAAAGGCAAGTCGACCACTGGAACAGAAGATTCGAAGCTGAAGACAGCCAGAGACGCTTGCAGACGCTTTGCATCACTGTGAAGTGCCCACTGTTGCCCCAACCACGTTTTTCATTCAACAGAGGACCTCCGAAGAGGACGGCTCCTGCCCTTTGGCAGGTAGGACCAACCAGCCCTGAGACAAACTGCATTTTAAGCCATCTCCTGAGGTGCTGTGCCTTTCCAGAGCTGCTGACTGTGAATACCCGGAGACCACTGACCTATGTGCAGTGCAACGTCTTTGATCGGGCAAATTCATCCAAGTCTTTGCTGAGATGCAGGTGAACCTCCAGAGACCCGACTCATCCAAGTCCCCTCACCAGAGTGCAGTTTTCTGGAATCGAAGAAGATCGACTGGGTGAATACTGTCCTTTGTTGGTGCTGAGAAACAGGCGCCAGAACCACACACTGACCAGGGAGAATGAAGAAATCTGTGCCAAGGGTCCCCCCTCTCTCTCTCTCTCTCTCTCTCTCTCTCTCTCTCTCTCTCTCTCTCTCTCTCTCTCTCTCGAGACTGCTGCTGAGACATCCCATTCAGCGTCCTTCCTTTTGTCACCAGACAGAGGAATCGGGAGACTGGTTCCGTCGCTGCTGCTCAGAGGAGAATCCAGCAACAAGCATTTCTTCTAACCTAAGGTACAGAGGGGGTGAAAGGTATTGCTTAACTTGAACCAAGAAGTCTCTCCAGAGTGACGGCAGTGTGTGGCGAGGTGCCCAGGGTTTCCACTCTACCTCTGACCCAAGCTGCCAGCTTGCTTCCCTTTTAGTTATTCCTTTTGCAGGCAGGGTCTCCATCATTAACTGTACAAGTATCTTCTACTTAAGACTAAAAGTATCCTGAGGAACTGTTGCTATTTCTTAAGACTTTGAATCCACCCCAAACTGGCTTTTTCGTATAGTTGGGGATTGGACTGTAAAAGCGTTAGTTTGCCATGAAAGTTTCTCTAGAGCTTTAAGTTATAATACTGTATGACTAACCAACCTTTGTCCTTCCTACAAGACTTTATCATATGTTATTTTGCTAACTAAATGCAATTACGTTATATCTTTGTCTTAACAAGAGTGTACAGATAATACGGTAGAACTGTAGTGGCAAACTCTGACATTTGTACCGTGAGCAACTACCACTGAAACAGCAGTGGCCTTTGAAAAGTGTATTTAAGTATTCCTAAGTGTGTTGGTTAATTGAACCAAGTATTTTACTACCTTCCTTGTGTAAGTATAATGTATATATTTTAATATAGCATTTAAGTGTTCGTGTTTCTTTGGACTATTGTATTTACTGGGTTCAGTGTACTTGCCTAAAGCTCACATCTCCCTCCTATGGTAATCCTGACTGCTCTGCCACTCTACCAAGGTTCCTTGAGTAGTACAGACTTATACTAGGAGTTGGGGACCTGCATGCCAAGGGATAGTTCTATGAAGTCTTGCCTCAAGTGGTAACTCCCATAGCACGTGCCAAAGGCAAAATGCACATTCAGACCGCCGCCTCCCATAATGGTAGAAGAAGGGCAAACAAAGGACAACCATACAAGAAATGGCAAAAGAAGAAAGGACCCACAATGTTAGAACACAGGTAACCCTTTTGTGCAGAACTAGGCCTGGGAATACAGCCTCCGGTAGAAAATAAGACAAACGTTGGTAGAACACGTCCACTGCAACCAGCTATAACTATAGGGTTGTCTCTGTGAACAAAAAGTCACAGGAGCAGAGAGAAGGGAGATGCTAGTTATCCCCTTAGCACTCCACATAAGGTGGGGTGTGCCAATAAAGTTTTAGGAAGGATACAAAGTATCCCTTTTCCTTAAGAACAGTAGTTCGTAGGGAAAATACAAGAATATAAAAAGGAGAAGCCAAAGGGCCCCCCAGCTACACTGCACAGAGACTGCTGTGTGCTGCAAAAGTGTAACACCGATGCATTTAAGAGATATGGAGAATAGCAAGACTCCATGAAAATAGGTAAAACATAAAGAACAGAGTTCCCATGGTTAGAGCATGTAAAAATGAATGAGGGGTTATAAAGAATGTCCTCATTCAGGAGAACAGGAAATAGGTCCAGAAGTCCAGCAAAACGTGCTAGGGGTCTAACCAGGAGAGGGGATTAAGTATAACACTGATAATTCTCCCTAACTCCAGCAAGTTAAAATCAGACAAGACTTCCCATTTGGAAGACTTCCTATTTGCACTGATACCAAGTCAGTCACTGAAAGATGTTTTATGCAGCGCCTCCTGACCACCATGGAAGACTATACACACCCCTTCAAACTGTAAACCAATGCCTATAAAGTGAGCTGCGCCCGAGACAGATACTATATATTGGCTGCAACTGTTTCCTGTTGGCAAAACAGTGCTAGTAAATAACTTGGTGGTCTGGCTATTAAGTACGCTGTAGTGGCCTTCTTCCCTCCTTCTATTGCTTCCTCCACTCCCCCCTTCCTTACTTTGCCGTTTACCTCTGTTCTCCCTTTAATCCCCTGTTCCCTCATAAATTTTCTTGCCTTGCCTCAATTTCTGCCCTTTTCGCTGCCAATCTCTTCTTGCACACCCCTGTCCTTTCTGTATGGTTCTCTTGTAGTTCTTATTAATGTATTCTCTTTCACCATCTACAGATAATGTGAAGGCATACTTCAAGCGGGGAAAGGCTCATGCGGCTGTCTGGAACTTGAATGAAGCACAGGCAGATTTCGCCCAGGTGGTCACACTAGACCCATCTCTAGCAAACATAGTCACCAAGGAGCTGAAGAAGCTTGAGCAACGGCTGAAGGAGAAGGACCACGAAGACAAGGCCCGCTTCAAGGGGATCTTCCACTGAACTTCAGTAGAAACGGAGAAAAGCTATAACGTCCACATGCTGAGTGGACCGAAGAGGAGGGGGGGAAACACTGACATCCTGCATTCTAGCAACAAATGCTTTCTCACCTTGATGAGCTCCAGGTCTATCTTTCATGGTTGACGAACAGCAAGAAAATAGCTAGGCTTGGCCATAGGAGTAAAGTATGAAAGGTGTGGACTTGCATCTCAGCAGTAATGCCACATCTCACTTTGGGAGGATCAGGTTTCTCATTGAAACCTCACACTTTCATGTTCCCCCTCGTGAATGTTTGTCCTTGGCCACGCTTCCTTGTCAACTGTGAGTCTTCCCTTAAGTGTATGACAACTAGAACAGCAAAGGTATTTTTTGGTGCACTTTGGCAGGAAGTGTAGTTGAAATGCTGGAACTTACACCAAAGTGTTAAAGTCCAGACTCTGTCGTAGTGTGCAATCGTTGTAAATGACCCAATCCCCATGAGTCACTTAGCCATTTATTTTTTATGTTTTGCTATCCTAATTGACTTCCCAGAAACAAAGACGAGGACTGAAAATGGCATCCATCTTGGAATTGGAGCTGTTACCGTGAGAATATTCTTAAAACGACAGTTGAGTCTGTGTATTGATGTTGGTCAGGACATGAGGTAGTTTCCATACACGTATAAGAAAAACAGCAATCCTTATTTTTTTTTAAATGTTTGCCTTTTTTATTGTCTTTTAAGTGGGGTTGAGTGTGATAGGCAGACTTGAAAGCAGCCCCATGTAGTTAAATTAATGAAGTTAGTCCATTGTATCTTTGTTGTACTCCCATTACAGTATATTGAATGTTCTCTAATCCTACAGAGGTCACAAACACATTCCCTTGGAGTACTGCTCCTCAGGGTTTTCCTTAAGAGGTTTAGTTGATTTCACGCCCAAGTTCAGTGTTCTATGAAGTACATCCTTTTTGGTACATGTTTTATTCCTTGAGCACTCTTGTCGCTTCTTATCCATTGAATACTCTGCATGCTGTTTCTTGAAGCTTTGATGCGGACATTGAGCACTTGGAGCATTCGTGCGTATTGGCAGTCATTGCATTTATGTTGAGCTCGACTCTTGGTGGTGATATTGTCCTACCCTCTGTAAAGGGCACTTAGTTCCTTGTGCTAGCATTGTTGAGACCCCAGAGCTCTGCTTCCTTGTTTTCAATTTAGCATAAGCTTTACACCTGTTAGGTCCCCCAGCTATACCTTAGTGTCACTTGCAGGTCTCATAGATGCTGCTATCGTATGTAGGAATGCAGCTTTAATGGGATGTTCGATTATAATCTTAGGCCTCAGATAATTTTCTTTTGTACAAGATGTTATAGATATTGTCTTGCCTTATATGTTCAGTGGAGCTTCCAGCCTGGCCTTATGTAGCATGAGGCAATAAATGATGCTCTGTTTTTAGAACTAAGTTGACACCCAGGCTTCCAGCTAATTGCTGGTGGTGTTGTAAGTGTATATGTTGTGAATCAATGAAGTAAATTACCCCAGAGAAGTAATGCTTTTTACTCCAACCAGGCCCTTTGTTTAGACTGGTAAATCCAAAGCCGCTTCCTTAAATTGTTTCTTCAGTCCTGGTATCTGTCCAACGTTTAACATCTCTCTCAGCAGTGCCTACACCTTTCCTACTTATCAGCTCTGCGTTGTAGGTCACAACTACATGCCCAAATGCAGATTACTGCTCTCTGACTTATACAATACGCTCTGTCCTGCTCAGTGCATCTCTCGTTCACAGATCTCAAGTGTTGGCATCTGCATGTAGGTGTAGGAGCTTTGACACTACACTTCCAGAAATTCTTGTCCCTGACTAAGTGCCATGTTTAAAAATGTAAAACAACATTGCTTCATTGACTTATGTCGAAAAAGCTTGGGGATGGGTCTCCCCTGTGAGGCTGAGATTTTCTTCCAACTATTAATGTCCATTTGCTCTGCCGCCAGCCATCTTGGTGTAGGTGTGCCCCATAGTCTAGTTTTCATGCTCCTGTTCCTTAACCCTCCACTATTTGGTGCTTTCCATGTGAAAGCTGCTCAACTTGGTCCGCTCAGACCTTTCAAGTCACTGTGTTGTCACTCATGTTTTTATATATATATTTTAAATGTATTTTTGCTTTGTGTTATATGTATACATAATATAAACTATATTTATGCCATACTGTTCAAGGATTGTGTTTTTAGTATGTGTTGCAGGATGGGTGATGTGGGGGCATTATGCGTGATTGAGATGTTCTTTAAGAGTCTGTCTTTTCAGGACATTGGAAGACTGGGACTCCCAGTGCGCCTTCTCAAGATCTGTCCGAAAAGGTGATGTAGCCACATACATCTCAAATGGTCAGCCAGTGCCTGTCCTGCCCAGACATCCCCATTGACTTTAGCATTCGTGGAGAGAGATGGTAATTCCTGCTGCCGCTTTGTGCAGCCCAACCTGAGACTTCAATGCAAGGCTTTGTTTTTCCCTTTAGTGCCGTCTTCAACTGTGTTCTGTGCAACAGTGGCTCTGGAGGCGAGGATCCAGGGTGTCCATCTCCCTCCATTTATGGGACACACCTGGGACACACCATCACTGTTATCTCCATTACCTAGTGCATTTGGATTTCTCTCCAATTCACTGTTCTTTCAATTGGTATTTGGTACTGTTTGCATTGATCCTTTTCCCTTGTCTTTTTTTTTTTCCTTCAAAATAACATTTTATTCAAGTATTAATCAGTGACAACAAGAAAGAAACAAATTAAACAGTAGACATCGGAGTTAGCGCATGATTGTGGTAAAATAGTTCATTACAGTGGAAGGAATAGATAATAGGAGAGGGAATTTAGTATGCAACTCATTCATAGCAGTGTTTGGGCGGGAAAGGCGGGAGGGGGGAAATGTCTTAATACTGGACTAGTCCGCATCCATGCAAAGTTCAGTTCAGCCAGCGGACGCTAGGCAGCTTTAGTGTAAGGGGCGGGTAACGGTCTGTGTAGTCCATGAATGGGGCCCAAGTGTTCTGGAAGGGAATGAGGTTGCCCAGGCGAATTGCAGTGATTTTTTTCCGCAGTAACAATATCCCAATACTTGGCCCACCATAGCGGGATCGAGGGGCTCTTGTGGTGCTTCCAGAGGCGAGCGAGGGCAATTTTGGCCGCAAATAATAGATGAGTGCAAAGGCGAGCAGCGTTTCCTGACATCGGCACATCCGCCTCCCCCGGGTCACCCAGCAAAATTATTCCAGGGTCCCACAGGATGCTCAGGCCTGTTATTGCTCGGACATGTGTCCTGACCCCCTTCCAATAGTGCGCCGCCTTAGGGCTGTCCCAGAGGAGGTGGAAAAGCGAGCCCTCTTGCGTGCACCCCCTCCAACAGTTCGGTGAGGGCCTCACGCCCGCTTTATGTAGTTGGGTTGGTGTAATATAGTACCTGAAGCATACTTTATATCCCCCTTCCCTATTGGTAATACATTGGGTACTTTTATGGAGTCTAGACCAAATTTTATCCCAAACATCAGGCTCCAGTGGGCGGCCCAAGTCCCTCTCCCAGTTCAGCATGTACCTTACCTTTGCTTCAGAGTTGGCTTTTTCTAGGAGTTTGTAGAGGGTGGAGATCTTACCTTTTGGAGGGGATGCTGTCAGTGATAGTTCGAGGGGGGGGGTTAGGTCCCTGGAGCCACGTTCTCTGACGGAGCGTTGTGAGATCCAGTGTCGGATCTGAGTATATCGGAATCGTTCCTCCTCTGTGATATTGAACTTCACCTTGCAGTCCTCAAAGGTAAGCGGCTGGCCTTCCTTTAGGAAGTCTGAGATTTTGTGGAGGCCGCCCTCCTGCCATTTGGTGAAGCTACGGGTGCAAAGGCCAGGGGAGAAGCCTGGGTTACTCCAGATAGGGGTTAGTGGGCCCAGTGAGGTCTTGATTCCCTATTTTCTGTTTGCAGCTTTCCAACTGTCCACTGTGTTACAAGTTGCTGGAAGCGGAGACATTGCTGGTGTCACGATGCCCGCTCCCGGGGAGCCGGCTCAGGCCCTGCGTCCCCGAGAGCGGACATCAAGTCCCCGGGGAAGGTCCCAGCAACCCCTTATAGGGGCCCTTTGGACAGCGGCCTGGCGCCTATGGCGCCAGGCTCATAGAAAACGTCAGTCCTGGCGCCATAGGCGCCAGGCTCATTATGAAAGTGTTTGGGTGCACTTACCTGATGCAGACCATGCTGCAGAACCCCGGCCTCCTTGAGGCCTGAAAGGAACTACTTTACCTGTGGGACTCATTTACCACCCGGGCGTGGTCGGGGAAGGATACATACCTGATTGGAGGAAGGACACATTCTAGGAACTTCTTCCAAGGCTATTTAAACCACACCCGATCAGCCACACGTGCTTCGCGTTGTTCTGCATCTAGCAGCTGGACGCTCACCGTGTCTGCTCCTGCATCTTGACTTCTGCCACACCTGCCAGCATCCTGAATCACCTGCAAAGGAAGGGAACAAGAGAACAGAAGAAGGAAAAGGCCTCACCTGCTAAATCTGCATCCCAGAGACATTTCGCCGACAATCCTGAAAAGGAAGACATTTATTTTTAAAAGCACATCGCATCGATCGCTGCAGCGCCGCATTCTACTCACCTTTACAGGGCGCCTCCATGTTCAGCAGCGACCATCCGGATTCGCAGTCGCGCCCCCGCGCCTAGGGAGAAAAAGACAAGAACAAAGGTGAGAGAAAGAAGGGAAAAGGGAAGCTAAAACTCCATGTCAAGACTTACCTGTTGGGTCATTCCCTTTTCATTTCGGGTCCGCGCCGCATCCAGGCATTTTCGGACCCCGGCCCCTAAGGGGAAAAAGACATCAGTGTTAATGAGTGAATGAAAAGACATTACCAAAACACTCATTAAAGACTTACCTGATTTCCACAAGGATTTCACCGCTCACCTCGGGTCGGTGCCTGTTCCCCGGCATTCCGTACCCCGGCCCCTATGGGGAAAAAGACACTAGCATTAGAACATTAATGCATGGACACAAGGGGAACCACTTATAGAAAAACTTACCTGGAAGCCAAGTAAGTTTGGTTCTCACCCATCCGAAAATCCAGTGACGTAACTGGATACCAACACGCCCCTGCATCAGAAGCAGGATGAAGAGCTCGTCCTTCCAGACCCTAAGGTGAGACGCTACGGGGAAGCACAGAAGGGTTTTGAGGAGGGTGAGAGGGGTAAGTGGGAGGCCGATTGCATTACCCCGCAGACAGTTAACGCCCTATTCTCACCTACAGAAGGATACTTCTGCGAGTCAGACAAGCCAGATCTGGGGCCCGGTCCAGTCCGTCTTCCGAACCCTGCGCATCACCTTAGACGAGGTCACAGCAGCGCGAACCAGGCCAGCGCCCCCGTGGGAGTCAGGTGAGCGTTACAGCTGGTGGGGTTCTCTGAGATTGGATGTGAGGCAAGTCAGAAAGGGGGGATTTACACCATGCTTCCTCCAGTTGCAACCAGGCTGGGCGATCTACTGAGCGGGTCCAAGTGTAAGCGTGTGCGAGTTGAGCTGCCCGCTGATATCTAGAGACATCAGGGACCCCCAGGCCGTCGAGTTGTCGGCTACGGATCATGATTTTCCTGTCAATGCAAGGTCTCTCCCCCCCCCCCCCCCCTAAGCCCCCCAGATAAATTTCATGATATCCCGTTGTAGGGAGGCAAGATCGGCTTCCGGAATATGAGTTGAGAGCGTGTGACAATGGTACAGCACTCTGGGGAGTAAGTCCATTTTTACCGAGGCAGCCCGGCGCAGCCACGAGATTTCTTGTTTGTCCCACCGTTTCAGATCTGCGTGTAGTAATTTAAACAGCTGAGGGAAGTTGTGTTTATAGATTAGTAGGCCGGATTTGGGGATCTGGACGCCCAGGTATTCCAGCTAGGTGTTGGACCATGGGATTGGAAACTCAGGAGATAAGGTGCTTCCCTGGCACCTCGGGAGGTTGATCGGGAGGACAGAGGACTTGTCATAGTTCACCCTGAACCCAGAGCATGTTCCAAACGCTTCTAATTCATCGAGTAGGGGCTGTAGCGAGCTGGCTGGGTCAGTGATGGTGAAAAGTACATCATCGGCGTAGAGTGCAACCTTGTGTTCAGTCCCGCCCACCATGACCCCCTTAATGTTAGGATTGAGGCGGATTCTTGCTGCGAATGGCTCCATCAAGAGGGCAAACACCAAGGGAGATAGCGGGCACCCCTGGCGAGTTCCCCTGGACATAGGGATGCTCGTCGATTTCCTCCCATTGACTCGGAGTTGCGTTGATGGGTGTACATAGCATGCCATTAACCAGGTTATAAAATTGTGACCTAGGCCCATATGGAGAGGGTGTACCGGATGAAGTCCCAGTTCACTAGATCGAACGCCTTATGTGTGTCGAGAGAGATTACCAGGAGCAGAGTTTTCATCCTGTTCGCGGACTTGATGATATTGAGTGTGCGCCTGATGTTATCGTGTGTTCCTCTGCCCGGCATAAAGCCCGTCTGGTCCTTGTGAATTAGCTCGGGGAGAATCCTAGCCAGTCTGGCCCCAAGAACCTTTGAGTAGATTTTGCCGTCCGTATTCATTAGGGCGATTGGCCTATAAGAGGCTGCTTGCTCAGGGTCCTTATCCGGCTTCTGCAGTAAGATGGTGGTTGATTCGGCCATAGTGTGTTACCCTTTTGGTAGATCGAAATGAGTTGAAGAGCAATGCTAGTTGCGGGGTCAGAATGTGAGCAAATGATTTGTAAAACTTGGGCGTTAGCCCATCAGGGCCTGGGGCAGTGTTCTTAAGCGATTTAATGGCATCTAGAATTTCCTCTGTGCAGATCGGGGCTTCCAGGGAACTTAGGGGGGAAGAGACCGAGGGGGTGTGAAAGGATTTCAGATAACGCTGTTGTTGGACTCTAATCTCTTGAGATGTGGGTGGACCTTGCATGACCGCTTTATGGTGGTCCAGCAGGATTTCAATTATGTCTGAGGTGGCAAATTTACTTATCCCATCAGACCCCTTAAGACTAGTGATGTTGTTTCGTGTGAGTTTTTCGTAACTTGTACGCTAGCAGCTGGTTTGCCTTCTTGCTTTTGTGATAATAAAATTGTTTCGTGAATGCCAGCGCCTTCGCAGTGCGGTCGGCCAAGTGCATCTCCAAAGCCCTCCTCGCCTTTTTTAGTTCCCTGTCCGCCTTTCTGGAATATTGGGTTTGTAGATCTTTTTCTAGGGAGGAGAGCTTGGACTCTAAAGATTGTGTGAGGAGTTTGGAGACTCGAAATTGCTCAGAGGCAGCGCTAATTAATACCCCTCTGATAACCGGTTTCATGGTCTCCCATAACAGCTCAATTGGGGTTTCGGGGTTCTGTTTTTCTTTAAAGTAGTTGACCAATGAGTCTTCTGCCTCGCCCCTGATCCAGTAACAAGGCGTCGTTGAGCTTCCAGAATCTAGGAGTGGGGTCTGGGCCTCCCGAGATAGAGCGGTTTGCCGAGACTGGTGCATGGTCAGACACCGTCCTTGTATGGATTTCGATGTTGCTAAAGCAAGGGAATAAGGTACTGGAAGCCAGTAACGCATCGATTCAGGAATGACCACTGTGTGCGTTTGGAAAGAACGTGTAGTCATGTGTGTCAGGATTGGCTACCCTCCATTAATCAACCGTGCCCAATTCCCTGAGAGATCTAGCAAATGCCAGGGCTCGGGGGAAGTCCGGGTTGGATGGGCGTAGGGACTTGTCCTTTATGGGGTCAGGAACTAAGTTAAAATCTCCTCCGACTAGGAGATGTCCTGAGGTAAAAGTTAGGAGTGGGGGGTGTAGCTCAGCTATGAATTTGTCCTGATTTGCATTCGGGCATAGATCCCAGATTGTGATTGGTTGGTCTGCAATATGACCCCGGATGCGAAGGTATCTGCCCGATGGGTCTTTTTTAACCGTGGGGTTGGATACAGGGAATTTGTCAAAAGAACCGCCACCCCTCGCTTCTTCTCCCCACCAGAGGCGAAAAAGCCCTGTTTGAAGCGCTTGAATTTGATCCGGTGTTCGTCAGCTGGCAGGAGATGAGTCTCCTGGAGAATTACTATATCTGTTTAGAGCTGCCACCCTTGCTCCACCGATTTGCGCTTCCTGGGGGAATTGAGACCTTGGACATTCCAGGTCAGGATGCGGACCTCTCTAGCGTTATTAGGGTCTATTACTTCTGGGTGCATGACATGAATTGTGCAGGCAAGCTATGCAAGGGCTGCAGGGCAGTGGGACCTTCTCGAGTGAGCGTGGTATTGTGCTGCAATTACCGATGTCTACTAATAAAACTATAAACCATTAACTGGGGATTTTGGGGAGTTGAACAGTTCTTTAAACCCAAAACTGCCCCCATCCTACCCCATAACTGTGGGAATGAAACCATAAAGCTCATTCGTGGGGTTACTGGCGGGCCCCGCCGCTGGGAGATGCATCCCTCTAAGTGAACAGAGAAGCCACTCGGATCATGGAATAAAGGATCCAGGGGCTGTGTAGAGCATATGGGAATGGGGGACTGTTCTAGAATGCGCGCCTATTGCTGTCCCCCTGGGTATTGGATGTTATCGCAGTATCTCCTGTGTAGGATGTGGGGAAGCAGGATAGCTGATGTAAATCGGGGGTTGCGGGGGATCACCAAGAGAAGAAAGACTTTAGTGTGGAGAGTAGGCAACCGAAGGACGAGCGGGGACCTCCAATCAGTCCGGGTTATGCTGCTTCCCGGGGCCTGCGTCGCCCACCAGCCCGGGACCAGCGGTTGGATATAGGCGAGCCGGGCTGGGATTGAGAACCGGTAGCGTGACCAGAGTCCTCGTCTGCGGGTTTTGTTCCTAGGAATCTGCTTGCCTCCTTGAGGTTCCGGATTTGCCTGCACACTCCCTCCCATTTGAAGCACAGAGATGTAGGGTGGCCCCATCGATATTGAACTTTCTTTTCCTGAAGCCATTCTGTAAGGTTACGAAGGGCTCTCCTTTTTTGAAGGGTTATGCTCGACAGGTCTTGGAATAGTGCGATGTTTGCTCCTCTAAAAGTTATTTGTTTTGATAATCTGGCCTCTCTCATTATTTCCTCTTTAACCCTGAAGAAGTGGATCCGGGCGAGAACATCAGGTGGGGTGGATGAAGCTTGCGTAGGTGCCGTACGGTGGACTCTGTCGATCTCCAGCGGGGTGCTGTTGGGGAGGGTTATAATGGACCTGAGCAGGTCTTTAACGAAGCTCTCAAGATCTGCATTAGTGATTGAGATAGGGATCCCGCGGATGCGGATGTTGTTGCGCCGGGAGCGGTTCTCGCTGTCGTCCTGTTTGAGTTCGAGTGCGTCACATCTGGCTTCCAGGGTTGCGATTATGTTTAGGCCACACTCTAGTTCGAAAGCGTTGTCACAAAGGCCATTCTCCACCTCCTCTGTGCGCTTTTCCACCTCCTCCACCCTTCTGTCAAGAGTTGCGATCTTCTTGGTGATTTCCTCCATGCCCTTATGGATCTCCTTGGTAAGGGCTGCTAGATCTTTTGTCCGTTTTGGTGGCGAAATGCTCGGCTTGCGGTTGCTCCGGTGAAGGAAGAGCGCTGGATGTCGCGGTAGCCATCCGGTCGGTCGCGCCCGGCTTGTTCTGGCCAGAGTTAGACATCATTGCTGCAATATCTGCTTGTTTCACCGATTTACCACTCTTTGGCATGGTTCCGCCGAGCGGTGGGAGCAGGGGAAGAGGAGCTGCTGCTGTGCTGCCGAGACCACTCAAAGATCCCAGGTCCAGCCCCGCCAGACAGGTCCAGTATCGGGGGGAGAGTGGCGAGCCTCCCTCCGTTGATGGTCAGTTCAGACCGGCACGGGCGAAGGGGATGCGTACAGAGTGGTTTTGTGAGCTGGCCGGAGGTTTCTTTGCAGGACCGGTGGGCCAGACTCTGCCGGTGGGGCAGAGAAGCGTTAGGCGGATTGAATGGGGCCAAGAGGAGCGGAGGCGAGGATAGTCTGATAGAGGGCTGCTGGTGTCGAACGGGGGGTGCTACTTTAGATGAAGGAATGCCCCCCGCACGTAGCTATAGATTTTCGAGGGCTCTCCACGCAGGTCCCGGCTCCAGCAGTGCATGCAGGGTCCACTGGGGCGATGTGCAGAGGGCTCTAGGCGGGTACGCTGGGGTCCAGATGGGAGGGTGGAGCGCCAAGGCCACTCCGAGCATCGGTAAGAGCATTCAGCGGTGTCCCAACCAGACCTGGCCGAGGCGGAAGGCGCTCTTACCCAGAGAAAGGTTTACGAGGTGGTCCCTGCTTTGTGGTCCTCTGGATTGCCTCCCGATTGGGGGGGAGGCCGCGCCCTCAGTGAGCTCGGAGTTGCTGGCTGTGTCCCGCTGATCAGCTATACTTTGCGACCCGCTGGCAGTCGCCGGAGCCCCCCACGGGGGCGATGATGTGTCTGGGCTGGGGAGGAGGCTCCGTCCGATGGGCTTCTCCCGGTGCCTTGCCGGAAAAGTGGGCGCAGAAGATGAAGCAGAGGGGTGCCCCTCCCCCAACGGGACCTCGAGTGCTACAGGTGCCCGGTCGCCATTTTAGATTTTCTCCACGTCTGTCCGACGGGAGCGAACACGGCTCACCAGGCTTTCAGATGGCATATAGTCGCTGCCAACTCCACACGATCGATGCAGCAGGACTTCATAATGCTGTAGATTCTAAGATCGGCTCGGTGGGAGCCCCAGGCCGCGGGGAATACACTCCGATGACAGGGCCGTCCAGGAGCACCTAAGGAGCCATGCTGCACGGTCGGCTCCTGGCCACGCCCCCTCCTTCCTTGTCTTTTTATTGTTGCACTACCTTCGTTGCTATTTTCTGCCTTCACTTTCTCATTCCTCTGCAGTTTTCTACTTTTTTATCCTGGTCCTCGATTTTTCTGTATGTCTCTTCTTCCATGATGCTTATAATTAATATCCAGTCCTGCTGGTCTCTTTTTTTTATGCTCTTGCTGCTCCATGTTTTTAACATTGTTTGTCGTCCTATCTCAATTTTCCCCCAGCTTACTTTGGGTACACTGCTTTTGCGGCCCGTCTTTGTTCTTGCGCTTTCAAAATAACATTATTTCCTTCCTAATTTGAGCTTTCTTTAGCTCTCCATTATGCTTTTATTCCCATTTCGTTTTCCTTTCTCTCCCTAATACTTTCCTACCATTCCAATCGGTTTCTGCCAGCATTTGTGATGGTAATGACGGTGGGGAAAAATGATCACTTGAACATCATTTCTCGGTGAGAAGCTGTGGGAAGGGAGGGATTTTGAGCCAATGTCCAGCACCTAGATTGCCCCCAGTCTCGTACGGCCACAATCAGTTGACCACGGCTGTCAGTCTCTTGAGAGGACCTTCAGGACCTGGCCGTGAGCCTAGTTATGTATTTTTCTTCTTGAAATCTCATTAATGTGTGTATCTGAGATAAATGATACCACAGTGCAGAGTCTTTCTTTGCACCAGGCAGTTCGTTTTTTTTCAGCACTAGTGTGTTCATGGAGTCACGTGCATAACTATGTCCCTGTTGCCAGGGTGGGAATCTGGTGGTGTGTTTTTATTTTATTGGTTAAAGGGATGTTCTGTTTGCAGTGCAAAACAGCGTTCGCCAGTTTTGGTTCCTAAGTAACATTGTTTTTTCCTCTTCCATGCATTGCTCTTGCCTCACGATGTACTCATTGACATGAACATTCGTCTCTTGAAAATAATCTTCACACAGTGCTGTTGGCCTTTTTTTGTTGGCCTTTGAAACAAGTTGAAAGTGAATAGTATCGTTTCCCATGTCCTACATTTCTTGTGTTGGTTTGTGTGGTACGATGAGCAGTGCATCACAGTAAGCAATTTGTTTACTTTAGGAACCATAAATGGCATTTTTGTTGTATTATTTTTAACTAACCATAACGATACTTTAGTCACTGAATTTCATTATTTTTAAAAGAATCTTCAGCAGAATTGCTCTTTAACCAAACCTTTCTCACTTTATATTTCAATAAAGGCAATCATACTTCCGTTGGGTACTTTGACATATACCCACTGGGCATGGTCTCCATCCATGCCAATGTGCCACTCTGCCCAGGGGCTTTACCATGCCTTTGTGTCACAGGGACATTTCTGGGAATTAAGCCCCATCAGAGTTTCCATCACTGTCTTGGGTCTGTGAACACGAAATGCCCAACAGAGCTTGCACTTTATGTATGGAAGCAGGGTCTGTTAGTCAAGATAACTCCCAACAGCTGAACAACACAGGATTGTGAATCCGACAAGATGCAAGCTTTTTGTAATGATTTGGTGCAAATCTATCCTGGAGGTTTGCTGTTGGTGATTGCAAAAATGTACTATGACAATATGCATTGGAAATCCACCCTTTAACATCTCCCCAAGCCAGACAGAACCCTGCAAAACTAATCCTATTCATGGATGTGAAGTGTCTCAAAATGTGCTCATGCTTTGAGGACCACTACTTGACCATAGCTACAGACTTTCAAAATATATAAACATGAAGTGAAAGATGTGAGTGTCCTATCCATTTGCTTTTTTCCTCTGAGTAATGAGGGGCAGGCTTAAGATCTACCACAGAGGTTTTTCTCGTCCCCTTAATCTTAGTACTAATGTGCTTTTATTTACAAAACATTTTAACCTTAAATTGGAAAAACACAACTGCTTTTATACAGCAACACAATTGTGTGTTTTATCCTTGCCTGCCACTGTTTTTACTGCTACACTTGACCATGATGGAAGCAAGATGCATCTAAAATCGTTTTTCATTTGTGAAACGTCTCGGAGTAAGAAATTATTCACATAAGAGTATCTATTGTATGCACTAGAATCACCTTTCCCGGTGGACTGTGCCATATGCGGGTCCTTATCCCACAAGAGTCTAAAGGACAGATCATGGCATTTGCCTATGTTTATAGTTAATGGTGTGCTGGAATCATCCGCAGATGACTCTACCTTTACTCTCCGGACCTGGGCAGAGATGTCTAAATCCACATTTTATTTGCATTTATAAAGTGCTCACACAGCCCGGGGGCATCGAGGCGCTGTTACAGAATTTGTTGTTGCTGTCTTAGTTGCATATTTATAACGCGCTGAAATACCCAGAGGTTTCTAAGTGCAGACCCGGGGATCGAACCTGTGCTGCTTTGTGTCGTCTTGCTTCCAAGTTGCTTGTGTCTGAGTGGAGTGGGTACAAAGAGCATGCTGTTCACCAGCTCATGTATGACCAGAGTTGTGGGCATCTTATTCCAGGAGAAAGCATCAACTACCTCATCAAACGTGACTACTGTGAAAGATACCCACTTTACAGTGAACAAAATTATATGTTGATGGGGACCACCAAACTGCATAGAGAAACTGCTCCCATCTACGGTTAGAGAGACTGCTGTTTGAGCAGGTACTGAAGGAAGTCCCCTTAGGGTCTTGAGTGTGATTCCGATCACGGAAATTGAGGAAACATTAGCATCAATGTAAGAGGAAATGACTTTTCTTAACTAAAAGCCAAGCTGTCTTTGAAACCCTCTACAACAAGACAAAGGATAACACCTCCTACCACCTGTTGGCTTCCTGGAAGTAATCTCAGAGGAGGAGAAATTGACAGCTCCACATTCTGTGGTAAAAGAAAAGGTTTTTTTTTTCTTTTTTAGCCCAGCGGAGACGGACCTCAGAGACAGGTTATTCAAGAGGATGGAAACCTCACTCAGAATCCCACATAGGTAGGGGTTATGAGTTAGTGGAAAGACCGCTCCATCAGCATACAACTTAAGCATGAGGACTGCATTCCCACATTACTTGGAATATCCTAAATGTAAACTTTATGAATTAGAGGGAGGCGATTCTTCCAAAGAAGGGGATGACTTGAGTATGTGGTTCCAAAACTAGACTCCTCAGCCTTTCCATCCAGAGCCTCTCGGCAAATGAACCGCGCCATATTATGACAAAGTGCTGCTAGGCTTTTTGATTTGCAGGTCACAGAAGAAGGAAAAACAATCCTTTCTTTGGGACTGCTGTGAAAGACAAAGGAGATTGGTTAGTACTGTTTCCATCCTGGACATAAAAAATAAGGTGGTGTACTTGGCCCAGTTTTGCTAAAAGGGGCGGTCAGACTCTGTGGTCAAAACTGTGGCTAGGTATCACTCTTCCAACCTGTTACCTACCTTTCCAATGCATCCAAATTGGGGTGGATAGAAATTGGTGCCTATGGGTTAACAAAAATGTACCTCTCTCGGGCTCCCTTGAAAGCCTGACACCAACACACTAGATGGCTTTTAAATACTTCCATTACATGTGGTACAAAATGAATTATTTTGTCTAATTTCTATTGCCAGAAAAACAACCACAATCCGACATCACATCTTACATCGTGTCCTTACAGTGTCTCCCCTCCACTAAGCCATCGCCCTCAATTGAAATGATTATTCCAACTCCTTTTATATGGGCCTATGCAAGGCTTCAATCCAAAACGAAAAGACCAACAATATTTTTAGTCAAAAATGCCACAAACGCATAAGGCTCTTTCCCAACTCCACTGGCTTCCAATCACCTACAGACCAAACACAAAACCGTCATAGCCGCACGATTGATTCTAAATGGCCATGGTACAAGCTACGATTGGCACTACACTGTACACTGAAGCCTATTGGCACATCCTACCGGGTACAATTCTGCATGGGAAAAGTGAACATTATCTCAGGATAACCTTTGACCTTAATGGAGTGACTTATGTTGCAGCCATTTTATCCTTGCAATCAAATCCTGAAGCGGTCTGAATAAGTATAGATGCTTCACTGTTACACACATTTTGGGCTGAGTGTTGTGAAGAATGAAACGAGCACACCAAGCCCAGTGGGCATAATTTACTTGGTGGCTCGAGCATACACCATTTGGTTCCAGATCTTTTTGTCAAAGTGATCTATGGTCATTTTTATGTTCCCAAATTTCTCTTTGATATTTTATGGAAAGCAATCTGGAATTCTCGCTGATGTTATTTGTCGCAATCCCCTTTTTCATATGGGTATTTCGAAAGAGCACATTCGAATTGTATCTGCAACCTGTCTATCTTGGAATGATAACCTATCGGGAAATAATTTATATGGTTATTCTAGCTTTTGGTAATGGTTTGCTCAGTAAGAGGAGTGCAACGTTCTTATTATGATTAGAATATATTTTGGAAGTAATAATTGATGAATGTATAATTTTAAAAGACAGCTTACAATGTTCACGCAATGTAATGATTTTCCTTTACCTGCTTTCTGCAAAAACAAAACTGATTTCCTATCCCCCCTCAAACCCTCCGCACACTCCTCTGTTTTTGTTCTTCCTCTGGTCATGTAACTGTCCGTGTTGGTCTTGGGTGGTACCCTCTCTTTCTGTTCTACCGCCTCCCACTTAACTCCATCCTATCCATTAAGCCTGGCTCACTCTTGTCTGTTCATCCCCTTTCATGCTCTGAAGGGATTGATTTGGTATAATGGGCATGCTACAAGCACTCAAATGGTAATGGAGTGTTAAAACTGCATCAATCCATGCTGTTTCCAGAGAAATGCTCATTGCTGCTAGTTAGGCCAATGGCTAATGGAGCAGGAATAAGACTACGAGCTTCGAGAAAGGCTACAAACTTTCAATCTGATTTGCAAATACAACCATGTAATGTCCACACTAATCAGATATCACTAACCCTTCACGCATGTGTCATCTTTAATGCAAGCTGCTTCATAATTTGGCTGCTTTTATATATCACTGTCACCACCAGGAATTCCGTTGCATAGTGCTTGGTAACCAATGTTACTTATCCAGTGGTGCTCAACTTGCGTTGTGGTGGGTGAGGAGGAGTTGAAGGGATGAGTCACCCCGCCTGGGGTGTTGAACCCAAGATGCAAGGAATAGTCCTGCTCCCAAGTCGAGCATGTTATGTTTCACTACCCACCCAGTTCATATTCTGATTTGTCAGCATGCGTGCCCCTGCCAACCAGCACAGACGTTCACCATCTGTGGTAGTCTGTGCATAAATGGAAGTCGGGACCTTACCAAATCTAAAGCAACAAAAATGCTAAGAAAGATGAACCAAGAAAAAACATTGGTTTACGCCCCAGACTACTGTGAACTCATACCCGATCAACATCAGTATTTCCCCAACCTTCATGCAATTCCTCTTTAACCGCTGAGGGTTTTCGCTCCCAGTGCTGAGTCATTTTTTTTTTTTTTGGACATTTCGGTATCTTGCTTTCAATCCCTTGTTACTTTTTTGTTACAAGTGATATCCTGAGAAAATGTGCACCTTTTTCTTCTCGCATGTAGGTGGTCATAACGCCCACGAGGATTAGTCGTTTGCTGTAGGGGGGTGGACAATGAGAAAGTAACAAAAAAGTGACCACATTTTATATTTTTTTTTCTTTCAGAAAATCCCAATAAAATGATGTACAAAGAAGCCTGTTTTTTTTTTTTTCTTTCTTGTAGGAGCTAGGAACAAATGGTTTGCAGTTCTGAATTCGCCATTTTCCAAGAACAGGTTGAGGAAAACTCAATGGAAGCACAGGAAGACATACATTTCTGAAAAGTAGACCACATTCCAAGATCAGGAATTTAATTTCATTTGTGCAAGTCAGGCAACAACTTTGTACTTAAAATTCCCATAGTTTGGGAAATAATTGGAAAAGTGACAGAAAAATAAATTATGTGCTGGAGAAGTTTGCACTTGTAAGATGGTGGTTTCTGTGAATATTGAGAAAAGTAATGCACCGCTACATTCCCCTGACTTCTAGTTAGGAAATCGCATTTTTCGTCGTAATGTTTCACAAAACAAGCAATGCCAAAAACTGAGCCATCGAACACAGGATTTTTATGCTGACAGCCTAAACAGACGTACTTGGCATTTGAAAAGGACAACTAAATGGTGAAGAATGGCAAGCATACATTTTTTGAAGAGCACAGGCAGACCTTTTTAAGAACCTTGTGCAGGTTACAAAAGCTTCTCCAGCATGGGGTCTGGATTGGATTCACATGCTCATGAATATTCCCCGTCGTCAGGCTGGGAATCCTCGGTAAAGAAAAAACCAGTATCAGTTTCGTTTCTGATCTGTCTTTCGTAGTAACAACCAATCACTGGTCTCTGCGTCATACTGACCACAGCCAATGACTGCCCTCTACCTAAGCACCGCCTCTGGCAGCCATCTTCAGATTTTTACCGCACGTTCATGTGTTGGGATCCTCGTGCTATTGCTCTCGAGCGTTAGTGCTATTTTTTCACGTTTTTTTCTCAAAAACTTCGTTTTTTCGGTCAAAAGAGCCTCAAGCTCCACCGACTCACTATCCGATCAACGGGGACCCGTGTCGGATTCGTCTGCGCCCCTCAAGGGTGAAGATTCGTCGAGCTACGCTTTTGGAGGACTCCAGAAGTTTCTCAGGCCCGGTCATGGCCCAGGAGAAGGGAAGCTCGACGCCCGGAAAGCTGTTCAGGGTCTGCCCTGGATGCCAGCTGCAGAACGTCTTCAAGGAGGACGAACACTCCTTTTGTCTCTACTGCCTACATGAGGACAAGACGCACGTGGAGAAGGACTGTGCGTTTTGCGGCAACATGTCGGAGCGGACCATGAAGGACCGCCATCAACGTCTCGCCAACTGGCTAGAAGGGAAGAGCCCGTCCGGCGAGAAGAAGAAGAAGAAGAAATCTGAGCGGTCTTCTAAGTCCTTTGAGGACGCCCCGGCGACGTGGGTCCAACATAAGGCCAAGCACCGCAAGTCCGCTGGTACCGGGAGCGCCGAACGGTCGGGCTCTACGGTCGCCAGGCAGGGCGCACCCTCCCCGGCACCATCAACCACGAGCCAACGCTCTGGGTCGGGTAAGAGGAAGGCCGAGCACCCGGCGAAGCTCCTGGAGAGGCCCCGGTCGAGCTCGAAGGCCCCATCGGAGGGGGAGCGAGGCGGTGTCCCCCCCCTCAAGGATAAGGCGGTGAGCGCACCTAAGGTGGTGAAGGCCTTAATGCATCCGGCCAAGCCCTCTATCGAAACTGTCGCGGCGGCCCTGGCTCAGCCTGTGCAGGCTACACCAGTGGTGGCGACCTCGGGGCTCAGAGTCTCCCTGCCACCTCGGAGGGAGTCATCTTTTGTGCCCATCGATAGGACCCCCGTGAAATCCCCCGTGGGGAAGAAAAAGGGGGGGCAGGGCGTCGTCGTAGATTCGGCCTCAACCTCGGAGGAGGAGCTGGTCGAAGTCTTAAGCCACGGCCTCGGCGTGGAAGAAGACAGACCCGTCGGGATGGATCCCGACGCAGGTGACGACGACGTCGTCGAGGGTACCGACGGGGTCCCTGATCGCCCGTCGGATTCCCCTCTGCCAGCGCCGCGAGACAACTCGGTGGCCATTTTGTTGGCTATACAGTCCTTATGCTCAGAGATAAGGACGAGACTACCGTTGCCGACGGAACCTCTCCCGTCGGGGGACCCAGAACCGGGACCTTCTGGTGTTCCCCCTACCAAGAAAAGAAGGATCCACCCTCCGCCTCCTTTTCAGCCGTCGCGCCCCTTCCAGCCCTCCTCCCCGTCCACCCGAGGGGATGATACGGGGACTGACACGGCAGCGACGGGTACGGACGACGAGGTATACGACGAGGATGTACCGTCGTCGCCTCCCACCAGGGCTTCTCCGCCCGACGAGATTGGATCGTTCCACTCCATGATCTCCAGGGCATCCGAGCTTTTTCAACTCTGCCCTGAGGAGAAGAAGAAGGAAGGTTTCCTTTATCAGCGGCGCGAGGCCAAGAGGAAGACGGTCCTCTCAGTGCCTCTATTGGACGACATTTGGGATGAGGGCCTCACCCTCCTCAAGAACCCTTCCACGACACCAGCTAGAAGAGACCGGTACGAGAAGAAGTACCGGGTCCCGGATACGGCCCCCCTGTGCCTCCGGGCGCAGCCTACCCCGGACTCCGTCGTCTCCGCGGCGGCCAGGAAGAAAGCGGGGGGAGGTGCGGCCTCCACATCGACTTCCCCACCGGACGGTGAGGGAAAGAAATTGGACGCTATGGGACGCAGAGTCATCTCGTCGGCAGCGACGACGATTAAAGCGGCCAACGCCTTGGCTATCGTGGCCCGCTACGACAGGGAGCTCTGGTACAAACTGGCTCCCCTGCTGGACTTCCTGCCGGACGACAAGAGGACAGAGGCCCTGGAGATCCTGCAGGAAGGTGAGGTGGCTTCGGACCACGCCATTACCGTTGCGACGGACATCGCCGACACTGGGTTCCGCCAGTTGGGCAACGGCGTTTGCCTTAGGCGGCGTGGATGGCTCAAGGCTACGGACTTCCGTCAAGACGTTCAGACCAGAGTCCTGGACATGCCCTTCGATGGGAACAACCTGTTTGGCAAAACAGTGGACGATTCCCTTCAGGCCATTAAAGCGGACACTGAGACGGCCCGGGCCCTGGGAGTTCTGCAGCAACGACGGACGCCCTTTCGGAGCAGCGGAGGCAAGGGCGCCTCCAAAGGTTCCGGCGGCGGTTTCTCCACCTACCGTCAAGCAGCCCGCTCGTCGTCTCAGGAGGCCTACAGAGGACGAGGCAAGTCTGGCGGACTCCGCCGTCGTCGCCAAGGAGGTCGAGGCGGCAAAGCCTCGTCCAAGCAGGATTGAACCGACCGTGGGGTCGGGCCCCCACCGAAGCACCCCGGTGGGAGGCCGGCTGGCGAGCTTCGTCAGCGTGTGGGAGTCCATCTCCACCGACCGTTGGGTGCTGGACGCCTTGGCCCGGGGCCACGCGCTCGAGTTTCAAAGAAGGTGTCCACGCGTCCCCCCCGTGGCCAGGAAAGAACTTCACGTCCCTCAACTTCTCCTGGAGGTAAAGGCGATGCTCAGGAAGGGCGCCATCGAACTCGTCCCAAAGAGGCTTCGGGGCTCCGGAGTGTACTCGAGATACTTCCTCGTGAAGAAGAAGACGGGGGGATGGCGCCCCATCCTGGACCTGCGACGTCTGAACAAGTTCATCAAGGCGCAAAAGTTTTGGATGGTCACCCTCCAGCACGTCCTGGGTCAGCTGGAGGAAGGAGACTTCCTGTCGTCGTTGGATTTGGAGGATGCCTACTTCCATATTCCCATCCTAAAGGGGCACCGAAAATTCCTCAGGTTTGTGGTCCAAGGGCGTCATTACCAGTTCAAAGCCCTCCCCTTCGGTCGGCACCCAGGGTGTTCACCAAGTGCCTCGCACCGGTGGCGGCGCAGCTGCGCCGCGAGGGGATCCACGTCTACCCCTACCTGGACGACTGGCTCATCCGAGCCAAGACGAGGGAGCTCGCCGTGGTTCACACGGCAAGGACCGTCCAACTTCTCACGGACCTGGGATTCTCCGTGAACTACGCCAAATCCCACCTGGTACCCGCGCAAGACGCTCTGTTTCTGGGAGCGAGGCTCAACACAGTGTCCCTTCTGGCCTCCCCGTCGGAGGAGAGGACCAGGACCATCCTGGGCAAGGTGCAACGGATGTTGGTGGCCGACGCGGCCAAGGTGAGGTCCATCAAGTCCCTCCTCGGAATGATGTCTTCCTGCATCTACCTCATTCCCATGTGCAGGCTCCGAATGCGCCCGTTGCAGGAGTTCCTGGACGCGCGCTGGATCCAAACGACGGGCAGCTTCGAGGAAAGGATCACACTCGACGAGAGTTTCCGACGAGCGATCCGGTGGTGGGACACCCGCGCGCATCTGACGGCGGGCATGGACTTCCAGACCCCAGCCCACCAGGAGACGGTGACCACGGATGCCTCCCTGGAAGGGTGGGGAGCGCACACCGAAAATCTACACGCAAGGGGCCTTTGGCTCCCGACGGAGAAATCTTTACATATCAACGTCCTGGAGCTCCGTGCAGTGTTTTGGGCCCTCAGGTCCTTCCTTCCGTCCCTCAAGGGCAAGGTGGTGAGGATCTTCACCGACAACACCACCACCATGTTTTACATCAGAAAACAGGGCGGAACCAGGTCCCCAGCACTGTCCAAGGAGGCGCAGGACCTGTGGCATTGGGCAGTCGCCCAAGGGATGTTTCTGGTGCCGTTTCATCTGGCAGGGATAAAAAACACCATCGCCGACTCACTCAGCAGGGAGCTGCGCTCGTGCCACGAGTGGGAACTACGGCAGGATCTAGTGGATCGCCTCTTCCGACGGTGGGGCACTCCCCAGATCGACCTGTTCGCGACGGCGACGAACTCCAAGTGCCGGAGGTTCGCCAGCAGGTTTCCCCAGGCGAGGAGCATGGGCGATGCTTTCTCGTTCCCCTGGGAGGGCCTGTTCCTCTACGCGTTCCCTCCTTTGCCACTGCTAATCCGGCTCGTCAACCAGCTCAAGAGGTCACGGTGCAGGATGATCCTCGTCGCACCTGCGTGGCCGAGGCAGATATGGTTCCCGGACCTTCTGGATTTGTCAGCGTCCCCGCCAATCAAGCTGCCGGTGGACGCGGATCTGCTCTCCAGGGAAGGAGGCGCCATCCTCCACCAGGACCCGAAATCGCTGAACTTGCAGGCCTGGCTCCTGCAGCGCTAGAGTTTGGAGGATACGACATACCGGCCGACTGCAGAGAGGTTCTTGCAAAGGCCAGGGCGTCCTCGACTCTTAAATGCTACGGACACAAATGGAAGAGGTTCTCTGTCTGGTGCCACGCACAGAAGATTAACCCTCTACGGATTATGGCTCCCCAAGTTCTGCCGTACCTGCTGACGCTGGCCAAAGCTGGACTGGCACACGCGTCCATCAAGATTCATCTGGCTGCGATCTCCTGATACACCAGGACCACGGGACGGACGTCCTTGTGGTCTCATCGTCTGGTGAAAGAGTTCATGAAGGGACTGTTCAGATCGTTCCCGCCGGTGAAGGCTCCGGCCCCGGCGTGGGAGCTCAACGTGGTGCTGACCAAGCTCATGGGACCTCCGTTCGAGCCTCTGCACTCGGCCCCGTTGAAGTTTTTGTCGTGGAAGACAGCGTTTCTTGTGGCCATCACCTCCGCACGACGGGTGGGAGAGATCCAGGCCCTTTCCTGCAAGGCCCCGTACTTGACTTTTCACGACACGAGGGTGGTGCTCAGGACGCACCCCTCCTTCATGCCCAAGGTACCGTCGGACTTCCATCTCAACGAACCCTTGGTGTTGCCTGTATTCTTCCCGTCGCCTTCGTCGCCGGCTGAGAGGACTTTGCACTCGCTGGATGTGGCTAGAGCGCTGAAGTTCTACGTGGACCGCACGAAGTGTTTTCGGAAGACGTCACAACTCTTTGTGAACTTTGGACCTGTCAATCAGGGGAAGGCTCTCTCGAAGGCTTCCATTTCCAGATGGCTCTCCGGCTGTATCATGTACTGTCATCGGTTGGCAAACCGACCGCTGCCCGGCCGTCCGAGAGCCCATTCCACCAGAGCGATCGCAGCTACCACGGCGTTCCTTTCTGGTGTGCCCCTGCTGGACATATGCAGGGCTGCTACGTGGAGGTCGACGCACACCTTCACGAAGTTCTACTGCGTCGATCGGGATTCCAGGGAGGAGTCCAGGGTCGGCCGAGCAGTGCTGCGCAACCTGTTCGCCTGAGGTGAGCCTGGTGAGGAGGTAAGATGCTTAATGTTGAGTTTGATGCAATGCTTAATGTTGAGCCTTTGCCACCTCCCGTGGTTGTGCATGTGTGTACTGCTATGTATTCTTTATTCATGAGCATGTGAATCCATGCCAGACCCCATGCTGGAGAAAGGAACAAGTTACTTACCTGTAACTGTTGTTCTCCAGCATGGGTCTGGCATGGATTCACATGCGAACCCTCCCGCCTACCTCTCTGCGGCTCTTCACTTGGTCATACTGCCACTTCACGTGCTTCCAAATCTGAAGATGGCTGCCAGAGGCGGTGCTTAGGTAGAGGGCAGTCATTGGCTGTGGTCAGTATGACGCAGAGACCAGTGATTGGTTGTTACTACGAAAGACAGATCAGAAACGAAACTGATACTGGTTTTTTCTTTACCGAGGATTCCCAGCCTGACGACGGGGAATATTCATGAGCATGTGAATCCATGCCAGACCCATGCTGGAGAACAACAGTTACAGGTAAGTAACTTGTTCCATACAGTGCCTAAAGCAGCGACTAAATGTAGGTCACGTTTGGTAAATGAAAGGGTTGTGTAATAAAGTGCAGTAGGAAATGTATGAAAACGCTATAAGAACCACAAGAAAACAACAAATGTCCTACCTTCCCCACAGGTGTCCTGATAAAAATGATACATCGCATGTGTGGGTGCACTGACCTGAGTGGAGAGGGAAAAGGCTAAACCACTTGTACATCAAATGCCCAGGGGAAGACTGGAGTTTGCTTTGTGGACAACCCACAGATTTGTGCCTGGGATGTCGCAGCCAACAGGGAAAACGGAGAACCCCATGCATTTCTGCAAAGAAAACACCCGTGGGAATCAAAAAATGATCTGTCTTGCGCGAATCGCCATAGAATGTATTACCCACAAGGCCCGGCAAAGTCCAAAATTTAGGGAAAAAAATCACACTTTTCAGTCACAAGGAAACCAGTGAAATACGTCGGCGCCAACACATGTCCTACATTCCCATGTTCCAACAGGTGTCCCGATGAAAATGATACCTCACGTGTGGGTGCGCTTACCTGGGTGGAAAAAAAGGGTTGACCATCCCAAAGTCCAGCAGCAGTCCCAGGGAGCCCCGGCAGGGTCCCCATGCCTCGCCGGAGGGAAAAGCTGTAACGCAGCCCTGCCAAAGCGCTAGGACCGCTGGGGATGCTGCCCCCAGCCTTGGCCGCCAGTCTCCCATGTGGGTCGACCGTCCCCAAGTCCAATGGCAGCCTCAGGGATCTCTGGCAGGATCCCCATCCCTCGCCAGGGGGGGGGGGAGCTGTAACACAGCCCAGCCAGAGCTCCAGGATGGCCGGGGCTACTGCCTCCGGTCTTGGGCATCCTTGCACGTGGATTGGCTGCCCACCAGCCCAGCGGTGGTCCCAGGGAGCCTCGTCAGGGTCCCATCTATCCCTAGAGGGAAAAGCTGTAACGTGGCATGGCCAGAGCTCCAGAACGGTCAGGGTTGCTGCCGCCGGGCTTGGGCGCCTGTCTCCAATGTGGGTCGACCGTCCACCAGTCAAGCCGCAGTCCCAGGGAGCCCCAGCAGTGTCGCCATCCCTCCCCGGACGTAAAACCTGTAATATGGCACCGCCCGAGCTACAGGACAGCCGGGGGTGCTGCCCCTGGCCTTGGGTGCCTGTCTCCAATGTGGGTCGACCGTCCACAGGTCAAGCCGTGGTCCCAGGGAGCCCCCCGGTAGGGTTGCCATCCCTCCCTGGAGGGAAAAGCTGTAACATAGACCAGTCAGAGCTCCAGGACGGCCAGGGGTGCTCCACCCGGCTTTTGACGCCTGTCTCCAATGTGGGTCGACCGTCCCAAGTCCAGTGGCTGTCTCGGGGAGTACCAGCAGGGTCCCCATCCCTCCCTGGAGGGAAAACCTGTAACACAGTCGGGCAAGAAGTCCAGGATGGATGGGGTGATGTCCCCTTCCTTGGGTGCCATCTCCCATGTGGGTCAACCATCCCCAAGGCCAGTGGCTGTCTCAGGGAGTCCCAGCAGGGTCACCACACCTACCTAGAGGGAAAAGCTGTAACACAGCCCAGCCAGAGCTATAGGACAGCCGGGGGTGCTGCCTCCAGCCTTGGATGTCTGCCTTGCGCATGGGTAGACCGCCACCCAGCCCAGCGGTGGTCATGGGATGACCTGGCAGGGTCCCTGTCGCTCCTCGGAGGGAAAAGAGCTGTAACGCAGCATGGCCAGAGCTCCGGGACAACCGAGGGTACTGCCCCCGGCCTTGGGCGCCTGTATTCCATGTGGGTCGACCATGCCTAAGCCCAACAGTGGTCCCAGGGAGCCCTGGCAGATTCCCCATTCCTCCCCGCAGGAAATATCTGTAACGCAGCCCAGCCAGAGTTCTAGAATGGCCGGTGGTGCTGCCCCCGGCCTTGGGCGTTTTTCTCACAGCCCAGCGGTTGTCCCTGGGAGCCCCCAAAGGGTCCCCATCCGTCCCCAGAGGGGAAAGCTCTAAGGTTGCTCGGCCAGAGATCCAGGATGGCCGGGGTACTGCGACTGGTGAGACAGCCCACCCCCCCCTAACCCCATCCCCAAATTCTTTTCCCTGGTGGCTTAGTGCTCCTTACTGCTTCCCAGGGTTGGCAAAATGGGACCAGACCCTTAATTTTGCCCCCCCGTGGGCTTCATTTGTATCTATTTTATTTGTAACGCGCGCCAGGCCCAGAGGCATCCGGGCGCAAAGAACTTGGTAGGCATATTTACATAGAATACACAAAATATAAAATATAGCTGCACAGGACATAGAATTTACAATATAATACAGAGGTGGTCACTATGAGCAATAAACATAGGAGCATAATTTAGGCTAAACAAAGTTTGGTGGAAGCAAAGCTCAAGGTGATTGCTACAGGCAGAAGGCTAAATTAGATTTGAGCAACAAGCCAAAATTTGGTTTTCATTTTGAATGAATTGAATGAAGGCTCGGTTGTCATGATCTCTGCTTCCAAAAGATCAGGACTTGCCCGACTCCCTTGGAAGCAGACCCATAACCCCGGTTCCGAGTGCCAGCCAGTCCCAATTGGGACCTTTTGGACCCTGTCCTGGCGCCAGTGGCACCAGGCTCATAAAGATGCCCAGTCCCAGCGCTGGAAGCGCCGGGCTCATAATGCTTGGGTGGACTTACCTGCAGCAGACCATGCTGCTTACTTACCTGCCAGTTGAGCCCCTGATCCTCTTCTGTTTGGGACTACTTTTCCTGTTGGGTGGGGCAGGAGCCACTCCCTAGGTTCAGAACACTGGAACTCTTCTGGAAAGCAGGAACTCTTTTCTTACCTAGGCGAGGCTGTGGAAGGAGACACCTAAGCACTACAGGAGGCTATTTAAACCACACCCGATGGATGAATCTTGCTTTGCGTTATTCTGCATTCTCTGCAGCAGAACGCTCATCGTGTCTTCTGCTTCTGATCCTGGGCCTAAGGGAACAAAGGCTTACCATCCTGGAATCCAGTCTTCAGCAGCACCTGTAAAGACAAAGAAAGAACAGGTTAGCACTACGGTCTTCAGTGGCAGCG
Source organism: Ambystoma mexicanum (assembly GCF_040938575.1). Lineage (NCBI taxonomy): Eukaryota > Metazoa > Chordata > Amphibia > Caudata > Ambystomatidae > Ambystoma > Ambystoma mexicanum. Next base: position 594,837,991 of record NC_090936.1, read on the forward strand.
CATCTCTTACCTGGTCCATCGGCTGTCACCAACGCCTCGCGCTGCATTCCGGCATCTGAAAGACAAAAGCTTACCAGCTCTTCGCACGCTCCGGAGGCCTTCGGCGCTGCATCCCGCATCTGAAAGACAAAAGAAGGTGCGTTTAAAGACATTGGGCAACTTTATTACTCACGTGCCATTACTCCTTCCCACGCCGAATCCAGTGGGTATTCCAGCACCCTTCAGCTTCTCTAAAGCTCCGAACTTGTACCTGCAAGATAAAAGGGACAGTTAGTGCGCATCGTGAAGCAGGCTACAAGCGCTTACTTACGTGCTTCCAGGCGCTTCTATTCCTCACGTGGGTTCGATCCTCAACTCTCATCAGCCCGCCATCCGCCATCGCCGGAACCCTGCAAAACAAGAGATATCATTACAAAAGACTTTTAAGACATTTGAAGTGCCCAGAACTTACCGTTCGTGCAGTTAACGACGGACAGCAGTCCTCTGAGGTCAAGAGGCCTGTACCCTTATCCAGTGAAGAAACTGGTTACGGCACCCTGCCCCGAGGCAGATGGAGAGCTCGGCGTTCACTTATCTAAGGTGAGGGCGTTAACCTTTGGGGTTCTACAGGAGAAGAGAAAGGGAAGAGGAGAGAGGCACCCAATAACCCCAGTTCATTAATCCCATATTTTCTATCTGCAGACATCTTACTCTTCGAGTCAGACATACAGTGCACAGAGGTCCAGCCCAAAGAGCCAACCGTGTGTTACACATCACCTTTGAAGATACGGCATTCACCCAGTCAAGACCGGCGCCTCTGCGGGAATCAGGTGAGCGTTACAGAACGCAAAGCCTACCGCAAAACTCCCACCCAGGCGCTATGGAAACCTCGGATACCGACCAGCTAGCCCAGTTACTTGGGGAACTAAGAGCAGAAGTGCATGCAGCCCGTCAGGAAACGAATGCTCTAAGAAGGGAACTGATTATTTCCAAGGAGCGAACAGACGATCTCGCTAGACAATTGCTACAGTCACAAGCCGGACAAACTCCGTTACCCGCATCAGGGGCAAATCTTCCTTCAGCATCCTCTACGAACCCAGTGCAGATCAACCTACCTGGGAATGTACCTCTGGCTCCGCCCGAACGATTTTCAGGTGACCCAAAGAGGTTTGCAGTATTTATTAATCGGTGCCGGTTGCACTTCTTATGCCGGCCAGCAGCCTTTCCAACTGATCAAGCTAAGGTAGCTTTCGTGCTTTCGTACCTTAGTGGCAATGCGGCAGACTGGTCGATCCCTCTAGTTAATCAAGATGATCCGGTTCTCCATGATTTTCAAGCTTTTCAGCTCAGTATGGAAAAACTGTTTGCAAGACATTCACAGGGGCAGGCCTTGGACAATGAGCTCCTTTCATTGCGACAGGGTAATCAAGACCTTTTGGCTTATATTGCGTCTTTCAACAGACTGATAGTGGAAACTCGATGGCCTGAGGACAAAAGGATTACGCTGTTTTATAGAGGTCTACGTGGAGAGCTCAAAGATGTGTTAGCCCAAGTAGTGAATCCCCCGCAAGACTGTTCGGACTATATTGACTTAGTCGTTCAAATTGACCACAGACTGCAGAACAGGAAGGCCGATCGTTCCAAGTTTGATGCTCGAGTATTTTCCAAACCACCAACTCCTACCAAAGGAGTAGACTCCGGGGAACCCATGCAAATAGGGGGCCTGAAAGGACCACTAACACAAAAGGAGCGGGAAAGGAGAAAACAGCTGCAATTATGCCTCTATTGCGGAAACTCGGGGCACTTTCTTCGAGACTGTCCGGTGAAACCAGCCAAGAAGGCAGTAGGAGCTGCAGTTACCAGGGTCACAAACTCTGAGCAGGGAAACGACCTCGCCCGACAAGAATAGAGGTCCTCTTGCCGAGCGTTAAAACCAGTTCCGTGACCTCGCATTTCGTGATACCTATGGTCCTCATTAGCCCTGAACATCCGGATCGATTACATGCGATTGAAGCTTACGTCGACAGCGGTGCCATCGGCAATTATGTGGATCATGAAATGGTTTTGAGGATGAATCTGACTCTTTGTCCAAAGGCTGTAAAGGACGTCATTACTACGGTGGATGGTACGGAGATAGCCTCCGGACCAGTAACGCATACCACCCAAGAAGTGACGCTAGTAAGTCAAGATGGACACCATGAGAAGATCGTGTTCGATGTGATCAAGGCCCCTCAGTTCCAGATTATTCTAGGAATTCCTTGGTTAGAGAAGCACAATCCTCAGATCGATTGGCGAGCAAGAACGGTTCAGTTTCCAGAATGTGTCTCTACTTGTCACCCTCGACCTGGTGTTGCACTGGCAGCAATTTCCTCGGAGGCTCCCCAGTTACCTCCTGAATACCTAGAATTCCAAGATGTTTTCCGGAAGGATCAGGCTAACTCTCTACCTCCTCATAGGTCTTATGACTGCCAGATAGACCTGATACCTGGATCTACTCCTCCTTGTAGTAGAATGTATGCCCTCACCGAGCCTGAGAATCTTCACCTCCGACAATACCTGGATCAATACCTAGCGAATGGGTTTATTCGTCCTTCCAAGTCCCCTGCTTCCTCAGCTTTGTTCTTCGTCCCAAAAAAAGAAGGGGACCTTAGAACTTGTATAGATTATCGCGCCCTGCACCAGATCACCGTTAAGAATAGATATCCGTTACCTTTGATCCCTAAACTCCTGGACCAAGTCAGAAAAGCATGCATATATACAAAGCTGAATCTTAGAGGAGCCTACCACTTGGTACGAGTAAAAGAGGGCGATGAATGGAAGACGGCCTTCCGCACCAAGTATGGGCTATTTGAATATCAGGTCATGCCCTTCGGACTTTGCAATGCCCCGGCCGCCTTTCAATATTTTATGAAGGATGTCCTCAGAGAGCTCATAGATGTGTGTGTTGTTGTTTACATTGACGACATCCTCGTTTATTCTTCATCGGAAACTGAACATCGGAAACACGTGAAAATGGTCCTCGAGAGATTACGTCAACACAAACTTTTCGCTAAGTTGGAAAAATGTGTTTTCAACGTGACTGAAGTTGAATTCTTGGGATTCCTATTATCACCTAGCGGAGTGCGTATGGATTCAAAGAAGGTCGATGCAATTCTCAAATGGCCATCGCCATCCTCCGTAAAAGGTGTTCAAAGCATGTTAGGCTTCGCTAACTTTTACCGCAGGTTTATCCCTGAATTCTCTCGAATAGTCCAGCCCATCACCGCCTTGTTAAAGAAAAACAAACGTTTTGAATGGTCTACCGAGGCGGAACAAGCTTTCCAGAATTTGAAGACTAGATTTATCTCTGCACCGATCTTAAAACATCCTCGCCCAGAACTCCCCTACATCGTTGAAACTGATGCTTCGAGCCTAGCCATGGGAGCAGTTCTATCACAAAAGGACCCAGTAACCAATCAGTTGCATCCCGTGGCATTTTGGTCCCGCAAATTCTCGCCTCCTGAAATCAATTACACTATTACTGATAAGGAACTTCTAGCTATCAAGTCCGCCTTTAAGGCTTGGCGGCATTATCTTCTGGGGGCCCGACACACCGGTACTTTGATTACAGATCACCGAAACCTGCAATATTTGAAAACCGCAAAAGCTCAATCCTCTAGGCAACTCTGTTGGGCACTATTCTTTGCCGAGTTTGACTTCATAATTACCTATCGACCTGGTACAAAAAACGGTAAAGCTGATGCCCTTTCTCGGATGGGAGTGGAAGAACATTTGATCAATCCTAAACCTGTACCTATCATTCCCGAACAAAGAATTCTAGGTGTAATCGCCACACAATCCATAGAGGAAGTTAAGGATAAAGCCAGGCTACTGGTAACTCCAGCAGACATACAGAATTGGCATCTGCAGGGAAAGGACTTTACGGTGAAGGACAACCTATTATATTTCCAAGAACGGTTATACCTGCCCAGCACAGATTTACAGAAAAAGGTAATCTCTTGTTATCACGATTCTTTAATGGAAGGACATCCCGGTATGACCAAGACCTCGGAAAAGATCAAGCGCTACTTCTGGTGGCCGTCTTGGAAAAAAGATATCAGAGACTTTATAATGTCCTGTGGAGTATGCGCCCAAAACAAGAGTCAAAAGGAAAAACCAGCCGGCCTCTTACGCCCTATTGACATCCCACCTGGCCCTTGGCATACGCTTTCTATGGACTTCATCACCGATCTACCTCCATGCTCCGGATACAATACGATCCTAGTAATCGTGGACCTATTCTCCAAGATAGCGCATTTCATTCCACTCAAAGGCTTACCAACAGCAGCAAATCTGGCCCGAGAATTTCTCGAAAACATCGTCCGACTGCACGGTTTTCCTTCAGTTCTAATTTCGGATCGAAGTAGTCAATTTATTTCTCATTTTTGGCGAAGTTGCTGTCGGTCGGCTCAAATTGATGTGAGACTTTCGACCAGCCACCACCCTCAAACCGACGGACAAACCGAGAGGACCAATCAAACTCTGGAACAGTATTTGCGCTGCATACTACAACAAACTGAAAAAACTTGGAAAGATATCCTTTGGATAGCCGAATATGCCTACAATAACTCTGTCCACTCGGAAACGGGGAAGACCCCGTTTTTTCTTTTATACGGTAGTCACCCTCGAACCTCGGAGTTGGATCCTCTCCAAGATCTTGGAACACCAGCAGTAGACCACCTGCATTCTACAATCACCCAAGCCTTTAAGGAAGCTGTTTCTCACCTTCAAAGGGCTAAAGAACAATACAAGAAAGGAGCAGACCAACATCGGAAGGAAGCCCCCCAATATCAAGTCTGGTTATCCACCAAATATCTACCTCTAAAAGGACCACGCACATTCAACCCAAGATACCTTGGTCCCTATTCCATCACTACCATAGTAAATCCAGTAGCGGTCAAGTTGGACTTGCCCCCTCACATGAAGATACATCCGGTCTTCCACGTCTCTCTATTAAAACCTGTGCAACCTCAAACCCGACTAACTACATCTCCAAAACCTATTCTAGTTGATGGAGAACTCGAGTTTGAAGTCAAAAGCATCCTGGATTCCAAGATCTCCAAATCTAAACTATTTTACCTGATTGACTGGAAAGGCTACGGTCCCCAAGAAAGATCCTGGGAACCTGCAGAATATGTCCTCGCGCCTCGTCTAATCAAAAGATTTCATCGAACATTTCCTAACAAGCCCAAACCCCCGGAGAAGCCCGGTTTGGGAGGGGCCTTGAGGGGGGTGGTGCTGTCATGATCTCTGCTTCCAAAAGATCAGGACTTGCCCGACTCCCTTGGAAGCAGACCCATAACCCCGGTTCCGAGTGCCAGCCAGTCCCAATTGGGACCTTTTGGACCCTGTCCTGGCGCCAGTGGCACCAGGCTCATAAAGATGCCCAGTCCCAGCGCTGGAAGCGCCGGGCTCATAATACTTGGGTGGACTTACCTGCAGCAGACCATGCTGCTTACTTACCTGCCAGTTGAGCCCCTGATCCTCTTCTGTTTGGGACTACTTTTCCTGTTGGGTGGGGCAGGAGCCACTCCCTAGGTTCAGAACACTGGAACTCTTCTGGAAAGCAGGAACTCTTTTCTTACCTAGGCGAGGCTGTGGAAGGAGACACCTAAGCACTACAGGAGGCTATTTAAACCACACCCGATGGATGAATCTTGCTTTGCGTTATTCTGCATTCTCTGCAGCAGAACGCTCATCGTGTCTTCTGCTTCTGATCCTGGGCCTAAGGGAACAAAGGCTTACCATCCTGGAATCCAGTCTTCAGCAGCACCTGTAAAGACAAAGAAAGAACAGGTTAGCACTACGGTCTTCAGTGGCAGCGCATCTCTTACCTGGTCCATCGGCTGTCACCAACGCCTCGCGCTGCATTCCGGCATCTGAAAGACAAAAGCTTACCAGCTCTTCGCACGCTCCGGAGGCCTTCGGCGCTGCATCCCGCATCTGAAAGACAAAAGAAGGTGCGTTTAAAGACATTGGGCAACTTTATTACTCACGTGCCATTACTCCTTCCCACGCCGAATCCAGTGGGTATTCCAGCACCCTTCAGCTTCTCTAAAGCTCCGAACTTGTACCTGCAAGATAAAAGGGACAGTTAGTGCGCATCGTGAAGCAGGCTACAAGCGCTTACTTACGTGCTTCCAGGCGCTTCTATTCCTCACGTGGGTTCGATCCTCAACTCTCATCAGCCCGCCATCCGCCATCGCCGGAACCCTGCAAAACAAGAGATATCATTACAAAAGACTTTTAAGACATTTGAAGTGCCCAGAACTTACCGTTCGTGCAGTTAACGACGGACAGCAGTCCTCTGAGGTCAAGAGGCCTGTACCCTTATCCAGTGAAGAAACTGGTTACGGCACCCTGCCCCGAGGCAGATGGAGAGCTCGGCGTTCACTTATCTAAGGTGAGGGCGTTAACCTTTGGGGTTCTACAGGAGAAGAGAAAGGGAAGAGGAGAGAGGCACCCAATAACCCCAGTTCATTAATCCCATATTTTCTATCTGCAGACATCTTACTCTTCGAGTCAGACATACAGTGCACAGAGGTCCAGCCCAAAGAGCCAACCGTGTGTTACACATCACCTTTGAAGATACGGCATTCACCCAGTCAAGACCGGCGCCTCTGCTGGAATCAGGTGAGCGTTACATCGGTCCTGATAGTGGAAGGAAGAGTGTTCCAAATCTTAGTGGCCAGAACAGGGAAGCTCACGCCCCCAGCTTTTTGGGGTTTAAATCTAGGCAAGGATAAGCTGTGTATGGGCAGTTCTTTGGGGTCGAGAAGAAGTGTGGAGGGAAAGGTGGTTGGAAAGGTAGAGGGGGGCCTTGTTCGTCAGGAATTTGTGGGTAAGGGCCAGGGTTTTCAACGCAATTCTGTTTGACAGGGAGCCACTGCAGGTTTGTCCTGATGTCGGAAATGTGTTGGTTTTGTGGAATATTTAACACTGCTCTAATGGCGTTGTTCTGGGTGATTTGCAGTTTGTTGAGGTTAGCCTGGCTAGTCCCTAGATAAAGGGCCCTGCAGTAATCAATCTTGGACATGATAAGCGTTCTAGCTAAAGTGATGCTATTAGGGGTGGTCAGAAAAGGTCTGCAGGCCGCAATGAGTTTGCAGGTATATGCCGACGCGGATCTGAAGGCTTTAGTTTGTCTTGTGAGGGACAGGGTGGAGTCAAGATAGATGCCCAAGGTTTTAGTATCCTTGGACATTTTTATGACATTCCCATTACTGATGGACTGATGCAAGTGATCTAGTTTAAGCCGTTGAGAGGAGCCCAAGATGAGAAGCTCTGTCTTATCATTGAGACAAAGTTCGTGTTGGGCCAGCCAAGCCTGGATTACCAAATATACATCGTTCACTGCCTTGGAGTCCACAATGTGATCACCTGTGATGGGGATGAGTATCTGGGTGTCATCCGCATAATTAGTATAAGAGACACTCAGATAATCAAGAACATCAAAGAGTGGTTTGTTGAACACATTGTAAAGAGTTGGTGACATGCACAAGCCTTGAGGGACCCCACATTGGATAGGGGCTGGGTCAGCAGCTGCTGAGGGGGAGAAGACTCTCATGCGTCTGTTGCTGAGAAAGGAGCTGATCCATGCAGTGGCTGAATCGGAGAAGTAAGTGGCAGAGCGGAGGTGCTGGCACAGGATTGTGTGATTGACCAGATCAAAAGCCGCCGAGAGGTCTAGGAGTAATAACAAAGCTGATTTCCCATTATCTTTCAGGACTTCGATTTGAATTTTCAAATCTTATCAAAGCCGTTTCGGTCCCATGCCTGGGATGGAAGCCAGATTGTCTTAGTCCAAGGAGGTTATTAAGTTCTAAGTAATCTTGAATCTGCAGGTAGGCCGCACGATCAAATAGTTTCAGCATGAACGGGACAGTTGTGATAGGCCTGTAATTAGTTGGTATACTCAGGTCTAAGGAAGTTTTCTTTAACAGAGCGATCACCGAAGCATCCTTGAGATTGTCAGGGACAATACCTGTTTTAAAGGAGGAGTTGATAAAGGCTGTTGTGAAAGGGGCTAGGTCATGAGCCGATTCCTTGATGATGGAAGCAGGGCAGGCATCACCTTGGCAGTTGGACGGTTTAATTCTATTGATGATGACTTCCACTTCGGCAATGGTAAGTGGAGAGAAGGCAAACGGTTTGATTTTAGGTGATGCCAAGGGAAGAGTCACGCTAGGAGTGGGCTGACGATTATCTAGTTTCAATCCGATTTGTTTCTTTAATTTTTGGCTTGTAGGGAAGCAATTTTATTCAGTAAGACTGTCTGAATATTAGTACACCAATTGCTGTCTTTGATGCAAGTGTCGGGCGGTGTGGCAGGAGATTCAAGTTCCTTTAGGATTTTAAATAGTCTCTGGTATTCAAGTCTGCTTGCATAATGCGGGTATTAAGATTCTTTTTTTTCAGCTTCAGCATGTAAATATCACTTCCCAATGACATTGGCGCACGTAGCGTTCGTTGACGTCCTCACGTCTGACCCCCAGGCACGGAAGAGGAACAGGAGGGGAGGAGGTGGGGTGATCCACCCCTCAAAGGTAAGCACTGGTGAGGACGAGCTATCTCACCCTCAGCACTGCAAACGTACTTCTGAGGACGAGATACCTCATCCTTAGCATTTAAGCGGTTAAGGAGCACTTTCTTTACACCCTGTAAGGTACCCTCTATCCGGTATTCTTCCTGACTATCCATTATAGCCTACTCTTGTTCCACGCCCTTCCAGCAATGTTAGCATTAATTACTGGAACACATTCGCGGGAAATAGGTGTGATATATATATTTTTTGGGATATGGTTTAAATTAAAGTTTAGCACCTAATGTTCAAGCAGGTGTCAAGTGTTATTTCAGGAAAGTACGCGGGTGCGTGGGAGAAAGAAACCCTTGGCACTAGGATGTGTACTGACAATAGAAAGGATCGGTGTCCACTGTCTGTGGACTTGCGTCCCCTGCACACCAAGTATTGTTGACCAAAGGATTAGAAGTTCATATTTTCAAGAAACCAATTTACAAATTCATTGTGCAGTTAGTCAATATAAGGTCAATGCAAAAATGCTAGTAAATACAAAGCATACACCATAAATTATAAAGAATACATTCTAAATCAAAACTGTGTTTCAGGATTTCAATCCCTTCCTCAGGAGCAGAGTTTATGCCAATCTTTATAGTATCTTCTCACTGATCTATGATCACAAAAATAAAGAGAACCTATATTAGTTTGTCTAGGATTTCAAAATACAGGTCACCACCAACACTGTTATATCATCTACCTATCATGACCCCCTTCACCTGGTGTATCTCTTCAGTTGATCAACCAATGGGATATCTTGAGAGCAGGTGTGCTTTGATCCAACTGTAGTGTACTTCCCACTTTGAAAATGTTTATGCTGCCCCTAAAGGATAACAATGAATAAGCTCTTTATATAAATACTTTATCTCAGGAGAGATGTATCAAACGGACTCAGTCTGCCACATACCTTAATTACTTCAGTGGCTTCCTACGGCAATTCTAGAATTTCAAAGGATCTGCTTCCTCCATTGGTATCCCCCTATAGGATCTATGAAACCTTAACTTAGTCTCTTAAGTATTGAGAGTTGCAGTAGTGTCAAGTGTGCAAAATATATAGAACTAATACTCTAGCACTTGGCTTCGCTCTCCCCATAGGTGTCGGGTGAAGATTGGCAAGAAGGGGTTGACTACCCGCCTCTGTAGATGCACAAATGCGAATCCCAACTGGTCCTGTAGAGAAGACAAGAACGTGTCTCATTAGTCTAAATGCTTCTCTAGTGATCCTGAGTCTAAGTGGAAAGCTCCAATCTCATGACTGTACCATGGTGCTTACTTTCAATATTATTCTTTGGTGCAAGTGATTGTAAACAATGGCTGCTTTAAGTAGGTGAGGTCATCGCGATGAGAAGCATGATGATGTCACTGGTAAACAGTGCAGATTGACGCGGTCAACTGTACGCAATCCCACTAGTGTCTAAGGATAGTCTGTGTATCCCCAACACAGTATGTGCTGTGATGTGGGGGGCTCAATGAGCTTTGGATCGAAAAACAACCCTCTGTGTACACTGTGTCTAGGGCAATGTATGTCCCCGTAAGTGAGATTTAGTTCATGACTATACTGAATACCACTTTATTGGCAAAATGGTAGCTTGAATCTGCATCATGCATGGTCAGTCTGTCAGTTCATCTATGTTCTGACTATTCGTCCAGAACGGTGTATTTAGTGTAAAGGGTGAAATCCTCCCCTTAGTTGGTGGAGGCTAACTGGACGCGGTACCCTGGGTGCATGTAACCTGAGAAACAATCATGCTTACATTCTAGTAGTAATTCAATTACATGCAACCAGTGTGGTCATTATGATTTTACTACATTCATTGGAAGTGACACAAGTGTTCATAAGAATGATCCTAGGTGAAATGCATAAAATCCATAATGGAAGTCAGTACACCACAACTACACTTTCAAATGGATTGTGTCCTCCAACGTATTCCTCATCTTCGACATGTAATGTCCAGCTTCGGGAAACCTTTTTCAGCAGAGGGTGCTGTGCGTCGATGTCCCTCGAAGGCCTCTGTCGAGGGAGACGTCATTGGAGATCATATATAGCACGTGCGGCGCCCGTTGGCCTCCATTCAGTTTTTCCACAACGGCTATTGCTTTGTCTAATGAGAATCGGCTTGCGTCTAATGGCTTGTTTTTTAAAAGAAATTCTTCGACAAATCTTTTGAGATTTCTTCATCCTCAACGCCTTCAACACCGAAAAAGGTTTTTAAAAAATGCCGGGACTGCGGGTCCAAGATGTCCCTTACCGACCTGCACTGTGTCTGCTTATGCTGCCTTGGCGAGTACCATGACACGACCAATTGTTCAAAATGTCAATCCATGACACGAAAGGCCTTGAGGGAGTGGAAGGGAAAACTCCAGGTAGGAAAATTACCCAAATCCCCTAAGCTGTGACGTGCCAAGTCTTCAACCGATGAGTCGAGAGGAGACTCTCCTCGAAGGAAGAAAGCAAAGCGCTCTAAGTCAAGGAGTGGTTTGCACCACACGTTGTCGGCTAAAAAGTTGAAGAGGAGGCACCGGAGGTCGCCTTCGTCGACATCTTCCTCCGACGATTCACCCGTAAGGGTCTCATCTACCACAAAACAATCTACCCCTGCAGAATGGGAAGTTTTTCAGATCACTCTCTTCAATATATGAAGATGAAGAACACTCTGTTGGGGAGGATGCTCCTTTTGGACTTGAATATGGGACGCAAATTTCTGATTTCAGAGGAGTCCAGGATTAAAGATCTATATGACAATTTACAGTCGGCGAGTGGAATTGATACTTCACCCAGGCTTGAGTTCGGTAGACCTGAGCTTGGTGAACATGCCAACGCTACATATAGACAACTCATGTCCAGAGCTGTAGAGTATCTAGGATGGATCAGACCACCACTCCCTTATGAACAGGACGATTTAACCGATATTTTGGATAAAGGTCCCCAAACTGACCCGGTATTACCATTCCATATGGCTTTACAAAAAAGGGTGGCTGGAAATTGGGAATCTCTGGATACCAATCCAGTTAATAAAAATCTGACACGAAGGGGGGCGCTGTTTCCCAGGAAAGATGGCCGCCTGAAGTGAGCTCTGTAACCCTAAATATCCTGCTGCTGAAATCCTGTGGAGTGAAGCTCATACCATCACAAGCAAAGACGGGGCTGTGAACGGTACCCGATAAGGAATCATCAGTGAAGATTTGAGAGACAACCGGGCCTCCTAGCACCCGTGGTGAGCCGAGACGTGGTGGGCAGTCGAAAGCGCAGTCTGTGTTGCCCGCACCTCGCAGAACGTAGCGGACCGCTGGCTGAGGGCGACATAGATGGCCGGAGGGAGCGTATACTAAGGTGCAGGGATTGATGTTAAAATTTCCCAATCCCCCCTGCCCCCTGCCTCCGACAGCAACCCAGAGGGCAAAAAACCTAAGCCTGTGGTAGATGCTGGATCCACACCGTTGAAGCAAACGGCCCAGCATCGACCAGTGGGAGAGGTCCTGACCTACCAGGAGCAGGCTCGGCCAGATACAAGACACACTGGGCCAGCGAGCCTCCGGTGGCGATAGCCAGTGGGAAACCCAGCCCGCTGGGGCCTGCTGCGGGACCGAGTTGAAATGGCAGCAGACCTTCCCGAGTGCGCTCTGCACGCCATACAAAGCCCGCTCCTCGGACCCCGGTCCTCCTACGTCTGGCAGTGTGGGAGGCTGCACACCACAGCCAACATTGTGAGCCTGAGACCGACACTATAAGCCTGCATGGTCATCAACCAGAGGAGCGAAGGGGAGCGGAGCACGAAAGCGAACCAGACTCCGTTGATGAAGGTACGTGCCCTGCCTGACAAACAGGAGTTAGCCCTGTACACTAAGCGCAGCTACGGCTCACAACGAGGTGTCTCAAGAGCCCCATCATAACCACGTGGGCTCTGCCCGGCACCACAACCTCTCCTTGCCTCATCCTTCCTGCCGGGGCTGAATTAATGTCCGTATACTCCGTGGTGCACCTGGCGTCTCGCGCCGCCCCACACCATCAGTGTGTAAAAGTGAGCCTCCATCCCGGGCAGATCAGGTCAGCACAGAAACTGATCTCCGTGTCGGCAGTGGCTGGCCCGACCCGTGAGCGCCTCCTGGGAGCTGGAGATCTGAGCCGGTGGAACGGCCCTGGAAATGTAATTGTAAGATTCCAGCAACTCCATAGTACAGCGCAGGAGAATAGTGCAAGGTCAGTCAACAAGCTAAAGTTGATTACTATCCCAGGCAGTCACCTACTGAGCCCCAGAACCAATAAATCATACGAACTGCCCAACAAGCGGGCGCCCGGCTCATACACAGCAGAGAGCGGGTACATCAACGCACCTGTACTGTAGAGGCATCACTCACGTCAAGGCAAACAGATACAGTCCAGACCCACAGCTATCAGACCTTGTTGTATGGTAGTTAAAAGCCCAGATATACACGGGCTAAGTAGAAGCACTTAAGACACTTCCCTGGAACAAATCCATAGTGACGAGGACCTTGGGGGTACAACACCCTGCCAAGAACTGGCCAACCCCCACGGGCTCTCAACTCTGCACTTATCAAACCCACCATAATTGCCAGAATCAGCAACAATAATTGTGGGAAATCATCCCCTTGAACCATATGAAGTGCGCTGCCAATCCAATACTGTCATGACGAGGGGCGCTAGGGGCAATAAGAAAGGCCAGATGGACGCCTTCACTAGTGCGAATGGCATGGAAGTATCCCAGTGCCCCAACCAAGCTTCCCCAGTTAGCTCCCAATCGCACACTGAACCAAACATTGAGCCATACATGACTGCGCCGCAAGCTGGTTTCTCGACTGTTAACAACAAACTGGATGAGATCGGAAATACCACAACCTCCATCAAATCCGATATGAGGAAAGTATATGCCAGGGTTTTGGAGGCAGAGGAAAAGGAGAGCACTCTGGAGGATACTTCGGCCACACATGGCAAAGCAATAGAAGAGATAAAAAAAAACCTAAAGGCTATCCGAGACCAGTGCGAGGATCTCAAATCCAGGTCCCGCCGCAATAATATCAGGGTGGTTGGGATGGCCAAAAAATCCATGAACGTACCAATGGAGCATTTCCTTGAAGTCCTTAGAGCACTTTTTCCAGAAGCCCAGTTTTTGCAGCAATTTTTGCTAGAAAGGGTCACAGATCACTGACCCCACATCCCAAACCAGGGGCTCCCCCATGCACGATAATGGCCTGTCTCCTCAATTATCGTGATCTGATCCATCTCCTATCACGAGAGAAAGGTTCACTGTCCTACGACTCCAACTGGATACATATCTCTTCGGATTTTTCCAACTAAGTCCAAGCAGCCAGACAGACATTTGACCAGGTTATAAAAACATTTGGGGAGAGGAAAATACTGTACGCAATGCTATTTCCTGCCAAACTTCGACTACAACATGCGGACAGAGCCCACTTTTTTGAAACACCCGGAGAGGCCATGTCCTACATTAAACACATCCCTGAAGCCCAGAAGAATGGATGACGACTTAAAGCCGAGGTACAGGTCCTGTCACTCTAACATAAGTAAAATTCCCGTACCTCAATTGAGCGATGACACGCCGACTCTGCTACAACTAGAGGTTACGTCTCACACACGAGCGGCAAGCTCAAAGATTTTCAGTTGTGGGCACACATAGCCACCCACTGAGTCAGACTGTTAAGTATGGGTAATACACCGTCCAGTTGGAGGGATGGTGAGGGTCGTAAGGGATGGGGGCATGGGGGTTGGGTTACAAAGAATAAGCAGACAATTGGAATAGGAACTGCTCGCATGGGTTCGACAACAGGCACAGTAACGAGATAGCCTTCAACCAAACATGGCATCAACAGGACCAACAAATAAAGTGAATCCCCTTTTTGTGGAATGTAAGGGGCCTGGCAAACCCTATAAAGGGCAGGAAAATATTAGCTTGTGCCAGACGACACAGGATAGATATGTTATACCTGCAAGAAACACACACAATGGCAAAGGTTGTGGAATCCTTCGGCCGAGACTGGGGCCCCCTGAGGATCGGCACAGGATATTCCTCGCAGTCCAGAGGCGTGCTGACCATTACACACCGCCGCACAGGCTTTCAGCTAACAAAATCGGTAATAGACACCGAAGGGCGATTTGTGATCATATGGGGCACACTACAGAACCAGGACGTAATCCTAATAAATACATATGGCCCCAACATTGACACCCCAGAGTTTTATCTACATGTCATGGCACAAATATCACCCCAGGGAGACGCCAGGATTATATGGGGAGGAGACTTCAACACGATCCTGGACCTCCATAAAGACAGATCTGCTGGTCCTTCTAGGCCCCACTCCAAGTCTGCTAGAACAATAACACAGGGCATGGCCAAGATGCTGCTGGTGGACGTGTGGAGAGAACTACACCCGGCACTGGAGAAATTCACATTCCACTCAACCGTGCACCCCACCAGTTCGCGGATAGACTATTGGCTACTCTGACCAGAACTCTTGCCACAGGTGTGCAGATGCTCCATCCTCCCACGCACGATCTCTGATCATTCTTCGTGCTAGTGGAAATGAACACTGCTGCCACGGAAAAAATACAAAGCACATGGCGGATGCCACCGTCCCTTCTGCGGGATGAAACAATCATAGAACCACTGAGAGCAGAGATTAACAAATTCTTTGAACTCAACAAGTGCTCGGTGGCCTTTGCTTGCCATGGTCTGCGAAACATTCAAGGTATGTACGAGAGGCCACCTACTGTCCAAAACACTGGGCACATTAAAAACCATCAGAAACTAACTAAATTGGTCAGAGACACCTCTCCGTGCGTTGGAAAACGCACACGCACAAGCACCTGGCAACAAGACCCTTATGCCACTCTAGGAACAGCTAGAGAGATTCAGATCCTTGGTGGAACAAGAAATAAAATACATTATGCAGCCAACCAGGGGCAGACGTTATGGGGAGGACAACAAAGCCAGGAAGATACTGGCAAACCTGATAAAGTCTGAACAGGGATTCAAACCGATTTCGTCCATCAGCGGGTCAGATGGGACAGTCCACACAAAGGCGGACAAGATCAACAAAATCTTCCTAGGATTCTACTCCGAACTGTACAAGAACACTGATCCAGTATTGGCACAAGAAATAGACCAATACATGTCCTCCATCCCATTTCCCAGGCTAGAACAGAGGGACAGTGAGCTACTTCACAACCCCTTTATCCTCGAGGAAATCGGTCAGGCAATTAAAGATCTGACGGCAGGTAAAGCCCCTGCCTCGGATGGCCTCCCAGTTGATTTCTACAAATGCTACTCAGTCGAGTTATCCCCCAGATTACTAGAACTATGGGAAGATGCCCTGGCATCCGGCACGCTCCCGCAGTCCATGAGGGAAGCACCATAACAGTCCTACTTAAACCACACAAACCCCCACAAGATCGCAAATCATACCGCCCCCTCTCACTAATCAACACTGACACCAAAATATATGCTAAGGTCGTAGCCAATAGACTCCTCCCCCATATGAACAAATTGATAAACCCTGATCAATCAGGGTTCATACCTAATACATCCACATCCTTAAATTTGCTGAGACTCTTCGCGATCATGGCACAGCTGGACCCTGACACTGAGGCACTGCCGGTAACGCTTGACGATGAGAAAGCGTTTGACTCAGTGTCGTGGGGCTATATGTACGCTGTACTGAACTGCATGGGATTTGGCCCACACTTCCAAAGCTTTATCCGGATATTATATAAAAATTCAAAAAGCTAAAATTTGGACTAGTCACACCCTGTCCCCGGCCTTCACCCTACAGAAAGGCACAGGTCAGGGATGTCCTCTATCTCCCCTAATTTTTGCACTCATGATAGAGGGAATGGCAGCTCACCTACGTCACAAGCACTCGAACCGGGGCATTCAGTCCCGTGGTCCCCCCCAGCTCATCTCACTTTACGCAGACAAAACCTTACTAAATATACTGAACCCTGAAACCAACCTATTACCGGTCATGCAAGACATAACATAATTTGCCATATTCTTGGTTTACAAAATCAATCGAGCCAAATCAGAGATAATCCCTCTGACATTGAGCGCCAAAAGGTCGGCTGCCATGGCACAATTCCGTTGGGCTCCAAACTCTGCTTGCTATCTTGGGATAATTATAGCTACCAATAGAGACCTGCTCTATAATACCAATTATGGTTCTTACATTTCACAGCTTAAGACCAAACGAACAATATGGAACAAACTCCCCATTTCAATATATGGCGGCATTGCCCTTCTAAAAATGGTAGTTGTCCCCAAGTTGCTCCATCTATTCAGTAATAGCCCTATATGACCGGGAAAAGCATTTTAGATAAACTGCAACAAATGGCCTCTGGCTTTGTGCGGGGCGGAGGAACGGTTAGACAGAGTTGGGCCAAACTAAGTGAGAAATTGAATACAGGGGGACTGGCCGCACCAAACTTTGCCCTATATTATTATGCGGCGCAAGCCCACTATGCTAAATATTGGTTCCAAGACACAGAGGCATATGCCCACATACAACCGGAGAAACTAGCAGTCGTCCCCACTGACATACGTTCCAGCATATTCCCCAAGAAGCACAGAAGCCTGGTCGGCCTGGACCCGGTGTCCTGCCCTACAAGGGCTTGGGCGGCACTGTTCTGCAGAGTGGGATACACACACCCCTATTGGTCCCATATCCCTCTGTGGCACCACCCTGACATTACCCCTACACTAGATACCGTGATGCAAAAGAAATGGGATCCCGGTAAAGTCATGAAGCTACGAGACCTGTTCCCCCGACGGGGGAATTCTTAAAACTTGATGAGGCTCAAAGAAGAGTTAGGCAGGGACTAACGGTAACCCTACATCACCACCGCCTAAAGGCAGCACTAAAACACAAATGGGATTGTTCTCCACTGAGCCACCGGCCCACCCATTTATACTAGACATAATGGAGCAGGATGGGTTCAAAGGCACCATTTCTAAGATATACAGCATAGTCCAATCTCCAGAACACTATGAAATCCAAATGGGAAAGGGACCTGGAAATAGCAATCCAGGACACACAATGTGCTAGATACTGTCAATACACCAAATTCATATTGCTTAACGCCAACCTGAGGCTAATCAATACTAAATACTAAACCACTTACATATTACTCCGGGTAAAATTGCCAAATTTGACCATTCCTCACAATTCTTGTGTCCCAAATGCAGGCTCCCAGAGGCCAACTCCTTCCATATGTATTGGGAATGCCCACCTACGAGACAATTCTGTGAAAATGTGGCCTCCAACCTCAGCGAGATCCTTGAGATACAAATACTAGTTAAACCCCTGAAATATCTCTTGGGTGATATTGGGAAAGTCCCCATTGGTCAAGAGTGCCAGAGAAAATGTCCTTGTGGTGGACGAGGTAGAGATGCCAAGCCAGTTCAAGCAGCAGCCTCTTTACCATCGACCTTTGCAACAGCCGCCTCAAAACCACTTTGAGGTCTTGAATCACAGTTCACCAGTGGGGAGCAGACTGTCTCAGCATTTAGAAGAATGGCAAGCCATTACTTCGGATGCTTGGGCTCTGGAAACCGTAGTCCATGGTTACTGCCTTCCTTTTATAAGAAGACCTCAAAACAATCCACCCGAGAGCCGCTCTTTGATGGTTCCGGATCGGCTCCTTGTGCGGGAAGTTTAAACCCTGCTGTAGAAAGGTGGTATAGAACCGGTACCTGTATCGTAGAGGAACAAGGGATGGTACAATTTGGTTTCTTGAAAATATGAACTTATAATCATTTGGTCAACAATACAGAATAAATGTTTTTTTACCATGAGTAGTTTGTTTTTTAAACTTTTGATGTGCAGGGACGCAAGTGTTCAACAGACAGTGGACACTGATCCGTTCTATCTTAAATCAAACCTTACACACAGAAAACAGTAAAAACACAAAACTGAAGACTTAAAAACAGAATAATACTTCTCCAGCATTGGATCTTTCATGGATTCACATGCTTAGAATATTCCCCGTCGTCAGGCTGGGAATCCCCGGTACATTATATAGACCCTTTCCCGTAGGAAAACTTTTTCGACGCTTATGCGTCCTATCCACCTCGTTTTGTATCATGCGTGCCCGCGCCGTCAGGACGCCATGATATAAATACAGGACCCGCCCCCGCGCTCCCTCAGATTTCAACCGTCTTTCAAAGTAGTGGGATCCTCGCGGTTACTGCTAATTGAAGTTAGGTTGTGTTTTCGCTTCGGCGAAGTTACGTTCTTAAGAAAATATGTCCGGAAAAGCTTTATTCCGTCCTTGTGCGACATGTGGACTCAAAAAAGTCTATGAAGGTGATGCCCACATGGATTGTATCTACTGTCTCCACCCGCACCACACGGCGGATACATGCGAGATATGCCAGGGTTTCTCCCAAAAAACCCTTAAAGACCGGAAAAGAAGGTTGGTCGACTGGCTTAACGACGGAGCGGGTGCCTATCCGGCATCAGAAGTTGGCTCCACGGCCTCCAGGAGCAAGTCGGAACCTCCCTCTAAGAAGGTGAGGCCTGTCGAAAAATGCCCTGCGGACAAGCATGCGGGGAAGCATGCTGGGTCTTCCTCATCACACAAAAAGTCCTCCTCCTCCTCATCCTCTAAGACGGAGAGGCAAGCGGCATCA
This sequence comes from Ambystoma mexicanum, assembly GCF_040938575.1. NCBI lineage: Eukaryota > Metazoa > Chordata > Amphibia > Caudata > Ambystomatidae > Ambystoma > Ambystoma mexicanum. The sequence continues at coordinate 594,857,245 of NC_090936.1, forward strand.
AAATCCTCCTCAGGGGACCGTCCTAGGTCTTCCGTGAGTCGAGACGCTTCAGCAGGGAAGTCGGCAACGAAATCGGCTACGAAGTCTAAAGGCTCGGTGCTGGCGACGGGCTCGTCGACCCCGGTATCGCTGACGATGCCGATTACTATTCAGGCAGCAGCGGTGGGGATTCCTTCGTCGACGGGGACTCAATTTATGGCCTGGCAGCCAGAGGTTTGTGAACCGGCCCCCCCTGAGGTCCTGCTGCAAGACACGGCCTTGCCGGGGTCGTCGGTGGAAGGAGAAGGTGACATGGTTATGCAGCCGTCGGACTTGGGCCTACGGCCTTCCAATACGTCGACGACGAATGCGAGTGGGGGTGTGGTCCCTCTATCCTCGACGTTGCTGACCCCCCAGACGGTTTTGTCTCTGGATGTGCTTAATACACTTCAGAAGCTCCTGCAGCGTCTGGATACGCAGATCCCTCAGCCTGGCACTTCATCGTCGATATTTTCTGCACCTTCCGTCGACGAACAAGCTCAAGCAGCTCGCACGACGACCAAAAGCCCTTCGGCCTCCCAGGTGGTGAAGGATCGTCCTCGAGTGCAGGAGGAGGGTGAGCTATCGGAGTCCGATTCTATACGAGGTGACTCGGGGTCGGACATCTCCCTGTCACCGTCGAGAGACCCAACATGGAATTCGGATGTAGAGGTAGAGTCTACGAGGAGCCAGGCACAACCATCTCCTCCGGAATGATGTGGGAGCCTTCCATGCAATGATGGGGAAAGCGTGTTCCGAGTTCGGCTTAATTCCTGAGGAGCAAAAGAAAGATTGTTTTCTTTTTGATCACATGGGTCAGAGGAGAAAATCGGTATTTGCCATCCCAATCCTGGACCACGTATGGCAAGAAGGCCTCAAAACGATGCGTCATCCGTTCTCGGAACCTGCTATTAAGGGGCGTATTGAGAAAAAGTTTAAAGCTCCGGAGTCCACTCCAAAATGTCTAACATCACAGCCACTGTCAGACTCTGTGGTATCGGCGGCAGCGGCTAGGAAGGCCAGAGTACAGCAAAAATGTTCAACCCCTCCAGAAAGTGAGGCAAGGAGACAGGACGCCTTCGGGAAAAAGGTGCTCTCAGTCGGCGCCACGACGGTAAGAGCAGCCAACTCCTTGGCGATTGTATCGCGTTACGATAGGGAGATGTGGCATAAAATAGCCCCTATCCTAGAACACCTGCCGGAAGAACATCGCAAGGCAGCCATGTTACTAGTACGGGATGGTGAGGAGGCCTCGAACCATGCAATTAATATTGCGGTGGACCTAGCGGAGTCGGGGTTCAAACAAATCAATCATGGCGTAGTACTTCGTCGACAAGCGTGGCTCAAATGTACTACTTTTAGACCTGAAGTCCAGTACAAAGTTCTAGACATGCCATGTGAAGGAGAACATCTGTTTGGAGACAAGGTTGATGAAGCCTTGAAGGGGATGAAGGAAGACACGGATACCGCTAGGTCTCTTGGCGCCCTCCAGACAGGTAGAAGTTTTCGCTCTTTTCGCCCCTTCAGGGGCGCCTCCGGAAACTCCCGCTTTGGAGCCTCTAGGGACCGTGGATTTCACAGGCCCTCATACTCCTCACAAGGCTACAGACGGGCATCCCAGTCGGCACGTAGAGGCAGAGATTATCAAGCCTCCAGACGACGAGGCTCGGGTCCCTCGTCGACGAAGGACAAGCAAACCAGCAACCAATGACGACCTTCGGAACGTCCTGGGGGGTCGAGTCTCTCATCATATCGACCAATGGGAATGCATCACCACAGATCAATGGGTTCTGGACACGGTTCGCATGGGTCATGCGCTGCAATTCAAAAACAAGCCTCCAAGTCTTCCGCCAGTGTTTTCGGCCCAGCCCCACCTTCGAGTTCTAAGACAAGAGGTGGCGCTTATGCTACAAAAAGGAGCGGTAGAACGGGTTCCTGTGGCACAGGAAGGACAAGGGGTTTATTCCCGGTTCTTCGTCGTCAAGAAGCCAAATGGAAAATGGAGGCCCATTCTCGACCTGAGGGTACTCAACAAATGGCTAAAGAGCTCAAAATTCAAAATGCTAAAGCTCCAGGAGGTTATCAGGTCAGTGCAACCCATGGATTATCTGTCGTCGCTAGATCTTCAGGACGCATATTTTCATATCCCAATACGTCCACGACACAGGAGATATTTAAGGTTCGTCGTCGGGCAAAAGCATTTTCAGTTCAAGGTCCTCCCGTTCGGTCTCAAGTCCTCCCCCAGGACGTTCACCAAGTGCTTGGCCCCCATAGCGGCCCATTTAAGGAAGGACGGTCACCATGTCTATCCTTATTTAGACGACTGGCTGGTCAGAGGCTCGTCCACGGAACAAACACGAAACAGTCTGGGGGCCACGATGTCCCTTTTACAGGAACTGGGCTTCGCGATAAACTTCAGCAAGTCCTCCGTAGAGCCCTCGAGGACCTTGGTCTTTCTAGGAGCGGAGTTTCATACGCACACAAGCCTTGTAAGACCATCCAGCGAAAGAATACAGAAGCTACAAAGCAAGGCGTCGGAATGGAAATGCGGTACCAGGGTGTCGGTGCGCAAATACATGTCCCTGCTAGGGACCATGTCGTCCTGCATTCCGTTGATAAACAACTGCCGTCTGTTTATGAGACCTTGCCAGGAATTTCTAGCGGACCGTTGGATGCAGAGCCAAGGTCGCTGGTCCGACAGACTGGTCATCGACGAACAACTGGTACAAGCACTCCGCTGGTGGAGAGTTTCTACTCATCTAACGAAAGGAATGCCTCTGGTGGAACCGGAGTTCCAGAAGACGGTGGTGACGGATGCATCGCTGAGCGGATGGGGAGCTCATCTGGAGACGTTACAAGTACAAGGCCGGTGGTCGTTACAAGAGTCCTCCCTGCATATCAACCTGCTAGAACTGAGAGCAGTGCGGTGGGCTCTAAAATCTTTTCTTCCTCAACTGAGAGACTCTGTGGTGCGTGTCATGACGGACAACACGACTACAATGTTTTACTTAAGGAAACAAGGAGGAACACGTTCCAGGTCCCTGTCGACGGAGGCACAGAAAATCTGGCATTGGGCCCTGCAACACAACATGCTAATCTTGGCGTTCCACCTACCAGGCGTGAGAAATGTGGAGGCAGATGCCCTCAGCAGGGAAATGAACGAGGTTCACGAATGGGTGCTGAACGACCAGCAACTACAACAGGCATTCAAGAAGTGGGGACATCCTTCCATCGATCTGTTCGCGACGAAGGACAACAAAAAATGCCCGCAGTATGCAAGCAGATGGCCTCAGCAGGGCTCACTGGGAGATGCGTTCTCCTTCCCATGGACGACAAATTCCTGTACGCATTCCCTCCTTTTCCTCTTATCCGGAGGACGTTGCAATGGATCCTCAAGTACCCATGTTGGGTGATTCTGGTAGCCCCGTATTGGGCCAGGCAGGTGTGGTTCTCAGACCTGCTGCACTTGGCTGCGGCGGAGCCAATGAGGTTCAGGAAGATCCCCAACCTTCTGTCTCGACAGGAGGGTATCGTCTGGCATCACGACCCGGACAGCCTCAAGTTGACGGCCTGGCTCCTGACTTCGCCGAATTTGGCCAGCTAACGATTCCGGAGGAGTGTCGTCGTATTCTGCAAGCGGCAAGAGCACCTTCCACAAACACTTCATACTCGTACAAATGGAGAAGTTTCTGTCAGTGGTGTGGGGACCAACCAGGTTTGGTTCCGCAGTCGATTATGCCGGAACAGCTCCTTCCATACTTGCTGTTCTTAGCTCAAAAGGGCTTATCGGTGTCGTCGATAAAAGTACACCTGGCCGCCATCTCCAGGTTTACACGTCAACGACATTCCGCACCATTATTCAGCGACCGCCTGATTAAGCACTTCCTTAAAGGGTTGTTCAGGAGTTTCCCTCCCGAGAAGAGATTTCCTCCGGTGTGGAGCCTCAATCTGGTGTTAGCGTCTCTTATGAAACCTCCTTTTGAACCAATGTCATCGTCGTCTCTAAAGTTTTTGTCCTGGAAATTGGCCTTCCTGGTGGCCATCACTTCAGCCCGACGTATTTCGGAAATCCAAGCTCTAATGGTAGACCCACCATACTTAAGATTTTTTAAGAACAAGGTGGTCCTTGCCACTAACCCACAGTTCATACCGAAAGCGCCTTCAGTATTCCATAAACATTCCTCTATTGTCTTACCTACGTTTTTTCCAGAGCCATGCTCGGGAGCGGAGCGCACGTTACACACATTAGACGTGAAGAGGGCTCTCAAGTTTTATCTTCATCGCACGCAACCTTTCAGGGAAACGAGGCAATTGTTCGTGGCCTATGGTCTGGGTGCTAAAGGCAAAGCCATTTCAAAGCAGGGACTGTCAAGATGGGTATCGTCTACCATTTCGTACTGCCATTCCAAGGCTGGGAAGCCTCTTCTGCGACGCCCAAGAGCTCATTCCACTAGAGCGGCGGCATCGTCGACGGCGCTGTGGTCTGGAGTCCCTCTGGGGGACATCTGCACGGCGGCTACCTGGGCGGCTACACACACTTTTACCCGCCATTACTGCCTGCCACAACAACATGCCGAAGATACTCGGATGGGACAGGCGGTGCTTCGACACCTATTCCAATAAGGTGAGCCCCGCTTGAGGGGTTAGTTCTGGTTGCAATTATGATTGAATATTGTTCGTTCTCTATGTTAACTATTGCCGATGGGTACACGACCATAGAGAACTGGCATTGTGAGGAAAGTATGTGCGTTTGCATGCACGCCTCCTCTTTTCGGGATGGTACTGCTATGTAATCTATTCTAAGCATGTGAATCCATGAAAGATCCAATGCTGGAGAAGGGATTAGTTTCTTACCTGTAACTCCATTTCTCCAGCATTGGTATCTTTCATGGATTCACATGCGCCCGCCTGCCTCCCCTGGCCATGCAAACTGGTTCCCCCACTACTTTGGGGGCCGAAATCTGAGGGAGCGCGGGGGCGGGTCTTGTATTTATATCATGGCGTCCTGACGGCGCGGGCACGCATGATACAAAACGAGGTGGATAGGACGCATAAGCGTCGAAAAAGTTTTCCTACGGGAAAGGGTCTATATAATGTACCGGGGATTCCCAGCCTGACGACGGGGAATATTCTAAGCATGTGAATCCATGAAAGATACCAATGCTGGAGAAATGGAGTTACAGGTAAGAAACTAATCCCTTACAGATGCAATAAATATATCAGTTCAACTGGTCTAAAACATCATTTAGAACATAGAGAAATACCCCCTCCCCCCGCATTAACCTAGACCAGAACAAGTTCAGTTAGAATTGAAAATTCGTGGTATCAAAATCCTTTCAAAATAACGGATTCTGGGGAGATGAAAATGTGAACAAAGAGTGACCTAATGTCTCAAAGTTTGTAGACAATCTGACACATTACAAAAACGACAATCCGTAGTAGTACCCAAGACTTTAAATGAATCCCAATGTCTGCTCTGCTTTCTAGTGGGAATCTGATTTAATTTGAAACGCATATACAACGCAAAAGCTTTGCTGCAAGGAAAGCCAATTAAGTACAATGAGAGTTGATATATCTTTCGGGGAAATTGAGTGTACTCTTTATATGAGGAATAGGAATGCAAAGAATCAATGGTCTGTGACAATCGAATCTAAAAAGTTTGAATTTCACAGCACCTGGACGATTGCTTAATTCTTCATCAGAAGAACAAATGTCATGCAATAGTTCTTCCATTTTGAATCTATGCAATTTAAAGGAACGAATAGAGGAATCCTATACTAGTTTATAAGATCACAGTAAAGTGACTTTCCTGGGGGTTGAATACATTTGGCATAATTCAATGATTGTTGCCATAAATGCAGGCCTGTAATGAAGTTAGACTCCTTTAAATGACTACTCTGGTAGGCGACACTTTTGTTGATATAAGGTTGATTAGTTTAGAAGTTCCTGGTATTGTTGGATAGTCGCATCCCGTCTGAGTTGGGTGGTAGGAGGTCTATAAAACCACCTGGGAAGTAACAAAGGGTTTATACATACTCGGATCAAGAAAAGATACGGAGGTCAACTCAATCTTGCATGCAAATAGCTCTCATCATAAAACAACAATACTAAATATTCCGAAGGCGGAATATGTGAGGGCAAGGAGGAACTGCTGCACACAAAATGACTTCGAGAAATAATGCAATCTACTCAAGGATAGATTCCTTCAGCGTGGGTACCCTGAGAAATGTATAACAGAAGCCTATAACACAGCCAAGAATTGGACTCCAGAGCAAACCGTAATCCCGAGCAAATCCAAAATAAAAAACACTGGCCAAGACTGGCAACTGGGATTTGTAACCAAATATAATAGGGACAATCACAAAATCAACAAAATACTCCGGAGACACTGACATCTGCTGGAACTTGATGAGCATATTAAAACGCAAGTGGGGGACAAACCAAACATAATTTTCAAAAAAGACGATACTTTGAAGACAAAATTGAGCCCATCGCTCCTACCGGAAACCAAGAAAAATAATACCAACACATGGACTTTATCACCAATCGGAGGTTTCCGAAAATGTGGAATTTGCACTATGTGCAAATTTGCAAGTGAACCAATCGACTTTATAAAGGACATCAATGGGAAAGTAATTTAAATCAAGCAAGTGATCAACTGCCGCACAAAATTTGTAGTATACGGCATAATCTGTGTATGCAAGAAAATGTACATAAGCAGCACCATTCGAGAATTGCGTTTAAAATTCGGGGAACATTTGGCGAAAATAGGAAGCCAGGAGCAGAGATTACCTATAACAGCACATTGGCAGAAAGAACACCAACTGGAAAAAAAAGATTTGAAATTTGTGGGTTTACAACATGTGTAATTGGGCAGAAGGGGAGGTGATGGAGAAAAGGCGCTACGTCAAGCAGAAGCCAAAATTATATGTAAATTGAAAAGAACAATAACTGGTTTGAACTCGGATAATGAAATGGCGTCTTTCCTCTAAATGCCCATTCCAAGCACATAATCGGTGCAAAAAGGTTGCAATATGGTCCCTATGACCCTATTGAATCATGGAACTGAACCTAAAGGTCTCTATGACCAAATGGAACTGTATTGAATGATCCGATTCCTCAGAGGAATAAAATACTTGGAATGTGTTTAAAAGATTTAATTTACTTACAAGAATAACCATTTTTCTGTACTTGTTAATTACTATGGTAGGTAGCTAATTGTGCAAACTAAGCTAGTAGGCGCATTTGCAAACAAAGTAACAGGCATCATATCCATTAAGATATGAATGGTAGTCAATTGCGCAACATAAAACGGGAGGCGCACTGGTTAACATAGTAATAGGCAACACATCAATTCAAGATATGATACGGATCATGGTTATGTAGACCGGGTATATGTAAATATAGAAAACATATATGCAACACCGAATTAATTGTATTCAATAGGGAGTCTTTTTAGGACGGTGCACATATGCATTCATGTTAACCAAATTCAACATAATTTTGGCCAGGCAAGGGAAGTGAGAAATAGGATACCATTAGTTGCGAGGTATTAGCTTTCCTAAAATATGGCGCTTGCTGTATGCAGGACGACATAGTAGAAACAGAGGAGGGACTAAAGCTTTTTCCGTTACCTAGACAACGTACAAAAGCATTCGAAAATGAGGGACGCGAGCAACGCCAACACGAGAGACGCCAGAGGACTTGTATGAAAGGTAAGAGAGCATATACACTTCTAGAATAACAGTAAATTATGTGCAAAGTTGACAGAATAGGGCAGAGCAAGTAGGCACCCAGTAGCCTAAGCAATGCATACTCGTAATACGATTACTGAAGCAAATGAAAACACAGACAAACGGAGCCATTCTTACAATGCGAATGCAATATGCAGTTGCATAAAAGTAGAATATACACTGTGGGCACTATTACAATGGTAAACGCACATGTATATTTATAATATCAATAAGAGTGTCTATGGAGCAATATTTGCAGATATAAAATAAATCTCATAACAGTAAATGGGAACCTTGAAATACGATACGAACGTTTTTGAAATTGAACATGCGGGCATACTACCATCTCTGAGACGGGGAACCTAGGAAGAAGCAACGTGCCGACTTAAAGGAGCTTTAGCCTATGCAGAATTATAGAAAGAGCAAATCTGAATTCCCATTACGTAGACAGATAGAGTGTCTATACTACCTTGAACTATTGAGAAAGTTCCCTTTGATATTTGTTTACAGGGATTGGACCCTGAAAAATAAGGAACTGGAAATAACGAATAAGGACTTTGAATGATACTATGCTGTGAAGGTAACGTGCAATTGAATGAAAATTTAAGAGAACCAAATATTATAATATGGCATAGCCGTACTATTATATTTTGTGTTGGAACATTATGCAAATCTGACTTTATCTTTCTGTTTATCTCTCCACTGTTATTTTTGTTCAATTACCCAACAATCCTCCCCTACTCCAACCCCTAATCTCGGTGAACTATTCATTTATGTTGGGGCACTTTTATTTTTTATTTTCTTTCTCTGTGTACAAATCATACAATGTATATTATAATGGACTATCACCAATTACTAGCCCTGATTTGAAGAAGGCTTTCGGTAGCCGAAACACGTGTCATCACTAGGGGCAGGAAAATTAAAATAAGATATGGTACTAAAAGTAATGGCGCATTCCTTGATCTGAGTATGTATAAACCCTCTGTAATGAAGTTAGAGCATGCTTGTGATGAATATTGGAATTTGGGATTGAAAGCGACAAACCTAGGACCTCCTTCCATAAGCGGCCTTGAAGAACATGGAGATAGTTACCTAAATCAATAAAAGAGTGGTCCTACCCCATACAGCAGTACTGTCTCCATCTTCAATTGGTAATATTTTAGGATAGGGAGGATGGAAAATGTACACGCCCTGGAATACAAGATGAGATGTAAGAGGATGAATTTTTTTCTTCAAGAGCCCCCTTCCACATAGCCGTAGACGATGAATTAGCAAGGTTATATCCTAGATATCTTACAGATAGTACACATTCAAGTCTTTCCATTCCAAGAGCCCAGTACATAATTTTAGGCTTAGCAAAATTGGAAAAGATTACAACTTTCGATTTAGACCCATTAGCCTGCAAGTTGTTGTTCAAAGCATATTCAGTGAAGAAATGTAGCTTGAGGACGCGGAGTGGCGGTGAGTGGCAGTCTTGCAGCTGCCAGTGTTTCTTCCAGCTCTATTTTTCAAGAGGTTCCTGCTACACCCTTCCCTACAAAAACTCATTGACATCGCGGAGCGGACGCGGAGTGGCGGTGAGTGGCAGTCTTGCAGCTGCCAGTGTTTCTTCCAGCTCTATTTTTCGTGTGTTTCCTGCTACACCCTTCCCTACAAAAACTCATTGACACCGCGGAGCGGACGCGGAGTGGCGGTGAGTGGCAGTCTTGCAGTCATGCCAGGCAAGACGGGCCTGGCTGCCTCATCACCCTCAAAACCACAATGGTTGGACCCAGAAGACTCTTCAGGCCGCCTTCTTAGAAGTAAAATCAAGTCGCTAACCAAAAACGCAACTACATCACCCACACAACATCAACTCCAAACTAGTCCCCCCTTGACTGTAACGGAAACAACAGACGACCGTGACATTCTCACGAGTCCAAGCTTTAATACTAAAACAAAAATGGGAAACAGAATTTGTGTTGCCAACGCTCAATTTCTCCATCATAAAACCATTGAGAAAGGCTCTGCTGCTTGTAGCAGCAAACATTTACCATCCTGCAGCGAAGCCGCCTTACCCGAGGAGGAGCTTGTAGCTCGGGGAGTAGACGCCGCGGGTTCCCCCCAGACCGCTGTGTTGAAGCCGGCCGCTGACAGCCCGCGGCCCGGGCCGGCACTCTCGGGGGTTTTGCTTGGCCCCGAGAGAGAGTCGGCGCCGCCCGCGTCGGCGCCCTCATCGATCGCTGCCTCGTCGAGGACTCGGAGGCCCCCCGGAGGGGGGTCCGCCTTGAGCCCGGAGTCGGAGCCCCCGAGGGCGCTGATAGGGTCGAATGCTCCGATCGTCCCCGCCACTGCAGCCGCGGCTCCGCGGCCCCTCGAAGGGGAGGCGGCGTTGAGCGGGCAGGCAGCGCGGGTCTCGACGGTTATCGAGGTTTACACGGCGGGGTCAGGGGGGGACCCCAATGAAGATGCCCGGCACGCCAACCAGTCGGGAGAAGGAGAGACACAGCCAGTTGGAGCTTCTGAGACCCGCCGCCCATCGGCAATAGGGCAGGAGTGCCCGAGTGGCTTGAGAGTCAAGTACGGCTCATCAATCTTGGTGAAGGAAAGAGAAATGGTCACAGCGCCACCTATAGCTGGTTTTAAGATATCAGCAATGATACATAGGGAAACTCACATCAACTTACCAGCAAATATACCAAATCCAGAAAACATCGCCACGGCTTCAACAAGCTCAATTGTATCCCAAGAAACAAAGTCGCCATCGCAGGAGCTTAATATCACAACAAAAAAAAAGAGATCACGACCTAGAGACGTCTCTATCAAGAAAAACTCAACCCTAGAATTGTCAAACAACCTAGCGGAACCCACAAGATTGGTTAAACCGCCACCTAAACAAACACACCCTACTAAAGCTCCTCGTGTCAGCTCTAAAACAATAAGAAAGGGCAGTAAAAAACCACAACGCCCTTTTAAGTTACTGTCAGACTTTTTCAATAGACACTCCATAGCCATCCAAGAAAAATGTAAAGAGCTGACCGACGCAGAAATCCTTGAGGCAGCTGATGCAATTACACCACCTAGTAAGCATCGTAGATTGTTACAAGCAAAACGAAGATCCCCTATCCCCCAAACAAACGATGACACCTGGCCAGCTCCGGACATCGATCCAACAAAATGGCACTTCTCAGGCCAAGTGTCCTCAAAAATACCACAAATTATCCAGGAAGAGTTGGGGACTTCGCAGGTCCGAAACTTGGCACAACTATCTACAACTAATCAAACACCAGTCCCAGAAAGCACTACTTCTGCGGAAACCTTCACCAGTGATCAAGAAGTGCAGAGTCGCACCCAGACTTTCACGCAAGAGCAAGTCGAAGGAGAGAGCTCTGTTCCTCTCCAAACCATCTCGGCACCACCAAAGCAAACTGGTTCCATGATCATAAACCCCACTCAATTTCTGATACAAGACCAACAAACGACCAACAATATACTACATCAACCAAACGACAGCACCGAGCACAAAGATCAGGTTCTGTCGACCTCACCTCAACAACTAAGCGAGCCCTCAAGATTAATCCCACAAACTCAAGACAAAGATGGTGGAAGTCAGTATTCTGTCAAATCTAGAAACAAGTTACAGTTTGAGAAAACTTTAGATTCTTTCTACTCAAACCTAGACAATTATAGTAACCAAAGAAGACATTCTTATGACTTCCCCCCTAGAAGATCATCAAACATCATTGTACCCCCCACACGACCATCAACTCCTGGGACAATTAAATCAGCTGTTCATCGTGACACCAATGCAACTGACCCACATCCAAAAAAGCTTGACACTTGTACTTTAATGTCAGCACTATCGATAGCCCTCAACCCTTTCATTAAACTATACGAAACAATAGCGGACTCGTTGAAAGACCACACAGCGATTCAAACTTCAATGCTGAACAAAATAACTTTTTTAGAGGGCTATATTATGGCACAAGAATCAAAGATCTCCGCATCTACGATCAAACTGAATCAAGATCAGAGTACCGATCCACCTCAAAAAGTGGCTCCAATTGCGTGCTATACCTCCCAGGTCATCTCACAAACAAACTCAGAAAATACCCAAATTTCTTCATTTATCGATCTAACTGTCCCACCCACTTTCTTGACAGAAAAAACCAAGTTGATAAAAAGGGTAGAAAAAACAAATTCTCACCAACAAGGATCAATACCAATAACACCCTTAATCCAACAAGAGAATTCAATAAATTCAAAAGCAATAGACGCTCAAAGAGACCTCTTTATTCCATCAAAAATAAAGGATAAATCAAAGAAAACTGAGGTGATAAGCAGAGTCGAAAAAGAAACACAAAATGTATCTCCTAGAGGAATAGAAGCATTTCTAAATGACGAAGAAATGATGAACATCTCGCAACATATCAGTGACCAATCAACCACTTCGACCCGAAACTCGGAAGAAATTTTCGATCCACCTACAATCCCTACACTGCAGGTAGGAAACTCCAACAAAGAAACAAAGACTAGAGAATCTCCATTTCTAACTCTAGAGGAACGAAGAACGCGACTGGCCACGACCAACCACAAATTTAAAGATCCTGTACTTGAAAAGTCCTTGATAGCCCCTAAAACGAACGATCCAAAACATGAAATTGAAAGACGGGAAAAATCTTTTTCGAGTAAACAGTCGGCAAGACGATCCCACAGATCGCATAACAATTCCCAACGTTCGTGGCCAAAAGCACAACCAAAGAAATTTTCAACAAGAGCCCCCAGCAAGGAAGCCCAGCGACCAATTTACAAATCAAAAATCACAAAACACCACACAAAACCTCTAATACGATGGATATTGAAATTAGAACAGATCCCGGGAAATCACGATGAGGTAACTCTAAATAGAAGATCGGTTATGGATCTATTCAGCTACATTCCGAAACTACGAGTAGTGAAGTCTGATGATCTCCAAATCGTCGACCCGAGCCACCAAGGATCCAGGGCAATTTCACACTTATACATAGCGTCATACGCAACAAAAAATGCCCTGGAATCCGCCCTAGAAGAACTTTTAATAATGGGCTACGACCTCACCAAATCTTCAAGAGAAATTAAAACTTGCAACTACCAAGTTAATAAAGATTACTTGGCATCTACAAAAATAACAGAATATTCCCAGTCTTTACGTCAAAAACACCACCAATCATCAAAAAAAACGACCAACGGCCCAACCTTGGATCAAAATCCTAAACAGTCTGAAAGCACCAATAAACCAAAATCTAAGGAGCCATCTAAAGACCCGGAAAACCTAAACCCAGAGCATAGAGAGCGGGCTGGTAGACTGACGTTCCCAAAAGAAGGTCAAAAACTTCAAAGAACAGTTCAGAATGAACCCCACCCAGTGACAACAAATCCATCTTCAAACCCACCTCTACTTTCTCTCTGGTCATGGTTACCAAAGGCCCTAAAGTTAAACAAACAAAAGTAGCCATTCGAGAACACGATCAACATCAACACAACAGATCGTTTAAACGCAAACGTCCAAAACCAAATAAAATTGTGCTCGTGGAACACCAGAGGTTTCCTTCATTTAACATCAGGACCTTCAAACTTAACAAACTATGATATTGTCTGCTTACAAGAGACATGGCTTATACACTCTCCAGTACTTGATGGCTATGAAACCCACACAGTGTTAGCCAAGAAAGGCTCTTTAGGCCGTCCAACGGCCGGTCTCCTGATAGCAATCCGTAGCGGACGAGGTCTCGTAAATTCGCAAAAGCTAAAAGAAAACCACTTCATGCTGATGGTAAAGTTAAATTGGATTACCAAAAAAAGAGAATCGTCTAAAACCTTGCTAAAGACACTTATAATTGTGACCATCTACTGGAACCCAGCCACTATTGAAAGTTCAAGATTTATTAACACAATAGAACAAGAACTGGACTGGGTGCAAGTTACACATAAGCCTGACCACGTAATCTTATGTGGGGACCTCAACATAAACAGTCAACCCTTGGCAAATTCAAAGGGACATAGATCGAAAAAATTAGCAGCAGACCAGAGGCCGACAAAATGGCAAAACTTAATGAAGTCTAGATCTTTTGACAACTTAGATCTAACATTTCCCGACTCTAATAGACTTCCAACTTGGGAAAGAGCAAATTCATCCTCCACAATTGACTACATCTTTGTATCTCGTTCTCTACTACCCCACTTAATCTCCTTTAAAGTGATTAAAACAAAGGAAAGTGACCATAATCTACTAGAAACAATTTGGTCTACCTCCTCTCCGATTAACCACACCATGACCTCAGATATTGAACTTTCCACGCAAGGAACAAGACTCAGATTAACGGAAAAAGCAATAACTACTATCACAGCGCAATACAAAGACTACAGTAATCAACCCCCTAGGACAGACGTGGACTACCTGCCCCTATTGACCATCTTTAAAGCTCCTCAAAAAAAAAAGAAGACTCCACTACCAGACCGAAACCATACCTATGACACATTAGTCACGGAAAAAAAAAGAGAACTGAGGAGAATAAAAAGACAAGCAAAAGGGTTGGAGCCCTCATCAGCACTCGAGACCATTAAATTGGCCGTTAAAGACTACAAATCATGGTTAAAATGCTACCGCCATAAGTTGTACCAACAAGACGCGGAAAATATTCTCATGGCCATCACCAGAAACAACGCCAGAGACTTTTGGACCTTACTTCATTCAACTGCACCAGGAGATCGACCATGCCAAATAAATGGAATTGGTCAACTGACCTGGGAACACCACTTTCAAACCCTTTTTAAGAGTCCAACTATCAAAACCCCTTTGATGGAACCAAACGAAACCCCCTGGATCAGTGTGGACAACATTGAGGACATCATTGCCTTAATTAAAAAGTTAAAACCATCACGTGCGCCTGGACCGGATGGCATCACGAACCTCGATTTGAAATCCCATCCAGAGACTTGGGCTCCCCTTTTGAGCCAAATATTTAAACGCTGCACAACCACAAAATCAATTCCATCTTCATGGACTTGTGCAAACGTCGTCCCTATCTACAAAAAAGGGGATAGATTAGACCCAGCGAATTATCGCCCTATCGCCCTCCTTGACCCAATAGGCAAAATGTTTGGGTCCTTGCTGCTAAAACATTTCATTACTTGGGCCAAAGACTCCCCGTGCCACGACAAGCTCCAAACTGGCTTTAAAAAGAACCTGGGGACTAACGCCAACATTTTGATATTGAGTGCCCTCAAAAGCAAAATCTGGGAGGGTCGCCCACGTCTATATATCATCTTCGTCGATCTCACACAAGCTTTTGACAAAGTCGATCGAGAAAGACTGTGGAGAAAGCTTACCCTATGGAGATGTCCATTAGACGTACTCAACCCAATTAAAGCCCTCTACTCAAATACTACCATGAGGGTCCGCCTGAACAAGCAAGGCACTCTAACACAAGCAATAACAACAAACAGAGGCGTTAAACAGGGATGTCCACTAGCACCGGCTCTGTTTTTGTCCTATTTAGGCGACTTCCAGGAAACGGAAACAAAGATTAGAGTTTTTCCGCCTAAACTCGGAGGAGAACAAATCAGTCGCCTACTCTACGCCGACGACCTGATTTTGCTGGATAATACCCCCATTGGCCTTCAACGTCAATTAACAAATCTTCAACTCTACATGACGTCAAACAATTTGGAAATAAATGAATCCAAAACAAAAATGATGATAATAGAGAAATTCTCTAAAAAGAAATCGGCACCGAATTTGAAACTTGGCACTACTACCATTGAAAAAGTCACAACTTTTAAATATTTGGGAGTCACCCTAGATAGCTCATACAAAGAAAAAGCAATGCAAGAGTCCCTACGCGCCAAAACTACCAAGCTAGCCACACAAGGAAAGGCGATTGACATTAAATATGGTAGATTCTCAATTAGACCTGTAAGAGATTTCTACAAAATGAAAGTTATCCCATCCTTGACATATGGCGCCGAAGCAATGCCGAACCTTCCCCACGACTTATGGCCAAAATTAGAAGCAAACTTCTGGCGCCCAATTTTGGGCCTGCCGAAAACAACTCCGATATCAGTAATTAGACGAGAACTAACTCTCTCCTCGCTAAAATCAATTGTGGATTGCAATAGCGTCATGCTTTATCGAAAATGTAGACAGAAAGAAACGCTTTACGCATACCAACTGATAAGTGAAGAAATCCGACTGGGTACTTGCCATATGCTCACTCGATGGGAAAGTAAAGTCTTGAACATCCTAGACTCAGTTGCCTGCAACACAGAAGATCGCATCGCCAACCCCGTTCGAGTTGTCAAGAAAATCAAAGAACTTGACTGGATCAACACCAATGACTCTGCCTCAAAATACAAACTTTCCAGTCACCTTCCTCCTTTCTCTAAGAAACTTGACGCTATCCAACCTTTTCTGAAACTATTCCCAAATAGAGCGGCCCGAAATTATTTTTTAAAAATAAGATTGAACCTTCTAGAAACCAATGAAATACTGGCGATTAGACATCAATCCTTATCCAGCTTCTGCCGTCTCTGCAAGTCCACCACGGACAAGGAAACCATACGCCACCTCCTCCTGAACTGTCCGGCGACGATAGAAATTCGTGACAGATACCTGACAGACATTTTTACAAATTTTACTCTTCAAAGCGAAGAAACGTGCTGGAACAAACTGTTGGACGGAGACAAACAGGCATGGCAGTTGGCAACTATAAACATCATGAAACACATCCTTAACGTGCTTCTTCCAACACAGACTGAATGAAAAGTTCCACCGTTTCTTCCGTTTCTCTCGAACAATTCTTTCCTCTCAACTTTTGTTAAAAAATCTAGAAAGATTATATACAAATAAAAAAAAAAAAAAAAAAAAAAAAAAAAAAAAGAAATGTAGCTTGTGTTGCAGACCGAGGGCAGTCATGTCAAAAAAAGATCAAATCATAGGCAAAGGCTAACCAATGTAGCCTTAGATCTTCAAGCCTGATAGATGAAATGATGGAGGCATGCCGCAACCTGTCAATAAGGATGGTATAGATCTAGAAAGAGCTCCTGTCATGATCTCTGCTTCCAAAAGGTCAGGGTTTTCCCAACTCCCTTGGAAGCAGATCCGTAACCCAGGTTCCGAGTGCCAACCAGTCCCAATTGGGACCTTTTGGACCCAGTCCTGGCGCCAGTGGCACCAGGCTCATAAATATGCCCAGGCCCAGCGCTGGAAGCGCCGGGCTCATAATGCTTGGGTGGACTTACCTGCAGCAGACCATGCTGCTTACTTGCCTGCCAGTTGAGCCTCTGATCCTCTTCTGTTTGGAACTACTTTTCCTGTTGGGTGGGGCAGGAGCCACTCCCTAGATTCAGAACACTGGAACTCTTCTGGAAAGCAGGAACTCTTTTCTTACCTAGGCGTGGCTGTGGAAGGAGACATCTAAGCACTACAGGAGGCTATTTAAACCACACCCGATGGATGAATCTTGCTTTGCGTTATTCTGCATCCTCTGCAGCAGAACGCTCATCGTGTCTTCTGCATCTGATCCTGGGCCTAAGGAAAAAGGCTTACCATCCTGAATCCAGTCTTCAGCAACACCTATAAAGACAAGAAAGAACAGGTTAGCATTACGGTCTTCAGTGACAGCTCTTCACTTACCTGGTCCATCGGCTGTCACCAACGCCTCGCGCTGCATTCCGGCATCTGAAAGACAAAGGCTTACCTACTCTTTGTGCGCTCCGGAGGTCTTCACACTGCACTCCGGCATCTGAAAGACAAAAGCTTACCAACTCTTCGCACGCTCCGGAGGCCTTCGGCGCTGCATCCCGCATCTGAAAGACAAAACAAGGTGCGTTTAAAGACATTGGGGAACTTTAATACTCACGTGCCATTACTCCTTTCCACATCTAACCCAGTGGGTATTCCGGCACCCTGCAGCCGCTCCGAACTTGTACCTGCAAAATAAAAAGACAGTTAGAGCGCATCGTGAAGCAGGCAACAAGCGCTTACTTACGTGCTTCCAGGCGCTTCTATTCATCACACGGGCTCCATCTTCACCTCACTTCAGCCCGTCATCCGCCATCGCCGGAACCCTGCAAAACAAGAAACATCATTACTAAAGACTTTAAAGACATTAGAGTTACTCGAAACTTACCGTTCGTGCAGTAAACGACGGACAGCAGTCCTCTGAAGTCAAAAGGCCTACTCCCCTTATCCAGTGAAGAAACTGGTTACAGCACCCTGCCCCGAGGCAGATGGAGAGCACGGCGTTCTTACCTAAGGTGAGAGCGTTAACCTTTGGGGTTCTACAGGAGAAGAGAAAGGGAAGAAGAGAGAGACATTCAATAACCCAGTTCCTTAATCCCATATTTTATATCTGCAGACATCTTACCCTTCGAATCAGACATACAGTGCACAGAGGTCCAGCCCAAAGAGTCAGCCGTGTGTTACACATCACCTTTGAAGATACGGTATACGCCCAGTCAAGACCGGCGCCTCTATGGGAATCAGGTGAGCGTTACAGCTCCTTCCTGCTAAAGAGTAACTTTGAGGGTGGAATTCTTGTGTAATAATGCCAAATGCTGGACCAGTTTAAAAGGAATGTGATAATTTGGTAGTTTTTTCCATATAAATGGAGTGTATCACACAGTCAAATGCGGAAGACATGTCCCATGACGCCATATAAATTGGGTCAGATTTCTTATGTTTAACAGAATAAAGAAGCTGCGCTAAAATGGTGGCATTTAAGGGTGTGCCCATGTTACATCTAAATTCCACCTGGAAACGTGACTGGATCGAAAATTTCTGCATTAGGGCCTGTAGGTCTCTTAATAGAACTGCAAACACCTTGTTTGAAGCATCTATTAAGGTGATTGGCCTATATTTTATTGGATCTGTATTGTCCCCCTTTTTGTAGATAGGAATGATGATTGACTGTAACCAAGAATCTGGAATTTGATGAGTCTGGAATAGGTGTGTTTTAAGGATTGTTCCCCTTCAAACCTCTAATGTGTGCCTGTAAGCCTTACCAATGCACAGGGCTGTATTGCTTTCCAAAGGTAATTTCAGATACATCTAAATACCTGCAATAAATTGAAGTGCCATCTAAGATTTTTGATATTCCATTTAATGGCATGATTTTTGTGTAAACTGGCTGATGGCACATTAAGAGAGAGAATGACACTGACTGGAAAATGTACAATGATTAGTAAAGAGTTCTATTTGATGGCCACTTCAGTCTTTGAGATATTCAAACCTAACTATTTGGTAGTCATTCAAATTCTGATGAAATCAATGTGGGAGAGTTTGATATTGTCATTTCTACAAGCATATTTTCAAGCTTAAAATAGAGCTGGAAATCGGCAGCATATCTATGGTGTGACTAATCCGGACAAGTCGTCCCTTCTCCACAGTGGGGAGCCATTCCCCTTTCATGCTAGGTAGGTGAGCCTGATACGCCACCTGGGGACAAGGATTCCCATTCCAGAGCAGAACTCCCAGTCCAAATCACCTTGTCTGCAAATATGGATGTGGAAAATACTTGAATATCACCTTCAACGACTATATTTCACAAGGATCCATCTTTTCATGTGTTTCCTACAGGCAATGCTGAACAAAGCCTGAACGCCGTGATCGGTGAAGGACACTTTTCTGT
This sequence comes from Ambystoma mexicanum, assembly GCF_040938575.1. Lineage (NCBI taxonomy): Eukaryota > Metazoa > Chordata > Amphibia > Caudata > Ambystomatidae > Ambystoma > Ambystoma mexicanum. The sequence goes on from NC_090936.1 coordinate 594,876,644, forward strand.
TTATTCCTGTGACATGTATGAGGGGAAACTCCTACGGAGAGAGAACAGCAACTCAGAGGCGAGCCTCTGTATTGTTGATGTCCTGGAGGGGCGGAGCCCTGCTGGGCCATTGAGCCGGTGGCAAAAAGGAGGGCAAGCAAACTGAGCCGAACGCCTGAGGGATTGGTGTATTACCTGACCTAGGAAACATTCTGCGAAGGAGCAGAGGTGGGAATCCCCATGTCTCATCTGGTGGAGCAATCATGAACAAGCGGTGGTGGGTTGGTAGCAGACGCTGAGACAGATCATTAGAGGGAGCCAGAGTCCCTGAGCTCCACACATGTCGGACCGTAGCTACGGCGCGAAGTTGCCGCAGGGAAAGCCAGCGAGGTTACAGGAGCCTGAGAAGCCTGACGGAGAGCCTACTGTTACATGGTACGAACATTGTGATTAACAGCTATAAAGTCTATCAAGGTTGCGGGAGCCTGAGAAACCCAAGTGTGCAAATACCATATGAAAGGGGGATCAATTAAAAATACGAACATTGGCAATAACGGCTGAGAAGGCCAAGGTTACGGGAGCCTGGGAAACTGGAGTGTGCAAACATCCTATGAAAGGGGGGGGATTGAGAAAGCGATAGGGACACTTTGAATTAAGGCTGAGCCAGCGACCGAAGATACAGAACTTTGATAGTGCGACTGTCCACCCCGTCTCATCTGAATCAACTTGGATAAATGAAAATAACCTGTATGAGCAGCAGAGAAGTTTGGGGGAAACCCAACACCTCAAAGGAGGAAGTGGTTTTTTGGGGGTTAGCTACAAGAAATCCTGAAGGAATGGACAGGTGCACAAGAGACACTTTTCTTTGATAAGAGGAAAAAGTGAAACCCTTAACTTGATAGAAAGATGGGGAAGAATGTCCTGCTGTAAAACAAAGGACTTTGAACCCCAAGAAAAAAGCAAACATAAATTGGGCAAGGCAGATGCCCTACTGAGGCTATTATACAGAGCCTTCCTTTTTCGCTTTTAGTTAAATGTTTTTTCTAAAGTGGTAGGGACTGTTAGTTGGATAGGATTCGGACTGAAGAACGTTATTTTGGACTCTAAAATGCCACCTTAGTTTTTGTATTTCTGGGTAGGGAACTTCCCTCCATAACGATAAGGCCAGTTAGGCATTTTGATTTTTTGTTTTAATAAAACGCATTGACAACAAACTTAAATCGTCTAAGTCCTTCTTCACAAAAGGTGGCAGATGCTGCATTCTGAGGTGTGACCTTTTGTGCATGGCCCTCTCCAGCTCCCTTTTGGGGGTGGCGGGTGCCTTGCCTGAAGATCTGATAGATTAGCAGGGTTAGTGTTGCCACAGACAGAATCACTCATCATTCTTGATGATTATGAGAAATCACATGAGACAAGTGGGTGCTTCACTTGATCACCAAGTGACATGCTCTATAATTCAGTAAATCGGCATTAAATGTTAATTTTGTCACGACAGAGTGGCTGCACTTTCACAGCCATAAAATGACATGAAGCCTTATTTTTGTATTCACATCTGCCAAGTCCCAGACAATTCCTGCAATTAAACACAGTTCAGGGTGCTTCCGTTCAGCTTCAAGTCTGGGCCAGGTGTTTTCACAAACTGTGTCCCCGGTAGCAGTACACCTATGCAAAAAATTAATCTGTGTCTAACCACGTTTATAGGACCAGTTACTCAGAGCACCCAATGAGGAACAGATGTGTAAATCTCCTTAGCCCTACAACCGAGGTGAAATCGCTCCTTCAACTGTATCTGTATAAACCACTTCTTGGGGACAACTATGAACTCTCCAGTCCAATTAGTCATCCCATCTCAGGAACTACAAACTGCTTTACTAGCCATAGTTCTCTGAAGATTGTGTGTTTAGGAAGAGAATATCTATCCCTTCTGGATATGATATCCTACTGCATAGTATGAGTGTGTACGACTATGTTGTGGGCCTCTTAGAGGGACACTGATGGACAATTGGTCACTGGGAGGGTGACGTTAAGTTGTGCCCATCATTTCAACCAAGCCTCGTGGGTAATCAAAACCCAGCAACATTAAGATAGTATATATTTCAAGTTCCACAACTAGCTCCTGTTACCGTACATATGCTTGCATTTAGATTGGGAGAAAGTACTTGTTACATCAGCATTCTCAAACGCTGACTGAAAAGGCCAGGTCTCAAATCGTTCCTGCTGATCTTTAAAAAGAATAAAAGTCAAAGGGGCAAACTGGCAATACAACACCCATGTTGTACAACGGGAAACTAAGTGGAACATTATCTCAGCAGTTCACTTGGAAAGCTCAGTGGGCTTGCACCATGAATAAAAAAAAAACATACTAATGGAGTATCTACCAGGAAGAAAGGCCAGCCTGAGTCACATGCTCAGTGAGGACCGGCAGAACTCTCAGGAGTGGGAGCTGGACTACTGCTCTATATCGTTGAAATGGATCTTGTTGGTTATACAACAGTAAAAACTAGAAATGCCAATTCTCCAGCTGATATAAGCACCCCAGGTGGAAGCTCTTTTGCTAGCCTGGTTGTAGAGATTGCATTTTCTCACTGATCTTGCAAATTATAAGGGTGTAGGTCATGGGGGGCTCTCCAAAGAAGACTAGAATTCCCCCTCTGACCCCCTTGCCTTTCCCCACATCTGGTTGAAGACCAGATATGGCATTTATAACACGCCGGTAGGCGTGAGATCACCGCTCCTGCTTAAAGGCCTAGTCTCTCTGAAGCCCCTGGCTGTTCCTCAATTGCTGGAGCCAGAAGCTGGTGCACCCTCACTGATAGGACCCTGAAGTTTCTCTGAGCCAAACCAACCTGAGACTCTACCACAGGACTGTAGGCAATCACTTTGGTTCAGTCTACCCTCACCTGGGATGCTCTAGATATCTGTGCTACCTTGATTACTGTTATATGCTGAAAACAGACCTCCAAACTATTTGGTGGTGTGTATTTCATGAGGTCTACACAAATAGGTCACAGATCACTGATGAACTATTGTCTAAAAGAGAAACCTTCTGGATGCTGCAGCTAGGTACAGACCAGAACTGTGTGAATGATAGTGTATAAATCTGCCATGTTGTAAAAAAAAAAAAGAAAATGTAGTGTGCAATTTTGGTGAACATAAACCTTATACACATTTATTAAAACATTTCAAGAAAACGTATGGTTACTCACATTTAAAAAATAAGTAGCAATGTCTACGTACAATACATAAAAGAATCTGTTAAGGAAATTATAAAACCACTTTTTACATAATTGCGCCTGAAAATAAAACAGTAACTTCATAATAAGGCACATTCATGTTAGCACATAGGCCCCACCTGCTCCTCATCGCTTTGTAACCATTGGGTTGCCATTAGGGGTGATTAGTGCTTCTTCAAGTTATTTTATACAGATATTGACAATTTTCCACGTGTTGTATACAGCAGCCATGATAACTGATTCGGCACCATTAATGGTGCTCCAAAACTAGTCTCCCTCCACTTGAGCGGGTTTAGTGGTAAGCTGCTGGTAACCCTTGTCGTCGTAATAAGGATATTTGATTAACTGTATGACACCAATCCAGCTCATAGTTTTCTTTTTACATACGTTTGCCTTAATTCTAAATCCTCAGTCTTAGGCCTGTGGGATATTTCAACCCATGACAATGCGCCCTACTACATTCCTTTGCCAATGGGGGAAAGAAACTGCCAAAAATGGAGGCGGTAACCCCTGTGTGTGCCAAATCTGAAAAACTCTGCAGGGTTCATAAATCACAAGAAGGATGCATCACCCTGCCAAACACAGGCAAAGTTGATGTCAAAACAAGAATTCCCTGCAGGAGAATGCCAGTGGGTGCTGTTAACTGTCAAATGAATCCAGGCCACAAAAGTGGGCTAAAATCTGAAAATGCCCTTAAATACAGCTTCCCAATCAATGGCAACCTTCAAAGTGCTGTTTTGGCGCTAAGTTCAGTAATTTTCCCAGTGAATTATTGAAAGGAAAAGTGTGCTGAAATCATAGATTCTCCAGGCAGTCAGAGGAATCCAGCCCTCACTGACTGACAGCTGCATAAGAAAATTAGATGTCAAACCCAGTTTAAGGGTGTTTCTGTTCCTGAAGAAATTGCAAAATTCGCCTATTTAAGCATGTTTGTGAAGGGCTTAATTCTTTTAAATGTCCAAATCCCTTATAAACTGTGCTTATTTTTATATGTGTTAAAGAAAATACTTTATTGTGAGTTTTAAAGCAACCCAGTGTTGGAGTTAAGTAACTGCTTAATTTTGGTTAGACAATGGCTAGCCTGGGAAAGTTTGACACTTCAGTTTGACAGCCCCTTGCTACAGGAAGGCTAATGGCTTAGGGAGGTTCCCGCATATTGACAACAAGGAGCACAATAAGACCTCATTAGACATTTGTCTGGGGCTGAGCCAAGAACAATGGCAAGTTGCCCAACTGATCTCTACAGGGGAGCTTCCATCTCCAGGAAAGGGACACACCTCCCTGATCAAAGGACTGTGACAGCTGCTGCCTGGGAAGGGGAAGTTACAAAGGAGAACTTTGATATTTAAATCCTTATTTCTGGTTAAGTTTAAAACTCTTTAACTGTGCAACCGGAAGAAGGATAAGTGTGCAAATTGGTAGATGTTCACCTAATTTTAAGCTTTTGCTGTGAAGACATTGGTGAAACCTGTATCACTTAAGGAGCCAAAGTTATGAAAAAACTCTAATTGTAGCAGAACTATTAATGTTGCAAGCCTAAGATTGTATGTACATGATCCACTGATAAGCGCCCAGAGATGTACCGAATTAGAAATTATTAATCCAAACTGTTATGATTAAAATTGAGAAAATTCTATAGAATGAGAAAGACAGCTCGCACAGAGATGGGGATTGAAGGTGAATATAGCCCATCAAATATGAAATGCATATGTCCAATTTTATTAGGGAACATCATTTCAGAAATGTACATTTGGGCAAAAGTTAGTTTTGGTCAAAATCAATGTGGGAGTTCTTAAATTGCATCATAAAGATGACAGCTCTGGTCAGACTGCTAACCAGGACAAGACAGGTGCCTGTGGCCACTCACAGCCGCGGGGGGGTGTTTTTGAAATTCTGCCCACATCATAAACTGGGTGATGTCATTTGACAGTATAAATATAGGAACTTCACAACACATAGGACACTGCTTCCAGAACACATCCAGATTTCCGTGCAGCACCTTGTTCCAGAACTCTTCATCTTGTAGCTGACTCCAGACTTCTTTGAAGATCCAGATTTCTTTGCAGAATCCAGACTTTAGCATTGCTGAACTCTTTCTAGCTAGACCCAATTTCAACCATCCCAAACTTGAAGGGATTTAAAGGATAGTTCCGGGACTTTTTTTTTTATTGTCCCTACGGTTCGGCCATGTGTTTTTAAGCATAAATCGGTAGATCGTAGAAAACTTTCCTATGGACCTTACCCGACTTTTCGTCCATTAACGCACTCGAAATCAGCCGCCATTTTCTGATAATCCTATCATTTCCCCCCATCGACCTGGCTCACCTGCTTTTGCGGCACTAAATCAAATCCCCCGCCCCTGAAACAGACTTTATCAAAACATTCATATTCCCCGCCTCTATCCGTGACGTGACTGTGCTGCGTAGGCAAACGCGCCCAGGCGTCTTCTACGCGACTCCACACAGAACCCGGAAATCAACACAGATCAGCTCACAACACAGCGCGCCACAATTGGGAATATGAAACTGTACTTTTAAATCAAACCGCAAGATTGTAAATTTGGTAAAGTACATTTATTTGACATCAAATGTTTAGAGAATATTCAGCGATTTTCATTTTTATTTGCTCACGTTCCAAAAAGTTCGTTTTGAGGCACGTGATGTTCCTTTGCTGTACACAGGGTCTTAGATCATCTCACAATACAGCGCCACAATTCGGAATATGAAACTGTGGTTTAAAAGCAAACGGCAAGATTGTACATTTGGCAAAGTACATTTATTGGACATCAAATGTTTAGAGAATATTCGGCGATTTGCATTTTTCTTTGCTCTCGATCCAAAATAGTTCATCTTGAGGCAAGCGATGTTCGTGTGCAGTACACAGGGTGTTGGTTTACGATAAAATAAGCTCTTCGGTCGCACTGATAATCGCATGGCTGTTCCAACAACGAGGCACTAGGCCACCACAACGGTCTGTATGTTGCATCTAGCCGTTAGTACAGCGTAAGGGCATACTTGTACTTGGCGATCGTCCCATAAAATGGTCAGGGTGGTAACGTTGTTCACGCGGAGAAGCAACTGGCGGTTGAAAAAGCCATCTGCCGGTGTCTGGTACTCGTGACACATACAATAATGAAGGATGTACCTGTTTTAAAAACAAAAAAAATGAAATTAGTCTCACCATCAGATCTTTATTAAAATTATTCATTTTATATATTAGGTCGGGAAATTATTTCATAGCTAGGACAGTGCAACTGGGTATTATACGTCAAGGGGGGGTCTGTAGGATACTGAGACAGTCCCCCAGTGCAGGGGTTGACAGGGAGGCAGTGCAGGTGGAGAGTGGAAGGGCCCAGGACCGAGGTCGCAGACAGTGGACCAGTTGTAGCAGGGGAGAGGGAGAGAGAAAGCAGAAGCAAAGAGGAAGGTTTTGAGGTGCTTCCGTAAAAGGAGATGGTTCTCCTCAAGATAGTGCGCGGTACAAAACAATATGCCACATAGAACGAACAAGTACAACTTAACCCGTCTTTAAAGCTACTGTATAGTAATTAAATTGCGGTATAAACTCATCTAAAGAGTTACTTACATTATATTTGTATTTTCCATTGTGTCTGTGCGTAGGGCAGCCCCGAAATACCACTCCTTCTATGCCGACGTTATTTCTTCTAATGAACGAACATTAAATGGCTTTCGTTTCTGAAATTATATTCATCATCGTTTCTTACGTTATTGCCCCACACCCCCAAAAAGAAGTCTTTCGGGATGGTCCCGGCCTGTCAAGGTCAAATAACAATAGAACCTTATACTGAGTCGTGGGCCATTCCGGCACCCGAGCAAAAAATCAAAGCAGCTGACCTTCACTTTGAACGAGCACACATTCCTAGTTAGCTACATTCAGTGTAAGGCCATCTCACAGGACTTGAAATTTACACTCCATCTTTGCATTTTGTCTGCGTGCATTTGCAGCCCCAGCGAACCATAAATACAGAGACATTCTATATTTTTTGAAAAATGATTTATATTACTGTTTGGTTTAATTTAATGCGCAAATGAACAAGGGTGGAGAGACACATTGCATGTACACTGAGCAATCACTTTTATTTACACAATACATAGCTACACATATTCAATGGGCCTGCGACATGAGGAGACTCGAGAGAACAGACAATCAAATTACAATCATTTAAACCGTGATGTGTATTTCTCAATGAGCTCTGCTTTAGGTGGACATGGAACAGAGGCAATGTTGGGTGGCAATGCAGTTGTCCCCTGCACAGGTTTGTTCACAACTCCATGTATGTGCCTATCTAGGGCATCAACAATAAGTCTCTCAATAAACTCATATTGCATATCCTCAAACACTGGTTTGATCACCCATTGTTTACTTCTTTTAGTGAAGGCCTTATTGTAGCGAAGCGTCCCTAAAGTTCCGGTCGTCCTACTTTGTTGACGGCCAACATTATGGTTATGTGCCAAGACCGCTAGAAGAGTCCGATTTATCATGCCCTCCATGCCAAAATGCAATCGTTTTGGCCTGTACTTTAGGCACATATTGTGGAACACCTCCAAATCTCCTGTGTGGCAGAATTCCGTGAGTCCCCTCAAATCTCTTGTTATAGTTTTATCAAATACAATCTTTTCAATGGCTTTGTGAGTGGGTGATGAAGGAATCAACCACTTCTTCTTCCGTGCCTCCTCTGTGGACAAATGGCCATGTTCACAATTGTGGAAATGTTGGTTTGTGGTCCAGCGGTGAACGTTGCTACAGTGTAGCATTACTGACCGCCATTTTTCCAGTAGAATTTCCAACGACCCTCCACATGTTTTTGAGCTCCACCAAAGATGGTTGCTGATTGACTTGGACCACTGAAATACCTTGCATATCTTTTTTTTTTACCTGCAGCCGACATTTTTTTATTGATTGTTTTTGCAAGATGCCAAACGTCAAATTGGTGATTTATATTTTTGTACTCTTCTCTCATTGTCTTGGCAATTGAAACGTGTCTGTCCGTGGCTATTAGGTCGATCACCATTCCCCGCGATTGTAGTTCTTGCAATGATGCTACAAAGCCAACTTTCTCCATGGCCACTGAGGATGTACTTTGTGACACCTGCACGACCACCGAACTCACAATTTTCTTACTTTCCATGTCCTGAAAGTGGTAGGTGCAGTACTTGGCTGAAAATCCTGGGCTGTCGCACTGTCCATCACCGGCTAGCCTGAACCGTTTGCCCGCGAATGTACTATCAATAGACATTTTTTCCATTCTCCAAGCTTCGCTAATGGCTGGAAATAGATAATCGGTTTGGTATTTGTAGAACTGAGTTTTCGCAATGAAATGGATTCCCACAAACTGAAAGAAAGACTCTAACTTTTTAAAACTTGAACCACTAAAAAGTGCAGCCGCTGCACAAAGTAGATTGCCTGCTGGCAGTTGCCCCAGCATGGGTTGTGCAGACCATGAGAAAGGATGATATTTTGTACAGGTGGCATGTATTTTAAGGTTAGTGCCTCGAATTGCACGAGTCACATTAATCGATGGCTCCCCACATACTTCCCCACCAACCGAATGCCCACATTTCATCTGAATAATAATATCAATCAAACAACTATCGAATACAATGAATTTGGCCTCTTTCCTTATACTGTCACTGCATCCCAGCTGGTTCGGCCTGTAACGTTGAGGACATGTCACTCACATGAAAGGTAGAATCTCTGATATCGTCTTCCGCTATGTTCAGTGATATTGATGGTGTTTCATTGTCGTCCACTTCATTCTCTTCCATTGCAACATCTGTTCCTTCTCCGGCGATGGGTGAATAAAACAATTTCTTCAACTTTCTCGCGGTCTTAGTTTTTGCGGGTGTGGATTCTGTGAATTGATCTCCGACTGCATCCGAACTACCAGGAGGACATTCACTATCAATGGCTGGTGGTGGTATAGCTCCGTTGTCAATCACTTCATATTCTTCCCATTGGCACGATGCATCTCCAGTCTCAAGTCCCTGCCAAAAGGTTTGACAAGCAACATCTCTCGTTCGCTTCACTGTCTGTGTAGATCTAGTTCGTACACCCACTCGCAACTAGAGGACAGATTGGAAAAGGGATGTTCAGTTTAAACACAACTTACAGTATTGAACTATTAACAGTGAAAAACAACATAATATAGTGACCAGGACACTAACCTTCTTTTGCTTTCTTTTCTTTGAAACTTTCTTGCCTCGAACTTCAACATCAGGACGCTGTTGCTCCGACTCGTGTGTGCATGTCTCCACTTCCTCTTGCGCTGCAACGACTATATTTTCATGATAAGCACATCCATCACGCACTGACGCTCCATCAACTCCCTGAAACATAGAACTTTCATTAGTATGTATAATAATATTGAAAACACAAAATGTACTTGGGGACCAATACCCACGTACATCTCAATAGCAAAACACGAATGAACGCTTTGTGTAGAACATTCAAACGACAATTATTCACGCATTGTTGATCTAGTTAGATGGAACTGTCAAGATCCATACCTCGGGATCCTCATAGACTTCCATTGATGATATTATTGAAGATGATGCTTCAGTAACTCCCTGAAACACAGTAATTGCATTAGTATGGTTTTCTATTTTGTTAAAAATAAACTTTGTGCAGGCGTCAACGGCTCATCTAAATAGACCTGCACAAATGATCAGTTGTCTAAAATAAATAATGGATATGTAAATATGATTCGATTTGCTCGATCGTTGGAAGTGTCACCACCCAGAGATCTGCATCAACTACTAGGGGTGATGTTCTTGTAGAAGAAGCTCTGTCATCTCCCTGAAACATAGTACTTGCGTTAATAAAGAAGGAAGTATAGCGGATGTAATCACGTCATATGATTTCGCTTGATCGAACTGTCAGTATCCATACCTCGAAATGCATAAGAACATCAAGGGACGATGTAACTGCGGTGCACACTTCTGCAAGCTGTTGCGCCGACCCGTAACTGCATGCTCCCCCTTCTTCTTGGACTAATGCTCCATCGACTCCCTGAAACATAGGACTTTCATTAGTAATGAACACAATATTGAAAAAAGAAGACACATAGGAGGGCGACGACAGAAGGACATATCAATGGCTAAAAACGAAAGAAACATTGTGTGTAACAATCACGCTACAAGAATGCAAGATCTGATGATCTCCATCGATGGAACTGTCCGGAAACGTACCTCAAGCATCTGAGTGACATCAACGGTTGTCGTCAATGCGTTGGACTCCTCAGCATCTCCCTGAAAGACAGTACTTGCATTATTTTGGATAACAATAATTATAACTGAAAACAAAGACTAGAGGACGAGTACAAGGGTGTACCATTAGGTAAAATAATTACACGATAAATTAAAACTATTGATTTACATGCCTAAAACAAGTCAGTGGCAGAATAGCCAAGTAAGATTACCCGATAGGCGCTTGAAGTGGCTGATGACTGCAATAACGACACGGATGGAGAATCTTCCGCCTTCATATTGAGTGGATACATAAATGGGGAAATTATTGTTAGCTAATGCTACACACTACCGCAAGGCCGAGAGATAAATACGTAAACTTGACTCACCAGTGGAGGGATGTGGACGAATAGAGTGGGAATAGCGGTTGAGAGCAATTTTCGCCTCGCTCGCGGTGTGTTCTTCTTTATTAGCAATGATGTGGAGTACATGTCTGAGCTAAAGTGCCTGCTGCAGATGCGGTATCGATCACCCCTCTTGTCCGCAAAGACTTCTAGGACTCTACTTTCAAGCTCAGACGGTGGATATCCGCAATATCGGACCCATTCTCTTATCTGATCTATTGTCTTAGGGAAAACATGCATTATAGTACCTTCAGATTTATTATGGGTCTTCGAAGGGCAACCGCCAATGGAACAGGCAGGCATTGTGGAAAGTTCTGAAAAGTAAAGATCAACAATTCTCTATGAATACCAATGTGTTAAAAAATTAAATGACACATAAAAGGTTCAATGCAAGGTTCGTTTTGGTTCTTGGAACTATACACGTTATTCACATGCGGATAAGTATTTGAATAACTTTAAAAAAATAGAAAGTTAATTTGACTAAACTCAGAACATGTGACTAGTTCCTTGCATGTACTGTCTTGAACGAAAAGAAATTGGACGCAAAATGATTATGGTACATGGCCTTACCTTGACGAACAAACAGTTAGATGCAGGGATCAGAGTAGTTTCTTGTCGTAGAACAGGGAGCAGTTCACAGGTTGCAAACTGACGAGTTTCCTCGAAGTGGTCACGGAAGTTCACAGAGACGAAGAGCAGATAACCAGCACCTTCACGGGTTGACTAGCAAAGCGCAAAGAAGTTCTCATTAGAAATATGAAGTGGGTTATAAAGAATTCGAAACAGGGGTGTGTTTGTGAATGAATGACGTGTATATGTCGTGGCATTATGCGGTTTGCAGGGGGCCGTCCAGCGTGAGGGGGGGATGCTTGGCAGGAGACACAGGGTCTGGAGGTAGACATGGGAACAACAACCCATGCTCTATAGACCACTTTGAAGTGTACATGGTCTTTGGCACCTCTTGGCCTTTATCGCTCCCTGACAGCTCCACTTGCCAGCACAAGTACCCCGGTGCGAACTGCCTTTGATAGGGCGGGGGGTGGATTGGGGCGGTGGTCGTGCAGACAAGACACAGGAAGACTCGTGAATGGAGACACACTTATGTGGATTGCAGGGGGCCGTCCAGCGTGAGGGGGGATGCTTGGCAGGAGACACGGGGTCTGGAGGTAGACATGGGAACAACAACCCATGCTCTATAGACCACTTTGAAGTGTACATGGTCTTTGGCACCTCTTGGCCTTTATCGCTCCCTGACAGCTCCACTTGCCAGCACAAGTACCCCGGTGCGAACTGCCTTTGATAGGGCGGGGGGTGGATTGGGGCGGTGGTCGTGCAGACAAGACACAGGAAGACTCGTGAATGGAGACACACTTATGTGGATTGCAGGGGGCCGTCCAGCGTGAGGGGGGATGCTTGGCAGGAGACACGGGGTCTGGAGGTAGACATGGGAACAACAACCCATGCTCTATAGACCACTTTGAAGTGTACATGGTCTTTGGCACCTCTTGGCCTTTATCGCTCCCTGACAGCTCCACTTGCCAGCGCAAGTACCCCGGTGCGAACTGCCTTTGATAGGGCGGGGGGGTGGATTGGGGCGGTGGTCGTGCAGACAAGACTCGTTTGCCGCAGGGCCTCACCAAGGAGAGGCCATCTAACTGCATGTAAGAGGCAGGCTGCAGGATCTAGTACATGGAAGGCAGGGGGGTGAGTTTATAAATATGTCACCCTCCCAGGAGAATATATGGGTGCAGTTCACCCTGGATGCCTAGGCAGTTAGTCAGCAGCAGGCTGGCCTGTGGTGGCAAGGCGGCACGGGCCAGAGGGGGTCATCTCTGTATCCGGTGCCCAAAAGGATGATTTATTATTATCAACCATATTGATTATTTACCTATAACCATGTTTTGTATCAATAAAATCCAACAGCCTTTTATTGCCAACGCTTGAACAAAGTGGTGTGGTAAGTATTTTTGGGAGAGGAGGCAAGGCCGGGAGGCTTGATGCCAACCCGCAAAATAACATATGTATGTCTGCTGCATATGGGTTCAACGGTTATGTGGATTGAAGGTGGGCGGCCAGCGTGAGGGAGGATGCTGGCCGGAGACATGTGGTGTGACAAGACAAGGCACAGGAAGACTATTCAATGGAGACACACTAGATTCATTTAAAAAATCAAAACAACCATTGTTAAAATATATGTTGGGTTTTATTTTAGATCTTAATTTCAATTGAACATAAATAATAAACATTACACATTGTAAAGTTCCGGTTGCAGCACATCCAGGGAAAATCTGCGGTATTGTCCACTGTCGCTGGGGAAATGTTGTCTAATGGCAAGTACCGCACAGGCAGGTATTACTCTCCGAACGCGGTGTCCGAGCCTCCCGTGAAGCCACCAAGTGAAGCAACGATAGGCCACCAGCCTGTACCACCTATGAAAATGAAAGATGCAAACTGTATTAAAATGACAAAACTTTCTTATCACTGTCGATTCAGGTAAAAAATGTCATTCTGCTTTGAAAAAAATTCTATCTAGAAAATGCACAATATGGAACCAATTTACATGCATTCGAATGATATGTAGATGTAATTTTATATGTGGGAGACGACCATGAAATAGTAGTGGCATCACTGACATCACAACCAGAGTATACTTACTCGTTACTCGGATTACGCGGACGAACAGTGCCGCGAAGTTCGTGCATAAGCACAATCATCATCCTCAACACGGTCCGTGAGAGGCAGGCTTCCCTGAACTCTGGCAGCTCGGTGATGCATTGCGGACTTGGCTCGCCTTCCGAAATGTAGGCCAAGCACCCGGAATTTTCACGGCAGCAGCAGTTCTCCTCCTCAGTTGGCATTAGCTCGCACCAATTGCACGTGCACCAGGTGGAGACGCCGTCCATGCGACATGGTCCAGGCTCTTCATCCGTTGACTGGTCCTCCCAACTGCCGTCCGAATCCCCATCGTTTTCGCGTGCTTGCCTTTCAAGTAGTTCTTGCTCGGTGTACTCGGGCTCGTACATATACGGCATTATTGTAGCCATTGTGTGGTAAAGAAAGTAAAATAATTTACAGAGATGGTACAGGTGTTCACAAGGCCTAGAAGCGGCGAAGGTAGCTGACCAGAGCACAGAAACGAGTCACAGAATACTCAAAGTAACACAGAGAGAGTAATGGAATCGAAAATCTGCTGCTGTGTTGTGAAACGGTGTGCTTATACTTATTGAGGAAAGAGGCGTCCTGCCATTTCCATGGCGACACTTCATTAGCTGAGGCGCAGCGATTGTTGACACGAAACGTGCTTTGGCGTTGGGAAATGGGCGGTACGCGTCTGCTGATGTCAGGCTCAGGGGCGGGGGATTTGATTTAGTGCCGCAAAAGCAGATGAGCCAGGTCGATGGGGGGAAATGATAGGATTATCAGAAAATGGCGGCTGATTTCGAGTGCGTTAATGGACGAAAAGTCGGGTAAGGTCCATAGGAAAGTTTTCTACGATCTACCGATTTATGCTTAAAAACACATGGCCGAACCGTAGGGACAATAAAAAAAAAAGTCCCGGAACTATCCTTTAATACTGATCCAGCTTGGCTTGCTACCACTAAGGCTTGCCCACTGAAACTTGCATCCTGTAATCTACCGTGTCCAGTGACCCGAAGGGCCCATCCAAATCCAGTCTGAGGTGCAGTCCAAAATTGACCAGAACCGCGCCACTGATCCAATCCCTCCAGAAGTGCCCTGCTGCCGGTAGACCTGACCCGATCCGATGACCAGAACTTTGACAGTCCAATCTTAATTACAGTGGACTGCAAGTATCAACAGGAATAACAGTAACCCATAGTATATTTGCCTTGTCTTATCTCAATCTCAACCCATCCCATCTTTAATTTCAGAACCCTAATATTGTCAGAATCATTCTTGCGCTGATTTTTCGCATCTGTTTCATTAAACCATAACCCATTAGTGATTTGGATTAAGTAAAGTAATTCCCATACAAAACGGAAACTAGAGTATCGCACGTGAAGATTTACGAGCGGCCGTCAGCAACTGATTCATGCGTGGCATTCTCTTTTTGATAGTCATTAATATAGTGTAATGAAACCAATCTGTCATTTTTAAAACCGAATTTCTGCTTTTAGCGCCTATTTTTCAAAAACGCCTCTTACTAAAACTTCTATAACTTCTTCCATTTTAAAGATAGAAACGAAATTTCAACTCACTGATACCCAAGACCCTTAGCTACATCCACAACCGTATCGCCGAACAGTGTATTTGACCTGTTTTTCCCCAAATATCGCATAGTGACATTTTGCCACGAATTGACATTTTAGCAAAAGTTTACACCTGTCTTTTTATCATTCAAAGTGTTTCTCAAATCCCATACGGATCTAAAGTGTATACTGTTTATATTGTAGCTCATGTGTGTAAGGATCCGTTTAGTGTTGCTTTCCTAAGAATTATTCTCCATTTGAGCATTTTGCACCCTTTTGCATTATTTCACAAAGCCATTTTCACTTGTCATTTCAAAAGGTTCAAGTTCCAAAAACGGTTTTCTCTCTTGTTTGGGGAGGGAAGATTGCATTCAACTTTAGACCTTATCTTTCATTCCTGAATACCTGCTGATTACTGACATCTGTATAGGATTGTTCATTTGTGCCTTAAAGTACTTTGCAGGGGGGAAATATTAACCAAAACGCTATCCGTTCAGCAACCGAAACTGTTCTTTTTCTTGTGTTTTCTGTTCTACATTACTATAAGTGAAGTCAATTGCTTGGTGATTGCTGCTATATAATGTGTGTGTGATTTGAATATTAAATAAATAAATATTTACCTTTACAAACTAGCCTGATTCCTGATCCAGTGTGACCTAAGGGGTATTTTGAGAAGGGTGTGATATGAGTGGTATATCATTCAGAATATTGAACTTATAGACACAAATAAATAAGGGTTTCATTGCGCACTACATGCTAGGCGAGACCTGGGTGTTTGCCTGATTGAAATCCTTAACAGGCCCCATTTGCAACAATAAAGCTGTCATTCTATCAAAGTATTTAACCATTGACTTGGGGGTTTGGGGGGGTTACGCTCCTTGATCATAACCCCTAAAATCTCATACGATGAGTTAGATGGAGGAAACCTCATCTTTGCAAGGTTCAGAAGTAACCGCAAATGATATCTAGCAGACAGAGCCGAAGGACCTAGCTCATGTCTGAGAATTACATTTCGGGAGTGAGTTCGCTAGTCTCAAGGTTTTCTTCCATAACACACCTTGGATTTAGTCAAGAATGGTGTCAATTTGCGTCAAGCACATATCTAGGCCATATAGTATAGTGGCATCTACCTTGAGAGTATAAAACTCAAACAAGGGTAACCCTTGTCATAATACTTGGTCATTTTTGGGCACTGTGTCAACACGCGGCAGGCTGTCAACACTTTTAGACCACAAAGTCTACATAATCGCTTATCGTCCGGTATCTTTTTCCACACCCTGTGTGCTTTAGTGTGGGTAAAATGCTAAACCGAAGATGGGTTATAAATGAGGTCTAGGACCGTGTTTGGCCAGGTAACTACTGGTAGTGAGACCCCTAAGTGCCTGCTTGCAATATTCTGCATACATGTGTTTATCTGCCAATTGGTCTATGTTGCTACACTGCGCTAAGCGTTTACTTCTCTTTTTCAATGTCATTAATCAAATGGAGAATGCCATCAGATGTTTCAATTGCATGTTAATGGAGGCCAAATGCTCCAACCCTGAGTGCCTCAGCCCTTTTATAAATTCATTTTTGCAGTCAAAACTGTCCAATTGCGCTAGCTGGTGAGAGTTTCAGCAGACTCAGTTGATTGTTGAATTATAATATAGAGTTGGCTCTGTTGTATACTCCAATTAATTTTTAATAAGTGAACACCCAGTTCACAACTGAGTGCTTGCACCGCGACTGATTGGGGGACTTCAAGTATGATCTGAGTATTCTCCCTTCTAGTTTGTCCAACCATAAGCAGTTTTTCCAGAAGGACAGCCAGCCCATACAATATAGCTGGGATAATACCCTTGCTATATAAGCTACTGTCCTTCTATATTGATCCCACCCTTTAACTGCATGATCTTTTTGTACACCAGCTACATTTCTATGACCTTGGAGCTCACCAAATTGAAGTACAAAACCCACATAGGGGCGTTAGATATCTGGAAACCTAGATGGGTGTAATTATCTACTACCTCCAATGGGCTGTCATTCAAACACCATTTGAAATTGTTTTGTTTACACCTATGACCTAGGATCATTATTTTAGTTTTTCCAATGTTCAGCTGAGGGTGGTTTTGATATGATATGGCATTTGTAACGCGCCTATACACAAGTGTTTCAAGGCGCGACGAGGCAGGGGGGGGGAACAAGGGGAGACAGACAACGATCCTACTAGGCCAGGTGTCATTCAGATCGCGCAAGTGCAAGGGTAGGAGGACTGGGAAAAGTGCAAGGGGAAGGGGAGAGGGGAAAGTGCAGTAAATGGTTAGTAGAATACAAGATAAATAATAGGGCCAGCTGGTGGCAAGTGCAAGGAAAGTGCAGTACATGGTTAAAGAATACAAGATAAATAATAGGGCCAGCTGGTGGCAAGTGCAAGGAAAGTGCAGTACATGGTTAAAGAATACAAGATAAATAATAGGGCCAGCTGGTGGCAAGTGCAAGGTAAGTGCCGGGAGAAGGGGCTGTAGGATACAGAGACAGTCCTGTAGTGCAGGTGGGCAGTGCAGGGAAGAGTGGCTGGGCCAAGGACCGAGATCGGTGAGTGGCCCAGTTGCAGATTCAGTGCAGGTTCAGTGTTTTTAGCAGGGGAGAGAGGGAGAGAAAGCGGAGGCAAGGAGGAAGGTTTGGAGGTGCTTCCGGAACCGGAGATGGTTCTCCTGAAGTTTCAGGGAGGCAGGAAGGCTGTTCCAGAGGGAGGCCCCTGCTGCGGAGAGAGATCTACCCCCACCTCGTTGCTTGGAGAAGCGGCTGACCCTGAGGTAGTTGGAGGTGGATGAGCGAAGAGCTCGAGAAGGAAGGTATTTAGGGAGAGAGAGTTGCAGGTATTCTGGCCCAAGGCCCCAGAAGGCCTTGTGGACAATGCAGAGGGTGAGTTGCAAAGGGCGGAGAGTAGAGGCAGGAAGATTTAGATAGAGGCTGTTGCAGTAGTCCAGCCTAGAGAGAACCAGTGCTCTGGAGACAGTGAGCTTCTGGGGGAAGGAGAGGAAAGGAAGGATACCTCTGAGGAGGTGTAGCTGGTAGTGTGACTTCCTAGAGACGTCAGAGATGTGAGGAGAGAAGGAGAGTGGATTCGAAGATGACCCCGAGGTTTTTTGCCGTGCAGGTAGGAGCAGGAAGAGGGCCAAGGGAGGCCGGCCAGAGAGTTGCAGGGAAGGAGGGAGTGGGTGTGCCAATAAGTAGAATCTCAGTCTTACTAGCATTAAGGCAGAGGTCGTTGGCGGCACACCATTCCTGGATAGCAGAAAGACAGTCAGATGAGGGAAGTGGAAGAGGAGGCCGAGGGTAGCCTGAAAATGAGCTGGGTATCATCCGCGTAGCACTGAAAGTTGGGACAGAGAGCGGCGATGCGGTGAGTAAGAAGTGCAAGATACTGGTTGAACAGCCAGGGGGAGAGGTTAGATCCCTGGGGGACACCACAGGTAGAGAAAAAGATTTCAGAGAGGAAGGAACCCAGTTGGACATGGGAGGGTCGATTGGAGAGGAATGAGGACAGCCACGCCAGAGCTTGACCAGTGATACCCAGGTTATCACGGAGACGGTTGAGCAGGATGGTGTGGTTGACAGTGTCAAAGGCAGAAGAGAGGTCGAGCAAAATGAGAACACAAGGGATGTTAAAGTCAAGGTTTGAGAGCAGGTCCTCGCGGATGTTCAGGAGAGCAGTTTCCGTGCTTCTGGCAGCTCTGAAGCCAGACTGATGGTCATGAAGACTACCAACAGATTCAGCATGGAGATTAAGCTGGGAGATGGCCAGTTTCTCCAGGAGTTTGCCCAGGAAGGGAGTGATAGAGCTTGGGCGATAGTTAGCTGGGCAGGAGGGGTCGGAGGAGGGTTTCTTAAGAAGGGGGTGCACAAGGGAGTGCTTGAGGGGGATGGGAAGACTCCAGAGGCTAAGGAGTGATTGCAGAAGTCAGCCAGGGTAGGCGCCAGGGAGTCGATGTGGTCTTGATAGTTTTGGAGGAACAGGGGTGGACCTGTTTTGACGAGACTTTCATAGATGGGACTTGTCTCGAAAGCTCGTCGGCAGAAAAAAGGGGAAAGGCAGGGAAGGAGGGAGGAGGGGTGGCTGCAGAAAGGCCAGAAGGAGAGCAGGAAATAGGTGAGGGGAGGTGATAGGAGGAGAGTGAGGACAGGATGTCCTGAGTTTTTTAAATGAAGTGAGAGGCCAGTGCCGTGCAGAGGGCCTGGGAGGGGACAGGAGAGGTGGAGACTGCAGCAGGGTTGGCCAGCTCCTTGCAGATTTTAAAGAGTTCGGCAGAATTGTTAGATGCCGCAGAGATGCGGGCTTGGATAAGGACTCTCTTCTTAGTGAGAACGGAGAGCCGGTATTGCCTTTGGAGGAGGCGGCAGGCCAGTTTGTCAGAGGATGAGCATGAAGCACGCCATTTCCTCTCTGCCACCCTGCACTTGCGTTTAAGGGTGACGAGATCCGAGTCATACCAGGAGTTACATTTGGCTTTGGGCTTCAGGCGGATTCTCATGACGGGGGCAAGGATATCAAGGGTATCAGATATAGCAGAGTGTAGAGTGGAGAGGGCTGTGTCAGGGTGGGAGTCAGCCGAAGGGGGAGGGGGGGTGAGAAGATGGTAGCGAAAGCCTCAACTGACACGCGCTTCATGGGTCGGATGACCGCGAAGGTGGATGGCAGTGATGAGGGTGGCTTTGCCTGTGGGGTAGGGAAGGTGAGGTGGGAGGATAGGAGAAAGTGATCACTCCAGGAGAAGAGGAGTGGAGAGAGGGACAGAGAGGGGAAGGTCAGAAGAGATCAGAGCATCAAGAGTGTGCCCTGCAGAATGGGTTGGCCCAGACAGGAGAACAGAGAGTGAGAGAGTCGCAGAGGTCGCGAAAGAGTCTGGAGGGAGGACAGGAGGCATCAAGGTGGATATTGAAGTCTCCCAAGAAAAAGGAGTTGAGTGGTTGAGGACAAGGAGTGAGGAGGAGAGGTCAGCCCACTCAGAGAGGAAGGAGGAAATTTGACCAGGTGGCCGATAGATAGTAGCCAAGGTAAGGGAATGGCTGGGAGAGACAGAGAGTCGGCAGACAAGGCATTCAAAGGAGGAGTAGGTCTGCGTAGGAGTGACAGTGGCGGGAATCCACTCAGGGAAGATAAGGGCCACACCCCCCCCAAATTCCTAAGAGTAGTTTGCCAATGCAATGATCGAGCAGTGGAGGCCAATTGCAGTTCTATCTAACAAAATAGTGTTATCTGCGTAGCTGAACCGTGGCACCTTGATAGTGCCCAGTTTAGGCTGAAAGTTTCTGACAGCCTCACCCATGTCACTCACATAAAGGTTGTACAACAAGGGTGCCAATGGGCATCTCTGTCTAAACCCAACACTGGAGTGAATATCCGTAGTCATAGCCCCTTCCTGACTAAGATGAATGGAACACTATTTTCATTATATCGAATGTGATGAAATATAATAGCCCCAGCCTTGGACCTTCGCCCAAAGTTTTGTTTTAGAAACCATGTCAAACGCTCTGCTATAATCAATGAAGCACATATACAGTTTGTCATTGGGTCTCCTTTTACATTCATAAATCAGATTTTGCACCACACTGATGTTATGTAGGGTGTTAAAGCCTTTTCTAAATCCTGATTGAAAAGGGGACAGACGACCTGCATCACACTGTGATGTGGACTGCCTGGTGCTGTGCCCCCATAGGCTCAGGCTCCACTCATATGCACCAATCAGAAGCCGACCGGCTTGGCCGTCCCTCCTCGGAAGGCCCGATCCTGGCCCCGGACAACGTTCTCTCTCCTTCACTCCGCGCCTTGGCAAGGCAGCAGACGTCGGATGGACACTGTGCCCTCCTTCTTTTCCATTGGAGGCACCAGGTGAATTATCAGCACATCTTGGGATGAAGGTAAGCCCCCCTGAACGTCTAGAGGCAAGCGCACGTCTGTGCTTCCATGCCTCCAAATTGCCTTTCTGCATTGAGGATCGTGGAAGTTGAATTCTGCTCACTCTGACTTTTGAGGTTTCTGCACGTGTGCATGCTTTCTCACCTGCAATTACATTTTTTTCCATAGGTTTGAACTGCGAGCTGCCATTCCAAGACGGCGGCCCGCACACTGTGATGTGGCCTACCTGGTGCTGTGCCCCATAGGCTTAGGCTCCACTCATATGCACCACTCAGAAGCCGGCCCGATCCTAAGGCCCCTGTCTGCAACCCTGTCCACTATAGGCACGCTTGGTGCGCCCTTCCCCTCTGGTCTCCTGTGATGTCGTGTCCACCTCAACCCCCTTAGTCGACTGTAATCCCGTGTGTCCACCCACTCCCCCCCCTGGTTGCCTGTGATGCTGTGTGTCCCCCCCCAGATGCCTGTGATGCTGTGTGTACCTCCCCCCTGGTCGCCTGTGATGCTATGTCCCCCCCACCCCCCCCCCGATCGCCGTTGATGCTATGCCCCCCCACCCCCCCCGCGGTCGCCTGTGATGCTATGTCCCCCCCAACCCCCCCGGTCGCCTGTGATGCTGTGTGTGCACCCCCCCTGGTCGCCTGTGATGCTGTGTCCCCCCCGGTCGCCTGTGATGCCGTGTCCCGTGCCCCCGGTCGCCTGTGATGCTGTCTCCCCCCCACCCTGTTCACCTGTGATGCAGTGTCCTCCCACCCCCCCCCCGGTCGCCTGTGATGCTGTCCCCCCCTGCTCCCCTTGGTCGCCTGGGATTGTGTCCCCCCACCCTTTGGTCGCCTATGATTCCGTGTGTCCACCACCCTGGTCACCTGTGATGCCGTGTGTCCCCCCCATGTCACCTGTGATGCCGTGTGTGCCCCCCCCCTGGTCGCCTGTGATGCTGTGGCCCCCCCAGTCGCCTGTGATGCCGTGTGTCCGCTGCCCCTGGTCACCTGTGATACTGTGTCGCTCCTCCCTGCCCCCCCGCAGTCGCCTGTGATGTTGTGGGAAACCCCCGTTTCCCCTTTCTTAACCTTCTCTACTCTCCTTTTCCACGTTGCCCACCCCTCCTATCCTGAAAGTGCCTCCTAAGTAATCTTGTACATACATACCTCTGCTTCCCTGCAACATGGGGTAGGCCCCATGTGTTTGCCCTTTGATTTGACTCTGCATTTGTGTGTTACTGCCTTCCTGCAACATGGGGTAGGCACCATGTATTTGCCATTAGATCTGACCCTGCTTCTGCGTGCTGCTGCCTCCCTGCAACTTGGGGCAGGCACCATGTACTTGCTAAGATTTGACTTTGCAACTGTGTGCTGCTGCCTCCATGCAACATGGGTTAGGCACCATGTATTTGCCCGTGGATTTGACCCTGCTATGACGCGGTATCTGTGTGCTACTACCCCTTTGCAAAGCGGGACAGGCACCATGTACTTGCTTTCTGATTTGACCTTGCATCTTTTGGTTGCTGCCGCCGGGAACCTGGGCCAGGCCCAGAGAAGTGATCATCATGAACTTTTCTCCTGCACTTAGCGTATGACGTATTACCTTTTGTACGTTCCACGATGTAATTCACCTCTTACGCTTCCCTTTTTGTAACCTGAAGCACTTACTGTAACCGTAGTCTTAAGTTAAAAGCGCCTAGATACCTCAGGGTTTTGTGCGCTATATAAGTGTCAAAACAAATAAATCGACCATTTTGTCGCTTTCTTCAGTGAGATATTTGAGAAAATCTCCTGACTAGCATCCATCATAGCCAGAAGTCTGTAGTTATGTTCCATTGCCCTTTTTAACAACCGGGATCAGAATAGCCCTCCTCCATGAACATGAGATGTTACCTTTGTGCAAGATTTTCAAGAAAAGCTATTCCAAATGTGTGTGCCCAAAAAGGTGGGTTAGACTTAAATACCATGAGCCTGATTCATGGAATTATTTGCGTGAAAAACGCAGATTTGCGCGCCTTTCTGCCCGAAAATCCCCATACTTCAAACAGGGATTTTTCAGGCAGAAAGGCGCGAAAATCTACGTTTTTCCGCAAATAATTCCATGAATCAGGCAGCATGTTAGCAAGGGTATCGGGACAGGGTGAGTGAGAATTTCTGATGATTCTATAATCATAAGAATATTCTTCCACCCAATGCCCTCACTGAATTCGGAACAGGGTATATATTTATTCTTTACCTCGTACTTGACAGATGAGTCGTAAAACATTTTCCTGATTACTAAATGCCACGAGGACTCGTCTATCAGACACATTTCTATTAATGAGGTTTTGTTAAGAAATCTACGTACCATGCCCCAAAATCTTTTGTCATCCCCTCTTCTAATAAGCGTATACAAGGCAAGCCAATTCGCAGATTTTTAAGTGAAGCCTTGTTATTCCGCACCCACTTTTTGTACCTGGTAGAGACAGATCTTTAGCAGCATTTCTTCCATACAGAATAGTCAGGGTTGTTGTCAATGGCTCTGCGGGTCTTCCGCAGGGTGGTTTTTGCTCATTTTACTTCTGGATCAAAGACAATTTTGTGATACTTTATAGGTTTACACGAATTGGGAAATATCTGGACTCTTATGCTTAGCCAGCACATAAATAGTGACAGATCCCACTTATTCTCCCCAAGCCATTGTACCACTGATGCAGTATTTTTGTTTATATACTGGCTTTTTCTTTTCAATTCTCTTGTTATTCCATGTGATGCGATTCCCTTTGGGATTTACTTGAGCCTGAAGTTTTTTTAAACCTCTGTGCTTTTGGAAAATTGAGTCCATGTCATGACTGCGTGGTCATTCAGGTGGTGAGGCTAATCCTAAACTTAGTACATTAATCTTTAGTTTTCATGTCAGTGAAGACGTAGTCAAGACATGACTTGCTGGTTCCATTTCCCCATATATGTAGTACAGTGCTCTCTCCCTGCGCTATCCTGTTGAGGCAACAAAGACCATTAACGTAGAACATCCTGGTCCATGAGCCCTCCCTACCAGACCAGGAGGAAGGTGGGGAGGCGCTCACTGCTTCTTCATTAATGAACATTCATCGATTTAATCATGAGTTTAGATCACCAGCTACTATTACTCTTGCCAGATGGGTATTTCTCATACCAAGTATTTAATAAACATTGCACTATAAAAATGTCATCTTTATAACCCTCTGTGCCCGTGGCAGAGTAGATATTTACAATCAGTAACAGTAGGTTGGAAATGCTTAGTCCCACCATTGCGGCTGCCACTGAATGGGACGTGATTTCGGGCATAAAGCGCGCCAGGTTCAAATAAGTCTGTTCCCCAATACACAGCCCACCTGAAGGACGCCCTTGCTTCCCTCCCACAGCATGTGTCGGGAGGGTTGAGTATTCATCCATTAAGAGGGCCTGAAGCAACCAGGTCTCTTGCAGAAGGAATACATCGGTACTGAGAATAATTTGAATACCCCTAGGTTGGGCGAGGAAGGACTTATGACCTCTGGTGTTCCAGCATGTCATTACAATCACCTTAAATGTACACATGTATCAATCATATCCCCTGGAGACCTTCAGATCCCCACTAAAACCACACTGCTCATTGACTTTGTGCACTTGTACTTTTTGACAGGACAGGACAGGTCTCGGACCATAATTCGTTTCAGGTCTCAAACACAGTTAGGTTCAAATCTATGTCGGCCAGGGCTTTAGAGCATAAGTGAAGTAATGATGCTACGGCTGGTGAATTACATTTTATGATAACCCAGTTGGCCAAACTGCCCCACCCTGGAAGTTCAAGGCCACAAATGCCTTTCGTTGTGATGGATGTCAGGCCAGGCTTTTTTCCCATAAGTCCAGTAAGTGTGCCCTATTCAAAAAAAGGGTTGTCTTGCCTAGGATGGAGTTCTTCGATCTCAACCATCGGACCCAAGCCGGCAGAGGAACACCTCAGTGCATTGCTTGTGCACACCGTCTTAGTAGAACTCTGTATGCCGAAGGCAGAAATTTCTTCCTAGTTGCCGCAGATGTATGGGCCAGACTCACCTTGCTTCCTTTTGTCCTCTGAAGGGAATGCTCTCTGATGTCACCACACCTGCATTGCACTCCGACTGCAACCGAAGGGCATTCCCTGTGAGGCCTAGTTTGAGCTTGAGTCACCTCTACCGGGTTACTTTCGATGTATGACTGATTTAGGCACTTTAGGGTCCTGCTGTACAAGGACCCATTTGTCTAGAGGGCCCCTCGGATCCACCTTTCTATGTGTACCATCCTCCAAGGTATTTGAAAAGGTGACTGTGTGTGGCCCCTTAAGTCTGCGTAACCTGTTCCTAGTGCCAGGTCTAATTTTTTCCATCAGACTCCTAATGGTTTCGTCCCGGCGCAAAGGAGGTGCCGGGCGTTTGCCAGGGACCGCCATCTGCCAGATGTAGATTTCTTTGGAGAGCTGTTCTGTATGGACATTTCGTTGCAGAGAGCCTCCAATGCATCTTCCTTTTCAGCAGTTATCTGCCATGAATCGTTGTTTGCGGAATCAATTGATGCTGCTTTGTGCATCGAGGAATGATCTTCAGTGATGCCTGTGCCTAAGTCTCTATTTGTGGTGTAAACTGTTGGAATCGACTTTTCCCCACCATGGGCAGCCACCTTTCCTGGCATGTTGCTGATCTGGCTAGCTGTACTTGGGGCTTTTAACATAGAGTTGTTTTCCACTATGAAGTCTGCTACTTTGGAAACGAAATCCTTGGTGGCTGATTGATCCCGTGACATTTTGGTGCACAGTTCCGTGAGAGTGTCCACTCTTAATTATCAGGCCAGGAGAGAGATGTTGCTTCTACTCATTAACGGTGCCTGTGATGCGTAGCTTCGATCGTCTACTGTACCCTTCTCTGATGCTATTGTGCTCTCTGAGCTGGATACCGAAGCCTCCAAGTTGGGCGTAGCCGAGAGGTTTTGACCCTTTTCTATGTCGGCCGAGGTGAATGCGGGACCAGTCGAGTTCCTTTCTAGCTGATGGCAGAGTTTCAGCAGCGATCCATTATTATCCAATGCTCAAATTGTTAATATCAGAAAAGTCGAAGTTGGAGACTTGTCCGACCTCTTCACATGCAGGCATTGGTAAGTGTATAACATTTGGTGCCATTTCTGCTTCTCTGACAGGAGTTGGGGTTGCCAGGGGAGCGTTTAAGAAGCAAGAGATTTTGGGTTGAGTCACAAGGACACGGTTGTCCCTTGCACCTTTTTTCGCCCATGGTGCTCCCTTAATTGTACCTTTCCTCTCCACCGGGCTGCAAACCTTTTTTCCAGCCACCATGGCATTACAACTGGACCGTTTGACCTGGGCCTGGGTCTTCATGATCACCATGGATCACGGCAGGGTTTGTTAGCTTCACTGGATCAGGGCTTTGAGTTTAGTATTCAAGCAACTGGTCCACTCCCTCGGTTGGGGGTGGGGGGTTTGTATAAATCAAAATTGGGGTTGCTCTTCTGCTCCCCTGCACTGCCTTACTCACAATGTGTGGTAGCAGGGGGTGCCAGGAAGGTTGTGGGTAGAGGAATTTGCCTATCCACTGTACCAAGGCCAAGGAGGGCAAGGGCAACGTTTGGTACATTGATGTCAATGTCCTCAGGCCTCCTGGGTGCAAGTGATTTTTTTTTTTTCTTCCAGGAAGTAGAAGTTGAGGCGCTATATGAGTGCAATCTCTAAAACACTCGGGCTGACCTTTCACAGCGTAGGCGTGGTTGTGGAAGGCTTGTTTAACAATAAGACTATGGTGCCGGCAACGTCTAGGTCAACTTACCCCACCTGGCCCAGTGAAAGGAGGAGGGCTTCTCAGGCCACTCCGAGGTATGCAGGTGCGAGTAACACTCAGTCTATGGTCCGGGTCCAAGTCTCCAGGTCTTGGCAGTCCCAAGACCTCTGGAGGAGAAGGGTGGGGGTCGCCATCGGCACACTCTTGCCCTCAACAGTGCGCAAATCCTCTACTCGCTGTGCTCTGTCCTCAGTCCTCCTTTACTATTGGAGCAGACCTAGCACAACATTCCACCACGTTAAGCCACACTGCTCTGGACCTGGGTATTTCATGCGCAGCCGCTTCTGACGAAAGGCTATATAAAAAGGGGTATTACCATCTCTCCACTTAATTGCAGAAATGCGACTGCATTCCCAATTGCTGGTGATATAGTGATCCTAACATTTCCAGGTGTCCAAGACTGGGAAGCGAGAAATGTGAGACGCCTTTCTCTATATGCCTGCTCCCACCGTGCCACAACACAGGGTGCTATTTGCACTCACCGCAATTGCACAGTAGGTATATGGGTCTCGTGAGTCTGAGGGAAGCAGTCACCAGAGATCCCTAGCACCAGGGATCACTGTGCCTGCTGACCTACTGGCACACCATTTACCCCTTTGCTTACTGTCCGTGCTTACCGACTGTGTGAAGGTTTACTTTCTCCACCTGATCCACTTCAGGATGGCAAGCAGCTCAGTAAGTGGCTCGGCGACCAGCAGGGCCCTCGGCATTGGGCGGACAACATGTTAGCCCCGCGGTACTCCTACCGAGCACCTAGAGCACTCTGACAAACTTTAGACCCACTTTGGACTGATTTCCTCCTACAGCCTTAGAGGAAAGCACCTTGCGCACTGTCTCAACAGCGTCAAGCCACACTGCGTAAAGCTCTCAGTGCTATCAGTAATCTCACAGCTGCTTCCGACACCATTTCTTGCTGAATTGCAATGCTGTAAAGTAAAATAAAGTAAAGGTACATGCGCTCTATAACTTAGAAGTTGAGTAGCTAGCCCTCACAATAGTGAATGTGTCACATTATAACTCACATTATAACTGTGTAACTCTCAGTGCAGCTTTATTACCTATGATAATGATTAGTGAAGTGTGTTTATCGGGTTGTGGGGATAGTGCATCTGTCCATATGTTTTCTTGTTCCAACATGGTATGTGCTACATTATCTTGAATCTGTGTGCATTCGTCTATTCAAAACAAGAGGGCTCTTGCACTCATTATATAGGGGTGTTGAATGATTGATTTGTGACAGTTGCTTAGTCCCAAGATGGCAGCAAATGAAAAGTACTGCGCCCCTTTCATTTTGATTACCATAAAATGGCCGCCATATATGGTGCCTTCTTCCGATATGGTGTCCTCCTTTATACAATCTAGTTTTTTAGGCAAGATAAACCAATCAATACAGAATACAAGATGGCTGCTGTACATGTACTATTTGGCATGGGGGCTGGATGCTCTTTGAGTCAGAAGCAGAAAAACTCAGTTGGTAAGATCCTTAACCATTACCGTTCTCCAGCATGGGGTCTGGCATGGATTTGCATGCTCATGAATATTCCCTGTCGTCAGGCTGGGAATCCTCAGTAAAAGAAAACAGTTTCACTTTCACTTACAAACTATATTTCTCCTTTTAACCAATCACTGTCGTCCTGGGTCATACTCCCTCCCCCCCCCCCATCAGATGACAGTCCTCTCCTTAAGCCCCTCCTCTGGCAGCCATCTTCAGATTTTTACAGCACAGTTCAGTGTTGGGAGTCCTCGAGTTTGCTCTCTGAGCTATTCGTAGGTTTTTTCGTATTTTCAATGAGAAAAAGTTCTATTTTTGTTCCGAAGGAGCCCGTCGGCTCTTTTCTCCATCTACCGACAGCGGAGACCCGTAGTCAGTGAATCTCAGTGCCCCTCAAGGGGGAAGATCGTCAAAGATTCTAGAAGACCTCCGGGCCTACTTCGCGCCCTCTGACCATGACGGAGGAGAAGGGGGGAATGGTCCCTCTTCAAGCCCTGCACCAAATGTGGGCTACGGAATGGGTTTGTAGAAGACCAGCACCTGCAAAGCCTCTACTGCATGCACCCGGACCCAAAGGAAAGGAGGTGGAGTGCGAGATATGTCTCGGGTTCTCCAAAAAGACAAGGGTCCGGCACAGTAGACTGGCGGCGTGGCTTAACGCCAAGGCCTATGACCTGTGCTCCAAGCAGGGTCATGTCTCACCCAGGACCGGCTGGTCCGAGGAGCGGTCTTCTAAGTCCTTTGAGGACGACTCATCCGTGGGGGCCCAAGACAAGGCCAAGAACCGCAAGTCTGAGTCCACCGGTTTCGCTGTGGAAGGGGCTCCCAAGGTGGATATGGGGCGATCGACATCACCTTCCGCCTCCATTGCCAGCCAGCAATCAAGATCCTCCTCGAAAAGAAAATCGTCTCTCTTGGCTAAACTACGTGAAAAATCAGAGAAGCCGCGAACGGAGGAGAAGGCCGAAAAAGCCCAAGCAGGCTCAATCGGCACAGTCTAAGACTTCATCTGCGACTGCTACTACCACAACAGCTAAGGGCGGTGACCCTGCGTAGGTAGTCCCCGCAAAGAAAGTATCCTTACCCCCAAGATGTGACACTGCTGCAGAGACTTTGGCAAAGTCTGCTGGCACGCCAGAAGGGGGAAACCGAGTCAGGCCCCAGTTCAAGACCCTCAGGGGGGGGAAAGGGAGGGTGAGGAGGCCCCGAAACAGCCCTCCCAGGCGTTGACCCAAGCCATAGAGGTCTCGTCCATGGACGACAAAGACCAGTCCTTACACACGGTCCACGAGGACGTTGAAGAGGGCGACGACTGTGATGAGGGCGCAGGGCCTAGGTTTTCAGCCTTGCCATCTCAGCTGAGGGACATTTGCTTGGACATCCTGTCGACCCTGCACACCTTGGTGTCTGAGATCCAGAGAAGGATGCCCCAGGCCTAGCTCTGGTGGTCCCCCCAGCTCTTTGATCAGCCTCCAGCGAAGAAGAAGCGTCATACGACTCCCCCCTTCTAAACTCCATCTCCATATCTGGCCCCTACTCCCCCAGCAGACTGAGACACGGGTATGAGGCATGGATACGGCACGACGACAGATGACAGCGAGTCTATCGTAGCAGCGGAGGGCGAGTCTCCGCATTTAGATGCTCCACATAGGGTGTCCCCACCGGATGAGGTAGGATCGTTCCACTCCATGATCTCCAGATCCTCCAAGCTATTCCATCTTGTGCCCGAGGAAACCAATAAAGAGGGCTTTTTGTACCAGAGGCGCAAGGCCAAGAGGAAGACTATCATGGTGGTGCTCCTTCTGGACATCGTGTGGGAAGAAGGCCTGGCCCTCATGAAGAACCCTTGCACGGCCCCAGCAAAAAAAGATCTGCTGGAGAAGAAGTATTGGGTGCCGGACTCCGCACCCAAGTGCCTGAGGTCGCAGCCATCCTCAGATTAATGGTATCGGTCGCCGTAAGGAAGCAGTCGGCCAACCATCGTCTTCTGTCTCTCCGGACAGCGAAGGGAAGAGGATGGACACCATGGGAAAAAAGGTTTACACCGCAGCATCCACTATCAAGGCGGCCAACGCACTGGCGATCTAGCCAGGTACGACATGTAGCTGTGGTACAAGCTAGGGCCTAATCTGGGGTCCTCCCTGATTATAAGAGAATGGAGTTAATCACTCCCTTCCAGGAATGGGGAAGTAGCCTCTGAGCACGCAATCCCAGTGGCTTTGGACGTCGCAGATTAGGGTTCCAGCAGATGGGGAACGGTGTCTGCCTTCGTCGCCAAGGCTGGATGAAGGCCACGAAATTCCATCAGGAGGTCCAATCGAAGGTGCTGAACATGCCCTTCGAAGAACATTTATTTGAGAATGTCGTTGATGATTCCCTACAGGCCATCAAAGCGGATACAGAGATGGCCCTTTCCAGCAGAAAGTCGAGCAGGTGTTCCAAACGTTTCTCCACTTCGTATCAGCCCTCGAGATCCACAAATTAGGAAGCCTACAGAGGCCATTCCCAAGCCTACGGTAGCGAGGACTGCGTTGCCATCGCCCGCAGGGCAGGACGCCAGCACCGAAGCAAGCCTAAACTGGCCAGGACGTCGTGCCCCCACTCTTGCACCCCAGTGGGAGGCTGGCTGATGAAATTAGTCAGCGAGTGGAAGATCACCACCGACAGATGAGTGCTGGATGCTCTCGCCCAGGAGTACACCATGGAGTTTCAACGCAGGTGTCCGCGGATCCCTCCCGTTACCTGTCAGGAGCCGCACATCCCTTAGCTCCTGGAAGAGGTAGGGGCCATGCTACAAAAAGGGGCGATAGAGCTAGTTCCCCAACGACTTTGGGGCTCCGGAGTCTATTCCAGATACATTCTGGTCAAAAGAAGACTGGGGGCTGGAGGCCCATCCTAGACCTACGACATATCAACAAATATATAAAGTCTCAAAAGTTCAGGATGGTCACGCTGTAACACGTGTTCAGCCAACTGGAAAAAGGAGACTTCTTGACGTTGTTGAACCTGGAGGACGCCGGTTTCTACGTCCCCATTCACAAGAAACATTGAAAGTTTCTATGCTTCGTAGTGCAGGGACAGCACTACCAGTTCAAGGCTCTACCTTTAGGCTTGAAGTCGGCCCCCATGGTGTTCACGAAGTGCCTGGCTTCGGTGGTGGTCCTTCTGCGTCTACAGGGCATACAAGTATACCTGTAGTTCGATGACTGGCTCATATGCGCCCGCTCACGGGAGCTGGCTGTCGGACACACAGAGACGACCGTCCAACTACTGACGGATTTGGGATTCTCCATTAACTATCCGGAGTCCTACTTGACACCATCACAGAACGCGCTGTTCCTAGGCACCAGGCTCAATACAGTGTCTTGACTGGCAGCGTCAACCTCGGAAGAGAGGGTCGCAGCCATTCAGGCGAAGGTGCAGCGACTGTCATCGACGAAGACAGTCACAGTGCGGGCCATCAAGTCGTTGCTGGGCATGAGGTCGTCCTGCATCTACCTCATCCGACTCTGCAGATTGCAAATGCGACCCCTTCAACATTCCTGGATACAGGTGTCCGGAAGCTTCATGGACAAGATCCCTCTCGACAATGAGCTCCGACAGGCGATAAGGTGGTGGGGCGTCTGCTCTAACATCGCCCAAGGCACAGGATTTCAGAACCCCCACCATACCAGGAGATGGTCACCACGGACGCCTCCCTGGAAGGCTGGAGAGCCCACACCCGATGTCTACACGCAAGAGGCCTGTGGCTGCTGGAGGAGAAGGATCTCCATATCAACATCCTGGAGCTACGGGCAGTGTTCTATGCCCTCAAGTCATTTCTTCCGTCTCTGAAGGGCAAGGTGGTGAGGATCTTCTCAGACAACACCACCACCATGTTCTACATCAGGAGAGGGGGCACTCGATCCCCAGCGCTCTCCAAGGAAGCACAGGACTTGTGGAGCTGGGCTGTCGGACCAGAGGTGGTTCTGATGAGGCTCATGGGGCAAGGGGCCTCGTTCAAGTTTCTCTCATGGAAAACCGCTTTCCTGGTGGCCATCACCTCTGCCAGAAGGTTAGGTGAGATCCGGGTGCTATCCTGCAAACAACCATACCTGACTTCCACATTTCGAGGGTATTGCTATGTACGCACCCCGAAACGGGTCAGTCTGAGTTCCACCTCAATGAACCTTTGGTGTTACCTGTTTTTCCCCCGAAACCTTTGTCTCCGCCGGAAAGGGCCTTGCACTCACTGTATGTTGCTCATGCCCTGAAGTTCTTGTTGACGCACACAGAGTTTTCGGAAGACCTCACAACTGTATGTGAAATTGGTCCTGTGAACCATGGGAAAGCCTTGTCCAAGGTTTCCATTTCAAGGTGACTCCCCGGCTGCATCATGCACTGTCATCGTTTGGTGACTGTTGCCTGGCCGTCTGAGAGCCCACTCCACCAGAGCAATCGCTGCGGTGACTGCGCTCCTGTCTGGTGTGCCACTGCTCGACATCTGCAGGGCTGCTACATTGAAGCTGCTATGTGTAGGTCCACTCACACTTTCACAAAATTCTACTGTATCGACAGGGATTCCAGGGAGGAGTCGAGAGTCGGCCAGGCTGGGCTACGCAACCTGTTTGCTTGAGGCAAGTCTGTCCCAGGGGTACATGCAATTGGTTCTGTTGAGCCTTGCCACCTCCCATGACTGTGTAATGTTGTACTGCTATGTATTTGTTATTCATGAACATGTCAATCCAGGCCAGACCCCATGCTGGAGATTTAAGTTACTTATCTCTAACTATTGTTCTCAAGCATGGGTCTGGCATGGATTCACATGTGAACCCTCCCTCCGACCCCTCTGCGGCTCTTCTTGGTCATACTGCCACTATACGTGCTTATAAAATCTGAAGATGGCTGCCAGAGGAGGGGCTAAGGGAGAGGACTGTTATTAAATGGGGCAGTATGATCCAGAGGACAGTGATTGGTTTAAAGGAGAAATACACTTTGTAAGTGAAAGTGAAACTCTTTTTTATTTTTTTTTATTTTACCCAGGATTCCCAGCCTGACTGGGAATATTCATGAGCATGTGAATCCATGCCACACCCATGCTGGAGAACAATAGTTACAGGTAAGTAACTTAAACCTTCTCTACCGATCATTTGTATGCAGGGAATCATACCTTAATGGTCCTATTTTGCTTGTAGATGAATACCAACTCCTTAAGTATGAAAATACCTTCAGGGCAACATATGCTTCACGACTGGCTGCCTTTTATGAAATTAGGCAAGGGAATCACTTTTTCCCTTTGTTTTCAGTTATATGTAAATTTCAAGATTACTTTAACTGGGAGAGGAATATCGTACCCCTTCTTGTCTGTGGTTGGTTTTGTAGGCAGCTATACAATGCATACAAGTGAACTAGTTATCTTTGTTTACTTTAGCCAGATTTGTCTATATACATCTTCTATACACCATTTATTAATTGCTCATTTTGTTCACTTTTATCCTATAGATTCCCTGCTAACAAATCCATGTTTTTGATGTGTAACAGTTAAACAAGTGGATACACAAAACAATAAAAGTTAATTCTTGCCAAAATTAGAAAATGTCAAGAAAATATATTCTAAGAGTCAGAAATTCCTTCACCTGTACAAATTCACACATCCACAAATTTCAAAATCGGAACAATATAGGGACCATAATCAGATTGTTTTAAAAATGTTCTGAAAATGGGGTCTAAGGACTTCGTTTGCATCAGATTTAAGAACCGTCTAACAATTCATGCCACAGATCCTCTAAGCAGGCTATCCTAAATTCAGAAGCAACCCCCCCAGGTACAGTTGTCTTTGAACTATTAGAGCCTTGCACTCTTATTAAAAGATGCTGTAGCCCCCCAAAATGTCATTTGTAAGTAACACATTTTAACGAAATAAAATCTCCAGCGCGCATCTGGACATTTTTTTATTTTTCATCGCCTACAATCAGATTCAATGCTTTGCACTCAAGCAATATATTATGAAGAAGTTTATAGCCTCCTTGATGGTTTGAATCCAGTCTTTTCTTCACAATCGATGTTTTATATCCACAGGATTTAGGAATAATATCTCTGGCGTGGTCTTGAGGGATTTCCGTATAGCAGTACAATACTCTGCCCATTTGTTCACTATAGGGTCTCTCTTGTTACTAATTACAATATTTAATCGATTAAGAATTGAGTTTTGCTCACTTGTATAGAACAGAACCTTTTCAAACTATAGGATATTTCTGTTGGGGGCAAACTATTACTGTAACTCTTCTTGCGAAATTGATCAAATTTAAGATAGTTGTGTTTTAATTTGGAGCACCTCCTACACATTGTTTTGTGCTTTTGGTTGATTTATGTTGCTGTGTACCACATTATACCAAAGCGCAGAGTTGGTTGCCCTGCAGGACACCTCAATCTGTATGATTACTTGAAATTGGATGATAAATTCAGTGGCATTCTGTTATTCAAAAATACATAGATTTTTTAGTTCTACAAATCTCTCGGCAAACATTTAAATCACAATACAAAAACATTTAATTATAATTTATACACATTAAAATACGTATACAAACCGTACAATTCTGGACAAGTTGTCTCCGTGCAAAGTTGCAATAAAGTGCTACAAAATACCATTAAGTGCATAATGCTAAAGTGCTTACTCAATTACAGCAGTGTTGTGCTTGTGCATGCAGCATATGAAAATATTGATGTTTAATAGGTGTAGATACCCTGACGGATTACACTAATTCAGGCATCCGTTTTGTTGGAGGCATTTTGCCCTTATGCTGCAGGAACCAGGGGACTGAGGAAAGGTGGGGACATATACCTGGGAGTTCTACCAGCGCACACTTGTAGGTCAGTAATCTGGATGCCTTGAAATAGTTTATTTATTTTTTCAAGATTAGCAATTACAGTATGTATACCCTGGGAGATCTCTCCCTAAAGTGGTTGTAGAGCGACGTTATTGAATATCTGATCAGTAAACTGATATGGTCAAAATTGACATCACACGACATTAATGAAGGTGCATTGTTTGATTTATTCAAAGCGCTTTGAGGAGGAAGCTCTCGTATATAACAAGCTCTTAAGTAGGTGTGGATGGCGGATCTAATTTGAGAAATTAAGGCTGCCAGTCTGGCTTGGACTAAATAATAAAAAGTAAAAGCCCTGTGCCCAACTGGAACACCAATAAGGTTAGTCTGTAATTTTATGTGGCGACTCTGCATAATAAGACCTGTTGGTTTGTTTTAGTTCTCGTACAAATCTCTGTATGTTTTTATTCACAGATATTGCTTTGGAACAAAAGTCTAATTCCCAAAATGTGCATGAATTGGTTTTACTGTTAAATTTGGTTCATGTCCTGATAAAGGCCCTTTATATCATTGGAGGAACTATCACGGATGAATGTATTCTGTACTGATTGGGACAAAACATGGTGTCGACACCAGAATATCGGCATCAAATGTGTGACGTTTTTCCCTTTGTCATCCTGCGGTGACTTCAGTTCCCACTGGGTTATGTAAACCCCAGCATTTATAATCCGTAAATTTTCCGCCAGAGGGTGTTTTGTGATCAGAAACTTTGAAGATTGTATGTGTGATTGTTTTGTGACCATGTATTAAACAAGGTTTATTGGATATATATTCCAATAGTGGGACACCCACATACAGTCTATTTGAACACTGTTGCAACTGAGTCAGCACGTTCCCGCATTTATGCATTTTATGGTATTTTGTAGCACTTTATTGCAACTTTGCACTGAGACGACCTGTCAAGAATTGTACTGTTTGCATATGTATTTTAATGTGTATTATAAGAAAATGTTTTTGTAATTAAAATGTTTTCTGAGAGATTTGTAGAACTGAATAATTTTTTTTTGAATAGCAGAGACTGACAGGATTTATCATCCAATTTGAAGTAATACTGCAGACTGAGGTGACCTTTTGAGGTTCATGAAGGCAGGGCAACCTACTCTGTGCTTTGGTGTACTCTATGATTTCCTGCTTTTTGTGTTTGTTTTGTAGATGTCGTTTCGATGGATAAATGCTAGGGGTGAGACCCTTTAGAGATTTTGCTGTGTACCACATGTAACAAAATATAATTGCATAAAAGCGTATCACCAGGGTTCAAAATGTGTACTTGCCATTGGCTACAGATATTTGACTTTTGGTAAGACATGGTGTGCTGTGTGTATGTATCGAATTAAGATGGCAAGTGACGTTTATAGGGCTGGCTACAGAACTGGCCTTACATCTGAACATTACTTTTTGCCCCTTGATATCATAGACTTGTTAGGTAGGAAGGGGGAATCAATACTTATAATTTTTATAATTTCTATTAGAATTCGTATATTTTGGAATAACAATTTTTATTATGTGTTGGCTAGGTTCTAAATGTGAATATTTGTCTTGTTAAAATGTAACAAATTCAATAATGTTTAGACTGTATGGGCACCACTTTAATTCCTGTGACTGCACTGCCAAACGTCTTTCTGGTCCATTTTCTATAGGTGGCCCCTTTCTGCTGTGCTTTCTTCATGTTTTCTTGATTATCTGTTCTTCGTTTGGGTCCCACCAAACTGACTCCATCCTCAGAGGCTGGATTCCGTCTCTTGAGGATCCTTTGGGATCTCTGTATCACCAGCAACTGACAGCAGCCACCTCCCCTGACTGACTGCTCATCTGTTGCTGACCACTGACCTAGGCATCTCCTAATATCGAATAATCATCTTTCCAAGGGCCTGGGCATCCCATCTGAAAGTGTGTGCTGTAGCTGGAGCCCTCTGTGGTCGCTTAAAGGAATGGTTCGGTCAAAAATTTCTATTGCCCCTACGGCCATGTGTTTTTAAGCCTAAGTCGATCGATTTTAGAAAAATTTCCTATGGACCTTACCCGAGTTTTCATCCATTAAACGCACGCGAAAACGGGCATCAGGGAGCCGCCATTTTGTGATAATCCTATCATTTCCCCCATCCCCCTGGCTGACCTGCTTTTGCGGCACTAAATCATATCCTCCGCCCCTGAGCCTGTCATCAGCAGACGTGTACCGCCCATTTCACAACGCCAAAGCACGTCTCGTTTCAACATTCGCTGCGCTTCAGCTAATGACGTGTCGCCATGGAAATGGCAGGACGCCTCTTTCCTAAATAAGTATAAATGGACCGTTTCACAACACAAAGCAGCAGATTTTCGATTCCATTCCTCTCTCTGTGTTACTTTGAGTATTCTGTGACTCGTTTCTGTGCTCTGGTAAGCTACCTTTGTTGCTTGTAGACCGTGTGAACAGATACCAGTACCACCGCTATAAATTATTTTAGTTTAACACACAATGGATACAAATATACCGAGGAGGAACTACTGGAAAGGGAAACGCGCGAAAACGATGGGTCTTCGGATGGCAGTTGGGAGGAGGATTCAACAGCTGAAGAGCCTGGACCTAGTCGCATGGACGGTGTTTCCACTGGTGCACATGCAATCGGTGCGAGCTAATGCCAACCGAGGACGAGAACTGCTGCTGCTGTGAAAACTCGGGATGCGTGGCCTACATTTCGGAAGGCGAGCCACGACCACAATGCATCACTGAGCTGCCAGACTTCAGGGCAGTCTGCCTCACACGGTCCGTGTTGAGAATAATGATGGTGCTTATGCGCGAACTTCGCGCAACTGTTCGTCCTCGTAATCCGAGTAACGATTACGAGTAAGTATACTCTGCTTGTCATGCCACTCCTATTTCATGGTCTTCTACTATATCCAAAATTACATATACATATCATTGTAACACATGAAATTCGTTCATTAGTGTGCAGTGTCTAGATGCATTTGTCCGAGCAGAATGCCATTACTTACAAGAATTGTCATTGACGACAAACGTTTATTACACTTATCTTGGTCATTTAAAAACTGTTTGTTTCATTCCTTTTCACAGGTGGTACAGGCTGGTGGCCTATAGTTCCTTTACATGTTGGCTTCACGGGAGGCTTGGACACCGCGTTCGAAGAGTAATACCCGCCTGTGCCGTTCGTGCCATAAGAGAAACGTTCCCGAGTAACAGCGGTCAGAACAGGGGATTTTCTCTCACTGTGCTGCAACCTGACCTGTACAATGTGTAAAGTCTTGTATTTTTGTGTCATCAAAATAAGATACAAAATAAAACACCACATATATTTTAACAACGGTTGTTTTGATTTTTTTAAATTAATCAAGTGTCTCTCCATTCAAGGAGGGACGTCAGACATCTGTGCTCCGAATGGGTGAAGGTCAGGTTGCTGTGAAGCAGGGTGGTCACTATCTAAGCTAACAAAATATATTCTCAATAATGCATGCAGGTATTCAGGACACGTTTGTGGAGATGAACGAGCTATGTGCTTAGTTCAGGCTGGTTCACATGCAGGACAGTGATCGAAGAGGAAGAGTGATGTGTTACATTTATTAGCTGTTGCAAATACCTCCAGGAGTTTTCCAGTCAGAGTGGGAACGAGGGTGGGGGCCATGTGCTGTGCGCAGAGAGGCCTGGTCACCAAGATGGATTGGAAAGGAGGTACACAAATGGATGCCCCGTGTTCTGCTCAGTGGTCCCATCTACGCGAATGTCAGCCAAAGTTAACATCACATAAGGGCAAGGGGCGAACCCACTACTGGAGGCACTTGATCCGAGTTTCTACTGAGAAGCATGCCCACCGGCCCATCCATCCCACCCCCTCTATCAAAGGCGGTCGGTTCGCACCCGGGGATGAGCGCTGGCATGGGGGGCTGTCAGGGGCGCAAACGGCCAAGGTGCCAAACAGCATGTACACTTCAAAAGGTATCCCACGCCCAGGGGCCATCGCTCACATGGCCTCCTCAGACCTTGTGTCTCCAGGCAGGGCTCCCCTTGAAGCAGGCCGCCCCCCTGCAATCCACATAAGTGTGTCTACATTCAGCAGTCTTCCTGTGCCTTGTCTGCACGCCCACCGGCCCATCCATCCACCCCCCATCAAAGGCAGTTCGCACCCGGGGATGAGCGCTGCCATTGGGGGCTGTCAGGGGCGCAAACGGCTAATGTGCCAAACACCATGTACACTTCAAAAGGTATCCCACGCCCAGGGGCCATCGCTCACATGGCCTCCTCAGACCCCGTGTCTCCAGGCAGGACCCGCCACCCTCACGCTGGCCGGCCCCCGGCAAACCACATAATACCACGACATACACACGTCATTCATTCACAAACACAGCCCTGTTTCTAATACTTTATAAACCACTTGATATGTCTCATGAGAACATCTTTGTGCTTTGCAAGTCAACTCCTGAACGTGCTACCTGAGAACCACTAAGATCTATGCTAATCTGCTCATCGTCGTGCTATCCGTGAACTTCTGTGACCGCTTCGAGCAAACTCGTCAGTGTGCTACCTGTGGCCATCTACCTGTTCTCCTGCAACATACTGCTCGGCTTGCTGAATCCAACTGTTTGTTGGTCAAGGTAAGGCCATGTATCCTAGTCATATTTCGCAGATTTTTAAATTTCTATCTATTTGCAAGTAGAGTACTCAATAGTGCTATGTTCATTGGTCTCATTGCTTTATTACCTATGATAATGATTAGTGAAGTGTGTTTATCGGGTTGTGGGGATAGTGCATCTGTCCATATGTTTTCTTGTTCCAACATGGTATGTGCTACATTATCTTGAATCTGTGTGCATTCGTCTATTCAAAACAAGAGGGCTCTTGCACTCATTATATAGGGGTGTTGAATGATTGATTTGTGACAGTTGCTTAGTCCCAAGATGGCAGCAAATGAAAAGTACTGCGCCCCTTTCATTTTGATTACCATAAAATGGCCGCCATATATGGTGCCTTCTTCCGATATGGTGTCCTCCTTTATACAATCTAGTTTTTTAGGCAAGATAAACCAATCAATACAGAATACAAGATGGCTGCTGTACATGTACTATTTGGCATGGGGGCTGGATGCTCTTTGAGTCAGAAGCAGAAAAACTCAGTTGGTAAGATCCTTAACCATTACCGTTCTCCAGCATGGGGTCTGGCATGGATTTGTATGCTCATGAATATTCCCTGTCGTCAGGCTGGGAATCCTCAGTAAAAGAAAACAGTTTCACTTTCACTTACAAACTATATTTCTCCTTTTAACCAATCACTGTCGTCCTGGGTCATACTCCCCCCCCCCCCCATCCGATGACAGTCCTCTCCTTAAGCCCCTCCTCTGGCAGCCATCTTCAGATTTTTACAGCACAGTTCAGTGTTGGGAGTCCTCGAGTTTGCTCTCTGAGCTATTCGTAGGTTTTTTCGTATTTTCAATGAGAAAAAGTTCTATTTTTGTTCCGAAGGAGCCCGTCGGCTCTTTTCTCCATCTACCGACAGCGGAGACCCATAGTCAGTGAATCTCAGTGCCCCTCAAGGGGGAAGATCGTCAAAGATTCTAGAAGACCTCCGGGCCTACTTCGCGCCCTCTGACCATGACGGAGGAGAAGGGGGGAATGGTCCCTCTTCAAGCCCTGCACCAAATGTGGGCTACGGAATGGGTTTGTAGAAGACCAGCACCTGCAAAGCCTCTACTGCATGCACCCGGACTCAAAGGAAAGGAGGTGGAGTGCGAGATATGTCTCGGGTTCTCCAAAAAGACAAGGGTCCGGCACAGTAGACTGGCGGCGTGGCTTAACGCCAAGGCCTATGACCTGTGCTCCAAGCAGGGTCATGTCTCACCCAGGACCGGCTGGTCCGAGGAGCGGTCTTCTAAGTCCTTTGAGGACGACTCATCCGTGGGGGCCCAAGACAAGGCCAAGAACCGCAAGTCTGAGTCCACCGGTTTCGCTGTGGAAGGGGCTCCCAAGGTGGATATGGGGCGATCGACATCACCTTCCGCCTCCATTGCCAGCCAGCAATCAAGATCCTCCTCGAAAAGAAAATCGTCTCTCTTGGCTAAACTACGTGAAAAATCAGAGAAGCCGCGAACGGAGGAGAAGGCCGAAAAAGCCCAAGCAGGCTCAATCGGCACAGTCTAAGACTTCATCTGCGACTGCTACTGCCACAACAGCTAAGGGCGGTGACCCTGCGTAGGTAGTCCCCGCAAAGAAAGTATCCTTACCCCCAAGATGTGACACTGCTGCAGAGACTTTGGCAAAGTCTGCTGGCACGCCAGAAGGGGGAAACCGAGTCAGGCCCCAGTTCAAGACCCTCAGGGGGGGGAAAGGGAGGGTGAGGAGGCCCCGAAACAGCCCTCCCAGGCGTTGACCCAAGCCATGGAGGTCTCGTCCATGGACGACAAAGACCAGTCCTTACACACGGTCCACGAGGACGTTGAAGAGGGCGACGACTGTGATGAGGGCGCAGGGCCTAGGTTTTCAGCCTTGCCATCTCAGCTGAGGGACATTTGCTTGGACATCCTGTCGACCCTGCACACCTTGGTGTCTGAGATCCAGAGAAGGATGCCCCAGGCCTAGCTCTGGTGGTCCCCCCAGCTCTTTGATCAGCCTCCAGCGAAGAAGAAGCGTCATACGACTCCCCCCTTCTAAACTCCATCTCCATATCTGGCCCCTACTCCCCCAGCAGACTGAGACACGGGTATGAGGCATGGATACGGCACGACGACAGATGACAGCGAGTCTATCGTAGCAGCGGAGGGCGAGTCTCCGCATTTAGATGCTCCACATAGGGTGTCCCCACCGGATGAGGTAGGATCGTTCCACTCCATGATCTCCAGATCCTCCAAGCTATTCCATCTTGTGCCCGAGGAAACCAATAAAGAGGGCTTTTTGTACCAGAGGCGCAAGGCCAAGAGGAAGACTATCATGGTGGTGCTCCTTCTGGACATCGTGTGGGAAGAAGGCCTGGCCCTCATGAAGAACCCTTGCACGGCCCCAGCAAAACAAGATGTGCTGGAGAAGAAGTATTGGGTGCCGGACTCCGCACCCAAGTGCCTGAGGTCGCAGCCATCCTCAGATTAATGGTATCGGTCGCCGTAAGGAAGCAGTCGGCCAACCATCGTCTTCTGTCTCTCCGGACAGCGAAGGGAAGAGGATGGACACCATGGGAAAAAAGGTTTACACCGCAGCATCCACTATCAAGGCGGCCAACGCACTGGCGATCTAGCCAGGTACGACATGTAGCTGTGGTACAAGCTAGGGCCTAATCTGGGGTCCTCCCTGATTATAAGAGAATGGAGTTAATCACTCCCTTCCAGGAATGGGGAAGTAGCCTCTGAGCACGCAATCCCAGTGGCTTTGGACGTCGCAGATTAGGGTTCCAGCAGATGGGGAACGGTGTCTGCCTTCGTCGCCAAGGCTGGATGAAGGCCACGAAATTCCATCAGGAGGTCCAATCGAAGGTGCTGAACATGCCCTTCGAAGAACATTTATTTGAGAATGTCGTTGATTCCCTACAGGCCATCAAAGCGGATACAGAGATGGCCCTTTCCAGCAGAAAGTCGAGCAGGTGTTCCAAACGTTTCTCCACTTCGTATCAGCCCTCGAGAGCCACAAATTAGGAAGCCTACAGAGGCCATTCCCAAGCCTACGGTAGCGAGGACTGCGTTGCCATCGCCCGCAGGGCAGGACGCCAGCACCGAAGCAAGCCTAAACTGGCCAGGACGTCGTGCCCCCACTCTTGCACCCCAGTGGGAGGCTGGCTGATGAAATTAGTCAGCGAGTGGAAGATCACCACCGACAGATGAGTGCTGGATGCTCTCGCCCAGGAGTACACCATGGAGTTTCAACGCAGGTGTCCGCGGATCCCTCCCGTTACCTGTCAGGAGCCGCACATCCCTTAGCTCCTGGAAGAGGTAGGGGCCATGCTACAAAAAGGGGCGATAGAGCTAGTTCCCCAACGACTTTGGGGCTCCGGAGTCTATTCCAGATACATTCTGGTCAAAAGAAGACTGGGGGCTGGAGGCCCATCCTAGACCTACGACATATCAACAAATATATAAAGTCTCAAAAGTTCAGGATGGTCACGCTGTAACACGTGTTCAGCCAACTGGAAAAAGGAGACTTCTTGACGTTGTTGAACCTGGAGGACGCCGGTTTCTACGTCCCCATTCACAAGAAACATTGAAAGTTTCTATGCTTCGTAGTGCAGGGAC
Organism: Ambystoma mexicanum; assembly: GCF_040938575.1. Lineage (NCBI taxonomy): Eukaryota > Metazoa > Chordata > Amphibia > Caudata > Ambystomatidae > Ambystoma > Ambystoma mexicanum. The sequence continues at coordinate 594,919,928 of NC_090936.1, forward strand.
AGCACTACCAGTTCAAGGCTCTACCTTTAGGCTTGAAGTCGGCCCCCATGGTGTTCACGAAGTGCCTGGCTTCGGTGGTGGTCCTTCTGCGTCTACAGGGCATAAAAGTATACCTGTAGTTCGATGACTGGCTCATATGCGCCCGCTCACGGGAGCTGGCTGTCGGACACACAGAGACGACCGTCCAACTACTGACGGATTTGGGATTCTCCATTAACTATCCGAAGTCCTACTTGACACCATCACAGAACGCGCTGTTCCTAGGCACCAGGCTCAATACAGTGTCTTGACTGGCAGCGTCAACCTCGGAAGAGAGGGTCGCAGCCATTCAGGCGAAGGTGCAGCGACTGTCATCGACGAAGACAGTCACAGTGCGGGCCATCAAGTCGTTGCTGGGCATGAGGTCGTCCTGCATCTACCTCATCCGACTCTGCAGATTGCAAATGCGACCCCTTCAACATTCCTGGATACAGGTGTCCGGAAGCTTCATGGACAAGATCCCTCTCGACAATGAGCTCCGACAGGCGATAAGGTGGTGGGGCGTCTGCTCTAACATCGCCCAAGGCACAGGATTTCAGAACCCCCCACCATACCAGGAGATGGTCACCACGGACGCCTCCCTGGAAGGCTGGAGAGCCCACACCCGATGTCTACACGCAAGAGGCCTGTGGCTGCTGGAGGAGAAGGATCTCCATATCAACATCCTGGAGCTACGGGCAGTGTTCTATGCCCTCAAGTCATTTCTTCCGTCTCTGAAGGGCAAGGTGGTGAGGATCTTCTCAGACAACACCACCACCATGTTCTACATCAGGAGAGGGGGCACTCGATCCCCAGCGCTCTCCAAGGAAGCACAGGACTTGTGGAGCTGGGCTGTCGGACCAGAGGTGGTTCTGATGAGGCTCATGGGGCAAGGGGCCTCGTTCAAGTTTCTCTCATGGAAAACCGCTTTCCTGGTGGCCATCACCTCTGCCAGAAGGTTAGGTGAGATCCGGGTGCTATCCTGCAAACAACCATACCTGACTTCCACATTTCGAGGGTATTGCTATGTACGCACCCCGAAACGGGTCAGTCTGAGTTCCACCTCAATGAACCTTTGGTGTTACCTGTTTTTCCCCCGAAACCTTTGTCTCCGCCGGAAAGGGCCTTGCACTCACTGTATGTTGCTCATGCCCTGAAGTTCTTGTTGACGCACACAGAGTTTTCGGAAGACCTCACAACTGTATGTGAAATTGGTCCTGTGAACCATGGGAAAGCCTTGTCCAAGGTTTCCATTTCAAGGTGACTCCCCGGCTGCATCATGCACTGTCATCGTTTGGTGACTGTTGCCTGGCCGTCTGAGAGCCCACTCCACCAGAGCAATCGCTGCGGTGACTGCGCTCCTGTCTGGTGTGCCACTGCTCGACATCTGCAGGGCTGCTACATTGAAGCTGCTATGTGTAGGTCCACTCGCACTTTCACAAAATTCTACTGTATCGACAGGGATTCCAGGGAGGAGTCGAGAGTCGGCCAGGCTGGGCTACGCAACCTGTTTGCTTGAGGCAAGTCTGTCCCAGGGGTACATGCAATTGGTTCTGTTGAGCCTTGCCACCTCCCATGACTGTGTAATGTTGTACTGCTATGTATTTGTTATTCATGAACATGTCAATCCAGGCCAGACCCCATGCTGGAGATTTAAGTTACTTATCTCTAACTATTGTTCTCAAGCATGGGTCTGGCATGGATTCACATGTGAACCCTCCCTCCGACCCCTCTGCGGCTCTTCTTGGTCATACTGCCACTATACGTGCTTATAAAATCTGAAGATGGCTGCCAGAGGAGGGGCTAAGGGAGAGGACTGTTATTAAATGGGGCAGTATGATCCAGAGGACAGTGATTGGTTTAAAGGAGAAATACACTTTGTAAGTGAAAGTGAAACTCTTTTTTATTTTTTTTTATTTTACCCAGGATTCCCAGCCTGACTGGGAATATTCATGAGCATGTGAATCCATGCCACACCCATGCTGGAGAACAATAGTTACAGGTAAGTAACTTAAACCTTCTCTACCGATCATTTGTATGCAGGGAATCATACCTTAATGGTCCTATTTTGCTTGTAGATGAATACCAACTCCTTAAGTATGAAAATACCTTCAGGGCAACATATGCTTCACGACTGGCTGCCTTTTATGAAATTAGGCAAGGGAATCACTTTTTCCCTTTGTTTTCAGTTATATGTAAATTTCAAGATTACTTTAACTGGGAGAGGAATATCGTACCCCTTCTTGTCTGTGGTTGGTTTTGTAGGCAGCTATACAATGCATACAAGTGAACTAGTTATCTTTGTTTACTTTAGCCAGATTTGTCTATATACATCTTCTATACACCATTTATTAATTGCTCATTTTGTTCACTTTTATCCTATAGATTCCCTGCTAACAAATCCATGTTTTTGATGTGTAACAGTTAAACAAGTGGATACACAAAACAATAAAAGTTAATTCTTGCCAAAATTAGAAAATGTCAAGAAAATATATTCTAAGAGTCAGAAATTCCTTCACCTGTACAAATTCACACATCCACAAATTTCAAAATCGGAACAATATAGGGACCATAATCAGATTGTTTTAAAAATGTTCTGAAAATGGGGTCTAAGGACTTCGTTTGCATCAGATTTAAGAACCGTCTAACAATTCATGCCACAGATCCTCTAAGCAGGCTATCCTAAATTCAGAAGCAACCCCCCCAGGTACAGTTGTCTTTGAACTATTAGAGCCTTGCACTCTTATTAAAAGATGCTGTAGCCCCCCAAAATGTCATTTGTAAGTAACACATTTTAACGAAATAAAATCTCCAGCGCGCATCTGGACATTTTTTTATTTTTCATCGCCTACAATCAGATTCAATGCTTTGCACTCAAGCAATATATTATGAAGAAGTTTATAGCCTCCTTGATGGTTTGAATCCAGTCTTTTCTTCACAATCGATGTTTTATATCCACAGGATTTAGGAATAATATCTCTGGCGTGGTCTTGAGGGATTTCCGTATAGCAGTACAATACTCTGCCCATTTGTTCACTATAGGGTCTCTCTTGTTACTAATTACAATATTTAATCGATTAAGAATTGAGTTTTGCTCACTTGTATAGAACAGAACCTTTTCAAACTATAGGATATTTCTGTTGGGGGCAAACTATTACTGTAACTCTTCTTGCGAAATTGATCAAATTTAAGATAGTTGTGTTTTAATTTGGAGCACCTCCTACACATTGTTTTGTGCTTTTGGTTGATTTATGTTGCTGTGTACCACATTATACCAAAGCGCAGAGTTGGTTGCCCTGCAGGACACCTCAATCTGTATGATTACTTGAAATTGGATGATAAATTCAGTGGCATTCTGTTATTCAAAAATACATAGATTTTTTAGTTCTACAAATCTCTCGGCAAACATTTAAATCACAATACAAAAACATTTAATTATAATTTATACACATTAAAATACGTATACAAACCGTACAATTCTGGACAAGTTGTCTCCGTGCAAAGTTGCAATAAAGTGCTACAAAATACCATTAAGTGCATAATGCTAAAGTGCTTACTCAATTACAGCAGTGTTGTGCTTGTGCATGCAGCATATGAAAATATTGATGTTTAATAGGTGTAGATACCCTGACGGATTACACTAATTCAGGCATCCGTTTTGTTGGAGGCATTTTGCCCTTATGCTGCAGGAACCAGGGGACTGAGGAAAGGTGGGGACATATACCTGGGAGTTCTACCAGCGCACACTTGTAGGTCAGTAATCTGGATGCCTTGAAATAGTTTATTTATTTTTTCAAGATTAGCAATTACAGTATGTATACCCTGGGAGATCTCTCCCTAAAGTGGTTGTAGAGCGACGTTATTGAATATCTGATCAGTAAACTGATATGGTCAAAATTGACATCACACGACATTAATGAAGGTGCATTGTTTGATTTATTCAAAGCGCTTTGAGGAGGAAGCTCTCGTATATAACAAGCTCTTAAGTAGGTGTGGATGGCGGATCTAATTTGAGAAATTAAGGCTGCCAGTCTGGCTTGGACTAAATAATAAAAAGTAAAAGCCCTGTGCCCAACTGGAACACCAATAAGGTTAGTCTGTAATTTTATGTGGCGACTCTGCATAATAAGACCTGTTGGTTTGTTTTAGTTCTCGTACAAATCTCTATGTTTTTATTCACAGATATTGCTTTGGAACAAAAGTCTAATTCCCAAAATGTGCATGAATTGGTTTTACTGTTAAATTTGGTTCATGTCCTGATAAAGGCCCTTTATATCATTGGAGGAACTATCACGGATGAATGTATTCTGTACTGATTGGGACAAAACATGGTGTCGACACCAGAATATCGGCATCAAATGTGTGACGTTTTTCCCTTTGTCATCCTGCGGTGACTTCAGTTCCCACTGGGTTATGTAAACCCCAGCATTTATAATCCGTAAATTTTCCGCCAGAGGGTGTTTTGTGATCAGAAACTTTGAAGATTGTATGTGTGATTGTTTTGTGACCATGTATTAAACAAGGTTTATTGGATATATATTCCAATAGTGGGACACCCACATACAGTCTATTTGAACACTGTTGCAACTGAGTCAGCACGTTCCCGCATTTATGCATTTTATGGTATTTTGTAGCACTTTATTGCAACTTTGCACTGAGACGACCTGTCAAGAATTGTACTGTTTGCATATGTATTTTAATGTGTATTATAAGAAAATGTTTTTGTAATTAAAATGTTTTCTGAGAGATTTGTAGAACTGAATAATTTTTTTTTGAATAGCAGAGACTGACAGGATTTATCATCCAATTTGAAGTAATACTGCAGACTGAGGTGACCATTTGAGGTTCATGAAGGCAGGGCAACCTACTCTGTGCTTTGGTGTACTCTATGATTTCCTGCTTTTTGTGTTTGTTTTGTAGATGTCGTTTCGATGGATAAATGCTGGGGGTGAGACCCTTTAGAGATTTTGCTGTGTACCACATGTAACAAAATATAATTGCATAAAAGCGTATCACCAGGGTTCAAAATGTGTACTTGCCATTGGCTACAGATATTTGACTTTTGGTAAGACATGGTGTGCTGTGTGTATGTATCGAATTAAGATGGCAAGTGACGTTTATAGGGCTGGCTACAGAACTGGCCTTACATCTGAACATTACTTTTTGCCCCTTGATATCATAGACTTGTTAGGTAGGAAGGGGGAATCAATACTTATAATTTTTATAATTTCTATTAGAATTTGTATATTTTGGAATAACAATTTTTATTATGTGTTGGCTAGGTTCTAAATGTGAATATTTGTCTTGTTAAAATGTAACAAATTCAATAATGTTTAGACTGTATGGGCACCACTTTAATTCCTGTGACTGCACTGCCAAACGTCTTTCTGGTCCATTTTCTATAGGTGGCCCCTTTCTGCTGTGCTTTCTTCATGTTTTCTTGATTATCTGTTCTTCGTTTGGGTCCCACCAAACTGACTCCATCCTCAGAGGCTGGATTCCGTCTCTTGAGGATCCTTTGGGATCTCTGTATCACCAGCAACTGACAGCAGCCACCTCCCCTGACTGACTGCTCATCTGTTGCTGACCACTGACCTAGGCATCTCCTAATATCGAATAATCATCTTTCCAAGGGCCTGGGCATCCCATCTGAAAGTGTGTGCTGTAGCTGGAGCCCTCGGTGGTCGCTTAAAGGAATGGTTTGGTCAAAAATTTCTATTGCCCCTACGGCCATGTGTTTTTAAGCCTAAGTCGATCGATTTTAGAAAAATTTCCTATGGACCTTACCCGAGTTTTCATCCATTAAACGCACGCGAAAACGGGCATCAGGGAGCCGCCATTTTGTGATAATCCTATCATTTCCCCCATCCCCCTGGCTGACCTGCTTTTGCGGCACTAAATCATATCCTCCGCCCCTGAGCCTGTCATCAGCAGACGTGTACCGCCCATTTCACAACGCCAAAGCACGTCTCGTTTCAACATTCGCTGCGCTTCAGCTAATGACGTGTCGCCATGGAAATGGCAGGACGCCTCTTTCCTAAATAAGTATAAATGGACCGTTTCACAACACAAAGCAGCAGATTTTCGATTCCATTCCTCTCTCTGTGTTACTTTGAGTATTCTGTGACTCGTTTCTGTGCTCTGGTAAGCTACCTTTGTTGCTTGTAGCCCGTGTGAACAGATACCAGTACCACCGCTATAAATTATTTTAGTTTGTTTAACACACAATGGATACAAATATACCGAGGAGGAACTACTGGAAAGGGAAACGCGCGAAAACGATGGGTCTTCGGATGGCAGTTGGGAGGAGGATTCAACAGCTGAAGAGCCTGGACCTAGTCGCATGGACGGTGTTTCCACTGGTGCACATGCAATCGGTGCGAGCTAATGCCAACCGAGGACGAGAACTGCTGCTGCTGTGAAAACTCGGGATGCGTGGCCTACATTTCGGAAGGCGAGCCACGACCACAATGCATCACTGAGCTGCCAGACTTCAGGGCAGTCTGCCTCACACGGTCCGTGTTGAGGATAATGATGGTGCTTATGCGCGAACTTCGCGCAACTGTTCGTCCTCGTAATCCGAGTAACGATTACGAGTAAGTATACTCTGCTTGTCATGCCACTCCTATTTCATGGTCTTCTACTATATCCAAAATTACATATACATATCATTGTAACACATGAAATTCGTTCATTAGTGTGCAGTGTCTAGATGCATTTGTCCGAGCAGAATGCCATTACTTACAAGAATTGTCATTGACGACAAACGTTTATTACACTTATCTTGGTCATTTAAAAACTGTTTGTTTCATTCCTTTTCACAGGTGGTACAGGCTGGTGGCCTATAGTTCCTTTACATGTTGGCTTCACGGGAGGCTTGGACACCGCGTTCGAAGAGTAATACCCGCCTGTGCCGTTCGTGCCATAAGAGAAACGTTCCCGAGTAACAGCGGTCAGAACAGGGGATTTTCTCTCACTGTGCTGCAACCTGACCTGTACAATGTGTAAAGTCTTGTATTTTTGTGTCATCAAAATAAGATACAAAATAAAACACCACATATATTTTAACAACGGTTGTTTCGATTTTTTTAAATTAATCAACTGTCTCTCCATTCAAGGAGGGACGTCAGACATCTGTGCTCCGAATGGGTGAAGGTCAGGTTGCTGTGAAGCAGGGTGGTCACTATCTAAGCTAACAAAATATATTCTCAATAATGCATGCAGGTATTCAGGACACGTTTGTGGAGATGAACGAGCTATGTGCTTAGTTCAGGCTGGTTCACATGCAGGACAGTGATCGAAGAGGAAGAGTGATGTGTTACATTTATTAGCTGTTGCAAATACCTCCAGGAGTTTTCCAGTCAGAGTGGGAACGAGGGTGGGGGCCATGTGCTGTGCGCAGAGAGGCCTGGTCACCAAGATGGATTGGAAAGGAGGTACACAAATGGATGCCCCGTGTTCTGCTCAGTGGTCCCATCTACGCGAATGTCAGCCAAAGTTAACATCACATAAGGGCAAGGGGCGAACCCACTACTGGAGGCACTTGATCCGAGTTTCTACTGAGAAGCATGCCCACCGGCCCATCCATCCCACCCCCTCTATCAAAGGCGGTCGGTTCGCACCCGGGGATGAGCGCTGGCATGGGGGGCTGTCAGGGGCGCAAACGGCCAAGGTGCCAAACAGCATGTACACTTCAAAAGGTATCCCACGCCCAGGGGCCATCGCTCACATGGCCTCCTCAGACCTTGTGTCTCCAGGCAGGGCTCCCCTTGAAGCAGGCCGCCCCCCTGCAATCCACATAAGTGTGTCTACATTCAGCAGTCTTCCTGTGCCTTGTCTGCACGCCCACCGGCCCATCCATCCACCCCCCATCAAAGGCAGTTCGCACCCGGGGATGAGCGCTGCCATTGGGGGCTGTCAGGGGCGCAAACGGCTAATGTGCCAAACACCATGTACACTTCAAAAGGTATCCCACGCCCAGGGGCCATCGCTCACATGGCCTCCTCAGACCCCGTGTCTCCAGGCAGGACCCGCCACCCTCACGCTGGCCGGCCCCCGGCAAACCACATAATACCACGACATACACACGTCATTCATTCACAAACACAGCCCTGTTTCTAATACTTTATAAACCACTTGATATGTCTCATGAGAACATCTTTGTGCTTTGCAAGTCAACTCCTGAACGTGCTACCTGAGAACCACTAAGATCTATGCTAATCTGCTCATCGTCGTGCTATCCGTGAACTTCTGTGACCGCTTCGAGCAAACTCGTCAGTGTGCTACCTGTGGCCATCTACCTGTTCTCCTGCAACATACTGCTCGGCTTGCTGAATCCAACTGTTTGTTGGTCAAGGTAAGGCCATGTATCCTAGTCATATTTCGCAGATTTTTAAATTTCTATCTATTTGCAAGTAGAGTACTCAATAGTGCTATGTTCATTGGTCTCATTGCTATTGACTTGAGTTTCAATTGTTATGCTATCAATAGATCTATTTATTTTCATCTGTGTCAATTGTCATCGAATTGCATCCTTCAGGGGTCCAGTCTATAATGTAAGCATGTTTCCTTCTCGTGCAAGAAAGAACATCCTAAGGGACGAGTCACATGTTCAGAGTATAGTCACATCATTTATACATTTCTGCAACTTATGCAAATACTAAGCCGCACATGATGAACTGGTATAGTTCCGGCGACCAAAACAAACCTTACATTGAACATTGTATGGTTCATTTACTTTTGTATCACATTTTTATTCATCAAGATTGTATAATAATGTCGATATTTACTTTTCAGAATTTTCACCAATGCCTGCCTGTTCGATTAGCGGTTGCCCTTCGAAGACCCATGGTAAATCTGAAGGCACTACAATGCATGTATTCCCGAAAACTGTTGATCGAATAAGAGAATGGGTCCGACATTGCGGATATCCACTGGATGAGCCGGAAAGTAGAGTCCAACAAGTCTTAGAGGACAAGAGGGGTGATCGATACTGCATCTGCAGCGGGCACTTTTCCTCGAACATGTACGCCACATCTTGGGTAACAAAGAAGAATAAACGGCAAACGACACGAAAATTGCTCAAAAATGCTATTCCCACTCTATTTGTCCACATTCCGCCACCGGTGAGTCCAGATTTAGCTTTAGGCCTTGCGGTAGTGTGTAGGTAGCCAAATGGATTAATTGATATTTTAGGTGTTGTGTCCCTTGTAATACTTTCGACATTGATATGAGTGTATAGCTTTTTGAATAATGACATTTATCAATATATTCTTTTTTGACTTCATAACCCACAAACAAAATCTATATATGGGCACAGGGAACTGTGCTATATTGCGCATTTTCAATTGCATTACTCAAGTATTCTGTCTCCTTACATGGCAATTTTTAATATTGGCATTTCTTTATCAAACCATAATTTACCTTTACTACTGCTTGACTATCCCTTGAATCTGGAGCAAGAACATTCAACATCCGTGACGTGCTCGCAGTTATCAACCACTTCTAGCGCGTATCAGGTAATCTTACTTGGCTATTCCGCTACAGACTTGTTTTATGCATGTCATGTAATAGCTTTTATGTATCGTGTGATTTTTTTTTTACCGAATGTTTGGTTAGTGCTTTCCAATTGATATACACCTTAGTTGTCGTCCCCTGGTGTTTGTTTTCAGTTATAATTAGTGTTATCCATACTAATGCAAGTACTGTCTTTCAGGGAGATGCTGAAGCGTCCACCACATTGACAACAGCCCTAGATGTTCTTCAGCAGCACGTGGTATGGATACTACCAGCTCCATCGACCGTGATCATCAGGACTGGAACACTTGTCGTTTTGATTGTTCTACACCATGTTTCATTCGTGGTTAGCCATTGATATGTACCTGTGCGGTCGGCCCCAAGTGTGTGTTGTGTTTTCAATATTGTAATCCTTACTAATGCAAATACTATGTTTCAGGCAGTTGTTGAAGCGTCAACCCACGCACTTGATGCAGAGCCTAACATTCAAGTAATTCCAGGGGAAGCGGGACCATGCGGATACGAATCGACGCAACAGCTTTCGGAAGTGCGCACCACATTTACAACATCCATACATGTTCAGCAGCACGAGGTATGGATACTGACCGCTCCATCTAACTAGATCATCGGAGCTGGAATACTAGTTGTTTGATTGTTCTACACAATGTTTCATTCGTGGTTAGCCATTGATATGTACCTGTGCGGTCGACCCCAAGTGTGTGTTATGTTTTCAATATTGTAATTCTTACTAATGCAAGTACTATGTTTCAGGCAGTAGATGGAGCATCAACCCCTGCACTTCATGCGGAGCCTGACATTCAAGTAATTCCAGAGGAAGTGGAAGCGAGACCTTGCGTATACGAATCGGCGCAACAGCTTTCGGAAGTGCACACTACATTTACAACATCCCTAGATATTCTTCAGCAGCACAAGGTATGGATACTGACAGCTCCATCGAGCGTGATCATATGACGTGATTCCATTTGCTATACTTTCTTCCTTATTAACGCAAGTACTGTGTTTCAGGGAGACGACTTAGCTTCCTCTACAATCACAACATCCCATTTAGATGATGCAGATGTAAATAAATCGGAGGAATAAGTCGAAATGTGATCATATTTAGATATTCCTTGATTCTTTTAGACAATGCATCATTTGTGGTTATCTCTATATATGTACCTGTGCCGTCGACCCCAAGTGTGTGTTATGTTTACAATATTGAAAACCATACTAATGCAAGTACTGTGTTTCAGGGAGACGGAGCTTCCTCTACAATGACAACATTCCTTGTAGGTGATGCAGATGTAAAGAAATCGGAGAAATAAGTCGATAAAATCTCATATTTAGATATTCCTTGATTCTTTTAGACAATGCGTCATTTGTGGTTATCTCTTTATATGTAACTGTGCCGTCGACCCCAAGTGTGTGTTATGTTTACAATATTGAAAACCATACTAATGCAAGTACTGTGTTTCAGGGAGTTGCTGATGCCTCCTCTCCAATACAATCATTCATGGAAGTCCATTCGGAGCCAGAGGTATGGATACTGACAGTTCAATCGAACTGGATCATCAGAGCGGGAATACTTGTCGTTTGATTGTTCTACACAATGTTTAATTCGCGTTTAGCTATTGAGATGTACCTGTGTGTTCGTCCTCACGTGTGTTTTATGTTTTCAATATTGTGATACATAGTAATGGAAGTACTATGTTTCAGGGAGTCGATGAAGCGTCATTCCGTGCTGTCTATGCGGTTCCAGAAAATATAGTCGTTGCAGCGCCAGAGGAAGGGAAGACATGCGGAAACGAATCGGAGCAACAACGTGCAGATCTTGAAGTTCGAGTCAAGAAAGTTGCAAAGAAAAAAAAAACAATAAATCTCACTTTCAACTCAACTCAACTCCTCGGGTACTTTATACTTTCCCTGACCTTCCCCAAAAAATTAAGTCTCAATAGTTATGGTTCTTTGGGGCTTCAAAGCTCACAGACAACGAGGACAAAATTGGGGGCCTTAGAACGAGCCAAGCAAGCCATTGCAGATGGGAGAGAAGCCAGTTCGCATTTGCACATTGATGCGCAGTACATAGATGGATTCGAAACTTCAAGTTCTCACAGATGGCTTTACTACGGGATGTTGCAAAGAAAGAATGTATGCTCATTTCTAGTGAAGGTCAGCGGCTTTGATTTTCAGCTCGCGCCCTGAAGAGGCCCACAACTCGCACTGGCAGTATAAGGTTCTATTGTTTTTTGACCTTGAGAGACAGGAACCATGCCGAAAGAACTTAATTTGAAGGGGGGGGTGCAATAACGTAAGATGATAAGGCAGAAAATTCTGAAACTAGACCGAGTTTCATGTTAGTTCAGTATACGAAAAATCGTTGTCAAGAGCACAGTGGAATTTACGGACTGCATTACGCAGAGACACAATGGAAATTGCAAATATAATGTAAGTAACTCTTTAGACGCTTTTACACCGGAATGAAGAATTAATGAATGGATGCATGAATAAATGAATGAATGAAGAGCTAGGAAAACGTTTGTTGGATCGTCCTTGTAGCGGGCACATGGGCATGCAGGTCCACATTCCACACGCATGTTGACAAAAAGTCGTTTCTCATTGTGTGCTAACCTCGATTTATTTTGTTACTTTTCGCATTGATTTTAGAGCCGAACATACTCCATTGCACTATCCTTGAAAGCAAATAGTTTCAGCTCGGCCGTAATAAATAAAATGAATAATATTAATAAAGATCGGCTGGCGAGACTAATTATACATTTTATGTTTTCAAAACAGGTATATCCTTCCCTACTGCTACTGCCACCAGTTTCAGAACCCGGCAGATGGTTTTTTCAACCGCCAGCTGCAGCTTAATGTAAACAACTGCACCATTTTGATGATTTTATGGGACGATCGCCAAGGGCCCATATGCCCTTACGCGGTACTAGCAGCTAGAAGCAACATATCAACCTTTACGCTGGCCTAGTGCCTACTTGATGGAACAGCCTTGCTGTTCAATGTGCGACCAAAGTGCTTCTTTTAACGAAAACCAACACCCTGTGTACCATAAAGGAACTTTTACGGATTTGCGGATAGAGATAAAAGAAAATAAATGGCATTCGGAGTTCATATGGCAATTGCTGAATATTCTATAAACATTTAATGTCAAATGTACTTTACCAAATGTACTGTGTTGCTGTTTGATTTTAAAGTACAGTTTCATATTCCGAATTGTGGCGCGCTGTGTTGTGAGTTGATCTGTGTTGGTTTCCGGGTTCTGTGTGAAGTCGCGTAGAAGACGACAGGGCGCGTTTGCCTACGAAGCACAGAAACGTCACAGAGAGGCGGGGTATATGAATGTTTTGATAATGTCAGGCTCAGGGGCGGGGGATATGCCGCAAAAGCAGGTCAGCCAGGGCGATGGGGGAAATGATAGGATTATCACAAAATGGTGGCTCCCTGATGCCTGTTTTCGCGTGCGTTTAATAGACGAAAACTTGGGTAAGGTCCATAGGAAATTTTTCTAAAATCGAGCGATTTAGGCTTAAAAACACATGGCTGACCCGTAGGGGCAATACAAATGTTTGACTGAACCATTCCTTTAACCACATGCACAGTAGCTACTTCTGGGAACCGGCAAATGCGTCCTGCTTACCCTGTCCAAAGTTATTTCTCTCCAGGCGGGCATTCTCTTAATTGTTTTCGTAATCTCTGTGCATCTTTATCTCTTCAAACTCTTGAGGGGCTCTCCCCCTACCCCCATTGAACAGCTCCTTGGGGACACTTTCACACTAAGGTAACACCCACAAACTACAGCCCCTATTTGCAACACTGGTCCTTCCTGGTCTCTGAGAACTTGCATGCCTGAGCCAAAAAGCATTTACCTGACTAGTATTGTTGTTTTCTCTTGTAGGAAGGACCTTTCCCCACTGACTCCAAAAGAAACCGTGTTTAAAACTGACTCTCTTAAACCTTTCTGCCAAATAACAGAGGAATCCTCTCATTTGGTAATAACAAAGTATGTACTGTACATGTGAACCACCCCGCCGCCTTTGAGGCAGAGCTGGGCTGCTCTACCAAAACTCCCACTTGGAGAACTTGAGAGAATCATTTGTAGTTCTTGAGTCAGGAAGATATGGGCCTGAGCATTAAGGAAAATCACCCCAACACATACACTACTTTACTCAAAGCACCCTATTCCTCTATTAGATGAATAGCACCATGACGTCCCTTTCACAATGCTGCCTCCGCACCACTAGAACATTTGGAAAATATTTCCTTGTGACCTGCCTCATTGGCTGACTAGCTAAGCAGCAAACTGACCTGAGGAAATGTATCTGTGCATTGGCCCTCATTACGAGTTTGGTGGTAATTGGTAAAAGTGTCAACAAATCCATTACCGCCACTTTACCAGACCACTGAATTACAGGACACTAACAATGGGCCCTAATTCCACCAGTGTGGTTTGCCCTGGCGGAATTACCGCTGGTGTTTGTTTCCTGTCATTTGTTGCCGTAATTTATCACCAGAAACACTTCCAAATTACAGGTCAAATTACTACCGTAAATTGGCTGTAATTCTGTCAAAAATGCAGTGCAGTTAACTCCTCCCAAAAGGTGGAGGTAAAAGCATCCAGGTGATGGAAATTAAGCACAGGTGCAAATAATACTATATTTAAGGCCCACATCCTCCCAAGCAACATGCAACATACAGCCTGAAGTGAATTGCGACATCCACAATCTTCTGCTGTTCATTGAGCTCCAGCAGCATGCAGGCCAACCACATGAAAGGATACATACTGCAGGGAAACGACGTGTGTTGTGACTTCCCATACCACATCTCCGTCCGTCCCACTGGGCTCTGACTGATGGCCATTTGGTCTAGTTTGGCCAGAACACCATAAGTGAGCTGCTGACTCTCATAGAGGCAGAGAGCCATACACATCCAAACTCAAATCCCACCACTGCATAAGTAGGTGTCTGTCCTCCACTTCTGTGCCACAGGCGCAATCCAGCATACTGTGGGGATTATGCATGTCCCAGCCAACATTCTTAAAAGTGCTTGCGCAAGTGTTAGATGCGTTCATGTGGCATGCCCATCAACACATCTCACTGCCCACCACTCTGGCCCAGGTGCATGCAGCAAAGGCAAAATTCGAATGGATTGTGTCCTCCTACGTATTCCTCATCTTAGATATATCCTTACCTTCAGCTTTGCTGCTTCGGAAAAATTTTCTCCACCAGAGGGCGCTATGCTCAAGTCTGCAGCGTCGATGTCCCTCTGCGGTATCCGTCGAGCATCGACGTCATCCACAGTATAAATAGCTCGAGCCGCGCCCGTTGGCTTCAGTTCTGTTTTTCCGATAGCTTTCGCTTTGTACCAAGAAAACGGCTCTTCAGTTCTAGTAATGTCTTCGTCATTGAACCCTTCTACGCCTAAAACTGGCTTAAACAAATGTCAGAAATGCAATAAGAAGATATTGATAACAGATCCCCATCGAAATTGCCTCTGGTGCCTTGGTCCCGACGATCGGATAGACGAGTGCGATTCCTCTCAGGCGATGACCAATAAAGCGATAAAGGAACGTAGAGGTAAACTAGCGGTGGGGGAGGAGTCCTCAAAGTCTTCTTCGAGAAGAAAGAAAGGCTCGACTGAGTCTAGTGAAAGATGTCATAAATCGAAGAAATCAAGGTCGAGGTGTAGATCTAGGAGGAAGTCTTCTTTGAAAAAGTCGAAGAAAAGGCGACACCGGTCTCCCTCTTCTTCGACGTCTTCAGAGGAGGTTATCACCTGCCCTTCCAAACACGACTCCCCGAAAAAGTGGGAGGCCTTTAGAGCCTCAGTGTTAAAAATCTTTGAGAATGCGGGCCAGACCACCTCAAGGAAGTCTATTGAAAGCCATTCCCCTGCTCAAATTGACAGGGGAAGATCTAAAACAAAAAAATCTGATGAAAAATCATATAGGGTGTCGTCGAGAGGATCCTCCCCGACGCTTCTCAAATGCCTACCAGTGCAAAAACCGGAGGCAAAACTCGATAAAATGGCATTGGATACTCATCCGCCATTAAAATCATCGAAGGCTTCCTCAAAGCTGTCCTCGAAGACGTCTGAGTCCAAGGTGTCGGCAGGTCACTCGAAGACTCTTAAGTCGAGTACTACTTCGACGGTGTCGAAGGTTCCTTCGACGGCGTCGATAACTACTTTGACGATATCAAAGGTTTCTTCGACTGTATCGAAGCCTTTACTGCTAACATTGACGCCATCAACGCCGTTGTCGATGTCTTTGTTTATTCCTATTACTAAATCGACGTCTGGGTCGAAGGTAAGATCTATGCCACCGGAGAAGATTTTCCATCCAGAAAATAGACAGGATTTTTTCAAATCCATGTTCTCCATTTAAGAGGGAAAATCCTCGGAGGAGAAGGATGTTTCACAGGCTGGTGCAAAGTTTGGGACAAGAGAAGTCCCTGAGGAGTTAATTGACCCTCATTCAAAAATGGCAGACTTATGAGTGCCTGCAGACAGCAAGTGGGCTGGACACATCTCCAGAGTATGAGTTTGAAAAACCTGACCTTGCTGATCTTGCAGATGCAGGAGATTAATGAATAGAGTAACAGAATTCATGGGATGGAACAGAAATTCCTCTACTTACCAAGGGGATGATATGACAGACATTCTTTTGGGGGGACCTCAATAAGACCCAGTACTTCCTTTTCACATAACTTTGCAAAGGAAGGTGAATGCTACATGGGAAACCCCTGAGTCAGTTCCTGCAATGAATAAAAAATTCACAACTAAATACAGGCCGTCTTCTTCAGATCCTGAATATTTAAGAAAACATCCATCACCTGAAAGTCTAGTAGTTCAGGCGGCCACGTCTACTACGAATGCAGCATTCCCTACTATTCCTCCGGACAGGCATGTTAAAAAAATTGACGCATGGTCCCATAAGATATTTTCTTCGGGTAGCATGGCATTGAAATCTACAAATGTAACTTGCACCCTTGCAAGATTTACATACACCCTGTGGGACTGTATGCGGCAGCTGAACATATCCCTGATGGTGAGGAACGGTAAGGTTTCCTAGTCATAGTTAAAGATGGTAAAGAGGCTATGGGGGTATGCCTCCAGTCGGGTTTGGACACTGCTGACAGCATCAGTAGGTCCATGGCATCTAGTATGGTGTTACGCAGATTTGCATGGCTGAGAAAGTCAGGTTTTGCACCGGATGTGCAGGCCAGACTTCTCAATATGCCATTTGACGGCTTGAGGTTGTTTGGCAGCAAGGCGGATGAAAGTTTGGAGAAGCTGCAGACCACTAAAGCAGCAGCAAAGTCACTTAGTGCCGCAATATGACAACCTCAACAACGCCCCTACTCAGGCTCATCTTCCTTGAGGGGTCATCCCTTTTGCTTTTATTCCTCATTTGGAAGAGGAAGAGGACAGGCCAGTCAAAGAGGACATAGGAAATTTCCTCGGGGCGAGGAAAAGGTGCTGGATCTGCCCCAGCAGCGGCAACTGTCCCATCAGCCGCTACTGCACCTTCCTCAAAGCCACTCGGAGGTTTTGATCCACAAGACCCCGGTGGGAGGCAGAATCTCTCACCATCTAGAAGAATGGCAGGGCATTACTTCAGATGCTTCGGCACTGGAAACCGTATCCCAAGGTTACTGCCTTCCCTTTCAAAAGAAATCTCAATCACCCTCTGGGATACAACTCTGCCAAAATTCCAGACCCGCTCTTGTTGCAGGACATTTTTACCCTGCTAGAGAAAGGTTCCTCCTGTCGCGGAGAGGAACAAGGGTTGGTACTCCCCATACTTTCTCATCCCAAAGAAGGACGGAGGATTGAAACATATCTTGGACTTAAGAAACTTGAACAAGTTCCTCAGGAAGGACAAGTTCAAGATGGTTACCATTTCTCAGATCCTTCAGACTCTCCAACTCCAGGACTGGTTGGTATCATTGGACCTTCAGGATGCTTACTTTCATGTGCCAATCCATCTCAATCACAGAAAAAGTACCTGCGGTTCGCGATTAGCAACTCTCACTATCAGTTTTGAGTTCTGCCATTTGGATTGACCTCCGCCCGAGAGTTTTCACCAAACTGATGGCGGTAGTGGCAGCGAGTCTCGGGAGAGGGGGAATTCACGTTTACCCCTACCTGGACGATTGGTTAATCAGGGCACGTTCTCCAGAACAAGCCCAGGAACATCTAAGCAAGACCTGCCACTTGCCAAACACAGACTGGGCTTCTCTCTGAATTTCAAGAAGTCAAATATGATACCATCACAAAAACTACAGTTTATCGGAGCAGTTCTGGATACTTTCTCGGGCAAAGCCTCGCCTCCCGAAGAGAGAGCTCACCACATTCTGGAGATGGTAACAAAGTTCCAGAATGCCCAGCATCTGCCGGCCTTCGATTCTTCTAAGGTTGCTTGGTGTTATGGCATCCTGCATTTTTCTGGTGCCAGAGGCCAGATTGAGTATGAGATCCCTACAGTGGGCCCTCAGGGCTCAATGGTCCAAGTTTTCAGGGGAGATGTCAGATCTTTTTTAAGTCCTGACCAGAGTGGCACAAGATCTGCGATGGTGGGCTTGCAACAAACATATCCTCAAAGGAGAATCGTTTTGGCAACCATGGCCGGATATAACGGTAGTGACGGATGCCTCACTCACGGGGTGGGGAGCCCACACCAACAAACTGACAATCAGCGGTCGTTGGTCTCCATCGGACTCCAAACTACACATCAACCTTTTGGAGCTGAGGGCAATCAGACTAGCGCGTAAGGCTTTTCTGCCCTCTGTACGGGGAAAGAACATCCTGATAATGACAGACAACACAGTGGCCATGTAATATCTCAACAAGAGAGGGAGGAGTAGGGTCACTACCACTGTGTGCAGAGAGGCAATGCAGCTCTGGTTCTGGGCAATACAGAAAGGAATCTCTCTAATGGCAATTCACCTCCTGTCCGGAGAGCAGGACACGGCAGCGGACGCTCTGAGCAGGCAGAGCACAGTATCCCACGAATGGGAACTAGCTCAGGAAGTCCTTCAAGAGGTTTTCGCCCTTTGGGGAACCCCGCAAGTGGATCTGTGCCAATCAAAAGTGTGAACTGTTCTGCTCAAGGGATTTCCCCCAAGAGGAGCTCTAGGATACGCGGTCATGGTGGACTGGGACTTTCCACTTATGTACGCTTTTCCTCCAGTCCCCGTGATTCCTCAAGTAATTAGGAGGTTAAGAAAGTTTGGGAAATCCATGATCCTAATTGCCCCGGATTGGGCCAGGAGAACGTGGTACCCAGACCTTCTGGACATGTTCATCTGCCCTCCAATATGTCTTGCACAAAGAGAGGACCTTCTCTCGCGGGAGGAAGGTCGGGTTCTCCCTCCAGAGGCCAGGACACTCAGCCTTCATGCATGGTTTCTGAGAGGCTGAGATACAAGGATTGGGACCTTCCTGATAACGTAATGGAGATTTTGCTTTCGGCCAGAAGGCCAGCAACTAAATCTCTGTATCAGTGTCGTTGGAACAAATTCAGTAACAGATGCAGAGATAACAATGTGGACCCTTTTCAATGTATTATTCCTACAATATTGTCTTTTCTTTTACATTTGGCCAATTTGGGGCTCCAAATTGGAACAATAAAAGGTTATTTAGCTGCGCTATCTATTTTGAAGCACTCCTCAGAGGAGGAATCTTATTTCAAGATACCTTTTTAATTGTACAGTTCTTAAAAGGGTTTACTAACATGTTTCCTCCAATACCCTTTCAAGTACCTGTGTGGGATCTAAATTTAGTGTTAAAATTCCTCACATGTATTCCATTTGAGCGATTACATTCTTGCCCGTTAAGACTTCTAACTCTAAAAACTATACTACTAGTGGCAATTGCTTCAGCCCGCAGGGTGAGTGAGTTGCAGGCGCTTTCTAGCAAACCTCCTCACACCATCTTTCATAAAGATAAGGTTATTCTAAAGGTTAAACCCTCTTTTCTACCACAAATTGTCTCAGATTTTCACCTGCCACAAAAAATAACATTGCCTGCATTTTATCCTCTTCCTCACGCAAGTAAAGAGGAAGAGAGATTACACAGATTAGATCCTAAGAGAGCTCTTAGTTTCTATAGATAGAGACTGGCTACATTTCATCAGTGACTAGCTTTTTGTGGGTTACACTGGCCGTAAATTAGGGTTGGCAGTGACAAAACAAACATTGTCCAGATGTATAATTTAAGCTATAACTGAAGGTTATAGATTGGCTGGAAAAGATCCTCCAAATGGGCTGAGAGTTCATTCAACCAGGGGCATGGCGACTTCAACAGCTCTTCAGAGAGGTGTCCCTATACGAGATATTTGTGCAGCAGCCCCCTGGTCATCGATGCACACATTTGTAAATTACTACTCCCTTGTCTCAACTTCCTCACAGGGAGGTCTCTTTGCAAAATCAGTACTTCATTCTGTACATGATTAATATTAATGGTACTCCCTGCTCCTATTTAAACTGCTTTGGGAGCCTATCTAAGATGAGGAATATGTGGGAGGACACAATCCATTCGAAGAACAAGTTACTTACCAACTTTAACTTTCTTTCGATTTGATGTTCCTCCCACATATTCCTCATCGACCCTCCCAGCCTACCCCACAGTACAGTTTACGTGTTTTACACTCTAAGCTCCTTTAGAGCTTTTGGTCAAAGAGACACGCCTTATCTGCTAATTATTGACTACAATATATGAAAAAAACAGAACTGAGGCCAACGGGCGCGGCTCGAGCCATTTATACTGCGAATGATGTTGACGCTCGACGGATACCGCCGAGGGACATCGATGCCGCAGACTCAAGCAGAGCGCCCTCTGGTGGAGAACTTTTTTTCCGAAGCAGCAAAGCTGAAGGTAAGGATATATCTAAAATGAGGAATACGTGGGAGGAACATCCAATCGAATGAACGTTACAGTTGGTAAGTAACTTGTTCTTCTATGCCATCGCCCAGTTCCCTAATGCCATAGCAACAGTTGACTGCCCAAATGTGGCATTGGTGCACCCCCCACCCCTGGAAGTGGGGCCTGCATACAGGAATTATATACAGTACCATTTCATGAACACCCAGATGACCTTTGATATGGATCAGACTATCAGCCACTGCTGCACTCGATTCCCAGGTTCCATACATGATTCCATGGTCCTGAGGAACAGTATCCTACATGCATATATGGACACACACAGAACAGCAAACCTGGCTCTTGGGTAAGTAGGACATCTGATGATGAAGCGGAACTGAGGCACGCATGAGACCACGTGTGAGAAAAATATTGGTTCCATGAACCATATTCCATGTTGAACTCAAAAAGCCATGGCCCTAACTCAGTGACACCTGAGAACATACTGTATACTCCTGCATGTGCCCCCACACAGCCACTACAACCTCTCCACTCCTGTGCATTACAAGGAGTCAACCCCACACACATTTCAGCACAAGAAGGCCACCAGGGCAATAGTGAATGGAATTAGCATGCCTAAACTAAATGGTAATGCTAAATACTCTTCGGCCGACCTGCTGTAGGTTACTCAGGCTATCGGCTGCTAACATGGTTGTTGACACTAGTGAGAAACCTTGGTACACCGCAGGAGATGGCCTACAATGAGGTGCACATAAGGACCAGGACATGCATTGAATGCACGTTTGGACTCCACTAGGGAAGGTTTAGGTGCCTCCACCCAACAGGTGGGGCACTAATGTACACTCCGGAAAGGGGGTAAGAATGTCGTCACTTGCAACATGTGCATATGCCAGAATATATCCATGCTTGCAGATGAGGACATTGTACGCCCCGACTCAGATGGTGAAGATGCAGGTGACAACAGGGCACCTCACAGTAGACGTGAGGGAAGGACGTATTGTCTGTCAGGACATCATGGCAACTATTTCTGAAAGCACATAAATACCTGTCACTGTACATTTTGTAATGGCTTATTTATAATGTGCTTAATACCCAGAGGTTTCTAAGTGCGGACCCGGGGATTGAACCTGTTTTGTTCTACATCGTCTTGCTTCCAAGACGAGCGTGTTGCCCCTGAGCTGAGCTAACCCAAAACATTTAACTTCGACTGTATTCCTATGTATCACTCTAATGAAATGACCGCTGGATCAAATGGCTGTAGTTCAAAGTAATTTATTGTGCAGCTGTGCGCCTAATCCTCAACACCACCCCCCTCCCCACACTGTCATCCCCAACACCATCCCCCGCCCCACACCCTCATCCCCAACACCCTCCCCACACACCCAACACCATCCCCATCCCATACACCATCCGCCTTGCACCTGTGTTCTCCAGTCGACCCCATGAGTGTCCACTATCTCCTCCTCTTAGCCCTTTTCTGCGTAGGTGTGTATGCACTACTTGTACGGTGCTGGGAGTACCTTGGTGGCATGCTTGCCACTGATACCTCAATAGGAGTGGCTGACACGAAACTAGCAGGTTCGCTGCCCGGGAGGTGCTGCATTGTAAGAGTGATGGCCCTGGCCATTGTCTCATGTGAGGCCGACATTTGCTCAGCCAACTCGCCGATCTTCTGGCTCATTAGGGTGTTGCTGGCACTGGATTCTGCTGCACACCGACAGGCAGTTCAGGGAAGTGGCCACTCGCCTGAAGGTACCCAGCACTGCATCACGCATTGCCTGGGAATGTCACATTTGCTCCTGGTTGATCTGCTGCATTGCCTCCTGCCGCTGCTCAATCTGAGCGAGCTTCTATCAGATGGCACTTAGTGTGTGGTTCTGCACTCTCCTGGGAGATGGATGTGGGCGCCTTCCCTCAATGCCAGATGCCCAGCCTGCATGTTGCCTGGACCCGCGCCTGCATGTTGTTGATAGTTGGGTGGGTTGGTCCTCACACTCCCTAGCAGTGGTGGGAGGTCCTGCACCCTCCTTTATGGCCAGAGCTGGTGGTGTGCCAGTGCCCCCAGAGGTTGCAGAAGCAGTGACCTTTCGACAGGGGTGTTTTGGGTGTCTTGGGGACGCTCCCCTTCCTGAGTGCCGCATGTCCTGTGGCCTTTTTTACCATTTGCCGGAGGTGCTGATGGGTCCTGGGTGTTTTGTGTACAAGTTAGGAGACCGGAAATAGTGCATAAGTACCTTGATTCAGGTGTGCTCTCATGTGGTGTTCGATGTACTATGGCATCATAGGGTGCTAGGACCCCATGGGGGCCTACTTCATGTGGCAGACAATATGATGGTTTACTACCTTGATGGATGTGTGTGCATATGGACAGTGGGAAATGGGTGCCCTATCTCTGACTGTGGCATCATGTTTTTCACAGCTGTACAAGGTCATGTGTGTCTAAGTAGGGCAAGCCCAATGTTGCTTGCGTATCCTGTTGTACTGTCAGCTGTGGGGTGCCCTGTTAGCCATGGTGGTGTGATTGTGACATTAGGGGGGGACACAATCTTCATGGTGGATTGCAGCTACTCTTCCAATGGATTGTGTCCTCTAACGTATTCCATATCTTTGACATGTAATGTCCACAGCTGTGCACTTCGGAAACGTTTTCGGCAGAGGGCGTCCTGCGTCGATGGCGTTGGGTCAATGTCCCTCGAAGGCCTCCGTCGAGGACGATGTCACAGGATGTTATAAATAGGACGCACGGCGCCAGTAGCCTCATTTCTGTTTTTTCTGCGAACGTGTTAACTTCGTGAGATTCGGCACGCCTTGTGTGTTCATCATTACGATGTCTTTCTCTTCGACCCCTACGACTCCGTGGTCTGGCTTTAAGACCTGCCGGGACTGCAAGTCGAAGATGTCGCACACCGATCCCCGCCGCATTTTTTTGTGGTGTCTGGGCGAGTCGCACAACACCGAAGACTGCTCGAAATGCCAGTCGCTGACTGCCAAGGCCTTGCGGGAGCGGAAGGGGGAAGCTCCAGGTATGTAGGCACTCCACGCATTAGCTGATGCGGTAGCAGCAATTTCTGGCATGACGCTCCACAACTTCGAAGACTCAAGGACCGGATTAATTACCCGGATCACTACTATTTTCAACAGTATGACCACAATTCAAGACAGACTGTCGTTATCTAGATCGAGAGTGTCCCTCTAAGGATTTCCCTGGAGACTGCACAATTACGAATGTATGCAGTACTCAAGGATTGCTTACTGACACTGAGAGACAGTGTATCCTGGATCTACCCTCTTGTGTAAACAACAAGTTGTGGACATATACTTTCTTGATTTGTCCATTAGAAAATACCAGAAAAGTCTGCTCACTATCAACAACAGTCTTCACTTGCCAAAATCCGCCAGCTATGACCTTGTTAGGGCTGCGGGTGCTTCTTCCCCAGCATTTTTTTCTCCCCTGAAGAAGTTCCTAATACCAACTTAATAAACTATAGGAACAAAACCTGTTGGGTCTTTTGTTGGATACTAATAAGAAGTATCTGGTTTAGGATTAATATTTCTTTGATGCACTTTAGATACTTCCCGACTAAGGCATCAGAACTAGAGACACCTAACAAAGAGGTTTTCGTTTTATGTACTTTGTGTAGTTTTTGTTTTTGATAAAAATTGTATCTTGAATTTGTTTAAAAGTGTATAACTGTTTATATGCCTATATGTACATTTGGTGTTCTTTATGTACCTGTGAGATAAAGCTCAACTTTGTATCCTGCTCTTTACTAGCCATTTGGCGACTAGCACTTAGCATTTTTTTCTCCTTCCAAGCACTAGTAACTTTGTCAGTTTTTATATGTTAGCTTTTATATAGCTAACATAAGAAAAGCTATATAGCTTTTACATGTTAGTTTTTATGCACATGTCTTTAAATTTGTATGCTCTTTTATTAAAGTTTCATTATTAACTGCATTAACAATGAGGTCAGGTTGTATTCTCCTTAGACCTTTGTTCCCCTACTGTCCTGAATATATTTAGAGTGCGACTTTTCTGAAAGATCCAGGTAGTGGTACAGTTACACCCATTGAAGGTACAGGAGCTCACCCCCTTTTTTTGCTTGCTTATAATATACGTCATTTTTGCTCCCCAGAAACCTTTAACGATACCTGATTTCCCCCCATTTTCTTCTAGCTATGTAGGGGCTCTAAGCCTGTTAAGTCCCGGACTTCCAAGTCCAAGGGGGTTTCCATCGATGACTCGAGGGGCGACTCTCCGCATCAGAAGGAGTCCGGGTATCTGTCATGAAGCCTACCTCCAAGGAGCCAGGTCCAACCCAGCAACCCCAGAGGCAGGCATCATTTCCCCCAGGGGAGTGCCAGACATATGTTCAAGTGTTTTACTGTGCACTTACCTGATGCAGACCATGCTGCCACATCCAGGCCCTCTTGAGGCCTGAATGGAACTACTTTACCTGTGGGACTACTTTCCACCCGGGTGTGGTCAGGGAAGGATACATACCTGATCGGAGGAAGGATACACACTTGGAACTTCTTCCAAAGCTATTTAAACCACACCCGATCAGCAACTCACGCTTCGCGTTGTTCTGCTCCTCGCAACTGGACGCTCACCGTGTCAGCTCCTGGATCTGGACTTCAGCCACGCCTGTCAGCATCCTGGGTCACCTGCAAAGGGAGACAAGAGACCTTACCAGCTAAATCTGCACCACGGAGACATCACACCGACGATCCTGAAAAGGAAGACATCATTTTTAAAAGCATTTCTTTACGATCGCTGCAGCGCTGCATTTCACTCACCTTTCCTGGGTGCCTCCATCTTCAGCAGCGATCATCCGGATACACAGCCACTTCCCAGAGCCTAGAAAAAAAGACAAGAATAAGGTGAGACTTCAGTAGGTAATACTCCCTTTTCACGCACAGGGGAATATTCCTGCGAGCCGGAGAAGCCAGAGTAGAGGGCCCTTCCTATCCATCTTCAGAGTCCTGCGCTTCACCATTGAAGAAGCATCAGCACTCGAAGCCAGACCTGCGCCTCCGTGGGAATCAGGTGAGCGTTACAGAACGCGAAGCCTACCCACAATTTCCCACACGGGCGCTATGGAGACTTCCGAGACTGACCAGCTGGCCCAGCTTTTGGGGGAATTACGGGCAGAGGTGCACTCAGCCCGCCAGGAGACTAACGCTCTCAAAAGAGAACTGATCTTATCCAAGGAAAGAACAGATGACCTAGCCAAAAGGTTATTACAGGCCCAGGCAGGGCACACTCCTTTACCTAATTCCGGAGACATTTCCACATCAATGGGTTTGAGTAACCCGGTACAAATTAATCTACCTGGACACATGCCTTTGGCCCCGCCTGAACGTTTTGCGGGGCATCCCAAGAAATATGCCGTCTTTATGAACCAATGTCGTTTACACTTTCTATGCAGACCCGGAGCCTTCCCTAACGACCAGACCAAGGTAGCCTTTATACTATCTTACCTCAGTGGCAGTGCTGCCGATTGGTCTATTCCATTGGTAAATCAGGATGATCCCATTCTCCAGAATTTTCAGGGCTTCCAGGCCAGCATGGAAAGATTGTTCGCTTGACACTCTCAAGGACTGGCCCTTGATAACGAACTGCTATCCTTACGACAAGGTAATCAGGATCTTCTGTCCTACATAGCCACCTTTAACAGACTGGTTGTGGAAACTGGATGGCCAGAAAGCAAAAGGATCAGATTGTTTCATCGAGGCCTGCGCGGAGAGCTTAAGGATGTTCTAGCTCAGATAGTAAACCCACCACAGGTCTGCGCAGACTACATTGACTTGGTGGTTCAACTTGATCACAGACTTCAAAATAGAAAAGCAGATCGGTTCAAGTATGAAAACCGAGCACCGATCAAATCCCACGCTAACTCCAAGAGTACCGACGTATCTGAACCTATGCAAATCGGTGGTGTTAAAGGACCATTAACGCGGAAAGAACGAGAGAGAAGGCGGCAAATGCAACTTTGTCTGTATTGCGGGACTTCCGGTCACTTTCTTCAAAATTGTCCAGTTAAACCACTTAAGAAGGTGGTTGGAGCTACTGATAACGAATTAGTGACACCTGATTCGGGAAACGACCTAGCCCGGCAAGCGTAGGGGTCCGCTTGCCGAGCTTGAAAACTAACTCTTTGACCTCGCATTTTGTCATGCCAATGGTGCTCGTGGACCCAAAACAGCCTCATCAGTTGCATGCTATAAAAGCATACATCGACAGTGGAGCTATTGGAAATTACATAGACCGTGAATTGGCTTCCAGGATTAAGCTTCCTCTCCGCCCGAAAGTAACCCAAGATGTCATTACTACAGTAGATGGAACCGAAATAGTCTCAGGGCCTGTAACGCATTCCACTGTTGAAGTGACACTGGTGGGTCAGGATGAACATCGGGAAGCAATCGTGTTTGATGTGATCAAGGCCCCACAATTTCAAGTAATTCTTGGAATTCCTTGGTTAGAAACACATAATCCCAGAATTGACTGGCGAGCAAAGAAGATAAGTTTTCCCGATTGTGAACCAACTTGTCATCCAAGAAATCCAGCTATGGGTCTAGCCTCAGCAACTTCCCCTGTACAGCTACCGTCAGAATACCAAGAATTCCAAGACGTTGTTCAGAAAGAACAGGCTAACACGTTACCTCCCCATCGGTCTTATGATTGCCAAATCGATCTGGTACCCAATGCTCAACTACCTTGTAGTAGGATTTATGCTCTTACGGAACCTGAGAACCTGCATTTGCGTCAGTATTTAGATCAGTACCTGGCCAATGGTTTTATTCGCCCGTCCAAGTCTCCTGTCTCTTCAGCTCTGTTCTTCGTGCCAAAAAAAGAAGGCGACCTTAGAACGTGTATAGACTATCGCGCCCTAAATCAAATAACGATTAAGAATCGTTATCCTCTGCCCTTGATCCCTGAGCTTATCGACCAGGTGAAAGACGCTTGTGTGTACACCAAGTTAGATCTCCGAGGAGCTTATCACCTGGTGCGCATAAAAGAAGGCGACGAATGGAAGACTGTATTCCGCACCAAATTTGGGCTCTTCGAATATCAGGTGATGCCCTTCGGTTTGTGCAATGCACCTGCCGCCTTTCAGTACTTTATGAATGATGTTCTTCGGGAACTTATCGATGTCTGTGTCATTGTTTACATTGACGACATCCTGGTGTACTCTTCTTCAGAATCTGATCACAGAAAACATGTTAGGGCAGTTCTTGAGAAACTGCGCCAGCACCGACTATTTGCAAAACTCGAAAAATGCATTTTTCATACCACAGAAGTTGAGTTTCTCGGATTCATCCTGACACCTCAAGGAGTCCGAAGGGACTCGCGAAAGGTGGACGCCATCCTCAAATGGCCATCTCCAAGCTCGGTGAAGGGAGTTCAGAGCATGCTCGGCTTTGCCAATTTCTACCGAAGATTCATCCCGGAATTTTCCCGAACAGTCCAACCCATCACCGCTCTCCTAAAGAAAAACAAATGCTTCGAATGGACTCTTGAGGCCGAACAAGCCTTCCAGGACCTGAAAACCAAATTCACCTCTGCACCTGTATTGAAGCACCCGCACCCAGATCTCCCGTACATAGTGGAAACCGATGCATCCAGTTCGGCCATGGGAGCTGTCCTGTCGCAAAGAGACCCAAAAACTAACCAACTACACCCAGTGGCCTTTTGGTCCAGAAAATTTTCTCCTCCTGAAATCAACTACGCAATTACCGATAAAGAGTTACTGGCCATCAAATCTGCTTTCAAGGCTTGGCGTCACTACCTTCTCGGGGCAAGACACACCATCACCGTAATTACGGACCACAGAAACTTACAGTATTTAAAGACGGCCAAAGCTCAATCTTCACGACAACTCCGATGGGCTCTATTCTTTGCGGAATTTGATTTTGTAATTACCTATCGCCCTGGCTGCAAGAATGGAAAAGCGGACGCCTTATCCCGGATTGGCATGGAAGAACCTAATTCGAGCTTAGAACCTGTGCCCATCATACCTGAGCAAAGAATCTTAGGCTTACCTTCATTGCAAACTATTGAGGATATCCAAACCCAAGTAAAACAACTTCTAGACTCTTCAACCTTACTGGAATGGAGTCAAAAGGGTCCTCATTACACCATTAAGGATGACTTACCCTACTTCCAGGAGCGGTTGTTTCTGCCAAGTAAAGAATTGCAAGAACTTGTTATTGCCCATCATCATGAATCTTTAATGGAAGGACACCCTGGTATCGCTAAAACGGAGGAAAAAATCAAACGCCACTTCTGGTGGCCTTCTTGGAGAAAAGACATAAAGTCTTTTGTACTGTCTTGTGGAATTTGCGCCCAAAACAAGGCTCAAAAGAAAAGGCCAGCCGGCCTATTTCAACCCTTGGATATTCCACCGGCACCATGGCACACCCTGTCAATGGACTTTATAACAGATCTGCCTCCTTGTGCTGGTTACAACACAATCCTTGTAATTGTGGACCTATTCTCCAAAATGGCCCACTTTATCCCTTTAAAGGGTTTGCCTTCAGCTTCCACCTTGGCCAAGGAATTCCTGGAGAATATAGTTCGCATACATGGTTTCCCTTCCATATTAGTCTCAGATCGTGGAAGTCAATTTATCTCACATTTTTGGAAGAAGTGTTGCCAACTAGCACAAATAGATGTGCGGTTATCCACCAGCCACCATCCCCAGACCGACGGACAAACCGAGAGAACCAATCAGACTCTCGAGCAATATCTTCGGTGCATGTTACACCAATCCGAGTTAAATTGGAAAGACATCCTTTGGATCGCAGAATATGCATACAACAATTCGGTGCATTCTGGAACCGGACAAACCCCCTTTTATACTTTGTATGGTCACCATCCTCGGACCTCTGACCTAGATCCACCTCTGACCCTGGAAATGCCCGCAGTAAATCATCTGCATTCCACAATAACCCGAGCCTTCAAAGAAGCTGCAACTCATTTACAGCAAGCCAAGAAAAGGTATAAAGAAAACTCTGATTTGCACCGAAGTAAAACTCCTCCTTACCAAGTAGGAGACCAGGTATGGCTAGCAACTAAACATTTACCCCTCAAGGGCCCGCGAACCTTCAATCCCAGATTCATAGGACCTTATCCCATCAAAGCTATAATCAACCCAGTGGCCTTTAAACTGGGTCTACCGTCCAACAAGCGTATTCATCCAGTTTTTCATGCATCACTTTTGAAGCCAGTACAACCAGGAACCCGATTGTCCAAGCCTCCAGATCCAGTTCAAATTGAAGGGGAATTAGAATTCGAAGTTAAAGACATTTTAGATTCCAAGGTGGTTAAGTCGGAACTCTTCTATCTTGTTGATTGGAAGGGATATGGACCTCAGGAGAGATCGTGGGAGCCTAGTAACCATGCCAACGCACCTAGATTAGTACAAAGGTTTCACCGGAGATTTCCGAACAAGCCCAAACCCCCGGAGGGAAGAACCTTGGGAGGGGCCTTGAGGGGGGGTACTGTCATGATGCCTACCTCCAAGGAGCCAGGTCCAACCCAGCAACCCCAGAGGCAGGCATCATTTCCCCCAGGGGAGTGCCAGCGGGCCCAAGCTGGGGCCCTTTGGACGCAGTCCTGGCACCTTAGGCGCCAGGCTCATAAAGCTAGACATATGTTCAAGTGTTTTACTGTGCACTTACCTGATGCAGACCATGCTGCCACATCCAGGCCCTTTTGAGGCCTGAATGGAACTACTTTACCTGTGGGACTACTTTCCGCCCGGGTGTGGTCGGGGAAGGATACATAACTGATCGGTGGAAGGATACACACTTGGAACTTCTTCCAAAGCTATTTAAACCACACCCGATCAGCAACTCACGCTTCGCGTTGTTCTGCTCCTCGCAGCTGGACGCTCACCGTGTCAGCTCCTGCATCTGGACTTCAGCCACGCCTGTCAGCATCCTGGGTCACCTGCAAAGGAAGACAAGAGACCTTACCAGCTAAATCTGCACCACAGAGACATCACACCGACGATCCTGAAAAGGAAGACATCATTTTTAAAAGCATTTCGTTACGATCGCTGCAGCGCTGCATTTCACTCACCTTTCCTGGGTGCCTCCATCTTCAGCAGCGATCATCCGGATACACAGCCACTTCCCAGAGCCTAGAGAAAAAGACAAGAATAAGGTGAAACTTCACGGGGAATCGTGGAAGGGTATCGTGGAGGGTTGGAAGAGAGTGGGAGGCTTGAGCATAACTCAGTCAGTAGGTAATACTCCCTTTTCACGCACAGGGGAATATTCCTGCGCGCCGGAGAAGCCAGAGTAGAGGGCCCTTCCTATCCATCTTCAGAGTCCTGCGCTTCACCATTGAAGAAGCATCAGCACTCGAAGCCAGACCTGCGCCTCTGTGGGAATCAGGTGAGCGTTACAGTATCTCGGTACCGAATTGGTTCCCGCCACTCCTCCTCCTCCCGACACTCTAGGAAGCGCTGTCACCGGTCGCCTTCCCCGTTCTCCTCGGAGGATGGTGCCTCGAGCAAGGTTACGTGCCTTACGAAGTCCTCGACTCCGGAGGAATGGGCGGTGTTTAAACCATCCATGTTAGCGATTTTTCAATCGCAGGGCACGGGTTTGGTCGCGTCTTCTGACGAAGCCGGCCAGGATCGGTCTCGCACTGTGGCTCGCGCGCCTTCGGGATCCGGTACACAACGCGACTTGCATTGGGAGCCTTCGAGGTCCCGTACAGACAAGGATACCAAGAGTCGCAAGAGACGTGTCTCTAGTTCTCGGTCCTTGGCTCCGGCGAGACCACAGCAACCTGTTGAGGGCTTGGGGCTGGCGTCGGCTCGTTCAGCGCTATGTCTGTCCGATTCAGACATCGACACCTTGCTGTCGTATCAGTCCACGGCGCCGTCGACGCTGAAGCCTTCGGCGATCGCGATGTCGAGGTTGTCGACTCTCTCGAAGCCTTCGGCGCTATCGGCGCCTTCAGGGATTTTTTTGTAGGAGGAGCCGGACATCGTGGATCCTCCAAGGAAGGCTACGTTGAAGTCTGTGAGGCTGGTCTTGGCCTCCAGGCCCTCTTCTGTCCCCAGACTTGGGTTTCAACTCCCTCTGGATGATATTTATGAAGAGGAGGAAAGGTCTGAGGTTGAGGGACCTGGGGACCTTGATGATGATGATCCACTTTTTTTCTGGACATAGTCAGTTGGAGGAGTTGAGGCAGCCCCTCCATGATGCCAGTGGGCTGAACACTTCCCCGGAAGTGGAATTCGGTAGACCCGAGCCTGAGGGTTAAGGGGAGTCTTCTTATAGGAGGCTCATGGCGCGAGTCTCGGAGTATCTGGGCTGGTCTAGTCCTCCTGAAGACTTTGTGCAGGATGATCTGATGGACATCTTGGATCAAGGTCCGTCCTCTGACCCTGTTTTGCCATTTCATCTTACCTTGCAGAAAAGGGTGGCAGCTGCTTGGCAGTCCCCGGAATCTCTTCCGGCTATTACCAAGAAATACTGCACTCGTTAGCGACCCCAGCTATCTATCTACTCACCCCACTCCCGAGAGTTTGGTGGTTCAGGCGGCTACGGCCACCTTGAGGCAGGCAGTGTACCCTACCATCCCTCTGGATAGGAAGATATTTTCTGCTGGGAGCATGGCCCTGAAATCGGCCAACTCCACGTGTGCCTTGGCAAAGTTTTCACAAACTGTGGAATTGTGTTTCTTTGGTGGCTGAGCATATTCCTGAGGGGGAAGAAAGGGATGGGTTCCTTGCTCTCGTGCAGGACGGCAAGGATGCCATGTGTGAATCCCTTCAGTCGGGTTTGATACGACCGACAGTGTTAGCCGATCCATGACTGCGAGCACCGTTCTACACAGATTTGCGTGGTTGCGGAAGTCAGGGTTTGCTCCGGATGTGCAGGCCCGTCTTCTCAACATGCCCTTTGATGGCGCACATTTGTTTGGCAGCAAAGCTGATGAGAGCCTTGAGAGGTTGCAGACCTAAAAAGCTGCGGCAAAATCTTTAAGCGCTGCGGTGCGTCATCCTCTGCCTTTTCGTCCTAGGGGACAGCAGTGGAGGGGAGTTTCCTTTTGTTACTACTCCTCCTCTGGTAGAACGAGAGGGGCCGCCAGTCAAAGGGGCCAGTGAAAGAGTACCCGTGGTGGTCTGGGAAATCGTGGTGCCAAAGCCGCTCAAACAAAAACAAAAGGCTCCCGCACCTATTATAGGTTTGGACACACAGCTCACTGGATAGTTCTAGGGTTATCACATTTACAAAACAGTTCAAGCAATGGCAAGTGGAAGTTCATGGTAGTGTATGCTATCTGGTGCCCTTGCGATAGACTTTCATCGGAAAAACTGAAAGAAAAGTCAAGGTCATGATAGGAGTGGATAAAAGCTGTATAAGAAACAACACTATCAATGCACCTTTAGTGGGTCACTTCACTAGTCTAGGGCACAAACCGGAAGAACTGAGATAGACAGTAATCATGAAAATTGGGCAAACTCACGATTCAAGTAATGATAAACACACGCTGAGTGTACAAGAGCAAAAGATGATCTTCTGATGAAAAGTTACCCATTGGGGTTAAATGAGAACATTGATTGGAGTGTATTTATCAAGTAACACACACACTATAGGTACAGATTGCAGCTGCAATGGCGATTTATGCAACACAGAGACTTCTCTGGTATTCCTGGCCTTTGTGGTCCCTTATTTTTCTTTTTTAATTGAAGCCCCCATTTGCCTCGAGACTGCATAGCCCCTTCCCCTGACACATAACTATGTAGGTACTCTTTGTGTACCACTTACCTGTTGTGTTCTGGCACCCAATCCTCAATCGAATTTGTGAACACAATGTACACCTTCCTTGCATATTGGAGTTTGGTAATCAGCAGCTTTCTTGCAGATTGACCCACTTAAGTTGTCTCCTATTTACACTCCAGTATACTGGCGCCCTGTTGCACTCGTGTGACTTCAAGGATTCTAATTCTCATATATGCCACAACTATGAGCGTGCATAATAGTGTTCTCTCCAGTAACCTATAAACATCGAAACACTACTGATACGAGTGCTAATGATGGTGCTCGAAAGCGGGTTTCGCTGTGAGACTTGAGATTAGCATTCCGGTGGAGGCACATGCGCAGTAATGCCAACCAACAGCATATAGCGTGTTGGGTCACCATAGCACCGGTTTCCCATTCCACACCTCGTAGACCGCAACAGCAGCTTCACCCTCACAGCGTCTGACTCGATGGAGTCACTAAGGTTTTTCTGATGATCAAAGCTTTAACTGTTTGCACTATGCGTCCGATGGCGGACATCTGCAGCATTGATGAGCCGCTCCGTAGTCTGCTTAGCCCTAGACTTGCTCCAGGACAATACCTAACCTGATGTCAGGACGCATACAAGTGCTAGTCATAACACGTTATGGTGACAAGCAGGTTGTTTACATACACGGCACCATTGCTCAATCCACAATGAGCAACTGCCTAAAAATCCATAGAACTCCGTTAGCGGCCTCGATGCACCGCTTAATCGCTTTTTTCTATACATATGTAAGCTAATTGCTTTAATAAATTTTCAGCATAAAATATATTTATAAACTCTTTGAATGCGTGCCCGCTCAGTATGAAGACACCTCTGTGCAGGGTACCGCAACGTTATAGAGAGATTTTAGAACTCCACGTTTATTATTTTCCAATATATGCTGGTCTTATTAATCACTTTCATTACACTAGCTAGCCAACTTGCCCTTACCATTAACGCCTCGACGTTGAACATGTTGCTGCTTACCATGCAGGACTCCATAAACAACCCTGTTTACCGGTACCCTTAACTGTATGCTTACAATACGAAGAAAACAAACACTTCACTTAGCCTCCCGCTACATGTCAAGTAAGTCTCCACTAAATTACTCTGTTTTTATCTCATATTCTCCAATCAGAGAGTTTATGGAGAAGATTGAGTAATACATAGTTATCTACACGTTGGGATTATAGGACTATGTGTCCTGTCTTTTGTATGTCAACAGGGACCGCTGGGACTGCCACACTGAGTATCAATGCAGCCCCCTAGGATTGTTTACCAACACTAAGAGAAGTAAGCCCCTAAGTACATCCAACAAATTACAATGATGAGTGATGTACCCCATTGAGCAACCACACTAACCAGGATGTGGTTTGTCTTCACTAATAGGTTTAGCCTGGACTTAACCCCTTGACTAAAGACAATTAGGTAAATGTCCACAACCACTTAACTGTCCACTGGGAATCATTATTCAAGATTTCACACTGCCACGACAGCTTCGACTTGTCAAGTTCTACCCAGATACCACCACGAGTTGGGCTGTGGGTGTTTATATGCCCCGGCCCACACACTCACCTGAAGAAGTTCCTAATACCAACTCGAAGGACTATATGAACAAAACATGTAGGGCAATTACAGATACTAATGATAAGTATCTGGTTGAGGACTTGTTGAATAAGGCATCAAAATTAGAGTCGCTACACAACAAAGGTCTCTCATTTTGTTCATTGTGTGGTTTTGTTTACCAAAGATATACGGTTTGAATTACCTGAAGTTGTTTATATGTACACTTGATGTCATTCTAGTATCTAAGAGAGAGATGCAGATCTATTGCGCATTTTGCACATTGTCAGTTGTCTGGTGATTAGCACTAAGCACTTTATGGAGCACTGGTCACTTTGTTTGTTTTTATATTTTAGCTTTTATGTGTTTACTTTTAACTACAATTTTTATTAAAAATTACTCATTGTAATAGAATAATTATTGAATTCAGGTTGCATTTTCCATGAACTTCCACTTGCCATTGCTTGAACTGTTTTGTAAGTGTGATAACCCTAGAACTATCCAGTGAGCTGTGTGTCCAAACCTATAATAGGCACAGGAGCCTTTTGTTTTTGTTTAAGATGTGTCCGGTTTGCTCCCTTGAAACCTCCAGGTATACCTGATTTCACTCCAGTTATTTTTAGCCAAAGCCGCTCAGGCAGCTGCCACTTTGGAAGCGGCTGCGGCAGTGCCTGAAGGCAAACAGTCATGAAGCCATGTCCCATAGTTCGCCGGTTGGGGGCAGACTGTCTCAGCATCTCGAAAAATGGCGTGCCATTACTTCAGATGCATGGGTTCTGGATACCATTGCCCACGACTACTGCCTTCTCTTCCTTCAGCGGCCTCACGACAATCCACCGGGGAAATTCTCTTTGAAGCTTCTGGTTCCGCTCCTTGCGCAGGAAATTGTGAGCCTGCTGGAGAAAGGCGCTATAGAATTGGTGCCTGTAGCGGAGAGGAACAGGGGATGGTATTCCCGTTATTTTTTGATCCCAAAGAAAGACTGGGATTGAGACCCATCATGGACTTGCGTTGGTTGGACAAACTTCTCAGGAAGGACAAGTTCAAGATGGTTACTCTTTCTAAAGTCCTCCAGGCCCTTCAACTTCAGGATTGGTTGGTGTCTCTGGACCTCAAGGAAGCTTACTTTCGTGTGCCGATTCATCCAGCGCACAGGAAGTACCTGAGGTTTGCGGCTGGCGACTCGCACTTTCAGTTTCGGGTCCTGCCGTTAGGATTGGCCTCCGCCCGAGGGTCTTCACTAAGGTAATGGTGGTGGTGGCAGCATACCTCAGGCGAGGGGGATTCACGTCTACCCCTACCTGAACAACTGGCTGATCCAGGCGCGCTCTCCCGAGCTGGCGTTGGATCATCTCGGTGTAACCTGCCGCACCCTCCACAGGCTGAGCTTCTCCCTGAATTGCAAGAAGTCGCATCTGACACCTTCCCAACAGTTCCAGTACATCAGGGCTGTTCTGGACACGTCCTTGGGGAAGTGTTCGCCTCCCAAGGTAAGGGCTCATCACATTGTGCAGATGGTGGACAAGTTTCAACATGCCCAGAGTCTCCTGGCTTTCGAATTCTTAAGGTTGCTCTTTATTTTTCTGGTGCCAGAGGACCGGCTGCAGTAGGCTCTCAAGATGCAGTGGTCACAGTTCTCCTGCAAGATTTCGGATCCTGTTCAGATTCCGCTCTCGGTCTCCCGGGATCTTCTGTGGTGGGCCAATGAAGGGAACCTGCTGAAGGGGGAACAGTTTTGGCAACCGTGGCGGTAGTGACGGATGCTTCCCTCACAGGATGGGGCGCTCATGCCAACGACTTTACCGCCAGCGGTCGTTGGTCTCCGTCTGAGTCCAAACTCCACATCAATCTGTTAGAGCTGCAGGCTGTCAGGCTAGCCCTTAAGACTTTTCTGCCCTCTGTACGGGGGAGGAGTGTCCTGATCATGACAGACAACACAGTGACGATGCATTACCTTTAAAAAAGGGGGGGTAGGGTCACTTCCGTTGTGCAGGGAGGCAATGCAGCTCTGGTTCTGGGCCATCCAGCAGGAAATTTCGATCTCGGCAGTTCATCTGGCCAGAGACGAAAATGCAGCGGCGGACGCTGTGAGCAGGCAGAGCACGGTTTCCCACGAGTGGGAGTTGGCTCAGGAAGTCCTTCAAGAGATCTTCACCCTTTGGGAACCCACAAGTGGATCTCTTCGCCACCAGTGTCAACCGGAAGTACAAGAGATTCTGCTCAACGGAATTTCCTCCAAGAAGAGCCTTAGGAGACGCGTTCCTGGTGGATTGGTCATTCCCACTGCTGTACGCGTTTCCTCCAGTCCCTGTCATTCCTCAAGTATTGTGGAGGTTACAGAGGTCCGGTTCCCACATGATCCTCATTGCTCTGACTTGGGCCAGGAGTGCGTGGTACCCGGACCTTTTAGAAATGCCCATCTGTTCTCCACGCCGGCTTCCCTACCGAGAGGATCTGCTCTCGCGCAAGGGGGTGGGAATACGGGGGGTGTCAGGTTCTCCATCCAGAGGTCAAGACTCTCAACGTTCAGGCTTGGTATCTGAAAGGTTGAGGTACAAGGATTGGGACCTCCCGGATGATGTGATGGAGGTGTTGCTTTCGGCCAGGCGGCCTGCGACAAACTCCCTGTACCGTTGGCGTAAGTTCTGTGACTGGTGCAGAGATCACAATGTTGATCCTTTTCAGTGCTCCATTCCTATGGTTTTGTCTTTCTTACTTTCTTTGGCCCAGAGGGGCCTTCAAGTGGGTACCATTAAAGGTTACATGGTGGCGCTGTCTGTCTTTAAGCGCTCGTCTGAAGAATGTTCTTATTTTAAGATTCCTTCGATTTCTCAGTTTCTTAAATGACTGACTAATGTATTCCTGCCGTCCCCTTTGCAGGTGCCGGTTTGGGATTTGAATTTGGTTTTGAAATGTCTCATGGGTGCTCCGTTTGAACCTTTGCACTCTTGTCCTTTGAGATTACTGTCTTTCAAGACTGTGTTCTGTGGTTACTTCCGCTCGCAAAGTGAGTGAATTACAGGCACTTTCATCTAAGCCACCCTTTACTGTGTTTCACAAGGACAGGGTTGTACTGCGAGTATGTCCCTCCTTTCTACCTAAGGTAGTTTCTGAATACCATTTAAATCAAAAGGTGTTTTTCCATCTTTCTACCCTTCTCCTCATCCTGGTAAGGAAGAGGAGCGACTCCATCGGTTAGATCCTAGGAGAGCTCTGAGCTTTTACATTTCTAGGACGATCAACTCTTTGTAGGATATGCTGGACACCGATTGGGCCAGGCTGTTACCGGACAGACCTTGTCCAGGTGGATTATCTTCACCATTACGGAATGTTATCGATTGGCGGGTAAGGACCCTCCTGAAGGGTTGAGAGATCATTCCACTAGGGGCGTGGCTACTTTAACCGCCCTCCAGAGGGGTATTCCTATTAGGAATATTTGTGATGCTGCTACATGGGCTTCCATCCACACCTTTGTAAAATGTTATTCCCTGGATAATATCCATGGTCAGGATATGGCCTTTGGGAAGGCGATTCTTTATTCCGCAATCTAATTGGGTACTCTAATTGGGTACTCTAAATTCTTTTCCCTCCTCCATTTACTTTTACTGCTTTGGGAGTCTGTCAAAGATGTGGAATACATTGGAGAACACAATCCATTCGAAGAACAAGTTACTTGCCAACTGGTACCGTTTTTTCGACTGGATGTTCCTCCAACGTATTCCACATCAACCTCCCAGCCTGCCTCTCCGGAGAATTTCCTATGCGATTGCAGCTTTCGTTTCCTCAAGGCTAAGTGCAGTCAAGCAGGCATGAGACTGGTGCCACATGTTCTGAGTCAAAAAACTTAAACTGAGGCCACGGACGCTGTGCGTCCTAAACATCCTGTGACGTCATCCTCGACAGAGGCCTTCGAGGAAATTGACCTGACGCTATCGACACAGGACGCCCTCTGCCGAAAAAGTTTCCGAAGTGCACAGCTGTGGACATTACATGTCAAATATGTGGAATATGTTGGAGGAACATCCAGTCGAAAGAACGTTACCAGTTGGTAAGTAACTTGTTTGTTAGTTGCACTAGTTGTAAGTTTGAGCCACAGGTCTAGTGGTGTTGATTAATTGCCATACGTTGTGTGTGTGGCAGCAGTTTGGCTGATGTCTGTACATGGGTGCTCGGCATTCTTGGAAGGGGCTGGTGGCGATGTGACATGCGATTGGGTGAGTGTCTGTGATACTTGCTGTTCTCCAGCATGGGGTCTGGCATGGATTCACATGCTTATGAATATTCCCCGTCGTCAGGCTGGAAATCCTCTGTAAAAAAACAGTTTCACTTTCACTTACAAACTGTATTAAACCAATCACTGTCCTCTGGGTCATACTGCCCCCATCCAATGACAGCCCTCTCCCTAACACCTCCTCTGGCAGTCAGATTTTGAACACACGCTTCAGTTTTGGGAGTCCTCAAGTTTACTATGCGAGCTATGTCTACGTTTTTTCGTGTTTTCGGCGGGAAAAGGTTCTATTTTTTTTCAGAAAGAGCCAGTGTGCTCTTTTCTACATCTGCCGACAGCGGGGATCCATTGTTGGTGAATTCTGGGACCGAGGGGCAAAGGTAGTCAAAGATTCCAGAAGGCCATCAGGCCTACTTCGTGCCATAACAGAGGAGAAGGTCCTCTTCAAGCCCTTCACCAAATGCGGGCTTAGAAATGTCTGTGTGGAGGACGAACACCTGCAATGCCTCTACTGCCTGCATCTGGACCACAAGGAGGTGGACTGAGAAATATGCCTCGGATTCTCCAAGAAGACGAGGGACAGGCACAGTAGACTGGTGGCGTGGCTTAGCGCCAGGGCCTCTGCCCTGTGCTCCGAGCAGGGTCATGCCTCACCAAGGCCAGTTCTAGGATTGTCTTCCAAGTCCTTTGAGGGTGCCTCATCCGTGGGGGCCCAAGACAGGGCCAAAAACCGCAAGTCCGAATCCACCGGCTTCACCGTGGAACCGGGTGCCAGGGTGGATAGGTCGCGATCAACGTCCCCCTCCGCCTCCATTGCCAGCTGGCAATTGAGCTCTCCTCCTCGAAGAGGAAATTATCTATCCCGGTTTAACTGCGGGAGAAGTCTGAAAAGCCGCGGACGGAGGAGAATGCGGCCCAACAGCCCATGCAGGCCCAATCGGCACAGGCCAAGACTTTGTCGATGATTGGCCAAGTCTGTTGGCAAGCCAGAAGGGGGGGAAACCGGCTCAGGCCCTGGTTCAAGCCCGACAGGGGGAAAAAGGGAGTGCGAGGAGGCCCCAAAACAGTCCTCCCAGGCCATGGCCCAAGTCATGGAGCTCTCGTACATGGACGGCGAGGCCCAGCAGTCCTTGCACACGGTTCACATGGAAGAGGTTGACGGCGATGAAAGCACAGGGCCTTGTGTTCCGATCCCTCCAGCTCAGCCAAGGGATGTGTCTGGGACATTCTGTCGACTCTTCACACCTTGGTGTCAAAGATCCAGAAGAGGATGCCACCAGGCCTGGCTCTGGTGGTGCCCCAGGACCCTGGTAAGCCTCCCAATGAAGAAGCGTCATCTGATGCCCCCATTTCATCCTCCACATCGGGCCCCTTTTTCCCCAGCAGACGCAGACATGGGTACGGGGACTGATAAGGCCACGACTACATACGACGAGGATATTGTCGGGGCAGACAACGAATCTCTGCATTTGGATGCGACAACTAGGGCATTCCCACCAGACGAGGTGGGGTTGTTCCATTCCATGATTGATAGAGCCTTCCAGCTTGATCCCGGAGAAACCAGGAAGGAGGGTTTCTGTACCAGAGGCGCAAGGCCAAGAGGTAGACCATCATGGTGGTGCCCCTGCTAGATGACGTGTGGTAGGAGGGCCTGGCCCTCATGAAAAACCCCTGATGGCTCTGGCAAAACAGGATAGGCTGGAGAAGTATCGGGTGCCTGACTCTGCATCCAAGTGCCTGAGGTTGCAACCATCCTTTCAGTGGTATCGGTTAACGCAACGTGTTCGGTCACTCCAGACAGCGAGGTGAAGAAGTTGGACACCATGGGAAGGAACATTTACACTGCAGCATCCGCCATCAAGGCAGCCAACGCACTGGCGATCCTAGCCAGGCACGACCGGGAGCTGTGGTACAAGCTGGTGCCTATTCTGGAGTTCTCCCTGATAAGAGGATGGAGGCAATCACTCTCTTCCAGGAGGGGGAGGTAGCGTTGCATCACACCATTACGGGGGCATTAGACGTTGCCGACACGGGGTTCCGGCAGATGGGGAACGGTGTCTGCCTTCGTCTACAAGGCTGGATGAAGGCCACACATTTCTGGTAGGAGGTCCAGATGAAGGTGTTGGACATGCCCTTCGACGGAGAGAACTTCTTTGGGAAGGTCAGCGACCAGTCCCTATAAGCCATCTAGGCAGATATGGAGACTGCCCGTTCCATGGGAACCCTACAGCCGCAACGCTTTTCTTTTTGCTCCTCCAGGGGAAAGTCGAGAAGGTCCTCCAAAGACTTCTCCTCTTTGTACCGTCAGCCCTCCAGATCCATGACTCGGGAAGCTTACAGGGGCCGTTCCAAGGCCTACAGTAGCAGAGGACAGTGGCACCTTCGTCCGCAGGGCAGGACGGCAGCTCAAAAATTGTCCTAAACCAGGACATAGAGGCCCAGACGCGTGCACCCCGGTGGGTGGCCGGCTGACTAAGTTTGTCAGCGAATGGAAGATCACCACCGACAGATGGATGCTGGACGCTCTTGCCCAGGGACACATCTTGGAGTTTCAACGCAGGTGTCCGCGGATCCCTCTGGTTGCCCGTCAAGAGCAGCACATCCCTCAACTCCAGGAAAAGGTATGGGCCATGCTGCGAAAAGGGGTGATAGAGCTAGTCCCCAACGGCTCTGGAGCTTCAGAGTCTATTCCAGATACTTTCTGATCAGAAAGAAGACTGGGTGGGCTGGAGGCCCATCATAGAACTGCAACGTCTCAACAAATACCTGACGACCCAAAATTTCAGGATGGTCCTGTTACACCACGTCCTCGATCAATTGGAGACAGGAAATTTATTGACGTTGCTGGACCCAGAGGACACCTATTTCCACATCGCCGTTCACAAGAAACATCTAAAGTGCCTGTGTTTCGCAGTGCAGGGACAGCACTACCAGTTAAAGGCTCTACCTTTCGGATTGAAGTCGGCACCCAGAGTGTTCACAAAATGCCTGGTGCTGGTGGCGGCCCATTTATGTCTACAGTGCATACACGTATACCTGTAGCTCGACGACTGGCTCATTTGGTCCCGCTCTTGGCAGTTGGCCGTTGGACACACAGAGACGACCGTCCAGCTGCTGACGGATCTGGGATTCTCCATCAACTATCCAAAGTCTTGCTTAACTCCATCGCAGAACGCTGCAATGTTCCTAGGAGCCAGACTCAATACGGTGTCCTGCCTGGTGTTACCCTCGGAGGAGAGGGTAGCAGCCATTCAGGGGACGATGCAGCGGCTGTTGTCGAGAAAGACGGCCACGGTGCGGACCATTAGGTTGTTGCTCGGTATGGTGTCATCCTGCATCTACCTCATCCGGCTCTGCAGGTTACACATACAACCCCTTCAGGAGTTCCTGGACGCTCTCACTGGATACATGTGTCCTGAAGCTTTGCGGACAAGATCCCGCTCAATGAGATCTGTCGGGCGATAGGGTTCTGCTCCAACATCGCCCGGGGCATGGGCTTTCCAAACCCGCCATACCAGGAAACTGTAACAACGGACGCTTCCCTGGAAGGCTGGTGGGCCCACACCGGACGGCGGCACGCCAGAGGTCTGTGGCTGCTGTAGGAGAAGGATCTCCATATCAACGTCCTGGAGCTACAGGCAGTGTTCTGGGCCCTCAACTCATTTCTTCTGTCTCTGAAGGGTAAGGTGGTTAGGATCTTCAGACA
Source organism: Ambystoma mexicanum (assembly GCF_040938575.1). NCBI lineage: Eukaryota > Metazoa > Chordata > Amphibia > Caudata > Ambystomatidae > Ambystoma > Ambystoma mexicanum. The sequence goes on from NC_090936.1 coordinate 594,962,650, forward strand.
ACACCACCACTGTGTTCTACATCAGGAACCAAGTGGGCACTCCAGGAAGCACAGGACTTGTGGCGCTGGGCAGTCGGACAAGAGATGTTCCTCGTCCCTCTTCACCTGGCGGGAATCAAGAACACCATCGCAGACTCCCTCAGCAGGGAATTGCGCTTCTGCCACGAGTGGGAACTTCGGCAGGACCAGGTGGGACCGCACCTTCATCAAGTGGGGCAGGCCCCAGATCGATCTGTTTGTGACTGTGGCGAACTCCAAATACCAGAAGTTTGCCAGCAGATTCCATCAACTGAGGAGCCTGGCAGATGCGTTCCCCTTCCCGTGGGAAGGGATGTTTCTGTACGTGTTTCCTCCATTGCCTCTCCTGCTGCGTGCCACCAACACACTCAGATGGTGCCAATGCAGGATGATGCTCATTGCCGCGGCATAGCCGAGGCAGATCTAGTATCTGGACTGTCACCTGTGCCTCCGGTCCAGCTGCCAGTGGTTCTGGAAGGAGGCGCCATCCTTCATCATGAACCATGATCCCTGAACCTGAGGGCTTGGCTGCTGCAGCCCTAGAGTTTGGAGGATATGAGTGGCCGTTGGACTGCAGCGAGGTCGTTGCCAAGACCAGGGCGTCGTTGACTTTGAAATGCTGCGGCCAGAAGTGGAAGCGTTTTGCAACGTGGTGCAGGTTTCAGAAGATTACCCCAATGAGGGTCACAGCACTGCAGATTCTTCCATACTTGCTCTCCTTGGCCAAGGCCGGACTGGCGCACGCCTCTATCAAGGTACATCTGGCGGCTACCTCCCACTATACCAGGTCTCCAGGAAGGTCTTCACTGTGGTCTCATCGACTAGTCAAAGAGTTCCTCAACTGACTTTTTCGATCTTTGCTGCCGGTGAAGGCTCCTGCCCCGGCGTGGGAACTCAACGTGGTACTGACGTTGCTCATGCCTTGAAGTTCTATGTGAGACCCCCAAAGAGTTTTCAGAAGAATTCTCAACTGTTTGAACTTTGGTCCTTTGAACCATGGGAAGGCTTCCATTTCGAGGTAGCTCTGCGGCTGCATCACGCACTGTCATTGGTTGACGAATCCACTGCTGCCCGGCCTTCCGAGAGCCCACTCCACCAAAGCAATCCATGCGACGATGACGTTCCTGTCTGGTGTGCCCTTGCTAGAAATCTGCAGGGCTGCTACGTGGAGGTCCACGCACACCTTCACGAAGTTCTACTGTGTTGACAGGGATTCAAGGGAGGAGTCCAGAGTGGGCCAAGTAGTGCTATGCAACCTGTTTGATTGAGGTGAGTCTGTTACAGGGCTAAATGTTATTGCTTCTGTTGAGCCTTGCCACCTTCCGTCGTCGTGTGATGTTGTACTGCTGTGTATTCATTATTCATGAGCATGTGAATCCATTCCAGACCCCATGCTGGAGTAGAAACAAGTTACTTACCAGTAACTATTGTTCTCCAGCATTGGTCTGGCATGGATTCACATGCGAACCCTCCCTCTGACCCCTCTGTGGCTCTTCTTGGTCATACTGCCACTTTACGTGCTTAACAAATGTGAAGATGGCTGCCAGAGGAGGCGCTTAGGGAGAGGGCTGTCATTGGATGGGGGCAGTATGATATGACCCAGAAAACAGTGGTTGGTTTAAAGAAGAAAGACAGTTTGAAAGTGAAACAGGTTTTTCTTTTACCAAGGATTCCCAGCCTGACTGCTGGGAATATTCATGAGCATGCAAATCCATGCCAGACCCATGCTGGAGAACAATAGTTACAGGTAAGTAACTTGTTCCTTCCATGGTAGCTGTATGTGTCCTACATCAAGGCCTCTTCATTCTACATGGTGAGTATTTAAGGGGGTTCACACCTTCCATGCCTGTTGTCTTGGTTACTTTCATCTGGATGCATGGAGGCATGTGCATGTCAACATGCTATTGGGGTTATCGTGTTGTGTCGTGGGTTGCCTCGTAGAACTCACCAAAAAATTACAAAAGCAGCCAAAAGGAGTGCACGCTGGTGCAAGAAGTAACCCAATTTTATTCAGGCCCCCAGACGTAGCTGGGGCAGCAAATTCAAGCTGAACGTGGAACAGAACTGCATAAAAAGGCGCTGTCAAAGAACCTTCCTCAAAATGCAAACTTTTATAGAAAGCAGAATAATTGGCATTTGCAATCCTTGAACCTTCCCACACCGCTCTCAATTACAATAATGTGACGTCACAAGCCACCCCCAATTCCCACAACAAAAAATGATGTGATTGAAACATTTGAGACGACCAGCGGAACTTTATTATTCTGCCCTGGTCGCCTCTTCCTGACTCTCATGGGAACGACTACCCACCATGACTCCAACCGAGCATTGACCCACAGACATACTACTGAATAAGTGTTGCATATTACGAACACTCTAACCCTCTTCCCAGGGAAAATGGTCTGCAGGCGATTCGAAACTGCCGTGGTTCTTGGCAGCTTCACTAGAAAATCACATTTCATAAATGATTTTGAATTATAAAATGGTCATATATTCCTCTTTCACTGGCAGACCCTGTAAAATCTAATCAGTTGACCTCGAAAAATTACCTCTGTGTGCTTCTCTGAACACTTGGCTTGGGATTGCATGCTCTGTACTAATGAACTAGCTGCAGTGGCCTTTGCCGCAGGAAAAATTGCTTGCACATGTTTAAAGCAGAAGCAAGCTTTTGATGTCTATTTACCGCACGTCATTCTACCACTAAGTTTGATTATACTTACCTGTGCCACTGGATTTATGGATTAGTTTTATTAAGGTTTTAGTTCCACAGATATCAGAAAGAGCCCCCCTCCCCTTTTATAGTGCTACTCTCGCAGCTGATGAGTGTGTTCTATATCGTGCTGGACTTGCATTTTTATTACATTATTCACTCCTTTGATAATGTATTAATAACAACATCTTTTTGTGCCTCTTGGTTTTATTTTTAGCAATTTCATCTTTATGGATTCATATTTTTTCTAACCAGGTCATGTCTCCCCTAGTCTCCTTCCAGCCGTTCAGGTCTTCCCCAACCCAGACACACCCTGTCTCATCTTTTAGGCATTGGATCAAAAATTGATTATCAATTTCAACATCAGCTGGTTGTGTAAATATCCATCCGTCAGAATCCTCCCCTTCATGTTCCCCCATTATTTTCTTCCTGCTGTTCATTTTTATCAATGCTCAAGTGTAACATCAAATGTTCTTTTTTCTTATTAAAAAATACTTTCAAAGTGTTCTTAATGACACAGAAGTTGATGAGAAGCAGCACTAGCATGCAACAGTCACTGGATGCTATCTAAAAAGCCAGGTGGGCACCCATGGCAATACTCTGTCCAACCAATCTTTTGCGTGCACTCCCTTGACTTTGCTCGTCATCTAGCACTCAAGTGTCCTTATCTCTTGCCATTAGAAGCCTGACAATCAGGGATTGCAGTGCAGCAGCTTGACCCAAATTGGGTGCGCACACCTCCGATGGCTGTCAGGAGGTCCAAAACAAACCGATTCTGAAGGGCCACCAAGTGCAAGGCCCTCATCTATTCTTTGATTGTGTTCAACCCCTTTGCAGTTGAATTAGCTAATTGCAATAGCTCATAGCGAGTTAGCTGAGGCCATTTAGCATTGGCTGCAGCCTGCACTCCTGGAAGTAGCAACGAGTTGAAAAATGTTGCAGCAGAAGAAAACAGACAGTATTCATCCAGGATAGCGGCCAGGTTGTCTGAACTTTTCCTACAGAAGTAGTTGCTTTCTCTTTGCCATATTCCAATGCAGTGCGATCTTCGTGGCAGCACTATTTCGAGGCACCACAAGTGCAGGGCTGTACAACTCCCCTCCAGTCAGGCCGAAGCTGGACAAATGCTCTGGACCCGCATGCTGTATTGCTTTTCACGTCACACACACCGGATCCTTAGACTGCTGCACCCTCTTACACGGACCAAAAGCAAGTACTTGGACTCGGGGAGGCAATGAATCACACTTATACTACTGGTTTAGGAGAAAATAAACGGCTTGTTATATACCCTTTAATCGCACCCAATATACATACACATAACTAAAACATAAACTCAGCAACATAAACGCAGTGATTTTGCCACTCCCTCAGTCGATCTCCTCCATCAGTTCCAGCCTGGACCTATCACAATAGCCAACAGAGATGCTTACTCCATACCTGCACCTAAAACGTATATGTGCTCTCCACTGAGCCAACTTTTTTACCTGACCGATAATGGCATTCCAGCTGTTCCCCGCTATTCGTAGCCCGGCACTCTGAGCCCAGATTGTTCCGTGTACAAATGGCCACATGTCCTACATGCATACCTATCACGGGATCATCATGGATTACTATGTACCAACGTTCGCCTTCCGCAATTCTTATATTATAAATATTTCCATTTATATAGACTTTTATTATTCATTCTTCCTGACATCGAGACTGAGACCACACCTAGTGTAGCCCCACCAGCATAATTTAACGCTCTTACAGTGCTCTGAGCCTCCTAGCAACACCAGCACGACACAGTAGATCCGCAGCAGCCTATAACAGATGCCCGTTACCAGACCAGACGGGCCTGCCGCTTGCTACGCACGCGCAAAGCAGAGCCAGCAATCGGACGATCTGCTTCCAGAGGCACCAGTAAGTTAAAATGCGTCTCATACACCGCATAAGCCCACCTATACAAATGATATACACTGATTTGTGAGTTCCCATGTACCGAACGCCCAGCGCTGAAATTTACAACGCCGCGCGAGTCGGCGTCCCTGTTACCTAGCAACTATTGTACAATGCGACCAGCGGCGTCCCTCCACGCTGGGACATTCATGCACTAAACGGCTCTCAGTTTCCATAGTCACATAAACAAGGCGCACAGCAGCACATATACGGCACTTGTCTCTGCATAATTCCACCTCCCAGACAGTGTGGAGACATAGCCGTAGCAGCTCCGTAATCATTTAAAAACAGATGCTTTCACCCAGCTTCCCTACTCCATTTGACTTAAACCACCATGGCCAGTACTATTAAAAAGCATAGAGTGGCCCTCCTGATTAAGTCCTCGAATGCATACCTCGAAATTAGCGAATGTCAAAAGTATACTACCTCTATAGTAAAGTAAATATACTGTAGAGACCACACGGTCATGCTGAGAGGCCTTTTTCATGTTACAGAAGAAGCCCTGAATCTTGCAAAGCACGTATAACTAGAAAAACATCACGAAGCACCGTCCAGTAAACCCAGTTATCACATTAACAGGTAATTTCAAGTTCTTCAATGCCCAACAGTACAAAACATTATTAAACATAAGTAACACAATAATGAGGAACCCTATGTCCTCTCTTGTTTTTCTATGCAGCATTCACCAGCTCAAAAGCAAGACTTAGCACTCTATCGAAGACAGATTCTCTAAGGAAACTGCCCAAGACACAGAGAACTACCGCAAGGTAGGTAAAGAACCCCAGTTACCAGGACACATGGTACCGCACCTAATTGTTTAGATTGCCCCGACAGGCACACCCGATGGCAACACTTTGTATCTCTGTTTTTATCCAGATAACACCGTCTCGGTCTGCAGCAAGCTGTTCAGACTGGGAGTACATCGTGCTTTCCTCAGGACTATGTAGCTAAGCACAGAGGATAGCACATACATTAAAACTGAAACTTCCTTCAGATATACCCCGTGTTGGAAACACAAAATGTGTCAATTTATACAAGTGTATTGATAAGAAATGCAACACACGATGTCACTCCATTTACTAACCTCACCAAACTGTTGCGTCTTCAAACCTTACTGTGTTTAAACAAGTTGAATGCATCAGTAATACTGTTAGATTTTGTTTCTTGTGTTTTTAAATTTGGTGTTTGTTATATTATGAATACATTCTTCTTTTACCAGATTCTGACTATTACCTGTAGTGCAATGACAGAATTAGTAATACGCCTGTTAAACTGTTGTTCCTTACCTGTACCAAGTGTGTCAAATGGTGGGGTAGCCTGTACTCGCCTGTGTCTTTTTTTCTGATAATTAAGCCCTCATGAGTCAGCCCCCCACCCCCGACAACAAAAAAGAGGGAATTTACTCTAATATTTCCTACTTTCAATAATCCATTCTCTCAATTAACCACAAAGCCTCAGGGTGCTATGGGACATGAAAGATCCATTCAATGCCTTTCTCTTGACAATAATCTAGAACCAATTTTCCCTTAAAAGGAGACCCATTGTCACTCTTAATACGTGTAAGGGTGTTCTGTAATACATAGCCACTTGATCCAACAATTTAATTGTGTTCAATTGCGTGGCTCTCTTGCATGGTAACACCATCAGGTAACCAGAATACGTGTCCAAAATGGTGCACGCATATTGACATCCTCGGCTAATGGGTAATGGACCGATATAATAGATCTGTCAAATCTGTCCGGGCAATGTACCCCCTTTCAATGTGCTTTGAATTACATGCGGAATAGATCTCTGCTTCTGATGTTGAAACATGGGGCATTGTAAAATTACTGTTTTCACGACTTCTGATGGAATGCCAATTCCCCTATCTTGTGCCCACCTGATAGCCTTTTCTCTGAGATACCCACTTTCTGGTGGGCCACCTTAGCAATCCCCCCCAGATCATCTTCCTCAGACCTCATGTCCATGACTGAAATCTTGGCATGTTCATCTGCAACAGAATTGAACCACAGTTCTAGTGAGTCTGTTGCACAATGGGCGTCTACATGATACACAGTTACAGCGGTATGCATCAGCATCTCAGGAATATCTTGCCACAATTGTTTTCCCCATACCTCTTTGGCATGACTGTTCCATCCATTCTTCTGCCATTTAGGCAGCCACACAGCCAGTTCATTTGCAACAGACCATGAGTCCGTATAGATATAGCAACAACCAGGCGCTGCTTGCTTCAAAGCCTGATACACGGCATATAATTCAGCTAATTGGCTAACTTTTCCCTTTTCCGGAGGCGGTTAACACTTTCTTTGATTTAGGGTTCTACGCTACTGCTTTCCAGTGTCGCTCAGTCCCCACATATTTGGCTGGAACATCAGTAAACTAGACATGTTCAACTTGTTCACTTGTTAATTCCCCATACGTGCTTCCCCATTTTACCGGACACTCACCTATTTCCGTCCTCTTTATGGATTCTAGATCTACTAACTGAACCCCTGCCACTTGCTCAAGTAACCTCGCAACTCTACCCTTTTCTGTCTTGTCACGATCTTGAATATACCACTTCCATTTGATGATACTGGCCTCTTGCGCATGCCCTATCCAATGTGTTTTAGGGGAGCTCAGTACCCACTGCATGATCTGACTTTCTGGTCAGATCAATACATCATGTCCCACTGTCATTTGTTCAGTATCCACGAGGGCCCAATAGCAGGCTAACAGCTGTTTTTCAAAGGGAGTGTATCGGTTGCCAGCCTCAGACAACTTACGACTCCAAAATCCTAAAGACACCCGCTTCCTGTCCTGTTTTTGCCAAACTCCAGTTGGCATAACTATCTTGCACAGACACATTCCACTCCACCTCCCCTTCCCTCAAGGGCCATAAATCAAGCACTTTCTGTATGGCTGGCTGAAACGCTTTCTCTTGCTCTTCACCCCATGAAAAATTGAATTTATTGCCGGTCACTCGGTAAAGGGGCGCCAAAATCTGTCCCAAATGTGGTATATGCTGTCTCCAAAATCCAAACAACCCGATAAACATTGTTGTTCATCGGGGTGGAAAACTCAAGAATCTTTTGCTTAGCTTTCGGCACCATTTCACAATGCCCGATATGCCACTGATTTCCCAGAAAGATCAGTCTCTGCTGGACCCTGGATTTTAGCTTCATTAATTTCCCATCCTTCCTTTCGTAATCCTTCCATTATCAGCTCTAGGTGCATTGGTACGCTATGCTCGTCTTTTCCCTGTAGCAATTTGTCATCAATGTAATGCACAATTTGCACATCAGGCTGCCACAGAATTTTGTCTAAACGTTCTGCTACCAGCCGGTGACATATGGTTAGACTATACATGTATCCCATTGACAGACGTTGGAACGTATACTGCCTCCCATTCCAGGAAAATGCAAACTGTTACTGACATTCTTAGGTAATCAGTACCGTGAAGAAGGCATTAGCCAAATCTAACAGCATACCAAGTTCCCTCAAATTTCGGAACATTCTCGATCAGAGTAACAGCATCCGGGACTGCTGGTATTAACGGAGAAGTGTACTTGTTCAACTCTCGATAATCTACAGTCTTCCAGTAACTTCCGTACGTTTTTTTAACAGGCCAGACCGGATTGTTCTAAGACGTGGTTACGGGACGTAACACACCGGCTTCAACATATCCTTTAATAGTATCTGAAATCTCTTTCTACCCCCCTGGGAATTCGTTATTGTTTCATAGATACCCATTTTGTGGCTAACGGAAACTTCACCAGTGGCATCTTCAATTTCCCTACATTAACAGGGGTATAGGTCAAAGCACGCACCCCAAACTGATAGTTTACCTCCCAATCCAAGAGTTAAACCCTCCATAAAATCAAACCCAATGATATATTCAGGTATTGGAACAACTAACACTTGATAAGTATCCCTTTTTAAATTGCCAATTTTCATATCTATTTTTTGGTCTGCATGGCAGGGCTCTCTTTTTCCCCCCAAACCGGTAATTTTAAAATGCCGTCCATTAAACCTTAAAGGATTCCCATGTATCAATGAGGCCTCCAGCCTGGTATCAATTAAGGCGCTGACCTCTTGGATATTTCCTGATTGCCAAACTGATTTCCCTTTCACATGAGGCTGTCTGTCTACCTTAATTCGGGCAGTTGTCACCGGAGTTTGGCCACAATCCTATTCGTACTTTGAATGCGCATATTTGGACTCCATTTCCACCATTGCACTCACCATTTTCCTCAAATCCGCATAGGTCGGCTGGAATTGTGGGGACGTACCTGATGACTCTTGGTCCACTTCCTCCGCGGGTGGTGCGGAAGATACCGAATCCCTACTGGATTTCTGTACCTCCTGCCGTTTCACTTGCTTGTACCTTTCCTTGCCTTCCAGCCCTCACTTCTTGTATAACTGATACATGTCCTGTGTCTCAATCCCATCAATGTCTTCACGTGGTACCCCATCTTTTAGTATCACCAAAAACATATCCTTCCAGGATACCCGAGAGTCTCGGCTGTCAAACCTCTTTCCAGGGGTTAGTCTTTCATTCTGCCCCTCCCTCTCCTGTTCTCAAGGTCTTTCCTCAGCCTTTTCCCAATCCCCTAGGTCGGCGAATTGCATTCACCACCTCATCTGTCATCCTACCAGTCATTTGCACTAACAGGGTCATAATGACATTCTTGTATGTGGGTGGAGCGGTTCGAATGATGGCATTTCTCGCGGAGACCGATAACGCTACCACCCCCATATGCTGGGGGGTTTCTAAATGAATGGCTTCTTTCATGGCATATTCCCTCACTCTTTGTATGGCCTCCCTCAAGGTGCATCACTTTTTCTCCTCGTTAGGCCAGTCTGATGTGATCGGGTACTTGCGGTTACACCATTGGGCCACTAGCTCTAACAAAAACATGTGCACCTCTCTCTCATCGTCCTCACAAGGAGGACCTACATGTAACATCTCCTGAATATGCGTTTCCTGCGACAAGGGCAGAAACCTGGTGGCCTCTACCCAGAGTCCCGCCGCCCCTCCATCAAATAATCTGACCATCCAGGTTAACAATGATTCACCCCCCCCTTTGTTTCAATCAGCTGATGATTTCCCCAACCTCCTGCTGGGAATAATCCTCTAGCGTGGTCAAGTCCACCAACTGCCCTCTGGGATTATTAGGATTGGGACCAGCTCGCCTGCACATCACTGGTTTAGCTGTTACCCCCGTTCAACCAAACTCTGGCCGAGACGCTACCTCCTGCTCTGAACCACTCTCGGTGCTGGTACTGTCAAATACATCCCTATCCCATCGATCGGGGCCCCATTCAACCCCTGCGGAGGCAATCATGGTCTCTACCTTACGGGTGTTCACCCTCCCTCTTCTCATTCGATATTTATATCGAGCAACTCTTACAGCAGCGCGCTCGGCTACCGCTTGATCTTTGTCTGCCATATCATGATACAACTTAATTTGAAGCTGCTGCATTAACGCAATCTACTTCTCAGCCGCCAGCTCCTTTTCCAATCTCAACACACTTGCCTGCAATTCCACATTCTGTTGATGCACCTTCCGGAAAGCATGCAACAGAAACCAGCCTCTTCTGCCTAAAGCCGAACACTTTCTTTCCCTTTTTCCACAGGCACCTGTTGCAGGCAGCCCATCACATCCGCCAGACTAGCCTCTCCTATGCTATTATCCCAGGTCTCACTCAGACCTGCACCACATGCCCAGGTCTGTGCCACTTTGTCATACAGACTTCTGGTCCACCCTGGGATGGTCACTTCAGGACAGTCTCCGCCTGCGGAGCTTCCTTTTTTCCTAAATAGGGAACTTGTGATATCAAATGAATGGTCCACGTCTCTATCACCAATACCACACACTACCAACCTTTCCCGTCAAATATTCACAAAACCAATATTGCCTCTTGGAGTCTCACTTCAAATTTACTAAATTGGCAGGGCTTCTTCGGCATCAATATAAGCACAAAGACCCTTCTCAAAGCACCAACATGTATTGCTTTTCTGGTCACACACATCGGGCCTTAGATTCTGCACCCTCTTATACGGAACAAAAGCAAGTACCTGGACTCAGGGAGGCAATAAATCACACTTAGACGACTGGTTTAGAAGAAAATGAATGGCTCGTTATAGGCCCTTTATTCTCACCCAATATACATACACATAACTAAAACATAACATATAGTCGATTATACATAAAGAGCTTCACCGTTAGTAGGGTTGCAGAAGACACCTTCATCTCGGCCACCACAACACTGCTTAGTCCCAGAGCAGGTATGCAGGGAGATCACTCATGCTAACGGGGTCTGGAGTGGAGCATGCTCCCTCTCAGCGAGACTGCATCACCCGGGGTCCAGTTCTCGCTCTCTTCCCTGAGGAATACCTTAGCTCTTTATGGGGAAATCCAAGTCCCTTCATGGTTACTACTGCCCTCCGCCAAAGGGCTGACAGCAAGCATTGCGAGCAAAGAGTGGAAAAATCCAGCTAGAAGTGGAAAAACCCAGCTTCTCTCCCTCGCCTTCGTTACCAGCACCCCTTATCACTGCACCTGCAAAGCTCTGACTCCCTTCTTGGCTCGTCCTTCAGTGGACAATACAACAACTATTCTCCACCGTTAGCTCACCTGACATCATTTATGTGACCTTGCGACCATTGCAGAATTCGCGTTGGCTTACTGAGCCCACGAAAACATAGGCTTTCATGACGGTAATGGAAGTAAATATCCAAAATGGCTGTGCCTTGGCACCATGTTTAGCTCATTTTCACACACGTACTACACATGCCCTCCCAGATGGCCATCGGTGCTGCAGTTCCCCACGCCAGCGCCGCATTCTGAAAAACCTTGGCGCAGCCCTAATTAGTTACCAGGAGAAGTGACCCATTTGACCTCCTGAAACACAAAGGGAATCATGTAAAGCTCCTTATTTAAACTGGTTGAAGTTTTTCATGTAAACCAAGTTAAGGCATAAACCTATTTTCCCCAAGTAACTGCAGTTTTCATTAACCTTGGCTACCACATTTTGCTTAAAACCCACCAATCCTTCAGCACGACATTGCATTATTCCCCCCTGCCATTTGTCCCCATACCATACTGCTCCCTCTATCACGGTCTAGTATGACACCAGGGGGCATTTTGGCCTTCTTTAGTTGTGCATTGTATTCTTTTATGATCTTCTATTTGTAATTCTCCCCCTTTATATTCTACCACTTTATGCTTTGTTTCCTCATTTTGGAGCATTTGCGTTAATTTCACATAGTTGTCCTCAAAGACATTTTCCCCTTCATCCACCCAGTGAACCTCTACTTTGTTTCCCTGGAACAAACTTCGAGTTCTACAAAGAGACATGTGCATCAGGCATCCCGCCTCCTCATTGGACACGGCCTGGGGCAGAAGAACCTTGGACATTCCTACTACGTGTGGAATAAGAGAGAGCACACGTAACATGTGCTATTTACTCTCCCCCTTCCGACATGTATCATTTCATCATACCAGATATTGCCTATCAATGAACTATGATCTTCCTTGGCGTCATGGTGGATGCCCTCTCCATTCATCACACTCCTCCATTTTTCTTCTTACATTCGATTGTGTTTCACTTTTTTCTTTGAAAAAACATATAAATCAAAAGCAGCAAAGCTATAATAAAACATGAAAAAACTAAAAAGATAGCAGGCGCCCCTCTCTAGAAAGAACATGGCATGATAACCTGTTCTGTTTTGTATTTTTGCAAGGAACTTGGGGTTGGTCACCCTAAGTTACCTGGGCGAACCTAGACGTGGACCCCTTGCTCACTGTGCTCAGAGGCACAGCTCCACCTCACTGATGAGGCCCAACTAGACCAAAACACGCACGTGTCTGGGGTTGCAGTTGGCACTCTCATGGAAAGGAGGTTTAGCCAGGCATTTCAGTGCTGGACTGTCCTTGTGGGCGGGACAAAGACTGATATGCAAATGGCTATTCCTCCTTTGTGAAAAGTACAGTGAGCAAACAGCGATAGCTGCAGACTCTCAAAGTGGGTAAAAACCACAGAAGAGGTTATCAAGCCACGTTCTTTCTAGAGAGGGGCGCCTGCTACCTTATTTTTAAAAAAATATATTATTTTTTTTTACATGTTTATTTTAAACCGGTTGGACAAGTGAAAACGAAACAGGCATATATTAAACACAGATTAACCTTAAGGTCTGAGTGAGCATAGTCCTGATACCCCGAAGCTCCCCTCCAGCCCCTCCCACCCGTCTCCAGTTCAACTCTCCTCCTGGCCTGGTTGAGCAGGCGCGTCCGTAATTAGCTCATTGCCCGAACGTAGGGCCCATCGCTCCAATCAGGGTTTATGGGTCATCGTCGAGACGTTCCGATCATAGTCTAGAAGTGGGGCCCAAATATCCGCAAACTGGGGTAAGAGGCCCGCCTTGACTGCCGTAACATTTTCTGTGACCAAAATGTCCCAAAGTTTGATAAACTTCCACATAAAAGCTTCCAGGGTAAGTTGTAGAAAGGTCCAGTCTACTTTATCGAAGGCTGGACCCACGGACATATTACTGAATAATTGTTGCATATTGGGAACACTCTAACCCTCCTCCTAGGGAAAATGGTCTGCAGGGGATTTGAAACTGCTGTGGTTCTTACCGGCTTCACTAGAAAATCACATTGTCATTGAGGGGCCCTCGGTAGCCTTCCAGGTACGGGCAATTGTAATTTTCCCGGCCAGTAAAAGTTGCGTAAGGAGATTGGCTGTTCTCCCTGATCTCGAGTAGGCCCCTGGTGCTGGGGAGCCTAGCAGGAAGGGGGTCAAGGGATCGTTTAAAGTGATGCAGGCGGGTTGGAGGATTGTACCATCGCAGAAGCAGTTTATGGGCACATTCCCGATTAGTGATGCAAAAGGAGGAGGAGTGAGTTCTGGACCTAATGTCCACCCACGTTTGGTCTTCCAGAGGGAGACCTAGCTCTGCCTCCCATTGTGCCATATAGGGGGCTCTTGTAGTGAACGTATCCTCCTGTAACAGTTTGTAAAGCGTGGAGATTTTCCCCTTTGTGGCAGATTCTTTAGGGTAAGCTCAAGAGGGCCGGGGCACGCGTAGATGCTTGTCGGGTTTGGGGATGGGAGCACCAGTTTCGAAGTTGGACATAAGAGAACCTGTCTGTTTCAGATAGTTGAAAGGCTGCTTTGCATTGTTCAAAGGAGCGAGGTTGGCCATTCTCAAAGAGTTGTCCCGGGGATACAAGCCCCCCGGTAGTCCAATTTTTGAAATTTAGTGGGTGGGAGCCCTGAGAAAAGGCCGGGTTGTGGAATATCGGGGAGAAAGGACCCAAGCCACACGGGATACCCTTATGTTTTAATGCCCAGTCCCACGTTTTAAGGGTGTGTTTAGTGGAGGCCAAGGTCCCAGCCCAGGTCTGCCGCAACGAGGAAGAAAGCAGAGGGGAGTGTGAGGCGGGATTGCTGTAGCGCTACCCATTTCGGACGTCCGGAGGTTGTGACCCATGCCCGAACATGCGCCAATTGTGACTCCCAGTCTAGAACTGCCCATCATGGCCTTTTGGGAAATCCTCGCCTTCCTACCTTTCCAAATAAACCAAAGCATTTTCCTCTGCATACATAGGAGGGGGGGCAGTGGGATCGTAGTGGGGAGGGAGGAGCAAGCATAGAGGAATCGTGGAAGGAGATTCATCTTGCAGGTGGAAATACGCCCAATGTGCGAGATCTCCTGTGAGGTCCAACGTTCAAGATCTCTCTCTCTTTAAAGAGCAGGGGGAAGTTCAATAGGTATAGGTTTTTAGGACGGGTTGATATCTGGACCCTCTGGTAGGGAATAGATTTCTCGCTACATTGGATCGGGCATAAGGGTTGTAAAATCTCCCGTTCCCCAGGTTCCAGGCCTACCCCCAAGGCAGTCGATTTCCCAAAATTGATGGCAAAACCCGCCACCTTCCCAAATCTGCAGAGCTCTTTAAGGGCTAACGTTAGGGAAGGGCGAATGTATGTTATGGATAGCAGTACGTCATCAGCATAGAGTGAAATCTTATGGTGGGAGGCACCGATGGGAAGGCCTTTGATGCCCGGGTCCAACCTAACCCGCTGGGCGAGGGGCTCGATTACCAGGGCAAACAGAAGATGGGACAGCGGGCATCCCTGCCTGGTTCCACAAGTTAAGGGGATCGGATCTGATAGATTGTGGTTAACCCAGAGGATCGTCTTAGGGGACCGATAGTTTGCCAAGATGAATTTCCAAAAGTTTGGGCCAAAGCGAAAAGCTTCCAGGGCAAGTTGTAGAAAGGTCCAGTCTACTTTATCGAAGGCTGGACCCACGGACATATTACTGAATAATTGTTGCATATTGGGAACACTCTAACCCTCCTCCTAGGGAAAATGGTCTGCAGGGGATTTGAAACTGCTGTGGTTGTTACCGGCTTCACTAGAAAATCACATTTCATAAATGATTTTGAATTATAAAAAGGTCATATATTTCTCTTTCACTGGCAGACCCTGTAAACTCTAATCAGATGACCTCAAAAAATAACCTCTGTGTGCTTCTCTGAACACTTGACCTGCGATCTTATGCTCTGTACTAATGAACCAGCTGCAGTGGCCTTTGCCGCAAACAAAATGCTTGCACGTTTAAAGCAGAAGCAAGCTTTTGGGGCCTATTTACCTCACTTCATTCTACCACTAACTTTGATTATACTTACATGGTGAATTGAACTCGAGCGAACAGCCCAAATTGTGATTACCCTGGTGGTGAGCCATTCAGGCACTGTCAGTGCGCAGCAGGAGATTGTAGCAGTCGGCTCCTGACCCAACTGTGAAGCCGCTGCGTGTGGCTGTTCCGACGCAGAGTCGATGAAGAGGATTCCCTGACGTGGAGAGACCCAGGTCCTTTCCAGGACTGGATCAGGGCTTGGAGTTACTGAAAGGCAGCTGCTGCGGGAGTTGAATTGTGCTCCCCGCACCACGACATTCGAGCGGGCCAAGTGCACTGCAGTGCTTGCCTGCATGGCCAGGCTTGGTGAGACTTACCCGGAGATAAGCTAGTGGAGAGCTGCAGAGTTTGGAGGCGCACGTCTGCTATGCATTTTCGGCCTGGGCCCTCAGGCAGAGCATGATGTGGCCAGCCCCTGCTGTGGACTAGGGAAAGATTTAGGATTCAAAGCGCTGTACAAAGGAAGCCGGGTGAGACCCATGACTTTCAGGGGAGTGGAGGGGTGGGTTTGGACCTCAGCCCCCATGGTGATCACAGGAGGATGCGTAAGCTGACTTTAACATTGCCTGCGCACAGAGTCCTGGTGGCCTGTTAATCACCTACCCCACCCTGTGCTCCCGTTCTGGTTAATTGCTTTGGTCAGGCGGGCTGTATTGCCCCAAATAAAAGTGGCGCATGGTTTGGGCAACACGGTTTGGTCTGTGGAGTGACCTCCGATTTCATTGAGGGTGATTGGTGCGACTGTTGGCCCGCGCTGGGGTAGGATGGGGACAGGGCCTGTGGATGTGCTCCCATTCATACTAACAGGCTTGGTGGGACCTGTGGTGTGTTCGGTGCAACTGATGACCTCCTGGGCTGGTATTTTCAAAGGGGTCGGGGCCTGCGCCCATCTGGGAGAAGAGTAATCGGGCAATCGGATGGCGGGTTGCCCATGCCATTGGGCGGTCAGCTTGTGCCACTGTACTTTTGGCTAGGAGGCTCCTTGAGGGCAATGGCGTACAGTCAAATATTGCAGAGACTATGGCACTGGCCTTACAGACATGCATATCCCGACTCTCTCACAAAAACACGCCGTTGGCCTCCACCAGCTCCACGCCTGCAAGCTCCTAGGCAGCCAGCCGTAGGAGGAGATCCATGTGCCTGTTTGGCTCCTCTCGCAGACACACACACACACAAACACACACACACACCGCCAAGTGTGGCCGCAAGTAGTGTGGAACCATGGACACTTGCACCACGTGTGACTAGTTGGGCAGAGGGAGGGTAAATTGGGGAGTGGGAGGGAGGTTCACAATTGGGAGATAGTTGGGGAGTGGGAGGGTAAGTTTGGGTGGGTATTGAGGTTGCACCTGTTTTTCATATGTCTAATTAAAAATACACTGGGTTCTGCATATCAATCACGACTGGACATTGTTTCTGCGTGAGTATTCTTTAATGGAAGTGCTTGAAAATACGTGCCACCAGTTGTGCACCATGTGCTTGTGAGTAGTGTTCAAAAGAAGTTGTGTATCGGTACATCCCATGCATGTTGCCCATCCATGGCCTCCCGCCGGGCTAGCACTGGCACCCTGTCGTCATCCTCCTCCTCTGCAGGGTCCATGTCCGGGGGCAGTGCAATGTTGCGTTGAATACACATATTGTGCAACATTCCACATGCCAGGACAATCTTGCCAACATTGATGGGGCTATACATAAGTGCACCACCGGTTCTGCTGAGGCAGCGGAACCTTGCCTTGAGTAGTCCATTCTATAGTGCCCCGTGTACGTATGTGTAGGCCTCCGCATGCATGTTCCATTGTGTTCTAACAGGTGTCATCAGCCATGGCGTGAGGGGGCATCCAGCATCACCTGCATGGGAGTGACATAATTGAGGTTTAATGTTAATGGTGTCAATCTCATGTCAGTGATGTGAGCATGTACACGTACAATATTTAATTTAACACAAGACGTAGCACATGTCACAGATGACCCTAGTGATTTTTTCAATGTTACATGTGATGCCATGACCATATTCAAATGTTTGGTCACTCATTCGATCTGAGACTGTTTGGTCTGCTCACTCTCTACAGTCATGATATGGCCTTCCATGCTACTATATGTTTTTTTGGCTTGCATGGAAACAAGGGTGCATGGCTGCCTGCTAGGAGGCTCCTATCTTGTACGGTGCTAACAACCTGCCTATCGCAACCGCACTGCCCAAAAGGCCAGGCACTACTGTGCGCAGCTGGCCCGGTAGGCAGTGTGCTCAGGGGAGCACCAACTACTTTCTCAGCAGTGACTTACTCCCATGTACATATCCCCATTGCGTACTGTGGCACTCCCTGGTTAGGGGGAGTTGCATTTTACCAGCACCTGGCTTCCTGTGCCACAGAAAGCTGTAGTGGCCCTGTGGCACTGGTAAGCCAGGTGCATGTAAGGTGTGTGGTGTCCGGCACAACCACAGCATGGGCAAGCTTGAGCTTCACGCATGCCTACGGATGTGGCCCATGTGCGTCTTGGCATTGATGTCTCTCACATATTGATGACCAATCCCACTGCATTCTTCTTTCATGTTGTGTGTTTTGCCTGCTTCACCATGCTAATCAACATCTTCAGAGTGCTCATATGTCAACTTGAGGGGGGTGTATGACCTGTACTGAGCACTTGGTGCTGGCTAACCAGTTGTGTAGGCATGTGTACTGGATACCTGGTGTGGGGCTGATGGTGTGTAGGTTTGCATTATTTGGACTTGTCTGTGAAGCAGGCAGTGGAGGATGTGCAGAGTCTTTTAGGAGGCACATTTGTAGGGTGTCTGATGCATTCTGATACATGTGGTAGTTTTGTGTTGCCTCTTTCGACTTTCAATTGATAGGTTTTGGGTGTGATCCATACGCCTGTTTGGTACAGGCGTTACATGCCTTGGGAATAAGGGATGCAATGCATTTGTGTTGGGTTGCTTTTGCCACATGCTCTGCAGACTGTGCTTCTACCAACCCCCCTGCACTCGCCCCAAGGTCATCCATTGATCATTCTACTCACCCAACAGCCAGGTGCACTCTGGTGAGTGCCTTTTTATCCCCCCTCCCCCACCCCTGGACTCCAATACACAGAGTACATGCATTGGTCATTCTACTCACCCAACAGACCATCTGAACATTGAGGGAGTAGAATTGTTTGCGGTTTCTGTATACTGCCTCAATGGCATGTCTGACCACCAACTCCACATGTGTGCAATCTAACGCATCAATGTAATTGGGCATGCCTGCCAGGGCATGGAAGGCCACTTTGGTGGCATTAACCTGGGCAGGGGTTCAGGGTAGGGCGATGGGGTCTGCCACATGGTGCAGCAGTGCATCCAGTACCTTGAACAAGACCCCGGAAAAACAGGGTTGTGACAGCCCATGCAGCTCACCCACGGTGTGTTGGTATATGCCGATCGAAAGGAAGTGCAGGACCGACACTACCTTAAGCAAGGGGGGGGGGGTGATTGGAATCCGTCTATTTATGAGGCTGCTGATGCCATGAATGAGGGCGATAATTGATGTTATGGTCTCCCTGTCAAGCGGTACAAGGTGTGGATTTGGCTTGGGGTCAGGTTCCAGGGTGAGGCCCTTAGTGGGTATTGGGGGCTGCCTGCGGGGTGCTACCTGCTGGACATTGATGTTAGGCATAGCCAACTGGTTCCTCTTTCACCTATGTCACATCCTCTGCCTCTCAGCTGTTTCATCCTCAATCCCTCCTTGCAGGTTCCCCAGCCCAATTGCTGCTACAGCGACTGCCATCATGGTTGTGTTGGGAGGTGGGTTGGGTGTGGTCCTTTTGTACATTCCCAGTGGTCAATGGTGTGCAGCTGGGCTTATTTTGTAGACGTGTGGCCTGTTTGCCAGCATTTTTGGGTTGGGAGGGGTGTTTGGTGTGGATGTGGTCATTTGCTGCATTCACAGTGGTCAATGGTGTACAGCTGTTGTGGTTTTGGACACCTGGGGCCTGTTGCTGCTCTGCTGGCACTGTTTAACGCCTGGTCCGCGGTGCCGGTATTACAGGCACAGTGTTCACGGTCCCACGGGCATTTTTATGGTGGTGTTTCCGTGTAGGTGGTACTCTGTGCCTGTACTAACGCTGTGCTGGTAATTCAGGCACGTCCGGTGACTCTTTCCGCAGTTTACGGTCATGGTGCTACTGAGTGCGGTAGCAACATGGGTGTCACTTAGCGGTAACTGTGTTTCTGCACTTGTGGCTTTGAATGTGCCGGTCCGGAAAACGGTGCTAGTACGGTGCTACAGGCAATGCTCTTTCCGGAACGGCATACTTGTAATGAGGCCCATTGAATCTAAAAGGCATCCATTCATTTCTAAGTCCCTTGTTTGGAAAACACTGTAGGTACGGTTTTAGTACCTGGTTCTTTCAACCCAGACACCACCTGGGTGTAAAGTTTGGTGCATAAGACCTTCCCCCCTGTGTCCGCCCAATCTCTAGTTTTAAGATTTGTTTTTAACCTTTACCGAGTTTGTCAGAAGTAGTTGCAGAGATAGACATGCTGCATTTAGGACCTGCATACATTCCTCATGTAGGTAGAAACTGAAGCCTTTTTTAAGTTTACCAACTTTTACATCCCTACTCCGTAAATGATAGATGGAACTGTCAGTCATCATACAATTTCTGCATCAGGTGTATTCTCTTTCATACTACTATACTCTATATGTATTACAAACTTAGTTTGTAACACAGAACAGCAAATGTCACACATTTAGGGAGATGGTACATGATAGGTCGCTATATCAATGCCTCATAGTACTCCAGCTCGTTCGGTATCCAAGAAAAAAATGGCTCAAGACCATACCATAGCATAGATAAGGTAAAGTCTTGGCGGTATAGTACTTTACAGCCGGAGATGGAGAACTTGCCATACTTATTATCTACGCATCTGAGCTTCATAGCGGGTTGGTGCTTTTTCCTTCAGGTAGTTCCTATAAAACGATTACAACAGATAGGCAATTACTGGGTATCCGAGATAAACCATGTTTGAATGTGTTTCTAGTTTAGTCAAACCAAGGAACCATTTTTTAGGATGCCTAGTTTTGCATAACTTAAGGATGACCATTTTAGATGGGTTTATTTTTACTTTATTGGCTGGCATATAGAAATCAAATGCATCCAGTAATCTTTGCAGATCAAAAAGAGTGTGATCCATTAAGACCAAATCATCTGCATAAGCTATCCATGCAATTTTTGTCCCACCAAATTTGGGAGCAATAAAGGAGCCTTCCAAAAGACATCTCCCCATGTCCGCCACATACAAATTAAATAACGTGGGTGCTAAAATGCATCCCTGTTTTAGCCCATTGGCGGTACCAAAAGCTCTCGTAAGGAGGCCTTCAGTATTGTGCCTGACCTGTATCTTAGAGTCAGCGTGTAGGTGGATCAATATACTTGAGGCCTGGGGCATACCCAGCCTGTCCAGATTAAACCATAGCCTGTGGCGGTCTACACAGTCAAAGGCCAACGATAAATCCATGGCGGCCACATAAATAGGAGTAGTTTTCTTTCCATGCCAATATTTGCAAACTGCACATTAGAAGCCCTCCACTGTCTGTTGACGGTGGAGGGGTTCTAAAGCCAATTTGACTAATATCTAAGATGCTGTTCTCTACACACCAGATTTCGATGTGTTCCAATACAACAGATGCAAAAATCTTAGAGTCCGCATCCATGATTGCAATTGGTCTATAGATAACACAATTCTCAGTCCTTTTTTATAAATTGGAATTACATGAGAGTTTCTAACTTTCTGCAGTATTCAGGGATACCACTATGTCTGTAAATAGTATATAGAGAATTTTGGACCAGAGGTCTACGTTTTCTTTCATTAGGGCATTTGATAATTAGTTGGGGCCCCTAGCTCTAGATATTAAACACCCAATGTTTTCCACAGATGGTTTGAGATCCCATCGTTGTTCCCTGATCTCTTGCAAATTACAGACCTCAGATGCTTGAAAATATATATAGCTGTAAAGTGATTAACCCAGGTCTGAGCTGGAATGGGGTTAGTTTGTATTGCACGTCTATTTTGCAGCTGGTTTATGATCAACCAAAAAGTTATACTCTACTTGTTATACTCTACTTGTTCCTCAGAGCAGCCATCCTGGCTTCGCCATCCATTTAATACATCTAAATAAATAATAATAAATCTATCTGATGGCGATACAATGGTATCCAATTTTTGGGTTTTAGTTTCACTTCATGTATCAGCAACTTAGCTGTCTCCCCCTCCTTATGTTCTTTCTTAATGTCCCAGATCTTTTTACCGGTCTCCCGCTTACTACTTTGCACCTTAGGATATGACGTATGTCTATGGGAGCACCACTTTCTATCTGATGCAGATTTGTTGCTGCTACACAATAATTTGGACATCATGACCTTAAAGTGCTCTTGTATGTGACTAATAAAGTATTTACTTCTTTTCATTTCCAAAGTAGAGTCTTGAAAATCATGTACCATAAAGATAGTAAACCTATCACTGTTGTGTCATGATTCCTGCCCCTCATGTCCCCAGCCCTCCAAGATGTCAGGCTGGAGCCAGGCCACGATCACCTACATGGCCCTCAAGGGCCCCTCCATCGACCCACTTGAAGTCAGACTTGGCGCTTGTGGCACCATACTCACTCACTCCCGGTTTATGGTCATAATAAATGGTCAACCATCTCTGTGATAACCTGGGTATCACTGGTCAGGCTCTGGCGTGGCTGACCTCTTTCCTTTCCAATCGACCCTCCCAGGTCCAACTTGGGTCCTTCCTCTCTGACATCTTTTTCTCCACCTGTGGCGTTCCCCAGGGATCTAATCTCTCTCCCTGGCTGTTCAACCAGTATCTGGCACTCCTTGCCCACCGCATCGCCGCCCTCTGCCCCAACTTTCAGTGCTATGCGGACGATACCCAGCTCATTTTCAGGCTACCCTCGGCCTCCTCCTCTCCCTCCCTCATCTCTGACTGTCTGTCTGCTATCCAGGAATGGTGTGCTGCCAATGACCTCTGCCTTAATGCTAGTAAGACTGAGATCCTACTCATCGGCACACCCACTCCCTCCTTCCCTGCAGCTCTCTGGCCGGCCTCTCTTGGCCCTCTTCCTACCTGCAAGGCAAAAAACCTCGGGGTCATCTTCGACTCCACACTCTCCTTCTCTCCTCATATATCTGATGTCTCTAAGAAGTCACATTACCAGCTGCACCTCCTCAGAGGTATTCTTCCCTTCCTCTCCTTCCCCCAGAAGCTCACTGTCTCCCGAGCCCTGGTTCTCTCAAAGCTGGACTACTGTAACAGCCTCTATCTTAATCTGCCTGCCTCCACTCTCCGCCCTCTGCAACTCATCCAGAACAGAACTGCGAGACTTGTCCTTGGCCTCAAGCCCAGGGACCGTATCGCTCCAGGACTGAAATCTCTACACTGGCTCCCAGTGGCTGCGAGGATTAAGTTCAAAACCCTCTGCATTGTCCACAAGGCCTTCTGGGGCCTGGGGCCTAAATACCTTCAACTCTCTCTTCCTAAATATCTTCCTTCCCGAGCCCTACGCTCATCCGTCTCCAACTCCCTCAGGGTCAGCCGCTTCTCGAAGCAACGAGCTGGGGGTAGATCTCTCTCGGCGGCAGGGGCCTCCCTCTGGAACAGCCTTCCTGCCTCCCTGAAACTTGAGGAGAACCATCTCCGGTTCCGGAAGCACCTCAAAACCTTCCTCTTCACTTCTGCTTTCTCTCTCCCTCTCCCCTGCTAAATTCTTCACCTAAACTGCACTGATTCTGCAACTGGGCCACTCTCACCGACCTCGGTCCTGGGCCCAGTCACTCTTCACTTGCACTGCCTCCCTGGCAACCCCTGCACTGCTGGACTGTCTCTGTATCCCTACAGCCCCCCCCCCAGCACTTGTCTGCACTTACCTTGCACTTGCCACCAGCTGGCCCTATTTATTTATTATTTTATTTCTATTCTACTTATTTGTACTGCACTCTCCCCCCCCCCTCCCTGTTCCCCTTGCACTTTTTCCCTTCCCCCTACCCCTGCACTTGCGCGGTCTGAATGACACCTGGCCTAGTAGGATCGTTGTCTGTCTTCCCCTTGTTCCCCCCTCCCTGCCTCGTCGCGCCTTGAAACACTTGTGTATAGGCGCGTTACAAATGCCATATCATATATCATATCATAATCTCGAAAAACTGCATGTGCGGTCTAGTCTTTTGGGTGTGATTCAACCCAGAGACACCTGGGATATCCAGAGACTATTTAAGCCACACCCAGGCTGAGAAACATGCTTTGCGTTTTCTGCACCTGCAGCGTGACACTCACCGTGTTCGGATCGGTCTCCAGTAGGCCTGCATCTTTCTTATGCGCTCAGCTCCTGCAAGAACAGGAACAACGTTAGGAACAGCCTTACCTTGCAGTGCTTCTGCCCATCATTCATCGCTCCTTCTGTTCTGCAGGAATCTTCGGCGGTGTCATTCCCATCCCGGCACGCCGCTTCCTAACGAAAAGGGAAAAGAACAGAAAAAAGGCATTAGAAAGCATTCTGCAAATCTTTGCTTATTTTTAAATACTGTACGAGCTTCAAACGCTTACCTGAATCCCAGCCGCTCTGGGGGAACCCTGTCTCCGGAACTTCTCATCCATCTGCAAGAGGGAAAAGACACTCCAGGTTAGCGTGGAAACATCTAGAGGCGCCGCATACCGCGCTTACCCACCGCATTTGTTCTTCATAACCGGCATCCACGCTGAAAACGTCGCAGCACCTAAAAGACACAGAAAAAGAACTCAGTTCAATGCAAATAAGAAAGGGGCGCATCGCGTGCTCACTCACCTTCAGCGCTACTCATCTCAGCAGCACGCCGCCATCCCCGGACGCCGGCCATCATCTAAGGAAGGAAAGGAACAAAGTTAGAGAACTGTTCAAAAGACTCATTATACTTATCTGTCGGACTCTTGCCAGTGAAGTAACTAGGCAGCAACGAGCCTGCATCAATCAACGCGCCCCTGCGCTGAAAGCAGGACGGAGAGCACACTATCCAAGAAAACAAGGTGAGCTGTGGATCAACAGGAAGGGTTTGACCCCGGGGAAGAAGGGGTTCAAGCACACAGACAATAGGGAGTTAAACTCTACCAATCCTGTGTTTCAGGCCCAGTCTCCAGTCGAATAGCCTCCAGGGAAGGGTTCGAGGTCGTAAGAGGTCAGAACAGGCTGAGTGACGTCCCCGTGGATACCAGGTGAGCGTTACATGTTTTTGTTTTGGCTCAACTGGTTTCCCCTAATATTAGTTTCTACACACACATATTGACTACATTCTCTGTAAACACTTGTTTCTCCCAAGATGAAGACAGGCTCAAGAGTGCATGGTCATTTTCAGTATTCAGATGTACATTGACATTTCTGGACATATCCACTAAAATTTCACTGACAAATATGTAATCAATAATCGAGCCTAATCCCCTCGCCGACCAGGTCATATCCCCCCCCAATTCTGCTTAGGCCCCAACCTTCAAGGGTTTTGCACCATTTCGCTCCCTGAACTTGCGCTTGTTGGAGCCCATCACATGGTTCATTGCATTGAAAGGACCCTTGTTACCCAAAATCAGGTCAATATCAGTTACCATTCCCGTATTACATTCTGCATCAAGATCTCCTGCAAAAATAATTTTACCCCCAGGATATGTTACCAGCCAACCTTCACATTTAAACAAGAAAGGATAATATCTAGGTTATCACTGGGGTTCCAGTGGATATTAATCAATAATAGGGGTCCAGTGTTTACAAAGGATTCCACATCGAGTGTAACTGCTAGCTGTTTTAGGCTTGTACCCAAACTGCATTGTTAGGTGTAGGCCTCTCCCACTGTCTAGTACTCTCATAGCTGGCTGTTTTCGGTCGTGTACACAAATTGCATTGTTAGTTAGCTTTAGTTAGTCTGCTTATCATACGCTGTTAGCAGCTACAGTAGGTAACCTAGGACCATCACTACAGGACGCTCAATTCTAGATCCGGACAAATAGGTATTTCCCGCAGACTACGGTACGTATTGCTCACACCACTAGCATGGACACAGGCCGCAGGCACGGCCAAACATCCATGCACGATAGACTACGGCTAAGCACATCTGGCCTAGTTTCACACAGCCGTCCAGACTGACACATCTGACGTTACCACAACATCTCTGCCACTAACATACAGCGACCACCACCACGTGGTATGGCTGGCCTCACATATACTCTCAATAGCAATCTATGTCTAACCCCAAGAGCACCCACCCACATGTCTGACCTTGACTGGGCTGCTTAGTCAAGCCTTGCCAGCCACCCAAGTCTTAGAATGGCAAACATGCACACACACATCTAAGATAATCCCCTAGATTCGAATCTCTAACCACATCGACTACGGTCACCAAGGGCGTTCAACCTAGGAAAAAAGCGCTTTGAGGCTACACAAGTGGGGAAAGAGCGCTATATAAATAACAAATACAATACATCTTATGATATTCCACTCGTCCAGCTTTCGAAAACCCAGACCATTTTTGATTGCAATAGTAAGACCACCCACCACTCTCCCCCTGGTGCCTTGTATTGCTGCTAGATTTGTGGCATCATAACCATAAAAAAACAGGAGACCAGCATTCCAGATTTCCGGCAGAAATATTATGTGAAATACATGCAAATGATTACATAACTTTGTATCAATGGTAAGGCAAGCAGATTCCTTAATATTCCAGGACATGAATGCAAGGATTTCATTTTGACTAAAGATGTTGTTTTAAGTCTTTTCGATGAAGTATCGAATCCTTCAGAGTTATTGCTAGCCAGCGCCAATTAATGTCATCTTGAATAGGTTTACTATCCACTCTCAACTGTCTCGTATACATCTGACGGGGGCTTTTCCTGATTTAACATACATATCTCCTTTTGCTTCAATTTGCAGAAAGGAAAAAGGTCATATCCAAATTTGTATAAGCTCTCCCTTTCATTAACCAGCAAGTCAAAGACAAGCCTACATGGAATGACTAGTCTCACAAAATCATAACGCAAGTAGTGGATGAAATCTACAAGCTTAATATCTCTCGAGGTTATTAATCTAAGGCCTGGTATCTCATTGACTAGTACTAACATTTTCGTTCGATTTAGGGAGTTGGGACTGCCGTACTCTAACATGAAATTAAGGATCGCATTCAGTTCCTCAGGATATATAGGATCTCTCAAGTTCCTTGTATCTATTACTCTGTTTCTCTGTTGCTCTAATTCGGAACTACTATAGATTGGGTAATACCGTTACTCATGCACATAAAAAGATACACTTTTACTTCTTCTCATCAGGCAGTTATAATAGTAGCTTCTTCTGTGGTACAACGTGCACTACTGGTCCAAACACATCTATGATGCTTTATGGGTGAAAGCTATTTTTGTGTAGAGATTTTTGCTCCCAATTTTTATTTTTTGGGAGTATTTTCCTATTTTTAGGGAGTAAAAGTGGCCGGATACACCCCTTATCTGTAGGGCTGCTTGTGATCATGTCCCCATTAGTTGGCCTGACCAGTGTGTATGGGACTCTCTTATGGAATTACAATGGAGATGTAATGACACACTGTGGCGGGACGCAGGGTTTTGCAAAGAGTTTATGGCAGGGATTAAGGAGTTTTTGGACATAAATGATACTGGAGAAGTAGATTACAGCACTGTTTGGGAGGCGGCTAAGGCTACATGGTGGGGGTTGATCGGCGAAGATGCCAATAAGAAAAGGGAAAGGACTTTTCTTGAGGTTAAATTGAGGAGGGAGATTGACTCTCTGGAGCAAAGATTACGAGTTCGTGGGGAAGGTAGGGAGAGGTAAATACTAGAAGTATTAATCAGACTGAAGTGACAGCGTTGCTCCACGTTCTGTTGTATAGCTTTTTAAATAGCGTTTGGTCCGCATTCTACTTATTTCCTTTAACCGGCACTGGGCACCTCTTGGGCCGCTGGCGTTTGACTGTGCGCCTTTCTTTTCACTTTTATTTATGCACTCAGCTTTATTTTGATAATTAATTTTATGATTGTTTTATTATTTTAAAGTGAATTTGATTTCATTCTTTATGTTCCTTGTATACCTCATGGTGCGGTCTGACGGTGCCTGGCCTCTCTGACTCACACAGGGCTCGCCCCCGCAGGGTTCATTTGAATTTTTGTCCTTTCCTCCACACTCCACATGCAAGGCTTTCCTCGCTCTCTCCTGCTCCTCACCACTGATTGGCTCTTGCCAATACCATGTGTCTTTCAACTTTGCCCACCCCTAGAGGTGCAGCGACAGGCCTAGACCGCGCCGCTATCTGGCCCTTCTGTGCTGCAGACGGGCTCAGGGCTAGGAACTGCTCTCCTGCCTTCATACGTTTTTCATGTGAGCAGCTTATTCAGGTTGCCCCACCTGGCACTACATTTCCTTCTAACTGGCCCCTGAGTTCTGATACTGACTTCCCCAGACCAATGGAGCCTCTCTTATGGGTAAGGTGCCTATTATGTAATGCTCACTGCCTCGCACTGCCATGGCGTTCTGCATGATCGTTCTCCTGCTTTAGCTTCCGTCACGGAGACCTAGCTAAAGGACTCTTCCGACCCTCTGCTGACTCATGCTCTCCCTCCTGACTACAGTACACTTGGGCTAGATAGGGCCAGCCCCCAAACTGGCGGAGGGATTGCCCTCACACATCACTCTACTTTCGATTGTTCTGTATTACCTTTTACGCATACCTTTAACATGGAGGCGGTCCTTCTGTGCATTAGTTTCCCCCTCATGCACGGTGCATATCCTCCTGGTTATGATTCAGGTTTTATGCTGTCCGTCGTGGAAGCACTAACTGATCTTTGAGTGCAATTTGAAACTCATTGTTTTGGGGGATTTTAGTTTTCACCCTAATAACACTAAGGACCTGCAGGCCAACTGCCTGATTTCTTCTCTTGTAGACCTCAATCTGCCACAGCTGGTTATGAGTCAGACCCACTCACACGGTAAACACTGTGGATCTCATACTGGCCCCACCTTCCTTGGTCACTGTCTACCCTTGTGGTCCTGTCATTTGGTCTGACCTTTTGATCAGACTCTTTGTGATTACCACCTGTCCGGCACTCGTTCGTCCATGCCCCCCCCCCCCCCCTCCCTCCTGGCATGGGCGCAATGTTTCTAGTGCCAGTATCGCGCTGGGCGTTACCAACTCTTTTCCTCTTGGCACGAAGATTGATCTGTTCGCCCTGTCAGCGGCACTTGTTGCCATAGGCAACCATTTGGCCCCTTTTAAAGCTTCTAAGCCTTGTGGTCGGCCTTCCGAGCCATGGTTCTCTGAGTTTGCAAGCCTCTGCCTGGTGCATAGACAGGCAGAGCGCAAGTGGTGCATTGCCTACTGCTGTCTAGCTCATCTTGTGCTTCGCAAGGCCATTGCATCTTTTAAGATTACAATCACAAAGACGAAATGCACTCCCTTTTCTTGCTGCAGTGAATTCCCCTAAGGAACTTTTCAAGCTGGTCCAATTCCTCTCATCCATGCCCTCCGCTAACACAGTGATCCCCGCTCAAAAGCTGTTCACGTCGCTTTCCTCCTTTTTTTTTTTTTAATAAGATTGCCATGATCAGACAAGATCTCCTGTTCACGGAACCTGCCCACAACCTCTGCAGACATCCCCACTCCTGAGCTCTTGCCTCATTCCTGGTCTGACTTTCTTGTTTTTACTGACACAGATATTATGTCTGCTATTTTGGCCTTGAAATCCATTTCCTCAGGTGACCCCATTCTGCTCTGCACACTCGGACATCATCCCCTCATTGCTACGTCTGTGTCCTCAGCTGTTAACTTTTCTTTCTCTAATAGTCTCATTACCCCTGCACCTAAGCATGCGCTGATTATACTTATCAAAAACCTAATCTGAACCCCTCACTCTCTTCTAACTTTCGTCTGATTTCTCTGCTTTCTTTTCCTGTGAAATTGCTGGAAGCTCTTGCCACACCCTTCTTTACTCTTTTCTGAAGAATTCCGGATTTCTAGATCCTTTACAGTCATGGTTCAGGCCTGCTGGTTCACCGAATCAGTATTTGTGTCCATGGTTGATGATCTGGCGCTGATCGTAGACCAGGGTGACATTGGAGCCTTGATCCTTTTAGACCTTTCTGGGACATTTGACACCATCGATCATGCCAGCCTGATTGAGAGATTGTCATCTGTTGGTGTCTCTGGCCGGGTCCTTAACTGGTTTCTTTCCTTTCTTTCAGATCGGTCTCAATCTTTCTCTCTTCACCTCACCTCTGCTGCCTCTCACTTGTGGTGTACCTCCGGGTTCTGCTCTCTCCTCTATAATGTATATATCCAACCTCTTGTTAAACGTATTCACTTGTTTGGTTTTCTATGTTATTCCTACACTGACGACACCCAAATCCTTCATGTGGCTTCATCTGGCTCTCACCTCTACTACGTTGTTGCTCCTGCTTATTCGCGATTCACTAACAACTGGCTCTGTCTTAATGGCGATAAGATGGAGGTTCTTATAGTTGGTGGACCGCCTCAATCCTCGCTGTGGTCCAATGCCTTTTGGCCTGTTAAACTTGGCCCTCTGCAGTGGTTAAGGACCTGGGTGTTAAGCTGTCTGCATCTTTATCCATGCTGGCCCTGGTGAGCACAGTATGCCAATCCGTTCATTTTAAGCTTCGGACCGTGTGCAAAGTGCTGCCCTATCTTCCATCTCAACTCTGCCCCCTAGTAGTCTCTTCTCTGATCTCTGGCTCACTGGATTACTGTAACTCCCTGTCTCTTGCCAAATCTGGCTATCGTAACGTTCGCTTGCACATTTTACAAAATTCTGCGGCTAGGCTGGCCACTGCGGCTTCATGCTTCTCTTCAGCCTCTACCATTGTTAGCTCCCTGCATTAGCTGCTGGTACCCAACTGTGTAAAGGTTTTTGTATTGTACATCGTGCCTTCTATAAGACAGGCCCTGAGTAGCTGCAGAATAAATTCAATCTGTACGCCCCCCCCCAACCACTTTGATGTGCCTCTGTACATTGGATCTCCATCCCCTGTTTTAAGCTCTCTCACATAGGGGGGCGTTCCTTCTCAGTTGCTGCCGCACAACTGTGGAACTCCTTACCCCTTTTTCTTTGCAGCGTCTGCGATTATTTGCCTTTCCAGTGTGCTGTGAAAACTTTTCTGTCCTCTGCTGCTTCTCAGTCTTGCTCATAGCGTCATGATGCCCTAGTTGGTGATGGTTTGCACTTTAAAAATGATCATAACGTAAGTAAGGGCCTAAAGAGAGGAGGTGAATCCATCAAGTTAAGTAAGGTGGTGTGTTAGGGAGAATTCTCATTCTATGGCTAATTTCCCTTACCTATAGAGTCCCCCAGCAGCTTTGCTGGATTTGAAGGGTTTGTTTTTTTCTCTCCTGCTAAGAGTGTGACTCTTTTTCCCACTCTTAGGCATATTTGCTGTGTGTTTTCTAGCCTTTTTTTTGTGTTTAATGTCTATGGGGTTTATCTCACCCTCATAGGAACCATTTTTATCCACATGTGTTACACAGCACCCTCCGTGCAGTGACACAGGGGTGTCGTAGCGACCCCCAAACATAGACTCCATACCCTGGGACTGACTACTGTCTCCCAGGGCATGTAAAGCCCCCATTGACTTTACTAGTCAATCTTTATGAACAAAACCAGTACAACCCATCTTACTTTGGAGGTACTGGCAAGAGTTAATAGTTTTTCCCTTATGTTCATTTTCAAGAGGGTACCGTACAGTCCCTCTCTCAAAGGCTTCTGGCTGGTGGCAGTGGTTACTACCAAAAATATTCGACCGCAAGTATTTCCCTATGGGATTTTCCCATTGTTCGAGGCTACCACATTTACTGACGGCCTCTAACATACCGCCGGATTATTTTTATATTAACTTTACACCGGTAGGTTTTTATTGCCAGAACTTTTATATAAATTCTTTCTCTAAACTCCTAACCCAGGTCGGGATCCTTTGTTCGTCCTTTTGGCAGGCTTCTGCCAAGAAGCCCTCCTTTCGGCGCCACTGAGTCTGGGGTGGAACCACTGTGTGGGAGGGGGAGTAGGACCCCTGGACAGGGTTGCCGCAGCAACCCAGGTCACACTCTGCCCTGATAGGCTCACTCCATTGTGTGAGTGATAGCTAGGCTGTATGAATGGGGATCTTTTTGCATAAAACCAGGGTCCTGAGGACTGGAAGAGCAAGACGTCGCCACTGGATCTAAGAAGCCGAAGAGGAGAGATGCCAAAGACATCTGCACCAGCTGAACCACCGGTGAAGCCCTGCCGCAGCGTCTCACCACTTTTCTCCACACAATGAGAGAAGATCTTCATCTGCAAGAGCCTTCTTCCCTTGAGCTGGTGGGGCCAACCAGTTTGCCAATCACCTTCCAGGACCTGCCTTGGTCAAATCGCCAGTGCCCTGCACTCGGAGACCGGATAGCCAGGCACCCGTCCACCCGGAGTGCGATTTAAAGGAGTGTACCTTTTATTCGTTTGGCAGCACCATGGCTGGTTTCATCCCTGGGCAGTGCAGTAACTCGAACCTTCCTCCACGAGGAGAGTCTCTCTTCCTCTGTTGGATCTCCCGAACTGCAGGAACTGCCAGGAACAACCACCACCGCAGGAGCCTCTTCTACATTTTAAGGTACTTTGTTCCGCCAGGCCTCCCTTTTCGTTTGGTAGCGCTAAAGGTGTTTTAAATCCTTTACCTACCTACCTACTGGGTTGGCCGCCCCTATCCTCTAACATTGTCTTTCACCTTCTGCATCCACCTTTTCGAATCGTTTAACAAAGACTTGACTGCAGCTACAAGAACATTTTTTTTTTTTCATTTAGTTTGAACAAACTTTTGAAAAAATAACTTTTTGCTTAAAAGATAGAAAAAAACAAAGAGAAATACACATACAAAAAAGGAGAGACACAAAGCTTATTGCCTTAACTTGCAGTGTCTCTTTAACCTTATTTTGGTCTTAGACCTTGTTCATTGTCACTAGGTTGCAATTTATTTTCCTTGGTTCCTCTGTATGTTGTTGCTTATGATTTCGTTGTGCGAATTTTTCTCCCTTGATTTATTGCTGAATCGGGCTCGCCTTTGGAAATGATAGGTCTCATTTCTAATTGATTCTGTAATACGTCTAAGAATCGCGTAAGCGCAATCAGCACTGAGTTGCTTTCGGTCAGGTGTAATAGCCTCCACCACTCCTCAGTGGTCAGCGTCTGATAGTTTTCCATCACTTTACCTAAACAGTTTTCACGTTGCATATTCAGTTCGGAACATTTTAGGATAAGATGTTTTAGATTTTCGTCTTCTTTCGCACAAAATCTACATAGTACGTTTCCCTTTGGGATTAAGCGCCTGGTCCTCAGAATTTCTTTTGTTTCTATGATGTTCAGGCGAAACTTCAAGTAGAGTCTTCGGACACGTTTGCATGGTGATAAAACCAGATATTTCTGGAGTGTGTTCCGTTTTTTTGCTTCTTTAGGCTGATTTCTCATGGATTTTTGTGATTCTCTTTTCTCACCAATTTTGATCCAGTCGAGATCTAGCAGTTTTTTTTTTTTTTACAGAATCCGGATTAGACCAGAGTATGGTCACATCCGTGCCCAATTGTTTAAGGATCTCTCTGCACTGTTGTTTCCAATCTCTTAGGGCTGATTTTTTTCCTATTTCATTTCCCATCAGGATTTTGAACGTTGGCAAGCTTCGTCATGAGTTTTCCTGAAGAGCAGTAGTTTATTCCATATAATCCTTGCATTCAGGGTGGACATCCCTACTTCATACAGGACACAAGATGTCGGCGTACTTTGAGGTATCTGGAGGATTTTTTTCCAGAAGAATCCTTCGCATCTGGCCCATATCTTGTGGTCGCAGCCAAACATGTTCTCTGCCCCATAGGTTAGAATCGGTGTCACTTTGTTTTGATAAAATTTCTTCACAGGCTCGCACGTAAATTTCCCAAATTTCTTTTGCATTACAATT
Organism: Ambystoma mexicanum; assembly: GCF_040938575.1. NCBI lineage: Eukaryota > Metazoa > Chordata > Amphibia > Caudata > Ambystomatidae > Ambystoma > Ambystoma mexicanum. The sequence goes on from NC_090936.1 coordinate 594,995,993, forward strand.
CCTTGTGTGGTAAGTTACCTGCAGCTATTTAAGATTTTTTCCATCATCGGTTCGTCGTTAACACTGGAGTTAATTAGTGTACCTAGATATCTTGTATAGTGTACTTTCTCCAATTTTGTCTTTCCCACGAACCAGCTTGTACTATATTTCAATGGCTTCCTTCCTCTTTTGTTTTCTAGGACTAGGATTTCCGATTTAGCTACGTTTATCTCTAGTCCGAGATCTTCTGTATAGTTCTTTAATGCTGTTAGTTTGCGCTGCAAACCGATAGGTCTGCGATCCAAGAGCACCATATCGTCGGCATATAGGATGTGATGTAACTGCAATCCATTAATGCTTGGTGGGAATGAGATTACGGTTGCCAGGGCTTTTTCCACTTCTGAGATGTAGAAGTTGAACAGGGTCGCCCCTAATGGGCAACCCTGTTTTACACCTCTCTCTGTGGGAATTGGTTTAGATAAGTTTCCTTTACTATCTAACCGTACTTGAATGTAGGTGTCTGAGTAAAGTTCCTTGATGGCAGCAATTAGGCACTCATGACACCCTCTTTCTTTTAATTTGTACCATAAGATTTCTCTGTTTACTCCATCAAACGCATTTGCCATGTCAATAAATGCGAGGTAGATTTTCTGACCTGCTCGGATGGCATCGATTTTCAATAAGTTTAGTATTAGAAGGTTTGTGCTGCATCCTACTCCTTTGACAAACCCGGACTGTCGCTCATCATATATTTTTTCTTGGTTAATCCAGGTTGTTAGTTGGTTAAGGAGTTGGGTTGCAAACACTTTTCCTACAACGTCAAGGAGGGATATGGGCCAATAATTTGCAGGGTCAGAGCGCAGGCCTTTTTTAAATATAGGCACAATGATCCCTGATTTCCAGGTTGTTGGAATCCTTCCTTCTTTTATTATTGCCTGGAATAAGATGTCACAGAATTCGGACCATTCTTCAATATTTTGTTTTAAGTCGGCATTGGAAAGACCGTCGGGTCCTGCCGCTCTAGATGCGCTACTCTTTTTAATTGTAGCTCGAATGTCCGCTTTGTCTATTTCAATATCCCATGGTACTTTTGTTTGGCACTCAGTTTTACCTGTGCTTTCTCTTCTTTTGAATAGGTTTTTATAGTGACATTCCCAGTCATTTTCTGTTACCATATTCGTTATCATGGCCTTTTCTGAGTTGGTTGATTCATTTATTAGGGCCCAAAAGCCTCGGGAGTTCCTTTGATTCAGTGCCTTCAGCATTATTTCGGCATCTCTTTGTTCCATCTTTGCTCTGTGTTGTTTACACCAGTTGTTATATTGGTTCTTCGCTCTTTTTGTTGAGCCTTGAGTCCTTTCTCCTTTTGTCGCTAGAGTTTTCCTTAGTTCTCTCTTCTTTCTCACTACTTCTGGGTCGTACGTGTGCCTTCTATAGTTTTGAGTCTTTTTACAAAGCTTATTTTCAGTTTTGTAGATTTCTAGCAATTGCTGATATTCGATTCCAGCAGTTTAACTTTTTACTTGGCATCTTTGCATTTGGTCAGATATCTCTTTAATGTCCGTTTTTTTTAGCCTTAATCTATTTCGCCCTGGTCCCACTGAGATGTCACAACATGTAACGCTCACCTGATTCCCACGGAGGCGCTGACCCAAACTGGACTGCTACAGTTGCTTCTATGACTATGATGAGGCGTAGAACTCTGAAGACGCTCTGGGCAGGACCTCCGAATATTGACTGTTTGGCTTGTAAGGTGAGTTTTCTGCAGGTGGAAGAAAAAGGGGTAATTACAAGCTGGTTGGATAAGTTCTCCCACCAATCTTCTGCTTTTCCCACTTCTTGGTTCTCGACTGGTCTCCACAAACTCTCACCTTTTGGTTTAGTAAAGCCGAGCTCTCCATCCTGCTTCTGGTGCAGGGGCGCGTGGAATCCAGTTACGTCACTGGATGATTTTAGTGTTTAGGCTCAGTGTCCTTTTGTGGCTTGTAATAGTCCTTCAGGTGCCGAGGAGCTGTTGGCGACACCACCACTGCTGTGCAAGAAGAGGCTCGTGAGTATAGAAGATCTGAGGCCGCTTCTGAAGGAGCACCCTTTTATTATGTCCTTTTCTGTCTTTCAGGTGCCGAGATGCTGTGGGCGATGCTGTTGCACGTGTGGTGGCACGTAAGTATAACTGAATTGTGGCCGTTTCCAAATGGGCGCCTCTGATAATGTCTTTTCCTTCCTTTCAGGTGCCGAAATGCTGAGGGCGATGCTGCCGCTGCTGCGCGTGAAGAAGCGCGTAAGTATTACTGAATTGTGGCCACTTCGGCTCGGACACCACTAACAATGTCTTTTGTCTTCCAGGTGCTGGGATACTGCCGAAGCGTAGGCCGCGGTGAACTCCGGTGTGATCACGGATGGATAAGGTAAGCGAGCGCAGCTGCGAGCGTGTTGCCCGTTTTCTAACCTTATGTCTTTATTTGCAGGTTGTCGGAGACTGGACTCTTGTGGCTGAATTCTGGTGAGTAGATGTTCCTGTGCCTTTTCTTCATCCACAGGTTGCTGCTCAAGAAGCTGAGGGTGTGTCTGGACCTGGAATGCAGGAGCCGACTCGGTGAGCGTCCTGCTGCTGTTGCAGAATAACGCGAAGCACGTGAATTCTATCGGGCGTGGTTTAAATAGTGGAGAAGTGCTTTGGTGCGTATTCTTCCTCCAGCCCCACCCAGTTAAGAAAAGAGTTCCTGTAACAGAGGATTGGTCCCTCCCAGCCAGTGGCTGGGACTTCACCCAGCTTGGATTGTTCTAGGCGAGTATGCAGCATGGTCTGCCACAGGTAAGTCCACCCAATCACTACTGCACACTTTAAGAATATGAGCCCGGCGCCCATGGCGCTGGGACTGTGGTTCCTTATGAGCCTGGCGCCAGAGGCGCCAGGACATGGTCTAAAGGGCCCCTGTAGGGGTCTGCTGGAACCGGGGGTGTGGATGATGAGCCTGATTCCGGGGACGCTGGGCCAGTCTTGGCTCCTCGGGAGTAGCGCTCATGACACAACACCACTGTTCCCTTTTCTTAACTTTGATCCATTTCCCTTCTGTCGATATGATGTTATGGTCACTTTGATTGTCTTTGGTGACTTTGAAAGAGATTATTTCGTGTAATATGTTTTCAGAGACAAAGATATAATCTAATATAGATCTCTGGTTTCCTCTTTCCCATGTCGGCTTTGCCGGAATGTCTCCTCTTGTTGCTCCATTGAGCATTGAGAGATTTCTAAGTGACATTTCTTGTAGCCAACAATCATTTTTGTATCTTTCACTGTCAGTCTTTGTTGTTCTCTGTTGATCTAATTCAATTAACTTCATATTGAAGTCTCCACACAACAAAATTACTGCTTTTGAATCATTTGTCAGAATGGAATCGATGGCTTCAATGATGTCATCCTCAAGCTTTTGATTTGAATTTGGTGTTGAGTTCCAATAAATATTTAGTATGTGCACTAGGCGGAAGTGCTTCTCTTTCAGCTCCGCTTGTTCTAAACAGACTTCCTGCAGGAAAGGTGACCAGATGCGGGCCAATTTGATTTTTAGACCGCTTGTTCTCTTGATTAGAGTCAATTGACCTGACATTGGCCGCCCTTTTTTTTTGTTTTACAGCTGGATTTATTGCTACTTCGAATCCATCCACACATGGCATGGTGGTGATCCATGTCTCTTGTAAGCATATCAAATCTGCCTTTTCTAAGATTACAGGAGGGGAACTTAGGAGATGTGAAAATCCTCTAGTATTCCACAAAGCTATCACTAGGTTCGTTATCTCCTCATGGCATTAGCTCTTCTTTACATTATTTAACGATTTTGCTAGCCAGGACCAATTTTTCGATTCTCCTTCCCCATCGTTTCGTTCTGAATCGCTGCTTCTTTCCTCGTTTGATTTGCCCCGATTTTCTATTGTTGTTTTGATTTTCTTCTTTCTTATCTCGTCAGGTAAGCATGATTTTTCTGCATCGCTATCTTCATAGGTTAGCTTGGCGTTATAATCGCACTCCTGAGTTGCTCTATTCTCTATTGTTTTATTTGACTGCAACTCTTTTTCTTTTGTTTTCAGTGCTTTTACATCTTTTGTTTTTTCATAACCTTTGTCCCCTAGTGTGTTATCAACCTCATACACTTGATATCCCGCATCCAGAAGTTGTCTTTCGCTCATCATGAGTAGTTCTGCATCTTTTTTGTCGTTGATGTGTAACAGCACAAATTTCTGGTGCATATCAGGGATAATTTCTACACGATCGATCCGTGGACTCTTTATTGCTCTTAGCACTGGTATTTTTTGGAATATCTGTAGAATGGTGTATCGGTTCAGAGGAATATCACTTTTTTTACATACCATCTTTTCGACTAATATTCTGTATTGATGGTCCATTACGATCTCCTCGACGTTTGTGGTGTTTTTCCAGGGCTTAGCTAGCTCTTCAATGCTTTCCTTGTTCGCCAGTTCAGCTCTTGCTGGTTTCTTCATTTTCTCTTTATGGGATTCTAGTTCCATTTTGTTGTTCTCTCGTTCGTTTGTTGATGAGTCTTGTGTTTCTTCCTTATTCATCAAGGTGATTTTTGGGTTCAGCATATTCTTTCGCCTTTTCTCTTCCAAAGTGAGGAAGATTAGAGGGTCTTCAGCTTTTTTGTCAGCTTTCTTTGTTCTAATTAAGGCTTTTTTGGGAGTTTCTGGCCACAAAATCACTCTTTTGCTTGTCATTTCTGATTCACCCTCGTTCTCGCACTCTTGGGCATGCGGTTTTGGTGTAATTACCATAGACTCAGGGACTTCTTGCCTATTGGCTTTGTTAGATACTTTGGCGTTCCCTTCTGTGGTCTCTTCTTTATTTTCGTCTCCATCGGATATGCTGTAAATTGAAATATTCAGCAATTCTTCATCTTCACTGTCGGAAGCTAGCTCGGCTATGCTTTCCATCTGGGAGTTGACTTCCTCGTTCCGAATTTCTGATTGTGCCTTTCCATCCACAGGTACAATATCATCATTCTTTTTTTCCCTTTCAGTGCCGGTTGCTCAGAGTTATTCACTGTTATATTTAGTGCTTTAATGTTCCTAAAGAAATTTGCTGAGCTACGAGTATTCTTACTCTTTTGGGCTTGTTGATTCTTTGTTTTTCTTTTGCAATCTATTTGTTTTGGATTGTCTCTATTTGTCTTCATCCCTTTGCTCACTCCCAATGGAGCTTTCAATTGCTCAAATATGTCGAACCACTCTCCATCCGTCTTTTTTGCTGTAATGGAGGTTGCATTGCTTGTTGCTGCCTTTCCATTTACATCATTGTAATTTTGGTTACTTCGTGGCTCTGGATCGGAGGAGACTAGTTCTTTGACGGCTTCAAGTTTCTTTTGAGAATTAGTCCTAGCCACCTCTTTTTCAAGCGCTGCCATTGCTATAGTCGATTTAGATGACCTTTCTTTCGAACTTATCTCATTCTCTCGGATTTCTTTCCTTTCGTGGTCACAATCTTCGGCACTTATTAGTAGCACCTTATCGTAAATGCAATTTTGCATAGAACCCTTTTTCTCAGCCTCTCTCGTTTTCTCCAGAGGTTGGTTGTTTGTTTTAGGAATCTCACTTGTTTCCAATGGTTCCAGGTTGGTCGTTGGATTTGTGCTCGTTTGATCTTTCTTAGGAGCTCGCTTTTCATTTTGGTCACTTCTTCCTTCTCGTTCATTATGGAGAAGCATGAGGGCTTGTCTCGTCACTTCAGCCAAGAGTTTCTTGTCCTCAGAGTTGTTTCTTAACGATTCTTTCAACGCTGTTATCGAAATATCGTTCCCTCTTTTCGATAACAAAATCTCAGATGACATCTCCTTTAAGTCAGTCTCTAGTTTTATCATTTTAGAGTTCAATAGGGCAATCAGAGTTGTTTGGTCTCTACAGTTCTCATTCAGGTTCTCAAACAACTTCAGCAACGGGGCTACAGCTATCGTTGTAGCTGACATCAAAATGGGACTGAACTTTGAAATTGTTGCATCAATGTAGGGCGAGATAACTTCTGGGTCACTTCTTTCCTTCGGAAGTAACTCATTAGACTTCCGTCGCCTTAGATCTTTGAGGATTATTGCCTCATCCTCACCCTCTAACTCTGAAATTAAGGAAGTACACCATTTTGTCTTTTTCGGGGATGGCAGCTCTTCTGGGTTCTTTTGGACACCTATGGTTCTTCCTTGGGTTCTGCTTTTGCATCGTTTATCCACATTTCCCTCATCACTCTCAGAGCTTTCTCTTCTTTGACTCCTCTTCTGAGATACCATGATTTCTTCATTTCTGAATTCGAATGCTAGGGAGTTTGCTTCAAGGTTCATTACTTTGTGAATGCTCTTATGTTTAGGACATTGGATCTCGACGAGTCGTGGGCTACCCCCATTAGAGCTTAATTGTGAAGGTCTCCGTGACTGTATTAGGCTGGCATTCATCCTTGCCAAGTCTTTTAGTACTTGGTCTGCAATCCCTAGTGAATTTCTTCTTTCTCCTGGATTTGTATTAATTTTCGGTCCTATGTTTTGTGATGCAGTTTTTTTCCTCCATTCATCTTGGGTTGACCATGTCTCAACCATTTCGTCCATTCTATTAGAGGCATCAGGACCTTAATTTGCTTTTGGTTTAACTAGAGGTGGTTTGTGCATCTCTGCCACCTTTAACCATGCCAATAGTTTTAGTGATGAACTCGAAATTCGTTGCTCATCCGAGTTCGAGGGTCTTTGATAATTCGTAATGTTTTTAATCTTGAGCTGTCGCATGGGGCCAGTATCTTGGGTCTGCTCGCCGTCCCTCGGCTTACAGGGAGTGGTGCAGAGAGTGGTAGACTTCTCTGACTGCATATTCTCAACCTGATGAATCATTGCCGCACATGTTTCAGTATTCATATCACTGGTCCGCTTATCCTCAGACTTTCCTTTCACATCCAGCGCGCTTTCTGCCTGGGCCCACTCGCCTTTTCCTGGCGTCACGCAAGGTTTACTGTTCTGTATCGCTGGGGATCTTGATTGCTGCTCTCCATTATCTTGCCTCTCTCCCACAGTAGACCCATCATTTTCTTTCTCTTCATCTTCGTCTAGCTCACTTTCACTTTCGCTGTCACTTCTTACGTCTATGGTTTCGTTTGCAATGTTAGTGCCTCTCTCTTGTAACAGCTGAACCGCCACCACGTTCCTGCGGGACGGCTCAGACTCAGACTCGTCGTCGAGTCCGCCGAGATGAAGCAGCGGACATCATCCCAGATCCTCCCTCTCGGGGAGACACACCCTCATCCGCAGCGGCAACATCAGAGGTATGCATTGTAAGTCTTATTTTTCCTTTGAAATTTTCGTTTACACTTGTCATACACACTGCGTTCGGCCCTCGCTTGGTTTGCGCTCGTGTGTTTACTTTATTTGTGACGCCCCTCGTGGTCATTGACATTATTGGTGTTTAACGGTATTGAGTATGTCTGTGCTGTGCTCGGCACCGCGCTATGGGGGGCAGCCTATGCCTGATCGTACGCTTACCCGCTTACCCTAGCTCTTACCGTGTTCTTGGGTAGCTGCAGAGGACGGGCGATCACAGTTCGATTCGCAAGCAGCTGCCTTTTCGCGTTCCTCTCGAGCCCCTCGAGGCCCCAGGGAGTCCCAGGGAACACAGGCAACACACTCTCGCACACTCCGCTACGCTCCGCTCCGTAGCAGTGAGGGTTTTTAAAGTCTTGCTCCGCCTCCAGCCTCCAGCAGTTGTAATGGTAGACCGACTTGCCAGTCACAGGCAACACACTCTCGCACACTCCGCTCCGCAAGAACATTTTACTCCGGGGCTCTTTGCCCTGTACCACTGACTCTGGCACAGACCTATTGACTCTGGCTGAAACTGTTATAAATGCCTTCTCTAGATTGCTTCTCAACTAGAACTGTGTTGGTGCACCTAATTCTTATAACCACCTTTTCCTTCCCACTTTTTAAACTTGTGAAGTGCCATTTTGCTCGGTTTTCATGTAAGTATTCTACATGCTAAAGTACTGCCTTGCCTAAACTTGTTCACAGACTTATGGGGAAGTGTTGCTAGGGTGCCTAAGAATATATTCCTGTATAACTTGTTCTTTCCCTCCCTTGTGAGAAATTGCTAGAGTGCCATTTGTGTTTGGTTTTCACTGCCGTTTTGCTCAGTTTTCACTCTTGCTCAAACTTCTCTACAATTTAACCAGGGAGTTGTGTATACTTTTCTTGACTGAATTTAACTTGCTTTAATAACTGTGATTTATTTGTTGAACTAGAAGTGTGTAAAATAAATAAATAAAGATATATATATATATATATATATATATATATATATTCTTTTTAATACAAAGCTTTGGTCAGTGTTTCCTTGTACCCTAGTGCTGTAGGCCTATTGTGTAAACCCTGAATACTGCTCATCTACCTCTTGAGAAGTCTGACTGCTTAGCCACAGCCACCAACTAAATCTTTGTGGTACAGACTGATACCAAAGGGGGTTTATTGCTCATACCTGTAGTCTTAATCTTCTGTAGTGCTCCCTAAGGGAACTGCCCAGGATTCTGCCTAACACTGGTGTACAGCGGTGAGGATAACAGTATTGGATTTACATTTTAGTGTGCTGCTAGTACCTTGGTTCAACCACAAGGCTGTCATAAATCACCAAGGTATTTTATGAAAAGGATACGGTAACCAAAAAGGATACAATTGGTAGGGCTCTTCCGGATCCTTGAATTCACACGGCTTGCTAGTAGTGAAGTCAAATTAGACCTTCCAAATGATACAACTCTCTGACTAGTAAAACAGGCATAGAGAGGGATCACTGGAAAGGGTGTGGGAGCATTATAGGAAGTCAGCCTAGGATAAATAAAGCATCATGAGAAGTTGTCCAAACTAAACTCTCACTGATAGCACAGAAATAGCACTAATTACAACACTAACCTGTAGGCTTAGAACTGGAATCTCCACCAACAAGTCTCAGAAGAAATCCAGGAATTGAAACAACGACAAAGGATGGGAGGTTAGTAAGGGAGACTTATCCCGAACGGCACGAGGCTCACGCTAGATACCGGTTTGGTGCACCACAGAATAGCGTCCAAAGTTCTGTGCACAATCACCTTCAAATAAACATTTGTTGATAATACTTCCTTTCCCACGTAAAACAGAAATGAATTGAGTCCACCTGTAATCTCCTCACAGGTGCCAGGGATGCGGGTGAAGTTACACATTTCAAAGAGTTCAAAAAAACTGCGTGCAGATTTACACACGACAAAAGTTCATGCAGCCTGAACAGCCGCGCTTGCAAGTATAGTAGAAAAGCGTGCTGATTTACACGCAACAAAAGTACACGCAATCAGGACCACAGCATGTAAAGAGTAGAGTAGACCGTGTGTGATTTTACACGCAAACAGACGTGCACGCAGCCAGACAGCCGTACCTGAAGAGTTCCAGAGTCTGCGTGGGGTTTTACCCGTGAACAAAGTACACACAGCCAGAACAGCCGCGCTTGGAGAGTTTCAGCGTCTGCGTGGGTTTTTACCCGTGAACACAGTACACGCAGCCATGGCAGCCGCGCTTGCAGAGTTCCAGCATCTGCGTGGGAATTGACACGTGGCAATTTACACGCAGTCAGGAAATCGGGCATGCGAAGATATTAGGAACCCGCGTGTGAGGATACACGCGACTGAAGTGCACGCAGATAGTGCTGCCAAAACTCGTGTGTGAAGGACAGCCAGCTCCAGGAGTTTGCGTGTGGAAGAAACACGCCGAAGAAAGCCAAGGAAGTAACTGACAAGATGCGAGCACGCAGATCAAGGGTACTGCCAGTATGACCACAGAAAGCCTTGCGGAAACATAAGCTGCAATCGCATAAGAAATTCTGTAGCGGGGAAGGCAGGGAGGGAGCGATATGGATTACGTTGTCTGACCATCCCATCGAAAGAACGTTACCAGGTAAGAGAGTAACTTGTTCTTCGAGGGAATTGGGTCCTCTGACGTATTCCATATCTATGACAGACTCCCAAAGCAGTACCAACGTAAGGAGGTGGGAAAAGAATTTAGAATATACAAATTTAGAATGCCCAATCAAATTGCAGAGTAAAGGACCGCCTTGCCAAAGGCCAGATCCTGCCCATGGATGGAATCTAGGGAGTAGTGACGTACAAAAGTATGGACCGAAGCCCAAGTGGCTGCTTCACAGATGTTACAAATAGGAACACCACTCTGCAGGGCAGTAGAGGCTGCCATACACCTAGTCGAATGGGCCCGTATGCCTACTGGAGCGTCCTTACCTGCCAGGCGGTAACATATAGAAATTGCCAAGATAATCCATCTAGACAAAGTCTGCTTAGTCACAGCTTGTCCCAAACGCCTTCCAGCGTAACCAATAAAGAGCTGATCGTCCACTCTGACCCGGGACATGCGTAAAATGTAGAAACTTAAAGCTCTCCTAGGATCTAACCTATGGAGCCTCTCCTCGTCCTTACCAGGATGAAGAGGAGGATAAAATGCCAGAAGAATGACCTTCTGGCTCAAATGAAAATCCGACACACCTTTCGGAAGAAAAGAAGGACGAACTCTAAGGACAACCCTGTCCTTATGAAACACAGTGAAGGGTGGCTTAACAGACAGTGCTTGTAACTGACTCACTCTGCGAGCGGAAGTGACCTCAACTAAAAACACTGTTTTCAGGGTTAACAGTCTCAAAGGACAAGAATGTAAAGGCTCAAATGGAGCACCCATTAGAAACTTGAGAACAAGGTTCAAATCCCACCCGGACACCTGGAAAGGTGACGGAGGGAACACAGTAGTGAGCCCTTTCAGAAACTGAGAAATTAAAGGGATTTTAAAATAAGAGCACTCCTCAGATGAGTGCTTAAATATGGACAGCGCCGCCAGGTAACCTTTAATGGCACCCACTTGCAAGCCCCTGTGGGCTAAAGAAAGCAAAAAAGACAGAACTGCAAGAATGTCACATTAAAAAGGATTCACATTCTTAACCCTGCACCAGTCGCAGAACTTTCTCCAATGGCAACGGTACAGGGACTTTGTTGCCGGCCGTCTGGCCGAAAGCAACACCTCCATCATGTCTTCAGGGAGGTCCCAATCCTTATACCTCAACCTTTCAGAAGCCAAGCGTGAAGGTTGAGGGATCTCACCTCTGGTTGGAGAACCTGACCCCCCCTCCCGTGAGAGCAGATCGTCTCGGTAGGGAAGACGACGTGGAGGGCAGATGCACAAGTCGAGAAGGTCCTGGTACCACGTCCTCCGGGCCTATGCCGGAACAATGAGGATCATCCGGGAACTGAACCTCCGTAACCTCCGCAGCACTTGCGGGATGACAGGGACTGGAGGAAACACGTACAGCAGTGGGAAGGACCACTTCACCACGAACGTGTCTCCCAAGGCTCGTCTTGGAGGAAATTCCCGCAAGCAGAACCTTTCGCACTTCCGGTTGACACTGGAGGCGAAGAGATCCACTTGAGGGGTCCCCCAAAGGGCAACGATCTCCAGGAGAATCTCCTGAGCCAACTCCCACTCGTGAGAGATCGCGCTCTGCCTGCTCAGAGCGTCCGCTACTCGTTTTCATCTCCGGCCAGATGAACTGCCGAGATTGAAATTTCCTGCTGGATGGCCCAGAATCAGAGCTGCATCGCCTCCCTGCACAGAGGAAGTGACCCTGCCCCCCCTTTTTGTTGAGGTAGTGCATGGCCACTGTGTTGTCTGTCAGAATTAGGACATTGTGTCCTCGCACAGTCGGCAGAAAAGCCTTCAGGGCAAGCCTGACGGCCCTCAGCTCCAACAGATTGATATGGAGTCTGACTGTCAGCTCGTTGGCATGAGCTCCCCATCCCTTAAGGGACGCGCCAGTCACGATCGTCGCCTGCGGCCAGGGTAGCCAAAACGGAGCCCCCCTCATCAGATTGCCTTCGACGGCCCACCACAGAAGGTCCTGGGCGACCGAGGGCGGCACCTGAACGGGGTCCGATATCCTGCCGAAGGACTGTGACCACTGGAGCTTGAGAGCCCATTGCAAAGATCTCATCCGCAACCTGGCCTCTGGCACCAGAAGAATGCAGGATGCCACGAGGCCGAGCAACCTCAAGAACTCGAACACTGGGAGACTCTGGGCATGTTGAAACTTGTGCACCATCTGCTGAATGTGGTGAGCCCTCACCTGGGGAGGAAAACACTGCCCCAGGGACGTGTCGAGCACTGCTCCGATGTACTGCAGCCGCTGAGTTGGAGTCAAGTGAGACTTCTTTAAGTTGAGGGAGATGCCCAGCTTGTGAAGGGAGTGGCAGGTGACGGACAGATGATCCAGGACTTGCTTGGGAGAGCGCGCTCTGATCAACCAATCGTCCAGGTAGGGGTAGACGTGAATCCCCCCTTTCCTGAGATACGCTACCACCATGAGCTTGGTGAAAACCTTCGGGGCGGAGGTCAATCCAAACGGCAGGACCCGAAACTGAAAGTGCGAGTCGCCAACCGCGAACCTCAGGTACTTCCTGTGCTTGGGATGGATCGGCACATGAAAATAAGCGTCCTTGAGGTCGAGAGACACCAACCAGTCCTGAAGTTGAAGGGCCTGGAGGACTTGAGAAAGAGTAACTATCTTGAACTTGTCCTTCCTGAGGAGCTTGTTCAAACCGTGCAAGTCCATGATGGGTCTCAATCCTCCGTCTTTCTTCGAAATCAAAAAATAAGGGGAATACCATCCCTTGTTCCTCTCCGCTGCAGGCACCAGTTCTATGGCGCCCTTCTCCAGCAGGGATTGAATTTCCTGCACAAGGAGCGGATCCGTACTCTTCAAAGAGAGGGCTATGATCTCCAGAACCCACACATCTGAAGTAATTGCACGCCATTCTACAAGATGCTGCGCCAGCCTTCCCCCAACCGTAGAAACATGGGCCTCATGACTGAGCTGAAGCGGCTGCGGCAGTGCCTGAGGGCAAAGAGGCAAATGCTTGCGCACCCTTGGCACCTCGAGTACCTTGTTTTCAGCCTCTGGCACTACTACAGTTGCCCCTTTGACTTGCAGCTCCTCTCAATTTACTAAAGGACGAGTAATATCGAAAGGAACCTCCCCTCCATTGCTGTCCCCTAGGACGAAAAGGCTGAGGTTGGCGAACTTCAGTGCTCAATGACTTTGCTGCAGCTTTGGAGGCCTGCAACCTCTCAAGACTCTTGTCAGCCTTGCTGCCAAAAAGATGGTCACCATCAAAGGGCATGTTGAGGAGCCGAGCTTGCACATCAGGAGCAAAACCCGACTTCCGCAACTACGCAAACCTGTGTATTACGGTGCTCGCCGCCATGGACTGGCGGATGCAATCAACCATGTCCAGGCCCGACTGAACGGATTCACACATTGCATCCTTGCCATCCTGCACGATAGCAAGGAAACCATCCCGTTCCTCCCCTTCGGGAATATGATCAGCCGCTAGGGAAATACAGTTCCACAGAGTGTGCGTGAAACGAGACAAGGCACAAACTGAGTTGGCAGCCTGAAGCGCCATACCCCCAGAAGAAAATACCTTCTTCGCCCGACTGTCAAAACGTTTGTCGTCCCCATCAGGAGGGATGGTAGGGTACGACGCCTGCTTTGCCGGGGCCGTAGCCGCCTGCACCACCAAACTCTCCGGAGTATGGTGCGTGGTCAAGTAGCAGGGGTCGCCACTGGCCGGGCGATATTTCCTCGTCAAGGACTTGCTCACTGCCTGGAGACTCTCCGAAGCAGTCCAAGCCGCAGCCACCCTTCTCTGCAAGGCCATATGGAATGGCAGCACCAGGTCAGTTGGAGGACCTTGGTCCAGGATATCAGTCAGGTCATCCTGCTGAAAATCCCCAGGGGGGGGGGGGGCAGACCACCCCAGATAATCCGTGACCCTCGACATGAGGCGCCGGTATGAGGAGTCGGCATGTGTGCCAGGCTCCGGCCTACCAAACTCCACCTCCGGAGAGGTGTCTAGACCACTGGCGTCGTGCAGGTCCTCAAGTTGACTATGACCAGAAACAATGTCATCAGGAACCCCTGCAGGAACCTCACCTTCCTCAGACCCCTCATCCACCTCAGAAATAGAATCCAGAGGCTGGAAGGAGGGTACAGAAAAAGGCACAAAGACATGTTTAGCGGGGTACCTCCGACAAGGCCGCCTCGAAAGGCGTCGATGGAATCTGTGTCGAGCACGGCGCCAACAGCTTCGACAGCGACGACACAGGCCTCGAGGGTGGAGGCCCGAGTGTGTCTCTCGACAGCCTGGGCGACAGCCGGAGGCTGGGCCTCGAGAGAGTCCATAGACTACCTCGGCGCCGCCGGCATCGATGTCTTCCTCGAAGATTTCACAGGTTCTCGCTGTCTCAAGAGCGTTGAGGACCGGGACCTGGCACGGGCATGTCTAGAGCGACCATCCTTGTCCGACCGGGACCTCGAAGACGCCCGGTGGTCGCGACGACTGCTCGAGCCCGAAGGCGTATGAGCGGTGTCTCTAGCACGGCCACGACCGGCGTCCTCAGACGGCGCGGACGGACCGGAGCCCTGTGATTGAAAAATCACCAACATCTCCTTTCAGAAGGAATCCCATTCCTCAGGAGTGGAATGCTTATTGGGACAAGCAACCCGCTGACCGGAGGAGTCCTCGGAAGAGGACAGGGAAGGCGACCAGTGACGGCGCTTCCTGGAGTGCCTCGAAGAGGCAGAGGAATGGTGGGACCGACTCCCAGTCCGAGAACCCCCGGACTCACGACGACGATGCGGTGAGTCGCCCCTCGAATCGTCTGTCGAAAGACCAGTGGAGCACGACTTCCGGGGCTTGGCCACCTTACCGACCGACAGCTTCTTCTTATGCTCCCGCAAGGCCTTCGATGTGAGCGATTGGCAGTCGACACTGTCGTCCGTATCATGATCCTCCCCGAGGCACCAGAGGCAAGCGTTGTGCGTATCCATCAGCGACATCTTGGACCCGCACACCTGACACTTCTTAAACCCGGACCATGGGGTGGAAGAAGCCGAACACATCATACGATAGCAATGAAGAAACAGGTTCGAAAAACCGAAAGAACAGGATTCAGTAGAATCGAGGCGCGCCGAGATCTCCGAAGCGAACACGTTCGCGGAAAAAACAAAACTGAGGCTATGGGCGTCGTGCGTCCTACTTATAACATCCGGTGACGTCGGCTCGACGGAGGCCCTGGAGGACAGCGTATCGACATCATCGACGCAGTACGCAGAAAGATTTTCCGAAGCAGCACAGCTGTGGTGATTACTGTCATAGATATGGAATATGTCGGAGGACCCAATCCCCTCAAAGTGTATAATTCTATCCTTCCTAATACTAAAGAGTATTATAAAGACAGTGTCCGAGTAAATGGTCAGGAAACCCCTGCCATTAGAGACACTGGGGCCAGCATAACTGTGGTGGATGAATCTTTTTTCAAGGTGGAGGCTGTTGCTAGTGCACCCAAACGCCTCACCAAGTTAGCTGGAGGGCCTGTGCAGATCCTTCCCCAATTACCAGCTCTCATCTTGTGCAATGAAAGACTGTGTGGATACCTATTAGTGTGCAATCTGAAGTGCCTGGAAGGGTTCTTTTAGGGAATGCCCTTAAGGAGCTGGGAGTAGTGTCAAGTACTCCCAGACCTCCCAGCAAAAGATTGCAAGAGCTCACCAGACCTGCAAGGGAGACTACCTTGAGGGGCTCTCCTGAGGAGATGATGGACAAAGAGATCACTCCTACTCCACTAGAGTTACTAACTGCTATTTCAAAAACACCAGAAGCAATGGGGAAACCCAAGACTTCTAAGAAGAAACCCGCAGAAAGCAATTCAGTGCTTCCAACCAGGAAATCTCCTAGGTTGTCCAAAATCACACCTGTGATTCCTCCTCCAGCCGAGGCTGAGAGTGAGGTACAACCCTGTGTGGCTGATCTAGAGCCTGAAGACTTGGATCTAGTAGAAGGCCAGGAACTCATTGGAGATCCTGACCCTGTGGACCATCCTGAGCTGCAGTCTTTACTGGCAGAAGGTGGCCCCAACAGGGCAGACTTCAGTAGGGGACAAAGAGAATGTCCAGCTCTGGAAGGTCTTCGCCACCAGGAAGCTTCTCAGCTTGAAGGGCAGGAGCCTGGGAATTATAGGTTACACTGGGAAGATGGCCTCTTCTATAGCGAACCGACCGAGTCAATCCCTGGAGAATACAAAAGACGTGTAGTGCCCCAAGAGAACAGACTCCAATTCTTGCAACTAGCCATGAGATACATTTGGCTGGTCACTTGAGTTTCAAGAAGACCAAGGAAAGGCTCTCTCTCTACTTTTATTGGCCTAAAATGGGGGCTGAAGTAGATAAGTATTGCAAGAGTTGCCACACTTGCCAAACTTCTGGTAAAAGTGGCTCCAAGAATGTGGCACCTTTAGTGCCTCTCCCTGTGGTGGGAGTACCATTTGAAAGGGTAGGGATCAACACTGTTGGTCCTCTTGACAACTCCAACATCTTCAGGCAACAGGTTTATACTTGTTGTAGTAGACCATTCTACTATGTACCCTGAAGCAATTCCTTTGACTGTTAAAGCTCAGGCTGTGGCTAAGGCCCTCCTTGGTATTTTTACCAGGGTTGGTTTTCCTAAGGAGGTAATATCCGACAGGGGGTCACATTTTATGTCCCACTACATGAAGGCCATGTGGAAAAACTGCAGAGTTACCTACAAGTTCTCAACAGGATACCACCCTCAGACAAATGGGTTAGTAGAAAGGTTTAACGGAACCATGAAGAGCATGATAGGAGCTTTAGATGACCCCTTTAAGAAAATGTGGGTTCTTCTACTGCCATGCCTTCTCTTTGCATATAGAGAAGTCCCTCAGGAGGGAGTGGGTTACAGTCCCTTCGAACTTCTCTATGGCCATCCGGTCAGAGGTCCATTGGCCCTGATCAAGGAGGGGTTGGAGAGTGCTCCTTCCCCCACACCAGTCAGAGTCACTGATTATGTGATAGGACTCCAGAGGAGAATGTCACACATGATGGCTGAAGCAAGTGATAACTTGAAAGCAGGTCAGGCTCTGGTGAAGCATTGGCATGACCAGAAGGCCAACATGGTTGAGTTTGCTCAAGACCAGCTAGTTCTCGTTATGGTACCAACAAGGCAGAGGGCCTTTCAGGACAAATGGATGGGACCCTTCAAGATTGTGGGAAAACTTGGAGAGGTGAACTATCTGGTGGATTTAGGCAATCCTAAGGAGGCTTTTAGAGTCTTTCACACCAACCGTCTAAAAGCTTATGTCTCGAGACCAGAACTGGGAGCTTTGCTGCTAGCTTCAGCGCCAGAGGAGGAGGAGAGTGAACCTCTACCTGACCTCCTCAGAGGCAAACCTTTAGATGAGAAAGTAAAAGGAGTTCATCTCTCTTCTAATCTGACACATGAACAACAGGAGGAGTGCAAAGTTTTGTTAAATCAATTTGCCCCTCTGTTTTCTCTAGCACCAGGCTTGACCCCTTGGGGCCAGCATGATATCAATACTGGTGACAGTTTACTTGTCAAAAGCAGGGATTACAGGATGTCAGAAAATGTAAGAACCCACATCAAAGGAGAGGTCAACAAGATGCTTGATCTCGGGGTAATAGAGCCCTCTACTAGTCCATGGTCTAGCCCAGTTGTGTTAGTACCAAAGGCAGGATCCAAGGAGTTGAGATTCTGTGTGGACTATAGAGCCCTAAATGCAGTCACTAAGACTGATGCCCATCCTTTGCCAAGGACAGATGAGCTGGTGGATAGACTTGGTTCAACCAAGTTCCTCAGCACATTTGATCTCACGTCAGGCTATTGGCAAATAGCCCTGACTGACCATGCCAAGGAGAAAACTGCATTCTCCACCCTAGTTGGCTTATACCAGTTTAAGGTTATGCGTTTTGGACTAAAGAATGCACCTGCTACATTCCAAAGGATGGTTAATCGGGTTCTGAATGGGATGGAGGACTTCTGCATGGCATACTCGGATGACATTGCAGTGTTCAGCCCTACTTGGAAAGAACATGTTGACCACCTAGGATATGTTTTGCAGGCTCTTGAACAGGCCCATCTGACCATAAAGGCAAGTAAATGTCAAATTGGTCAGAGTAAAGTGGTCTACCATGGGCATGAGGTAGGAAGAGGTGAAATAAGGCCTTGGACAACCCCCTTCTACTCAAACCCAAGTGAGAGCCTTCCTAGGCCTCAATGGGTATTACAGGAATTTCATTGAGAACTATGGATCTATAGCTTCTCCTCTGAATGTAATCTCCTCTCCAAAATTCCCTAAAAAGGTCAAATGGAATGAAGAGTGCAATTAGGCCTTTAAAAGTCTGAAGAAAGCCCTTTGTCAAGCTCCAGTTCTCAGAGCTCCCGACTACCACCAACCCTTCATTGTGCAAACCGATGCTTCCAATATAGGTATAGTGGCAGTCCTCAGTCAACTGGATGAGAAAGGTAGGGAGCACCCCATTTGCTTCATCAGTAGGAAACTGAAGAAACCTGAAACAAGGTTGGCAACTATTGAGAGAGAATGTTTTGCCATTGTGTGGTCTTTGAAGACGTTTAGGCCATACTTGTATGAATCTACTTTCATTATTCAAATAGACCACCAGCCCTTGAGATGGTTGATGCAAATGAAAGGGGAAAACCCAAAACTGCTAAGATGGTCAATCTGCCTCCAAGGGTTTGATTTTACCATTGAGCACAGGTCAGGATGTCGCCACCAAAATGCTGATGGTCTCTCTAGGATGTTTATAACCGACTAGAGGCAAGAAACTCATCCAAGAGTGGATTAGATCCTCCTGTCCCTTAGTCTGGGGTTGGGGGGGGAGGGGAGAGTGTTAGGGAGAATTCTCATTCTATGGCTAATTTCCCTTACCTATAGAGTCCCCCAGCAGCTTTGCTGGATTTGTTTTTTTCTCCTGCTAAGAGTGTGACTCTTTTTCCCACTCTTAGGCATATTTGCTATGTGTGTTCTAGGCTATTTTTTGTGTTTAATGTCTATGGGGTTTATCTCAGCCTCATAAGAACCATTTTTATCCACATGTGTTACACAGCACCCTCCGTGCAGTGACACAGGGGTGTCGTAGCGACCCCCAAACATAGACTCCATACCCTGTGACTGACTACTGTCTCCCAGGGCATGTAAAGTCCCCATTGACTTTACTAGTCGATCTTTATGAACAAAACTAGTACAACCCATCTTACTATGGAGGTACTGGCAAGGGTTAATAGTTTTTCCCTTATGTTCATTTTCGAGAGGGTACCGTACAGTCCCTCTCTCAAAGGTTTCTGGCTGGTGACATACCAAATATATTCCACCGCGAATATTTCCCTACGGGATTTTCCCATTGTTCGAGGCTACCACATTTACTGACAGCCTCTAACATACTGCCGGGTTGTTTTTATATTAACTTTACTCCGGTAGGTTTTTATTGCCAGAACTTTTATATAAATTCTTTCTCGTGTCTTTCTCTAAACTCCTAACCCAGGTCGGTGATCCTTTGTTCGTCCTTTTGGCGGGCTTCTGCCAAGAAGCCCTCCTTTCGGCGAAACTGAGTCTGGGGTGGAACCACTGTGTGGGAGGGGGGAGTAGGATCCTTGGACAGGGTTGCCGCAGCAACCCAGGTCACACTCTGCCCTGATAGGCTGGAGGGTCTCCCGCCAGGATGACCACTCCACTGTGTGAGTGACAGCTAGGCTGTATGAATGGGGATCTTTTTGCATAAAAGCACGGTCCAGAGGACTGAAAGAGCAAGACGTCGCCACTGTAACTAAGAAGCTGAAGAGGAAAGAAGCCAAAGACATCTGCACCAACTGAACCAACGGTGAAGCCCTGCTGCAGCGTCTCACCACTTTTCGCCACACGACGAGAGAAGATCTTCATCTGCAAGAGCCTTCTTCCCTTGAGCTGTTGGGGCCAACCAGTTTGCTAATCGCCTTCCAGGACCTGCCTCGGTCGAATCGCCAGTGCCCTGTACTCAGAGACTGGATTGCCAGGCACCAGTCCACCCGGACTGCGATTTAAAGGAGCGTACCTTTTTATTAGTTTGGCAGCACCTCGGCTGGTTTCATTCCTGGGCAGTGCAGTAACTCGAACCTTCCTCCACCACGAGAGTCTCTCTTCCTCTGCTGGATCTCCCGAACTGCAGGAACTTCCAGGAACAACCGCCACCATAGGAGCCTCTTCTCCATTTTAAGGTACTTTGTTCCGCCAGGCCTCCCTTTTCATTTGGTAGCGCTAAAAGTGTTTTAAATCCTTTACCTACCTACTGGGTTGGCCGCCCCTATCCTCTAACATTGTCTTTTACCTTTTGCATCCACCTTTTCGAATCATTTAACAAAGGCTTGACTGCAGCTACAAGAACATTTTGCTCCTGGGCGCTTTGCCCTGTACCACTGACTCTGGCACAGGCCTATTGACTCTGGCTGAAACTGTTATAACTGCCTTCTCTAGATTGCTTCTCAACTAGAACTGTGTTGGTGCACCTAATTCTTATAACCACCTTTTCCTTCCCACTTTTAAAACTTGTGAAGTGCCATTTTGCTCGGTTTTCATTTAAGTATTCTACATGCTAAAGTACTGCCTTGCCTAAACTTGTTCACAAACTTATGGGGAAGTGGTGCCTAAGAATATATTCCTGTATAACTTGTTCTTTCCTTCCCTTGTGAGAAATTGCTAGAGTGCCATTTGTGTTTGGTTTTCACTGTGCCGTTTTGCTCAGTTTTCACTCTTGCTCAAACTTGTCTACAATTTAACCAGGGAGTTGTGTATACTTTTCTGGACTGAATTTAACTTGCTTTAATAACTCCGATTTATGTGTTGAACTAGAAGTGTGTAAAATAAATATATATATTCTTTTTAATACAAAGCTTTGGTCAGTGTTTCATTGTGCCCTAGTGCTGTAGCCCTATTTTGTAAAGCCTGAAAACTGCTCATCTCCCTCTTGAGATAAGTATGACTGCTTAGCCACAGCTACCAACTAAATCTTTGTGGTACAGACTGTTACCAAAGGGGATGTATTGCTCATACCTGTAGTCTTAATCTTCTGTAGTGGAACTGCACAGGCTTCTGCCTAACATGGTGCAACAACTACAATTTTTGAGATGGAAGTAGTATGACAGGGGGGATAGGGCAGATAGGCATTTTGCAGCCTGCTTGTAGGGGCAGAGGGCCCAACGATGGGTTGATGGGATTAAAGGAGTGGCTGGGCATGTCAACGCATCCTCTGAGGGGATAGTGGAGCACTTTGCCAAATTTTATGAGGCGCTCTATAGTACAGAGAATCAGGTGGATGAGGCACAAATTGACTCGTATTTGCACGGGGTAAGACACTCCCGGTGTTAAGAGCAGACGAGTTACAGGCAGTAGAAGCACCATTCAGTCTAGAGGAAGTTCTTCTCGCAATTCGGAGGATGCAGGCTGGGAAGGTGCCTCGGTAGGACGGTTTTACAGCTGGGTTATACACATCTTTTGTGGAACTTCTTTCCCCATAACTGGTCAAATTGTTCAATCACATTTTAGTGACAGGGAGAGCTCAGGAGTTGTTTCGCTGCGATATCTGTGATCCCCAAGGGTTGGAGGGAACCTAGGCGGTGAGGTTACTATCAACCCATATCCTTAATGGGGACGCAAAGATTTTTACCACGGTGTTGGCCTGTAGGTTTGAGAGCCTGATGCCTTGCTTGGTTCATGTTGATCAAGGGGAGGCAGGGGGGGGCAGGCACCTTGCAGAAGACCTTGCATTTGATGGACATGGCTTGAGGGCAGAGGGGGTAATCCAACGCTACTGGTCTTAGAAGCGGAGAAGGCCTCTGATATGGTTGACTGGGCCTTCCTATATGCGGATTTGGGGAAATACAGGTTTATGAGGAATATTCTTACCTGTATTTGGGCTTTGTACTCAGGCCCCTCTCCGTGGGTGGCTGTTAATGGAAGGTACTCCAGGGCGTTTTCCCTGCAGAGTGGGACCAGACAAGGGTGTCTGCTCTTGCTCCTATTGTTCGTGTTGTAGCTGGAGCCGCTAGCAGAGATGCTTAGGATTACCTCTCAAGTGGAGAGGGATTTGTGTGTGGTACTCCTGAGTTCAAGCTTCAGTTGTATGAGGATATGTAATTTGCATATACGTGACCCACATACTTCTGTCCCGGCAGCAATGAGGGTGATATGCCAATACTGAGAGTTTTCTGGGTTTAAAGTTAACAGGGCCAAGTCGATTATGTTCCTTTTTGATGAGGAGGGTGCTAGAGCTGTAGAGATACTTGAACAGCTAGGGATGGAGGTGAGGCAGGAGATCCTTTGGTATCGTGGGGTTGTCATCACCTGCAGGCTGGGTGACCTTTCGGTGGCAACTATCTACCCTTGCTTTACCACAGTATGGCGATATGGAAAACTCTAATAAGCTCACAATATCCTGGATGGGGCATCTTAATGCTCTATAAATGAACTTTCTCCTGCGGATTTTGTATCCCTTCCAGATGCTCCCGATATTGATACCTGAGGCACTACTTAGGGTAGCTAAGGGGTGTATGTTGTGTTTTTTGTGCAAGTTGAAGAAACCTTGTGTGGCCTATGATACTCTGTTACTGCCCAAGGAGAGAGGGAGTGTGGGGTTCCTGGATCTTTGTGTACTATAAGGTGGCACAGTTGAGGATGCTGGTCATTCATTTGGGGGAGGACACGGGCAGACAGTGGGTGTTCTTGGAACACCTCCATTTGAGGCCGGCTTTTGAGTGGATGTGGGCTCCTAGAAATAAAATGCAACAAAGGATTCTGACACAGCCCATTCTAGTTGGTATTTGGAGCAGTTGGCTTCCTGGAATTGGGATGCAGGGATTCACCTCTTGGCCCTTCCCCAGGAGTCATTTGTGGGCACTGGGTATACGAGAAGAGATCCTGGAACTGGCCAGATACCAGGCTTGGTTGGAGGGTGGGCTGGCCAGAGTGGGTCAATTGTGGTGAGAGGGAAAATTCATCTCAATTCAGGAATTGGAGGAGGCTTTGCACATAGGGAAAGTGTTGATCTTCTCCTACTTGCAGATCAAAGGGGTCCTTACTGCAGAAAAATGGAAACCACACATACAGAGGGAGCTTATGCAGATGGAGAAAATTCTGGACACACATCTAGAGATGAAGGGCTTGATCGCTGAACTGTATGCAGCATTGATTGAGGCAGCATGATGTGGACCAGTGGTCCATCAGGGCAGATGGGAGATGTCTCCAATATAAACTCCATGGTATTAAGCTGCTTCATAGGTGGCAATATAACCCCATCTGCCTTTCCAGAATGTTTGTGGGAGTGAGTCAGAATGTTTGTGGGAGTGAGTCTATAATGCTGGTATGGGGAGCTGCAATGAAGTGCAGATGTACTGGGCTGAGGTCTTTGGATGGATAAAGGATGTGGAGGGGTAACCCGGCCTTCTTGGACCCCATGCTTGTTTTATTTGGTCTTGAGGATTGTGACAGTGATTACAGGGGCCTGTCACATATGGCTCCTTTTCTATTGTTGGCAGCTAGAGTGTTCTTGCTATGAGGCTGCCGTGCCTGGGGGAATGGTTGTCAAAGGCTAAGGACATTTATTTGATGGAGAAGAACAGCTGCCCTCCACGGGGGAAGTGCTGTGGTGGAAACGGGTTGGCTGGGGTTTCCTAATAAGCATATGGGACTGTGAAGGTTATTAGTTGGGATGCCAGCCAGCTGCCCAGAAGCTGGTTGGGGCAATGGGTCTGCTTTTCATGCCGGTGGATCACCTTGCCTTTGGTATGGCCTGAGAGCGTTGAGATGTTCTGGAAGGACATTGCACTGCATATTCAAGCAGTGCTTCATATGATGTGTGCGGGACGCCACAAATGAGCATGTCCCATTCAGCTAATCCCCAGATGCTGTTTATAAGAATGGCGGCATGCTGGTCAGTTCATAATGCACCTAGCTATCCAGGCCAGCTAACTGCAGCGTCGGCTCTGCAAAACGGAGAACTGTAAAAATGTCAAAATACCCTTCTCCTTTTAGGGATTTCTGGCGACAGCCTGGGAAGCACAGAATACAAAATGTTACTGGCCCAATGCAGTTTCAAATGCACCTCAGGTACTATTGAAACAGAATGTTGTGAAAAGTCCAATTGATTCCCTCGAAGTGAATTACGGTCTCTGCAAATAAGCCAGATTGCTCTCCCCCATAGACGGAATGCAATCGGTCTTGTTCTAGCCTTAAAGGACAAGAAGGCAGGACTCAGAATGATCACTGTTTGTTCGAACCCTCACAACGACGGAAATCCCACTGAGTGGAAGGAACCAGACTTGTTCCAACCCCAATTGACCGAAAACCTGTCTCTGAATGGGATCGAGCTTTTAATAACCTGATGTCCCATCTCTAACTGGAACTTCTCTTATTGTAAGAATACCCACGTACGGACATTCCTCTATGGCAAAGCAGTGCTTGGAATTAAGGAACAATTCAGACATTCCATAAACGATGCCACCATTATGGTAGATTTGCCCTGCAGTGTTACAGAAAGACTGTACTGTGAATTACAGAACAGGTGCACCCTGCAACCGTAATACCGTCCCTGGTGGGCAAACAAAAATTCACAGAAAAGAATCCTTTCAATGCCTCCTAACCCTTTCTTAATCCCTCGTTTCCATTGCTCTCAAGGAGTCTTTTGTTCGCTCACTTTGAGGCAGTCTCTTTCATACTCCCTCTCGTTCAGTCTCCCTCTGTTTAATACTCCCTCTCGTTCAGTCTCCCTCTCTTTCATACTCCCTCTCGTTCAGTCTCCCTCTGTTTAATACTCCCTCTCGTTCAGTCTCCCTCTCTTTAATACTCCCTCTCGTTCAGTCTCCCTTTCATAGCGTACAGCACGGAAACACTCAAACACTTTATTAGCACGTGGGGCACATTTTGCAACAAGACATGCGCCCTCCACTCCGTCTTGGGTCAGGCACCACATTTCGACCACCCAACATCTCAAACCATCTTGGGCAACTACTCCGCATGGCGGGGTTGGGTGGTAGGCGACCGACACACTTCCACCATCGGCTCAAAGTCCCACAAAGCAAACCTCATTCCCCTTCCCAGGACTGAGTGTCCCTGTACTTTGTGTGGCACCCCAACCACTGCATCTCCATCCGTGCACTGTTCCCATGCAGCACCGCTGTGAGCCTTTCCATCAAATATAGTTCCTTGGCTTTCCTACACCACTCCACCATCGTCAGCAGTTGAGGCCTTTTCCAGGAAATAGTCAAACCGATGAGCCATGTGAAGAAGGGACCACCACCTCCACCAACCCAAACAACATCAGCATGGGATCTAGGCCCCTCACCACCCCTCCCTCTGCTGCTTTGACCCAGCCCAGATCTTCTGACCAGTACATCTGGACCTCCCTGCATGACCACCATATGTGCCTGTATGTGGCCTGCTCCCTGCACCCACAGAGCGGACTGACCCCTGTGAACATCTTGGATAGCCAGACCGGATCGTATTTCAAATAGGCTAGTAGTTTAATACCTTGCAACTTATACTGGCATGGCACAGACGTCCGGAGCGCCCTAGCACACATAAGATCCCACAGTCCCCGGTCAATCTCCCTCTCCAGGTCTCTCTTCCATTCAGCATGAAGGCGTTCAGTGATTCCCCCCCTGTTGCCTCTACCAACACCACATACAGCAGCGAGATAAGGCCCCTCGTCCCGCTCTGCACATGTTATTTTGCATTTATATAGCGCCTTATATACCATTGGTATGGTCTAAAGGCGCTGGTAGGTTGAACGCCCTTGGGAACCGAAGTTCAGGTCAGTAGAGAGAGTCAAAAGGTGCGTGTGTGCACCAGGTATGTGTGCAGCCGGTGCAGAATTCATGTGGTAGCTGCTTCTTAGCGGTAGGTGTGGTGGTTGAGAGATCAGGAGTATGTGTTCGCTCTGGCTGGAGTTATCCAGACCGAGTGTGGCAGCGTTAGGCCTGAGGGGAACGCCTAGCTGGGGGTGTGAAGCCAGCAATGTTTACTTAGAGTGATGGGGAGTGAGCGGCAGATGTTGATATGAGAACAGTTATACCGAATGGTGTCATAGTATCTCTGTGTTCTAGTTGAGTGGTGGTGTAAGGAGAGAGTAAGCATGGGGTGTGATATGAAGTAAAAATTCCCTGCATTCGAAGGCATATTATGTATGACACGCAATTCTGAGCGGTCAGGTCAGTTCTATGCATTTTTGTTCATTTCAGGCGTTCAAGATTGCACTACGCACTCTGGTTGACCTTGCGTGCTCTAGTCTATCCTTCATTCTCTAGTGAGCCCCATGCATGCTCTCAAGTATACCATATGCATGCACTCCTGTCCTCCTCGCGCATGCACTTCAGTTGACCCCGCGCATGTCCTCCTGACTTCCTACGCACTCATCTGCTCTGTATGCAAATCCATCCTGTACGCACGTCCGCTCAGTATGCTCATCCAATATCTTCTCCATTGTCTTAAACTCCTGCTGCACCAATTCCCTCCACTTTTCGGCTGTCGGAACCCTCTTCAATTGCAGCTAGAACACAGATCGGACTAATCTGCAATGCTGTTTCCAGCTCCTGCAAAGAAATAAATGTACCCTTCACCCATAACTGCTCAACTCTGGCCAGCCCCGCCTCGAACCAGCCCTGGAGCTATGCCCGGCACAGGATGTCGACCTGTACCACTCGTGCCCACAAATGATTGAGTGGAGATGGCCACGTGGTTACCCTCTGCATTTCCAGGCCCCGCTGCCAGACACTCCAGAGAAGTCCCAGTATTGGATGGTCTCTTACCTGCCTCGGCAGTCGGTCCCGGGGGACCCCAAACGTCACAGGTGAAAATTCTCAAGATAAACCCATTGCTATCCACCTCCTCCCTCAGATGCGGCACCAATACCCTCAGCTGTGCTGCCTTATAATATAATCCCAATCGGGAAGTGCCACACCACCTCTCTCCTTCAGCAATTGAAAAATCCAACTAGCTATCTGCTGTTTCCTCCCCTGCCATAAGCAGCGCAACATCCTCCCCCCCCTCTCTTCTGTTTTGCAAAAGTCACCTTATGTGGGAGGTTACGCCTGGATGTGGATCTCAGGCTTCCTGTGCCTAGAGCCCCAAGCTACACCTCACTGATTATGCCCATTGAGGACAACACATGCTTTCGGTTGCTTATGGTCTGCAGAAGAGTTATGATTGACCAATCGTTCCCATACTGGCTCCTTAGTGCTGGTACCAAGCCTGATTTGCATATGTTTTCTAACCTTCTGTAGTGGCATGCCTGGCTGAAAACAATGGTTTTGATAGTGCCCAGCATAATGTCAGTGGTTATGATTTATTGAGTTTTTCCTGTTCGTTTCTTTTACAGTCCTTGGTTTCCATCACCTGGGTGTACATTGAATGTCTCATGTTATCTTTCACCCTTTTGGCCTCTGGCAGCTTTTCTCTATATCACTTTCAGGCACACGCTGTCACAGTTTTCCTTCAAATCATATTTGTTCTCACTGTATGGGTCATCCACTGCATGACTCTTGGGTTCTCTCGTACATTTCTTCTCTCGTTCCTCACCCTCTCATTTTGTTTTCAATTGTCTGTCTCTCTTCCTCTCTGACTCGCTCTCTTGCACACTAATTAACCCTTTGGCCCTTCCGCTCTGTCACCTTTCCTCATGCTTCTCTGCTCCTTTCTAGCTGGCTCATTTCCTCTCACAAAAGGGCCTTTTCCCCATGCCCTCTCTCATTTTCACATTCCTCCAATCTGTTCCACTCTCTTTTTCTCGAACTCGCACAACATCCATTTCTCGCTATTTGTGCCCCTCTCAAGTTGTTTCACTCGGTCTGCTCCACTGTGTCTCTTTTGTCCTCAATATATATGGGCATCTGTAGGTGTGCATCTCCATTTGTGTCGCTTTGTAAATTCTCGGAGTACCTGCTCTTTTCCTCTCTTTCTAATCTATCTTTTCTCTCGCTCCCATATTTTGGCCCCACCCACTCATAATCTCTTGGTATTCGAGCCTCAGCATGGCACACTGACAAATAATCATACAAGCGAGCTAGAATTGTATGATTGTGCTCCAACCATGCTTGTCCTAACCAGTTGCTCTGCAGATTTTCAATCCCACAGAATCTTCTCAGCCTTGTGTTTCACAAGCCTCCCCCTACACTTTCAATTGTAGGAATGGTGAGAAGTTGGAGGGTCTCTTCTGTATAGCGTCCATCTTATCCTCATGTAACCTCCACCTCACTCAATGTACATTTTAGAGGATTGTCATTTATCCTCCTCATCCTGTACTCAGACCTTAATGTTCAAATTCAGTCATTGTGCATCACTCATTGTAAACCGAATTACTAACAACTCAAGAACGAGTTGCAAAGAGAAGCATTAAGGTCAGGAGGACAGAGAATTGACAACTAAGGAGAGAGAAGGATGGCTGATCAACGGGATTGAGGAGTAGAAGGGATAACTGTTGCTTGAGTTGCCAAGCAGCGCATTAAGGGTGAGGATGATAAGTAATGAGGACTCAGAATGATAATGACCTAAATGTACAGTGTGGTGATGAGTAAGTATAGCTATTTAAGTGGTCTGGGGCAGAGCCCCTGCAGTCTCCAGCAACTGATCAAGAGCCATTGCTTCCTTAGTCCCCCACAAGTAGCATTGTGTTTGGGAATCTGGCTACTACACTGAAAGGCTCTTGACTAAAATCAAAGGATAATTCTCCAAATGAGTATTTATGACTCATAGTTTATCATCACTTTACTGGTAGGGTGTGATCATAAACGAAATTAGCAAAAAGGCAAGTGTGCATTCTATGCTCGGAAGGCTGCAGACCTGAATCACTATCACAGATGTCATGTATAAAAGAAATGTTCTTTCTTCTGTTCCCAAAATGCTCTTTGATATGCAAAACACCGGGAAGTTTAAATAGCTGCTATATCCCCTATACCTTTCTCACAGGTGTTCTGCTAGGTGATTTTTAGGACCGGCTTAAGGTGTCGGAATAAGTTATCTTGTGGTCTGTCTTTGGCCAGCAAAAGCACATTTAAAGTGACACAGCCTTTAGTTTGAGAAGAGGACTCCCTCCCTAGGGAATATGTACAGACTATCGGCTTTTCCTTGTAGGGGAGGGGGGGGGGGGGTAATTGTTACAGATTAACCCCCAACAGGCAGCAAGCAGGGGAGCTGAAACCCTAAATGAGCTCTTACGAGCTCATAAGCACAATGGGTCTGGGACATTTATTTACAGAAAGGTTATTTATTCACAGACTGAATTGCTAATGAGTCAGAGAAGGATTTATTTGCAGACAGCAATTTATTTAGAAACTGAACTAGAGGAAGCTGTAGTTACAGTATGCAGACTGGATGCAAAGAAGACTTCATGGGACCATGTTGGGTGGCCCCAAAGTATGTTTGCAGGGCCTCATGATGTATTGTTTGTTTGCCTAAGTCATCTGCACTGCCTTTATGCCACGCTTCCTTTCCAGAGCCATCGGCAGTAACGGTTATTCTGTTAGTAGAATTAGTGCCAAAAGCCAACATCAATCAGTAATTCCTTGATTTTTTGGGGGTGGAATTAGTGTTACTGCTGGACATTTTGAAGAATACGCTGGCGGAATTAGTGCGTTTGGAAGCAACTTCATTGCGGAAATTTAGCAGTAATCATTTTGAAAACCAGTCCATCCTGAATCCGCCACTTCCCATAGCCATCCGAGGACCAAACTTTGCAGCAACATACCGGGAGACAAGGGCAAGTCGAGGGTGTCTGAAATCGGGGTCCACAAACCCAGATTTAGTGAGGCAGAGCAGCAGGTCCTGGCAGGTGTGGTGGTGGACAATGCAGAAGAGCTTTTTGGAAGCTAAGAGCTCAATACATCCATCCACTGAAAGACTACTATATAGAATGAAATAAAGAACACGTTAGTGGCAGAGAGACATGGAAGAGGTGGAACGGCCTCAGGATGTCGGCATTCCCCCCGCCACTCACTGCCATGTGACATCTGCTCTGGAAGAGGCACAGTAAAGCCTCTGTACCTCACCGCCGGGAAAAGAAATGTGGCAAGATTTGTGTACATGGCAGAGATTGAAGGAGCAGCAGACTTGTGAGCAGGCAGCCAAGCCAAACCAGGTGAGCATGAAAGTACCCCATCGGGACATG
The DNA here is from genome assembly GCF_040938575.1 of Ambystoma mexicanum. Classification (NCBI taxonomy): domain Eukaryota; kingdom Metazoa; phylum Chordata; class Amphibia; order Caudata; family Ambystomatidae; genus Ambystoma; species Ambystoma mexicanum. The sequence continues at coordinate 595,026,095 of NC_090936.1, forward strand.
GAAATGTGAAGGCAGTGCATGAGCCCTAAGCCAGCATTAGAGACAGAGACACACACACACAGGTGACATTGTTGATGGCAAGTCCCTTGTAGGCTCACTGTCAACAAAGATACAGGAATTCAGATGACCCTATAACATGTGTACACCTGGAAGTCACACTGTTAAGGGAAAGCTCAGCTATTTAAAACAAAAATGCCTTCTCCACCATTATAAACGGACACTATATGTAGCACACAAGAAATGCGAGGAGAACACAGCAAGCAAATATCATTTAGTGTGAAAATAAATCAAGCGGCAAAACAACTGGCACTGACCCTATACAGAAGAATACCATATCCCTGTCAGGGGGGTGCTCTCCCTAGGTCTGCCACCTATCCAAAAGAAAAGAGGAGAGGGACTATCCCTCTACTCCAGCACAAATTGCTATTATCCAGTTAAAAAACACTCAGTGGCCCGAATTAGGGGACTAACAAGTGTCTCCCTTTCATCACACTCTCAACATTCCAGAGGGGAATTTGTAATGGTATTTAATCCTGTTATTCACCCACAGAGCAATATGTGCGAGATGCACTATCAGTGCTACGTGTGATTTAATACTCAAAAGAGAGAGGAGCCATGTCTGTGAGGCTCAAGGTACCAACCAAAAAACGCGGTACTGGCATACAAAAGGCTGGCAGGGTGCAGTTCCGTACTACCATGGTGTCATGGTTTGAACCAGGGAAACGGGTGCAGCACTGGTTCAGAGTGAGGTCTGCGTTTCATGTGTACTGTACATTCATAGAATAGTACTGTTTCCTGTTGCTAAATGGGTGCTCCAATGCCTGGGGAGCCACCAATGCTACCAGTGTGCAGTCGAAAGCTGCTATTACATTGGGGTAGTGGCATATAATCTGGATTTTGTGGCTACACCTACTGCAGGGGTAGTGTGCAGAAAGATGTGATGGGGCACACGTTTCATTAGTGCATCAAACACCTGCCCCAGCACTTTGGAAATATTAGCTTTAACAGGTCATGCCAATGGTGTGCTGATATGTGACCATGGCACAAAGTGCAGCACAGATTCAATGTTGAGGAGCGGTGGTATGGCTATTCATATATTGGTCCGACTCTTTCCAGCATCTATGGCAGCAATCACCCATTGGCTGCCTCATTCTACCTCATCCCGGCCGGAAATGCTGTGTATGTGATGCCCTATCAAATGCCAGTATGGTCTGTCACTCATCTACATATGGTATCTAGGAATGGGATACACCTACCCTCGCCATCAGGCCCAGTGATGCCATTACCTATGCCAATAGGGCCCCCGAAGCCCGTATCCATGCCATCAGGGCACACAATGCGCCCACAAACTCCATTAGGGCATCTGAAGCCCCTATCCCTACCATCATGGCACAAGATGAAATAACAGTGATCAAAGATATTTTAGCATGCCATTACGAAGCAAATGTTACTGCACTAGTACAAAAGCACATTCTATCTCACAAGAGAGGAATGTGTATTGCGAGAAATAATCAACTTCACAGACCACATTTTATATGATAAATTGCTTTCTGGCATTCTCCTAAGCATTTTGCACCCATTGTGTACAAAGGGCCTAGCTCGTTATTTGTACACCGTGAAAGCAGTGCCCTAAAACAATACAGCGGACTCCGCCTTTCACCATTCCAAGGTATATGCATGTGTTTGTCAGAGGTGCCAAACACCCTGCTAGGACTGCATACCGCATCTACCACACAAACCTAGACCATATCATGAATGGGGGTTTACAGTTTACTAAAAGACACATAGGTGAATGGTATGCATTCGTTTATGTGTTTTCAACTAGCAGCAAAGAGAGTCGACTTTTTATTTTACAAGCATCTTCTCTTGAAAGAACATCAACAACCTTCATCCATTCCAACATGAGGACATGGCTCATGGCCTCACAACAGAAAATCAGTGACAAGCCGACAGCATAAAAAAATTAAGAGCTAATTAGACCACCTCTTCTGAAGTCACAAGAACACTTCATATAGCCAAAACCCTTCCCAAACAGGAAGGCGATACAGTTAATTAGCGAGGAACAGATCTTCTGGAGGTCATCCATCATAGAACAAGACGGTACCCCAACATCTCCTCTGGACAACCACTACAAGAAATAATAAAAACAAAAAGGGTGGGTTTAATACTCACCTCTGTGTCGCTTAATTGAATGTAAACTACCACTCACGATAGTGAAGGGGAGTTATCTATTCGATTTCAAGACCCGAGGCTATTATGCAAGCTCAAAGCTCTTGTGAAATAATATTACCCATATGCTAAACATGTTTCTGGTAACATGTTTTGAATGCTGTCTCCCAGGACCAATGAACTGCTCCCAATCTCTCCCTCAACAAAACTGATTTGGAGGTCATATCACACCGCGCTGAGTGAGGCCCAAACAGCATAAGGCCAATTCCATCCTCCATCACCCAATGCACCTGCCTAACTAAGGTGGCAGAAGGAACTGGTTTAAAATGAGCAGCTAAGATGTTGGAGATGGACTAATCATATTAGCTTGACATTCAAGACAATGTAAAAAAAATGTGTCTTTGCCGCCTGGGCTCCGAAAAAACTGGAATGCGATTCTGCTTTACCTAAAACAATGTGTAACATTGCAGCAGTTCAGAAAGCGTCTCAAGACATTCCTTTTTTATGCCTAAGGTCAACCTAAAGTACCTGAATAACCCGGACACCTGAAGGGACTCTGCCAGTCACCTTTTTCAATGTGACTTTTCAACCCCTCCTCCCCCCTCATACGGAGTTGATTTGTTTCTTGTTGTTTGTCCTCGTGAGCACCCTGAGACCTTTGGCTGAGTGATGCGCTCTACAAACATTTATTTAGTTAGTGTCCCAAATTGTGTCTTATCCTCTGTAAATGGAGGATAGGAAACAGGTGATCATACGCTTTGTCACGCGTGCGATAAAAAAAGTTACTCCATCAGGGGAATAAACTTTGTTATTCACAGAACCACAGTTGATAGAATTAAGGCACAGTAACTTTGCCTTTCCAACAGCTATTGTCTAAGTTATCAGAGAATCATTGTCAGGCCAAGATTGAAAAGATGAAAGACAACACTTACATCCCAAAATGTTGAATACTTACCTTTAGGATGAGCTTTAATGTGAATGGATCACAAAGCGTTCTTGGCCAAGAAATGTCTACCCACAGGCTCACCTTTAATCAGGATGCGACTCACAGAAATAGCCAACCTAAGCCCATTAACAGTATTGTAGGATTTACACTCCCTAAACTAAGAAATGCGCTACCTCAGGTAGAGGGGCAGATATGGGATTGAGACATCCATCCATGCACCAGCCTGCCCACCGTCACCCATACTGATAACTCCCTGAGGAGCTTGAAGGCATCATCTAAAAGGACATGTCAAACGGAACTCTTCCAAACAATGCTGGAAAAGGTGACCCTGGAGAACCAGTTCACAGAGATTGCTCACAGGGACAATAAGCAAATGTGGAGGAGACATGAGGAGTCTGGGGAGATCCACCAGCAGCTCCTTTAGAGAAGGGAATCAAACCAGAGACAACCAAAATGGGGTGAGGACGACGACTGATGCCTGTTGAGTGCAGACTTGTACCTTTACCCGGATATCATGAAGAAGGGAAGGACGACATAACCCTCTAGATGGGACCAGCCCTGGAGGAACGCATGCACTGCCGGAGTGTCTTGATCTGGATTCTAGTTGAACAAGGCATCCTGACAGTTGGCAACTTGAGAGTTTGAAGATTTACAAAAAGTCTGTGGTTGAGCATACAGTCACCCGTCCTACAGATATCTGGAAATTCCAAAAGGTACTCTGCTTGCAGAGTTATTCCCTTGTAAGGAAAGAAGTACAGAAATCCTTTGCTAGATGTGTGAGATTTTTTGTCCTGCATAACTGGGTGACATACCAACAGTTGATACACTGTCCATGTTCAGAAGTACATAGCAATTAGTTTGGTCTTTTATCTGGTCCTTCAGTGCAAGAGAGCTTGCTAAAGGTTCTAAACAAGTTGTATGAAGAGATTTTTCTACTGAAGACCACTTCCCTTCTGCAGAGACATTTCCCCATCTTGCAACCCACCCTAGGTTCGCATTGAACTCCAGATTTACTCGAGAGACGGCCTAAACATTCCCTTCTTGTTCCAAGTCTTCATGTGCTTGAACCACCTAACTCCTCCCTGGCTATTTGAAGCAACTCAGTCGAAGTGGGGGTAAGCAATGTTCTTGCATGGTGATTACCTTTAAGTCTTTGTAGCACTCTAATGGAGGGAGGTGGACAATATCGCCTGTATAGAGGCAGATAGCATTTCCATTCCCTTCGCTAGGAGTCTTATGGAGAACATATTCGTCCTCAATCTTGAAAATCTCGTAGCTTATTCTTTTCATCACTGCTTTGGAAGCAGTCGGATACACTGCTGTGAATCTATATTGAAGCCCAGAAATGTAATGTTTTAAGTAGGCTTGTTTATGACAAGTTCTAGACTTTGTAATGTGGATACTGTTAGCTTCAAGTGAGACAAGACGACTTGACCATCCTTAGCCATCAGGACCATGTCGTCCAAGCAAATGTTCATCCTTATTCTCCTTTCTTTGAGAATGGCCATCACAGGTTGAAGCAACTTTGTAAAGAACCAGGGTACTGAGAAGGGACCACCAGGACAAAGGAGAATTGCCACCTGCAGTTTCTTCTCTGGAATTGGAGCAAATCCCAATAAGGGGGTGAGACATTGGTATCTCCACCTTGAAGTGATGGTAAACCACAGATGGATTCATATCCTTTACATTTTGGACTGGGCAGCTATTGTCTTGCTTTTGGTATTAAGGAACTGGTGCTGAGTAAAGAAACTGTGCGGTGTTGTTGCTGGGAGGACTGCCCCTTTTACCATGGCATCTTGTATCTCTGTTTCTATTAATGACTGCTGCTTGGCATCGCACACAAAAGAGAAGGGAGAGAACTAGCTGACAAGGAGTGGAGTAAAACTTTGTGATATCCCAACACTGTTTGGTGAACCTATGGATCTGAGGCAAGATACGACCAATTTCAGAAGAAAGCGGCAAGTCTACCACTGACACCTTCCCTGGATAATCACACTCAAACAGAGCTTGCTTACCTGAAGAGGGATAGGAGCATCTAGGTCCTTCCTCTACACTGGTTTCCCATTTGTGGGAAGAAGCTTGAATGCCCTCATCTGAAAGAGAACAACCCAGAATGATGGCAAACTGAGAGGGCGGGAAGGATCCCTGGGATGGTTGGCTAGAGGAGCGGGCTCTGCCTTTTCCAGCATTTGGGGAAACGCTACAACTAAAACACTTCTGGTGATTTACTTTGGCCTTGTCAAAGACTGTAAATGTATGTATATAGAAGACAGGCCTTTGACAAATATTTCTCCAAAGAGGCAACCCTGAGCTTTGGGCCATGCCTCAGTGGAAGCCCTGTACATCAGTTCAGATGTGTTTGCATAAGATGTGCTTTTCTTGTGCCGATAGAGCATCATTTGTGCTGCCACGGAGGCAAAATGTGCATTAGACCATCGCTTAGGGTCTCCATATCAAGCAGAGTGTTGATAGTGCTGTACTCCATTAGCTGAAACATGTGGATGAAAATTGTCTAGGAGTGTATCCCGACAGGAACAGAGCACTTTGTCAATTCCCTTCTTGGGGTCTTCCCCCTTCTTGGATTTGAAGGATACCATGGATCGATCTTATTCAGGGTGGACATTCAGACCGCAATTTATTTCCTACACCTTCCCCCAAAGGTTTCCAAACCAAAGTTCTCAAGAAAGCAGCCATTGTATCTGATGGGAGCCACTCAGTAGATTGTAGGTGTTGGCTATTTGCCAAGTCAAAGAAAGTCTCCCCCAAATTATCCAGGAGCACTGAATCTGAGGAGGCAGAAGAAGAAACTATATTGTGTTAGGACGGGCGTCTGACTCTCTGTAGTCCCCATCTGAGGATTCTAAGTTAGAAAACAACTGTGGCGATTCTAATAACATGGGGACCTACCTTTAGCTGGTGCAAACACTTCCTTATCCTCCACCTTCTTTTCAAGGGTCCCCTTAGGTATCACTCTCCTGGGCCTACCATCATCTCCTCTTCCACTTTCATTAATGTGCATTTTGTTTGGTGTTTACAGCCATTGGACTGTGCAGGTGGCCGTGGTGCAGATGGGTACGTTCAAAGGCAGCAGCTAATGTATTGTTCAAATCCCAGAGTACAGAGTCCATGGTCTTATTGACCGCTCTGATTATAGAGGAGGAAGCAGACTCACCCTTACTACTAGACGCGATCTGTCCATGTAAGAGTCCTACTTCACTTTTCACTGAGGAAATGGAATTAAGAACACCCCTAAATGTATTATTCTTTGTAGACCCTGCACAAAACCCTCCCCACCTCTAGGGGCTGATCTAATATTCCTACAACAGGCTGAACCTCCCATTTAATTCCAAGTCTGACAAACCCTGGGGAGGGATAGCAGCCTGGAGCGAGGCCTGCAGGAGCATAAGAGAAACTACAGCTCTGAGTGACATGTTGATAGCTGCTTCAAGCAGTGGGGGTGGGGGGGCGAAGTGGGGGGCTGGGGAGTCGGGGGGTTGGGGAGGAACCCCAGAGAGACAGCAGACAGGCAGTTTGAAAAGCGAGGAGCGGGCCAGAGCCGAAAAGGCTCCAAAGAAATGCAGGTGGGAAATTAAATATACTACTCAGTCGTGGTGCCAGCGTGAATGAAGAAAATGGTAACTTGTACCCAAATGGATGTGGATAACTCAGATGTGCTCTGCCCTGCGTCAGGTGAGCAGGAGCGTAGCTGGAGCAGAGGCCAGACCAACACCTGACCAAATGTTGCAGCAGGATATCAGAAGCCAGAAGGAAGCGCAAAGCAGGCACTGCTTGCAGGATAGAAACACTAAAAAGTATCTCCCAATTAAAGCTGAATACATTGAAGTCAGGCAATAAAAGTACACTTGTGTGCCAAGCAAGGAAAACTAGAAAGTGGCGAAGCTTAAGCTGGTCAAGCAACTAAGAAGAGAAGATGTCTGTTTAGCTCTTGACTTTGTGATGCTGTTGGGCCGTCATTGTCTGTACTGATTGGCTATTCTGGGGCCATGACCTTGGCACCCACCTTTGAGGAAAGGATGTTTCTGTTCTTTTATGGGAAAAATGCTTAACTATATGTTTATTTTCTTTGTTAATGGTTATACGTAAGATAATATAAATGCATAAAAGGAGGCCTCCCATTGCAACATAGAATCACACCACCACTCCTTTCTACCTCACTTCTGCAAAGTATCTGACCACCTTATTTATCCAACAGAACAATACAAAAAACATGCACCCTAATGGTGCTACATAAGCACAAACAGGACAACTCACACTGACAACCAGGCATCATGGAAGACCTCAAAGCGTGGCCACTCAAGCCAAGAAACCACACCCATCTACTGCACTGATGAAGAAACGCCTACTAACAGGAACATGCAGGCATTGTTGAAGGGTCAAACACAAACCACACTAAGGAAAGAAGCAAAGCCCACCTTCCACTGAGAAACTGAAGACTACAAGTCCTGGACACCCTGACTGCTGGAGGGCAATGTAGCTATCCCTTGCACTGGGAGCCTTTCTGAAGGTAACCATTGCAACGAAGTGGGAAAACTGCCTAAGTCTGAAGCCTTTCTTTTCGGCGGTTTACCGGCAATCTTGTAATGAGCCCCTATTAGCCCCTATGAATTGCAACTAATAAACTCACCATTTTGTGATGAGGTGCAAAGGCGCGGACAGAGAGAGAAAGGAAAAGTGGCTTTGATAAAGGCAGACGAAATAGAAAGATCATTGAGAAGACTGGAACATTGAAAGTCTTGTTCTTTAAAGCCCAAAAGACTGACACAGTAAGCTTGAAAGACCCAGATGAAATAAGATCAGACTAAACCACACTAGCGCAGATTCAAAAGAGGGTTCGTATAGTACACCACAATGTAAAATGTTTTTCTCACAGAGCACAGAGGGACTGAATCATCAAAAAAAAAAACTCTGATCGAGAAACAAAATGCATGCTTTTATCCTTTTCTAGTATTGCATCCAATACTATTACTTGAAAAGCATTGAACCCCTCTTAGGCAGAAGTTTTGATCATCCAACAAAACAACCATCAGCTCAAAGAGGTCATGAAAATGGAAAACATTGTGCTTTATAATTGCTGATTAAGATAACACCACCTGCCCATTCATTGCCACACACAAACTCACCCATACATGAACTCACCAGCCACAAACTCACCCATCAATCCCCTAAAACATCTACACAAAGCTATGCCTCCAACCATCCCACACAACTACCACCACTCGGGTCCACTGAATAATAATCTAACCCTATATATATATATATATATATATATATATATATATATATATCCATGAATTCTCATCGAGTAGTAATAAGCATTTACACATATAAAAAAGGCCCGATCATTTGTATTGGTTTTTGTTTTGTAGCTCAAACTTCCTTGGAGCTCCTAGGGAAAATCGGTGCGTACCAATACATGTTTTAATGCTTATCTTTCTGGTGAGCAAATATTGGTAATTCTTTAACCAGCATTCCTGCATTCTGACTAACATTCCAATGTCTCAATACACTTTAACATTGTTTCTTTAGATTGAAAATTGTCTCACATAGACTAGGAGTTCATCAGAGGTACCATGTTCCTTTAATTTCAGTAGCATCTGTCGGTCAATGTTCACAAGTCCCACCATACCAGCTCAGTAGCCCCACTCAATAAACGGTCACAATATTTCCAGACTACTTTCATAAATGTGTCACTGTCACTAATAATCCCCTGTGATCCTATAAAATGGCTGTACAGTAGTATGGATGTTAACTTGTTGTTAAGTTCTGTTGGTGTCCTGCATATGCCCAATTTCATATTCTCTTTCTCGAATAACAGGGATGAGAACAAAAAGAAAATGTGTGCACCACTGCATGACTTTGTGAAATCAACTGATGTGTGTACTCAATTGACTGTGGTGTGCAAATATTCTAACATGCTTTCAATTCATGTCAAACCAAAGAACACATCATATGTTTAGCTCAAGCAAATGTATGAGGTTTGTAATTAGTAGCTGCTACAGTGCACCAGTTCCTGAAAGGAGACAAAAAAAAGACCCAAGCTTCCAACCAATTGATGTACCGTGCACCAGGCAGTAGATTTGGTCTTGTAATCGAAAATAACTATTGTTATATAAGATTCCATGAATAAAAACTAAAAATTAAATACTACTGTTATTTCCTGTTGTCTAAATGTGTGCATCGCATTTCAATGCCTTTTGAATGAGAGATGTTGGTTCAGAGGGCTTCAAGATACCAGAATCCTAAAACATCCACAGTATCCAACAAACTTATTGGATGTTTGAACACATGTTGCTGCATAAAGTAATCATCAAATTGCTAGATGTTGAAAAACTATTTAGAATTGACCTGATAGGATTTTTCTTTGGAGGTGAAAGTACAAGGCAAGTAAATTAGAATTTGCGCTGGACGGATTGAAGGGCCTAGCATTTACCTTGGATAAGGAAACAGTGCAGACACTGCGCAGGCAGGGCTTCATCATGTTAGATGACTTATACACTGAAGGAATCTTTATCCCGGCACAGAGCTTTCAGGAGATAGGAATGTCACCACTTCTAGGCAGGCTACTATACAAAGGATCAGGTGCGAAATGGCACATTTGTTTCCATCGTTCTCCTAGTCACCAGAAACCAGCACTATGATGAAATACATTGCGGGCCAGGACCGCATGAACTGAAGTTCTTTACAATGTACAATATAGTTACGGAACGGAGAAGTGATGACAATATATCTGCTTGTAAAAGACGGGGATTTAAATTAGGGAGGGAGCTGGATGACAAGGAGTGGAAGGAGGCCTGCATCCAAACCAGGCAAATCTCATTAAATCCCAAATATCAACAAATCAATTTTAAATACCTCTATCAGATATTTTACACCGCCATCCGAGTTAGGCAATTGGACTAACGGCCACTGGCTCATGCCCAAAGTGCAAGATGGACGATGCTGATTTTTGGCATCTAGCTTGGAGTTGTCCCTTAGCAGGTGGGTTCTGGCTGGATGTTACAACTAAACTAGCTGTCATTGCTACATCAGAAATCTCGCTGGACCCAGTTACGTGCCTGTAGGGGGTCCCCTCCCCATAGGTAAAACATTGAGCAGGATGGTGTATCATGTGCTACTCTAAGCTTGAAAGCAGATTACTGTGTGTGGGGGCTGGGGGAGGGGACAGCGGCGCATGCATGACAAGGCAGAGGTCCGGTTCAGCAAATTGATGCATGCAAATAATTGCAAAGAAATCTATGCAGAAATGTCAATCCCAAGATCCAGACCCAAAAATATATGGTCGACATTCACAAATTACCTTTGAAACTCGCCCGACCACATTGTATATAAAGAACGGTGAACTTTATTGGAGCAGAGCTATGACGATATGATTATTGATGGAGGCCAAGTACGATGAGTGTTAACTATGCACTAGGTAACTTGACATATCCTATAGCTACCAGTTCGAAGTCAACATCGCCTTGTGAAATTGTTATATGTATGCTTTTTGTTTGAAAATCTCAAAAAGGTTGTTTAAAATAAATTAGAATTGGTGAACATACGAAGGATATAAGTTGTATGAATGAGGCCACAAGTTGTGGGACATTTCATGCAACATCTTCACAATGTGGCACAATTGAGATTTGCGGAAGCGATCTAAAACTCCTTCTGGGATGTGACAGCACTAGAAGATTCAAACATTGTGAAATGTTATGGGTGTTTTCTATTAATTAAATTTAACTGGCTGGCATGAAGAATTAGGAGTTACCGTTCTCTGCAAAATTTACTCATAAAGCCAAACAAATTGTATAGTTTTCTTCCAAGTACAAAAAAGAGCAGAGCATTAACAGGAGGAGAGTCCTGGAGTCAAAAAACTTTAGTTCAATCTCCATAGACCACCAATATTAATACATTATTATTTTTTTTATAATTGAGTGCTGGACAGCAGTGTCATAGTAGCAACAGGGAATATTCAAGGCTAATAAAACTAGTGTTGCAAGAAATGAAGCTTCTCATTTAAGATGCCTATGTGAAGTATCAGATAAAAATACAACATAATATACAAGTACAATTACAATTGAAATGTAATCACAACGGTTAATATTCTTAAAAAAAGGGTAGCTTACTGTGGTCTTTGAAAATGACTGCAATGCTGTTGCAGATCTTTTCGCCCATATCCTGGCTAACAACTTAATAACTCGAAAAAGGAGGTAATTCAATAAACGTTTGTTTGTTTAGGACGACCATGTTCCTGTGATAAATGTCAACCGTTTGTCAGTAGAAGGGTCCTAAATGAAAAACAATTCCTTACTGTTCAGCTCTTTATGTCAGTCTCTGATCTAGTTGAGAGCTTAACTGTGTTTGCGCTAATATGAGGAATTTCCAAGATATACATACTGTCCATTATGAGCTTACTAACGATCATTATCCAAAATAGCATCTGCTCTTGAAGGCAATGGCAGTAAAGAAGCCTATTTGTAGGAACAAGAAGCAGGTCAATTCTCAGCAGCATTTAGTGACTCCATTCAAGCACAGAGGATCTTGCCTTTGGCCACCTTTAAGAGCAGTTAAAGTTACACAATAAGAAGTACATTAAACATTCTGATCAGAGCTAAAGAATACAGACTTCAGTGGAATTCCAATGGAGGCTAGGCACATTTTTGTGCCATCAAGCACTACCAAAAAAAGGGGGCAGGGAAAACGTGGGTTGGCAACTACTTGTGCATTGCTGATGGCTTGGTTCATCGTGATCCAAGAATTCTAGAAAAAGATGTGGACTGGCCCAATGTGGTCTGAGGTGTAGAAAGCGGGGCATTGGGATGTTGCACAGTTGATAGTCACTTAGGATAACCCCATTCTAAATTACAGCCGGTCGAGGACCCTATCCTATACATTATGGGAATAGATGTGCCGCTCTGAGCTAGGACCGTCTTCTAATGTGGGCTCAAACACATCCCTCTAGTTTCTTTGCCAACCTTGTGGGCCCCTAACATATAGAGGCTGATTTATTTGGCATCCATTGACCACAAAGGAAGTGTTCTTGTTGGTCTAAAGTAGAGGGCGTTTGCAAATTTGTAATAGATCTTCCACAACTTGAAGAAGGAGCCAGACAGTATGTCACCCAAATGAGCATGGTGCACATAAAATGGAGATGTATTTACCCATCAAATCCTACCCAGATCACAGCTCCTGCCACAAGTAGGGACTTTGCAGAAGGGTGAAAAAAGCTGCCAAAGTTTTCCATTTTAAGGCTCAGTAGTACACATCAGTTTTTGTATTCACTGCAGCTGCTGAATGAGAAGTTTAAAGATGTTTCCACCTTGTTCAAAACCGCTTGATTAGGCATACCTGTCCTCATTAGGAGAAATGGCTGTAAATATATGGATTAGGACCATGGTCAACACTGGGAAGGTTTGTGAGAGTAATTTCAACCAAGAACCTCCAGCACGCCATTCAGCCTCTCTGCTTTGGTTTCATCAGACTGTCTTGGATGCTGGGGCAATGGGCGGGTCCAAATTAGAAGGGTAATCTAGCAGCCTGCAGAGCACTGGGAGACCTCAGCGCTGAGGATGGTGCTGTAGTGGAGGAGTCACAGGGAAATAAGAGCCTTGAGGAGGTGGAGAAAGGTTTAAGATGTTCTCAGGAGGGGGCACTGATGTTCGCTGCTGGGGCAAGAAAAAGACCATTGTTACACACTGGGATTTTAGAGTCAGAGTCCTGAGGGTCTGCCAGTATCTGCTGCTCTTTCCGTTTCTTTTAGATGCTGGATATTCAGTTTTCCTAAGAAGGCAAACACAAATCAGGGTTACCTTTGTTGTGAAAGTGACAGGCTTGGCTGTTTACCTTGTCTTCCAATCAGCAACCATTGTCACATGCCCAGGCTCAAAACCTGGAGTGCTTTAGTTGCCATCCGGACACCTCATTCAAGGCAAAGACACACTGGACCATTAGAGCCAGCCTCAGTGTCAGAGGTGTGGCTAGGTCTGGAAAAGATCTGGGGCTACGCTAATGTCAGGACTGTCAGGACTGTTAGGACTCCGGGCTGGCTAGCCTTTCGGTAGTAGCCCCTGAGCTTCTATCCGGGGCTACAACCAAATGACCCGGGGCTATAGACCCCTCAGCCCCTGCTAGCAACGCCTCTGCTCAGTGTTCAGTTTCACCTTTATGGGCAAAGGTACCCAGTGAAATACCATTGGAAGACTCCCAGTGTAGAGCTAGTTTTTAGCCCATCATATTGCAACTTGGTCCTACATCCTCTCTGCAAATCCCATAACTAACAGTTACTAAGAACAACAGTGCACTAAAACGCAACCCTCAACATTACTACAAGAGAGGCCGTTGGTGCCAAGTTAGACCTTTCTTTTCAAATTAGTAATGAGCCTACAGTTCCTATCATCTTCTTAACTTCCTTATTAGATCATGTTACAGGGAAAGTATAATTTAAAGCTCCACTTAAAACAAATAGTTGTGAATTAGGGACAACCAAACAGAGTTTTCCACCAAATAACCAGAAACATGGAGAGGAAGTGGAAAGCGTGCTTCCATCTTGAAGTACCTCTGTAAACCGCAGGCATTAGCCATAACTAGAATTTGCTCAATGATTGGCAGATAATCTGTCCAGCTACTTCACAGTTAAATTTGAGAAAATTGAGACAACCCCTAATTTTCTTATCTGAATTAGATAATCTGATGCGTATATGGCCCAGGGATTTGTGGTTTAGTTTAGGGACTGGACATACACTAGATCCTGCTAGGCTCTCAAGTGATTTAGCTTTGCTGATCCTCCTAACACTTCCTATAGAACCAGCCCTATTTCTTTTAGCTAGCTTCCTAAGTCTGTAGAAGTTCATCTTACTGTGCCCTGTTCCTAGAACCTGGGTTGTGGCACTACCACATCCAAAGAAAATTCCATCCTTATGGTAGAACAAAGCAGGTTTTACCCCCAACAATTTGTACTCCAGTCTCTATTCCTCCATCTTCATAACAGAACAAGCCGCCGAGACAAAGGAGAAAAGGACACTCACCTGGTAGCTTTTGCTCTGCATCTGCATGATGAACTTTGCGAAATTCTGATTAGCATGTGGGCTGAAAAACTCTTCTTACCAGTGCTGGGACATGACTGCAAAGACCTGTAACTAAGTGTGATCTGGTTGGAAACCAAAGCTTGTGAGGGTCCCTCATGAAAAAGTGCCTATCGCACGGCAACCATATTTTGAAAACTATCCGAAATGCGATAGGCTGGAAAAGGGGACCCTGCATTAGCAGGGCCTGAATGGAAAAACAGAAGAAACATGTTATGCTTTTAATAAAGAGGGGGTGGGTCCAACCATTTGTGCATCGCTCTCATTATTATTATTTATTTGTTTTTAGAACATGGGTAGGAGTGCATTTGGATTAAGCAAAGGCTAGGAATTAAGGTACAATATGGTATTTTTAACCAGTTGTGTAACTGTTAGGAAACAATATATATGTAATAGTATGGTTCATGAGATCTTGATTTTTAAAGCTACTATATTTATATAGAGTGTATTAACGTGCTAAATAAACATTCGATAAATCAAAATTGAATTAATACGTGGTAGAGCACAAGATGAAAAAGTCTGGCCCCACCAGTGGAGAGAAAGCAATGGCAAGTGAAGATGAAGGGCAGTTGATGGGTCTGATACAGGCGCAGGAGGGCCCATGCACTGGCATCATAGCTTTGCCAATGTACATCAAACTAATTATTTGCTGTACAAAAGCTCTGGACCTGTGGGAACATGGCCAGTGGCTCGAAAGATGTCCTCTTTTACTAGAGCTCCATTACTGAACACTTTAAGACCTGCCTGGCCCTCAATCCTGCAGGTGCTGAACTACCTTTCCAGAAAGCTTCTTGTGGTGGAGAGCCCTTGGAAAGAATCTATGTGATTTTAACGAATACAAAAATAAAGAATCAATTTCGACTGAAATATAAATAACAAAAAGAATACCCAATTGTTTTGGGGGGGGTCTGGAGGGATCCCCTATGCAAGCCCCCGGTTTCCTCTGGTTTAAAATGCCACCCAGCCCCCTCCCCACCAGATTTAGCCCCTTAGCCCACCCCCACATATATTTTTAATAAATAATTCGCTCTTTTTCTGTCTTTTTTATTCGTAAAAAATTCCTTAGTTATTTTGTATTCACTAAAATCACTGGATACCCTTGGAACCAGCTGGAGAAGTATTCCTACCATAGGTGTGGGCCCTCACTGGAGAGTCTAGGCTCTGCTGGGGACCCTCTGAGTAATGGTACGCTGCTAAGTGGACAATGCCACTGCTGAGAACAGAGCAGCCTGTCCTCAATGCCGCTGCCTAAGAGAAGCCAGCCAGCGGATGTCCTAAAGAAATTATCTCCTGGAAAGGTGGAGACCTGAATGATTTCTCTGAGAAGTTTGTAGAAAGGGATTTGGGAATGCCAGGGCAGAGTTTATTTAGTGGTGTACCTGAGCTCTCAATTGGGGGTGTGGCGAGGAGAGTGCATTGGTTGCAGGTAAGGAGGGTGTTAAGGGGGTCTGGTGCTCATTCCTGCCCAGGGCCCGTGTAGGGTACTCCTGCTCCCACAGAGAACCCTTTTGTTGCCCTAGCACTGACTAGTGAACTCAGACTACCAACAGTGGGGCATTTGGGAAATCAACTTCTCGCGTTCCTCTTCAAGTGAGCAGTGCATCAGGACAGGCGGTTGAGGAAATTGCACAAGCTGCTCAGCAATTGATTACATTGCTCTGGATGTTCTACTCTTGCATGTTGCATAGATGGGCCCATCCAGCCTAAGTGAGGAGGAAAGAAAAAAAGTTCACTGATCCCTTTGTTCTGCTAAGGTCGTTAGGTCATGCTGTGTTCCACCATCGCACAAAGCAGACAAGGCTACAAATTGGCTCCTGACTCTGGTGATGCCTCCCTGCTCTCAAGCGGGACTTAATTCTGTGCCTAGATAAAGTTAAAGATCTTGATGTCGGCTGTGGGGAAAA
This sequence comes from Ambystoma mexicanum, assembly GCF_040938575.1. Taxonomy (NCBI): domain Eukaryota; kingdom Metazoa; phylum Chordata; class Amphibia; order Caudata; family Ambystomatidae; genus Ambystoma; species Ambystoma mexicanum. Next base: position 595,042,195 of record NC_090936.1, read on the forward strand.
ATATGAATGTTTACTCAATGAGCTTGCAAGCTCAATTTCAGAAAGGAGGGGAAGCTAATATCGACTCCTTGGGAAACAGAACTGTGACCATAGAAAAAGGCCTACAAATTCTGCATGACCTAAACGAGACGAGGAAAAAGCTTTGTGACATTGAAGATCTTGCCAACTTGGCTAACCCGCTGCGAGGATGTGGAAAATAAAAGCCTATGTGAAACCCTGAGGGTCAAGATCCTGATTGAGAGAACTAAGGGAGCCGATCTGAAGGCACATTTTCAATGCTTCTTAGACGGCTGGTCCCTGATATAAGCACTTAAGGCATCCTAATGGACCGCATTCATAAAGTTGTTCCACTAAGGAGAGGAATCCCTTAGGGCCTGAGCTATGTTTTATTATCATTGTCATTGGATGGAGGTGCAAGCCCCTAAATACTGGATCCTGATTCTTGTCCTGTGGAAGAAGTCTTGTACTCATCGTGTGCTGGTGCTCTGAGTACTTGCCCCAGAGTACAGGTGTATTCATCAGATTTCTTCTCCGGGGTCTCCAGGGTCCTGCATTGGTGGGGTTTTGCACGGCTCCACCATAGTGGTTCATCATTGGAAGCATTTGGCCCACATCCTGCTTTGCCTCCTTCCCTCTGTGCCTGGCGGGTTTCAAACCTGGCCCTGGAACTTGTCAAGGATGTCTCCTCTGGCATCATCTCAGGTTGGTTGTTCCTCTCCTTGGCATGCATGCACCTGTAGGGTAGGACAGGTACTTACTTGCCTTTATTCCATAACCCTGGCCCTGCCTGTGGATTAGGTCATATTATTGCGTATGTGGAAACTTTTAGGGACCTGCAAAAACCAACAAATGACCTAAAACAGGTTCTAACCTGGAAATAACATTTTACTCGATTCCTCGTGGGTCCCTGGAGTTAGATCCAAGTCTGGCATTTTTAGTGGATACGGGTGATTTATTGTGGTTTTTAACAACAGATCAATGCAGGTCACTCATGCCATTGACGAAACATTGGAAACTTGGTTTCAACCGGTTCTAGAGTGGGTATATTATTTCTGCCAATACTTTTGGGCATATATAGGGCTGGTATTGTAAATCTACTTGTGATTTATGTTTGGTCCTCAGGCGGATTTCTAATTGCGTTTAACTCCTTCTCACCCTAATCACTACACTGTAAATTAATAGGATTATCATCTAGGTATTTATCTTTAAGACTTAGTGTGTGGGAAGTTGTGGGGGAATCTGTGGCATTTGTGGATGCTGCTCAGGACTGTGTAAATGTATTTTACTGTTGTCTAGAGCCCCCTTTCCCCCCATCCCTTAGCCATGTATGTATTGAATTTACAAACAGGTATGTCATATATTTTGCTATAAGAGAGTAAAGTGTTTGGTTGGGACTTTTACTGTTTGTTCAGTACTTATTTGAACTCTGTGTGGTTTTAGGAGTATCTCTGAACTAAAAAGTATACATTTTTCAGTATATCTATGCAGTGTATTCTCTTGAAGTGACTATCTGTGAATTACTCTACCTATCCACCAGCCTGGTTTCCTCCCTTGAGTAAAGCCTGAATGCTCTGTCATAGCTACTACGAGAGAGAGTTGGGTATATATTTTGGTTGGGACTCTGTGTATGCTTACGATTGATGGTTTGTCCCACCTGACGGCTGTGGATAAAATCTCCCTACCAGTTATGAAGGGCTGATCAGCACAACTTAGGACAACCCATCTGTCTCCTGATGATCCCTTGAATATCGAGTAGAGGGGGAACAATAAAGACATCCATCTGTTCAATTCACCTGTCGGCCTATGGGACATTGAAGTCAGATCCCTACATCATCTTTGGTCAGCAGTTCCACACATCATGGGCACTCTTCCATAAAATCTTAGCATCTAAGCTTCCAACATGTTTAACATACTAATCATCAATGGTAAAGGTTTCAATTCTCTCAACAAGAGGGTTACATATTTTCAATATACTTTATGGGCAACATGTAGCTTCTGTTCAAGAGACACACCACTCCAGACTCCAATCAAACCACCCTCCGTCTTTCCTCAGCCAATGGTGGAAAGAAACGAGGCGGGGGAGCTACTCTTACATAAGGGTCTCACCTCCCCCCTTCCAAGATGAAGTGTAAAGGTTTGACAAATAGTGCCTATATTGTTTTCTTCTACAGGACAACTCAATGGTGCACAGTTAATCCTAGCAATGGTCTCTGCCCACAGCATGGTCATAGGGAATTTGTTTATGATTTTCTTCCCATCCTAATTGATTTCACTATGGGGGACCTCCTCATTTGTGTGATTTCAATTTGGCCATGGATCTAGACTTGGCAGGGTCAACTAATGGTAAATAGGTCCATAGTACAGATGTGTTCATATTGGATTTAACTGCTACTGGACCTGTTGACATGTGGTGCTAGAGACACACTGACCAAATGGTTTATGCTTTATACCTACATGAACTACTCGAGTGCTAATAATATCTTTGAGTTTTCCCTAAATGCCTCAAATGAGGACTGTTGAAATGTAAACCCTTTCTATCTCAGAACATGTTCCTCTACTTGAAGTGATAGTCTTGGCCCCCTAGTTTGGGAAATCACTTATGTAGAGGTTAACAGTTTGATTATTAGGGATCCATTAACAAAGGCAGAAGTTGAGGCCTTCATCGAACGATTATTTGACCTAATTGAGAACGGGTGAGAATTTTATCTCCCATATCATTGAGGGGGTTTTGTGATGTCAACTGAACATTGTAAGAACACCTTTAGTGTACAATAATGGGACAGAATGTGTTACTCCCAAGTTAAGCATTGGGTGATGAATGCATGTATACTATTAGGGACCAGATCCCTTACCCTTTTTGAAAAAATTATCTTCGAGAAAAAAGTCCAAAGAGAAACTCTCTGACATATACAAACTACTTTTGCCTGCAGAACCTAGCCCTATGTCGAAATATGCCCATTCCTGACAGGGGATGCTAGAAAACAAAGACTTGGAGAAAATCTGGAGGAGGGTGCCATCCTCATCAAGGTTGGTGCAAAACATAGAGCACAAGTATCAACATCTTCATAGATTCCTGCTTGGAACCAACACTTCTCACCTGATCGGGGAAATGCTTCTTCGAGGTGGATATGGATTGTCTCTTTCACCCATACTTGGCGGACATGCCACAAACTTGGGAAGCACTATATACCTATTGTTGTAACCATCAAGAACATTGCAGAGACCAACTTAACAATGGCCTTCAAGGTGATCTTTAGAAATGACCCACAAGGCAATCTTACTGGCAAGTCCAATTATAGATATTTACGATGAGAAGGGATATAGAGCCATCCTCACATTTCAACTCCTGCTCACTGCTACAAAGACTATGTGCAAGATGCACAATGACAATTATGCCTGACCTATAGGTTTCTCCCCAGCATGTGCGGTCAACCGTTTGTGAACTAATCCCCTTCTAGAATAGGGGTCTGCAAACATGTGGCTCTCAAGATGTTTTGGGCTATGAGTCCCATGATGCCTCACCAATGACAATGCTGGCTGGGGCTGATGGGAGGTGTATGCCAAAGCCTCTGGGGAGCCAAAGGTTGCAGACCACTATCCTATATTCATTACAAGGAGAAGGGCTTAATCTGGCTAACCTTCTTACAGAATGTACGGTGGTACCAAAATAACTACATTTGTCCATAGACCCCTGCAGACTATCTGAGAAGCAGGCTGAGAGACCCAAACATACTGATATATAATGATGGTGTGCTACCGGAGGATGACACTGCTGAACTACACCTAGTGCTACTGCGATGATGGTACTGTCTGGCTAATGCTAGATAGACTTTCAAAATGGATGGATCGGGCAAAACGAGAAAGGGAAGCAGACTTGCAAATCTGTCCCACTATTTAGTTTGTGTGTGGCGCCATTGTAAGGAACATAAAATCAATGAAACGTTTGAAACAAAAAGCTGCTCTGGGTCCTGCCCCATGTGGGCCAGATATTTCCATAGCATGAGGGAAAGAGGATGGAATGTGGAGCTTATAGAGCATGAATGTGTATCATGGAATGTACTGGTTGGTCTGCTCTGACGTTGAGTCAGAGATCAGAGCAGGAGTTCTGGTGTCACTTTTCCCTACAATAAATAATCTTCTTAGGAGCTTTCCTTAGTATCTTGTGATATAAAGGGTTGTGATACTGTGCACCAGTTATCAGCTACCAGAGGCATTAAAGTCACATTATTATATTATTAATATTAACAGAGATGAACATGTTTTCATGGTACAAGTCACAGTATCTCATTCAGTTATTTCATAACACTTGCAGATTCCATATACACAATGACATTATTTCACAGTCCGGGGCCAGGTCTTACCCATTACCCAGCAAGTTCAGCAGAAACTTGAGGAGCATTTTCCTGCCGATGCCATTGATATGGGTGCAGGGTACCCCTGCATCCCTTTGAGAGGATTCACTCCCCCACCTCATGTGTCCTTAGAAACAAGACCTGCTAACATTCAGTGAGCAGCCTCTAGGTGCTTGCGATCTATCTTCATGACACATCCCAGCCTCTCAGATGACATTAAATAACACAACAATATCCCATTAAGGTGCCCTGAGGGCGGAAGACAACATCACCGGCAGACGGAGAAAGGAGGTGTGTGCAAAACACATGTGCTTGCCAGCCACTGGCACTCCACAGGATCCAGAGGTTGGGGGGCTGATAAACAGCTGGAAGGTTCTGCAAGTCAAGGAATGAATACAGTGTTGCTGCTTTGAAGCATTATTTTCGGGGAACTTTTTTTTTTAGCTTTTTTATTCACAAGTGTATTCTGTTTTTCTCTAGTTTGCAATAAAGTGCTTGTTGTTGTATTTGTCGAGTACGTTCCTTCTCTTGCATTGCTCATGTTCAGAGTTCTTATCGCCTACAGGATGCACTCTTCGTTTGATGGCGACTTAGTGGCCCGAACACCACATGTCCATTAAACGTCACTGCAAGACCTAAAGTGCACAGAGAGTGGGACAATAGTCAAGAGGGAGCCATTTTTCCAAGTATCCAAGCGATTTCCTTTGCGTTGTGAAAGTTATGAGTAGCCCTCAAAAAGAATGATCTTTGACAGTGGCGTGAGTTGGCAGAGTACTGCGACAAGCTGTGTCCCTGGAGGGCGGGAATGAGGTGCACTATTAGCACTGCTGTGCACAAGTCTCTGTCCTGGTATTGTAGGACATTCTGCATTATCAAACTGTTGTGCACTCTCAGAGCTGTGGTATTGAAAGCAGCATTGGAATAGCCTGAGGGACTGCAAGTCGGGAGCGAGGTGAAGAGTGTGATGCGCGTAGAATCCAGTAATGAAATAGCAGAGGGTGATGTGGTCAGAGGGGGGATCACAGGCACAGCTCTGGTTGGGTCCCAGTACTGGAATTACAGAAGATGTAGGTCAGGATAGCCATCTCATAGTACAGCTATGTGGGCATCCCAGCACTAGAATCCTTGGTGGTATTTATACGGGACAGGAATAAGGTTCATCTGCAGCGTGTAATCTTTTGCCTTGAAATAAATAAAAGGGATGGGTGATCCTTCTTGTCCTGGGTCCTAGAGCACCTGCTTGGAGGGCACGAACGTCCTTTCCCTTCACACTGATGCACTGTGCAGCAGAAGAAGAAGGCAACCCCGCCACCAGTTGATCATTTGTACGAATGTCAAATCCTACTCACCCCTCACTTTCCATTTTCAGACTAGTACTGCGAGGCTTTCCCCTTACTAGCCCAGATGGAAGGGTAGCATTGCTTCCTCCGCCTCCACCTTCACGATCTGACGGGCCCCGTTCACTGACTGTGTGGCGGGAGCGCAGGAGATGGCTTTGCTTCCGGAGGAAGTTCACTGGTCCTGGACAGCCATAGGCCCCTTTGGACCAGCTGGCCCGCGGGTGGTTCCCCGGGTGGGTTCCCTTCGGCGAATGCGCTTGGCTTGTGGTCTCCAGCTGCGCCAAGTGTGCGACATAACCTTCAGACAAGAACTATGCAGCAGAAAGAAAAAAGAGAAAAATGGCAATATATGTTAAACTACTCATAGCAATCATCCTTATTGCATATTAATTCAAGGCTGGTCTACTGGCAAAGTACAAGATTTCTCATCAAGCCGTGCCACGAAACACGCCTGCCGGGCAGGTTCAGACTGGCCTGCAGCAAAATGCCCAACCAACCGGGCCAACTTAGTTTTGATCAATGTTACTGCCTCAAAGTCTACTAAAATATAGTATTTTCCTAAAATTTTACAAAAAATGTGCCTCTAACAATTTTGGACAAAAACTAAAACGGTAATTTACCAATGTGGGCCACTTTTTATTGGGGCCCGGGCCTTTTGTACGAGACTCATATTACCACAGAGGCATGGGGTTGTGTCAGGCTGTTACTGACTGGCCGGTGGCACTGAAACCTCTGGGGAAGAGTTGAACCAATATTGTCATGCATTATAGTTCATGAAAGTAAATATACAACTGTTAAAAATATGGGGCTTATCAGCGCTAACCATTTCCAGTTTTCAAAATATTTCCAGTCACTAGGGGTCTTTTAAGTGCCTGTGAGAGTTTAGTAGGGTGAACATTGATGTTAACACTGTTTGAAATACGAAACTCTACAGGATGTTGACATTATGAGCCATGTACTATGCTGTGACTTGTAAATAGTTTTTTATTTTTAAATCTAGGGCTTAAGGTTTACCTAGACCTTATGCAGAATCGCAGGTATTCGTCCCTTCTTCCCTAGGGAGAGACTCCCTGTTTGAGGCTGGGGAGATGAGCATGCTCCGCAAGACCCTCCCCTAGGGGTTGAGGCAAGTGGGACCTCACTGGGAGAGACTTCTTCTTTGAGGGACAAGGGAACTACCATAGCCGCATATACGGGACTGTCTTCTATGAAGAACACTATGGCTACTTTATGTTTGGTTGATGGCAATGTAAAAAGAAATCCATGTGGAGAAAATAAGGAAGATTTCTCTTTTAATAGAGGCATTATTTAACTGAGATGAGTCAGAGCAGATGGAGAGGAGAGTGCTATGCCCAGGGGAAGGTTGTGACCCCATTGCGCCTCATGGAGGTGGAGCCCAAGCAGATCGCAGAGCCCTCAAGTTTTAAAGAACCAGAGTAGCAGAGTGTGAGATGCCGCCAACCCGGTGTGCAGGACCGCAAAGGAAGCAGTACAAACAGGAAAAGGAACAGATACCTGGTAGTGGAATGCCCACGCTTGCAGAGTGATGGGCAAGACGGCCGAAGAACAGTGCTGAAACTACTGCAAAAGGAAGCCTGAACGCCTTACGAGCACCATTGACGGCAGACACAGAGGTGGACTGGGAACCAAAAGAGGCCCTGGAAATAATGTTCATATTGGCCCAATATTACACATTTTCAGCAGGCCGAACCCTTTTCCCATGAGAACATTTGGAAATAAAATAGGTTACCACACAAAAGAGGCCCACTGTGCAGAGGCCTACTGAGAAATCTCCAGAATTCCCTATCAGCCAATCCACCCCTGGGCAGACATCCGACAAGGAACAGAGAACGGGAAACCAAAGAATAGCGACGAGAGCGAGAAGCAGTACCCGAGCGAGAGCTTAACCCTGCAACCATTCCCCGCATAACGAGAGATACCCGGGGAATTGGGAACAACCAGAGTCCGTTGGGGGAATCATTATCTACGTGAAAGAAGTTGTCCCAGTCCTAAGGACGAAAGAATAACCAGAAAGTTGAATGATTTGAACTGTAAAACTCTAAGAGAATGAATAACACATAACCCGGTAAGGAAAGACTGGGGTATATGAGGAGAGGAACTCGTCCCAATCCAGAGTATGAAGTAGTATTGAAGATTCCAGTTAAAGGTAGCAAACAAGATATAAGAGGAAGATTTAAACAAGCCAGGTAGGGAGCCAACAGAGACTGGAAAGGGCACCCCTGGGAGGAAGGGCAAGAACCGTGTATATTCAAAGTTGAAGGCGAGCGAAAGTGTAAACCTGAAATATATAACGAGAAAGAGGAGATAAGACTCGCAATTGAACACGTGAAAAGAACAGTGAGCCTCAGAGAGCGCATCATTGACAAAGAAAGCCTGAGAATAATTTGGAAAAGGCTAAGCAAATAGACTGAAGAGCATATATGTGGGAAACGTACTACAAAAAGAGGACCACAGAAAGCACAAGATTCTAGAGTTATCTTGAGGAACTACAAGAGTTGACAAGAAAGACTACCAAAGAAGAAATCTATAATCCAAAAAGAAATCTGTACATAAAAGGACTATCCAAAGCGAAGATAAGACCAAGAGAAGAAGGGACGTTTGGTTGGCCTATTTAATTTGGTTCTATTTAGTGCTAGGGTCAGATAGGGTAAAAGGGTATGCCCTTTAGCCAGAGGGAGAGATAGGCCTTATTCTTTAATTTTAATAGAGTACAGAATGTCCTCAAAGTGTCCGACTCCTCCTTCCGACCCACCGCAGACTGTAGTGACTTGATGAATGTTGCCCTGGCGGTTATCTTTGAATTGCTGATAGAATGTTCATGCATGGGTCCGACTGACAGCGGAGGAGATTATTGATGAATGCTTCAGTGTAAATGTTCTGAATGTGTCAATTGGGGGCCTGAGCTGGAGTGCATGAGTATAGCTGGCAGGTGGCCTAATAGTGTGTATGGTTTAAGAGTAACTGGAACCTATTAGCTAATGTACAGAGTGATAATAAAAGCTGCCTGGACTTTCTAACCCAGGGGTTCTTCACAGCTGGTCTGTGTCTGGACTCCAGCATCAATCTCCTTTCAGTTACAAGGCCCTCGGATTAGATGGTCTGAAAATGGTGGGCTGGATCTGCAGAATGAAATTGTAGGCAATAAGAAATGCCAGGAGAACTACAAAAAGTGGTTACTGCAATATAAACTTCAGATGATCCAGAATGATGCCGAAAGAATGTTAGCGATAATTGGATCTAATAATGATAGAACCTTCTGTACGATCATTAATAATTTAGAGGGTAGCTCATTAAAAATGCAGATAAATCGTATCTCTGAAATAAAAAGCTGAATCTTTGAATAACAAAGTGGGTAATGCCGATAGTAGTGCTGAATGGGAATGGAGTTTCACCTATGAAGATTTGTTGCTTGCTATAAAAAAAGGCAAGTAGTTCCCGGGCCACCAGCCCAAATGGGTTGGCAAACTAAATTTATAAAGCCACTTCAGATTTGTGGGAACAAATACTAATCATCTTGTTTAATAGTATTATCTATCATAGTCAAGCGCCAGTCTCATGGAAACTATTATTGTAGTTCCCATTTTTTAGAAGGGAAATCTATTGGACTCACTGAATTATTGGCCTATTACAGTTCTGGATGCAGACTCGAAGATATTCTCTATATTAGTATCAACTGAATTAGAATCCTGGGCTGCTGCCCATGGTCACTTGTGTAGATATCAATCAGGGTTTAGAAGAAATGTGGGCACATCTTTGAATGTAACCATCTTAAACCAGCATAATTAGGGCCTTACCTCCCAGAACATCTTTCAACACCGTAAGGAGGAGTAGATTGTGGGAGAAACTCTCAGGCTGGAGGTTGACATTGAGTCTGCTCAGTATTGTAATATACCTCCATACCGCTACGGCTCTCCAAGTGCGCCTAGATAGTAAAGGCACTCTGCCTGTTAAAGCAGGTTGATTCAAGCAGGGGCTATGCCAGGGGCGAGTACTGACCCCCTGTTTGTTTAACTTGTACATTTCTGACATGGGTATGGCGCTTCAGGCGGCCGGTTTGGCTTCTCCTAGATTGGGTAGTCGCTACATTCATTGGCTTGCATATCCGGACAACATTTTATTATTAGATCTTACCCAAATTGGACTTGAAAGAATGCTTAAGGCTCTACAAGGTCATGTGGAAATAAATAACCTGAAAAAGTGAATAAAGCAAAAACCCAGGTTATGAGGCTGTTGGCTGGGAATAAGAAAGTGGGGTTTAAATGGTGTTCGGATAATGAGCCCCTGGAAGTAGCTAATCATTCATCTATTTGGGTGTTCCAATTTTTGGAAGGAGAAGCAGGGGAGGACGATGCCAGCAGTCTCGGAGCCAAAAGGGACAGTTTTGTGCCCAAAACAGGGAAAATTCTTCATAATCATCTTCATAACAATTGGCACAAGCAAAAAGGCCCATAGTTAAGTGTTATAAAACTAACGTTATACCAAGTATAATTTATGGTATGGAAATTAAGTTAAATCTTGATTGGGGGCTGTTTGGTGCCTTCGAAGCTGGCTTGTGGCACAAGGTGCTGAGGCTGCCATAGGGTTTACTTGGGGTTGCTATACATTTCGAATTGGGGCGTGTATCACTAAAATGTCTAGTTTACTGGAATGCTCTTCTTTTGTTGAGGAAAATAAGATTAACAACCCTGGACTCTTTTTTTGTGACCTGAAGGCACTATTACAAAAAATGAGTGTGAATACCTGTGCCTGTAAATGTGAGTTGATTTTGGATGAAAAGAATTGTACTTCTAACCAGCCGGAGGTTAACAAGCATACTGTGAAACAGTGGTTATGGGATATGGACTGGGTGGTTACCTGTTGTGAGTTTAGGAAATGTAAGTTGATTGGGGACCTAAAGCTTGAACATAAAAAAGGGGCATATTGCTGAAATATCTAGAGAAACTCCCTAATTTCAGATTTAGAGCGCAACTCATGAGGGTCAGGATTAATTTGTTAAATGCGAAGGAAGAAGTATTTTTGACGAACAGGGAGGATTATCCCCAGCCTACATGCCATTATTGTGACAACCAAGAGGTAAAGGAGAGACACAGGCTCATAGTGAGTGACTACTATGCCTGGTTGGGAGTAGCATTGGAAATGCTGTTTTCAGGGGAGATTGGTTAAACAGATAATGAACGTTTTAGGATTTTTAAAAGATATTGGACTAGTTGAAAGTTGACTTGGGTATGCACATTTTACACTTTCAGCAATTTAATTGGCAAACTGATGGTCTTAAGAGGATTTTATACAATTAATGAAAGTGAGAGGAAATTGGTTTTCTTCTTTTGTTTTTCTTAATTCTTTTTGCATATTGTTTTTGTTTAATCTTTTCCCTTTCCTATCTTTTTTTAAATATGTATGGATTATCAATTGTATGAAGATGAATTTGATCTTCTGTATCTTTATTTCTAGAATTGTATTGATAAATGCTCTTGTCTTGTGAAAGGTTTATATGTTGAACCAGTGCACAAAATAAAATAAAAAAGAATTTGAAATCTTATAAGGACCACTAACAATGCTCTTTGCATTAGCCTACTCAATATTTGCACCCAGCGAAGGGTGTTCAGCCAATCAGGTGGCTGGAACAGCGGGCGAGAATACACAACCCCTGCCGACTGTCCCAGCCACACGAGGCCCTTTCCTGAGTGGTGCCTTTTTTTTCTTCATTCTATGAGGGGGGATGCAACCGGGAGTCTCTCCCTGTGCCCCCTGCACCCAAAATGGCCCGATTCCCCTCCACTCACATGCGGGACTGGAGCATTGTGCTCCGGTCCCGGCGCTCCTCTAGTCTGGCCACCATAGACATGGAAAAGCGACTTAGTCCCTTTTCCATATGGTGGTGGCCATTTTTTTCCCTTAATTTTCACAGCCCACAGCGCCGAGCTGTCTTCGCTCGGGCTGGCAGGCCGTTTAAGGCTGTGTCCGCCCTTCTGGCAGGGCATGAAAGCCATAGTGTGTTTCACAAAGCCCAGTGGGATCAACCACACACACAGACAGTGTTTATGTAATAACAGTTGTTAAGATGGATTTCCATCTACCCAGGGGTGTATTTTGGGAGGCCAAACTATTATGGTGAACAGGAAATAGTCTAAAATGTAGCCAAGCCAAATCAATGTAGGTATCGCAACAGTAAGGCTTAGACGTCTAGAGCTACAATGAGTCCACAACATCAATAATTTCAGTTAGACAGGTAAGTACAAAAATATACAATGATTTCTTAGTCCTTTAAAATACACATTAAGCAATGAAACCTCTAGGCAAATGTTTTCACAAACATACTATAAAACATAGATATATATATTCACCTTTAGGAGATCATAGAAAGCATTTGCTCTAATAACCAGTCTGAAACAGGAAAATACTCGGATGTCTAAAGTTCAGTAAGACACTTTAGTGCAACCATAAAACAATTCCCTAGCATTTGCTAAGTCCAGCCGTAAGATGGTTTGGGGCTTTGTGCCCTAAAGTCACCAGTTCCAAAGTTATACTTTTCAGGTAGGTTTACTACGTGATTGGACAATGCCATTGGTTGTCCCTCAGATTTCAAAAAGTTAAGGAAAGTATAGGTAAGTAACTCTCTCAACCCCATTACACTGGGATAGGCCTAGGATAACCAAGTTAGGAAAGAGAGCTGTTGACACGACTTTATGCTCATGTTACCCTCTGGAGGAAAGAGAGGGAAAAGAAACAGGTCGGTTAACTTACCCACTGACTACCATTCCTCCAGAGACCACTGCTGAGGTTCTGGACTCTGTTGGGGAGACAATCATCTGTGCTTGGTCCGGTCAAGGGAGGCCCAGTATTGACAGGAGTGCAGAGGTCACTTTCAGTTCGGGATTTAGTGCTTCGGTCACAGTGCTTGGATCTAGGTTCCAGGCACCTTCCAGCTGAACACCCTTGAGAAGAAAAGATGACTTCTGTGGAGCAGGCAACCTCAGAACACCTCAAGGGAGTGAAGAAGGACGATTCAACAGGAGTCACCGGATCAGGCAGTGACAGGCGATCTTCAATGGAAAAAACAAAGGAGTAGGTCCGGCACGGCTTCTGTTGATGCAAGAAGGCTGAAAACGCAGGAGCAGGTGTCTTCTAGTTCAAGCTGAAGATCCTCCAGGTTCCAATGATGCACACAGAACCGTGACGACTGCAGCAAGGCAGCCAAGGAGAGAGCTATCCAGTTCACCGGTTGATCCAAGGACACTTCCAAGCACTCTGAAGGCACAGATCCTCAAGCAGGGTCAAGACCGGTTGTTCCCACCAGTCCAGGCTTCGAAGCACTGCCAAGGGCCTTCTTGAGATCAGGCAGAAGAGCATGGCTTCACCAAGACTTCACTGGAGTTGGTGCTGGTCAGCTGCAGGGGTCGTTCTCGGGTCGTCAGCGGCTGCACTTCTTCAGGGGGGGGGGCCTGGCTCCAATGAATATCTGTGGAATGGCTGCAGGAATTCTCCTTCGATCCAAGATTTGGATTGCAAGCCTGCACAGGTCGACCAATGGTAAAGATCTGCACCATTCAAACTGACCACACAGTGTGCAACACAACAGACATTCAGACACTAGGATGTGGACTGGGACCAGGCAGTTCCAGCTCCACTTCTGGCCATACACAAAGACCACCGCTTAGCCTGCGAAAGCAGCAGTTTTCCCTGTAAAAGAGCATTACATATAAGAAGATTCTGGCCCTGAGAGGGCAGGAAGAAAGCCAAATTACGATATGGCCAAAGGAGAGGCACAAATGTCATGGCACAGCCATTTTAAGAGTGCTAGCCACTCTTAGTAGCCATGTGTGGTAATTGCAAAAATGCGCACCTATAAAGTTTAAAACACGGTAGGAAAATGGCCACTGCCACCAGCCCATCCTGGGCACATTAAGTGCCTTAACCGCGCTTCAGCTTAGGGTGATGTGTGCCGTCGTAAAACTACAAGAAATCCAGAAAGAGAGACAGTCTCTCAGCACTGATTGTCCTATGGACTGATCATTCTCCCCATCAAAATGAGCATAAAGCAGACGGTATTACTTGCCTCCAACGGCAGGTCAGGAGTCAAAGCAAAAGCAAGGGTGTCCCATAGAAGTCTATGGGAAGAAAGCACCAAAAGGAAATTCTTTCCTAACAACGGACAAGGCCAGCAAGATTAGATGAGTAGCCTATTGCTGGCCAGAGGAATACCGCTGCTTCTCCTCACGCCACGATTCATCTTAATCTTCCTGAACCTTGTCTGCTGCCAACACTCTAGACCCTGGCAGTAAACCATCAAGAGGCTATAACACCCTTCTCCATTTCAAGACAGAAGTTGAACTCAACATAGTAAAATAAGCGAACAAACTGGAACAGAAACTAGTCTTTTCAACACAATGGAAGCAGAGCCAGTAAACGTATGCAGACAGTGACCCAGCTGTGAGGTGCATCAAAAGCTGTGCAACCAAGGGTAAATGTACTGACTGGGGATGACCACTGGTCCCTGCTAATTGTAATGGGTGTTATTGTATGAACCTAGCCAGAATGCCTTAACACCTGTTTTTCACTTTTACTATCAGCTACAGATGTGGGCGTTTCCCCTATTGAATGCAGAGCGACCAAAGTAGTGGGGGTGTTTTTCCCAGTAGCACTGGCAAGTAATCTGCGAGTGGCTGAAGGTGCAGTGGGTTCTGACTGTTCTTAATGTCACGTGATTGGGGCGGTTGGAGAATTTGAACAGTGCAGCGAAGTTGTCATGAAAGGAATGTTGCAACCGGCTCACCTTCCTATTTGCATGTTCTACTTTTGCTATATTTATTTACCTTTATGACTTCATGTTGTTGCTCTTCCATTTGGAACCCCTTGCCCTGCTGAGTTCTTACTTGTTCAATTAGCCAAGTGTCTCAGCAGGGATAGTGGCGGTTTCCTCTCTTGTCCGTATACATCTTCTGAATCTGACCTGGAGCCTCTAGCATTTTCTGAGCATCATCACCCGACCGTAACAGGTGGCGACAAGTTGCAGCTCACCCATTGACAGCACAGAGGGATCGCCACGTGGCAAGAAAATCCTGCTCTGCCTCCATGGCCTGCCTATTCTCCTGGTTAACCCAAGCACCCAGGACTGGTTCTGGGGCTGCCGTTCCAATATGGGGTGGCCCGCCTGGCTACCTGGAAGATCAGGTACCAGTTCCAGGCCAACGCTAGGCTGCTGCAGCTGTGTACCAGCCTATGCAGTAGCTAGGCCAACAACAGACGGCTGCAGATGCTTCCCAGCAAACGCAGCCCAGCATTTACTGCACAGTTGTTAGTAAAACTGCATGTTCATTTGCATAGCACAGTGCCTCACTCCTTGAAGCAGTCCCTAATCTTCCAGGCACCTCCACAAAACGTGCAAACCCCTCTTTACACTAGGAAAGAGGAGTACTCTGGCTATAAGAAAAAAGCTGAGATAAGTGACACCGTTCAGCCAATTCACACACCTTAGGTGGCCAACTTCCGAGCCCCCCCCATCTATCTGCGCTTAACCAAGGCCTTCCCAGGGAGAACAAATGCACCATACAAAGTTCCTGCAAACCTCAGGCCCTCCACCTATATCCTGGAAGCAGTGAAAGCAGAAATTCCTAACATATTTGGATGCCACAGACGCCATGGACTACATTGATGCATGCAAAACCTATATGCTACTGCACGGTTTAAGGTTGAAGGACAGGGGATGTTCAGAACCCTCCCACCCATATTGGTAGGCCCAGGTAAATACATTAACATACTAGCAAAATAGATAGACATGATAACACTCATCAATTGTTAACAATCAATGATTCTGTAGGTCGCTGTTCCCAGTCGCTTATCACTGTGATGTGCTTTTCCCTCTGAAGTAAACTGCACTGAGAATGGGCGTGTGTAGCTGGCTTACATACCCCGGAGCAGAGTTGGCGTGCTTGAGCGCAGTGGGACATTCTGCGCGCTCTCCCCACCTGTCGCCTCACACTGGCGCAGTGCAGTGCATTGTGGCACATTGGGGTGCAAATATCTCAAACGGTATGTTTTAGGGCCTTGAAAAGTGGTTTTCAAGGGAGATTTGTTCCTCGTGGCGAAATGCTTAAAATTAGCTTTGTCCGGTCCTACTACGACCACATTGATGTTTCACCGATTTGAGGCAATGGTCTAATGTGTGAAGGGGCTGAAATCCAGGGAAACGGTTGGGGTTTTCAAATGTCATGTAGCCAGTAATGTCTGGAGGGTCCTAAACTGCAAAATGTGGTGCAGGTTGGTGGACGGTGTGGAAATGTATAAGGAACAAGCTATCAAATGTTTTGCTTGATAGATTTGATGAGGCCTTGTTTTACATGGGGGGGGGGGGAGCAGAGTCCTATGCACCCAAAATAAAAGAGTTGCCACATGTTCTATTTGCACTACGGGCAGGAAGGAGACAGTATAGAGGAGTATGCTGCATCTCCCAGGGGCTTTGACCAGGACATGCAAGTTTGGTCCATTCCTCAATGAAGTAATGAGGGACCAATTCCAGTTACGGGACAAACAAATAGGAGAAAGGGTATGGCTGGCTCATGGCAATCCTTCCTAGGAACAAGCACTGACATTGGCCAAGGCCATGCAACAAAACATTGTTTGGGTGGAAGAAGTAGAGAAAGCGAGCACTAGCACCACCCGTTCCAAAGTACACCAAATGTACGGAGTCAAAGTACATGTGGTGGCTTCCTCCAAGAAGCCTCTACCCCAGGGTAGAACAACACAATGCTTCAGATGCAGCTCCATAAACCATTGGAGCAATTGAAAGTTATGCCCAGCAGCAGGCAAGGCGCGTGCAGGATGCAGCGAGTCTGCAAATCCAGGTGCAACTCACAGAAACTCAAACCACCCAAATCCAGAGTAGCATTTGTCTAAGAGGGTGACCCAGAGGTACTTGTGGGATGGCAGTCTTGACCACCAACTGCCTTGCAGATGTAGCTCCCACTACCAATGATGTCCCGTCATCAAAGAGGTCAGCAAAGCGGGCGTTAGCATCCACCCGATTCGATTCAGGATCCCAATACATCATTGTTGCTTGTGACTTGTACAGTCAGGATTTCAAGCATCTTGTGGGTCCCCTAAAACTGAAAGACATTAACCCAGGACATTATTCCGGATACAATGTGGGCATTCAAGGATATGTCAATGCCACTATAAGCTACAAATTCAACAAAGTCCTCAAAGAAAGCCTTCAAGCCAGCCTCAGTGCAACAAATGCTATGCAGTAAGCACACCATTTCCCATTCACAACAGGTTTGGTAATTTTGAGGCCATTAGAGGAAGGGTACTAAGAACAAGGTTGAAGCCTTGGTGGCTATTCAGTAAGCAAGGAGTGAGGCCAGTTAATGATGCAGTGGTTATAGTCAATCAGAAGCAAGCCATCAGCAAAATAAATGTATGACTCCCACTGGGCAGTGCAAGCCAGATGCAAGAGTGTCGGAGATTTAGGTTGGGTCAAGTTAACTTATTCCCAGCTCCTCCTCCTCATAGCCTGGAATGGTGGTAGGGTGCCCTGAAGCCAGTCCTGCATCCAATCCAGAGGAGTCAGTGGGAGCAAGAGTGAAGGCTAACAAGAGACTTGTCCCCAATGCTCAAAGGTCCAATGAATTCATATGTATCACAGCTGGAGATTCAACCTTATTTGAGCAATATCCATCTATTGCGAGATCGATTTTTAATAACCAGACTCAAGTTGGATTGTTTGCAATACATTCTACATATGCTAGATGGTAGATAGAAATCCCAAGAAACGTGTTCTCTTAATGTCCTCTTTGTAAGAACACTAAGGAAACATCATTTCATTGTTTGCCACAAATATGAAATACTTAGGAGGAGAGCAATCTTTCCGATCCTAAGGCTCAACCAGACGAGACAATGTTGACTGAAAATGTTGATATTAAGGCCCTTGTGGGTTCCTAGGATGTTTAAACATTTGTAAGAGGAGTTGTGTGAAAATTAGAAACTAAAATATCCCAATGACAGACATGAAATGTATACGAAAGATGGCTTTGCTGATGGATTCAAATATATTTGTATCTCAATTTTGATTATAATCTTGTCACATTTTTTATGAAATAGTACAAATAATTACATTCAGATGTTCATATAATGCAATGTATGTAGTTTCATATTTTGCTTAATCTTTATGTGTTTTTAAAAATTGTTTTTGACTGCCCGAATTGGAATAAAGTATTTGATGAAGAACTGGGAACTGGTGGTGCATTTGTGGCTATCAAAATGGTCCCAGCGGTTGACCATTGCTTGTGCCTGGAAACAGCTTAGCTATGTTATCGGGTGTCCTGAATATGTTTTCAGAGTGATGGCTGCAGAAGCAGAAGGTCTATTTCTTGCACTAGCTGTTCCTTGAATAAGTGGATGGGAAATTTTTTTGCCAGCAATTAGTATTTGTACCATGGGTCTTTGAGGGCCCTCATCCTCGCAGTCACCTAACTCCAACACTATGTCAGTACATTTACTAGGCAGGTCTTCATCTTCACATCTCCTCCCTCTTGATGTTACTTTCTTATCCACCTCCTCAGTTATCACATCCCCTACGGTCTTCCCTCCTCCTTTGTCCCCGTTCTCTCCAGCCTCCTAGTTCCCCCTCAAACTCCATGTTCTCCTTCAACTCCTGCCCCACACCTCCAATGTCTCCAAACGCCCCCACTCAACTGAAACAACTCATGCCTTCTGTAGGGACACTGCCCCCAACATCAGGAACCACCCTCACTAAACCAGTCTGAAGTGTGCAGGTTTTTGTGCACCATAACAACATTCGTCAAAATCTTCTAGTCTGTGGCTTTCTTGCCACTCCGTTTGCGCCATCCTCCATCCTACTTGGAGCCACAGACCAAGCCTTCATAGCAGCTGGCCTGCATCTTGGAATCTCACTTTGTGAATGCACGAGAATGGGCTTGAGCAGAAGGGCTTCATGGGTTTCCCTTACATTACATGTTCATGGACTGGGCTTAATATGGGAATAAATTCCTGAGTCTAGTGACTCACGCAGACATGGGTAAACCTTTTCATTTTCTTGGGTTTCTCGGATTCCCACGCTTCTCGAGCCAATCTCCCTGTACTAGCGGGACTGGATACATCTTCTCCATCACGCTGTTACTAATTCCATAGCAGGGTTGAACATGGTCACAAGACCTTCCTGAGGGACCAGGAATGTCACAAATTCGGGACAATGCACAACTTTCCTATCACTACACCAGGGAGTGCAGAGTGTTCAAAAGATACCTTTACATCAGGAGTGCCATTATGGGAAAGGATTGGGGCTCCTCTCTTTGTGAGACCCCCCTGCCATATGACTGGGGCATGGTCAAGTAAGTCAGGGGATCCTCCCTGCAACTCTCTTGCCCCCCTCCCCCCAAGAGTCAGGCAGGGGACTTCATCAAACATTGCACCCCAAGGTTTGGGAGGCCTTTCATACAATTAATTCACTACCATTTCTGAGATAAATGTAAAACATGTTTTAATAGTTATATAGGCCTACACTTCCAGTCTCATAGTAGGAACTTTTATCAGAAATCTCAAATCGTTATGACGGTTTCTCTCCCTTTTAGGAATTGGAATGTTTCCAGTATATCTCCAGCTCAATTTCCTGCGCTTTCTGATTGTTTAACGTCTTTGCTGATTCATTTACTAACTGTAAACCTTGTACTGAAGCTGTTTGAGGAAAGAAAAACTGTCAGCTAGAGAGTATGGTCTGTGGAATCAGAGGCTATCACAAACATGTGTAAATAACTCAAGATAATGAACCCTAGTCCAATCCCCTGTTTCCTCCGGTTCCTGTACATTGTGCAGGCATCCTGCTAGTCTGGAGGAAAGGGATCGAATGGAAGAAGAAATGCATTTACCCGTTTTTTTTCTTCCTGGACAGGAGCCTGAACTGTGCTGACAGCTGGCAATTCCTGTGTGAAACTGCTCATAGTTGCAAACTGTCGCTATGCCAGTGAATGTTTACATTTCTGTAGCACGTCTGCTAAATAGATGGACTAATCGGCCTAAAAGACCCAGTTTGAAAAATAAAAGTTACTCACTGTAGTGACTAGAGTACTCATAGTCCTAAATCCCCTTTCCACCATCCTTTAAGGGTATCCCCGAATGGGGACGGTACCGGAACATTTGGCTGCAAGAAATTGAGCTACTCCTTTATCATTTGTACAGCACGCAGCCTCGGGCGTGGACACTCCTCCTAGCCCAGACCTCCAGTGCCTCACCTCAGTCCCCTTTTTACATATCGGAAGTTAGTAAACCTCGCTATAACTGGATGAGTTATTGGTCTACCAGCGGGGGTTGGCGGGTGGGAAGCATGGAGGAAAGGGGACTTAGGGCTATGGGTACTCTAGTCACTACAGTGAATAACTTTTGTTACTTCTACGTCCTGGCCCCTTTCCTCCATCCTTTATGAGTGACTCCACCCAATACCTTAACTGGGCGGGGAATGAAAAACATATCTTGAGGCAAAAAGGTTCTTAAGAACTGCCTGTCCAAACTCTGCATCCTTCCTGGAACTGGTGTCCAAGGAATAGTGGCTGCAGAAAGCTGATGGCGTAGCCCAAGTTACTGCCTTGCTGATTGGCTCCCAAGAGGAATGCATCGGGAAAGCCACTGCCATAGCCTTTGCCCACACTGCATATGCATGAATACCTTCTGGAACCATTTTCTTCATTGCTGTATATGCTGCATAGATGGCGAGTACGGATCTACGTGATCCGACCGTGGCTGATTTTGCCGCAGCTGGAAAGTTTGCATGAGAATGGTGCGAACCACCAAAAGTTTACACCTTTGTCATGCAAACACACGTAC
Source organism: Ambystoma mexicanum (assembly GCF_040938575.1). Taxonomy (NCBI): domain Eukaryota; kingdom Metazoa; phylum Chordata; class Amphibia; order Caudata; family Ambystomatidae; genus Ambystoma; species Ambystoma mexicanum. The sequence goes on from NC_090936.1 coordinate 595,062,740, forward strand.
ATACCCACACAATACACCCATGACACCCCCCCCACCCACACCCCCAACACACCCTCAACCCACACCCCCAACAAACAAACCCCACTTACCTTTTTCTTCACGCTGAGTCCCTGCGGCACCAGTTCTCTTTCACTTCCGTGATCGGGAACCAGCGCCGCAGGGTCCTTTTCTTTCTTTTTGTTTTCTTTTAGAGGGGCTGCAGGGGTTTCCCCCGCAACCCCTGCTCACTATACCACACAGTAAAGTGAGCAGGGTGTTGTGGGGGGAACCCCTGCAGCCCCTGTTTTTATTTTTTTTACTTACCTGCAATGCTACCACCAAAGGTTCGAACTTTTGGTGTTCGAACCTTTGGTGGTAGCATTTTTAGAACTTTCTGTTTATGCGTTTAGATACAGTCTTTTTGTACAATTCCGGTGAGTACTATCCACCTGGAGATGGAGGCCTTGGGCGCTTGTGCCCCTGGAGCAGAGCCCCCAAACATGACAACGCCTCAGACTTCCTGAATTGTCTTGACCGTGAGAGGTAGAACTTAAACACCCTCTGCAGATCTAGCGAATGCAGTGACCTCTCCACCTCGGACTGCGGGATTGGGAAGAAAACCAGCAAACAAATCTCCTGGTTCAAGTAGAAGAGGGAGACTATCTTAGCACTGGCGTAAGGGGTTCCCCCGCTAGCACCCGTGGTGCGGGGGGCCCCGCTAGCACATGTCCTGGGAGGGGGGCCCCACTTGGTGGAAAAAAAAAGAAAAATATTTTTTCAATTTGCTTTTTATTTTTAAAATGTTTCTTTTTGAATTTACTCTGCATCCATAAAGAAATTATTTCTGTAACAGAAATAATTTCTTTATGAAGGCCGAGTGACTACAAAAAGAAACTTTCTTTTTGAAGCCGGCGGGATCACGCCACCACATGACATGAAAGACCCTCAGGCTGGAGGCCTCCATGTCATGGGGTGAGGGGAAGCCCTATGACTTCAAAAATAAATAGTTTCTTAATGAAGGCAGAGTGACTTCAAAAATAAACTATTTCCGTTATGGTTCTGTTCTTAACGGAAACAATTTCTTTATAAAGTCAGAGTGACTTCAAAAAGAAACAATTTCTTTTTGAAGTAATAGGGCTCCACTCAACCCCACAAGTGTATTTTGAAAGGGTGCACACTTCCGGGGGGGCTAATACTTCAAATATTGGGAGAGGCACTAACTTCACGGGCGGTGGGGGAGGGGCAAACTTATTTGTGTGGGGGCATCTAACTTGTTTACGCATTTTAATAATGATAATGATGTGTTATTTATATAGCGCCTTAATCCAAAGCGCTTTACAGAGCACATATTTACATACAATATCACCCAACCGAAATTGGTACTCAATTAATGAGACTATTCTAGTGCAGCTTCAATGTTACAAGCAGTTAACTCTCTCCTTTAAGTCTGAAAGCACCCACTTATGGACTGCTGTGAGAATAAGCGGTCTCCTGTTCCTTCTCACCCTTCCATCTGGCATGCAAGTACTAAACCCACATCACAATTTAAATTGCCTACAAAATTTGGCATTTGATTGCAGGTACTAACAGTGAAATGCTTTACGTTAGAAATTGCTGGGGCCTTGTTAACAGCGAAACCCAGGTGCCTTTTAACATCTGTGTCCTGTTCTGTCCGGCAATCGCTCTGAAGGTCAGCCAGGTTGAGTCAACATAGCCCAACATTTCAGGGGGGTCGTAGGGGGAGTGCTGAAGCCCAGTCAACTCAAGGTGTTACGCCACTACTTGTGTTTAATGCCTTGATTACTTATTGGTAATCGCCATTACTCCTAACCCTATTATTCCTCGTCCCTGTACTTGTGCATGAGGCAGTACTTGTGTATGAGGCACTTTGCCTCATACACAAGCATTGGGATGAGGTAGAGGTACATGGAGGTAATGCCTGACTTGGCTACCTGTAATCTTCATTACCCCTAGCCCCACTCTTTCTCGTCCCCGTACTTACCTATGAGGCAAGGAGCCTCATACGTAAACTCTGAGACAAGGAAGAGGGACATGAAGTTAATTCTGGTCTAAGGAGCTGATTTTGGAGGTTGGAGTAGGGGGTGGGAGGGAGAGGGGATGTGTGGGTGGTGGGAATGTGTGATAAATCATAATGGTTGTTCATGTCCAGGCTAAGCAGGCATGATATGTGGTATTAGTGGCTAGAGAGGCATTTTGGTGCAGTCAATCTAGTCATTCCTCAGTTTGGTATGACATTTTTTTTTAACTGCGCATTTCTGATAAAGCAGTCCTAAGTGTAATTACCTGGCTAGACTGGCATTTGGGTGCTGCCAGTCTAGCCGTTTCTTACTGCAGCATTGTATATTTTTCTGGCCATCTGTGATAAAATGATACGATATGATACAAATCATTTATAACACGCCTCTACACAAGTGTTTCTAGGCGCGACAAGACAAGGGAGGGAAGATAGAGGGAGGACAAGAAACGATCTTACTAGGCCTTGTATCATTCAGATCGTACGAGAACGAGAAATTCAAGGGGAAAGGGAGGGGGTGCAAGGAAGAGGGAAGGGGAAAACAGGGTAGTAATGCTCTGAGTAAGTGCAGCCAGGGCAGCGCGGCTCTTGGTAGTGCAAGGAGAACAAGGGACTGTAGGGTCATAGTTACAGCCCCTAAGCGCGTGGTAGGCCCAGAGGCAGTGCAAGGATGACTGAGCAAGAAAGAGCACGGACTCAGTGAGACTCTGAGGGTAGCCAAGCAACCAGTCGGTACAGCAGACATGTAGGTCAGGTTGGTCAGCAGGGGAGGGAGAGAGAGAAAACAGAGGAGAAGAGGAAAGTTTTGAGCTGCTTCCAGAACTTCAGGTGGTCCGCTCAAGTTTGAGAGGGGCAGGGAGGCCATTCCAGAGGGAGGCACCTGCAGAGGAGAGAGATCTACCCCCCCACTCTCTGCCTGGAGAAGCGTCTAACCCTTAGACAGTTGGAGGTAGCTGGGGGAAGGGCTCGAGAAGGAAGGTATTTTTGAAGAGAGCGTTGGATGTAGTGTGGGATCTGATCCCAGAAAGCCTTGTGCACAATGCAAAGGGTCTTGAACTTGATCCTTGCAGCCACCGGGAGGCAGTGGAGAGATGTCAGGGCAGGAGAGATACGATCCCTGAGCTTCAGGCCAAGGATAAGTCTTGCAGTCCTGTTCTGGATTAGTTGCAGAGGGCGGAGAGTAGAGGAAGGCAGATTGAGAAAGAGGCTGTTGCAGTAGTCCAGCCTAGAGAGGAACAGGGCTCAGGAGACAGTGAGCGCCGGGGGGGGCGGGGGGAGTGAGAAATGGATTAGTCCCTTTGAGGAGGAGCAGCTGCTAGTGGGACTTCTTTTTTTAAAAATTGTATACGGTTTATAACAAACCTTTAAAATTAAATTCATTGTCACACCAAAAACTAAAAACGAAAATCATTTTGAAGAAGCAAACGAAAAATATGCAATTCAACAAAGAAAACAGCAAAAAAGGACGAGAAGCGAAAATCTAGTGAACCGATGAGCAAGTCAATCAGATTGTCTATTTCAATCAGACACCTTTTGAGTTTTGATGGTTTTCTTTATCAACCAGTCGTTTCAACATGTCCTCAAAAAAGAATGTCAAAGCAATTGTTAATTTCCGATCAGATTCATTGAATAACACTTGCCACCAGTTCTCAACACTTAAGGACTGCCTTTCGTTGAAAAAACTCTCCATGTACTTAGTTCTTTCCGAACGAAGAGCTATACATGAAAGTGTAAAATGTTTCCTCTTGTTGATCACAAAGCCTGCAGCTTTGTCTGATGCCAGCATAATGTGGCCATAGGCTAAGAGTCTCCTTGTTCTTGAATAGGTTAAGATGAAATCTCATGTACAGTAGTCTACCATGCTGATCCGGAAATTTTTCAAAGTATCTTTGAATCTTATTCAAAGCATTTGCTTCATAAGGTACCAATCGCATGATCTTATGACTTGGATCTTTGTTTGCCTGTCGAGCACCAATATTGTTGCCAACGTTTTTTCCTGAACAAGTCTGGATTAGTCTGAAGAGTGGCAATGTCAATGCCAAGATCTTGTAGGTTTTCTTTACACCATACTACCCACATAGACAGCATGCACCGTTTGTCACTGCTGTCTGGTTTTTGCAAGCCTTTGAATTGTGCAGCAGCGTTTTCGATTGTCATTTTGCGGAATAGAAACGGCTTTTAAGTTGTAAAAGTCAATCACCGGTTTTAAGGAAAACATACCATATTTCTTGTTTAATACGGATGCTTGGATTGCTAATTGCCAACATTTCTTTTTTACACTTTCCACCCAGGGTGCATCGTTCAGATTTGAGCTGATTTCCATACCCAGGTATCTAGTGTGTAAAGTTGTCTTTAGTGTCTCTTTCTCCAGCTTCCATTCAAACTTTGTGTTTGAGCGTGTTTTAGTTTTCCTCAGATCTTGTAAGGATAGTACTTCTGATTTTTTTGTATTGATGCATAAACCATTATTCTTAACATAGGCTTCCAAAGCATGCAGCTTTCGTTGGAGCCCTATTGGTGTAGCATCAAGAAGTACCAAATCGTCCGCATATAATATCCAGCTTATATGTGAACCATGGATTTTCAGAGGAAATGAAGGAACGCTTTCCAAGGTGTTGCCGATGTCTGACAAAAATAAATAATTAAAAATGATGGAAGCCAGGGGGCAACCTTGTTTGACACCACAGCATGTTTTAATTACAGTTGAAAGTGTTCCTCTCCGATCAAGTCTGATCCTGACTTCGGTGTCTGTATGCAATTCCTTGATTGCCAGTGACAGACTTGGCAGACAGTTCCAATTTTTCAATTTAGTCCAGAGGAATTCACGGTCTATACTGTCAAAAGCGTGGGATAAGTCTATGAAAGCAAGATACACTTTTCATCCTGTTCTTATTGCTTCCATTTTCATTATGTTTATAAAGAAAAGGTTCAATCCACACCCCACGCCTTTGACAAAACCAGTTTGCCTATAATAAATGTGTTGAAAGGAATGGATCAATTTTAGTAACTTCTGCTGCAAGTGAGTCGCATAGATTGTTCCTTTCCTAGCACGTCCAGGAGTGCAATTGGACAATAGTCCTTTGGGTTTGCCCTGTTACCCTTCTTGAATAGCGGCACAATCACAGCACTTTTCCAGGACTTCGTAGTTGCACTGTGATGTGATCTTCAAGAAGAGTACTGAGCAAAAATTAGCCCATTCTTCCGGATTCATTTTCAGCGTGAAGTTGGTGAGACCGTCAGGTCCCGGAGCCCGCAAGGAACTTATTTTTTTGATATTACTCTGAATATCATCTCTGTCAAATTTAAGGTCCCACCAATATAGTTTTGGGCACTCCAGGCACTTACAGTTCCCTTTTTGCTGTATAAGTGGGTGTAATGAACCACCCAATCATTTTAGGAAACCATATTGCTCTGAACTGCTTGTTGCGAACCACTTTTTTCATTGATCAGCCTCCAAAATTCACGTGAGTTCTTATTAGCTAGTTTAGCCATCATTGCCTCAGTATCTTGTTGTTTGATGATGGATTTATGTGAAATCAGCCAATTCTTATATTTCTGTTTTATCCTTTTCTTTTCTGCCAAATACGAGGGTATGTTTGTTCTTAGGCATTGCCTAATGTCTGAACGCACTTGACATTTTCTTTGAAGAATCTGTATGTCAAAAGAGTGTTTAGATTTGAACACACAGTTTCCCAACCCCTATTTTCCTTCCACAAATTGTGCCAGTAGATGTTGGTATTCGGTTGTATCCTGTTCCTCGCAATATGTCTTAGTGATCTTATCTACGTCATTATCGTTCACCCGAAGACGAATCCTGTTGGATTCCACTGTCACATTGTGTTTCCACTTTTGGCTGATTTCCTTTTCCCGGGCAATGAAAGATGCTTTCACCATGTCATGGTCGCTGTGTGCTTTTGGAGTTACATGTAAGGCAACAACACGTTGAGCCATTGTGTCTGATACAAAGAAGTAATCTATGATAGACTGTTGGCCATTTGTTTCCATGTGGACTGTGCAGGAACGTCCCCCATTGTGTTTCCATTCAACATGGTTATGTATCGCACATCCATTTCATTGCACCATAGATCCGCCACGCTGGACATGCCATTTTTTCCCATAACAATCCCCTGTTTGAATTTTATTAGGTTAATGTTCAAGTCTCCACACAAGATTATTATTGGTGCGGGCACCTTTTCATTAATGTCATCTATTAGTTCAGTGACTTGATCAATGAAGATAGTTGTGCCTGCCACCTTATGTTGCCAGTTAACGTTGATAATATGAATGCACTCCTTTTCTTCATTGCATTTCCCCCTTGTTTGCACAATCGTTAATTGGATGTATGTAGAAATGTTTGAGCTTGACATTCGGTATCCAGAGCTTTTTCTTACAAACGTCAAAAGACCAGAGACAGGCCGTCCTTTTTGTTTTTTTATTGCCGGGTTAATAGCAATCTCAAATTCATCAGACGTTGGAAGATTAGCAAGCCAAGTTTCTTGAAGACAAGCTAAATCTAGACCATCTAACCAATTTGATTGGAACAGATGAAACAATCCCCTGGTGTTCCAAGAACAAATGGAAAGACTAGACTGTCCTTCGGCTTTTAGGCATTAACTTTGTAGTGGCCCGACAAGTGCAGCGGCCAACCAGTTCCAGTTTGTTGATTCACTTGATTGGTTTTGAGCCCCTTGATTAACCCAGTTTCCGCTGTTCATTCTATTGCCACAATCAATGGTGATTTTGATCTGTTATCCATCTTCTGGGACTTGTAGCAGCTTAAGGTAGTTGCCAGAGCCCAGGTCTGAGGAGATAGGGGGGTTGGTCATGAAGTCTTCATTCCTATTCCTCTGTATGGCGGGATTTTCAGCGTCTGGGTATTTTTGGGGTGGTGCATTTGACACCTTTGGTCTGTTGTAATTGTTTTTATATTCATTTGCTTGTTCATCTTTTACTTCAAAGATATCAAACCCCATGGATACCAACACTGGAACCGCTTCAAGTAGTATATTGCAAATAATCCGCAATTCAATATGCAACCTGACTATCATTCTGTGGTTCATTATTGAACTCAACTGTTTTTATGTCGTTTGATTCGATTGTTCTAAGAGCCGGTACATGGTGTAAAAGACGTAGGACATTGTTCATATTTAGGATCAAGCCATCCTTGATCGACAGAATTCTTTCCAGAGCTAAGCAATATGTCGGTCGTATTTTCTGTGCAGAATTTTGTCGATCGTTTTTAGCAGCAAAGCCTCCTTGACTGGACTGAGCTAGCTTTTTTCCACCCGTCATGGTTCCCTTCCTGAAATCACCACTTGGTCTCTCCACCGTGGGTTTAAAGCACGACCGGCGGTAAGGCAATTTGGCGCCCTTATGTTCGAGGCGCTATTTTGTGGTCCTGAGTCTTGGGGATTGTTAAGTTGTCTTGTGGGTTGCTGAATTGTGGCAAATGGTTTCAATTTTTCACCCAACGTGAGGAAGACAGGACTTGCAATTGTAGGGCTTTGCGTTTGTTGCATCCATACTGGCAAGATGAAGGTACAGGTTCTCAACGATTTTGACTTGTTCTGCGTACACAAGCTTTGCTGCGAGTCCTCTTCTGGTGTCGTGTTGAGACTCTCCTTTTCAGGCTCCCCAGCCCGCATTTGGTTGTTGTCAGATTCTCCATTATTGTCATGTGTTGACAAATTTAATAGTACTTCCATGGAGTCATCGATACTCTCTTCTTCAGCATCAGTTGTCTCTTCCAAAACTATGGTCTCATGCACGGTTCTTTTTATTGGTTTTTCACTCAAGTCCAGGCATTTATCTGTATTTAAGGTAAAGTTTACAGACTTGATATTATGTAAGAATTTCCTAGAATTATTAGTAATTCGAGGTTACCATTTAGTTTGGTTTTTACTTTTTTTTTCATTTGTGGAGGTTTCGATGCAGACTTTTTGCATCTTTTTTGGTGGTAAAGATAGCAAATGTCCCTTCTTTGTTACCACTGACAAGAGCAGTGTCAGAAGTAACCGTGGATGGGGAGCCAATTATTCCTTCACCATTAGCTGAGGTTGAAGGTCTTGGAGAGTTTGTGCTCACAGCGCTCTTGCAGTGCGGAGTCATCGGGGGCTCAGAATGGAGAGGAGTTACTGCCACCCTCATCATTGGAACAGTTGTGACTACTTCTTTTAATTCACGGTTAGTTTCACTCTTGGACTTGACTGAGGTGTGCTCCACTACGACCGCTTCTTTAATGTTTTCGCATGCTGAGCCGTCCACCACAACAATCTCCTCTGCCCTCGGGATTTCTATGTGAGTATTTTTATTACATTGCTTTGCATGATTTTTGCAGCATTCCATTTGCATGTGTTGATTATTTTCCTTTCTTGCTTTCCACAATTCCCATGACGGATTGCGTTGTTTATTCCTCAAAAGACCCAGAGCTTCTCTTGCAACTTCTGCCAAAAACTTTTTATCTTCACTGTTGTTGCGCTTTTGGTCTGCGAATTCATTGAGTGAACCAACAATTCTTTTATTCTCCTCATAGTTCCTTTGTATTAGAGAAGTGTTATTACATTCCATATTTGTTAGTTTGGAATTCATTAAGGCGATCAAGGTGGACAGGTCTTTGAGATTTTTGTGTATTTGTTTGTATATTTTTAAGAAAGGCACAATTGTTATCGAAAGCGCAGACGTCCGGTTAGGTTGTAGTTCTTGAATGAATTTCCTGACTATGTCTCCTTCTTCAAGTCTAGCCTCCGCATTTCTTCTATTTACTTCAAGGTAAGAACAACATATTATAGGAAATTCTCATTCCATGAAAGAAGAGTCAGTAGAGGAGTTGTCGGAAGATGATTCCTGCTGTCCACTCTCATCAACACTTATGCCTGGGTTGACAAAATTAACAGAATTTACATTCTGACTTTCCCACGTAGTGTGCGTGTTCCCTTGTTTTTTGTTTTTTTTTACTGTTTATTGATTCTCTGTTGTGAACAGCGGACCTTGAGAGATGGACTTTCGTCGATCCTTCTTCGGTTTTGGGCACCGCTCTGCCACCTATTCACCAGAGAGTTCGATGTTGTGGTGAAAGTTGCGGGTACATCACATCGTTCCACCAAATCAGGCTCTGTAGTCACTTTTTTGTGGTTTCTGATTGTGTTTATCTTTGTTAAGTCACAGAGGAGTTTATTAACCACATCCAAAGAATTTCTTCTTTCCCTCCTTCCTACACTCGATCCATCAAGGTCTTCATCAACTGGCCGATGGAGTGGCCGCAAAAAAGGTTAATGCTCAACACCAGCTCCAGTTTCGCGATCTCCGGTGTCACACACATCAGACACCATTGCCTCAGGCGACCCTACAAGCCTGCTAATGTTTACAGGGCTTGCTAGTATCGGTGAGGAAGGTGGGAAACAAACTTGCTTGTGAGGCTGTGGAGGGGGTTTTGTTAACTCCCTTACAACAGTAGATTGGTCATTGAAGATGTTGTCCTTGAAAAGATCAAGTGCAACAGTTACTGCTACCAAATTTGGTTTACCCACTCCCGAACAGCATGATCCACCGACTTCAGAATGACCTATTGAAGGCACAAAACTCTTTAGCCCAATCGATGGATCCAAAGGAGCAGATTCATGCAACATTAAATCAACCCGCTCCTGTTTTTCCGTCAAAGCCGAGCGTTCCCTGCCTAGACCGAGTACAGTCGGGAGGGAACTTGCCATACACAAACTGCCACCATCAGCGTCTGCGTTGTCCTTACGGGCGCCCTGATGCACTCTCCATGCAAGGACTCGCAAATGGGGGATCTCAACTGTTTTAAGTTGGCGGTCAAAGTTTGAAACTCCATGGCTAGTGCTAACACCACTGGCCTCGCTACCATTGACGATAGGCCTGGGGACACTACTACAATCTCCATTACATTTGTCAATATTACGAACTTTGAAAATCGCTTCCGTACGCCTGTGATCACTCGGTATGGAAGTGTATGTAGAAGAGTGCAATATATCACAAGTGTTCCGTCCTTGACTAACATTCCCTTTGACTCCTAAAGAACAAATGTTATCAGTTCTCAACACGACCAGGGGCTGTAATGTCACACAGGAACTTACTTGCTGTGCCAAGGTAGAATGCAGCTCCGGTTCCTGTTCCCGGTCTGAGTTCCCACATCGCAGTTGGGATCTTGTAAGCGGTGGATGGTGGGTTGCCTGAGAGAGATGTTTGATTTTTGAGTGCGCTGATGCTCGAGAGGAGGAATCCATTTTCGCACACCGCCCTCGTCAAGCTCCCAAGAGCTGCCTCGACTCTGCTCGACCGCTCTTCGGTGAGTCTGGGTATTTGGGAGGAGGGCTCTGCCTCAAAGAATAAACACGGAAAAGTCACTCCACAGCCAGCCAGCAGTTAGTTGAAGGAAGACTCCCAAGACTATGCTTGACTCCGTGACCGCTCCACGTTGAGTCTGGGTATTTGGGAGGAGGGCTCTGCCTCAAAGAATAAACACAGAAAAGTCACTCCACCGCAAAGCCAGCCAGTAGTTAGGAGTTAGTTGAGGAAGACTCCCAAGACTCTGCTCGACTCCGCTAGTGGGACTTCTTGGCGACGTCTGAGATGTGAGGAGAGAAAGAGAGAGTGGAGTCGAAGATGACGCCAAGGTTTTTTGCCTCGCAGGAAGGTGAAGGAAGAAGGCCCAAGATGGGTGGCCAGAGTGAGAGAGGGAAAGCAGGGGCACAAGTCCCAATGAGAAGGATCTCCGTCTTACTGGCATTAAGGACAATAGATTGGAGATCGTTGGAGGCACACGGATAGACAGTCAAGAATGAGCGAGGAAGGAGAGGAGCCTAAAGGAAAGCTGAGTGTCATCCTCATAACACTGAAAGTTAGAGAAGGTAGAGATCAGGTGGGCCAAAGGGGCCAGGTAGAGGTTGAAAAACCAGGGTGAGAGGATAGAGCACTGGGGAATGCCACAGGTAGAAAGAGAGGTGGTGGCGAGAAAGGGACGAAGTTGGCTCTGGGAGGGGCAGTCCAAGAGGAAGGAGGTCAGCCACTCCAGGGCTTGATCTGTGATGCTGAGGTTCTCGCGTAGTCGATTGACCAGGATGGCATGGTTGACTGTGTCGAAAGTAGAGGAAAGATCAAGGAGGATAAGGAAAGAAGGAAGGCTGCAATTGAGATTAGTGAGCAGATCTTCACCGGTGTTCAGGAGAGCAGTTTCCTTGCCTCTTGCAGCTCTGAAGCGGACTGATGGTCATGGAGACAACCAACAGATTCAGTGTGGAGAGTAAACTGGGATATGGCCAGCTTTTCCAAGAGTTTGCCCAGGAAAGGTGTGATGGAGATTGGGTGATAGTTTGCCGGGCAGTTAGGATCGGCAGACGGCTTCTTGAGGAGTGGGTGCACAAGGGAGTGCTTAAGGGGAGAGGGGGACGTTCCAGTGGCAAAAGAGTGATTACAGAAATCGGCCACGGCTGGGGCGAGGGTGTCAATATGGTCCTTGATGCTTCTGGAGGAGCAGGGGAGCACCTGTTTGAGTGACACTTTCAAAGATCAGACTTGTCTAGAAACCTCATCAGGTGTTAGAGAGAAAGTGGAGAAAGGAGGAGGAGAGGTAGAGATGGCCAAAGGGGGGCCGATTGAGGAAGAGGGGATAGAGGACATGATGTCCTGAGGTTTAGCGCAGAAGTGAGAGGCCAGAGCCTGAGGGCCTGGGAGGGAACAGGAGAGTTAGAGACTGCAACAGGATTGACCAGTTCCTTGCAGATTTGAAAGAGTTTGGCCGTGTTGTTAAGGGCCGCAGAGACCCGGATTTAAGTGCTCTCTTCTTGGTAAGTGTTTTTGCTTCGACTGGCATTTGGCGCAACCAGTCTAGCTAGGTCTAAATGTGGCCTGGCATGCTTTACTTTAATGTTATACATGTCTACACTGGTCTACAGTCTGCTGCCAGTGGGACATGTTTTCAATGTGGCATGACATTTTTAATAACAAAGCATTAATGTTCCTGTGCATTGTTGGTGACTTGCATGTATTGGATTGGTCTTACCCTACAAAACAATTGCAAACACTATGGCTTTTTAGCCAATTTTTCTGTTGCATTAAAACACATATTTATATATTTCTCTTAGTACAGTGTGCGGCATTCCCCTTCAGCAGCATGTTTGTGCATATTGTGCAAGCATGATAATCTAGGCCGGACCAGAGTGTGGCACGATCCGTGATTTGTTGCAGAGTTGGGGGGGGGCCAGCATGGCTCACAGGGGGCCCCCACATTTTGTGTTACGCCACTGCACCTTAGGTAAGAACTTAGGGTGATTTTGGGGGACCACCTTATCCTTTTGGAAAACAGTGAATGGCTCGCAAGCTGAGAGGGCTTGGATCTCAATGACCCTCCGTGCAGATGTTAGTGCCCCATTTGATGTCCACCGAAGCCACAGGCTCGAAGGGCTTACGTTGTAAAGCTAAAAACATCAAATTTAAATCCCAGATGGGATGAGGTCGGTGTACTGGCGGAAATAATCTTGGCAAACCTTTAAGGTGAACTTTGACCACCGGGTTGGCAGCCGAGAAAACCCCCCCTCCTCAGAATTCTTATCGGCACCTATGGCCACAGAATAAATGTGGCAAGTGTCCACTTGGACCACTGACTCTGCAAGATGGGCAGTGAAAGACGAAACATTGTCCAAGGAGCAGGTACGCTGGTCTATCCCTTTGCCCTGCGTCCAATGACAGAACCAGGTCTACCTACTCTTATATTGTGCACTGGTGGAAGCCTTCCTGATCCCCTGGATAATCTGCCAGTTACTCGCAGATATCTGAAAAGCCTGCAACCTTAACTGATCAGGTGCCAGACAGAGCGCTCGCCGGTCTGGTTTTGGTTGTACCACTGCCCTCTACCCCCACCCCCGCTGTTGCGTGAGGAATCCCTGGGCATGAACCGGCAGGGGGATGGGCCCTGTTTTTTAATCTGCAGCAGGTCGGAGAACCAAACCCTCTAAGGCCACTGAGGAGCTGTGAGGAGCAATCTGAACCCCACCGACATCCAGAACTTGCGGATTAGTTTCTTAAGCATAGGAGGGGGAGGGAAGGCATAGCAACTGAGGTTGTTACAACTGATCTGGAATGCATCCCCCAAAGAGCTGAGCCTCTGTCCTGCCCATGATGCAAACTTGTGAAATTATTTTTACACTAACGCATCTCCTACAAAATGATTGCACAAAAGCAGCACTGAATGTATCTTACCAACCTAAACAAAGTACATACATTGCATGCATTAAAACAGGGTGCCTGCCACTTACCATGCACAATTTACAGAATGTAACATTAGTTAGAAAGGCAAAGAAATGTATGTGTACCTTGAAAACAGTACCAACTGAGAATGTGGATACATAAATCCAAGAAGTGTAATCATTGCTGTACTCGTGTGAGAAGCATATATGTGCAGAAAAGTTAATGGAATTTCACACACAAACACATTTTTCTTTCCAAGCTGTACACCTTTCCCAACCTTTTTCTCACCCTTCCACAACTAGGTCTAATACATTTGCAAAATAGTCCCAACCCAATGCACACACTTCCTAAACAGCACATCATATGGTACACTTACAAATCAACCACATACCCCCTTACCAACAATGCTGATGCTCCCAAATCCCCAATCATATACAAATTCATCCAATTAAAGACACACACTAAGTCTTCCTGCCAACACATCCCCCTACCCTTTTATGTAATGCATTCTCCAAGTGCAGTCAGTATGCCATTAACAAACAAATTGTCTTACAGTCGTCTTTAATAGTTGCAGTAAGCACATGTGTCCTAAAAGTGGCGTGTCAACTTCAAAATGCAACCCAGAGGAAGCCTACTCGCGACAGCCAACAAAGTAACTGCAATGTTATCGTGGAGCTGCACCCCTTACTAAGACAGTGCAGTGTTCTTGTATATTAAGGTACACAATTGCAGCAACCCACTGGTATTTGCTTTATGCTTACTAAGTGCAGCTCAGCAACTGCTCACTTTGTGTTATGTCGCTGGCATTATAGTAACTCCCAAATAGCAATATAGCGTTCCCACCGTACACTAACACACCATTACACAATCACACACCTCTATTTGCATTCCTAATGTCATATATATTCATCCATTCATGCACAGTTGCACACATATATAACACAAAATGCGCAGACCTCCACTTTTCTTTTTTTCTCCAGCAGCTGCTACAGAACGCCTAGCAAAAAGAAACTTTGTAGAAACCAACGCACAAAAAGCCCAGCTCTACCTAAAAGCATAGAAAGTAGCCATGCACCGCTAGCAGATTTTGTTCGGAAAGTTGAAAGAGAACAGCTTATATAGGCACAAAGGAAAACAAAAGCACCTACCAGTAAGGAGAATGTAATGCCGCCATCAAAATGTAGAAATAAAAATGAAGGTAATGAAAGGTACTGAAAAGAGTGCAACTGTCACTACTGGTAAAGGAGTATGTGCAAATGCTGATGACACCACAAGGAAGAATTCCCAAAAAGTATTTTTACAAAGAAAGTCCCACCACAGCGTCCCTCAGACTCTTATAAGTAGAGGGTAGTAATCACGCTAAACCCTTAAGCCTTACAGCACAAAAGTAATCCTGGAAACTGTTGTAGACAGTGCATTGTTCTTAAAGCGAAAATGTGTTCAATTAAATTTAACGAGAAAGAAGCCCCTAACAAAATTCTTCTGTAAACTACCACCACTACTTAGAAGCAAACAGAATATCAGCATAGATACCTTCACAATATCATTACAGGTCAGTGGATGCACACCACCAGCACAGAGTCATACTTCAATAAGAAATCATACAAACAAGAGCAAAGAAACCAAATTGCTATACACAGCACTGTACGAGGGTATGAAAATGTACACAATAGAATATCGGAAGAAGAGACACTGCTTTCAGAAATATCCCCAGCAAACTTAGATGCCACTGTCTACGGTGCCGAACCAATGTGGCGCATCTACAAATCGCCTTGCACATCAATTTGTAACGGTCGCCACAACTCTATACATTTGTTACAGCAGTTCCTCAAGCACCCATGTAAAAGTCAGCAACAACGGAAAAAGTCAAATGCTACAAACTGTGAACTCCTATCCAGTGCGCAAATGCACAGGAGAACAAGGACATTTGTTAGCCTCCATTTGTGCACCTGCTTGCAAAAGCACTTTCCACCATGTCCAAATGTTAGCAACACACCATTGTACTGTAAGAAATCTTGTTTACAACGTGTAGTAAGCAAAAAGTACTCAGACACAAAACTGCCTGGTCCATTCAAATCTTCCTACACAAGTGGTTTAAATTAGTATGCAAATATAGGAAGCAATGGTGTACTGCAAATGGCACTAATTGTGTAAAACATTTATTAAATTGGCTCACATCAGTTGTGCTTAGAAATAATAGGCCTGCACAGAAATGCTGCAATGCTGCACGCAATCCTGGAATCAGTTACAGGGGCTCAGGAATTAGACTACTGTGCTTCAATAGTAAATGCACGGTAAACAGACAAGTAAATCCACGGGAAGTGGTAATTTACTTACTGCAGGTATTGGAAAGGAAAAACATACCCATAAAGGAAAACGTTGATTTCCTACATGTGGAAACATACATGCACTCTCTGCAATCATGTCATTCAGGGAGAAGGCCCTAACAAACGCTTTCTCTATGTATGTATACCCAACTGTGATTCCATTCCATTTCAGCAGGTGGTACAAAATGCAAACCATAGCATATTGTTTAGGCCTTCCACTTCCAATAATCGTTCCACCTTACATATAAAACCCCATAGCCAATACATAATATGAATGCTTTTTACGTACTATGACGATGGGCAATCTATTAAGTACACAGATCCCATACATCATAGTACAGTGCAGTACTCTGTAATCTGCACAATGGCCACACCCCAACCACATAAAACATCCGCTAGAAACCTATGCACTTCTATGCATACAGTATTCCAACACATCACCCAGTGGACACACTGCAGGACTGTTGACTCCATCATGTCCAGCCATATATCCAAAACTGTAGGATGGAACAACAATCACCACTCCCATTCAACCAACAATATGTACAATGCTGACACACCACACACACAAGGCAACAATGTGAAACCTACTTGCTACTAGAGGACAAGGAAGTTGTACATAACTGGAGTACTTAACATCGGAAATGCACAATGACATGGTAACACGTTGCCGCCTGATTATGTTTTTGTAGCCACATGGTGGCAGGAAATGGAAATCTGCCTACCTCTCTATGAACAGGGGAAGAGGTAATTGTAAAATAGGCTTCAGTGGAACGCATAAATTCCGCTAAGTGTAGAGGTTCCATGCAATTCAAAAAGAAAATCCACATAGCAGTATCACAGCGTTGGAATACATGGTTGCATAACGGTGCAGTGGTTGTGGCTAAGGCCTAGGCTCTTGGGTGCATGGCCTAGGGCACCCACTGCAACGTTATGCAGCCATGCATATGAACATGTGGCCAGGTACCAGAACCCACAAACGTAATACAGCCATCAGCACTCCTATGACCTTTGGCCATGCACCCAAGAGCCTAGGCCGTGGCCACACATACCACAACAGTATGCAGCCATGCATGTGAACATGTGGCCAGGTATCGGAACCCACAAACGTACTACAGCCACCGGCACTCCTACCCAACATCGGCACCATAATAAAGCCATGCATGCAAACATGTAGGCAATTAGCAAAATCCACAAACATAACACAGCCTCCGACACCTCCACCCACCCCACTTTCACTCACATAGTGTTTTACTACTGCCAACCAAACCACAAAATCTTCAGAACATTGCCCCTGCTCCCAACAGTCTATTAAGTACACAGAACCAATGCACCATAATACAGTGCAGTACTCTAATCTGCACAATGGCCACAACCCAACCACAAAGCATGCACTGTAACCCTATGCACTTCTATACACACAGGATTCCAACACATGACCCAGTGTACACACTGCAGGACTGTTGACTCCATGTCCAGCCATTCACCCAAAACTCTAGCATGTGTTAACAATCACCACACCCATTCAACCAACAATAAGTAAAATGCTGACACACCACACACACAAGGCAACAATGTGAAACCTACTTACAACTAGTGGACATACTGTTTGGTGCAAGGCCTCCAGCCATACATCCAAGGCGCTACGCACTTACCACACAACACAGCCCAGTACTCCCTATACGAAAATGCTCATGTCATCTGCAATGCACTCCCCATCTGCAATTGAGCCTGCCAGCACTCACCACCGAAAGAGGTCGCCTCAGGACCTATTGTGGCGTAACGAAGGCTGCCTGCAGTCACCATACAACCTTGTCGCCTGAGGAGGTGCCTGCAAATTTGCACAATACGCACGGATACACTCCCCTCCCCCCACCCTTTCCACCCCCTCTTCCCACCACCATATGTCGGAATGCATGTTTTCCAGGCCCTTTTTGCGCCGCACTATCCTCTGATACAACACAGCAGCGTTTCCCAAAATTGTGACGCACATCACACTTCCCTCCAGCCAACCACCGGCGCGTCCAATGTTCGCCGACATCACGCCACAATCCAGGCCAATGAGACTTTTGACCGCGGAGCAAACAGGGAAATAGAACCGCAGAGCAGAGCCAGATATCACTATTTTTTTGAGACGTACATTTCAGTTGTTTCTAAAAAAATTACTGGACGGATTTTCACCAAAATTAGAAAAGCACGCTTTCATAACCAAGCCACTGCTCCTGCCGCAAATTTGGTGAAACTCCGTCCAGCGGTTTGGCCTGTAGGCATGCACAATATTTTTGTCCATTCAGTGTATGGAAAAAGAAAAAATGTGGGACCCCCTTTAACTTTGCCCCCCCTCCATAAGCCCTCACCAAACTTTCCAAAAAGATTTTGCATTTTGTGAAAGACCTGCTCACTCACATGCGTTCAATACTGGAGGAAAAACAACACCTCTCTCCCTGATGGTGGATTCAGGAGTCACAGGGAAATTCATGGGACATTGCTTTTCCGATAGGAATACCAGCTGAACGAAAATACATGATGGAACTAGTCTACAGATCCCTGTTAACGCCAGGATTAATCACACGACTGACCAAGGAAGTAACTCTGGTTTGTACAGCAACCCACGTAGAAAAGATGCAATTCGACCTTGCTACAGCCCTTCAGTTTGGACTGATATTGGGACTGTCATGGTTGGCAAAGCATATCCAGACTATCCATTGGACTGAAAACACTGACATTTTTGTCGCAGGAGTAGAAGATGTATTGAGCCAAAGAAGATAGACCTGAACCTTCAGGAAAAATACCAGTAGAAATCCTAGCAGCAGTAAACCATGCTGTACAGCACAATGCCCCAATATAAACAGGACTAACAGAATAAGCAAAGTTTAAGAAAGTCTTTAGCGAGGAATCTACAGAAACAGGATTCCTGCATCTTGCCCCTTAGACTGTCATATTGCTTTAGAACCTGTTGCAGCTTTCCTGTGTAGGCAGATTTACAAACTTTCCAGAGCTGAGAAAGACACGCCTGAAAGAGTATATCAAGACCAACCTAAAGAACAGCTTGATTTGGCGATCGACTTAACCTGTATCCTGCCCTTGCCACGTTTCGGCCCAATATTGACTAACATGCCATCAACAGGATTACCATTACAACCAGGTGCCCATTATTGCTAAATCATGATCTTGCTAAGCCAGGTTAGAGGCTTTTCCCATTTATACAAAGTTGCATTGATATGGTGCTTACCAGTTGGTGCGTGTGCAAGAAGGTGACAAGTCAAAAACTGCTTCCTGGATAACATTTGGTATGTATGAATAGCAGGTCAAGCCATTCTGTATATGTAAAACACCCGCCTGCTAGCCAGCAATGCTGTATGCACCCAGTAGTAAACTTTGTTCATAGCATAACTACCATATTAAAGGCCAAAACTTGCCATGGCATTCATTTACTTGTATTCTGTAGTAGAAATGGGATCTTGAAACACACATTGTGTATGCTTACCATGTGGGATCACATAAAACACTACATACAGATATGCCACATGACCGAGTGGATGCTGCCATACGGGTTGATAACTATAAGCAGGAAAGCTGTTTGTCCTAGCTTCTTGAGAGCATTTTAGGGAGACAGTAAAGTCTAAAAGTCTCTGGAGTTTTGGATCAAACTAATTTCATGTTCCATTCTGGATTTGGGGGTTAAACCAGCTGATGTATTCTGCTATATGCATGCTATCCAAGAAAGAGGGTTGGGGAGGCCTACTAAATGCATTCCTTTATAACAAGCTGCTGCAAGATGGAACAACCCTGATTAATGTGGGGAGCCAGGAATGAGACGGAGACACAGAGGACTCATATTTTGGCTATAAACAGTCATTGAAAATAAAAAGGGTTGGGAAAATGCCTCACTATCCCTAATCTAGGAGGGGTTTCCCCTACCTCAACAAAAAACAATGTTTTGGTCCTTGTCAAGATGTCCAAAAATAAGCATCATGTCCTTTGTCCGTAATCCTTTTCTGGCTCTCACAGTCTAAAACTAATTCTAAGGTATAAAGGACAGTCTTTCTGTTCTTTAAAGTGCAAAAATGTTCCAATCCAACACAAAAGTATAACGCCAACGAAAAAGGTACACGCGGACAATGTTCACAGTTGCAGGCAGTGATTCCCTTCCCCAGATTCCTTTTCTCAGTATATCAAGTTACTTAAAATCCACAACTCCACAGTTCCAGGGAAAAGCCCCCTTCCCCTAGTTTCTCTTTATTTGAAAAACAGTTTAAAAAACCCCCCCAAAAAAACACTCTCAAGGATATGTGTTCCCTTTCGGTTTCTCCTTTTTACTGTATTCACAATTTAGCTGTAGGTTCCAGACTCACAGGTTACCCGGTATACTCCCCTGCCAGGATCCTATCTTTCTTAACAATGTACAATTTGAAAGGTATGATTCTTCCTTGAGATTCTTTGTATACTCTTCACTGTGTTTCACACACTTGACTTTGCCTGGTATACCCTCCGGCAAGCTCTTAGTACTTTAAAAAAAAATCTTTGTGTGAATCTTCCTTGAGATTTACTTATTACACTAACTTGACTTTGCCTGGTATACTCGCCTGCCAGGACTTCCATGCAGCCACTTTCCCTTTTGACCATAGAACAATGTTAGCCCAATGTTGGCTTCTTGACTCTTGTTCACCAGTGTTGGTTTCAGCATTCACCTTGTTATTCTCTTCTTTTAAAAATTGTCTCAGTGCCTTTGCTGTATCAAGCTTTGCAAACACGTTATTCTCGTGACAATCTTCTCTCTGCATTTGTCATATTATTTCCCAAAAGCGGGATGCCCTTTCTAGCAACCCATTTAACTTCCCTGGATTTATCGGGAGCTGTCAGTGTCCTTCGCACTCTCTTGTTGTCGTTCTAAAGGCTCGGCGTGCGTCCCGTCAGCCACAGAGCTTCTCCCATGTCATGATTCAGTGGACACGGTCTCCGCTGCCTTGTTACCTCAGGTGGTGACCATAGTGATCTGACCGGTGTGAGAGCCGGTCGCGATATCCCCCGGACTCTGCAGCTTTCTTTCTCCCTCCTCTTGCAGAACGTTCTGCTTCCATGCGTTCCTCTTCTTCTCCATATCAGTCAGCTTCAGAGCATTTAAACTTCCCAGGCCGATTAAGCAATCTCCAGAGACTAAACCGCTGTGTTGGTTTGCCAGTCTTAGTCCTCTGCACTGCTCCATCTCCTTTCTCGTCCCAGTGGATGTATGAAGCCTGGAATGGGCCTGATTGAACCCAGCTGCCTCAGACTGAAATCGACTCCACCCTGTTTGGCTGTGGGCTGGGAGGGCTTTCATAATCTCACTTTGAGGAGTAGCAAGTGTTCGATCAACTGGGAGTTACTGCTTTGGGCAGTTTCTGAACCTTTCATGTTACCTTGCTTTTGGCTACAGAATCCTGCCTTCTGTAGCGTCTTTCCATCTGTTATCCTGTTTGCTGTTAAAGCTACTCATTTTTCTGACCGGATTTGTGCTGCATTTCCGACTTTCCTCAAAACCTGTGTTTTGCTTTGAGCACTCCTACCCCCAGGATCACGGTCTCATCTTGTTTGTGGCAAAGCTGTTCACCCCTCTTTCTCTCTGCAATCCAAGTTTCATGCTTTACTGTGCCGTTCACAATTCCAGTGATCAGTTGCTAAAGCTGGAATCTGCAGATTGCAATAGTTTCTCATTCACATGATCTTTGGGGGAAATGTCCCTGCAGAGATTTGTGATGATTCTGGGGACTTCGGCCCTTCTTCCCTGGGGGGACCCACCCCATTTGAGGCTAGGCTGGTAACCCTGCTCAGCAAAACACACTCTAGGGGTTTGGGGAAGCAGGACCTCATTGGGAGTTACTCCCCTTTAAGGGACAAGGTCTCCCATTCCCATGGGGAACACCATTTACACAAGGTATTATCTGCCTACATGGGAGTAAGAAACACTGACAACACCTCTATGTACCTGGCTCAAGCTAAACACTGACAATAACTCCAGGTGCTTGGCTCAAACTAATGCTGACAATACCTCTAGGTGTTTGCCTCAAGGTAATGCTGGACGTTCCACAGGCTTGGCAGCCGATACTGAATGACATGCCCCAGGTGGTACATGGCTTACCACCATCTCAATAGCGACAACGACATGGGTGACGTCAGTACATACACACAAACAATGAATGATGTCTCATGCACTGTGAATGACTGCAAGGGTACTATGTAGGTGAATGCCCATTCAATGCATTGTAAGCAAGGTACACCATCCACATCACTATTGAGAGTGACCCACCCCAAGTGGACCTTTTAGAGACTAAAAACACTCTATATCCAACCCCCCAACCTCCCAACTGCAATATGCAGTTATTTCCCTTTAGAATGAAGCTCAACAATGGTTGGTTGAGTGGGTCACAATGCTTTTCAAAGGCCTGATATTCGTCTGTGGTCGAAAATACAGGTTCAGCAAAAAAATAAAGGCGCCCCACAACAAAGAAGCTGAAAGACCACCATTGAAGAAGATGAGGGTACTCCTGCATCAAATTGAAGATTTCAGAGTGGAGCTAGGATGAGCCGCAGGTCAAAGCAGGTGGGTAAGGGTCTGCCACTGATCCCCAGCCTCCCCACACCTCCAAAGTTAGACAAATATAACCAAGACCACATAGTGAGTCAGACGACTCCAAAGACAGAGTGCAGTCACTGAAGAAGTGTCAAAGCAACATGGACATTGAGATTGCAGAGTTCATCTCCTGTTGCAGCATCTCAAGATGTCGTAGTTCAAAGCTGCTTGGGCACTTCCAGTATCTGAAGATGGCAGTGCCGGATGAACAGAGTGCCAGTGACCCCAATGACAAATTTACAAAAGGTGAGGATCACAGTTTTGTGATTGAGGAGATTAGAGAGTGCAGCCTGAGATGTCATGGTACCATGCGGGATGGGCATGGGTAGCCAGTAAACCCACAGCTAGTGGGAGGAATCCAGGATTTTCAGATGAGGTCCACGGATGATCTCCTTAGGACAGGGTGTGCCACAGCAGGGTCATGAACAAGTTAGCGTAATCGTGACCATTGCCACAGTTGCAGGTCGCAGTGCCTTGTCGCCAAAAGGTGCAGGACAAACCACTGGAGGGTTCCACGCAAGAGAAATGGTAAAAGAGTTCTGCTTGATGTAACAATTATCTCACTTCTGCGACAGGTGACATAGGTAGACACAGGAGCTATAAAAGGAGCACAAAACGCTCTGCATGAGTACAGATCCTACTAGTTCTGGAGCACCGCAACCAGTTCCCTCTGGTAGCAGGAGAGGCAGAGCTTTGCCATCATGTTTTCAAGGAGTCCGGCTTGTTAGGTAGCATATGTCTTTTTTAATTTGTTTGAGTCCTTTGAACATTTAACCGATTTTTGTGATGCTTCTGACTATTTCTCCCTGCTCCCAGGTCTCGCTGGGTCAGTAGCTTGGCCCAGTCGGTTATTCTGATTAGTGGCAGTGAACTTTAAAACAATGGCTGCAAGACTTCCTGTGGCCATGTAGGTTGGCTCACAGGAAGCCTCTCTTTTTCTGGGGCGGAAGGGGGCATACAATGAAGTCTCTAGTGGTTTGCAAATGTATTAGTTGCTAAGGCCACTGTACTTTGTTGCCCATGTGTGATCAGTTGGAGGCTGGGAATTGTCGAGTGTAATTTCTGAAGTGAGCTCTGGCCAAGGGCTCACAAAGGTTAGTATGCCTGAGATAGAGGAGTGTCTGGGACTCCTCCAGATTCGAAATTTCCCAGAGTTCAACTGGGACGATGTCTGAGAAGGTTGATCTGTGGGTGAACAGCATTGATTGCCTGTACACTACAACTTTGAATGGTACTGTAGAACGGCAAATCATATTATACCCTCTAGATCGTGTGTGTATATATATATTGGCCTAGGCCAAGTCGCTCTGCGAGGAAATCCGCGTTGCAAGGTCCTGACCTTAAATCTGTGTAAGCCGCCATTTTAGGTTCATCTGCCATTTTAGATTCTCTCTCTAAAGTCACCCTGTGTTCTAAGATGGTGGACAGTGTCATTTTGAATGTTACATGGCCGTCTTGACCTCTGTGTACAAGTTAATATGTAAACTTCCTGCAGGACAAATGTTAGGTTCCTGTACTGAGACCTTGTCCTTCGTTGACCTGTGTATAAAGGATTACCTGTACCAACGAGACTAATCCATGAACATATATTCTGCACAATACTGTTCGAGCATCCAATGTGAACACTTGTTTGACTATATTGTTTAAGATATATGTCAAAGATCAATGCGAAATCCAAAGACACATTGTTGCTATTATAACTTGTTTGCAAATATGTTAAGGATAACCCCTAAATGTATAGCTGCATAAATTAGGGCACGAACTCGGCCTGAACCTCTAGCCCATGGAAATGGTGAACTTGCAAGTGGATTGAACATCAGATAACATACTGAATAAAAGGCACGACTATTCTGATGTACACGCCCACTCACTTCCCACACCGAACGTTAAGCCCAGTTTAGGGATACAGGGTGCAAATCTACAACAATATGTTGTTGAACACTTGGATTTGATCCTGAAGCACCAAGGGCCAACTTGCTAAAGGAAGATGACAGAACTCTACAGCAGCATCTCTTCTACTCTGAGAAACCAAACAGTGAAGTGCCGCCTCTCTGACGACCAGAAGGAACCTTGTACCGCACTCTTTCACCTTCATCTGGCAGGACAAGTTTGGTCTGAACCCGTTTTTTTGCACATCCAACTCCCTGATCTCTACTGGGCTGATTCACCTCAGAATCAGAGAACCACATCCTTTGGACAGCCCAGTATGGCTGTCACTGTTTCAGGACCTTTCACTCAATGACTTTGTAGGACTCCTGCACCATCCACCTACCATGGAGATGTCCAGTGGCATATCCTGCTACATTTTGTTCGAACAGCAACCGGTAACCCCAGTGTCTGGTCACCACTGTGAAATCTCAATCTGAAGCTGCTGCAATGGACCTGCTTCAGCTGCACTTCATCTCTGGGGTCACTGGTCTCGCCCTAAAATCTGTGTACTGTTTGTTTGGGTGCAGACCATGCCTATCAGGAAAGAACCACCATCTCTCCAGCTGCTTCTACAGGCGCCAATCTGCAATCGTTGTCTATGCCCCTTCAAGGTGATTTCTTCAACTGTATCGCTTCTTTGTCCTGATATTGACTGATGGGTCTCTGTTCGGTCCCTTGTGCTCCAGGGTTTTCTGTTGCACACCTAGCAAATCCAGGCAGATCTGAAACCTCTCCAAATGCTGATGTCTGATCTCTGTGTTTGGATTATAATTCTTTGTGGTCGGCACTATTGTTATTAGGGCTTCCCTGATACTTCTGAGGATCTTCTTATGGCTCCATCCTGTGGGGTTTGTATGCAGCCCTTGAACTTACCTCAGTTGGATAACATTGGGCCACAGAATTGGGTTGTCATAACTGTGTGGGGGTAGGGGGGGAGCCTGTGATCCGCATTGCAAGTTCAGTTGGACTGTGTGGCCAGATTTGAACACAACATGACCATGTGGTGTCACATCTTCAGTTGTTTCTTGCAATATATGGTTATTGTTTCTGCCTGCCTCAGATGAGCGAGGGCTGCAGAGAAAAGATGAGATTCGGCTGGATACCTGAATGGGGTCTAGATTCCTTGCCACAATCCATATGCGAGAAAAGTTGTAATGTTACCACTGGCACTGTTTCAGCAGCCATAACATGCTTTAAAGGATGCACCAAATCGACTGGAAGCAAAGTTCTCACTCAGCTCCCAAATTACCTATTTTACTGGAGAATCTGCATTTGTACTCACTCAAACAATGGAAGTCATGCTTTGGGATGAACCCCTGTGAGGAGATGAAACCAAAGAAAACTGTGTGGAAGATCTGACAATGCATGTAGACACTGGACCTCACTGACCAGAAGGAACTGAAGCACCAGTGCTCTCTCTACTTAACGCAGCTGGCAGAGTCTGGTTGCAAGCCTCTTTGAAACACTGCTCCTAGTGAAAGCCCGGTTACTTGTTCCTGCCAGGATCAAACCAGAAGAGACATGAGCATCAGACAACCAAATGCAAGTGTTTTAAATTGGACAGCAGGGATGCACGATCAATGGCTGAAAAGAGACCCCAGCAGAAGAACTAACTATACACCCAATTAACATTTATGCTGGGGTTAGGCAACCCCACCCCGTCCCAAATCAGTCCTAGCCAGTTGTGATGATTCACAAGGTGTCTTTCACTTCTCCCCAAGGGGAAGCCCTTCTTATGAGGCTAGGGAGGTGAGGTCGCTACCCAATAGTCCCCCTAGGGGTGGTTTAATGTGTGAGGAGGATAAGAACAACCACCTGGGGTGCAGCCCTGGAAATCCCATCACCCACACACATTCTCTAGGCCTACACTCCACATCTAATCGTTCCTTAGAGAGCAAACATATGTGCTATTGTCATAGTGATGAAACCAGTCAAGTAAGAAGAATTAGGACGAGGAAGAACAACAGAGGTATGAAGAAATCACCGGAATCATGAAAGGCGCCCAGTGATCATGCACTGCAGGTGTTGACGATGGGCAGGGGTGGGACAAGTCCTACATAAAGAAAACTGAAGACTGACTCGTCATCGTCTTCGAGGAGCGAGGTACCCGGGAGATTCGCATCCCAACAGAAGCAGGCAGAGTAGCAGAAGCCGGTGAGACGATAAGAAAGTCAAACAGGAACCTTGCAGGGGCAGACCCCTCTGCCGGGCCTGGAAAGGAGAATAGAGGCATAACCCTGGGCAGGTGGACCAACGGATCCCACAGAGACAGCGAGACTGCAAAAGTGGGAGATCCGCGAGAATACTGTGGAGCCCGCCGGCTGAAGGAGAATGCACCTGGAAGCAGCAGAGCGGAAGAACCATCCCTGGAAGAACCAGAGCAGTGCCTGATCCTGTATGAAGGTAAAGGGAAGGCCAGGTGGGGACACAAAGGGAACAACTGATGCGGAAAGCATCCGGGAATGCCGTCCCAGTGACACTCATAAAACCACTGAATACCAGAGAGGGGACTGGGACCCAAACTTAGAAACGGAAAGCATCAGAAGAAATGTTCCTCATTATAGTGGGAGAAGGAAAGCCACTGACCATCAGAGAAGAGTCAGGACCCTGACAAGATCTGGGACTTTGTTGAGAACCAGTTAAAGTGGAAAAGTGTGCGTGAAGGTGAAAGGATTGAGAAATAAATATATCAAGTCACACCAGGAGAAAGGAACCATTCTCCTGGTACCACATTAGGAGTTCTGATAAAGATGCCAGGGGAAGGGAGTCATTCCCCCTGGCCTTATGTTGAACTGTGTCAAAGTATACCAAGAGAAGGGATGCATTCTCTTGGCCGTGAACTGAGTCTTGAACCGGAGACCCCAGGGGAAGGGAGTCATTCCCCCTGTCCTTGTGTTGAACTGTGCCAAAAGCATACCAAGAGAAAGGAGGCATTCTCTTGGTCCTGAAATGAGAGTAGAGATAAAGAAGCCAGGGGAAGGGAGTCATTCCCCCTGGCATTGATGTGAATTTTACCCAATCATACCAGGGGAAAGGAGTCATTCCTTCTGGTTCTAATGAAGAGTATAAGGAGCTGCACCAGGAGAAGGGAGCCATTCTCCTGGAGGTAACGTTGTACAAGGACTGGGTGAAACCCACAAGCCTGTAACTTTGACTTGCGAGAACAATCTTTTGAACATTACCCAAGAAGAAGGAACTTTTTGTTAGTTTACCTTTTAATTATATAGTCTGAGGCACAGATGTAGGTTTTGACACAGAATGGTGAAATTTATGTTGACGGATATTCTGACAGACCCTTTAAGTATTAGTTTTGAGGCAGGGAAACTCCTTTTAGAAGCTAGGGATAGTAAGGAACTTTTTCACACAGAAATAAAAGTCTATAACCAAAACCATGCCACCTTTGTGTCAATCTCCTTCTTCCAAAGGCCGAACATCTAGTGAACTACAAGTTGCTATCCTGGCATTATGCACTTTGGAAAGATGATAAATGGGTAGGTACCCTCTTTTCTCACCTCTCGGCCTAAATTACAAGCAGAGGCACCCGCTCCTAATTCCTGTAAACAACTTTGTGTTTTTCAGAACACCCTTCAGCCACAAGCTGATCCAGTTCTGCTGTTACAGAGTCACTACTGCCTCTGTACATCAATGCCTGGCAAGAGCACATTACCAGGTAATCTAACAACAATAGCTGACTTGGACAGTACCCAAAAACCAGTTTAGCCTTGTAAAAATGAGGTACATTAAGCCCTCTCTCCGCCTCTCTGCAGCCATCACCAAGGCTAAATAAAGACATGTCACTGTACAGACGACAGTCATTTTTGAAACCCAGCCCAAGACACAGAGAAGAAATAATAGGTAGGTAGTATCCCACAGCTATTAGAGTCCAACACTGTGCCTCTCTGTTGATAGAATGTCTTTGTACATATCATTCCGACACAGTTTTATCTGTTTTTATTTAGATTTGAGGAATTATCTATCCCCAAAAGTGTTGCACAACAGCATTACACTGCTCTTAGCACCAGTGTCCTGAAGAAAATTCGGAGGCATTTACAAACTTTGCAACCAGATCCTTTCTGAGTTACCCCCAAACTGGAAACAGATGAAATGTGCTGTCATTGTTCGCAGTACATATAACCACTTCTAGTTACTAACCTCACTTATTTTAATTGTTACATGTTCTTGTGCTGTAAATGCAATTTTCAGCTATGTGTTTTGGTAATTGTTGCATATTGATTTTAATGTGAATACATTATTAATTTAGTATGAACTTTGTTTTAACAGCACTCTAATTTGTCAGCTCGATCACAAATGGCTGAGATAAACATATCCTAGCACTACCTGTGTATTTAAGGGAGGGGTAGCCTTGACTCATTTCCTTTGTTTGTTCAATTATGCTCTTTGGGCCATGCGCCATCCTCAGTACATTAGTCTCAGTGCAACAAAAAGGAAACGTTTGCATTAATAAATTCACAGAAGCCGATACAAAATGAGATTGCCCTGAAGGTGTATACTTTTAAAGGAAGTGGTGCTGGCAGGGAAGTCATTGATAGGCATTTAATTCAAGAGAGACTTTGGATCTAGGACACATCAAGGCTTGCAAATCAGATATTTTAGGGTGTCCCTGAATTCATATTGCCATGTGCAGATGGCAATGCCATATTTAATAGCAAGCAGGAGGATCACCTTGCCCATGTTAGGGACGTGCTTGGGAGGGGACAGACCTCTGGACTGACTACTAATCATCCATGGAAAAGATAGAATTTAGAAGACTTCTAACAGTGAGATGGTATTGTATTTAAATGAAGGCAAAGCTGGAACCTATTGCTGATGGAGTTTTAACAATGAGATAGAAATGTAGGATGTTGCTGGCATCCCAGTTGTTTGCAGCACCATTAGTAAAGATTGCATTTTTATAGAGGCAAAACTCAGCAGGCATTAGTGGCGATAGCCATGGGGATGCAAAATAATTGCTCACCCATACAAAGATAGTCCAAATATCAGACCATGATTCAGACATGAAGCAGACCCTACAAATGTGATCCTCAGAAAAATACTAAAATTCTAAGGGCCCGATTCATGGAAGTGTTTTATTATGGGCAATCCCATAGGAAAACGTTCCATGAATCAGGCCCTAAGAGTTTACTTGAAGATGCGTGTGTGCATTCTGCTGGGATTAGGCTTCAGGGCTGGCTAGGCTCCAGTAAGCAACTCAGAAGTCACATAAGTGGGCCGGTGCTGTTGGTGGCGAAGACAGAGTGCTAGTGGAGGAGACTTGATGTGTGCCCAGCTAGTCTGAATTGGTCAAAGGTTGTCGCTGTATACTAATGGCAGAGGTGTTGAGCACGTTTGGTGTTTCAGTGCAGACGGCTATGCGAGCAGCTGGACAAATTTGACATAGCTGTGGCTGCATTATAGAGGGCATGGATGGAGAGTCGTGCCTGTGTTCATAGACGTGGTGCGATTTATACATACTCTAAACTCGGACTGAGTTTATCTTCAATGTCGCTTTCCTCAGTATCCCTAATCGATAGGCTGGTTGTTTGAATGCATCTTCTGGTGGGGTTAGCATACTACCATTGGGAAGGACCTGGCTGGTGGCAGTCTTTGAGTGCAATAGGCAAATAAATTAAATAGGCATTGCCACCTATCGCCTAAGACCAATGATATTGTTGCCCGTCCCCCAAAAGAAAGCACCGTCTAAGTGCGTCATATGTTTTTGCCCGCCGCACCCCTCGGGGCGTCATACTGCATCGACATTCCTACCCCCAAAAGCCATTTCAGTGCGTATTGTGCCCTATAGCCCAAGTTGAACTGGCGCATTTCCTGTCTACCTCCAGTGAAACCTATGGGTTGAGCGTTCTGAGTGCTTGGGGAATCTCCTTGATAATTAGGTAGGGCTGTCCAACAGATTGTGTGACATGTCCTGTCCCAATTGTATTTATTGTGCATTTGTAAGGCGCTTATACATCAAATAAATTGTGTTTCAAAGCGCCCACAGGGCAACAGGGAGGGAGCATGGGAATGAAAGGCAAATATAACGAGAAAAGAGAGAGGCGGTCCTATTATGCCTTGTGAGCATTCAGAAAGTGCAAGTGCAGGTTTCAAACTGGGCGCGCTACATTTGCTACCTCTAGTGGTCTGTCTAATCAAGCACTCTATCCATACAATTTTAAGTGGCCACGTTCAAGGTGCAATCAGATTTTCAGGTAGTGTTCAGTAATCAGTTTGCACCAGTTATAGAGTTAGTGGGTCGAGCGCGGGGCTAGGGGGATTGATGTATTATCGTCTGGTGTAGTGCAAAGGGGTGAGTTTATCACAGTGTGCCGCTGCGAATGCTGCCGGCATCCATTGTGGTTGGAAATTGTAGGTGTTTTGTTGGGTCTTGGCCAGTACTTGCGTGCAAGGGGCAATCAAAGGATAGTGTGTAAGAAGGATGTTAAGAAGAGGAAGGAAAAAGCCATTTTTTGAGGGCTTTTCTAAATGCGAGGTGATTGTCAATGCTGCGGATGTGGAGAGGGAGAGAGTTCCAGATGGTGGGAGCTTGGATGGAGAAGGAGGATCCACCCAGTCGGGTGCAGTTATATTGGGGGATAACTAGGAGAAGGGCTTCACCGGATCTGAGGGCCCTGGGGGGTCGGTAGCGTGTGAGTTTATCTTGGAGGAACTTGGGGTGGGTGTTATGGATGGCACAGTGAGTAATGCACATGGCTTTAAAGGTAGTCCGTCGACCAATTGGGAGCCAGCGTAGGGGCTGATGTGTTCTCTGGGTGGGAGACCAATGAGTAGGTAGGCCGCAGCATTTTGGATTCTTTGGAGTTTCACAAGTTGGAACGCTGGTATGCCTAGATAAAGGGAGTTGGCATAGTCTAAGCGAGAGAGGATGATGGTGAGGATGGCAGAGAGTCGGTGTGGAGAGGTGAGGTATGGGAAGATTCGACGGAGGATGTATATGTGGAAGAAGCAGGTTCTGGATACAGAGTTGATGTGTTGGGAGAGATTTGAGTCCAGCGTGCATCTGAGGTTTTTCACCAAAGTTGAGGTTGCTGGGGCACAGGGTGAAGATTCCTAGAGAGCTAGAGAGTGAGGCCAAGGGACAGGTTGGGGAAGGAGTGTGTTTTTTCTCCAAACTAGGATTTCTGTTTTTACAGTGTTACAGGGTTGAGGGTGAGGTGGTTGATCGTCATCCAGTGATCAATATCCTAGAGGCATGATGAAAGATCTGGACGGGTGGTGCCTGGCAATTTTTGGATTTTGAGGATGATCTAGTTATCATCTGCGTAGTTGTAGCAGGTGAGACTGTGGGAGCGTAGAGTTCCGGGAGTGGGCTGAGATAGATATTGAAGAGAAGGTGGGATAGCAATGCTCGCTGAGGAACTCCTTTCAGAACTGGGTGGAATGTGGAGGTGGAAGGGTGGAGGAGCCTGATTTGCGAGCGATTAGCGATGAAGGAAGAGATCCATGTGAGAGCAGTGTCCTTGATTCCTAAAGAGTGTAGCCTGTCTAGGGCGGTTATGGTGTGGTCAATAGTATCGAAGGCGGCAGAGAGGACAAGAAGAATGAGTACAGCGCATCCTTCTGCATTCGCTGTTCTTTTTTGGTCCTTCCAAACGGACACTAGGGAGGACTCAGTTCCTCAGAGGGGTCTGAAGCTGGATTGGGCAGGGTCAAGAAGGCTGTTGGCTTCAGTGAAGTGGCAGAGTTGCTTGTATGCTGTGCGGGCCATCAGTTTGGCCATGAAACAGGTGTTGGAAATCGGCCAGTAGTTCTGGGGAATGAGA
Source organism: Ambystoma mexicanum (assembly GCF_040938575.1). Lineage (NCBI taxonomy): Eukaryota > Metazoa > Chordata > Amphibia > Caudata > Ambystomatidae > Ambystoma > Ambystoma mexicanum. The sequence continues at coordinate 595,094,600 of NC_090936.1, forward strand.
GTCGAGCGTAGTTTTTTGAGGAGGGGTTTGATACAGGAGGTATTGAAGGCTTCTGAGAAGATTTCTGATGTGAGAGATTGGTTAAGGATTGAGCGTGCAATGTTGCCTCCGCAGGTTGAAGTTATGATGTTTTTGAGGAGAGTGGGCAGGCATGAGCTTTACGCTAGGAGCGAGAGGAACTCCTGATGTGAGATTGAGGAGGAAGAGGAGAAGGTTTGCATCGGGAGGGAGTTGGGACGGGAGGTGGGCGGATGTTCGGAGAAGGCATCGCTTAGGGATTGGGAGTTAAGTGGAGGAGGGGCTGAGCAACACAGCGACTTAAATTCAGAGATTATTCTGTGCAATTCCTTGGTTGGGTTTGCGAGAGTGCAGGGTTCTATTCTCATAGACTGTTTTTTGGGCTTTTATAATTTCCGACCTGTAGGCCGTTGTTAGTCTTGCCAGGGGGGTTTTGTTTAAGGGGGTCGGAATGGTACTCCAGGTGGTTCCAGATGGTGCTTCAGAGTTTTGAGGTGGGCGGTGTACCATTTGGGGGTGGGGCCTGATCTCTGAGAGGTTTGTTTTGTTGGAGTGAGGGGTGTGATAGCTGGGGAGACAGTGGTCAAAGTGTTTAATGGGGAGGGCCTTCCTGGAGGGAGACAACTGGGAGTGAGTTGAGGAGGGAATTGACTAGGTCTGGGGTGATAATAACTTTGTCCCTAAGTGGGTTGAAGGGGGCGGAGGTTGGTGGAGGCTGGGCATGACCCTTGGGGGGGGATGGGGGAGAAGATGGTAGGGAGAATATGATTTCGGATGGATCTGTCCATATTAGGGGCCATGGAGGCAGAGTGGATATGATGTTTGTGGTGCTGAAAGCTGCATCGAGTGTGGGTGGGCAGAGAAATTAGTTGTGGCAAGTTGAATGCTTCTAGATTTTACAAGAAGGGATTCATTATCTTTGCTGCTGGCTAAGGTGTCCTTGAGAAGGACTAGAATTTGGTGTCTGTGTAGGATGGCTAGTCCCCCACCTCCTCTGGATCTGTTCAGAACAATCCGGTTGTAACCTTGGTGGAAGGCCTTATGTGCAATGGGTTCGTAGTCGTCAGAAAACCAGGTCTCTGTGATGAAGAGGATGTCTGGGTTTTCATCCGACATAAGGTCAAAGATGTTGAATTTGTTTTTAGAGACCGACCTGGTGATGAGAATGCAAGAGATCAGGTTGAATTGAAGGGGAAGGGGGGATGGATGGTATTCCAGGTAGCAGAGAGAGTCCTGGTGTTTGTTGTTGGAGTTGAGGGCATTGCAGGAAGGCTCCAGCTTGCACAGGTCGCGTTAGGGACTGTTGAAGGAGTGGGAGTGGAAGGAGGAGTAATGAACGCAGAGTGAGGGATGGGGTGGCCAGTCGCAGGCATGGGGGGTGAAGGTAGACAGATGGGGTGTGGGGAGGTGGTGAATAGAGCGAAGACCGAGTTGGGAGCCGGAGGGGAGATTTGGGCGCTATAGCGAGGGGGCAAGGATTGGGATCTGTGGTGGAGCAAGGGTGATGCTAAGTGGAGCTTGAGGTGGCTGAGGTCTGGGACTTTTCTTGTTTTTCGAGTGACCCAAGGGGTGTGGGTGAGAGTGGGGGGGGGGGGGCTGATGAGGTTGGGGTGTTGGCCAGGGCTGCTCTAAGTGAAGGGAAGGGTGAGTTGGGGCAGAGAGGGCAATTTCGTTCGAGAGGTGAGACGTGGGAGAGGTGGTAGCTGGGGTGTGGGGGTTGGAGTGGGAGGGTTGGCAGGGCTGGGTAGGTGGGAGTTGCGAGATGCTCAGGGGGTCGATGTTTTCAACTGTAGCTGGCCATCGTGCTGCTCTGGCGGGGAGGATTAGGGGCTGGACATAGGTGGAGGTGGGGCGTATAATTCAAAGTGTTGTAGCAGGTGGAAGGGTCTGCGTGTGGCAGGGAGGGTGGTTGTGCTATGCGAGAAAGTGGGTGAAGGTTGGTGGAGTGGGCATCATTAAGCCTTCTGGTACGCCAGCGTGCAGCTATGATTTGGGCGGTGTGGGGCATTGTGTCTATCTTGTGGGTAGGATGCCCTCCTAATTAAGAGTTCACACAGGTTAGAGGGTGCAGCTGGAATAAGGAAGGGGCACGGGGGAGGAGGCTAGATCCTGAGAGCACAACTGGGCAACAGCACCTGGAGTTTAAAAGGACCAGAGGGGGAGGGTGCACCTAGGTTTATTAAAAACACAGCTGCGAGGATGCACCCAGATTAAATAGAACTCATCAAGGACGATTCACCTAAATTCAACAGAACACAGCAGTGGACAAGCACCCATATTCCAGACAATGCAGCAGGCAGCAATGTCCCTTGACTTAGGAGAGCACAGCAGTGGAAACACACTTAGTTTTGAGGTGTCACAGTAGGCAAAAATACCTAGACCTAAGATAATACAGTTGTGGGAGTGCACCTAGGATTTACAGAACACAGCAGGCAAAATGCACCTAGATAAAGGGAGCAGAGGAGATGTAACTAGAATCAAGAACACAGAGAACCACCTAAACTTGAGAAACTTAAGCAGTGGGAGAAACACCTACATTGGAGAACCACTTTAAATTGGGCACAGCAGTAAATGGCGAAACACCTACGTTTCATATACTTGCCAATTTAATGTTTCATTTTTATTTATAACCTTGATACACCACTTTGACTGTTCTAAATTGTTAACAAAGCCTTTGCATTTATTCAAGAGTAAGATATGTATAACTATGTTAACTGCTGAATTTAACATTTTGTTCTCATTCATTATAAATCCTTAATAAAAAAAGTATTTAACAAAAATAAAATAGATCAATCACATAGCAATGGCATACCATTCGTTAAAAAAGAGACAACTCAATTAGCAAATCTAATATTTAACCTATACTGAGCTGATATTATTAAAGATTCTGCCTGGCGGAAGGTGGCAGGCCATTTGTCGCACAGTGGATAGTAAACTAATTTTTGAAAAGCAACAGGTTTGTGTACTTCAAGCAGAAAATGTGTGTTTGTGGACCCAATTCATGTAGCAACCATGCTACGGGCAGCCATACACATCTTGCTACATGGCTTACAAGTCTTCACCACTGAACAACTATTTTGTTTTTGCTTTTGTAAATCACACTCAGCCATACCTTTATTAAATTATATTTTTGAAGCTCTGCAACAGGCTTGTATATGAAGATCTACAGGTACTTCTGACCATATATATGTACGCACTTTTTAACAAAATGTCTCTTGCAATTTTATACCAAGTGAAATGTGGAATTTAGAACCATGCTGTGAGATTCTGCAGACTGATGGTGTAGCTCGAAAACTGAGGTGCTCTTGGCACATTATAGATTCACCCAACAGCAAACAGAAAACAAACCCTCTCCCCTTAAGGCTTCATTGGTAATCTCGACATGCAACATGCTTCACAAGCCTTAGTACATTTTGAGGTGCCAGCCTGTTGAGGAGGCCTTGATGGAATGCTCCTGAATTCCTGCTACACCTGCCCAACCTCAGCTTCCCCCCAGCCCGATACTCACCTGACACTGGTTGTTGAATTTCTTCACTGCTCGCCCCACAATATAGATCTGTGCTGGCAGAAGTCCCAGAGCACTGTACATGGTGATGTCCTTAGTGGATCCATAGCCAGCCACGATACTTAGCCCTACCTACAAGAAAAGGTGAACTTCAGTGCAAGAAATGAGGAGACCACGACAGATGTGTCAAGTGTGCACAGGGAGGATGTTTGTATCATCACTAACCTATCCTCAACATCTTCAGTTGCAAAACTCCCTATCAACACAAGATGATCTATCTAGGGGTAGGTCAAGGATTGAATAGCCTGGTAAGGATTCATGGGCCAACAGGGTGGAGATTGGGCCATACAAGACACTGTTTCATTCCCTAAGGTCTTTCTGCACCAGCATTCATACCTCTTGCACCAGGGTCTGCAGGAACACAGCTTTCTGTCGCAGGGGGTCATGGGTGAGGCCATCGCAGAAGGATACAATGCCGTGGGGGAAGTTGTGTTGTGAGAGCCATGCCACCACTCGGTATTTTTGCATGTCTGGCCGTCCAGTGACATACACGATCATAAAGCCTGAATCCTGCCAGTGCCTGGAGGGAGAAAGGAGGACATGAAGTTAGCTCTTAGGAGTGAGGCGCACGTGGGTTAGGTGGTCCAGAACTGTGAACATGGAATTAAATCAGGGGGGCTAGAAGAAAAGGGTGAGGGATCAGAAGGCAATAGAGCAAGAAAAATAGAAGAGTGGTGAGAGAGACGGGCATGAATTACAGCATGACAAATAGGGTTGTTTGGGAGATGGGGAAGTTACACAAAGTCAGAAAGGGGAGGAAGATAGGATAAAAGAAGAGCAAGAGAGAGGAAAGAGATGGAACAAGGAAGAGAAGGGAACTGCGAAGATACTGAGCAAGAGAAAGATTATTGAAAGAAACAAGGCAAGGGATTGGGAAAATAGAAAGGAAGAGCTATAGAGCATATGAGAAAATAGGAGAGGTCTTAGGGATACAGAAAGAGAAAGACTAGAACATGGGAAAATTAAACAAGCAAAAAAAGTAGAGAGGAGAGAAGAGAGGAAAGGGGACAATAACTAGCAAGATATACCATTATCGTGGTTTTCCTTAAGCTTGTGGACAATGTGTTCATGTGTATCCTCCCGGCGTACGTATTGTTAGTGATTCCCTCAAGCTCACCAAGCTCTCTTTGTGGCAGTGTGACAGTGTAGCCCATGTCCAACTCTCAGGCAGTGGAGTTGAGTTGTTAACAAGTACAATACACACTTTTCATGTATACCCAATGAGGGAATGTCCATGCACTAGATTTGAATACAAATGTAATCTTTATATAAAAGGCCAAAAGAAAAATGACCACACATACATAAAATTTGGCACAATAGATCAGGTAAATAGAAACTGTTTCAGAAGAGATTTCTTTAGAGTTCAATAAAGTCTTTTCTAAGAGGGAAAATACAGTAACAGGCATGCAAACACTTTTCCGATCTAGAGAGCAAGGGAGAACAGTAGTGTGGATTTGGAGCAGCACAGTCTTGGCAGTAAAAGAATTACCTTCTGTGAAAATGTCCCAAGAAGTCGGGTCTGGAGTACAGGTGGAGTGAGACCCACAGATGGCCCTTGGTGAAGAAGAGGTGACCCTTGGATGAAGAAGCAAATGAAAAAACGGCTCCCCAGCAGCACTGGAGAGTCAATAGGGCAATGCAATGGGACCAAAAAAAGCAGTTCTGCTATACCAGTTTTGCAGTTTCCAGAGGCAGTTGCTGTGCATGTTGTTTGGCAACCACCTTATATTCCAACAGCGACACACTATGAGGGACCCCAAGACCATTAGGAAGGAGGACGATTCATGATTTGGCGATTCCCAGGTTAAGGGTGGGAGACAGATAACTGGAAATGATTCAGCTGCAATCAGTGGTAGTCGATGGAGGGTACTGTCTTCGTCCTCGGGCACAAGGTTCGGTTTCTGTGTATGTGGACAGCTTTAGAAGGCCCCAAGGAACAATTAATATTAAAGAAAAGCTTGTAAAATCACATCAGAGAGGAGCCAGCTACAGAAGAAGGACCAGGAGACAAATATGTCAGTAGAGTATCGGCAATAAAAGCAGCACAGACCCCTGGAGCATCCCAGGAGATTGAACCAGGTCGCTGGCCTGATGTCCTGGGATGAGGAGTCTCTGGTATGTTCAGAGAGTCTTCAGAGTCGTGGCAGCAAAAGAATACCCGCTTCCAGATCCGGCGATGCAGGCAGGATCAGGAGCTTGAGGGAGTGGAGGCCTTCAAGCAGGAGATGTGATCCAGTGATCCCACTGGATCAGGGAAAGGGGTTTGACAATGGGTTCCTTTAAGTCATTCTGGGGAGACAGAACTTTGCCGTTTGATTCTTCAGAGGATCACAGGATGCTGGTGCAGCGCTTTGGTCCTTCCTCAAACAGCTGGCCTTACAGGAATGCAGGTAAAGAGTTCCACCAGAAGACGAGGAGAGTGGGTAAGGAGAACTGCTTCTCTCTCAGGCGGCCATTAGTGAACACAGCACCCAATCACACACCAAGAATTATTCAAAAAGAGGGGTGGACAACCAACGGTAGACCATCCCTGCAAGAACACCCTTGCATTGTGGATGGTTTTCTCAAACAAAACAATAATTCCAAACTATCCCAACCAGAAGTCTGCATATGAGAGTCAGAACAGTCCTCAGTCTTGGAATACAGGCATGCAGCGGCCCAAGAAAGCCACTTTCTCTCGCACTCACAAAGAGGGGCAATAAGTTGTCATGTGGTAGACAAAGAAAACCTCAATTTTGGTGAAATGGAGCAGGGTCAAAAAGGACCCATCTAGTTCAAATAGATTCCACTGTGTGTAACCCTATTACACAGGTGAAGAAGCCACCACTAGCCTACCCACATGACTTACAGAGAAAGGGTATATTCCCTGTGATGCTATGGGGTGCCCTTGCCTTAGGAGTCATGAAGACCCAGAAGGCAAAGCACGTAATAAAACAGAGCCATATTCTCAGTCAGCTTTTGGATTAAGCCTGGCTGGAAGAAAAATAAAGTAAAACATCCAGAAAAGCCATTAAAATGTACAGGACTGAGGGCCAACTCATCAAGTAAAATGTGAACATTTTACCCAATGGATACATAAAAGGGGTGGGGCACAGACAAGAGGAAGAGGAACAACCACAGAAGGGACTGGGACACAAAAGAGAAAAGTGGATGAGTGAAAAGGCAAGAGTGATAAGTAAGGCAAATGAAAAAAGACTGAAAGTTGCAAAGAAACACAGGGCAAGAAACGTTATTCGCACCAGGGAAAGCCATTGCACATCGTGTGGAATTTGACAGTTTTGTTAGATCAAATTTCCAAAACAGCATAACTTTTACAGACATGTTTCCCCTGCAATCCTTCCAAAGGAAGTGGGGGATACCCCACAGCCCCTGATTGCCTTGTACGGTATAATACGTACGGTTTACACATATGCGAACACAATGTCCATTGTAACCCGATCATATCGGGGTGCGACCATTTCATCATGCCGATTTCCGCAGTAATCTGCAATTTGGCAAAAAGGTATTCGATGAAAACTGTTTCCATACCAAAGTTATTTAGGACAAGAAGCAGGGCAGCAACATCATGACAAGTAATACGTCCCAGCCTAGAAAGACCTGTTAGGCACTTCAAATCCCCAAGCAGTGTTAGTGGCTGTTTACTTGTAGGAAGGCAAAACCAAAAGGGAGAGGATAAAGGACGGAGAACAATGGTGCCAGATGGAAGTGCGATTTGTTATGTTCTGTGAATCTCCCCCCTCATAACTCAGTCAAACATAATCCTTTCAGTTTTCTGTTGTATTAATACAGATCCTTAAAACTTAGAACCTGGATTCGAGTCATCGGTTCATCCCTCGGCCTGTGACAAGACAGGCTACATCAGGGAGGATAGAGTGGCAAGAAGAAACAATGAGAAATGGGACAGAGCAAATGAAGCAGAAGAGTGGGAGGTAATGAATATACAAGGAGTTAAGAGCAAGGGAGGTGAAAAGAAATTGCCAGGTAATGTGGAGACACAGCAAGAGAGATGCAAAGAAGAGAACAGAAACAAACTGGATGAAATAAAGAAAGGGCAATGAAGAGATGTAGTAGTAGAGGGAAACCGAAGAAGCAAGAAAAGGCAAAAAAGACATACAAAAGAAGGTGAGGAAAATAGACTATGCCAAGCAATGACGTAGGATGGGGAAGCACTTAAGTGAAGATAAACTGAGGTGAACAGTTTGAGAAAGAGGAGTGGGGAAGGCAGACAGCAGAAAAGAGCAGAGAAAAAATACAGAGGAGCACAAAGTGCTCAAGAAGGAGGCAATGAGTGGTGAAGGAAAGGAACAGATAGAAAAAAGAGAGGGGAAGGGGGAAATGAAGATGTTGGTAAACATACAGAGCAGTAGGGAGAAACCGGGAGGTGGTAATATGGAACAAAGAGCTAAAGAGAAAACATACAAGTGGTAGGAATACAAGTATAGGGGGGCATGCAAATGAAACAAGAAGGTGACACAAAGGAGGGAGGGGGGGAAGAGGATAGCAGGAAAGGGATCAGGATGAGAAGCATGCAGGAGAGGAGATATTGGTGGCCCAGAGAGAAAAAGCAAAACACACACTTACAAACACTTGAGAATTAGGGCTCGTAAAATCTACTAGCCCACTTGCGTTGGCGAGCCTGAGATGTTTGAAACCTTTATTCGACATTTACTGCAAACAGACTTTGTTTAAAGTCAATGGCAAATTAAAGATTCATTGTGCATGGCTGGCCTTTGATTGGCAAAATTGCACCAAATATGAAGTGTGCTTATGTTGACATGCTCCACTTTACAGAAAGCACTGGACAATATTTTGTCACTCATCACCATGGGGAAACTGCATTTCTCTTAGGTTGAGTATCTTAACAAAGGAACTCGCCCTCGCAGGTCTACTGGGATTTCAAGAATTTGCAAGGCCTTTTAATATAGAGGTGAACAGAGGCTATGGTAATAGCTGCAAAAATCAAACATCCATCCTTCAGTTTAGGAATGAAGACTCACACTGTATAAATGCGTGGTAGTGTATGCCCAGTAGTAACCGTAATTACCTTGGACAGTAATCATGGTTACTACATGGCAGAACAATCATTCAATGTGCTCTTTTGTGGCTCGTTTATAGGCAAATATGATTCTGTGAAAAAAGATGTGTGGCTTGAGAAAATAAAACACTGCCATTGTTAGATGGATGACATTTTTGGAATGTGGTTTGGCAAAAGAGAGGAATGTTTCAAGATTACAGACTATTTGACTGCAGTAAATGGTAACATCAAGGAAATTATATGCACAGGAGATTTATTACCTCAATGTCAGCGAGTGGTAGAATGGTCCCTTCAAAACCATCATGTATTCTAACATGCAGCATTCACCCACAGCACTATTCAAAGTCTGCCGACAGTCAGCTATTAAGGGTGAAAAGCATTGTATCTTGGAAACTATAATCAAGCTTCAGTGTAAGGGCATGCTGAGTAAATACAAGAGAGGTTTTGGTGCTTTAACTTTTCAGAAGTCACTTCAGATGATGAAAAACTAAACTAGATATGAGCTTTTACAGCAAAACCATCAAAAAGATCTCCTGCACAGACATTTCAAATAATATTGGAAAGAGTGGAAAAACAGGCGTTTGCCACACTAAGTTGTAGTTAAAGCATAGGAGATGCAGAGTTGCATTGTCTGCACCAGAATAAACTGCGTGTGTCCTTAGTTAAGGAAATGTCTTGTGCTTAAAAGTAAGAACTAAGCTGGAAGGACAGTAGACATTTCTTAGTGGTATTATTTCACTGGCTGTTTTACTAAACGTGTTGAACAGGTCTGCTACCTTTTAGTTTCTAAGATAACAGGTTATTTTTTTCACAAAATCATTAAATACAAATACAATACAATACACAGTTATAACATCAATTTCATACCCAACCTATGTTGGAATTAGATTGACTTCTCATTTACATGCACAAAGTGTAAATGTGTTTCCCCAAAACCTAGAACAATTAAACCATCACTGCACAACAAGCACCTTAAGCATGAATGCCAATACGTCCACTTGTTTCCTGCCTATGAGCATCATCAGAGCAATACAGTATAAAATCAACCAACGGTATTGCTGTGATGAATATCCTTCAGTTAAGTCTTCCTAAACAAGCATATAGCATCACTTGTCAAGGTCAATTGAAAGGTTTCATCAATCATGTAACCCAAGTCTTTTTTATGCATCTTGTTAGTGCCTCAAAGTGATTGTGCTTCTCAGTTCTCCTTACATTGTGATCAAATTCTATATTAGCAATGTTAATGTCCATGGTTAATAATATCAAACATACTCGTACTGCTGTGATGACTCAGCCATTATCCATCTTTGTTATGTTGCACAGCAAATTTCTCAATCATCATATCTGAATCCCTTGATTTCTCTGGATGTCTATATGCTTGCTATTGTTATTGATACATCCAGTGTTATTCTCCATATTGTTGAAGTATTTTATTTTGTTGCTTTTACTACTTCCCGATTACTAGCACGTGTAATACCGCCGGACGGGTGGGCGCTAGCGTAAATTAAGTTGGGCAGTATTCCAGTCGCGATACCGCCCATCTCACAATGAGGCCCTTAGTACCTGCACAAAACAGTACTTTTTCCTTCATGATACAACTCAATCCTATTTATATTGTGGTCCATTATCTGGTGATAGGCATACAACATTTAAAGAAAAGGAGTGGGAATAGGAGAAGGGAGCCAGCACTAAAACAGTTAAAACAGGATCCCTAATGCCCAGACATATACACAGTCAAAAGGCCTCCTTATGAGTTTGGCTGTGTGGCCATAAACTGTGGTAATGAAGTTACCACTGCATTATCACTGCATTACTGCACCGCTGAACTATGGGTTTGGAGGTAAAATGGAAGAAAAGCCTCCAGCATCATGCTGGAGGTAATTGATTTGGCTGTGGTGGTCTCTTATCTGCACTAATGGATGAATTATGTGTAGCGACAGGGCGGTTTGCAAATCTAATATTTGGGGAAGACATTTTTTAATAGATTGATGTTTTAGATTGATGTGTTTATATGAATTTGTTCATGCAATATTACTGGGGTGTATAGATATGTAATTTGAATGATTGTAAAGGTTTTGCATTGAGATTGTTTTTATTGAGATTGTTTCTTTTATTGGTTCTTTTATAATTTGTATAGTGTGAAAAGTTGCAGGTTTTGTATTATTTGTATTCTAAACTAAAACGCACCATAAATAAACAATTGACTGCTATTAGACTTGCTGGATAGATTTACTATATATTGATATTTCCCCCGTAGCCTCAATACCTTTTTCACAGCTCTTTTATAGTTTGACTTTGTTAACTCATTATCCATATTTTTATTGCAAACTTCAATACTTCGTAAACAGCCTATTTTTATCCGAAAGTCAAGACGACAATTGGATTGCCATAGTTGGTGCAGTAGTGAATCTTGTATTATTTCACTCAGTTTTTTCCATAGCATTAGTCTATTTTGCTGAAACATCGTTTTACATCCTGTGATGTTACATTCCAATTTTAAGTATTCAATTGGTAAAGACGGGCCACATTCACCATTTTTCTAATAACCTTTGCCTCAAACTTTTCTAATCTTTGCCTCTTTCACCCCATATTTCAACTCTGTATGTCATCACTGACCTAATCTTGGCCATGAACACTGTTAGGACAGAAAGTCCCCTCGCCCCCGATTCCCTATAAAAGCAATAATTGCCCCATGGTTTGTGTGACTCGCCTATTTATCAAATCCCAGTTCTTGTCCAATTTCAAACTGTCATCTAACAACACCTAAATATTTAAATTCTCTTACCAATTGAACCTTTTCCCCATTAATCTACCATTCAAACCATCCCACTTTCTTCTTTCTCCCAGGAACATTAAATAACATAATTTTCATTTTGTTGGTGTTGATAATTAGCTAGTTTTCCTTACAATATTCTCCCAACATGTGCAATGTAAGTTGCAAACTTCTAGGGGTATAATCCAACACTATTAAATCGTCTGCATATCCTAACCAGGACAAGGAAAGGCTGCCGCATTTGACCTGATAAGTTCCCTTGCCATCTAGTGCCTCTTCCAAATCTGCCAAATACAGATTGAAAAAGCAGGGTGCCAAGACACATCCCTGCTTGACACCCCTGTTTGCTGCTATCCAATTTTGTAGCTTTACCTTCCTTATCCAGACAAACCCATACCTGTGTTTCTGAATGTAGAGCCATCAACATTGTCAATAACCTGTCAGGTATTTCCAGGCCCTCCAAATTCTTCCATAGCTTGACCCTATTCACAGTATCAAAAGCTGCACTTTGATCTATATAGACACTATAGACTGGTAATACCCTTGTGTTCCAAGAACACTCAATTAGACTTACCAATGTAAGCAAGTTGCTAGTTATGCTGTCCCCCTTTTCTAAATCCTGTTTGATTATAAGAGATTCATTTAGTTGTCTCAAACCAAATAGTAAACACGTCCAGCAGGACCCTAGCGAATATTTATAGGGGATGCTTAGCATAGCTAAGAGCCTGTAATTGGAATGTGTGTGCCTAGATCCCTTTTTAAAGACTGGTAATATTAGGCTTTGTTTCCAGCATGTTGGTGTATTCCCTGTATTACTTATAGCATTAAACACTTTCAACAAGGCCTCAGCCCATAGTACCGGTTCCGCCTTTAACAAGGCATAACTACTACCATCTGATCCCAGGTTAGGTTTTTAATTATGTATAATCATTTCAGTTAGTTTTGTAACTGTGAAGCTGCATCGCTATACACCTTTTCACCTTTTCTTCATTCCCTGGATGTACTGCTAGATTTCGCAAGGTTTTTCCAATGTAATTCTCCCACACAGGGCAAGAAACGTTATTCGAAACAGGGAAAGCCAGATTGACCAATCACAATGCGCTTTCCCGGGCGTGATTGTGCATTCACCGTCCGGACCGTTTTAGATGAACAAATGTCATAAAAAATGGCTGCCGTCATCTGAAAAGGGACCTAGCCCCTTTTCTATTTTAATGTGAGTGGCAATTTTATTTACATTTTTTTCTCTCCAATGGGAGATGTGCTTGCGCGGAGTTCTTGCCTACCAAAGCTTGGGCTGAAGAGCCGTTAAAGCCCATGTTGGCCCCCTTGCTGGGGCATGAAAGCTTTATAAAGCGGAGCTCTCCTTTATTGTCAAAATTCAGATATCTCCAGAGCTTATTATCATTCCTTTGAATTGCTGCCATAACCACACACATACACCCATCTTTCTTTATCGTCTTTCGATATTGCCTCAGCCACCGCTTAAACATACTCTTAAGTTCTTTTTTTTTGTCCCTAGTAAGTCTGTATCTCTGCTTACTTTTAATTCATGTAATAAGTTTGGAATATGCCTTCTAAGAGATTTTTTTTTCTTTTTGAATAGTTTTAACGTTTTTATCCCTCCTATGCATAGCTGTTTCTTAATTTGTGGCCCTGATATTCAGTCTTTTTTGTTTGAACATACCATATTTCTATATGAAACCAAGGATTTTAACATGGTCTCAAATTTATCTTTGTTAACATGTTCTATTGTCTCACAGGAAGCTATGAACTGTATCAACTCTGTTTGCATGAAACTTTTTGCAATATCAAAGTTACCCTTTTTTTATACAATTCATAGTCAGTCAAACAAGTTTATTCGGATTTCAAAAATCAATCAAACACAAGAAATACAAAATCACAACACATAAAAAGAATACAATCTGTGCTCCATATCCAAATGTAATAAGTCAAAGTTACTAGGAGGGAGAAAAGGGTCAACCATAGGCCCCCATTACATCCCATATTGTCCCTTTACAAGTCACAAGACTAATTGCCCACGCTTGGCACTCGCTCACATCCCCCGCGGTCCTTTTTCCCCAGAGGTGTACAGTTTGCTCCAGACAGGACATTACTATGGGTGATAGATCCAGGTGGAGCAACAGCTGCCAGATAGGGGTGCGAGCTGTTTGCAATCCCACTATATGGGGCCCGCACATAACCCTCAGAGCTTCTCAGAACTTCCCTGGCCATTTGATCATTCCTAAAAACCAGTTTAACAGCCCATCATAGTTTCCCTAGCCACAAAGGGACAATTCCCAACTGTACGAAGCCAGTGGAGACATTTGTTAGAAAGGGCATCCCTTGGTTCTCTCCTGCCCAAAGGCAGTTTATGTACCCCATGCAGGAAAACAGTAGCAGTTCTTTGCCCCCATATACATGCCTCTTGGGGCTGCATACCCTTGAACAATATCCATGAGCTCCAGTCCCTCCCTCCCTAAGGGGGTTTGTTCTCAGGGAGCTTGGGGGACCCTCCACCACCAGAGTTGGCTTGGTACACCCAGAAGGGTGTCCTCTATCAGCATTAGGGTGCGTCAACTGCTCATCCGGAATAAGGCTCATTAGTGCATGAACAGTCCCTTCGCAGGATACAGTGTTCAAAGGTTGCTGTGGGGGGTTGGGTCCTTTACCAGCAAGATGCATGCTTGAAGACTCCCCCAGCGAGTCCACTCCACCGTTCCCCTCCCCACTCCTCCCCTGGGCATCGATCAGTACCAAAAGTAGTTTTTTAATGACTGTTAGTTCGGAAAGCACCTGTGTGCAGGTGCAACTTCCGACAGTATGCACCTCCTTGGGTGATGGAGCAGAGGAGGGATGACTGCCGTGGGTGATGGACTTGAGCGCCCTAAATGGTGATAGGTTAAGAAAGGAACTGGACCCGGAGGTCGATGCAGGTTGGTTCTCACTCCAGGAGCTGCGGATGGAACTGGGAGGGAGCTTATCTTCGGTTGCTCCAACAATTTCTATGTTCATTTGGTCCATAGTAGCAGCAACAGTGATTGGGGGAGGACAGTCAAGAGTAGGTCGCAAGATGAATGGGAGATCAAGGGGCAAGCATGGACTTGCAAGGGGTGGGCTAAGTGGGGTGGTCACTGGTACAACAAGTGCCAGGGATGCGGGTGGAAGAACTAACACATCACGAGCCCCCTCTATGCAAGTCCCAGGAGCATTGGCCAGCGGCAAGGCATCTAGATTCCTAGTGTCGGCGGGCAAAGTTTCCTGGCAGGCAATGACTTTGTGGTTCAGACTTGGGGGGGCTGACATTGCAGCTCAGTGCTGGGAGGCTAGCAAGATTACTGCAGGGTCCCCCCCCCACATTGTGATCCTGGGGTGGGTGCTTTCATACCCTCCACGGTCTGGATGGACCCTCGGTATGCCGGGTCGATGTCAGGGCACGGAGAGATGTGGTCTTTGCTTTGGCTGTTACTCCCGGTTGACTTCTTCTTTTGACAGCCAGGAGCTTTCGCGCTGTGGTAAATTTGGAAGGATTGGTGGCGGACTCGGACTTGGAACAGTTCGGGGGCGTGGTGGATGGCAAAAAGCTGGTTGGTTTCCTTGGTACAGCATGGCCCTTAAAGGACCTCAAGGACTTTAATAAGGACATGACAGTGCCCCCCCCCCGCAGCTGGCCAAGGAGACTGGGCTGATTTGCTGAGTATGGACCCCAACAAACTTCACGGGCTCTACACCTTGTAAAAAACAGTCACGGGTGTAAAGCACTCGCCAGCACTTACTTCTCTTGGCGCCCTGTCCAACAACCAACACAGAAAATGCCTCTCTCCATGGACGCTGAACACCTGCGGCGCCAAACACTGCGCCCTTGCCCCGCCGCGGGCTTCACCGCTGCGGGGCAAGCCCAGGGGGGCTTGGCCACAAAAGCAGGAAGTCCCTCCAGGGACCAGGAAAGCGCCAAACACCGTGCCCTTGCCCCGCCGCGGGCTTCACCGCTGCAGGGTTAGTGGCCGCGAGGTAAGCCCAGGGGGGCGTGGCCAGAAAAGCAGGAAGTCCCTCCAGGGACCAGGAAAGCGCCAAACACCGATCCCCTGCCCCGCCGCGGGCTTCCTATTAGTGCCCTGATTTACCTCAACATTTCTGCAATTCACCATTTCATATACAGGATTAGTTAGTTGCATAATGAGGCATAGGGTTAAATGATCACTTTCCTCCCTTGAACTGATCGGCTTACCAATTACTCTATCCAGGTATTGTAAATCAACAGATAATCTATAGTCGAAGAGCTTCTTCCATCAGTGTGCCTATACCCTCAGTGCTGATCACCCTTATAATGGCCATTTAGCATTTTTAGGCCACAGAGGTGAAGTAGAGCTGCCCAATCCAAGCCCTTGCGATCATAATTTATATCATCAGTTGGGCCAGTTCTATCTGCAAGACCGATCTCTATTGGCGAGTTAGAATTATGAGCTTTTAAATCCCCCATGTTCATCTTATGTTTCTTCTCACCAAACTCTTTCAGCTGAGATTTAAACTCTCTAGTTTGTGGGACTGGATTGGATGTGCAGGCCCCTCAGATCTGGAATAAACTCCCCATCCACCTGAGAAAAGTAAATTCCATCTCTGAATTCAAGAGGAGAGTTAAGACCCACTTGTTTCATTTGGATCCGGACTAATTTGCTCCTCTCCTTTCCCGTCCTTGAGGTTTTGTTTGTTGTGTCTCGGTTGATTGTGCACTCTGAGGCCTATGGGAGATTTCATACCCTCCACGGTCTGGATGGACCCTCGGTATGCCGGGTCGATGTCAGGGCACGGAGAGGTGTGGTCTTTGCTTTGGCTGTTACTCCCGGTTGACTTCTTCTTTTGACAGCCAGGAGCTTTCGCGCTGTGGTAAATTTGGAAGGATTGGTGGCGGACTCGGACTTGGAACAGTTCGGGGGCGTGGTGGATGGCAAAAAGCTGGTTGGTTTCCTGGCCGGTTTCCTTGGTACAGCATGGCCCTTAAAGGACCTCAAGGACTTTAATAAGGACATGACAGTGCCCCCCCCCCGCAGCTGGCCAAGGAGACTGGGCTGATTTGCTGAGTATGGACCCCAACAAACTTCACGGGCTCTACACCTTGTAAAAAACAGTCACGGGTGTAAAGCACTCGCCAGCACTTACTTCTCTTGGCGCCCTGTCCAACAACCAACACAGAAAATGCCTCTCTCCATGGACGCTGAACACCTGCGGCGCCAAACACTGCGCCCTTGCCCCGCCGCGGGCTTCACCGCTGCGGGGCATGTGGCCGCGAGGTAAGCCCAGGGGGGCTTGGCCACAAAAGCAGGAAGTCCCTCCAGGGACCAGGAAAGCGCCAAACACCGTGCCCTTGCCCCGCCGCGGGCTTCACCGCTGCGGGGTTAGTGGCCGCGAGGTAAGCCCAGGGGGGCGTGGCCAGAAAAGCAGGAAGTCCCTCCAGGGACCAGGAAAGCGCCAAACACCGATCCCCTGCCCCGCCGCGGGCTTCCTATTAGTGCCCTGATTTACCTCAACATTTCTGCAATTCACCATTTCATATACAGGATTAGTTAGTTGCATAATGAGGCATAGGGTTAAATGATCACTTTCCTCCCTTGAACTGATCTGCTTACCAATTACTCTATCCAGGTATTGTAAATCAACAGATAATCTATAGTCGAAGAGCTTCTTCCATCAGTGTGCCTATACCCTCAGTGCTGATCACCCTTATAATGGCCATTTAGCATTTTTAGGCCACAGAGGTGAAGTAGAGCTGCCCAATCCAAGCCCTTGCGATCATAATTTATATCATCAGTTGGGCCAGTTCTATCTGCAAGACCGATCTCTATTGGCGAGTTAGAATTATGAGCTTTTAAATCCCCCATGTTCATCTTATGTTTCTTCTCACCAAACTCTTTCAGATGAGATTTAAACTCTCTAGTTTGTGGGACTGGATTTGATGTGCAGGCCCCTCAGATCTGGAATAAACTCCCCATCCACCTGAGAAAAGTAAATTCCATCTCTGAATTCAAGAGGAGAGTTAAGACCCACTTGTTTCATTTGGATCCGGACTAATTTGCTCCTCTCCTTTCCCGTCCTTGAGGTTTTGTTTGTTGTGTCTCGGTTGATTGTGCACTCTGAGGCCTATGGGAGATTTAGCGCGTTACAAAAATTCAAATCAAATAAAAAAATCTAAATCATGCAAATCATATATATTGATTATCATTATTTTCTCAATACTTCCTTTGACTTCCGTTATTCCTCCCATAATACCACTCGTACTATGTTGTGATCTGGTTATGGTCCAGGCATTTTCAACCGAAATGCGCCACCCTTCAGTCTACCTTTGCAGCCTTTGATGGTTATCGCATTAATGGATTGCCTTCCATCTAAGACCAAATGATCCACTGCCCAGATCTGCAACATCAACATTAAAAACAATAAAGCAATTCTCATTTAATCCTCCTTCTTCCCAATAATGTGCTGAAAATCTAGTATTACCAATTCCATAATTTCAGAGGTTTTAAAAACCACAATGGCACAGGGAATCTTACATTTCTCTAACTGGTCCACAATATGTATATCTTCATTAGTTACAACCCTCAAAGATATTCTACTCATGAAGATACTCATCAGCACCTTTCTATTTATATAAGGCCTTATCCCGATGCACATTTTATTTGCAAGTCCCCATAGCCTTCCCCATCCATCTTATCATCCATCTTATCACATTTCTGGGTCGATGTACCAAGTGACACTTTATTTCATGTGTTCACTGTGGCCCCTTTAAGAGCAGATTCTTTCCAGCCACCCTCTTCAATTCATACTATTTCCATCAACTCTACATTACATCAATCTTTACTTAATTGCTGATCTTTTCCACTTAACGATACACACTCCATATTCTTCTTTTCTATATATATTCTCATATCTTCCTCTTTTTCTTTGCTCAACATTATATTACCAGTATCATTGATCTTCTCAATTCCTGGAAGGGATGATTCATACACTACTACATCATTTTGTCTTTTGCTATTACCCTGACTTCTCCCTTCATCACGTGTGTTTTAAAAAAAATATATATACACATGAATGTTATGTTGTACTATGATAAAAACCTAGTGAAATAACTACATAGGAACATGTACCACAGTGCAGCACTAAGTTAGAAAAGGATGGCAAAAGAATGAGGCATTGGTTCCAACACACTCCAGAACATACAATGTAGGAGACTAAATGAACAGGTGATTACAAGACCTATGCAAG
This sequence comes from Ambystoma mexicanum, assembly GCF_040938575.1. NCBI lineage: Eukaryota > Metazoa > Chordata > Amphibia > Caudata > Ambystomatidae > Ambystoma > Ambystoma mexicanum. The sequence continues at coordinate 595,113,245 of NC_090936.1, forward strand.
TCCTGAAAAAGGAGGGGGGCGGGGGAGAAAGGGGTTCAGCAATTTTAAGAAACCAGGACCAACACAATAGACTGTAAAATCAGACTCATAGTACTAGTCATGATTAGGTCCTAGTTAACCTTATGAAACAAGGTAACCACTAATGGTTATTGTACCACTATTACTTTGTATAGGACAGAGTGAATTGCAGTGATACATTATATTACAACTATAATAAATCACTGGTACTTTCAAAAAGTCCAGTCAGTGCCTTAAAAGCTCTAGGGCCCTATTGGCGACTCACAAAAATGAAATGTCTCAGTTCAATTAGTAAGTACCTTATTAAGTTACTCAGAATACGAGTTTCCATCCAAAGGTTCTCCTATAGGAAGCAAAGGGGCCAAATAGCATAGGTGTTTCTTGGTTAAAGGAAAAAGTAAGTTCTCCTTTTACCCAACAGGTGCAGCAAAAGGGTCAACTAGCCAGCATGGACCCCCAAAATGAGTTCCCGCCTAGGATTAAAGAACCAGCATGCCAGGAAGATTTAGTTAGAGGGAGCATATCCCAACTGCAGATAATATGATTCAATGTTATGAGGGGGGTGGGGACTCAAAGCCACCATCAAACAGACCCAGGGATCTCCGATGACATGATCAAGGAATATACCAGGATCCCAGAACCTGGGGACAAAACCTCATGGTGGAAACGTCACCCCAGGAACAGTGGGAAAGTGGTGGGTTTGGGGCCACGTTAAGGTCTGACTAGCCAAATTGGGGGGACTCAAACCCATGACTCAGCAAGGATCCGGATGACTAAAAAGAGCAATAAAGAGGACACCTGAGAGGATGACCATTGGGGCAGAAGACCCAGCAGCAATTCTAGGTTTACTCTGAGAAGAAGAAAGGGGCAGCTGGCCAGCAAGAAACAGTCCTATAATGGAACAATGGGCACGAAGTAACCCAGGACATCTCAAAATGGAGCCGAGGTGGATCAGCAGCAAGCACTCCTATCAGAGAGGCAGCACTGCAGACCAGGAGGATGTCCCACAAAGGAACAGCCAGGCAGGAGGATGGCAGGAAGAGCCCAGGACTGGATCCCATCCGCAGAGAAGGAGCCGGAATTACCCAGGCAGATGCTCTTCCACCAAGAAACATCCTGTCCCATAAAATTCGATTAATCAGCATCCTCTCACCCAAAAAACATACCCATGGCACATACAATCGGATTGCAGTATTTCTGTAAGATCGTTGCCCTCATCGAAGCTTGACTGAGAAACAACTCCATCACAATCCTAACAATCTGCTGCCCAGGGGGTAAAACATTTTCTGTAATCATGTGATAGGGAGAGATGGCAGGATGGTAAAAGCGCATGCCAATGACCTATCCTGCTCTGAAATTACAGTCCTAGATTCCAAGTCGTCATAAGGGTCGATACCCGGTGAACAACGTAATTTGTGATGGCAGTGATGTATTGCAAGCCAATGTACAAGAAATAATTCCTTGAAGATTCATAGACCTTGTACTACATCTGCAAATAAAAGCTCAATATTACCTGGGGTATCATTTTGTGAGTACACAGTGCCTTTAAGTAAGGAGTAGGAGCAGATCTGACCAATGCACAGGGTCTCACACTGAAAACAACTTCACTCAGGGGGTTAGCCAAAGTCAGCCCACCAATCACACTCCAGGAAGGCCCTCAAAACCACAAAGAAACTTGGGTACTTGACACACTGGATGTAGATGGGGAGATCTAGAGGATTTTAGGCCTTTAGTCTTCCAATAGTTTAGGTACGGAATCTGATAAATATTGAGTTTCACCCACTGAAAATACAGCCAGCCATCCAATTACATCACAGACAAGCACACAAAGGTTTTGGCAACCGGCCAGTCTGAAGGCCACACAACTGGCGCACACACACTTACCCACCCACAGGTGAAGTGGACTGGGACGACCAGCAGACTTTACACCAGTTAAACTAAAACTGGGGGTGCTGTTGTGGGCTCAGGACGAGCCTATATCAGCAGAATAGCTATTTGGCCCCATGGTCAACATAGACAAAGGGATGGCTCCACATAAAATGGCCAGGAACAGGGCTTTGAATAAACTCATTGGTAACCCAATGGCTGCATATAGGGGCAATGAGCTACTAATATGGTAAAAGAAACTAAAACCCAGGTGCATCCAAAACTACATCAACTGCCACCAGCCAGCTACACAACACACTGAGGGACACAACCATAATGGGGACACGATGTGGTGCTTAAAGAACACCAATGCCCGCTCATAGAATGGCCAAAAAGAAAATGACCAGGATCCAGCATTGAAAGTACCCCAATGGCTGCTATATAGGTGCATTGGGCTACTAATAAGGTAATCGTGGCTGCAACCGTGACTTAGCCAAAACAAATACAAAGCTGCCACCAGCCAACTCCACAACACAATTATTGAAGGGTGATACATCCACTAGAATAATCCACTTCCCTGGTAGCTATGTGGGCTACTGAGTGTAGCACACCAAAAAAAGGGTTGCAGTGACTGGGAGACTTGAGTAGATGCCCACCTAATCACAAAAGTAAAAAATATGTAAGCCAGAAAAATGTTTAGGGAACCCACAAAGCTAGGGAGCAAGAACCCCAAAATGAAATTCTGCCATAACAGCCCTCATAGTTTATTGGTGTAGGAGGACATCTCTTCTCCAATGCTAAGGGTACAGGTTTCAATATGGAAATGTTTGCTACTTGCTATGTAGTTTAGTTCCTCTAGAAAGAAACCTGGGACTTTAAGCGTGTACATGACCAAGCTGGGGGGCCCACCACATATTTTCAGATCTATTGTTTCAATTAAAAATGTATATGCCAGCCCTGCTGCCCTTAAATGTTTAAATCACTTATTTTTCAGGGTTGTATTTAAAGAAAATCTTTCAATAACAGCTGGCAATGGTGAGGTGTTCGGCATATATTCAGCAATGATTTGGGTTGAAAACTGAATGTAAAAAAGAATGGTGAAAACTGAAAAGAAGAATGCAACAGATTATTTAAAAGCAAATTCGGTTAAGGGGACCCAATGGCCCCATGTTTCTGATATTGGGTCACAAAATAAAACACAAATGCTGTTCTAATGACTAACCAACCCTTTCAGCTGGCCTGTATGATTGTAGGTGATGAGCAGATTTGTTGCAGTGGACTCCCATCATTTTCAATAATCCGTTTTCAAACTTTAAAATAAACTGTGAACCTATGACAGAAATAATCATGTCAGGAAGGCCATGCAGCCAAATTATTTCCAATTAGGTAATATTTGCCATTTCTGTGGCAGAAGGCAGTTTTTATGTTTGTTTAAAAAAACCCCACAAATTGTGCAATCCTCGTCAACAAATAAACCCACTTCCATCACTCTTCTGTTAAAACCCAAAGATATAGGTAGATTAACAAACTCTAGTGGGCTACTGGAGCATGGTTTGTTAGGTGTAGGTAATGGATCTAGCAAGCCCATAGGCGGATGTCTGGGAATGTATAAATGTGAACATTCATAAGTTGCACTTTGTTTACACATCTGGCCACTGGAATGGCATACTTCGTGATTTCAAAGTTTTTGTAATTCCTGGATGCCCAACAAGTGTTGTGTTCTGACAAATGTCCAATGTCAATGTCCCACAGGTCCCATTTGGAATGAATAAATAACCCTGTCAAAGTTATAATGTGCAAATTCATGAATATCTGGTTCTTTCGCTATCCAAAATTCTGGATCTACATTTTCCAGTACTTTTCTGATTATTAGTAATCAATCCCAGAATATATGAAATACAATTGCAGAGATGACTTGACCAGTGTGCAGAATGAACTGGTTATCCTTGCCATATTTTTCAGCATCTTCGTGGAGCCTGGGCAAGAAGGCATCCACCATTCTGTGTCAAGTGATGTTAACATTAATTCAGGAGAAGAAAATCATCCACCAGGGAAGGCTGTGATCGGCACACTTCATGGTTTTTAAGAACTAGAGGTGTTTCTGGTCTGTGCAAACCTTAACCGGTTCAACAGAATAGTGTCTGCATTGGGAGAATGCTTCTATTATGGGCAGAAGTGACCAATCATATATTGTGTAATGGGTTGTAGTTTCTGATCAAGCACTTAAGAAAAAGACCATTGAGAGAAGGTCTCTGTTACTGTGTCTCGATGATAAAAAAAGGTCCAACAGCTGTGACAGAGGCATCAGTCTCAATAGTAAAAATGTAATAACTCACAGGTGTCACAAGATGAAAGCTAATGTGAAAGCGGTTGTAAGAAGTAAAAAAGAAAGATGTTTCTACTTTTGGGGCCCAGATGAAAACACAAATAGGTTCTATGAAGGTTCTATGATTTCAGAAAAGTTATAAAATTGAAAATCCTAAGAAATTATGTACTTCTTTCACAGTATTAGGGGTTGGCCAGTCAAAGACAGCTTTCACTTTATTGTTTTCCATACTTATTCCAGAGGTTGAAATGAAATGTGAAATCCTAAAATGTCCACTGCTAAGGTTTTCAATTCCGTTCTCAAGCTTCACAACTAGACAACACTGTTGAAATCTAGTTGGTACTTCTTTCATGTGATCTCTATGTTCTTTCACAGAATTAGAAAATAAGAGTCCATCGTCTAGGTTGGCAATGACCTAGTTGTTCTGTATGTCTCAAAAGTGTAATGTTGAAATGTAGCCTGGGTATTTCACAGCCCGAATGGCAATTAGTACTCAGAACAACTGTACATTGTATTGCTAGCAGACCCAATTAGACATGCTCCTCAAATCCAGTTCCGAGAGAACGTTTACCTTTCTCAGTTGGTATGTAAAGACACCAATTAGAGGTAACAGATACCGGTTCCAAATGTTGAGGGCATTTAATTCCCTATAATCCACATGGGTATCGGGTCGCCCCAAGCTTAGAAACAAAAAAGATAGGCTCCCCTGCTGGGGAGATGGTGATCAGTAAAATCTTTACTCAGTTATTAATCATCTCTCACATTTGAGGTCTTTATCCATCAATGAGGAATTATTGCTCCCAGAAATAAGTGCATGGGGCAATCGTATTCCGTGTGAAGGAGCAGTGGATCCACTTTTTTCTGAAAAAATAGAATTTGAAAAAAACTTCATATGGTTGGGATATCTTATTATTATCCTTTTGTTCTGTGAACACTGTATAGATCATGGTGTGCATCGATGATCCATTTTTCCGTGAGACCATAGCAACCTATGCAGTTTTGTGCTGAACTTCTCTTAATACCAATGCTGTATGTACCACCTACCAATCTAATTGGTTCTGTTGGTATAGAGGTGCCTTGAATGTTTCTTCAAATGTTTTGTGAATCTATTCCCCTGAAGCACCAGAGTCAATGAGTATGGAACCTGCAATTGGACCACAAAGCAAAAAGAAAAATATTTGTGAAAAAAAATAACTGACCAAGTTAGGAGTAGTCTGAATATAGCAAAGATGCTTCGGTTCAGGTCTGTCCTTTGTCACCGGGCGGTGGCTTTTCCCCATCAACTTTTAACATTGTATACCTGCCTTGATAAACCCAACATTACAAACAGAACAGCAAAAAATCATGAGATGTGTAGAAAATAAATTGAATCATAACTGCGGACCAAAGACAGGGTTTCTTAACAACATGTTCCGCCTGCTTCCACCAGATTGGCGGTTGGACACTTTTCTCCTGCAATTGGAGGGAGCCAAACAGCAAAGGACCCCAGGTTAAGGAGCAAGCCTGTCTGGGCCTGTCCGGGCTTTCTGGCGACTCCGCACCTGCCCTTGTGACCGCAGATCATCCGCTTCCTCACCGCTCGCACCTTCTATTAGGCCCCCTGTTTCTACTGTGGCGTGTACCTAAGGTAGGAAGGTCTGTTCTGATCTCTGGCTCACTGTTCGCAATGCTAGTTTCTACATTATGCACTGTAGCATTGATCTGTCTCACGGATTGTTCCTCTCTCCATATCTGGCTCGTACATCGACCAGTCAAGGACATGTCTTTCACCCCAGGCCTACCTTGCACTGTTGTTCTGTACACTTCTCCATATCCCGCTGAGTGCCGGATCCTAAGTGCTGTCGCAGCCTTGTTGCCTGATATTGATGTAATACCCTACTCCCTGGGTACGACTATGACTCTATGCACACCTTTCATTATGCCTGGTAGCTCCTGCATCCCTCTGGTATTCTGTCTCTCTGCTACTCACATGCCATACTGTCTTGCTTCCTTATGCTTGTGTCCATCCTTCTTGACCTTCTTACACCATCCTTTCTACAATCCCTCTCTCACGGGTCATCCAATGCCACTCTACTGTCCATGGGGTACATTCCGAGTTGGGCAGTAAGGGTTTACCGGCACGGGTAAGGATGCCGGTGCTGGTAAACCCTTACCACCCTATTCCGAGGTCCCTTAGCGGGAACCGCAACGGACGTGTGGTCAGACCACACGTCCTTAGCGGGTCCCGTTAAGGGACCTTGGAGCTAATTATGGTACCGCAATTTGCGCTACCGTTATTAGCGCCTTCCCCATTCCCATTGAGCCCTATGGGGGGCTCAAATGGGAATGGGGAATAGTTTTCAGAATGGGGACTTTCCGGGTCCTCCAAGGTTGGAATGACCCGGAAAGTCCCCATTCTGTCGACCCGGACCCAGGTTTGGAGGCAGCCATGGTGCTAATAGCTAATAGCACCATGGCTGCCACCAAACTCGGAATGACCCCCCCATGTGTCTGTATGTCTGATGTAGCCCCCGCACCATGAGGCGTGGCTTGGCCAGTTCTGCATCTACTTGATTTGCTGATTACCTGTATACCTGATGTAGCCCCCGCACCATGAGGCTTTGCCAGTATTTGTCCTCCACTAACAACTTGCATGTCAACCGTATACTTGATATTACACCTTAGGATTGTCACCTCACACACTTACTGTAACTAGCGCCCTGATGCCTGAGGGTTTGGCGCGCTGCTATAAATGCAAAAATAAATAAATAAACGGGGAAGGCTATTGGCCGAACACTTTTCAAACACCAAATGTTTCACAAAATTTGCAAGTAGGGGAAGCTGTGCAAATATAGCACCTAAAACATACTTCAAACACAACGGAGAGGGGGATGCTAAACTGCAGTCCCTTTCACAAGCCACGGACAACTCTGGATACTCTAGTAAGGTTCAGGTAAGTTACTTGGAGACAGGTACATAGTCAGGAAACAAGACAGTAGGAAACACAAACTGCTGACCACACTCACCGAGCGTAACTGTCACTTCATTCAAACCCCATCATTCCACTAGACTGCATTGACATCACCACACAGCAACACTCCACACTTAGATAGGGGTACAGAAGGCAAGGCAGGGCAGAACTTAACCCATCCCCGTTCCCCATGAAACAGTAACAGGAAGTTAGAAAAGAAACAGACCACAATGCTTCAGCAAGCACAGGTAGGCACTTGACAATAGCTGAGGTGCCATCAAGAGAGGTCACACATACTTATTACCATGACAGTAAGTGCCATAGCAACGGGGCAAGAATGGAGTTACAGACATTAGTGTCATAGCCATGTCAGATATCATCAGCCTCCCTGCTTACAAAGAAAATCGACCATAACCTCAGACAGAGAAAAAAAACAATACCAACATCCCTTCTAAAACAAGAGTAGTATTAATGCAAGAAAATGGAAAATGGATGACGCTTCAAGAAAAATAGGGCGTAATTTGACACTAGCTAAGGTGCCATGCAGAGGTTCAGCACAAGTCCTAAACCACGCTACACAATCTTTGTGTTCTGCCAACAAAACTATAGAGGTATAAACAGTGGAAAGTTCACACAATGTAAAGTGAATCCACAGTCTAAAGATATATCCACTCCAAGGAGATCATGGAAACTGGATTATTTGTAGCTATGAAATTAAGATGAGCAGGAAAGGTCAATATGACCACAAGACCGCTGTGATGCTGTCACTTACAGAAGAGGAGCAACCATGGACAGATTCTCCACGCTTTCGTATTAGAACAACAACTCTTTGTGAATTATATCAGAAACCCATCTATTTCTGTGTGTTCAAGCTAAGGTTTACGGCCCCTGAGGAACGTACAAGCACCTTTGAGCAAATAGGACAGTAACATGTAGGGCATTATATTACAGAAAGAGGTATTTGAACACAACGGGGGGGATTATAGTGCAGGAATGTGTATTTGAACACAACTGTATAGAGCCCAAGAGTGGTAATATTAGAGATTCTGTACCTTGCAATCTTTTGGTTTTTGTGTGTCACAGACATTTTGTGTGCCATTGGATGATGTAATGTGCTCACTGTTCTACATACACTGTTTTCTACTGTTATGGTTTTAACAAATTGATTTTGTTGTTTTTGGTATGAATTTTTTTTTTTTTTAAACTTCTTTTTATTATAAGCGTGGCAGCAAAACACAGGCGAACAGCGTCAGGCAGAAACAATGTAAAAGAGCAGTGTACATAGCGTAGGTATACAGAAGTTACTACACATAGTGAGCAATCGAAGAGCAAAATACAGTCACATCGTGAAAAGGGACCTCAGGGAACTATGACTGGGCTGAGGACCCAAGCTGGCAGGGGGAAACAGGGAAGGAGGGGGTGATCTGAGTCTCGACTAGGTCGGACATATAGGAGCGGAACCTGAGCCAAATGTTTCTAGGTCTGGAATGTATGGGTTGTAGGTGAGACCAGATTTCTTCCGTGTCAGAGGCCCACGTGACCGCTCTCAACCATTGGGCATGTGTGGGAGGCAAGGGGCGAAGCCAACAGAGCAGGATAGAGCGCACTGCGAGGACTAGGCAGAGACCAGCTAGTTTCTTGGAATCTCGGGGGAGGCCTGGGAGATCGTGAAAGAGACATACCAGCGGGGAGAGAGCAATGGGGTGGTCAATTACAGCGGACACTGTCGAGCAGACAGCCTCCCAGAACTGAACGAGGCGGGGGCAGGACCAAATCATATGGATATAGTCGGCTTCATCCCGACCGCATCTGGGGCAGCTGGCAGGATAGTCGGCGGACATACAGTGCAGTCTGATCGGGGTATGGTGTAATCTGTGAAGAATTTTGAATTGGATAAGTTTGAACCGAGAATTGAGGGAAACCCGTTGCGTACGGTCGCATAGGTGGGCCCAGCGATCATCGGACATCTCCACACCGAGGTCTGCCTCCCAGGCGCGTTTCAGTTTAGCAAAGTCTGGGATCGATCTGGACTGTAGCATGGTATATAGCCTAGAGATCTTACCCCTCAGGGGTGGGGGAGGTGAGCTCCTCAATTGCAGGGTCGTCAGGCGGTAATGCAGGGAATGTTTGGTAATGTCGTTTAAGGGTCTTTCGGAGAGATGCGTATTGAAGCCATACGCTCCGGTCTCTTCTCAGGGACAAGGGGAGGTTGGGCCACTCGACGAATATACCCTGGTCAAACACGTCGCGTAACAGCTCGAAGCCCGAGTCCGCCCATCGGCGCACCGCTCCCAATGGGACCCGCGGGACCCCAGGGAGAAAATTCCAAAGTGGGAGATTGCCATGGAAGGCATAGGCAATCCCCAACAGATTCCACATTTTTGCTAGTGCAACGGCCGTGCAGGCGACCGGGTTCTGCGAGTTCCGAGCCAAGGGGGCGGGTTGCAACACCAGGGAGCGGATGTCTCGGTCCATCACTGCGAGCCTCTCAAGTCGGACGTGCGGGGCAGGATCCGTGGTATCGAACCAATAGGAGGTATATTGGATTTGTGACGCCAGCCAGTATTTGAGAAAGTTAGGGGCACCGAAGCCCCCATAAGACATGGGAGTGGAGAGGGTCCCGATTTTAAGGCGGACCGCGCCCGAGTGCCAGAGAAAAGAGTTCACGGTGCGGTTCAAGTCGCGGAAAAAGCCCACCCCGGCCATAAGGGAACGTGAGCGAACCTATAGAGCAGCTGGGGCAATACCACCATCTTCAGCAGACCAATTCTGCTGGCCAGAGATATTGGGAGTTTGTCCCAGACCTGGATCTTAGCCGCCAAGTGTGTGAGATACTTCTGGTAGTTTTCATGGAATGTCAGCTCGTGTTGGCGAGCCACCACCGTCCCAAGATAGGTAAATGTGTCTTGGGCCCATGTGAAACCGAAGGAGTCGGGAGGGGGAGAGGTACATTCCGTGAGTGGAAAGAGTGGATTTCGAGCAGTTCACTTTAAGGCCAGAGATCTGGCCAAAACGGATAATGTCTGCCAGAATGGGGGGTAAGTTGGTCGAAGGAGAGCGGACAAACAGCAACGCGTCATCCGCATAGAGGGACACTATGTCCGTATGCCCCGCGGAGCGGAGACCCCTGTGAGCATGGAGTTGGCGGAGCATGTCGGCGAAAGGCTCGATTGCTATCGCAAAGACCAGAGGAGAGAAGGGGCACCCCTGTCTCGTTCCCCTGGCGATCTTGAAAAGGGGAGAGTAGCGGTCCCCAGTGCTGACCCTGGCAACCGGCTCAGAGTAAAGCAGTCTAACCCAGGAAATAAAAGAAGGGCCGAATTTACAGCACTCGAGGACCCGCCATAGATACCTCCATGAAACCGAGTCAAATGCCTTTTGCATGTCAAGGGTAACAGCCACAGCGTGTGTGTCGGGACTAATTCTATCGATAATGTTGAATAGCCGTCTCAGGTTCAGAGAAGTGGAGCGACCCGGGATAAAACCGGCCTGGTCTGGGTGGATAATAGATGGTAAGAGGGGAGCCAGCCGGAGAGCCAGAGCCTTGGCAAATATTTTGACATCGCAGTTTATGAGAGACAGTGGGCGATACGAGCCGCACTGCGAAGGGGGTTTACCGGGCTTAAGTAGTACTGCGATCGTGGCTTCACGGAGAGAAGGAGGGAGCACCCCAGCCTCAACGGACTCCTCCCAGAGAGCCAGCAAGTGAGGGAGCAGTTGTGACTTGAAGCGTTTATAGAATTCGACTGGGATACCGTCCGAGCCAGGTGTGCGGCCCGAGGATAGGGAGTCAATTGCGGTCGAAAGCTCCTACCGTGTGAGTGGGGAGCCAAGGGAACCCGCGGTCTCCGGGGACAGAGTAGATAGAGGGAGGGCATCGAGAAAGGAGTCAATCTCCGCCAACAAGACCTCATCAGCGTTGGAATACAGGGATTCGTAGAAGGTGAAGAATTCCCTATTGACCTCCTGTGAAGAGACCGCCATAGAGCCATCAGATCTCTCAACCCCGAGAATGTGCGGGGGCCCCGTCTCGTGCCGGATCAACCTAGCTAGAAAGCGGCCGGGGCGCTCCCCCTCTCCATACCTCCTCGCCATGCCAGGGTTATTGAGGAACCTCTGTTCGCGGTCCGCAAGAGAACGGAAATTGTCCAGTTCCTCCCCGATGTTAGCGAGGTTACCAGGGGTAGAGTGTAGTGAGCATATAGCCTCCAGAGATGAAAGTCTAGATTCGCTGGTGGCGAGGTCCCTGCGGATCGACTTAAGAACCCAGTTCTCCTTGGACAATGCAATCCCTCTAGTGTAAGCCTTGAATGACTCCCATAAGGTGGCATGGGACGTTACCGAGCCCGTATTGATCTCGAAGAACTCCTCAATCGACAACTCAAGTTCGGAGCAAAACTCCGGGTCCAGTAGGGAAAGGGGTTTCAATTTCCAGTGTCGGGTGCGGGCGGGATCTGGGCCCCAGTCTACTGTAATGGTGACAGGAGAGTGGTCAGAAAGGGTTCTCGGAAGGATCATTAGCTGTGTTACACTCTTGACCAGTATGTTAGAGATCACCCACCTATCGATACGAGAATAGGAGTCGTGAACCGAGGAGTAAAAGGAGTAGATGCGGGAGTCCGGGTAGAAGAACCTCCACGCGTCCACCATGGCCAGGCGGGGAAGGGAGGACAGTGCGGCATAAGCCGCCCTGGAGAGGTGGCGGGGCCTGGAGCCCGATCTATCTAGAGCTACATCGAAGATCGTGTTGAAGTCCCCACCCCAGAGGATTGGAACAAGAGGGAAGCCATCGAGAAGGGAGGTGACCTGCACATAAAATTCCGGGTCATCAAGGTTAGGGCCATAGATGTTCAGGAGAATCACTTCCTTGTGGTGCAGCATGGCGTGAAGAAGTACATATCTACCCTGGGGGTCAATTGTCGAGGAGATGAGGGAGTTTTTGGTATGAAATTTGAATTAATTTTTGAATAAAAATGTTTATATAATTTTAAGAGTGGTTATATCATTTGAGTTTAGGACTATCATTGGGATGGATAGGAGGACACTCATGAAATGATGTAACCAGTGGGTTTATTTCTTTCCTTTCCTATATCATTGTTGACCTACCCAGCTAGTAGGAAAGATTACAGTCCTGCACATAAATATTTTTGAAAAGACCGGTTATACTGAGACTATTCAGAGGTGTCACGTTTATTATAACTGGGTGGGAATGATTTTTCCATCTTTCTCCCTCTCGCTCATCCCAACACTTTACCTTCATGTTAGTACTGCACTTTTTAGTCCCCCTCCTTTGTCCCAGACGTTTCCCTTAGTCCTAGTCCTTCTCCATTTCCTTAGTCCAAGTCAACTCCCTTCCATCTGTACCAATTCATCTAGGTTTTCTAACACATCTATGTATTTCCCTACACCCCCTTTTCTTTCTGTCTCTCTTTCTATCCCTTTCTCTCACTGTGGAAGAGTGGTGCTGGTTCGGGCAGAAAAGGTGCAAGAGAAGGTGGGGAAATGATTACCGGCAGCTGCATGGAGGGGTCTGAACGCTAAAAGCATTAATGTGATACAATCTTCAAGAATGGTGCTCTGTTATGCTGAAAATAATCACCCTAAGCCATATGGACCTGCGTGTAGCATTTTTACATTTTACAAATGGGAGCCTTGTTTAGTTGGAGGATTTGAGGTATGCATGGAAATTAAGCTCTCGTTTTACGTGTGAAAATGACAGGCAAAGATAGAGTTGAGCACCTGCTTCGGTTGTCCTGGAGGTAAAGGGTAAGGCATGAATGATGCTCAAATGCTTTTCAGCCAGGCAATGGGCCTATGGCCTTGGCGCTACTGAATCTTAGTTTTTAAGGGAATAACTAAGAAACGTTTGCAGGGTCTTGGTAAGACATTCATTTTCACCTTGCAGTAAACAATAGTTAGAGAGGTGTAGTTAACCTCCTACACATGGTCTTGTATATCATGTATACATGTATTCTATTTCAGAGTGATACAGTCCTTTAGTAAATGCATTGTTCTCTTGGCCTCCTTCCACTCCTCCAAGATCATCATAAATGTCTATCTGAATGGCACCATCTTGGTCCAGGGCCCTCAGCCCAATCTCCTCCTGTTTCATAGGCGTATCCTGCATCCTATCACCTCCTTCCTTCTCTTGCTACTCCTACTAGCACCTCGCTGGCTCCTCTGCCACCCCTCGCTTCCACCTCTGCCCACTCTCTGGCCCCTCTTCCACGTCCTCTGGGTGTAGCTGAAACATGTACCCCACCGCGGAAGTCTTTCAAATGTGGCAACCTGCTCCATGTTGCTACTCTCGACTCTCGTTCTGCTGTCAAACACTCCTCTGACATCTGGAACCTCTTCGAAGAACTTGACCTGGATGTCCTCACTCTCACCGAGACATGGTTCACAGCCAGCTCTGTCACGGGTTTTGACACTCTCCTCCCTGATAGCTACAAGATCCTCTCTGAGCCCAGAACCAACCGAACTGGAGGCAGAGTAGCTCTGATCTTTCCGGAGTTGCTCCCTGCCTCTTTCATTCCTACTGAGGCCTACTCCTCCTTTGAATGCCTGGTCTGCAGGCTCTCTCTCTCTCCTGGCCTGAATGACTGTGGCCACTATCTACAGGGCACCTGGCCAGGTTGCCCTCTTCCCCTCAGAGTGGGCTGACCTCTCTTTTTCTCGCCTTGTCTCTACCTCTCAGCTTCTCCACCTCAGAGACCGCAACATCCACCTGGATGCTTCTAATCCCTTCTCTGGGCTTTTCCGCAACCTCTGCGACACGCTCTCTCTCCAATCTGCCCTCTGCTCTGACACACTCTGCCGGACATACTTTGGACGTTCTCATCTCCTCACACATCCCCCTCACTAACCCTCTCATCACCACTCCTCTCTCTTGGACTAACCACTTTCTACTTGCCTCTCACCTGAAACTCTATGTCCCTCGGGCAAAGCCCATCCCAGCACTGCCACCTACCTTCACGGTCATTCGGCTCATGAAGCATGTGTCAGTGGATGCCTTTGCCTCTACTTTCTCTGCTGCTCCTACTCCTGCGGCTGACTCACATTCGTGACACAGCCCTCTATAATCTTCATCTCTCTATCTCCAACACATTGGACATCCTTGCCCCTGTCATGAGAATCCGACTGAAGCCTACTTCCAAGTGCAACTCTTGGTTTGACTCTGATCTCGCTTTCCTGAAACGCAAGTAACAGGGTGGCAGAAAGGGAGTGGAGGGCCTCAGGTGCATCTCTGACAAACTGGCCTGCTCCAAAGGCAATACAGACTCTCTGTCCTGTCCAAGAAGAGAGCCCCCATTGAAGCCCACGTTGCTGCAGCTTCTAACACGGCCGAACTCTTTAAAATCTGCATGGAACTGGCCAATCCTGCTGCAGTCTCCATCTCTCCTGTTCCCTCCCAGGTCCACTGTATGGCTCTGGCCTCTCACTTCACCACTAAAACTCAGGACATTCTGTCCTCTATCTCCTCTTCCTCCCCCTGTTCCTCTCTCGGCCCCCCTGTAGACAACTCTCCCTCTCCTCCTCCTTTCTCCTCTTTCTCTCTGACAACACCTGGCGAGGTTTCTAGACAAGTCCGATCAATGAAAGTGTCTTCCAAACAGGTGCTCCCCTGCTCCTCTAGAACCATCAAGGACCATATTGACACCCTCGGCCTAGCCTTGGCCGATTTCTGTAATCACTCCTTTGCCACTGAAACTTTCCCCTCTCTCCTCAAGCACTCCCTTGTGTACCCCCTCCTGGAGAAGCTGTCTGCCGATCCTACCTGTCTGGCAAACTATCGCCCAATCTCTATCACCCCTTTCCTGGGCAAACTACTGGAAAAGCTGGCCATCTCCCAGCTTACTCTCCACACTGAATCTGCTAGTTGTCTCCATGACCATCGGTCTGGCTTCAGAGCTGCCAGAGGCATCTGCTCTCTAACCTTGATTCCAGCATTCCTCTGTCCCCATCCTCCTTGACCTTTCCTCTGCTTTTGACACGATCAATCATGCACGTGAGAAGGCCCTAAAGTGTTTGACCTACTTCCTCCTGGACTGTCTCTCCCAGATCCAACCAGGGTCCTTTCTCTCTGCCACCTCTCTCTCCACCTGTGGCGTTCCCTGAGGCTCTATCCTCTCACCATGGCTCTTCAATCTCTACTTGGCCCCTTTGGCCCACCTGATCTCTACCTTCTCCTCTGTCAGTGTTATGCGGATGACACTCAATTCTCCTTCAGACTCCCCTCAGTCTCCTCTCCGCACATTCCTGACTGTCTATCTGCGATTCAGGATTGGTGCACATGGGACCCCTGCTTTGCCTCCATCACTATGGCCAGCCGCCTTGGGCTCTCTTTCTTCGCCTTCCTTTGAGGCCAAAAACCTTGGTGTCATCTTCAACTTCACTCTTTCCTTCGCTCCTCACATCTCGGACCTCGCCAAGAAGTCCCACTACCAGCTGCACCTCCTCAAAGGTACTCTTCCCTTTTTCACCTTCCCCCAGAAGCTCACTGTCTCCAGAGCTCTGGTTCGCTCTAGGCTGAACTACTGCAACAGCCTCTTTCTCAATCTGCCTTCCACTACCCTCCGCCCTCTGCAACTAATCCAGAACAGGACTGCAAGACTTATCCTTGGCCACAAGCCCAGAGACTATCTCTCTCCAGTCTGAAATCTCTCCACTGGCTCCAAGGATCAAGTCAAAGACTCTGTGCATTGTCCACAAGGTGTTCTGGGGCGGGGGACTGCACTACATCCGACTCTCTCTTCCAAAATACCTTCTTTCTTGAGCCCTTCGCTCAGTTATCTCCAACTCTCCAAGGGTCAGACGCTTCTGGAGGCAGAGAGTGGGAGGTAGATCTCTCTCCTCTGCAGGTGCCTCCCTCTGGGACGGCCTCCCTGCCCCTCTCAAACTTTATCCGGACCACCTGAAGTTCCCAAAGCAGCTCAAAACATTCCTCTTCTCCTCTGCTTTCTCGCTCTACCTGTCTGCTGCACCGACTGGTTGCTTGACTACCCTCAGAGTCTCACTGGGTACCAGGCTCTTTCATGATCAGTCACCCCCTTCAGTGCCTCCAGGCCTACCACGCAATTAGGGGCTGTAACTGTAACGTCTACAGTCCCTTGCCTCCTTGCACTTACCCAGAGCCGCGCTGCCCTGGCTGCACTTAGAGCAATGCTGCCCTGTTTCCCCTTTGCCTTCCCCTTGCACGTCTCGTTGTCACACTTGCACAATCTGAATGACACAAGGCCTTGTAAGATCGTTGTTTTGTCCTCTCTCAATCTTCCCTCCCTTGTCTTGTCACACCTAGAAACACTTGTGTACAGGCGCGTTATAAATGACTTTCATATCATATCATATAATATCATTGTTAGGGGTTACACCATTCTTGTGGACTCAGTTTATGCCCCAGAGACTGGGTTCTGAAGGTGTGTTTTATCCTTACTGAAGATGCCAGATCATACGGTAGAGAGATCAACAGCATGTTAGTGCCTGCATAGCAGGCTGTCTGCTTTGTAGCTCTGCTGCGGATGTATCTAATTAGCCAGCAAAGGCTAATAACTCACATAATAATAAGCTTGTGATGGCATGCAAATATGCTTCCATGTTTTTGACCTGTGATACTGTAAGGGGTGATAAACACCTGTCTTAAGATGTAAAATGCAATGATCAACTGCAAAAAAAAACGATTGGCTTTGCCAATCCTTTTTTCGATTACCTGATGATCATTTATCTATTCTAAGATGGTTTTCATATATTGCTAACTCAAAGAAATGTTGGGAAAAAAAGAAATTGGGCAAGGCTCACGGGTTCTGCTCCAAACAAGTGGCACAGCAGCCTGTTTTTACTCCTATATGCATATCTGGAACCCATCGCCAGCCAATGGTACCTTCTTAGCAGGAGCTCTTGTTATCTCCCCTAATAAATACAGGGGGGTATTTGGACATGTTGAAACTGAGTGAGGTACATGCACAGTGAGGAATGACTACTTACATTTCAAACAAACAGCTTCAGAAATAGTTTGTAAGGTAAGTTAACTGGATGCATCAATAACAACATTGACAGTTATATGTTGCTATAACTTTGCCAACACGTCTCCGTCACATCCATCAGATGTATATGACATTGAAAGGCAGGTGAAGGATGTGGTGAGAAATGGGAGATAAAATGCAAAAGACCCAACAGTGTGTTTTAGGCTTACCTCACCACATCCACGGCACCTGCCCGGACCTTGGGGTCGCTGCCCATGATGGAGACGCTGGCCGTAAAGGAGCCATCAATGCTGAAGACGACACATTCGGTATTCCTCGCTACCACGGTGAGATAGGACTCAGCATAAGTGTGATCACCCCTAGACACGAGAGGGAGTTGGGGGAATTGTTGGGGACAAAGAACGATATGAGATCAGGCAGAGCACATAAGCAGAAGAGCTAGGCTGGTTACACAAAGCATAGAAGCCTATTAAACACGGGCCTCATTACAAGTACGGCAGTCTGGTAAAAACCAGTGGCAATGTGGCGGCAATTCCAGTAATGCTTCATTACCATACCAACATACTACAGGTTTAGGTACAGCAAAGAGCTGGAGGGAAATCCGCCACCTCACCACCAAAAATCGGCCAAAATCCCTATGGAGTCATATGGACTTGAACAAAATGGGGAGTTACATCGCCTACCACCACATTTAATCCCGTAATAAATCCACGGGACCAAGTGGAGGTAACGGTAACCCATTTGGATGGATTTACCACAAGAATACTGCCAAACCTGTAATAAGGCCCCCTTTCGTGTATTACACACACAAAGAAAACAGAAAGGGAGTAGACGAGTCTCAAACACAAATACTGAAGAAATAGAAGACGGCTGCACAGAAATCGAAAGTTTGCAAAGAAACAGTAATGCAGGCCTGGTACTTGCTGTCATTGTTTACATTGAAAGGTGCCATGCAGACTCCTCATTCACTCTCACTCTTCACCTTACATGCGCAGTGCCGGCTCCGCGTCTATTTTCATTTGCATTAAAGGAGCAGCAGAGGCCCAGCAATTATGGTCCTACGTTATATTGAAAGTGGGGTACAAGAACAGGTTCTGCTGCAAGTGTTTACATTAAAGGCGCAGGTCAGGCTCAGGCAGCCTTTACCATCATCAATAACATTGAAGGGGCAATGCCCAGAGTATAATTTCACGTATTTCATGGAAAAGTGAGTGCATTTTCAGTGACTACTGTTTGCATTGAAGGGGCAGTGCAAAGCAGGCACGAATGTAACCAAGGTGGTAAAATCAAAGTATATGATGTGTCTAGGATCTACTGTCATTGTTTACAGCGAAGAGCTGTATGTAAGCGACCATAATCTACTGCTGGCTTTTTGCATCGATGGGGTAATATGTAAAAATTATTTCAGCAACTAACAAGCGAAGAGCTGAATTAACTGGGATAATTAGCCAATTAAATCATACAATGAATATCATGGATTAAAATGGCTCCCACGTATCACCTTGAAGAGCCTGATTAGGTTGACACATTCGTTACCAGGTGCTACTTATGATTCCCCTGGACAACTTGTGTCATACAAACATACCTATGTTACTTTCCTCTTTTAGTTTGGGAATGTGCATAACACAGCATTAGGAAACATATAGAAGATATTTAAAGCATAATGGGTCATATATAATGACCAAATTGTTACTTTCTATACCATGTGGAAGTAAGGTTTTCGGCACCCGAAGTATTTGTTCGTCATTCCCCAGAGGTAGATCCTCCTTACTGAGTGATAATGATTCCAAGGCTAGTTTGCTACTGGTTTAACAAAAAGTCTCTGGGGTTGGGTTCAACAAAAACCTCTGGGTTCAACAAAAAAGACCCTGCGTTTTGTGATCCTTATTCTCTCCTCAGGACTCGGCAGCTTTGGAGGTTGAGGCTTTGGTGAGTTGCAAATAAGCCCTGAGCTTCCTCCAAGAAGATAGCCGCCTGAGCTTGTCTACCCAGGTTGGGTTAGAGTGCCTTCTTGGTTTCCATGTCTTGAGGTCCTGGCACTAGCCAACACCAGTTTCTTGTGTATACCACTTCCATGAGTCACACCGGTCTGGTACCAAAAGGACCTTTCTTACATCGTGCAACTCTTTCTCTCTCTTTTTCTCCTCCATTCCTCGACACCTTCTGCCAACACTTCCACCCCCATTCACTCACATCCCTCAACTATCTATACATTCAGACTGCTCTTTTTTTACTCTATTCTCTCAATATCTTCACTAACTTACTCATGCACTGCACCCAAGTACAGCATCATGCAGAGGCACCCACCCTCCTGGCTGGCACCCCCATCCTCTGGGCCAAGGTGCAGGCACAGGGGTATGTCGCAGGTCATAGGGGCCAGGTACTGATCTGATATTCTCAGGTGGGCCTAGGTTCATTTTTAAGGTACAAGCAGAGATTGATGGAGAAAAACAAGTAACAGACGTGCTGTTGAGGGTTAACAGAAAGCTGTTGGGGTTTTCTCCCGCAATATGCAGCTAAAATGTGTTTAAAATAAAAACAAGTTAAAAACAAAAATCAGAGGTCAAACATAAGGGACCGCTTGAGACTCTTCTCTTCTGTGCCCACTGACAGCAAATCCCAGTGCATGTGACAATCCATCTGCAGATGGTCTGCTTGGTCCCAGCTACTCCCCTGGATGCATGCCCTAATGCAGCAAGCAGTTTCTATCTATCCTGTACTTGTCTGATGTAGAAATTAATGGCTTAGCCGCCCCCGCCCCGACCTTTGGGTACAGTCTATGCAATCTCTTCTCTGCCTGAGATTGAAGCCGCAGGGACAAGAACCTGCTATGTGCATTTCATTAAATACCTTAGAAAGAAAAGCGGCTTCACACAAATCAACAACTTGTCTTTTGCAAACCCAAACGCCATATAAAGCCTGTAAAATGACATGCCCTGTAACTCACTCACTTGGACAACGTTACGGCCACCAACAATAGAGTTTTCAGAGTAAGGAACTTAAAATCTCAGTTGTGCATCAGCTGAAGTGGTGGACAAAAACCACATTGAGATTCCTTTGCACTTGTATGTTAATCGCTGGAATATACCGGATGGCCAAACCCTTCAGGAATTGCACCCCATGGAAATGTCAAAAAAAGATAACTCTCTGAGCCACCATATAATAAAAGATAAAGCGGCCATAGATCCTCTTCCCATACATCGTATATGCGATCTGAAGACTGTCCTAGGAATGTGTAAAATTGACCACTCTACCTACGGACATTAAGGGCCTCATTACACGGATGCCAGTAGGGATTTAACGTTACCAGTAATGGAATACCGGTAACGTTAAATGCCCATGTGGATTACGACCCGGCTCACCGCCATTAGCGGCACCGCTAAGTACGGTGCCACTAATAGCGGTCAGTTCGCCTGCGCGCGACCCGCCATCCCGTAAATAACGACATGCCGCTAATAGCACACCATCACAAGGCAAGTGCACATGGCAATAGCGGCATGGTAAATCCCCCAAAACCCCTTACCGGCATGGCGCTAATACCGCCATCGCGAACCACCCGTTAAAAGAACTAGGCAGTGTTAACACCTGCCACAGGTGGCCAAAATCAGCACAGGGAGGCAATGGAGACTGTGGCTGCTCAAAAGAAGCACACCACACCCCTTCCCACACCAAGATGGTTCCAATACTGGCAGCATTACATGGCCTGGAGGACCTGATTGCAGCGTTGCTGCTACAACAACAGGTAGCACAGAGGAGAGGCAGGAGGAGGAGGAGGGCTAGACAGGCACAGCAAGCACCACCACGCCACCTAATCACACCACAGAGGCACCCACCAATTCCCCGGATCAGAGCCAGTCCACTTAACCTAACACCTGAGCAGATACACACCCTGTACCGTCTGGACCGGGACACCATCACCAGCATCGTGGACATGATACACAACAACATTGTGAGCCTCATAGACATCAGAACTGCCATCCGCCCTCTACTCCAGGTGGTGACAGTGCTCCACTTCCTGGCCACAGGAACCTACCAGCATACGGTGGGGCAGATGCATGGCATCTCCCAACCAGTATTCTCACGCATACTGAACCAGGTACTCAATGCCCTCCTGAAGCATGCACCCGAACACATATCCATGCCACGGACTGCCCACGAGATTGCAAACACCAAAGTTGGCTTCTATTCACTGGCAGGCATCCCAAGTTGCAAAAGTGTACCGAAACAGGAAGCAATTCCACTCCATCAATGTCCAAATGGTATGTGACGCCACCAAGATAATCACACATTGCTGTGCCCGATTTCCAGGATCTACCCATGATTCCATGGTCGTGCGGAACTCAACTATCCCCCGCTACATGGAGCGACAAATGGGACAACGTTCGTGGCTACTTGGTGAGTAGCAGGCCAAGCACTTGGCAGTGTGATTGGGGGGGGGAGGGGGTAGATAGATACTCCAACTGGGGGTGCATGGGGGGGTAGATAGATACTCCAACTGGGTGTAGCCTGTAGTCCGTCGCCCAAATGCACATACAGATGTACGCAAATGTCCATCTGGAAGGGCAGCAACGTACTTGAGATGAACGGACATGCAAGTATATGCTACACAACACAGCTGACAATCCAATTCTAGTAACATCAAACATCAATCCTCATCCACATTGCACGACACTCGATGCCACGAAATACACAAATGTCATCCATGCTGTCAACATAGTCATGCAGCATTCCTACAGCACAACATCAACAATGCATTGTGCCCTTCGATGCATGCGAAGGGATACCCCCTAGCCATGGCAATGCACCACAAACCCATGGCACCACTGAAGTGATGCCTCTCAGCATGGCAACAGCAATGTTGGAAGGACAGTACACCACCAGTGTGGTACCAAATGTGCCTGGCCACAGGGACACCTACGACCTGACCCCACCCAGAACATGTCAATTACTTTTAGAGGCTTCAATGGGGCATGTCTACTTGCAGGCTTGCGCTCACCTTTGCACAAAGCAGTTACACAGACCATTTCCATTCATGCAGTTGATTGTGTACATGAATCCCAATGATAGGTCAAAGTATGTGATATGAACAGGCCACACTTGTGTTGAAAAGTAACAGGACCCCATTCCTTCCCCCATATAGGTGATGCCGGCTATCCCCTGAAGAGGTGGCTCCTCACACCTATATGGAACCCACAGAACAGGCACGAAGAAGAATACAATCGTGCACATACCCGTACCTGCCTCGTGATCGAACAGACTTTTGGACTTTTGAAGTCACGGTTTAGGTGCATTAGCAGGTCTGGTGGCGCTCTCCTGTATGGCCATGATAAGGTGGCAAAGATCACCATGGCATGCGTCATGCTGCACAATATGTGTATCAGACGGAATGTGCCACTGCCCCCTGACATTGAAATGGAGGCACCTGATGAGGATGATGATGGGGATGAGGATGGAGGTGAAGGGGGTGCAGGTCATGCAAGAGGGGATGGCCAGGAGGGACATGCTGTGAGACAGCATTTGATCAACCAAATCTTCTGAGTACCATGTACTCGTACTGTCACCTGTATATGGCTGGTGATGCACTGCTGTCTGTTTGCTAGCTCACAATGGACCTTGGCGTCAATAAATTGCACATACACAATGAAGGAGTCCAGGCCTGTGTTTTGCTCAAACAACAGTGTATTAATGAACTGAAGCAGAAAAATGTGCAAGTCCCCAATCATCCCACCACCCTTCCCCCCCGCCCCCCACAACTGTCCCATCACACCCTTCCCCCCACCCCCCACAACTGTCCCTCATGAGTCTCCAACAATGTTTGCGTCCAGGCATGCACACAGGGGAATGGACATTCACACCCTATTGGTCACTGGCAGGACCAGCATTTGGGGGCTGGCTGGAGGTGCGCCTGGTGGTGCGTGCAGAGTGTCTGAGTGGGCTTGTCTGCCGCGAACCGGTGGACGAAGAGGTGGCAGACTGTCCTGGTGGTGGGATTTGGCGGTGCAGTGCATCCGCAATGCGTGTGAGCACCTCCCGGACGCGTATGAGCTCCCCACACAGCCTGTCTGTGCACGACTCCATCCCCTCCCTGGAGTGCCTGGATGTCTCCCCGAGCTCCGCCCTGAGACGGGCAGCCTCCTCGACATGCTGACCAACCAGCACAGTGAGAGCCTGTTGCCGCTGGATGATGCTGGCCAGGTCAAGGGCAGTGTCGGGCTGTGGGGGTGTGGCTGCTGCGCATTCTGATGCTGGCCGGTGTACAGATGTAGGCTCCAGGGGGCTACTGAAGGCCTCCATGGTTTCGTCACCAGTGACGTTGGAGACAGGTGTGTGTTGGGGTGATGGCTCTGGGGTTCGAGCAGGGCTTGGGGTGTGCATGGCCAGGTTGAGATCTGTAGGCTCATCCACATCAGACAATGGGGCAATGGCTGCCGCCTCTCCTGCCGAACTGGCTGCAGCTGAGGGTGGACCCTCGGTGGCTGTGATTCGGGGGCGAGTGAACCTCCAGATGCGGGGCAGTAGGGTTTGGCGTGGCACTGGCAGTGGCGCTCAAACGATGTTTTGAATGATGCAAATGGAGCCTTGAGCCTTTTCCCCTTATGTCGTTGGGGCGTCCTCGCTCGGCTGCAGCCTTTTTTCTTCTGCACAGGGGGTGCCTGGGATGCTTCCTCGCTGTCTGTATGTGACCCTGTCGGGGACAAGAAGGGGGATGTCATTGGTTATGATTCAATGTACTCAATGCAGGCTACATCATGAATTCAGTTGGGGCCGTTTGGACTTCATTGTGAAGGATGTAGGTGATGTGTCATTTCAGTGGCTCATCCATGCAGTGTTGTGTGTGGCACTTGGCTCTGTTGATGTGTGCATGTGTGTGTGTTTGGGTCTGGCACTGACATGGGCAGGGTGGGATGCATGTGTGGATGTTTGGCCATCCATGAGGTGATCCAGGGCGGACATTTGTGGGGACCTGTACATTCACATTGCATGCTTGCATCAGTGCACTTACCTCCATCAGAAGTCTCTGCCACGCCATGCTCCATCCTCCCAACTCCCTCAATACATTTGACTCCGATGAGGTTGGCGCATGTCTCCTCCCACTCCTTTAACTTGATTGGCGACCCAGATCCGCCAGCGGTGGCAGTCTTGTGATTCTCTGCCAGGATCATTCTGACCCGGAGTCTCAAGTCATCCCATCTTTTCCTGCACTCACGTACAGTGCGCGTGCTGCTGCCCACAGCACTCACTTTCATTGCCACTTCGTCCCAGATAGCCTTTTTCTTAAGGAGGGTCTCCCGCTGCATGTCATTTGCGAAGACCACTGCAGCATTGTCCGATGAGGTCTGAGTCAGCATGAGTAACTCCTCAGGAGAGAACTTTTCCTTCCGCTGGCGGTCTGTGGTTTTTTCAGTGCCTTGGGCATGGTAACAGTGTTGCAATGGATCTCAGACAGCAAGGTAACACAAACAGGTCCAGGGGGCAGAGGATGGCAATGGATTGTGTTTTTAAACATGGCCGCCATGCTCTTTCCCGTTCCTGTGCGATGACGCTTTTTCCGGTTCCGGTATTTAACGGACACCGCTATTAGCGGTGACCGCTATTTGCATGCTGCGTCAAGGGGGAGGTGCTATCTGCACTGTCGCGGAAGACGGTAAGTGACTTTTGGGGGAGTTTAACGGCAAGGCAGCAGGGCCATTACCGGCATGGCACAATGCTCGTGTCCGCGTACTCGTAATGGTACGCTATTAGTGCCCTCCTGCGAGGGCGGACATGTTAAGGGCACCATCCCGGTAATTTGCGGATTTTACCGCACAACGTGTCATGAGGCCCTAAGAAAGTATGACATCTGATGCTGTTCACACTGACGAATCCAAGCAATTCATCCAGTGCAGCTAGGTTCCCACTCAGGGTGATCACCCTTTGGGGACAAGGAATGCCCAAGTAGAAATACTCTGCCCCCCTCCTCTCACATCAAAACACTTTCCTGATGGTTGCTTATATGTTAATTTAACAGGTACAGGGGCCCTTTAAGGCGCATGTCTTGGTTTCTGGCTTTAATTGGTCTCTAACTCCTAATGCTACGTGGCCAGAACTAATGGTGCCCACGTTCCCATTCCGGGGGGAGATTCAAAGATAACAGACCAGAATTCTCCGAAGAGCAGGAAGTACTGGCTTGAAAGGACACGCAACAGAAGAAACAGCTCTCATCTGCAGGGAGGCGACAACCACGTAGTCAGCGTAGTGGGCGGAGTCCCACACCAGCCCACGGAATGCTGCAGCTCCAGAGAAGCTGAGGCTCCCAAAGATCTGGGAATTGGAAGAGAACCAGAATTAACCTACCAACAGAAGACGTATGGCTGTCTCCCTCTGCCGATGACTGAGAGCAACTGGCCGCGAGAACCGAAGAAAAGGCCAGGATGCCGACATGCAGTAGCCACTGCAACCGCCTCTATCCCTTAGCAGCACCGCATTCAACCAGATTGCCCCATACGGTGTGATTGAAGTACTGCGGGGGGACATTGAAGCCCACAGGGGGCAAATGCTGCACATACCCCAGAGAGGGGTAAAAGAAGCCATCGAGCACCTAGGGCTAGACAGACCCGAAGCCCACAGGGGGCTAACACAGCAGATACCTCACTGCAGGGTGAGCCAAACAATTACAAAACTAGGGCTGAGCAGGCTCGAAGGCCACAGGGGGCTAACGGAGTACATACCCCCAGAGTTTGGTGAAAGAAGCAATCGAGAACCTAGGACTGAGCAGTCCCAAAGCCCACAGGGGGCTAACACAGCAAAGACCCCAGAACGGGGTGGAAGAAGTCAACAAGAAACCAAGATCAAGCAGGAGGGGGCGCTAGAGAGACCGAATAAGATGGCCGCAGGTCTGTAAAGCTCTCCAGCACCGTGTAAATCTGGCTCATTATACGGTAGTTTCCTGACAGAATAATGTGGTCGCGTTGCAGATAGCAACTCATGATAGCGTTGTGACCCAGCTAAAGTGATTTCGGTTGAAATTAGCGCCGACATCCCAATCAACTGGCGACGCACTTTGGCTGCTGCAGGCCGCGCTATCGGCGTGGTGTGGGGGAGGAGCAGCGTAGTAGCAAGTGGAGTGCTAGGGAGCATTCAGAGCCTACCTCGGAGGAAGAGCAGAAACTGGGAGCCGAGGCAGTGAACCCCGAAGGCAAAGGTCCCGATCGTAGCACGTGTGCCCTGCACCTGGGATCATTAACAGCGGGGGTAGACGCCCCGAACTCTGGGCAGTGACCCACCCAGTGGAGGGATCCGGTGGTCCCCCCCGAGGTGACACAGTGTGCACGGTGTGAACTGCGGTGGTGTGCGTTTAGGCAGAATTATATGCAGTACCCTTTGGGAACACCACACACAATTAGGACTACGCAGCACAAATTCACCTTTGGTGCAAGCCTGTACTACACAGTGAAAGTGGTAGCAATGGCTGAGCAGCCAGACTGATCTCAAGAGCAAGTGAGCAGTATTAATAGTTACACAAAGGACAGCAATTACTATGATTCAGGCAAACACTGACTCAAGGTTTCTGAGTAAAAGAATATATATTTATTTACACCTCAGTTATATAACATTTCACTAAAGTAAAGCAGTTCAAAAAGCGCACTCTTAAAACACCACACCACTCGCAAAATGGCACTCTAGTAATTCGCAAGGGGTGGAAAGACAATGTTAGGCAGAAATTGAGCAGCACCAACAGGTAAGTAAGCAGGGCAATCTAGAAAGAGGAACTACAGTGATGGAATCAAATCAAATAGGCTTAGGGCCAAAGTCAATAGGACAACAGTCTTTTGCTCAAGATCACACAGTTCAGGGTAGTTTGCGGTTAAGTCTTTGCCAAGAGTTCCGGACGAAGTTGGTCGGCAAAAATGTTAGTTTAGAGACCGCGCATGCGCGAGCCGCGCATGCAGAGCCAACTACACCGGCTCCCGGCGGCCGCAACAATTATCCTATAAATATTCTAATTTCTGAGAATCGATCC
Organism: Ambystoma mexicanum; assembly: GCF_040938575.1. Classification (NCBI taxonomy): domain Eukaryota; kingdom Metazoa; phylum Chordata; class Amphibia; order Caudata; family Ambystomatidae; genus Ambystoma; species Ambystoma mexicanum. The sequence goes on from NC_090936.1 coordinate 595,140,385, forward strand.
AGCCTCAAACGCTTTACAACAGTGGCGGACCCACTAGGGCAACTGGCGCTGCATTCCCGGGAACATCAGATTCTGCTTGGTGACCGCCAACGTGTGGCCTGCCGCCATTGCTGCACAGGCGAGAACGGCCGACCCGCCCCCTCCCCCCTGAACTGTTACGAACACTGAGGCTCCCGGGAGGGAAGACGCGCTGGTGTGTCGGACGGCGAGAGGTGACTGCATCCCGCCAGCACAGACAGACCGCCGCCCAGGGTCCCTCTCGCCCGCCTGGTCCCAGACACCAGCACATCCTGTGCCGACGAGCACCTTCAAAAATCACGCCCTTCTCGCGGAGGCCGGGGTCTGGTGTTGCCGCGACCCCTGCTCCGCGACTAAGATGCGGCAGACCCCTGACGGAGGCCGCGGAGCTGCACGGGGGAGGAACGCCGCCACACCCTGAAGGCTGATCCACATGTGCGCCCGAGGCCCGGGCCGTGTGTGGACCACACCGCTAACTTCCTCCCTTGCGATCTCCCCCCCCGCCAGCGAGACTGCAGCACTCGGGGTCGAGACGCGGCACGATAAAAGGACATCAGTGCCACGCTCCCCTGTCGGCGAAGGACATGCCAGAAACAGACCCAACACCAGCAAGGTACGTGCAGAGGAGGTGGGGGGCCCCCCTTAACCCCACCCCACAGCTCTGTGCACAATCAGACCGACAACAGGGCCCATGAGACCCGTTGGGCAAACTCAGCCCACCCCCCCTTGAAAAAAGAACTGGGGGATAAGGGAAAGGCATCGGACAGCGCCAGTCTTGTGGGAAGACGCAGGTGCATCACCCCACACCAGCGGGGGAGACCCCCCTCCACAGCGACCACACACACTCAAGGGGCGATAGAGGGGCAGTGACCGTGGGCACCCCCCTCCTCCAACCAAGATAGGCACCCTGCGCCTGTGGTGGTGCCTTAGACTCCCTCCCCTCCTTCGCCACGCTGCTGGTTGGTGGTTGTGGGGACTGGTGGTGGAGCAACACCTGCGAGGCATTATTAAGGAGACGGATGCCCGAAAACGCATAAATCACAGTCCCGACGAGACAGGCAGCCTTGGAGGAAGGATCCTCACCCAAGAAGAATACAATCTACAGTTCCGGATACCGCTGTTGAGCAGGCACAATCGTGGACACTCCTCACTGGTTGAAGGCACGGCGGGTAGACACACGCAAGGTCCCCCCAGCTCCAACACCAACCCGCTTTGGGACGTCAACACGACCTACCCAGACCTGACACCATACCGGGAGCACCGACTGCGCTATGGGAAAAGAAAAAGGTCAAAAGACAGTCCCTCCAATATAGAATGGACCTTTACACTGTAAGGGCCCCTCCCCGCCGGGAGACACAGATTCCAGAAGAGGAAGGTGCCAGGGAGGAGACCCACGACCCTCCTATCTCTCTGTCTGACCTAATGAAAGTGATTGGGGACTCGAGAACATCTCTGGAACTCAAAATTGGAGGGCTGTCTACAGAGGTGTCCCTTATTCGCCAAGACTTACGCAACCTGTCGCCTAGAGTCGGCGAAGCGGAACAAAGAGCATCAGACACAGAGGACACTGTTCGCCGACTGGAACAACAATTAGCCGTAACCGCCCAAAAGGTTAACCAACTTGAATACCGTGCTGAAGACAGTGAAGGAAGGGCACAACGCAACAATCTCAGGATTCTAGGGATCCCGGAGAAAGAAGAAGGCCCCAGCGCCGATCTTTTCCTGGAAGACTGGCTGGCACATATCTTTGCTCCAAAAAAAATATCCAAGTTCTTTTCCATTGAAAGAGCACACAAGGTGCCCACTGGACGGCCTACCCCTGGAGCCCTGCCAAGAACGATAATTGCATGCCTGCTAAATTTCCGAGACCGTGACGCTATCCTCCAAATGGCACGGGCCTAATCACATACAACAGTTACAGAGTAGGGTTTTACCCATATTAAACCAATGAAGTCCAAAAGGCCCGCCAGTCGTTCGATTCTGTTAAGAAGAAACTCCAGTCGCTATCAATCAAATACGCTCTGTTCTTTCCGGCAATGCTCAAAGTCCAACACAAGGGCACCACCCACCTGTTCTATAACCACAAAGCAGCATGGGATTGGGTCGAAACGCAAGTCCTCAATGATCCTGAAGCCCAACGCTCACCTCCTGACCCGTCCGCACAGAAACCCAGGCCCGGGCGGCTCTCGCCCCCCTTAACCCAGGTGGGCCCGGAAGCCGGAAAAATACAGCATCTTGCCAACAGCACCACAAACAATGGATGAGGCCTCTACACCAAGGGGTCCGACCTGCAGCGTAACACCATGGGAACTTTAATTTAGCGGCCGCCGCTCATTACACGGTGTAATCACTATCCCAGTCAATGTTTTCCCGAAGAAGTTTTCCAGTTAAAAGTTTGATATTTGGGCGACAGGTGCTCCCAGTTGGGGGGTGGGGAGGAGGAGAGTACAAGGTGGGGGAGTTCTATGGTTGAAGGCAATCAGAATCACGGGATGAGAAGGCAAGAAACCTATTCACATCGGCGCAGGAACCACAAACTGCCCACAGGCGGGGCTAATGACGCCCGCACTATCCAGCTACCAGCCACACAGTCACATGGCAACCTCTGGACGTCTCCCTCCTGTGAAGACATCTGGGTACTCCAAGAACACACCAAACTCCCACTTATCCTTCCCGACGCCTTACAACGAGAACCCACGCAGATAGAGCAAACACCAACAAGCTCTCCTTATTGACCTGGAATGTCAATGGCCTCGGCTCCAGTGTGAAACGGAGATTGGTGCTCCAGTATCTTAATCGATACTCACCGACATAGCTCTCCTTACCGAAACACATCTGATCGGCACTGGAAACAGCTTCTTTAGAAGATCCAACTATCCGCATACCTACCAACCTGGGTTCACAAAGGGCGCCAGAGGCACAATGATACTCATCCATAAGCGAGTCACCCTACAGGTCAGGAAAATACGGACTGACCCTCTGGGCCGTTTTGTGATACTGCTCGCGGATATCTGGGGTGATAAATGGGGTCTTGCCGCGGTCTACGCCCCCCCCACGCTCACGAAGGAACTACTTGGTGAACTGCAGAACTTACTACTTGAGGAAGAAGCCAACTCTTGGGTCATAAGAGGGGACTTCAACGAAGTCATGGATGTCACGGCTGACAGATCCCACCAGAGGGCTGGAATCAGACTCGCCCCGACACCGCTGTTCACGCTCGCCGAGACACTGGGGCAATTGGACACTTGGCGATCACTGCACAACGGCGAGGCCGGCTTCTCCTTCTCCAGTGTGCACAAAACACTCTCTAGAATCGACTATGCTTTCATCCCCCGCAACATATCTCAAAGGCTTCTATCCGCCGAGTTCCTGGCAAGAGGCATCTCGGACCACTCTCCGCTCCTTATCACCATGAAAAATGGTCGCCGGCACCCAGATATCACCTGGCGCCTAAATACATACCACCTGCGACTCCCCAAATTCGCGGAGGGACTTGAGGAAAAGACCACGGAATACTTTGAAATGAACAAGGCTCCGTGGAATGTCCGATCTCAATATGGGAGGCATATAAACTGTCCTCCGTGGAGAGGCCATCTCCGCGGTATCGGCCCACCAGAAACGATACGCTCAAAAGATCAGGGAGGCCAAAACGCAAGTACAGGAATGTGAACAACAACTCCTCACACATAACACCCAAAGTGCCAAAGAAGCATTGGTAACAGCACAAGAAGCCCTCAGTAACATAGCTCTAGACAATGCGATGGCGGCCCACTGGCTAGTCCGTAGCCAAACCTATGAGAAAGGAGACGAGGCAAATAAAACCCTGGCCTGGTTAGAGAAATGTGAACAAACAAAGGGCATGTGCGTGCTATCAGATCTCCAGAAGGGGTGCTGCTGATGGAAGACCTTGACATAATAGAAACATTTGCCGCCTACTTCAAGAAACTCTACACTCCACCAACCGAACACCCCACACCAGAGCCCTCTTGCTTCCCCGACCGAATTGAGATCACGAAACTGTCAACACAACAAACAGATCTCCTTGGTGCCGAAATTACCGAGAACGAAATCCAAGAGGCGCTCGCGCAACTCCAACCAGGGAAAACTCCGGGCCCCAACGGGTTCCCAACAGAGACCTGGAAATGACTTGGCGGCACACTAACGGCTCATATGCACCGCATGTTCCTACGTAGCAAAGAACAGGGCGCACTCCCCCCAGACCTCAGGAGGGCGAGCATAGTAGTCATACATATAACCGGAAAACCTCCGGAAGAATGCACCTCATACCGCCCTATCTCGTTGATCAACAGAGAAGCCAAGGTGATAGAGACACTCATCCACCCAGACCAATGCGGATTCATGCCCAACAAATCCACCTGCATGAATTTACACAGAATCCAGCTTGCCCTAATCAGAGCCTCAGAAATACCATCGCCACTGGCCCTCCTGGCGGTGGACTTTGAGAAGTAATTTGACTCGGTGGGTGGGACGCCCTATGGGCAATCATGGCCCGAATGAACTTCGGGCAAAGCTTCATCTCGTGGGCCAAACTCCTGTACGCATCACTGATGGCCACTGTGAGGGTGAATGGCACGTCCTCCAGACCATTTCCTCTGGGCCAAGGAACCAGACAGGTGTGCCCCCTTTCTCCGCTCCTCTTCCTGCTCGCTATTGAGCCATTAGCAATCGAACTTCGATCAAACAAAAATTGGTCCGGATTCGCCTGGCCAGAGGGAGGGGAGGAACGGCTCTCGCTGTACGCAGATGATCTCCTTATATATCTTAGCAACCCAATCACCTCATGCCCGACTGTATCCCTTATCCTGAAGGAATACCAAATCTTTGCTGGCCTAAAGGTGAAAAAGGCCAAAACTATTTACTTCCCGATCGAGGGAGGCAAATCTGCGATCCCAGAGGCCTGCCCCTACCACGTCTGTATCACGGAGTTTAAATACCTAGGCATATACATTGGCCCGACCTTAGACTGATTCCTTCAACTCAACCTACAACCAGTACTAGCGAGGCTTTACAGAGATGTCCCCCACTGGCAATCACACTCCCATAACTAATTGGCAGGGTAGCGCTGTTTAAAATGATCACACTCCCAAGACTCCTATACATTCTCCAAAACGCCCCGCTTCCCATCCCCCATGAAACCTTCACACTCGCCGATAGGAATCTCTGCACGCTGCTATGGGGAGGGAAACAACCCAGAATCGCCCTCACTACGCTTCAAAGATCAGTGTGGGAGGGGGGCATTGGTCTAACCTGCATACGCACATACTACCTTGCGACACAGATGGGGGTGGTAAACGATTGGCTACACGCAGATCCTACACTACCACGCATACGCATTGAAATGGAGACCATGCTCCCAAGGTCGCCACTACAGGATTTATATGCTGCCAATAACCAATTCCCGACAATACCAAAAATGACACGCCATATCCGTCATACCTGAAGGGACACACACAAACTGGTTGGCTGGAAGGCAAAGCCAACACTGGCCCAACCCATATGGCACAATGCACCCCTCCCAGAAATAATGAAAATGAGCCCTTTTGAAAACTAGGGAACAAGAGGGATAAGCACACTAGCACAAGTGATCTAAGAAGGGCGCCTCCTAATCTTTGAAACCCTGCAAGACGAATTCGGCTTGGCACGCACAGCTAGCTCACACCATACGCACACAGTTCCCAGACAACTACCATACCCCCCTGCTCCCCCATAGAGATCAACGTTCTCCCGCAACGAATCCCCTCCAAAGTAACCTCCACCCTCTACCAGGCCCTTAACTCCTTCGGGACTAAACAACTCGATAGGCTGAAGGAAAGGTGGGAAAGAGATCTGGGCGATCTAGAGCCAGAGGACTGAATAGACGCACTAATGTCCCCTGAGAGATTGGGATTGAGGCCAAATTCAGATTGATACAACTCAGAATACTCCAGCGCTCATACTACTCTCGTACAGCCCTGGCCAGATGGGGAGGGACCGAAGACGAGACATGCATTTGATGCAAACGGGAGGCGGCCACCTTCTATCACATGATCTGGGACTGTCAAGTATTACAAGTCTTCTGGGGTAATGCACCAATACAATCTCCACTATCCTAGGAACGCCAATTCCTAAAGACCCCAAGATGGCACTCCTGGGCATCTGGGGTGAGGTGGACCTGACTACGAAAAAATATTCCTGGCAGTGGCGATGGGGGCTGGGAAAAGACTCATTGACGCAAACTGGGGCTCAGCGGACCCACTAAACCTAAACCGTTGGAGCAACAAACTAAATAGATGCGCAGCTCTGGAACGCCGAATCTACAACGCGAGGGGCTGCCCCCGAAAATTTGAAAAGATATGGGACAAATGGATCGATGCTCACTGAGACTCATCCCCTCCCTATTTCCCTCCTCCCCTCCCCACCCCTCCTTGCTCTTCCCCTGCACCCCCCCTTAATTCAAAGACACGAGACGCAACCAGTATGGCCAGCTACTACCTGCTTCAAGAAGGTATCAAAACTTCTTTGTCCCATGTCGCCCTTGTCACTGACAATACCGCCGTGTTTTTCTGACGAATGCCGATGTTTATATCTATGTTTCAAAAACACAAAGGAATCCAGGAAATTGCGCCCAGTAAGGTAAGAAATGTATTTTATTGTTTGTATTAGCCCCTCTATGATAACACGTGTTTCGGCCAAGTGGCCTTTTTCAAATCAGGGTTAGAACATAGATCATAAATCAACACCCAATCATTTAAGTATCATCACAAATGCCAATCAAGTTATCCATAGTATTAAGCAAAAGACAACCATATAGTATAGCAAACCAAGAAATAGGGGTTGGGATTGTGATGAATAAAACATTATAAGTAATGAACATATCGTAAAAATATAGTCATTGTAGCAAAAAATAATAAATATATGAACAAACAGGGTAGGGGAAAGAGAAAAGCGCAAGAGAAAAACAACAAACAAAACAAAAGCATCTTATTAGTTGTACAATATTTAGATATAACAATGTAGTTTATGGCTGTTCGGTAGCAGATAAATGGCTTACCCTCGTATCTTAATGTCGTATTGGGTTTAATCCCATATCGGAAGGTTCTGGTGTGAAAACAAGGGTTCAAAAATACATAAAAGCTCATCAGTTGCAATGTTAACTGCATTATGATATATTATGTATGCACCAAAATTCTTTAACATGTGTTTAAATGTCTGTGCGTTTATCTATTAGCGCTAATTTCACGTGTGCTAAGTAGTTCGTGTTCATTACTTATAATGTTTTATTCATCACAATGCCAACCCCTATTTCTAGGTTTGCTATACTATATGGCTGTCTTTTGCTTAATAATATGGATAACTTGATTGGCATTTGTGATGATACTTAAATGGTTGGGTGCTGATTTATGATCTATGTTCTAGCCCTGATTTGAAAAAGGCCACTTGGCCGAAACACGTGTTATCATAGAGGGGCTAATACAAACAATAAAATACATTTCTTACCTTATTGGGCGCAATTTCCTGGATTCCTTTGCGTTTTTGAAACATTATATTGGATGGATTTTCTCTCAGGCTTACCGTCAATCCAGTGATCTGCGACCTGTTTTTATGGGATACAGTAAGTGCAGGGGTCTTATTTCCCTACACCACATGGACTTCTAAAATCTTAAATCACTTATATTTGCTCTATTAATCCAAGAGTCGCCAACTAGACCAGCTGTACCCAAAAGCCTGGAGTACTTTTGCGATGTTTATATCTATGTTGTTGTTTGCTGTTTAAATCCAAATAAACAGAGTTATAAAAAAAAAATGTTTGTTTAAAGAGTAGAGAAGGACAAGCCCTCTGATTGAAGAAAGATTTCACACACTTTCAACGCGGCTGAACGAAACAAACAACCGGATTTGAACAGTACCTTTCGATGGAGAAGAAGCTGTAGCTGAGGCGGATGTTCCTGGTAGTTCCTGCAGGTTCACGGTTCCTGAAGCGACTGTCGGACTGACACGAAGTAGGAAGATTGGAGGGTCCTGCACTACCCTGGGAAGAAACCAGCAGCAGAGCAAAGCAACAAATAAAAGGTGCGCTCTTTAAAACCCAAGCAGGGTCCGACCTTCCTGGCTATCCGGACCACTGTAGCTCTGTACAGTGAATGCGACCAGAGGAGGGAGTCCTGGCTTGCAGTTTGGGCGAACTGGTTGGTCCCACCAGCTCAGTGGAAGAAGATTCCTGGAGGATCTTCTCTGTCGTTGGAGTTCGAGGATTCGGACCAGCAGCAGGGCTTCACTCGGCGGTTCAGTCATGGTAGGGGTCCTCTTCAGTCAGCTCCTTGTCGGTTCTTGCGTTCCAGTGGCGACTCTGCCTTTCCAGACCCAGAGACCTGCTTTTTATGCAGTTTTCCCCCATTCACACAGCCTGGCTGTCAATCACACAGCAGAGTGGCTGTCCCGCTGGGACAGTCACCACAGCCAATCATGTCAGAGTGCGACATGGGTCTCCAAGGAGACCCTGTGCAGGGAGTCCTAAACCCCTCCCTCACATCCTATCCCCCTTGACATACAGGCGCCTAAGGAGGGGCTTCTGCATAGAAGCCTGCAAAAAGACGGTGAACAAAGGAACCAAACCTGGTTTGGCACGCAGAGAAAAACACGACAAAGACATTTTCAAAAAAGAAATGGCGAATAATCCCAGCCAGAACAATATTAAAAACAATATAGTCAAGCAGGTTTAAGTTCAAGGCTACCAAGATAGCCTAAAACAATACCAAGGTTATTTAAGATAACGTGGATGGAAAAATAGGGTATTTACCACTGCCACCAGCCAAGTCTTGAGAAACAGACAAAAAGGGATAAATATTAACCCTTTCCAGTACTCCATGGAAGATGGTGTGTACTGGGTCTGTGGTTTTAAAAGACTAATAAAGTCAATGGCAACTTTACATGTTCAGGGAGCCCGTAGTCAGTCCCAGAAAATGGAGCCTGACTTGGGAAATCTAAAAGACAACCCCATGTCACTGCACTGAAGGTGCTGTGCAACACACAATAAAACGATGATGCCTGTGGAGTAGGTGAGGCTCCACAGTCTATGAACACAAAAATGTTAAACACACACAGCAAAACACATGTAAGAGTGGGGAAAAAGGCTCCCACTCTTACAAGGTGAAAAAAATAATTCCTAGAAATCCAGCAAAGCTGCTGAGGGATTCAGTAGGTAAGGGAAATTAGCCATTCTTGAAAATTCTTCCTAGCAGTGCGCTGTGCCGGTATTACCAGCTGTGTCCCGAGACCTGGCGGCAAGACGCAGCGGACTACCCCAGTATTGACGTCGGACCAGAGCGCCCGAGGTGACATGGGGGTGAGGACCCGCGAGAGAACCTGGGGCGCCTCACCGGCCGGAGGGACGGAGAGTGCCCGGGGAGGCTCAGCAGGGGACCCATAAATCGGATCCTGTGTTGCTACCCCTTTTGGGGATTCATTACACCTAGGGCGAGAGGCTCCTGGGCCCTGGTGTACAACGGCTGCAGGATCGGAGACGCAGCAACTCCTGCACGTCCGGCAATGCTAAAACATTGTTATACAGGGCCGCCGGGCGGAGACCTGGACCCCATGGGTTGAGCCGAGGAGGCGCTGGGGAGCCGCAGGACGATGGCCACGGCCTGCAAACAGAGCGAGCTAGTCCCACGCAGCGCAAACCCGCTCCTGCTGTGGGCCGACCCCCGGTCCCTGGAATCTACTGTACACTGACCGCAGTCGTGGGCACTGGAGGTGAACGGGCGGCCCTTACACCCAGGCGCAGCAACGACTCACGGGGCTTGAAGGTGGGGACCGGGCTGGTGGGTGGCAGCGATTGGGAACTGCGTTGGGACAAACCATAGCAGAGGATGCTGACTCGGTGTCAGATTGGGGGGCATCCGGCTGCGTAGGTGGAGGTAGAGGCCTAGGGAGCTGCCGAGAGGGCTGACCAAGTGGCGCTGGAGCAGGGCCCCCGGACCTGGACAAATCCTGTGGTGGCCCTCCCCTGACCTAACAAGGGCATATTAATCCAGGTGGTGGAGACGATCGCAGGCGACATCGGTGCGGCTGCTCCAGAGGGGAGCTGGGTCCCGGCTGATCATTGAGGGGCCGCCGAGCACCGGCGATGACGTGGTCCAGCTTAAGAACACTGAATTGATGAGGTAGAGGCCGAGGACTAAAGGGAGACAGCGCTGCTCAGCGGTGGCCCCAGATCATGAACGCCTAAGGCAACAGGCAGGAGTGTAGGCGTACAAATGCTGGAAGACGGACATTACACCTCCTACAGGGACCCATCCTGGTGCACCACCTCACAGCTGTCATCCCGGCCTCTCCTGAGGTAATCAGTCACTGACTAACACGAGAGCGCACGTCCGGCCCTCTGGTGGGAAAATATAACAAGATTAGCTGGATCACCAGCTCGGCCTCTGCGATGGTCACTGGACTATCATGAGGCCCGACGTGAAGAGCGGGAACCTGAGTCATAACTCCGGCCCCAGTGTGTGAAAGAGAAGGACACAGGGGAGAGCCAAGGCCCAGACATCGAACTCAAAAAAAGAAAGGATTGGGGCCAGCCGCGACCACACGCCATGTCGAAATCCGGCAAGGGGGGCAAGCAGCAGGCAAAAATACACTTCGAGACACACACTCAGGCCAAGAGTGGAGGAATGTTGGTCGATACATCGGAAGCACGTGCCCCTGGGCTGGACCCGGACCCTGCAGCGGCATTTCAAGAAATAAAAGCTATGTTCACGCAGCTACAGATGGATATCCAATCTCTGGTCGGGAAGTTAGACATGCTAACCTGCAAAGTAGACCACAAGCAGGTCCGCTTGGACAAACACGGAGAGCGGTTAGACGAGGCAGAGGGGAGAATATCCGAAGTTGAGGAACTAGCTGCCTCAGTCTCTGGGGAAATGTCTGGGGTAAGGAAGGCCCTGAAAGAACTCAAGGAGAAGCAGGAAGACCTAGAATCAAGGACAAAAAGAAATAACATTAGGATAGTGGGCCTGGCAGAGTCAGTGGACCAGAGGAGCATGGAGACTCCGGTTGAAGAAATCCTGCGGGAGGCACTGGGGTCTGAAGGGTTCTCTCCGATATGCATGGTGGAGAGGGCACATAGAATTCAGAGCGGTAGAAGACTGGCCCCAGGGCTCCTCCCAGACCATTGATTGCCCGCTTGTTGAACTACCGGGACAGGGACACGGCGCTCCAGAAAGCGAGGGAGAAGGGGACGGTCACCTACAAGGGAGACACAATCAAGTTCTTTCCAGACTTCTTAGACAAGGTGCAGGCGACTAGGAAGACATTTCTGGACGTTAAGAAGCGGTTGCGTGAAAGAAACATAAAATACGCCATGTTGTTTCCGGCCACACAGAGGATTGCGCATGATGGTCGGTCACTCTTTTTCCAGTCCCCGGAAGAGGCTGCCTCCCTTCCTCGACATGCTACCAGGAGTCTCCAGGCAACGGGAGAACAAAGTCTAACACACTGCCAAAGAATGTCTGGAACCCAGGCAGCGTGATCTCATGTCACACTTAGGTTTATTCGTCTAGTCAGGAGACGGAGTAACCAGAGTGGTGCAATGGAGGGTCGGGCTTGACAGCTGGGGTATCCGGCACGGGAGTAGGGGAGTTCACTATAGGGTGAGAGAAGAGGGGGGAGAGAAGGGGGGGATTGAACACTGACAAGTTGGGGGGTTGTTGGTGAGGGAGGGGGGAGGAGACTCAGAGGTGTGGATGGTGCAAATGAATAGTCAGATGAGAGGCGATCTGGGCATTCATGTTGGTTTACTCACTAATGGCGACATTTCATTTTATAACCAGGAATGTCAGGGGCCTTAACAGCCCCCTAAATGCCGGAAAGTCTTACAATACCTGAGACGCCATCAGGTGGGGGGGGCCTTCCTCCCAGGGGCCCACCTGATGGCAGAAACCAAGTCCAATATTGGCAAGAGCTGGGGGTGTCATAGGTACTTCTCCTCTTACTCCAGGGGCGTGTGCATCCTGGTGCATAGCTCGGTAGGTTTCCGACAGACAAAGGTTCTGAAAGATCAGGAGGGCAGGGCATTGATAGTGGTGGGGATTATCCAAGGGAAGTTACACACACTAATCTGCTGTTATGGGCCCAATCAAGATACGATGGAATCTTTGGAGTGGGTTGAGAGGCAATTGGGGGGTATCCCAGAGGGGGCAATCCTGTGGGCAAGGGATTTCAACTCAGTGATAGACCAGACCCAGGACCGGGTGGGAGGCGCCCTACGTTTGAATAGCAGAAGCTCTGACAGAATTCGGTGTATGCTGGTGGTATGGGGAATGGAGGATGTATGGAGAGTGAGAAATCCAGCGGTACACCAATTTACACACTACTCTGCTCCACACAATTCAGCTGCACGACTGGATTATTTCCTAATATCTCACACGCTCTTGGGTCAGACCACGGGGGTAGATATATTAACTTGCACCCTCTCAGATCATGCCCCCGTTTAATTGACCATCCGCCTGAGGGGACGAGCGGAGGCAACGCCTCCTTGGATATTTAAGAGCGATGGACTCACAGATGTCGTTTTTTAGGGAGGAGCTATCGAGTGCCATAGACACGTACTTTGAGAATAATGAGGGGTCTGTGACCTCGATGGGCATCCTGTGGGAGGGATTTAAATGCGTGATAAGGGGAGATTGTATAGCTAAAGAGTTGGGAATCATGATATGGATATGGAAAGAAGTAGTCGATAAAGAAGAGGAGATACGCATCCTGCAGGAAGCGGCCCCCACCCCGACCAAACTTCAACAAGGGAAAATAATGCAGGAGATGCAGGAGTTCCACGCACTAGCCCAGAGGGAGGTGAAATACCAGTGGGATAGATCGGCCCCCCGTCAATATGGGGAAGGCCAGGCCTCAGGACGGTCGCTCGCCATGCCACTCGGATGAGCGGGCAGGAGAACAGAATAACAGTAATCACTGATGAGAGAGGGGTGGATCAATTTGAAGACGAGCAAATAGTTCACAAATTCCATAAATTCTACAGTCCCCCGTACTCCACTGGATCAGGTGGGATTGTATTGGTGCTCGGGTGAACAATGGGAATAGTTGAACAGGCCATTAACATTGGAGGAGGTAGTTGGGGCCATTAAGTCGCTGGCGGGTGGGAAGTCTTCTGGCCCAGACGGCTTCACAGCTGAATTTTATAAATGTTATGTCGACAAAATGGCACCATATATACTGCAAGTCTACCAACAGGCAGTGTCCGAGGAGCGACTCCCAGATTCCCTCAGAGAAGCGATGGTTGCTGTATTATTAAAACCTGGGAAGCCAGCAGGGGATTGCTCCTCGTATCGCCCGATCTCACTCATTAATCTTGACAATAAGATACTGGCTAAAGTACTACAGACTAGATTAGCACCATTGATGCCAACTATAGTTAGAGCTGATCAAGCAGGATTTATCCTTGGGTGGTCGACATCGTTTGGGTTGAGAAGAGCGTTTGGCCTAATGGCGGCATTACCGAGGGATAAGCCGGCGGTTGCGGCTCTATTGGATGTCACTAAGGCATTTGATTCCGTCGAGTGGCCATTCTTGTTTACAGTCCTGCACAGGTGGGGCTTGGGAGGTCTATTCATCTCCTTGATATCACTGTTATACAAAGATCCGGTGGCTAGGGTGAGGGTGAATGGGCACACAACAGATTCAATACCACTCGAGCGAAGGACACGCCAGGGATGTCCATTATCCCCCCTGTTTGCCCTGGCGATAGAGCCATGGGCTGAGCGGGTTAGGGAAATACATATGCACTGGGGAATTCAACTACACACTCATCAGTTGGTGATCTCGTTATACGTGGACAATATGGTCCTGTTCATCCATCGCCCGGAGGTCAACCTGGACCCAGTCATGTTAGACGTCCAGCAGTTTGGGGAACTGTCTGGGCCAAAGGTGACTACTAGTAGGTCGGTCATGTTTCCGCCAACAGATGCGGCAGTACAGTTTCAAGATAATTGGGGATTTCAGTGGGATTTAACCAGCACCCGTTATCTGGGAATTACTATATCCAGGGAGGAAGGGGTGGTATAGCGCTGTAATTCCATATAAACACTTGAATTGGCCAAATTGGCAATGTTTAGGTGGAACTTGCTCCCGCTTAACTTATATGGTAGGATCTCGTGATCAAGATGACCATTCATCCCAGGTTTCTCTGTGTTCCTCAACGCACCCATTAAAGTGCCGAAGAAATACTTCCAGGGCCTCCACTCAGCTGTAACTAAATTTAATTGGGCTGGTAAGCAGGCATGGGTCTCTTGGGACAAACTCGTGGCACCCATTCGGGAGGTGGGTCTGGCCCTGCCGGATTTTGAACTATACTACACAGTGGCACAAGCTAGTTTCCTACGGTATTGGTATGGGATGGCGGCTGAACGTCGACATGTAGAGATAGAGAGATCGATAGCATCCCCAGCATTAGTACGGTCAGTTATAATCACTGCTCCGAGCCGGTCATGTGCAGCCCGGAATATGGTGGACCTGACATGCAGGGCATGGACCCTTCGAGGAATGTAAAACTACAGGGGACACACTTTATTCACCAGAGCTCCCGGTTATACACATCCCAGGCGTCCCCCTGACCAGTAAAACGGGTTATGTGGCCCTGATGAAAAGGTTGGCAGTAACTAAATTTGGGGACTTGTTCCCTAGTGGGATGTTCATATCAATCGCCCAATTGAAAGAGAGAGGGCCGTGCTAGACGTATTTTTGTACTACAAGCTGCAGTTGGGGTTGCAGCAGTTGTTCCCATCTTTCCCTAAGCAGCCCCACACAGCAGATATACTCGATAAAATGATAAGGGGGTGCCTGGGGCGTCGAGTAACATCCGAACTGTATGCGATGGCTCTGAGAAATAGACTAGTAGCTGCGACATCATAACAGGAAGTGTGGGAAAGGACACTGGGCAGGGAGATATCAGTGGCTACATGGGGATACTGCTGCGAGATGATTAGGAAGGGGGCGATCTGCAATAGATTTAAACTGATTCTCTAAGTTTTTGCATCAGAACTACTACTCCCTGGCCCGGCTAAATGAGTATTTCCCTAAAAAAACTGGTGCCTGTATCAGATGTGGGCAGGCTCCCGTGGGATTCCTTCACGTAGCATGGGAATGTGTGGAACTGCAACAGTTCTGGGTGTAGATTTTTTGAGTGATCGGGGAGATAGTGGGACAACAAATTGCACCGGACCCCATAATGGCCTTATTGGGGTAAACCAAACAGGCACCTAAAGGAACCAGGAAATTGATAGGCCTCCTTCTGATTCTAGCAAAATGGAGAGTGGCAATGGGGTGGAGCAGGAAGCGATGCCACACGGTCGCCCAATGGTCAGAGGACATTCTGTACTGCAACGATATGGAGACCAGATGGGGCGCAATGCAAAGGAATGGCTGGGGGGACAGACAGATGTGGGACGCATATACACTATACCTCTTTAAGCAATCAAGCGACGAGGAGGCAGATCCTCCAGCTCCGCAGGACGTTACACAATACCCTCCTTCATAGGAAAAATCAGACCAACAGACCTGTACGCCACCCAAGGATCAATACGTACAAAGACACGGAGACCCCGGTGTGACAGGGACACCGGGAATCACACAGATACTGAATCATAGCTCAGACTTTCCGAGAGTGTCACCTACGAACTTTTGAGCTTGCCGCTTACACTGAATGTGGGTCCATTTCGATGATCGCCACAATACTCTTGAAGTCTACCCGAAGATCGCCTTACCATGACACTGCCCGTACCTGAATGACTGCACCAGGGGAGGGTTGGGGAGGGGCATGTTATATGTTTGCGATTGCTGTTATGCGAAATGCCAATAAAGAAAAAGTTTTAAAAAAACAAAAAAGATCGAGCAGGCCCGAAGCCCCCAGGGGATAGAGAAACTAGTACAACCTGTTTTTGTTGCGTCCCAGGAGAAGGGATAAAATGGACACGGAACAGACTATCTGATGAGGTCATTGTTGTGACCAAGGGACCAAGCTGAGAGACATTTTGTTGGTTTTGAACTGTTTATCTGAAGTCAAGAAGTTGGACGAAAACAGTAAGAACTCTTTTGGGTGGGGATCAGAAAACCTGCCGCTTAAGTTAACCAGAAGGGGAATGTAACCCTGTTCTAAACTGTAGCTTAGAATTCTCATTTGCTATTCTTTTGTCTAGAAGTATTACAGTTGGTAGGTTAGTGTAGGTTTGGACAGAGGGCAGTATTTAATCAGGTGCTATGAGAAACCTGAAGGTGTCTCCCTGACTATTCCCCAGGGATCTGTCATCCAGGGGGCCAGGACATTGCTATTGGATCCAGTTCCTGGGGTTGGGCACGCGAGGGTGGATCACCTGGATGGGGGGTCCTTGGGGAGTGGGACACCGAGGGGTGAGATGCGGTATCCCCCTTCTTCCGACACCTTTTCCCAATCCTACCATGTAGGATATTCCAAAACATTGCCACCCCCCCTTTTCCAACACGAACACTTTAGCACAACATGAAAGACAATGGACTAAAACCAGAGCCGTTTACCTAACATGTCCCAATACAAGGGTCAGGCAAACTCAGGCAATTGACCAGAATCACACACACATGACGCCCCTTTGCCTTCCCCACAGGGATAAAAGGTGGAGCACGACAGCACAGGATGAGCAAGGCAGACTGCACAACATGAGAGCTAACTCAGCACGGCAGTTCAAGAGGAGGCGAAAGACGGCGAATACCGAGAGGGTGACAAGGAGAGAAGTGACCTTGGCCTTTCCAATCCAGGCCTGTGAAACCTCTGCAGATGGAAACCGAAGACCGCAAACAAAGGCCAGCATGTGTTGCAGCAGATGTCAATGGTACGTGAGACCCTCCTCCGCTGATTACCAAGCCAGGGAGAGACGCTTGTCTTGGTGGTACCAACCTTGACTCAAAGGAAAAGAAAGCCAATTGGTTCATCACAGCCGGTGAGTCGAGGGGAGAGTCGATAAGAAACCGAACTGTGTTGAACGAAAATTAGCAAGAGCCAATTTGAACTTTGAAAGGAACTATTGAGAAAAGAGGGGGAAAACCAGCAACAGAAGCATCCGGCTCCACGTGGGTGCTCATGAAGGAACTCTGGGAGATTACCCGATGATAAGACTACCGTAACCAGAAGGCCTTGGGAAGAGGCGAAGAGGGGTCAAAGTGATCATACAGGGGTCTTGTAAAATCCTCTGTACCGTCGAAAGTCTTTGACCGACAGATGATTGTGAAAGAAAGGGAAATGAATCCTGCATGGTGAAAACTGGTATATGCACTTTTTGCTAAAAGTTGGCAAGAGTGAACCCGGTGGAGGGATTCTAACGAGACGGGGTGAAGTCTAAAGCTCCATAGTGAACTGTCTGTAGAAGTTGGCGAGAGTGAACCTGGCAGAGGGAAGCCGACAACCAGAATAGTGTGTGTATCGAAGTAACCCGGCCAAGGGGTGTCCACAGTGAACTGTCTGTAAAAGTTGGCCAGAGTGAACCCGGCAGAGGGAAGTTGACAATCAGAGACAAAGCCTGAAGAACTGTTTAAAAAGACATTGAGACTCCTGAAAGTAAGAACTATTGGATAACCAGAGGAAGTGAATTGCCCCCTTGTCCAGTGGGTCATAGCCCGGTCGACGGAGAACCAGGGGTGAAAAGTCCTCACACAAAGTCCAATGAGAAAGGAACTTTTTGTTTGTTTGTGTGCTGTTCAATACATCAGGACCTCGAAGGCAAGATACTTTTTATTGAAAAGAGACTTAACCATCGATAAACCTGATAGCTGGAACAGAACTGTCGGCTCGTGCTGAGAAAGCTTGAGCGTGTACTGTGCTCCAAGGTCCCACCTTGTCCTGTGCTGAAAACGTGGGGAAAGGAGACCCCTGGCAAACATATCCTGACTTGTTATTTGGAACACTTCTTTCTTTATTGAAACCCTATCCCACACTCTTTCTGTAATTAGTTGTATGGAATTGGCAATAGGTCTTTATAGGCCCTTTTATTTTGACACAACGCCACAAGGACCGCCGTATTTTTAATTTGATGGTTGAAGCTTGCTCCCATTTTAGATTTAGGTTTAGATTAGGCGTTTTTCCCCACTGCATTTACAGTTTAATAAACACCTTTGGACTGATCACTTGCATCTGTCTTTACTGTTGCCACCATGAATTCCTTACAGTGCTCAACAGGACATCAGCCGGTTTGTTTAATATAGTGTGGGAATCTTCACAGTGGTAGGGCCTAGAAAAGGTTTTCTTTTTATTTAAATAAAGAATTGTGTGAAACATGTCCTCTCGTCCGACTCCTATGTCTGACTTACCACAACACCATCTGCAAAAAAGTAGTGATGACTACATAGCCATCTGCGGCTTTGTTGTACCCAGCCCTCTGGCACTAACCATAACATCATCTATAACATCAGGTCCCTGAAACTACAGGCATTCAGAAGCTAAGCATATAGCTCTAAACTGCTCAGGTCTGGATACCAAATCCTGCTGCTGTCACAAAAAACCTTAAGTATACCCAAACAACAAATAAAGATTCAAGGGTTTTTAATTGCACACACTGCAAGCAAAATAATTTGTTGGATGGCAGAAGGCTGAACTGTGGCATACTAATGGCCATCCCTATCTAGTCTACAGTGGACGTCCCACCTCCTTAACCCAGGAACCCCTGTACCCGAGGTTGAGCACTAAAGACAGATAACACCTACTGTCAAATGCACAGTGCCTATTGCCATGGTCGTCCACTCCCTCTTATTACTTTCCCTGATGGACTCTACTCCGTCCTCTTCTCTACTCTCCCCCTCCTTTCTCCTCTCTCCCGTCCCTCTGATAACCACACAAGCTTCCCTCTTTCTCTCTACTCTCCACTCCTCCCTCTCTCTCTCCTGTCTCACAGATTTTCATGCGCAGCGTCCCTCTACACAATATCCTCGTTCACACAAACTCCCCTCTCCTCTCCTATTTCCCCTCCCTCCTCACTCTGCTCTCCCACTTCTTTTACTCCCTCAATCACTCTGCTTGCTCTCACTCACTTATTCTACTACACTACACCCAAAACTCTTCACACGCGCCAGCAAACATTCACTCACTCGCAGCCACTCTATTTCAATCAGGTACCACTCTCTCACAACCAACACATCACCTGTAACATGCTCTTCCGCAATATCCAAATCACTCAGGTTCACTGTCCTTCCTCCGCCTGGTCTCGTGGTGCTCCTACGCTCCACCGGACCTCACTCAAACTCCCCTCAGCCTGTCTGAATCTCTCAGGCTCTTTATACTCCTGCTTTTTTCCTGGATATGATTATTCTCCCCTTATCATTGGCTCCCTTCTTCGCCCGCTGTTACTGGCCAATCTTCCTTCCTGGTTTCTATCAAGGTTGTACCACAGCCATGTAAGATTTTTAAAATGCTCAGTAGCTCCCGCTTCCTTCTTGCATGTATTCAGTTATGTAGTCTTTCTTTTTTGCTGGTCCTTGGATTTCTAAAGCCAATGCGAAGACGCAGTGATTCTGGAACTGGAGGCGAGTTGCTTCGCAAGCATGCTGTTAATATATAACAAACAGAATTCTGGACAGAAGGGGGTACAGAAGGCATTGGGTGAAAGATAGTGATACCTTATACATGCAACAGGGCACAAACTGGGAGGGGCAGACGGTGGGAAGAGACCGAGGCCCTCCAACCTCCCTCACCCGACCTCTTGGGCAGAACTGCCTCTTGTGAAAATGCTGCTAGGCCTCCTGTCTCATGTAGAGAGGAGTCTCTATCCCCCCACCGCCTCAAAGGAGTCAAACCGTTGATCTCATCACATATCTCCATCCATTCTTCAGAACCCTTTCTTCTGAGGGTCTTGTAGCTGATGGAGTACTTTAGAAGAAATGTTTTAACTTGCTCCCTTTTTACTTCATAGGATTTCCACTAATGTGTCAAACTGGGTGAAGTTACTTCTAAAGAGTCCAGGCATCACTATCATGGAAACCATCAATGTCTCGCCCAATATCCTGATCAATTTCAATTTCATACATGTTTATTTCGGTATAACCATAAAACAAGCATAACACCAAATCATCTATTAAATGATACCAAGAATTCAATAAATATCAGCCCTAAAAAGAAAAATATAATCACAACAGATAAAAGCACCTAATAAGTAGGTTAGAAACAAATTAAAACCTAGAAAGTAGAGTGTAAAACCCATGATGAGATATAGTAAAAGTGTCACAATTAAGGCCACTTCCAAATTTGTCACTATAAAAGCTACTCTCTACCTCGAGGCATTACTCACAACCAATTAAAATATTTTCTCTATATTAATCATTACCCTTTTTACAAATATTTTGTGCAACTTGTACGTTCCTTATGCCTTCACCTATAAAAAGAGTTTCAGCCAGCAAGAACTCAGATTCATAAAATGGGCAAAACAAAAGAAAATGCAGTATTGTCTCGTCAATTGATTGATTTGGTAGACTCCCCAGACGTAATTCCAGCAACAACATACGATTCGTGTGGTCCCATCTGTCCAAATAGGGCTCAAAATAAATGGTGTCTTCGATAAGCAGCTATCCAGTAGCAATGCTACCCAATGCATTTAAACTGCGGGTCTCAGAGTCGCCCCAATAATCAAAGTTTTTGATTAAATAAGGCTTTGGGTTGAGTACCCATATATTGTGGATTGAAGCAAAGCTCTGGAATATGCATTCTGACCCACGTACCCTTTACATATTTGAGCCGCGATAATATCTCCTGCTTCTGGGGACTCGAGAAAATTGGTTAAGACCATCCCATACTCCCTAAGCGAATCAGTCGTCCAGATTTTCACCCAATACATTAATGGTTTTAGTTTATAAGCAATGCCTCTCAAGCCAGTTCCAACAGTGTAGGAATTGATGATACACTATGGCAGAGAGAGCAGCCTCTTAACAATTTTGTTCTCTCTAGTTTATATTGGGGTAATCAAATAATGGCCCCACAGGGTCCCTCCATAGATACTTGCTGCAACTGCCTGCATTTTATAGACTTCAAGGGCATTTTACATTACTCGATCCTCATAATTCCCTGCGAATTTAAGCATTGCTTCGCCCTTCTGACACAGGATAGTATTTCCCTTCTTGACTTGTGGTTTGCATGCGAGGCTCAAGACGATCCTAATACCTAGATAATCAAAGGTATCCACAGTTTCTAATTTATTCCCTTTAAGACCATTGATGTTTACTATATCCTGGTGGAGGGGGAGGAGGACATATGAGATTCTTTGTTTTAGATGTATTTAATCTCAGCATGTTATTCTCAAGATCGTTATGGAAAGTTGATAGTTGGCGTTGTAAACCCATTTCCATTGTCTAAAGGAGAATGGCATCGGCATAAAAGAGTGTTGCAATTTTCTGGTCTCCCATCTGTGGAGCCTACGGCGATCGTTCCGAACGTTGTGTTATTAAGTCATTAATAAACAGTGAAAATAGCAGGTCTTCCAATGGATATCCCTGCCAAACTCCAATATCGATATTGAATAGTTCACTGGGGCCCATATGTGCATGGGCCCTTGCCCTAGCATAATTATTAGAAAATGGGAGTATGTCAGATGTAAGAGGAGCTGAGACGGCTAATTGTTCCAGAACATCCCATAACCTAGAACGGGACACACGGTCAAACGCTGCTTCGAGATCAATGAATGCAAGATACATTTTTGCTTTCTAAGAATGACAAATTTGCACAGAATTAATATTAGGCAGAATGCCTGATCAATTGTGTTTTTTTAAAATACACTTTCTATTATTATTTTCAGTGATAGAATACATCACAAAAGAGAAAACAGACCAAGAACAACTCTGTGGTCCTGTAAAACAGCCCTCCCTCGCAATCCCTCAAGGATATTTGTTCTCAGTCACTATTATCAACTTCAATCCGCTCCCGGTTCCACATATAGGGTTGTATTACTCACAATAGCAGGTTTTCCAGTCTCTGCCCTCTAATAAACACCATTAACAGTTACAGGAGTTATTCTCCAGAATACAACGTACAGTTTTGGGTTCCATGTAATAATTTCGCCTCAAAAATGTCTACTGACTGAGACATTATTACATTTAACATTTTTCTTTACAAGGGGAGCAGGGGACATCCCAGCAACACGTCCCATTACATAATGTCACCATATATAATGTCACCAATGGCTTTTCCCAGTGACATGTATGGGGACAGTCTGTATGGGGACATTACCCGATACCAAGTTTTGGGCTTTAGCAATAAGATAATGCACATATGGATCCCAGATATCTCTGGGTTTAGCATGGGGATGCATCAGCCTACCGTATTCCATCTTCATTTCATTACAATACAAGATATCATCTTGCCACTGTTCCAGTTCAGGTGCTTGTAGTCCACCCCACACCATGGCCACCCTCCTCTTAGCTAAGAGCAGGAGTAGCTGCACCAATTTCCTCACTCGTCCTGGGATCTGCTTAGTAAAACCCAGCAAGGCGGTCACTGGCGTCAGTTCCACGCTCTCCCCAACAATCTCGCTCAGTGTCTCGAATACTTGGTGCATCTAGTACATCCATCTGAGGTATCTGGGAAGAATCTGTGTAGCATAACAGGGGTGTAATAAAATTGATGCAGGTATTTGAAATGAATTTATTTAAATTGGCTCTTGATAGCTACTTTCCTTGTTTCCCCACACAAGTAAGTCCATACTTCGTCCGACATTTCACTCCCCAGTGACTGTTCCCATTTCCTTCGCGAAGAGTCACCCCATCCAGCCCGAGTGTCCAGTATTCTACTGAAAGGTTGGTAAACCACTTTGCCAGCATCGACCCTTCCCAACATTCTGTCCAGTATAGCGGCTATTTCCGGCTCCCTGGGGAAGGTGGGGAAAAGCTTCTTCAGAGATTCTTTCAATCGAAAATACAGAAACAAGTCTAAAGATGTGAGAGCTCCTTTGCTCCCCATCTTTTCCACAGACAGAAATTGCCCTTCTGGGAAAATATCCCAGAAACAGGATATATTCAATAGCTTCATACAGCTTACAAAACCTAGCTCATTAGTCACTTGCAATCCCGGAAAATGTATGATCGGAAGATTCCGAGAATAGATCACCCATCCCTTCAATTTTTGCTCAATTCGAATCCATGACCTACAGGTCAACGCCACCATATTCTCCACCTTAGAAGTTCTATTGGGGGCTGTTAGTATGACCGCTCTCAGGAGAAATGGGGCTACAAGAGCTCTCTCCACTTCTACATGTCTTCTGTCCATGTGGCCCCCAAACCAATGTATGAGGAATCTCGCTTGAGCGGCCTCATAGTACACTTCAAAGTCGGATAGTGCCAGTCCTTCCTTATCCAATGGCGCCACCAATTTCTTCCAGGACACACATTCCAGCTTGCCCTCCTAGATAAACCGCAAGATTTCTGACTTTAGCTCTTGCAAATACGATTTTGACATCACTAAAGGCACATCGAGAAACACAAAGAAAACGTGGCAACAGGACCATTTTGACTAGTGATATCCTCCTATAAAGGGTGAGGGGCGATTCCATCCACCTACCCACCACCGACCTAGCGTGTTCCAACAACTGCCCATAATTACGCCTATATAACTCCTCTGGGGATTGTGCAATGTCTATCCCCAAATACCGGGTGTAGGTCACATGCCACTGAACTCTACACCCATCATCGTACCGACTCGTACCTTCCATAAGTGGAAAAAGTACTGATTCTGTAGCGTTAACCTTCAACCATGAGAAGTCCCCAAAGGCTAACCCGTCTACCATTATCGGGCCTAAGTTATCTCATGGGTTCCCGACAGAGAACCATATTGTCCGCATAGAGGGAAACAACCACTCTGTGCATAGACAGCTGTATCCCTCTCTGGACATGTCGCTCCCTGAGAAATTCGGCCATGGGTGCAATCGCCAACACGAACAGCAAGGGTGAAAGAGGGCACCCCTGTCGCATGCCTCTTTCCAGCAGTATATTTGTTGTTGGCCATTCATTCGAACCTTTGCAATAGGCACGATATAAATCAATG
This sequence comes from Ambystoma mexicanum, assembly GCF_040938575.1. Classification (NCBI taxonomy): domain Eukaryota; kingdom Metazoa; phylum Chordata; class Amphibia; order Caudata; family Ambystomatidae; genus Ambystoma; species Ambystoma mexicanum. The sequence continues at coordinate 595,164,446 of NC_090936.1, forward strand.
AAACCATGGAGATGGACTCCTCCCCCATCCCCATCCTACACAATATCATGAAGAGAAAGTGCCACTCCACCGAGTCAAATGCTTTCGCAGCATCTACCAGTGCCACCACTATGGAGTCTTCCTGTCGGACCGCCGACATCAAACCAAACATCCGGCGTATAGCAAAGAAAGTGGCACGCCTCGGAATAAATCCTGACTGATCCGCCTTCACGCATCTGTGCATCAAGGGCTCAAACCTGGATGTCAACATTTTAGCTAGAAACTTGTTATCCAAGTTGATGTTATTTTATGTTATTTGGCATTTGTATAGCACTCTATATATCATTGGTATGACCTCAAAGCGCTGGTAGGTTGAACGCCCTCAGGGAGCGTAGTCCAGGTCAGTAGAGAGAGTAGGGTGTCATAGGGTGCTTGGGTGCACCAGTTATGTGTGCAGCTGAGGTGATTGTCTGGTGGAAGTTGCAACCTAGAACTAGGTGTGGTGTATTGATATTGGTTGAATGTGAGCAGTCAGGCGGGTGAACACAGAGACTGGGTTCTGGCTGCGTTAGGTCTGTCAGACGCTTATGTGTGCAGCTAAGCTGGTTTGTCATGGGGTATAGCTGTGTTTTATTAGAGTGATGAGGTATTCATGGGGTAATGTTTGTATGTGAGCAGCTAGGCCGAATTGATCGAGGGGTATAGCTGCACTCTATGTGAGTGGTGGTGTAGAGAACAGAGTAGGCAAAGAGATATGGGAGGAGAGTGTTTGTGTGGAGTTATGATCTAAGGCAATAGATATTCTGCATTTCAGGTATGCGGTTACTTCTTAGCGAATTGATAAGCGTATTCAGAGATCTCATTAAGCATTAGTCATCGGGTTGCTATGGTTCCATTTCTTCGGGAGGACTTGTTTGTTATTACAGAAAGAGACATGTTTTTAGAGCTTTGCGGAACGTCATATAGTCTTGAGTGTGTCGAATATAAGGGGGAAGCGAGTTCCACAGAGTTGGGGCCAAGGTTGAGAAGGCGGATCCTCCGATCCTGACATTGTTAGAGGTTGGACTCACTAGAAGGAGGGCAGTTCTTGATCTTAGGGTGTCGGAAGGGAGGTTTGGTTTAATCTTATCCTGTAGGTATATTGGGCCGGTCTTGTGTACTGCATGGTGAGTGATGCATAGGGTCTTGAAGGTTGCCCTTCGTCCGACTGGGAGTGAGTGGAGGCTGCAGAGAGCGGGTGAGTTGTGGTCTCTTGGGTATAGGACAAGGAGCAGTTTTGCAGCAGCGTTTTGGACTCTTTGTAGTTTGTTGCGATGGTATGCCAGGGCTCCTAGGTATAGGGAGTTGGCATAGTCCAGTCTCAACATCACAATAGACTTAACTGCAGCAAATCTGTTAGGGTAGGAGAGGTAGGGAAAAATGCGTCTGAGAAGTTTGAGGTGGTAGTGACAGGATTTTGACACGTTGATCTGATGGGAGAGGCTCAGGCCTGAGTCCATGGTGCAGCCTAGGTTTTTCACTGAATCAGAGGGGGATGGAGGTGGGCCGAGGGATGGGGGCCATGGGAGGGGATGTGGTAGAAGGGCAGTATTGCCACACACCATGATTTCTGCTTTCGCAGGGTTCAAAAGGAGGTGGTTTATTGTCATTCATCGATCAATATATCGCAGAGACAGGTTTCAAGGTCGTGGAGGGGGTCGATGCCCGATTTGGGAGTTCTTAGGATAATTTGGGTATCGTCAGCGTAGTTGTAACAGGAGATGTTGTGCATGCGGAGGATTCCAGGTAGAGTGGTCATATAGAGGTTGAACAGGAGAACAGACAGGCAATCGCCTTGCGGTACTCCAGTGTTCACAGGTTGAGCATTTGAGAGATAATGGGCGAGGAGGGTTATTTGTTTCCTGTTGCAGAGGAAGGAGGCGATCCATTTCAGCGCAGTGCCATGGATTCCTAGGGAATGAAGGTGCTCAATGAGGATTGAGTGGATAACCGTGTCAAAGGCTGCACAGAGATCTAGGAAAATCAATTCTGCGCAGATTTCAGAGTCTGCAGTGACCTTGAGATCATCCCAGATCGATAGAGTGGTTTCAGTTCTATGTCACAGTCTGAAGCCTGATTGAGCGGGGTCGAGGACGCTGTTGGATTCTACAAACAAGTTGAGCTGTGAGTATGCAGTCCAGTCAATGAGTTTTGCGAGAAATCTGGTGTTGGAGATCAGTCTGTAATTCTTGGGGTTAAGCGGATCTAGGGATGCCTTTTTTAGAAGTGGCTTGACATGCGCAATTTTCAAGGCATCAGGGAAGATGCCACAGGTGAGGGATTTGTTTAGAATGGCTCTTGCATGTTCGCCAGCGCAGGTAGACAAGACTATTTCTTTCAGGACAGAGGCTGGGCAGGAGTCGAGGGGTGACCCCGAGGGTTTACTGGCTGATAGTAGGTCAAGGAACTCGTCTCTGGAGATGGGTTTGGAGTCGAAGGTAAGGATGTTGGCGAAGGGGCAGTTGGATCAGGATGGGTCGGTTAAGGGGGTGGGAGGCGGGAGGAGGAACAGTTTGGTGTTAAGGAATGTCATCCTGTTGTAGAAGTGTAGGTAGAGGGGGTCGCAGAGTGATTGTGTGGGAGTGGATTGGGTAGAGGAGCATGTGGGTTTGACAAATTCAGATATGATCATGTGGAGTTCTTTGCTGCTGTTGCCACAGTTGAGAATTTGTTTATTGTAATAGGCTTTTTTGGCTTTTCGGATTTCGGCTTTGTAGATATGGTGGTGCATGGCGAACATGGATCTGCTGAGATCAGATATGGATGCTTGCCATTTGCGTTCAAGGGAGTTGTTTTGACACTCCTCAGGAGGGGCGTGAACCATTTCGGGGACGGTCCATTGTGTGAGGAAGCGGGGCGTGAGGGGTGGGAGAGGAGTTAAAGAGTCATTAAGCCAGGAGTCGAAGCAGTCGATGGTTAAAGTTCTATCAGGGGGGAGAGTCGCAGGGCAGCTAAGAAGGAGGGCATTGGCTAGGTCAGGGGGGATCTTGACTTTGTTTCAGCATTTGGGATCCCTGGGGGGAACCAGGGGAGGAGGAGCGGGGGAGTGGATAGAGAAAGGGATGGCGTAGTGGTCGGTCCAGATGATTAGTTTGGGCAGGGATAAGTAAACCAGGTCATGGGAGCTGAAGATTGCATCAAGGGTGTGCCCACCTGAGTGGGTTGCATCAGTCGTATGAAGGGAGAGGTTGAGCACGTCGAGGCCATCAACGAGCAGATGAGTCAGGGGGTTAGTGGGGATATCAAACTATGTATTAAAGTCTCCTAGGAGTGTAAGAGATGGGTTATTGTACTTGAATGGTAGCTATCGAATCACAGAGGTTGTTGGCGAAATGTCTGTCATACCCAGGGGGTCTATAGATGAGGAGGAAGCTGTGGGTGAAGGTCGGTGGAATAGATAGTTTTACTAGTATAGATTCACAGGAGGCAGTGCATGTCTGGGATTCGACGAGGGAGTCGGAGAAATGACGACTGAAGAGGACTGCCACTCAGCCAGCTCTGCAGGGTCTATTGTGGGCGATGAGCAAGTAGTCTGGGAAAGACTGTGCTATGGGGGCAAAGTCGTCGGAGAACCAGGTTTCGGTGATACAAATGAGGTCTGGCTTGTCAGAGGATAGGAAGTCATAAATGCTGTGTCTGTTTCTTGCTATCGAGCTGGAGTTAAAGAGGATACAATAGACTTTGTGAGGGGATGAGGGTTTCATTAAGCTCATCAGAGTGTGAGCTAGAGGGGCACAGCTGCCCGGTAGTGTGGTGGGTGTGGTAGGGAACATTCTGGGTTGTTGAGATAGGTTGCAGAGGGGTACACGGGGGCTGGGTGCCGAGTGTCTGCTGAGAGGGTTACGTCGATGGGGGATGGGAAAAGTAGGCGGGCAGAGGTAGGAATGTGAGAGACGACGGGTGGGTCACGTGTGGTTGGGAGGGTGCGGAGAGGGTTGGATGGTATGAGGGGTTTTAGGTGGGGAGAATTTTGAATGAGTCTTGGGGCAAAGGGGTTTTAGGTGTGCAGGGTGAGAACTTAAGAGAAAGGGGGTGGAAACTGGGGGAGGGCAGAGGATAGGGGCGAGCATAGGGGTAGGGGAAGAAGCTGGGAGGGTGGGCTGAGGCAGAAGTGGTGAGGAGTAGAAGGTTGAGGGAGAGGACCAGTCGTATTTACTGCGTTTCACAGGATCTGGTGCCATAGGGGTGTAAGAGAGGGTGGGCGGGTCAGAGGGGGAGGGAGATAAGGCTATCGATCTAGCGAGAGAGAAATGTGCTACATTCAGAGAGGGGAAGGGATATGAAAGGGGTGGTTTGTTGGTGAGGGTCGAGAAAGGGTTGTGAGAGTTGGAGGGCATGGTGTGGGAGGTTGGCCGAGGGGTGGGATGTTCCCCAGTGGGCTGAGGGGGAAGGAGTGTGCGGCATGGGAGGATGGTAGAGAGGGAGGGGAGTTTTTTGGGGCACCACAAGGGTCGAGTGGAGGTGAGTTTGGGCTGTTTGGAGTTTGATAGAGGGCGTGGTGTATGGGCGGGCGGTATTAGGGTATTCTCAATAGATGTTAGAGGGAGAGTAGGAGTCGATGTGGTAGGGTGGGAATGGGAGAGGGGTAAGGTACTTCAGGGGGTAGTTGTTGGGTGTGCCAGAGTGCTCCTCTGATATTAGAGTTCGACAAGTGATGACGGTAGGAGAGTGGGCGGCCTGTGCCTGGGTGTATTGATGTAAGGGGGCAGTGGGGGTGGTTTGTGTTCTGTTGGGGAATAGAGGGGGAGGATTGTGAAGTTGGGAGCTAGAGTGCAGGCCATTTGCTGCAAGGGGGAATGGATGGGGGTAGGTATGGTGAGGGAAGGCTAGGGGTCAGGATGGGTCAGAGGGGGGAATATTGAGGGTTGGGATCTCCATCATGGAGGAGGTCAGTGAGGTGCCTAGAGGTTGATGAACTAATAATAGTCGATGTATAGAAATCTAGATGTACAATCTAGATTTTGTGTCCTGGGCAGAGGGGGCTAAGCGGTAGGGAGTACAAGTGGGCGGCAGAGGCAACTAACTCGCAGCAATATCACTGAGTGTAGTTGTCAAGGAGTGCATTAACCACAGTGGCAGTTTCTTGGTGCAGTTTAAGTTAACAGAGCAATTCTAAGTGAGCGTGCAGGCAAATAGATTGCAGTATTATTCTAGATGTGAATCAAGTAACCAGGGGCAATTTCTAAGTCCTAGAGGGTACTTTCTAGGTGCAGATCAATGCATCAGGAGCAATTCTAAGTGTGAGGAACAAACACATTACAGTAATATCATGGAGGGCACTTTAGAAGTGAGTCAAGCTACCAGGGAGAAGTTCTAGGAGGGTGCAACAGGTAGAATAAAAACAGTAATATCTCGGGATGCTTTTGATGCGTATAGGTTTAGCAGAAACAAATTCAAGTCTCTGGGTCAGATAGAGTGAACACAGTAATATTTCAGGGGGGGTGCTTTCTAGATGTGAATCAGGTCAGCAGTAACTATTCTAAGACATTAAGGCACCTTCTAGATGAGAGTCGATGCGTTAAGAGTAAATCTCTAAGTGTGTGGCACAGATAAATCAGATAAATCACAGAAATATCAAATGAGTACTTTCTAGATGTGAAACAGGCTATCAGGAGCAATTACTAAGTTTGAGGGACAGGCAGAACAAAGCAAGAAATATCTCGGGAGTACTTTCTAGATGCGAAAGAGGCTATAAGGAGCAATTTCTAAGTTTGAAGGACAGGCAGAATAAAGCACAGAAATATCTCAGGGGTACTTTCTAGATGCAAAACAGGCTAACAGGAGCAATTTCTAAGGCAGAATAAATCACAGAAATATCTCATGGGTACTTCCTAGATGTGAGACGGGCTAACAGGAGCAATTTCTAAGGCAGAATAAATCAGAGAAATATCTCCGTTGTACTTCTAGATGTGAAACAGGCTAACAGTATGGGGGCCAGGAATAATAGGACACAGTAATATCTCTGGCGTACTTTCCAGAATGTGAAACAGGCAAACGGGAGCAATTTCTAAGGCAGAATAAATTGCAGAAACATCTCGGGGGTACTCTCTAGATGTTAATCAATACAGCGAGAGAAGATTTGATAGAAGTCCGTCTGACCAGTTACCTAAGGTGTGATGTAGGCCAACATTTACAGAGGTGGGATAGTTTGCAATGTGGTAGGGTTTTCTAGGTAGAGTAATTGCTATACCCCCACTCTAGCCACACCTACCTTGGATGTAGCTGCTGGTTGACGGCTGGTCACTGGCTTCCCCTGCTGAACCTGCAGACACGATATGGAGTCACCTCAGTAGGAGCCGCCCTTTGCCTTGGGCCCTTAGCCGCAGGGGCTGCACGGGCAGAGGGCTGCCCTGGGAAGGTCAGTTATGACTTCTGATCTGACCTATCAGGGGAGAGGGAGGGCCGGGAGGCGGGTGGAGGGAGGGGAAGAGAAACCAAAGCCTGGAGGGGTCGCGAGACTACCGCTCTACCTGCAGAGCTTGGGGGTCACCAATAAAGATGTTCAACAGGCAAAACAGGGCCGAAGAGGGTCACAGACACACCAGCTCACCTGGGGAAGGCCAGAGGTAGGAAAGTGAGATGGGACGGTAGGAAGAACAATCATCTGCTTCCTTACCAGTTTTCAACAGTACCACAACTACCGCCTCCCTCAATGACTCTAGCATCTGGCCATCTCTCAAACTTTGGCAGAATACCTCTAAGAGATACAGAGCCAACGTTACCGCAAAGCGTTTGCAAAACTCAGTCATGAAGCCATTAGGTTCCAGGGCTTTTCCGGACGACAGCAATTTGATCACCAACAAAACCTCTTGAAACATTATGGGACAGCACAGTCACTCTCTTTCTTCATCTGTACACCAGTAGAGCACCACCTGGTCTAGGTAACCATGTATCTCAGGTTGCGAAACCTGGGTATGCAAAGAATACATTTGAGTGTAAAACATGCAGAATTCCCAAAAAAATATCTCCATCCCCAAACTTTACATCCTCATGTTCATTCTTAATCGATAAGACATGTCTTCTCTGCGTATCAGACCTTGCGGCTCTCGCAATTAACATACCAGGCGCCGTCTGTCCCCATACCGCCAAACTGCTGCTTTCCCCAGTAGAAACCTCCTCTCTCTGTTCAAGATCCCTAAACCAATCCAGCTGTTCCTTAATCTCTGCCTGTCTAGAAGGCGCATTAGAGGACATGAATTTGTTTCAATATCCTTTGAGATACACTCCCCTCTTATCACACACTTAAAACTCTTCCACAGCACTGCGTATGATTAATCCAAACCCATATTTTGCTCAAAGAATTGATCAATAGCTCTCACTATCCCTTCTTGGAATATCTCATCTGTCAAGCCTTCACTTTTAAACACCCTAGGTGGTCTCCCACCCATTCGTCCTGGCACCTCCAAGGCTAGTACCACTGGTACGTGATCCGACAATGTGCATGCCAGGATTGTAGTCTCAGCCACCCAGCCCACAATTGCATCATAAACCAAAAAGTAATCCAACTGGGAAGCCGAGCTGTGGACCGAGGAGTGGAACGTGTACACTGACTCCCCCATGTGTCTGGTCCTCCAGATATCATTTAACTCCCATGCCCAACTTATATCCCGCAGCTTACAAGTTACTTTCAAAAGTGGTCTGTGGACCCTTCCAGTTCTATCGAGGTCGGGCTCCAGCACTGTGTTAAAGTCTCCGGCCCATTTGATTGCCCCAGTCGAGGTCCCATCCAACTGCTGACCTATCCACTCCAGGGTTTCCATTGAATCTTGATTAGGACCGTAATAGTTAATCAAGCTAACTGCCTGTCCATTTATAGTACCAAATACCTGCAAGGCCTGCCCCTCCCGATCCTTAATCATCGAGGTCAAGCGAAAACCAACAGAGTTCTGCAACAGGATGCACACCCCTCTAGAATAAGACGAGTAAGAGGAGAAATAACTATGACAACCCCAATTTTGCCCAAACTTCGTTTCTCCTGATGGGGTCAAATGGGTTTCCTGGAGAAATGCTATGTCAAACTGGTGACGCTGCATATGCAATAATAGCTTGCCACATTTAAATGAACAGTTCAGACCCCTAACATTCCATGTCATGCATTTAAGTGTCTTAGCCATACTTCTGAAACATCACCGCAAAATTCCTGAGGTTCTCCAGCGTTATCTAGTCAGGGACACTGCACAACCCGATCAACCAGTGAAGAGCAATCCAAGAGCGATGGAGAACAGCCCCTAGAACCACAGTCTTCCCCTGACCCACCTCCAAATCCCAACCATTAACCCCTCCCCCACTAGCAACCCTAACTTAACAGTTACCCCCACACCCCACCAACAAACATATGCATCTGCATTAGGACACGCTAGGACCCAGTCACACTGGCACCCCTGCAGACAATTATAGCCCCCTCTGCCACTTTCATGGAGGATCATTTCCGCAATCGTCATCCACTACCAACCCATGCTTCTAATTAATGGGGAATTCCCTCCTTGTTCATTGTTCCCTCTGCAGCGTGGCACTCTTGGCAGCGATGCCAGAAACGCATTCGCTTCGTCCGGCGTTTGAAAGAATAGTGCCCACACGTCATGTTCCACCCTGGGTTTGGCGGGGAAGAGCATGGCATATTTCATGCCTCTCTCCCTAAGTCTCTTCTTGACATCGATAAAAGTCTTCCTAGATGTTTGTACTTTATCCGAAAAGTCAGGAAAAAAAACAGATTGATGCGCCTTGTTATGTCAGTGATCCTTTTTCTCTGGCTTTCCGCAGAGCTAGATCCCCATAAAGGTAGTTCAGCATTCGAGCTATTATTGGCGTAGCCGGCGCCCCGCGTATTTGCTTCCTTCTGCTGGGGATTCGGTGGGCTCCCTCAACAATGAACACCACTGAGAAATCTTCGCTCCAAGGACAACTCTCAAGAGATCTTCGACCATCGCCTCCATATAGCGTCGATCAGCCACCTCAGGTACCCCGATAATTCTCTGATTATTCCGGCGTGAGTGTGATTCGAGATCTCCTTGCTGGTCTGCCAGTTCCTTAAGCACCTTCTGTACTAGGACCAGTTCCCTCGAAGCTGAGGAGGATTCATCCTCGACAGTTGACACTTGTCCCTCAACCTCATCAAGTCTTTCTCTGTGTCTGTTTAAGCATAGCTACATGTGGTCCACCTTGCATGTTATAATTTCCCATCCAAGGACTGTATGCTTGCCTGCACTTGACCAATCATAACCTTAATATTGCTGAGCGCTCCACCACAGTCTAGGGCGGAAGATTGTCCTCCACCAGTGCCTGTTCGGCCAGAGTTGAGGTCTCAAACTGTTATTTTGTTAACTGTACCGGCATTCTGCGATTTCGACATGGCTCTGCCTCTCTGTTGTTCACTGCACACTCTGCTCCTACTTCTTGTTAATTGTACACAGGGGTGAAACTACGCAGAGCAAAGAAAGTGATCGCAATCTCCTCCAACACTCAAGGCCCGTGCACCCCTTTACCCTCCACACCTTCTGAGGGATCGAGGGCAATCCTGTAGTGCACTGCTCCTTATATTAACTCCTCCAGTCAAGGTCTCCACAGAATCACAGGGTGTGGGCCACCACTGTGATATGTGGGAAGAAAGCAGAGATCCAGTCGCCCCTAGACAGACCTGGCTGAAGTCCCGAAATCCACGCCAATAGCTCTCTCCAAGGCGTGCACCCCAGCTGGGGCGATATCTCAAGCCACTCCCACACCTGAACCCGGTACCAGATGGACAAATGATGCAGCCAGGCTCAGCCAGATATTAAGCAGGTGTGCCCCTTCACCGGGAGTGCCACTCACGTGGGGAGTACCTGCCTCACACACACTCCTTTCCCTAATATCCAGCACACCTGCTCATGCAGGGGCTTCGATAGGTGTCTGTCATCCAGTCAATACCGCAGCAGCGGGCCCGTGCCCCAAGATCCAACAAATCCCCACAAGCAAGGGTGTCAGAAGGAGTCTTATCTCCCAGTCATGCAACAGCAAAGCAAACTGTGCTCCGGAGTCCTCTGAGCGTCTCCAAGCAAGTGCCCCAACAGGGGTCCAACCTCCCAATAAGCACCACCGCTCAGGTACAGCAGGTGTAGTGATATTCCCCTCAAACCCAACCAGTATGCCAAGCTCGTCGTTTTACTGTAGTGAAATTGCCGATCAGGGAGGAACGACCCTCGCAAAGCCCTGGCTCTCCTACCGCTATCCCAAAGCGGGGCTGCCGCGCAGTCACAGGGGAGATGGCCCACTTTGCTGTGTCTCGCACTTCCACACGAGTCCCAGGTGCCACGTGGCCACAGCAGTAATACTCAGTGATCCGCCATCACCAGAGCGCATGGGATCCCCTCCATGCTCCACCTCTAGGCTGCGAGACCTCCAGTGCTCGTCGCAACATTGACGTTTTGTCTTCCCACACAGGAATGCAGCAAACCTTGTCGGGTGTACACAGAAATCACCGGGTTGTGTCACTGTGCTCCTTCATATGTAATGCACCCGGCCGTTCGCATCGCTGTATCGCGGTGGCGGATGCCCTCTGTCAGGTACCGGGGTGTTGCCCTGAGGCCTCCCCATGGGCAGCAGCTTCACAGGCAGCGCACACTGTGGTCTTCTACATCTGCTCCTCCACTCAATCCGGCAATGAAGCCGCCCGCCTTGCAGTGCTGTGAGGAGCGACGCAGTCAACTTGGGCCCAGAATAGGACACTTCAGCTTGCCTCCTCGCTGCGTCAGTGGTATCGCCATCTTCATCACTGCCACAAATGCTTGTAGGAACGCCAATATTTAGCAGAGCATCCCCCTCACATTCATACAGTCAATGAAGCACAAATTGTATCAGCGTCAGACTGGGATCTCTCAGGATACTGTCCGGATAAGTCTGGGGTGCTCGGGAGCTCACAGGTCTGTGGCCATTTTGACTGGGCTCTCTAACTCCACCCATGCCTGATCAATTTTTGATTCGCCTTTCCTGAACCCAGCCTGCAGGGGAGAAAGCGCCCTCTGTTCGGCAGTCCAATCTTCCAACCTTGACTCCAATAGTTTCCCAAAAATCTTGCCCCGAGAGTCGAGAAGAGGAATGGGCCTGTAATTTTGGGGCAAATACACAGCCCCTTTTTAGAAATAGGAACTAAAGTGGCTCCCTCCCAACTTCGTGGAAGCATGCCAACACAAATAACTTTATTAAAAAACTTTGTGAGAAAAGGGACCCAAATATTTGGGTGCTCCTTAAATAAATCTGCTAGGATGAAGCCAAGTCCTGTAGCCTTGTCTACTTTGAGATAAGGTTAAACTGCTTTCTCAACCTCTGAAGGTGAAAATGGTATAAGCCTGACGCCGTTAGAATTTGGTGGAGCAGTGTCTTGGCTTAAGGGTACATTATCTTCTGCCTGACATTCATAAAGGGAACTGAAATAGGAATACCATTCTTCTGAGGATATCTAATTATTATTAGGATATACTGCACCTTTCTGGGAGTTGCGAACCAGTTTCCAGAAGGTTTTCTTGTTATTTGACTTGACAACCATACTCAAATGATGCCAGGCCACTTGTGTGTATGCCGCCTTTATCTGCTAGAAGATCTTTATTTGCTTCCCTTAACCTGACCTCAGATTGTCTGGATCCTTACTTGTGTCTGAGATATAGGTCCATGTCCCAGTGGACGCCTATGATGTACGGGCAAGGACCAGTATTAAATCCATCTAGGGCAACTAGATCAGCCCTGATGGCTGTTCTTTTGCTTCCCAAAGCGAATGGAGCCTTTGCTGGTTCCCCTGGATACTTAATGGAAGGTGGAATTTTTGGTCCGACCTCCACAGTGTTATATACCAGCCATGCTTCGGATTCTCTGGTTTCCTCTTCCTCCATAAATAGATCAGGAAAGTTATTCTCACTGGCTGTTTCGGTCTGTTGGTCAGAATTTGGATCCTGTGGGGGATCGTCCTGGCATCCCGAATTCAGGAGTCCAATTCTCAACTTCTGGCTATATGCCCTGGCTTCCCATAAGGATGACATCATGCTCATTTCCAGACGTGGAATGGGTAATGGTCGCCTACAAGCTTCTTGGCAGGGAAGTGCAGCTTGATCTCCAAGGTAGTCTCTCAAGGGCTCTGACTTCTCATTGCCGGACTCTTTTCTCTTGCTCAAGCCTCTGGTTTTGTGTGTGCATTTTTTGGCCCCATATGTAGATATTGGGGATATATAGCTCTTTGGCGAGTGTTAGCAGTCTAGACAGACTCTTTGAGGGAAGGCTGGTGCCGTTGATACGCCCCTTTCTGTAATTACGTTATAAACGGTACTAAAAGCAACATCTCTTTGGCCTCTTGATGTTTTTTCTTCAGGCCACTTAAGTAAATCTTTTGCACAATAGAACATATGTCATGGGGTCTTACGTTGTCATAGTCAAAGATTTCAAAGTTGAATTCTGTAATGCTCACTGTCCTGATCGAGTTGTTCCAGGGTCCCCTGCTTCAGATCTTCATACAGGGTGGCTCCATCTGGATTCAGGTTCTGGAAGACCTGCTAGGCCCCACCAATGAGGAGAGGGGCTGTGTAACAAGTCCAGTGGTCTCGGGGCTGCCAGGCTGTTTCTGTTACTCGTTTGAGATTCCTGCAAAAAAGGGAGCTGTGTCTTCTCCATTACTTAACTTCTGCAGTACCATGGGTGGTACTACAGGCAGAGTCTGTCTCTTTTTAATAGCTCCATATAATGCCCCGCTAAAGTTTTCCCAATGTTGTTGAGACATGGCCAATTGACCCCCCCCCAGCAATGATGCTCTCAACAGGTCTTCCATGATTATATTCATTGGCTGGAGCATCCCGAGACTGGAGTCCTCATCCAGTGGTTCAATTGATGATTCTGTTGTCTTTATTCTCATTCCGGCTAAGTGAGTCTCTCCACTGTTGGAAAGCGGGAGTGTGAGACACTGGCCAACCTGCTCCCAGGAGCTTCCACCTTTCTTATCCGACTGGGTTTCATCCAGACCACCTGCATCTTTTCCCCCATGGTACTCGGATCCCTGGGCCAGGACTGTAGGTACCTCTGGATTGTCTAGGTTGGGGAATGATTAGATGCTTCTGATTCCCAGGATTTGTCTGACCCTTACGGTGGGGTTTCCAGATTTAGGAACTCCGTTCTATTCCCAGCTTTCTCTGTTAAGGGGCTCAAAAAGCTGCAGTTACCCATAAATTCTGTGCCTCTGATCTTCTGTCAATTTCTTCCAATGGTTGGCCCCTCTGTATCAGAGCATGAAAAATTCCACAATGACACCAGCTATCACTGATGTCCTTAAGAATACTCAAACTATGGGGGGCGTGGCCAGCAGCGATATGAGAAGAACGTGCAGGCTCGGAGGTCCCATAACGATCCGACATTAAGAAGCGCTCTCAACATTCCAAAAGTGAATATAAGTGGCCAATTCAGACCTGCAGCAGGAGTGGAACACTAGGAAACGAGAACAACCCACTGACCCGCTGCGGCTTGTGCCCTGAACTTACCGGAGGGCTGAGTGGCGGAGAGAGAAGGTGCGAACAAACCCCAAGATGGCTGCCGCCATCAGAGACTGATAAGAGAGAGAGGAGAGCACCGGAGAAGGAGACTTGTGGTGCACAGCAGCGTGAATCCAAGAGACTGGAATCCCCCTGCGCTCCCCGCGGGACTAGACGAAGCTGTGCAGCGAAGAACATAGGCGCGAGGGAGGATCAGCAACGAGAACAGGAATACAGTGGAAAGGTCCGGTGGGCCCACGCAGGGACCCCGCCTAATAAAGGACACAGAGACCTGCTGTACTGTAGAGCGGGTGCGTCAGACTACACACAGAACAGGATCGCTGAACAGATTGGAGTAGCTGGGCGGCCATGGCCATGGGCAGAAGGGCACTACTCAGCCTTTCCCCCAGACCGGCAGCAGCAAAATCCCAGACCCCGGGCCCCACTTGCAGCCAAGGAGCTGTGGTACAATACAGAGACAGAGCACGGGAGCAGCAGAGGCCCCCTCACCATAACCACACAATGGGATATCTGGAACATACGCTGCAAACTCCGGAAAGGAGGCGGGAGGACTGGGAAAGGCGGTGAAGGTGCCCAGCAGGCGAAAGAGAACCACAAGACGACGATAGGGAGTGATCCCCCAAACAAGAGACACCTGCATGAACGGAGTGGGGACAAACAGCAGCCGAAACAGAATAAGCAGCAGATTAGATGCACAGGGGCACGAGACAGGACAAGAGGGACCCATGCCGGAAGGGAACAGAAGGAAGATCCCCACAAAACCACGATAAACGACAATGGAGGCATTTGCCAAAAAAGGGGACAATAATCAAGATCCTGTGGAGGCGGTTGGACAACCTGTGTTGGGGTAGTCATGGAACCCCATTATGGGAAGCAGACATCCTAGAAGCAATTGCAGCCCTGAGATCGTCCCTTGAATCATGCATAGACAAAATTAAGTGCGATATGAGTCTCCTGCCGGAAGGAGCGGAAGGCAGAGACCCCACCACATATATCGAAACTATGCTGCTCCAGGAAATCGCCCCCGGATCACTATCACAAGGGTTCACTGTGGAGAGAGCCCATAGAGCACTGACTCGAAGACCTCCCCCGACCCCCTGGGGGCCCCACCCAGACCAATCATTGCAAATATATTGAACTCCAGAGACAAATAGAGGATCCTGGCTTTCTCCAGAGAAGGAGAGGAGATCAAAAGAGGATCAGTCAGACTAGCAATCTACACCCTCCAGGTTTAAAGACAGAGAGGCCAATTTATTCCGACGAAAGATAGACTGCGACGGCAAGGAGTGAAATATATGCCACTGTACCCGGCAAAGCTGAAAATAATACACGCAGGGAAAACCTGGTTCTTTGATTGCCCCGAGGAGGGAGATACGTGGATGGATCGCAACAAAATGATACCAATGGCTGAGGAAAATAACAATGATGCCTGACTGCGAGCAGAAATGCCATAATAAGAGAGAAATACTGAGTGGATGAGACACCAGAGAATGCAAAAGAAATGGGAGCGAAATTAACCCCTTCCTTCACTTTTTTCAGTTTTCTTTTTCTTCCTACTTTTGGGAACCGAACACCAGGGACGGAGAGCCGAGAAACCGACCCCGTACACACAGTTTTGGTTTTCCTAGGAACCAGCGGGTATCGACCCACCTGCCTCCTGATGGACTAGGACCAATTGGTGACTAGGCCTCTACAGAAGAACTCTGATGGGTGGTTTGTTACAGTTCTGTTTAGGTTGTTCTTGTTAAAACATGGCTTGAAGGAATATACTTATGATACTGGGAAATCCAGGGCAGAGAAGGGTGGTCGCATACAAAGGGTTTTAATGTATCCAAGTGTGGGAAGCAATGGGGACGGAGAGCAGTGGGAAATTAAATGGCAGAAGTACTGACAATATTGTCCAGGAATGTCAGGAATGACTATGTTAAACGGATATGGATAGCATCATATATGAGGTGAAAAGGGGTCCAAGTAGCATTACTGCAGGAGACACACCTCACTGCAGCAAGGCAGGCTAAGATCCTGCAGAAATGGGGTGGGAGAGGGCATGGGTCGGTCTACTCCAGTTACGCCAGAGGGGTGCTAGTCTGGATTGCCCCGACTGTCCCCTTCAGGAAGATCGAGGTATATGCAGATAGTGAGTGGAGGATGGTGATAATCAAGTGTGCCTGATAAATACATATGCTCGCAACCAAGGTGCTGCCACTTTTCTGAACTCCCTGTACAAAAGGTTGGCCCCCTACCAGGGATGACATGGATCGGGGTGGGGGGATTTTAATTGCACCCTGAACCCAGCATTGGACAGGTCAGATGAGACAAAGGTAACCCCCCCACCACACGCGAGGGTCCTGAGCACATTACTAGAGTTGTAAGACATATGGCGTTGCGTTAATGGGACCGAAAAGAGTTCGCCTATTCAAGCATACACAACGTCTACACCCGTATTGATTATGTTTTTATGGGCCTAAACCAGCTGGGTGAGTGTGTAACCGCCGCACATGAAGGTAGAAAACTATCAGTTCACTCCCCTTTGCTTGTAGAATGGGTATTGAGCAATAGACCAGCCCTTACACCCACATGGAGAATGAGAGCGGAGACCCTGCGGGATGGACCATTCCGAGAAGCCATAGCACAACAAATAGAAGAATACTTTACCATCAATAATGGGAACGTAGGCAGGAAACGGACCCTATGGGACGCCTTCAAACTAGTGGTAAGGCGAGCTGCTATAACCAAGGTGGGAGGGATCAGAAAAGAAATAGAGCAAGACCTGGAAGGCACAGAAGCGAAAAATAAAGTAGAGTAAAATAACCGCCCAACACCCCCAGTCCCGCACTGGAGCAAGAAGTTCGAGGAAAACCTTATACAACTAAGGCAGGAGTGCCTGGAACACTGGGAAAGACTAGGTAGGTATAGCTACGCCACATATACAGAGCAGTTACACAGGCAAGGGGATAAGCCGGGCAGGATGTTAGCATGGCTGTGCAGGAACGCTGATAGCCGGGAGGGCTCACTGAAATAGAAGATGAGTGTGGGGAACTATGGCTGTCACAAAGTGAGATTAATAACGCCTTTAAGATATTTTATGAGGGGCTATACGAAGAGAGGGAAGACACCATAGGCCAGGACATCACCAAAAATCTGGCAGACATAGACCTACCAACCATAACCATAGAACCAAAATCTCTCTTCTTCACCATCCTTCCTCTGCCTGGTCTCTTGGTCTGCCCCACCTGACCTCACCTGAACCCCCCATAGCCTCTCCGATTCTCACTGGGTTTTAATACCCTGGACTTTCCTGATTATCCTTATCCTCCCCTCCCCATTGGCGACCTTTATCATCTGCTGTTATTGGCCAATCTATCTTTCTGGTTTGCCCCAAGGTTGTTCCACAGTCACAGGAGATTTAAAAAAACACTTGGTAGCCTTGCCCCTTCTCACACGCAATGCAGTCTCTTCTTAGCAGGTGCTCTGGTTTCTTCTGCCAACGCGGAGATGCTTCACTGGACCAGCGTTAAGGCTTATTTTTCTTTGGCAAAGCCTTTGGTTTCTTTCCATCAAGTACGGTGATGGGTAGTCCTGCCCCAGTATAAACAGAATTGCAGAAGGCATTGGGTGATAGATAGTGGTTCCCGATACATGCAACATGGCACAAATAGGGAAAACAGAGACTGGGGCCCTCCCAAATTCCTCACCCCAACTCTGGGGCAGGACTGGCTTTGGTGAAAACCCATATACTAACAAACTACTACAGTAACATACCACAATGCATACATCTCAAACTTGCCAAGAAGTGTACTGAGAGCAAAGGAGCAGAAAAGCAGAAAGCCGCTTTGTGCCCCATGCTCAGGGTACGACTGGGACAATAAATGGGCCCGGACACCCAAAGAAAAGTAGCCTACCCCTCGCCTCAAAAAAAAGTGGCACACCCCTCACCTCACGACCCTTGACCTCTGATGACATCAACGGAAGTGAAGTCATTTGACCCCATCCCAAAGTGACAACCCAGGAAGCGATGAAACATGACCTTTCACCCCTTGACAAAACAGAAGTGGCATCAAATAGCATTGTTCCTAAGTACACTACGAAAAATAGGTAAAAAGATGGTTTTGCAAAAAAAAAATAAATAATTATATATATATTCAAAATTATTTTTTTTCTCCCAAAAACGGCCCAGGTACAGCCAGAAACTGGCCCCCACTCACCAGGGACGATTTCCACCTGGCCACGGGCCGAATGGCCAATCCGACCCTGCCATGCTCGATTCCTAAAAAGGGTAACTCAGTCAGGCGACCAATACTGTCACCTGACATGAAATGTCACATGATGAATTTAGGAAAAAAGACTGCCATCGTAAATTGTAGCTGAGAATCTAACTGCTCTGAGTGAGAAATATATGAAAAAAACAGAAGAATCAACCACATAATGTGGTTTTCTTTTGATTGGATTGATTGATTTCAAACAACACATTTCCAACTTTGGAACATTTTGTATACGTTGTGAAACTCTTATGCATGGTGATTGATAAAAACTTAATTGTAAATACACCTTATTGTAAGAGCATTTCCAATGCTCCCATTATGATGTTTTCAACTTTTGATTTGGAACTTTGATTTTGTATTTAATTGTGGTTTATATTAACCTTTTGTACAAAACAAAAAGTTTGTAAATCCTTCTATAACATGGTTTTGCTAGTTTATTAAATTGGACTGGGCGGTTCGCCCTTTTAAAAATGTGCTTTTGAGTTTCTCAATAATTTTTAGTAGGCTCCTATTCAGATACATTGCCAAAAGCCCATGTTAAACTGAACCTTTTAGTTAACTCTCTCTTTAGTACCGACAAATTATTTTCATTATCCTCATAGCTGCTTCTGTGTCAGTGCCCTCTCACTTATTATGGATCCACTTTTTGCAAAATTGGGAGCTACCAAATAGTTGGGTTTATGCAGATTCAATGAAGGCCTTCAAATACATGCCGCATTTAAACAGCAATGCTTCTTTTGCTTACATTGAAGGGAAAGTGTAGGTACAGACTATACTGCCATTGGTTACATTAAAGCGGAATTGCAAGCAGAGGGCTCTACTATAATTGTTTAGTCTGAATGGGTGATGCAACTAAGCTTCTACTGTCATTGTTTAACATGAAGCAGCATCACAGCTGAGATTTTAGTGTAATAAGCACCCCGGGGACGCAACTCCATTGTTTGGAACACAGGCTTCATTAACTAGGTTAAGCCCTCATTCTATTTTGGGGTGTAGGTGCCTATCCCCGCTTGGCCATTTTTCCTTCACCCACTCTTTCCCACCCCACCTGTAGTCACCACAAGCTTTCATGAACCCCTACGGATGCAATTCCCCCAACCACATCCTCTCATTCCTCCTCCCTAACCTTCATGACCTGCTGTCCACTGCTTTGTCACTTGCTGCCCAACCTCACTTATCCCCTTTTCTGGGTTGTGTGGTGGGCAACTTATTTTATTAGTTTTTTATTTTTTTAAACTTGTCTTTATTAATTTTCCATATATAACATCCAACAGTCGCAACTCCCCCCCCCATCCCCCAAACCCCCCGCCCTCCCATTGGGGCGTGTGTGTCCGTCTTTCGGGGATTCCATTATGCGCTGAAGATGTCCGTTACTTTGATGTTATGGGGGCACCACTGTTCCATAAAGTCTGAATGAAGATATTCTTGGACCATTACCCATTCCTTTGCAAACATGTCCTGCGTTCCTTGGATTGTGTGGGTGACTTTCTCCATGGCCAGTTGGGCCCATACCTTTTGTAGCCATGTGAATGTCAGTGGGGTATCTTTCTTTTTCCAATTCTGGGCAATTGTTGACCATGCCACTATGAGCAATCCCATGAAGCCTCTCCACTGTGACTTTTTGTATTTCCTAGCTATTTCGTCTCTCATTCCACACAGCCATACTCCCTCTCCCATTTGCCCCACATCTGGATCTTCCCCATCTCCCCTTCACCTCTTCCCAAAACGGTTTAATCCCTTTACAGTCCCACCAGGTATTTTTCCACGTTCCCACCTCATCACATCCTCTCCACCATTGATTTGACGTTTTGGGGAACATTGTATGTAGCCTTTCTGGGGTATAGTGCCATTGTGTTACTATTTTGATCCACATTTCCCTTGTTTGTGCCGAGTGCATCATCTTGGGCATCTGTGTCCATAGGTCCACCCACTATTTTCTTGTTGGTTCCTCTCCCAACTTTCTGCCCCACTTGATGATGTATGTCCATTTGATCTCTTCCTCCTGCGAGTTTATGAAGGAATAAAGTGTCGAAACCCATTTCTTTGCCCCGGTGTTGGAGATGACATATTTCTCAAACGGTGTGAGGTTTCTCGTTGCTGCTTTGGCTATTTCTGGGGATTTAAGCCAATGTTTGAGTTGTTCGTATCTATATTTACCCCGTTTGGAGAGTGATGAAAGTGGGTAGCAGGACTCATGTGACCTGATTTCGATATCTGTGAACATTTCCCCAATTTTCGTAATTCCTGCCTCCTCCCATCTTTCATATGCCCCGATGCTCCATCCCCGGTGGAAATTGGGGGTTCCGACAGATGGGTGTAAAAGGGCCTAGCAAAGTGGTCATTATACCTGTACATGTTTGGCTGTCCCACGCCTCCATTTTGGTCTTCATAATTTCACTTATCCCTATGTTGGGGTGCCTATGATATCTCTGTTTCCAGAGTAGTTCCACTAGCGGTGTTCTAGCTACTGCTCTGTCTTGTTTTGCCTAGACTGGCTGTGGGTTTTCCCCCATCCATTCCCAAAGCACCTTTAGTTGCGCTGAATGGTAATATTTCTGGAAATGGGGAAGCGCCACCCCCCCTCCCTGGTTGGTGCTGTGAGGATCGCCCTGGCTATTCTCTGGGTTTTCCTTTTCCATACAAAGGATGATATCACCTTGGATAGTATTTTAAAGAATGTACTGGGACCCCCACCGGGATAGCCTGGAAGTACTACAGAAGCTTCGGGAGGATGGTCATCTTGACCGACTGTATTCTACCCTACCAAGATATCAGCAGTGGGTTCCATCTTTCCAAGTCTCTGCGTATGTTTGTTAGAAGCTGCGGGTAGTTTTTCCCATACAGCTGCCCTACCTTGTGTGTTAATGTTATCCCCAGGTACTTTATGCTCTCTTCTACGATCTTAAGGTCCAGTAACTTTGCTTCCCTTTCTATTATTTCCCGATCTCCCGCCAGTATTAGGATTTCCAATTTTTTCCTATTAATCTTAAGGCCAGAAATAGCCCCGTATTCTTCTAGCTCCCTTACAGCTGTCGCTAGTGTTCTCCCCGGGTCTTCTAGGGCTATTAGCATATCATCCGCGTATGCTATTACCTTGTGTTGCGTTCCTGCCATTTCGATCCCTTTAATGTGAGTGGACTCCCTTATTTTCATTAGCACGGGTTCTAGAAAGATAGCGTACAATAGTGGGGAGAGCGGGCAACCTTGCTTTGTTCCCCTTGATATTAATACCCTTTCTGTTACCTCCCCGTTGATGGCAATTCTGCTGGATGGGGAGATATAGTTCGCTCTAATTCTTGCTATATATTGCTCCCCCGAATCCCATGCATTTTAAGATTTTGAATAATATTGACCATTCCACCCGGTCGAAGGCCTTCTCTGCATTTACTGAAAGTAATATTGCCGGGGTGTGTGTTATGCCTATTTTTTCCATTTGGTGAATGAGCCTCCTGAGATTGTCATGGGTTTGTCTACCCGGGATGAAGCCAGATTGATCTAGGTTGATTAATTTTGGAAGAAGCGGGGATAGCCTTGCGGCGGGAATCTTTGTGTATATTTTTGCGTCTATATTTATCAGGGAAATTGGTCTATATGACGCGGGGTATGTTGGGTCTTTTCCTGTTTTGTGAAAGACTAGCACCTTCGCCTCGTTCATTGTGGGGGTCACATTGCCGCTATCTTTGAATGAGTTTAGGAGCCTGGTTAGAATTGGGATTAGCAAGTCTGCATACTTTTTATAGAATGGGCCGTGAAGCCATCGGGACCAGGTGCTTTATTTACCGGGAGTTCAGTTATTGCTTTTTTTACTTCCTCTTCCCTTATTGGGCTTTCCAGGGCCAGTCTATCTTCCTCTGATATTTGTGGGATGGGGAGGGACTTTAAGTATCTGTCCTGTGCTTCTCCATCCGGATGGTCAGTGGAGTAAAGTTTCGGGTAGTATTCTTTAAGTGCCTCCCCCACGTCTTGTGTGTGCATCAGTAACTCCCCTTTCGTGTTTCGTATGTTCTTAATCGTCGTTTCTTCCTGTTTTGCACAGAGTTGTCTTGCTAACAGTCTGTCTGCTTTGTTTGCTTTTATATAGTATCTTTGTTTTAGGTAAAGTAGTTTCGTTTCTGCTCCTTTTGTGCGCATCATCTCTAATTGGCCCTGTGTGTGTTTCAGTGATATCTTTAATGCCGTAGTGGGGTGGGTCAAGATTTTCTCTTGTATGTATGCCATTGATGTTTCCAGTTCTTTTTCCCACATGTACCTCTGTTTCTCCTTCGTAATCTTCAGCGCCATCATCTTCCCACGAATTACTGCTTTAAACTCCTCCCAGACTGTGCCCATAGAGACTTCCCCTGTATCGTTTTGTGTGAAGTATTCTTCTACCATTTCCCTTATGGATTCCCCTGTTATCGGGTCTTGGATTAAATCCGAGGTTAGCCTCCACCTCCAAAGCCCATTTGTTTTCCCCGGGAGATTCAGCTCAAGCCACAGCGGCGCATGGTCCGATAGCGAAATGGCTCCCAGATCCAGCCCCTGTATCTTACCTATGAGTCTTCCTGATGCCCAGAAATAATCTATTCTTGACATGGAGTTATGAACATGTGAGAAATAAGTATATCCCCTCTGCACCCCCCTCAGTTCCCTCCACACATTGTTTAGGGCCATCTGGTCCATCTGTTTGAGGCGTTTAGATGGTACCCATTGGCCATGCATGCTCCCTGTGCTTCTGTCTAGTTGTGGGTTCCATGCGATATTGAAATCCCCGCCTAGGATCACCTCCCCCCTTGCAAAGCCTTCCAGTTTCCCTAACAGATCTCAAGGAAGCCATCTTGCCCCACATTGGGAGCATATACTGACACGAGGGTGATACGGTGTCCTATCACCACATTGGAAAATGCATACCTCCCATCTTTATCCGTGTGTATATCCTCCAGCTTGGCATCCCCCCTTCCCTTATCGCTATCAGCACCCCCGCTCTCTTTTCGGTTGAATTTGCTTGTGCCCATATTTTGTACCCCCTTATGCGCGTTTTCTGTTTGTCCCTCGTTCTGATATGAGTTTCTTGGAGCAGCAATAGATCCGCTCTTTCCCTTTTGAGCTGCTTCTGCAGTTTTACCAGTTTCCTTGGATGGTTCATGCCCCTGATGTATGTTAAAATGCATATCTTCAGCATGTTGTTAAGTTCAAGTACCGTGTCCTTGGATCCCCTTCCTTACAGGATTCGCCAATTTTCATGCCCCGGCCACCCCCTCCCCTTCCCCTACACATTCCCCCCCAACAAATAACCGTAAACCAAACAACTTGCCCCCGAGTCGGGCGAGGGTTCCCACTGATGCTAGGGCGTTGCGCTCATCGCTCCCTGCCCTCCTTACCCTCAGGGGATATTTTTGTAGGGGATCCTAAACCCCACATTTCCGTCTGTCCTTACCGGATTCCAAGCCGGTGGGTCCTTCCCGGGCCGCCGTCTCAGTCTGTCTCGTTGCAGTTTATTCCCCTCCCCCCGCTCCCTGTGGGATCCTTGTTTGGCTACCACTGCGCTTTTGCCCTTGTCGATCCTTATCTCTTGGTTTCTCTCATGGCAGCTTCTTGTGGCTCTCCCATCCTGTGTTAGCCCTCCTCTGTTTGATCGTTTCCCAGCCTCTCGGTTTTCTTGTTTGTTCTCCCCTTACTTTCAGGTCTTCTTTTTCCTCTTCATCTTCCTGGAGTCCCATTATATTGACGCCTTCTTCCCACGTGTTCGCTCTTCTCTGCTTCCCCTCCCATGTGAACAACAGCCCAAATGGGAAGGTCCATTTGTAGTGGATTTGTTTCGACACCAATGCTTTGACCAGTGGGGCCATCGCTCTTCTTTTTTGCAGCGTTACCAGGGCTAAGTCCTGATATAATTGTATTTCTTGTCTGTTCATTCTGATATGCTCCATTTCTCTTGCGCTCCTCAGGATCTGCTCTTTTTGTGTGTATGAAGAGAGAGCTACCGTGGTCTTTCTCCCGGTGCCCCAGATCTCTTTGGTCCTACCCTGTGTACTCTGTCCACCCCGATTATTTCCGTCTCTTGAGCATCCAGGATATCTCTGAACACTTCCTTCAGCGCCATCTTAAGGTCCTTGTCGAGGACGGATTCCGCTATGTTTTTAATGCGTATGTTGGACCGTCTGGAGCGGTTCTCCAGGTCTTCGCATTGAATTTTCAGGTTGTGGGTGAGTCTCACCAAGTGTTCTTGTGTTTAGCTGACCTGTTGCTTTTCCTCTTTGACACTCTGGATTGATCTTTCAATTATGTCCATTCTCTCCTCCAAATTGGCCATATCAATCTTCTGGTCCTGAAACGCCTACTTCATGTCATTTTTCATAGTTGTGAATTGCTCCTCCACTGTAGACATGAATTTTTCTTGTAAGTCCTGAAACCAAGTTTGCATGTCCTCTCTCGAGGGTAGTTGTTGGTGGTGAGTGGGGGTGTCGCCCTCGCCTTGGGGGTCTTCCTGGGTCTTTCCCCTAGGTTGCGATGAGTTGTCTGTCGACCACATTTGCAGGATATTTGCGTCTTGTTTTGTGGCCTGAGGGGTCTGTTGTGTGACGTTGCCTTTCCCTTTGGCTCTTGACATGTTCTATAGTCTTTCCTGGGGTGTCCTTGGGTTCTTTAATAATATTCTGTGGACTGGGTGTTGTCAGGTTGTCGCTCCACGGATTTCTTCTCTTGGGATGCCAGAGGGATATTGTCCAGGGTTGGATCTGGGCTAGTGTGTTCAGTTCTTCGCGTACCCCTTGTTGTGGTCCTCTTCCTGTAGGCTTGTATTTGCAGGCCTGGTCCGGGACTCCTCTTCCCGCTTTTGCTTGGCTGGGTTCCCCGCGGGGGTGCTCCTCTCATTCTCCTTTTCCCCTGCGCCGGGGTTCCACTGTCTGTGCTTTTGTTCTGCTGTGGGGGGCCCCCTTTATTTAGTTGCAGCTTTTGAATAGTGAGTTGGTGGGGTGGCCAATCGACGGCTGTGGTATAATGGCCAGGGGCAATACTCTCTCTTTCTCCTTTTTGATGCCTGTCGTTCTTGTTAGCGTCCCCCTGGTGCGGGACCTGCTTCACTGTGCCCCTGCTTCTTACGGCCTCACGTGGATGTGTGGTGGGGAGGAGTGGGGGGGTCCTACCCCTCTTCTCCGTTCTTTCTAGTGTGTTGTCTCTCCGCCCCCCTTCTTAATGCTGCTTACCTGGGGGGGGCCTCGCGTGCCAGGCTCATCTTCCCTGGGGTGTCTCCCTCTGGTTGGAGTGTGTGGAAGTGTATTGGGGGTCCCTCTCTGGCCGCGTGCGTCACACCTCTCCCTTGTACGTGTCCCGGGATCTTGCCTCAGCCTCCTCCCTTGGCAGGCTTTGCCTCCACGGGTGCGCCGCTGTGCTGGACTTTCAGAGTGGCCCCTGCTCTGTCAGTCAGAGCGGTCCACCCTTGGCTCTGTTGTCCGCATTGGCGTTTCTCTGTGGCTTCACTCCTCCACAGGGTTGCTGGCGGGTGCTGTTGGTGGGATGGCTCCACGCGGCCGCTGAAGGCTCTCCTCCCGATTGCGTATGCCCAGAGGAGGTCACGTCCCTCGGCACAGTTCGGATTGCTGCTGCTGGGGAAGGGGCAGCCCCGCTCAGCCCGCGCCCTCACCCCGCCGTTCTCCGTTCCCGTAGGCTGCGTTCGGATACCCGGAGCTCTGATGATCTCACTGGGGGGGTTTGAAGATGCGGGGAGGGTGTTCCGGCTCCTCTGCTCAATTATGTTGCATCTATTGTGCTTATTTTCGGCAGCCGGGGCGGAGAGCGACTCAGACGCGTCTCCTCGCCCCGGCGGCCATCCTGGAATCCCTGCAACTTATTTTTTTAAGGTAATTTCACTAGCCCTGTCTGCACATGCCAGACTCCCTTAAAAAATATATTAGCACCCAGAGCGAGCTTTAGGGTTATTACAGCATTAGGCACTGTGTTGGGGGCAGGCTTGGCTGGTAACAAGCGTCCCCCCAAATCCGGTGCTTAATGCTACATTGTTCACATTACTAAGCCGTAAAAGGCACATACTCTACTGTTCCTGTTACATCATGGAAGGGTTAGTGCGGGAACAGCTCTCTTTGTTTACATTAAAGGGCTTTGGTGGCACATGCTCTATTCTCATGGTTTGCATTTATACAGCAGTATAGCCTCACCTTTACTGTTGTTGTTCGTATCAAAGGGGCAGCGTAAACAAATGTCTATTTCCATGGTTTATATTAATAGCGCAGTGAAACCATGTCTCTACTATGAAAGTTTACAAGAAAAGGCAGCAAAAGCCTCTTTTTGCGCAAATCCAGTCTGTAACATCATGGTGTATGCTCAATATTGTAGGCAAAGAAAAATAAGGTGGGATCCACCCTATTAAGACTGGTGCTCTCAGTTAGCCCTAAAATAAGGGCTGTACACTTTAGCTCTATTAGTTCTGAGCATGCGTCAAACTTCAAATTAAGTATTCAAATTCTGAATCGTTTTCTTAAAAGATGTTTATTTTCACATCTCTTAATTATTCTTTTCTACTAAATATTTTACTTCATATTCAGTGAGGACAGGCATAAAATACTGTATTTCTTTGCCCATGATAATTCGGTCCTTATGCCACAGGACCTTTATATGACTGGTAGCCCTAGGCTAAAATTACATCAATTAATTCAAGTGAACTGAAATCTATTAACGAACAAGCCGCACCACGTAGTGCACCCCCCCTTCAATCCTTTTTGTTTTTGCTCAATATTGTAGGAACAGTTTATGCAGCTATCGTTAACACTGAATGGGCAGCAAGGCCTAGGTTCCAATGTCATGGTTTACATTGTACGAGTAAGAAGTTTGGAGCCAGTCTCAAAGATAGTTTTCAGCATTGATGGTCCAGTCCAACCCCAGGCTCTCCTGTCATTCTTAGCATTGCTAAAGCATGGAAACCTAGCTGGTTTATGCTGAAGGAGATGTGGAGGCATGGCCTCAGTAACTTTTTGCATTGATGGTTGAGTCTTTAAAGTAAACACTTCTGTAGCACTAGCAGCAGTGGGAACGCATAAACCTGCAGGAATGCTATCGCCCACATTAATTGTCCACATCCTCACAATCTGTCATATCATCAGGATTACTGAAACTTAATGCCCACTCTGAACATTGTAACATCATCAACCTCAACAGTCCCCTTACCTCACGACCAAGCGTACGGGGTACACGCCAATTCCCAGCTGCTGGTTTTCAGGGACGGTGTAGGTGATGCGTCCACTGTTGGTGGTCGTCTCCATGCCGAAATGGATCCACTTACCCGAGAGGGGCTGGACCATGATGTACACATCAACCTGAAGAGATAGCAAAGGGTAGCACGGAGAGGATGAAAGAGTGTTTGTTGTGTGCTCTAGTATAGAATTGCTGGCTTTGCAGGTAGCATATGAATTTTGGCTGCAGATAGAGGTATACGTTTGCTTGGTATTGGGGATGAGCATTTGCATTGGCTGTTGAAGTGGTGTAGGAGCATTACCCTTGGGGAGGTGCTGGTGTTCTGGTTGAGGACAAACTTATACGAGTACTTGCTATGGGTTATAGTGTAGTATTTCTAGGTGTAAGGGATGATGCACACTGCTGGATATGTTCGCTCTACACCCTCACCTTCTCTCCAGTTAGAGTAACCACATCCAGTGGTCCGTACATGAAGCGTCCAGTCAGAAGCTGTGGTCGCCCCTCCAGAACAACAACATCACTGGAGCGATGATTGGATGTCACATTCTGTAATGAGAAGGTCAGGTCAGAGTAGAACCTCTATTCCTGTGACAGGCGGCTTTTGGGGTCTTAATGTGCTTGCACATACCCGTATTTTCACAAGAGTACGCTTCCGCTGCCACCTCTCGCGTGGTATAGAAGGGCTGTAGACTGAGGTCTCCTCGTACTCTGTCAGAGCAGCAGGCTCCTTCTCCATCACCTGAAGGCACAGAATGGGGTTACAAAAGATCAGGATTGTGGGTCACAAGCCAATCAAGACAAAGTGAGAGCGGTGTTACAAGGTATCTCACCTCTGTGTGATTAAACAAAATGTATCCAACACAGCTACCGTTTTGTTGGAGTCGTTTATTAGCAAGAGGGACCTTGCTTTAGATATGGTAATAGGGTAGTAGAATGTGGCCCTTTTGGAAGAAGGGAGTCACTTACCAGATTTATGTGTAATACTTCTGAGAAACGTAGAGCAAATTGACATTTATCAACATAATGGTTGAACTTCCAAATTAATCACATACTTTTTGATTGTGACCATTTGGCTATCGCCCGACATTTGCCATCTATACGTCCGACTCCTTTGTCAGAATGGTGGGTTAAGTTTTGGTGTTTCTTGGCTATTGACAAAATAGCTGGCTTCTTTGCAAATACAACACCAACATTTTTTTGAACATATTCTACGCTTATTGGTTTTGTAAAATCCAATGATTTCCCAGCGTTCACTTACTTAAGGCAGTTTTCCTTTCATTATAGAAAGGGGAAGTTGGCACCAAAACGTAACACCAAGAATGTATAGTGGGATGCAGCAGAGATTATATGATCTTATAAATGATGACAACTAATTATTTTAACCAAGCTGTGTGCCTTAATGGGTGAGGGATTTCTGACTTCTCACTGGTCTGTTGGTGTCTGTTAAGATGTACATTTATTGAAATGTATGTTTTGATAAACCTCACCAAGATGTATTTGCTTTATGCATCAAGTGTATCGATTTATTAAACAGCCACTGCTGTTCGCTTTCTTGATTATCTTAAATACAATTTTATATATGAAAGATAGACCAAGCAAGAAAGTTGGAGCACAGCAGGATGGGGGAAAAGAGGAAGGTATTGGCGAAAAGAGGGAGAGGTGAGACGGAAGTACTGCCTCAGGCCAAATATATGAACGATTTAAAGAGTATGCGGACAATCACGCCAGAACAGTGCTTAGCTCTTACATTAGTGCTTAGCACTGAAAAACGTTAGATTGCTTATCAATACTAATCCAGGTCTCCCTAAAGTAAGGTGAGTAGTTATGTCTAAAGAAGTCAAAGTAAGGAAAAAGTTACTTGCATATGTTGTGATCTGTTTTTTCACTCTTTGTTCTTCACTTTTTTGGCATGGCTGTTGCTAGAAATGGTAGCAAAAGTACATAGTGAAGTCAGGGAGAAACGTATATCTCAATTCTGGTCAGTGTAAGTTCACTATTCCCCCACTGAAGCTGCTTCTTTACAATCACTGATAAGAAGCTTAATGTAGCTCAGCCAAGCGCCTGGGATTGAAGTGTAAATCGTGGTATATGGAGTAGGGCAAACAACTAAGAGTACTGCAGTTGCACCAAAGGCTGCTTCATGTCTCTTACTCGCACACGAATTGCCAAAGAGGGAAGATTTCAAAGCAGGAAAATACGTATACCGCCAGCACGTGCAAGAATGGAAGCCAATGAACAGGTCTCAAAAGGACTGTGTTGGAACCGATTATCAATCCTAGAATTAGTGTCTAGAAAATGGTAGAGGAAGAAAGCATGTAGAGTAGCTTAAGTGAATGTCGTTCAGATAACTAATCCGTGAAGAGGTTCCTGACAATACTAAAGCTTTTTCAGATCTTGTTTAAAAGGTCCAGCTGTCTTGTGGGAGGAAGGCTCTTTGAATGGAACCCTTTTCAGATATAAAGGGGAGCATGAAGACCTACCCTCCAAACGTCATAGGGAACAGAGCCTAGTAGAGGATCTGATGTCTTTGTCATGTTCTATGTTCTATTAAGAATAATGTATTTCTGGGGGGGCGATGTTGCTCCGTAGCCAAACTGGTGGCTCTCTTCTAGAGCTCATGCACCTGGCGCTATCCAAGGGCTGACACATTCTTTCCCAACAACTTTGGTGTCGAACTGGAAGCTACCGCTGAATCCTCTGTGTGCTCACCTATTAGGAGATCTTTTCCTGACCTTGCAGCGGCTTCTGCTCTCTGAGAACGGGAACCTGAACTTTTGGTGCTGAATGCCGAGGAACGGGTAGAGAACGCGCTGCACTGCTCGCCTGCCTGTGAGGCCCGACAACAGCTCGTGTGCGCTCAGTGCCCCGCGACACCCCCTGCCTGGGTGCTGGGCTGCTGGAGCCCCTCCCCACACCTGGGTGCGTGATTTCTGCCTCCCGGGAAGACCCAGCGGAGAATACACAGCCGTCCCTCTGGATCGGGGGCAGCTGCCCGCTGCAAACTGCAACAGGATGCACAGTGCCGGAGGAGAGTCCCTCCCGAAAACGTCCTCCACACCTCATCCTCCTGGAGGGGAGGGCCACCCGCAGGACACCCTCTGCTCTTCACTTCCCTGGTGGCACAGCAGCGACGAACGTTCTGCGAAGGCGGTCGGGCCGCCACTGGGCAGACGGCCAGCTGCACTTTCTCTGGTGATACCCTCCTGGCCAACTGGCAGTCCTGGTGTAAACCCCAACTTCTGCACCACGTTCTGTGTACTCAAGACTTTGCTGTCACCCCACCCAAACAGAAGATCGATTGGGGGTGCAATGTTTCCTGGTCCTCATACAGCCTCTGATGGTTATAACCACATATACAGATGCCCATGTTAAGTGGCACAGCCCACTTCTAAGCAAGGGCCATTCCCTCTACATCACCTGCGCCCCTCTGCAAACTGTTGGATCTTGGCTGTACTGGCCCATCGCCTGGCTACATAGAGCCCTGTCCTCCACTACCTTGCCCGCCTGGGTGCCGTATACAAGGTACTACACCTGGATAAACTACACACCAGTACTGACCTAGCTGAGTCGTCTAATATCATTGCTGGTCCTGCCACTTTCGTTCTTCACACCTGCCTGAATACACAGAATGACCAAAGGGGGAGCTAATAATCAGCGCTCCATGAATCAATATACCAAATCTGCACCTAGGATCGTTGCCATGGCCGCAGCGGCCGCCGATGTGGAACCCAAGGCTGTCCTGGCGGAACCCTCTATGGCCCAGCGCATGAAGGCGTGTATGCAAGAAGGTTTTGGCAAAGTGCATAGCAAACTTGACGATATGACCAAGCACTATAGACTCTCATGACACGCATCGATAAAACAGACCTGCGTTTGTCGGAGGCTGAGACGAGAGTCAGCACGGTCAAGGACAGACTGTCCACCATGACGGCGGAACTAGCTACACTTTCCAGGCGAGTACTCCAGGTGTAGGAGAAGAATGACTACTTGGGATCGCAGTCTCGCCGTAACAACATTTGCATCATTGGGGTACCCGAGTGTAGCTCCGAAACCTCCCTTGAACTCTAGATTGAGGCCACTCTACAGCCACTCCTAGGTAACCCCTCACTGTCACCTTAATTTGCGGTTGAACGTGATCACAGATACCTAGCTCCCAAATCAAAGCCAGGAGCTCCTCCATGACCCTTCATATCCTGCATTCTTACCTACTGCGACCATGATGAAATCCTTCAGGCAGCCCGGGAACAGGGAGACGGCATGTTGGGCTCCAACAGAATACATATATACCCAGACTTCTCAGTGGCCCTCCAGCAAGAGAAGAAGTCTTATATATGCTATGTTATGTGGAATATGCTATGTTATACCCTGCCAAACAGCAGGTTGAATGGAGCAATAACACTTTCTTCTTAACTATACCCGATGAAGCTATGACATTTCTCGACAAAACCTTACTAGCAACTTAGACCCTAGACGCATTGCTCATCAGCGGTGTCTGTCCTTTATTGGCCAAACATACCTATACTTGTACCCTCTCAGAGATCCTGTTGTGGGGTCTATCTGGTCGTCCTAATCTGCCACCACTGTAACTCATTGTATGAAATATGTTGGTAATTGTCCTTGTTTCTGTATACTTAAGCCCAACGATGGCCCAGGTGAGCCTGTGCACCAGCCTCCCCATGGCAATGTTGCGTTCAAAGTTGAGGGAGTTACCTATAGGTTATCGCCCCATTTCTGTCGGTGATGTGGGTGAGGGTTGGTGGGATTGTTGTAGTTGTTCTATAAATGACAAAAGCATTTGGTACACGCCATACACAAGGGCAAATAAGATCTGAGTACTGAACAAACTATTGAAACGGGGTGCAGGTTGGTTGAAGTCGCTGAGGGTAAAACATTTACACAATTTGTATCGCAATGGGGGACACAACTGTTTTAGCTGGAATGTTCGGGGACTGGGTAACCCAGTCAAACGCAGCAAAATGCATTTATATGTGGAAAGACACAAAGCTAAACTCCTCTTTTTGCAAGGAACTCGTGCCCTCTCTGCGATTTGTAAGATTTGCTAAAATCTGGGGAGCACACCGCTTCTATACAACCTATTCTCCTCACAATCTAGGGGTGTCATGATCCTGATCCACAAGTCCCTCCCATTGCAGTGCAAACACTCCAAAACAGACTGGTTGGGTAGATATGTCCTGTTATATGGATCCCTCGTGGGTTGAGAGTTGGTATTGATGAACGTCTATGGCCCCAACGTAGACGATCCTCAGTTATACAGGGACGTGATTGGCGACCTTGATCAGTATCCATTGATACCGATAATATGGGGAGGCGACTTCAACACCATTCTGAACCCATGCTTAGATAGATCCACCACACTCAGAGCCTCTACGAGAGTGGCCTCTGTTATCAAAGACTGCATGCTCTCACTGGGACTTGTAGACGCTTGGAGATCGTTACATGTGGGAGATCGAGCCTATTCTTTCTATTCATCAGTACATGATTCCTCTTCCCGTATCGATCTGTTGCTCATTTCAGATACGCTCCTGGGGGGAGCTTGCAGAGGCACACATGCTGCCCGCAACTTTTCTGACCATGCTCCAGTCACCATCACTCCAACATTCCTGGCACTAGCTAGGCCTTGTAATACCTAGAGGTTTAAGTTTCTAGCACTACAAGACACTGCATTTGCATCTACAATCGATGAACATATACGACTATTCTTTGAAGAAAATGTGGGTTCTGTGACTTCGCCTGGTATACCCTGGGAGACCTTCAAAGTCTAGATTAGGGGAATCGCTATGTCCTCTGAGTTTGGCGTTCTCAAAGTAATCCGCTGGAACCTAAAACAGTGTGAGGAGACACTCAAAGAACAGGAGCAAGGTCTAACTTTGGTCCCCCCTTCGGCCACACTGATACAAATTAAAGAGGCCATCAACACCTTCAGACTGAAAGCAGAACGTGAGGCGAAGTTCTTCAACCGCCCACGGCCGCTAGGAGATATGGGGAGGGAGACAGACCAGGCAAACTACTTGCTTGCATGGCCCGCCAAGAAAGCGTCAGCGTATACATCTTGGCCTTTACCGACGCTGCCGGTGCTTCAGTCCACACACCTAACACCATTAATGAGGTATTCACAAAGTTCTATACTGACCCTTTACACCAACAAAGACACCTGCACGAGAAAACAGATCGACAGATTCCTCGACGCTCTACCGCTCAGCCAGCTTTCCCACAACACTAAAACCCTGCTAGATCTCCTAATTACCCTCACTGACATTACCCATGCCATCGATCTCCTGGACACCAGGAAAGCCCCAGGTACAGACAGCCTCACGGCTGAACTATACAAACACCACAAAGAAACTCTTGCACCCCACCTCTTGCCGATGTGGCAGGAGTCTCAAGACCCGGTCACTCCCCCCCCCCCCACCATGTGTGAGGCGGTCATCATGGTTTTGCTCAAACCTGGGAAACCGGCCGACTAATGCGGGTCCTAACGTCCGCTTTCCTTAATTAACACTGCCAAAATACTTCCCAATTGACTAATGCCAGCCATGCAGCACATTATTCATCCCGACCAAGTGGGCTTCATCCCGGGCAGGTCCGTGCCTCTCAATCTGTGAGGCCTTTTCAAAATTTTGGCACAAATAGATCCGAGGCCCAGGCCATAGCTGCCATCTTAGATATCCAGAAGGCATTCGATTCTGGGTCTTGGAAGTTCATGTACACTATTGGCGGGTTGCGGGTTTGGCTGTGGGATCCTAGATGCCATCTCCCTCCTTTATGCATTACCAGTGTCTAGGGTCCACAAATATGGGTTATCTCCCCAGTTCAAGAAAAGCAGGGGTACACGACAGGGGTGCCCCTTGCCCCCCCCTTGGTATTCGCTATTGTCATTGAACCCTTATATGATTCGCCTAATACATAGTCACCGGGGGGGTCAGAATGTTGAAGGACCTGCCAATAATCTCACTCTATGCAGACGATGCGCTGCTATTTATCCGCGACCCAGTGGTACACCTGACACCGTTATGTAAGACATTTTGGCCTTTGGAGAGATTTCGAGCTTCAGAGTAAACTGCAGTAAATCAGAACTCTTCTCCCTCACAGATGCTACTAAACCACCTACAGAGGTTTAAGTGGTCCTCAGAAACCATTCGATACCTGGGGGTGACTATTGCATGATAGTGCCCCTCTCTACACAGACATAACTACATGAACTACATGGTGCACCTGCGAGTTAAACTTGCCAGCTGGTCCCGCCTATCTTTCACAATTGCTGGAAGAATAGCACTCCTAAAGATGACGATACTCCCTAAACTTCTATACTTGTTCTTAAATGTACCTTTGTGGACTGGCGGGGCACTGTTACAAGACTTGGACAGCGAAATCAACAAATTTGTCTGGCACTCTGGCGCAGCCAAATTGAAATGGGAGACGATGACTCAACCATTTGACAAGGGAGGATTTGCCACACCTAATTTCAGTATGTATTGTATAGCGGCACAGGTGCAGTTCGCTGATCAATGGTTTAGAGATGTCCTTCCCCCTCCTCATGTACAACTCGAGAGACTCTCGCCGGGAAACAGATCTCTGATCGCTGGTACTCCCACCGGTGGTCGTAGAGGATTGCGATTTCAACCCCACTAGCATCACAGCACTGGCCTGGCGTAATATCTGGAGTGAACTCCGCGTTTCTGCTCCTTTTAATGAGGACCTTCCTCTTTGGAATTGCGCCCCCTCTCTGCCGCAAATAGACTCCAGATCCAGTAATATTTGGATACGACATGGATTTTCTACACTGTGGTCGATGTTCATAGAGGGTAACTTCATCCAATCCTCATTCCTGAATGAATGCATGGCCAATCCTCACAATGGCTGCAATATGCCGGCCTCCGCAGGGCTTCCAAGCAGTTATGTGATAGGTTCCCAGTTAAACCAGAAAAAAATACCCTATGCTGGGATACGTGGTGGCTTTGGGAGTCAACCGCAGACATGTCTCATCATTGTACCATCTGATCCAAGCACACTACACCACCCCACACTACAACGCACAAACTAAATGGGCCGCAAACCTCCAACTAGATATAGATGATGACCTTTGGGCCTATGTGTGTGCGCAAACAAACACAGTATCATAAAATTCCCGATTCAGATTGATACAGCTTAAGGTGTTGCATCGCTATCACTACACCCCAGGTCGGCTTTGGTTGTTTGCCAGGGACGGTGCCGGGGCATGTCCACGCTGCTTGCTTCCCAACACCAAATACTTCCATGTGATATGCAATTGCCCAGACTCCCAACCTTCTGGGAAGATATATGTGCAATACTGTCTGAAATGGTCTCTAAAACTGTTGACCCTGTACCCCTAACGTACCTGGTCCACATTTCCTTCCCCCCCCCATCTGTAACTTTGTTCAAATATGTACAACTGTGTCTTCTATTGGCCAAACAATGTATTCTATTAGGATGGGCTAGTCCACACCCCGCCAATAAAGATGATTGGTTGAAAGATGTGGTCTGGCCAAATGACATGGAGGACCAGTGGGTGCATATGCAACCACCCCAATCCCGCCCCATTGATATTTGGACTCCACTTAGATCATATCTCCTGCACAAAATGCCAACACCTCCATCGCCAACTGGTCCACCGTCCATATGAGCTACATCCCTGGGCTGCCTGGTGTCCATACACATAAGCTAAACCAGCCCAATCCAATGTTTTACTCTCAGTCTTGATTACTGACTGATACTACCTGAATGTAGAATGTAATTGTCAACTGACCTGATGTCTGTCAACAATGCAATTTCTCTAAACCTATACTATGTTTTACCAAGTGTGCCAATAAAGAAAGTATTTAAAAAAAGAATAATGTATTTCTATTCAATATTTCTATTCAACAGAGATTATTATCAACAAATAAGAGGGGTTGCCATGAGTGCCAGATATGATCAATCTTTGGAAAACATCCCTATGGGACAATTAAAAAAGAACGCATGCAGTATCACTAACAAAGAAGAAACTGAGCAGCATGTATTTTTATGGTATTGGTACATTGATGACATTTTGTGTGTTTTGGAAGGTTCAGCCCAGCTAGAAGCATAAACTAGTAGAAAATACTCCATCACCCTGAAAGTTGAGCTCACTTGTACCCAAAAGCATGCATGGTATTACATTTTGGATTTGGAAATCTTCATCAGACCAGAATCTGGAAACAAAAACTTTCCAGAAACCCACAGTAGTGATTTCGGCCCTAAATACCATCAGCAGTCATAGCCAATCAACTATTAACATCCCAAAAGGGGAATTTATCAGAGGTAAGCAGAATTATTTTGAGTTAACAACATTTGAGATAGAAAGTAAACTTATTTTGGATCGTTTCAGAAAATGGGGGTATAGTCCTAAATGTATCCAAACAGAACCGGCTCATGCAAAAATAAACGACAAGCCAAATTAGTGATTCCTAAAGACGAAGTTAGAGATCTAGTTGATAAACAGACCAAGCTCATTACACATTACTCAGGGGACAGTAGGACGATGCAGAACATTTTCAGAAGATCAGGCTCTTTTCACTATGTAGCTGAAAGGCTTATATTCACATACTGCAAAGCAAAAACACTACAAAATATGCTATGTCACAATTAGGAGCATCACAGAAGGGACGTGATTAGGACAATGATTTCAATGTGGTACGTGCACACTCTGCCAGTATTCACTTAAAGTTACAACATATGAAACACCCAGCAAGTTTCTACTAAACCTTTCCTTCCTTTGTGGTGTACGCGTTAGTCTATCCATGTTCCCATTACACTCTTTATTTGATAATATAAACATTTTAAATGTCAATTTATCAGACTTCTTTGTGTTTCCCTGTCTATTTCCATCCTAAAGCCACCAAAAACAAATATATAAATGTAACCAAATTTAAATTACAGGAGCATCGGTGCATGGTATAAGACAAATGAGATACGAATTTGATTCTATGAG
This sequence comes from Ambystoma mexicanum, assembly GCF_040938575.1. Lineage (NCBI taxonomy): Eukaryota > Metazoa > Chordata > Amphibia > Caudata > Ambystomatidae > Ambystoma > Ambystoma mexicanum. The sequence continues at coordinate 595,201,399 of NC_090936.1, forward strand.
AATTCAATTTTAACCTTCTAAAGAAGTAATAACGTGGTGCAAATGGGGAGTTGATATGATGGTCAGTGCGTGTATTTATGCAGTCTCTCAAAAGTTCTCATGTTTCTATTTTGTATTTGTCTTCTTTCTGGCATCTGAATCAGGAAAGAATTAATGTTTATTTTGTGTTGCACACAATTGTTGACGTGTATATTTGGCACATTTATTGAACCAATCCGGTTGCCCTGATGAAGCGCATGGCACCAAAGACATGTGTAGGCAGTAGATTGATAATTAGTGATACGTTGTTTCTGTAAAGTGAGGCATACCAGCCTCATAGTATTGATTTGTATTGCACAATTTGATTTTTTATTCATCTTCTAAATATGGAAATGAGACAAACACAGTTTCCCATTGCAGAGTTCACTCAGGAGGATTGTTCTGCATTTGTTTGAAACTTAAGATATTTACAGAGGTAGTAAAGGGCCATTTTACTCCCAGGATATTTCATACAAGCAAAACAAGAAAGATCACTTTACACTTTAGCACAGGGATTTGGCAGAGTTCCTGCTTCCCACAGCAACCAGTATGTCGCGGTCAGAGAACGATGTCAAGAGTTTGTGCAACCATGACAACTTCAGAATCATTGCCATTAAATTCAGCAATTGATGGTCGTATTGGAGAAACCCTGTTCAGAAGTTGTGTTCTTAGACAATCACCCAATTATGATTCCCCAAGTAAACGTAGAAGCAGTGTTATGCTTTTACTATCGTTGCATACCAATTAGTGCTTTTAAGTACATCAAGAAAAAAGGAAGTAATTGCAGCGACCAAGACAAGATCTAGATTAAACTAATTTGTACTATGCCAGTAGGGGTAGAAATATCAAGTGGCAAGCTATTAGCCAGGCAAAAAAAGTCACTTGACACATGGCATAAATGCTAGTTCTCCACATGCATACCGCAAACTATTTCTTACTTACCAAGAATTAATTATCTGGCAAGTACAAATTATGTGACTTTTCAGTGCTATCTAACTGGAAAAGCTGCAATCCTTGCAGCATACATTCCAGTGAATGTGGAATGTGTCAGCCAAAGTACTGTTATGAAAAATCAGATTAGAACAGATCTCTTTGGTGCAAGCACAGTTGCATTGGCTCCTAGTAGAAGAAAGAACAGTATTTCGCACCCAGAATCTTGTTGGCAAAAGTAATTCAAGATGCATTCTAACACTGCATGCACGTTCGTCAGCCAAGCATTGTCTACATGCTTGCTAACCATTCCCCCCCTTCAGGAATGTGCGCATAGAAAAACATTCTTCTCTAGCCAAGGAGCAAACATTTGTGAATAACTCCAGTTTCCATTTGTGTCTTTAACCACCTCAGATTCAAGAATATAGTGCAAGAGAAAGAGACTGCAGGAAACGCTACGACAGAGGAGCAGGTGGTGGAACTGGACAGGGAAGCTGCAAGGAGAATTCAGGTGGGAGACAGACTGGCGCAGAGCCTAGAGCTTCACCACAAGACCCTAACAGACACACTTTGACAACAGTAGGCAAGACGTTCGACTACATGGTGAGGGAGACAAAGCAGGGAAAAATAGGGAAAACCCAAGGCGAGTTATAATTCAAATCAGGACCAAATCGGGAGAAATAGTGGGCACACAGGATCAGATTAATAAAACGTTCGCGGAATTCTATGGGGAATTGTGTACAAGTGAAAGGGGATACGTGGAAAAGGATGTGGAAGACCTGCTGGACATAGTTCGGCTAACAAAACTAAGGTGGGGTTATGAGGGAAGAACTGGAGGCCCTGATAGAGGTGGGGGACATCAGAGGGGCAATACGCTCCATGAGGAAGGGCACAGCGCCTGGTATTGATGGGTTTCCAATAGAATTTTACTCAAGAGTTTATAAATCTCCTAGCCCCATGGCTCAAGAAGGTATATGACGAGGCTTTTGAGAAGGGGAGCCCCCCAGAATCCATGAGGGAAGCCATAATAACAGTGATCCTGAAGGAGGAGAAGGACCCGCTGGACTGCATGTCATACCGACCCATATCTTTATTAAATAATGATGGGAAAATCCAGGGGAAGATCCTGGCAGCCAGGATGGCGAGGGTAGCTCCGATATTGGTTCACTCAGATCAATGTGGGTTTATTGGGGGAAGAAATACGTCCGGTAACATCAGTCACCTCCATCACGTCATGGATCATATAAAAATCACAAAAAAAGGACATGGCGATTGCCTCCTTTGATGCCATGAAAGCGTTTGACTCGCTGGAGTGGAAGTGGCAATTCTCAGTGCTGAAAGAGTTTGGGTTTGGGGGAAACATCTGTAAATGGCTGGGCCTGTCATTCAAAAGTCGGTAGCGATGGTAAGAACCAATGACTGGGACTCGGTAGAAATGGAAACTAAGCAGGGGGACATGACAGGGGTGCGCGGCGTCGCCAACACTACTTGCTCTGGCCCTAGAATCCCTGGCAGGGTTTCTACAACAGGAAATCATAGAAGGGGGGATCGAAGCGGGGGGTGTGAGGCTTATAGTATCACTGTATGCTGATAATTTACTTCTATATGTGAGCAATCCACGGGAAAATCTCCCAACGCTACCAATATTGTGGAAACATTTCAGCATTTCAGGCACATGTCAGGCTATCGAATCAATAATGAAAAATCATTGTTGTTCCCTCTGGGAGGGCTACGGGAATATCAAGTGGGGGGACCTACCGGTGGTGGGGATAAAATGGGAGACAGTCATTCAAATATTTGGGTAGACAGATATTCCACGAGATGGAAGAAACTTTTGTACATAACATGGGGAGGGCACGATCGAGAATAGGTGACTCGGTACAGTTCTGGAGGGGCCTACCTCTCTCTTTGATGGGAAGAGTGGCACTAAGCAAAATGGCGATCCTAATGAGATTGCTTTACTTCTTCACCAACATAGCCTATGTGGTGACATTTTTTCTTTCTTTAAAATGCTAGACAGCAGAGTGGGGGAGCTACTATGGAACACGGGGAGGAGGAGGGTGACCTTAGTGATACTACAAAGACCAAGGACAGAAGGTGGACTGGGCCTACCCGACTACGAGAAGTACTTCATAGGAGCGCAGTTGCAAACAGTGTTGGAATGGGAACAACCAGGGGAGGGGATGGGGTGTGGGAGGTCCTGAAGGGGCTTGTGGGAGGCTTGCCATCACATATGAGGGGGGGTTGAATTGTTATGCAACCCAATGGGGAATAAGGGGACTACAATTGTGTTCGAGGCAGTCAGAGCGACATGGAGGAAATATGTTCAGAAGAAGGGACCCGGAGGGTTTTACGGAGGGAATCTACCCTGGGGGGTAGACCGAAAACCGCAGCAAGAGGTAGGGAGAACAGGGATACAGAGGCTCCAAGGGAAGGGATGTGAAGTGGTGGGGGATCTGTTTGCAGGGGGAAGCTGCCGATGTTCTCATAATGGTGTAAGAAGTTTGAGCTGCCAAGGGGCCTATTTCTGGCATACGGAGCAGTAGTTAGGAGACTAGCGGAAATATGGGACGTAATTCCGGAGGAGCCGGAAACGAGTACGCTGTTGCGGATACTACTTGAACAAACAGGGGGTAAAGTGAGGGTCTCACGCATCTATAAAGCCCTACAAGAGGAGGAACCTAGAGGGGAATTGAAGGCTAAGGAGAAATGGGAGGTGGATATGGGGTACTAGATTCCAGACACTAAGTGGATAAGAATATGGGAACAGGTCCAGAAGGTGTCACAGAATGCCCGATTTCAATTGGTCCAATTTAACATCATGCATAGAACATATGTGACCCCAACCAGATACAGGCTATGAAAAAAAACCTTGACAGACTAATGTCCTAGGTGAGGTAGGGGCCTAGCGGGATTCTGGCACACCATATGGGGCAGTGGAGTTATAGCGATCTACTGGGATTAGGTAATTAAAGGGGTGAACGAGTTACTGGGGACAAAACTGGAATGCAACCCGAGAATATGCATTTGGGGGATCCTCCCTGGGGGACAGAGACACAAAACATGGAATAGGATGGTACAATTACTACTGATATTAGCCAAACGCTGTATGGCCATTGCGTGGAAGCATCCACAGGGACCAGCAATAACGTTGTGGCAGGCAGACACCCGTAGATGGGGGTAGTTGAACTGGAAACATTGCGGGGAGCGATGGCTGAGGCAGAGGGGGATGGAATAACAGCAGACGAGCCAGTTGTTGAATGACCGGGCAATATCCAATGACCTGAAACCACCATTAGGTGCTGGACAAGGAGGAGGCGAGATGAGGAGGGAAGGGGAAGGAAGAGGCTATTATAAATGAGGGGGAAAGCGGGAGGGTGCAAGAAGGTTGATATAGGATATGAGGTCTCATGGGAATCGGTCGGGAAAAGACAAAAGAAGGAGTGGGGGAGGGAAATGTTGGACTTGTTTTTGTCTGCTTGTTTATGAAAAATGCAAATAAAAAAGTGTTTTAATAATAAGAATTTAGTGCAACACCTCTGTTTTAGTAGTTAGCTTAGCAACATAAAGTAACCCTGGTGAAAGAGCACATACACATAAGTAAACCCTTTAGCAGCATCAAATCCCTCCTCCCTCTTCTATCTTGGCAAGTACATTTTATTTCTGAGGTAGGCAAAGCGTAATGCATTCACCGATCATGCAATCAGATGTGTACTGTTCATTAGAGGGCAACAAACATCATTGCTGGCTCAATCTTCTGATTTTCTGTCATTGGGTACATCAAATACTAATATCCAGAGCCTGCAGGTTAATCAAAATGGGGCGGTGAGAGAGATCTGTGGCCGTTATAGAAAAGATCATGTCATATAGGCCAGAAGAGGTCTACACTGGCTCCCCGTTAAACATCGGATCATGCAAAAAGTACTGTCTATTAATTTCAAATGTCGCAATGGAGTGGCAACACAGTATTTGTCAAATCGTCTTACCACTTTCGTTCCTGGTCTTTGTCTATGAGCCCATGATCCTTCAAAGCTATTTCAGCCGAGATTTAAACTAAAAACCTTTGGAAGTACCATGTTTTAGGGTCAGGCGCCAACCTTGTGGAACACAAACTCGCCCGAGCTTCAGCAAAAAACCTCCCTTACAGACTTTAAAAGGGCCATTAAGACGATCTTGTTCAATATAACACCTGACTAGTCTTTATAAATAGCCCAAGCTTCTCCTCCATTGACTTTCGCAGATTCTATTTGCTTCTTGCTGTGTTCTCTATTTTGTTTGTCTTGTCATGTTCAAGCACTTTCAGGCCCATGGGCGACGTAGCGCTCTACAAAAATTAAATCAATTAATCTGATAATTTGTTGTAACTAATATTTGCTGGCTTTGTAACTCAATGGGAAGGTAAGAGCATAGTGCAGGTCACCCCAAACACATAACATACAGGACAGTTATGGTAGGCAGCTAATGTTGTGGGATGTGCCAAAAAAGAAGCAGTTTTAGCAATCATGGTTTTCATTTCCATATGCATAGGGGCAAGATGTAATATCTAAATCCAGAGGCGTTGCTAAGGGGGGGGCTAAGGGGGTTGTAGCCCCTGGTCTTTTGGTTGTAGCCTCGGATAGAATCTCAGGAGCTACAACCAAAAGGCTAGCTAGCCCCCAGTCCCGACAGTTCTGACATTAGCGTAGCCCCGGGTCTTTTCCAGACATAGCAACACCCCTGTCTAAATCCACAATACTATTTAGTTACACATTCTTAGATTTCACCAGATGGGGTACAGCCAAGTTTTGGGCCCAATCCCAAAATCTATAAGCCAATTCAAAAAAATAACCAGGCTTGAACATCACCATCTTACTGCCGGCCTAGGCCAGACATCATTCCTAGCCAGAGAGAAACAACATCAAGGCCATCAAGCTCCAAGATGGTGGCTGGTCTTCCTTCTAACTAGGAGTTGTGGGTCACTTGCAAGCCCAGCATAGCCCTTGTGTAAGCTTCTGGGAGTCATTGGCAGGAAAAGAACATTCTTTAGCAGTTTTGTTTCAGAGATCCACCAGGCAGGAATCACTGAAAGGATTACGGTGATAATGATGGGCTTGGCCTGATGTTCTGTAGACACCCAAGCTACTCCTTACTGATAACGCTCAATGGGCCGAAACATGTTTGGGGAGGCTTGTGGTCTCCTGCAGAAGGGTATGTTTGTTTGTTTTATTTGTATGGCGCACCAAACCCGTAGGTAACTGGGCGCAAGCAATGCAAGTAGGCTTTAGGCTTAGGTTCAGTAGTTCAGGCTAGACAGCCCCTTTTTGGGGTGCGACGAAGCCCGATTTGCATATAGTTTTTACCCTTTTGTAATGGCTTGGCAGGCGAAGAACGATGGTCTAGAGGGTTGCCCAGAGCGATGCCAGATGTTATGATTAATTGTAAACCTTCCAGCCATTACCGCTTGTTTTCCTTTAGTCACCCATAGTGGGAAAAGATATGCCCAGACGTGGGTCCTGCGCCTGCTGGGTTTAGAGACAGAAGCTACTCCTCACTGATGATGCCCAATGAAGCCGAAACAGGTCTGGAGATGCCTGTGGTCTCATGCAGAACGGATGTCACCTAGCAGTTCGGGGTAGACTGCCCCTTTTGGAGTAGGACCAAGACCGACTTGCATATAGTCGTTTTGCTTTTGCAATCGCTTGGCAGGCAAAGACCGACCGTCTGGAGGGTTGTCAAGAGCAATGCCAGAGGTTAAGATCAATTCTAATCTTTGCAGTTATCACCTCTTTGGTTTTGCAGGAATCACTGAAAGGACTGAGTGGCCAATGATGGCCTTGGCCTGATGTTCTGAATTATTAATGTACTTGAAACACAGTTTGCAGTGAATTAAGCATATATTGAGTCTTAGCAACAGTTCAGTACTGGCACAAGAGATTATCAGACAACGTGTAAATGTAGAAGGGTCTCCAGAATTGTTTGGGAACATCTGTGACAGTCCCCTACCTCTGCTGAGGGGCAGGATTTTGGGTGGGAATGGGTGCCAGGTGCCATATCTGCCGAGTGATGCTGAACCCAGAAGGGGTACCACCATTCCCCAGGACTAAGGTAGGAGGACTATCATTAAGTGAATGCCTCCTTAAGAGGAGCTGAGAATAAAGGCCCAATGGTATGAGTGACCATGCTCCCCATTGTGAGGAGGCCTACGGGTAGCAGGCTCCTTGAGAACTTTACTGCAGCCGATAGGAGCAGTGAACTTGCAGCGCATGAGGAGTTGCTCCTGCTGTAGCATTGAGAGAAGAGCAGCCTGCATGAGGACGGTGCTCTTGCCAACATCCATGTTATGTTAAAGGATATTTATACTGCGCACTAACACCTCCCGAGTGATCCCCTGGCACTCTGCTGGATCTGAAAAGCAAGAGGGAAGGTAAGTTAGTAGGACTGAGCGGGGAAAAAAGCCCAAGAGAGCTGTGATGTGCTGTGGCAGCTTCAGTTCGGTTTACACCGTTCGCTGAGCGTAGTTGCACATTTTCAGTCAAGAGTTGTCATGTGCTGTTGTGCGAGGCTATGTTTGGTTTGTATCGTTGTTGCGGTGTAGTGAAGTTTGTGCAGTTTGTTGGGCTGTAGAAATATGGTTGTGCTTTGTTTAGAGTTTGAGAGGTGTAACCAAAGGGATGAGTTTTTTTGTGGGGTTGTTTAGTGGTGATATTCTATCGTACCCCCTATGTTTTGGCCACCTGTGGCACAAGTCCCTGCCAGTGTCGTGCATTGTGGTGTGGTAGGGGTCTACCTCCTATATTATTTGCAGAGTTTCGGATTGTTTGCAGGGCTATTTAGTGGTGATAACTCCTCTACCTCCCCTGTGTTCAGTCTAATCGATGTCTACACCACTTTGTCCCCTGGCATATCCAAGTGTGCAGCCAACACTGCCTCCCTGGGCCCCTTGAGTGTGGGGGCCTCTTCCCTGTGCCCTTGAGCTCCCTGGGCCCCGTGATGTATCTGTTCGGTTGTCACTCTTTCCCCTTCAATTCTAATGCCCTCTGTCTGTGGTTCAATTTAAGACGCTCCTATCTCTCTCTCATTAGTTTCCGGTAGGGCCCTCTATGTGAATGGGTGCACCTGGGTCTCTCTCGCACTCAGGGGTCTCTCTACTTACCTGTGCTTTGTGGTGGTCAGGCCTACTCCCTCTTCTTGTCGTTTGTGTGTTCATTCTGTGGGGTGTGGGTATTGCTCCTTTGTTTTCGTCCAGTTCTGAGTTGAAGAGCCAGGTTTTTAGGCATTTTCTGATTTTTAGATGGTCCTTCATGAATTGTATTTCTCTCGGGATGGAGTTCCACATTTTGGCGGCTAGGCAAAAGAATGCTGATCCACCACGTTTTTTCCTTGTGTATGGTTTAGGTTCCAGGATGATGTCGTTACTGGATATGAGTGTTCTGGTCGGCTGGTAAATGGTAATTTCCCTTTGTAAGAATTCTTCTCCTTGGTGGTGGATTGCTCTGTGTGTTATGCACATTGTTTTGAATGCAAATCATTTTTTGACTGGCAGCGAATGTAGCATCTTTAGCGCTGGAGTGATGTGGTCCCTTTGTGAGAGTTCGAGAAGCCCGGCTTCTGCTTTCTGTATATGTTGCAGTCTCTTCAGTAGATAATTCGGCATTCCGAGGTATAAACCGTTGGCGTAGTCCATCCTGGACAGGATGAGGGAGATGATGGCCATTTAGGAATGGTAGAATCCTTCTGATTGTGTGCAGGTAGAAGAAGCATTTCTTGATTATTTTTTTTTACTTGTGGTTCTATGGTTAGCTCGTTGTCCATTAGGAGTCCAAGGTTTTTGACAACTTTGAATGGTGTGGGTGATGTTCCTAGTTCTGTGGGCCATGGGATGTATTGGTTGCTGCCTTGGTGTTAGGATATAATCATGATTTCCGTCTTGCCTAGGATGACGGAGGCTGTTTGTGTTCATCTATTCGTTGAGTTCTTTGAGACAGTCTATTAGTGTTGTGTTCTCCTCTTGCACATCTTCGATTTTGTAGATGATTTGGGTGTCATATGCGCAGTTGTAGCAGGTAAGGCTGTGCCTTTTGATGAGGTTGATTAGTGGAGACATGTAGATGTTGAAGAGGAGTGGGGATACGGAGGATCCGTGGGGTACTCCACATGTGGTGTCCTGTGGTGCAGATCTGAATGGTTTAATCCATACTGTTTCTGTTCTTTCAGATAGGAAAGATTTAATTCAGAGCAACGCTGTGTCGATGATCCCTATTTCTTTCAGTCTCTTGATGAGGATGTTGCAGCTGCCTGTGTCGAACGCTACAGAGAGGTCGAGTAGTATCAGTGCCGAGTTTGTGCAGGAAGCTATGTTGGTCTGTAGGTCATCCCAGATAGAGAGAAGTGCTGTCTCTGACCCTCTTATGGGCCTGAAGCCGATTTGTGCCTGGTCCAATAGTTGGTGGTTTTCTACGTGTTCCAGTGTTTGTTCGTAGACATAGGTCTCTAGTAGATTTGCTGGATAGGGAATGTTTGATATTGGTCTGTAGTTAGAGAGGTTTTCCACATCGCCCGTTGTATCCTTGAGGTGTGGTTTGATGTATGCAGATTTGAAAACCTGCAGTACTCTTCCTGTTGAGAGCGATTGGTTTTAAGAGGTTTCTGTGGCATTCCAATGGTGTGCCCTGACTGATATAGATGTCTGGTGGGCAGGGGTCCATTGGGGAGCCTGCTTTGTTGCTTCGTTTCACCAGCTTGAGGAATGTCTCTCCTGATATTTTGTGAAGCTTTGCAGCTTGGTCTGTGGTTCCAGGGTATGTGGGGGATGGTGCATGGTCTGGTTGATTGATCTGCTTTGTATGATACGATGTATGTCAGTGGTTTTATTTTTAAAGTTATCTGGGAGCTCATTGCATAGTTTTGTGAAGGAACCGGTGTGTTATTGAATGCAGGTGGATTTCTCATCTCATTTATAATGTTGACCATTTTTTTCTGGGTGTTGGTGTTTTTTGTAGTATTTCTTTTTGGCTTTGAGAATTTCCTTTTTGTAGGGTATTCCAGTTTCTTTCCAAGACTGCAGGGAGCTTTTGGAGCTGTTTGGGTGCTTTAGCTGGTAGTTGGATCACTAACGGTATGATGAGGTGGTTGCTCCACAGAATATGTATTGGTGGTGCAGCTGAGATCAGTTTTTTGTTGGCGAAGATTGCATTGAGATTGTGTCCTGCTGTGTGGGTGTCGCTACCATCTGGTGTAATTTCATTGTCTCGAGCGGCTTGATTAGTGAGTTTGCATTCTCTTCTTCAAACCATTTGCTGAAATGCCAAAGGATTATCAGGTGATCGTGTTTGATGGCCAGATTTGTGATGGCTTCTATGAAGGTTGCGTCGTAGGTCTATAGAGGAGTATGAATGTGAGGTTTGTTTTTGAGTTTGCTATCGAGTGAAGGACGAGGGATTTGCAGTTTCTGATGTTCCGCGGGTCATCTGTTTTTATTTTCAGGTTTTCTTTGTAGGTTATTGCAAGTACTCCTCTTTTTCCTTTTCTGTTGACCTGTGTGCATTTGAAGTTGTCGGGTAGACAGCTGTGTAGTGTGACTTTGTACTTGTCATCTAACCAGGTTTCTGTGACAAATAAGATGTCTATTCCACCGTTGTAGAGTAGACCGTATATCTCTGTAGCATGTTTGGGCATTGATCTTGCGTTGATTAGATTGCAGTGTATTTTAACAGTGTTTTGTTTTGTTGTTGGTTTTGTTTTATGGTGGTTTTGTTGGCGAGTTTCCTCGTTACTCCCAGAATGTGTGGTGTGTTCAGTACGGTCTGTTTCGTCACAGCGCGTTGTGATTGGTTAGCTATGAATGAAACTGGAAATTACTATCGGAGCCGGAGGACGACGTTGGCCCCCTGCAAAGGCCCATGACAAGATCACCATTGAGGACCCCTGTCTGGCCCGGTCAGGCCTCTGTAAGCCGCCTGCACACCAATACTCTGCAACAGTACATGCCGACTCACAGCTGAAACACTTTCTTGTAATGTGCATGTTGCAAGCCCTAACTGCCCATTCGGCTAACCCCCCCCCTTCACCAAGCCCTACCATTCTAGTCATGGTGCCCACATCCCTAAATCACTAACCGTCACTGGCAAACACTGGGTTTCCAAACCCTGCAGTGGACACGCTAGAAACCTGTGGCTCTCTGTGTGCACCATTTCCTTAAACTCATGCCCTGCTAAACGACTACCGATCTACATCCACTCCTGGCACAGATATCACTCCCTGCATTCCAACTCTGGTGACTGGCCTACCATCCTTCGTAACTGACCTACCACTGACCCCGTCGAATCGCAACTTTACAACCTCCAACCTTGACATACCCATGCTGCTAAAAGGAGTACTAATCAACGGCAGGTCACTGGTTCATGCCCTTGATATCACTGACCTAATAACGGCCTTAACCTATTAGCCATTATAGAAACCTGGCTGCATGCTGCATCGAAATCCATTCAAATATTCGGGAAAAAATACTATGGTGAGAAAACGGCAAAAACGGCGTAAGAAAAAAAACAAATGGAAAACATGTCGATCAAGGGGAGCGGGGGTTGCAGGGGTGTCCCCCGCTCCCCTTGATCGTGATTCTGGGTCTTGGGGGTTATAGGGGTGTCCCCCGCTTCCAAAAAAAGGAAAGCAGGGGTCAAGTAAATGTGCTTCAAGGGAACCAGCGTCGCAGGGGGATGGCGGTGGTGGCGGCACACTTCACTGTGTGCTGCCAGAAGGTAAGTAAGGGAAGGGGGTGGTTGGGTGCTGGTAGTCCAAAATGGCTGTGGGAGACAAAACCGAAAGTTATTTTCGAAGAAATTACTTTCTCCCTCAGTCATTTCGTAATCGTATATTTCTCAGTAATCCTGTTGCAGCAGGTCTTACCCTTTTCCTTGCCATTCCTGATAGTTACACTATCTTCAGGAAAAGTAGATTGGACTCCAACGAGGGGGGGCGGGGGGGCATCATCGGCAAACATTCTGAGGAATTGATGTCAACTAAATGGACCCTCTCCTACACTGCCACTTTAAACCTTCATTTAATTTATATTTATATACCACCCTTACTACTGCTCAAGGAGGATATTTCACATCTCCTCTCATGTGCAGAAACAAATATGGCAGACTAGCCTACATTAGGCTTGGTCTTAGGTGCCACAAATCGCTGTACAGAGACATTACAACCCCTACAACTCCAATCCAATTACTACATCAAACATGATACAAAGGTGTATACATTTCCCAAATAGGATGGCACAAAGGGAGGGGTTGGGAACCTATAAAAAGTGCAGGCTGTTTGGTGGAACTAGAGAGAAAGGAGGGTGGATGGTAACATCAGGGGATAGGAGAAATGCAAAAGGGATAGTTGAAGACCATGTTCAGGAGGAAGGCAGAGAAGTGACTGGGAAGAGTGGGGGTACAAGCAGGTGTCAAAGAGGTTAGGGCAAATTGGAGGAGAAACAGGAGGAAGAGAAGAAGATGGGAGGAGCAGAAACTGTCCTTTTTAGGCGCAAGACCATTGCGACCAATAGGGGAGAAAGGGGAGGACAAGCCCTTGGTGAGGAGAGGCAGAAGACTAAGACAGGGAGGTGGCACTTAAAAACCTGAGGACCAGGATGGTGAATTGATCACTCACATCAGGCAGGGGACCCGGATTGAGAATCAACAACTGTGAGAAACCTGAGGGCGTCCTCACATCTACTCCCCTTGTGACCTCTTCTCATTGCTTTTGGATCCTGACCCTGGGGGTGGAGCGGCGAGGGAGGATCACCTGGGTAGGGGGTCCTTGGGGATTGGGGACAAGATGTTCTCAGGTGAGACACAATATTCAGCATTTCCCTTTCATGAAGAACCCCCTATCCCAGAGGCAGTTATGGGATATTTCTATCCCTATCCCACTGACCAAGAACACGTCAGGAGATATGATCCAACCAGAAGCACCAGAATGAGGGTGAAGAAGAGAGGGGTTATGGGTGAGGTAGGCGCGACATGATATCCCCTTTTCCCTCTAAAAACAATCCAGCTCTCCCCCAGCATTTATGGGCTATTGCAAAACATCTCCCCTCATTTGACCCGTCACAGTACTGAGACGAGTAAGAGGCAACTAGGAGTAGTAAACACCAAGAGGTATTTTCACCACCCTGGCGCTGAGACGAAGAAGACTGTGAATGCATACCATTGGGGAAGTCAGGCATGTCCCACTAATAAGTTGACTAGAGGTCAAGCAATTGATCTTACTGACCCTAGAGAGTATAAGAGGTGGAGCTGCATGCCATGGAGAGAGACTAGTTTGCAAGCAGGGAACGAAGGGGATGAAACAGGCTGGCGTGAAGCAAGTTGGAGACATGACTGGCAAGCGTGCGAGTCCGGGGAAGGAGAGAGACGGCTGGGCCGAGTGCGGGCCGTGAGAGGGTCTAAATCGATGGGCGAGTTCCGGTTGCCAGTAGCAACAGGAGGCTGTGCTCTGCCCGAAGCCCGCAGCTGCTGCGGCAAGCGGGAGAGCGAGGAAATCTCTTGGTGGCAAACCGTGAGGGAGGCAAAGTTTGTGAATCCAGGAGGATCGCAGAATGCTGCCGTGTATTCTGAGAATGCAGAACGAAAGGAAATAGGAAAACCATGAATGTCGAATGATCTGAAAGTAATTAAGCATAGTTCTGGATAACAAAGTGAACATTTTTTAATATTAAACGGGTAGTGAACACTTGCAAAGGAATTATTAAGCAAATATTGAATACCAACCTGAATGAAAACGTTTTGGGCAAAGCTACAAGATGATGAAAGCAAATGGGGAAGTGCCCATTTAAAAGAGTGCAAATGTGAAAGAGCCTAACAGAAAGGCAGGGAATAAATAAGACAACCACAAAGTAAATTGGCAATGTCAAGGGAACGTTATGAATAACTACCATGTGGCAAGGCCAAAGAGTGGCAAAAGGTAATGTGACACATTGTGGCAAAGCCCGGAGGCTAACCAGGAGAAGCTAAGAGAGTGTGAACCTGCACAGACAGCCAAGAGGCCAACAAGGAGAATCTAAGTGAACGTGAATACTTTACATTTGTAATGCGTGACCTAGGACCCGAGGGCTTAAGGGCGCACAGGAACTAACAAACTAACACATAGGACACAGACAGAGTTTAGAGCCAAGACCAACTTTGCAGCGGAATAGAATGACAGGCAAGTAGCAAAGCTAGCAGAACAACAACATTTTTAATTTCTTCTTAAAGATTTTAGTGGACTTGATTTCCCTTAGGTCAGGTGGGAGAGAGTTCCGCGGTCTACGGGCTGCATTGAGGTGTCTTCAATTGATGTGTGTTATTAGATCTAAGAGATCTGAGATTATGTTTCTCCAAGAGAAGATCCTTCAGTTAAGCTGGCATAGGTCCCACTCGACATTTGTGAGTGACTAATAGCAGACAGTACCTTACTCTTGCTTCCACTGGGAGCCAGTGTAGGCTCTGCCCAGTTTACGAGACGTGATCTCTCCAGTTGAGGCATTTGACCACCCTCCCAGCACTGTTTTGGATCACCTGAAGACGTTTAAACTCCGATTTCAGGATACCTATCAGGCGACTACTACAATAATCAATCTTTGCTCCTACTATGGCCCTTGCAATTGTCTCATGAGAGGCTGAAGGTGGGCCAACAGTTTAATATAGTAGGGCGAGGAAGAGACCAGACTGCTGACTTGCACCATCATATTAAGATTTTCATCCAAAACTATGCCTAGGGTTTTAACTTTCTTTTTTACATCAAATTTGAAACCAGCAATAGATAAGCATTCATAGATTGGACCTAGCTTCCTAATCTTATTCTGTGTACCCACCACCATGCGTTCCGTCTTTTCCTTATTTAAAGCCAGCCCATTCTGCAACATCCGGGCTTGAATCAGGCCGTACACCTTATTAATATTATGTTCATCCTCTATGTATGACCCTGTTAGCGGGATGACACATTGGGCCTCATTACAAGCTTGCCGGGCTGGAAACAACTGTACTGGTAAGCTTGCCGGTACCGTTGTTTCCGGACTGACAAACGATGAGTTCTGCGAGCAGGTGCCGTCCCACTCACCAGGTCCGACCTGGCAGGTGGAACAGCACCCGCCCACAGACCTTGATGGTAGCACCAGCACCATTTTGAATGGTGCCGGTGCTACCATCCTCCCCATTCCTTGAGTCCAATGGGACTCAAATGGGAATGGGAGTCATCTTTTACGGCGCCCGACAATGGGCAATTACCGGGTCCACCGGGGCTGTAATGCCCCGGTAATTGCCCATTGCCGGGTGCCGGAACATTCATGACTCCGGCGGCAGCCGTACCAGTATTTACCGGCACGACTACCGCAACCTCGTAATGACCCCCATTGAGTTTCATCCGCATAATTAGCAAACGTTATGCCTTTCGTCTCCAGTAAATCAAAGAATGGCACTGTAAAATATTATAAAGAGTCGGGCAAACGCAGGTGCCCTGAGGAACGCCATAGGCTAGGTTCACAGGCCTAGCCTCCGCCTCCCCACTAAAAACTATACACTGTCGCTCAAAAAGGAGGCGATCCACTGAGCAGTGTTCTTTGAAAAATGTGCAACTTCTTTCAAACGAGTGATCAGAATGGAATGATCAACTAAGTCAAAGGCCGCAGAGAGATCCAACAGCATAAGGAGCGAAGCCTGGCCTTTGTTCATGGAATCGAGTAACTTGGATTTCAATTCCAGGAGTGCTGTTTCTGTCCCATGAGTCTGTCTGAAACCAGATTGATATTTGTTTAGAATCTGATGATTGTTCAAGTGGGTGGAGATTTGACCATAGGCCACACGATCCAATATCTTTAGAAGAAAAGGTGTATTTGGTATAGGCCTGTACTTTGTCACTGTTTTCGGACATAAACCTGGTTTCTTTAAAAGAGGGGTAATCCAGGCTTTTTTTATCCCCTCTGGAACATGATTTTCACAAAGAAGGCATTCACAAATTTGCACATAGCAGTAATTAACTTAGGAGAGCAGGCTTTTATTATCATAGCGGAGCATGGGTCCCCCTTACATCTTGTAGTTTTAAGCTGCTCAATTACATTAGCCAATTCGGTCTCCGACTCACCAGGTGTCTCTGAAATCCCTGCAACTGACGCCATATTGGAGGAATGTTTTTTGGATTCAGTGTCTTTTTTAATTGTATCCAGTTTGCCCATCATGGCACCCTGGATTGATGCACACCAGGCATCATTTATCAGCGGGGAATCATTGTTCTGTTCATTTAGAGAATCTTGTTCTTTTAAGATTTTGAACAGTTCCTTGCTTTCTGAACTCGATTTAGTAATTCAGTCATTAAGCAGATCTTTTTTGCAGACACTTTCAGTTTTGTATTGCTTAGCTGCTGCTTTATACGCTTCCAAGCTAGAGTTATCCTGACTTAGCCTCCAAGCATGAAAATATTTTATATTGATCGATTTAAGCTTCTGCAAATCAGAGCTAAACCAACTGCACATAGGGACAAATAGAAAAAACCTGTGTGGGCGGAAGAGCCTAGGGCTCTGTGATGGGTGGACCATGTGGTCTGACAACTGCACAAAGACCAGGGAACCCTCAATGGTGAAACATAAAAACACTTTGAAACAAACCAAAAAGGAGCTCTTTACGTGAACTGTTAATGCAATCCAGAAGGAGTGTCAAGTTGACCTGGAGTTGTGTTGAACATTGGAAGTTTGAAACCAAGTATAAGTTGATACGTTGGAGTCTTGGGGAAGGAAACCATGAGACTTGATGAATTACAATGCTGTCTTGAGGACGGAGCCTCAAGCCCCTTTTCTTTTTAACTGTGTTGCCTTAAGCTTGGGGGGAGGTAACCCAGAGGATTGTGTGGAACTTTCTTGAACTTGGGGAAGAGGAGATGAAGAGGAATTAGCTTTAGCTGTGAGGACAAGGATAGGTTTTGGACACACAGACTTAAGTTGAATTTTCTGACTGAGACTTTCCTTAGTTTCGTTCAGGTAGGGAAATCCCACCTCAGGTAGGGCAAGTTAGGCCTTCAACCATCCTGACATTTGATTTAATAAACCATCTTATTTTGAACTTCTGTTGTCTGTGTATTACTTCATGATGCCGTCACACAACTTAAAATACTATAGTAAACGCTGAACAATGAGAAACCATGATTGTATTGCTAAAGTTTTGTTGCATTTTCTTACTTGGGCCCAACCCTCTACATAACCCTAAAATAACTTTGGATAAGCATATCTTTCAGTCAGCCTCATGTTAATCCTTTTCTGCTTCCTCCCTGAGCGTATGCCCTGCCACTTCGGGTGTTCGCGTGAAACAGCTGCATAAACTCTAAAGAAGACATATCAGTGGCAAGACCGTTCTGGAGAGGGGAAAGGTGTACAAAACCAAAATAAGATTAGAGTAAGCCTACAGGAGAGAAGTGTCCATGACTAGCGAATTATGTTGGGGAAAGACACAGACTTACTGGGGGTGTAGAAGTTCTGAGTTAGTTCTTCCTGGCAAATAGATAAGAACCCTACAGGGACCTTTCCAGATTGGTTGTAGAGGTACAAGATCTCAAGACTCAAGGAGCTCATTATGCCACTCCGGAATCGTAGACAATATTTAGCCGGAATTTATTTCCAGTGATAGCAGCTAGTTCAACCTATTCGTTTTTAAATTGGACTGTACTGCTCTAGACTTATTTTGCATGGTGGGGAACAAGGAATGAATTACCTGACCTTAGGGTCCTGTGTACATATCCCATTACAGAGAAAGGCCCATTTGAAAACCATTGGAAAATGAATCCCCACAGGCGCACACTGAAATTCCATGCAAGAGTCCATAGTTTTGATTATCTCTGGGTCTGGTTTTCTTCCAACGTTAGGCTTGACCACATGTGATTAAACAAACAACGAGATTCAAACAGGCCATAGGTGGGGTAACCGGTTCCATGTGTTAATATCCCCGCAAATATATCGCCATACAAAAATATCACCATATTTTTGCAGAGATATTAAGGCATGGAACTTGCAGTGGACAGCCCAACCTCTGCATTATTTTTAAAGGAGCGGGGGACACCCCCGCAACCCCTGCTCCCAAAACCTCCAAATAATATCGCCTATGGCCGTTCCAGACGACCATATATACGACAATATTCTTGGTGGGGATAATATGTAGTGATACCTGGTAACCAGAGACATGGATATGTTTATGGCCAAACCCATCGATCTGGTGTTAAAGATGTACAATGGAAAAGCAGTCTTGGTCGCCAGGTTTGGTATGGAGCTGTGGGGCCACAGTAATGTTAACTCCATTGAGGTGGTGGAGAATAACTACTTTAAAAAAAGTCTTGTCCCTTCCTTGTTCGGCCACCAACTTTGATGAATTTACAGCCCATTTCTAAATGTGCTCCAGTGATATAATCTCAGCACAGCCTGTTCTCTGTTGGTTCAGACTCAGGGGCAATTCTAAAGCTGCATTGCCCATGAACAAATTAGATATCTAGTCCTTAAAGGTTCTAACTGGAGAATCCCCTGGCTGAAATATGTTAAGGCGTAACTTGCAGAAGGTAATGTGGGCCATTTGTGCCCTCCATCATCAGACATTCTATGTGCTAGTGAAATAAGAAATACCCCTATGGGGGGGGGGTGGTGGTGGTGGTGGTGGTGTGTGTGTGTGTGTGTGTGTGTGTGCGCGCTACTAAACGTCTCATCGCCTCATTTATTTTCTCTCATCTTGACTATTGTGCCGCCTGCCTGCTCGACCTTCCCTCCTCGCAGCTTACCCCTCTTTGTTCCATCTACAACTCTGCTATTGGAGAACTCTTCCTCTTATCTGCCTGCTCCTCTATTTCTTACTCTCTCCTATCTATCTCCTCACCGCTTGACTCTTCTCTTCCACTTTTTTGGTATCGCTTTGGCGTTTGCATGGTCTTGCTTCTTATTTTTCCTCTCTTCTTACCTTTTACTTCCTCCCCCACTTCCTCGATCCCAATTACTATTTTCTCTTTTACTTAACCCACTGCACCTCATCCTACTTCCGTTCCCTTCTTGCCCCCAAACACTGGAACTATTACCTCTTTTAATGTGTTCCTCATCTTCCTTTCCCGCTTTCAATTTGTTAGTCATCTACCCTTCAAGTTTTGCGTAACCAGCTTAAAACTCACTTACTGTCTCTTCTTTCTGATTCCTAATCTCCATTCTCTTTCGGCTAATCATTGTACTGGCAATTTCACCACTGATTTGCACTGTTTGTAATGCATTGTTCAGCAATGGTCTATGAAATACAAAATACACCCTGATCATGGCAATTAAAGTTTGCAAGTAGTCAGAGGAGATTTACCCTCCCCACGACCACTAGCTCCCCTTTTTGTTTTCTTTTTAAATGCAGCCTGCACCCTTATCATAGCTGCCAGGTCATTATTTTTAACAGGATGCAACCTCTCCTGGACACTTCTTCGAAGGAGCCCCGCCAGGTTCCAGGCACAAACGCGCTTGCGAGTACTGTTGCCCATGTGACGGCCACTATGTTACAGAGGCACAGAGGTATGGCAGGCAGGCCACAATAAATTCACGAAAACAACTGTTGATTTCCTTGAATATTTGAATGGCCATTTAATCAAATATATCAAAAGCGAGATTCAAGCAGTTTAAGGGCAGGCTGCTCATGAAGGGCTCTTATTTTACACGTTTTGTTTGGGACAGTTGGTTTTAGGGCACACTGCCTGAGGTTACAGTGGTTGTCTATTTTTTTTTAGGCTGCTTTGAGGCGGGCTTTTTCAGAGCAGATATTTTAGAGCAGGACTGCTTAAAAGAAAACCTTTTCTGGACAGGCTGCCTCACAGCAGTTTGTTAAAGGGCAAGCTGTTTCACGGTTATATTAGGAGGAACGTTTCCAGACACAGAACTAACTGCCAGTCGACGTCAACTCCTAACCGCCAAACATAGATCTACAATTTCAGGCCATTCTTGAATCAGGAATTGCCTAATGACAGGTATTAACCTGGAAAATCATCGACGTCGTGCCCCTAACATGACAACATCTTAATTATTGCAGCTGTTCCAATCAAATACACTTCCTGTCAAGTCCCTCAGTCTTGTCCCATTTGCTGAGAGCAATGCGCCAATCCAAATATTAGATTTTAATGGTGGCTACCAGGAGTGAACGCTGTGTCTAAACTAAGAGTCTAGCGATTGTATTGGTTCTGAGTGCCAATATATTGAGCAGAGCACCCCAGCCCCTACTGTTGTTAAAAATCTGGAACCTTACAGGGGTACTCCAAGCCCTCCCAACCAGTACCACAAGTCCACCCAAGGGCTTCGTACCTGCCGGAGGATCAAGGCCACGACATCTGTGGACTCCCAGTAGCTGGCGTGGAAGACGTGAGGTAACGTCACAGTGGGGAAGGCCGTGAGGGCATTTGGGCAGTAGAGAGTGTAATCGATCCGCTTCTTCCCCCACCATCTCTCGAGGACTGCAAGGATGAAAAAAAAACGTGTAATTGCTATCCCACCCAACTGACAGCAACCATCACCACAAGTGCCATGACAACTACTGCTAGGCATATTACACTCTAATGTTCGTTTATAAAGATCTATGTGAATACTGCGAACAAATCATTTTAAATCCCAATATACCGATTTCTTTTGACCTGTTTTTACTTCATATATATGTGGGGAGACCCCCGCAAATCCCGCAGCGCCCATACCTCTCAAACTTTTTTATTTACTTAACCGCCCCCCACCTCCCTCACACACCCCCCACATATATATGTGGTACAAAGGGCATCTCGAATTTCAGTATTTTGTGATTCGACATTTTGGGCATTCGAAATTTTGGTATGATTCCCTTTTATAACACAAACATGCTTTGATTAACAAAGATTAACCTACCCTCCAAGGGACACATCTCCAACAAAAGAAGAGAACACAAATGGCCCAAAATCTGTGACCATATCTCACTCAAAACGGCCTCACTCACCTTCAAATGCTTAAATAATGCAGCCCCCACCCCCATCTCGCAGCCAGAATAATAAAAAGAACCTCCACCCGCCCCACCAGAATGATGAACTCTTACTGCCTTCAGGTACCCAAATACAGACAAAAGAAAATGGGAGGCAGCAGCTTCCCTGTCATGGCAGCCCAACACTGGAACGCTCTCCCACTCAACATTAGAACAGACCAATCCTACTACAGCTTTAGGCAAAACACCCTCACCTGGTTACAGTCCAATGATCCCCATGACTGAACCGTACCCTCTCACACCAACTGACCCTAGCCAACCTGACTGTATATATGTACATTCCTTAACTGACCTGCCAAATGTAATTAACTATATGTATACTTGTAAATATGTAATGCTATGCTCTATAACTTATCTGTGCCTTACCCTGTACTAAGCTTTATATATAGCGGTCAAGTTTCACAGCGAGTAGAGCACTCGCTTTGACATCGGTGCAGAGTCTGCTAATGCAGGTTCCCCGGCGGGGCCAAACTCAGCCTTTCATCCTTCCAAGGTCGATAAATGAGCACCACACACCGTGGGTAATAATAAGCAGCGCTCAGATACCTGAGAGTTCGTAGCGCTATATAAATGCCAAATTATTATTATTATTATTATTATAATCGTACCTTCCTGCTCTCTGTTGCGCCCTGTTACCTCTGGGTTTTGCGCACCATACTAAATAAATAAACAAACAAATAAACAGCTGTAAAATATCAGTTTAGACCTCAAGTGCGATTCAGGCCTAAAATGCTGCTGTAAATGCATTTTAAAATGCATAGTTATGTAAATGTTTTATGTATATATGCGCATATTTGTAACTGTAACCTAAACTAACTGCATTTTAACTGTAAATTGTAATGCTCCTGTCTTATCTTGCTGTAACTAAAACACGCGCCCTGGTGCCCTCGGACCTGGTGCGCTCTATAAATGAAAGAAAAAAAAAGAAGAAAAAAAACGAAAAAGAAAAAAAAACAACACTCACGGTTTAATGACGCAAACAAATTACATAACCCTCATAACTGAACTCTGCTCGTCTCAAAAAGGATCGATAGTCCTGAATCAAAACTCTCTTTGCACAAGGATCAGAGATTATAATTTAACAGAATTGAACACTGATGTGTCGTTTCACACAAAGGATTTATTTCATCCCAAATGTGCTCCAGAACGGTATGGCTGCTTCCCAAAATCCAGCCGCACTCAACACTTGATGAGGTCAGGATTTACTGGAAACGATAAAAGCTTTTAAGTGCCTTGGTTTTTCCCAGTAGTCGGGAGTTCACTTGAGACATTGCATTGCAGAGTGAGCATTTTTATTTATTTATTTTATGTATTTATTTCTAGCGTGCTGAAAACTCACAGGCATCAGGGTGCACAGCAACACCACTGTACGAACATCCATGACCGGACAATGCAGACATCTCAGAAAGCCTCATGGCAAAAGCACCCTTCAGCTGAATAGCAAAGTCCTCAGATATTTGGGAATGAGAGCTGATTGGGTTCCTGTCGCAACTCCAAAGGCAGGGAGTGCCAAACGTGAGCCGCCATGACTGGGCAGAATTGGACAACTGGTGCCACGACGCACGCATACCTTGTCAGAATACGGTTTGCTACGGATAACCATCGCCATAACCCATAGCTGCAGGAAAACACCACGTCCGAAAGTTCCATTGTACCACAAGACATGGAGTATTCCTGCTCTACCCTGAGAGTTTCCCTTAGCCGGAATCCCTGGGTAAATCGAGTGTGCGCCTACAAGCGCGAGCAGGATGCAGAGGTTGCCCTATACGGTCATGGGTACTGCACGCCTCGGAGAATGGGGGCCTCGGTTCCCAAAACATGGCATTTATGTATTCAGAAGCTTCCGGGTATCCCGGCAGAGAATGTAAAATTGTGCGGAACACAGTTGCATTTTTATCACTCAAAAGATATAGTATTGCAGCTTCTCACCTCGAGAATTAGGGGGCCATTACACTGTATAAGATTGCATTTTGAACTACTATTTTTGACGTGAATTCTAGCACATTTGACAAAATATACAATTTTGTGAGGAGGTGTAGCATCACCGGAGGGGGGCTGGAAGAAAATACCACAATTGTCACGTCATCTTAGAAATGTCTGTACGCAATGTGGCACCTATAGGCCCTATTGAGTGTCCAGCCTTACTCCCGCTGTACCCCACCACCATCCAGCAGCTTCTTCCGTTTTTTGTCACAGCCCATTTTCACTTATGTTTCAGTTTTCCCTTCTGCCCCTGGAGATGCCATTTGCAAGCAGGCTTATCCATGCACCCCCATGGCTCCCAGATCCCTGTCCATTACCTCAGTGGGGTTGGTTAACTATAACTGTTAGGGTTAATATGCATGAGGGTCCTAGATTCGCAGCTCTGGGAAATTGTAGGCGAAGCCACTCTCTCAGCACCGCCAAGACCGCCACGTCCCCTTTCTACTGTAGATGTCTAAAGACTTTCAGCTTTCAGAAAATCTCAAAGCTTTCTCCAGGAAAATGACTGGTCTAACCTCCAGTGCCCTCCGCCTTTGCCATGCCACTTACTTGGTTGGAGGCCACAGCAGAGTAAGGCAGGAAAGGGGGTGCAAGCCAGTGTGGCCAGAGCCAGGGTGTAAGTGGGTGTGAGAGATTGAGAGAGACAGAGAGTGACTGCAAGAGTGAGAATGGGTGACTGTGGAAGAGTGTGTGAGATGAAGGGTGCCAGTAAGAGGATGAATGTTTAAAGGTGTGCGGGTGTGTGAGCTTATGGGTGACTGTGAGAGCTGTGTGAGCTTGTGGGTAACTTTGAAAAGGTGTGTGTCTGAGGGTGCCTTTGAAAGGGTGTGTGTTTGAGGGTGGCTGTGAGAGGGTATGTGAGATAGTGGGTGCCTTTGGAAGGGGCAGTGCAGCAAAGGTAGCAACGGGGAAAACAGAGGGCCAAAATGGAAGCAGCCCCTCGTTTTATTGGTCTCATTCACTGCTATGCGCTGGGACAATCAGGTATGGTGCATTACGGACACCCCAGAACAGCATCAGGCGTATATAAATATGCTTATTGCACACGAGCGAGCACATCCCACCCAGATGAGCGGTTTATAAACACTGAAACATCCACGCCGACACAGAAGAGAGGTAAGTGGAAAAACCAGCACACAAAGATGGCAAGAGGTGTATATTTTGCAGGCAATTCATTTTGATGGAATAGCGGCAAGATTGTATGATTTGCTTGCACATTGCAATATGCTATAAAATATGCTGGTAAGATAGCTCAGCTGGTTCAGCGCTCCCTGATGCGATCGGAGTGGGATCTGCAGGTCGCAGGTTCAAATCCAGGCAAGGACAACTCAGATTTTCATCCTCCCGAGGTGGATAAATGAGTACCAAATTTGGTTGGGTGGGTGATAATTGTATATAAATATGTTCTCTGTAATGCACTTTGCCGAAAGCGTTATATAACTAACTGTAAAAGGGACTTTAGGGTGGTGGTGAGAAGTGCACAGAGGACAAGAAGGCCCAGCCCGTCACATGAGTAGGATGGGGCGATAATTAGCCAGAAAACATTTTTTTTTAAATGCATTTTCAACTCGTCTGACCATGTTGGCGTTCACTTCTTTTCAAAGGAGGATGGGGCGTGGCTTGAAGCACCACCAATACAGACGCTTCTTTGTTAGCCTCTGTCAGAAGCCCGGGGAATATGTGTAAATTGCTCGAACCCGTGCAGCTTGGCTCCTAACGACGACTGGATATGGTGGAGGAACGCGAGGAGAAGAACTGGGGAAAGTGGCGACGTGAGCTGCCTCCCGGGGTCGAGGTAATCTTAAGCCATTCGACTAGCTAAAGTCCTTCCCGCAATAGTTGACTTGGACCAAATGGGGTTCGTGCTGGGCAGAGCGACTGGGGATAATATTCGCGACTCGGGCCCTAAACTTGGTGGAAACGGCAACTCTGGTACATCAAAAACTGGCTCTACTGGCGTTGGACGCAACTTAAGTGTTTGATAAAGTGGACTGGGCCTTCATGCTATACACACTTGAGGCATTCCGATTTTCCGAAGGATGGTCCTGGCTAATTACAGATTGCCAAAGACCACCGTGCAGCTTAACCTAGGGTGCACAGCCCCGCCCCCGCTCATATGCGTCACAAGACAGGGTTGTCCCCTATCTCCTTTATTGTTTGCCGTGGATATGGAACCCCTCGCCCAATGGATATGTGCTCTCCTCTATCAAAGGGGTTAAGATAAGCCACAAGCAACACAAACTCTCTTTTTAGGCGGACAATGTTCTGCTTACCCAAACAAACATCCGGCACTCTTTTAGAACTGAACTCCTTTGGCCAGTTGCCAGGATTCAAAATTAACTATAGCAAATCTGCAGCTCTGGGGGTGGGTCTAACCGCTGAAGAGATTCGCTCCTTTCAGCCCCCTTGCCCAATCAGGTGGAGTAGGAAAGCCATAGACTATCTGGGGGTCAGCATCTCATCGCTCCTGGGGGAATTGCATGGGTCTAATTTCCCACCCCTCTTTAAAGAACTGGAAGCTGACTTGGAGAGGTGGTCGTTCCAAGAGATCTCGCTGATGGGACGGCTCAAAGCCACTAAAGTGAATCTCTTCCCCCGGTTCCTATATGCCCGCTCGTCACTCCCTTTGGACGTTCTGCAGAAATCCCTCCTCCGATTACAACGAAAAATGCTAAGCTTCATCTGTTGGGGAAAGAAAGTGAGGATCCCGAAACAGGTGATGATGGGCAAATGGCACATGGGGGTTCTACACCTGTGCAAAGATTAGTGGCAGCGCAGATAGCACGAGCCCTACCATGGCTGACCCGCTGTAGCACACCGAAATGGGTAGACATCGAACAGTCTAGGATTCCGCTCTCCCTTTGTTCTCTACCTTATATTCCCCTAGCTGTATGGAAACGTTGGCCTGGCAAGCTTTCCTCTACCAAGACAATATTGAAAGTGTGGGACTGGGTGATAAAAACAAAAGTGATTCCACAGGGTTTGGCTCCATATCCTCCAGCTTTTCACAATCCATCTTTTACCCCTGGCATGCAACCCAAACATTTCAAGAATTGGGCACATGGAGGGCTATGAACCTTATCGCAACTATTTGAGAACGGCCAGCCTCGAACCTTTGAGAGTTGTAAGGAGGGGTTTCAATTGTCCGAGACTCATAGATATTCCTACACCCAACTCAGTCACTGGATCACACACCCAATGGTTAGAGAAGGGGCAATGCATGACCCGGGTACCATTGAACTCACCTTGCATGAGGGTCCGCTCAGGGGAAACATCTCTAGAGTGTATAAACTCTTGCAGAACGATATGCTGACTGCTCGACCAAACTATATGTCCCACTGGGAGGCAGACCTGGGCTATCCGCTAGTGGACCAGTCTTGGGCGGACATCTGGACAAGAAGTTACTCTGTTTTGAGATGTGTAACGAACAGGGAGTGTGCCCTCTAATTGCTCTTTCGCTGGTACTACCCCCCAGTATGGTTACACCACTTCCAAAACTCGTTAGACCCTAAATGCCGGCAAAATTGTGGATCGCAAGTGACCTACCTGCCCATGTTGAGGGATTGCCCTAGTGTTCCAAATATTTAGGGATAAGTGCTGGCTTCTATCGAAGCCATCACCCACACTGTGCTCCCGAGGTGTCAGGAGATGATTTTACTGGCCATCCCGGTCCAGGGGGTCTACCCGAGGTGGGAGACTATGGCCAAGCTGCTTACCCAACTCCTATTGGCAGCTAAAATTACAGTGGCCCGCACTTTGAAGTCCTCCGAGGGCCCACTATTGTCCCTATGGTAGATCAAAATCGGGGACATTCTGGTGGCAGAGAGTGTCACAGCGGTCAAGGACGGCAAACTGCATCAGTTCACAGGCATTTGGGCCCCGGTCTTGGAGTACGACCAGGACTTCCCCAGCTCAAACATACAAGCCGTGGTTGCCAAACATGTTTCTACAGGCCTGCTGAAAGGGTTCAGGGGAGGGAGGAGGACATGGGTGCAAGGAGAGGGAGTTACCTCGAACTATATTTATCCATACACTTGTAAAGGTGAGCTTTACTGCCGTACTTTCACTCTGTATTGCAACCTTTTTAAATAAAGTTGTTTAAAAAAAAAGGAGGCTGCTATAATTGCCAGTGATTGTTTATTATTTAAAGTTGGATCGGGAGTATTCAACGACAGTGAGAGCCCCGCCTTGCGCTGGGCTGCCCTCGAGGCTCTTTCCCTGTTGTCCCTAGTCCTGATGCTTCCCTGCTGGGTGCTTTGCGCCTCCTTACCTCAGGTGCTCTGGTGTTGTTGGGCAGTCCCACCCCCGGAAGGTGCATGCATTCACCGGCCCGATTGTCACATGGGGCTTGAGAGAGCCGCCACAATGAGCGCCCGGGCCCTCTCACCTCTGGGGTCTGGGCCTCGCCACCTGTCGGGTGAAACTCTTTCACCCTGGAAAAGACCTGCGCTCCGAAGCAGGGAGCACCAGATAGCGGACCCTCCCAAGGGTTCTACAATTTTCTGCCCGATTCGGGCGATGTCTGGCTGCTGCTGCGTTTGGTGTCGGGCCACCTTGTCCCTCACTCAGGCGCCTGCGAGGCACTCTCCTCTCACACTGACCCATGCCCACCGGGCATCATCAGAAAACGTCCTCTGGGGGATCCAGTGAGGTTGGTGTCTTTTATGAGTTGAAAGTCTCTTCACGTTTAGGTCAGAAACTATTAAGTGTTGTGGTGGTTGTTGGGGCGCTGGTTTCTGGAGTGTGTCTTTGGTAGGGCGGCTTGCATTGATGGTCTGTTGTATTGCTTCAATTTTCGTTCTTAGATTGGTTGTTATGTTGTCACATAGGGCTTGTGATGGTACGATGCATGTGCTGCACGAGGTTGGGCTTTAATTGACTTGATTTTGAATAATTCTTTATGTGGGTTTTTCGACGGTTGGATTATTGAAGTGTAATTTGCTTTTTTTGCTTTCAGGACTGCTGATTTGTACATTCAGAGTGGTCGTTGGTATGTTTTTGTCTGATTTGTTTGACTGATTTGTAATGCTTTAGTAATGAGATGTTGGAAAAGACTGTTTCTACTCTCAAAGGAAAAATGTCTCCTGGGAGTAATAGACTGCTTCAAAATTGAGGGACTGAAGAATGTACTGAAGGAATAGAATAAGAACATTGTGCTTGAATTGTTCAAAAATGATCCTCAACGAAGAGGCACGGAACCCACATTATATAATGATTTTATATGGATGAACGAACCATGAGCCTCCATAAAGTCTCAAAGAATCTCTTCTAAGCAATAAGAAAATAAAAGCTTGAATCTTTGAGACAGAGAGCAAGAAACAATGCAGCACCACATGGTAATGTGAGAAAAGGAGAAACAGTCATGCTCCAACATCAGGACTGTGCTGTCAACATCTCAGATTACACCCCAACACAGGCAGAAAACATGTTGCGGTCCAGTGCGCTCACACTCTTCCCTTCTAATCCCATTGAAAAAATAGAACTGTCCAGCGACGTTGAAGCCTGCTTCGGAACACTTCGATTGAAGGAATACTTTTATAACAAAACCAGACAACAGCAGGACAGAAATGGAAGTGTCAACAACTGGGACACAAAGTCCAAAAACAAAACTCCAACTAAACTCCGGACATTGGGCGCAAGCCAAAACTGGACCGCTATATTGAAAGTTTCAGACATAGCAACATCCACCATGCTGCGCCAATGCATTAGACACTCCTACAACCTGACACCTCCAGAAAGGAGGGCCATCAAATCTCGGAACAACAACAAGAGTAGAACAATCAAACCAGCAGACAAAGGAGGAGCAGTTGCCAAAATGAACACCAGTTACTATGTGCAGGAGGCGCACAGAAAACATTCTGAAACGAGATACTACAAAAAAGCTGCAGGATGGCATTCAGGAACACATTCAGGGCCTGGTACCCAATAAAACGAATACCTGGTACTTTCCACATGCTCCCCAAGATGCACAAAGAAAACCACCCTGGACGCCCAACCATTTCTGGATCTGGCCCGCTGACTGAGAACACCTCTGACTGGTTCGAGGGCATCTTGAAGCCACTTGTTAGAGACACACCGAGCTACAACCAGAACACCACTGACCTACTCAACAAACTGGATGGTATAGGGCCTCTCCGAGGGGGCACATTAGTAGGAACCATGGACATGGAGTCAGAGGTAAGTAACAATGATTTGGTGATCATAACCCACTTGATGACACTATAGCCAAGTGCATAAAATTCATCACGACTCAACTGTCACATTTGGCACTGATACTTCTCCCCAAGCGAAGAGGACGGCCATTGTTATTCGAATAGCTCCTCAGTATGCAAATTCATTCATGGTACAATTAGGCACAGATTTCCTTGCCACCTGTGACTGAGACCTTTGAGATACCTGTGCTACATTGATGTTATCCCCTGATTTGGACTGCTATGGAACAGGAACTCCTAAGCTTCCACAGAAAATGTAATGATTTCCACTCAACCATCAATCTCAAACTTTCCTACTCTCCTAAAAAGTGCATTTTCACACCACCACCCTAACAATAAATGATGATCAGCTAGAGACCATAGTATATCGCAAACCAACTGACCGGGCCAGCTATTTGACGAGTGACAGCTTCCAGCCAAGCATGCCGATGTTCCTACATGCCCTGTGCCTTTATAAAGACAAGTACAACAGCCGCTGCGCATTTAGATATATGTTAAGTTATAACCGAATATGCTCAGACACAAGGACGACGATAAAAAACTTACAAGCTTTCATATCAGACTTCATAAACCATGTATATACAACCACAGAATTGTGGACAGCCAGATTCACAGGGCGACATCAACCCCCCGGAGTAACCCTTCGAATTCAGAGCAAAAGAGGCCCAAACCTGGGTGCCACTGGTAGTCACATACAATCCAGAGTTGGAAGCCCTATGCAAAATTCCTAAGGAATTACAAACCATTCTGCCACAAGATGAATGTCAGAGAAGTTTCCATCGAGATGTCCCTCCTTGCTTTCACACAACCAGCCAATCTGAAGGGAATGATAAAAAACAAACTACATACAAATAGCACAGAAAATGGACCTATGCCATGCAAAAACAAAAAAGATGCCTAACCTCCTCACATAACAGTTCCAAAAAAACAATCAAGATATCCCACATGGGACTTGATTACAAAATAATGATGCATTTTACATGTGCATCCAACAACATTGTTTACTTGATTATGTGCATGAAATTCCTTGGGCGGGGCTACTAGGTACAGGAAATTGGTCAACCTATACATAATTGCATGAACCTGCACGGTTAGTGCCAAGGGATACACAAAGGAGTGTGTAGTTGGTGATCATTTCGCGGAAGTAAATCATACCCTTGATTATCTAAAAATTGCTGTACTCTGGGGACATTTTAGGACTGACAAAGCGAGGAAGACCTACAAATTCAATTAAATGCTGACAGGGGCGACCTGGTTTCATGAGTCACTATCTCAACTAACAAACACTTTCTCTTTCCAACCATAGAGATGCAGGGATCACAGCGCCAGCCCAACCAGCCTCTCTAAGGCAATAGCTCGTTGACAGACTCTCTCCAGCCCAGCTCCATGAGCCCTCAAAATGCTTTAGCCCAAAAGCTTCCCAAAGACTTGGGATGGCCTCTGTCTCAAGTAAGACCCCACCTTTTCCTCATGATTGTGATATAACACAATCCTGATATGGTATTTTACACAAACTTGTTACACTGAGCTGCAGAGGTAAAAGGCCTAAAACATTACCATTTAGGCCTCCTTCCTATCAGGCTTCCAGAGGCCCAAGCCTGATATGTGAATGGTTGTGCACCCAGTGATCCAGCCTGACACACTGAGTTTCAACTGGACTGCACCTTCCATGACTGACACAATCCCATCCCCTCCTGCCTTCCTGAGAGCAGTCTAACAGGGTGGGCTGTGTTTTCTTTTCTTTATCTTCTCTTTAGTTCCTCTAACCCATGCCTCCCCTGAAAACTGTAATTTGTAGGGGGCATTCACATCTCATGCATGCCTCTCTGAGCAAACTATAAATCAGGTACACAGACAGACACAGAAGGAGAAAAAGGAATTCCAGAACGGCTATTTAAGCTGTAATGTTGAATGTTTTTCAAGGGCTTCATTTCATCCCTGCCCAAGGAAGTGGTGACGTGGTAAAGACCACGAAGGCTTGCAAATAAATGACTTTGTTTACCCAATTAAGAAACTGACTTGTTTTCTTTTGGATCGAGACTCGATCACTAGTGTCGCTAATAGTGCTAGGAGCACCTAGCACTAGACAAAATACAAACTCCTTTCTTTCCATTCTCCTTTCACCCTGATCCATTGTAACCCCAGTTTGACCTCAGTGTTATTCGGCTCCATATTTGATCATTGGAGAGATAAGGATGCAGTTTATGTAAGATTATCTTCTCAGGAGGCGCAATTAAATCTTTTCATGAAAGTAAAAAAGACTGTCCATAACTGAACAAGACAGACTTCCCGACCTTCAACTTAAGCACTGGTTACTGTACACTACTATCAAAACTAGGGCTTGCAGGGAATAAACAGACTACGAGAAATGTATCAAAACTCCTGACAGTCGTGCAAACACCTAATTATGGCCTTATATAAAATGAGAAAATCAGCAGAATAACTATCTAAATTGGTCTTTATTTTGAAGTAGGAAAAGACCTTGGCTGACCCATTGCAGGCTTTGCCTGGGATCAATTGCTGAGGGATATACTGCTCTTTTCTAATAACTATTGGAAAATTGTGTCTAACCTGGCGCTTGCCGGTTCCATGTAATAATCTCGCCACAAAAATCTCGCCATGCAAAAATATAGCGGAAAAATTGCTGTTTTTTTGTGGCGACATTATTTATGGTCACCCATATAATATTGCAGCGACCTTTTCCCGGCGATATTATTTACGGCGACCATATATATGGGGATAATATTACCTGATACCCCCTTGCCGCCTGGCAAGTATTCCCCTCCTGCTGGAAAAGAGTTGAAGCACTGTATATTCTACTATGGACGCAAAAACGGTGGAATCCTTTCGCCCAGGAACATGATTTGTATGCAGTCGCTTGTTCTAATAAGACCTTTTCTGCCATGGGAGCCTGAGTGTAGGCTTTCCTTCCAAGGTCATCTAAAACAAACAAAAAAGGTGATGGCTGTAAGGTGTGGAATTAATCCATACCACTGGCATAACTCGGGGCAACCCTCCAGACCATCGTTCTTCAGTCTTCTAAGCCATTACAGAAGGGAAAAGACCAAGTACGAATCAGGCTTAGTCAAGGAGGCTAAAACATTTCTGGGTTTGCTTGTGGTCTTGTGCAGAAGGGATGTGATCAAGCAGTTCGGGCTGGAATGCCCCTTTTGGGGTGGGACTAATTCTGATTTGGATTTGGTCTCACCCCTTTCTATAAGGACTTGGCAGGTGAAAAACAATGGTCTGAGGGCTGCCTGTGTGATGCCACAGGTTAAGATACATTCTAAACCTTCCAGCCATCAACTCTTGTTTTCTTTCACAGGGTCGTGGAGTAAGTTCCTGCCACCAAAGTCTGAGAATTCTGGATCTGTTTGTAGGGTAGGCTCCGTCCCCAGCGCTATTGGTGTGGAATTGCATTTAAGTTACACTAATTCCTCAAAGGGATTCATCATGAGTGTGTCACTAAGAGGACTGCAATCATAATTTATACCCTGGCTCCAGGTAAATTGTTGAAGTGAGGGAATTGTACTCCTTATTTTCTTTAAAAGTTAGGAGTAAAATGATTTTTTAAGGAGTAAAAAAGTAAGCCTTATTCCCAATGGGAGTATTTTATAAGTGGGGAAAATTATGTTTTAACTGTAAAACAGGTTTTGTAATAAACATTTATTTTCACTTATTTATGCACATTAAAAAAGACATGTTTACCTCTTTGGATCAGGCAGTAATAATAATAGTTTCTTCCGGTGGTACAATGTGTACTACTGGGCCAAACATATCCATGGATCTGTGTGGGTGAAAGCAGGGGGACAAGCTACTATTTGCTGGTTTGCTATTTTTTGTTGGGAGTAATTTTACTCCCCAATTTTCTTTTTGGGAGTATTTGCCTATTTTTTATTTGAAGGGAGTACAAGTGGTTGATTAGACCCAGATCCAACTTACTCTTTTTTGTGGTTTTATTGAATGTATACATACAGGATGGCCTTTGTAGAATTTCAAAGCAAGACTAAGTAAGATGCAACAAACTCATTGAACTGCTTCCTGGAGTTACACGATGACTACACACAATTCCGATGCTCTTTAAGTGTCATCTAAGAAGATAATACAAAGATGCACTTCTGGAAACTACTGGACGGTTTTATGCCAAACCAACAAAAGGAATATCTGCAATGCTTTGTGCCCAAGTTGGTTCTTAATTGATGCAAATCCATGCAGCGGTTTTTGCAGGGTGTGTGTTCAATGGAAGCACCTTTTTGCTCTATGGGAAATTGAATGAGAGTAGTCTCAAAACAGATTTTCTTCTTTGCTTAAGAAACGTTTGAATCGTTTGAGCAATTTGCCTTACAATTTCCAGTTTGGAGATGCCTATGACAGACATTTTATTTTTAAAATTTCATCCAGGAATTTTGGGAAATTTAGATTATATATATATAAATATTGTACCAATGACTCCCAAGGGGAAAACAGAAACTATTCTAGAACGTGAATAAAAATGGAAGATCTAATGTTGGATAGAGATGAAAGTAAGGAACTGCAACCATGTTTGCTGCTTCAAGAAATGTATGGCATTGAGGAAGTACAGGTTCTAGTGCAGGGTCCTGCATCCTGCTGCTGCTCTCCAGAGGTTTTGAACTATTACGCCCAAGATTCCTCATTATTGACTGAGCTGAAAGTTGCTAATGGTAGTTGAAGTGCAAAACATTTGACAAGCCAAAGGTTGCAGAACTCTGGTAGCGTGACAAAGCACCCTGCGAGCCAATGAAACAATATAATTAAGCAGAGTCTTTCTTCCGTCTTTAAACCAATGTGATCTGAATCCCAGCACCACACAAGGATGAAAAGGGTTGAATGTAGGTGCTGGTCGGTAGGAAGGAGAGGCGCTCGAGAGATGCATAGTGGTGCTGAACTGGATGCTAAGAAGGCCACCAATGGAATATGACGTTTGAAGTGCAACGAATGAGGGTGGACGCTCTCCAATGTCTGATAATGAGGTCAGCCGTAGAGATGGGGTGGACAATCAAACCCATTGTAGAGCATATCAAAAAACGCATCCCAAAAGGAAACAGGAAGGGCTATAGTGTGGGCCCAACAGAGCTCCTAAATGCAAAATCACAGCATAGGTGAGAGAAGAGAGCCAGGAGAAGAACATAATGAGATGGGGCCAGAGTAGAGAAACCCTTGGAGAACACAGATGCAGGTCAGTCCAGGCAGTATTCAGAATTCGGGTGAGCAGAATGAAAGAGTCCACTCCAGACACACTCTGGTCTGAAGATGGAGACAAAATGGCAGGCATGAAAGTAAAGTCAGGGGCTGTGAGATGACGACTGCGGAGAACCTGATCCAATTGAAATCAGAACTCCCATCTAAGAAAGTGCATTATTGCTGCATGCTGTAAGTTGAAGTCAGCATTCTGGGTATCTGTGAAGGAGAGGTTGAGAATCCTGAAGGGGATAAAGCGACAGGCTATTGCACTGTGGGGTGTAAGGCTAGGTTCCAGTTTCTCGAATGTTGAAGTGAGGAAGTTGGCAGACTGGGGCAATGTGTGAACTGAAGTCCATAGTCGCCATACATCTAAGGTAATGAATGGGAAACCTGAAATAAGGCAAGATGAGGGCTTAATTATGGGGGAAAAGTCCACAATCCCAATAACTCTGAAGATGGTGTGATGAATCCTGATGTGAGGAAAATTTAGGACAAGTGCCTTGTGGGAATTGTGATCCATGTTCCTAAACCTCTGGAACAGAGCCATTCGAGGTGTGAAGGTGATGTGTTGCATTATGGTAACTGAAGACAGTGGTCCTCATTCCGAGGTCGGCGGTAACCCTGAATCTGCTGCCTGATTTCCCAGTGCCACTGGGACATTACAAGTCCCAGTGGAGCGGGAAGTCAGGCGGCAGATTCGGTAACTCCCCATTCTTGTGGAGTCCCATAGGACTCCATGGGAGTGGGGAGACGGAAGCACTGGCACCGTTAATAACGGTGCCGGTGCTGCCATGATGACTCTGCCTACCAGGGCCGAAGCGCCCGGCAGGCAGACTCGTAGTGTTCCGGCCCGGAAACAAGGGTGCCGGTGAGCTTACCAGCACCCTTGTTTCTCCAGGCCACCACACTCTTAATGAGGCCTGGTGTTCCCAAGATTGCTGCAAGAGAAGTTGAATATCCTAAAGTGAGGAAGGTGAAGTGTTGGCACATCAAGGAAAGTGAAGTCTGGTCCTTTATTATTATTATTATGAAAGAGGAAGCAATAGAGGCAATTAACTGGTAAAAACACACTAAAATAGTTTTTTGCTTACTGCAACAGGACTGAACAGCTGCAAAAGAACCACACATTCTATAATTTGAGAAGGCCATCTGCCACAGAGTGAGAAATCAGAAGGAGGAAATTAGTGTGTCATTTGCAAACGGTGTAATAATGTGGAAGCCTGCAGAGCTATGGCTGGCAACAGAGTGGGGGCATGTATTTTCCTGGTCAGAGGTTCTGGCAAAGCACTGAAATTACTCACTTTTCACCACCTCGCTCACGTTGTCCACGGGTCCTCCACCCTCGCAAGATATGCTCAGCTCATTAGATTTCCAGAAGCCGCTAAATGCGCCTGTAGGCGTTGTCGGCACAGCAATGTCCAGGTCCTCCATAAAAAGTAAAGAGTGCATCTGAAGGGTGTCCTCTGGGGGTTAGATGATGATTAAGAAAAGAAGACATTGAAAATCAATTATCTATTGGTAGGTAAATATATATTTATCCCCCCCCCCCAATATGCACACATTCATATGGACACATCTGCACACTTCACCACTAAACATGATGCTTCGCCAATTGGGTGAACAACTACCTTAATTGGTATGCAAATTGTAATGAATTAATATGTTCATTTAGTCCTACACACACCCTCCCCTTCCTGCCGGCCAATCTATAGAAATAGGGTCCTGTCAAAGATACTGTGCTGTTCGATACATATCGGGCAATTTCCCTTATTATTAATGATGCTAAAATCTATTCAAAGGTACCAGATGGGTTTTGTAGCCCGCAGGTGTACCCATGATAACATTAGAAAGACCCTTAATCTGGAGAAAATGGTGGAAAAGCCATCCCTTAAGGTTGGTTTTCTAGCCATCGATGCCCATAAGGCCTTTCACTGTCTGGACTGGTCTTACTTGGGAGTGGTTCTTTTACGAGCAGGTGTAGGTCCCAGACTTTCAGAAGTCGCTGATGGCCATCTACTCCTGGTCTTCTACCCGAGTGTTACTTAATGGGAATTCAACCCCCCTGGTTTAAGGTAGCAAGAGGCACAAGGCGGGGATACCCACTGTTCCCTCTCCTCATTGCCCTCTCTATGGAGCCCTTGGCGAATTAAGTTTTCAACAACCAGGACATCAGGGGCATTCCATGTCAGCGGCAGGAGCATAACATTTCCTTGTATGCCGATGACGTTCAGGTTATGATATCCAACATGGGAACCTCGGCTAGGGTCCTGATGGTTGAACTGGGAGATTTTTAACTGCTCTCTGGATTTAAAATCAATTGTACCAAATCTCAAAGGCTTACTTTGGTGATACCATCAGAGAACCATAGTAGGCTAGCAGAGAGCTGCCCTGTTAAAGGAAAGGCGATTGGATTGATTACCTGGGGGTCAGAATTTGGAATAAAATGAAAGCACCTTATAGTACCAACTACCTCCCCCAGTGCCCCCTCTTCGCTATTGCTGAATCAGACCTCAAGCGCTGAGATAAGCAGACAATCTTGTGGTTGGGGCAGGTTAAGACGGTGAAAAGGCCCTCCTCCCAAAAATGTTACCATAGCAATAAAGGTATTACTCCCAGACGTTTGTCGCTATTATATAGCCTCACAACTTGCATACACTTTTTTGTGGACACAAGCTAGAGATTCCTCCATTTGGACACAAATAGAACAATCTGAGTCCTGAGTTCCATTACAGCAATTTCCATTCATTAAACACACCCAGGGCCTGCACAGGCAATCTCTCCTGTCCTCGACGGACAACACTCTCATGCTGGAACAAGGCAACCAAAAGGTGGGAACTCCCCTGGGTCTGGGTCCCCTCTCGCCGATAGTTGGCAATCCCAAATTCTCCCCTGGCATGCAGACATCAGCATTCTCTGCTTGGATTCGAGGGGGTTGTTGGGAATTTAGCTAGCTTTACAAGGAAGGGTCTCCACTCACTTTTGAAGAATGCAAACAAAAGTTTTCACTTCAGGAAGGCAAACCTGTGTGAGTCACCTCACAACAAAACAAATGGGTACCAGAGACCTCAATGCCTTGGAGCTCACATAGTTATGGGGGCGTTCCATAAAAGAATCTCAGGGCTTTACAACCTACTTGACCCATATGATCCCTCAGAGCGTTTGCCATATTTGCTGTGTTGGGAGCGGGACTTAGGAGTCCAAATAAGTGAAGAGTCTTGGCACAGAATATGGGAACCGAACCACAGAGTGGGTCGATGTACTACATACAAAGAGTGTCAGATTAAGCTTTGTAATAGGTGGTACTTTTCCCCTTATAGGCTTCACCACTTTAAGCCACACACACACACACACTTATTTCTCAAAGTACCAGAGTTCTTGACAGCCGTCATTATCATCAAACTTACCAAGCAGTCCAGAATTGCCATCACCCAAAGGGAACTTCTGGTACCGAGGTACCACAAAGGGCGAGATGGCGTGGAACTTCTTGGCCAGCAGGGGCTCCAAGCGAGATGCACAGGGGTCAGCAGAGTGAAAAAGGTTGTAGATCTGTTCACAGGCTGGGCGCATCTGAGACACTGTACAGGAAGAAGGTGAGATGTGAGGGCCAAGCCATTTTGGCACACAATCATGATTGGCTTCTAGACCAACAAGCGGTACAATGTGAAAATCTTAATTTTTTCTGATATTTGGTCACCCCAACAGAGGATCTGCCTCAGTTAACATCAATAGAAGAGAAGGCAGAGAACGATTATCTGGTGCAAGGATTTGATTGGAGGAGAGACAGCAGTTGGTCACTGTGAGCAAGATATGATCTCCGCTTCCCACATGCTTTTTGCCTGCCTCATATGGAAATCTGAAAATCCATGGAAGCTTATACTACTGGTGGCCCATTTATTGTGCTTTAAGTATTGTCTAGTCAAGCATCCCCCCCAAGAAATCACAATCTCGCTAACACAATCACACACACCTTAGTTACCTTACATAAAAATAAGCTATTTGCAGGAAACAGTCAGAGAAAGTGCCGGGCATTAGGATGCGCGAATATTGGAAACAGTACGTGAAGCGCAGAGTAACATTATGGACTAAAATTTTACAAATCAATTCTGGGAATGACGGTTTACTCTCTAATTTGGAACTACTCATGCTCTGAACTCTAAGCGTTCAGGAAGTATCTATTTTGCCTAATTTACATAGAAATCATTGAAGTCCTGTACTTAAAACATGAAGGGTACTTGTTGCGAGGAAAGTATAATGGTGAGGGCCTCCTATTGGAGAAGGTTGTCCTTAGGTAATCCTTTGAATTTGGGCAGGAAGTCAATGTCCTCAGTTTTAGTGATAGTGTGTTTCAATGCAATGGAGAAAGGAGGGTGCGGGAGCTAAATCACAGGTTGGTTGAACGGCGGTGATAGGAACTAGTCTACTCCTAGTGTTGGTCCCCTATTCTCCACAGTTGTGGGCCATTTCATTCATCGGGGATGGGCCTGATGCATTCTCCGTTGATAAACACATACATGGGGCTAGGGTGCATGTTTGACCACGATACGAGTAGCACCTACCATTAACTCCCATGCCTGCTAGTCCTTTATTAGCGTTTTCCATATGGGCATTTTATCGGGCAGATGGTAAGTAGGGTTGAATGGAGAGCAAGGGATTGGGGACTAGGAACACAATAGTCACTAAGATGAGTAAACCAACTTACTTCAAGGTCAATCCCCCTCCCTTCCCTCCATAATTGCGAGAAATTACAAAACATCCTTAAACTCGAAGAATGGGCACCTTTATTTTGTAATGCCGAACAGTAATGCAAATCCTAAAATGAAAATATTTAAGAGATCCTCCTCTTCAAATATGACATCAGCTCTAGAGTTAGAGTCCATAAAGCACTGCTTACAGACATGGCTCACATAATTGCCTTACAGATGTCCCCTAATGGTACATGATGTTGATAAGCCACTGATGCCGCTCTGGCTGTCGCCAAGTGAGCATGCAA
Organism: Ambystoma mexicanum; assembly: GCF_040938575.1. NCBI lineage: Eukaryota > Metazoa > Chordata > Amphibia > Caudata > Ambystomatidae > Ambystoma > Ambystoma mexicanum. The sequence goes on from NC_090936.1 coordinate 595,240,719, forward strand.
ACCCTTGGGTGTCAATAATTTTCTTAGTGCGTAGCCCTCAAAAATACACGAGACAAGCCAGCAAACAATTATCGAATTAGCTGCATTCGTTACCGGGAAAGACCCCCATAGATGACAGATGTTTGGATTCTCGCTATTCCATGGAACATTCCAGACAGCCGTACAAATATACAGATTGTGCAAAGATCATTCTGCTAAGAACAGTTTGGGGGTACATTGTACTGTGTGTGGTGAACCACCATAGCCTTGTGAAAAACAAGGCAAAGAGTCTCAAAACTTCTGATGGACCAACAATTACTCCAAAAAGGTAGCTTCCATAAGAAGCACTTCTGGCACCACTTGAGGCCATGGATTTGGATAGCTTGTGATCCAGGGCAGAAAGAACTATGTTGAGTTCCCATGCTTGGAGTAGAGCTTATTTGTGGATAGAGTTGCTTAAATCAATTGATGTGGCTATTAACCACTGGGTAATTAAAAGGTCTGCCGGCACCACAAGGAAAATGCACACAGGGCTGAGATTGAAGTCCTGTATGAATTCAAAGTGATCCATGAATGAGATACATCTAATTTGAAGGGGTGGATATGGTCTAGCAAGCTCTTGAGAGGATTCATCCCCCATCATCACACTAGTGGCAGTTATTGTGTCCATATACTGCTAGATTGACTCCTTGTTGTATCCTTTCTAGCTGCTTTATGATCATCCAATTATTCTCTGACAGTTTCAAGTTGTCAAAATTCAGTTCCTCAGGAACCAGGAACTAAGCATATGGACTGAGGGGATGGGTGATGAACCAGCCTGGTCTGTCAGTCCCTTTCGGGGGGTGGGGTGCAACTTGTGCTCCTACAGTAGGTGCTACAGAAGATCCGAACACCCTATTCTCTGAGGCACCTAAAGGCCACTAGAATCAGTCTGAACTTCCTATATCATTTGTTTCTGGACAATTGAGTTACAAGGCAGTTGAGGATAAAGAGCAATTGGGCATTCCATGAAAGTAGAAACGTATCTCCTAGGGAGTATATTTCTTGTCCCATGCACGATGCATACAGTTGATGCGGCTAGGATTTCTGAATGGTGAAGAGATCCAGAAAGCAGGTTCCCCATTTGGTGAACATCTTGTCCGGAACCCTCGAGTAAACATCCCACAAGTGAGAGACTTGCAAAATCCTTCTCAAGATTTCCGTCCTGACATTCAAGATACCTTGGCACTACCACTCTTGGGAATTGCATGATAAGGACAGGCTCACTGTCTGACTCTTTAGGATCCTGGCTAGGATCACTTGGGGTACTTGTGTTGCTAAAAATGCCACATCTTGGGTTGCTGGAGACTATTTTGATCTAGCTTCCTTCACTAGCTCAGAAGTCTCTGTATATGTTCAGCTCTCTGGGAAACCATCTCTTTCCCAATCCTTTCTTCATCTCCCTAAATTCCTCCATTTTGTTCCTCCTTGTCATCTCCCCTTCTTTCCTCATCAACGTTCCACCACAACTTGTTAAGCAGCCTCTTTCTTCTCCACTTCTGTTCCTCAACTTCCTCTCCTCCTCTGGGTGGTCATTTCTACCCCTCCTCTCTGTCTCTTAAATCTCCTGTCAATTGCTCCGTTGTTCCACTCAACTATCCTTTTGCCTCGGTTTCCCCCTTGTGATATTTCTCTCTTCCTCCTCTCATGCTATCCTTTGCTTGTGATGCTCTTACTTTCCTCCTCCTTTCAACTCTGCTCTTTTGTCCTCATTTCCTCCTCCGTGTGATGCAATTCATTCTCTCTCCCTCTGCTCCTTACCCCCTCCTACTTTCAACCCCTCTTTAACCCTTCTTCCTTTCTACTTGATGTTCTCTTCTCCTCTCAACGCTACTTTTCTTCCTCCTCTCCTCAGTGCTTCTATTGCCTTCTGCATCCCACTCCTCACTCAGACCCTCCCTCCCTCTCTTCATCTCCTCCACCTCACTGCTCCTGGACACTCCAACTTACTCTAAACAACCACTTCCAACTCTTGACACCCATACTACCCACAATCACTTTCTCCCTTTTGTAGGAGAGGGGGTGGCCTGTTGATTGCTTAATTGTTTAATGATTTCCAGATGGGGATTACACTCTGGCCAGCACGCTGATTGGCTCTTCAATACTGTGATTACATATTTCACAGCTGCATCCCTTTATTTGTGCATAATAGCACAAGTCCGGGGCTGACCCTTCATGAATGCCAGCATCTTCAAAACATTCTGATCTAGTTCACAAGCAGGGATGCACCACAGAGGCTTGCATACTTGTGTGCAAGCTAAGGTCAAGCTACAGACGCCCTAAAACAGGGTCTCTGCTCTCCAGCTTTGTGGAATGCTGCATGCAAGTGTAGGGTCTGCAAAAGCAGACATTTAAAGCACTGGTTTGTGGGTAATGCTGTTGATCTGGCCCTGGCTTTCTGAACGCAGTGATCTGCCAGGGACATATGGACAGATTAGTGTTTTCAGGTAAAGGGGAGCTGTGCCAAAGAGGCAGCAGTGTACCAGCTTTGAAGGCAATCCAGTCTTCCATCTTCAGCCAGTGTAGATCCCTTCTACTGGCCGAGATGTGTCCTCCCCTCGGTATGTTTTTAATGATGCACCCAGCACTGTTCTGGATTGTCTGACATTTAGCCAGACAAGCAGTATTTGTCTCTATTAGGAGCGCATTGCCGTAATCCAGCCTTGAGAGTATAGTGGCTCGGGCAGTTCTCTTCGCTGATCAGAGGCCTGATGTGTCTAAGCAGGTGTAGATGATACTCACAATTTTTGTTTATTACATTGACATGGGCTTCGGCGCTCATTGAGGATTACAAAGAGATGCCTAAGGTTTTTACTCTGCCTAGGACTGGAATAGCATTGTTCTTAATAGTAAAGGTGGTGAAGTCTGTGCTCAGTTTAGTGAGAGCCTGCCAGGAGGTGTAAATAAGGAGTGTGGTTTTTACTGCTGTTTAGGCACATCCAATTCATGATCATCCATGCCTCAATGATGTTGTAAACGCCTGAGATTTTACTGGAGTCCTGAGAGTAGTTGCCACTCAGCTCTAGGACTAGCTGAGTGTCATCAGCGTAGTTAGTAAAGACCGTGCCTGTGCCCTCCTAAAGAGCACAAAGAGGTTGCAGATATGAATTAAAGAGCACAGGTCACAGACTGGCACCCTGTGGAACTCCGCAACTAATCAGAGCTATGGACGAGAAAGCCCCACGCCCTAGTGGATTTTGGACATTCGGTTGACAATTTCCTGCCTGTTTGAGAGCTTGCAGTAGCTTGTTGTGGTCCAGCAAATCAAAAGCAGCAGACAAGTCAAGAAACATGAGCACACCAGCTTTTCCTTCATCCGTTATCATCAACTTGTGGGTCTGCAAGTCGATAAAGCAGCCTCCGTGCTATGGGCTTGACTGAAATCTGTCCTGTAGCACACATGCCAAGGCTTTTCAACAGAAAGTGTCAATTTGTGATTGGTGTTAGGTTGCTTCGATCTTTCATGTCCAAATCTGTTTTTTTTAGCAATGGGGTGACTGTCACGATTTTAATACATCTGGGGATATGCCGGTCAAGTGGCACAGCGAGTAGAGCGCCCGCTTTGACACCCGTGCAGAGCCTGTTAACGCAGGTTCGAATCCCGGCGGGGCCAAACTCAGCCTTTCATCCTTCCGAGGTCGATAAATGAGCACCACACACCGTGGGTAATAATAAGCAGCGCTCAGATACCTGAGGGTTTGTAGCGCTATATAAAAAAAAAAAGCCTATATAAAAAAAAAAAAAAAAGCCATACCTGTCTCTGAAAGAGGCGTTGGCCATGAGGGTAAAGAACGGAACAAACAGTTCTTGGTGTTCCAATATGATCCTGTGGGGGGAGGGCCGGGAAGGTTTCGGCGCATGAGGTTGGTTGAATTGTAGTCAACAAAACTCTCATATCTAAGTTAGTAACTCGGGTAAAAGCAAATATCTCCTCTAGTTCAATATGGTTTGTTTGGAATCCTGCCATTGAGTCCGAATGGGACAGGGCTTGACTGATTTTTTCTCAGGCTTTGAACATTATGGCTTCAAATGCGTTTTGCACTTATGCACAGTCGGCTGCCGTGGGCTGGAAGGTGATGGCCAAAGCCTTTGGCCTTTCGAGGGATCTAAGAATTTCAAAGAGTTTCCCTGTGGAGTTTTGTGCGCTATTTGATTGTTATAGAAGTCTTTCTTAGGGTTTAAGATGTTTAACTTGTAAATTCTTTCTGCTGCCTTCCAGTTATTTTTATCTTCTACGGTGGAAGATTTTAACCAGATGTCCTCCAGCTTCCATTTGTCCTTCTTAAGGATTTTAAGGGATGGTGTGAATCCTTTCCGGTGGCCTGAGTTCTTTCTGACCAATTTGGATCTAATGGGAGCCAATCTAACCACCAACTCCTGAAATTTGGATGCAAAAGCAGATACTAATGCGTCACACAAGTCATTGTCTGAAGTTTGGGCAATGAGACTCGGTGCACTAGTGCTGAAATCAGCAGGGGGGGATCTTATTGTAGTTCCTCCTTAGTACTTTTTGGGGGTTATTGGGAGTCCGTGGTGGTGGGCTCTGTAGGAGAATGTGGAAGTCTATGCATTAATGATCAGACCAGGCACAGGGCACTGTGTTATCAATGACGGTGTCCAAGTTTTGGGACACCACCCAATCGAATATGTCGTTTTTGTCCGAGGTGGGTTAGTTGTTGAGAACGGTGTAGTTGAGAATGAGGCACCTCTCTAGGTCTAAAGCTTCCTTGTCCGGGGGTTTACCTCTTCATCGATTCAGGTCCCCTAGGAAAACAGTGGATCAATTTAATCCGCAAAGACCACTCTTTAGGCTAACTATTTCTTCATTGAATCCTGAATATCACTTTTCCCATAAGAATTCCTGAAAACACTAAGGCTGGACCTTTTGAAAAGTTATGGTTTACTGCTATGTTAAGGATGGTGATGGACGGGGGGGATGGGGTTTCTCCCATATGCCTTCACCAGGATCTACTTCGCGAAGCGTTTAGTGGCACTCTGCCCCAAGTTCACCACATTCCCACCACTCAGCTCAGCATGTGACATCATCACACCCCACCAATCAGATATCAGTCCTTTGAATTAGTGATCCTGGGATCCTCCTCAGAGAAGGGGGTCCGCATCCTCAAATGGCATACCTAAAGCCCCAACAGGATTTCCTTCTTCACAGCCCTACCAAGATTGAGTCTGATTTGGATTGAGTCTCTTGATCCCAGTTGGTCAGAAGGTGTCTCTGTGTAATCTTATTGTACAATCTGGCATAGGGAACCATCATTACACAGGAAGATAAGAGCCCAAGAAGCCTCAGCAAATCGATAGCTGGAACTATGTTTGCCAGATTCAAACCTGATCCTAAGCTCAAGATGTCTTGAATCCTCTCTTGAAGGGGGCAGGGGGGAGGATGGCAGGGGCACTCACACCATGGCTGAAGTGCCACAGGATCCTTATGTATTTCAATGTCTGCGTACGGGTAAGAGTTGTTTTTTCTCCAACTGACTGATCACCCCAAGGAGTACACCAATTTCAGTGTTTTATTAAATGAATGAGATGCCATCAATGGCCTAAATGAGCCAGTCATCCAGTTAAGGGTAAATTTGTACCTTTCCGCCCGACTGGCGAAGATGGGCTTTGACTCACTGCAGGCTTTTGTGAAGACTCTGGGTTCTAAACTGAGTCAGAATGGTAATACCTTGGAGTGAAAATAGCCCTAGTTGGTCACAAACAGGAGGAATAGGAGATGGGGTGGCCAAATCCAGATAGGCATAAAAGGCATCAAAAAGGTCTGCTGCATAAAGCTAGTCCCCCTCCTCCAAAGCCATCAGAATCTGAGAAGACATTACCATTTTCAACTTTTTTAAAGGCAGGTTCGTGTTGAACTCCAGAATCGTACATATCTCTGCCTTATATTTATTATTATAAATTCAATAATCTATAATTAGGAGGCACTAATCTAATGTTAGAAGGCACATCCTCTTCAACGTGGTCTTTATCCATATTGGAGGAAATGGAAGGATCCGACAACCCTCAGCCGGGGTGGTCAACATGTTTCATCTTGGAGGGCCCACCAATGAGTGCAAAAGAGGCAGAGACTAGAGGCCAATGGCAAACTAAGTTTAGCTGGTAAATTTGTTCTACGCAGTTGGTGCTCGCCGAGCCATGGTGGTGGCCGGCAGAGCAACAGTTGGCTGCATTGTAGTAATTGGTGAACTGGAGGCGCATAAGGAATGACCTCTATTATGTGTACTTTGAAAAAAAAATCTGCTGGCTACAGCTATCAAACAATTCACAAGTTAAAACGTGGTTGTAGACCCTTCTGTGTGGAATATATTACATAGAACAGGCTATTTGTCCATGTTCTTTCTCAATAGAGGGGCTCCCACACCTTTTGTACCATCATGAACAATGTTAAATTTGTTGAAGACATTCTTCTCCAGTTTGGAAAAATGTATAGGATCAGTAGGCAAGATGTAAGCCACTGATCAGTAGGATTGCGACTACTTCCAAAGGCAATAATCCACGAGTACAGAGCTGAGGGAAAATTGAAAAAGGTTAAACTATCAATGCAATGATCTATATAGAGTACAATGATATTTTCAGGGGACCTAATAAGCCTGTATTCTCAGGTAAGCTCTCCTCTGATGAGAGCATAGACTAATCAACAGGGACCTGTTCTTCCTGTGTGACCAGTGTTTTCTCCAGTGCTGTTGAGGGCTGTCTCTTTCTTCTGGGCTTTAGATCATGCTATCAGCCATACTTATCGCCTGTCCTGTTTTCCCAATATTAAGCATAAGCTAATGTGGGGTGGGTGGAGGAATTTGCTCTGGAGAGACCCTGGCCAACCATACTTCTCTAGGCCTGTGCAGCCCCTGGGAGAAGTCTTAATTAGAGGGCAGTAAGATTGCTGCCCTCCCAGATCGAGGACACACAGGAAGCATGTCCCCTTACAGAGAAGCCTTCTTGCTGATAAAGATTCTGAAGGCTTAGGATAGAATAAATCACTCCAGCAGAAAGACTGTCAACATTGTACTTTGAAGAGAGTGCTCTTGGTTGTGGGAAACGGCATGGGCCCATAAGGACAAATGGCTGATCTCAAAACACACGTCTTCAACGAGTAAGGGGCATAAAAAGCAAAGAAAATGTGCAGCATCTCCAAATCTCCTGCCCCTATCTGTGCAGACAAAAGCACTGGTGGCTGCACCCAGGAGCAAACCACCAGGGATGTGCCACTCCTGGGCATGGTCGTTCATGTGCCCTATGCCCAAATATGCTGCTTCTCACCATTCTCTAGTCCCATCCCCAAAGGCTAGAATATCTCACGAATATGGAGGAAAGAGAACTGGATGTAGAAGCAAGAGTAGTGGGTTGATCATGTGTGTGGCTAAGGTGTGAATTACGTCAAGGGGGGAAAGGTAGTAAATGGTAGAGTGTGTCCAGCTTGACCAGCACTCTACAATTGATTGAAGTCTTTTGTGAGTGAATCAAGCGTGGAGAGGAAGTCAACTGGACAATTGCATCCAGAGCAATCCTGAGCTACATAGGAGAAAGAAAACAAAACTTAAAGATATTGCATAAGGAACAAAGACACCAAAGAACATATCACATCCTCCTGAGGAGCCACATCAAGTGGCGCATGACGTCAATGTGTAGGATTAAACAAGAGTTAAATAAGAGGAACAAATAAGGATTGAGGATTTATTAGGAGATCCCCCATTATGATTTGAGGATTAACTAAAGGATTGAGAAGCAATGAGAGGATCATTTTTAATGACTTATAAAGGATGTAACCCTAAAAACTCAAAATAAGTATCTGTTAGAAGATTAAGTGAACCAAATAAAAGAAACATTTGAGAGACACCAAACAAGTCAGCCTCAGGCCCACTTGGCAGTCAGAAATAGTCATGGCGTTGCATACAGATAATACCACTCAGATTTGCTTAGACAACCAGGGGCTTTTGTCAGGTCCTATAAAGATAAGCAAAGGTGTGAAGCATGTTTGTCTGTTAGCAGCCTTATTGTTCAATCTGTATACAGTGGATTTGCCCACTAGATTGGAAAAAAGAGCAAACTGCTCCCTGAAAATAAAATCTACACGGGTAGTGGCAATGCTGTATGCATATGACTTAGTCATCACAGAACACACATTTAGTGGGATGAAAGAAATGCTAGAAGAGTTGGGAACATATGTAAAGGAGAATGGATTGATGGTTAATTTGAACAAGACCAAAATGATATTAGTTTTTTCTAAAACGAAAAAAAGAAAGTCCCAAAATTTAGCATGTCTACCAGTTGGGGGGTCATAGAATACACAGATAGTTATAAATACCTTGGAATTGAGATGCACTGCTACAATAACTACGAGCACATAATTGAGATCAAGACCGGTAGAGCAAATTACATTGCTTATTTGCACTTCAGTATGCAGGCTACTCCATGGGAGGCATAGCGATGCTATATAGACAATGGTTTGCCCCCATGGTATTATATGGGTTGGAAATCCTGGGAGCAAAAGACTTGGGATGGCTGGATAAAATCGAGGGCTTTTTATGGCACACGATTTTAAGATTACCTCGATCTTGTTCTATACTATACATGTGACTAGAGCTATCGTTAACCTCCCTTAAAGCAATGGCACAACTGCTTAGAGGTCTTCTTTGCCCAGTGCTGAAAGTACTGGCAGACAGCCTTAAATCACACGGAAGCCAGAGTGATACAGATCGATATAAGATGCATGTAAACGAATTAAAACTCAAAATTGAATTGGTCCCTTGATATAGCCCACTGTAGAGATTACAACATACTGAAGGCAGCGTTTGGAAGAAAGCTTAGGAGGTGGGACTGGGTATGCAATTACCACCATTTAAGCAGACTACACAATTGTGTGCAAGTCGAGGGAATTGTACACACACATACTTGCAACCTCAAACCTACCTCCTGAAGTGTTCTGATCCAGCGGTGCGCAAATTTAGGCGGCTTTTGCACACAAATCAGCTCCCCCAGAGAGCACTATAGGGAGCAAAGTGGAAAATACCCAAAGAAAAAAGAACATGCCGAATGTGTATGTGTAGTACTAACTTTGAAACTGCTAAGCATGTCAGAGTGTTCCCGATTGGGCTAAATTTATATGATACAGTTCGCTGATTTTGTACATTATTACGACACGATTAAAACTATGGAATTTTGGTTGTACCGTTTTCACGAGCAATACACATAGCACTTGTTAGAGTATGGCAAAATGCAGCATTGATTTTAGAGAGTAATTTACAATGAATAGGATGAATTTTATGGTGCTGTTGATTGATGATGTAAAGATTCATATGGATAATATTGTTTAATTGTATTATACGTTTTGTAAGAAAGTGTATATATAATGTAAGTTGTAAAAGTTTAAATTGGACTAAATACAACTAAATACAACTATAAATAGAGGAAATAATTGTTTATAATTGAATCAACCAAATCAATATGAGGATTATCAAATGAAAAATTGGCATGATTTATTATTTCAAAGATCATATGACAATCTGTTCAGAGATATAACTTCAAGCAATTTTGACAGAGGAGAAAGTTAAGAATAAAGCCACAACAAGAGTATAATATCATATCAACAACAATGTATTTCCAAGAATAAAAAATAGCTGGTCTCACATGCGCCAAGTCTCCGAAATACTTTTTTTACATGCGCATTTCTCTGCTCTCTCGACTCCCTCTGCCTGTTTCCTCCACTCGGCCTGCCTCCTGCCCTCATGGAAGAGTATCTCTAGGATCACCGACTTCTACAACAAAGAACCTCTGGGAGCTCATCAGGGTCACTTCGAACTCCATTGCAACAAGGCGCTTTTTTAACTAGTACAGCTTCTATTTATGTTCACCCGGCTACTAGTTTAACAACTTCAGGTTCAGGAGATCTCCGAGCTTACAGAGCAGTTTGTTTTCAATCCGCTGGCGGTTGATAAGTCATTAACAGCTACACCAGCTCTTTTCGGAACATTAGTCTCCACCATGCAATCTAGCTCAATTTAAGAAGACCATCAATCTCCTGGAGATGCCGCTTTAGTGTCAAACTCTGGCAGTAAGGCATCCCCTCCTCTGCTTGCAAACTAGCCTCTGGAATCTGTGTTTTTTCTGCACCCGTCTAATGAATTTTGCTTGGGTACTGTAGTTCTGGAACATCTTTCGTCACCCCAACATTCACATCCTCCGCTGACGACTTCTCCTTTGGGTTCGATGTCTATTATGGTGCTCAATTTCATACTTAATTCCTTTGTCAGACTCTACTACGACAATATCAAAAATGAGATGAAGATACAAAAACATACCCTCAATGTTATAAACTCTAAATTATCGTTTATTGAGGTGAACTTACTAGCTGAGCCCAAAAGGAATGTACAAGACACAGGCACTACTAGGGTTCCAGATATTACTGACCCTTCATTGATCACAGAGGAATTTTCTTGCTCTCTACAACTCGAAGATGGCAATATAGTGAGCTCCTCTGACCTCAAACAAACCAACGGGCTCTCAAGTGTCCCAACAAAAACAAAAAATAATTTAAAAAAGGGTGTTGCGTATCTACCCCTAAAAGAAACCCCAAAATATGAAAATCAAGTACTCAAACAGTAGCTGTGGCTCAGGAGAATTTTTAAGATCATTGTCCCTCTAAGGAACAGACAAGTGTGGTTACTTTTAATGAAGATGTTGTGATTACAGAGCATGATGTGGATATGAAGAACAATTTCATATCACACAGAAGGGAGACCAAGAAGAAATTGAAAAAAACAAGAATTCAATGTCTTCACTAACCTCGAATTCAGTGGCCTCAGATAGCAATATTTTTCCATTTCTGACTAGAAGTAAAACATTTCCATGTCGTCGTTCAGGAATCTGAAACCTTGACTGATGCTCTTTTGAATATGTCAGTTTACATGCCTGATTCCTTTAAGTCTGTCTCAGATAATCCACAGGTCATCCAATCTTCATAGTTTCCATTTCTACAAATGACCTTCCTATTAACAACTGTCCTATAATCATGCCTCCTGGTACTTGTGACAGGGACTACAGCGACATTATAAACAAGACCAACAATAATTTTTTTAGTAAATATCCATGATAAGTCCTTGAAGGAACCCTTAAGGGTCGCACCTTCTCCTTTTTGTATTGGTATGGAATTTCTTCTAAAAATGGATGAGATTATTATTTTCAATAAGGGTAATATTCTTAATATGCTGCATACAGTAAATTGACTTCATACGAGTATATCTGCTGACATTGATTTAGTGAATTTTGTTCAAGTCAATCAGACGGTCTTAGTCCTTTTTTAGTGTAAAAACTCAATTGTGCATGGTATTAAGGAATCTGATGTTTTTATGAAAATGGGTTATGAGTTATTTGTACCTTTGGAAATGTATTTTAACACAAATAGAAATTTGGTGTTGAATCACCTTGTTGACCTTTCAGTGAAGGCTCTATGACCATTTATTGTAATAATGATGTACGTGGTAAGCATATTATTCACATGAAACATGGAACTGCTTCTAAACAGCAGCCCTCTGAGGATTGGTCATGGTTAGCTAATGCGCTAATTTAGGAGAAAAAATGCCAATGTAAACCTATTATTAATCTTTAACAATAATTCCTTAAAACTTTGTACGTGCATAAAACCCCTGGTTTTCCAAGAGCAGAGGATGGACGCATTAACAACTAATTTTCAAGATTATCATATTCTACTTTTGCAAGAAGTGTGGCTTAGGGAACGTTGCTACAATAACGGTTATTCTACCTTTAAGCAGCAAGGTTTAAAGGGTCCTAAAGGTAGACCATTTGGTGGACTGCCAATCGCGATTAGCAATTGCCTTGCTATCTCTATTCAAATTGTACATAATATAATTCCCAGACTCCTTGCATTAGCTATCACAAGCACTGACATGGGCTGGCTGCATAACCTTCTTATTGTTAATATCTATCTTAACCCAAGTTCATCTTTATGTGGAAAACTCCTGCAGACCTTAAACAATATTCTGTTTGATTGGTGAGGTAATTGAAAGCAGAAATGCCATTGTTGCAGGGGATGTTAATTGTGCCTATGATGCAGGTCCTGAACTCTAACAAGTTTAATATCTTACATGGATTTTCTCCACTCTCGTCTTTTGGTATTTTTCAGATTTTGGAAAAATTGAATATTAACATATTTAATGGCAATGCAATGGGTGATATTCTCTTGAAATGCACCTGGAATAGAGGTGTATCCTTCTGCATAATAGATTATGTATATGTTTATAATCTGATCTAACATAATTGTGTACACTTTGAGGAAGTAGATTCTCTCAAAAGTGATCATAAAATGTTATCCTGTTCCTTTTGATATGAGACAAATGGAGTTAAGAGACAGACGTGCCCGTCCGCTGTTATGGTACTCTGCAAGGAATCGCTTGACTTGAATTACGAAAAATATTCACACTTTTAATGCAAAGATGTTACATTTGGTCGATGTTTCCCCCGTTGGCCATAAACATACTTCTCCCCTTCGTAGTTTCCCAATACATTTTTCCTTATGCAACAAAGCATTATATAGGCGTTTTCTTGTTCTGGGGCCCAAAGGTACCAATAGCCGCAAGGACCTCTGTAATTTTGAAATTGTCTTGAAAAAGATGGAATTTGCACAGAAAGTTGCATATTCTCAGTACAACCCATTATGGTATGTCTCAAAAATTTAAACATAACTATAGGAATTGACCTAAGGCCCATAAATACTTAATGCTTCATAGTTATAGTGAGCATATACTCCCAGCCTTAGCTAAACACCAGACGCACTCCTTTTGGAATTTAGTGAATGGCCAAACATTGTCACAACAATCTCTGCAGTTGAGCCCGATTTCCGATTCTATTTGGATGTCCCATTATGGTAAATTATACTGCCCAATTATTTGCCAACTCCTTTCTTAAGGTGAGACTGGACATGTCTGGAAAGATGACAGGCAAAATACCTACTTTTGATGGCCTACACCAGAGGTGCGTTTTAGCACCTGTGCGGTATAATCTTTATATTTCTGATTTGAATCATCGTTGCTAAAGGTTAACTATTTCCACCTAAACTTGGTTCCAGTCCTCTTATTTCTGGTTTATGCTGATGACCTAGTGCTTATTGACAGGACTCCTATCTGGTTCCAGAGAGCCATTAATGTTCGTGAGGATTACTGTAATACTAATGATTTAGATATTAATACATCTAAAATGAAAATCCTCAGGATATCTACCACTAGGAAGCCTTTCTTTCTTGGAAATTGGGCTCTTCCAGGCTGCACTCTTTCAGCAAATTCACCTATTCAGATTTTCATTTTTGGTTCCAAACCTAGCATATGTAACAACTACAAGAACTTGTGGCAGAAAGTCATGACCTTTGCAGCCCAGACAATTAGGCTTGATTGCAAGTATCACAGATGTTCTGTCCTTCCTATCATATGTTTTTTTTTATAAATGCACGTTTGTGCCATCCCTGTTTTATGGTGCTGAATTTATTTCATTGGAAACCATCTCTTTGGCACTGCCTTGAGGGTTTATTTTGGAGGAAGATATTAGCCATCCTGAACTCAAGCCCATGTGCTGTAATTAGGTTTTAATTGGTCCTTACGTCTCTTGTGGCCAAGACTGACTGGCAAAATATTCTTCTATTCTGAAAAATGTGCGACTGAATCAAATTCTCTATTCCCCTTACTACAGATTCAAACATGAATGGGGATTCACGCCCCTTAATGCCTGTGCCCAAATCTTGTCTGACATTAGTATGACCAGGGACATTCTGATTACTAAACCGTAAAGGGTAAACAAGGCCTCTGGGATTTGAACTGGTGTTCAGCCCCTGTAATATGCTGTCAACCTTTAGATTATTTTGTAATTTGGTTTTAGAGGAGACAAAAAGAAATAGTATTCCAGCATATTTAATTAAATGTCCCTACAAGCCAATGGGAGTTAATTTCACGAGAATCAGGTTAAAAGGGAGACAATGAAACATTGGTTTGTTGATGTTCAAAATTGCATAGTTATGGAATCGCAACCTTTGGGCATTTTGTTTATGATACAGTATCTCTATATGCAAAAGAATGTTGGCATCAAATTCTTAATGGGCAACACATTTCTTTGATTATTGCGGCATCTAATTTTATTACAAACACATTGAGACTGGTTTAATTTTTATTTTATATTTTTATAATTATTTAATAATGAATTTGATGTTTTTTTTTAAACTTTTGTATAAGCAATATAAATGTACTTGTGTGAAAGGTTTACTTTTTTACTTTAACACAATAAAAAAAAAAGGAAAAAGAAAGTAAATGACATAAGGTATAGGACTTCACATAATGGTCATGAGCATAACCATCAGTTTGGAGATATCGGTCCCTCTCATGTGAAATCTGGGCCATGCAGCCCCTTTCAATTCCTTGTCTAAATCCTTTGTTAGCCCATTCAACTATGTTCATGGCTAATATTGTGCATTTTTAACAAATGTGTGCTTTGGATATACTTTGTTAGAAAAGTGCTTCTGATAGAAACGAAAATCTGTTTTTAATAACTTTGATATTTGTCACTGTAAAGAAAGATACTAAGGGTCCAGAAGGACCTATGTGGGAGGCGCCGTTTTGAGAGGTTTGGTGCATCATCTTAGTCTGAACAAGGTCACAAGCACAACACCTTACTCAGGTGGAATTGGCCTTTCCTTTACAGCAGGAGAAAGTGGACACAAAGCCCACGTGGCTAGTATCTAATTGCACTTTGTATGACAGTGAGGGTAAGGATGGTGACTGCAGCTAAGGGACCTATTTACAAAAAAAACTAAAAGTCACAATTAATTGAGAATGCTAGGTCCTCAATACACTTAAAGTTTGAAGAGGGTGCACTATGGGCCTGGGGTCTTTTATTTGCTCTAGAATGTGGCAAAAGGAATGCAGACCCAACTAACAATAGAATTTACGCACTCAGATCAGTACCCAGTTGACACCTGTAGATGCACAATATCTTGTGAAACTATCAACCTAGAAAGCATTGTTTGCATTTTTATATGCTTATCTCAGAGTGCTCTTAAGCAACCCTAGGGCAGAATGTTGATGCCATACAGAACACAATTACATTTTTTATAAATAAAAGGAAAAGTTTCCTTAAAGCAAGAAACTTTTTTCCCAAAATACATTCCCAATTACATTCAATTCACAATTTTACAATAACTCCTTTATGGTGCAAAAACTAAATATGTATTTTACAACTTCCATAAAGTCATCTCAGAAGAGACACCCATCGTAGTGGCAAACGAGAGAGTATTAAAAACACCATTTGTAACGATATTCAAAATCACATTCAAACAAAAAAGGTATTGCACACAGACTTCATACTCTGCACATGACATCAACACAATCAAAATAATCAATACATTGTCATTTCATTTAGACAGATGTGAACATGAGCATGGTTTTTCAAATTTCCAAATTAAACTTTTTTTCAAATAAAGTTCAATAGAAATCTTCTTGTATGGTCTTATCTTCAACAGAGTGTACCGAGGTGTTTCAACATTATGTGCCATTTCTTTATGCCTGGTCTTCCACAGGGGTAACATTACTTATTCTGTCACCCAGACAGGCACTAGGTAAACCCTAACAAAGATGTAGATCTACAATAAGAAAAGAATAAAACAGGACCACTAAATTAGTGGAGGGAGGGGCCACCAGGGGGCGCAGGTAAGATGGACACCTGAGTCGAAAGCTCTGGTCCCTGCCAAACACACAAACAAGAGCTGGAGGCGTCCAACGAGCCCCAGGACCACCATCAGAGGGGACCCTAGGCAGAATAGAAGCAGCAGCACACCCCGACTGAAGAGGGCCGTCCCAATCCCTGAGGGAGCGGAGAGAGACGCTCCGGAGGTGGGAGCCCGCCAAAACTAAGAGGCAGAGTGAAGGCCCTGGAGTGGTGCAGCAACTGGCAGCCGTAGAGAAGAACCCAACTGCTTGGAGGTGCAGTGAGGGAGGGGAGGAGACAGTACCAAGCGGTAAAGCCACCAGCAACCTCCAAACGCAGCGAGAGCTGGGAAGTGGCACCCAACCCCACAGGCAAGCGCCCAGTCGAGCCCCGCACATACATGGGGCCTGCGAGCCGAGAGGTACTGGGAAGTAAGGGAGGATGTGACGTGCAACACAGGACACAGGACACCAGCGACCCCCTGGCCCAGCGGGAGCTGCGAAGGGGTGATCTAAGCTCCGGACCGAGAGGTGAAGAAAGCCCAAGACAGCTGAGGTCCTGGGATACACCCCGTTAGGGAGACAGATCAAGGCCCGGAGGAAGAGGAAGGCGACGCCACTGAAGCAAGCGCGATGACACAGCAGAGCGCTGGGATAGAAGGTGGAGCGAGGGAGCGGCGTGAGAGCAGCAGCCCACTGCAGAGACAGTGAGTACTCCACGCCGTGAAAAGGAAGGGGAAAAGGGCCGTGGCAAGCAGAGTGCCCCGGCAGTCCCACAGGAGGGGAGGAGTGAACAACCCCACAGCAGGCCACCCATGGAGCAATAAGGCACAGGGAGTGGGAGCGGAGGAGAAGCCGCCCTTCCACCCAAGCACCTGGGGGCACGAAAGCCCAAAGTGGAAGAAGACCCCAAAAGTGCCCAGAAGGAGTGAAAGGGGGGTGAATCGACACAAACCAAGCGCTAACCCCTAGCGGGGTAGAAGGAACATTGGGGATCCCAGCTAAGTGCCGGTCCCCAGCCGCAGAGCAAATGAGGTGGCTCCCCGGGACACTGATCAACGACCACAGAATACAGCAGAGAGGCGACAGAGCGCAGGAGTAACAACACAAGGAGGGAGAGGTGAAGCAGGCGCGAGGCACGACTGGGACAGCACCCACCCCCAGAACATCTGATGTGACGGAGCACAGCAGGGAAGGCACGAGAAGCGTGCAGGGGCCAGCCACAGGCCTACTAGAACCAACACATAGCAGAGGAATACACAGGCCTGGCAGCAGCCCACAGCAGTTCAGTGAGAACATGTGCGCCCCTGGAGACATGCAAGACCCTGGCAGGGTAACCAGAGAATGGTGGAGATGCCCTAGGGGACAGCTACAGGTGACAAGAACCAGGGGGAGTGAGACCCCCTTACCCCACCCATAGAGGCACAAGCGACGTCAACCACGACAGTGGAAGAGTTGGTGACAGGGTGCGATCCCTGCAGGTCAAGGGCCGGAGAAGACACCGAGAGGAAGGCATAGGTCCCATAGAGGAAGGTGAAGGTCCCACCAAGCCCTGCCGCAACTCAGTATGAAGAGGGAGTGACAAGGGACACAGAGAGAGGGAAAAAGGAAAAGGGAGAACACTGTGGAGGGAAGCCGGCAACCCCAGGCCCACACCGAGTGAATGAGCTGGAAGGAAGCTCTCTCGAAGGTCCACTACCTAGAGGAGGGGGCAATGGCGGCAGCAAAGGTTGAGGGGGGACCTGACCCATGTGCCACGGAAATTGGGGCCATAAAGAGTGACATCCAAATAATTCTGGAGGAAATTTGCGGAATGCGTACAGACATTGGGGATAAGGTTGCGGACGTGTCCGCAAAGGTGGTCACCCTGGAAGAACGATTGGAAGGAGTGGCAGCGAATCAGGCATCAGCAGGGGTGCTGGAATCTCAAATTGAGGTCTGCCTTTGTCACAATGAAAGGTGGATGACAGAGAATCGCAAGAGACGCAACAATCTCTGCTTTTTTTGACTAGTAGAAAAAGAGGGGGAATCAGTGGTCGGACTTGAAAGAAAAATACAAGAAATAATGGGTATAGTCCTGGGGGTCAAAGAAGGCGAACAAGTGGCAATATACCGGGTCCACAGGGCCAGTGGGGGTGCCAAGGGACCCCGGTTGGGCATCTCTAGTCTACATTACTATTGAGATATGGTGGACATCCTGGAGAAAGCAAGAAGAATGGGAGTTATCGAATATGAGGACTCTAAGGTGACCATCTTTCAAGATCTGTCAGCACATACCCTAGTGAGATGCAAAAAATGTGGTCCCTTGACAAGATGGCTCCAGGAACAAGGGATTCGATACAGAGGGGGATACCCCTTTGAACTCATATTTGAACTGGAGGGAGGGAGACACCACTTGGTTTATGAGGAAGACATCAAGAAGGTCACAGAGGACCAACCAGGGGAAGGAGGAGGAGTTGAGCCATCCAAAAGATGCAAACCAAGAGGTTCAAGGAAGGACTATGGCAGGCGTAAAACACAAGGGGCCAGAAAATATCAAAAACTCAACTTCCGCCGCCCCAGGGAAGGGATGACCTGAAGGAGGATGCCTCGCCCAGGGGCCGTCGAAGCAAACTAGGGAACCCAAGGAGGCCTGGCTACCGGGGCCCACTTAAGGGTCTTTAAAGTTGTAATTATTAAGGAAACCAGGGGGCTAACCGGGGGAGGGAGGACTATGCATACTGGCGAGAGTTGCTCTGTTATTGTTTTGAATTGTTTAATTGGTGAAGGGCTACTGTGATCCACAGACCTGGAACAGGGGGAAGAGAGGGAACTGTCAAATGGGGCGCAAAGCAGGAGGTAAAGAAGGGGTAGGAGAGGCCCTTAGAAAGAAATGAAGAAGGGGAGATGATTAACAGAAAAGTAGCTACACTAAACAAAGGCATTAAACTCACAGAATAAAAAGGTCACATCAAATATGCTCCGTAAAATCAATATAGCAGTGCTGTTCTTACAAGAGACACATTATAGGTTGGGGTAGGAACGTCCCCTTAAGGGGCTGGCGGTGGGACAGACTTTCTGGGCCTCCAAGTTAGAAAGAGGGTGTGGGCATAGTCTTGTCAAGATCCATGGAACTAAGGGTAGCCGAGGTAAAGCGGGGTTATGGTGGCAGGTTAGTGGCACTAAAGGGGTGGATAGAAGGGGGCCTAATCACCCTAGCATCTGTGTACGCACCCAACACGCATCAGCTGGCATTTCTGAGAAAGGAATCCTTGGAACTGGAGGAGTGGGGGGAGGGCATGCTAATGGTGGGAGGGGACTTCAACTTAATAGCAGATTCCGGCAGTGGATTGGTGGTCGGCAGGGGGGAACAAAACTAAAACAAAAGTAAAGGAACATGTAGCATTCACCCAACTGCTGGAGGACCACTTCTGGGTAGATGTATGGAGATCCAGGTTCCCCCAGGCGGGAGGATACACATCCCCCCCCCCCCCGACACTAGGATAGATCTCATATTGGTTCCAAATGAGCACGAAGACATGGTATCCTCACCGAGGGTTGAAACCATGACCTGGTCAGACCACGAGACGGTTACAACAGACTGGTCGTTGGAGGAGGGGAGGAAGGGGCGCTGGAGGTGTAACAATGGCCTTCTTAAGGTCCCAGTATTTAGGGACTTCCTCCAGATTGAAATCACCAAGTATTTCATAACCAACGACACAGGGGAGATAAGAACAAAGGCGCTATGGGAGGTTGCCAAGGCGATGGTGAGGGGCTTACTCGTAGCAGAAGGGGCACGAAAAAAGAGGGCAAGGGCACAGATGGAGTGGAAGATATGAGAACAGTTGAGAGATATGAGGGCGAGGCTTACGCAACCGGGAGAAGATAGTGGTGGCTTACTGGATGCAATGTGGGATAAGAGACAAGAGTTGCATTCGCTCCCGATAGGGGAAGTGGTTAAAAAGCGGAGATATGCCAAACAAAGTTTCTATGAAGGGGGTGATAAGGTGGGGACTATGTTAGCAAACCGCATCAGGGAAAGTATGGGAGACAGATGGGTACAACGGCTAAGGGATGAGAATGGGGCGACACTGCAGATCGGAGGACAGCATCCCAGACCGTTTCACAGACTTTTACAACACACTGTATTCCCAACAGGCCAGACCGCAGGGAAAGGAGACCAGGGCATACCTGGGTAAGCTCCCAATCCCCCACTTTACCATAGAGGGGAAATCCATGTTAGAAGCAGAAATAACACGGGAATAGGTGAAGAAGGCAATAAGCCAGTTGGAAATAGGAAAGGCTCCAGGGGAAGATGGCTACACTGCATGCTTTTAGAAGCCGTTCCAGGACTCCTTAGCAGGGCCCCTAGCAAAGGTCCTCAACTCCATCAGGGGGGCAGAAGGCATTAATAACAGTGATCCCCGAGCAGGGCAAGGACAAGACAGACTGCACCTCATATAGACCCATCTCACTGCTCAATGTGGATGCAAAGAGCTTTACGAAGATCCTGGCGTCCCGCCTGGAAGTCCATCTCCCCGGCCTCATAGACTCAGACCAGACAGGCTTTATCCAAAACAGGCAAGGATGCAATAACCTGAGAAAGACCTTACATATCTTATACAATCCAAAAACACAGAGGGAGGGGCCCTGATCCTCTTTCTTGACACCGAAAAGACCACTGACAGGGTGAACTGGTTGTTCATGGAAGGGGTGCTGGAGGAGATAAGAATGGGCGAAGGATGGATGGTATGGATTAGGGCCCTGTATCACACTTCAAGGTCTAAAGTAACAGTCAACAGGAATATCTGGGACCATAGGGCTCTGCAGAGTGACAAGACACGGGTGCCCTCTGTCTCCACTTCTATACGCACTGGTGATGGAGCCCTTGATAATAAGCCTGTGACAATCAAGAGACATAGCGGGAGTTCACATAGGTGGAAGAGAATATAAAGCAAGTCTCTTTGCAGATGATGCGCTACTCTACCTCTCTAGCTCTCGGGCATCAGTACCGGCTCTCCTAAAGGGGTTACAGGAATACGGGGAACTATCAGGGTTCAGGGTCAACCTCGCTAAATCGGTGGTGTTTTTGATGTTCGTATGTGAAATTGGTTGGTGTTATGGTTGATGGATTACAATTGCAAAAGTGTCAATGAAGATTTGATTTTCAAAAACATTTGTTGAGGGAATTCTATCCAAGTTGTATATAGAATGTTTCTTTTAAGGTAACTCTGAGAACACCTAAAAATAACAATGGGCATGCTGTTTGGCCAAGTTTGCCACAGAACGGCACACAGTTAGGTACACAATGGGGTAGAGTTTGTCAACCTTTGTTGACAAATCTACTCTTGACCAGCAACAATAACCCACTGGCTTCCCTTAATGCACACATTTACACACACAACTTGTGGATCCACACTTACCGTCCACAGCAGGCATGACAGTCTTTCTAAGAGCCAGCACCAGCCCTAAGGGAGAGCCGAATAGAAAGAGGCTGGACACCTTGAAGTCCAGTTTACTGGAGGCCTCGACAAGGTCCACAGACGCAGTGGCTGTTGTAGGAGATATGCTGGTGGGAGATGGTGTGGCAGGGGGCACAGGAGAACTGCTGGACCGCCGGGGTTCGGGCTCCAACTTGGGAAGGCTGACCTGGAGGCTGGAACGTTGCAGGATGTGGTGTGGTCATCCAAAGTGACAGAGGAGAGGCAGAGAGAGAGAGAGGGAGAGAGAGAGAGGGATAGAGAGAGGGAGAGAGCAAGCAAGAGAGAGAAGGCAAGAGAGAGAGAGAGAGAAAGCAAGAGAGAGAGAGAGAAAGCAAGAGAGAGAGAGAGAGAGAAAGCAAGAGAGAGAGAGATTAGAACAAAACTTGTCTGCTTTATCTTCTGACCCAGCATAGTGCCCTCAGGTGCCACCAAATACAATTTCTCAATAAGAAATTATCTACAATCCTTCACAAATGACCAAAGAAGAGATTTCGTTATATGCATTTTGCTGATAATCATCTAGACCCAAAGATCACAGAGTGGACACTACCTAACAAAAATATTCCCTAAAAACAGACACTAACTATACCTCACTCAACTCAAGGTCACAGGTGCACTCTCCCAAATCACAGCCCTAATACCAGAAAGAGATTTTGCAGGCAAGGCAGTTTCCAACAATAGCCAACAAGAATTGTGGATAGGAGAGAAAAACATCATTTTTCGCAGATCCATAATTTTTATACATACGTTTCATTTTTTTAATGTAACAATGTATTTTATTTTAACAACAGAAACGGAAGCAAGACTAAAAAGGAAGCACACAAAACAAACATCATTGATGGATACAGCAGCAGAATCAGTTGGCAAAAAATAAATGAATTATCGGGGGCATTGCGGAAGTCAGTCAGAGACATCGGGCATCTCTTAATGAACCGCTGCATTGTTCCCCCTGCCCTATCTATCCATCGACCCGCTCCTCTCACTTGCCCCAGACCTTCCGGAACTTCATTGGGCACCCTCTGGGATTACACACTTGTCTCTCCAAGGCCATACACATGTCCATCTCCGCCTCCCACTGGGCCATCTGAAGGCAGTCCTAGGCCACGCACAGTGAAGCGATCACTTACTTAATTAGTCCCAGGGCAACTGCGAAGACTGTCTTTTCATGTCTTGAGAGCGCGGTGTCGCCCCACATTCCAAATATTGCACATTTGGGGTCACCGCAAACCTCCACCCCCAGGGTATTTGACAATTTGCATGTACATTTCCCCCACATTTTCTGAGCCAGTGGACAATACCAGAGGGTATGATAAAATGTGCAACCGTGCCTCACACACCGTAAACAACAATCATCAGCCCACCGCATTCGTACAAACTAGTGCAGGAGTAATAGACCCAATGCAGATTCTTGTACTGTCTGAGGCGAAACGTAGGCCGACATGCCAATTGACCGGGGGAACATCATTGCCTCAATCTACACCTCGGGTTCGATAGGGACAGCATCCAACACACATCTGTCCCAGAGTCTGGATAAGTCATGCGTCCCATATGCGGCTATTGCTCGATATAGCATTGATGTTACCTTTGTCTTGAGTCACGCAGGAAGCATATTTGCCTCCAGGGGAGAACACTGTGGGATCTCAGCCAAAACCAGGAATTCGGCTCATGTGTTATTTATATGTATCTAAAGCATTCACAATCCCCAAGGGAGAACATCTGCCACAATTCACCAAAGGAAAGGAGTCAATTCCCATGCAACACATCACCAAAGTTCTGCACCACCTGGTTTTCCCAATGCATAATGTGACCCATCTTGAGGATTTCCAGGAGATGCCCATTACCCCACAGTGGCTGACTTAAAGTTGGTCTGCCCTTCCAGCCAATATGCGTCTGCGTTCACTTCCACATCTGGAGCGCATGCCATGTCTTCTTGTTTCCATACAAAACCTGCATTGGGGACCTTACCCGCATCCACCTCTGCGATAGGAGGCAACACGAGGTCACCATGCTGCCAGTCGTTCACAACTTCCAGCTGTGCCACCCAGTAGTATTGCTGCAGACTAGGTAAGCCAATCCCCGTACCATACCGACCTCTGAAGCATAGTTAATTAAGTGAGGAGAGCTCCTCTGTACAAACTGGCAGTCATGCTATATATTCCCACTTAGCTGTGACACATGTAGGGAAAGGCTTGGCATCATCAATGAAGACCGACACAAATGAGACACAGTTCAAGGGTGTTTATTGAATTTTAAAAGGTTGGTTAAACGCTTATCTAAACCTAAGGATGGGAGAAAGCTACAACCATCAAATAATAACGCAGTCCTAGTCGAGTCTGTCAAAATAAAAAGGCGTATGCTAATAAACCTATTGACAATATGGTGTGGGACAGTAGTGTATGCAAAAAAGTAAAAGTGTTCAAGAATCAATATGTCAGGACAGTTGAGCAGTTGGCCTCCCTTCCCCGTGCTTTTAGCACGGGACAATGCAGCACGCTCGCGCCTCGTGCACACTCTGCCTTCCTCGGCCCAAGGGCAGAGTTCAATGGTTCAGCTGGTCTCACACAACTCTGGTAAAGTCTTTAAAAAACAAAAAGGATTCTCAAAAGAAACATCTCTTGTCAAAACACAGGCTTTCTCCACCTTGAAACAAGTTCACTTTGCTTGTCTAACACAGACTTCCTTTGTCAGAATACAGGCTTCCTGCGCCTTGAAACAGAAGTTCACTCTACTTGTCAATACACACAGTATTACCTTCTTTCCCAGTGACTGCTGGTACTTGTAGTTCCTTTTGGCACTCATACAGTTCAATACCTCAGTATAAGGACTATGTGCCAAAGTCTCTTTGCCATTCAAATTCTCTTACTTAAGAGGGTCGGATGTAGCAAACAAAACACAAATGTTCCTTTCCTTTGTTCACGATTGGTCTCCTTCCTTCGGGCTCAGACCACAGGTCCCCCTTGTCGAGGCTCAGACCCCTTTTCTACAATGTTCACAATTCACACCTTGGTCTCCCTCATCCGGGCTTGGACCATGGATCTCCCTCTTACGGGCTCAGATCCCTTTTGACACCAGAATCGAAGCCTTTCGACTGTGCACAGGATTTTGCTTGACCCGTTGCAGGACCACTTCCATTTACAATTCTTTACAACTCTTTAACTTTCACTTCTTCCACTTCTCAGCTGGATACCTTACAGAGACCTTTGATTGGGCCCACACTCGGTGCCGGACCACTCTGTCTCACAGATTTTCACTTTTGGACTACAAGTCCCAGAATGCACATTGAAGGTTTTGTTCCAACTTCGCCAGTTACAGGCACTTTTGAAATTACAGAAAGTTCTTGACACAACAGGTTATCCCGCTTTAGCTTCCTTTGAGTCACAGGGTCTCCATCTTTTACCCTCAGTGATGAGGTGCTAACGGGTCCTCAATGGGGATTCACTTGAGGTCAGGGTCCCAGAACCTACCCTTCAACTATCTGGGTTCCTAGAACTCACCCAGGGAGCAAGTAAACACTACCAGAAAAGTGTCAGAGTTTTGGTTTCCTGGGGCACGTCTCCCCTGCCACACTGTAGCCCCCTTTGTACTCACAGGCTTCAGTGTCTTGCCCTCCCATCCCCCACCTTCTGGCTTCCCAAGGTTCTCCCAGCTGCTGACTTCTCCTTCTGGTCTTCACGGTTCATTCAGCATCCCCAGCTCGCTCAGAGTGTGCTTGGGTGTCTGACCTTTTATACTCTCTGAAGGGTTGATTGGAGTCCGGTGTGAGTAGTTGTCCCTCCCTGTCTGACTCTGCCTGACCTCATTATCGGGACAACATGGAGACTGCCCATAGGAATCCATTGCCCATTAATTCCTATGGGTAATCCTCAAGATTCCCCTCTGTCTCTTCTTCGTCCCTGTAGTTGGACTTCTAGAATGGAAATAGGGATTGTGGGAGTTGGAGGTTTTCCTGAGATCATGGAAAAACCATATAGGTTTTTGTCCGGATGAACGAGGTAAATGCATTGTGATAGGGGAATGGATTTTCTATTGGGTTTTAATTTCCCTGGTCATGTTCTCCTCCTTCTTACAGAAAGGTACTGGGGAATGATGGTATTCTGCTGACAGTATCCCATGACAACTGAGGCAATGTCGGGTAGGGGTTATCAGAATGGGAGGAATACCATGTCTCGCCTGAGGGCGTGTCTCCCATAGTCCCCAAGCACCTCCTGCCCAGGTGATCCTCCCTCGCTCGTTGGGAACTCCCAGGGTTGGGATCCCAGAGCATGGCCTCCTGCACAAAGGATACCCGGGAATAGCCTGGGAGAAACGCCTCAGGTTTCTCTCACACAGGACTAGGATTCTAGACTGTATAGTCGACGTGGAGCTGGCAACCCCTTTAATTAATTACATTTATTTTATTGTGCATTTGTTAGGCGCTTATACATCAAGTAAGTTGTGTATCAAAGCGCCACAGGGCAGCAGGGAGGGAACATGGGAATGAAAAACAAAACAATGAGAGAAACAGGCGGACCTACTAGGCCTTGTGAGCATTCAGAACATGCAAGTGCAGTACCACCTTTTCAAATACCCTGGGTCACAATGGACCATGAACCAGACTGGTTGGTCAAATACAATATTTAGTTATGTTAAAATTCAAAAGAAATCATACACTTTTTAACATGGGGCAGCAATCACCAATGGGGTGATAATTACAATGAGAATGTGAGCAATGCACAGGGTTTACCCTTCTGGTGGAACATATACACAGCACAGCGGAATAGGAGCACTTTTTGATTTAGGAAAGAAAACACCCAAGTTAGGGTTTCCCCCTGCAATGTTCCCTCAACCCACAAAAAAATGAGTGGATAAACAGAAGCAGCATGTAATCAGGAAGAAGAAACAGGAAACAAAATCCAAATCCGACCTTCCCTCCCCAAATAAGAGAGAAAAACCCCTTGCAATGTTATGAAATGCCATTCTGAGATGGACAAATAAATAATGAATGTTTGTTAAAAACCTTGAAGCAAATATAATTCCTCACTAAAGCAACAATGCAAAGACACTAATAATCACAAAGAATTGATTACCAAGAGCATACAGTTTGAAAATGAGTGGAAAGTTTAAAACAGATTGCAACAAAATGACACTTGTAAAAGTAGCATTTTTTCAATTCCCGCCTTTAATTACCCAAATGGTTTTTAATAAAAACGGGTGAAATACACTGATTTGGAGTGACTGTCAATAGGTTCTGGTCACTACACGGCAGCGTGCCTGGCAAACAGCTGGCAGTTACGGTCACCGGATGGAACTTCTGGTCACTGGATACTAAAGGTCAGCTGGATGACAGGATTGCAGCGGGCATGCAGTTAGTGAGCCACAAGCCAGGCTGGTTCAAGATGCAAAAAGGACCACAGCTCTCCCCTTTTTCATGGGAGATTAGTGGGTTTTCCAGAATTGAGGCCTTGCTGTCCCTAAGGTGTCAGTGAATTCTACCATGTCTTCAATGAAAGCCCATAAAATCATATTTAAACTATAACATTTTTGCATTTTTACAAAGTCTTGCTGCAGAGATAAAAGTATTTAAATTTGATTTATGAAATGGTCTCGAAGCAAATGGCAATCCTTTGTCACTGGACCATTTTTTTCCTCTTCAGTAGCCACCAACTGTCACTTCCTCCAGAGCAAGGTGGGGGGTTACAGCTTGATTGAAGGTTTATTGCCCCCTCCCCACTTATCACTTCTTTGTACTGGGAGTTTCATTGTCAGTGGGTTCAGCCCAGACTACATTCTTTCCAACCTAGTAATTATCAGTGGGGTGTTAGTCTCTGCTGATAGTTTATGGTGTGGCTCCCTTCCTAGGGGGAAGCTTTAACTCTGCCAACCGGAATAACCTGTTTTTGACAGCTTGCAAATCCAGCCAAGGCGGTTTAAAACCTTTATTTTCTGATATTTGGTCCTCAATTAAAACAAGCCTGTGGAATAACATAGCACATGTGTGTATTATCACCAGCAACAAAACCCCTTCACATTGCTAGATAAGGCAGGCTCTAATTCAACAGTTTACTTTTTAAACTGGCATTTTTCTCCTTTAGTTTTACAAAGCCCATTTTTTACACGTGGTGCACAGCTGGCATTTCCTTTTACATCCTTTTTTTTGCATCTTCATCAGATTCCCACTCTGTCCTACAGCCATGGTTATTTTCCTGAGTGCAGGGGTTTTTTCTGAAGCACAGATGCATTGAAACAGACATGGCTTAGATAGCTGGAGTCTCTTGAACTACCAAGCTTTGATACATTTGTAAAGAAATGAACACATTTTCACTTGCGGGCAAAGCGAAGCTCCTTGTTGATTTTTCTCAAAGTTGGTTTGACGGGGCCTGTCATTCAGAAATCATGCACAATGAGATATCCCGGCCATGGCAGGGCCTTATTGATCACAGTCGTTTAAGAAAGAACAGATTGAATTAGTGTCAAAGAAGCATTTTTTAAAGTTGAAAATGTGTCATGATCACTGCTTCCAAGGAGCCAGGACCAGCCCAACGTCCTTGGAAGCAGGCCTCTAACCCTAATCCTAAGCACCAGCCGGTCCCCACTGGGACCTTTTGGACCTTGTCCTGGCGCCGGTGGCACCAGGCTCATCAAAACCATTGGTCCCGGCACTGGAAGCGCCGGGCTCATAATAGGTGTGAAGATGCTTGGGTGGACTTACCTGCAGCAGACCATGCTGCTTACTTACCAGACACTTAGAAGCCATCTGAGAACAGGAACTACTTTCTTACCTGGGTGGGGCAGCTCCACTCCCTGGATACAGCACTGGAAATCTTCTGGAAACTGGAACTCTTTTCTTACCTAGGCGGAGCCGTGGAAGAAGACGCCTCATCACTCCAAGGCTATTTAAACCACACCCGATAGATGAAGCGTGCTTCGCGTTATTCTGCATCTGCAGCAGAACGCTCACCGAGTCTGCTCCGGCCTTTCTTCTTCTGATCCTGGACCTGCAAGAATCCTACTTACCATTTCAGTATCCAGACATCATCAGCACCTGCAAAGAACAGAAACAACAGGTTAGCAAGGCGAACTTTACACGCAGTGCTTACTTACCTGATCCATCGGCTGCGGCCGTTTCTTAACGCCGCATCTCCACCTGCAAGAACAAAAGCATTGCCATACTTACCGGCACGCTGTGAATTCCGGATTTCTTCGTTCTGCATCGTCGCCTGTGAAGACAAAGTATCGTTAACAACTTACTGGCATTCCGCGGACTCCGGCCCTGCAACCCAACATCTGAAAGGCAAAAGAAAAGACAGTAAGCAGGTATTTACTTAAGTCCATCACGCTCGTCGCAATAAAACGCCTGCGAATACTCCGGCTGTAACGCTCACCTGATTCCCGCAGAGGCGCCGGTCTTGACTGGGTGAATGCCATATCTTCAAAGGTGATGTGTAACACACGGTTGGCTCTTTGGGCTGGACCTCTGTGCACTGTATGTCTGACTCGAAGAGTAAGATGTCTGCAGATAGAAAATATGGGATTAATGAAATGGGTTTATTGGGTGCCTCTCTCCTCTTCCCTTTCTCTTCTCCTGTAGAACCCCAAAGGTTAACGCCCTCACCTTAGGTAACTGAACGCCGAGCTCTCCATCTGCCTCGGGGCAGGGTGCCGTAACCAGTTCCTTCACTGGATAAGGGTGCAGGCCTCTTGACCTCAGAGGACTGCTGTCCGTCGTTAACTGCAGGAACGGTAAGTTCTGGGCACTTCAAATGTCTTAAAAGTCTTTTGTAATGATATCTCTTGTTTTGCAGGGTTCCGGCGATGGCGGATGGCGGGCTGATGAGAGTTGAGGATCGAACCCGCGTGAGGAATAGAAGCGCCTGGAAGCACGTAAGTAAGCGCTTGTAGCCTGCTTCACGATGCGCACCAACTGTCCCTTTTATCTTGCAGGTACAAGTTCGGAGCTTTAGAGAAGCTGAAGGGTGCTGGAATACCCACTGGATTCGGCGTGGGAAGGAGTAATGGCACGTGAGTAATAAAGTTGCCCAATGTCTTTAAACGCACCTTCTTTTGTCTTTCAGATGCGGGATGCAGCGCCGAAGGCCTCCGGAGCGTGCGAAGAGCTGGTAAGCTTTTGTCTTTCAGATGCCGGAATGCAGTGCGAAGACCTCCGGAGCATGCGAAGAGTAGGTAAGCTTTTGTCTTTCAGATGCCGGAATGCAGCGCGAGGCGTTGGTGACAGCCGATGGACCAGGTAAGAGATGCGCTGCCACTGAAGACCGTAGTGCTAACCTGTTCTTTCTTTGTCTTTACAGGTGCTGCTGAAGACTGGATTCCAGGATGGTAAGCCTTTGTTCCCTTAGGCCCAGGATCAGAAGCAGAAGACACGATGAGCGTTCTGCTGCAGAGAATGCAGAATAACGCAAAGCAAGATTCATCCATCGGGTGTGGTTTAAATAGCCCCCTGTAGTGCTTAGGTGTCTCCTTCCACAGCCACGACTAGGTAAGAAAAGAGTTCCTGCTTTCCAGAAGAGTTCCAGTGTTCTGAACCTAGGGAGTGGCTCCTGCCCCACCCAACAGGAAAAGTAGTCCCAAACAGAAGAGGATCAGGGGTTCAACTGGCAGGTAAGTAAGCAGCATGGTCTGCTGCAGGTAAGTCCACCCAAGCATTATGAGCCCGGCGCTTCCAGCGCTGGGACTGGGCATCTTTATGAGCCTGGTGCCACTGGCGCCAGGACAGGGTCCAAAAGGTCCCAATTGGGACTGGCTGGCACTCGGAACCGGGGTTATGGGTCTGCTTCCTAGGGAGTCGGGCAAGTCCTGATCTTTTGGAAGCAGAGATCATGACAGCACCCCCCCTCAAGGCCCCTCCCAAACCGGGCTTCTCCGGGGGTTTGGGCTTGTTAGGAAATGTTCGATGAAATCTTTTGATTAGACGAGGCGCGTGGACATATTCTGCAGGTTCCCAGGATCTTTCTTGGGGACCGTAGCCTTTCCAGTCAATCAGGTAAAATAGTTTAGATTTGGAGATCTTGGAATCCAGGATGCTTTTGACTTCAAACTCGAGTTCTCCATCAACTAGAATAGGTTTTGGAGATGTAGTTAGTCGGGTTTGAGGTTGCACGGGTTTTAATAGAGAGACGTGGAAGACCGGATGTATCTTCATGTGAGGGGGCAAGTCCAACTTGACCGCTACTGGATTTACTATGGTAGTGATGGAATAGGGACCAAGGTATCTTGGGTTGAATGTGCGTGGTCCTTTTAGAGGTAGATATTTGGTGGATAACCAGACTTGATCTCCTACTTGATATTGGGGGGCTTCCTTCCGATGTTGGTCTGCTCCTTTCTTGTATTGTTCTTTAGCCCTTTGAAGGTGAGAAACGGCTTCCTTAAAGGCTTGGGTGATTGTAGAATGCAGGTGGTCTTCTGCTGGTGTTCCAAGATCTTGGAGTGGATCCAACTCCGAGGTTCGAGGGTGACTACCGTATAAAAGAGAAAACGGGGTCTTCCCAGATCCCGAGTGGACAGAGTTATTGTAGGCATATTCGGCTATCCAAAGGATATCTTTCCAAGTTTTTTCAGTTTGTTGTAGCATGCAGCGCAAATACTGTTCCAGAGTTTGATTGGTCCTCTCGGTTTGTCCGTCGGTTTGAGGGTGGTGGCTGGTCGAAAGTCTCACATCAATTTGAGCCGACCGACAGCAACTTCGCCAAAAATGAGAAATAAATTGACTACCTCGATCCGAAATTAGAACTGAAGGAAAACCGTGCAGTCGGACGATGTTTTCGAGAAATTCTCGGGCCAGAGTTGCTGCTGTTGGTAAGCCTTTGAGTGGAATGAAATGCGCCATCTTGGAGAATAGGTCCACGATTACTAGGATCGTATTGTATCCGGAGCATGGAGGTAGATCGGTGATGAAGTCCATAGAAAGCGTATGCCAAGGGCGAGGCGGGATGTCAATAGGGCGTAAGAGGCCGGCTGGTTTTTCCTTTTGACTCTTGTTTTGGGCGCATACTCCACAGGACATTATAAAGTCTCTGATATCTTTTTTCCAAGACGGCCACCAGAAGTAGCGCTTGATCTTTTCCGAGGTCTTGGTCATACCGGGATGTCCTTCCATTAAAGAATCGTGATAACAAGAGATTACCTTTTTCTGTAAATCTGTGCTGGGCAGGTATAACCGTTCTTTGAAATATAATAGGTTGTCCTTCACCGTAAAGTCCTTTCCCTGCAGATGCCAATTCTGTATGTCTGCTGGAGTTACCAGTAGCCTGGCTTTATCCTTAACTTCCTCTATGGATTGTGTGGCGATTACACCTAGAATTCTTTGTTCTGGAATGATAGGTACAGGTTTAGGATTGATCAAATGTTCTTCCAATCCCATCCGAGAAAGGGCATCAGCTTTACCGTTTTTTGTACCAGGTCAATAGGTAATTATGAAGTCAAACTCGGCAAAGAATAGTGCCCAACGGAGTTGCCTAGAGGATTGAGCTTTTGCGGTTTTCAAATATTGCAGGTTTCGGTGATCTGTAATCACAGTAACAGTGTGTCGGGCCCCCAGAAGATAATGCCGCCAAGCCTTAAAGGCGGACTTGATAGCTAGAAGTTCCTTATCAGTAATAGTGTAATTGATTTCAGGAGGCGAGAATTTGCGGGACCAAAATGCCACGGGATGCAACTGATTGGTAACTGGGTCCTTTTGTGATAGAACTGCCCCCATGGCAAGGCTCGAAGCATCAGTTTCAACGATGTAGGGGAGTTCTGGGCGAGGATGTTTTAAGATCGGTGCAGAGATAAATCTAGTCTTCAAATTCTGGAAAGCTTGTTCCGCCTCGGTAGACCATTCAAAACGTTTGTTTTTCTTTAACAAGGCGGTGATGGGCTGGACTATTCGAGAGAATTCGGGGATAAACCTGCGGTAAAAGTTAGCGAAGCCTAACATGCTTTGAACACCTTTTACGGAGGATGGCAATGGCCATTTGAGAATTGCATCAACCTTCTTTGAATCCATACGCACTCCGCTAGGTGATAATATGAATCCCAAGAATTCAACTTCAGTCACGTTGAAAACGCATTTTTCCAACTTAGCGAAAAGTTTGTGTTGACGCAATCTCTCGAGGACCATTTTCACGTGTTTTCGATGTTCAGTTTCCGATGAAGAATAAACGAGGATGTCGTCAATGTAAACAACAACACACACATCTATGAGCTCTCTGAGGACATCGTTCATAAAATATTGAAAGGCGGCCGGGGCATTGCAAAGTCCGAAGGGCATGACCTGATATTCAAATAGCCCATACTTGGTGCGGAAGGCCGTCTTCCATTCATCGCCCTCTTTTACTCGTACCAAGTGGTAGGCTCCTCTAAGATCCAGCTTTGTATATATGCATGCTTTTCTGACTTGATCCAGGAGTTCAGTGATCAAAGGTAACGGATATCTATTCTTAACAGTGATCTGGTTCAGGGCGCGATAATCTATACAAGTTCTAAGGTCCCCTTCTTTTTTTGGAACGAAGAACAAAGCTGAGGAAGCAGGGGACTTGGAAGGACGAATAAACCCATTCGCTAGGTATTGATCCAGGTATTGTCGGAGGTGAAGATTCTCAGGCTCGGTGAGGGCATAAATTCTACTACAAGGAGGAGTAGATCCAGGTATCAGGTCTATCTGGCAGTCATAAAACCTATGAGGAGGTAGAGAGTTAGCCTGATCCTTCCGGAAAACATCTTGGAATTCTAGGTATTCAGGAGGTAACTGGGGAGCCTCCGAGGAAATTTCTGCCAGTGCACACCAGGTCGAGGGTGACAAGTAGAGACACATTCTGGAAACTGAACCGTTCTTGCTCGCCAATCGATCTGAGGATTGTGCTTCTCTAACCAAGGAATTCCTAGAATAATCTGGAACTGAGGGGCCTTGATCACATCGAACACGATCTTCTCATGGTGTCCATCTTGACTTACTAGCGTCACTTCTTGGGTGGTATGCGTTACTGGTCCGGAGGCTATCTCCGTACCATCCACCGTAGTAATGACGTCCTTTACAGCCTTTGGACAAAGAGTTAGATTCATCCTCAAAACCATTTCATGATCCACATAATTGCCGATGGCACCGCTGTCGACGTAAGCTTCAATCGCATGTAATCGATCCGGATGTTCAGGGCTAATGAGGACCATAGGTATCACGAAATGCGAGGTCACGGAACTGGTTTTAACGCTCGGCAAGAGGACCTCTATTCTTGTCGGGCAAGGTCGTTTCCCTGCTCAGAGTTTGTGACCCTGGTAACTGCAGCTCCTACTGCCTTCTTGGCTGGTTTCACCGGACAGTCTCGAAAAAAGGGCCCCGAGTTTCCGCAATAGAGGCATAATTGCAACTGTTTTCTCCTTTCCCGCTCCTTTTGTGTTAGTGGTCCTTTTAGGCCCCCTATTTGCATGGGTTCCCCAGAGTCTACTCCTTTGGTAGGAGTTGGTGGTTTGGAAAATACTCGAGCATCAAACTTGGAACGATCGGCCTTCCTGTTCTGCAGTCTGTGGTCAATTTGAACGACTAAGTCAATATAGTCCGAACAGTCTTGCGGGGGATTCACTACTTGGGCTAACACATCTTTGAGCTCTCCACGTAGACCTCTATAAAACAGCGTAATCCTTTTGTCCTCAGGCCATCGAGTTTCCACTATCAGTCTGTTGAAAGACGCAATATAAGCCAAAAGGTCTTGATTACCCTGTCGCAATGAAAGGAGCTCATTGTCCAAGGCCTGCCCCTGTGAATGTCTTGCAAACAGTTTTTCCATACTGAGCTGAAAAGCTTGAAAATCATGGAGAACCGGATCATCTTGATTAACTAGAGGGATCGACCAGTCTGCCGCATTGCCACTAAGGTACGAAAGCACGAAAGCTACCTTAGCTTGATCAGTTGGAAAGGCTGCTGGCCGGCATAAGAAGTGCAACCGGCACTGATTAATAAATACTGCAAACCTCTTTGGGTCACCAGAAAATTGTTCGGGCGGAGCCAGAGGTACATTCCCAGGTAGGTTGATCTGTACTGGGTTCGTAGAGGATGTTGAAGGAAGATTTGCCCCTGATGCGGGTAACAGAGTTTGTCCGGCTTGTGACTGTAGCAATTGTCTAGCGAGATCGTCTGTTCGCTCCTTGGAAATAATCAGTTCCCTTCTTAGAGCATTTGTTTCCTGACGGGCTGCATGCACTTCTGCTCTTAGTTCCCCAAGTAACTGGGCTAGCTGGTCGGTATCCGAGGTTTCCATAGCGCCTGGGTGGGAGTTTTGCGGTAGGCTTTGTGTTCTGTAACGCTCACCTGATTCCCGCAGAGGCGCCGGTCTTGACTGGGTGAATGCCGTATCTTCAAAGGTGATGTGTAACACACGGTTGGCTCTTTGGGCTGGACCTCTGTGCACTGTATGTCTGACTCGAAGAGTAAAATGTCTGCAGATAGAAAATATGGGATCAATGAACTGGGTTTATTGGGTGCCTCTCTCCTCTTCCCTTTCTCTTCTCCTGTAGAACCCCAAAGGTTAACGCCCTCACCTTAGGTAAGTGAACGCCGAGCTCTCCATCTGCCTCGGGGCAGGGTGCCGTAACCAGTTTCTTCACTGGATAAGGGTGCAGGCCTCTTGACCTCAGAGGACTGCTGTCCGTCGTTAACTGCACGAACGGTAAGTTCTGGGCACTTCAAATGTCTTAAAAGTCTTTTGTAATGATATCTCTTGTTTTGCAGGGTTCCGGCGATGGCGGATGGCGGGCTGATGAGAGTTGAGGATCGAACCCGCGTGAGGAATAGAAGCGCCTGGAAGCACGTAAGAAAGTGCTTGTAGCCTGCTTCACGATGCGCACTAACTGTCCCTTTTATCTTGCAGGTACAAGTTCGGAGCTTTAGAGAAGCTGAAGGGTGCTGGAATACCCACTGGATTCGGCGTGGGAAGGAGTAATGGCACGTGAGTAATAAAGTTGCCCAATGTCTTTAAACGCACCTTCTTTTGTCTTTCAGATGCGGGATGCAGCGCCGAAGGCCTCCGGAGCGTGCGAAGAGCTGGTAAGCTTTTGTCTTTCAGATGCCGGAATGCAGCGCATGGCGTTGGTGACAGCCGATGGACCAGGTAAGAGATGCGCTGCCACTGAAGACCGTAGTGCTAACCTGTTCTTTCTTTGTCTTTACAGGTGCTGCTGAAGACTGGATTCCAGGATGGTAAGCCTTTGTTCCCTTAGGCCCAGGATCAGAAGCAGAAGACACGATGAGCGTTCTGCTGCAGAGAATGCAGAATAACGCAAAGCAAGATTCATCCATCGGGTGTGGTTTAAATAGCCTCCTGTAGTGCTTAGGTGTCTCCTTCCACAGCCACGCCTAGGTAAGAAAAGAGTTCCTGCTTTCCAGAAGAGTTCCAGTGTTCTGAACCTAGGGAGTGGCTCCTGCCCCACCCAACAGGAAAAGTAGTCCCAAACAGAAGAGGATCAGGGGTTCAACTGGCAGGTAAGTAAGCAGCATGGTCTGCTGCAGGTAAGTCCACCCAAGCATTATGAGCCCGGAGCTTCCAGCGCTGGGACTGGGCATCTTTATGAGCCTGGTACCACTGGCGCCAGGACAGGGTCCAAAAGGTCCCAATTGGGACTGGCTGGCACTCGGAACCGGGGTTATGGGTCTGCTTCCAAGGGAGTCGGGCAAGTCCTGATCTTTTGGAAGCAGAGATCATGACACCGGCGTCTCTTTAACACAAACTAAGCTGCAAAGAAAAGAGACAGTTAGAGCGCTTGCCATACTTACGAACTTCCAGGCGCTTCACTTCATCTTTCATCTCAAGAGCCCTGCAATACATAAGGGAAAGGCATTATACAGAGTCTGCATATAAACGTGCCACGCACGTAAAGACTATAAAGACAAAAGGTGTCCAGAAATTCACAGCTCGTGCAGATAACGACGGTAACCATCCTCTGAATTCAAGAGGCCTGTGTTTCGCCAGTGAAGGAACTGGCAACGGCACCCTGCACCAGACGCAGATGGAGAGCCCAGCATTCACCTATATAAGGTGAGCACGTTGACCTGGGGGCTCTACGAAAAAGCTGGGAAGAGAGAGAGAGGGACATTCAACAACCCAGACCATTAACCCCCATATTCTTTCACCTGCAGAAACCTCACTCTTCGAGTCCGACACACCGTGCGAAGAGATTCGACCCCAGAAGCCAATCGAGTCCTGCACATCACTTTTCGAATCACAGACAGCTTCCTGCCAAGACCCGCGCCTCCGTGGGAATCAGGTGAGCGTTACAAAATGTTTCCTTTTCAATGGGGATTTTGGGGTTTTTAGCAAAGCAGTGCTGCCTTTTCACTTTCTTCCTTTTGTATATGTCAGTACACACTGGCATGCTCTTTCAGTGTGTCCCCTTGTTCCATTCTGCCCAATGTATGCTTGGCAAGAAGGTGCAGCCATCTTTTTGTTGCTGCAAAATGCAATTTTGAGGCCATGACGCTCACAGGAGCCAGCACAGCCATTTTGCTGTTTCTGCACAAATGCAGCTTGGTGATGTGGGGAAATATATCCCACAGGAGGGTTTAGTTGTATCAAGGGGCGTTGCTGAAAGGGATGATGAGAGGTGGGTAAATGCTAGTTTTAGTAAGGGGTAAGTGCCGTGAGTTAATAGCTGTAAGTGCATAGGAGGAGTGGTCAGCCGATAATAAATAAGTACAGGCCAGTGGTAACATAGGGCGGAGGGTGGCAAGGCAAAGTGCTGGGAAGAGTGGAGGCTGTAGGTCATTGGGTGTGGGAAGCCAAAACCTCTCAGCAACTGTGGAAATTAGCAGAGGAGGGAGGAAGGGAAGGAGGTGGTGAAAAGCAAAGTCTTGAGGAGCTTCCGAAATTTGAGGAGATTTGGCTCAAGATGAAGAAGAAGAGGGAGGCAGTTCCATAGGAGGGAGCCTGCCGAGGAGAGAGATCAGCCCCCAGCTCGCTGTTTAAGGAAGCGCTTAACACACAGAGAGTTGGTGCCGGAGGAACGTAGAGATCTGGAGGGAGAATATTTAGTGAGAGCAAGTTGTAGATAGCGTGTTCCCCGGCTCCAGACAGCCTTGTGGATGATGCACAGGGATTTGAATTTGATCCTTGCAGCAACCGGGAACAAGTGGAGAGTTTTTAGGACTGGAGAGATGTGGTCCATGGGCTTGAGGCCAAGGATAAGTCTTGCATCCCTATTCTGGATTAGCTAGAGGGGTCATAGAGAAGAGGGTACATTAAGGAAAAGGCTACTACAGTAGTCTAGCCTAAAGAGAGCCAGAGCTCTAGAGACATTGAGTTTCTGGGGGAAAGTTAGGAAAGGTAGAATTCCACTGAGGAGGTGGAGTTGGAGGTGGGACCTCTTGGCAAGGTCCTGAATGTGAGGGATGAAGGGAAGAGAGGAGTCGAAGATGACTCACATTTTTCTGGCCTCAGATGAAGGAGAAGGGGGAGAGCCCATAGAAGATGGCCAGAGTGAGGGACAGAAAAGGGGAGTATGGGTCCCAATGGGAAGAATCTCAGTCTTGCTGGCATTGAGCCAGAGATTATTGGAAGCACACCAGGACTTGGTGGCAGATAGGCAACTGGGAATGAAGGAGGAAGTAAGAAGAGGATCAGAGGTGGAAATGAGGTGTGCAAGTGGAGCAAGGTAATTGTTAAAGAGCCAGGAGGAAGGTTGGAGCCCCGAGGGATGCCACAGGTGGAGATGGAGGTGGGGGAGGAGAAGGAGCCCAGAATAACCTGGGACTCACGGTCCCTGAGGAGGGAGGTCAGCCAGTCCAGTGCCCACTCCGAGATACCTAGGGCATCATGGAGCCGTTTTATGAGGATGGAATGGTTGACTGTGTCAAGTGCAGAGGAGAGATCAAGTAGAATGAGAACAGATGGAGAGTTGGAAACAAGATATGCGAGCAGTTCCTCACAGGTGTTCAGAAGAGCAGTTTCTGTGCCTCTGAATGCTCGGAAATCTAGATTGGTGGTCATGGAGGCAGCCAACAAGTTCAGTGTGCTGGGCCAGTTGGGGGAGGACCAGCTTCTTCAAGAGTTTCCCAATGAAGGGGGTGATAGAGGCAGTAGTTGGCTGGTAAAACAGATCTGCAGAAGGTTTTTTCAGGAGGGGGCGCACAAGGGAGTGCTTAAGGGAGAAGGGGAAAGATCTGGTAGCAAAAGAGTGGTTGCAGAAACCAGCTGATGTTGCCCTTAATGGTTCTGTAGGAGCAGCAGGGGAAACATGTATGGAGGAGACCGTCATAGAGCGGACACTCTGGTGACCTCATCAGGTGTGATAGGAGAGAAAGAGCAGAGAGAGAGGCAGAGGGAGGGTGGGACGCCATAGGAGGGAAAGGGGTGGGGTAACAGGAGGGGGGAGAGGGGTGCAAGGGTACTCAGGATGTCCTGAGTTTTTCCAGTGAAGTGTGTGGCCAGTGAGTTGCAAAGGGCCAGGAAGGGAAGAGGTGAGGAGGAGACTGGAGAGGTGTAGGCTAGTTCCCTGCAGATTTGAAAGATCTCAGCTGTGTAGTTAGATGCAGCAGAGACACAAGCCTGGATGTGGGCCCTTTTCTTGGTGCAGATGCCAAGTCTGGATTGCCTTTGGAGCAGGCGACAGGCCAGTTTGTCAGAGAGTGAGCCCGAGGTCTGCCACTTCCGTTCCACAGCTTTGCAGTTGTGTTTCAGGCCTGCAAGTTCAGAGTCGTACTAGGGATTACGCTTAGAAACAGATTTCAGGAGGATCCTCATGACTGGGGCAAGAATGTCAAGGGTATTAGTAATGACAAGTTGGAGGTTGCTCAGGGCAGTGTCAGAGGTAGAGTCTGGTGTGGGGAGGGGGGCAAGTAGGTAGATGCGAAGGCAGCAAATGACACTCGGACAGATGTTCGTGAACGTATTTGGCAGGCCTGGTGGAGGTGCAGTCAGAGGGCTGAGAGAACACAGCCGAGAGGAGAGATTGGTCTAACCAATAGAGTGGGCTGATCAGTGGGGAGGAGAGTGAAATGTCTGTGTGGATGAAGGCATCTAGAGTGTTTCCAGCCGAGTGGGTAGGGACAGATAGAAAAATGGAGAGGGAGAGTGAGGTGAAGACGGCATGGAAAAGAGTGGATGCCATGCTTGAGGAGTCAAGGTGGATGTTAAAATCGCCCATGAGAAGTAGTTTAGTGGTGGTTGTGAGGAGAGAGGAGGGGAAATCAGCCCATTCAGAGAGGAAAGGGTTGGTAAAGCCAGGTGGCCTGTAGATGGTGGCAATGGTCAGAGAGGAGGTGGGAGAGATGACCAACTTGCAGACCAGGCTTTCAAAGGAAGAGTAGGTCTGGGTGGGAATGAGGGAGGAAGGGACCCACTCAGGAAAGATCAGGGCAGCCCCCCCCCCCGCCTGCATGGTTGGTGCGAGGCTTGGAGATGATCTTGTAGCCATCAGGGAGAAGGGAGTCAAAAGCAGTGACTGGGCTGGCCTTGAACCACGTCTCGGTAAGAGCAAGGATATCGAGGTCAAGGTCTTCAAGAAGGAGGCAGATGTCAGCAGAGTGTTTAATGGTGGAACGAGCATTGAGCAAGGCTAGATGCAAGAGATCTCTGCCTTTGAAGGTCTTCAGAGGAGGGGTTGAGGGGCGTGGTACACCAGTCGGAGGCGGTGAGGGACAGAGATAGTGGAAGGAGTAGCACGAGTAGGGAGGACGTTAATGAGTGTAGGTAGGCACCAATCAAAGAGGAGGAGGTGAGAACCCTGAACATGATAGTACCTGTCACGCTCACCTGGTCTCCACGGGGGCGCAGCACGTAGTCGTATGACCGATATCTGTACTGGCGTAGTTTTGATGGTATGATGGTGTCCTCTCCCCTGTTATCTCCCCAGGAGGCGTTAGCCTGCAATGTTGAAATAAGATGTTAGCTAATGAGTGGGTTGGATTGGTCCCACTTCTTGCAACCTCCTGATGCCCGACTCCTCTCCTGCTCACCTTTGAGTTTGGTGAGGTTGGCTCTCCGTCCTGCTTGACCTTCAGCAGGGGCGCAGTAGGCTCAGTCTTTCTCTGGGCACAGTTATTTCACTGTTCCTGAGTGTCTGTTGCTGTGTTTCGGGAATGCTTGGATCAATCAGGTAAGTATATATCCCAATGACAGCTTGGTATAGATGCTCAAAGTGTTATTGTTCCAAGGTTTAAACGTATTTGGTCTTTCTTGCAGACGCGGTTTCGTCCGGAAGGTTAGAAGAATTGACTCTCCTAAGATGCTGAGCTGGTTGTCTCAAGGTGAGTATGAGCGCGGATGAGTGGCGCTGGATGGCTGAACAATTGTTTGTTTTTGTATTGTGTGCGACTAACCTGCTGTTTTCTGTTCCCTTTTTGCAGGCGCAGCGTGGTCCCAAGGTGAAGAATGGAGGAACCGCTCCGAAGTAACCCGGAGGAATGCAGAATCCCGGGTGAGTATTGGATGTCTGCGCAGAAATCCTTTTCCCACAGGGGCAACGATCGGAAGACCAGCTGGAGACGAGACCGATGGACGGAATTGCAGGTAAAGCCTTTGCTGCTGTAGTAACACCTGTTCTTTTCCTTTTCTTCTTCCAGGCACCGATGGATGGAAATCTCAGACGGGCGTAGCTGTAGAAACTCGAGGACAGAGCAAACACGGCGAGCGTTACGCTGCAGGAGTGCAGAATAACGCGAAGCGTGTTCTGCCTGCAGGGTGTGGCTTAAATAGCCTTGCAAGTAGTTCTAGGTAAAGTAGTCCTTTTACCACACCCTGTCTCTCAGGAAAAGTAGTCCCTCTGCCACACCCTGGATATACAGAAGTCTCAGCCTCACTAGGCAGATTAAATAGTTCCATAAGTTCAGCCCATCTCATGAGCCTGGCGCCAACTGCGCCAGGACTGAGTCCATGAGGCTCTGGGGCACTTCCTTGGGGCCGGACAAGTCCTTCTGGGTGACAGGGACTGGGGTGGGCCCAACAGCTCCAGGGGTTTCGGAGCATGCACCATGATAGTACCACTGTGATAGACATCAATGATACACCTGGATGACGCGAGGCCCGCCAAGAGGACTTCCCATTTGGTAGGACCATTAATGGGATAGGATGTAAGAGGATGGAGAGTAGAGATGAGAGGAGAGGAGGGGTCCATAGATCTGGAGAGGGGACAGAAAAGAGGATATCAGTAAAGATTTGTCTGGAAGTTGAACTGACATCGGTATCTGCGATACGTAGTCCATGGCTAATGGCCAGGATATCTTTTTTGTGCTTTTTTCTTCCAGACTTTGTGAGCGAGGGAGGATAGGTGATAGTATAGCAGTTAGAAAAGATGGGGGAGATGGTGGGTGCCATAATGATAGGGGAAGGAGGAAGGTGGTTGCACAGAACAGTATGAGCACAAGTCACCAGGCGGCCTAGT
This sequence comes from Ambystoma mexicanum, assembly GCF_040938575.1. Lineage (NCBI taxonomy): Eukaryota > Metazoa > Chordata > Amphibia > Caudata > Ambystomatidae > Ambystoma > Ambystoma mexicanum. The sequence goes on from NC_090936.1 coordinate 595,282,249, forward strand.
AACCGATGGAAGCAAGAAACAGATGCACTGGTATAGCAATCAAAGCAAAAAAAGCACCTAAATTCGATTTTGGTACAAGGCACTCAGAACACACACAAAACTAAATTGGCAGCACAAATTGTAGAATTAGTAGGAATGAGTGATATTAAGTAGGCAAGGAAGGTAGAGTCTTGTAGGCACAACGTGGTTCAACAGGAGAGGTTAGTGGCAAGGCAGTCTCCCATGCTCAGACATTACTCACAGGTAATATGCAGGGTGTGGTGAATTGCAGCCTGGGTTTGTCTGCTGCTTCACGATTGTGGTGGTAAAGGATAAGGGGCCCTCTGAGCCTTCCTGGGCCTGACAGGGACAGACAGAGAGCCTTAGTCAGGGGCTTGGTCGAAGGCCGGCTTGCGCCTTCCCGGCAGCCTGATTGGTTATTTGCAAAAGGGTAGAACTAATCACAACAGCAGTAGGGCAGGCAATTGAAGAGCTGCACAGCAAATGGTGGTGGCGGCCATGATGGAAAAGTGTGGCCCCAGGGTGATGAAGTGGCTGCCCAGGGCAGCAAAACCCTGAGCACGCTAGCTGTAAATGTTTTGGATGGGCAAAGCCCAAGAAATATGTTGATAATGCAGATTGCCTTTCCAACTTGCTTTGTATGCAAATTGCAGTGCCACACATGCGCATGAATGAAAAAGGAAATAAAAGATATTTCTGGCAGATACAGCTCCTTGATTTGTTACCTGGTGTGCATGCTGCTCATGGAAGTGATTCCTTCTCCTTGTGGTTTTGGGGGCTGATGGTGGAGGCAGCGACCACCTCAGTGTGAATAAATGTTATATATATATATAGTTTTATTAACACCATTTGTCCCGTAGACAGGTCCACTGAGGGGTCTTGTTTTAATTTCCTGATGTTTTTTTTTTTTAGTTTCCTTTCATTCATTTAAGGTTCTTTCTCTGATCCATCATCCATTTATGTCACATCTATAGAATCACTGTTCTGCTCTGCTCTGTGTTCATTGGTGTTTGGGTGACAAGTCTTGAGAGTGAAAAGAATTGTGTCTGTGTGGTGGTAGTAGATGCAAACTGCAAGTATATCCATATTAAATATGTTGCACTACCCAGTGCAATGTAGCTGTTGTATGCCACTCCCAAGTCTGCAGGAAAAACTATTGCAAAAATGTAATTGTGACAAATGGAAGGTTTTGAATTAATTGGAAGTACTGGCGTTGCTCTGGGCAAACATATGTTTTTTACCTGTAATGCCATTACAGAAGGGGATGTACCACACTGTTACACTCACCTGGTCTCTGCAGGGACTTTGGGGCATGGTTGGAGCTCCCCTGAATCAGACTTCTTCCCCAGCTTCTATAGTGTGGAATGCGCTGGTTGCTGACACTGCCCCTGAGAGAATACGAGAGGCAATGAGAATACTGTGGTTGGACAGTGATGTCCCTCGAACCCTTCTTCCCAGAATGAGGTGAGCATGCATCTACCCATATAGTCTCACCTATTTATTTATGAGGATGAGCTCTCCGTCCTGCTTTTCAACTGCAGGGGCTCCTTTAATGGACCTAGTTACTTCACTGGCCCGTGTGCATGACAGCCCAGACCGGCTGTGGCTGATCCACTTCAAAGGTAAGTGTTTCTTAACAATGATTATTGTACTTATTCTTCTGCAATGTCTTTTTTTCCGTGATTATTGTCTGTAACCCTTGTAATGTCTTTCCTTCTCCCCAATAGGTGTGATGAAGGCCCAGCGGAGTCGTGGTGTTGGAAGCGAGTCCACACGGGTGTCAGAGGAGTTTACGAGGTTCCCAGTAGAAGGTAAGTTGGGTTTTAAGGTCAAGTGCAAGGATTGAGTAGTGCGCGACCTAGCGTAAAGTCTTTATGTAGTTTGTAACCTTGTTTGTCCTTTTCTCCTGCAGGGATGGCCTGGCGAGGACTGACGAGAGGCAGCTATCTGAAGACCTGCCGGCAGTTACTGGATGGATCAGCGAGGATGCTCCTGCGTAGCTAGACACCCGGAACAGGTGAGGAAGCACCTCGACTGTAATGGCTGTTGGAATCAGGTAAGATGCGCTGCTGGCGATGGGATTGCAGGAGTCAGGTCAAATGCGCTTATGGCGATGGTATTGCTGGAATCAGGTAAGGTGCACGCTGAAGATGATATGCTGGAGTCAGGTAAGCTGCGCTTCAAGCGGTGGTATTGCTGTGATCAGGTAAGAGCGCTTCAGGCGGCGGTGAGTGTTACGCTGCAAGAAGCAGACTAACGCGAAGCGCTTTCATGCGGGTGGGGCAGGCTTAAATAGCCTGGTCCCAGCCATGCCCCCTTGGCTGCGCCTTGTGGGCCCACCTTGCCACTCCCAAAGGATGCTGCACGTGCAGCCCAATGTTTCCCTAAGGCCACGCCCGGCCTGGATGCAGGGGGGGAACCTGCTGGGTAGGAAATAGCACGTGCCCCAGAAATAAAGTGTGCAGAGCACACTTTCTCATGAGCCTGGCGCCACCTGGACCCTTTAGATGGAGCTAGTGGTCCTTGTCCAGTGGCCATGACACATACAGAAATCAGGCCTAGTCCCACCTCAAAAAGGGAGTCCTGTCCGAACTGCTTGGTCACATCTATTTTGCACACGGCCCCAAGTAATCACAGACCACAAGAAACCCCGGCTGAAAAAACATGGTTTGGAGGGTTTTCCATAACAATGAAACTGATTACATGTCATTCAAAACCTTGTACGTTGTTGTTCGTATGTAGTGTACGGATAGTCGGTGTTCCTAGCCCGCACAAACAGTAGTCATTGGCGACTATAGGGAAATAAGGTACCCTATGTTGGAGGTGCTGGTCTGAATGAAAAATCGTTGTCCCTGTGGAAAAGACCACGTTGAAAGCTCTGCGGGCAGCCATTTACTGAATAGGAGCATTGTTTTAGGACCTATGGCTATTTAAGAGCAATGAAGAAAATTATAAAGATTTGATATTTGAAGTCTTCTGCTACTCAAGGGTGTATTGTAACACCAGCCCTACTGATATCCTACTAAGAGGAGTAGCATTGAAAACTCCATGTGTGGCCTAGGATTACATGGTGAAGATTAAGAAAATCAAGTTCTTCCCCTGAAGAAAGTTCGTGCAATTGGTGCAATAAAGAACTGAAACATGTCGGGATTGGTGTTTGCCTTAGTTAAAATACTCAGTTTGGAAGAAGTGTTAAAGCCATTCGTGTTTTTTATGTATTGTTTTTTATCATTGTATGTGGTTAGATGTATGTGTTATCAGTGATTGTTCTGTTTTTGTACCTACCATGTTTTGTTGTGTTGGGTCAGGATTCATACAAAATAATTTTTATGAGTCTTTTATTCTTGTGTATAACTTTATTAAAATAATGTTTTGATACTGTGGACAAACATCACGTACTTGGTCTATTTTTTCAAGACTAGAGGTACAGGGAGGGTTGTGGCATCAGACCATCTGTACAGATCAGCAATTTTTGAAATCATCAAAACTGTCTCCTTTATATATAAACTGTTGTGGTCACCCCCTGACCGTGTGAGAGAGGGAGTATTCAAAAGGGGTACTGTTTGTCTTTAGTACGGTAGATTCAAAACCTTAATACATCAATTAAGTATTGCATAAGTCATTGTGACAAGGGATAACAGAATACACATGAATCACAACGTTCAACAAACATTATAAACAGGTCGCCTTCCTGTGCCAAAGTTCCTTGGGCAGGGGTTGGGGCTCTTTGGCAAGCCCCTTGGCTCTCTCTCGTGTTCTAATTTCTTGCAGAATTTCAGCATGCTCTTTAATTTCTCTCCGTCTCAGTTTGGTCCCTGCCTTTGGCTGGCATATATTATAGCCCGCAGCAGGATTTTAGCTTTCTCTTAGTTTCCCACCTTTCGTCTCTCGCCAAGCCTGGTCTCTCTCTCGGGTCTCCTTTCTTCTAGCTGCTTCTAGTTCTGCAGCTCATACTGTGAAACTCTCGCCCTTCAGTTCTTTAATATTGCCACTGATTATCTTGTTTAGGCAATAGTGGTCCATATTGGATTTTTCTTGCGTTCTGTGGATTTTATTATAGTTCCCATGCATTTCTCCAATCACCAGGTGACCTGTGTGTTACCATGAAAAAGGGTCCAGGAAGTTCTGGAGGACACAGCGAAGCCACCTGGTCCGAGATGCATCTCCACGGGGTGGTATAGTAAGGATTGCCCAGAGTTCCCTAGTAAGTAGAGCCCAGGTTGGTGGGGGGAACTATGCATCGTGAATAAGGATAAGGCTGTACCATTATATCCAGAGCCTAGCCCGATGTACCCAAGGAGAAACACAGAAGCAGTATTTTACATTTCCAACAGTAGCAAGTGTGTTTTCAGATATGCTGGCTCCCAGGCACAGGTCCATGCATGGATCGCCAGTGTCAAATCTGCGCACGTTGGGGAAGCAAACTCTGGCACAGCCACGACCCAGAGCCGATCAGAAATCCTATGGCAAACTCTGAAACCACAAGGTTTGTGCAGCACTGCTGATAGAGATGTGAGAGACTCACAAGGACACACAGATTGATGCGTTGGTTCCACTGGGTACCATGCTTTCACCCCCAATTCCAACATTGTGGACAGGGTAACCCCTTGGACTGCGGGATTCAGGGTATGATGAATCAATGCTAGTAAAAGCTGCAAAATAATCATCTGGTATATTAAAGTCTTCCTCTCAGGAACTCTTTGGCACCCACAATTAGCCAGATACAATGTTGATGGTCTGCAACTTCCTGAATGCTGAGCAGTCATCAGGGGAGTAAGAGTTTCCGTGCAGAAGATTCTCATGTCAGGTATTAAATATTACTATTTCCCTGCTGTGACGAATGTGTTCAATTCGTCCCTTCTCCCCAGAGGGGAGCCACCACCTGTGAGGTAAGGTAGGTGGGCCTGCTCTGAAAGACCCTCAGTAGGGGTCAGGGTAAGTGGGACCTAACTTGGGACTCACCTCTCGAGGACAAGGACTCCCAGTCCGAGAAAGACCTCCCGGACCATACTATTGTGTCAGTTTATGTGGATGTTAAAATGACTCATGTTACTTCCGTTTTGAATATTTCTGTTTTAAAACCACCAAATAGTGACATTTCTTTAATTTCTTTCCCTCAAGGTAATGGTGGATCTTGCATGAACAATGCCGTTGACGAAGAACACACCCCTTTTTACTGGGATGACGTATTTAAACTGAGGAAGAACTGTGAATGGGGAGAGATTCCTACTGAGGGAGGAGAACTGCTATGCAGAGGCGAACCTTCACAGATTCGACATAATGGAGTGGCAGTGCCACGCAGGACCGTGAAGCCTGCACAGCAGGGAGGGTGAGCGAAGCGCTAACAAATTGGCGTTCTACCCAACCGAGACAAAACCACAACCATCTCATCTGATGGCGCGACCACGAAGCTGTGGTGGACCGGTAGGCCTGCAACGGATGCCGAGACCAGACTACCCCCTCACAGGTCGGACCGTAGCTATTGAGCCAAGTAGCAACAGAAAGTAGCAACAGAAAGAGCTGGCGAGTTTACGGGAGCCTGCAAAACCTGACAGACATTGAGTGATGGCTATGAGAGTCGACAAGGTTGCGGGAGCCTGAGAAACCCAACAGAAAATATACTGCTACAAGGTACGAACTTTGAAATTAATAAATGGGAAAGAAATCAAGGTTACGGGAGCATGAGAAATCCGAGTGTACAAACACCCTATGAAAAGGGGGATCAAGCAGGATATGAACATTGTTAAGAGCAGCTGGGAAAGCTATCAAGGTTACAGGAGCCTCAGAAACCCAGAAGTGCAAAACGCCCTATAAAAGGAAGACCGAGAAAAATACAAATGTTGTGATTAATGATTGGAAAAACTATCAAGGTTACGGGAACCTGAGAAACCCGGATGTGCAAAAACCATATGAGAGAGATTAGAAGTAAAACAAGAATTTTGAACAAGAGCTAAGGAAGTTATCAAGGTCACCAACACTGTGCATAATGGCTGAGAAAAGCTATCTAGGTTATGGGAGCCTAAGAAACCTGAGGATGTAAATAACCTATGAAAGGAGAGAAAGAAACAGACACAAATATTCGAATTGAGGCTAAGAAAGCCAAGGAAACTACAAAACTACAGAATTTTGGGACTCCCAACATCTTGAAGCAAGAAAAGGCATTATTTTCATTGTTGTTTTCAAATCATCAAGAAACAGTTGCTTTTGAAATCTTTACTTTGAGTTAGAGACCAAGAAAGATAATCTGCTGGAAATGAGAGACCCTTGAAGACTATGATCTATTTCCGTATGAACGGGGCCAGGCAGAAGTCGTGTTGAGGCTGATGTACAAAGCCTTGTCTTTTTCCTTTTAGGCAGGTGCTTTCTAAAGTGGTAGGGCCAGTTAGTTGGACAGGATTCAGACTTCATTTTGAACTTTAACAAGACCTTGATAGGTGGTGTTTGACAGAAACTTGGTTCTCAAATACCACCAACCACGCAGCCCAGTTAGCTACCCCGCCTGTATACAATATTATTCACACTTATCAGGAGGAAGGTAGGGGAGGTGGTGTTGCAATTGTCTCCAAATGTTGCCTTAATATTCACTCCCCAATAGCCTGGACAATTGTGACTACTTATCAATAAAGTTACAGATTGATCACAATACCGCCATTAATATTTTAATTCTTTATCGCCCACCATCCGCCACACCTATTTTTGAAGAACAGCTTCTAGCCTGGATTGCAGATCTCGCTAAACCCTCTTCCCATGCTATTGTCTTGGGAGAATTTAACCTATGGAACAATAATAGCAAGGATCATCTTGCAGCTTCTCTGCATTCTTAGCCCTAGGTTATTGGATTCAATCAAATCATTACCAAACCTACACATAATGCAGGCCACATACTTGATTGGATATTGATTCGTAGTCTGGAAACCTCTACTCCCCAAATCTCGAAATGTCCTTGGTGTGATCATCGTCTCATAACCTTTGAACTACTACCTCTCACCCCCTACCAAAAGGTTAATACAATTTAGAGACAAAAAACAGAACTAGAAATCTACATTGCGTCACTCCTGAGGCTTTCGAACAACTGGTTGCCCCTATGCCAACTAATTTACCTCAAACTGCCTGCCATACTTATCTGCATATTACCCCTTCAGCTATCGACAAAGTCGCCCCAGTGGTAGTTAAAGCACTCAAAACTGAAGTGTGCAATACATCCTGGTTCTCCCTAGATATCCTAAATTGTAGAAATAATAAGAGATCACTATTAAGGATTTGAAGAAAAAATCCCCCATCCCACCCATGCTGAATATAAAACCGCTGCCTTGGATTATAAACAGGCCAGCCTGTCTGCAAAAAAGGATAATTTCAATTCTAGAATATCAGAGGCAAAGTCAGACAAGAAAAAGCTTGTAAGATAATCAAAGATGGTTTCTCCACTGAGATTAAATCTCACCAGGACACTATTAAAGCACAGCACCAAGACCCTGCTTACCACGACATTCCTACCCCTGACCCCATTCATGCTTCTGCTTCTACTCCCATCTTCTCTCTTAGTCCCCTTACTAATGTTGCTCTCCTTGACACAATCTCTGGGCTGAGACCTACCGTCTGTCCTGGCGATATCTGCCCAGGCACCATTGTCAAGGACTGCATTCATTACCTCTCCCCCTTAGTTACGAATATTATCAGTTCCTCATTTTCATGTGCAGTGGTTCCTCAATGCCTCAAGGAGGTCTGCGTCCCTCCTTTCCTCAAGAAGATAACTCTTGACCCTGACGTTGTTGGGAATGTTCGCCCTATTACGACTGTCCCTTTTATACTTAAGGTTCTGGACAGGGCTAAGTATCTCCAAATACAAAAACACATTAATGACAATACCTTATTGGGTGTTCACCAGTCTGGATTTCGTGCCATGTATGGGACAGAGACTAATGTTAAACTTAAAGAGATAACCTTGTTGAGACCGCTGAAAAAGAGAACATTGCCCTAGTGATGTTGATTGACCTCTCTGCGGCTTTCGACTTGGTGGATCATTCCTTGCTGTTGGAGAGGTTGGGCAGTCTCACTAATTGTTCCAGGCAGACTATAGCATGGATGTCATCCTTTCTGAGTTCTAGATCAGCCAAGGTTGCCACTGGTGGCTTTCAATCACCGCCGGAGACATTAACATGGGGCGTTCCACAAGGCGCATGCCTTTCGCCTACTCTTTTTAATATTTATACACGACCTATTTTCGACATGCTTGACAGTATAAATGTAAAATACTGGAGAGCATATTCTGGAGAAGAGTTCTCTCCCTGCCAACATGCTTGCCTATCCAGTTAATAAGAGAAGAGCTGGGCCTATCCTCTTTATATTCTATTACAGCCTGGAAAACATTGTCATTTTAGCGCAAAGTTCTGAACAACGCTTTGCAAAAGAATACCGACGTTCTCCTTGTGGCATGGAGAACAGTTTGCATGGCGATACTGCAGGATCTGAACATCTCAGAAGATACCTTAAAGGCTAATCCAGGACAGGCTAAACGCAAACTGTTTGACCAAGACTGGATTGATACATGTGAAAAGGGAAGAAAAACAAAGCTATATGGTCATCTTGGTTTGGAACTCAGACGCAGGGGCAAAGTGCCAAGATACTTGGAAAGTTTTCCTAGCAGCATACTCCGAAGTCAATTCACACGATTTCGTTTGAATTTGATGTCATCTAGGGAAATCACAGATGTGATGAAAGAGAAAACACAGAGAAACTATGAATGCAGATTGTGCAAAGGTAGTTGGGAAACATTGTATCATCTGACTTTAACATGTCCGGTATTGCGACTCCAAAGAACTAGATGGATGGGAGGATTTCTTACGCATACTGTGACGCTATCAGCAGATGACTGGTGGAGTATTTTACTCCAAAGCGACCGTGATTCTGTAACACTGGCACTATTATCATTTTTGAAGGAAGTATTCTCGATGATGGAAAAAGTGCCAGAGCTCCAGATTGGAAAATAGAACTGTGACTTAAGTACTGGTTTACAAAACAGACTTAAGTACCGTTTAAAAAAAAAATTGATAAAAGTAGGGGGCCCGGGACCCCCTGTCAAGATGTGGAGACAGTTTATTAATTTATTTTATATTGTGATTGATACTTGTTCGGTATAAAGCTGTGAGGTTTGATTTTTTAAACCAAATGCTAATAAAAAAACAATAAATGTAAAATATACAAATTATGCGGATGATAATCAGCTTGTGTTTGAGCTCTGTGACAACTATGATCTTGACACTGTCCATGTGAACAGAGTTTATGACCTCATCCAAAATTGTGTGGTCGTAAACCCTCTTGCCCTAAATAATGAGATACAGCCACCTCAGAATTGCTAACTGTTCCATTCAAATCAGTTCCCATGTAAAGACACTTGGGGCCTCATCAGAGTTGGGGTACCGCCCAAGGCTATTTGCGTTACCGCAACTCAGTCTGGCGCAATTTGCGCCAGATCCTGAGTTGCACAGGTCCGGGGGTGGTAAGTCCCGGGGTTGTGGTGGTGCTATTAGTGCCAGCGCAAATAGCGCCATGCTAAACGCACCGAAAATGGCCCAAAAACTGAGATTTTTACCTCCAGTAAAATGCTGGAGGTAAAACTCCCATTTTCCACCACTCTTGATAGGGCCAGTCCTTAAATGCGGCAGTAACAGCATTACTACCACATTTAAGGGCTACCACCCAACTTGTGATGAGGCCCTTGTTGTCTTACTGGATTCTGGGCTTAATATACAAAAACATGTTCTACAGGTGAGGGCATCTTACGCCTACGTAAGTAAACTCCTGCGCCAAATTATAACTTATCTTACTACTACTAACCTTGCATCAGTTGCCTCTGCCGTATTAAATACTTGCATTGACTAGTGCAACCGTTTGCTGATCATTACCACCAAAAGCAGCTACAGAAAACTCCAGATGGCTCAGAATGGGGCCGTCAGAGCTGTCCTTGGAAAAAATAGTAAAGATCACATAACTGAAGCCAGAAGGTCCTTGCACTTACTTCCGGTTTGTAGTCGCATTACACACAAATTCCTTACTCTTACCCATAAGTGCATTTCCGGAAAAGCTCCCGAATACCTCAAAATGCGCATACAAAGGGCACCTGAACTTCAAAATATACGTTCTAATGGCACAAATAAGCTTGTTGTCCCAAGACATAAGTTAAAAGGCTTTGGAGGCACAAGCTTTAATTAATGTGTGTGCTCCCTTGCTCTGGAACTTGATTCCCCAAACCATTAGTGAGATACCAGTTAAATGGATAGCCCAGCCCTTCAAGATGAGTAGCAATTACCCTGGATATGGATGGGGATGCAGATTTTATTCATCCATCAATAATAGAGACGACTCAGGTAATTGGCAAAAGGAAGACTGTTTTAATATCAATTATCTAAAACAGGGAGTTCAACGAACTCGATCGATCCTCTTACTCAAACATTCTTAGTAAAAACTGAGATCTTATACACAATCAATGACGTTAACCTACATATGTACCAACGTCATTATACGTGGCAAACTACAAAAACCTATGAGTATGGGTGATTGGCTCTGAGTGAATGTCTAAGAATACAATCAATACTAGTGTAAAAAAGTAAAAGAAAGTAATATGCTTCTTAACATCAGGTGGGGTAACTAAGACCTCCCCAAAAAATGACCACTATGAACATCACTAAATACATGACGTCCCATTGGTTTACACAAATAAAGGACCCCTAAATACGCAGTCCTCTACAATTGGTTGACACTCTAACCTCCGTCAGTACTTTTCCACCTACGTCTAGCAGCATGCAGGCTGGCCATCCAGGTGCTGGTGAGCTCGCCTTAACTATTGCTTCCCACCAATTAGCATTTCAATCCATCATCACCTCAGTGGTCTACTGTCAATTAGGCTTTGAAGCTCGGCCTTGAGTTTGTTCTTAGCTCCTATAAGTCCAGGGAGTGAGGGCACGCTCTGCACTCGTGTGTAGGTGTGACCATCTCGTTCGTCCAACTTCATTCTTGCACGTGACTGGAGTACATGAAATTGAACTTTCAGGCATTAAAATACAATGTTTTAATGAACCTCTGGCATCTTTCTTGTTTTGTTCATGCCCTCTGGACAGGAGTTCTGTTCTTTCACACGATTTGTATCCAATGTCAGTTTACTCCAGTTTGATAAGATGGCTTCTTGGCACATCCAACGCTGTCTGCTGAGATACACTTTGTAATTCAATTTGCTTTCTAACTGCGACACATTAGAAATGAGGCCTTCTTGCTAATGTCCAGCACTGCTATATAGCATAGTGGAAACATTATATATATATATATAAGCAAACAAAGACCGCACTCGCATCCAGTTACGAAATCCAATAGCATCCAGCAATAGTTGCCCAACGAGGAATTCAATCGTGGGGAACCAACAGCAGACCACTGCACAGCAAAAGTTTGCTTAAAAAGTTCAGCTTTATTTAAGAAATATTGCAGTAAAAAACGGCTTCCCAGTCGCAAAGGAGGCTAACTGGCGCGTTTCGCCACACTTCTGTGTGTGTATATATATATATGTATGCGCTTGCCGCAATCTATACACTATAAAGCTAGCCTCATCTGCTTGTATTTCTTTTGCATCTGTACACATCTAAAATAACCTGATATCTTCATCTGTTTCTGTGGTATAAGCTTCTTCACCTTGATCCCAAGATGTCACTTATCCTTGGTACTTTCTTGATGCTTTACATAATATCTTCATTCTCTTGTCTCTGCATCTCTTCTATGTACGTCAGTTCAGCTCTGCATGACGTCACCATTCATCTTGTCCATTTATTTGCTCTGCTTCTTCTGGGATTTCATTCAAATTGCCATCATATTTTCTCGTATGCAGGAATGGTTTTCACAATAGGTACCTTGTTTCCCAGATTCTCTTCGGTATTGGTAGTTTCACTGGTACCGCACAGAGTCCATACTCTACCCCTTGTTGGTTCAAATGTTCCGTGTATGTCACATAATCTGGTTTCCAACATACAGGCAATATGGGCGAGGTGGTTGAGGTGGGGGTACTTGACTCCTTCACTAAACTAGGTTTATTCAACTTTTGTAAGGCAGTGTTCAATTCTAACAACTAATAGTAGTCCCCTTTCTGCCTACTATTCTATGACTGAGCCTATTTTGTCTGTTAGTTTTTTGTTATCTGTTCTTTGTGCGCACAGAAGCTTCTGGGCCTGTTGCACTTACAAGAAATCTAATAATAATAATAATAATCCTCCTTAGTTTTGTTTTGCTGGGTAGGGAATTTACCTCATTGAAAAATGCCAAGTTTGGCATGTAAACATTTTATTTTTAATAAATCCCTTGAACTATGAATCACACTCGTCTGAGTCCTTCTTGTGGTTCGCCACACTGCATACTCAGTAAAAACAAAGGGTTCCGAAAGCTTATGCAGTGTGGTTCCAGCCTTCAAGTCAAACGCTGGAAACAGAAGAGCTCAACACAGCAAAGGCAGTAGGACGGAAGGGTCAGGTGGGAAAGATTAAAACCCAAGATGACGCACAGGCCAGTCTTGAGATTGCCCAATAGCGACCATTGCGAAGGTCACAGGGCGCAGTTCTGGACAAAAGGTGCAGGGCAAGCGACTAGAAGTCCTTATAGCAGAGGAACAGTAGACACAGCTATGCCGAAGGAATCAATGCCCTGCTTCTAGGATAGGGGACACAGGTAGAACCAAGAGTTATAGGGGAGCACAAATCACTTTGAAGTGGTATGGATCAAGGGGAAGTAGCACCAATGTCATTTCCTTCTGGTCACAAGGGAGGCAGAGCTTCGCAGTCAGGTTTTCAAGAAATCAGGAGACGCTGGTTCAGAGCTTCAGCCGCAGTCCTTAAATTAGCTCACCTTCCTGGTGTTTAAGATTTGAATTCCGACATTTCATAAAGTACTAGGGCACTGGGTCTGCTTGTACCCCTAAACCTAGGTGAACTTTTTGTGGTCAGCCAATCAGTGCAGATAGCCAATTTCAAGCATTTGCAGACATCTTTATGGGCAAACTCAAGGATGTGGTGGGGATTCCCGAGGACTTCCAGAAATCGCACCCTCAGCCACAAAGCCCACCCATTATAAAGCTCAATTGTGAGCTTTTAGCCAAAGCACACATCTGGAATTACTTTATATGGTAATTCTGTGATGAATCCTGTCGAGTCATCACTGATTCCCCGACCAAGATCTCCTCCTATGTGGCCAGGCGACAGCGGTCTCTACCTGATCCTGACCTTGGGGGTGGTATTATGAGGGAGGATCACATGGGAGGAGACGACCGTCGGGGGAAAGGTGGTGACCCCATCAAGAGAGATGCTGTATTCTTCCCTTTCTAGAGAGGAAGACCTTATCATTTCCAAGTTCTTAATGGCTTGTTGTCAACATACAAATTCGCCCCATTTCAAAACTCATAAAACCCTCTTTAAATTATTTTGGATAAAATTCCCTTCATCCTTCAAATACACAGACCACAGACATAACATCTCCTGTTTCAGGTGTTTTTCTAAGAGAAATTGCTAACCAACATTTTAGAAATCCCATGAGTTCTAGGGACTTCAACTATCATAAAGCCTCGAGTACTGAGACGAGGAAGGAGGAGTTAATGCAAAGTGAAAGTAATTTAAAGTTGAATGTGCGGACCAGTTATTTTAAAGCACGAGTATACTGGACATTTAAAAATGATGTCCGCATTCACAAAGGATAGAGATTCAGAGAATGTGGTAGCAAAGTCAGAGAAGGAGGCAGAATGACAGCAAACTGTGCCAGAGATGATTGCAGGCACATCCAGATAGCATCTCCTGACCGCAAGAGATCCATACCTGCTTGGCGTGAAGGGAAGAGAAACACAGCGGGTACCTGTGGACGACTGTCAGAGCCCCAGCAGCAGCAGGCTTGCTGGGAAAATGGTTGTGCAGAAAAGCAGTGTTCCTCTGTCCGGATCACAGAGAGACCCAGCGAACAAGCACAGGATCGTAGGAGATGCTGGAGGAACATCCGCAGAGTGAAGGAGGCCCTCACAGAGCAAAGCCGTGCCACGGGTCGGGGTCGCTACGAACAACCGGTGAGTCAACCCGGAGCCATTGGGAACACCAGGGTGTACCGTCACCGTCAGACATTTAAAGTAAATTAAACAAGAGCATATGAATACCGACCAGATAAAGCACAAAAGCAAAACTTAAATAAGCCCCCATATATGAAATGCCAATGTGGGGAAAATCGGAGCAAGATGTCAATGTGGGAAAGTAGGAACAAGCATTACCCTAAGCCAACAACTAGAAATACAGTGAAGTGATATAACTGTGTTGTGTTAAAAAGGAAGTACTAGTGAAAGGAACACATCAGGCATTTGGGGAGGATAGATACATGGCAGAGGAGTATACCAATAGATCTGCAATACCCCATTAAAGTATTCCTAGCAGGAAAGTACAACAGGCAATCCCCTAGTGAAAGGAACACATCAGGGGAGGAGAGATACCTGGCAGGGGAGTATACCAGGCAATCCAACTGAGCACTTAACATTATAGGACACTGTGGAAAGATACCTGGCTGGTGAGTATACCAGGAACACCTTTAAAGCTGTAGTGTGGAATTTCTCATTTGAATAAGATTTCTTCCTATGAATCCAGTTCAACAAAGCCAAGGAAGAACTGAACACTAAAGAACATTGACTGAATATAAAGAACCAAAGGAACTATTGTTTAAAAGAGACATTTTGCCATCAGGCCTAAATATCTAGGGGATGGGAATCCCCCTTTGAATCCAAGGATCTTTTCCTCGGTAAAGACTGTTTCTGTTGGATTGATCCATTTACTTTGATTATGTGCACTTTTTGCCAAACATAGACCAGAACATTTCCTTGCACTCTTTTGGTGTCCGTTTCTAGTGCGAGGGTCAGATTAGAATGTTTTGGATACAAGGACAGTTTTTAAGTTTAGCGACTTGACACAATCTGATCTTTAGTTTTAGTTTCCTAAGTAGGGAAACTCTCCTTAGGTTTGGGGTAGAAAGGCCTTTTTACAACCCTTTTGTTTTAATAAAGATGGCTGAAAATTAAAATCTAACAACTGGTTGCGCCTTTCATTTTGAATCCTCAATTCCCAATTGCAACAGCAATGCAAACGCCAACCAAGTACAGTTGCCAGGCTGCAGGATTTAAGCAAGAATAATTTTATGGCTCTCTTAAAGAGCAAGAAAGGAATGCAGCTGTTGCGGAATCCAGTTGACAAGTCGTTTAAATAGCCAATCGGAAAATGGAGCGCCAGACCAAATCCATAACCCTCCCGAGAAGCACCGCCCACATCAAGAAAGTACGTGGTGGCTCCAACAGAACAGGAAGGCTGTCAGCATGGCAAGAGAAAAGTCCTGTAGTGGGGAGAGAGGCAAGAGACCCCAGAGTGGCGAAGGAGAAATGCCCCAGAACGGGGAGAGAAGTGAGACGCAGGAAGGTGAATGGGAGAGAAAGATTAAAAGAACCCTGTTTGGGGAAAAATAACAGAGAAGACCAAGTTACTTACCCAGTGTAACGTTCTTTCGACTGGATGCTCCTCCCCTGTATTCCTCATCTTATGATATTTCCATATCCAGCATCAGCTGCTTTGGAATTTTTCCCAGCAGAAGGCGTTGCGCATCGATGTCAGTTGATTGGATGTCCCTCTGAGGCCTCCGTCTCGATGTCGACGTCATCAATGGTATAAAGCGTGCCCAGCAACCATTGGATTCAGTTCTGTTTTTAAAGCATGTATAGGATATCCTACACCCGACAGTTACTTCTCCTGAAAGAGCAAAGATGCAATCACATAGAAAATTCTACTGCGAGGCAGGTTGTGAGGGGCGATGAGGAATACGTGGGAGGAAAATCCAGTCGAAAGAACATTACCATTGGTAAGTAACTTGTTCTTTGAATGGATTGTGCCCTCCCACGTATTCCTCATCTTATGATAAACTCCCAAAGCAGTGTATGTATTCCTGGAGGAGGGAGTCAGAATTTTCAGGCTCACAATAATTTAGGAGTTACTTCACAGGTCTGTGTGCACAGAATGTAGCACTGCCTTTGCAAATAAACCTTCCCGTCTTGAGGAAGAGTCCAGATTGTTTGGTAAAGGTGTGTACGGATGACCATGTGGCCGCCCAAATATCTCTAATTGGGACACCCCTATGTAATGCAGAGAAGGTAGCCATGCCCCTGGTTGAATGAGCTCTAAGACCCTCCGGGGAATCCTTTCCTGCTTTCCTGCTGATCTGTAGCATTCAGATATTCCCAAAATAATCCATTTTGACAAGGTTGCCATACCCAACTTGTGGCCTGTGTAACATACAAAAAGTTGATCATCGTGCCTTATCTTAGACATCCTGGAGATGTAAAATGTCAGTGCATGCCTAGGATCAAGCCTGTGTAATCTCTCCTCGTCCTTTTCAGGATGAGGAGGATAAAATGAAGGTAAAATTATTTTCGGAGTTAAATGGAACGCAGACACAATTGTAGGCAAGAAGGTTGGTTTCACCTTAAGGACCACCTCATATAAGATTGTATAAGGAGGCTTGTAGGACAAGGCCTGAAGTTCTCTCACTCTTCGGCTTGATGTAATGGCCACTAAAAAGATGGTCTTTAATGTTAATAACCTTAAAGTACAGGTATGGATAGGCTCAAAAGGAGCACAGAATAGACCTCTCAATACCAAGGTGAGGTTCCAAGTTGGGACTTGAAATGGGACTGGTGGAAATGTATTTGTCAATCCTTTTAAGAATTGTATCACAAGGGGAATCTTGAACAAAGAAACCTCTTCAGAGGAGCGCTTCAAAATAGAGAGAGCTGCAAGATAATGATATGATAGGTTATTTATAACGCGCTTAATACCAAGAGGTTTCTAAGTGCAGAACCAGCGATCGAACCTGTGTTGCTCTGTGTCGTCTTGCTTCCAACGTGAGCACGTTACCCCTGAGATATCCTCCCGAGATCTCTTGAAGGACTTCCTGAGCTAGTTCCCACTCGTGGGGGAATGTATTCTGGCTACTCAGTGTCTGTATTCTCCACTCCGGCTAGGTGAACTGCCGATAGGGAGATTCCTTCTTGAATTGCCCAGTACCAGAGCTGCATTGCCTCTCTGCACAGTGGTAGTGACCCTACATTGTTGAGGTAGTGCATGGCCACTGTGTTGTCTGTCATTATCAAGGCGTTCTTTCCCTGTACATAGGGCAGAAAGGCCTTCAGCGATAGTCCGATTGCCCTCAGCTCCAACAAGGTTGAAGTTTGGACTCTGATGGAGACCAAAGACCGCTGATTGTCAGGTCGTTGGTATGTGCTCCCCACCCTATGAGAGAGGCGTCCGTTACTACCTTTATCTCCGCCCATGGTTGCCAAAATGTTTCTCCCTTCAAAATGTTGTCCTCACAGGCCCACCACAGGAGATCCTGAGCGACTGTTTGGAACCTGAAGGCGGTCTGACATCCCGCCTGAAAATGTAGACCATTGAGTCCTGAGAGCCCACTCGCAGGTGCGCCTCTGGAACCAGAACAATGCAGGATGCCATGAGGCCGAGCAACCTCAGAAAGTCGAAGGCCGGGAGACGATGGACACTCTGGAATTTGGTGACCATCTGCAGAATGTCTTGAGCCCCTTGCTCACTGTGCTCAGGGAGGCACAGCTCCACCTCACTGATGAGGTACAACAAGGCTGAAACCCGTGTATGGGGTTGCTGTTGGTACTTTTGTTCAGAGGGGCGCCTATGGACTATGTTTTGATTTTATTGTAAAAGCGAAAGGAACTACCCCTCTAAGGTGTGCGGTGTGGTGGTTTTGTGTCTGTCTAATAGCAGCACCAAGGGACTTTGCTGCCGCTTTAGAGGTCTGCAATTTCTCCAGGCTCTCGTCAGTCTCGTTACCAAATAAATGTGTGCCATCAAAGGGCATGTTAACAATCTGCATTGCACATCTGGCTCAAGTACTTTTGTTGCAGCTCGATGTTCTGCTTGAGCAGATATCAAATTGTCACAGAGGCTAGACAGGGCAGGACAGTGTTTAGGTGTCCGATTAAGGGCTGGCTCACTTCCCTTCCTGTGGGTCCTGAACATTTTATCCTTCCAACTCAGTCTTGTTCCACTCCTTGTCAAACAGATTCATACGTCTATGGGCCTTGCAAAAGACCTCGAGCTGGCCATTGCATAACCTCATCAACATTCTGCCATGTGCTTGGTTCCTCCTCCCACCCCCTCCAGATAACAGATAGGCTTGTGTTGCCTTACTCTCTGTCTGCCATCCCCCTTATGACTTCAAGGGACTTCGGGCTGTCGTCCTCTCTCACTTCCTGTTTCTTCTCCTCCAACTGCCACTCCTAACTTCCATGCCTTCTTCTCATCTGGTGTTTTTTACTTTCCCCTCTCCTCACCGTCTCCGACCTATTCTGTCCCTACTTTTACCTCCAACTCATTCACCCTTTCTTGTTGTCTCCCCTCCCCATGCAACTCAACTTCTCCCATATCAGTTTCTCTGCTACTTCAAACTCCCACCCTACTCCTTTTCCAGTATGGGTTTTCATAGTGGCTCCTTCCCTCCCCCTGGGCTCAACTTGCGGAAAGGACTTGCAGATGGGTGTGATCATTCTCCATATTTAGGGATTTGATTTTCTGCCTAGGATTCACAACTCCACGTGTATTTAATGTGACTGTTTGCACTTTAGCCAATTTGGACCAAGCGGATAAAAGGCAGCCTGCCATCTTGGAGTTGGTAGAACCGCGCATGCACAACAGCACCCACAAGCTGAGGAAAGTGAGCAGAGCCGGTGAGAGGATAGCTCAGGGGCAAAGGACTCACCTTGGAAGGAAGACGAGGCGAAGCAGCACAGGTTCAATCCCCGAGTCCACGCTTAGAAACCTCCTGTGTATTAAGCGTGTTATAAATAACCAATTATAATTAGAAATTTGTGTCTGCTTTGCGGTCCACTGCTCTTGCTCTACGGTAGTAGCAAGTCTGATGTATTCTATTTCGGTAAGCTTTGGTATTAAAACTGGGCAAACCACCATGGCCTGGAGCTGAATGGGTCCGCAGATTTCAACCAGATAGTCTAATTCTGTTTTCGCAGAGGGCCCATAGTGGAACCATAAGCCAGTCCCCTGAGTGTTGTGGAGAGACCGGAGTATCTTCCCCATGCCACCCCCAGTAACCACATTATGTAGCAGGTGATGGGGCCCAGACCCTGACTCTCGCATACAGACTCCTTAAGGGTCAAGCAGGATAACTAAACAAGAAGAAGTAACTGACCCACTTAATATTCTCCAAAACAACGTTAGATTTCAAGCTGCAGAGGGAAGTTCGCTTCTGAACTATGAGAGGGAAGTTCGCTTCTGAACTATGAGAATCTTCTTCTACCATTGGTTATTTTGTAACAGTTTATTCCTTACTGTCCAGGCGTCCATGGGCAGCTCTCATCTGGACCAACATACGCTTCTTCACCATTGCATCATTATCAAACCATAGATCATTAATTTTTTCTCTCTCCACATTATAACTTGTATTTCAGTCTCAAACACATCATTAAATTCCATCCAACCAAATTCTCAAACATCCGAAAAGAATCACAAGTTGATCGGCTATTTTCAATCTCTTTGTCTGTCACCTCAGCAAGATTGTGAGGCTAAGGACCTTGGGGTCATCTTCGACTCCACCCTCTCCTTCTCTCCTCACATTTCCGACGTCTCTAGGAAGTCAAACTATCAGCTGCACCTAATCAGAGGTAGTCTTCCTTTCCTCCAGAAGCGCACTGTCTCCAGAGCTCTGGTCCTTTCAAGGCTGTACTACTGCAACAGCCTCTTTCTAAATATTCCTGCCTCTACTCTCCGTCCTCTACAACTAATCCAGAACAGGACTGTGAGACCTGTCCTTGGCCTCAATCCCAGGGATCGTATCTCTCGAGCTCTGAAATCTCTTCATTGGCTCCCACTGGCGGCAAGGATCAAGTTCAAGACACTCTGCATTGCCAACAAGGCTTTCTGAGGCCTGGGACCACACTACTTCCAACTCTCTCTTCCTAAGTATCTCCCATCTCGAGCTCTCCACTCATCCACCTCCAACTCTCTGAGAGTGGGTCGCTGTTCCAAGCAGAGAGTTAGGGGCAGATCTCTTTCTTCAGCTGGGCGATCCCTCTGGAACAGCATCCCTGCCTTGTTCAAACTTGAGCAGAACCATCTCCAGTCCCGGAAACAACTTAAGACCTTCCTCTTTGCATATGCTTTCTCTCCCCTGCTGATGACCCGTCTGTTCCACACACTGGTCACTTGGCCACCCTCTGAACTTGGGCCCAGGTCCTTGCCTGTCCAGTTGCACCTCACACTGCCTCTTGGCTCCCCCAGCACTTGTGGTCTGAATCTGTTACATGTACAGGCCCCTCTCTCTGCAATTATGAGACACCCTTTGGATGCACTTCCTGATTACCTGCACTCCACCCCTCCCCCATTTGCATGGTTATAAGAAACAGTAGAATATCAGAGTCGCTACTAGCTGGTTCAAACAGTGAAGGATTAGAGAGGGAAAACATACATTTCACCAATTCACTTTATCAAGCAATTCAGTGGGAAATCCAAGACTCCCAAGTCAAATGTATTTGGATATCCCCCATGGACTATTGAACAGTCCCATGACCCTTGGGCTCAAGACTCTTCTATCCTACAGACATCGAGGGTGATGGCAACACAATCCACACTTGCAGTGAAAAAAGGGAAGTGCAGGCCAAAGTGCATCAGTGAAGATGGCAGCTTAAAAATAAAATTAATAAATACACCACAGAGCAAAAATATGTCAGGGAGAAAAGCAAGCATTCAAAGACCTTGACGTAGAGAGACCACAACAGCAAATTCCAGGGCTACTATGCCTCAATGGGAACAGACAAAGTTCTACAGTTCAATGTTGGCATGTAGTTATTAGCTCTACCAAAGCTCAGCAAATCAATAGTATGACAAAGCAAATGTATAGTTATTAGCTCAACTGGGGCTCAATGAACACCCAACGCTCCGTTGTCAGGCTCCAGGGCAACTCTGACGCACGCAAAAAAAAAAGACTAATGAAGTGCAACAGTGCATTCATGCAATTAGTTATAAGAGTTGAATGTGGTCTCAACATAGGCTTATATCTCATTCCACAGTCTGCAGTCAGGCACATTTTCACCCCATAGTTTAACACTAGGTAAAAACTATCAGGTCTCTGCAACAAGCCTCTTTGTTCTTCATTCTTCATTAGCCCTCAGATTGTCCAATGGATATTTCCCTATTATAAATGAGACAACCCATTCAATAGCCTCTTGTACAGGAAGCACATTAACAAAGTGTGGTAACAGTAGCAATAACAAAAGTAGTAAGCAGGAGAGCAAGAGCCCATAGCCCACTGCCATCCACAAGCTTGCAGCCAGCCACCATGGCCACCAGTAATTCTCATCAAAACTCCTCGCACAGCTCAATGCAGCTCGATCCTCTTCTGCAAATTAGGAAATGACACCTTCAACAACTCCAGCAGAGCATGCCCTCTACAATACCTACACACAGTGCGTGTCAACTTGTAGTTATCAGGCCCAGAATTTGTTTTTGGAGTATTCTTATATTAATAAGTGAAGTTATGACTGCAATATCATTACACTATTTTTTAGATTTGCATCTAAAAATGCAATTATTAGGTTTGTCTTTAGATTAAATGCTTTGTCTGTAGACGGAATGGTCTGAGTGTTTTTGTATTTGTATTTATTAAATGTTATATAGCGCTTTAAGCCAAAGCGCTTTAAATAAAACATGAATACATTAGAAGCAATAAAATACAAGTCATGAGTCAAATAACCAAGAACAGTATGCAGAACAATTTGCCGCGATCATTAGATTAAAAACCTGGTTAGGGGAAAAAGAGGGGAGGAAGTAGTAGAGAGCTGTCAGGAGAAAGACAGAAGAAGGTTGGATTTTAAGGAGGAGCGGAAAGAAGAGTATGAGGAGATGGAGCGGATAGGGAGAGGTAAAGAGTTCCAGTGTAGTGGGGCAAGGAGCTGGAAGGAACAGACGCGGGAAGGGGCACAAGGTGAGGGTGGGACAGTGAGTAGGAAGTGGTCAGCAGAGCGGAGGGGGCGAGAGGGAGAATAGAAAGAGAGGAGGGAGGAAAGGTAAGGAGGGGCAAGATCATGAAGAGATTTAAAGACAAGACAGAGAAAGTTGAATTTGAGTTGAGAGTGAAAGGAAAGCCAACCAAGTGAGGAAAGCGAAGAGGAGATGGATTCATGAGGAGAGGCGGAGCAGAGAGTGCGGATTGCAGAATGGTAGAGGGATTTGAGGGGGGCAGGATGAGAGGCAGGGAGGCCAAAGAGAAGAGCTGAACAGTAGAAGAGACGAGAAAAGATGAGGGAAAAAATTAGTTCGGCGGCGTGGAAGGTGGGGGAGGATCTGATTTTGCGAACATTGTAAAGATGGTAGCGACAAGCACGGGAGGTGAGAGAGATATGGTGAGTAAAGGAGAGGTTAGAGTCGAAGTGGAGGCAGAGGTTGCGGGCAGGGGCAGATATGGGAAGAAGAACAGGGGGAAATAGGAGGGGGGAGGGAGGAGGAATTGTGTTGGCGGGAAGGAATAAGACTTCAGTTTTGTCAGTGTTTAGGGTGAGAAAATGGGAGGACATCCAGGTTTTGATAGCGTTGAGACAGGAAGAGAGTTTGAGGTGGATATCATGAGTGAAGGAAGAGAAGGATAGGAAGAGCTGGGTGTCATTGTCAGCGTAGAAGTGGTGAGAGATACAAAAGGAAGAGATGATAGGGGCTAGAAAGGAGGTGTAAAGTGAGAAGAGGAAAGGGCCAAGTACAAAACCTTGGGGAACAAAAAAGTCGAGTGAGTGGATGGGTGAGGAGTGGCCACCCCAAGAGACAGCAGAGGAGCGATTGGAAAGGTAGGAGGAAAAACATTTGAGGACTGAGCCTTCGAGACCAAAGGAGGAAAGAGTGTCAAGGAGTAAGGGGTGATCGACAGTGTCAAAGGCGGCAGAGCGGTCGAGGAGAATGAGAACGGAAGAGTGTTTGGAGTAATGAGCAGTGAGGAGGGAGTTAAGAACGGAGGTGAGAGCAGTTTCAGTGGAATGTTTGGGGTGAAATTCGGATTGAGTAAGGGGGAGGAGAGAAAGATTGGAGACAAATGCTGAGAGTTGGGAGTAAACTAGGCATTTCAAGAAGCTTAAAGAGGAATGGTCAAAGAGAGATGGGACGAAAGGTGGAGGGGGTTAGCTGAGGGTTTATTCAAGATGGGGATGATAGTAGCATGTTGGAAGGCTGATGCGGTATTGAGACAGATGTTGAAGAAAGGTGAGGTAAGGAATGAGAAGAGGGTAGATTTTGGGAATCAGAGGGGTGGGTAGAGGATCAAAGGAGGCTGCAGTAGGGTGAGTTTTGGACAGGAAGAGGGAAACATCGGAGTGAGAAACAGGGGTGAAATTAGACATGTAGGAGGATGGGGTGAAGTGAGAAGGGGAAGGGGGAGAGTAAGAGAGGGAGCGAAGAATGTTTTGGCGTAAGGTAAGTATCTTATAGGAGAAGAAGTCTGCGAAGTCAGAGGGTGAAAGAGGAGAGGAGGTAGAGTGGTCAGGGGTGGGAGTGGAGAGAAGACGAGTAAGGGAAGATTTGTCGGGGTTGGGAAGATTGAGAGTGGAGAAGGTTAGAGAAGTAGGATTGTTTGGCTGAGCTGATGCAGGTATCATAAAGGGATTGGTAAGAGAAGTAGGAGGTTTGGTTGGCTGGTGAGCAGTGTTTGAGCCAGCAACTTTCGAGGCATCGGAGAAAGCCGTGCATTGACAGAAGATGAGGGTAAGCCAGGGTTGGGCGGGTTTGCGGGCGGGGCGGATGGGGGAGAGAGGGTATAGTTGGTCAAGACTGGAGGAGAGGGAGGAGGATAGAGTGGATAAAGTTTCATTTGCAGAGAGAGAGAGAGAAGAAAAGTGAGTGAGAGGGGGGAGGGAGGAGGGGCAGGTATCACAGAAGTGGGAGTGGTTAAAGTTACAGAGGTGCCGTCGAGAGAAAGAGATGGAGGAAGAGGGGGAGCGAGCAGAGAGACAGGGGGAGTGAGGGAGAAGGAGAGTAGAGCATAGTCGGATAGATAGTTGGTGAGGGTGGAGACCGAGGAGGGGGGGAAGGGAGACAAAGATAAGATCAAGAGTGGACCCAGAAGAGTGTGTAGGTGAAGTAGGGAGGGGGGTAAGAAGATAGGAGTCGAGAATAGATAAAAGGGGGGAGGTTTGGTGGGAGGTTGAAAGATGGAGGTTAAAGTCGCCAAGTACAGTTAGGGGTTTGGGGGTGGGGGAGATGAGGGAGAGCAGATGGTCAATGTCATCATAGAAGGAGGTGAGGGGGCCAGGTGGGCAGTAAATAATTAGAAAGAATATAGTGATGGGGGAGGTGAAGGTTTTGAACCGGTATTCAAAAAAAGGCAGGGAAAGAAGTAGGACAGGGGGTAGAAAGGCATTTGGGGTGAAAGAGAAGACCGATGCAGCCACCACAGCCAGAAGAGCGGGAGACATGAGTAAAGGAGGAGGAGGGGGAAGTGAGAGAAGCAGGTACTGTAGAGTTGAAAGGGGGATCCAGGTTTCAGTGATATATATGAAATGAAGCTTTAGCCGTAGAAACAGATTCAGAACAGCAGCAGTTTTGTTACAGAGAGATCTAGCATTCCACAGGGCGATGTTGATGCTGCTGGAGGGTTTAACGATAGGGGAATAGATGAGGTTGGGGCGGCGAGTTGGGATAGATGGGTGTTGGGTCGATCGGGGGTGGGTAGGGGAGTGGAGGTTGAATGTGGAGATGGTCATGATGATGAGGCAGATGGTTTTGAGGAAGATCCAGGAAGTGGAATAGGGTGTGGGATGAGGAAGCGTAGGATGAGAAAGTGGAGGGAAGTGGTAGTTGGGGTCGCGCATGCCTGATGGAGTAGTAGGAGGAGGCGTAGTAGAAGAGCAGAAGTTTGATGCTCGCTTGACAGGGTGGAAGCTTGAGCTGGCGAGAGAAGTGAGGTGGCACTTGCAGTATGGGCACTGGAGTGCATAAGAGAGACTTTAAGGGATAATGCGTGGAGGGGGAGCAGAGAGAGTGTGGGAGAGTTGGGGATCAGGGCACAGTGGGACCAGACAGTGGCAGGAAATGTGCTGGCAGGAGATAGAGGCAGTGGGGAGCGAGGAAGCAGGCCAAACAGGTGGGGTAGAGGGGATTTGGGCAGAGTAACACCGCAGTGGTAGTTACGGAGGATGATGAGTGGGAATGTAGGCGGATATTCTCTGCAGAGAGTTCCGAGTCAAGATGTAGGCGCGACAGATGGATCCAACTGGTAGCTGCTGAAGTGAGGAAAGGAGGGTGTAGGGGGAGTAAGTGCAGAGGATGCTGTGGAGTAGGCCAATGAGCACTGGATGGCTTTGCCCTTGATGGTGACAGTAGGATGGAGCTGACCAGGAGGAGCAGGTGGGACGGGGAGAGCAGCGATGGCAGATAGATAAGGTCTTACAGGTATCCCAATAATGATCCAGATGAGTTACTGTGGAGATATGGGCACAGAGCTTCCAGCTGGTGGCTCAGATGGCGTATTGGCTCTGTAGAGACACAGTGGAGCAAAGCGCAGTGGTGGTGGTGGCGCAGAGAGCAGGGACTAGGAGCTTTCCCAGAAGGTGCAGCCAGGTAGATAAGGTCATACAGGTTTCACAATAAAGATAAAGATGAAGTTAATGGGGTGAAATGAGCAGTGCTTCCAGTTAGTGGCACAGGTGGGGTATTGGCACTATCAAGTCACGGTGGAGCAAAGCGCGGTGGCGAAGAGAGTAGGGACTAGGAGCTGTTCCAGAAGGTGCAGCCAGGTAGGGAGTTTAATGTTTGTCTGATGTTTCTCTGTTTAACATGGCTTGCTTTGTAATGATTAAATATCTTTTTTCCACTTCCACTTTTTACTAGTTTCTTTCATTGATATAGTTCACATTGTGCAATGTTAAACAATTCTTTTGTTTAGAGAGGGAGCTCCTTTGATATGTGTTCTTTGTACTCTCGGTCCATCTGTGGTAAATACCTGGGTTTGCCTTGTTTTGCAGGAGAGCCAATGCCGGAATTAACAGTGGGTAGGGCAATAAAAGCAGCAACGCTTGAGCAGACAAACAGAATCGCTGGTGGCCATTTGATTCCATAGTGCCATATTCATTTCACGAAGAATCTAGTTGGATATAACTTTACACTAAAAGCTCCCGCCATAGACAGTGTGGTAATTAGGTTATTATTGAGAGTAGTGTCAGTTTTTGGGTCTATGTATAACGGATTGTTTCATATTGATACTGATGTGGAGATACCAAATTGATGACAGGTTCAAGTAGACGCAGATGCTCTAATTGATGCAGAGCAATAAGGTGACGTGTTATTAGACATGGAAATAATTCAGTACGTTGTTTTTGATTATTTATTCATCATGCTGTAGGTTAGTGCTTTTGTTTCGGGGTCTTTAAATTGTGTGTAGCTTTACCACTATGTACAAATGTCTTTACACATTGTCAAGCCCAACATTGTCTTAACTCAACAAGGAGAGAAAGGGGTGCATCTGTTGCGAAGAATTCATGGGTGTCCTGATGAAGGCCGAAGTGTGGAATCGCTGGGACAGATTTTTGTTTAATGTTATTTTCTAACTTTCAGTTTGAGGATAATCGTCACAGTGCAGTGACTGCTCTGAGAATAATCCAGTTGATGTCGAAAAGGTATTGACATTTTATCATCATTTGGAACGGATGTCACTGGAATTGTAAACACCTTTAGGGTTACCGGTCTGTGTTTACAAAATTGTGTCCATTTATAAAATCGCACACCTTGGTGGGTAGAGGACGATGTGTATTAGTGCACTGACTAACCCCTCTCCCATTTAATTTGATGTATGAAATTGTTTTAACAACATTATATTGAATTATTGCTTTATATATATTTTTGTAATTAATACTTTAAATTTAATTATGAGTTCTTGTCTGAGACCCTGAGACATTTAATAATATTACTAGTATAATTGGTTTCCTTCTGTTAGGTGCCTAGTAGCTTCAAGAAAATGGAGGCCAGCAACTTGCAGCATGTTTCATGCTGTACCAAAATATGGGTTTGTGTCATGATTCCTGCCACTCATGTCCCCAGCCCTCCAAGATGTCAGGCTGGAGCCTGACACGTTGTCCCTCGATTTTATTACTGACTTACCACCCAGTCAAGGGTTTAACACTATTCTTGTGGTCGTGGACCTATTTACAAAAATGGCACATTTCATTCCTCTTAAGGGGCTCCCAAATGCTTCCACTCTGGCAAAGGTATTTCTTGAAGGCATTGTACGGCTCCATGGGCTTCCTTCAGTTTTAGTCTCAGACCGAGGTACTCAATTCGGATCTAACTTCTGGGCCATAGAGCAGCATTTTCTCCAGATCGACATCTGCCTATCCACCAGTCACCATCCCCAAACGGATGGTCAAACTGAGAGGACAAATCAGACGCTCGAGAAGTATCTGTGTTGCATGTTACACCAAGCTGAAGGAAGCTGGTTCGACCTATTATGGATAGCTGAATATGCTTATAATAATTCCCTACACACCAGCACTGGGCAGACACCCTTTTATACCATGTATGGCAGGCACCCACGTACTTCTGAGTTGGACGTTCCTAAAACCCTGGAAATGCCAGCAGTCAAAACCTTGCACACGACCATTCAAAACCTTGCACACGACAATTTCTCAAACCTTTAAAAGGGCAGCTGAACACCTACTTCAAGCTAAGAATCGCCAAAAGAAGTTTGCTGATCAACACCGAGCAAAGGCCCCCAACTACCAAGTGGGAGACAAAGTCTGGCTGGCGTCTAAACACGTGTCCATTAAAGGAACCCGAACTTTCCGTCCAAGATACCTGGGTCCATTCACTGTCACCTCTGTGATAAATCCTGTGGCGGTCAGACTAGCTTTGCCGTCAAACATGCAGATTCATCCTGTGTTCCATGTGTCTCTCCTTAAACCTGTTCAACCTGGGACCCGGGTAGCAACTCCACCACAGCCAGTAGTCATCGCCGGGGAGCCAGAATTAGAAGTTGAGGACATCCTGGATTCAAAGTACGTCAGATCCAAATTATACTACTTAGTAGACTGGAAGGGGTATGGTCCACAAGACAGGACATGGGAGCCTTGTGAGTACATCCATGCACCTCGATTGCTTAGACGATTTCATCAAAACCATCCAAACAAACCAGGACCAGACAGAAGAGCCACCTTGAGAGGGGCCTTGGGGTGGGTGGGGGGTGCTGTCATGATTCCTGCCCCTCATGTCCCCAGCCCTCCAAGATGTCAGGCTGGAGCCAGGCCACGATCACCTACATGGCCCTCAAGGGTATCAGGTAATAATACCGGCATATATATGGTCGCCATAAATAATATGGCCGGGAAAATGTCGTGGCGATATTATTTGGGTGACCATATATATGGCGACAGGGTGTCCCCCGCATGTTCCATGCAATAATGTCGCCACAAAAAACGACCATTTTTCGGTGATATTTTTGTATGGCGAGATTTTTGTGGCGACATTATTACATGGAACCCCCTCAAGGGCCTCTCCATCCCTCCAAAGACCCACTTGGAGTCAGACTTGGCGCTTGTGGCACCAGACTCACTCACTCCCATAGGATAACATTAGGAATTGGACTTGTAGTGCATTGATTGGGACAAGATGGATGCCCCCACATATTTCGGTTCCCAGAACTGCATGTGCAGTCTAGTCTTTTGGGTGTGGTTCAGCCCAGAGACAACTGGGATACCCAGAGACTATTTAAGCCGCGCCCAGGCTGAGAAACATGCTTTGTGTTTTCTGCACCTGCAGCGTGACACCCACCGTGTTTCGGATGGGCCTCCAGTATGCCTGCATCTTTCTTCTGCGCTCAGCTCCTGCAAGAACAAGAACACCGTTAGGAACAGCCTTACCTTGCAGCGCTTCTGCCCGTCATTGATCGCTTCTTCTGTTCTGTGGGCATCTTCGGCGGTGTCATTCCCATCCCGGAATGCCGCTTCCTAAGGAAAAGGGAAAAGAACAGAAAAAAGGCATTAGTAAACATTCAGCAAATCTTCGCTTATTTTTAAAGACTGCACCAGCTTCAAACGCTTACCTGAATCCCAGCCGCTCTGGGGGAACTCTGTCTCCGGAACTTCTCATCCATCTGCAAGAGGGAAAAGACACTCCAGGTTAGCGTGGAAACATCTAGAGGTGCCGCATTCCGCGCTTACTCACCGCATTTCTTCTTCATAACCGGCATCCACGCTGAAAACGTCGCGGCACCTAAAAGACACAGAAAAAGAACTCAGTTCAATACAAATACGAAAGGGTCGCATCGCGCTCTCACTCACCTTCAGTGCTACTCATCTCAGCAGCACGTCGCCATCCCCGGACGCCGGCCATCATCTAAGGAAGGAAAGGAATGAAGTTAGAAAACTGTTCAAAAGACTCATTATACTTACCTGTCGGACTCTTGCCAGTGACGTAACTAGGCAGCAACGAGCCTGCATCAATCAACGCGCCCCTGCGCTGAAAGCAGGACGGAGAGCACACTTTACAAGAAAACAAGGTGAGCTGTGGATCAAAGGGAAGGGTTGGACCCCGGGGAAGAAGGGGTTCAAGCACACAGAGACAATAGCGAGTTAAACTCTACCAATCCTGTGTTTCAGGCCCAGTCTCCAGTCGAGTAGACTCCAGGGAAGGGTTCGAGGTCGTAAGAGGTCAGAACAGGCTGAGTGACGTCCCCGTGGATACCAGGTGAGCGTTACAGTTTGTGACATCATACTAAGCAGCAGTGCTAGGAATAAGTGCACAACTCCTGTAGAGATTTGGCCCTCAGCCGGATTCGAAAAAGGATCACAATGCCATTTCATAACTGTGGCCTGAACTCAGTAGAGGGACTAGCCTCGCAATGATGAGACGTCGAATCAGGAGACAATTCAGACCAAATAATTGCTCCCACAAAAGGAGTCCTTAGTAACCTTGTGTACATTTGACTCCATGAGTTAGGGACACACACCTCTACATCCAAATGGCTGAAATACAAGAAAATGCTCTGAACCAATTGCAGAGCAGTGTGCCAGTATTCCTCTTGCATTTGTCCCTCATATGAACAAAACACTTTATAAAGATTTTCGTTGTGGATAACAATGTGTGGTTCCCAACTTATCTTTGTGTGTTTCAGCAGCCAACCTGATGCTTTGGTCAGAAGAGGAAGGCATTCCATTACACAGTCATTGTTTTTTCCCTAATGGAGTTAAGTATAATTATCATGGACCCCAGCATGACCGTTCCAGTTTATGCCAATTAATGATAGTGTTGTACCAGAATGCCTGGATGGGCTAAAGCTCAAGATTCAATGCAGAGGCTTCAAACATAAGTTTATTGACCCTGATAGGGGATTTATTTAGAGCGGGATCTGCCCCACAGGGCTCTAATCTGGTATGGATCAGTAACACATGTTCCAATTCTGAATGGGAAAAAAGATCCTCTTTACTTTACCAGGTGCTTTCCCTAAGTGAGGTACTAATAAGTGCATACAAACACAGGAAGACCGCACTTAACTGGCAGGTTTAGAGCCCTCACATAAGGGTGCTACCCTCACATTGGTAATGGTAGGCTTTGAAAATTACAATAACCTAGTCGGTTTTGGATCCCTTTTACTAAGAGGAGACAACTTGCATCCAGCAACAGTCGATGGGTATCTCCAGTAGCGGACCCTTCTAAGACATGGGCTGACAGTGCAAAATTATAGTGTAGAATAAATATTATAGAGGAAAATACATCAGGAGGAAGTAACACATGTTTTTGTTTCAAAAGCTAACATACAAATGAAAAGGACAACAATGCCCAAGTGTAACACAGAATGGACATGCATCAACCTACCAGAAGCTAACAAAAAACAGACTCACAGTGAACACGGTTTGTGTAAGAAATGGTAGAGATTGAGGCCTAGTCAGTTGGTGACACAGGCGGGGCAGAGGGCAGATGCTTGGAGGAATACAGTAACACAGTAAATCTCTCGGTAACCTTTAACAGCACGTCTTGAGAAAGTTGTTCCTACACTGCTAGCCGCTGCAAGCATTAACAAAGAGAACAGGATGCAAGAATATGACTAATTATTTTTGTTTCTCTCTAGCACTCGTAAGCTCGACTTTTTTTGACAGAACCGCACAATGTAATTCACCACAATGTAATTCACCACCAATAAAAAGCCATGCTTCCATTGCAACCTTGGAAACCTGATAAACAAAACCAAACAGGAACGAGTATGGTGATATCTTTTCAGAGTATTGTATTCTAGCACAGACAACTATTTCTCTTAATGGTTAAATCGGATGCATGCAGATTAGTCCCAAATTATGTATTGATACTGCAGGCAAGAAACATCACAATGATGTGGATATTAGCAGCAAATAGCCCATTGTAGATACAATTGTCCTACATCTCCCCTTTACCAAAAACATTCTAAAATTAAATAATGTTGAGAAATTGAAAGTTGAAAAGGAGCATGATTTACATCAATAGGCCATGTAAAGAAAGCACAATGCTTGCCCATTTCACAATGTGAGGATGTATGCAATGCCCACAATCCATCACTTGGGATACCAGAAGATAAGGTTCTACATTATCCACAATCCCTCACACTTAATCCCAGCAGAGATGTCAATTTGTTTGCTCAATTATCAGGTTTGCTACTACCTCTATCCACTCCCCACATCGTGTATCCTTACAAGCTGCAATTCACAATACCTGCTGGTAAAGTTTGGAGGCTGCCTGTTGGCATCGATCTCTGGTGTGGAGGTGTCACTGCGCTTGCGTGGCAGCATAAGCCCTGTGCCATCAGTCAAGCCTGCTGTCTGTTCAGGGCTACTACGTCCGGGTGGATCTGCAGCATCAGCGAGCGGGTCCTTCCCCATGTATGCCCCCGGTGAGAGCAGGTCCATGTTCTACAAAGAGGTACCAGAAATATTAGAAGCAAGAGAGCAAGGCCGCCTATTCTCTCTTCCAAATGGCTTAGCAAAACTTATTCACTGGACTTGTTCACATGCAATGGATGTGGGAGACAGTTTATGTTCAAGTGGTAAATCTGTTTGTCTACATGATACACATTATCTCACCTCAGAGACACAAAAGGGAGGCTATCTTAATTCGGGGCAGGGGAGAACTAAGTGCAGAGAATAGAAGTTATCCATGAAGGCAAGTGTATCAAAAACGGTTGACTAAGTGATGGCAGTGTCATCCACAGGTTAGGTATGCACATGGCCTGGGTCACTCCATCCAAGCTGTGCCAGCCTTTCAAAGACATCAGCAAGCCTGGACATCATTTAGTAGGATGAGCAAATAATGTAATGCTAGAAGGCAGGAGGACAGGCCATGGAACTGGAGAGGAAATCACCACAGAATGAGGAAAAGGCAACCTGCTGATTCACTGTGATGAGAGAAGTCCTTTCCTGCATGCATAGAGAGACCTATCTGAATTAGCTTTATGAGGGTTAGCAAGCTGTTTTGCATTTGTTTTACACAGTTTTCATTTTCCCTGTGCTAATGAACATGGCCTGGGATGGCGGAGGATAAAGCTACTTTAATGGGGCATCCAAAAATCTAGATTTACATTTCTGACCTTCATTATTCAATTAACCTTTTTGTTTCAGCCTTTCATTTCTGTATGCGCAGTTAGGATAGTTTCTCTCCTGTGTTCAGAGGGTGAGAAGACTTAACCCCCACAGCTAGGCAACAGGGTTTTCTGCAAGTTTTTGCTGGATAACCGATTGGACAGGACATCTAAGTAGCTAAGAGCAGAGTGGACAGTGTAATGTCACCACAAGGATGTTATGAAAAATAGAACATTATCTTCTCGAAGTATACATTTGTTTGAAAAAACGATGTTTATTGTTTTTTTCTTAGCACATAACGAAAAACAATTCAGCACATGCCTACCCCATTGACAACAGCATCACCCCACCGAAAGTATAGGAATAAATACATCCAAGGAGAGACTAGACAAATCATGTCCAAACATGAGAAGCAAATTAGCACTCAGACCCCCCAGACATGCTGTTGCTAATCAACAGTAAATATGCAACATACGGACCCCATATGTCCATAGGCTTCGAGCAGTGTGTACCATAGCTCCATAGTCTCCAGCTCATAGCAGTGTGTGATATCAGACCTCCACTGGGCATATAAGGAGGGCGGCCCCTACCCCACACCAAAGCCACCCTCCTTTAGGCCAACAGTAACAACAGTCCCAGAAGATTTCTGACATGTGCTACAATGGGGTATGGACTACCCCTACACAAGCAATCCCTCGTCCATTTCAAACACTTATGCCCAAAAGGAATGTATTCAGGGGCATGTCCAAGCTAGAGGCAAATCATTTGCTGGAGAGACACCGCATTTCTGACGCGACTCTGGCGACTCAGGGAAGAACCTACGCATATCCTCCTTATTTAGGTAAAACTATTACCTTAAAATTGCTATTGCTAGCCACCTTTTGTGTCTGCATGCAACAGTATCTCCAGACATCCTCCGAAAGGGGAACCCCCAGTGCTTCCTTCCACTTAACCCGAGAGTCTTCAACCTACCATGCGGCCCTATCAATTATGGTGGAGTATAGCTTGGAGATCAGCTTGGACCTAGTCCCTGTGCTGATCATCCCGTGTAGTACCAGAGCAACAGGAGGCTCCTGAGGGAAGTCAGTGAATGTCTTTTAGCCCAATTCGCAGCCTGAAATAAAATGTCTAGCACTTACACCTCCCCCTTGGCCTTAAATTCTTCCAGCGTCAGGAACTGCCCATTTGGAAAGAGATCCCGGCAACATACTAAACCCAACCTGTGCATACTTTAGACGAAGACCTTCAGCCCGTGAGCGTTATCCCCAGTACATGCTTAATAGGGAGGAGCGGAGAATACAGTAATTCTTCGCTTGGTTTGCCCTCTATTCGTTTCCATGCGCTGCATGTAAGTTCAACCATATCACGCGCCCTGGTGATTTGTTGCGGCAAGGTAAGAACCACTGCCCTCAAGAGCGATGGAGCAACCACTGCCCTCTCGATATGCACCTGAGCCCGGTCCGGCTTCATATCAAACCAGTAGGGCAGGAACGATGCCTGCGCAGTAGTTCAATATGCCTCCAAGTCAGGGGAGCAACTAATTTATCCCAACGCACTCGACCCTGCTTTCCCTGCTATATAAAATTAAGTGATTTAACAAATTTTGCGGGGACTAATAGGGGCACATTAAGGAATCTATAAAGGAATCTGGGTAATGTTACCATTTTAATTAATAAAATACGACCAAAAAGGGACAGAGGCAAATTCAACCATCTCCCAGTTCTCCTGATAAAGTACTTCAAGTGATCTAGCCACTTTTACCCCAAGATAGCGGGTATTGTGGGGATGCCACTGAAAATCAAACTCATCCTGAAACCTCACAGTCTTGTTGGTCAGGAGAAACAGCACCAACTTGGTAGGGTTGATATCAAGCCCTAAGAAGCGGGCAAAAATCAAAATGTCCCTCATGACGGGCACTAGGTTCGCTGCTGGGTCCGTGATGAAGAAGATTAAATCATCCGCATAGAGCAAAATCGCAAATCTATGTATGACCAGTTGAACTGCCTTATCCAAGTGCCAAGAACGTACCATTTCCGCTAGGGGCTCTACTGTACGTTCAAATAGCAGGGGGGACAATGGGCACCCCTGCTGTGTCCCTATTTCCATCTAAACAGTGGCAAAGAGCCTACCATTCCCCCTGAGGCGTGCCACCGGGCCCGTGTACAGCAAGAAACCATTCTTATGAAATCCTCCCCATCCCCATATGCTGCAGCACAGTGAAGAGAAATGGCCACTCACTACCTGCGACATCGGGAAGGGCCGCAACCCGCAACCACTGAGGTCCGTTGCTCCAGAACCGAGAGGAGACCAAAGAGTCTGCAGAGCCTATAGGATGTGGACCGCACAGGAATAAACCCTGCCTGATTGGCCATTACACTTCTGGGCATTATCAGGACAAGTCTATTGGCCAGCGCTCAAGCAAAGATATTTTTGTCCAGATTTATTAGGGAGATCGGGCGATAGGACGAACAGTTTTCTGCATCCTTCCCCGGCTTTAAGAGAAGGGCAACCACAGCTTTGCATATTTAATCGGGCAACTCGCCGTCGTGGAGTGCCTGTTGTTACATACAAATGTGAGGGACCAGAATACTTGCAAAGGCTCTGTAAAAGTCGGCTGTAAGCTTGTCCGGGCCAGCAGCCTTACCAGCTGATAGAGATTTGATTGCCTCATGGATCTCCTGTTCCGCTAAGGGCTTTCCCAGCCATTCCCTCTCCTCTTGTGCCAGCCAGTAGAGACCCACCAGGTCCAGATATCAGTCTAGCATGCCCGGTCCCACAGTGGACCTGGATGAGTACAAAGCTTTGTAATAGTCTACAAATGCCCCCATTAGTCGCTCATCTGTCTGTGAGTCACCCCGCTTGGTGAGTTTTCAGCTTTAATTAAACGGGCCAGTATAGTCCCTGTCCTCTGCTCCTCCCCATATCTTCTCACCGTCGCAGACCTATTAAGAAATCTAACCTCTCGCTCAGCGGCATCCCTAAACAATCCCAATTCCTCTTGGAATCTAGCCTGCATATCTTCACCTGTGAGGAATGCTGGTCCCGATGCATAATCCTTCAGTTGAGTCTCACTAGCGGCCAGTTCAGACCTTATGGTTCTAAGAATTCCTGCTTCCCTAGCGATACACAAACCTCTTATCAAACACTTGAAGGCTTCCCACAACGTGGAATAAGAAGATACTGAGCCTTCATTCTCTTGGAAGAAATTAAGCACACCCTGCTCCACCTCTTTGGGGAATACTGTGTCTCGTTAAAGTGCCAGCTCCTGCCCCCTTGCCACTTCCCTTGGATTAAGAGTTTTTCAACCACTGGAGCATGGTCGGTAAAACATGTGTGCCAGGATATTACATTCCGAGAACCACCCAGATCCCTTGGTGGAAGCCAGAAAAAAGTCCAGCCTAGAAGCCGACCCATGTACAGAAGACCTAAATGTGTAACCCCTTTCTGTGCCTCAACGTGCCCTCCATATATCCACCAAGCTCTCATTGGTGCAAATCTGCAGCAGCTTGCCTGTAGCCTTAGTCAATCCCTTGCTGTGACCCCCCGATCTATGCAGCAAGTTACACATGACCGCATTAAAGTCCCCCACCCAGCATAACATGTTCCCTGGATGCCTCCTAAGGTGTTCTTCGATAAATTCTATGGTCTTGGTCGAGTCCATATTGGGGCTGTAATAGTTGACCAAGGTGAAACCCCTCCCTTGTATTAAGTCCTGTAAGAATCAGAGCCCTCCCTTCTGTATCCCTCACCACCTCTGTGCAACGAAAGCCCACTGTGCTCCTTATGATTAAACATACCCCACGAGAATATCTAGAAGGTATCTGTGATAGCCCCAGGATTTGGCAAAGGCAGACTCATTGGTTGGCGAGAGGTGCGTCTCTTGAAGGAGAGCAATATCCACCTGGTGCCTCTGCATGTACAACAGGACCCTTCTTGCTTTCGAGGGACAGTTCAGCCCTCTGATGTTCCACGTCATACAGGTAACCCCCTTATCAGCCACCCTCCTGCCCCCCTCTGCTAAGGAATTCAAGCCCTGAAGGGTCATAGGCTCTGAGTGCCTCCGCCGGCTTACAAATCGGACCACATCACACTTAACCAGAAGTCCCCAATCCCAGGCGGACCAGAGCTCACCCCGCCATTGCCTTTCCCACCAAGCCCTCCCCTCAAAATGACACAGTGGAGTAACTAGGGGCCAGGAGTGTGTGTGCAGACGGAACCAAACCAACCCCACCCAATCTATCAACTGAAATTTACCAACTCCACCCACAACCACTGACAACCCCAACCTGCCAGTAATAACCCCCACCCATCCCACAATGCAACCAGAAGCCGAAGCATGGCAGCCTCCAGAGGCTTAGCCACCACCACCTGCCATGGTTGATCACACCTTAAAATGTAATGTAAAGCAGCAAGACTGGAGAGCCGCACTAAGACCAAAGTGTCACTGTGGGTCTCTGGGTGAAGCCCCCCTCGACCATTTCTACCATTTGTCGATCCGACTCCACTTTCAGCAATGCCAAGGAAGTCACTCGCCTCCTTTGGGGTTTGAAAGAACAGGGCTTTGCCATTGTGTTCAACACACAGGCGCGCTGGGAACAACATGGCATACATGAATCCCTTATCTCCAAGTCTTTTCTTTACTTCAAGGAAGTTCTTCTGCGATGCCTGTACCTTACTTGAAAAATCAGGGAAAAGCCGGATCTGGTCACCGTGGTAGCTGAGGGACCCCAGTAATCTTGACCGCCGCAATGCATGGTCCCTATTGCAGTAATTAAGGAGTGTAGCGATGAAGGGCCTGGGCGGCACTCCCGGCACTGAGGAACGCCCACCTGGAATGCGATGGGCTCTCTCGATCACAAAGGCCGAGGAAAATCTATACTCCCCAAGTGCCTCCCTTCGCCGCGCCTCCACCATTTGTTCCATGGGCATTCTGTCTGCAGCTTCCGTGACCCCACTTTTCCTAAGATCATTTCGGAGGGAACTGGACTCAAAGTCATCCTGCTTTTCCTGTAGTTCCCTGACCGCCTTCCGCAGCTGGGACACTTCCCTAGATGTTGCAGAGGACCCATCCTCCATCGTGGAGAGACGCTGTTCCACTTCATCCAACCTGTCACCATGCCTGTTGGGCCGGATCTGCATATGATCAACCTTACAGGCAAATGCATCCATATTGTTGTCTAGTGAAGTAATGCTACTCTGCAGCTGGGTCAGGATGCGTTTTAGGTCTCTGAGTGTGTCCAGAGAGGGCTCCATCCTCTACACAGCCTTCTCATAAGCCTCCTGTGCTCCCCATGTTGCAGCCTTTGATTGTGATGGGGTGCCATATGGAAGCTTGGACTGCTTTTTCTTGTGCTTCCCCATTTTGACCCTGGCAGCTATGAGACCGTGAGCTGCATTAGGACTTATCAAGGAGCAAAAAACACTCTGCAGTCTCTCCTCTGTAGTGATTGCACCCTGCAGGAGCCACCCCCATTGGTATGGGAATGGCAGCAGACCTTCAACCCAAGGCGTATATCCTCTGTTGTGTCAGCCTCTCTGATCCTGTAGGGCCACTCAGATCTGTATTGCACGCTGCAATTATTCGGGAACCACGGATTCTGTGGTGCTGGGCGCAGATCCACTTCTACAAAGTCACCCAAGATCAGCTTCACTCTCTGGAAGTCATGCCGGTCAATCCCCAGCCGAGCACAATGCAACTTCAGCCTGCAGGCCCACACCACCTCAGGAGAACGCCTGGCTGCTGCCAGTTGAAGTATGAGGCCCCCAGCACTCTGCGACTGTACCAGCGTTCTCCCCCCACACTGCCCGCTATTCGTGCCCACTTATCCAAGCGCTGCCTTCCACAAAGCAACACCTGCCCGCTCCTACAGGTTGAGTCCTCTAGAATGCAGACAGCGCAGGGCCGGGATCCAAGACTGCTTTTTCAATGCAGGGGCTCTTGTTGTCACTCCCGGGCTCACGCCTCGGCGCAGTAGATAAACACTGGGTCTCCCCCTCCGCAGTTCTTTAACTCTTGAAGCCTCCGGATGCACAGAGTGACGTTTCCTGATTTTGTTCCCCGAGTACAGACTCCTCTCATAATGTGGCCTGCTGCTCCTGATCACAGGAGGCCGCAGCACAGCATGGACCACGGACCATTTCACACCGTGCAGAGTGAGGGAGCCTTTGCCAGATGCCACCAAAGCCAAGAGCCTTGAAAGCGATCACGGTTGTACTCCTGTTAGTTGCTCTGCTCCGTCCTTCAACACGCTGGGGTCCGTGGATGTGGTGTCGACCACTAGCCCCTCTCGTCTCCGCCTAATTCCTCCACGCGCTTCTTACCAGCAGTGCCTTACTCAATCTCCT
Source organism: Ambystoma mexicanum (assembly GCF_040938575.1). Taxonomy (NCBI): domain Eukaryota; kingdom Metazoa; phylum Chordata; class Amphibia; order Caudata; family Ambystomatidae; genus Ambystoma; species Ambystoma mexicanum. The sequence continues at coordinate 595,321,241 of NC_090936.1, forward strand.
GTACAGTGCCTGAGTGGTTTAGCTGCTGCCCGCCCTGAGTATACAATATGGGGAAAGTATATTGTGGCGCTCACCCCTGCTAGATCATGGCCGTGGGGTTCTGGCTGCCTTAGCCCCCGGCCTCAATGCGAGCACTGCAGTGCCGCCCACCACGGCCCTCCTCCTGGGCCGTGGTGACTTCGGTGCTACGGGCCTCGCCACGGTCTCACAGCGATCTCAGCTAACCGGCTCAGCTCAGCTCAAAGGCGGCCCAGCAATTGACCCCGGCACCTCCAGCACTGCCCCCAGAGTTTTTCGTGGTAAATCAACCTCGATGTAGAAGGATTTTTAAACAGATTTGTGGCAGGTTCCCGGGAGCTCACATAAGTGTGGCCATCTTGGCACAGCTCTCATGCGCCCCCGGACTCCTAAACCGAAGTATACATCTTTAATGCAATTTCCATGTAATTAAATGTTATGAAGAGTCATTTCAGTGTTCAAAATTCATGCTGCCCTACCAGTTTAGGTTGCCAGAAATGTCCAATGCCAAGAGGATATTTTAAATAACCGGTAGTCAGTAATAAAAAGAGGGGCCTTCAGGTCAATATATGTTCAACCGGGACTTACTATCTCATGTGAAAGTTGGACATATTCCAATTGGCTGAGTAGGACTGGCATACCCACCAATATTACGTACAGCCAACAGTTAAAGATGGGGCCCATTCTCATAGGTCTGCAGTCTGAAAAACATGACCACAGGCTGTGCTACCTTTAAAACCTTGCAAAGTCAAAGGGCAACCGTGACAGTCCCACTCTCTCGTTTGACAGCTTTGGTTCTGGTGGAGTTGAAGAGGTTCTGCAGAAAAGCAGGACACTTGAGAACCCACTGGAGATTATGCAAAGGAGCAGCTTCAAAGGAGATTATTGTTAGGAAGACTTTTCTAGGGCTCGCTATATCAACCTACTTGCTTTACAGGTTGCTTACAGTTGCCTACTTTCCAAGTGATAGTATGGATGAGCAGTCTAGACATCTCTTCAAAAGATGAGAGCTGGTTTAAAGGTATACTAAACAACTTTGATAAATACACATTAATGGGATGTCGACATAATAACTGTAAAGTTGGACAAAAAAGAATAGCCCAAAATATTTACAGGTAAGAAAAAATAAATGACTTCAGTATATAGAAACACATGATAATGTTCTGACGGGATCATGAAATATTTACAGTAGTTCACAAGGTACAACAGGACTTTTACTGAGGCTCAGAGGCCTCTATAGAAACAATTGCCACCAAGTTCCAATGTTCTATGGGGCCTATGTAGGAAAGAACAAGCTCTGAAGACCTCCAGAGAAACAAGAGGACCCATACTAAGAATTCCAGTCGCAAGCTTCAATTCAGTACTCCTCAGGATAAGACTGCAAAGAAGAGTGTCCCGTCAACAGCATTGTAGATGGGCATAGTCTGCACAAGAACCTTAAGTCACGAAAATATGAAACCAAAGATGAGTAAGGAGACCCCCAACATGAGATCTGTGTGGAAGTGGGCTCAGAGCAGCAGATGTTTGAAGCCTGCAGAGGTAGGCTGAGGAGTGGGTTTGGTTGTCTGCCAAATAGGCAGAGGTCCGCGTAGGAGCCCTACAGCATCAGAGGAACAGATCCACTACGTCAAGCAGTCTGGGCTCAATTAAGAGGAAGATCAAATGAAGGCATACAATCAGAGATATGTTAAGGAGCCTCCATTGAGGGGCCATTGGAGCATGAGCACGAAAGCTTGTGGTAGTCAGCCAGATGGGCAAGGTCAGCAAACAAAGGCCCAGACCCTCACCCCAGAAGCATGGTCCCACAAGCACACCTAAAGTCAGAGAGAACCCCCTGAAGAGGCACAGGTGACAGACCAATAGTGACTTTAGCAAGGGTCGTCACAGGTCATGGTTCAAAGGAAGTGCAGCAAGACGCACCAATCAATATCTGCACACAGATAGAATGGTACCAGTGTCACATTAGAAAGTTTAAAATTCAAATAAAAGGTCCAGCAGGGGTATGCAAAGATGCCAGAAGGACGTGATGCACAGATTGCAGGGTCAATCAGCACAAGCGAGCCCTTGAAGTTGGAGACACAAAACCCCTTTCAGGACAACGGATTCCGCTGTCCTCACTGAATCAGCAGGAAACAAGCACCATCTAAGTTTTCCCCTGGTCAACAGAAGTGCATACCTTCACAGTCTGGTTCCTTGGTGATGTTGCAGAGCTTCTGTTTTCGTCCTTTGGCGGGTCCTCCCACTGGATGCTTCAGGATCACATCCAAAATCTGACTAAATTCTGGTGTAGTGTGTCAGCTTTTTGCACTGCACCTCTACTGGAACAGTATCAACAGCAGTCTGTGACCAGAGTTTACGGTTCAAGTGAAAACTGGTATCCGCTGAGTTGCACCGATACTTTCAGAGTTCATGGAAGTTGCTTGGCTTTTAATGACAGGCCTCTAGAATACTGTATGTTACCAGTTCTCAAGGTGCCTAGTGCTCCAGCATCTGTGTCAAGTAAATGCATGGTAGAACAGCAAGGTTTGTAGATCTGTGAGGCATGCAATTGGACTGTGTCTAATCGCCAAGAAGCCTGGTGTTTACAGACACTATTGGAGCGCCACCATCTCACAGGTCTTGGCAAGGTGCAGCAACACAGATTCCTATACAGTTCTCTTTGGTTTGGCTTCTTCTCGGCTAAGTTTTCTCTCCAACTTAGATGAACAAGTTACTTACCCCTGGTAACGTTCTTTCGATTGGATGTTCCCTTCCACGTATTCCTTATCTTATAATAATTATCTCTTCAGCTTCAGCTGCTTTGGAATTATTTTTCGACCAGGGGCGCTGTGTGCCATTGCGTCGAGTCGATGTCCCTCGAGGGCCTCAGTTCGTCTGTCAACGTCATCATCAGTATAACTAGCGCACGCAGTGCCCGGTGGCTTCAGTTCTGTTTTAACCCCACCTCCTGAAGAGGAATTCCAGGCATACCTCAGACCGTAGGCTCACCGAAAGCATAAAGAGTAAGCACACGTAAATTGTACGGAGGAGTAGCCTGGGAGAGTCGATGAGGAATACGTGGGAGAAACACCCAATCGAAAGAATGTTACCAGGGGTAAGCAACTTGTTCTTCGAATGGATTAAGTCCTCCCACGTATTAGACTCCCAAAGCAGTAATAATTTGGTGGTGGGAGTACGAATTTACATTGTTTGTTCCAATCATGGGCCAAATGAAGGACTGCTTTTGCAAATTGTCCTCCCACACTGGAAGATGAGTCCAGACAACACAGTCTCACAAAAGTATTAATAGACGACCAAGGCCGTCAAACAAATGTCTTTCATTGGGGCACCTCTTTGAAGAGGAGACGAGGGGGACAGGCCCCTTGTGGAATATGCTCTTAGGCCTTCCGGCGGGTACTTGCCCACTAATCTCTAACATTCACCAATAGTCAGGGTAATCCGTCTGGATAGGGTTTGTTTAGTAACAGCTAGACCCAATTTGGGGCCAGTATAGCCAATGAATAGCTGGTCATTTTGGCGAAATTTAGCCATTCTGGATATGTAAAAACTGAGAGCCCTTTTTGGGTGCAGTTTATGTAATCTTTCCTCCTCCTTCCCCGGATGGGGAAGTGGATGGAAAGTTGGTTAAGTAATCTTTCGCGACAAGTGGAAGTCCGAGACCACCTTTGGTGAGAAAGAAGTTTTCATTTTGAGAATAACTTTGTCTTTATGTAAAACTGTATGAGGAGGCTTACAGGACAGGGCCTGCAACTCGCTTAACCTGCGGGCTGACGTTATTGCAATAAGCAAAACAGTTTCTAATGTCAACAATCTTAATGGGCATGCGTGTAGAGGCTCAAAAGGAATGCATGTTAAAAATATTAACACTAGATTGAGATCCCATACAGGTACATTGAATGGAACTGGTGGAAATACAATAAGGCCTTTTAGGAATTGGACAATCAGAGGGATCTTAAAGTATGAATCCTCGTCTGAAGAGTGATTGAAAATAGACAGCGCTGCCATGTAACCTTTAATTGTTCCATTTTGGAGCCCCAGATTTGCCAAATGTAACAAAAAGAAAAGCACTGTAGGTGTGTCACATAGAAAGGGATCCACATTCCTATCCCTGTACCACCTGTTGAACTTGTTCCAACAGCAGCGGTACAAAGATTGTGTTGCTGGTCTTCTGGCTGAAAGTAAAATCTCCTTTACGTAATCCGCAAGGTTCCAATCCTTATATCTCAGCCTTTCAGAAACCATACATGAAGGCTGAGTGTCTTGACCTCTGGATGGAGAACTCAACCTTCCTCTTGCGAGAGAAGATCCCCTCTTTGAGGAAGACGCATTGGAGGACAGATGGACATGTCCAGAAGGTCCGGGTACTACATCCTCCTGGCCCAATCTGGAGCAATAAGGATCATGGATTTCCCGAACTTTCTCAACCTCCAGATAACATGAGGAATGGCGGGGACTGGAGTAAACGTGTACAGGAGTGGAAACTCTAGTCCACCACAAATATGTCCCCTAGAACTCCTCTGAGGAAATTCCCTGGAGCAAAACAGTTTGCACTTCCGGTTGACACTGGTTGCGAACCGATCCACTTGAGGGGTTCCCCAAAGGGTGAAGATCTCTTGAAGAACTTCCTGAGCTAGTTGCCACTTGTGGGAGACTGTGCCTTGCCTGCTCAGAGCGTCCGCCTCCGTGTTCTCCTCTCCGGCTAGGTGAACTTCCGTCAGGGAGATTCCTTCTTGAATGACCCAGAACCAAAGCTGCATTGCCTCTCTGCACAGTGGTAGTGACCCTACACCTCCTCTCTGGTTGAGTACATGGCAACTGTGTTGTCTGTCATTATCAGGACATTCTTCCCCTGGACAGAGGGCAGGAAGGCCTTCAGCGCTAGTCTGATTGCCCTCAGCTCCAAAAGGTTGATATGCAGTTGGGACTCCGATGGAGACCAACGACCGCTGATTGTCAGATCGTTGGTGTGGACTCCCCACCCCGTGAGTGAGGGATCCGTCACTACCGTTATCTCCGGCCATGGCTGCCAAAAAGATTCTCCCTTCAGAAGGTTGTCCTTGCAAGCCCACCACAGAAGGTCCTGAGAGAGACTGCTCAGAACGTTCAGGTGGTCTGACATTCTGCCTAAAAACTGGGCCCATTGAGTCCTGAGAGCCCATTGGAGGGATCCTATTCTCAGGCAAGCCTCTGGCACCAGGAAAAAGCAGGATGCTATGAGACAGAACAACCGAAAAAAAAAATAGAAGGCTGGCAGATGCTGGGCACTCTGGAATTTGGTAACCATCTGTAGAATGTGTTGAGCTCTCACCTCGGGTGGCAAGGCTTTTCCTGAGGAAGCATCCAGGACTGCTCCAATGAATTGAAGCCTTTGAGATGGTATCATATGTAACTTCTTGTAATTAAGGGAGAAGCCCAGTCTATGGAGAAAGTGGCAGGTTTTTCTGAGATTTTTCCAGTCATGTTCAGGTGAACAAGCCCTGATCAGCCAATCGTCCAGGTAGGGGTAGACGTGAATCCCCTCTCTCCCGAGACTTGCTGTCACAATCGACATCAACTTGTTGAAAACCCTCGGGCGCAGGTTAGCGAACCTCAGGTACTTTCTGTGATTGAGATGGATTGGCACATGAAAGTAAGCCTCGTGAAGGTCCAATGACACCACCCAGTCTTGGAGTTGGAGAGCCTGAAGGATTTGGGAAAGGGTACTCATTGTGAGCTTGTCCTTCCTGAAGAACTTGTTCAAGTTTAAGTCCAAAATGGGTCTTAATCCTCCGTCCTTTTTGGGAATCAGAAAGTATGGGGAGTACCAACCCCTTGTTCCTTTCTGCCACAGGTACATGTTCTATTGCACCTTTCTCTAGCAAGGTCAAATTTGCCTACACAAGGAGCAGTTCCAGAATTTTGAAAGAGTTGGTCCACGGTGGATGATCCTGAGGCCTTCTTTGAAAAGGAAGGCAGTAACCTTGGGCTACAGTTTATAGTGCCCAAGCATCTGAAGTAATGCCTCACCATTCGTTCAGAAGATGAGTAAGTCTGCCTCCCACCGGGGTCTTGCAAGTCAAGGCCACAGAGTGGTTTTGAGGTGGATGAAGCAGCGGCTGAGGGTAAAAGCTGCCATAGCTTGGGTTGGTTTAGCACCTCTCCCTCATCCACCACGAGGGAATCTTCTCTGGCTGGCTTGTCCTCTTTATCTTCCAATTGAGGAATAGAATCAAAAGGACCTACCCCTCCAGGAAGTTGACCCCGAGTAGGAGTGTTGTGGCTTTCTAAATGGCAGCACTAAAGGATTTGGCTGCTACTTTCGAGGTCTGCAGCTTTTCCAAAATCTCATCCGCCTTGTTGCCAAACAGCCTCGCGCCGTCAAAGGGCATGTTGAGTAGCCTAGCTTGCACATCTGGTGCAAACCCAGACTTCCTCAACCACGCAAATCTGCGTAATACTGTGCTAGCTGCCAAAGATCTGCTGATGCTGTCTGCAGTATCCAGACTTGACTGGAGACATTCACCCATTGCCTCCTTATCATCATTGATGATTGCCAGGAAGCTGTCTCTTTCTTCGCCTTCCGGGATGTGGTCAGCCGCCATAGCTACGCAGTCCCACAGGATAAACTTAAATCTTGACAAAGTACAAGTCACATTTGTTGATTTAAAATGCCATACTACCAGCCGTAAAAAACTTTTTCGCCCAGGCATCCACCCTCTATCATCACTATCAGGAGGGATGGATGGATATGCTGACTCCTTGGTAGATGTAGCAGCCTGAACCACCAAACTTTCTGGTGTTGGGTGTTTAATTAAATACCCTGGGTCGCTGCATGGATGGTCTATATTTTTGGGCAAAATTGGTATTTACTGCAGCCACAGTTTCTGGTGTCTCCCAATTTGCAGAGACCCTTTTCTGTAATGCAGTGTGGAAAGGTAATATTGGATCTTTCTGGTGACCTTGGTCCAAGATGTCCGTCATATCATCTTGTTCAAATGAAGGAATAGGCCTGCTCCAACCCAAAAACTCTATTACCTTACTAATTTGTTTTCTATATGAGGAGTCAGCATATTCAGTTGGATCTGGTTTGCCAAACTCACTCAGGAGAGGTATCTAACCCACTGGTTGACTGAAGGTTGTCATACAAGATCCTTAATCTGGTCTCATCATAGATTAGCTTTTCTGGCACATTAGGGGTGCCGAATTCTAGCCCAAAATGTGGTGTGTTATCATCAGAAGGATGATCTTCCTCATAGATGGCTAATAAAGTCTTTTTTAGGTAAAGGTTTGAAAATCTTTTCCTGTACCACCACTGGCTTGAAGTAATCGTCAAAAATGTATTTTTTATTTATTTATTTTTGACATTTATATAGCGCACCTAACCCTGAGGCATCTGGGTGCGTTTGCTTAAGAAAGGTTGGTTACATTAGTTTCTTGCACATGTTCCATACATTACTTACGAGGGTTACATAGTATAGTTGCATTCATAGAGTGTACACAGGCTAGCAGGATTCATCTCATGTTAAGGGAGGCTATAACGAGCAGCATACAGGTCAAAGTAGGTAAGAGTGTACAAATTGGCACAGCTTCACCTCTTGTTCCGGGTGGCTACATCAGGCAGCATACAGGTCAAAGTAGGTAAAATAGTACAGGCTGGTGCAACCTCACCTCGTGTTACGAGAGGGTACATCGGGCAGCATACGAGCAAGGTGTGGTTATGTCGGAGACCATTCAAGAGTGAGTAAAGGGGAGGTCTCATGAAAGGGGGGCATACATAAGGCAGATAATGAGTGTGGCAGCCTGTAGGAGACACCTGGATTTGTTATTTGGACAAGGCAAGTCAGTGAAAATATTTACGTTCAGTGTTAATAGTGTACTGGAGGCATCTAAGTCCAATTGTTACATATGGAGAACTGAACAGTGAGGGAGCGTGGCAACCAATGGGATAAAAGGACGTAAAAGAATGTACTGCCTCCTGGCAGCTTACCCAATGGGTGGACTTATCAATCCTTAGGTATTATGAAGTCCGTTACGGAGCATGTATGTGCTCTGCTCCTTCATGCTCCGACAGGCTTGGACAGGGCCTTTTGTGTGGGCCTTTGCTGGGGGCCGGCTTTCCTCGCCTGCAGGCTTGTAGTTGGCTACAAGTATAGTCAAGTATCCAATCGTGAGCTTTGTTTACTACCCATCATTATGGCGACCCAAATGAGTCCTCGGAGGCACTCCAGTGCCGAGGATGAGGTCGGCCATTAGTAAATGTAAAAATAAAGCATTGAGGCCAATGACATAGAGAGCATGTGATTGAAGTTGCAGCATGTGAGTCCTGAGGCCTTCACAACTTGGTGCTCGAACATGATTTAGAAATGCACCGAGCTGCCGTGTTAAGTTGGATGCGCATGAGCAGACATGATCAGAAGTTAGGGATAAATGCACGCAAGCCCGAAAGGGCTTACCTTATGAAGGCTGCCGCTGGATGGTACCAGGGAGGGATGGTTGTCGCTGTGGGTGAGGTGGAATTGCAGGCCACCTCAATGCTGTGAATGCTTGAAGCTGGACAATAACCTTCGAAATCGGGATCACCTTAGTTGGCGTAGACTTCCATACCGGTGTCATCGAAGGTGACGACGAAGTCTATTTCTTGTGCTTCTTCAACAGAACCTTCGATGGGCTAGGTTCCTGACTCGTCGATTTCTTGTTGGATCAAGATCTTTGTTGATGCAGCACCGGCTTAAGTCTCGGTTTCGAAGATTTTGTCTTCGACTTCCCTTTGTCGTATTTTTGCATATCGACAGGGGCATGGGCTTTCTGCTTGTCCTTCGAGGGGGTTGAGGCCGCATTCTCGAAGATTTTAAGCATCTTGTTACGAAACGCATCCCACTTTGCAGGGGAGTCCGATTTCGTTGGACACCTGATTACCTCATCCGAGGAATCACTGGAGGTCAAAGGCGACCTATGACGCCATTTCTTGGCCTTCTTTGAAGACGATGAAGAATGGCATGATCGACTTCTAGATCTAGACAGCTTTGATTTTTTACGTCAAGAGGAATCCTTCGACTCATCGATCTTTTTTTACCTCTTCAAAGGAGACTTTCGAAGGTAACCTCCCCACTGCCAATTTACCTTTACTCTCCCAGAGAGCCTTTTCGGTCATCGCCTGACAGGAGCCGCAGTCGGAGGTACAATGCCCGGAACCAAGTCACCACAGTCATACGCGGTGGGAGCCGGTGATCGACTTCTTCAATCCACAGTTTTGGTACTTCTTGAAGCCCGACTTAGGCATCGAAGGTACTGACAAAGAAGACTTTTTCATAACAAAATATACCTAGTGATTTCACAGAAGAACCGAAGCGTGCTGTAATTCTCTCGAATCGTTAGCTCAGAAAATTGGAACTGAAGCCAACGGGCGCTGTGTGTGCTACTTATACTGATGATGACGTTGACAGTCGAACAGAGCCTCTTGTGGGACATCGAGTCAACAAGATGGTACACAGCACCCCCTGTTGAAAAGAAATTCCGAAGCAGCTGAAGCTGGAGAGATAATTATCATAAGATGAGGAATAAGTGGGAGGACACAATCCATTCAAAGTTATGATTTGGGAAAGATGAGGATTGAAACCCTGAGGTATGATGGACAATTGGGGGTAGAGTGCACACTCCGTTACAATCACAAGGGTTCATGCTTTCAAATATTTGGCAACCACACAATTACTGGGTGGGGTGGTAGATTACATCGTTCCCAGGCTACTTTCCAGATTTCCACTGTAGATATGGGTGCTGCTCAACAATCCAGGCACCGTTCAGGTATCTGGCCAGATCTGGACCCGACTCTGCTGCCCTTGGCCTTCCAGGGCAGAGAGAGGCCAGGTCTATACATTGCAACATCAATGCTTCATCCACTCAGAAGGGAAAAAGCTTGGCTGTGTGACTTGTAGGACTCGGATAGGCTCTGGGGTTCAGGAATGTCTGCCAGTTATGAAATATGCAACATGGAGGAGGTGAATGGGGGATTTCCCAGAGTCCCTTATTCTGTCCCAGTCCATATGGCACTATGGGTACCGGCATAGGAGGTCTAGAGTTAGAACATCCCTAGACAGGACTTCACAAGACTAAGTCAGGCAACAGAAGTCCCCTCCTCACAACCCAGCTATGTAGCAGGCGCACAATCCTGTCGCTTGAAATAGAAGCTCTGCCCCCTCGCCTAAGAGACCAGAGGGGAGTTATGCCATTCAAAGAGGAAGGAAAACATACTGCATTCTATCCCTTATGCATGAATAGACTCCTCCCTCTCACTCAGCCAGAACAGCACAGCGGCAAAACAGTCTGCATGTCCCCTTTCAGCATCAGGACTTGCACATACAAAAGCGGTATCTGGCCCTAAAATCAAATGGAAACTCCAACTCAAAATTCCCAAGGAAAAGGTAAGCAAGCAGAGCCCCGAGAAATTAGACATTTTGTAAGATTAAACTCTTTTTTACTGCAAATAAAGCAGCAAGCCAGGTAGAGAAGGAAAGTGGCTACTCAGGACAGAACACCAAAAGCACATGGTATGAATTCAAAACGAACTACCACCATGAGCCTTTTTAAAGCTCTCCCCCCAGTAGTTATGTACTAAAAAGCTTAATTTCCAATTGAATTGCAGCAAAGAAACACATCACCCCAGACTATCAAGGCATAAGCATCAGGCCCAAGTAGTATCCATCAGGTTCGGTATCCTCAGTCGCGAGAAGGGAAGCAGGTGAGCAGACGTCTATTGGAGAGCTGTGAGACCAGAGCCTGGTGAAAGGCCAGGCGACCTAAGAAGACTCCAAGAGAGCCTGCAGAGGCCATGGCTCTGTAATCCCTATATGGCAAGAAGGACACTGGGACCCTTACTGTGATAATTTGAGCAAGATATAGCAGCCTGATAAAAACTATCAGAGATCCTGGGGAGACCAGAGGGAGAGAACTAAGAACCACCAGACTAAAAGGAAGAATCATACCTTGGGAAAGAGCCAGCCTTAAGAGAGGAGAACCATACACTGGGAGAAAGGGTACCTGGGAGAATGCCAGGCACCAGGGGAGAGGAATACCCTATAAGAAGCATCAACCCAGAGAGAAAACCAGACTCTGGGAAGATACCAGATGGTGAGAGAGTAGAGACTACTGTGGCCCAGTAGGGCGGCCCTAGGCCTGGGGGCCATAATATTGATGCCAAATTAGCACCCTTAGCAATGTGAGTGAAAACTTTGTTGGTGGGAAAAGGTATCATTGGACCATGAGGGTGAAGAGTAGCTAGAAGGTAATATATGAGCAACATCTGAACCCTGAAGTAATGGGGAAATGTATTGCTGGAAGAGGAACACAAGAAGCAAGCTGGATGCAATATACATAGGAATGAGGAAGTCGAGAAGGGAGCTGGGCGCTATGACCCTGAAACTGTGCTGTGCCTTAGAGATCCTTGGGAAGAGCAGTATTCACACAATAGAAATAACCTTACCTCTGGATGATCTGTCGTCCCTTGGCACAGTAGATATAGAAATCCTGACACCAATCCCAAGGAGGGAATACCTTTTACATTAGAGAACAACCCCTGCTCCCTGCAGGCATCATTCAAACCCTTTCTAATCGATGTAATGAAGCCAAGGCCTGCAACAAGCGCTTTCCTCCAGAGACTGTGCAATAGACCAGAGAACCAAAGAGGAGACTATTATCCCTGTTCAATTAGGAACTCCAACCATTGTAATGTATCCCCTCCAACCACAGTGTGCTTACAATATATTCCCGGAGAAGCATATCCAGGTTTTCTATTAAAGGACTCCTTAACCTTGGCATTTTATCACAAATCCATCCTGATCATGTTAATACAGGTTTTGAAAGGTACTTCTGTGTCAAGAGTTTACTTGATCCATCGCATTCGGTAATTATTTTTAACACAGTGGAGGCGTCTGGAGCCTACATTGGGATCCAGTTAACTCAATCCCACGTGTAGTCCAAACAACAAATTCTCTTCCTCCAACCAGTGGGAAACACACAACCAAACGTGCAGGTCTTTGGGACACCCTAACCTTGAGAGCCTTTGGGCTTTTCACAGGGAACGTTACAGGGTTGCATTACAAATAAGGCTATGGATTTGGACCGGGGTGATGGGTTGATAAACTAGTGAGGAAAAAGCTAAACGTACATAGCTTTTCACAAGAGTTCCAGTTTAGGACTGTACCCTGTATATTTTTTCGGCACCACCTCACTGTGTTGATTCTATATCTGTGCTAGGACTACTTAAGCCCTAAAAAGGTTAATGTCACTTGGTCTTATTATAACCCTGCCGGTCCGGTAATACAGTGCTGGTATTTACGCATACCAGCACTTTACCAGACCGGCAGAGTACAAGTATGCCGGTGGGAGTAACCAGACTTACCTCCTGCCAAGAGCTGGAGGTAACTCATGCCCTGCTGGCAGAAAACAGACTATTTTCGAAACCGGTATTGCCAGTGCTGAAAATACCGGCAACTCCCCCCCATGGAGTCCTATGGAACTCCATGGAATGGGGATTTAGCGCCCTTTCCTCTACCTGTAATATCCTGGTAAAACCGGGATATCAGGAGGCAAAAGGGTAGGTGCGTTTGCTGGTATTCTGGCAGATTTTCCGCCAGAATACCGGCAAACCTATAATGAGGCCCACTGCCACCCTAATCACCTGGCTGTGCCCCGATTCAGGCATGCACCCATAGTTTGAGAGCTGGCTATCTCTGTTGGTGATAAACAACATCCTGAAGGTTGGAATATTAGCACAGTGGTCAGAGTTATCAAAGTTTCGCAAATGAAAATGACCTGTGGGATCTGTCCAAAGTCTTGGTTCTGCGATTTAAAAGGCGAGGGCACTAAAGGAATGAATTCTTTTCAATAATTGTCATGACAGAGGTCTGGTTTCCCTGCCACTGCCTTGAATCATGCCCTGTTATGCTCTGTACTCGGCTGGATATTTTGGACAACCATTTTTTTTATGCTAAGTGTTTGTTAGGTAGGTTTTCAGAATGCCCCTGGTGAGGAGTTCAGAAGCTCAAACCATTAGTGTGTGCAAAGGGTGCCCACAAGAGTAGTCCAAAACTCTCTCAAAAGTAGGGTGACATGGCAGTCTGTTTTCACTTTTAGGTGATGAGAGGACAGGTATCAAAGCACAATTGGTAAAACACAAGCACAGAATACAATGCATAGTAAAAATATGTATTTTTGAAAACAGATTTATGAAAATGTTAAGGTTAGACCAACAAAAACTTTAAGTCTATAAACATTCAAAATAATAACGTTAAGTAACAAAAATATATTGCCAATACATTTCCGAAAACATTATATTTTAATGAAATATCATGGTAACCTTACCTCACCCTGTTTTTGTTTTGTAATATTTAGATTGGGGTTGTACATTTTTTCACAGTAAAGGTGATGAAATATGTTTTACAAATATTTGTGCTTGATAAAAATGTTACATTATTTTTTATGATTTATGTTTTTAATGCGTATTAACGGGGTGATTCATCGAATGATTGTGTGCCGAAATGTGTGGAACAAGCGTGAAAAAGCAGTGGACGCCTGCGATTCACACGCAAGCAATTCATGGAAGGGTCTGCGCGTGGCTTTCCCGGGAGCTGCGCCAAATCCGCATCACATCACTGCGACTTTCCAAATGCTGTGCGCGACATGCACAGCGAAAGTGCACAACTGCTAGTGCACACACCTAAAAAGGGGGCAGAACACGCAGAATGGGGAACAACGCGTGAAAATGTGGGCGTAATGGGGGAAGTACCGCTGGGAAATACGCGCAATACCCACACGCTCGCGAACAACATGTATTCATGGAATCGAATAGGGAAAACCTGAGCACGCCAAAAGACACGCACATGCATAAACACGTCCACCACACGAAAGTGCCCCAGCACAATCTAAAATTGTGTGCAAACAACAAACCAGCATATACAGCTACGATGAATGTCCCATTTCTCGCAGCAGTGATCGTGGGACACCGCAGGAGGAGGAGAATAGCCAGGCCCTGCATTCGTTTGCCCAGGACCAACCTTTTTGGGATGCCTGATGACCAGGTCTATGGCAGGTATAGGTTTCCACCTCATATCATCCTAGACATGGTCACTGAGTGGGAGGATGACCTCACATCACCCACCATGTGCTCCCAAGCACTGAGCCCCTTGGAAAAGGTGCTCAATGTACTGCATTTTTTGGCCACTGGGTCATTTCATAGTCGGGGGCGTCTCACAGCCCACACAGTCACGCTTACCCACACCAGGTGTTGGCAATCATGACTGCGCGCCCCTCAGTCTGCAGGCACACATATATGCACAGAACACCCACAGAAAGGCAGGCTGTGGTCCAGGACGTCTACAGGGTGGCACACTTCCCCAAAGTGCTCAGTGCCATAGATTGCACCCATGTGGCCCTACGTCCACCTAGGGCCACTGGGAACATCTACCGCAAGCACTGGCATTCCATCAACGTGCAGGTTGTATGCAATGTCAGCGGAATCATCACCTCTATCTATGCAAACTATCCAGGGTCCACCCATGACAGTTTCATATACAGAATTCCCGCCCTGAGCCGGGACCTAGAAGCTGGGAAGCATGGCAGCACATGGCTCATTGGGGAGCACAAATGCCTGTGCATATTCATGCATGTCACACACAGACAAATACACCAGCCCAACTAATGACAACCATCATCACCTCCCCACGGGACAGTGCCTACCTTCTATGCACCTACATGATGACGCCAATACGGAACCCCACCACACCACCCCAGGTAAGATACAACGCAGCCCATATTGCAACCAGGGCCATAGTGGAGCGCACATTCGGAGTGCTCAAGTCACGCTTCCGCTCCCTTGACCGCTCTGGCGGACAGCTACTATATGCATCCCCAGTAGTGTGCAGGATCATTGTGGCAGCATGTGTCCTGCACAACGTTGTAACACAGTGGGGCGTACCAGTGGACATGGTGGTGCCCCCACATCCCCAACCACACGCACAGGCGCTGCGCATGGGAGGGGAAAGGGCACGTGGCGAGGCAGCCCGTACCCAGCTTGTGACCACATTGTTCACCTAAACTCCCACCCCTGCAGAGTGCACACAGGCCTGGCACATACCAGCTCACAATCGATGATGACAAAGGGACAGTCAACTGTCACAACCTTACCACCCTGAGAATGTGTCCACGGAAGTGCTACATTGTGTGCATCCCTAGCCACTTAAACATAACCAATCCTGTGTGACCAAAAGGAACACATGCAAGGTGCATATCCCACCACCCCCCTGCAAAACAGTCATGAAAATACTGGTATGTCACCTAAACCATCCCAGCCCCCATGGCCCCATACTGCCACATCATGCCATGGCATGCAACGGGAAAACAGCAAACCAAATGCACAACACATGACACAATCATCATGAAGTGCCACGTGAGAAATGTAAACAGGCACGAGACAATTACACCTGACATGGAATCTGATAAAATGACTGACCAAAACTTCCCACCCATAAAAAGCGTGGCACAAATGCCACATCGAGCAATAGAAAATTGCCAATAGAAACACTGTGCTGCATGTGTGTGCCCTGCAACACACCACTCACCAGACAGCACAGTGAGTGTGCTTTGCGTTGGGGCAACCCCTTGAGCATCATGAAAAATAAGTACAATCAACCAAAAGTACCCTGTGATGCATGTACACGATCAAGGAATTGAAAGTGATCATGCACTGCAGGGACACAGCATGCCAGAGAAGGCAATCTGGGTGCACGTGTGTGCATGTTATCATTGTTGGTGTGGGGGTGTGTTCTCTAAGTGTTTGTGTCAGTAGGGACATGCACTAAATACATGCATGGGAAATGAAGTGACCCTCAGTGCTCTGTACACAGCACATGTGAACATTGCCCTTGTGGACCCCCCAGTGTGTCAAACGATACCAATCCCCTGACACCTCAAAAGCAAACCCAACGCAGGATCATCCATTGGCCAGCAGAACATATCATGTACAGAATACCCCACATCGACAATGTCAGACAGTGACCAATCACTGTAGCCCAAGTGTCCCAATGTGACATTGTCACCACACGGACCCCTCCCATCATCAGTGTGCGTTTCACAGCCAAAGGGTGCACGGTTCCACCTACAGCAGGAAGTGCATCAACAACATAGACAGGCAAGTCATAAAAAACATCACAAGCAACATGATGAAATGCCCAGTCAACAAAATACTCACCAAAATGAAGTGCAGACATGCATTGGAGAAATCATCCGGAATCCCCACAAGGGGTGTATACACAAGTAGGACTGCAGACTGGCCACAGATATGACGGAAGCCCAATGCCCTTGTGTCAGATGCTGTCACACCAAGCCATCCTTGCGAG
The DNA here is from genome assembly GCF_040938575.1 of Ambystoma mexicanum. Lineage (NCBI taxonomy): Eukaryota > Metazoa > Chordata > Amphibia > Caudata > Ambystomatidae > Ambystoma > Ambystoma mexicanum. Next base: position 595,337,626 of record NC_090936.1, read on the forward strand.
CCCATGGAAAGGGAAAACAGGAGTGGCATGTGTCATGACGCCAAGCCACAAACACTTACACGAGACAAGCCTGTATGGGCACAGCTGGAATACACAGTGGATGCTTTCAAATGTCACAAAGCACCACACTGTCACATGAATGCACAATAGACAAACAATAATAGAAAACAAAAATAAAAATGGCCACATACGAACGGGGGGGGGGGGCACCCAGGAGGGGGGAGGTACAGGGTGCACCTCAACACCCACAAGTGTTGATGTTGAGATTTTTTTTAAAAATTCCTCCATGGGCTCAACGCCTGCACGGCCCGACCTGTGTGAGAGAAGTCGTCGTTGTCATCATCCTCTGGATGTAAATCAGAAGGTGGACGTGGAACAGTTGCCTGACCACGCCTATCCGCAGCAAGCCCCTCCATGGCAGCAAGCATGCAGGTCTGGTAAGCCCGGTCCTGCATGGCTATGGCACATAGGTCTGCATGCAGCACATCACGTGATACACGTGCCTCCTCCTGCAAGGTCTCACGTGTATGACAGAGTTCTGCCTGCATGGCCTCACATGACATACGGAACACCTCCCGGCTTGCATGGAGTTCAGCTGAGATGGTGTTTTCAAGCTGCTCCATCCTCTCTTCTGACCATGTCCTCTGGGTCATCATGAGCACACCCAGAGTAGATCTGAGGGATTGATGTTCTTCCCTCAGGGCCTTCCTGTGTGCCTCTGCCTGAGCAGCAAGTGCTTCATGCAGAGCCACCATTTCAGCCGGCGTGCCCTGTCGGAGGCCGCTATGCCCAGCCTGAGTGAGCGGCACGTGGACCGTGTTGCCTGTTGCTGGAGCTCTACCTGCCTCTCAGGGGGGGAGGATGGAATGGGCCACACTTTCCATGCCTTGAGCCATCATCTCAACTGCTCCCCCCTGTTGCTGTGCTATGGCATACATGGCATCCACTGCAGGATCACTCACCGGCAATGACACATCATGATGCACATCCAATTGAACATTGTGGTCAGAGAGTTCATCAGAGCTTGGCCCATAGTCAGCCCTGGACACGATGGTCTGGAGCAACAATGGGTTTTCGTGGTCTACCACCCCACAATCACCACTGGTGCTAGGTTGTTGATGTAAACCCACCACTGTGTCTGGAATCACATCCTCATCCTCTGCCTCCAGTGCCTCATCACCTGTAACGTAAACTAAAGAAACATGAGCACACATGTCAGCGGCACATACCAGACATCACAACATCAACAGCCAACACATGAAGCAGACATGTCACACACAACTCAAACTCCGACATGTATCCAGTGGCATTGCAATGCAAGGGTATCCCAAAAGCAGAAATGGGTATGTGTAAAATGTGAAGCATACACATGTACTGCATGTTGCATATCACCTGCATCACACACAACCTCTGGCAGGCACAGATCCAAGGCAGAAATGAGAGATGGCAACAAAGAGATGACATATAGCATAAGCATGACGGTACACCCAAATAGCCAAATCTGCAAGTGAAACCAAACACACCATGACACATGTAACATGCATGTTGACATGCAGCACTCAACAACCATCACCAATGCAGAGTACATGTGTCACAGGATGCACTTACGCTAGTGAGTTTCAATACAGTGAAGGGATGAACATGGGAACATACATGCCAGGTCACTTTGACTAGGCATGTTGAAGGACGGAACATGGTACAGAAGTAAGGTGGGTGCAGTGCATGCGTACCACCTCAACTTCCAACATTAACATGTACATAGTGATGTCAATCTCTTAACATGACAGCAGTGTAAGGGCAAGTGCAGCCATCATGTGCAAAGTGCATCCACTGGGTTGCATGGATACAGTGAACCCCCCACCCTTTGGGGTATTGCAGGGAGGCAGTGCATTGGCAATGAAAGGTTGACCAGAGAACTGTGCATTGGCAGACAGCTCTGGCATGCATCAATTGCATCTCGTCATTCAAATGACACTACAGCAGTTGAGAAGTGGACATTAAGCAGGACACATGAGGAACCATCAGTAGTACACCCATGCATGCAGAAGCCACACCACCAGTTGAACAGAGGCAGGGTGCCTGAAACAGGGTGAGGCCTGTGCACGACACAGACGAGGAGACCCTAAACTTGTGCATGATGAGGGACTGACCCAGAGTGAACATTAAATGGATGACCAAATACCATGACACTTAAATAATCCCGGAGACGTACTACGATCTGCCTGTCAAGGACCCATAGGGGCATACATGGAATGCACATGGAGCATGAATGGGCACGCATGTCCACAGGGAGCCACTGCCATCTGCACAGTCCGAGTGAGACACACTGCACCAAGGACAAAGGATGTACACCACAGTACGTGTTTTGCACGTTTGCAGAGGGAAGTGTGCATGTACACAGGAACTGGGAACAAGCAATTGCAGTAGTCCAACATGTGACTCACCAGTGCCATGTTGAAATTGAGCTTCAGACGGTTTGAGAGTCAAGGAAGCGTGCCCGTGAGGAGGACCACCTTGCAGACTGTCCACACATACACGGCAGTCATGTGATGAGATAGGCCGAGTGCTGAGTGCACCACCACCACAGGCTACATGCAGACATGTGAGTGAGCAGGAACAAGTAATTGCATGCGAGTAGGGTGCATGTGTGGTGATGAGGACAGTCCCTGTGTGCATCACATATCCTGCATGCATCACAACAGGCACGCATCAGTGAAGCATTGCATGACCCACACATGACAACCATGATTACATAACATGTAGTGGCAGTCCAGCACAACACATCATACAAGCAAAACACACATGTCCTAGACAAACACGCATCAACACTCACCGACCATGCACAAAACTGGGAGGACACCCAACTTTGCCGCCCTTTACCTTTGGTGGCCTCCCAACCATGGCACAGATGTGCTAATGCCAATGGGAGGTGCACACAACAATTGTCCTGGGCAATTGGGGTGAAGGGGGCAGGGTATGTGATGTTAAACGCACCCCTGTGCTCCTGCAAGGCTGTGACCCCTGGTGATGACGGGTCACGCAATGCTCAGGCACCCCAAAAATACAATAAAAATGTGCACGCAACCCCCGGTAGCCCACATGCGTGGAATAAACCTCCTGCAGTACGCTGTGGCACCCGGGGACACACAAAATGCATACACGTGGAACATGCAGGCTACTACGACCTCAAAAACGGGTATGCGATACACAGGGGGAACCACAGTGGGAAAAATAGCATGCGCGACTCACCGTCAGCCTTGCGTGGAAAAGAAAAACAGGACTTGGTCCACCAGGATGCCAACTTCTTTTGCAGTGAAGCTGGCAGCCCTCTGCCTCTCTGCCAGGGGGTCGCCACTGGTCCCAGATGTAGTTTGGCCCGACATGGCAACCCCTGAGGCAGATGTGGGTGGGCAAATAGGTCCTGGGGCTGGGCTGTGGCGGGATGGCACATCAGTCGGGAGTCTTCATGACCGTGCTGCATGTGAGTCCAGTCATGTGTGCTGCACATCAATGGTGTACGTGTTCTGATGCATGATGCACGACTGCATGTGATGATGCACACATGTTTGCATGCCTGTGAATGTACTCAGCCATGTTTGCGGAGTGACACATAGATGCTCGTCCCACCTTCATGTACGTGCACGGTGTACATGTGTATGTGTCTGTTTGGTATGTGTGTGACTGTGAGACACCATGGATGCATATGACATGGACATCTAGGTACCCGATTGGCAGATGTGACATAGTTGATGATGATTGCACTGTGACAGGAGGTAGAGATGGCCAGATGCATGTCTGTCTGGTGGCGTGTGTGCATGTGAATGGCTTTTTCCATGATGCTTGTGACGTCATGCCACCCTTAGGCTGTTCATGCAGTTCCATGTGAATGGATGCAGATGCCTGTTGCACGTTTCCTGCTTGTTTGTGCATGTGTGTGGGTTCAATTGACCTGAGCGATGGGGAGTGTGATGCCGCCTGTGATGTTTGGCACTGCCACTCATGTGCAATAGTTCTGTGTCTAGCAGACCATTGTACGGTGTCCTGATGCCTGTGTTCTGTCTCTCCCTGTCTGCAGCGTTGACTGATGAAGCGGGTGGAGATGGCGCTGTAGGGCCCAGCGGCAGGGATGCCACCGCCAGCCGGAGACGCAAGGCCCTGGCCCCCTCCCAGGTAATATCTTCCGGGAGTGAGGGGACTGGTACCGCGTCCATGGCCGCAGCTGCCAAGTGGAGGTCCAAGAGGCCAAGGTTGGATGTGGACTCCCCGGCAGCAGAAGGGCAGGTGAGCCCCCACAGGGACATACTACAGAAGATAGCACAGAGTCATCAGGTTGGTGGGGGGGTGGGGTTGAGGAGGAGGCCGTATCAGACCCACGCGTGGAGCCTGGAGGGGGTGGTTCCACTGGTGCAAGTGGTACAGGGGCAGGGCAGGAGGCAGCACGGGTCGCAGTGGAGGTGCCTTCTGTGTAATCCTGTCCCTGATCCCGTGACTGCATCATCCTGCACCAGCAGGGATGCCTCTGTCCAGGCCTGTTCGCAGGTAGGGGATGTGTCTAGGACAACTGACCTTACTCTACCTGCAGACGTGGCAATCTGCGACAGGGTTGAGCCTGTCCTAGTTGGTGTTGCATTGTGCACACAGGGGATTCGGAATGATGTGCGTTGTTCCAGGCAGGACAACGCACATCATTTCGAACACCTGTGTGCCCGCGTCGACTTGCTAGGACAGGTCGTTGGCACAGGGCTCCTCCGTGTGCTGGGCGCTCTTGCGACCCCCTACTCATCTGCACACCTTATGTATGCGCCAGTTGTCCTCCGTGCCGTCTTCCCGCCCATGTGTCACCTGGGCACCCTATGGACCTGCCCCATCCACTGCAGCCAGGCTGGTGGAGATCACATTCCTGCCACAGTCGGGAGTCTGAGGACCAGCAGAGGTGGTCACCCGAACAACTGGACCCCTGCCAATGAAGGATGTGCAGGCTCCTCCGAGCAGGGCACGTGCACGGCTGCACCGGGGGATTCCATCGTCCCGGAGGCCGTCGTGGTGGTACAGGCAGATGGCATTGGGGCAGCAGCAGGCTCGACATAGGAGGCGTCAACACTTGGGACCAACAACATCCCGGGGGCAGGCATCGGCCGACGGGCAGGAGGACCCGGGACTGAGTGCGACTTCCGTGTGGCAGCGGTTGGGGCAGCATATAGATGCAGAGTGGCGGCGGGCGGAGAGGGTACAGCTCATGATGGTCAAGGCGGAGGTGTAGAACTCTATGTGCCGGGCATTGAGGCAGGCCGCGTTCCTTGAGGAGACTCACAGGGAGTTGGTGGAGACCATGGCGACATCCCTGCAAGCCCTCGAGGACAGAGCCCAGGTCCACCTCTGGGACATCAACATGAAGTTTGATGATGCGCTGGCCAGAGACCTTAACAACAGAAGTGAGCCGTAGGACTAGCCCGCTGCCGTTGTAAATAGTTCTTTAGGTATAAGTTTCCTTTTCTTTTCTTTTTTATTTTGGAGTCATTGGACATTGCTCCACTTTTTGTAAATAGTTGGATTTTTGATGAACCTTGTTCCTGGATTGTTCATTTTTTGGGGGAATCATGGACCCTTGTGGACATGACCTGTACATAGTTGGATGTTCAGTGGATTTCATTTTTATTTTTTTCATAAGGTAATGGTTCCTTGTGGATATGCGGAAGTGGTGAAGGCCAATGGACCATATTTTTCTTTGTCATGTTTTTCATGGATTTCTTTTCAATTTCTGATTTTGTTTTCATTTACATTTTCATTATTTGTTTATTCATAGTCATGCATCTTTTTCATTTTGTCATATTTTATATTTAATACATTTCATTAATGTCCAGTGTTGGTGTGGTCTGCTATTATTTGCTTGATGCTTGTGTCAGTTGTCATTGGCTCAGTCATGTGTCACTGCTGTGTGCCTTTGTTGCACATGTCTAGGGGTGCATGCACGTGTGGTTCTGTGATTGACGTGGGATGGGGCATGTGCTGGGGAGTGGCAACAGTAGATGGATGTGGATTTGCATTGCGGTGGGTCTATATGGGGTTACATTTGGGTGTGCATACGATGCTGGGGTCTGTGTTGCCATCACCGGGGTGGGGGGACATGAGTCGGGGCCTGCTGGCAGGTTGCCGTCACTGGTGGGGGTGGGGGGACATGAGTCGGGGCCTGCTGGCAGGTTGCCGTCACTGGTGAGGGTGGGGGACATGAGTCGGGGCCTGCTGGCAGGTTGCAATCACTGGTGGGGGACATGAGTCGGGGCCTGCTGGCAGGTTGCCCTCACTGGTGGGGGACATGAGTCGGGGTCTGCTGGCAGGTTGCAATCACTGGTGGGGGACATGAGTCGGGGCCTGCTGGCAGGTTGCCCTCACTGGTGGGGGACGAGTCGGGGTCTGTTGGCAGGTTGCCATCACTGGTGGGGGGACATGAGTCGGGGCCTGCTGGCAGATTGCTGTTGTTGGGGGGCTCTGTTGTGGTGTGGGCTGCCTGCTGGTATGCTCATGGGTGATGGGGGCTCCATTGTGGTGTGGGCTGCCTGCTGGTATGCGCACGGGTGATGGCGGGCTCTGTCGTGGGCGGCCTGCTGGCATGCGCAAGGGTGATGGGGGCTCCGTTGTGGTGTGGGCTGCCTGCTGGCATGCTCACGGGTGATCAGGGCACTGTTGTGGTGTGGGCTGCCTGCTGGCATGCTCACGGGTGGTGGGGGGCTCCGTTGTGGTGTGGGCTGCCTGCTGGCATGCTCACGGGTGATCGGGGCTCTGTTGTGGTGTGGGCTGCCTGGTGGCATGCTCACGGGTGTTGGGGGCTCCGTCGTGGTGTGGGCTGCCTGCTGGCATGCTCACGGGTGTTGGGGGGCTCCATTGTGGTGTGGGCTGCCTGCTGGCATGCTCACGGGTGATGGGGGGCTCTGTTGTGGTGTGGGCTGCCTGCGAGGTGCGTTCGCGTGTGTTCCAAGCATGCGCAGACTTTTTCACGCGATTTGGCTGGCGCAAGTGGGGTACGGGTATTCCAAGGGGTGCGCAAGGAATTTGTACACGTCATTTGGCTGGCGCGAATGGGTTATGCGTATACCAATGGGTGCGCGAGGAGTTTTACACAAGATTTGGCTGGCGCGAGCAGGGTACGTATATTACGAGGGGTGCGTGAGGAGTTTTTCACACGATTTGGCTCGTGCGAGCGGGGTACACGTATTCCGAGGGGTGCGCCAGGAATTTTTACACGTGATTTGGCTGGCGCGAGCAGGGTACACATATTCCAAGGGGTGCGCAAGGAATTTTTACATGTGTTTGGGCTGCCGCGAGCGGGGTATGTGTATTCTGAGGTGTGCGCAAGGAGTTTTACATGCGATTTGGCTTGCGCAAGAGGGGTACGTGTATTCCGAGGAGTGCGCAAGGAGTTTTACACGCGATTTGGCTGGCGGGAGAGGAACGATTTCATGTTTTTGGCGCAATTACATTGTTGGGGGGCTGTATGCTGGTCCACTGGCCTTTGCGTCATATTGGGGATTTGTGTGGCTGTTTTTGGCGCAAGGGGCAGGGTTGGGGGCGTAACTGGCGCTGCTGGATGGTCGCTGCGCCACGGCTGGATATGGATGTTGTAATCTATGAATATGCGGTGTGTGGAAATGGGATTTAGCGCACGCTGGCGCATGATCCTTCTCTGCGCAAGCCGCGTGCGCTACTTCTGCGTGGGAATCTATAAATTACCCCCTATATTTGGGCTACTTTTGTCACTATGTACATTTTGCATTATTTAGTCTTTTTTAGCAGAAATTTCATTTTTGTATTTGTGTTTAAGTATCATTATTATTATATAAATGTTACTAAGTTTGTAAATTGTGTAAGTTGTGCATATGATATTTGTTAAATAAATGTTACTAAATAGTGTTTATTATATAAATGTAATATTGTAAAAGTAATTTAGTAGTTTTGTGTACGTTTTATATTTATGTGTATATTTTAGGTTATGTTTATTGTTACTGAATTATATATATATATATTTGTAAAAATAAATTGTTTTTATTTTTGTAATGCAAATTGTAAAATTGAAGTGTTTATGTATATAACAATTTTTTTTTATTTTGATGTAAAGTTTCTTTTTCAATTTAAAATATGTACAGAGTCTTTTATTTTTAAACAGAAGTGTTGTATATAAATCATAATAATTTTAAGTAGTATTTTTGTTTAATGTATATGGTTTAAAAAATCAATTCAACCTTTAACAAAAATATGTAAGCTTGCTTCCAAATATTTAACCAAAACAAAAAAGAATCCTTACCAGATAACATTAGTTAATATGTTTTTACTCTGCAAAGCAGCATTTCAGTTGAAATGTAAAACAGTTAGCCAATTTTCAACAATAGATCACAGTTTTAAATATTCAGGCGTTACAAAAAACCAAGCACCGCCAATGCAACGGAGGTAGGATAACCTCCCAGCAGGCGTTGCCAAAGATTTTAGCAATCAATGAATTCAAAATGATGAACTTACCAAAATAGAAAATATGATAAACTACTAGCATCAGACAATCTACAATAAGGGGCTTCAACATTTCCCTAAAATTTACATTACCACAAAATGCTCTCTCTTTATGGATTAACATTCGCCTTGCTAAAATTTGGTTAGTGGGTAAAATGTAAAATCTAAATCTAAAATTAATTTTGAGAATGGCTATTGGAAAAAAATCAAGATAGGGAGCCAGTTTCCCCAGCTTCTTATGATCAAATCTTAAATGGGCGAGGGAGTCTTATCCATATAGAGTATCCAAGATAGAGGCCCAATCTTTTTTGTAAAGTGACAATTTAGTAAGTGAAGGATTTTGCATGCGATCATCCTACTACACTTGTCAACAAAAGATTGATAGAAATCTCAATTTTTGAATATAATAAAATTGCCAATTTTTGTATTATAAAAACATGTTATGGTTTGTTTGATGGTGTATTAACAGTGTAATGTAATTAATTTTGCAATACTTTTACTTTATAAAAATGATTTGTTTGTATGCATATAATTGTATTTATTATATAACATCTGTTGTTATTAGGTTTATGGGTGAGTTCAGGTTACCATGATATTTGATTTAAATATAATATTTTTTAAAATATATTTTATGTTGTTCCCTTGACGTTATTATTTCTAATGATTTTGTTGGTTTAACCTTAACCCTTTTGTAAACAGATTTTTTTCAAATAATTTCCTGTATTTAAGGTTTTGTAATTCTTTGTAAAATATTTAAGCACTATTTATTTGATTAATTGTTAAGTGTTATAATGTATTTAAGCATTGAAATATATGAAACTTTGTTGTAATTCTTTTTTTAAGTAGTTGTATGAAATGTAAATTATTCATATTTGGGAAAATGTAATTAATCACATTTTTGTGCTGGTCTCCACAGCACCCCTTAAAAACGTCCCTTACCTCCAATTTTAAAGAGCCAAATTAAAAATACCAAATTTTACATTTAAAAAATTTCAATTGGATTTGATGTATAACAGCTTTTTGAAAAATACTAACTAAAGGTTCTCCAAGTTTTTATGAGAATACTTTTATGTAATTGTTCAAAGTTTTCTGGAGAGATTAAGGAAGTATGTAAAAGTAGACTTAGGTGTTATTAATATTAAAATATATATTTGAAACTTTTATTCTGTTTTATTGATGTTGGTAGTTTTAAATTTTAAATTAGCATAACTAGTTTCAGTGTTAGTACTTTTTGTCCAGCATAAACCAAAATTTAAATGTATACTATTGTGCTTATTACGAGTTCCCCAGTATCCTGCCAGTAATTCCAGTAGGATACTGGGAAACTACTGTACCTTCTCCGCTGCCCGATATCCCAGTATTAACGGGATATTACCGGCAGGCAGAGATGCTGGTAACTCCCCATTCCAAGGAGTTGCATAGGACTCCATTGGATGGGGTTGCCAGAATCACCAGCTCTGTTGGTAGCAGTGCCGATGATTTAGGCATTAATCTGCTGGTAGGAGCCTGATCTACTGGCAGGTCCGGCCTACCAGTAGATCAGAGCCCCTACCGCCAGACTTGAAGTTGGTCGGTCCGGAAAGATGCCGGTATAAATTGTTACCATCACTTTATTTCCGAACCGGCCAACTCATAATGAGTGTCTATGTGTTTTATGCATTTGTAACATTAATGGATTGATTTTTTAAAAATGGTATGAAGTGTATTTTTGTGTATTTGTTTCATTAATGTCTAAAAATATATACATTGTGTATTACATTTTAATTTTATGAATACAAATTATTTTACTTATGTATTATAAGTACAACATATGTTGGATGTATATTATTAAAATATATAATTTTGTTTTGGTTGTATTATTTGTTCACTACAATTGAATGTTTTATATGTAGTTAACACGAGCTTGTAGAACACATACTTGAGTGTATTTTTTAGTTATATTTTATTGATACATTTTATATATGTTACTATACATAAGTTTTCATTTTATAACAGAACATTATTTTAAATATGTATTTTATAAGTTATGTAAAACACATATATATTTAAGAGTTTAGAAAAATGCAAGTATCTTTGTGCCATGATTTATAATTATTTTTAAAAAATGAATGGTTTATTTTACTTCGGAATTATACAAATATTGTATTGTCATACATGTATTACTATACACATTTTATTGTAACGCATTCATTATTAAAAATCAACAGCCTACACTTATGAATAGGCACCAAAATACAAACTAAAAAGTACAAATACATATTTATATGTATGCTGTATTTTAAAAAACAACTATCTTCAATACATATTTATTAAAAGTATGTCTTAATTGATGAGTTTAATTTTTGGAGAAGAGTAGCAGCATTTGGTTTTCCTACTGCAATTATTGTTCCACATTTTAAGCAGCCAAAAAAAGAATAAGCATACGGTGGAGCAATACTTGTTAAACGTGAAAGTGACACAGAAGCACTAATTTGATATCCTTTGGGAACTTTAGATGGTACAGGTTCATGCACTTTTTCTGCAATCACAGTTGCTATATGTTATCTTTTAGTATTTCGTTTTTTAGTTGTATGAACTAAATTGGAACAGTTTTTTTATTGAAGTGTTTTTGGTTGTTTATTTTTTAGGAACATTTTTAAAATATATCTGCCCATGTATATTTTGCATTTGTGCCAACATTGGTGAATTTCCTAAAATATCTGTTTGAGGGTTACTCTTTTTTAATTTTGTTTTTCAGATGGTGCAAATTAGATGAAAAACAATTCACACATTATCTGGTATAGGAGTTTCAATCCCAGATCCAAGATCTTACTTTGTCAAATGGAATTGTTCCAGAGGAAGTTGTGTTTTTATGTTGTTTTTTGATGTTGCTAACAGTGCTTGAAATGCATTTACCACTGTCAGTAATAGGGGGATATTGCTGTAATATTTCTTCAGTCGTTGAACTGTCTAATGAATAAGTTAAAGAAGGACCAACAATAGGTAAATTATCTTTTTTGGGCGATGCTAGTTTTACTAGTTCAAATACTACTACTTCAAATTGAAGTTTTACGTTCTATTTTTGATGATGTTATATGAGCTGCAATTAGCACATCAACGGTTTCATTTTTAGATCTATGAGAAGTTTTATTTTTGAAAAAGAAGTAGTCGAAGTGCTATACATAGTTTTGGTATTTGAGACTGAATAAAAGTACTTTGCGTTGTGGAAAAGGTGCTAGTAGTAGTAGTAGTAGTAGTAAGTAATTCATCTTTTGTGCGGCTTCTATAATGACAGTTTGTCCTTGCAAAATAGTACTATTAGTAGCAATAAGGAATGTCTTTGTGTTATTTTTGTGAATTTGTGGACTTAACTTTTAGAAAAGTAGTATTTTTAGTATTAAGTAATGCATGTTTTGTTTTATTTGGTGTAACAGCACTTTCAATTATTGAAGCAGTGCTAGAACTGGTGGTAATAGGCAGTGTAGGTTGTATTTGTATTAGTAGGAGAAGTTTGTACTGTAGAAATACATTCACATTTAGACTGAGTGCATTTAATGAATATTAATTTGTTGGCTTTAGTTGTTTCGCATGGTGAATGTTATTGATGAGTTGTAGTAAAGGTAGCTTAAGTGGTTACAACTGGGAGTATTGAAAAGTATATGACTATTTTCAGTTGTTTGTTTTACAGGTTTTAAAGGAATTGTGGATACAGAAGGAAAGACTTCAACCGGTGCAACACATGTTGTTTGTGTAGTAATTTGTTCTTATAAAAATATATTTTTTATTTCTTCTTTTGTGACATTATCAATAGTTAGCAAAGCTGTAATTTCGTCAGTGGGGATGTTTATTTCAGCTTTCTGTTGGCTAGTGCTAGGTCTGCTTTTATGTTCCTTCCTTGTATTCCTTTTTGGAAGAAGGTTTGTGGTGTTTTTCTTTCTTTTTGTTGCTGCTGTCTTTTCAGTCGTGTGTTTTCCAGCTGAAAGTAAATCAAAAAGTAAAATGTGTTTATTAAAAGGACCATATGGTTTAAAAAATATATTCATTATGTTTTATGTTTAAAATAAAATTGTGTTTTTGTGAGAAACCTTTAATTTTGTTTTACCTTGGTTTAACCCCAGTTTTGTTTGACTTTGGTTATAACTGCATGTTTATATTAAATGTGCTGTAATAAAACACATTTGTATTTGACATTTATTAGACAGAAGACAATTTGGTTTTACTTTCGTTTACTTTGCAAGTTTTGCCTGTAAATGTTTTTAGAATAAATTCTTCTTACAAGATTTATGATGTTTACGTTAGTTTTTTCCCAATATTTGTTGGAACTGTATTGTCATATCAATGTTGATGCTTCACCTATAAAAACAAAACATGTTATAATAGTAAAATGTGTATGTTAATATGTAATAGAAACATTAGTGCATTTTTTAGTTTAGAATATTTAATATGTAAAATGTTATCAATAGATGACATATTATATAAGCTGTTGATGTTATACATACTATTTAACAAATACACTTGTTAAAGATGTTTCTACAAACTTTACACAATGAGTTGATAGGAAAGTAGAGGTTATACAAGTAATACTTATGTATGCTAATGAGGTTATATGTATTTTGCGACCTATACCCCTGGATGTTACATTATGTGTTCATGAATATGCTTTTGATGTGAAGTGTATTTGTGTACATGGTATACATTGTGTATTATGATATTTTGGCTGTTTAGCATACACACTTGCACATTATAATTGGAAGTACAGTTGTTACATATGAAATACGGTTCTGTTTATTGTACACCCCAGTATCTACAGTATGTATACAAGAATACGCTTATGTCAAGTGTATACTTTTGAAGCTGTACATTATGTATTATGCTATTCTTACTGTTTAGCATACACACGTGTACATTATTATAAGGCCACGTGTTAATTTTAAAAAGTAGTACATTTTATTATTATACACACCTGTATGTTATAATTGTAAGGACACTTGTTAAATATGAAATGTGGTACTGTTTATCATACACACCTGTGTCTACATTATGAATTGATGAAGACGCTTATATCAAGTGTATACTTTTTAAGCTGTACATTATGTATTATGCTATTCTTACTGTTTAGTGTACACACTTGTACATTATAAAGTCATTCGTTAATTTTAAAAGGTAGTTGTCAGGTCTGCAAGGTCAAGGCTTGGGGGAGAGGCAGAATAAAATGGGATTCAATAGCATTTTATAGGGGGTCGTTTGTATGCTGTTGGAATTTCCCATAACAAACCTATAGTGGAATTCCAAGAAGGTAAATCTCCTGCTCAACAATGATTGGAAGACTGGCAGCCGTGACATAATTGGGAACCTTCATCAAGGTTCTAAACTGCCTTTCATCTGCAGACTTGAAGCAGAGAGGAAACAGCAACTAGACCATCCGTTCACCAAGAACAAAGAAAAGTGACAAGAAGAAGCAAGCTAAGTGAAAACTATTGAGACTTTATTTATCATGTAAAAGGTTTGTGCTAATCTAGAAGCAGCTATAAATATTCAAACAACCAATAGTTTTTTGTGAATTTGGCATAAATGTACCTTAAAACTGGTGCTGAGACCTAGAATATTTACTTTATATATATGCGCTTAGGAAGAGACAAACAAAGCTTGAGGCTACGTTGGAAGAGGGTAGTTTATTTTTTCCGACTTTGTGCGTAGTCCGAAAGATCACTGTTAGTGGCCCGGGTTAAAGGGAAGGACCTTGCGGCATGATGAAGTGTTGCGTCATATGAAGGAGGGTTTTCTGGTTGCCTGGTTACCAGACGCGAGCCTGTCCCTCGAGCCAGCATCATGCGGCAAACCTAATGAAGCGCATCATGACTGCAGCGCAGGACCGAGACCATTAAAGGTAGCGCGTTTCATCTGCAGCGCATTACCGAGGGCCGAAGCCTCAGCCTCATGTTACCACAGCACTAGAGGAGGGAATCTAGCAGAGCGCGAGTTACAGAGCAAGCAAAGAGAAGTTGCAAAAAGAAACTGGGGAATATTTTTTCCTACAAGAACCTAAGATCAAGGAGACTCAGACATAAGTAAAAGAGATTCAGGAACTAAACCAGAAAAACACAGTCAATCTAGAACTCGGTTTATAGGTATTCGTTAGAGTTTACAAGAGGTAATACAGCCTGGAGATTTGAGAAAGACAAAAAGTTTAACCTAGAGGAGATGAGAGAAAGGGCAGCTAGTGAACCACCTTCAGTTTTCAAGAGCAAATCTGAGTAAAGAGACTAATGTTATAGAGAACTAAGGAAATTGAGAATTAAGGTTCAACAGCCTTCCAGAGAGAAAGGAAGGCACTCAGCTAAAAACAAGGGAGACCAGAATAGAGGGTGAAAGGGAGTAGTACTTGAGATTACCAACTAACCTGTGGTGTGTTTATTTGTAGATCACCTTGCGAACGGTCCAGCCTAGAATGATAAGGGCAGAGAGAAGGAACAGGATCTGATTGATTGTTTTGTTATCTACTTCCCCTCTCCCCCCCGAGGCTGTCCTGTCTGAGGCAAGAGTTCTTTTGATCTTCCCCAGGCTAGAAGGTCGGGTACGTGTTAGTTGGGTCATCTTCAATTCCTGCAGGACAGAAGGCTGGCACCTCACAGTAATACAGTTTACTGTGCACTGTGCGGGGTCATTAATGCAAGGCGGACAACTGCTTGTATTTTTCTCAAAATATGCCATTTTATTAAAGAAATGATATATCTTGCTTGCCCTACTCTACAGAGGAATTCCCTACTTAGTCTAGAGGCTAAGGGAACATTTGCTAGCATGGGTAAACTGGCCCTCACACTAAACAAACAAACACATAAAGGAAATTATATAGCAACACAATATAATAAACAATATCAACACAATATCTGAATGGCTTTCTTCTGTCTTGGGCAAGAACCCTTACCCAGGATTCAAGTCAACTCCAAAATTGTTCAACAAAAGAAAAGAAAGGTTTTGAACCGATCTTGAACGTTCAAAGTCAAAGCAAATGTTCAACAAACAAAAATTCACTGGTAACAATTCTTTTGTTCCTGGACAAAAATATCCCTTTCCAACTTCCTTAAAAGAAATAGCGCCAATGGTAATCCTGGTTATGATGATAATTTGTCTCTTCTTCAAGATAATTAGCCAAAGTTCAACAGAAAGTGTAACATTCTCCAAATGTCAATAATACACAATTCTTTAAGACTTCCTCAGTTACAACTCTACATTTGGTATATTTGTCGAGATGCTTTCCTTGTGCTTCTGCTACTGTTTTCAACAACCATGCTTCTACTGTTGGTACTATGAGAACAGTTACCTTCGTCCCACAGTATGTTACTACTTCAAACCACTTCAATGTGACATCCACTGACAGCTTAATATACCACCACATCTCAAGTATTACTACTACTGCCCAGTATTTTAGAATAGTTCGGCTTAGACAAGACACCTCAACATCTTCAGGTAGGCAAGACACTCCTCCTTTTATAACGTTCTTAAAAGGGGCAGCCTCTTTGCCTCTTCAGTCTGTCTAACTACCACAAGAACAACCTGCTTCAGTACTGTTGAATTATTAGGTAGATTTTGACCAGCCACTTCAGCCTCTTCAGGTAGCCAAGGCACTCTACCATGTATATCTGTCTTAAAGGGGGCAGCCTCTTTGCCTCTTCAGTCTGTGTAACTACCACATAAACAACCTGCTTCTGCTCACAAGACTCTCTCCTTTCTAACTGTAGCTGTCTTTCAGACCACAGGTTGTATTCTACTTCAGATTATTTTTCACAAGCATTTGGTTCCCCTTCCCCGGCTTTGTTCCCACCTTTCAGACAGTTATCAGCCCAAGCAATTACCCAGAAGCTTATGTGCCACTCTTTCAGCTTCAGGTAATAATAATGGTGTGATTGTTTCTTATACCACTTGATTGTTAACAACTTCACAGTGTAGTTAAATGGCTCTTTTACTCTTGGCAAGACAGGTTTCACTATGAAAATGAGCTGCCTCTTGATTTGGACAATGCTTGTTCTCAATGTTTTAGACTCTTTACCTATCTGAAATAAAAGGAAGGTCACTTCTGGATACTGTATAGAGTTCAGTCTTTCAAGTGAAAACACAATTAGTCACACGCAACCTCTCTTTAAGATAGAATTCAAAGTTTAAAGTCGAATGAAGAATTGTATTCATGTGTAATAGTAAAGGATGCAATTCAAACTTCCACTGGGAAACATAACTGGGTACATGCAATCTTCTTTTGATGGAGTTTTCACTCTTTGTACTCGCAACTCGTATGACGTCAATGTTAGGAATCCGTGAATGTCTATAAAGTGTTCCTCTTCCTCAATTATGGACACACAACCACACCACTACTCAGCAACAAGGTTTAAAGTGTTCAACAATGGATTTAAATGACTTTTTTTCTCATGCAAATGTTAAAGCTTTCACAATAAACGTGCGTGTTACAAGTCCATTGTTTAACAAGACTTCAACGATATCGAACAACGTTTACTCCCTTTCAGCCACACGCAAGTCACTTAGCAGCTGGTTACAGTTACCGGCAAGGCTTGTGCAGTGTATCTGAATGCTGTACTACACTCACCACATTGGTTTTGCGGGGTGCACTGCTTTCCGGACTTCCTCTGCCTCTACTACTACTTCTGGATCGCTGGGGGCTCACACCCTTCTTCAGCACAGGTGTCTTCAGTCTGGCCACTTGATGTGGGAGTTTCCTTTTCTCCCGAAACCCTTAGGTTGCCTTCTGCTTCTGGCCTTAGTTTACCTGGCCTCGTAGGATCGTTGTCTGTCTTCCCTCTGTCCCCCCTCCCTTGCCTCGTCGTGCCTTGAAACACTTGTGTATAAGCGTGTTATAAGTGCCATATCATATCATGTATCATATCCTACACAGTAACGGCTCTGCAATCACTGCAATACGGCTCACATGGGAAAAACTCAGCCTCCAGCACGTATTCCTCTGCGCAGCCTCTGCATGTAAGAGTTTGGGAGAACAGGACTCTCTCAGAGCTTGCAGGTGAAATCTGCCGTCTCCACGATCCAGTGTCCCTTCTATTCTCCCACTTTCTTGTGATTTGCCAGCCTCATGCTTCTCCTCTGCTACTGCTGCTACAGCCCTCATTCCAGCTCCTTCCACTCCTCCTTTCCTGCTGGGGCCTTTTATGCCTCACAGGTTCAATGATAGGATTCAGGTGTAGGCTGTGTAGGAAAGGCATGGTATCACAAGTATGACACTGACACAATTAACACAATTGGTAAAACCTTTATTGAAATTGTTGGGGTCAGATAAACTCCTAATTTGCCCAATAACTAAAATGGCTGTAGTTTTGACCATCAAACGATAAACAAAACAGTCCTAGTGGAGTCAGTCAAATCAAAATGGCCTGTGCTAACAAAGCCTAATGCCTGCCATATCTCTTATACAAAAAGTGTAAAACAGAGAAATGTATGCAAAAGGAAAAATCAGTACGCAAAAGAATAAAGGTAGTTAAACCAGCTCTCCTCCTCACGTTATAACTCAAGGAGTAAGGCTGTCCCTGTAGGCAGGGTGACATACTCTGGCTCGGTCTCCAACACTCTAAGCAGTTCTAAACCGTGGAATGAGGCCTGCCTAGCCTTCCACATTAAAGTCTTTTGCTTGACTTCCCAAAACTGTATTTCCAGCATAAAGTTCACAAAGGTCCCCCTCTACTGGGCTCAGACCATACAGCGCACAGTTCATGAAGGCCCCCCTCTACCGGGCTCAGAACTCTCACGTCACAGTTCAACGCAAACCTGCAAGGGGACTCACTTCCCCAAGTTTATTGTACTCCGGGTCTCCCTCAATCAGGTTCGGACCCCTTTCAAAGACTTTCGATTGTGCGTGATGCTTTTACCAGACCATCGCAGGGCCACTTCAATTCAAACGTCATGGTTACTTTCACTTAATTTGCCTTCACTGTCTGCTTGCTTTATAACTTCAAACAATGCATGGAGACGTTCGAATGGGCTGCGTCCGTTTGCCGGGCCACTCCATTACTTAGTATCGCTGATCTCACAACTGCTTTTTACTTCAAATTTCATTCACAGGTCCGCCTTTCTTCGTCATCCACACGCGTGCAGCCGTCACTTGTGATATAATGTTACTACTTTACTCGCTTTAACACACACAGGTTTCTCAGGTCGCTTGCCAACTCACCAGCTGTGTGCGCTTCTTTCTTGTTTTGCTATTTCCAATTCACGAGTCAAGGTTAGTACCACAGGCTTGGCCTGGTCTCCCCAACACTGCCGTTCACCCGGGAGGGCCGCTGGCGTCCTTGGAACACAATGCAATCTTCACTTATGGGATCTGGCCTTCTCCACGTGTCTTTCACGGTCTGTCAGAGGCAACGATCTCCAGTAGAAACCCTTGGGATTTTCTGACAGCTTCTCTCGTTCCTCGGTACATTGCTCTGCTCCAGTAAGTGTCTCCTCGTCCTGTACGTTCTGCTCGTGCTTGTGTACCACCTTGCTCAGAGTGTCTTTTGGTGTTGCCTATGATTCGTGTGAGGAGAGCCAACTGGTATCAGGTGTATACACTTAGTGTAAAGTGCCTGACTTTGCCTGAATCGATTAATGGGACATGTCCAGTACGATGTGAGAGAGTTGAATTGAATTGATATTCTATTTCTATCGCGCTAGTACACAAGTATTTCAGAGCACGACAAGGCAAGGGAGGGGAACAGGGGAGAACAAAACAACGATCTTAATAGGCCCAGTGACAATGAGAACACGCAAGTGCATAGGAGAGGGGGGAGGGGAAAAGTGCATGAAGGGGGGAGAAGTGGAAAGTGCAGAGCAAATGAGAAACAGATAAATAATAAATAAATAATAAAAGCAACAAGCAGTGGTAGTGAAGCCAGCAAGTGGCAAGTGCTGGGTTTAGGCAGCAGACAGGGTAGGTCTGATAATTGCAGGAAGAAAAAGAGGGGGCTGTATGGGTACAGATACAGACCCCAGTGCAAGGGGTGGCCCAGAGGCAGTGCGGGAGGGTGGCAGGGTGAGCAGGTACCTGGGCCTAGAGGACAGAGGGTGGCCAGGTGCACGGTGCCAAGAGAGAAGAGATCAGCAGGGGAGAGGGGGGGAGCGAAGGCAGAAGCAAATAGGAAGGTCTTGAGGTGCTTCTGGAACCAGAGATGGTTCTCCTCAAGTTTTAGAGCCGCAGGGAGGCTGTTCCAGGGGGAGGCCCCAACCGAAGGCAGATATCTACCTCAGCTCGTTTCTTTGAAAAACGACTGACCCTGAGGTAGTTAGAGGTAGAGGAGCAAAGAGCTTGAGAGGGGAGGTATTTGCAGAGGGATAGCTGAAGGTATTTTGGCTCCAGGCCCCAGAAAGCCTTGTGGACAATGCAGAGGGTTTTGAATTTAATCCTTGCATCCACTGGCAGCCAATGGAGAGATTTCAGAGCTGGAGAGATACAATCCCAGGGCTTGAGACCAAGGACAAGTCTTGCAGTCCTGTTCTGGATTAGTTGCAGAGGGTAGAGAGTAGAGGCAGGTAGATTTAGAAAGAGGCTGTTACAATAGTCCAACCTAGAGAGAAGCATAGCTTGGGAGACAGTGAGCTTCTGGGGGAAGGAGAGGAAAGGCAGAGTACCTCTGAGGAGGTGCAGTAGGAAGTTTGACTTTTTAGAGACATCAGAGATGTGGGCGGAGAAGGAAAGTGTGGAGTCAAAGATGACCCCGAGGTTCTTAGCCTCGCAGGTGGGGGTAGGAGGAGGGCCAAGTGAGGCCGGCCAGTGAATGAGGGGAAAAGGATGGTGAAGGTGTGCCGATGAGGAGGAGCTCCTGCTTGCTGGCATTCAGACAAAGATCATTGGTGCCAATCTTGAATGGCAGTTAGGCAATCAGAGATGAGAGAGGGAGAGGAGGTGGCGGAGTTGGCCCTACTTCTTTATTATATTGGTGGCTGAGGGCAGCCTGAAAATGAGTTGAGTGTTGTTAGCATAGCACTGGAAATTTGAGCAGAAGATGGCAATGCAGGTGTTGGTTGAAAAGCCAGGGCGAGAGGTTAGACCCCTGGTGAACACCACAGGTAGAGAGGGAGATAGATGATAGAAAGGACCCAAGTTGGACCTGGGAGGTCATTCAGAGAGGAAGGTGGTCAGCCAGGCAAGAGCCTGATCAGTGATACCCAGGTTATCACAGAGACGGTTGAGCAGGATGGTAAGGTTGACTGTGTCGAAGGCAGAAGAGAGATCGAGTAGGATGAGGACAAAGGGAATGGTAGAGTCAAGGTTGGAGAGCAGATCTTCAAATATGTTCAGGAGAGCAGTCTCCGTGCCTCTGGCAGCGCTGAAGCCAGACTGGTGGTCATGGAGACAGCCAACAGAATCAGAAGGAAGGTTAAGCGTAGAGATGGCCAGCTTTTCGAGGAGTTTGCACAGAAAGAGAGTCATGGAAATTGGGTGATAGTTAGCCTGGTTACTCTCAGTCACCCTCTTCCTCGGCCCATTGTTTGTGTAGAAAAGGGGCAAGGGGTGGGGGGTTGGGACTGCGGAAAGACCTAAAAAATAGGATGGGGTAGATGAACAAAAATAGAGGGAATACCACGTCTCACCATCGGCTGCCTCACCCCCCGAGGAGCCCTCACCCAGGTGATCCTTCCGCACTGGTACACCCCCAGGAACTGGATCCAAAAGCGATGGCTGTGTCCTGGCCACCTGATGACAAGTCCCAGAGAACTAGCAGTTGAGACCCCCTTTGGTTTCTCACAGCTATTAACCTTAATTGCCTGACTACTCCAATGGCTACTAGGCTTAATTGCCCGACTACTACATGAACATGCCTCCTCATTTCTCTTCCTCATCTCAGTACCTGTAGGATTCTGGGATTTGTAGTTTCTTCGACTAAAGTTAGGTTTTTTAACTTTTACATTATTTATAAGGGTAGATTTGATACTCTTAAGGTTTTTAACAGAGGGGCTATTAGAATTAGCTATCATAGAGGAAGATGGTTAAGGTAAGATAACATTTCCATAATCCTTTACATTGGTCGCTTGGGTTTGAGAAAGGTATTTAGTCTGAGACACCAAAAAGGATCTTTCTTTCGGTATAGTTTGTTCTGACTTCATAACCTTGGGATGCACAACCTTGGATATCATATGAGGTTGAGAGACCTTAAAATGACAATACGCCAGAACCTCTTTAGGTACAGTGGTAAGAATCTCCCTGTCAGAGGAGAAATACTGTGCCTAATCCCACATAATCTCCTCACCACCCTGGCCCTGTCTCCTCCCTGTTGATCCTCCTGCAGTACACCACCCCCAGGGTTGGGATCAGGAAGTGTCAGCTTCGTCCGGCCACCTAGGAGGAGAGTTTAGGCAGGGGTTCAGTGAGGGATCCATAGGATTCTTCACAGCACACCTGTATGTTATAACTGTAAGGTCACTTGTTAAATATGAAATGTGGCACTGTTTATCATACACACCTGTGTCTACATTATAAACTGATGAATATGCATATGTCAAATGTATACTTTTTAAGCTGTACATTATGTATTATGCTATTGTTAAATGTTTAGCGTGCACACTTGTTCATTATAATTATAAGGCCACTTGGTAAATTTAAAATGTACTGTTTACTGTACACAAATGTAGGTTATAAGTGTAAGGACATTTAATGTTACTGCATACATTCGTATTAACATTTTGTACAAGGTGCTATTAATAGTACGCTAGTGACCACATTTGTATTTATTAGTAAGTAGCATGACAAACATGACCGAATTTAGTGTACACACTTGTTAAAGCTATGCAGCGTATGAATTGTTTAAAAAATGAATACTATGCAACTGGTTGAAGTTGCATTTATAGTTTATATTTATTGGTATGTTGCATTATTAAATGAGTAAGTAAAAGGCTAGGTTTTATTGCTTACAATGTTCATATTTAAACAATAGTTTCACTCACTGGGAAATGGTCATTTAAAAAAAGAAATTACTTTTCTATCCGAGCTTTGTTGAAGGCTCTAACTTTGGTTGACATTTTCAAATTTGCTGCAAAAAAATACATGATTTTTTGTAAAGTATGAAATCTGAAAAGGACAAGTTTAACACTAGTTATTAAACTAGTGGCTATTTTTTAGTAAACATTTATATAAGTTGTAGGGAAGACTTACTTTGCATGTGTCTTCAATTGAAGTATTTAATATTATTAATATGCGTTGAAAAAGTTCTGTGTTTGGGTGTGGTCTAACGCACAATCGGCACGTGCATTTGTTATAAAATAAGTTCTGCAGAGTATTTCTGTATGCTGACTGGTTAGTGTGCATTACGGATGCGCAGTTGGCAATTATTTGCACGTGCCGTTTTTGACTGACAAAAGTGCTTTTGTTTTCGAGAAAGTTTCCCTTTACAGTTGTTTTAAAATGGAACACCAGGTAAGATTATAAGCAAAAGTGGTGTGTATCTAGAATGTTTACATTTAAATGTTGTGCGATATCTATTAAGTTGTGAAAGTTTTGAAAGAAACTAATGTTCTACATCTGTAATGTAAGTTTGTTTAGCATTACGCATGCATACGTATTTGTAGTCTTGCAGCATCATTTCAGTCGCGTGACTAGAAGTATAGGTGCAACATTAATCCAGTATACATGCGCTCAATGTCTGTATATTGAATTATGTGTATTGTACGTTAGGCATGCAAGTATGTATTGTGTTTTATATGTTATGCAAATTATTGTAGTTTATGTTTTTGCATGCTCCCATGTATATTTGAATGCATGTATCATTAATTACGCATGCGCTTGTATATGTATTGTTTTGGGAGTTAAGTTTCACATGCTGCACGTATTTGTAATTACGGATGGTTTGTATGTGTATTTTTCAATGTGCATGTGGCAATTGAAAGAGTTTTCCTTTTTCTTCAAATGTGGGCAAAACCTATGCTAATGGTGATTCCTAGGTGTTCTGGCTGGAACATTACACAAGGTGAGTGCTCACTGTTTCACCATTTAAAAATGTAAATGTGGAATGGCATGGCTATAGCGGTGGCAAGTGGAGAGAAATATTTGAGAAACTTGTTTATTATGACAGTGGCAAAAAACAGACTTAATTGTAATACGAGCTGGTGGCAAATCTTAAGGCTACCGAAAGGAAACTCAGTTATGTTCTGACATTAAAACAACCTTCATATGCCTAGCACGATTACTTCCAGGAATTGTATTTTCCTCCATGCAGCACGTAGCATTTGGATGCGTGGAGGTGTAAACCATTGCAAAAGGAATCGTGTGTGCAGCACTATAAATAGCAATGTATATGTATATATAAGTCCATTTGAGCCAAGTCGCACATTCCACAATGCCACCTAGTAGCTATTGCTAGAAGTTCACCTCCAGTTCTGAGCCACAACAGCAAGGCATTATGGGTATGCAAATGAGGTACCAAGATCTTAGAGTATACACATAGGCCAAAAAAACACTGATACACTAAAAGTTATATAAAAACATGTTTTTTTGAATAAAAAAAATGTATTTATTGAATTATATTTCGCCGAAAGCCAGAGGGCATCGGGATACAATCACACAAACACAGTTACTAGAAACATGTAATCCATGGGACAGAGCAAGCCCTACCTAAGGACACCTAACTGACTGGGAGCGTCCACCCTTCACTTAAAGAGGTGTGTTTTCAAACTTTTCCTGAAAGCTATGTAGTTGGATTCTAGTCTTAGTCGTAAAGGAAGGTTATTCCATTTTTGAGCTGCTATCACTGGAAACCCTCTCCCCAGACCATTGGATCGTTTATGGGCTGAAACCGAGATCTGGCCCAGGGCCTCAGATTTTAGAGAGCGCACAGGTACATGTTGGTAATTCTTTCCTTCAAGTACGCCAAAGCTTTCCCGTGCAGGCATCTGTGGACCAGGGTCATGGATTTAAACTGGATCCTGGCCTCCAGGATCAGCCAGTGTAGGGCTATTCTATCGGCGGTGATGTGTTCACTTTTTGTTTTCCTTTTCACTATCCTGACTGCGTGGTTTTCAATAACCTGACATTTTGTAATGCAGCTCTTGTTTGTGCCTAGCAATAACGCATTGTCACAGTCAAGGCGGGACGAAATAGCAGCCCTGGAAATGGTGGCACAATTCTCTTCACTCAGGTACGGTTGAATAACCCTAAGAAGACGTAAATGGTATAAGCAGTTCTTATATAAGTATTGGACCTGAGCGTCTGCACCAATTGAGACCTCCAGAAAAAGCCCTAGGGTTTTCACTTTCCCTGAAACCTGACTGGGGGGGAGTCTTTGATGTTAAATTATTCATATTCTGGTCTCAATTTGGCTCGAGCCTGGAGGGATCCGAAAATCATCATCTCTGTTTTATTTCTGCATAGTTCGTCAAGTAGGCTCCAACGTTATCGAGCACTACGCAGAGACACCTAAGGTAGAGGTTGGCTTTTCTATCTGCTAGAAACGAGGCCTGCCAGCTGGTGGCCTCTTTGGAGCAGTAAGCCACCTTCTTCAGCGACCTTTGGAGTTGTTGGTGATCTAATAGATGAAAGGTTGCGCTAAGACTAGTATGAGTAAGCCTGTCTTGCCTTTGTCTAGAAAGCTTAGCATATGAGTTTGCAAGTCCAACATCGCTGTTGCCGTGCTGTGGGCTCCCCGGAAATCTGACTGTTGACTGTGTAGTATATTATTAGACTCAACATGCATTTGCAGTTGTGCAGTAGCCACCTTATTCAACACCTGGAGTAAAAGGTTAAAGTTAGTTATAGGGTGCATATTTCCTGTGTCCTTTTGATCCAGGCCTGTTTTTTTCACCAGTGGCGTGATTGTAACTGTTTTAATGCTTTTGGGTATAATACCATCTCTAAAAGAAGCATTTACTATCTTAGTAAGCACTAGTGCAAAAATATCCTTGTTATCCAAAATCATTTTTGGAGGAATTATATTTTCTGCGCATGTAGTGGGCTTCATAGCTGACAATACTTTTACCATGTCCTCTGTAGTGATAGGGTGGAATTTGAAACTTTCTTGCTGGCTATGCGGTTGTTCCTTTCCTGGCGGATCTGGCTGAGTGTTAGATGCAGTTTGTGCTGCTATTATTGCCTCCATAGCTTTCTTGATTTTATTAGCAAAAGCCTCTTGTACTATTTCACAGTGCCCTTGGGATGGGATAAAAAGGTGGGGATAAGGCCTTTGGTTTTTCTTTTTTTTTTTTAAACCTTTATTTTTGCTGATAGGTGTAACACAATTTACAAAGCATTTTGGGATTGGATTCAATGGGTATATAGCAACAGAGCAAATTATTTTTCAACATGTACATCGTAATTGTCACATCATTTTCAACCATCTATGAGGAATCCTCAGACCCGTCTTCTTGATTATCTGTAAGGTAGGCCCGTAGCGGAGCCCAAATGTCTTTAGGTCTATTGGTGGGTATGACACTATTAACGTATTGTTCTTCGGTATACTGAACATATAGTAAGTCTCGCAGCCATGCCTTCGATGTGGGGGCTGTCTTAGATTTCCATGATTGTAGTATATTTCTCTTGGCCACTGCCCCTGCAACAGCAACAAATCTATGAATTCTAACAGAAGCCTTCCCTATGTCCCCCAGGAGGTATTTGTATGGGACAGTCGGGATATGTAGCCCCATGATATCACTTATGTTTCTTGCTACGTCCTCCAAGAAGGCCTTTATGGGGGCACATTCCCAGTACATATGCATTGATTTCGCATTGTGGATGCCACATTTGGGGCAGGCTACTTGGAGAGCAGAGTCAAACCTGGAGATCTTTCTTGGGGTTATATGTAAATGATTAAGTAATTTAAACTGAATTAACCTGAAATTAGAATGAATCGAAATAGCCTTAGTATGCTGGCAGTATCTCGTCCATTGGGCATCTTCTATGGTGGTGCCAAGATCCCGTTCCCATTTTTGTTTCATGGTGTTCCCTGATGGGGTATGTTCTTGGACTGCTTTATATAGTCTAAATACTGTACCCATAAAACCCGCCGGCGACATAACTGCAGACAGGAATTTGTGTATCGGGGGAGCCTCAGGAAACAATGGCCACTTTTTTTTGCAAGCCGCTTTCATACGATAGTATTGCAGCGTGGTAATTAGGCCTGACCCCACTTTGTTATGCACAGTTGCAAGTGTCGCAAATCTGTCCTCTGGGTATAGATCGCCTACTCTCATTTCTTTGTCCGGGTTCCATTTACGCTGCAAGGCTGTGTCAAATGTGAGTTCTAAGTCAGGATAGTGCCATAAGGGGGTGAAAGGCCAGTATGGGCACTCACATCCCACCCTTGCTAACAATGCCGCCCATGTGCGTACTGTGGAGCTCACAGGGTTCACTTCCTAATGTTACCTTTATTTTTTGTAAATGGCATCGCTTGGATGTTAACTGGGGTTACTGCGAATTTTTCAGCCTGCAAGTGTGCATGTTTTTCTGCGGTGTCCCCCCAGTATTTTGCAAAATGTGCTTGTGTTGCATGAAGCTATAATATGAAGTCTGGGGCTGACAGTCCTCCTGTTTCATATCTTTCGCACATTCTGGGCCATTTAAGTCTACCTGATTTCCCAGCCCACACAAAGTTAACTGCTAGTCTTTGTAACCTCTGAAAGAACTCTCTGCCCGGCCAAATGGGAATGCCGCAGAACACGTAGACCAACTTGGGTACCACCACCATCTTGAGCAGGGCCACTCGTCCGTACATGGATACTGGCAGTTTTCCCCAGACAGCTAGTTTATGTTCGAGGAGTTGCAGGTATGGTTCGTAATAATTTGTGCATAGGGTTTGTCAGTGGCCATTATTATTCCCAAGTACTGTGCTGTCGTAGGGGACCATCTGAAATCTGATGTAGCTTGGGACTGCCCTGTAGTTGGCGTCAATGGAATTATCTCTGAATTTGGATGATTTTGTGACCAGAGTATGTAGAGAATGTGTTTATTTCTAGCATAATCAGGGATAAATGTGTTTCTGGACACCTTACATACACCATGTCAAGTGGCACAGCGAGTAGAGCGCTCGCTTTGACATCGGTGCAGAGCCTGCGAACGCAGGTTCGAATCCCGGCAGCGCCAAACTCAGCGTTTCATCCTTCCGAGGTCGATAAATGAGCACCACACACCGTGGGTAATAATAAGCAGCGCTCAGATACCTGAGGGTTCGTAGCGCTATATAAATGCCAAATTATTATTATTATTATTATTATTATTATTATTATTATTACCATTGTGTTGTCTGCATACAGAGATAGTAGCTGGGGAACCCCTCTAATGCGAATACCTCTCCATGTATGTTCACGTCTAACCTTAGCAGCCATGCCCTCTATTTTAAGTGCAAATATGAGAGGGGATAGGGGACAACCTTGCCGGGTGCCCCTGCCCAATACAAAGGGAGACGACATTATTGTTAGTTCTTAACATTGCTGCTGGATTCTTATATAGCGGACGAATATAACACAAACATTGGCCCAAATCCCAGTTTACTCAACATTGCAAACATATAATTCCATGACACAGAATCGAACGCTTTTTCGGCGTCTAAGGTAATTGCAGCTGCCTTAGCTTTCGGGTCCAGTTGTGACGTGATCGCAAAAAATCTCTGCAAATTCAGTGCTATTGATCGGTTAGGGATAAAACCTGTTTGGTCCGTGTGTATTAGTTTATTCATGTGCGGGCTCAGACGATTTGCTATCGCCTTGGCATTCATTTTTGCATCCGAATTAATCAGTGACAATGGGTGATAGGATGCTGGGTCTTGAGTCAGATTTATGGGGCTTTAACAGGCCTGTTATTATGGCTTCTCTCATGGTACTCGGTAACTCTCCCCTCTCAAGCGCCTCCTCCCAGATCCCCAGCAGTCTCGGGGCCATCTCTAGTTTGAATACCTTATAGAAATCAAGCAGGACCCCATCCGAACCAGGGGCTTTTCCAGCATACAGGTCCAAGATGGCTTGTTCAATTTCCTCGGCTGTCAATGGGAGTTCTAGTATTGATCTTTCTGCTACCCCCAACCTGGGCACTGGGAATGAATCCATGTACGTTTGAAGGTCTCCCAGCCAGGTAAAACCAGGCGTCCTTAGCGGGTCGCGCGAGCGGTCCAGCATGCTAACAATGGGCCTGTCATTAACGGGCCCGTTGTTAGCATGCTCCCCATTCCCATTCCCATTCCCATTGAGCCCTATGGGGGTTCGAATGGGGATGCACAGGGTATGGGTTCCCTGAATGGGAAATACCGGGCCCTCCAAGGTTGGAATGGCCTGGTATTTCCCCATTCAGGGAACCCAGACCCGGTATGGGGGTAGCCATGCCGCAAATAGCGGCATGGCTACTTCCATAGTCGTAATGACCCCCACTGTGTCCGCAGTAGCATACAATTTGGCATAGAACTGTTTGAACTCTTTGTTAATTGTGCTCGGGCTCTCTGTATTTTCCATGCAGAATAGCAGATACTGGTAATATGTTTCAGCCCCTGCTCTGTTCTAATAAGAGTCGCCATTGTCTTACTTGCCTTATTTCCTTCCCCATACTTTCTTGCCTTCGCAGATTGAGTTATGTAGTATAATTCCCTCTATGCCAGAGTCTTACATTTTTCCAGATGTTCTTGTATTTTTTGTAGGTGCCCCTTCCCTGCGGTCACTGGTTGTTGGATCTCAAGGGCCCTCAGTTCCCGTTCAGTCTGGGATAAGTTCTTCCTGATTTCTTTTAGGGTTCTATAGGCTGTCCCCATCAACTGTCCTCTCAGCCACACTTTGAATGCTTCCCAAACCAATCCCTGGGTCAGTACTGTACCTCAATTGCGCACAAAAAAGTCCTCTATTTCAGTTCTAAGTGGTTCGATCACTGACTCATCCTTCAGTAGCTCTGGGGGCATGCGCCATATGTGGGTAGTGTGCTCCATATCTTTTGGTGCCAATCTCAGGAGAACCGGAAAGTGATCTGACAGCGTACGTGGTAGGATCAAGCTCTGTTCCACCTCTGCTATCGGCACTGGGGAGCATAACCAATAGTCAATTCGCGAGCTCGAACCATGTACTCCCGAGTAGAATGTATAGTCCCTTTCGGAGGGGTGCAACTCTCTCCATACGTCTGCCAGAGGTAGTGCAGCCATAGCCTGTTTCATCATCAATGGCGCTTTTGTGTGCAGCCTACGGTTCCCTGTTGATCGGTCTAGGTCGGGGTCTAGAATTAAATTGAGGTCTCCTCCCATGTGACAGTTGCTGTTCCCAGAGGCGTATCAGTTCCACAATATGGAGATAGAACTCTGGGCTATCTATATTAGGGCCATACGTATTGATCAGTACAACTTCCCGGTTGTGTAGATGCCCCCATATGATCACGTAGCGACCATCGTCGTCCGTTAGTGCTTTGGACATCTTGTGTACAACTGTGAGGACCCCTCTCGCCATTGAGGAGTAATTCGTAGCTACCTTTGTATGGCCCCAGTTTCGTGCAAATGCATCTGTGACTTTCCTGGTGGCATGCGTCTCTTGTAGCAAAAGTATGTCGACCTTATGTCGAGTTGCATATGCAAGTATCTTCCTTGCTTATATCGGGTGTGCCAGGCCCCTTACGTTCCAAGTGAGCAGCCTAATCTCCTGCATACCCGGTAGTCTTAATATTGGTGTCATATATGCGTCGCGGCTTTCTACTCAACTCTTGCAGTGTTCCGTTGTATTCGCCACACTCCTCCGTGTTTTTGTTTTTGCCTTTCCATTTCCATTTCTGTCTACATCCCATTCTCATATCAGCCTGTATGTTTCTAGTCCATTTTTCATAAACTTTCTCATCCTCCTCGCCCCAACTGGACAGTGTAACCCCTCATAAAACTTCAACTTTGCGCAGCTCTGCCCTCTATCTGTGTTTCATGTTTTGTCTTAGTTTGCGCCCTAACGCCCTTGGGTTAAAGGTTGCGTGGTACAAATGACGTAAAGTATAGTAAAGCCGTAGGATTGTATCCCTGTCGCAGTAATTAAGGAGCGTGCAATAATTGTGCGCGGCGGTGCCCGATGTTTTGGGGGAGACGTCAGGATTCAGTGGGCCTCTAAATCAGGAACTGCTGTGAGAGCTGTGCATCAGGGAAGACAGCCAGGATTATTTCTTCCATATTAACCTCCATTGGGACGTTAATTTGCTTTTCTGCCAGCCCGACCACCCTGATATTGTTACAGCGGGACCTAGATTCCAAATCCTCGCACTTCATTTGCACTAATTTCTGGTTCTTTTTAATAGTCTCCATATCCTTGCCATGGTTTATCACAGTGTCCTCTATAGTGCTTATCCGGTTCTCCGAAATAGTTCTGCCTATTTCATCTAGTTTTTGACCGCAGCAAATCCTGCCTGTAGTGCCACCATAAAGGGGCCCGGTGATTCACCTCTAGGGCTGCGCGCTTCTGGTGTGGCTGCCCGTGAAGCTCTGGTACTCTGGTCCACTATAGTGATGTTGGTGAACGCATCCATGGGCCCCTAAATTTTAGCTTTGTGGACCCTGGGCATATTGAGCGTGGGCTAAATATCTGTGTGGGCACCTCCCCCAGGCCGTGCCTCAATGCAGTGCTTCCAACCTGTGGTGGGGGCAATATTTGATCCCACGTATGTCACTCAATCACGTTGAGAGGCGCCAATTTATGGTATCTTAGTTTGCTGTGGTGTTTTTCCACACCTTTCCACGTACGCTGGCACTCAGTCTTATTGACCCAGTAGGCTTGCCACTAGCTAGGGCAAGTTATCTGGCTTCTTCCACCATTCGCCGCATCTGGGCCCTCACACCGCAGCCAATCTACCCCCCGAAGAGTAAAATGTGTCACAGGCTTGCAGCGCCACCTCCTCTCGCCCTGTAGCCTTCCCTGTCCAGGCTCACGTTTATGGCGTTATACTTGGTTTATCATGGAAAGGGCTCTTGCCCTACGTTTCTTGCGTGCACCCAGGATCCCCACAACATAGACGCACCTGTTGAGTCGTAACTGAAGAGCGGGCGGGGGCCCAACCTCGACCTGCCTGGCCAGACGCTCGCACACAGCGCACACGGCGGCCACCGGGGAGGGAGAGCTTGTCCCTGCACCCACTCACAGAGATTCACATCTTCCGTAGAGGCGGCCCTCGCATCCCACACCGGGTATCCTCTCACTGTCTGTTTTCGTGTTCAGACACTCCGATCACAGCTCCGCGGCTCCTCTCCCTGTCGCACGCACCTGCTCCACACAATCAGTATAACAGCAAGCCCGCCGCTTGTGGGGGAGGGGCAGCAGGCCTCGCATTCACTTCCCGCTCGGGCGGCCTGCTGACACTTCTTCACGGGATAACTCTGTTTATATCGGGTGCTGTTACTCCCCAATAGATTCTGCCGGTACCCTGGCACCTTAGCTTCCTCTTCCATGGTAGCTCTTTAGTGTTAGGATTTCATACAGAATATTTATCGTATGGCGCAGCTACTCTCTCAGGGAGTCATTTTCGTTGGCGTCAGACAGCGCCCCCTAGGCCTTTGGTTTTTCAATAGATTCTAGAATTTCAAATAGCTTCTTGGTGGAATTGGCAGCTGACCTGATCTGATCTGATTGTTAAAGTAGTCTTTCTTTGGTTCACAGATGCCCTTCTTGTAATGTTTCTCTGTCCTTTTCCAAATCTCCTTATTGGCCTTTGAAGGTTGTTTTAACCATCTACCCCCTTTTCTCTCGAGCTCTGTGAGCTCGAAATGTAACCATTTTTGGTGGTTTCTGTTAACTCTAACTAGTTTGGTCTTAATGGGTGCCAGTTGCTCAACTAACTCTTGTGTATGATAGAGATAGAGGTATTTCTGAATAATGTCCTCACATGTGGCACTCTCTTTATAATCCCCCAAGACCTTGTTTATGCACTATTCTAAATGTGCTGGCCCCATTTTCTTAAATTTTCTGTTGTGTATTTTCTTTTGCTCGTTCTTACTTTTTAGTTGTTTTTTTTTTATGTGCACTGCAAAGGCCACTTTAAAATGATCCGACCAGATGTACAGGAGGTCTTTTTCACACAGATGTCCAGGTTGTGGGTAATAACCCAGTCTAGTTGCTTCCCTTTGGCCGTGGTTGGTTCCATGTTGATTACTTTAAAGTCAATGTTATTCAGGGCCTTGTCGAGATTGAGAGCCTCTTTATCCTTGGGGTTGCATCCTTGGGGTTGCCTCTTCATCTATTAAAGTCACCCAATAACAAAATAGCAGTATTGGTGCTTTTAAGGTTGTTGTATGATTTCTTCAGTGAAATCCGATGTTAATGATGTGGGTCTATATACCACAATTATGTTAATGCAACTGTTCTTTGTGGGGGTATGCTTAAGATGTAGTACCTCCCAGCCGAGACATATAGTTGTGGCGGGGAACATGTGGATTGAGTCCCTGACTATGACAGCCATCCTCCTCCCCCCTAATCCCAGACTCTGTTTTTATGAAAAATGGTGCATCACTTTGGGACAGCAAAAGCACTTGTCGGGCCGATGGGATCTTGGAGCCATGTTTCAGTCAAACATAAAATGACCAGATCATCTTCCACAATGAAGTCATGTATGCATTGAGCATGTTTATTCAAAGATATGGTATTGATTAAACAGGCTTTTAAGACTTTGAGCTCCTCCCCTTTGCGCAAGTGTTCTCCTTCGGTAGTATGTTCGTCTCCTTCCTATTTTTGCGTTTTTTGGGGGAAAGGCTCTGTGTTTCAATTATATTAACCAAAGCTTGATGGTCTGCATACTGAGAATCCTGCTCACTGATACTTTTTTCTGAGATGGCGTTCTGTGCAAATTGTTGCACAGACGAAATGCAGAATTGACATTGCAAGTGAAAAAGCATTTTCCCCTCCAATGAGATACCCATCCTTACCTTTAGGGAATGAAAACGTGGAGATCGCCTGCTTGGAAGATAAGTGTGAGCGGTCCTTAGTGGCCTTAGCCGCCCCGGACAGCGAGGACCGGCGAAGACTGGCTTGTCTTTGAAGCGCCTGACGTTTCAATAAATGCCAAGCCGGGGCTTCTGGGAATTGTAGTACCCAGCATTAGCCTTGTGCAACAGGTGTATATCCCATCTGATGTAAATGCGAGATTTGCAGGAACAATAAGCAAGTACACATAACAATAATCAATGCAGTTCTCAGCTTCTAAAATTACAGTGCGATGCTATTACAGCACTGTTTGTTTACACGCATGTATACTAAATCCGACTGCTTTAAAGGTTTACAGCGTGTGTCTGTGTGATACCATAAATCGGTGGATATGATCATAACTTCCAACACCTACCAGTTACAAATCTAAGTTAAAGTAACAAGGTAACAAAGTTACAATGGAAAAAAGAGAATAACAACGTCTCAAGTTGCGTAGGTGGGAACCTAACAAACCTATATGGGCGTGGTGAAAACCATGTATTTAAATAGTGGCCGGCGGGACCGGCGAAGACCGGCTTGGTAAAGGTGATCCTTCTGAAAGGTAAGTACTATTACACACAATGAGTAACTTAGAAAAACCAATGCAATATTCACATGGTTCGAAATTGCTGGGAGCTATTTAGCTTCTGCTTCTACCCTAGTAGAGCTTGTCTAGCCTGAAACCAACTGCTACCAGGAGCTACTTTTAGCTCCCCAGGCCAACTGGTGCCTTACATGCATATGTGACATTAACTTGAGTGTTTGAGAATGTTAATAAAGAATTAGTACACCATTAAACATAATGGATCATACATAATAGCCAGAATGTGAATGTATGCTTCTCATGTGGAAGTTAGATTTGTAGTGCATTGTTTCCTCGCTCCTGGTTCCCCAGTGGTAGCTCCTGCTTACTGGGTGATGCACGACACCTAGGAGCTGGCTTTGGCTCCTGCTGATCGAACCTGAATTTCGAACCCTGTATTTACAGTAAGTAAATCACTTTTGTAATACCTGTAGAATGGCAGTAAGCAATGCAAAGGCAAGTATAATACTTTCGTAATACCTTTCAGAATATCTGTTTCAGATAAGAATGAATGAAACAAGACCAACATAAAGCAGGTAAATAACTGCAATCATTTCACAGAGGCCTTAGGATTTAGTAGCCCATCCCTATCTAGGTACTGTGAGGTAGGTATGGTATCGAGCAGTAGACACAGACACAATGGATACTAGTTTGAAAACCTTTATTTACGAATTTGCTTTGGATAGTAGAATTCCTAAATGGCACCAACTCTAAAATGGGAGTAATCTCAACCATTAAACAATAACAAATACGTCCAAGTCAGTCTGGTCAAAATAAAAAAGGCCTATACTAAGAAAACCTAACCTTGCCCTGCTTCTCAAAATAACAAATGCGTTCAGGGAATACAAAAAGGAAAATTGTGTATCAAAAAGAAATGTCGGGATGGCGCCAGCACCAACTCCCTTCCCCAGGTTCAACACCACAGGGACTATAGAGTCTTGTAATAAACAAAGGATAGGTGGATGGCACGGTTCTTTCATTCTTGCACACTTTGGCTTATTGGTACAGTTCAACAGTTGAATCTTAGGCTTTCAATCTCTGGTAGTTCAATCACTTCCTCAGGCTTCGCGCGCCTTTCCATCAATACTCATTTCATATGCTGTCAATTTATCACAGTTCTGCACAGGCTTCCCTCTTCTGGGCTCAAGCCTGTCTTGCTCTGTGTGGGGGTTCCCTTCCTCACGTTTTTATCTGAGATTATTCACTGTCGAAGACTTTTGAAATTTCACGGAATTTACATAGACCTCTGCATGAGCACTTCGACCTCTCTTTCCATACTCTTTCAATACACAATCTTTTCTTGCAGCACCAATGCCTCTTGGTACTTGTAGTTCTTATTCTCTTTCACTTCCCTTTTTAGCCTTTTGAAAAGTTCTTGTCTTTTACTTTTGCCTTCTTGACATGATTCACAATTAACTTACTTTTGCCCTCTTGACATATTTCACAATTCACTTTAATTTTCCTCTTATTCAACTTTCTTTCCTTTGATCTCCGCTTGCAATATCTTTCAAAAGTTCATAACATTTCACAGAGACTTTTGAATGTGCGACTTCCCCTCGCAGGACCACTCTGCTACTTTGTATCCTTTTAACAATTGCATTCTTCACTCATGTTTCATCGGCACACGTGCAACCTTCAACTTTCAAATCACAGTCACTTTCCCTTTAAAATCAACCAGACTGGTTGCCCTCGATAACTCACTGTTTGTGTTAAATGAATGTCATCTTTTTCTCGCAGCGCAAGGCCGTTACCAATGCCTCTTCTGCTCCTCCCCAACTCTGCTGTTCACCCGCTAGGGTCGCAGGCTGTTTCCTGGCAGCTGTAAGGTGTCTTTCCTCCGCTCACTCGGCTCTGCTTTTCGAACACTCACGGCTTCCCGAAAGCTTGGAAATCTTGCGTGGCTTTCTCTCGATCCTCTCAATTGGTGATCAGCCCATTGGCTTTCTAACTCCCAGAGCCTGGTTCACATCAGCCTCGGAAAAGAGTTGTTAATTCTCGTACCGAGTCTTGCTCAAAGTGTGTCTGTGCGCGCCACCTTTTATTTTCACAGGGAGTCTCAATAAGTAGCAGGTGTACATTGTTAGAGCTACGTGCCTGACTCTGCCTGGTCTCATTACAGGGACAGGGCCAGTGAAAGTGAGGGGAGGTAATCCTTCTGACCTCATTCCTCATCTTCTTTGGTGCAGTACTTTTGTCAAGACAAAGTGGGGAGGAATTATGGGAGTTGCAGTTTCCCATAAAATAAACAGGCTTAGGGGTTAGATGGGTTGTTGAAAAAGGTGGATACCATGTCTCACCATTGGGTGCTTCTCCGCGACTTCCTGCGAACCCCCTACCCAGGTGACCCTCCCTCACTTGTCCACCAACAAGGTCAGGATCCAAAAGCAGTGGCCTTTCCCTGGCCACCTGAGTATGGGATACCTGGGGACTTGGTTGTGAAACACCCTCTGGTTTTTCACATACCCTTCCCCTATGCGATGTGGACAAATCTGTTTCATAGGGGAACTGTGAAAGGAAATCCACATTGCTCTGATCTTTGCCTTTCCGATGTTCCACTGTGAAACAGTATGGTTGTAAGTCCAGAAACCATTGCATTACACATGGGTTATATTCTTTTCGTGGCCTTATCCAGACAAGGGTAGAATGATCAGTAACTAGAATACATGTTCTTCCCAAGGGGTAATATTTAAGGAAAAGGATGGCCCACTTGTTGGCTAACGTGTCTAATGCTAACACTGAAAAGTTTCTCTCTGGGAAATAACTTGCGACTGGCAAACAATATAAAGGTGTTCTAATCGGTCATGCACTTGGGATAATACTGCCCCGAACCCAGTTAGGGAGGCGTCAGTCTGAAGGATAAAATCTTTTGAGAGGTCCACCACTTTCAGTATGGGATTCTGACAAACTGCGTTTTAAGTTAATATAACAGATTTCGTCCTCATCAGTCCAACAAATCTTTTGTGGTTCAGCGTTTTTTAGTTTGTTATTCAACCAAGATGTTTTTTCTGAGACATTAGGGACAAAATTGCGATAGTATCCAATTAAACAAAAAATGCTCTAAGGTCTTGTTTGGTCTTGGGTGTTAGTGCATTTAGAACAGCTTTTACTTTTGCTTGCTGAGGCTGTATAATAGCATTTCCTACAAAGAAAACAAGATATTTTACAGCAGGTTGAGCTAATCTACATTTTTTTTAATGTTAGTTGTCAGCCCAACTTTTTGTAGAGCACTCATAATAGTATAACGATGATAAAGATTGTCTTTCCAAGTTGGGCGTTAAATAATATCAATTTACGCACCGCAGAAATCAGAATAGGGCTGTAAAATCCCATCCGTTAGTCTTTGGAAAGTCGCTGGTGCACTGTGTAAACCAAAGGGTAGGACCTTGAATTGGAAAAGTCCTATCAGTGTTAAAAATGCAGTTTTTTCTTTGTCTGAGGCATGTAAAAGGAAACTGCGAGTATCCATTAGTTGAATCCATGTTGACAAGAAAACTGCATTTCCTATCTTGTCTATCAGGTCATCTATACGAGGCATGGGATATGCATCAAAGGCTGAAATAGCGTTGACTTGCCTAAAATCTATGAAGAATCTGCAAGTTTGGTCTGGTCACCAGTACAATGGGATATGACCAAGGACTTGAAGAAGGCTGAATGGCATTAGCTCTGAGCATACTCTCCACTCCATCAATAATTATCTTTTCCTTGCCTATGGGAGTCTATAAGACTTTAAAAGAACTACTTTCTGCATGGTAAGTTATGTGTACCCTCCCTGGTGTGTCACAAAATACATCAGGAAATGCGGAAACAAGTTCATTCAAACGTTCTTGCTTTTCATGGGGGAGGTCTTGGGGTATTAACTCTACATTATCAATTTCTTGGGGTGCCAAACAAGACAATATTGTAGTGTGGGATTTTCTTTCCACCCTTTTAGAAGGATGACGTTGACGTGCTAGATGCGAGTCTTTCGGCGCCTGTCTGGTTGGGCAACCCTGTAGTTGCATGTTCCTACCTGTTCCAATACCTCAGAAGGTCTGTGCCATTTTGATATTAATCTATTCTCTGAAGTTGGCAAGAGAACCAGAACTTTTTGACCCACTGAAAATGTTCTTAGATTTACTTTATCATATGAAAGTTTCTGTTGGCTTTGAGCTTTCTCCATGTGGGTATGGACTATAGACTAGACTAGGTTCATGTGCTCTTATAACCAATTTGCGGTTTGAGACAGTGGTATTGGGGTCTCCCAGGTGTCCCTGGGCATGTCCAAGACATCCCATGGCTCTCTGCCATACAATAGCGCAAAGGGTGGACATTCAGTAGATACTTGAGGGGTTTTTCTTACAGCAAACAAGGCCCCTGGAATCATGCGATCCCAATCCTTCCCGCCTTCATCAACTATCTTTCTTAGAATGGTCTTCGGGGTCTTATTAAATCGTTCAACCAATCCATCTTTTTGAGGATGATAAACTAAGGTTCTTAACGTAGTAATATGTAGTAACTCTTTAACTTCTCCCATGAGCCTACTCATAAAATGTGTTCCTTGGTCTGTTAGTATTCTTTCAGGAACCGGATCCGGTACAAAAATGGTAACATGCGTTTTAATATATGCTGGGTTGTACTATTCCTTATGGGGAAGGCCTCAGGCTATCTGGTAGCATAATCAACAATCACCAAGACACATTTATTGCCCAGTTTAGAGGTTTCAAGGGGCCCAAAGATGTCCATCCCTATTCGGGAGAATGGGACCTCTATTGTAGATAGTGGATTTAATGCCAGTGGAAGAATATTTGTGCTGGTCTTTTGACATATCTCACATGTCTGTACAAAGTTTTTAATATCGGCATATATTCCTGGCCAATAAAACTTTCCACTAATATGGGCTTCAGTTTTAACATGTCCTAGATGTCCCCCTGTTAAATATGAGTGGGAAATTTCAGAACTATTTTTCGATGGGTTTTGGGAATTACCAACTGAGTTTTACATGTCCTCTCCTCTGAGGTTTCCCTTCGATATAGTAGTCATTGTTTTAGGAAAAAAAACCTGTACCTCCTTCCTTGCCTTCAGGCTCCGGGATTACCTGTAGGAAAGCTTCTGCTAGTAATGGATCATTTCTCTGAACAAAGGCTAAATCTGGCAGGACAGTTGGTTCATCATCACGGGTAGTATTGATGTTAGATTTCTCATCAGCTTCTCCAAAACCTAGATTTCCCCTCTCAGTCGCCTCCTGTTGTGTCTCTTCTTTTAACTGAGTTAGTAAAGCCCTTTCAAGAATCTCTTGTGCTATTTTCTCCCCAAGATGCATGTCAAACGATGTCTCCCCATGATTATGCAAAAGTACTTTCATATCTCCCCTGAAATCCGGATCAATAACCCCTGTGAGTACATTAAATCCGAATTTCCAAGCTAAACCAGATTTGGGGGCTAGTCTGATGTAGCATCCAGGGGGAGTTATTAGAATTAAGTCAGTGGAAATCATACTCCTTTTCCCTGGAGGGAAGGATACTTCCCTACTACGGCAGATGTTCAATCCAATAGAACCTTTTGTGGCTACAGTGGGGTTTGTGGCTCTAGCACTTAATTTTTTTGGTTTCCCAATTTGTTTCAATTGAGTCACATCCCACTCCTGAATCCATATGTGAGGAAAGCTTGAGCAGTAGACACAGACACAATGGATGCAAGTTTCAAAACCTTTATTTTACTTAGGATGGTAGAATTCCTAACTGGCCCTAACTCTAAAATGGAAGTCATCTCGACCATTAAACAATAACAAAGACGTCCAAGTCAGTCTGGTCAAAATAAAAAGGCCTATACTAAGAAATCTAACATTGCCCTCTGTGAGAAACCAGAAAGTGTCTCACCCGCTAGTCCCCGGGGATCTCTCTCTCTCTCAGGTAGGCAGGACACAGGCATGGCCTTTGGATCCAGACCCTATGGGTGGACCAGTGCGGGAGGATCACCTGGGTGAGGGGTCTTCGAGGAGTGGGACACCGGATGGCGAGACGCAGTATTCCTCCCCCTCTAACATCTTTACCCCATCCTACCAGGTAGGATACGTAGTAACTTTACCCCCACCCCCTTTCCCATCACAAACACTTCCACACGGACAGCCCACCCTGGGAGAAAACAGACTCGCACCTGAGCAGTGTACCTGACATGTCCTGCTACTATGGTCAGGCAAAGTCAGGCAATTACTGACAATCACGCACACCTGACTTCCATTAAACTGCCCCACACGGATAAAAGACGGAGCACGAAAGCACACTCTGAGCGAGGCAAAGAACATGAAGGAACATCAGTTTTGAGTCAGCACCTGAATGACCGTGTTCCTCGCACCTCGTTCCTTGGTCCGTTGCGTCGTGAATCCCTGAGCACTTGGTCCCTCGCAACTCACGACCACGTGTGCCTCGTGCCCCCCCTTCCATCCTCCTGCACCCACGTGCCCCATTTTGCTCTTCCTCATTGATTGCCCTGTTTTACATTGTATCGCCATGTGTTCTGTTGTATTCTTCCCCTCCTTTAAGTCATAATTTGCTGACTATTCTGCTCTGTATATTGTTTTTGTGTTTCTCCTCACTGTCTGCTCTGTTTGGCATTGTATTGCTTTGTGCTCTGCTGCATTCATCCTTCTTCTAGGTTTACATTTGTGGACTGCTTTATCCTTCTGTATACTGTTCTGTGTTCTGCTGTGCTCCACACTCCTCTAGGTTCTTTTTTGCCTACTGCTTTTTTTCTTGATGCACCTGTAACCTGATTTGCTTACTGGACTGCCTTGTTGTCCGTCTGCTCTTCCACTGAGCTTTATCTACTTAGTTAAATTGTCTACTATTGTCTGGTCCCTTTCTGTCTCGTCTGCTTGCATTCCTCCCTGTGTCCTCCCCTAGTGTCCCTCCCACTACCTTTCCCCTCCACCCCTCTTCATCTCTCCTCTTCCCCCACCTACTCTATGGTGCTCTATGTTTCTCCTATATGTTCTAACTGCTTCTCTACAGACTATACTGCTCTCCTGACTAAGTCTGGTAGGAAGAAGTTCAAAAAGTATATCCTGGTCTCCCTATCGCTGATACCTATACCAGTGCTTGCTCCACATGGTAAGATTTTAGTACATCGCCAGGCTTTTTTCCCAGCGTTTATTTTTGCAGAAAAATTAATTGAAAAATGTAGGGGGTGGGTGGGTAAGGGCATATAAGGGGTAGGGATGTGTGGGGTATAGGGACTACAAAATAGGCAAGGGGGTTAGGGGACGACCCCCCCCCAAATATAAAAACAAAAATGAGATGAGTTTTTTTTCAGCTGACATGTTTGGCAAAAATCTCTGCGAAAAACAAGCCTGGCGATCTAAGAACATAGCACCGTCCAGACAGACCCTCACCAACATCCTCTTTGTCATTCCCTCGCCAGACCTATGGACTCTTCATATGATCTCTGTGCTCTCATCTTTCTCTTCTCCCACTAATGGTGGGAGGTCCTCCTGGCCCCTTCCACTGCTCTGAGGTCATCATTAATGTTTACCTGAATGGCACCGTCTTGGTCCAAGGCCCTCAAGCCAACCTTCTCCTCTTTGATACAGTTTCCGCGCCTCATCAATTTCCTTTCTTCTCCTGCTGTCCCTTCTCTCCTTTCCTCAGCTTCCTTGACTCCCCCCACTCTGCCTCCTCTTTGGCTACCTTGCCCTCTCCCCCTTCCTCTTCTGCCCACCCCCCTCTCCCTTGTGCTCCTTTTACACCTCCGTAGGGCATATCTCTGATTTGTACCAGTCCCCGGAAGTCTTTCAAGGTTGCCAACCTTCTCCATATTGCCACTCAACTCTCGTTCAGCTGTCAAACACTCCTCTGACATCTGCTGCCACCTGGAAGAACTTGACCTCAATGTCCTCAGTCTCACCGAGACATGGTTCATGGCCAGCTCTGTCACGAGCTTTGACACTCTCCTCACTGATGGCTACAAGATCCTCACCACGCCCAG
Source organism: Ambystoma mexicanum (assembly GCF_040938575.1). Classification (NCBI taxonomy): domain Eukaryota; kingdom Metazoa; phylum Chordata; class Amphibia; order Caudata; family Ambystomatidae; genus Ambystoma; species Ambystoma mexicanum. Next base: position 595,379,504 of record NC_090936.1, read on the forward strand.
ATCCAATCGTTCCGGAGGGGGTGTAGCCCTGATCTTCCCGGAGTGGATTCCTACCTCTGTCATTCCTATGCAGGCATACTCCTCTTTTGAATGCCTTATCTGCAGGCTTTCTCTCTCTGCCGGCCACTCTCTTACCATGGCTACTATCTATCGGCCACCTGGTCAGATCACCTCCTTCCTCCCCTCCTGGTCTTGACGATCCAACTCCTCCTCCTCAGAGATTTCAACATCTACCTTGATGCTTCCTGTCCCTCCTCTGGACTCTAGCGACATCTGCGACACTCTCTCTTTTTCTAGTCTCCCCTCTGGCCTGACTCACTCTGCAGGGCACACTCTGGATGTCCTGATCCCCCCCAGACCTCCCCCTCTCACCACTCCTCTCTCCTGGAGTGATCACTTTCTCCTTTCCACCCATCTCTCCCTCCCTAACCCTCAGGCCAAGCCAACTCTAGCACTGCCACCTGCTTACTCGATCATCCGACCCATGAAGCGTGTGTCAGTTGAGGCTTTCGCCGCCACTTTCTCTCCCCCTCCTCCTCCTCCTCCTCTGGCTGACTCACATCCTGACACAGCCCTTTCCATGCTCCACTCTTCTATCTCTGATACTCTTGATTTTATTGCCCTGTCATGCGGATCCACTTGGAGCCCAAAGCCAAGTGAAACTCCTGGTATGACTCTGATCTTGTCATACTTAAATGCAAGTGGAGGGTGGCTGAGAGGAAATGGCTTGCTTCTTGTGCATCCTCTGACAAACTGGCCTGCCGCCTGCTCCAAAGTCAATACCAGCTCTCTGTCCGCACTAAGACGAGAGCCCACCCCACATTCAAGCCCGCGTCCCTGCAGCATCTAACAACTCGGCCGAACCTTTTAAAATCTGCAAGAAGCTGGCCAATCCTGCTGCAGTGTCATGATGCCTACCCCCGGGGACCCAGACCAAGTCCAGCAACCCTGGAAGCAGGCATCAAGTTATCCCAAGCAAGCCCAACAACCCCTGCTAGGGGCTATTTGGGTGCAGTCCTGGCGTCTATGGCGCCAGGCTCATATGGAGAGTCAGTCCTGGCGCCATAGGTGCCAGGCTCATAGATTAAAACTTACCTGATGCAGACCATGCTGCAAACTTACCTGATGCAGACCATGCCGCAAGAGCTGCAAGCCAAAAGAGGCTTGGAAGGGACTACTTTACCTAGGGACTATTTTTTTACTTGGGTGGGACTGGGGAGGAATACTTACCTGGGACTAATTTGGGGGCTATTTAAACCACGCCCGAAGAGCAGCACACGCTTCGTGTTATTCTGCATCCAGCAGCGTTACGCTCACCGTGCCTGCAAGTCTGCATCCAGTCTTCTGCCACGCCCGCCTCGAGTTTGGAGCTCCTAGAAAAAGGGAGAAAGAAGGAGAAAAGGTTAAAACAAGAGCAATACCTTTGATCCTTACCTGAATTCCTGATCCATCACGCCTTCGAGCTGGAAGAAAGAAGTTATTTCATGCGCGTCGCCTCGCCTGCTGCAGCGCCGCGCTGAACTCACCGGCCTTCGCAGCATCTTCACATTCCACCGATCCTCCTGCATGTTCCCGCCGCACTCCGGCACCTAAGGAGAAGACAAGAACAGCAAGGTGAGCCAAGGGAATACACAGAGGAATATTAGTTACCCCCCCCATAGACTTACCTGATTTTACTACCGGGGGTACTATTCCTCTTCACGGGTCGGCGCAGCTTCCACTGCATCTTCGCCGAACCCCGGCACCTAAGGGGAAACAAAAGGACAGCAAGGTGAAACAAAGGGACTAACAAGGGGAACCCTCCTCACCACAATAGACTTACCTGATTTTACCGCCGGAGGTATTATTCCCCGAGACTTCATACTTTCTCTCAGCGCCTGAATGAGGGAGAAAGCAACAGGTTACATATTGACATTATTTTATCGAACTGTGTTGGAAAATACAAATCCTTACCAGAATATTACCGGTTGCCACGAGGAACTCTTCACTAGGGTGAAGCTGCAACCTGCAAGGAATCGGACAAGAGTGAAAGTCGGGCATTTGAACTCTTACGAACTACATACTTACGGCGTCTTGCCGGGAATCTCGGAGTCAATATTGTTCTGGAACTCACCAATTCCTTCGAGCCAGTGAAGCAACTGGTTATCAACGCGCCCTTGCACTCACTGCAGGATGGAGAGCTCATCTTTTCAAACCATCAGGTGAGACTATAAGAGGGGCCATTAAAGGTGATCTGTGGGGAGAACAGCGGGGGTGGGGGGATTTACGCTCAACTCCACGGGTGGTTAATTCCCTTTCTCCATTTGCAGAAGAATATTCCTACGTGCCAAGCAAATGAAGCTAGGTGGGCCAGTCCAGTCCGTCATCTCAGCCCTACGCGTGACATTGGTGGAGACCGCAGCTGTCCAGTTCAGATCGACGCCTCTGTGGCAGCCAGGTGAGCATAACAGAACGCAAAGCCTACCCACAAATTCCCACCCAGGCGTTATGGATACCTCAGAGACTGACCAATTGGCCCAATTACTAGGGGAACTGAGGGCTGAAGTGCATTCCGCCCATCAAGAAACCAATGTTCTTAGGAGAGAACTGATTTTGTCAAAGGAGCGAACTGATGAGCTTGCTAGGCAACTATTGCAAAGCCAGGCTGGACAAGCACCCCTACCTGGTTCCGGGGGAAATCCAGCTCCTGTGTTATCGAGTAACCCTGTGCAAATAAACCTACCAGGAAATATTCCATTAGGTCCACCCGAACGCTTTGCCAGAGATCACAAAAGGTTCGCTGTGTTTATGAACCAATGCCGCTTGCACTTTTTATGCAGACCTGGAGCCTTCCCAAACGATCAAGCCAAGGTAGCCTTTGTATTGTCATATCTCAGCGGCAGTGCAGCTGATTGGGCAATTCCACTAGTTACTCAGGATGACCCAATTCTTCGGGATTTTCAGGGCTTTCAAACGAGCATGGAAAGACTATTTGCCCGGCACTCCCAAGGACTGGCCCTGGATAACGAACTTTTGTCCCTACAACAGGGTAACCAGGACCTTCTATCCTACATCGCAACCTTTAATAGGTTGATAGTGGAAACTGGATGGCCGGAGGTAAAACGAATCCCGTTATTTCATTGAGGGCTTTGAGGAGAACTCAAGGATGTCTTGGCTCAAGTTGTGAACCCACCTCAAGACTGCGCTGAATATATAGACTTAGTGGTCCAGTTAGATCACAGACTTCAGAACAGAAAGGCTGATCGAGCCAAGTTTGAGAATCGGTTGTTGGTCAAAACTGACGCTAACCCCAAAGGTGCAGATGCTTCAGAATCCATGCAATTCGGAGGGGTTAAAGGACCCTTAATCCAGAAGGAAAGAGAAAGGAGACGGCAAATGCAATTGTGTCTATATTGTGGAACTTCTGGGCATTTTCTACGGGATTGCCCTGTAAAACCACCCAAGAAGGTGGTAGGAGCTGCTGATAAAAGCCATATGGAGTCAGACTCGGGAAACGACCACGCCCGACAAGCGTAGAGGTCCGCTTGCCGAGCTTGAAGAAGGATACTCAGACCTCGCATTTCATCATACCAATGGTCCTCGTAGATCCAGGGCAGCCATCGCGTATGCCCGCAGTAAGGGCATACACTGATAGCGGGCCATAGGAAACTGTTTGGACTATGAATTGGCTTCCAGGATGAATCTACCTCTCTGCCGAAAAACCACCACAGATGTCATCACCACAGTCGATGGAACTGAAATTGCCTCTGGGCCTGTAACTCATTCCACCGCAGAGATGACACTATTGGGTCAGGATGGGCATCGATAGACTATTGTGTTTGATCTAATCAAAGCCCCACAGTTCCAAATAATACTGGGGATACCTTGGTTGGAAACACATAATCCTTGTATTGATTGGCGAGAGAAGAGAATAACCTTCCCGGATTGTGCACAAACCTGTTACCCAAAGAAAAATCATAACGCAGGCCTGGCCACAGTAACCACAGCAGTCATGCAACTACCACCAGAATACCAAGAATTCCAGGATGTCTTCCAAAAAGAACAGGCAAACACCTTACCTCTTCACAGATCGTATGATTGTCAAATCGATCTCATACCCGGTGCACAAACCCTTTGTAGCAGGATCTATGCCCTTACGGAACCTTCACCTACGACAATACTTAGACCAGTACCTTGCCAATGGCTTTATTCGCCCATCCAAGTCCCCTGCATCTTCAGCTTTGTTCTTCGTGCCCAAAAAGGAAGGTGACCTCAGAACGTGCATAGACTACCGCGCATTGAACCAGATAACTGTCAAGAACCGATACCCATTGCCTCTGATCCCTGAACTACTAGACCAAGTGAAGGACGCTTGTATATACACTAAATTAGATCTCCGGGGGACATACCATCTGGTACGTGCAAAAGAGGGCGACAAATGGAAGACTGCTTTCCGCTCTAAGTATGGGTTATTCGAATACCAGGTGATGCCTTTCGGGTTGTGCAATGCACCAGCAGCCTTCCAATACTTCATGAACGATGTCCTTAGTGAACTCAATGACGTTTGTGTTGTCGTATATATCGATGATATTCTAGTATACTCCTCTTCAGAATCTGACCATGTGAAGCACGTCCGAGCAGTCCTTGAGAAATTGCACCAGCACAAACTATATGCAAAGCTGGAAAAATGCGTTTTTCATGCCACAGAAGTTGAATTCCTTGGATTTATCCTGACTCCAAAGGGAGTCCGAATGGACTCACGAAAGGTGGATGCAATCCTTAAGTGGCCATCACCAAGTTCAGTTAAAGGAGTACAAAGCTTGCTCGTCTTTGCCAATTTGTACCGCAGATTCATCCCAGATTTTTCACATGTTGTACATCCCATCACAGCACTCTTGCGAAAAAATAAACGCTTTATGTGGACTGAAGAAGCTGAAAATGCCTTCCAAGAGCTGAAAGCGAAATTCACGTCAGCACCTGTATTAAAGCACCCGCGCCCTGAACTTCCATACATAGTGGAAACTGATGCATCCAGTCTAGCCATGGGAGCTGTCCTGTCTCAAAAGGACCCTGAAACTGACCAGCTTCACCCAGTAGCATTTTGGTCCAGAAAGTTCTCGGCACCCGAGTTAAACTATGCGGTTACAGACAAGGAGTTATTAAATCCACCTTCAAGGCTTGGCGGCACTATCTTCTCGGTGCCAAGCATACCATTACTGCGATCACCGATCACCGGAACTTACAGTATTTAAAGACAGCCAAGGCCCAATCGTCATGTCAACTCCGATGGGCATTGTTCTTTGCCGAGTTCGATTTCGTAATAACCTATCGACCAGGTTGTAAGAATGGTAAAGCAGACGCCTTATCCCGAATAGGGATGGGGATGGGAGAGGCAGAAGTGAACCCAGAACCAGTACCTATAATTTACGAACAAAGGATTCTTGGCATGACTACTCTACAGACACTAGAGGACATTCAGGTAAAGATCCAGCAACTCTTTGATCCTACAGCCCTGCAGGACTGGGTAAAAAAAGGCCTGGACTACTCTGTCACCAATGATCTGCCTTATTACCAAGGGCGGCTATTTCTGCCACACAAGGAACTGCAAGAGCTAGTCATTTCCCGTTATCATGATACCCTAATGGAGGGGCACCCAGGTATTGCAAAAACTGAAGCTAAAATTAAAAGACAATTCTGGTGGCCCACCTGGCGAAAGGATATTAAATCATTTGTGATGTCTTGTGGCATTTGCGCCCAAAACAAAAGTCAAAAGAAAAAACCAGCTGGACTCTTACAACCTTTAGACATTCCGCCTACACCATGGCACACCTTATCGTTAGACTTTATTACTGATCTACCTCCATGCAATGGATTTAACACCATTCTAGTTATTGTGGATCTTTTTTCCAAGATGGCCCACTTTATTCCTTTAAAGGGATTACCTTCAGCTTCAATCCTGGCCAAGGAGTTCCTCGAAAACATTGTTCGCGTAAATGGATTTCCGTCCATATTGGTCTCTGACCGGGGCAGTCAATTCATTTCACATTTTTGGATAAAATGCTGTCAATTGGCGCAAATCGATGTGAGGTTATCGACCAGTCACCATCCCAAGACCGATGGTCAAACGGAGAGGACCAACCAGACTCTCGAACAATACCTGCGTTGTATGTTACATCAGACAGAGTAATTGGAAAGACATTCTTTGGATCGCCGAATATGCATACAATAATTCAGTACACTCTGGAACTGGACAAAGCACCTTTTATACCTTATATGGGCACCAACCTCGAACCTCAGACTTTGACTCACCCCAACACTTAGAAATGCCCGCAGTGGACCATCTTCACGCTACGATTACACAAGCCTTTAAGGAAGCAACTACACATTTAAAACAGGCGAAAGAAAAATACAAGAAAGATGCTGATCGGCATTGAAGTGATACTCCACAATACCAGATAGGGGACCAAGTATGGTTAGCCACAAAACATATACCTCTAAAGGGAACACGGACCTTTAACCCCAGATATTTGGGACCTTACTCTATTAAGGCCATTATCAACCCGGTGGCTGTCAAGTTGGACTTACCTGCTAATATGCGAATTCACCCAGTCTTTCATGTGTCACTTTTGAAGCCAGTGCAACCAGGGACAAGACTAACCAAGCCACCAGACCCTATCCTTGTAGACGGAGAACCCGAATTTGAAGTTAAGAACATCCTGGACTCCAAGCTGATAAAGTCAAAACTCTTTTATTTAATCGACTGGAAAGGTTACGGACCACAGGAAAGGTCATGGGAACCTAGTGACCATGTTCATGCACCCCGATTGGTGAAAAAATTCCACCGAAATTTCCCAGACAAACCGAAACCACAGGGAAGAACGACTTTAGGAGGGTCCTTGGGGGGGGGAGTGCTGTCATGATGCCTACCCCCGGGGACCCAGACCAAGTCCAGCAACCCCGGAAGCAGGCATCAAGTTATCCCAAGCAAGCCCAACAACCCCTGCTAGGGGCTATTTGGGTGCAGTCCTGGTGTCTATGGCGCCAGGCTCATATGGAGAGTCAGTCCTGGCGCCAGGCTCATAGATTAAAACTTACCTGATGCAGACCATGCTGCAAACTTACCTGATGCAGACCATGCTGCAAGAGCTCCAAGCCAAAAGAGGCTTGGAAGGGACTGCTTTACCTAGGGACTATTTTTTACTCGGGTGGGGCTGGGGAGGAATACTTATCTGGGACTACTTTGGAGGCTATTTAAACCACGCCTGAAGAGCAGCACATGCTTCGCGTTATTCTGCATCCAGCAGCATAACGCTCACCGTGCCTGCAAGTCTGCATCCAGTCTTCTGCCACGCCCGCCTCGAGTTTGGAGCTCCTAGAAAAAGGGAGAAAGAAGGAGAAAAGGTTCAAACAAGAGCAATACCTTTGATCCTTACCTGAATTCCCGATCCATCGCGCCTTCGAGCTGGACGAAAGAAGCTATTTTATGCGCGTCGCCTCGCCTGCTGCAGCGCCGCGCTGAACTCACCGGTCTTCGCAGCATCTTCACATTCCACCGCATCCTCTTGCATGTTCCCGCCACACCCCGGCACCTAAGGAGAAGACAAGAGCAGGAAGGTGAGCCAAGGGAATACACAGAGGAATATTAGTTACCCCCCCATAGACTTACCTGATTTTACCACCGGGGGTATTATTCCTCTTCACGGGTCGGCGCAGCTTCCACTGCATCTTCGCCGAACCCCGACCTCTAAGGGGAAACAAAAGGGCAGCAAGGTGAAACAAGGGGACTAACAAGGGGAATCCTCCTCACCACAATAAACTTACCTGATTTTACCGCCGGAGGTATTATTCCCAGAGACTTCATACTTTCTCTCAGCGCCTGAATAAGGGAGAAAGCAACAGGTTACATATTGACATTATTTTATCGAACTGTGTTGGAAAATACAAATCCTTACCAGAATATTACCGGTTGCCACGAGGAACTCTTCACTACGGTCAAGCTGCAACCTGCAAGGAATCGGACAAGAGTGAAAGTCAGGCATTTGAACTCTTACGAACTACATACTTACGGCGTCTTGCATCTCGGAGTCAATTTTGTTCTGGAACTCACCAATTCCTTCGAGCCAGTGAAGCAACTGGTTATTAACGCGCCCCTGCACTCACTGCAGGATGGAGAGCTCATCTTTTCAAACCATCAGGTGAGACTATAAGAGGGGATATCAAAGGTGATCTGTGGGGAGAACAGCGGGGGTGGGGTGATTTACGTTCAACTCCACGGGTGGTTAATTCCCTTTCTGCATTTGCAGAAGGATAGTCCTACGGGCCAAGCAAACGAAGCTCGGTGGGCCAGTCCAGTCCGTCATCTCGGCCCTACGCGTCACATTGGTGGAGACCGCAGCTGTCCAGTTCAGATCGACGCCTCTGTGGGAGCCAGGTGAGTAACAGCAGTCTCTACCTCTCCTGTACCCTCCCAAGACCTCTGCACGGCCCTGGCTTCTCATTTTCTCTCTAAAATCAAGCACATCCTGTCCACCCGTTCTTTCTCTTCTCCTCCTTCTACTCTCTCCTCTACCTGCGGCCTCCCTGTGTCCACCTCTCCTCCCTCTTTCTCTGCCTTTCCTCTGTTACCCTGATGAGGTTTCTAGACATGTCTGATCTATGAAAGTGTCGTCAAATCAGGTTCTCCCCGTTCCTCCAAAACCATCAAGGACCACATTGACACCCTCTCTTCTGCCCTGGCTGACGTCTGCAGCCACTCCTTCGCCATTGGAGCCATCCCTTCCACCCTAAAGCTCTCCCTTGTGCACGCTCGTCTCAAGAAAACCTCAGCCGACCCCTCCGGCCTGGCCAACTATCACCCGATCTCCATCACTCCTTTCCTGGGCAAACTCCTTGAAAAGCTAGCCATCTCCCAGCTTAATCTTCACACTGAATCTGTTGGTTGTCTCCATGACCATCAGTCTGGCTTCACAGCAGCCAGAAGCATGGAAACTGCTCTCCTGAACATCCGTGAAGACTTGCTCTCTAACCTTGATTCTAATCTCCCCTCTGTCCTCATCTTACTCGATCTCTCTTCTGCCTTTGACACTGTCAACCACACCATCCAGCTCAATCGTCTCCGTGATAACCTGGGTATCACCGATCAGGCCCTAGCCTAGCTGACCTCTTTCCTCTCTTATCGACCCTCCCAGGTCCAACTTGGGTCCTTCCTTTACTCTCTCTCTCCACCTCTGGTGTTCCCCACGGGTCTAACCTCTCTCCATGGCTGTTCAACCAATGCCTGGCACCTCTCGCCCACCGCATTGCCGCTCTCTGCTCCAACTTTCAGTGCTATGTGGATGACACTCAGCTCGTTTTCAGGCTCCCCTCTGCCACCTCCTCTCCTTCTCTTATCTCTGACCGACTGCTATCCAGGAGTGGTGTGCCGCCAATTATCTCTGTCTTAATGCCAGTAAGACAGATTCCACTCATCAGCACCCCTGCACCCTCCTTTCCTGTCACTCTCTGGCCAGCCTCCCTTGGCCCTCTTCCTGCTCCCACCTATGAGGCTAAGAACCTCGGGGTCATCTTCGACTACACACTCTCCTTTTCACCTCACATCTCGGGCGTCTATAAGAAGTCATACTACCAACTGTACCTCTGCAGAGGTATTCTTCCTTTCCTCTCCTCTCTTTCCCCCCAGAAGCCCGCTGTCATTAGAGTGCTGGTTCTCTCCAGGCTGAACTACTGCAACAGCCTCTTTCTAAATCTGTGTGCTTCTACTCTCCGCCCTCTGTAATTCATCCAGAACAGGACTGCAAGCCTTGTTCTTGGCCTCAAGCCCAGGGATTGTATCTCTCAAGCACTGAAATCCATGCATTGGCTCCCAGTGGCTGCGACGATTAAGTTCAAGACCCTCTGCATTATCCACAAGGCCTTCTGGGGCCTGGGTCCTCAATCCCTCCAACTCTCTCTTGGTAAATACCTTCCAACTCAAGCTCTTCACTCTGCCACCTACAACTCCCCCAGGGTCAGTCGCTTCTCCAAGCAACGAGTTGGTGGTAGATCTCTTTCTTCGGCTGGGGCCTCCCTCTGGAACAGCCTCCCTGCCTCTCGGAAAACTTGAGAACCATCTCCAGTTCCGAAAGCACCTCAAGACCTTGCTCTTTGCTTCTGCATCCTCTCTTCCTCGCCCCTGCTGATTCCTGCCTGATACTTCACTGGTCACCTGGCTGCCTTCTGATTTCGGGCCCAGGTCCCTGCCCGCCCAGCTGCACACCCGCACTGCCTCCTGACAACCCTTTCACTTGGGTCTGTATCTGTAACCCTACAGTCCCCCTACATGCACTTTTGGACACCTGCTGCACTTACCTTTGTACCTGCCACCTGCTGGTCGTACTTCTTGTTATTGCTTGATGCCATGACCAGCACTGCTCCCTTCCCCACTCTCCTGCACTTGTCCCCTCCCCCGCACTTGCGCAATCCCAATGTCACTTGGCCTAGTAAGATTGTTGTCTCCGTCCTCCATTTGTTCCACCTCCCTTGCCTCGTTGTGCCTTGAAACACTTGTGTATAGGCTCGTTATAAATGCCATATCAGAGCATATCATTCAGATTAGCTTGTCACTTTAACCAGAAAGTTACAGGAGTAGTGAGAAAGGGGATACAATGTAGCCCCTCAGTACTCTGTGCTGATCTCACAATAGAAAAAGATAGGAATGATAAACATATCCCCCTGCCCTTCGGAACATGTGTTCCCATAAGGAAAATATCAGAAAATGAAAAAGCGAAGCCTAAAGGGCTCCCAGCAACACTGCACAGAGAATGCTGTTTGCTACAAAAGTCAAAGACAGACGCGACAAAAATTGGAGGAAAGCATGACTCCAAAAAAAGGTATACAGAAATATAAAAGATTCCCACAGATAGAGTAAAAGAATGAGTGAGTGTGGAAAAAGGCTCCCATCTCACTCAGGAGAACGGACAAAAAATCCAGTAGTCCAGCTAAAAGTGCAGGGGGACTCACAGGAGAAGGGGATTTCACATAGAAATGGACAATCTACTCAAGAATATATATATAAGGACTGTTAACTGATCACAGTTCAAATAGGTACTAGAAGGAAAGAACAAGTTACTTCTTACCTGGTAACGTTCTTTCGATGGGATGTTCCTCCGACGTATTCCTTATCTTGATAGATCATCTCCAGCTTGCTGGCCTCGGAAAAAAAATGTTCAGTAGAGGGCGCTGCGCGTTGACGTCCCTCGAGCCGATGTCCCTCGACAGCCTCCGTATCGGCGCCGACGTCATCATGCGTATAAATAGACTCGCGCAGCGTCCGTTGCTCAGTTCTGTTTTGACGTTTAACAGTTGCTTTACATGAATTGGTTATTGACCCTGAAGGAGCGTAAGCTGTAACCACAAGGGAAGTTTTATTGAGGGGATCGAGGGGAGAGGCGATAAGGAATACCTTGGAGGAACATCCCATCGAAAAAACGTCATTACACGGTAAGAAGTAACTTGTTCTTTGAAGGGATTGTGTCCTCCGACGTATTCCTTATCTTGATAGACTCCCACAGCAGTGGTGTGTAACTGGAGGTGGGAGTAAAATTGCCATTTTTCCCTTCAATAATGAACAGAGTGCAACACAGCTTTGCCAAATCTAGTCTCTTGGCTAGAGGAGGAATCCAGGTTGTAAATTTTGTGAAGGTATGTGCAGACGACCATGTGGCAGCCGCACATATGTCTTGAATCGGTACCCCTCTTTGGAGGGCCGAAGAGGCTGCGATACCCCTGGTTGAATGAGCCCTAAGATTTTGAGGAGGCTCTTTCCCTGCCAGTTTGTAACATTCCAGAATGGCCAAAATAATCCATCTGGAAATGGTCTGTTTTGTTATTGGTAATCCCAATTTGTGCCCTGAGTAACCTACGAACAGTTGGTCTGCTTGCCTAATCCTAGCAAGTCTGCTGATGTAAAAGCTCAAAGCCCGCCTTGGGGCCAGCCTATGTAGCCTTTCTTCCTCTTTCCCCGGATGGGGAGGGGGACAGAATGAAGGTAAGGTAATCTTCTGAGTGATGTGGAATTCAGAAACCACCTTTGGGAGGAAATTAGGCTTCACTTGTAGGACAACTTTGTCTTTATGAAAAATTGTATGAGGGGGTTTACAAGATAGAGCTTGTAATTCGCTCACCCTCCTAGCAGATGTCAATGCCACTAATAAGACAGTTTTAAGGGTGAGAAATCTTAGCGAACAAGAGTGGAGTGGTTCAAAAGGAGTACCCATCAGGAAATTTAAGACTAAATTTAAGTCCCATAAGGGAACTTGGAATGGTCTTGGAGGATAGACATTGGTTAATCCCTTCAGAAATGGTATTACTAAGGGTAACTTGAAATACGATGGTTCCTCTGCAGTGCGCTTGAAGATCGATAGCGCTGCGAGATAGCCCTTGATAGAGCCAACCTGAAGGCCCGAATTTGTCAAATAGAGTAGCAAAGATAACACCGTTGGTGTACCACATGAAAAGGGATCGATATTCTTTTCTCTACACCAGCTGCAAAATTTGTTCCAACAGCAGCGGTATAAAGTCTTTGTTGCTGGCCTTCTGGCCGAAAGCAACACCTCCATGACGTCATCTGGGAGGTCCCAATCCTTGTATCTCAACCTTTCAGATACCAAGCGTGAAAGGTTGAGGGTTCTGATGTCTGGATGGAGAACCTGACCTCCCTTCTGCGAGAGAAGATTCTCCGTGAGTGGAAGACGAATTGGAGGGCAGATGGACATGTCCAGAAGGTCCGGATACCACGTTCTCCTGGCCCAGTTCGGGGCAATTAGGATCATGGCTTTCCGGAATCTTCTCAACCTCCTGATCATTTGAGGAATGACAGGGACTGGAGGAAACGCGTACAGAAGTGTAAACTCCCAGTCTACTATGAACGCGTCCCCTAGAGCTCCTCTCGGGGTAAATTCCCTTGAACAAAACTGATCGCACTTCCTGTTGATGCTGGTGGCGAACAGATCCTCTTGAGGGGTTCCCCAAAGGGTGAAGATCTGTTGAAGGACTTCCTGAGCTAGTTCCCACTCGCGGGAGACTGTACTCTGCCTGCTCAGAGCGTCCGCCATCAAGTTTTTCTCTCCGGCTAAGTGAACTGCCGATAGAGAGATTCCTTCTTGGATTGCCCAAAACCAGAGCTGCATCGCCTCTCTGCACAGAGGCAGTGATCCTACGCCTCCTCTTTTGTTAAGGTAGTGCATGGCCACTGTGTTGTCCGTCATTATCAGGACATTTTTCCCCTGTACAGATGGCAGAAAAGCCTTCAGCGCTAGTCTGATTGCTCTTAGCTCTAACAGGTTGATATGTAGTCTGGACTCCGATGGTGACCAACGACCGTTGATGGTCAAGTTGTTGGCATTGGCTCCCCACCCCGTGAGTGAGGCATCTGTGACTACTGTTATCTCCTGCCATGGTTGCCAAAACAGTTCTCCTTTCAAAATGTTCTCCTGACAGGCCCACCACTGAAGGTCTCGAGCCACCTTGTCCGGAACCTGAAGGAGATCTATCATTCTCCCTGTAAAATTGCGACCACTGAGTTCTTAGTGCCCACTGAAGAGATCTCATTCTCAGACGAGCCTCTGGCACAAGGAAGATGCAGGATGCCATGAGGCCTAGCAACCTCAAAAAGTCGAAGGCTGGGAGATGTTGGGCATTTTGAAACTTGGTGACCATCTGCAGAATATCTTGAGCCCTCACCTCTGGTGGCGAGGCTTTTCCCAGGGAAGTGTCCAGGACCGCCCCAATGAACTGGAGTCTCTGTGATGGTATCAACTGTGACTTCTTTAAATTGAGGGAGAAGCCCAGTTTGTGAAAGAAGTGGCAGACATAATCTAGCTGGATCTGAGCTTGTTCAGGAGATACGGCTCTGATCAGCCAATCGTCCAGGTAGGGGTAGACGTGAATCCCTTCCCTCCTTAGACTTGCAGCCACTACCGACATTAGCTTGGTGAAGACCCTCGGGCGGAGGTCAGCCCAAATGGCAGAACTCAAAATTGATAACGAGAGCCGCAGATGGATTGGCACATGGAAATAAGCATCCTGAAGGTCCAGAGATAGCAGCCAGTCCTGGGGCTGGAGGGCCTGAAGGATCTGAGAGAGAGTTACCATCTTAAACTTGTCCTTCATGAGGAACTTGTTCAATTCTCGTAAGTCCAAGATAGGTCTCCGTCCTCCGTCCTTCTTCGGTATTAGGAAGTAGGTGGAGTACCAGCCCTTGTTTCTCTCCACTACAGGTACCGGTTCTATGGCACCTTTCTCCAGCAGGTCTACAATTTCCTGCCAGAGGAGCGGATCTGGAACTTTCAGAGAGCTGTTCCCTGGTGGATGACTCTGAGGAATGCGTAGAAAAGGCAGGCAGTAACCTTGGGGAAACTGTCTCCAATGCCCAAGCATCTGACGTAATAGCCTGCCATTCCGTCAGATGTTGAGTTAGCCTGCCCCCTACTGGTGTCTTGTGAGGAGAGTCCTCAGAGTGATTTGGAGGTGGCTGATGCAGATGCCGAGGGTAAAGAGGCACCTGCTGCTGCTGTTGTGGCTTTTGTATTTTTACCCCGTCCACCTCGGGTGAATCTTTTTTGACCTCTTTGAACTGACTGTCCTCTGACTTTTCCGAATGCGGAATAAAAGCGAAAGGACTTACCTCTCCAAGAGGTTCCTGAGGGGCTATATGGTGTTTGACGGATTGCAGCTCCCGGGGATTTTGCTGCTGCTTTGGATGTCTGTAACTTTTCTAGGCTGTCATCCGCCTTCTTACCAAACAAAGAAGAGCCGTGAAAGGGCACATTTAAAAGTCTGGCTTGTACATCTGAAGCAAACCCAGACTTTCGCAACCACGCAAATCTGCGGGTTGTAGTACTTGCCGCCATGGCCCTACTGATACTGTCAGCAGAATCAATGCCAGTTTGAAGGGATTCGCACATTGCGTCTTTACCATCCTTAATGATGTTTAGAAACGCTTCCCTTTCTTCTCCCTCTGGGAGGCAGTCAGCCGCTGATGAAGCACACTCCCAAAGTGTATGGCTGAACCTTACGAGCGTACAAGTAGTGTTAATAGATTTCAACGCCATGCTACATGCAGAAAAGACTCTTAGTCATAGAGTCGTATCTTTTGTCATCCCTGTCCTGTGGAACAGTAGGGTATGCCGATCTACTGCCTGATGCAGTTGCTGCTTGAACAACCAGACTCTCTGGAGTTGGATGTTTAGACAAAAATTCAGGGTCAGTAGCAGATACCCTATATTTGGCTGATAACTCCTTGTTAACCGCCGGGATAACCTCAGGAGTTTCCCAGTTAGCCAATATTTTTCTTTGTAATGCAGCGTGAAATGGAACCACAGGATCCTCCTGTGGGCCTTTAACTAAAATGTCTGTAAGGTCATCCTGTTGGAATGCAGGTGAAGGTGTAGACCAACCCATGAATTCTATAATCCTTGCCATTAAAATTTTGTAAGGGGTCTCGGCATGTTCCCCTGTGTCTGGTTTGGCAAATTCTATTTCTGGGGAAGTATCTAACCCACTTGCCTCATGTAAGGATTCTCGAAGGTCCTTTAACCTATTTTCCTCAGAGGTAAATTCCTCTGGTTCAGGTGTTGTATTTCTCTGCAACCCAAAGGGTCTTTCTTGATCCAAATCCTCCCCTTCTTCATAAATTGAAGACAAAGGTCTGAAATGATCAGACCTTGGAAATGGCTTAAATCCCATTTCCAAAGCAGAAGGGGCCAAATTCGTCATAATTGGTTGAGAAAACGTCGACGTGGACGTTAAAGGCTTTGAAAACAACAAAAAAGGCGTCGAGAAGATCGGAAGAGGCCTCGAAGAGCTCGAGAGGATCGGAATCCTACTTGAGGTTGTCGATGACATTCTCAAAGTCGTGTTAGAGGCCCTGGGTATGACCACTGGCTGTGAGGTAGTGACGGCCGTGGGTTTGTTCTTTTTCAGCGTCAACGTCGAAGACAGCGTCAATTCGATCGACCTACGCATCGATGAGCCCTTCGATAATGGCGTCGATGATGCAGATTTATGTGTCGAAGGGACTTTCGACGATGGCGTCGATGGCACAGCGCCTTTGCTCGAGGGTTTGTGACGCTCTCGAGTAGTTTCTTTCGCCGGGTGCAACGACTCGCGGCATTTCGATTTTTCCGGTCTTTCACCCAGGGTATCACCCTCAGCTGTCTTCGAGGGGGTCGAGGCCGCTTTCTTGAAGACGCTAAGCATCCTTTTACGGAATTCCTCCACCGCTATGTTTTGTGGGGCAGGTGACTCTTTCCGGGGAAACAGAAGACGAGGAAAGGGATCTTCGACGTCTCTTATTCGAATGCTTGGATCTCGAAGAGTGGTGGGACCTGCTTCGAGACCTAGAACGAGAATTGTTCCTGTGTCGGCGAGGAGACGAATGTCTCGACTCTGCCGAGGAATCTTTCGAAGTAATTTTAACTGTCTTACCTCTCTCAAGCTTCCCCTTTACGCTCCTTCAAGGCTTTCGCCGTCATGGACATGCAGTCCTCGTACTCCAAACATTGGTGCGCCGATCCCAGGCACCACAAACAGATCCTGTGAGGATCTGTCAACGACATTTTCTTTCCACAGTCTCAACATTTTTTGAAGCCGGACCGTGGAGTCGTACGTTCGGATGAGGAAGCCATCGAGTAAGAGTTGGTATTCTCAAGGAATAATGAAGAATATATCTATATATCTATAACTGAGCAACGCGATTACGAGGCCCACGAAGCACGGAAAAACAGAACTGAACAACGGACGCTGCGCAAGTCTATTTATATGCATGATGACGTCGGCGTCGATACGGAGGTTGTCGAGGGACATCGGCTCGAGGACGTCGATGCGCCGCACCCTCTACTGAAAAAAGGTTTTCCGAGGCCAGCAAGCTGGAGATGATCTATCAAGATAAGGAATACGTCGGAGGACACAATCCCTTAGAAACACTGTTTTTGAAAAACACAGCAACGGGTATAAACTCAATACTAAATCTGATTACATTTAAGTAAAATCCAGCATGCTTTGTTCGGGCTTAGCAGCGATTTAAACATTCAAAAGAGCACATAAATGACAGGCAAGATATTTCAAAGACCGTTTATGCAGGAGTGGGTCTAAAAATAATCAGGTTCTCCAATAATACCTGTGAGAACAAAAAAGTACAAACACACACAATTCTTGCCACTTCGAAAGCTAAAACAGTGAAATGTGAAACAGTGAAATTAATTGATCACATTAAAATGTATAGATAATTACAGGAGTGTTTTAAAAATACTGGGACTGCTCTAAAAAATACAGCATACCAATGGGTACAAAGGAACAAAGGCGCTTTACAGGACAGTTTTTTAAATTTTTTTAAAGGGTACCTGAAATGTTGCCCATGAGGTTTAATGGGACAAACCCAATACTTCTCCTGCGATTATAGGGAAAAGGTAAATATGTTGTACTTCCAGCCCACTGGTACAAGAGAGGCAACAATCACCAAGCTGGAGAATCTGAGGGACATCACCAGAGGATCTCTGGATCCAGGTGACACATCGAGGGGCCCGCAGAAGGATGGTTGCAGTGTGAGGCTCAATCTCACAAACACAATACAGTCACGTCAGGAGGGAACATCAGAAAACTCTCCGCACCCAGAACTAGGCAACCCGGGAGCATCGGACCAGCAACAGATCATGGGGCAGAGGATCCATGATCAATACCTCAAGGTGAAGACTTCAATGAAAACTGGCGAGGAAGCACATGTGCAGAATTAAGTTTTATATTCAGGATTGGGTCTAGATAGACATCGGCTTGGGACAACAGTTATGAAGAGTGGAGTGCTAGGAGGTGGTAGGACCAGAAGTCAGGACCCAAACATAGGAGGACCCTCTGCAAATGACTCAAAATGAAGGAGGGAACCACAGCAGTGACTGCACAGAAGGTTCAAGGAGGACGAGCTGGAAGGGACTGATCAGCCAGACAGCAGGAACGGTCAGGAATAACTACAAAAGGTAATATAAAGTATTCCACGACACATCAGAGTGGAGAAGACCAGTAGCAAGCTACTTGCAATCCTGAAAAGCAGCATTGGGAATACAATTGGAACAGAGGCTTCAGGAGAGCATCAGAAGCTGCAGGCTTGGAGTTCCAGCATGGAATGCCAGAGGGATACAGAAAAAGGTGCCACCAAGAGATTTTTCCATCCCTGAGAGACAGGGAGGCATCCAGAAAAGGATGGGTCTAGAAAGGGAAGCAAATGCAGGACCCTCAGGAGAAGTACACATCACCGGCAGTATTCCAAGGAAAATGCTAAGAACAGTGTTAGGGTAAAGAGCGCCAACTGGAAGAGTTCTATTATCTCTTAAAGTAAGTTCCCTTTGGGGGATGCGTTGAGCTATAGTCTATGATTAATCTACTGGCAGCATCCATTTGGTGAAAGACTAACATCTGAAACAGCTTAAATGAACATACTGAGGAATCTCCCCAAGAAATAATAGGTGCAGCAGTTCTCAAATTCAAATAAAAAAAGAAAGTCTCATGTGTTTCTGAAATGATTAGGTCAACAGTTTATTCTTAGGTGCCAAAAAACAAATGCGCCTTGAACTCAAACATTAACAAAACGGGTGTTTTTTCTAGGTTAGACATTTGATATCTATTCTACAATTGTCAAACTTGATTTTGTATTTGGAGCAGACATTTAATGGATATAGAAAAAAAAAGATGAATATCAAATTGCAATGCTGACATGCAATGTACTAATGTTACATATATTACATTATATAGCAGGCAAAAATGCCCTTGCTCTGTTTATGTTTGTGTCCACTATTGTATGTGCACCATACAAATTCTTGGTCAATGACTACCTTGCACAGTGCTTAGCCAGTACGCATGGATTATGAATATGATCACTTAGTATACACCCAGTACCATTTAATGAATCAAATTCTATGGTGTAAGACCTGAACGCTTATTGCGTTAAGTAGTCTGTATTAAAGTATTAATGATTGGAGGGTTACCTCTTGGTATCCTTTGTAATGATTGCTGTCTGTCCCAATCCATTGATGATGTAGAAACATTCTACCTTTTTTGTGCCTGGAACTGTTTACCCCAAACACAATGAGAACCCACAAGTCTTGCGGAAGTGAAATTAAACATTTCATTTTACCAAGTATGTTGGTAGAGATGAAGTCCATTCAGTCATTACCTGTGATATCTACTCACATCCTACGATTTTATTGGAAGTTTCCAAAGTATTCAAAACAGTTACTGTGTTGTTCTGGACTGATATTTCAGTAATTCACCTACAACATATATATGTATGGTAAAGCTGCAGTTTGCCTCGTATATATGTTAATTTACCTTAGTTACCGGATTGTTTTGGATGCCGCCGCCATTTGTAAAGGTTTATTCACACCATCTATGTCACAAGCCTGCGATGTGATGACATCATAATGAGATGATGTTTATTTGTATTGTCGTAGTTCATCTCTACTCAAGATGCAAATGGCTGCCCGAATACATTGGGTCATCCCCTGCTTAGACTAAAAAACTGCTTGGTAATGTTATGTGTCTCTACTTTTGGCCCTCGTCCTCATGATGTGGCACTCACTTTAAATCTCCCATTTTGTATTTTATTGCAATTATTTTATTGTTGCAACCATCTCTCACCCGGTACGCTGTGACTATTGATAATAAAAGACGTCTATAACACTATATGCTCGCCATAATACAGTGCTGTTTTTTCGTTGAACTCTCATAGTGCATGCAATTTGGTGGCAAGTAGCTGCCGTGATGTGCTGAAAAAGACTACATACTCGTGCTAGCTCATAGCGTATATTGTTGTATTTCTTCACTTACCAGCCCTCATCGGTGCGTTGGGGCACTCACTTCTACCAACCCTTTTTGCATTATTTGTATCAATTCATATTGTTTCACAATCATATCCCAAAATAAGTTGTGATATGAATTGATAAGCTTGCTTGTAACAGTCTATGAGGTACATCCACTTGTAAGTGGGAAGGGTTGGCTCACAGAGAATATGTCGATCTTCATTGATGTGATCGTAAGCCCCGAGGTATACAAAATACCATCTTATGTGAGAGACAAAATGCAGGTTCTAAATATATTGAGTCAAGTGAAATGGAACAAGTGCTATATCCTAGCTACTATGGACGTTAAGGCTCACTATACTTCAATAGATCACAAATTGGCCTTGGCAAGAATCAAGTACTAATTTAAGAATAAATCTGACTCTTTCTTTATACAAATAGACATGATCAAGGATTTCCTTGCCTTTACACCTGAAAATATCTTCTTATTGAAAAGAAACACTATACAGGCAAACGAAGGGTGTGGCCATGTGGGTGAGTCATGCGCCATCCTTTGCAAATCTATTCATGGGAATGTCTGAACACACATGTTTTCACTTTTCCTGATGCTGTCCAGAAGAGGCACATCTGGCTAAGATATATTGACAATGTTTTTTTTTTAATATGGAATGGTACAGAGGCAGAGTTGACAACATTTAACAACCATCTTAATAATAACAATGTTGGCATTGGATTGACATCAGAGACAATCGGACACCACATCACCTTCTTGGACCCTAACATTGACATCATAGATGATGAAATATCCACTAGAACACAACTGAAGTAAACTCAATATTGCATTCACACAGTTGACACAAAAGGAATGTGATGACCAATACTCCCAAAGGGGAATTCATAAGAGCAAAAAGGAATTTCAGTCATGGGACAAGCTATCAGGAAGAATCTATCACCACTCTGCAAAGATTCCTGGAAAGGGGTTACTCCAGGAAAAGCATTAAGGAAGCCAAAAATAAAGCATATATCATTGATAGAATCTCACTGTCAAGTCCTAAAACATGACTAGTTGAAGAGGACAATAAGACTAGGATGATAACTAGATCCAGCAGAAATAACTATGACATACAGAGAATACTCCTGAAACACTAGCACATCTTAAGACTAGACAATGACCTTAGAAATTACATTTTTGGAAAGAACAGATTTTGTTTTAACAAAAGCCCCCATCCTCAAAACCATACTGAGTCCAAGTTTTATGTAATATAAGAAACAGTAATCACAGACTAGTGTTTTCTCAAGGTAGAGAGTAAAAGGTTTCTACAAATGTATGAGTTGTTCCATGTGCAAACATGTCCTGAACAAAGTCAACATTTTCGGTGCCAATGACAATCAGAACCTAATAATCCAACATTTGATTAACTGAAGGACAACATTTGTCATTTATGTCAACATTTGTATATGCAACAAACTGTATGTGGGCTCAACCATACGTGAACTAAGGATCAGGAAGCACCTGAACATGTTTGCAACATTGGACAAAATATCGCCTTTACATGAACATTGGGCTCTTCACCATCAAATGGGTGATGTGGAGGGAATTCAATTTGTGGGAATCAAGCACATTCCGCAGGATGTGAGATGGAGAGCTTGTGGGGGGACCGTGCATACACCCTCAGACGTGAAGAAGCTATGCTGATCTGCAAACTTCGAAGCACAACTCAGGGACTGAACAAAGAAAGCGAGATGCAGGTGTTTCTGTAATACGTTTTGATCATCAATGTACCATACTCAAAAAATTCTCATGGGTAGGAACTTATGATTCTTATGTCTAATGTTTGACCTCAGTTACCATCATAAGATGTAAATGTGACTTCTCATGAGCAGGAAAATCACTTGACACAAATCTGTAGCCGGACATAGGGATATGTATAGACAATAAGGTGGTTCAAACCCCCAAAAGATCTTCTGTTTTTTTTATGATGGCCTACTCTTGCACTGAGTGCACCAGGCTCCTAGACTAAAAATAGATCTTAAAGGTTAGATTTATTGCAACACATAGTGGACATCATGAGAGAGAGAGGCGATACACAAAGGCCACATTCCCAAGAAGTTAGAAAGGGTAGCATGGATAGAGATGACACACAATTCAGTCACAAGTCAATGGAATTACAGTGGCAGATAGTAAGGTATACATTTCTATGAGAACAAGAGGGCAGAATACACAGAGCATACACTGTTACAGACAAGCTTATCAGTTCATGTCACGTCTTATGTTGGGATAGGATTGTGAAATAATATGAATTGATATAAATAATGCAAAGAGGGTCAGCAGAAGCAAGTGCCTCAATGCACAGATGAGGGCCGGTAAGTGAAGAAATACAACAATATATACTATTAGCTAGCACAAGTATGTGGTCTTTTCTGCACATCGCGGCAGCTACTTGCCACCAAATTGCAGGCAATATAACGAAAGTTCAACCAAAAAATAGTACCGTTTTATGACATCAGTAAATTCACACAAGAATCCATGGAGTATTTAGTGTTATAGATGTCTTATTATCATGTCATTCCGTAACGGGTGAGATATGGTTGCAACAATATAATAATTTAAATAAAATGCAAAATGGGTGATTTGAAGTGAGTGCCACATCGTGAGGACAAGGGCCAACAGTGGAGAAACACAACATTGCCAAGCAGCGTTTGCCTCTTGAATAGAGGTGAACTACGAATATACAAACGTCAACTCATTGTGACATAGATAGTATAAATAAACATTTACAAATGGTGGCAGCATCATCCGAAAAACATGCAGAATGCCACCGCTGTGTGAAACAATTCTACATGCGATCACAGGTGAGGCTTTCATTAATAGAGTCCGGTAACTAAGGTAAATTAACAAATATACGGGGCAAACTGCAGCCTTACCATGCATCTATATGTTGTAGTTGAATTACTGAAATAACAGTCCAGAACAACACAGTAACTGTTTTGAATACTTTGCAAACTTGCAAACAAAATCGTAGGATGTGAGTAGATATCACAAGTAATGACTGAATGGGCTTCATCTCTACCAACATACTTGGTAAAATCATATATGATTATATCAGTAGTTAACCACCATTTTGTTTTTCAATTTAACATTTTATTAAGGTGATCATGAACAAAAACACACTTAAATTTACATCACACTGTAAAGCATACAGAGTACAGAAGCTTGGCCATAGATGAAAGCAAGTTGAATCGCACAGTGCACCCTCCACCCTTCCCACAGTCATACATATATGTCAGCCTTGTAGCCAACGGGTCAAAGGAGGTCTCTTTGTAAGGGTAGGGAATTGATCAGAGTAGTCCATAAAGGGAGCCCAGGTTGTTAGGTTGTTCAAGTTTCCTGTACGGATGCCAGTGACTTTCTCCGCCACTGCGATCTCCCAGCATTTAGACCACCACAGGGGGACCGAGGGACCATCCGCATGCTTCCAAAGTCTAGCCATTGCTTCGCCGCTAGTAGGAAGTGTGTGCGGAGTCGAGAGGCCGACCAGCGAGTGGGAACTCTCCTCCCCCCGTCTCCCCCAGAAGTATGATGCCGGGAGCCCACGGGAAAGCGAGACCAGTAATAGCGTTTATGTGGTTAGTCCCCTCTCTCCAGTAAGCCTGCGCCTTCGGACAGCTCCATAGCAGGTGAAACAGATTGCCCTCGGACGCACACCCACGCTAGCAATTTGGAGACATTTCAGGGTTAGATTTATGAAGTTGGACTGAGGTGATGTAGTACCTATAACATAGTTTATATCCACCTTCCCTATTGGTGATACATTGTGTGCTTTTGTGTAACCGATCACAGATCTTTCCCCACTCAGCCACCTCAATTTCCCGGCCTAGGTCCCTCTCCCAATCAATCATATACTTCTCTTTTTTCTCCGGGTCGTGTCTATCCAGGAGGCGATAGAGAGTCAAGACCATACCCCTGGGTGCAGCTGTGGTCAAGGAGAGTTCCAATGCAGTTAGGTCTCTGGCCCCACTCTGTTTAATCAACTTATGGGAAACCCAATGTCGGAGCTGGACATAATGGAATCGTTCCACCTCCCCCACCCCAAATTTCTCCTTGCATCCCTCGAATGTGATGGGGAGCCCCTTTCTAGGTGGCCTGATAACTTTACTAACCTACCATGCCGAGAAGCTGCGCAGGGGATTCCCGGGAGAAAAGTCCGGGTTGTACCGTATGGCAGTGAGCGGGCCCCTCAAACCTCTAATGCCCCATTTTCTCACTGCCGCTTTCCAAGTTCATTTTCACAGCAGTAATTCGCCCGAACCAAGAGATCTCTTGATTTTCCCACTGCCTCAAGTCTTTCTGAAAATCATCCCATAGACTAGGGAAATTACATCGATAGAGAAGGGAGATGTCACTGGGGATCCGCACCGCAAGGTATTCGATAGACGACCCCGCCCAGGGGATTGGTAAACGAGGCTCAAGCTCTATCCGCTGGGCTTTGGAGAGGTTGATTGCTAGAGTTGATGACTTGTCCAGGTTAACCTGAAACCCAGAGACCCAGCCGAATTCCTCAAATTCCTCCCACAGGGGATCCAGGGAAGAGAGGGGAGCAGTTAGGGTTAATAACACATCGTCTGCGTATAACGCGATCTTATATTCACGCTTCCCTATTGTAAGCCCTTTTATCCATGGGTTGCGTCGGATCCGAGTCGCAAAGGGCTCCATTGACAAGGCAAAGACCGGTGGTGAGAGGGGGCGCCCTGCCTAGTACCCCTTGTAATCCTGATGGGCTCGGACCTGGCACAATTAACTTGAAGCTCGGTAGAGGGATATTGATAATTGGGCAAGATCCATTTGATAAAATTTGGCCCGAACCCCAAGTGTGAGAGCGTCGCTTTGAGATAGCCCCAGTCCACCAGGTCGAAAGCTTTATGCGCATCCAAGGACAGGACCACCATGCTCTCCCCCAATCTTTGGGCGCTTTCTACAATATCAATGGTTCGACGGATGTCATCTTGCATTCCCCTTCACGAGATGAACCCCGTCTGATCGCGAGAGACAAGGTCAGGAAGGTAGGCTTTCAGTCGTGTTGCTAAGATTTTCGAAAATAATTTCCTGTCATTATTCATGATGGCAATTGGTCTATAGGAGGAGGCTAGTTTTGGATTCTTCCCCGGTTTATGGATAAGAACTGTTAGCGATTCCGCCATGGACCGGGTGACAGAACCCGTAACGAGAAAGGAGTTAAACAAGGTGACAAGCTGGGGGTGGTCAAGATTTGTACAAAAGTCTTATAGAATTTTGCGGTGAGGCCGTCGGGCCCCAGAGCGGTGTGTTTTAAAGATTTAATGACGTCTATTATTTCCTCCGCTGTGATTGGATTTTCGAGGGAAGATAAGTGTGAGTCAGGACGAGAATCGCAAGGAAGGAAAAAAAGAGGGCAGGCACCTGGAATCATTGGGCAGTCCGGTCATTATAGCTTTGTGGTGGTCCACCAGCACTGCCAGCTTATCCGCCTCTGTGTACTGAGCTCTACCATCAGCATCGAGAAGGCGGGAAATGTTATTCCTGCAATGCGTTTGAGTTTGTATGCAAGTATTCGGTTCACTTTATTACCCTTACTATAATAGAATTGTTTTGTGAAGGCTAAAGATCTGGCAGAGCGGTCAGCCCAGTGCATTTCGAGTGCAATCCTGGCTTTCATTAAGGCCCGGTGTGTTTTCCGTGCCCAGCGGAGTGTAATTCTTTCTCCAAGGCAGCCACTTCTTTCTCTAATTTTGCCCCCTCTAAACAAGATATTTGGCTCTGTTCCGCCCATGCACTGATTAGCGGCCCCCTCACCACTGCCTTCATTGCGTCCCAGGTGGTAGCAAACTTTGTGTCAGGAGTTACGTTTTCAGCGAAGTAGTTGGTGAGCGTCACACCAATCTCTCTTCGGACGCCCTCGTCCAGTGGGATGGGGTCATAGAGTTTCCAGAACCGTTTGGGTGGTGGAGGGTGGCCTGAAATGCTAAGGCCTGGTCAGAGGGGCATGGTCCGAGAGAGTCTGGGTGAGAATCTGCACCCTATCCAGGCATGGGTAGCTCTCGCTTGAGATAAGTAGTAGGTCGATACTTGAAAAACCCCTAAGCGCATGCGAGTAATGGGTGTAATCCCGTGCCCCGGCATTGAACAGTCTCCAGGTATCCACTGTTCCCGTTTCCCTGAGAAGCCTAGCGAAGAACAGAGCCTGGGTGAAATCCGATTTAGTTGGGGTGAGAGTTTTGTCTGACACGGGATCCGGGACCAGATTAAAATCCCCACCCAAGAAGGACCCCTTCTGTAAATGCGAGGATAGTTGGGATGAGGTCAGCAATGAACTTATCCTGGGCAGAGTTAGGACAGTAGACGGTGGCTATGGTAATCGAGCGTTCAACCAACAGTCCCTTGAACAGGAGAAATCTTCCATTAGGGTCCCTTTTTACAGTGATTCTGGTGAGGGGGACCTTTGCACTCAGCAGAATAGCTACACCCCTTTTTTTCACCCCAGAGGAGGCGAAAAATGCTTTTTGGAATCTCTTAAATCTGATGCGCTTTTCATCTGGTTGCAATAAATGAGTCTTTTGGAGAAGAACTATGTCCCCCAATAACAGATCGAGCCTACGCTCCACAGATCTGCGCTTCCCCAGAAAGTTAAGGCCCTGGACATTCCAGGAGATGAGTTTGAGTATGCTACCATCGTCTTGCCCCATGTGGAGAGGTGGTGATATTGGCTGCGAAGAGAGACCCCCCGGGAACAAGACTCGCTGTAGCGGAGTAGATGCAATGACAGTGTGTTTCAAAGAAGGAATTAAAGATCAACTTGAAATATTTATCCCCAACTTGGGAGATGATAGGACAGCAGGCATTCAACCAACCAGAGATAAATAACCCCCGGGCACTCCTCCCTCCCACCCACCACCTTCCCCCAATCCAGTAAACCATCATACCCAAAGGGGCAACTGGAAAAGCTCTAGCAACGAGCTCAATGGCCAATTGGGCCCAGCGCAGCAGCGGAAGAGGAAAACAAATGTTCCAGGGCACAGTGCAGACCAGACCCGACAAGCAGTGCCAATCACTGCTCTGCAATTCAGGAATCCAAGGATTATCAGCAACCCCCCCCTGCTCTGATCTCTCCACCCATCGATCCGGGAGGTCCTCATGGGGGTGATAGGACCATCAGTTACATCCCAGACTAGCGAGGACCATTAGGGCTCACTGACGAAGGGAAAGCCCATGGATCTAAGAATACCAGCCTATGGGAGCTTTGAGACAAACCGAGTCTGGCTTTTTGCGGGGAGTGCCCCGGATTCTGCGTTTCCTGCTGACCCTTGACCAAGATGCTGCAGGGTACTTCTTATTGAGTTCCTGGGAATGTACCTCCAGATCCGATACTTCGGCCTCTCCCGCGACGCCCATGAGCTCCGCAGCCTCCTTCAGGGTGAATATTTGGTGCTGCAATCCCTCCCAGGAGAATTTTACCGAAGTTGGGAAGCCCCACCGGTAGACAGTCATCCTTTCACTTAGCCAGTCAGTAAGTGGTTTGAGGGCTTTCCTTTTCTGGAGGGTGTAGGCTGCAAGATCTTGGTATAATAGGATATTGGACCTTCTGAAGGAGATTTGCTGCATTGATCGTGCTTCTCGCATAATTTCTTCCTTTAATTTGAAGAAATGAACTCTGGCAAGGACATCTGGTGGAGCCAAGTTGGAATGTCTCTGGGTCGTTCTGTGGACCCGGTCTAACTCCAGTGGGGAGTCATCAGGGAGCGTGATAATGAACCTAAACAAGTCTCCAACATAACCCTCCAGGTCGGGGACGGACGCTTGAATTCCTTTGAGGCGGATGTTCTTACTTCTCGCCCTGTTCTCTGCGTCCTCCTGCTTCGCTTCAAGTGCTTCACAGCGAGCCTCCTGGGCCAGCAATCTCTCCTGGCCTTTCTCCCACTCATAGGATTGCTCACATAAAGCGTTCTCCACCTCTGCTGTCCGATTCTCCACTGCTTCTACTCGCCTGTCAAGGGAGTCGATCTTTTTTACATTCTCAGTCCCTTTTTGAATCTCTTTAGTTAGGGCAGCAAGTAGGTCTCTGAGATCCGTTTTCGTGGCTAAGTTCTCAGATTCTGGGGTCTCCTGGGCAGGTTTGGAGCCCCCCAATTGTTCTCCCGGAGAGTCCACCTTTCGTGATTTATCCAGGGCGTTGTTCCCCAACAGCATGGCAATGTCCTTTTTCTTGGTGGTCTTGTTGCTTTTTTCCATAGCAGTGAGCTGCTTTTGAGGAGGAGGGATACAGAAGGGAGGACACTGGCAGGCCCTCCCGATTCCCTCCTCGGGGGACCCAGATTCCCCCGATGCTCCTCCCAGATCCACGGGGAGCAGCTGCCCCTAGCCTGGCCGGGTTTCCCAGGAGAGCCCAGGTGCTGATGGTCAAGGGGTGTTGGTGGGTATTGCCTCTAGTTGTGTTATGTAGGAAGTTTAGAGGCAAGCTGATGTGGCCCCCTACTCGGGGAGAAAGTGAGGAAACGTTGGGTGCTCAGCCCAATAGGATCCCCTTCTATGCAGAAGGGTAGGGCAGGGTGCTGGGGCCCCCCCCGGACGAGTTCAAGAGTGCTGGGAGCAGGCAAGGGTGCAGGAGCTCCGTAAAGAACAATCCTGTGGTAGCGAATGTCTGGCCAGCAGGAGGGTCCTGAAATAATTTCTGTATGGTGGGAGAGCACAGAGAAGGAGGTTGCTGGAGCCCCCACGGAGGCCAGATAGGATGAGCAGGGGGACCCCAGAACACGCCCAGAGAGCACCTTGAGATCCGTCACCCCCAGGGCCAGTGTCGGAGTGCCTGCAGTGCAGCAGCGGGCAGACCAGCTCCGCAGATCAGGCCCAGCGTGTCGCAGAGTCCGCGTCCCTGGATTTAAAGCGGACGCGTGAGAGAGCAGCACGGGTCCTCCCCATGGAGGAGACTCTGATGTAAGGTGAGCGGAGGAGCCCGCGCAGCTGGAGCCTCTCGCTGCAGCACGC
Organism: Ambystoma mexicanum; assembly: GCF_040938575.1. Lineage (NCBI taxonomy): Eukaryota > Metazoa > Chordata > Amphibia > Caudata > Ambystomatidae > Ambystoma > Ambystoma mexicanum. The sequence goes on from NC_090936.1 coordinate 595,408,322, forward strand.
ACAGGACGGGCCACCGGGGTATAGGCAGGCAGGCCAGCAACAGTGGCCAGGGACTCAGATGTGAGAGGCGCCGCAATGGGGTGATAGCTGCTAAAGAGGTCCTGGGGCCAGTCCGACAAAGTCCACCGCCCACCGAGTATCACCAAGGGTGCCGCAGGAGAGAGCCCCTCTCCGGGAACGTCGCTCGGGGGTAGCAGTGAGGCTGAGAGGGCAATGAGGAAGAGTCCAGCCAGGGATCTAGGCCCCCAATCACGGTGTCTCTGGAAAAGAGAGGAGCCAGAAAGGAGATGCAGTCGGGTGGTTGGGGTGACAAAATTGCTTACTTGAGTAGCTCCCTCCGGCAGGAGCCACGCCGCACCCCGAGGTCACCAGGGGTGTGCTGGGCAGGCAGCCGATGGAAAGCTGCCTGGTGCCAGGTGCCGCGGCTCCACTACAGGGGACAATGGACCCAGCCGAGCGGGTCCGGGAGCGCCTGCCATAGGACCACAGAACTGCCGTGGTAGGGGGAGCTGCCCGTCGAGTCCACCGCCGCTGCATTTGAGGACCAGGTGCTCCGCTCCTACGCTGCATCCACATCAGGACCAAAAGGCTGCTTACATACATCTCTACTTGTGCTTCAGGCCGATATCTTATATTCGGATGTGCTCTGAAGTACCGGTGATGACAGAGACGGCCCCTAAGTGATTTCAGCTCCTTTCCTTCCTCATTCCAGCCATATGGTTTTTATAGCTTAACGGAGCAGAGAACCAGGAAAATTGCACTCATTAATTAGAGTTAGCCAGGAGCTTCTAGGCAGCCATGCCACACACGGCGGCTCCAAGCCACGCCCCAGTTAACCACAATTTTAATTTCACTCCCACTGGACTAGTGGGTTCTCAATGTGTTTGGGGTAAACAGTTCCAGGCATAAACGCAGTAGAACGTTTCTACATCAATGGATTGAGACAGATAGACAGCAATCATTACAGAGGATTCCAATCATTAATACTTTAATACTGACTAATTGACACAATAAGGATCCAGGTTTTACACTATAGGAATTGATTAATTAAATGGCACTTGGTGTATATTAAGGGATCATGTGCATGATGCATTGATAGTGGCTGAGAACAGTGCAATGTGGTCATTGACCAAGAATGTGTATAATTCACATACGAAAGGGGACACAACCAGAAACGGAGCAAGGGAGTTTTTTTTAATTATTGGTTTTTATAACACGCTTAATACCCAGGTTATTAAGCGTGGACACGGGGACCGAACCTGTGTTGCTCTGCATCGCCTTGCTTCGAAGGCGAGCGATTTGCCCCCGAGCTATCCTCCCTAGTGGCCATTTTATTTGCCTGCTATAAAATTTTATATATGTGACATGAGTACATTGCAAGTCAGCATTGTAAGTGTATGTTTTATTCTCTTTTCTTGTTCTCTTACAGGATGATGTAACAACAAAACTGAACATTAACTAGTAACGTTATAATTCTGTTCATGTGCAGTACATCTACTTGATCCAAACGCGGTATCTGGAAATATTATTGTATAGGTTATACTTCAGATTGCCATATAGTATAGAAAAAGTGCATGGTGCATATTACTATCAATTAAAATGTCTTATTAGGTTATAAAGTGCATAGTGCTTAGCTACCTGAATTACAAATGTGCATACTGCATGTTCATATCAGTTTGAATTCTTTTTTGGGTTAGAATTATACTTCAGATCACCATATAGTATAGTAAAAGTGCATGGTGCATGTTACTATCAATTAAAGTGCCTTATTTGGTTATAAAGTGCATAGTGCTCATCTACCTGAATTACAAAATTGCATACTGCATGTTCATATCCGTTTGAATTCCTTGTTAGGTTGTAAAGTACATAGTGATCAACTATCTAAAGTTCAAAATATAAACTTCCTATACATGTCAATTAAAGTGCTTTGTTCCGCTCTAAAGTGCATTGTGATTCATAGACTGGGTTATTAAAGTCAAGTCCATATTGCATGTCTATTAGTTACTCAATCTAAGCCATAAAAAGACCTGCATATAGGATAAGCACTGTATAGCATCTCCAGAAAATATATATTGGGTGCTTTAAATGCACAGTTTTGATGTCACAGGCCTCACCTATTGACACAATGCCCATTGAGGAGCAGGTTTTACCCCATTTCATTCTGTACATAAAATTGAATAAATTCAGGGAGTAGACCTTTTTAGATCTGAACCCAATATCTAGTAGGTGTGTGTGGGAACCCAACAATTTCTAACCAACATATTAAAATCACATGGCTAACATATACGAAAGGTTCAAATAAAATGTGGACAGAGAAACTTGCCATACCATTAGGGATTTACTAACTCCCATGTTGTCCAACATTTTTGTTTCAGCCATCATAGATTACTTCTAACTTTATCTCAAAACTCTCATTGAAACAGATGGTTCTGAATACCAAAATCCAAGGATCCCCAGAGGAGGAGGAGAAGTGAATCCTACTGCATAAATGACACTGTATATCAAACTTAACAACATTCAAAGGGTAACAACTATTTTCATATAAGATCAGTTACAATTACTAAACATTGTCTATTGAGTTATTCCCCTAAAAACCTATAGAGTTCTTCATCAATGGTGTATCCTTTTGGGATCTTACTTTCAAAATCAATGATATAACAGGTTTCTTGTTTTCTTAGCAGTTTCTTTCCATCACCCCCTCTGGGTCCAAGCTCAATGTGATGCAAGCCAAAAAATGAGAAAGCCTTTAGTTTTCCATCATGCTTTTCCCAAAAATGTTTGGCCATTGGGTATGCAAAATCTTTGCTTTTAATGGCCCTCACGTGTTGCAGGATCTTTATTTTTAGTTTGCATTTCGTACTCCCTACATACCATTTTTTGCACGTGCATTCTAGTACATAAACAACATATTCAGACTCAAATGTAATCTTGCTTGTAATGGCCAAGGCGGACATGTTGGATGTTGATACGTCATGCAATCTTGTGTAAATTTGCAAATTTTGCATTTAGTGCATTTGTGGAATCCCTTAGTCCTTTGATCCAGCCAAGTCATTTTGGTTTTGCAGATTTCACTCACAATGTTACTGCTCACTAAGTGGTCTTGGATTGATTTGCACTTACGATAGCTCACGTTTGGAAGTTTTCCAAGATCATAGTTCAGTCATTAGTACCTTCCAATGTTTAGTCAAGATATTTTTTTATAATCTTTGCTGATGCTCCATAGGGAAGTACAACATGAGTTGTATCTTTGCCTTTCTTATCGTTTGCTGTGTTGATTTTATTCACCAAAAGTGTTGATCTATCGCATGTGCGTGCTTTAATATAAGCATGTTCAATCACCCTTTTAGGATAACGCTGCTGTTTGAAGCCCCATGCTGTTAGTTGACTCTCTTTATCATATACTTTGATATTCAAGCAGTTCCTCCTTAGCCTGATAAATTCCCCATAAGGGATACTCCAGATGAGATTGTTGGATTGAGCACTTCTGGCATGTAAGGGAGTATTGAGCCCAGTAGGTTTCCGGAAGAGTTTGCTTTGTAATTGCCCTTTCTCAATATAGACAGTAACATCTAGAAACACTACTTCTTCAGTACTATGAGTTTCTGTGAATTTCAGATTGAAAACATTTTCATTCAGATGTTGTACAAACTCTATCCATTCCTTAGAACTCCCTCTCCATATAACAAAGAGGTTGTCTATATATAGATACCACATTATGGTCTTACCTGTATATTGTTCATTGCTCTCCTTCCACACTTCATACTTCTCCCAATATCCCATCATTAAGTTGGCATAAATTGGGGAAAAAGTCGTGCCCATGGCCATTCCTTGTCTTTGCCTATAGTATTTCTGGTTGAAAAGAAACACATTGTAATGCACAGTTGAATCGTAGCTAGAATCATCTCTGTATGTCTTGAGTAGTTGAGAGATCTAGTATTCAGAAAATATTCACAGGCCTTGATGCCACACTCATGTTTAATGCATGTCTATAATGAGACTATGTCCATTGTAGCAAGAATGTATTAAGATTCACAGGGTAATTCCTCAATTTTTGATAGAAAGTCCTTTGTATCTCTCAGGTAGGAAGGGGGAGTCAACACAAAAAGGAAAAAGTGTCTCATCGATGTATTTCGACATTCTCTAGAAGCAAACCTGTCAATGTGACTATGGGTCTCCCAGTAGGTTTGGTCATATTCTTATGCACCTTGGGTAGGAAATACACCGTGGGGACGGTCGAGTGAGCCTTGTAGAGGAATTTCAAGTCTTGTTCTTCCAGCATCCCTTTTGTCTTCCAACTCGATAGGAATTGCTGTACCTTCATTTCCAAGTCTTTCATAGGGTTGTCAGGCAGTTTCTCATAACATTCCCTGTCATTCAGTTGTTTGCTAGCCTCATGAATATAATTGTCCCTATTCGTGAGCACAATATTGCGGCTTTTATCTGAATCTTTGATAATACATTGTGGTAATGAACCAAGCTCTTTTAGTGCCTCGGTATATCTATTGCACATATTTATTTTGAAATCTTTGTGTTTTCTCCTGATCTTCTTCAAATCATTAATAACCAGACTTTGGAAGGTTTCAATTGTGTTTCCTACCGCCATTGATGGATTACATTTTGACTTGGCTTTTAACTTACTACTTTTGTACCATTCGGTGTTAATGTACAGTACATCAAGATTGACCTCTAGATCATCTGAAGTTGCCATACCTTCTTCTTGTAAATATAGGAGGGTAGAAAGTGTACCTAGATCTTCAATTGTTGCTTCCGCCTTTCCTTCTTGTGGTGTTTTAACTCGTCCTTTGTATGGATTACTCAGAAATATTTTTTTCAATCTTATTTTATTGACATAATGGTCAAAATCAATCCGTGTTTATACATAGTCGAATTTGAGTGGACATACATTATATATATAGAGAGAAAGAGATAAAGGGTGAGATAAACTCCTATCTTTTCCTATCCTACCGAGAACGTGCCTACCTAGCAAAATAAACTAAAGAAGTATGACCTAGTGTCCAAAAGTCTCTGACCCTCACACAAATAGAAACAACAAAATAATACACGGAATGTTGGCCAATCTTTAGTGCAACACCCCCCCAAAAAGTTCAAACATATAAGTTTCAAAGTGCACACCCTTGTGTTCCCTTCCCCTGGCACAAGCCAGGAATACTCATAACAGTTCGGATTCAGCAAAGTTACTTTTAGTCCAAAACAAAAGTTCCTTTGTCTCACAATACGACCTTGCCTCGGGTAAAGTAAATGTCTCTTCATAAACACTTGTTTCCAAAAACAGAGCACTTGTTATTCTTCACAACTTCCTTCTCGATAAGGCAAATGTCTTTCCCATAACATTATTCTCCGACTTTCGAGCAATGGATATTTTCCACAATATCCTTATCAAAACGAATGCCTTTCTCACAAAACAGCAGTTTATGATTCAAGGCAAGTTTTCTCTTCTAGACATAAAGCAATTGGTAAAATACCACACTTTTTCCAACTGAAAAATATGTCAGGATGGCAAGATAACCTCTTCTTGCAGAATAACGGTTTGTAAAGGATTGCAAACAACTTATTCTTGCAAAGCAACAGTTTGTAAAGAATTGATAATTGAAGCAATACTTTCTTTCTGCCACACCCTTTTACAACCAATATAGTATTTCAACTCATCATTTCCTTTCATGGTCCACTCACCTGCCAGGACTATGTGTCCCTTTGCATTATTAACACATATGCACCAAACCACGATACGGAAGCCTACTTTCGTTCACTGTACTCCCAAATGGCCAAGTACAGAGATGGCACGCTGTTATGGGGTGGCGACTTTAATTGCACATTGAGCCCAGAACTGGATAGATCGGATGCTAAATTGACACATCCTGGCCCGGCGGCTGAAGCCTTAAAGACATCGCTGCAAACATTTACTTTGCCAGATGTATGGCGAGCCTTACACCCGCAGGCCAAAGGATATTCTCAATAAAGCGCCCCCAAGGATCTATACACCAGACTGGACTATTTCTTTACAGGGAAGTGACACTAGAAGAGTTCAGAACAGCGGAATACAAGGCAAGGGTGTTATCAGATCATGCTCCCCTAGTAGTCACATGGCAGTATTCCCCTCCACGGGCACGCATCCTAACGTGGAAACTCAGAAGCGAATCCCTCAAAGTTGCGGTATTCCGGGAACGCCTAAGGGAAGGTGTAAGAGACTTCAGAAAAAATACTGGGAGTGCGAGTTCGGCTGGTACACTGTGGCAAGCATTCAAAGTTGTGATTAAAGGGACAGCGATAGCTACATTTAAGGGAACGCAAGCCACGACAGAGAAGGATTTAGACAAGGCGGAGGCCAAACTAGGCATAGATGGCGCAGAAGACATGACCATAGAGCAGGTTCAAGAAGTGGCCCGACTACAGCAGGAATGTTTGGATCATTGGGATAGACTAGGCAACCTGAATTATAGGAAATACATGGAAAGGCAACATGCAGAAGGCGATAACACAGGACGGCTGCTGGCCTGGCTTTACAAGAGTGAGTTTAAGCGAGAAATTATATGCGGGTTTGCGGGGAGAAATCGGGAGGCCTGCACGACGCAAGAAAGCATAAACAAACACTTTTACGATTATTACAGGGAGCTATACGCAGAGAAAAGCAACAACACAACTGTCGGAGATTGACAAGGCCCTGGCGCAGATAGATCTCCCCAAATTAGATGCAGATACAGCAAGCGGGCTGGAGGCACCTATAACTCTGGAGGAGCTAGAATCCACCTTACAAGGGTTGACGATTGGGCAAAGCTCCAGGTGCAGATGGATTGCCCAGCGAATTCTACAAGGAATTCATGTCAGATACTGTGCCGCCCTTGCTGGAAACGTTAAACGAAGAACTGGATAAGGGACGTCCTTCTAATGTTGCTTAGAGAATATATCGTCCCATTGCTGGAGCCCAACAAGCCGGACAATGATTCTGGATCATACAGAACTTAAACTTATACATCCGGACCAGTCTGGATACATTCCAAATAGGAATATTACATGTAACCTTAGGAAGTTGCACCTCATCATCGACCATACTCACTCCAGTACACACCAATATGCAGTTGCTTCACTTGATTTGATTAAAGCATTCAACTCAGTCAGGTGGCCATGGTTGCTAGCAACGCTGAAGGGCTTTGGCTCTCGCTGATGGGAAGAGTGGCACTGTTGAAGATGGTGGTGCTCCCGAGGCACTTCCATTTCTTCGCCAACGTTCCATATAGTATACCTAAAGATGTCTTTAATGGACTAGACACTATTTGTCATAGTTTCCTATGGCAAAACTCGAGAAGCGGTATAGCCCTGTCGAAATTGCAAAGACTGTATGATCAGGGTGGTATTAAAGCCCCTCAATTTGGAAGCTTATTTCATGGCGTGCCAACTACAATTTGTTACGAATTGGCTGTCAGACGAGCCATCCCAAGACACCTTGTTACTTCAGCCACCATGTACCCCATTTTTTATTTAAAGAGATGATATGGACCACTACGTCATGCACCCCTGACCCTCTGCTGCTTTTGAGGTTGGGTAGAGGGACACGGCAGAGGGCTTGTCGCTTTGTAGATAGAGAGCCGCCTTATTCCCCCCAGGTACCACTAGTGACGCTGAAAGGATAAGATCCACAATTCAGATGGAAAATGAGGAAAAATTGGGAGCATATGGGGTGGCGACGGTGGGTGACCTATTATGGGAGGGAAAACTGACGGGCTTTGATACACTCACCTCTGAAACAGGCATACATGCAGGACAATATATTACACATGCAGCACTCCTTAAAAGACTGCAAAGTAGATGGCCTGTAACTGATGAGACACTACAGGAAGATGAGGTCATAGAAACATTGTATGATACTTCGGAGGGAGGGTACACAGTGTCAAGAATATACGAGCTATTAAAGTCACGGCCGGGGGACACGCTGGTACAGATTAGGCACATCTGTGAAGTAGACTTACAGGAGCAACTGACAGATGCAGCCTGGGGCAGAATATTAGCTTATCATACAAAGGTTTCCAGAAATGCAAAGCTCCAGTTGATCCAATTTTATGTCACCCATAGGGCGTATCTGACTCCATAAAAGATTGCCAAATTCAACAGAACGGCGGAACAGTCTTGACCAAAATGCGGAATGATGGATGCGGACCTGGTGCACAGGTTTTGGGCTTGCACAAAGATCAGGCAATTTTGGGAGAAGATGGGACAGGCCTTGGCCACTGTGGGTATTACATTAGACCTTGGTTCACCTGCAGCTTGCATGCTAGGCATCTTTGCGTTTCCAAAGCAGGCAAAACACACTATTAAACTGAAAGACTTAGCATGCATCCTGGCGAAACACTGGATAGCAATGGCCAGAAAGCGCATAAGGGCCCAGAGATGCGCCTGTGGTGGAGCGACCTCCAGAAATGTATGCTAGCTGAAACCTCTGCATGTCAAGAGGCGGCCTGAAGGGGCCAGGATGAACAAAATGTGTCCTTAGATTCCTGGAAGTATGTGGTACATGATTTTCTGGTAGCAGCGCACAGGGCAACTCGAGTGGTTAGAGATTCCCTGTCAAAGTATGCAGACTAATACTAGTGTCTAGGTTTGCGACAGCCGGATGTAATGAAGTGGAATGACGTATGTGGAATAGGCTGGGAGTTGGGTGGAGGCAAGGGGGAGTAGGTTATACAGACACTATTGGCTGCACATTGTCATGTAACAATTATCAAAGTCTGTAAATTATATTGTTTTTGATAAACCAATACAAATGTTTTTTTTTTAAACTATGTGTACCTTTCCTGGTTTAATCGCCTGCCAGGATGAAACTCCTACATCTACAATTGTTCACAGTAGCAATATTTGTTCCCAAGACTCTCCACACCAGCATCCAGTGAGAGGAGAGCTTAACAATGGTTGCCCTTTTTATAGCCTCTTGGCAATTTGGGTTACAAACTTTACCCCATTGCTATCCGACCAAAGAGGAATTGATCCCTTGTTGCTCCTTTGAGGTTACTAAGGGAGTACGACAGGGTTGCGTTTTGGCACCCCTGCTTTTTAGTATATACATCCAGGAGATCATAGACGCATTAGTGAGGGAGTGCAAGGATTGCCCCAGGAAGGCGGCAGAGAAATATCCAGCATTGTTCTACGCAGATAATGCAGTCATCCTAGCAACCCCCTCATAAGGCCTGAAAAAGTCACTGCACGTTTTTCTGACCAAATGCAAAGATTTACAACTTGACCTAAATACAGATAAAACTAAGGTTATGGTATTTAAGCCAGCATTGTCCAAACACAGCCCTCTGACAATTGAAGTGAACAAAGAAAGTCAGGCACCACTTCTGGGGAAATATAGCGGGCCCATTTAATCTTATTTTACCAGCCACAATATTGGTGCAGCATAGCCTGCACTGGATACATATAAGAAACAGGTTTTAGCAGCATGCACCTATGGGTCTGAGCTGTGGGGCTATAAAAACACAGGGAAGTTGGATATACTTGAACATAACTTTCTAAAACAAATGGTTATGATTCCTAATAGTGCTTCATCAGTCTTGGTCTATTTGGAACTGGATATTACCCCTGTTGGAGACCTGGTGCCCTCAAGCCTGCTTTATATTGGTTAAGACTCTGAAAGACAGAGGGTTTAGAGAAATACCGGGATGCTCCGACCCATTTCATGTCATTAGATGGGGGAAAAAGTTGTAAATGGGTCTTACATGTGAAGAATGTCCTTGCTGATTTAGGAGAAAGAGGATTATAGCAAGGCCCGGAGGGCAGAACTGAATTGGCTGCCAAGAGGTTAAAAAAAGATGCACAAATAAGAGCAAGAGAGCAGCTTGAGGCAAAAGCAGTGTCCCAAAATTTAGGGCAAGAATATCTCATAGAATACCTTGAAAAAATCGCCCCGGCTTACGTAAGATCATTATATGTACGCCTGCGGCTAGGGATATTTTAAACTGCATCCTTTACAAAAACATGGTCATATACTGGGTCAGAGGCGTACCCACTTTGTGGGGCAGCAAAGAAGACTAGATTACATGTTGATTTGCCCCATGACCCTAAACCAGATATTTACTTATCTGAGACTGGTCCTGAGGAAAGCTGGGCTCAATTGTACAAACGAGGCTATGGAGTTTTTAAGCCAACCCACAGGGCCCACTGTTGTCTTTGCAACAGCGCGACATATACATAGGGCATAGGGCATGGGGCATGGTTGCAAACAACGAGGGCCGTGAAACTGATTATAGCATAACAAAAGGGGATAAATGATGATGCTACTTAATGGGCACCATCTGTCATTCCGGGTACTGCTTTATCCTCATGTTAATGCATATTTATTGCGAAGCGGCAAGCAAAGCTCTCCTTGCAAAAATTAGCATGTAATCGGTAACTAAGACGAGGCAATTTAGGAGAGGCAATTCAGGAATGGCACTATGTGTCCACTATAGTATCAACTAGCTCCTTTTGCAACTTGCTTATTGATTTCAGCTTCTTTGTAATAGTGGCATATAACAAAATGTGATTCATTTTTATATCGGTAATTTTAGATCACTGGTAACATACATTCCATTTTATTAATAGTCTGTGTTATGAACTTTGTGAAAACGTCTTCTTTTATTAAAGTTTTTTTAATGTCAATTGTATATCATAATCAGCAACATATTCTTTATCTATTGCTCTCTTATGAGAAATTTGTGAAATGTGTGTTTCTTCTTTTTTCATTCCTTTCTCTTTCTGTACTTAAAGGTTTGTATGCCGAATAAAAGTTTGTTTGACTCACTTTGTGGTTTCTGTATAGCCTCTTGCCTGTGGGTAATGCTGGTTGTAGGTTTCCACCGATTGGTGTCCCACAAAAGAGGAATTATGCCCTTCTTATATGCTGCTTCTGTACAGCCTCTTGGCTGTGGGTAACACAGGTTCTTCTCTGCGAACTCTTTACAGCCTTTTAGTAGTTGGCAATGTGGGTTATAGGTTTCCTCTAGTTGATATCCCATACAAGAGGAATTATGCCTGGCTCGCCATAGTGTTACTTTCTTGGTTCGGTATTAAACATTATTTTTTACCATTAAAATCTTTTTGGAGCGCCCTGGGGTCACTGCTGTGTTTAGGCCAACTCACTGGATTGACTTTGCGTCTATGCTTCTTGATTACTGGAGGCGGTGGATCTCCCGTCGTCTGTCTGCGTTGTAGACGGCATTTGCGTAACTTCAGTGTACTGCTCCTTCTGAGTCTCCGGTAGCCCTGGCACTGCGCGGCTTCACCTCACGCTCCACAACACAAAAGTGCCTGCCTGAATGGGGGCACATCACACTGCTGTGATACAGAGCCGTAAGCGCAGTGTGCTGGGAGCAAAAAGAGTGAAGCCACAAGTCTACCAAGTGAGAAGCGCAGCATTTTGGTGGGTGCGTGGGCAAAGCTTAGCTTGTTGCAAGCTGCAACGCGCAGAGCGCCTCTCAATTGAGCAAGCCAACACTCACGATGTTCAAGCATCCTGCCTGCATTTAGCCGCAACATGCTCTATAGCATTAGAGAAAAGCACTCTAGAGCGTCGTCCTGCGTGTGGTCATTTTACAGTTGTAAGGCAATACACTGTTTACTCAAGGTTTCCATGGTGATGTTATTGACAGAGGTACAGTAACGCTCCCTCCAACGTTGCATTGTATATGCAAAGCAATGAAAAGTGACTCTTGATAAAACATTGCCCCGCACACCTCAGCAGCCTATAAAGTGTAGAGTACACGTTGAGAGATCCCAGAACAGTTGTGTATACATGAGTTGGCTATTCCAGCTCAGCAGTGCACATCCACTTTATTTGTAAAAATAGTAGCAGCTGTCAGACACAGGAAGGCATGGCACGTACTTGTTCCTGGCAAGATAACAGGACAGTGGGATTCCCCAAATAGCACTTCAATTGCCAATGTGCCTGAACTTGTGTTTTCTTTATCCACACCTGGTGATCCCAAAGTGCGATGGGCTGATTGGAGAGATGGGTTTACCAAGAATGTGTTGGCAGTGTTCAGAGCCAACTATTCCAATCACAGTAAAGAGGCCTTGATTTATCACTGTCTTGGGATAGCAGATCAAGATATTCTAAATAAATTGCCTGAACCCGTCGGCCTAAGGGATGTGGGTTTATATGAGCCAAATTGGACAAACATTACGAGGTAAAAGAGAATATTATATTAGCATGCTACCATTTTGCTACCAGAGAGCAGAAAGAGGGTGAATCCATTAAAGAATGTATTCCAACTCTAAAAGGGTTGTCAGTCAAGTGCCAATTTACCCTTTGTCAGGAAGAGCACATCCGAGACCAACTGATAAACAAGTGTACAAATGACAAGATATGAGAAGAGATGTGGAAAGAGTGCAATCCAACCCTAGCAAGAGCCATTGAAATTGCAAAATGTATAGAACATACCGAACTCTGCATCAAGGTGCTTCACTCTGAGAAAGACACTGAAAATCATAAAGTGACTCTGGATGAAGGGTCGGTGAACAATGCCAGAAAAGCACCTCAAAAGCAATGGATGACACCTGGAAGGAAGGGTGACAAGAAAGTAAGGGAAACTCAGGGTGATGTGGTGCCTCAAAGCAGTAGAAATCCTGGAGGGTCTTGGGGCACTTCTAAGGAAACTAGATTCCCACAGAACAGTAGATGTTACAGATGCGGCAGTGGCACTCTGGCCAATGACAAATAATGTATAACAATTCACATAATCTGACATGAGTGTGGACGCAAAGGACATGTGGCTCATTACTGCAAACATTTTAGAGAAGTCTATGATGATGATGATGATGAAGAAGATTATGAGAATATGGGAAGAAAAGTGATCAATTCCGTACAAGCAGTGTCAGAAAAGGTGAAAATGAGTAAACAGTATGCCATGGTTGCTATAAAGGATATACACATATCCATGTTAACAGACAGTGGGGAGGACCACACCCTCATGAGCATACCAGTATGGAAACTCAAGTACGATTGCTGTACGCTACAGAACCCAAAAATCTAAGCGAATGGGTGTGGTGATATTCCAATTGACATTGTGGCCCAATTCAGTGCAGAATTGAAATTCAAAGGAAGAAGAGCCAAGAGCATGGTATATGTGCCAAGAAGAGGGGGGGAATTGTTGTCATGGCATGATCAGGCAGAGTTGGCCATGCAATTAGATCAACGTCATCCCGACCAGGTGTTTTCAGTCCAAAGAACTGAGGGGTGCAACGAGGCCTTGGATGTTACTGAATGGCATCAAGATGTGTTCGAGAAAAGACTGGGATGCCTCAAAGGATTTGTACATTGCATCAAGCTCAAACAAGGAGAAGCTCCGATATCGTCCAAGTCACGGATGGTACCATTGGCCCTACGCAAGGAAGTTGAAGAAAAAATTACAAGGATGGAAAATGAGGGTATTGTGGAGAAAGTTGAGACTTCTGTGTGGGTTAGTCCCATAGTAGTAGTGAGGAAACCTAATGGTTTTTTGAGACTCTGCATAGACTTGAGAAATTTAAACAGGAACGTGGTGGCAGATAGGTTTCCATTGCCAAGGATAGAGGATCTCATGGCAGGCATCGCTGGTGCTCAGGTGTTTTCAATACTCTATCTCAGAGCAGCATACCACCAGGTTGAACATCATGAAGAATCAATGAACCGGCAGCTTTTATAATACTGATTGGATTATTTAGATGCCAAAGAATGCCGTTTGGTTTGGTCTCGGCAGCAAGTGTTTTCCAGAATGTCATGCAATGTTTGTTGGGTAAAGAGAAAGGGGTGTTTTATCAAGACGATGTTCTGGTCTGTGATGTGAATGTAGAGGAGCATGATGATCGTCTGAGAAGGATGCTGGAAATTCTGATAGAAGCAGGTCTAATGATCACCAGTGAGAAATGTACCTTCAGGGCGAACAGGGTGACATATTTAGGTCATGAGATTTCAGGAGAAGGAGTAAAACCTAAAAATTATAGAGTGGAGGCGGTCAGAGGTATGACATGTCCAAGAGGTAAGCCTTGTTCTTAGGACTGGTGGAGTTCTATAGCAAGTTTATAGAGAAACTATCAGATAAGACAAAAAACATGAGGAAGCTTATGAGAAAAGGGGCAGTATTATGCTGGGAGGAAGTGTGTTCCAAAGAATTTGAGTTAGTTAAACAGAATCTCACCAATGCCCCTGTGTTATCTGGCTTTGTAGAGGGTTGGAAAATAGTGATCTACGCAGATGTTAGCGATACTGGCTCAGGGGCCATTTTGATGCAGGAGATTGGAGAGGCATTGTTGACCATAGCCTTTGCCTCCAGGACCCTGAAAGATACGCAAGTGAGATATTCGGGGCTGGAGAAAGAGGCTTTGGCATGCATGTGGGCAGCCCACAAGTTCAAAATGTATGTGTGGGGGTGTGAATTTATAATACGAACACATCACAAACCACTCATTATCATTTGCGCCAAAGGTGGTTTGGAAGGCGTGTCCAGAAGGATAATTAAATGTTTCAACAGTTTACAAGGTTTACAGTGTGGAATGGAGCATGTTCACGGGAAGAATAATGTTGCGGATGCACTTTTCAGGTCCGCGCTGAGTACCTACATGGTTGATGAGAGTGAGGAGGAAGTTGCTGAGATATTTCAGGTACAGGAGAGCATGAAGAGAAAAGAGTGGGATGTGGCATGCAACAGTGATGCTACTTAGCAAGTGGTTCTTGATTTGGTAAAAAGGAATTCTCATGACAATGGTGATGAGAAGGTCAAGGAATACAGGAAAGTGAGAGATGAATTGTGCATGAGAGACTCATAATTGTGCAGGGGACATAGATTGGTGGTCCCTGAAGAGATGAGGAGAGCGGTCATGGAGTTTGGCCATACAGGTCATCTGTGGTTGGGGAGATCCAATGCCCTGATAAGAAAGGATTTTTGATGGCCGGGTGTGGGATTGTGTGGATGGTGACAAAGGGCTCAGGATGTGCAAAACGCCAATGAGGGTGAGAGATAGTCCCAAGGTAGCATGGGATGAAATTGCTTTGGATTTATTGGGCTCGTTCAATATTACAGGCTCCAAGGACACTTACCTACTGTAACGCTCACCATGGTATCTACGGGAACGCCACTCAGCCTGTTTGGACCTCTCACAACCTCAAACCCTTCCCCGGAATCTGTTCGGCTGGAGACTGGGCCTGAAACACAGGATTTCCGGATTTAAACTCTGTTCTCTCTGGATGCTTAAGCCCCTCTTCCCTTGGGGACCAAACCTTCCCCTATGTCCTCTCCTCAACTTGTTTTCTGGTGTTGTGTGCTCTCCGTCCCGCCCTTCTATGCAGGGGTGCGTCGGTTGATGTGGGTGCTATGCAACCTAGTTGCTTCACTGGTACGGGCCCAATTGGGTCTGACAAGGTAAGTTTGTTGATTCTTAATGAATTGTCCTTTTCTGTTCTCTTGTCCCCTTTATAACGTTTCTCTTCTCCCTGTGTTGGCGGGGTCGGAGATTGTGTTGTGCTGCTTAAGGAAGCCGACCACTAAGCGGTGAGTGAAAGCATGATGCGCTGCGCTGTTCGCTTTTTCTTGTGCTGATCAATGTCTCTCTCTCTGTCTCCTACAGGCGCTGCAATGTCCCAGCATGGCTGCCCGCTGAGAGAATAAGGTGCAGTGAGTAAGCGCGATATGCTGTGCCTTCTTGTTCTTTATGTGCTAACCTGTCTTGTCTTGTCTTTTCCCTTTGCAGGTCGATGGCGTGCTCTAGAGCTGAAGTTACCCTGAGCGGCTCGAGTCCAGGTAAGCTTTTGACTCTTCTTGCTGTTTGAGTGAACTGGGATACGAGAATGCTTACTAATGTCTTTTCCTTTCATTCACTTCTTCCAGGATGTGGCGTGCCGAGATGGAGACGACACCGCCATAATGCTGCCCACAGGATTGGAGGAGCGATAGATGGAGCGATGGATGGAAGCAGGGTACTCCTCAAGGTAAGTATACTATTAACACTGTTCTTGTTCTTGCAGGTGCACGGGATGCAGAGGAAAAGGCGAAGGCCTACAGGAGACCGATCCGAGCACAGTGAGTGTCACGCTGCAGGTGCAGAGTAACGCAAAGCTTGTTCCTCTGCACGAGCGTGGTTTAAATAGCCTCCAGGTCTCCAAGGTATCCCTGGGTTGAACCACACCCAAAAAGCTAGACAGCATAGCTCAGTTCATAGAACTGAGTTATGTCGGGGCATCCATATTGGCCACAGTGCATTACGGAGTCCAATACCAAGTTGTCCTCAGAGTTATGTATGAGCCAGGCGCCACATGCGCCAAGTCTGACTCGAAGTGGGTCTCAGATAAGACGGAGAGGTCTTTAAGGTCCATGTGGGTGATCGAGGCCTGGCTCCAGTATGTTGTCTCAGGAGTTTGGGGGCAGGGATCATGACACCTACTGCTAGTTATGCATCTTTGAAGTGGCCGGAAGTTTGTGTATTGAAAGAAGTTACCACTAGCAGTATAAACAGGTTTCTAGAGCCACTGTTTTCACGTGAGGGTTTCCCTCGCTGATGCTTATCGGATAACGGAACTCAATTGGTTTCAAAGGAATTAAAATTGTTTCGGGAGAAATATGGTTTTGAACAAGTGACAACAGCTCTATATCATTCCCAGGGCAATGGCTGCATAGAAAGGTTTAACCGCACCTTGATGGATGTTATCAGGAATGTAGTGGCCACTGGGGAGGACTGGATAAGAGCTGTCATGGAGAAGACATTTCAGTAGAGGTTGGCCCCACATGTTGTGACAGGGGTTGCGCCTTTTTAGTTGTTGCGTGTTAGAAAACAAAATACTCATTTGTGCCCGGGTTGGATGGGTAGGTCATGGTGAGAGAGGGTGGATGTAGAGTGTGTGAGGGAGAGATTGTTGGTCAGTGGATACAAGGCAAAGAAAAGATTTGATGAAAAAAACTGCCGCAGAAATATTGACATAAAGCCTGGTGAGATAATCAAAGTGAAGTTATCAGTCACGGTGAGAAAAGGGAGTTCCAGATTCTCAGAGCCCAAGGAGGTTGTGAATGATTTAGGGGTGTCTATTCTGTCCAAAGGTGGAGGAGTTTGGAGTAAAGAAAGGGTGGCAGTTATTCACAAAAGTAATGTAGTGGTTATTTATGGAATAACTGCTTCACAGCCACTACGTCCTCATGAGTCATTTTAGGTGTGCAGTCCCAATACTAACAATGTCCCGCTCTGGTGCTTTCCCTTGCAGAAACTAGATCGCTCATGCAGATTAGTTGCTCTTTGGATCTTTACTACCTTTGAGCCCCTCTTCCTCATCCCAGTACTACAGGCATTCTGGACACTAAAGTCCTAAATAGTATTGATGACAGGCTTGGTTTTACAATAAGCCATCACCATTTTAGGGTTGAGTGGGGAATCTAGGTTGAAGGAGTTCACAAATTTTCCCTGATACACGTCTCTTCCCACATGATCCTGCCATGAATTACCACCTCCAGGGCCAGGATCAGGTAGTGACTGCCTTCCCCTGGCCATATGAGGAGGCGGCCCATATCGGGTTTTCAGGGATGAACTCGCTAGATTCATCACACAAATGAGTAGGACAAAATGGTGTGCCACAAAAGTTGGGGGTGGGGGGGGGACAAACACCATTGTACCACCGTAAAATGACACCCATGTTTCTGTAGCAGTGTGTTTTGGAGTGCTTTGGAGAGCCCACAGGTTTTGAGAAACAGAGGATTGCAGCAGAGTCTGTTTTCACTTTCAACTGGTTCAGCAGGAGGAGGTGGAGTCCTTAAATACTTACACACTGCACGGAGTTCAGCAGTGTGAATCAGTGTGTTGTATGTTTGGTGTGCGGGGCCAGGAAAGCAGCAGAGAGATTGTGTGTGAGCGAAGGTAAGAGGCGTAAGACTCTGCAGTCTGCTTTGACAGTATTTACACGCACTTTGCCTCCTTGTCTCTTAAAGCGTAGTTCTGTATTCTCCCCATTACCGCTGCCTTAGTGTACCCTAAAGCTCTGCTCCCTTCTACACAATCGGCCGTGACCTGCTTATGGGGGCATTTAATTGGACTGTTGCTCAGTGATATGAACCTGGACATAAGCGGAACAGCTGCTGGGAGACACTCTCTACGGAGAGCAGCCCTCGCTGCCTTCGTCCAACTTTTTCGGAAATTTGAACTATGGTGCTCACTCTCAATTACTTTCGATTGGCTGGGTGACTCGGTTTGGGGTTAGGTGACTGCGGGTTTTAGTACCTTGGATCCTACCCCTATTAACCAATTGGGCTCGCCTTTTGAGGACTGCAAAGGAGTTTATTTGGGTAGCTGTGAGCAGGCGCCCTAGAATTGTGGCATCCTTGCACGGTCACTACCTAGATAAGATATATGATATGGCATTTATAATGCACCTATACACAAGTGTTTCAAGGTGCGACGAGGCAAGGGGGCAACAGAGAGAAGACAAAACAATCCTACTAGGCCAGGTGTCATTCAGATCAAGCAAGTGCATGGGAAGGGGAAGGAGGAGAAGTGCAGGGTGTAAGGGGGGGGACAGTGCAGTAAATGGGAGAAGAAAATAAATAAACAATAAGTAAAAGTACGGCCAGCAGGTGGTAAGTGCAGGGGTAAGTGCAGCCGTCAGGTGTCAAGTGCTGGTAGTGGGACTGTAGGGATACAGAAAACAGTCCCCTAGTGCCGAGGTTGCCAGGAAGGCAGTGCAGGAGTGCGACTGGCAGAGGAGGGGGCATGTGCCCGAGATCAGAGGGTGGACAGGTAACCAGTGCAGTTTCAGTGTTAGCCAGGAAGTCAGAAAGGGAGAGGAGGAGAAAAAGCAGACGCAAAGAGAAAGGTTTTGAGGTGCTTCTGGAACCGAAGATGATTCTCCTCAAGTTTCAGGGAGGGAGGGAGGCTGTTCCAGAGGGAGGCCCCAGCCGAAGAAAGAGATCTACCACCTACTTGTTGCTTGGAGAAGCGACTGACCCTGAGGGAGTTTGAGGCAGATGAGGGAAGAGCTCGAGAAGGAAGGTATTTAGGAATAGAGAGTTGAAGGTATTGAGGCACCAGGCCCCAGAAGGCCTTGTGGACGATGCAGAGGGTTTTTGACTTAATCCTCGCAGTCGCTGGGAGCCAGTGCAGAGATTTCAGTCCTGGAGAGTTACGATCCCTAGGCTTGAGGCCAAGGACAAGTCTTGCAGTCCTGTTCTGGATAAGTTGTAGAGGGCGGAGAGTAGAAGCAGGGAGATTTAGAAAGAGGCTGTTGCAATAGTCCAGCCTAGAGAGAACCAGAGCTCTGGACACAGTGAGCTTCTGGCGGAAGGGGAGGAAAGGAAGAATACCTCTGAGGATGTGCAGCTGGTAGTGTGACTTCTTAGAGACATCAGAGATGTGAGGGGAGAAGGAGAGTGTAGAGTTGAAGATGACCCTGAGGTTTTTAGCCTTGCAGGTGGAAGCAGAATGAGGGCCAAAAGAGGCCGGCCAGAGAGCTACAGGTAAGGAGGGGGCGGGTGTGCCGATGAGGAGAATCTCAGTCTTACTGGCATTAAGGAAGAGGTCATTGGCGGCACACAACTCTTGGCTTTAGGGACCTTAATTTTGGATATTTACTGATTGATTGCTATTTTGCCTGGGGATAGCTGACTGAGTCCTAGTACCTTTGAGCCTCCCTGGCTGTGTAAAACCCCCAGTGAATTAGCTTTCTGGGTTCTAGATTGTCTCCTTCAGCAATGGTGGCCCTATTGTGAAGCAAAATTAGTCTCCATCAGGGTGATTTAGAGGTAAACCCAGCATCTGATTTGGCCTCAGACACGGGGAAAGGGCTTAATGAAGCACCAACTTGTATTTCCCCTGATACAACTGTGGTAGAGAATACATATGTGGTAATTGCAGGGGGGAGCGAGCATGATGGAAGTTTGTCTAAATCCTTGACTAGTGTAACAGATGTTGAATACCATGATGAATCAAAAAAGTCTGAATTGGCATGGGGGGTTGGGGGAGTAATGCCGGTACCAATAATATGAGCAAATGACCCACTCCATAGTATAGCTCATCACAAATTCAAAGTTCGCCCTACGAGATGGGTCAAACTTTATATGTGGAGGTAGCAAACGAAATTGACTTGGTATCAGAAGTTTCAATCTTGGCCCTGGTGATTTTGCATGAACTAGGAACGCAAATACGCCTTTCCCCAGACTTTAAGGCTAACCAATTGGTTGTACCAGAGTCCACTTTTAGAAAAGATGATTTGACAAAAATTCTATTACATCGACCCTTGGAACCCGCTTTGTAGGAAGCTGTGGTTTTGTCCCCTAAAAGTAATGCTCCATTATTATCATTATCTGCTGAAATTGGCCATGGTAGTCCGCAGGAGGTCAGATGGAATATGATGGGCGTTCATAAAGGGGACCCGCCCCAGGTAGTGACAGTCACACCATTAGAGAGGTCTCGCCTTGATGGCGGTCACGAGGCAACCCTTATAGATGAGCTGTCTTTTCCTGTGTTGGCTCGCGGACTTGATACAATGGACAGAGGTTATGATACCCTACATTTTTAAATGAGGGAGGTTCGCTTGACATTAAAAGAAATGTGTACAAAGATACATTTTATTGTATTGAGGGGTTCAACACAGCCATTGAACTGAATTCACGAAGTGGTGATTTGAGAGGGGGAGTTACTCAGGCTCATTCTGAACATAGGGGGGATGTGTCGAATAAGCCGGGTGGGGGTAGGGTGCAGCACTCCCCCTGGAAATTATTAACTTGCTTGCTGCCCGCCTGCCGGAAGACAGTAGAAGTTTAAGCCTAGCTGAGGCCCCTGGCAAACCCAAATCTTTACAGGCACAGACATTAGTGCAATCGGAGTGGTTACCTACGGTATGAATCCTGGGTCCTAAATCCCCAGAATTAAAAAGAGCCAATGAGGCACTTTTCCTTGGTAATAGTATGATGGACTTATCAATCCCAGCCCGGACACCAGTAAAATTGTTGGGTAAAAAGAAAAAACCTGGAGACATGCAAAGGAAGTCGAAAAATTGTAAAGCACTGCAAAGCCAGCAGAAAATGTTACACCGATTGCGGTTGCAGGTGGATGAAACAATTGGTAAACAGCCTATTGCAGAAAATGATGTAAAGCCTCCTTTACTGGTAGAGGGGAAGGATTCAAGTACCTGCCACTCAAGGGTACTTACTAAAGGGGGACCTACACTGAAAGGTTAAGGTTCTATTACACACTACATGATTCCTGTGGGGGCAAAGACGATTCTTCAGATTTAAGTAATATCTCTGTATATCCAAATTTAGGTGCCATAGGGAGAAATGAGCAATGTGATGTAGAACCTAGTGTGCTTAATGAAGGTAAGAGTTGTGTCAAGTAGGTAAGAGGACAAGCTGTAAGCTCAACGATGTTCCCCTAAACTTACAGCCTAAGAGTGTCTTACGCCCTACAGCTGAGCCAAAAAGAGGGATGACACCCAGAAGATCTTCCCAATATTTAGGACAGTGGAGGAAAAGGGAATGGCTCTTAACCAGAACAGATACAGAGGGGGTCAAAGCCCAACAAGAAATACTTTGAAATCCCATGACAATACAGTTAACTCTGGAAGGGCCCAGTCCTATGAAGCTAAAGGAATTAAACAAATTGGAGGGAAGGGGAGAACCAAGAAGGTTGAGGGGGTCCCACTGTCTATAATTGGGTCGACTCTTTGAAAAACAGGGTAAAAATCCACTGAAACGTAAGCATATTTTATCACTTTCTTTGGAAATTCCAAGCTTACGGTTAGAGAATTCAAGTGACATTCAGTTGGTTGATTGTTTACGATGACTGTCGATTTGGTTAAAATTTGTGCACGTATTCAAATAATCAAGAATGTTATGCTCGCTGAAGGGGAAGCTCTGCTGTCCTTGGGCTATGAAGTGTTTGAGCATTTCGACCCGGAATACAATAATAACCCTAATCGTTTTTCTAGGGAAAAACTCCCAGAGGTGAAACCAGAAAAACATCTCACAGTAAGATTCTCAAATGAGGGTGGGTTTCAAAATCAAGTGGAAAAGGGAAGAAATGACTACCCAAGAAGAGAATTTAGTTATGACTGGCCTAGGATTGTAGTGTCTTTGCATAACTATCCAGTGTACACCGATCATGAAGCATGAGCCTCCCAGATGCATTTACTATCCTGGAATTCAAGAGGGTATGTAAATATCATTTAAATATAATTAAAAGTAAGGACATTTCGGCTGCTTTCCCTATAATCTGCCTGCAGGAGACTCACGTTAGATTCTCCACTAATGGAGGGGTATGCAATGTCTGCTATAAATGCTAAGCAGGGTTTGAAGGGCCGCCCATATAGCGGGCTACTAACAGCAGTGAAGTGCAACCAGCGTATTCTCGAGAAACACATTGATTCCGGCAGTTCAGATATGTTATTGATACTGCTGAAATGGGAAGACCCTGATTTAAAGACATGGCACAAATATTTAGTGTTTAATATGTATTTTAACCTAAATAGTGCTGTTTTAGATGTTTTCTTAGCATATTTTTCTTGTTTAATGCTTGGTGAGACCGCATACACAATTGTAGTAGGTGATTTTAACGCAGAATGTCTAAGTAATTAATGGTGTTTGAAACCTGCCATGTTAGAAGTTTCAAGCACGAAAAGAACAGATGGTTAGGGATTTAGTCACTCTTAACGGCATATCGCAGGGTGATATCCCTCTAAATGTGTCATGGCTCAATAAGCAATGGAGGTCGACGCTGAACTATATTTTTGCCTCATCTTCTCTGCAAGCTAAATGTGCTACCTTGAAGATTTTGCACTCATCCCTAAGTGACCACTCGATGTTAACATATGCAGTCCCAATAGAGAGTTTGGAGTTATTGCCAGTAGTACATTTGGAGGTCTCAATTAATTCTAGAGACCACAGTGAGAGATGGTGCAACAAAATAGCTGCACCATTCAATAGCTTAATTGAGACCCAATATAATAACGGGAAGGGTTTATGTGATCTGCTGAAATTTGAACATGTTATTCGGGTCACTTTGGCTGAGTTAACATCCTCTAGGCACCTGCTAAAAGGGGTCTCCTCTTTATCACAGAAACATGCTTTTGATGTGGAGGTGCAAAGCCGCTAGAAGGTTTTGCGTAAGGACATAAGAAAGCCCCACTCTTTTGCTGAGATAAATAGCCTGGAATTGAAATTTAAAAACTGGCTACGAGGGCACAAATGTTTAATGTTAACCAACGACACAGAGAGGATGCTGTGCTGTCTCTCTGGGAATCATCAGGATATGTTCTGGAACTTGATTAAGTCAAAAGGTGTTAGGTCCTTTTGGCAAGTTCAGCCAATAGCTGAAAGGACGTGGGTTTCTCATTTTTGTGGACTTGTACACCTCTGTTGAAGGGGGTAACATTACCTCCTACGAGGGGTCCACTTGGCGCGGTGCGTGAATCTGGGTAATGGATGAGATCATAGTTCAGATAAATCGTAAAACATCAGATGCACCCGGCCCGATGGCCTCTCTTCGATGACATTCAAATCAGACACACTTTTGAGGAATTCTCCCTGAATTGTTTCTTATGGGGGGAACTTGGAATTTGTAATTTGAGATGATGTTATTCATATTGAGTTAAGGAATGTTTACATGCTAACTGCAATTTTATCCTCTGTTTAATGTGAAAGATGTTCCCAGGTGGGATCAGTATGTATACATTGCTTCCTTCCATACTGAATCAAGGACAATCGACAACCTTACCATGGCTGACGTGTAAATGCTCAGTGTCCCCACATATATTTTTGTGCAAATTTAAGCCTTATTACAGAATATACACCTTGACAATGTAATGCAATTCTTATGAGTTACATCTAGTCTCCATGAAAACTTCTGTTGTAATGCACTTCTGAATGTAGACCATAGTAATTGCTTTCTCATTCTTTGAGAAGTTTCTACTCTCTGATGATATTGTGATTCCTGTGATGTGGATCTCTATTGTCCAGTATCTCTATACTATGTCTGGGGATTTATGTTGACAATTGAGGCCCTAATGACATCAATATGGTTTTGTTGGAACAACTTAGTATGTATACTTAGAATTAATGCTCGAATGACAACAAAACAATCATGTTGGAATGACATCATGCTGCAATTTGTTCTCACACTACAATTGTATATAGATTCATATATACAGACGTTGAATGCCTTGAGCATAACTATGTACTGTGTGTTAAGCATAATTGACGTTGATTTTGGAGCACACGTAACACCATGGAGAGTTCGGACATGAGCCGTTGCGTCTATTTCCATTCCCCAACAATTTGTTTGGTTGGCGTCCTTGAACGCACTAAGGGCCTCTGCCCTCTATTCTGATTTTTTTAGAGTCAAGTGTCCTTGAAGGGTTGTACCCACATGGTCCTTTACCATTACAATGGTATACTCTTGTTCGCCTTAGCGCCCAACACTTCCTTGAAATAGAGGAATGAGGGCCGCGTTTGCAATGTGTCACTTTCCGAGTACCTGACACTATGAAGCATTACATCTACCAGGAACCTACGCCCTTTTGAGAATTCAGGTGAGCCGTATTTAGATTGCATACCCTTACAAGATGGAGCAACATTGTTCTTCTTACAACAATGTCCCTTTTCAGTTTCTATGATCTGAATACTTTACTAAAATGGCGCCGTGCATACGGCACGTCCACCGTCTCCTAGGTGACTGTTGTGCTAGGGACTTAGTATGCTGTGACTCGAGTGCGAACGTCTTCAAACCAGTGAGAAGGTAGGACATTTGTAAGCGCAGCAATTATCCTGCATGAGCCGATGTCCATTTTAACTTCATTTAACACAATCCCCACTGTTCGAACTATATTATAGATCCCTCACGGCCTGCGAGTATCCCGATTCCATACTTGAGGCGCTTCTGACGCCGCTCAGATACCCATTGAAGGAACTACCTCAGTACCCCTGGGACCCGTTAGCATGAGGTACTTTTGAGCCCTGGGCTCTTTATATTGCTTGTATCTTGATCTGTTCATCATAGGAAATGCCCAATTGTATAATGAGTACCAACATGACGATATTCCGTATTCATCTTTTACCCAACACTAATTTGTTCATGCTCGCTCTACTTTTACTTGTTTCTGGATAGATTTCTACCTATATACCGGGTTCAGTAACCATGACAGTACCACAGAGTCTACGTCTGTATCAATACATCAAGCACCATCTGTACTCCCACCTCAATCTCATATAAGAGGTAATCACCCCCATAATGTCAGTTCTCATCAATATTCTAAATCCTGCATCTTTCAAACTGTGGAACCTTTTACCATCAGATATAGTTTATTGAGATTTAGTCATCATCCAGCAGATTATGACCTTATCAGTGAATTTCTGATACCACTCAACTTTGATTTCATCATTGCTCATCCCTCCATTAACAGATACACGTCCTGCTTAAGGAACTAGTGGTTGGAATCTGGACGGGACATTGCATTCCTAGTTGTGGGTGAACCTGTTTGACATTTTCACAGCATTAAGATGATTCAAGGTATTTCCACATATTCTCACATAGTTTTACTTTTTTTGGTTTTCTTCTTCTGAGTGGCTCTCGAGTCAATCGTTCTCATAATATGTATTTTATATCATACGCATGTTCCAAGAACTGATGCTCAGTTAGTTAGCTAGACATCCAGGCAGCGCGTTCACTTGGCGCATGTGGAGTCTTAAGTACTTATTCATTAATGGCAAGCTGGCCACCCACTTTTGTTGGTATGTGGATGTTCTTCTAGGGACCATCCCTTTTGGTTTAATAATATCAATAAATTCAAGGTCGTGTACTAGATTGTTTTCAATACATATTCTGCTGTTCATTGAATTCTAAATCTTCTGGAACTAGACTCTAACTGTTCATGACTCAACTGCTCCATGTCTTAATTATAAACCTGCAACTAATGTAATAATGGGCTAACTGTATCAACTTTTTTTCTCTTTCAACTAACAGTCCAATTAGGCTCTTTCTGAAGAAGAGGGAATCGTCGAAACTCGTCGGCCGATGTACATTGGACACTATTGTTTAACATTGTGTTTCTCCTTGCATTCATTATGCTTAAAACATTAAATCATTGTTCTTAAAGGAATAGTGTTTTTCAGAACCCATTGTGATACTAAATTGTGAATTTTGCTTTACTTGCTCGACTTTTGAATATCTATATGTTTAACCACCCTTAGGGCGTATGTAGAAAGTGAGCAGGGGACGGGAGGATCCCAAATTTGGGTACTCTTCTCTTTCTTTATTTAGTAGGGCTTTGTGCCAATGCCTTTTTCCTCCCCCGCATCTGAAAATATTTATAACCAGTCACAGCTGGGTTTGTAAAAAGATTTGCTACTAGTTTTTCTCTGAGATATTAGGTGTGCATTGCTTATCACATTTTTTTGTAAAATTCTTTTGGGCCTGTTCCACAATGTTTTAGATCCCTCCCTCTTGGAAGATGGCAACAGCAAAATTTGTCTTCAAGGTGGTGGGGGTATTTCTCCCCCTAAATTATAGCCCAATTTTGCTGTTGGATGCAACACATTAAATCTTTTCGAAATGATACTTGTTGACCTTCAAGGTTGGGCTAGGAAATCTGGTAATCTGGATTTCAACCAAGCTGGTTTCAAAATAGTTCTGGGAACATGCCTTAATAATGTTGTGGTCTCTCTGTTGGAAAGCCAAGCAAGGGCTCAGAAAAGAACACTGTATCTTGCTTTCCTTGATGTGAGTAAAGCTTTCGACTATGTGGACCGAGCAACCACTGGAAAGAATGAACTAATTGTGGTTGCCCAGCCTCTTTGGTTTGTATTTTGGTGGCTTTACATATGGATACGAAGATAAGGGTTAGGCTGGACACCCAAGGGGCATGTACAAAATGGTTTGATGCATAGCAGGGGATCCGCAAATGTTGGGTCCTGGCCCCTTTTCGGTTTCTATTTTTATATCAAAAATATGGGTTCTTGATGGAATCTTAAACGCACTAATACTCCTAAATCAGGCCACACAAAAATTCAATACCTGAATTATACAGACGATACCATCATCTTCGACTTGACGCCTATTGCCTTGCAATGAGCATTAGATAGTCTTAATGTTTATTTAACTAAATTGGATCTTAACATAAACATTATAAAATCAAAGATATTGATCTTGAATGCGGGTAAAGCCAAAAGAAAATATTTTAAATGGAGTATTTTAAATCAAAACCTGGAGGTGGTAAGTGATTTTAAATATTTGGGAAGTTATATCTACTCAGGTTAATCAAAATTGGCACTGTATAGAGATAAAAGGTTGATATTTTTAGCATTGGCTTCCCAGTTGACACAGTTTGATTGTAAATTTGTAAGATACTCCACTTTACCTATGATTACATTTTATAGACAGATACTGGTACCCAAAATAATCTTTGGTGCCGAGACTACTACTGGGGATATACCCTGGTCCAAGTTAGCGACTCCCCTTTCGAGAAAAGTGATTCGGTTTCCAAGTTCGGTACCAATGGCGGGTATCGGATCCTAACAAGGCTTACTCCCTACGCTTGTAGAGTGGAAGATGTTACAATGATATGCCTCTGTTCTATCCCCCCTCCCCCTCTGTCTTCCCTAAATGTCATCTTGAGAATTGAAATGGACAGAGGTACATGCAAGTTCCTGTTGAAATGGAAAAACAAGTAGGAGGGCCAGCTTGAGAAACTATAGACTTCCACTGAAGAACTTGGTACGAATCTAAACAAGGTGATGTCACAGGTTTCCCCCCTTCTCACCTGTCTGTGTTCTTTCTTCGACAGAGTCTTCCTGCGCACAGTGCGGGTCTTGTATAATCCTGTGCGAATGTCCTCGGGTTCCAAGATGCTTTCAGCGTCCCGAGTCCTGGATCGTTCAGAATGTCCGGGAAGTCCTGGAAACAGCAAAGCGTGCACTCGGCGGCGAGTACTCGGAGGTCCGGGATGCAAGAGAGGGCAAAGGAAAGGGAAGAATGTGGAGGTAACAATTGGGGACCAGGAGCCAGGAAACAAGAGGTAACGAGAGCGAACTACGGCAGCACACATCTAGCCACAGTTAGCGGTAGCTTTGAGACGCGCAGAGCCGCGGGGGCATGTCTGCTTTATAGAACGTGATGCGTACGAGGCGGAAACTGGTACACAGCGTTCCGCGTTCGGTGGCCATGTTGGGAGTACTACTGAGTGTAATCCTCTATGGGTCAGGGACCAGGAAGTCCAGAAGGGACGAGTCCGATGGTTCATGAGAGCATGTCTCCTTCGAAGGCCTGTTCCTCCGGGTTTTCCGGGGTGTATAAGGTGGTACCTTTTGAGTAATCTGGGGGCATTGAGGTTTGAGAATGGTCCCCAGGTGTGTTCACTGGTGGGTACCCTTTCCATTCGACCAGATATTGTAGCTGACCACGTCTGTACCTGGAGTAAAATATTCTGGAAACTTCATATTCAAGCTGGTCATTGACAATCACAGGTGTAGGCCTTGGAGCAGTCCGGGAGGACCGGACGTATGGTTTCAGTAGAGACGTGTGAAACACTGGGTGGACCCTCTTCCAGGAGTCCGGTAGTCTGAGGCGGAAAGCCACTGGGTTAATAATTTCCTTTATGGAAAAGGGACCTTAGTACCGGGGGGCCAACTTATTGGGTTGTAAATGCCGAGGTAGTAGTTTCGAGGATAGCCAGACCTTATGACCTTCTGCATAGGAAGGCCCTGGTCTTCTTTTGGAGTCTGCATAGAGCTTTGTAGTAGCTCAGGCCTTTTTGAGGTGTTCTTTGGCTTGCTTGTGTACGTTGATGAGGTTTTCAATCCAGGAGTCGAGTGTAGGTACTGGTGTAGGATGTGGGAGCAAGGATGGTAGAACCGCAGGATGGAACCCTTAGCTACAGAAAAAAGGGCTGGTTTTGACAGCCGAGTGATCCGAATTGTTATAGGCGAATTCAGCCACAGGTATTAAGAGTGACCAATCGTCCTGGACCTTGGTGGTGAAACAACAAAGATATTGTTCCAGGGTTTGGTTCACACGTTCAGTAGCTCCATTGGTCTGTGGATGATAACCTGAGGAGAGGACACGTTGGATTCCTAGTATACTGCATAGGTGTTTCCAGAATTGAGATACGTATTGAGGTCCCCTGTCTGATATGATTTTGGAAGGGAGCCTATGAAGTCGGAATATGTGTTCCAGGAAGATTCCAGCGAGTTCTGAGGATGTTGGTAGTTTATATAAGGGCATAAAATGAGCCATGTGGGTGAATAAGTCAATGGTAACCATGATAGTTGTGTATCCTCTGGAAGGTGGCAATTCCATAATAAAGTCCGTAGCAATGAATTTGCAGGGCCTTGTTGGTAGTGTTGGTTGGAGTAGGAGACCCGCCGGTCTCTTGTTGTCATGCTTGTTTTGATTACAGATTGTGCAGGCTTGGATGTACCGTTGGACATCAACTTTCATTTTTGGCCACCAAAACTGTCTTTGTATCAAACAGAGAGTGTTGATGATGCCACGATGTCCTGAATGAAGGGTATCGTGGCATAGGTTCATGATCCTTTGTCGCAGTCTTTGTGTGGGAATAACCAGGCCATTATCCTTGAACAAATACCCACCCTTTGTTCTAAGATTCCATCGATTCTTTCCAGTAAATTCCTTCCAGATCTCGGAGGACTGGGTTTGAATTCGAATGTCTTCCAGGAGGCTGATTGCTTGGGCTACAAAAATTGTGTGGGGAAACATCTTGGGAAAGGATCGATATTCAAGAGTTTCGTAGTCAGGACGTCGGGATAAGGCATCAGCAATTATGTTGCGAGTTCCAGGGACATGCTGTATTTGGAACTGATACTGTGCGAAGAAGGAGGCCCAGCGGGCTTGACGACTATTCCTACATTCCAAGGATTGTAGAACTTGAAGATTCTGATGGTCCGTACGGACCCGAACAGGAGGTTTTGCCCCCAAGAGTAGATGACGCCAGTCGGTGAAGGCTTGACGGATGGCTAAAAGTTCCTATTCCAGGACAGAGTAATGAGTCTCGCTGGGAGTTAGGGTTCGCGGGAGTTAAGCGATGGGGTGTTCTAACTTGTCCTCGAGTTCCTGCTTGAGAACTGCTTCGATGGCGAAGTTGGAGGCATCCGTCTCCACTATGAAAGGTCGATCAATGTCAGGTTGAGCCAAGATGGGGGCTTGTGTAAACTCCGATTTCAATCGTTGGAAGGCTTCATCTTGGGCTGCTGACCAAAGAAAGGGAGTATTCTTCTTCAACAGTGTAATGATCGGTTGAACTATCTCCGAGAAGGAAGGTATGAATTTCCGGTAAAAGTTGGAAAGCCCCAGGAAGGATTGAATCTGTTTCACGGTGGTTGGGACTGGCCAGGATAGTATGGCTTTTACCTTTGAGTGGTCCATCCCGATTCCTTCTGGACTAAGGACAAATCCTAGGTAGTGAACAGTAGAGACATGGAAAAGGCATTCCTCGGGTTTAGCCAGGAGTTTATGTTCACGTAACCTCTGTAGAACTGCCTTAACATGCTCTTCATGCTTGAGATGGTCCTTGGAGTATATCAGAATATCATCCAGGTAAACTATGACGAAGAGGCACAACATATTGGAGAACACCCGGTCCATGAAACGTTGGAGGACCGCCGGGGCATTGGCGAGCCCGAAGGGCATAACCAGGTATTCAAAATGTCCAAAGGGTGTTCTAAAGGCTGTTTTCAATTCGTCACCCTCCTTTATACGGATTAGATGGTAGGCACCTCTAAGATCCAATTTCGTGAAGACTACAGCACCTCTCACCGCTTCAGGATATTCGAGATTAAGGTTAAAGGGTAGCGGTCTTTGAGGGTACATTGGTTTAAACCACGATAATCAAGACAAGGCCTAAGCTCCTTGGTATCTTTCTTGGGAACAAAAGACAACGAAGCTCCCGCTGGAGATTTGGATGGTCGTATGGTGCCATTTTGTAGATTGGTATGCAAGTATTCTCGGAGGGCCCTTTTCTCTGGCTCGGATAGTATGAACATCCTTCCAAAAGGAATCACTGCTGAAGGTTCAGTATCAATAGCACAGTCTTCAGGTCTCTGAGGGGGTAGAGACTGAACAATAGCAGTTGAAAACACATCAGTGTAATCCTGATAGGCCCAAGGAACCTGGATAATATTTGAGACTGTGAATGGGCCTTGCTGTTTTGTCGGCGCACCTTCTGGGGATGTTGAGGAGGAATTCAGGGATAGACAATGAGACATACAATGTTCGTAACCAAGAAACAAGGATCCTGCTGCCCAGTTGATGTATGGGTTGTGCTTCTGCAACCAGGGCATACCCAGTACCATTGGATAATGGGCAGACTTTATGATGTCAAATTTGATAACCTCTCGATGATGGTTCAGAACGGCTCAGACCCACTGCCTAACCATCCCTAGGTTCAAACTACAAAAGGCGGGTGGATCTAGCTTCCCCGTCCTAGCCTCTAAGCTTTGGAATGCCCTCCCTCTCACCATCCGATCCAAAGAACGCTTTAGTGCCTTCAAATCTAAAACCAAATCCTGGCTCTCCAACCAGCCATGATGTCCGGACCACCCCTGGGAAACGCCTGCTCTAATCTACCTTCTGTAAATATGTATATTGCTGTATGCCTTGTATACTATGTACTGTTTAATGTTTTGAATATATTTAATTGTATGCTTATGTAACCATGTCTAAATTGCGCCCTGATGCCTCCGGGCCTGATGGTGCGTGTTACAAATAAAACAAATACAAATACAAATGGTTTATGGAGAGCTGGATCTCTTTGGTTTGTAGGGTGATGGGTTCTGAAGAGAGGGGTCTTCCATCGATAGCTTCTACAGGCTGCATGATGCCTCGAGTTTCATACGGAATGTGGTGGGTAGTGACCCAATCTTGATCTATAAATATCCCCATGGCCCCACAATCCACAAATGCCAAAATGGGGTAAGTTTCTTTCTTGGATGGCTATAGGAAGGCCTGCAAGAACACAAGATTGCTTTGTCCAGGAGAGTTCAAGGATGGAATAGATGTGGAGCAAACACTCTCTTGGAGTCAGTCCTGGCACCTTTGGCGCCAGGCTCATAACCATCATGAAGACCAACATTAGAATGGGACTATTTACTTGGGCCTATTTACCTTGGGAGGGTTCAGCCAACTTGGAGGCACACACGTAGCTCAGTTACAAGGAACTGAGCTATGCGGTCTAGTGGTTTGGGTGTGGCAGACCTGGGACTACTTGTAACGCTCACCTGATTCCCGTAGAGGCGCCGGTCTTGACTGGGCGTATACCATATCTTCAAAGGTGATGTGTAACACACGGCTGGCTCTTTGGGCTGGACCTCTGTGCACTGTATGTCTGACTTGAAGGGTAAGATGTCTGCAGATAGAAAATATGGGATTAAGGAACTGGGTTATTGAATGTCTCTCTCTTCTTCCCTTTCTCTTCTCCTGTAGAACCCCAAAGGTTAACGCTCTCACCTTAGGTAAGTGAACGCCGTGCTCTCCATCTGCCTCGGGGCAGGGTGCTGTAACCAGTTTCTTCACTGGATAAGGGGAGTAGGCCTCTTGACTTCAGAGGACTGCTGTCCGTCGTTTACTGCACTAATGTCTTTAAAGTCTTTAAAGTCTTTAAAGTCTTTAGTAATGATGTTTCTTGTTTTGCAGGGTTCCAGCGATGGCGGATGACGGGCTGAAGTGAGTTGAAGATGGAGCCCGTGTGATGAATAGAAGCGCCTGGAAGCACGTAAGTAAGCGCTTGTTGCCTGCTTCACGATGCGCTCTAACTGTCTTTTTATTTTGACTGAAGTGAGTTGAAGTGAGTTGAAGATGGAGCCCGTGTGATGAATAGAAGCGCCTGGAAGCACGTAAGTAAGCGCTTGTTGCCTGCTTCACGATGCGCTCTAACTGTCTTTTTATTTTGCGGGATGCAGCGCCGAAGGCCTCCGGAGCGTGCGAAGAGTTGGTAAGCTTTTGGTTATGGTTCCAGTGTTCTGAATCTAGGGAGTGGCTCCTGCCCCACCCAACAGGAAAAGTAGTTCCAAACAGAAGAGGATCAGAGGCTCAACTGGCAGGCAAGTAAGCAGCATGGTCTGCTGCAGGTAAGTCCACCCAAGCATTATGAGCCCGGCGCTTCCAGCGCTGGGACTGGGCATATTTATGAGCCTGGTGCCACTGGCGCCAGGACTGGGTCCAAAAGGTCCCAATTGGGACTGGTTGGCACTCGGAACCTGGGTTATGGATCTGCTTCCAAGGGAGTTGGGAAAACCCTGACCTTTTGGAAGCAGAGATCATGACACTACTTTACCTGGACTACTTTGGGTGTGGCAGGCCTGGGACTATTTTACCTGGACTACTTTACCTGAGACTATTTAAACCACATCCAAACAGCAGAACATGCTTTGTGTTATTCTGCTGTGGGCAGCGTACCGCTCACCGAGTCCAGTTCTTTGATGCCTGTTTACCTGAAACCAAGGACCTGCAGAGAGAGAAAGAACACTACGAAACTTACCTGGAACAGTATCCAGTCTTCAATCCATCGCTGACTTCAGTTCCACTCACCTAAAGGACGAACTCCATCATCCGGCACTGCATGCATCCTGGAATACCATAACCTGGAAAGAGGAGAAAGAAAGACAGCATTAGTAAGCGTTCACTCACATTTCCTCTCGAATGAAGAAAGCCACACAATTCTTACCTGGGTAGTCATCTCCTGTTCAGTATCATTGCTGGAACATTACGGCGTTAGGCGAGGAACATCGCAACCTGCAAGGAGAGAAAAGACACAGGTTAGCAATATAAAAGGCAAAACAGCGCCGCGCATCGCACATTACTCAACAGACAGCATCGCGCACACCGCGCTTTCGCCTACCGGCACATGCTCATCTTCAAACTGCATGACAACACCGAAATACCTTTCCATACCTAAAAGGAAAGAAGCAAGACATTATTGGTCGAACTAAGAGGAACATAAGAAGTGTATATAAAGACTGTAAAGCAGCAAACCTACGGAGTTGCAGCAGGCCTGGATTCCCACAGGGGGGCTTGCACCAGTGAAGTAACTTGGTCGCTGCTCGCTCCCCATATCTACTCGCCCATGCCACGAGGAGCAGGATGGAGAATCCACCTTTTACAATATTAAGGTGAAGAGAAGGCCCAAGGGGGAGGAAGGAGTTGAGGCCAAGGGAGGTGGGAAAACAAAGACAATCTGGTATTGAATCCAGCTCTCCTATATTGCAGACCCATCTTTAACCAGAGGCCTTACCAAGGGACCGGGAGAGGGTTTGAGAGTGCAAATCATCCAACCAGGGCTAAGTGGTGTCCCCGTGTCAGGTGAGCGTAACAGAAGTGGAAAAAGTGAAAGTGAGAAAAAGGTTATATCAAGAAGAGAACGAGTAATTGTGAATTTAAGTGGCCCTGCGACGGGTCAAGCAAAACCCGGCGCACAGTCCAAAGTCTTTGATTTTGATGAAGTAGAGAAATTTGGTCCGAGCACGGCAGAGCGAGGCCAATTGAAGATTTTGTGTCAACGTGGGTCTGCGTCCGGCGGAGGGGGAACCAGGGTGAACAGTAAATCACCCGAGAAGTTGTATGTGAAATCCTAAGAAGAAAGGAACTTTTATGTTTGTCGTGTGGCATCAGGCACTCTGAAAAAAGAGACTTTGAATGGCAAAGAGACTTTGGCACAGAAGGCCCTGATGTTGAAGTTTTGAACTGCATCCTCGTGCTAGAGAAGCCAGAGAATGTGCTAACCTAGAGTGTGCCGCCTTGTCCCGTACTGAAAACGTGGGGAAGGAAAGCCAACAGCTTGAATATACTGACATATCAATTCTTGAACACTTTTCTTTTGCATAACATTGGTCCCCACACTATTTGAATTTGTAAGTAAGGATTGGCAACAGGTTGATTAGTATAGTTCCTTTTATTTTGACAGACTCGACTAGGACTACGTTGTTATTATTTGATGGTCATAGCTTGCTCCCATGTTTAGATTTAGGATTAGATAGACGTTTTTCAAACCCAATTGAAGTTCAATAAAACCCCCTGAACTGTGATCACTTGTGTCCGTCTTACTGTTTGATGCCATGCCTTTCTTACAATGGCCTCACACTATCTACCAAAACGGAGGTGCTTTTCTTCCTGCCAAATCCTCTCCCTCCCTCTTCTCCTCAATTGCCTACCCAGCTCCTACCTTGCGCTCTTCTTTACTCCTTTTCAGCTAGAAACCTCAGTGTCCTCTCTGACCCTTCACACACATTCACTACCTTCATCTCACTATGACAACTCGCCTCAACCTCCAAAATATCAAGAAAATCAGGCACCTTCTTCCCTTCAAAACCGCTTAACATCTCCTAACCACTTTTGTCTTCTGTAAACTGGAATACTGTGCCAGTATCCTCTTTGGCCTTCCAAACTATGCATTCTGTCCCTTTGACAAGATTATTAACTTTGTTACCAGGGCTCTCTTTGAACTCCCTCGCTTCACCCCTACTTCCTCCTATCACAAGCAGGCTGGCTGGCTAACTATGCAAAACTGGGCCATATATACATTTATATTACTAGTGCATAAATCCATCCATGGCAAGGCACCACTGTAGCTATCCTCTTCTATCAACCCCTTGTGAGAAACCTGACTGTTGTCCCATCCACTTCCCTGGGATCCTCCAGCCAGGTGGCCAGGGAAGGGCCATCGCTTTTGGATCCCAAACCTGGGGGTGGACAAGCGAGGGAGGATCACCTGAGTGGGGCGTCATGAGGGATTGGGAGGAGGATACCCAAGGGCGAGACATGGTATTCCCCCAAACCCAGAAACACCCCAACCTATTCTCCCTCAGCCTTTATGGAGTATCTCCAATCTCACCCCCTCTCCCCCTACCCATTTCCAACAAATACTAAGACGAGGAAGAGGCAACTAAGATCAGTAAAGATTTCCTATAGGAATAACATGGGGAAAATAAGGGCAACCTACCCTAGAAAGAAGTCCAGTTGTCCCACCAAGAGTCAGGTAATTATTTATGTTTCCATTTGTAGACCGCAAGCAAACCCTTTGGCATTAGGGCACTTTACCAGTTACATGGTGGGCAAAGGCGTGTGCAAAGTTACAGTTTACAGTGAGCATATGAAAATACAGAAAATAGCTTGGCAAGGTTGCTGATAGCATTTGGGTGAGACAACATCTATGGGGGTAACCTTCCTATCTCAGCAGTGATAGTTTCGGGATGAAGCATGGGATCATGTACATTGAATAGCCATGTCTTTAGGGTTTTGCGGAAGGCCCAGTAGGATTCTTCCGCTCTGAGGGTAGGTGGGTGGGAGTTCCAATGTTTGGCAGCTAAGAACGGAAAGCTGGAGCCTCCTGCTTTGGTTCGTTTGAACTTGGGTTGGACTAGTCTGTGGGAGTAAATTGCATATGTGTGCCTGTTGGGTTGTACTTTGGTGATGTTATGTGATAAAGAAGGTGGTGCAGTTAGAGATGCACTTGTGTGTGATGGATAAAGTCTTGAACAGAATTCTCTCCTTCACCGGTAACCAGTGGACAGCTCTTCTGGTGGCCGAGATGTGTTCAGAGCGTGGGATATTGAGTGCCGTGCATAAGGCGTAATTTTGAATGGTTTGCAGATTTTTTACGTTGCTGGAGGAGGTACCAGCGAAGAGCACACTGCAGTAGTCGAGCCTGGCGCCAATTACTGCTCAGGCTATCGTTAGGCAGTTGTCTCTGGATAAGAAAGGCCTGGCAGCGTTGAGCAACTTTGTAGTGTAGGCAGCTGCAGAGGAGATGGCATTTACTTGTTGGTTTAGTGTCAGAGTGGCATCAAGGTGGACTCCCAATGTTTTTACTGAGGATGAAACAGGGATCACAGATCTGTCAATGTTAAAGGATGAGTATTGGGAGTCTAGGGATTTTAAGGCGGCTGCTGGGCCAATAATGAGAAGCTTGGTCTTATTATCGTTAAGGCAGAGACTGTGGGTAGCCATCCAAGTTTGGATGGTAGCATATGTGGAGCTGAGGGAGGTAGCATCTTCCTGGTATGACCCTGAGAGCGGAAGGAGAATATAAGTGTCATCGGCACAGTTTGTCTAGGCTATGCTGAGTGAATCTAGATGATCAATAAGGGCTTTGTGTAGATATTGTAGAGCGTGAGCGAGACACATGATCCTTGTGGGACCTCGCAGTTGATAGGGGATGAGTGACACAGGCATTGTCAGAGAATACTTTTATCACTCTCTCATTAAGGAAGGAAGCGATCCAGGCGGCAGCTTCTTGGGAGAAGACGGCAGAAGAGGTGAGGTGGTGGCATAAGGTGGTGTGGTCGACTAGATCGACGGTCGCTGCCAGGTCAAAGAGGAGGAGCAGAGCCAGCTTTCCGTCGTCTCGGATAGTGTCCATTTGAATTTTAAGGTCTAGGAGGCAGACTCGGTGCCACGGCCAGGGCAGAAGCCAGATTGGCGGGTGCCTAGAATTTGGTCAGTTTCTTGGTGGCATTGTATTTGTAGGTATGCCGCTCTGTCTAGGATTTTGAGGAGGAACAGGACCGTGGTGATGGGTCGATAGTTATTGGCAATGGTTGGGTCGAGCGTGGGTTTCTTGAGTAAGGGGAGGACCCATACTTTTTTCAAGGCCGGAGGGTAGTATGCCGGTCTTAAAAGAGGCATTGATGAAGGGTGCTAGTTCGTGGGCACAGTCTTTGATCAGAGGTCCCGGGCAGCTGTTGCCTTTACATCTTGAGGGCTTTAAGCCTTGTAGAATGCTGGATGTTTGTTGGATGGTGACAGTGTTGAAACGGAACAAAGGGACTGCCCTAGCGGGGGTAGTTGTGAACGTGGGCAAGGAATGTTGCAGAATGCAAGATTTTTTAGCTTGGATTTGGAGTTGTAGCAAGTCGATTTTGGATAGAAGGGAATTCTGGATGGTGTTGCACCAAGTTGTGTCCTTGAGGATCGAGGAGACTTGGGGGATAAGAGTTTCCAGTTCTTTGAGCATGGAGAATAGCTCCTTGGAGTCTGAGCAGGCGTTGGCAATTCTTGTGTTTAGGGAGGAGGCCTTGGCATGTAAGATGGCTTTTTTGTATTTGTTAGAGAGGATAGAGAATACATGTTTAGATGAATCAGAGGGGGAGTGTTTCCAATTTGTCTCAGCCATTCTTTTTTCAGATCTAAGGGTGGTGAGTTCTTCTGTGAACCATACCCCTTCTTTGGGGCATGGACAGCTGTTTTGGCTTTTTTTGTTGTTGCAACTAAAGGGGTGCTAGTGTTAATGGCGTCAGTAAGGGTGGTGGTGTAGTGTTGTGCTAGGAAATCTGGGTTTGTGGTTTCTTAGGCTATCGGGGTTGAGGGCTTTGATGTAGGGGATGAGGTTTTCCTTAGTGAGTTTTTGTGAGCTGAGGGCAAGGGTGAGCAGGGTGTGTCTTGTAGGGGGTTTGGGCGGGGACCTGCTAGGAGCGAGAAGGTGATGATATGGTGGTCAAACCAAGGGCATGGTAGGTTGGATTTAATGGAGATATTGCAGTTCATGTCTGTTAGCCAATCTAGGGTGCAGCCATTGTTGTGCATGGGGCTGCCAATGCATTGGTTGAAGCCAAGGGAGGTGAGGGCAGTGGTTAGTGAAGTAGCTGGTGGGTACGAGGGGGTCATCAAAGCCTAGGTTGAAGTCCGCTAGGAGGAGCACTTGTGATGTAGTTTTGAGGTTGTGACCTAGAAGGAGGTATGCGTCGGTCCTGGTGGACGATAGATGAGGTGAAAAGAGATTGTGTTGGTAGAGGAGGTAGTCCATTTGAGGAAGAGGATGTCACAGTTGTTATTGAGGGTGGCAGGTATTTTTATCATTGTGAGGTGGTCCTTTGCAATAAAAGCTATGCCACCTCCTTTAGAATGTAGTCTCTCACTTCTGTAAATGGTGTAGCTTGGCGAGCCATAGCATGGGGACAGAGGTTGCGTAAAGCCAAGTTTCAGTGACGGCAAGGGTGTCTAGTTTGTTAAAAGTTAAAAGATCATGGATGTCCAAGGCATGTGCAGTCAGAGAGCGGGAGTTGATAAAAGCTAAATTGAGGTTGTGGCTGGTGTGAGGGTGTTGCTTGCCCAAGCAGGGTTCAGGTTGTTGGCTTTGTGCTGGGGAGAGGTGCTGTCGTTGATCGTGAATACAGTGTTGACATTTGTCATTGGGGAGATGCTTGGATTAGGTCTTGGGGCAAAGTTCAACTTATACAGTGCCACTGTGCTGGCATTTGACTTGAGGGCAGTGTCTGCCTTCAACATAGGGGCAGCCCTGACATTGTGCACATCCACATTATTGACATGTGACTTGGGGGCAGTGACTGGGGTCAGCATAGGGGGTACCGCTCACACTAACAGAATTAACATTTGACTTGGAGGTAACGCTCACATTATGAACAACATTAACATTTAACTTGGGGGCAGTGATTAGGGTCAGCATAGGGGTAACACTCTGGTTTGGTCCGACGGTAGTGCTAGCAAAAGACTTGGGCGCAGAAGAAAGGCTCAGTGGAAGGGCAGCATTGGGGTACTGCATGGCAGTAGTGATGTATTAGAGTTCAGGACAGTACTATGTTGTAAGCTGCGAGCAGAGGTGGCAGGCAAGATCCTTGACTAAGTAGTTTGGGTTCGGGTTGGGGTCAGAAAATGTCTGATGCAGGTGGGATTGCTATGGGCCGGTCCAGGTCATCCAAAATGGCAAGGCTTACATTTAGGGGTGGTTCTTGAGCCGATGAGGGTGTGCCTGGCTGAGGTGGGCATCGGTGCTGCACAGAGAGTCGAAGAACGGGGAGTGTGGCTCGATAGGCAGGGATTGCATAGGCGAATAATATAGCGCATTTCGGTCGTATGCTTTTCCAGCGTGGAGCATGCACCAGAGTGTGCTTGTACGAGCCTTGTGGAGCACCTGGTGGCATAAGGTAGGAAGCAAGAGGGTGGGATAAGGTGACTGGGTGGTAGTATAGAGGGGACAGATAGGTGGAGAATGAGTCGCGGAACAATTACTGTGCATACATTAGAGCCTACCGGCTGTATACGGCTAGAATCCGGAGAGGGCCCTCCTGGCAGGGCGGAAGGCAATGTCGAAGAGTGCACTCCGGTGTATCCAAGGAGCTGCAGGGCCAGACAGGATGTTTCTTGGGCCTTTGGTGGGTGGCGAAGCCTGCCGGCCTCCAGGACTTCCTACTTCATAACAGGCCGATCGCCAATGGGGATAGGGCGGAGGTGGGCTGTAAGCAGGGCCAGCAGCCTTGCAGATCGTCAGTGCTGCAGCGGCGGCCATCTTTTAATAGTTACTATTCACACCCGACACCACTTGAGTGTTTTTTCACCTTAAAAGTTGTGGTCTTGCACAGATGGAAGAGCGAGTAAGGAAGCGAGCAGGAGAGTGAGTTGGGATGAAAGCCGAGATGCCAGAGCTGCCCAGGACCAGATGGCAGAGACTGGGATGCCGAGACGCTGCAGTTTGAAAAAGCAGATGCGTGGCATTGGAGCAGTGTGTCCAGAGAGCCAAGAGGGGTCACTGAATGAGAGCTGAGAGGCGTGCTGGTTCAATGCTTAACCTGCAAAGGCAAATGCTTGTTCCCCTGGGCGAATGAGACAACCCGGGAGTGTCCGAGGAGCAGGCGGTGAGACCCTGACCTTGGAACGGAGAGTCGTTGTGGAGCCGAAGCGCAGAAGTCAGTCCGGTGAGTCTGAAAGCAACAAGTAACAGTGTGAGCATGAAGCAAGGAGATGCGCGTGTGTGAAATAACAAAGGGAACGAAGTTGAACAATGAAGTGATACGAATAACAGGTGGGCCAGAAGCCTGTGAAAAATGTTAAAGAGGTGAACTGCAATTTAAAGGAAGAGAGAAAAAGTGTAGCACTAAAGCGTGCACGGCAGAGTGAAAGAAGCAAGCAAGAGGCACAACAAAGAGACGGAATAGAGGATAGTTCAAGTGTGCACAGAAAGGGAAAGGAATACATGAAAGTGGTGCAGGAAGCAACTGAAGGTAAAATGTGCAAAGGAAAGCAAGAGCAGGAAAAGAGAGGCAAAGGATCATAGTGGTCGTGCTGAGGAAAAGCAAAGAGCTTCACCTTTCCAAAAGCCTCTGATTCTACCATATGAGATGATTATGTGTTAGAGACTATATATAAGGAAAGGGCACATCGTGACCAACTGAACTTGTGTTTGGAGCTAGGGGGGGCCTAAGCTTGGGGAAGGGCGCCCTGTGAAACCAAAAAGGAACTGTGAGATGAACAAGTTACTTACCCCTGGTAACATTCTTTCGATTGGATGTTCCTCCCCTGTATTACTCATTTTTTGATATTTCTTTTCCAGCTTCAACTGCTTCATAAAAGAAAATGTCCTCGACAGACGGCACTGTGCACTGGTCCTGTCGACTCGATGTCTGTGGAGGGCCTCCGTCTGACGGTCGACGTCATCACCAGTATATGAAGCATGCGCAGCACCCGTTGGCTTGCGTTCTCTTTTCCCCCTTTTGAGGAATTACTGGCAATAGTTTAAAAACGTATTAGACTCTAAGAGCGTAAAGTGTAACACGTAAATTCTACAGCTGGGTAGGCTCAGAGGGGTGATGAATACATGGGAGGAACATCCAATCGAAAGAACGTTGATAGGGTTAAGTAACTTGTTCTTCGAATGGATTGTTTCCTCCCATGTATTCCTCATCTTTTGATAGCCTCCCAAAGCAGCGTTGGTCTTGGAGGAGGGAGTAAGAATGTTGACATGTCCTTAAGAACGATCATGGACAGAATGAAGGACTGCCTTCCCAAATTCCCCTTCCTGAGTGGAAGTTG
Organism: Ambystoma mexicanum; assembly: GCF_040938575.1. Lineage (NCBI taxonomy): Eukaryota > Metazoa > Chordata > Amphibia > Caudata > Ambystomatidae > Ambystoma > Ambystoma mexicanum. The sequence continues at coordinate 595,450,076 of NC_090936.1, forward strand.
AGTCCAGACAATAATATTTTACAAAAGTGTGAATGGCAGACCAAGTGGCTGCCGCACAGATGTCCTTAATTGGCATCCCTCTTTGTAGAGCAGAAGATGTTGCCATGCCCGTCGTAGAATGGGCCTTTGCACCTCCGGAGGCTCTTTAGCAGCCAATCTATAGCATTCCCCAATATCCATAATAATCTATCTGGATAGGATTTGTTTTGCTACCTCCTAACCTAATTTATAACCTGTATAACCAATAAATAGATAATCTTGGCGAAATGGAGACATTCTTGAGATATAGAAACTCAGAGTCCTTCTTGGGTCCAGTCTATGCAACCTCTCCTCCCTTCCCAGGATGAGGAGGAGGGTAAAAAGTTGGTAAATGATTTTTTGAGACAAATGGAAGTCAGATACTATCTTTGGCAGAAAGGAAGGCTTCACTTTAAGAACCACTTTGTCCTTATAGAATATAGTGCGGGCTGATGTTATTGCAACTAGCAAAATGGTTTTCAATGTCAGCAGCCTTAATGGCCATGAATGAAGAGGTTCAAACGGAATACATGTTAGAAATGTTAGTACAAGATTTAAATCCAAACAGGGACCTGAAAGGGAGTAGGTGGGTACACATTAGTGAGTTCCTTAAGAAATTGTATGATTAATGGGATTTTAAAGTATGAAGTTTCCTCCGATGAGCGCTTGGAAATTGAAAGCGATGCCAGATAACCCTTTATGGTTCCAATCTGGAGCCCCATATTCAATTAAATGTAACAAAAAAAGATAACATCATAGGTGTATCGCATTGAAAAGGATGTACATTCTTTTCCCTGCACCAGCTGCTGAATTTGTTCCAACGGCAGCGGTACAAGGATTTCGTTGCTGGCCATATGGCCAAAAGCAAAATCTCCATCACATCATCTGGGCCGTCCCAATCCTTATACCTCAACCTCTCAGAAACCATGCATGAAGGTTGAGTGTCTTGACCTCTGGATGGAGAACCTGACCCTGCTCTCTTTGCGGAGGACACATTGGAGGGCAGATGGACATGTCCAAAAGGTCCAGGTACCATGTCCTCCTGACCCAATCCGGAGAAATTAGGATCATGGATTTTCCTGAACTTTCTCAACCTGCTGATCACGTGAGGAATGACGGGGACTGGAGGAAATGCGTACAGAAGTGGAAATTCCCAGTCCATTACAAAAGCGTTCCTTAGAGCTCCTCTTGGGTGAAAATCCCCGGAGCAGAACAGTTCGCACTTCCGGTTGACACTGGTCGCAAACAGTTCTACTAGAGGGGTTCCCCAAAGGGCAAAGATCACTTGAAGGACTTTCTGAGCTAGTTCCCACCCATGGGAGACTGTGCTCTGCCTGCTCAGAGCATCCACCGCCGTGTTCTCTTCTCCGGCTAGGTGAACTGCTGTTAGGGAGATTCCTTCTTGAATTACCCAGGACAAGAGCTGCATTGCCCTTCTGCACAGTGTTAGTGACCCTACACCACCTCTCTTGTTGAGGTAGTACATGGCCACTGTGTTATCCATCATTATCAGGACATTCTTTCCCCGTACAGAGAGCGGAAAGGCCTTCAGTGCTAATCTGATTGCTTTCAGCTCCAAAAGGTTAATGTGTCGTTTGGACTCCAATGGAGACCAACGACCGCTGATTGGCTGATTGTTGGCGTGGGCTCCCCACCCCGTGAGTGAGGCACCCGTCACTATAATTATTTCCACCCACGGTTGCCAAAAAGGTTCTCCCTTCAGAATATTGTCCTTGCAAACCCACCACAGGAGATCCTTAGTGACCCTGTTTGGAACCTGCAGTAGGTCTGACACCTTGCCCAAGAATTGAGAACACTGTATCCTGAGAGCTCAATGAAGGGATCTCATTCTCAGTCGAGCCTCTGGCACCAGAAAAATGCAGGATGCCATCAGGCCGCGCAACCTCAAAAAGTCGAAGGCCGGAAGATGCTGGGCACTTTGGAATTTGGTGACCATCTGCAGAATGTGTTTAGCCCTCACCTCGGGAGGCGAGGCTTTTTCCAAGGTTGTATCCAGGACTGCTTGGATGGACTGGAGTCTTTGAGATGGTATCATGTGGGACTTCTTGTAATTGAGGGAGAAGCCCAGTCTGTGGAGGGAGTGCCAGGTGATGCTGAGATGTTCCAGTTCTTTTTCGGGTCAACGTGCCCTGATCAGCCACTCGTCTAGATGGGGGTAGACGTGAATGCCCACTCTCCTGAGACTCGCTGCCACCACCGCCATTAACTTGGTGAAGACCCTTGGGCGGAGCTCAGCCCAAATGGCAGAACTCAAAACTGAAAGTGAGAGCCGCCAACTAATGGTACTTTCTGTGCTTGTGATGGATAGGAGCATGAATCAATCTTCCGTCCTTCTTGGGGATTAGGAAAGAAGGGGAGCACCAACTCTTGTTCCTCTCCGCTACAGGCACCGGTTCTATAGCACCTTTCTCTAGCAGGGTCAACATTTCTGGCACAAGGAGCGAGTTATTCCCCGTTGGATGATCCGGAGGTCTTTTTAGAAAGGGAAGGCAGTAACCTTGGGCTACAGTTTCCAATGCCCATGCATCTGAAATAATGCCCTGCCATGCTTTCAGATGCTGTGAGAGTCTGCCTCCCACAGGAGTCTTGTGGGATAAGGTCTCAGAGTGGTTTAGAGGCAGCTGGAACAGTGGCTGAAGGTAAAGCAGCTGCTGTTTTGGCAAACTTAGTACTTCTCCCTCGTCCACCCCGAGGGAATCTTTTCTGGCCTCTATGACTAGCCTGTCATCTAGCTCTTCCAACTGAGATGTAAACGCGAAAAGGACCTACCCCTCTAAGATGATATACTAGGGTAAGAATGTTGAGGCTGTTTGATTGCGGTGCTGAGAGACTTTGCTGCCGCTTTAGAGGCCTGCAGCTTCTCCATGCTTTCGTCAGCCTTGCTGCCAAACAGCTGAGAGACGCATATTTAGAAGCCTGGATTGCACATCCGGTGCAAACCCTGACTTTCTCAACCACGCAAATCTTCCTAGTATGGTACTTGTCGCCATGGATCTGCTGATGTGGTCTGCAGTATTCAGAACCGACTGTAGGCGCTCACAAATTGCCTCTTTCCCATCTTTAATGATAGCCAGGAAGCCGTCTCTTTCCTCCCCTTCGGGGATGTGGCCAGCCGACATTGCTACACAGTCTCACAGGGTGAACGTGAATTTTGACAAGGCACAAGAGGCATTGGCAGATTTCAAGGTCGTGCTCCCTGCTGTGAAGATCTTCCGCTCCCAAGCGTCCACACGTTTGTCATCTCTGTCCGGCAAAATAGTGGGGTATGCCAACTGTTTAGTGGACATTCCGTCTGGACTACCAGACTGTCTGGTATAGGATGCCTGGTCAAATATTCAGGTCACTGCTGGATGGCCTATACTTTTTGGAGAAGTTTCTGTTAACTGCAGCAATAGTGTCTGGATTTTCCCAATTTGATTCAACCCTTTTTTGCAGAGCAATATGAAAGGACAAGATAGGATCTTTCAGTGGACCTTGGTCCAGGATGTCTGGTAAATCATGTCACTCAAATGGAGGAGCAGGCCTGCTCCATACTCATTAATTGCCTATATGAGGCAACAGCGTAATGGAAAAGGTCTGGTTTTCCAAACTCCAACTCGGGTGATGTATCCACACCACTGGCTGTCTGCAGGTGGTCATAAATCTTTAATTCTGGACTCCTAGGATATTAAGGCTTCTGGGACATTTGGAGTACCATACTGTAGGCCAAAAGGAGGAGTGTTGTCAACAGAAGGCTCATGTTCCTCATAAATTAAGGATAATGCATTAAATAAATCCTTCTTGGCAAAGGTTTATAAGCCTTCTCTGGTGCCATTAGCAGCTTCGATGGCTTCGAACCTGCCGTCGACTATGGCTTTGAGGCCAATGACACCAAAGTTTACGATTCTGGCATCGATCTCTACCCAGGCATCGATGACTGATGCCGTAAGCTCTTTTAGTGTCGAAGTTGTCGACATCTTTTTCGTTGATAATGCCATCGAGGGGCTGGATTCTCGACTTGTCGAAGCCCTCGACAATTTCCCGTCGGGTCGAGGTCTTGATGGCTCCCGATGCGATTCTGGCCTGTGTCCCTGGCTGGAGGGCGCACAGGATTTAGCCTTTAACTTCCCTTTGTCGTCTTTATGCAGAGCAACCAGGAAATGGCTTCTCTCCTCTTTCTTCGAGGGGTTCGGGGCCTCCATCTTTCTTGGAAACTCTTCCCACTGAGCCGGAGTGGAGGATTTGGTCGGGCATGTGATCCTCTCAGGAGAGGAATCATTCAAGGTGGAAGGAGGTCTATACCGCCTCTTTGCCTTTTTTGACGAAGACAAGGAGTGATGTGATCGACTCCTGGATCGAGATTCTTTTTGGATCTCTTCTGTCGAGGAGAATCTCTCAAGTCGTCGGGTTTCTGTTTTTTTTTAAGACTTGAAAGGGTTTTCGAAAAGGTCCTAACCACCACTAATTTACCTTTACACTCCCTTAGAGCCTTATCTTATTGGTCACTGTCTGACAGGAAACAGTCAGTCGTGCAGTGCTCCGTGCCCAGGCACCATAGGCATATTCAGTGGTAACCGGTTATTGACATTTTTGCCCCACAGCCTTGAAATGTTTTTAAACCCGCCTTAGGTGTCAAAGGAGCAGACGGTGAAGACATTTGGATCTAAATTCGAAGAACCGAAGCGTGCCGTAATTCTCTCTAAGCGAAAGCTGCATCGGACAAACGGAACTGAAGTCAAAGGGCGCTGCACGTGCTACATATACTGGTGATGACTGACCGTTGGACTGAAGCCCTCGAGGCACATCGAGTCAACAGGACCAGTGCAGAGCGCCCTAAAGTCTGAAGCAGGAAATATCAAAAGATGAGGAATACGTGGGAGGACACAATCCTTTTGAAATTTTGTTTTGAAAGCTGGAAGAGGCCTGAGCTTCGGGAAGGGAACCCCAAGAGGCCTACTGGAGAAAGCAGAGTGTATCGTGATAAAAGTGACTTTGTTTTGAAAAACAACTTTATTTATAGTTTTTAGAAGGCAGATGAACAACAGCACGACCCAACATAAGCAACATAGACAGCTATACAAAGCAAAATCCCAAACACAGGCCATGCGTCACAGGTATGGTTAGCATGCAACCCAGAATTACATCCTCCCAGCCCCCAGGACAGCCAAACTTCAAACCGGGCCCACCGATCCCCTTAACAGTTAAAGCAAAGGCAGATGTGTATAAGGTTGTCTTTTAGACAGCCATAGTAAGAGTCTTGTGTATAGCTGATGAAAGGGAGCCAGGTGGACACATAGGAGGTGTATCGATCTTCAGACAGGGACATTATTTTTTCTGAGGCCAAGATCTCCCAATGTTTACTCCACCCCATGGTCAGGATGGGCCCCTCAGCTGACTTCTAATTGTGGGCGAGGGCGATCTTGGCCGCCAAGAGGAAAAATTTGTGAAGTTTAGCTTTGTGGCCCGATAGAGGGTATAGCCCATCACCAGTGTCGCCCAGAAGAATCCGCAAAGGGTCCAAGGGGAGGGCAAACTGCAGTATCTCCTTAACATGCGCAAGGACCACTTTGCAATACATCTGTGCCTTAGAGCAACTCCACCACATGTGGAAGTGCCTTTTTCTCGGCAGCCCTCCAACAAGTCTCTGAATATGAGGAATTTATACGGTGCAATCTATCCAAGGAGTAGTACCAACAATAGCATAACATGAATTGACATTCTTTGTCCGTGGTACATCTCGTGATCTTGTGATTGCGTTCCCATATACGTCGCCATGAGTCTTCAGCAATGGTAGAACCCAGATCCCTTTCCCAGGCCTGCATATATGGCAATTGATCTTGGGGGGTGGGGGGATTGAGGGGGGAGATAAACCGATCTAGTAGGTTATAGAGCCCAGTAATCCTGCCCCTAGTCTTGCCCACCCGAAAAGTAAGCTCCAATGAATTAGGTTCCCTGGTACCTCTCTGCCGGACTGTAAGGTGCGATATCCAGGGTATATACCAAAAAGTCAGAAGTCAAAAAGGGCTACTACCAAAAGTCAGACCTTTTTTTTTTCCCCATTGGTTCTCATAGGTATATGTGGGGGGTAAAGCTAATAGAAAATATATAGGCGTGGGGGGTCTCCCCCCACACCACATATATATATGCAAATAAGTGGGGGTGGGGGGAAAGGTCGGACTTTTGGTAGTAGGTCTTTTTGACCTTGGGCTTTTCACACAGATCCATATCCAGCAGCGAATTTGCAGGTAACGGAACCGCTCCCCTTCTCGTAGTTTGAATTTATTTTTGCATTCCTCAAATGTAAGTGGGGTTCCGTTCTTTTAAAGATGTCCGAGTTCTAAGCGACCACCCAAGCAGCAAATGGTTCTGGAGACAAGACAGGGGCAAAGTTTGGGTCTCCAAGCACCAGTGAAAGCGGGCCAAGACCCACCAGGATGCCCCATCTTTTAGTAGCTAGGTCCCAACACGAGGCCGTTTGCAATGTAGAGAAAAGGAGAGGTGCTGAGATCTTTGGCATTGACCCGAACGCAAGGTAAGTGCTGCAGAGAAATCGGGGAGGCTACCTGTTCCATTTGAACCCAGAACGGGGTATCTCCAGCTTGGCCCCAGGGAAAGATATGCAAAAGTTGCAAGGCTAGGTAATAGCAGTAGATATCCAGGACCCACAGACCTCCTAAGTTCTCCCTATGGAGCAAGACCCTCTTAGCAATGCATGGTTTGCGATGCTGCCAAATAAACTCTAGGATTTTCTTTAGTAACGTGTATTTCTTGTGTTGGGACCATCGTCGGGAGGGCTGTAAAGTGATAAATGAGTTTCGGAATAATGTTAATTTTCACTGCAGTGATGCGCCCCAACAAGGAGATGTTTTGCGCCTTCCAGCGCTGGAGGTCCGATACAAGGTGATCAAATAACGAGGGGTAATTAACGGAGTACAACGACTTAAGTGTGCTAGGTATCCTGACCCCTAGGTAGTCAATGTGATCTGGTTTCCATTGGACTTGGGAAATGTCATTGAGCCTCGTCAAGGCTGCAGGTGTCAAGTTGATAGCGAGGCCTACCGACTTGGAATAATGAATGGCGAATCCAGAGACCAATCTAAAGCGCTCAAACGCAGCCATTAGGGCCTGGGAGGAGTCACCAACCTTCGTCAGTGAGAGAAGGACATTGTCTGCATACAGCGTTATTTTGTGCATCTGTTGTTGAAATGGAATGCCTCGAATGGCATCACAAGATCGAAAATGGATGGCCAATGGCTCCATCGAAAGCACAAAGAGAAGGGGAGATAAGGGACAGCCTTGCCTTGTACCTTTTCGAATTTTGATTAAGGGGGAGGCCCTCTCATTGAGCAGCACATGGGTCTGCAGGTCCGAGTAAATAGCTAGTATAGCCCGCCAGAACTAAGGGCCCAGGCCCGAGCGTTGAAGGACCTCAGTGAGGAATCGCCAATGGAGCCGGTCAAAGCCTTATGCGCATCGAGAGTTAAGAGCCCAACTGGCAGCTCTAGCTTGTGTACTATATCTACCAGATTGAGAGTTTTCCTGATGTTATCGTGGGTACAGCACAGTTGAATGTACACAGTTTGGTCCGGGTGGATCAGAGTTGGAAGGACTGTCATAAGCCGAGAGGAGAGAATTTTTTTCGAATATATTTTAGCATCACTGTTCATGAGCGTGATTGGCCGGTAGAAGTCCAGTGATGTGGGTTCTTATGCAGCTTTAAGATCAGGATTGTTGCAGTCTCAAGCATCGTGGGGGTGGAAGTGCCGGTTTCTAGGAATGAGTTGTACAATCTGGTCAGGTGGGGAGCGAGCAAGTCACAGTACGTTTTTATAGACCTCTGAAGTAAAACCGTCAGGCCTGGAGTGGTATTTTTAAGGGACTTTATTGCTAAAGTAACTTCTTCAGGTGATATTGCTTGTTCTAGTCGATGAATATTTGCTAACGCAATGTCAGGAAGACAACTGGGACCAGGTAGTCTCATAATACCTCTATGTCCGCAGGGGCGGCCTGGGCTGTCGTTGCCTGGTATTTATGGGCCCAATCGAGTTTGTCGTCATCGGGGAGGAGAAGTCTGTTTGTCTGGTCAAGCAGGGACCGGATATTTTTCCAAGATTATGCTGGGCTAATTTTCAAACCCGAATTTTGTCAACCTTGTTTCTCCTTGTACAATAGTACTGTTTAGTATTAATTATAGCTCGGGAGGTATGTTTGGCGAAGATGGCTGAATAGGAGGGGAAGAGACCTGCGACCGAGAGAGAGAGCAAGAGAGAGAGAGGGAGAGCGAGCGAGAGAGAGAGAGAGACAGAAAGGAGCATGGTCAGATAGGGTGATCACATGAATTTCACTTTCCGGGATATAGGGACGGACAACCGAAGAGGAAACCAAAAGCGCATCAATCCGCCAATATCCCAAGTGAACATGTGAGTAATGTGTGTAATCTCTTCGGGTCGGGTTGCGCAGGCGCCAAATATCTATAAGCCGAAGCTCGCGCAAGAGTTGCATTAGAGCTAAGGAATTCTTAAAGACGACTTGCGTGGCCGGGAGAGTTTTGTCCACATTCGGATCAGGCGTCACATTAAGCCCCTCCCCCAATAATCAGAGATCCTTCAGCGAGAGCAGACTAGTTCTAAGGTTGTGGAAGAACTGATCTTGGTGATCATATGGGGCATAAGCTGAAACAAAAGTGAAGGTGTGCCCGCAGTCCCATGACCCCCAAGTATCTGCAATTTGGATCACGCAGGATTCCAGTCTTAGTGAAAGTGATTGTTTTTGCAAATAAGACAGCTACACCTCTCTTCTTAGATCCACTAGTGGCGAAAAACTGTAATGGAAAGTATGGGTGTTGAAGTCTTTCTGTAAACTCGCAAGAGGTGTGTTTTCTGCAAGAAGGTTACAGACGGGGAAAAACCAGGAGCCTAGTGAGGACATATTTCCACTTGATCGGTGTATTCAGCTCCTGGACATTCCATGTGAACATATGGAGTGTTGGGCCCTATGGAGGGTTGGGGTCACTAGCCAGTGACATTAGAATGTGGTGTTACCAAGCCATGTGCTATCATAGCTGCCGAAATATGAAGTGCCTTATATGCCATCGCAGCTCTGCCCTCCTGTTTCCTGTGTTCCTCACTCCCTCTACCTCCCCTCCTGCCCGAAATTAGCGAAGCCCTCCCATCAAACAACTATAACCCACAAAAAGCCAGGTCAATAAGCGACCAAAGCAACTACGAGGCAACCTGCCAAGGGGAAGAACCCGTTTTGAACCAGTAGCGCACGTACAAGAGTACACAATAAGAGCTGGAGAGCCAAGAACTCAGGAACTCGGGGGACCAACCAACATGCAAGAAGTAATAGTTGGCTGCGGAGACCAAAGCCAAGGCCTGGCCAGAAGGAGAGGAGACAAGCCAGCTATTAGGAGCAGTGCAAGAGTCAGCTCGGTGGGTTCAGATCCTTCTTCCTCATTTGACCTCTCCCAACCTTAGTTCCTTAGTCCAAGGGCAGCCTCTGCAGCGAGGTCCACAATAGCTGATGAGCCTCCCAAGTCCAGGGATAAGAGTGATTCTTCTTCCAGGTAGAGATTGACCAGGACCTATTTTGGTAGGAAGAATGGCGGGCCGTCTGGAAACCCCACCTGTAGCAAATCTTTTCGCAAAGCCATTCCACCAGTGGGCAAAGTGATTTGCGTTTAAATAAGAGTAACTCCCGCCAGGTCTTGATATAGGAAAAAGGACGAAATCTCAGAAATGAACCTCTTCCAGCGGCCAAAACGTGACCAGGATCCTTTCCTTCATTTTGTAGAGGTGCACTCGGGTCAGTACGCCCGCGATTAAATTGTCGCTCTGGGCCCACAAGCGGACACAATGCGTGCAATCCAGCACAATAGGTTCGGGAGTGGAGACGGCCAAGATATAGAGGAAAAGGTCTGAGATGTAATTTGATCACCATCCGATACGTCTGTTGGGACCCACCTGGCTCGAATGTTATTTCGACGGGAGCGGCTTTCAGTGTCCTCGTATTCATCTCCAAGGAAGGTGATCCTGTCCTCCAGGGATTCTTTGCGTTGAGCCCACTTGCTTGTCTCATAGGATTTCTTGCACAGGTTGTTTTAAACCTCTTCCACCCTTCGTTCAGCTTCATCTAAGCATTTATCAGTTGTAGCTATTTTCCCTGCCATCTCCGTGAGGCTGCCCTGAATGTCCTTGCGGATCTCAGTGATCCATTTTAAGAGGTCCTCCTTTGTGGCCAGCTGTGAGGCTGAGGTTGAGGTGTCCGCCCCGTGGATCTGAGCAATTGCAGAGATCTCCTTTTTGACACGGTCCTGGATCTGAAGTAGGGACTCTGTCTGCTGACTTGAAGAGTTTCCCCGGCTTAGCCATGAGATCCTGATCAAGGACTTAGTCTTACAGGCAATGGCTGTAGCGCGAGCAGGGAGTCGCTTCAAAATGGGAGCAGGGGCATATGTGTTGGTGCCAATGGCAAACTGCAGCTAGTGGCCAGTCGCCGGAAGGATATATGCTGCTATAGGTCAGCAGTCTAGCAGTGGACACTCATGTGGGCAACCCAAGGTGCGTAACAAATCACAGCTGTCCTCCAAAGCTCACCCCGAAGGTTACGATAGATTGTCTCAGGGCCTTGAGCTAAAGTCGCAGCAGAGCCAGATTGGGGAAGCTGGCAAAGACGAGCTCCACAGAAAGTATGCAGGTGTCTTCCCAAGGGCAGTCAAACTCACGAAATCAGAGGTGTGAGAGAGCACAGTATCTTCCAGTGCCAAGAGTCAATGTAGTGCCACCTTAGCAGCAGAGGCAACGCGGCTCCCTCATATGCAGCCCCCAGGCCAGGAGCAAGGGGCAAGTCCTGAGTCCCTTAGGGAAAGTGTTGCGCGTCGGAGCACCATCATGGCTCAGATGCAGGGCTCCCCCTCACCTGGATCAAACTGAAGCACCCATCATGGATAGACCGGGGGGCGGATGGAGAGTGAGTGCAACATTTCTTCTTCGCCCAGGTACTCCTCAGTGCAGTCAGCACAGCCCGGGCCACACAGCAGTAAGACTTGGACTTATCTCCCAATCGGGTGGGAAGATCACACTTCAGCCCGCCTCAGGGCTTAGACTTTGATGCGTCTCGCCTGGCTCCAGACCGCGGCAATGCTCTCCGCAGCAGATGGAGCTGAGCTGGGGGACATAGATCCTGCATCGGGAACAGTTAGGCTGCGAGCAGGGGAGGGCTCTCTAGCACCTCTGGTGGTGGCTCACTCTCGCATCCCACACACCCCTAATGGAGGCCACAGTCTCGGTCTCGCTCGCATTATTCTCCCCGGCAAGGCAGGAGGCCCTCAGGCGGCCATCTTGATTTCTAGTGTGCCAGGCCACCTGACTGTGTTTTGAAAGCTGGAAGGGGCCTAAGCTTGGGGAAGGAAACCCTAAGAGGCCCAGCCAAGTTGGACACGTATTGGGTTTCTTTATGGTGTTGAAAGGATTGAAGCGTAAGGAAGGGGACCCCCGAGAGGCTTCAAGAGGAACTGTGTTACATTTATTTTGTGGCATTTGAAACTTGAGTAATTTGAAACTTGGGGAAGGGAACCCCAAGGAACTCAAAGACACTGAAGATATCTGAATTCATTGTAAGGGCCTATGAAGAAGGTTTTACGAACAGCCCTTTTGATTGAACGCATTTTTGTGACATTGACCAAGTTGCACCTGGTGAAAAGGCCACCTGAAACCAAGTTTGGTTTCCCATTTTTTGCTGAACCACCATTTTCCATTTCAAAAGACGTCCTACCACATTTTCTTGTAAAGAGTGAGGACGAGCATAGGTTAAGACACAGACAGACTTTTACTTTGGACTGTTAGACAACAACGGCCATTAGAAACATCAGTTAAGGGAACTATCCCTTTAGAGTTAGGGCCAGTCAGGCATTACAACAACCCAGGAACCTTAGTAAATAAAAGGTTTTAAAATGAACACTTTTGAGTCTGTCTCTCTTGATACCATGCTTGTCTCACACCCTGCAAACCCTCCTGCAGTCTTTGCTCTGCCTCCTCCACCACTCTTGTGGCACCTCACCCACCCTGTGCTTCTGCACTTTCACTCTTCTTGCTCCATTTACTTGTAACTCCCTCCCCTCTGCAATTCGAAACATGATCCACATCAATGTATTCAAAAGCAATTTGAAATTCCACCTATTTGCTTCTGAGCTATCCTCTTGACTCACTTCTCCAGCCTTACTATTTACACCTTCCGTCACCGCTACCCAGACTATTCACTCACTTTTTTCCCCACCACACTGGTTACTCGTTTGAGCTTGACTGCCTAACCACTGACCCTTACTTGTCCTAGGCTTGTCCACCGTATTTAGCTGGCATCTGTCCAATATACCCCTTCTCAAACTCTGCCAGCATGCCAATTGAACTCTCCCCATTAGAAGAGGCTCACTGCCTGCTGTTTATCTGCCATATTACCTACTGTATGCCCCTTTCCGACCAAAAGAGCTGACACTAGACTAGTACGTGAAGCCTTTCAGCACTTTACACATATTCTCTCGCAGCATACAATACTCCTACACATTAAAATAGCATGAATGAATAGCGAGGAAGGACTCAATTAACGTAGGTGAGAACAAAGGAAAGACCTATATTCATAAGAATGTATTCGGTATCAATATGACCAGGTGGTCCCAGTAGTGTCACAGAGTAGTCCCTATTTCTACAGACAGTTATGTATCCCTCACTTGCTATGGGTTATTCACCAAAGATCAAACAGATGGTTATCAACATACAAAACACCTGTGTGTTTTATAGTACATGTACATTTATGAAAGATCAAGGAGAACTGCAGGAACTATAGGGTGAGACGGCAAACCAGATGTGTTCAAGGTCAGTCATGAGGTCTTGGATCTTAGGCAAAAGAACAGACTCTACAAGTTTTCAAATGTCTTAAATTGGAGGAGCAATTTCAAGTCAGATGATGTTATGCTATTTGTCTTTCATGCTGTGCACATCACCACTGCGGCGGTGTAAAGCGCTGAGCCTTGTTCATGTACAGAAAAATTGTGACTCTGCCGAGTATGGCAACAAGAATGATCACCGAGGTGAAAGGGAAACTGGGCCAGGAAGGGGGGGCAGTGGGAAAAGTCAGGGAGACAAAAACATACAAACTTAGCTCACAACCTGTAGGCAAAGGAAATCATAAGTGTGAGTGATAGTCGAGATAAAGGCAGGCCTAAATATTTGCAGTCACCATAGTTGACTTTTGGTGAGTAAGAAACAGCATGCTCTGGCATATGAAACATTGTAAGGGCAAGTACGTTTTTATGCCTGGCTAGTGGCTTGCAACTTGAAATCTTAACCTCTGATCAATGTATATTTTTCAGTGTTATAAACAGAAGAAAATGTAATTAAAAAGGAGGAGGCAAGCACCTCCCTTATTGGCCAGCAGAACATTTGTGGAGGCCTTTACTAGTGTGGTGGTAGTATTACATTAAGTCCTATTGTTGAGGCTGGAATGTGTGCTAAGGAGTTCATAGAGGGTATGGGGGCTACTAACCAGATAATCATATTGGAGACACTACTAATGATGGCTGGAGGGGGTTCTTTTAACGCGGAGCCCATTGATAGAGTGGTTAGAGGGCACAAAAGGATAATTTGACCAAACTGATCTTGCCCACCCGGAGCCATACCAAATTGGCCTCCTGTAGATTAGAGAGAATGTGTGATGCCTTGTATGCAGCAAATTGAAGAATAAGACACTGGACTGCAGTATTAGAGAATTCAATTAGTGGAAAGGTTACAAAATAATGCATGGTAGGCTACCTGAGGTCAAAGGGGACATTCAGATTAAGGGGAACACTCTAGGAGGGCAACTGTCAGTTATTTAGCCCATATGAAGAGGCTTCCTGGAACCTTAAGCACAAGCTTGAGACCGTTCTGCACTGCTCAGGTGTTTTCAAGTGATGCCCAGAGCAGGAGACCACACACCCACTTGCCCCCTAGGCCAAAAGCTACCAGGCTTTACAGGCAAAGCTGGGAGGAACCATGGCACACTTAATGCAGAGTAGTTTATGATGTGTGGCTCCCCTTGGAGCCAGGCCTTGAACCGGCTACCTGGAAGCGCTTGAGGTTTGCTAGGTGCTTTATGGGAATGGTAACAGTAGTGTGTTGGGACTGGGGAGGGGGTAATTCCTCTTTACCAGAGGCTGAGCTCTTCTGGGAGTTAATCCGCACAATCCAGTCTGGACTCCCCTTCTCAACCTGGACTGTAGCTACTGTGCCCTGTTAACAGAGGTTCAGAAGGGTTATATAGCCTGCTTGTTCTGGTCTACATTGAGATATGTGACCATTTACCCAAACATAGTGCCACTAACTTGTATCATTTAATTATTTGGGGAACCGTGAAGGGGCTACAGGTCACCTTACCGCTACTTCACAGCCCTTACCGGCCTTAGACAAAGCGACATGATATTGCAAATATGACAAAACAAAATTTAACATAATGTACTTGTATACCAAAACCACTTTTATGTCATCACAATTGAAGTACATACACAAACAAAATATAAGTGAAAAACCATTGAAAGCGAAATTGTGGAATTACCCCATCCACCAAACTCTCACACACTTCTGTTGTAGCACCACCATCAAAGCAGATGGATGGTGTGTATTAAAATACAATAGTGACTTATTTATAGAGTAAGTTTGACAATCTTGACGAAGGTAAAACAAGGTCATTACATTTTCAGTTAAAGAAACATTTGTAATAAGAAAAAAAATTCACACTTACATATGCAACCTATAAATCCCAAGGTTTACGTTTAGATACACCCATTGCAGACAGGGAAATAAAGTGTTTACTCATGGGATGAGTTATGTAGCTCTAATGGATTGTACCGTTTAAATTTAAAACCTAGTAAAATTATTGTTGATTTTGCAAGTATTAAATAATATAAAAGACTGTTCATTATGTGCATTACACACCAATCAAACCAAAGAGAGAAAACAACATCTCTTAAAAGAAAATCTAAAAATAGCTCCAAGAATGATTTTGAAAATTATAAAAAATGAATACTGGAGATCCACCAGGGGGCGCCGAGATGTGCTAAAGCACCTCCGTCCGTCTCTCCCTTCGGGCCAGCTGTATGGGACCTAAGCCCCCCCTTGTACCTCCGAGAGTGAAGATCCGACCCCACTGAAGGCCGTGGGAACCCCTGGTGCATCAGCTGAAGGAAACCCCGAAATATGGAGGTGCGGCGTAGCCGGAGAACTGGCCTTGTTCCCTATGGCAGAGTTCTGCACGCCTCGACACCTGCCTGCAGCATCAGGTCTCCTCTGCTGCTGCCAAGGTGGGGGAGGGGACTGGAGCCTTTGCCACCGGAGCTTGAGCCTGTTCGTGTGCTCCTGTCCTGGGCTTTCCTGAGCAAGAGGGTGAGACGCAAGCGGACATTCTCAAGTCTGTCGGCGCGTTGGTTAACTCATTATTTGAGGGGTCCAACCCCAATGAACCAACTATTGACAGAGCGCATAGGGCTGGCGCCTCCAGTAGAGGCCCCAGATCTGTCCTTGTGAAATTTCATTATTTCTCAGAGAAGAGCAAAATCCTGGATCTGGTACAGAAGGGCCCGATTGCGTGGGAAAACTCAAATCTCGATTTTTCAAGACTTGTCGGCCTTCACGCTAGCTAGGCGCCGGCTTTGCGCCCCTTTGACGAAAATGCTGCAAAGAGAGTGTGTTACAGGTGGGGGTATCCCTTTTCATTGTCCTTTGAATTGGAGGGCTACAAATACGCCTTGGTCACTGAAGACGATATTCACAGAGTATCTCAGGAACTCCTGGGTGATCCGGGTGCCGCACCCTCAGGAGCGGACCGGGAGAGAGTCCCGTTGGGGCCTCTCAGAACCAAGCCATCAGTGGAGGGAAGCAAAGGCCGAGGTCACAGAAAATTCAGAAGGATCACTCCCGCCTCGCCAGGTTCAACATATGGTTGATGGTCCCTGGCCTCAGAAGTATTGTTCTTATATGAGGGAGAAGATCTGGATTTTTGCAACCTGGTTTGTTGACTCTAGTGGGGTCCCGGTATGGGGCCCCTACTGCTCTCGAGATGATGGTCTGCTTGTTTCGACGGCTAACTACCAGCCTATTGTTTGCGGGGTTGTTGCCCTTGGTGAGTGCTGTGCAGGGGGTTTCAGATATCCCTGTGCTGGATTCATTAAGGAATGTGCATGTTTTGTTCACAGTTTGTTTTATAGGGGTTGGGGGGGGGGGACTCTTGTTGTTGTTTATGCTGAGTTTATTTCCCCGGAGGGGGGAGACACTGGTGGCCTGGACTAGCCTCTATTGGTTGTTGTTTGGGGTCCAGGCGTCCAAGAGGAGGGTGAGTGGGGTGTGGAGGAGGTTGTCACAACCAGTTTTTGGGAGTTGTCTCTTTAGGCTGCCGGGGCTTCCAGGAGGTATGGGTTCAACAAGGTTCTGCATGACTATTGGGCACAGAGGCAGGGTGCTGGGACAGAAAATTAAGGCCCCATAATGGGGGCGGAGAGATATTTCAATTTTTTCAACGGGCGTCTCCCTTCAATTCTTGACTGTGGGGTCTCTGAATGTGCAGGGAATAAACTCACCTACTAAAAGGTCGCTGGTGTTGACGGAATTCACTAGGCTCAAGCTTCATTTAATCTTTTTGCAGGAATACCATTCGGTTAAGGGGAAGGAACAGAGCTTTAGGAATAGGGCCATACAGCACATGTTCAACTCCCCCTACACCGCAAAAAAACACAGGGTTGCAATCCTGATCTCCCCCAAAGCCCACTTCCCACTTCTCCCCCAAGGCACAAAGAGCTGACCCGGAAGGTCTATTTATTATGGTCAAGGGCAAAGTGAGAGATAGGTTGTTCACTCTGGTGTGTATATATGCCCCTAATGAGGCGCAAGATGTTTTCTGGGAGGGGTTGGGGGAGACAATCAGGGGATTCACTGAGGGGACCCTTTTGGTGTGTGGGGACTTCAACATGGTTCTCTGTCTGGATAAGGATAGGAAATCTCCTAATCCATGCCCTGACTTGCGTCTCCAGGGGAAGTTGGTGGCTACCTTCCGTCCGATCAATGGGGAATTGGGACTAGTGGACTTGCATACTCCTGGTCAAGATCACGATCCATATTTCACTTTCTTCTCTAAACCACACTTAGCGTTCTCAAGGATTGATTATGTCCTAATAGATTCCTCGCTCCGAGACTATGGGCCTCATTACGAGTCCGGCGGTAAAACCGCCTGGTTACCGCCGGACTCGTATTACCATTCCGCCTCCGTGATTGCCGGAATTACCGCAGCATTACAACCCTGGTTTTCCGGGAATCACGGAGGCGGAATGGTGTTAATCCCCATTCCCATCGAGTCCTATGGGATTCGATGGAAATGGGGATCATGGAAACACCAGCAGCATCTCGTAATGCTGCCGGTGTTTCCTCGTCCGCCTGCAGACGGGCAGTGTTAAACCCGCCAGGTCAGACCTGGCGGGAACATCACCTCCCGCCTGCAGAAGTCGAGATCAGGCGGTCCGGAAACAACGGTGGCGGCGGGTTTACCGCCACCGTTATTTCTGGACCACCTGAGTTATAATGAGGCCCTATGTCTCGGATTTTGGGTAGAGGCTATTGTTAAGGTCAGTTTGGGTGTTCCCTCCACTCCACTCCACTCCACTCCCGGGTCTCGATGGACGTGTAACAACACTTTGCTGCAGGATAAAGAGTTGAGGCAGTCCCTTCTGGCTGCCATCAGAGAGTATTTTGTCATCAATGATAATGGGGAGGTGGGTGTTATGGGATTTCGGGATTCCTTCAAAGCCACGATCAGAGGTACCCTTATGGGGATGGGCTCGAGGAAGAAGAGGGATAGGGACTGTGAGGAGAAAAATTTGAGCAAATTGCTTCTTTTTCTAAATTAAAATCGCAGATGCTCCCAGGCAAGTAGGCGGAACTACAAAAACTTAGATCGAAATTGGCCGTCCTGCTGGTGGGCCAGATGGAAAGAAAACTAGCCTTTTTAAAACAGAAGTACATGGAGAAGGGGGAAAAGGCGGATAGGATTCGAGCTTGGAGGCTTAGGGAGCTCAGAAACAGTAGAAGAGTGAATTCCATCTCCTCCCTGGTAGGGGAGAAAATCCTGAAGGATTTCCTGATAGAGTACGCAGGGTATGGTACGGATGTGGACCAATTCTCAGAATCCCTCCCCATTCCTCGCCTCCTTCCCGAGAGTGCTGACTCCTTGGAGCTCCCCATAACGCCCCAAGAAATAATAGATACTATCTCCTCCCTGAAAAGCGGGACCACACCAGGGAGCAATGGTTTCACAGTTCGCTTCTATAAGACGTTCCGCTCCACTCTGGCCCCGTTCATGACTAAGATGTTTAATTCTGCTCTTGACATAGGAGCCCTTCCGCACTCCATGATGTCTGCTCTCATTGTGGTTCTCCCCAAAGAAGTGAAAGACCCCTCCCTCTGCCAGTTCTACCGGCCCACCTCCCTTCTCAATACAGATGTGAAAATCTTGGCTAAGTTCTTAGCCAATAGACTGACAAAACTACTTCCCTCCTTGGTGCATGGAGACCAGGTTGGCTTCATCCCTGGTTGCCAGGGGTCTGATAACGTGAGGAAAACTCTGGACCTCATGCACAAGGTTTTGAGTCGGGATTTGGAAGCCTATCTCCTCTCTTTGGACTCAGAAAAGGCCTTCGACCATGTCGAATGGCCTTGCATGGGAAAGGTGCTCTGGAAAATGGGCCTGGGAGATATATTTATTGGGTGGGTCACAACCCTATATAATGGCCCCGTGGCGAGAGTTCAGGTTAATGGCTCGACCTCGGCACTTCTGCCTCTATCCAGAGGCAACGGCCAGGGGTGCCCCTTGTCCCCCCTCTTATATGCTTTGGCAATGGAACCTCTCGCCATTGCGACCAGGGCACACAGCAGGATCTCGGGGGTGCAGTGTGGAGACTGAATTGAAACAATCACTGTTTGCGGATGATATTTTGGCTTACTTGACCAATCTTCAGGATTCCTTTCCCCAACTGCTTAGCCTCATTAGCCACTTCGGCTCCTTTTCAGGGCTTAAGGTTAATGTGTCTAAATCTTGCATAATGCCGATGGGTGCTATAGACCATGCAATTAATAGCAAATCTGAGGTGCTGGGAATGAGAGTAGAACAGGAAGCTACCAGATATCTAGGCACCACCATCCCCAGAGTTCTAGGTAAACTGTTTGAATCCAATTTCCCCCCAATTATTGCAAGGATTAGCAGCGATCTGGTACGCTGGACTCCCCTCACTCTCTCGTGGTTTGGACGCATGGCCATGGTTAAAATGAATATACTACCCGACTTCTCGATCTCTTCTTAGCCCTTCCCTGTATTATCCCAGAATCTTTCTTCGATTTATTGCAGGCCCGCGTCCTCTGCTTCATTTGGAATGGCAAGAAGGCAAGAGTGACATTTTCAACCTTAACTCTTCCTAAAACATTTGGTGGCTTTGGCCTCCCGGATTTTAGGTTGTATTATAAAGCAGCCCAGGTGTGTGTGAAGGACTTGGCTTGTGCGGAGGACATCCAGACCAACCCCAAAAAAGTCAGGGATCTCCTTTGGGCCCCCCCCCCCCCGAAATCCCTTAATCCCTTCCAACGCATCTCAGATCTCACCCAACGCTGGCTGCCGTGTGGGCATCCTGGATGCCAAGCAAGGATAACAAGCGGCTCTTTTCTTGGCCTTCCCCCCTGTCTTCTCTCTGGGGCTCCCCATTTAACCTCGGGTCTAGGGGTTTCCATGAATCTCAATTGTGGTCTGATTGGAAAGAGCGGCTCAGCTCTTCTGCCAGAGTGCCTTCATTGAATATGTCCAACTGTCTGAGGAGTTGGGGGACAAACCACCCCTCATCTTTGAGTATTTGTGCCTCA
This sequence comes from Ambystoma mexicanum, assembly GCF_040938575.1. Taxonomy (NCBI): domain Eukaryota; kingdom Metazoa; phylum Chordata; class Amphibia; order Caudata; family Ambystomatidae; genus Ambystoma; species Ambystoma mexicanum. The sequence goes on from NC_090936.1 coordinate 595,470,016, forward strand.
AGGGGATTCTTACCCATGCCAGTTGGCTGGCCGATATGACTCACCCCTCGACTCCCTTTGAAAAGATTTTTGTGGAATCCACATCCAGAAAGGGCTCTCTCTCTCAGATTTACAAGGTCCTTGTCACTTCTAACTTAGAGGGCAGACAGCCGTTTCAACAGATATGGGAGGAAAAAATGGGCCTAACCCTTGATTCCACATGGAGGGCAATCTTTAAGGCAATCTTTTCTCGGATGTTATATACCTCAGCCATGGAGCATATCTTCAAGATTCTCTACTCTTGGCATTGGCCCACTGTCGCCATATCCAGGATGTTCGAGAAAGTGTCTCCAGTGTGTCCTAGTATGTGCTCACACCGCGGGACCTGGTAACACATGTGGTGGGAGTGCCCAGTTATCCAAGTTTATTGGTCTGAATTGCTCAGTTGGATCAAAGATATACCAAAAAGGATCTCCCCCTGGAGATCCTTTTGGGTATGCCCATGCCCGATTCTGAGCTGTATACCTTCCCAAAGGTGATAGTTGGTATGTTGAGAGCGGGGAGACTAGCCCTAGCCCAGAAACGGAAGAGCACCTCAACGCCCTCCAAGGCGGAATGGCTCAATAAGCTACTAGCTATCTTTATGTACGAGAAACTGTCAGCCATTACCAATGATACGATGTCTTCTTTTTTGCAGGACTGGACTGTTCTTCTGAATGACGAATGTGATGCTATGAGATTGGAATTTAGTTGTGCTACTCCATCCTTTACATTTTTGTTTGCATTGTTCATCATCCATTCCTTTGCCTTAGGTTTCAATACTGAGCTGGACCTCACAGTTGTTGCCACCCTGAAAAGTCTTAATCAGAGTCTTGTTCTATCCCTATGCCTCTTGAATCTATTGCCTCATGGAGCCTGGTATGCCAATGTGTTGGGGGGGTGTGGGGGTTCGGGGAAAGGGAAGAAAATGACTAGCATTGTTTCTTTAATCAATGTATCTGACTTTTTTCGCCAGGCGTTTCCTGGCGGTTCCTTTGTATGTTGAAATGCTTAATAAAAACAAAGTAAAAAAAAAAATGTATACTAATTGTTTAAATGTTAGCCCTCCAGCACAATGAATACAGGAGGATGCAATACTATAACTGTAAAAAAAAACAAAAAAACCTTCTTGTAACGTTAAATAATGCATAGATTATTAAAGAGACATTACAGTTTAAATTTAAATGCACCCCACAATACGCTACAATGAGCAATTCATTTTCTTTTAATATTTTACATTAATGAAAATTACATTAAAAACAAACTATTCCGGGAAGGCTATGCTTGCATGTTACTCCTGTAGGACAATTTATAAGCAATGTAAAAAAACACTGCCAAGACTAATTACAGTTTATTGTACATTGGAAAGGTACTAAATAAAAAAGGCACCTTTCTCACCATATATGTTACAATGTCTTCACAGTGTACAGTTTAAGCAGTGAATTGTAATATATATACATTTTTTTAATGTTCTGTATTTCATACAGCAGTTCGAACTTTGCATCATTGTATTCCCTCGCTTTCTTTGAATCGGACGCCAGGCTCTGCCTGGGACTGGTCATTTCTGGGCTTATTAGCCCTGTGAGCACGAACTGCTGCCGATGTCGCAGGGACGCCGAGACTGACCTGACAGTGTGGGTTTACTTTTATACACATTTCAGTTTATTTATAATTTCCTTTAAGGCCCTAATGCGCCAGGCAACTGACTGGACGCCTTTCTGGTTTTGAGCACTGCACTTGCTTTAACAAAAGTTACTTATTTTTATTTTACATTTCTGTCCTCTCTTAATTAGTTTTGTTTCCTTGTATACCGCTGCATTTGCTGCGCCTGTTACGAGATCTAACTATGTGTTTATCTGCTTTCTTGAGGCCCTGGCAAAAAGAGGATTGGGCTGGCACCAGCAAGGTCACAATGGCTGTGGAATGTGTGACGGGCACGCCTCGGGCAGTGGGAAACCATCTCTGCGAGAAGTACACGCTGTTCGTGGCTACAACCCACTGGTGATCCATAACACAGGATTCCACCAATTTGTCAGAATATTGATACCATCACTAGGGATATATGAGCTAGAGAGGGCCATAGTGAATATATCCGCCTCATTGGAGATATTTGCAAATGCTACCGCAGATACACCAGGGCACATGCAAAAGGAGATACATAGTATAGGTGCAACGGCTATGCAAAATAGAATGGCTCTTGATTTATTGCTGGCCCACAAAGGTGGAGTATGTGCAACTTTTAATAGCTCTTGTTGCATGTACCTGGAAGAGGATGGCCTTATCACTAAAGACATTGCAGTAATAAAAAGTCAAGCAAAAGTATACCAACATATTGCTGTGGATGGCAGTGGAGCAATCGATTGGTGGGCATGGCTACCAGGGCCTACGGGGGAACTAGGACACAAAATTGCAGCAGGTAACATGGTCCTTTTGGTGTTATTGCTATGTATATACTTTATTATTGCTCTTGTAAAATGTATAGAACAGAAATGAAAGGAAACTGTAGAAATACGAAATATTAGACATTTGTAGAAAGAGAAAAAGAAAAGTGGGTGAATATTACGAGATCCAACTATGTGTTTATCTGCTTTCTTGAGGCCCTGCGCAAGGAGAGGATTGGGCTGGTGCCAGCAAGGTCACAATGACTGTGGAATGCATGACGGACATGCCTCAGGCAGTGGGAAACCATCTCTGTGAGAGGTACCTGCTGTTCGTGGCTACAAGCTGTACACGAGGCTAAACTGCCCCGTGCGCAGGAAGACATTCTAAGAACCTGGACACTTATCTCTTGTCCGCCGGTTGCCCCTACATGCCTTACAAGGCCTGGATGCAGCCCACAGGCAACACTGTAACATGAGTGATGAGGAATGGAGTAGCCACCTTGTCTGTATATAAGGATGCAACTGGCCTGAGGTGGCAGAGCAGTCCACCCAGGCGTTTGGTTCCTGCTTTCAAAACATGCCAAACCTTTCTAATCCTGGTCTCCCATGTGGTTATTTCGGTGGGTTGTAGAGTGCTGTGTGCGAAGGGCATTTGCGGTGGGGAGCAGGACAGACGTTCGTAACAGCACCAAGTTTGCCTGGACTTGTGTGAAAAACCGGCGCTCGTGCTGGGACTACATTTCCCAGCTATCCTTGTTTTCAATCACGCATCCATAGCTGGTGGTGAGTATTCCCACGCTTTCTTTGAATCTGATGCTGGGCTCTGCCTGGGTCTGGTCTCTGCAGTAAAATAACAGGGATATTTAAGAAATCGCACCGGGAGCACAGTGACCCAGCACAGTCCGAAGTCCCATCTGCCTTGTCCACGTCGAGTCCATGCTTTGGTCGTGCCACTCTGAGGGCCTTACATGGTCACAGATAAAATTACTTGCGCTGGTACCTATAGACATACGCTTTCTTGCGGGCTGGGACGAGTCCTTGAGTGCGTCATTGCTTGTGTCGACAAGTGTGCATCTTAAAGGTCATCTCAGAACTTGTCTCATTAACACACGCTCACTAGTGGCACATCGTTTAGAAACATGCACTTTTATCAAAAATCATTCACCAGATTTGGTGTTCATCACTGAGACCTGGCTCTCAGACTCCCCAGGACTGGATGTGGTGCAAGCCCTGCCGCTGAGTTATGCAATCCTCCAGGAAGACAAGAGTTTCTCCACATCCAGGGGGGGGGGGGGGGGGAGTCGTCCTGATCCATAAGGTAGATTATACCTGTTCGTTACTGACCTCATCTATAGAGGAAAATATGGAGCATTTACTAGCCAGAGTAGCGGTCAATGCATCATGTATCTATCATTTTCTGTTAGGTTATCGCATCCCTTAGGCAAATGCAGCAAATTTTGAGAAAATCTTCCTGAATGACGTCTCCAACTTATTGTTGCAATATAAGAAAATCATTATCTTGAGGGACTTCAATCTTTGGGCCGAGGTTGGCTCTAACCGTTTTCCTAACGTCTTCTTGAAAGCAATGAGTCAGCTGCGGCTGACGCAACTTGTCGTGGGCCCTACGCATGTTAAAGCCCATACTCTGGACCTTGTTTTTGGGGATCCTCAATGGATGCATGCCTTGCCTAGTCACCCGCGTTGCTGGTCTAACCACAGGATTATTCCTTTTACCTTTCAGGCCCCAGAGAAGCCTGTGTTATCCAGCAATGGGAAAGAAAAACTCTTCCAAGGAGCCAGAGTGGATCCTGATCTTCTGTTCTCAAAAATTGCATCCCATTACCTAGCGGCATTACAAGGACCCCAGCCAATTCTGTCCCCCATGGGTAGACTGCTGGCTGCGGTTGACGACACAGAAAATGAATTGGTCCCCTTTAAATGGACTACTGCCCCTGCCACTCACTCCGCACCCTATTTTACAGCAGAGCTTCGTCTTCATCATATTGTGACCCGCCAAGCAGAATGTAAATGGAGGAAACACTATGATACGACATTTGGCGAAAAGTTTAAAAAAACACACAGTATATCACAAAGCCATAAAAACAGTTAAAGCGGCCTACTTTGCACACTCAATTGAGTCGGGTATAAATGCCCTGAAAAAACTCTTTGAGATCGTAAAAGGCTTTCCCAATTCGGTCGGGCCCTCTGGGTCTGCAAATTCACAGGCATTATGTGATAATTTGTCCAGTTCTTTTGTTGACAAAATTGAGGGAATTAGGAAAGACATCTCTAGCAAGAGAGCACCAAAGGATGGCTCTGCCACACTTTCGGAGTGCTCTCTCGCCCAGCCACAGCCTGGACAGCTAGCCAGCACCTCATTTGATTGCTTTATGCTCACGAATGGAGTGGGGGCCAGCAAAGTGGTGTTGAAATCTGGGCACAAAAACGGTTCAGTCCATCTTTCAACTGACTAAGTGAATTATGGATTCTCCTTTCTTTGTCTGCATTAGATTATCTGTGAATTTGATGCATTGGATACAATTTAAATGCCTTATTTATACATCTTTACTTGATCACATTTAGAAGTCTACAGCAAGTTCCAATTATTGGGCAAAGTGAAAGCCATTGATTTATTTCTAATGTTTGCGAGTAAACTAAGATGGTCTGATTATCTGGAATCTTTGCAAAACCAAGCATCTATGCTTTGTCATGGTTCACAGTGCGAATGTAATAATGATCATTTGCGAGCCTGAAGATCAGTGTACTGTCGATCTTTCATGCATAAGGTGGGGACATTTACCACAATTTGAAGATGGCTCAACCTAAAACTGGAGAGAGACTCACCACGCTTCCACGGCGGCTGCTTCCCCGGCTGCTCGATAACACAGAACCGCTGCAGCACAAGACGTCGAAAGCCAGAATACCTCCAACACAGTCTCCAATTACAACAACCTGAGAGAGGAAAATCAATTCAGAATCATAACAGGAGATTCATGTAAAGGCACTGAAATACAGCTTCACATACATATTTATGAGGCACATTCTTACACTATCTTTTGTAGCCAGCATTCTTACATAGGGCACCATCAGTGCACGTATACCGCACATGAGGAGAGAACCTAACATGATCCTGGGCATCCAGAGCACATAGAACAATCTCCATATCCAGTTCACATACACCATGACGAGAGTCAGTGCTCCTCCACATTTCCCCAAGGTGGGCAGTCGTATAGTATTGTTATTGCCACCGCCATTGTTGTGGCACCATATACTTAGCGGGTACTAATACGCTAACTCCCCTAAGTGGCAGTCTTTCAGAATTCCCACAACTGGAATTAAAACACGTGTGTGTCCTCCCACCATACCCAGTCTAACAATTATCACGCAATCGTCCCCAATCTCCCATCATCACTCATAGTTTTACATCATCTCTTAACAGTTTCACGCCTTGCCCAAGGGAGCCCACTGCTGAAGGTACAGCTGACCTGCCCACAGAAGCCAGTGCCCTCCCTGGACTTCAGAAAGTCGTGGTAGGCCTGGTTGACACGGGCGATGGTGACTGAAACAGCATTCTGATAGTGAATTGAGGACGTGGCGAGGAGTGGCAGTGCGGCCAGTGGGATGTGATCCTGACTGCTGGACAGGCTATCAGTATCATGGCTGTACGGACTCAGACTGAAAAAAAGAGCAAGGGTGTGAGAGCAAGGAGTGGAGTGGGGACAAGTGGAGAACAAGAAACACAGCAAGAGAGGAGCAAAATAAAATGGTGAACACGTGAAAGAGCAAGATATGATATTGTGATAAGGTGATATTAAAGGGATCATCTAAAGTGTTGAAGGCAGTTGAAAGAGAAAATGGCAAGAAAATAAGTATCAACTAAGGACAGAAAAGAGGCTGGAAAGAAAAACAGAATGAGGATACATGAGAATGATGAGGGAAAGGATGAGGTGAGGAATTGGAGAAAGAGAGGGGACAAAGCTTGTGACTAAAGCAGGGAAAGGGACCAGAGAAAGATGGAGAAACATTTGGACAGAGGAAAAGAGACCATGAACAGGGAAAGATTACAAACTTGAACAGGGAAAGATTACAAAACGACAGGGAAGAAAAGAGGCGAAAGAAGGGGACTTGAGAAGGAGACAGAAGAAAGGAAGTATGGACAGAGGAAAAAGTAAGAGTAGGGGAGCGAGGGGATGGAAGAGGGAGAAAAAAGGATGCATGAAAGACTATGAATGCAAAAGCAGCTAGAAAGAGAAGTGGGTTACAACAGAAAGAACAGGATGAGGACAAAACAATGAGGTTATCAACGAGGAAGGAGAGAATGAAAGATTTGAAGTGCGGTTACAAACAGGGGAGAGTGTGAGAGGAGGAAGAGAAAGGAGAATAAGAGGAGAGTGGAAGGTGGACAGTGGATAAGAGGAGAAATAGAGAGAGAAGAGGATAGGGTGTGAGAAAAAAGAGGAGTGATATGAATAGGAGAGCAAGAGAGTGGTAACAGGAGATGAGAAGTGAGATAAGGACAAGAAACGTGACTAAAGGAAACACAGTTTTCACATCGCAACCATTCCCCCAGCAACTCCCTTCCCCTGATGCCCATTGGATGGACAAAATGATGTATACTTGGACACAAGGGCGTAGGCTTCTGCACAGATGGGCGGGCAGGGCACCAGGCGTAGAGCAATGTGCCCTAGGGCTTCTGGGAAGTGCACCCTCATGACCACATCAAAGGCAGCTGACAGGGTGTGGACGTCTGCCTGCTTAGATGCATGATCACCTCCGCCCAAATCCAGGATGTTTCCACTGTGGAGGATGAGGAATAGAACATGGATTTCACTGAGGGGCCGTGGAGAACCATCCTGTATCAAAGGAAGAGAAGAGATAGAGAAGAAATCAACAATTGAGGGAAAATGATAAGATAGGGTGACAACCATAAGCAAGAGGAAAACACAAGTATTGGGAACAATCATTAGCTGTAGGAAGGGAGAGAGGAAAGACAAAGGAACAGGATACATTTTCACCAGGAGCTCAATAGAACAAGGACATTGATCAGCGAGCACAAACCCCCCCACAGTCTCCCCTGAAAAAAAGACAGGAGACAGAACAGTCACATGCAAAGGTTAGAACAGACAAGGAAACAGATCTCAGGCAGCACAATGAAGAGAGGGAGAGCAGAAACAAGTCCAATTATCAGCAAGTGGAAGGAAGAAAACAGACACGGCAACAACCAGCCCTACAGATAAGGGGTGCATTGGCCATTTTTACTCCCTAAACACTGGAAAATACTCCCACAAAAGAAAAATAGGCAGTAAAAATACTCCCAAAAATTGAAGACATGGATACGTGAAGCTTATCCCCCTCTTATTCCACACACAGCTCTGTGGATACATTTGGACCAGTAGGGCCAAAGGATGAAACTACTATTGTTACTGTCTGATCAGAAGAAGTACACGCTTATCTTCTAATGTGCATGAATAAGTAGGTGCAAAGAAATATTTATTGTAAAACATTTGTTTTATAGTTAAAACATACTTTTACTCGCTTATAACTACTCACATGGTGAAAGAGACTTACGTTTTTACTCCCGAAAATATAATTTTACTCACAGTTAAAAAGTAAGACGAGAAAAGAGAACCAAAAATCAAGTAATAATCATCTTGTTTAAGAGCCTTGTTTGCCAAAACCCTCCAGATATGCGACAAAGTTATGCAAACACCCATTTACAATTTTAGGCCAGATGGCATTTCTAACCAATCTGTGCTCCTTTTCTTTACACCCTAAAAGAGGCAAAGGTGGGCATCCGCCGGAGACACTAGAAACAAGTCACATACAAAAGCGTGGGTATGTGGAGTTACTAGGAGGGAACACAAAACACAATCACAGTACCAACATACAAAGAGAAAAAAAGAAAGTGGCCATTTTCAAAACACATAAAACCTACATAGGTAAGGTGAATGGCGAAACCACATAAAAATATACACAGTGCTTGATGACAAGGCTCTAGTTTCATTAGGCAACTATTGGTTGATCTCTATGCAGTTGTCCTCAAAGTGTGACAGGTAAAAGATTGCTGAAAAACATTCAAAATGTAGTATAGCGTGCCTGAAGGCATCACATCCACAGTTCTGGATGTAAAAGCAAACAATCACATTAAAATGTAGGGTCTAATGTAGGATCAGAGATTGTACACCTTTCCAACTGAGGCAGAATAGCAGACATATTCATTCATGAAGTCAGACATGGCACATACTGGTAAAACCTGGTCTATGAACCTGCCCTACACAAAGGAGAGACTGCAAGTACAGTAGGACAAGAGAAAAAAATGCAAGAAGTAGACAGAAGGATTAAAACCAAGAGAAATAGACCAGTGCGAGATGAGGTTGTAGAGGAGCAGGTGGATGCACTCTTTTAGTCATTGCCCCCTCAGTCCCACCCTATTGGAATGACGGACGAAAAGCTACAATTGGGAACCCACGCACAAGTTTATGCGATATGTCCACACCATGGCGACTATCTGAAAGACCCTATGCAGTCAGGCAGCCATTCAGAAGATACCCTCATGTTGAAACAGTGGAAGAAAACTACCAAGAAGGATGTCCTTTGCAGAGTTGTCAAAATGCAGCCATGGATAAAATGGTGCGCGATATGGATGTAAATCAAGCAAAAGTCTAATGACAGCAAAAGAATGTCCTAAAGAAGATATATGAACCTATAGTGAAACGATATGAAAATACTTAATAATGACGATGTAACTGAAGCACTAAGAGAAACATGTACTCCATGATGCAGTATTTACAAATACAAAGAAGGATAAAGTGGATAACCGGTCAATAACTGTAAATACGCTGAAACGCAAGGTAGAAATAATACATAGAAGCTTGCTTATAAGAGGTACATATTTAACGTTAAGTACTACCATCAGAACAAGATGGACTACGGCTGATGCCAATCAACCCAACTACCTCAAAATACGATCCCAGGATATTAACGTGAAAATATGATGAAAAACCCATTTTCTTTGCGAATATGGGAGTACACTGGCTTGAAACCAAGGATGCTTTTTTCGAGAGAGGAAGGAAAAAGCACAAAGGGTGTCTAACGAGCAAACCATGCGCAAGGACATATTTCCCAATGATTAGAACAAGAACATTTACTGATGGTAAATATATTGGATAATTAAAAGGGCATAATGTCAATATGGGATAGAGTGAGCAAGTCTCTAAAGGCTAAAAGAGAACTACACCCAGCATAATTGAATCAAATGATGTTAAATGCGCTGTCAAAATTGACAATTTTATGGTCTCGCAACACGTGATTAGGAGCCTGCAAACAAGGGCTATTCATTAGGCCTGGAGCCAAGATAGCGGTGTACCGAAAATCGCTCGATTGTCTTGAGCAGGGCTGGACTGGGAACTAAAAGAGGCCCTGGAAATAAAGCTCAAGGTGGCCCTGTATGAAACCTTTTCAGCAAGCCCAATGCTTTTCCAATGAGAACATTTGGAAATACCCCAGAAAAGAGGTCCAGGGTGCAGAGGCCCACCGAGAAATCTCCAGAGTTCCCTATGGGCCAGTCCACCCCTGGTCTTGAGACAGTGCAGACTGGCAAGGTCAGTCTTGAAACGGAAGACACTGGCATGTGGCCTACCGAAGAGAGAGGGTGGCCTAAATGGGAGACAAGGGGAGAGCAGACATATCTCCAACCACCTGGGTTTCCTTTCTATGTACGTGCCGCTAACAAGCCGAATGTCCAAGGTTGGATTTGGGTTGACAACCAATTATAATAGCCTGCCATGCGCTTTTGCATACCATGTTGCAAAGTATTAATCAGCTGCCACATTTTCTGCAATGACGAGTACCCTACACCACGTGGTTAGAAGTAGCTCAGGGTATGTCACACAGAAAGGAGACCACCAATGAGAGACTAACACACACATTTTCTATAAGTAGATATGATCCCCTAATCCAATCCTACCCCTCAATAGGTTTTGAAGTTTGCCAAGTAGGATGACGTCATAGATGATGCATCTAGCATCATATAAGCTAAACATGTCAGACATTGCGATCTTACATGGGTCGATTTGATGAGTGTTTATTCGCCCTGCTTTACTTCTTGAGATTAAAGCAGTATTTTACCATCTCCTTTAAGTCTGGTTATTGGGTCTGAAATAATGTACTGGTAATTTCATCTAGCACAACAGATGCTTCAAGGTGCTAGAGCACAAGGTAGAGCTGGATGTCTACCTTGCATCTGAGCAGGGAGACCGATTTGTGAGATAAACACGTGTGGGAAAGAGACACGAGAGAAAAAGAAAGCTAGGAAAAAAGAGGGGAGTGGAAAGATTTCTTAGAAAGACGATGTAACAAAAGGTTTGAGGAAAAAAGAGAAAACAGTCATAAGTGAAGACATGCACGAGAGAGAGAGAGAGAGAGAGAGAGAGAGAGAGAGAGAGAGAGAGAGAGAGAGAGAGAGAGAGAAGAGAGAGAGAGAGAGAGAGAGAGAGAGAGATCAATGCAATGATTACATGAAAGGTCAAACATAGAAAGGGAGACCGCTAAAGGTAATAACCACCTCTGGGTATCCAGCAGCCTGTAACCCATCATTGCAAAAACGTTGTGGGACTCCAGCAGCATCTACATCTGCAAAACAAAACACAGATTACTCCAGAATCCCCACGTTCTCTACCTTTTCTAAGAGACTTGTTTATTTGTTGCCTTCGTTTGTGCACTTCCTTGCAACTGAAAACATGTTTGCTTGCACTTCAATCCCTCCCTCAATCATGGCTAAGTGGTAGAACAGAACACTTAAATAGAACAATACCCATTCAAAGAGCAGTTGAGAGGTAGAAGTGAATAAAGATGATGGACCTTCAAAGGTTGATGGTAGTATAATGCACAAGAATCCCATAAAAGAAAATCATAGACGATTGCGCTAGTTGTGGCCAGTTGAGGCTAGAGCACCTGCATCTCTAGGGTGGGATGTACAGGGTGTCTCAAGTCACTCAAGATTCAAAATACCTAGATAGTGCATATCATAACAGAAGCAATGGGCCTCATTAAAAGGTTGCCGGTCTGGTAAAATTGATGGCGATATTACTGTACCGGCATCCTTTACCGGACCGGAGTAGTCCGAGTTGCGATGCTGCTGCCACCGGCATTGGCAGGGACCCGCCGTGGCCGGCCACACTGTTGCCAGTATCATCATTGACACACGGCAGCCGTGCCAGTGACACCGGCATGCTGCAATCAAGTCCACATTAAGAGGTGCAGGGACATGCAAATACCGGCACCGACATGCCGTTAATAACGGATCAAATGATGCCGTAAACACCGGCATCGTCGAGCAACTGTTAACATAAATCAGGTGTGGGTAAACCTGCCACAGGTGCTCACAATCAGCACAGTGGAGGCAATGGAGTCTGGCACAACACAAAAGGAGCACTCCCTCACACCTCCCAAATCCACAATGCTACCATTAGCACTTGCAGTACTGGAGCTGGAGGACATGCATGCACATCTCCTTGAGGAGGCAGTGAGCCAAAGTATGCAGCGGAGGCGCAGGCGGAGAAGGAGGGCAAGAATGGGCCATCAGATACCCATTGTGCAGGCAGTTGTAGCCCACAGGCAGCCACCAATCCCTCGCCTAAGGGCCAGCCCATTTAATCTACCCCTGCTCAGATCCACACCCTGTACCGGCTGAACAGGGACACCATCACCATAATAGTGGACCTCATACATGATGATGTGGGTTGAGGCTTCTAGGAATGGAACCTGCCTGTGCTGTGCAACAGTTATATTTAGATTGTGAGTTAAGCAAGATCACAGGAGCCGGTTTGGGGTTAAGCCTGAGCCCCAATTTGGTACGTGGAAAGGGTTCTTTGCTCCCGGTTATCTTGGTTGTAAAGATTTAGAAATGATATCCATGAAACTTTGGTTAGTACAAAGTGATTCGTTTATTTGCGGTCAGCCGGGAGAGGGGAATTAGCGTTGGGAGGCGCATAAACCAGAAAGTGTTCCTTATGAGCAGAGCCGTGAGGATACTTGAGCTTAGTGGGAAATTCATGTTCCAGTTTGTGTGTGCATGGGAGTTAGTTGGACCCCGGGCCACATAAGGATCCTATGTAATGTGGGGATAGATACAATTGGTATTTGTGTCAAGGACATGGGTTGGGCATAGAGTTGCCCTCAGATTAGAAAAATAGGGAGAGGAGAGGAAATGTTTACAGGAAGACATTTAGATCGTGATCTTTGTTCAGGCCATTTTTAACACATCTAAAGTGACAGATTAGCCGTGCTTCTTCTTGTCTTAATTTCTGAATTCTGTCTCCTCCTCTTGGTCCCAGCCGTACTATCTTGAGTCCGATGAACCTGATGTCACTCTTATTGTCCATTTGATGATACTTTTGCCAGTGGTTTGCCAGTGGTAGTTTCGGATCTTGTGACTGTATGCTGTTGATGTGCTCTCTAATCCTAAACCGTGTCTCACGAATAGTGCTGCCTATATATATCTTGTTGCAAACACAGATTATTGCATATATCACATATTTGCTTTTGCAGTTGATGTGCTCTTTGATATTGAAGATTGGGCAGCCTGAGAATTTTGCACATTTGGTCTGGGTTGCATACTTACACATGGCGCAAGTCCCGCATTTCGTGAAACCCATTTGTGTGCGTTTACTGAGCCAATCTTGTGCTGTAATGTTTTTGTCTGACAGGAAAGAGGGGCTTAATAAAGTTCTTAGAGTTGGTGCTCTTCTGTAGGACATACTGGGATATGTTTCCAGTTGTGACCTAATATGTTCATCCATGCGGAGTAATCCCCAGTGCTTTGTCAAGATTTTTTGGAATGCGTAGCTGTCCTTATTGTATCTGGTTACGAATCTGATCATAGGATTGTTATTTTGTCTTCCGGGTTTGGGCTGGAGTAGAGCTGGTCTTTCTAATTGACAGGCCTGTTTTCTTGCTTGTGTCAGGTTTTCTTGGGGATATCCCCGACTTTTGAATCTTAGATCTAGTAGGTTGCACTCATCTGTGAAGGATCTCTCTGTGCTACAGTTTCTTCTTGCCCTAATGTATTCCCCTTTGGGTATGTTGCGTATAACGCTCTTTCTATGGCAACTTTTGGCATGCAAGGTGGAGTTTACTTCCGTTGGCTTCCGGTAGGTTCTGGTAGTGATTTCGTTTTCTTCTATCTCAATTGTTAAGTCCAGGAAGTCAATTCTAGTCTTGCTGGTGTGGCTGATTAGTTCAATGCCAAAGTCATTGGTGTTGAGATAATCCATATATTCAGTGAGCTCTACTTCTGTTCCTTTCCAAATTAGGATAATGTCATCTATGAATCTGGCCCAGTTGACAATGAGCCTGGTGTATCTGTCTTCCTTCATTGCATGCTTGATTTCGTAGGAGTGCATGAAGCAGTTAGCTAGAGCTGGAGCATAACTGGCTCCCATTGCGATCCCCTTCGTTTGTTTAAAGTATTCGCCATTGAATATGAATACATTGTTTGTGAGCGAGAATTTAAGGAAGGCTTTAGTCATTTCCACCTGTTCTAGGTGTGAGGCTGATTCTTGTCTAAGAAGAAACCCCACACTAGTTATCGCAAGTTCATGGTTTATTGATGTATATAGGGCCTTGACGTCGAGCGTAGCCATTAGAAAGTGAGGTTCCCATTTGATGCTGGCTAGTATCTCCAAAGTGTGCATTGTATCTCTTAAATAGCTTGGTATTTTTGTAACGAGTGGTTGTATGACATTGTTGATGTATCTAGCCATTGTTTCTGTGATTCCTCCAATACCGCTGAGGATTGGTCTTCCTTCGGGAATGGTGTCGAAGGCTTTGTGGACTTTGGGTAGAAAGTAGATAGTTGGCATTATCGGGTGGTCTGTTTTAAGGTAGCTGTATTCCTCGTCAGTTATCAGTCCTGCTGTTTTGTAAATGACGAGCAGTTCCTGGTGTTTTTAGAATCTTCGCCTGCGGGTTGTTCTCCAATTTGACGTAGTTGCCTGGCGTTTCGAGGTGGTTAAATGCCATTTTAAGGTAGTCAGCTTTATTCATTATTACTATGTTGCCACCCTTGTCGGCCTCCTTGATTATGATATTAGTTTCTTCTCGTAAGTTTCTAAGTACGTTCTGTTCTTCCTTAGTCAGATTGTCCTTGGCCTCTTTTCCTTTGGTGCGTTGGTCTTCAAGTTTATGGAGGTCATTGATTACCGCTTGGTGGAAAGTGTCTATATAGTTTTCCGTAAACAGTTGAGGCGTAAATCTTGATTTACTTTTGAGTTCCGGAATTGTCATTGCCATATTCTGGATACCCAGTTCTTCTAAGCATTCTTGCTTGCTTTTGTCATTTTCTACGAGCGTACTGAGGAGATGGATGTCTTCAACATCCCCTATCGTGAGTATGCTAGGTTTTGGTGTTTTCTCCTTTGGTTTGTATACCGGTGTTTTGGTGGCAAAGAATTTCTTGAGTTTGAGAAGTCTTGTAAATTTAAATAGGTCTATTTGGATGTCCACAAAGTTGTTTATGCTAGATGGTGAGAAGGAAAGACCCTTGTTGAGTACTTTCGTTTCAGGATTTGTGAATTCTCTGTTTGACAAATTCATAATTAAATTTTGTTCTGTTTCTGGCCCCCAATTTTCTGTGACTGGGACCTTGTCCGTCTTTGTTCCATTTCCTCCTCCAACTGTCTTGCGTCTTCTGACTCTTCCTCCTCCACTGCTTCTTCTTGTTGTGTTCCTGTATCTGTTAATGGTTTTGCGAAGGATACTGTTTTTTTGTTGTTGCTTTTGGGTTGAAGTTTCAGACGACTTGCTTTCTTGTGTAGTTTGATTTGATCTAAAAAACTGCGTTTTGCTGGTGGTTTATCTGTTGTTTTCTCTGATAGGTCTGATGTTTCATCTGGTTCACTATCCATTTCTGAGCTGGCCCCTGAGCTGTTTGGGGTGCTTTCTCTGGATTTGGGTCTTTGTTGGTTTTGGTCATATTTGGGTTGATAGGTGAAGACCCTGTCTTCTCTGTAGTCTTTATCATCCCTGAAAAATTTGTGGAGTTTTCTCATTTTGACTTCATCTTGGTGAATTTTCAGAATTCTATACATTGTTTTATAGTTCTTCTCTTTAGTCGTTTTTGGAGCATCATAATCTTCTATTTCTTTCTTTAATTCTTCAAGTAGAATCACCACTCTATCGTGTTTTCTTTTTGCATGTTCTATTAGTAGTTCTATCATCCTAGTTGATCCTAATATGAGATTCTCTTCCCATGCGTCTGCTAGGTCTGAATCCAGTGGGTCATCGAAGTCAGGAAAAATCAGGATCCTGAGGCCTCTTGGTATTTTCTTTTGCTCTGCATATTCCTGCATCGTTGTTTTCTCCCAAAATTTGTTAATTTCTTTTTTTGATAGTTTCTCTAGCCTCATGAATTTATGTTTGAGGTCTTCCTCTAACTTGCTGTTTCTAAATGCATTGTCCATTGATCCTCGTGGGGCAAAGAGTGCCCTGATGTCTTCGTTCCTTGACATCATATATTCTGCCATTCCTTCTATTTATTTTTCTGTTTTATTCGTATTGGAATTCTCCAGGTGCGATAGCATTGGCTGGTTCCCTAGTGTTAAGGTACTGTGGGTTGAGGCTTCTAGGAATGGAACCTGCCTGTGCTGTGCAACAGTTATATTTAGATTGTGAGTTAAGCAAGATCACAGGAGCCGGTTTGGGGTTAAGCCTGAGCCCCAATTTGGTACGTGGAAAGGGTTCTTTGCTCCCGGTTATCTTGGTTGTAAAGATTTAGAAATGATATCCATGAAACTTTGGTTAGTACAAAGTGATTCGTTTATTTGCGGTCAGCCGGGAGAGGGGAATTAGCGTTGGGAGGCGCATAAACCAGAAAGTGTTCCTTATGAGCAGAGCCGTGAGGATACTTGAGCTTAGTGGGAAATTCATGTTCCAGTTTGTGTGTGCATGGGAGTTAGTTGGACCCCGGGCCACATAAGGATCCTATGTAATGTGGGGATAGATACAATTGGTATTTGTGTCAAGGACATGGGTTGGGCATAGAGTTGCCCTCAGATTAGAAAAATAGGGAGAGGAGAGGAAATGTTTACAGGAAGACATTTAGATCGTGATCTTTGTTCAGGCCATTTTTAACACATCTAAAGTGACAGATTAGCCGTGCTTCTTCTTGTCTTAATTTCTGAATTCTGTCTCCTCCTCTTGGTCCCAGCCGTACTATCTTGAGTCCGATGAACCTGATGTCACTCTTATTGTCCATTTGATGATACTTTTGCCAGTGGTTTGCCAGTGGTAGTTTCGGATCTTGTGACTGTATGCTGTTGATGTGCTCTCTAATCCTAAACCGTGTCTCACGAATAGTGCTGCCTATATATATCTTGTTGCAAACACAGATTATTGCATATATCACATATTTGCTTTTGCAGTTGATGTGCTCTTTGATATTGAAGATTGGGCAGCCTGAGAATTTTGCACATTTGGTCTGGGTTGCATACTTACACATGGCGCAAGTCCCGCATTTCGTGAAACCCATTTGTGTGCGTTTACTGAGCCAATCTTGTGCTGTAATGTTTTTGTCTGACAGGAAAGAGGGGCTTAATAAAGTTCTTAGAGTTGGTGCTCTTCTGTAGGACATACTATGATCAGATTCGTAACTAGATACAATAAGGACAGCTACGCATTCCAAAAAATCTTGACAAAGCACTGGGGATTACTCCGCATGGATGAACATATTAGGTCACAACTGGAAACATATCCCAGTATGTCCTACAGAAGAGCACCAACTCTAAGAACTTTATTAAGCCCCTCTTTCCTGTCAGACAAAAACATTACAGCACAAGATTGGCTCAGTAAACGCACACAAATGGGTTTCACGAAATGCGGGACTTGCGCCATGTGTAAGTATGCAACCCAGACCAAATGTGCAAAATTCTCAGGCTGCCCAATCTTCAATATCAAAGAGCACATCAACTGCAAAAGCAAATATGTGATATATGCAATAATCTGTGTTTGCAACAAGATATATATAGGCAGCACTATTCGTGAGACACGGTTTAGGATTAGAGAGCACATCAACAGCATACAGTCACAAGATCCGAAACTACCACTGGCAAACCACTGGCAAAAGTATCATCAAATGGACAATAAGAGTGACATCAGGTTCATCGGACTCAAGATAGTACGGCTGGGACCAAGAGGAGGAGACAGAATTCAGAAATTAAGACAAGAAGAAGCACGGCTAATCTGTCACTTTAGATGTGTTAAAAATGGCCTGAACAAAGATCACGATCTAAATGTCTTCCTGTAAACATTTCCTCTCCTCTCCCTATTTTTCTAATCTGAGGGCAACTCTATGCCCAACCCATGTCCTTGACACAAATACCAATTGTATCTATCCCCACATTACATAGGATCCTTATGTGGCCCGGGGTCCAACTAACTCCCATGCACACACAAACTGGAACATGAATTTCCCACTAAGCTCAAGTATCCTCACGGCTCTGCTCATAAGGAACACTTTCTGGTTTATGCGCCTCCCAACGCTAATTCCCCTCTCCCGGCTGACCGCAAATAAACGAATCACTTTGTACTAACCAAAGTTTCATGGATATCATTTCTAAATCTTTACAACCAAGATAACCGGGAGCAAAGAACCCTTTCCACGTACCAAATTGGGGCTCAGGCTTAACCCCAAACCGGCTCCTGTGATCTTGCTTAACTCACAATCTAAATATAACTGTTGCACAGCACAGGCAGGTTCCATTCCTAGAAGCCTCAACCCACAGTACCTTAACACTAGGGAACCAGCCAATGCTATCGCACCTGGAGAATTCCAATACGAATAAAACAGAAAAATAAATAGAAGGAATGGCAGAATATATGATGTCAAGGAACGAAGACATCAGGGCACTCTTTGCCCCACGAGGATCAATGGACAATGCATTTAGAAACAGCAAGTTAGAGGAAGACCTCAAACATAAATTCATGAGGCTAGAGAAACTATCAAAAAAACAAAAAAAGAAATTAACAAATTTTGGGAGAAAACAACGATGCAGGAATATGCAGAGCAAAAGAAAATACCAAGAGGCCTCAGGATCCTGATTTTTCCTGACTTCGATGACCCACTGGATTCAGACCTAGCAGACGCATGGGAAGAGAATCTCATATTAGGATCAACTAGGATGATAGAACTACTAATAGAACATGCAAAAAGAAAACACGATAGAGTGGTGATTCTACTTGAAGAATTAAAGAAAGAAATAGAAGATTATGATGCTCCAAAAACGACTAAAGAGAAGAACTATAAAACAATGTATAGAATTCTGAAAATTCACCAAGATGAAGTCAAAATGAGAAAACTCCACAAATTTTTCAGGGATGATAAAGACTACAGAGAAGACAGGGTCTTCACCTATCAACCCAAATATGACCAAAACCAACAAAGACCCAAATCCAGAGAAAGCACCCCAAACAGCTCAGGGGCCAGCTCAGAAATGGATAGTGAACCAGATGAAACATCAGACCTATCAGAGAAAACAACAGATAAACCACCAGCAAAACGCAGTTTTTTAGATCAAATCAAACTACACAAGAAAGCAAGTCGTCTGAAACTTCAACCCAAAAGCAACAACAAAAAAACAGTATCCTTCGCAAAACCATTAACAGATACAGGAACACAACAAGAAGAAGCAGTGGAGGAGGAAGAGTCAGAAGACGCAAGACAGTTGGAGGAGGAAATGGAACAAAGACGGACAAGGTCCCAGTCACAGAAAATTGGGGGCCAGAAACAGAACAAAATTTAATTATGAATTTGTCAAACAGAGAATTCACAAATCCTGAAACGAAAGTACTCAACAAGGGTCTTTCCTTCTCACCATCTAGCATAAACAACTTTGTGGACATCCAAATAGACCTATTTAAATTTACAAGACTTCTCAAACTCAAGAAATTCTTTGCCACCAAAACACCGGTATACAAACCAAAGGAGAAAACACCAAAACCTAGCATACTCACGATAGGGGATGTTGAAGACATCCATCTCCTCAGTACGCTCGTAGAAAATGACAAAAGCAAGCAAGAATGCTTAGAAGAACTGGGTATCCAGAATATGGCAATGACAATTCCGGAACTCAAAAGTAAATCAAGATTTACGCCTCAACTGTTTACGGAAAACTATATAGACACTTTCCACCAAGCGGTAATCAATGA
Source organism: Ambystoma mexicanum (assembly GCF_040938575.1). NCBI lineage: Eukaryota > Metazoa > Chordata > Amphibia > Caudata > Ambystomatidae > Ambystoma > Ambystoma mexicanum. The sequence continues at coordinate 595,489,617 of NC_090936.1, forward strand.
CCTCCATAAACTTGAAGACCAACGCACCAAAGGAAAAGAGGCCAAGGACAATCTGACTAAGGAAGAACAGAACGTACTTAGAAACTTACGAGAAGAAACTAATATCATAATCAAGGAGGCCGACAAGGGTGGCAACATAGTAATAATGAATAAAGCTGACTACCTTAAAATGGCATTTAACCACCTCGAAACGCCAGGCAACTACGTCAAATTGGAGAACAACCCGCAGGCGAAGATTCTAAAAGAACACCAGGAACTGCTCGTCATTTACAAAACAGCAGGACTGATAACTGACGATGAATACAGCTACCTTAAAACAGACCACCCGATAATGCCAACTATCTACTTTCTACCCAAAGTCCACAAAGCCTTCGACACCATTCCCGAAGGAAGACCAATCCTCAGCGGTATTGGAGGAATCACAGAAACAATGGCTAGATACATCAACAATGTCATACAACCACTCGTTACAAAAATACCAAGCTATTTAAGAGATACAATGCACACTTTGGAGATACTAGCCAGCATCAAATGGGAACCTCACTTTCTAATGGCTACGCTCGACGTCAAGGCCCTATATACATCAATAAACCATGAACTTGCGATAACTAGTGTGGGGTTTCTTCTTAGACAAGAATCAGCCTCACACCTAGAACAGGTGGAAATGACTAAAGCCTTCCTTAAATTCTCGCTCACAAACAATGTATTCATATTCAATGGCGAATACTTTAAACAAACGAAGGGGATCGAATGGGAGCCAGTTATGCTCCAGCTCTAGCTAACTGCTTCATGCACTCCTACGAAATCAAGCATGCAATGAAGGAAGACAGATACACCAGGCTCATTGTCAACTGGGCCAGATTCATAGATGACATTATCCTAATTTGGAAAGGAACAGAAGTAGAGCTCACTGAATATATGGATTATCTCAACACCAATGACTTTGGCATTGAACTAATCAGCCACACCAGCAAGACTAGAATTGACTTCCTGGACTTAACAATTGAGATAGAAGAAAACGAAATCACTACCAGAACCTACCGGAAGCCAACGGAAGTAAACTCCACCTTGCATGCCAAAAGTTGCCATAGAAAGAGCGTTATACGCAACATACCCAAAGGGGAATACATTAGGGCAAGAAGAAACTGTAGCACAGAGAGATCCTTCACAGATGAGTGCAACCTACTAGATCTAAGATTCAAAAGTCGGGGATATCCCCAAGAAAACCTGACACAAGCAAGAAAACAGGCCTGTCAATTAGAAAGACCAGCTCTACTCCAGCCCAAACCCGGAAGACAAAATAACAATCCTATGATCAGATTCGTAACCAGATACAATAAGGACAGCTACGCATTCCAAAAAATCTTGACAAAGCACTGGGGATTACTCCGCATGGATGAACATATTAGGTCACAACTGGAAACATATCCCAGTATGTCCTACAGAAGAGCACCAACTCTAAGAACTTTATTAAGCCCCTCTTTCCTGTCAGACAAAAACATTACAGCACAAGATTGGCTCAGTAAACGCACACAAATGGGTTTCACGAAATGCGGGACTTGCGCCATGTGTAAGTATGCAACCCAGACCAAATGTGCAAAATTCTCAGGCTGCCCAATCTTCAATATCAAAGAGCACATCAACTGCAAAAGCAAATATGTGATATATGCAATAATCTGTGTTTGCAACAAGATATATATAGGCAGCACTATTCGTGAGACACGGTTTAGGATTAGAGAGCACATCAACAGCATACAGTCACAAGATCCGAAACTACCACTGGCAAACCACTGGCAAAAGTATCATCAAATGGACAATAAGAGTGACATCAGGTTCATCGGACTCAAGATAGTACGGCTGGGACCAAGAGGAGGAGACAGAATTCAGAAATTAAGACAAGAAGAAGCACGGCTAATCTGTCACTTTAGATGTGTTAAAAATGGCCTGAACAAAGATCACGATCTAAATGTCTTCCTGTAAACATTTCCTCTCCTCTCCCTATTTTTCTAATCTGAGGGCAACTCTATGCCCAACCCATGTCCTTGACACAAATACCAATTGTATCTATCCCCACATTACATAGGATCCTTATGTGGCCCGGGGTCCAACTAACTCCCATGCACACACAAACTGGAACATGAATTTCCCACTAAGCTCAAGTATCCTCACGGCTCTGCTCATAAGGAACACTTTCTGGTTTATGCGCCTCCCAACGCTAATTCCCCTCTCCCGGCTGACCGCAAATAAACGAATCACTTTGTACTAACCAAAGTTTCATGGATATCATTTCTAAATCTTTACAACCAAGATAACCGGGAGCAAAGAACCCTTTCCTCATACATGATGACATGGTGAGCCTAATCAACATACGGACAGCCACCCCCTTCCTCCCCCCCTTGCTGAAGGTAGTGGCTGTGCTACACTTCCTTGCCAAAGGCACTTAGCACACAGTGGGTCCGCTGCATGATATCTCCCAACCCTGTTTTTCCTGTGTGCTCACACAGGTGCTAGCAGCACTCCTGTCCCACGTACATGACCACATCAGCCTCCCACGGACTGCGGAGGAGGTGAATGCTACCAAATTCGGATTCCATGCACTTGCAGGCTTGCCAAATGTGATAGGTGCGCTCGACTGCACACATGTGGAGCTGGTTGTCCGGCATGCTGTGGAGGTATTGTACTGCAACAGGAAGCTTTACCATTCCCTGAATGTCCAGATGGTGTGCGATGAACGCACAATAATCATGCATTGCTGTGCAAGATTCTCAGGCTCCACACATGACGCCATGGTGCTCCGCAACTCCACGCTGCCCCACTACATGGCACGACACACTAGACATTGTACATGGCTGTTGGGTGAGTCCAACCACAGGGGCATGAGGGGTTTAAATGGGGGGGGATGACCAACAACATAGGCAACCTGCCTGCTGGGTGGGCCATGAGGGGAATGAATTGGGGGAGGGGCGAACCAACAGCATAGGCAACCTGTCCGCTGGGTGGGCCATGAGGAGAATTAATTGGGGGGGGGGGGACCAACAGCATAGGCAACCTGTGTCTGCTAGGTGGGCCATGAGGGGAATGAATTGGGGGGGACCAACTGCATAGGCAACCTGTCTGGTGGGTGGGCCATGAGCGGAATGAATTGGGGTGGGGGACCAACAGCATAGGCAACCTGTCTGCTGGGTGGGCCATGAGGGGAAGGGGGGGGGGGGGGGTGGGGACAATCAGCATAGCCAACCAGTCTTCTGGGTACGTCTAACCACAGGGGCATGGTGGGCGACGGAACATAGCATAGCATAGTAATGCTTGCATGAGGAGCACAAGTACACTGCATGCATTAATCCATCATCACTCCTGCTAAAACCTGTCAACATCACCAGGTATGCATTGAAGAGCTGAGAGGCTGGGTATGGCAATGGAAGGCTAAGTCAGATGAGGAATCAGACCAACCAACCGCATCATTCTCAACCTAAAACCACATTAAACCTCACACATTAAATGGCATGAGACCACACACAGCGTACAGTGAGTCCTGAACTGTGACGCATGTATATTCCACAGAATGTGCAATACAGGTAATGCATGCAGATGTGAAAGGGGTTCACAGCTGTTGCAATCAACAGACACACTGCTCACACCTGCACATGTATCAGGAACATCTAAAAACAAACCACATGTACCACAATGCACCACCCTTCAGTGGCAATGTAAGTGATACATGATCTGAGCAAAGCAATTGACGAGACATGAACCTCAGCCAGGGAGAAGAACATCTGCCATACTGAAGGAAGTTAGTCACTGCACTCAGTCCACAGGTACACCGCACATCAATATGCATGTCATGTCACCTTAAGGGACACCTCCAAGTAGAATGGGTCAAGCATGACAATCAATAACAGAACGGAAATTTCAAGCACCACCAATAAATGCTGGAGAGCAGCAGGACGCATGCAATTTAGCTTCATTGCACCATGCGAAAACCCATCCTGCCTCATCGCATAAACTAACCCTTCAGCTGTGATACATACTACCAATGTAGATCTGACCTATTCAAATGGGTGAAGGTGTCGATGGACATGTAAACGGATAAATGTATATGTTAAATGCATACTGGGGATGCCACTATATCCGAACACCCTAGCAGGTGTACTACAATGTTGATTGGTGAATCTGCGGGCTATACAAACTGAAATAGGCCGCACATTGATTACAGGCCGCAATTTTGGTTGTAATTACTTACGTGTCCCTGCGGAGCTGCCAGCACGGGTGTATATGAACCCTTTCAAATACACCAAAGCAAGCAGCTTGAACGGTGTATCGTGCAATGTTGCAGCTGCTTACATTGCTGTGTATGGAAGTGTCAATATTCACCTGTGTTCTCTGCAGCATTTATGTGTGAGAACGAATATGAAGTTATATTACAGAAATGCTGCAGAGAAAAACATGCGCAATCCTGAAGGTGCACTGTCGTGCACTACGAGGACGCCCCTGCCCACTTCAGCACTGGTAGAGTCTGGCATCCAGACATTGCCCAGTGAATTGTGCTCCTTAGCACTGTCACTGCGCCAAGTTCAGAATTCAGCCTTGAGGGGGTTCCAATATCTTCATGGACCTGCAGCGCAGCTTGTCCTGGGCGTCATGGTCACTCATACCTCGTTGAAGGCCCTTGCTTTGCTTGGGACATCAACTCACTCTTCATGGCCCATAAGGCACAATAAGGGCCGCGCCAGGTATATGAAGCTAGATCACATGAAGCTACTCAGGCAAATGTGTGAGTTGACACTGTATATGCACAGTCCATTTCCATTGGTAACACAGTAATGACGATTGAAAACATTCTGGTCTGTCGTACTTCGAATTGTGAGAGTGCAGGTTCACTTTGAATGGACCATGTGACAGCAACTGCACACATCCCCCACCCACCCATGGATGAGCCCTGTGTACACTTACCAGGTTCATTGATAATGACACATGTCATGTACAGTCATGATTCCCTTTGCTTAGTTGCATTTCATGAGGATCATTGTACAGCCAGTGCTAATATGAATTACCAAATAAATCACATGTAACCTTTCTCTTGCTCCCATGCAGGTGATGTCGGGTATCCCCTGATGGACTGGCTCATGACCCCCATCAGGCAACCACACAACAAGCACGAAGAGACCTATAACCGAGTAAAGGCACTCACTCGAGTCCCCATTGCGCAGACATTTGGCCTGTTGAAGGCCCGGTTCCGCTGCCTCAGCAGATCGGGGGGCAGAGGGAGGAGCCCTCATCTACGGGGCAGAGAAGGTTGGCAAAATCGTACTAGTATGTGCCATGCTACACAACATGTGCACCCGGTGCAACGTCCCCCTGCCCCCTGACATGGACATGCCACCACCTGAGGATGAGGATGGAGATGCTAGAATCCCTCAGCGGCAAAATGGCATTGATGGACGTGCAACACGTCAGGAATTGATTGACCATTACTTTTGATGGACTGGAGTGAACACAGCACTGGGCATGGCTCACAATGGGCACTGCACATGATTAAACTGACACACACTCGAGAAGCAATGTCCAATAATTTCTTTTTCAGACACCAAGTGTATTGAATGTAGATTAAATATGTGGAAATTAGAGCTTTTTAACCAAACACTTCTAGCCCGTTCCATTTACCCCACACCCCCTCCCCCACTACCTGCCCGCACACCCAATACCCCAACACTCCCTCCCTCACTACCCATACACCCAATACCCAACACCCCCCCACTACCCACACACCCAATACCCCAACACCCCCTCCCCCACTACCCACACACCCAATACCCCAAAACCCCCTCCCAACTACCCACACACCCAATACCCCAACACCCCCTCCCCCACTACCCACACACCCAATACCCCAACACCCCATCCCCCACTAAACCCACTACCCCTTCCAAACGACTCCATCCACACATGCAAGAGTCCTTTGGCCTATTTACGGGCCCTTTTCTGAGGATGTGCGTGAGCCTGTGCTGGCTGGTGCAGTCGCTGTGACCGTCGCAAGGGGCTACTCTGGACCGAACTAGTCAGAAATGTGCTGGAAGATTGGGGAGTGGGGTGATTATGTGCTGTTGTTCAGCAATAGCAGTCACCAACCTGTTAATGGACTCCGACATGCTCGACATCACCCCATTCCCCTCCTGCACACGCCTTGTCAGGTGGTAGACGCCCTCTGTGTCCCTGCCGAGCATCCGGCCCATGTTTTGCATGGAGTCCTGCATTTTCTGCCATTGGACTTGCGCCTCGCAGAGTGTGATCGGGCTGTGCATGGCCTGCTGCTGCTCTTCCATACGCGTGAGGCGCCCCTCAATGTCCCTTATATGTCTGAGTCCTGGTAGTGGCAAGGGAGGTGGGCTCCGAGGGCCTGGGGGAGTGAACACAGCTCCGTTGGAGCCATTGTTGGTGTTAGATTAATGTTTGCCTGCCTGGGTGCCGGGGATTGTGCCTCCTCTGGCTGGCTGGGCACTGGTAATTGTGCCTCCTCCAGCTCGCTGGGCACTGATGATTCAGGCTCTTCCACCTGATATGCCCACTTAGCCTCAGGTGTTGTGGTCGAATGATGGGGGGCCTCGCTGGCAGGTGTTGTGATCGACTGACGGGGGGCCTTGCTGGCAGGTTTAGTGGTTGACTGCTGGGGCTGCGAGCTGGCAAGTGTTGGTGGGTGCTGTGGCTGCTGGACAGCCTGTGTTTCATGGTGGCCTGGGGGCTGTGAGGTTGATGCTGTGGCATGCTCGGTCTTGCCATGGAGGTGCCTGCCACCTGGCTGGAGTCGGTGGTTTTGCGTCAGCCACGACATGTAGTGGTGGAACGGGGTGTGGTGGCTAGTTCACCCTCGCTGTCGGATGGGGTGCCTGTGGGGGACAGTGAGGCAGGCAGGACATTATTAATGGGTGTGTATCCATCTGACATTTATCAATGCTAGTACATTCTGAGTCATGTGCATTGTCATCCTGGCATGGTGCACAATGGAATGTGTGGGAGATGCAGTGTGGGGGCATCCTTGTGCTGCGGCCATGGAGTGCGCAGTGTCTTTTGGCTGGGGTACTGGTGTCTGGTGGCTTGGGTGTTGTGGCCATGCCACAGGGGCTGTGTGCCATGTGGGGTTTGATTGTCAATGTGATGTGTTCCCATTGTGTGCGTTGATGCATTCATGTAGGCTATGCGGGTATGGACATGGTGGGTGTGTCAGGTGTGCGACTGGTGTCATTCCTGTGTGCATCTTGCCATGAGGTGGATTGGGCCATGCGGTGGCACGGCGGTGACGGCAGCTGTTGGACAGTGATGTGTGTCTGTACATGCAGATGGCACTTGTGTGTGCATTACAGGGGACATGTGGGATGTGTCAGTGGGGTTTGTTGCCTGTCTTCCTGGCAGGTACTTACTTGCGTGCGTGCAATGAGGCTGTCAGTGGGTGGCAAGGCAGCAGGGATCTGGTGGCACTGACTTGTCATTTGGACTTGACCATTGGCATTGGGGATGCAATGTGTGTGATGTGACTTTGGGATTTAAGTTAAGGCCACTCACCGGCATCATCAGATGACACTGCTCCAGTCTCTGCATCTCCTACTCCCTTGATGCTCTCCAGTGCTTCAGGTCTCCTCCCATGTCTGAAATCTTATGGGGGATGGAGCACCACTTCCTGTGGCCAGCCCCTGGCTGCGCTCTGCAGCAAGGTGGTTACGGAACCCGGATATGTAGGTCATCCCACCTCTTACGACAGTCTTTGATGGTCCATGGTGTTGTCCCCACTGCAGACACTTTGGTGGCCAATTCCTCCCATATCGCCTTCTTCCTTAATTGTGCTGGGTGCCACAGATCAGCTCCAAACACCACATCGGCATGCTCCACTAGTGTGTCAGCTAGCATATTGAGCTCCTGCTTGCTGAAGCGGGGTTTGCGGCGACAGACGGTGCCTCGTGTTGATGTCATTCTCCTCAGTGTCGGTGTACACTTGGTATAGCAGTTGCACTCCTGTAGGATGAGGATTGCAATAGATTGTTATTTTAAAGATGGCCACCGGTCCATTTCCCGTTCCGGCGCGATGACGTTTCCGATGCAGGTAATACCGGCACCAGTGATTGTGGCATTGTCGGTGCCGGAGTCTGCAATATCGACTTTGGAGCAGTTACCGGCATGTCGGTGCTAATGTTTCCGGCATATCGGAATGCGTGTGCACGCTGACTCGGAATCTACCGTAGATTCCGGCAGCAGTACTACATTGACACTGTAGCACCGGCATGCCGGTAATTTACTTTTTTTTTTACCAGCAAACTCGTAATGAGGCCCAATGAGGTCTCAGCAGCCTTTTACTCATCAGTCGCAGTGGCTGAACGATCGAGACTTGGCTATGTGAAGTGTTGAGTGGTAGAATGATCACACAGCACAACAGGGGAACATGGTTAACAGCATAAATTAAGCAAAGTCCAGGTGGGATGTTATTATTTAAAGGAAATAAAGTCTTTAATCATCATGTCTGGTACAAATCAAGCAGTAAAAACACATGAATCAATCAAAAAGGGGATCTGTCCATGGGTCAATGGTTTAGGAAACATTTACTATATTTGGTCATCAAACACAAAGAATCTGCTCATGTGGAGTAAGAGGCACAAGTTTGTATGCCACAAATTTCACCCATGGTGTAAATAAGTGAACCTTGCAGATCTGTCTTTTGTTTTTGTCCCTCATATACAGTTACGTAGCCCAACCCAGTGGTCTGAATCTTCAGGGATCTGAGTCACAAGTGTTCAACACAGACCCATGTTTCCTCTCTCATTTACACAGCATGGTGGGCCAGTGGGGTCACTTTTTATTACGCTGCTGGTGCACAGACTGCTTCTTGGGCATTGGGAATTTTCACTTCCAAGAGGAGGACTTGTTTGAAAAAGCAGCAGGTCCCCCAGAGTGCCTTGCCCAAGTAATGGCAACTCACTGCTTGTGTGGGTGCCAAGAAGCAGGTACAAAGCTCTAGGTTTAAAGTAGATGCCTCTTGGCTCAGATTTGATTCTCACAATTTCTTGAAGCATGTGGGCATGCGAGCAACTTCGCTGTTGAGATGAAAGAGGGTATTAAGTCCTGTTGGAAGGGAGGTAGGCGTATAAACCCCTGTGAGGTTCATGCTTTGCAGGGAAGTGCATTAAAGTTTAATAACACTAAACACTAACCAATGTATGTATTATGGCAACCAATTGAACTGCTTCAACCTCCAATCATAACATTCAAACATCAGCCATACATGACCTCCCCCACTCTACCTGCCCAATCAGGACACAGGACCAAACGTAAACTAAGAATCTCTAGCTTTGTTCCAAAGTAGTGCTGGCTAAAGCATCTCTGCAGCTCAAATGTTCAAACATCATGATTTGATTTGTCCATGGGCCAACTCGAAAGCTATCAAAGGTCCCCCTTCAGGCAAAGGTGTGGGATAACTTGAACATACTGTGCTCAGTGACTCCTAATCCTACAGGTCCATCTAAAGTTGGTCGACATGCTTGGATCATTATCAAAATGATACCTGATCCAAGCGCCAGATACACAATTCTGCATGTTGGTGGCCTTCACATGTTTTTTGTAAATGGCCCTTTACTAAAGGCAGAACCTTTGATATGATCAGGGCCATGGTTCAATCCCAAACTTTGACAATATTTCCAACAAGCAAGATTAGACTGATAGCAGGGATATAGGTGTGCCCTTGAGGAAAATATTTACTTAGGTTTCTGTGAAAAGCACATTTCGGTTCACCTCCAGAACGCCGTGGATAGGAGATGTGATTACATGTAGTGGAGGGAGATCAGAGAGGCATAGGGGAAATCACAGTCTGATCAAAATATATTTTTTTTATTGATTACATAGTTAATTACAAACTTTAATCAATTCCTTGCAAACTTCAGAATAATTTCCTCACAATTTTTGTCCCTCCTACATAAAATCCCCCACACTCCCTCCTCACAACCTGGGAGAAAGGCAAGTCAACACATCCTACAGTCTGAGTCCTCCACTTTTTTAAACATGAAACACTTCTTTCAGGAACTGTATCGAAGCAAAGATCAGGGCAAAGTCTTCACCACCCAAGAGGCGCAACCAGAAACTTTCGGCCTCCTCGCATTCTCTTGTTTTTATACACTCGCCCAGGTGCTTTGTTCTAATTTCCGTCAGTCCCCTGCAGCCTAACAAAACATCCTGCAATGTTTTCAGCTGGCCTTCAGATCGACAGAATCTACAGTGGTCTACATTTGATTTGCCATACCGCTTCATGATTTCATTAGTGGGGAGCAGGTTGAGTCTCAGTTTCACAAACAGTTCTATACCACGGGACGAAAAGAGCTTTAGGTATCGCGGCCTTGTGCCATATGCCTAGGCTTCTTTACTCAGTGCCAATTGCCAGCAATGGGTGTTTCAGTCCTCAAGGGTTCTAATCCAGTCTTGCACCCAGATTTTCCTTTTTACTTTGTCGGGATTAGTCAATAGGAGGTCGATGCTGGAGTCTAAAGATTCTAGTAGGGCTCTACAGCGATCATTCCATTGTCCCAGGATGCCATCCTACCCAACTCTTGGGCGAGGATTTCGAATGGGAGTGCAGGAGGCACCAGTAGGCATTTGCAAAATAAAGATAACGACTTACAAACCGTTTTCGCATATAATGAGATCAGGCCTAGCTCTTATCTAATAACTGCAGTTGCTAACAATTTCGGCAATTTTAGGAGCTTTCTCCACAAGGTTCCTTCCAACGATGCAAACACCTTGTGAGATGTGAAAAGGAACCCCAATGCACCAAAGATCAAGACCGGGGTCACCTTGGCCTCAAAAAATGTAATAGCTGGTTCTAAAGAGAATTTACCAAATCTCCTATGAAGCAGTATAGCTTGAGATGTCATCATGGAGATGATCTTTTTATGGGCCAAGAGTCTAGGGCCATCGTCCTTCCTGCTGTTAACGAGAGCACCCAAGTAAGTCAATGACTGGATTTCTATTAGGGGCGGGTCCCTGCTAAAAAACCATTTGTGTCCAGAGCCACCCTTATTGTGAATGGCAAATGTCAATTTTGGTTTTCGCTGGATTAATTTCTAGACCATTCGCCCTCATGTACGCCAGCAATACATTCAAGCTTTGCTGGAGTCCAGAAGGGATCTGGTCCATAAGAACCAGGTCATCATCGAATGATAATCTACCAATCTTGTGTATGCTGATTTTAGGGGAAAAGGCATTAATTCCATCCAAAGCGATGGCTAAATCCGACAGAAACAGGTTAAAAAGGGTTGGTGCAAGCGGGCACCCTTGTTTCAGCACCCTATGTTTAGTAACAGGATCAGATAGAAGCCCTTGCGCATTAAGCCTAATTTTGACATTGGTACCTGTATATAATGATCTAATAGCAGCTAGCAGTGGTTCAGGAGAACTCCACTCCTCCATTTTTCTCCAGAGCGTTTCCCTGTCTATACTGTCAAACGCCTTTTTAAGGTCTATGAAGGCCATATACATCTGTGTTCCCTTTTCCATTGTTTTTCCTTCAGGATGTTTAAGAGAAACAAATTCATATCCGTCCCCACTCCCTTTGTGAATCCCGTTTGTCTAGGGTAGGCTCTGACAGAGGTCGCTATCCATTTTTGTAAATGAGACAACAGGACTCCCCCAAATGTCTTCCCCATTACATCTAGGAGGGCGATAAGGCAATAATGTTCAGGGTCAGCCCTATCGCCTCCTTTATGAATCGGGACGATCACTGCAGACCTCCACGATTTGGGAATAGTCTCAATCCTCATGATCTTTTTAAATAGATAACACATGAGGGACGTCCATTCTTCAGGCGATTCTTTCAACATCATATTTGTGATGCCGCCTGGGCCAGTGCCCTGGATCTACTTGCTTTGTTGATAAGTGTCAGCAAGTCATCCTCATCAAAGGTCAAGGATCCCCCCCTTTTCTCTGGATTTAACCAAAGTTGCCCCCTCCTTTCTAGCAAAGATATTCTCATAATGGGCTAGTCATTTATTCTCTGGCACCATCTTTGACGGTGGCATGATTTTACCATTTCCCAATTGATTGAGCAATTCCCATGCGGCTTGCATATCTCTTCTCACTATCTTAGTGAGCATGGCCTCCAAGTCTGCCTGCAACAATTTAGCTCTATGTGCTGCTGCCCAGTTTTAGAAGGTTTGCTTTCTCTTAGCAATCGATTTGTTTTGCTGTTTTGTCATTTCAGGGCTCCTAAATCTCTTCTTAGCTTATTTTTCTTTCTCTCTAGCCATTTCAGCATCATAGCTATGAATGTGTCGCCTACCCATACCTTTCGAGAAGTTGTTTAGTACTCTGAATTCGTTTAACAGGGCGTAATTCACTCCCTCCTCTCCAACTCCTAGTTTTTCAAAATTGGATTTTAGAGCTCCGACATCTTCTCTCCTGAGTCTCAACCAGTTGTATTTGTTAGAAACTTCCAGAGGGAATTGCCAAAGTTCATTTCGTCGGGGCGTCTTTCTCTTTCATATCAATAGTCTCAAGAAGGAGTCGTCGCTGTATTTTTTGGGAAGAATTCTTATAGCGATGATCTGTTTGTTTAGATTGGAACCAACAAATATATTGTTCAACATAGAGGAATACACCCCATTTGTCCAAGTAGCTGCCGGTTGAGTGCCCACTTCATCAAAGCCCTTAACCATGTGCAAGTCACAGGCTTGCATTAGCTCTAAACAAGCCACAGCCCTCTTATGTCTCAGTCCCTTTTGTCCCACCAGCTCATCGATCCTCTCCCCCTCGGGCCAGGCAAGGCGCATTGAGGTTGCAACCCATACAGATGAAATTAAATATTTTATTTATATCGCGCTTGTACGCAAGTGTTTCAGAGCGCGACCAGGCAAAAAGGGAGGGGAACAAGGGAGAACAAAAAAAAGAAAACAGCGATCTTACTAGGCCCAGTGACATTTAAGAAAGCACAAGTGCATAGATGAAACCGATCGTGTATTTTTTTTTTCCTTTATTGTTTTGGTTTATTTACAAACCTTTACAAAATCACAAAAGTATCAAACATTGATTATACAGAAAAATTAAAAGAAGTGCATAAAAGTACCCAAAAAATTTTTTTTTCCTTTTTGTATCCAAATTTTCACATCACAGCATTCTTACATTACGTTTCCAGAGTAAAAGACACAAGAGAAAATTTTCCTCAGATCCCAATCCACAGAAATCCTCACAGATAAAACTTTTACCCTTGTTAACTCAAATCACAGACATTCTTAGAAAGGTTGTTACAGAGATTTTTAAGCTTGTACAATTATCGTGCAACATTCTGTGCCATATGAAGTCTCTTTTCACTTCATTTGTTGAAACTACAAATTTTGAAAAATACTCTATCCTTTGATTCTTTAAATAGGGGCAAACTAATAAAATATGTTACAAATTTTCTACAACACCAGCAGTTTTACAGTATCTACACCATGGATCTCCTTCAATTGTACGATTTCTAATACATTGTACTTGATTAGTAGGTAAAACATTGAAGCGAAAGCGCATGAAGTCATTATGCAACCACTTGCTCGGGTATTTGATCAGATAACCTTCCATGTCGGGTTGCCATTTCCAAGTGGAACAGGCAGATTTATAAAGTTTTGAATCTAGGAATAAGGCTTTCGTTCTTTGCCAATCAAAGCCCATTAAACTGAACTTCACTTTACCCGGTTTATTGCATAATGAGATCATGGATAGACCTAGCTCTTTCAAACAGGTCTCACTTTCACCTTTTAACGCATACATGAAGGGATTCAATAATTCACGATAAGCACATGTATACAAAGTTTCATCCATTGAAGTTTTACATTTTTTCCAGAGGCATAGTCTCTTCCAAGCTGCATGAGAAGAGAGGGAGTGCAAACCCAGTTCATATCTTATTAGGGCTAGTGGTATACATTTAGGCAGAAACCATAGCACAGCTCTCCAGATTTTTCCTTCAATAGTGGTCAGATATGTATGTATTTCATTGGTAAAACGTTCAATTCCATAAATTAAACGTGGTATGACCTTTTTGTTGTAGAAATCCCTCAGCAGAACCATCGTACATTTTCCAAATTTATTGTCAATAGCCCTCAGCTGTCTGATGGCTAGTTCTGATTTCAAGATCAGCTGACTTTTTATCAGACTAGTGGAATCCTGACTAGAAAAATAGAATCCCAAATACTTCAATGAGGGTTGTGCCTTAATCCTCTTTCCTTCACAAGACCAAGCAAAAACATTCTCCTTTTTGCCAAACCGAATCGCCGTTTTTGCAGGATTTATTTTAAGTTTGAGATCGTCTATAAATATTTCAAAGGCTCTAAGTAGCCTTTGCAGACCAATTTTGGTTTTGTCCAGAAGAAGAAAATCATGGGCATAAGCCATCCAGTCTATGGACACATTATTCAATTTAGGACATACCATACCTTTACCACCAAGTGCATTTTGAGCACCGCTTACATACAAGTTAAAGACCGTAGGAGCCAGCATACAACCCTGTCTTAGGCCGTTCGGAATAATAACTACCTTGGAGAGTAAGCCCTCTGTCGTCAAGCAGACCTTCAAACTGGTGTCAGTGTACAGAGCAATGATAATCTGGAGTAAATGAGCTGGAATATCAAGTGCTTGTGACTTTAACCACAGAAGTTGCCTATCCACGAGATCAAAGGCAGAGCTAAGGTCCATCGAGGCCACAAACAGAGGTCTCACCCCCTTTTTCAAAGAGTTGGCTATTAAGGTTTTCAACACTAGACCACCACAATCTGTTCCAATTTTTTTTTAAAACCTATTTGTTTTAAATCAAGAATGGATTTTGCTGTAATCCATTCTTGCAATTCCTTTAAGACCAAAGAGCAGAATATTTTTGACTCTGGGTCAGCAATTGCTATCGGCCTATAACTAGTGGGACACAAACGTGCACCTTTCTTGAAAACCGGGATGACTATGGAAACCTTCCACGAGAGTGGTATAACCTTGGTGTCCAAGATATTGGCATACAACTTGGACAAAATATTTCCCCAAGTTACAGGGTCCATTTTTAACAATTTGTTCGACAAATTGTTCGGTCCGGTGGCTCCTGAGTTTTTAGATTTCTTGATAAGATCTATAATATCATAGGTTGAAAACTTCAAAGACCAAGACTGACTTTCAGCAATTATCAATTTACATGTCACCTCATTGACAGTATATAACTTGGAAAAGTGGCCCTGCCATACATCCTCAATAATGACATTCACAGCCATATCCTGTTGAGGTTTTTCAGTTTCATTTATCAGGTGCCAAAAATGTATACAACCATGCCCACGCAGAGCTTTCAACATAAGCTCACCATCCTGCTACATTCGAGAAGCTCTGTATTGGATTTGCCAATTTTTATAAGATTGTTTGATTTTATTTTTTCTCATATTATATTCAGTGGGTAGTAAACCTTCTTTTGTTAATTGTCTGAGTTCTCTTCTGTATGACGTTTTACGTGCATGGACCACTACGTCCGTGGGGTGTCTATTTTTCATCTTCACTTTTGTACCCTTCATGGGCCGAGGAGCCAAATTATCAATGGTATTTTTGATGTAGTTAGAAA
This sequence comes from Ambystoma mexicanum, assembly GCF_040938575.1. NCBI lineage: Eukaryota > Metazoa > Chordata > Amphibia > Caudata > Ambystomatidae > Ambystoma > Ambystoma mexicanum. The sequence goes on from NC_090936.1 coordinate 595,505,203, forward strand.
AATTTAAAGAAGAATAGCAATCATCACGATGTAGCTCAGACATGGATAATCATTTATCATTGTCGATGTAAACTTCACATTTTTTTTGTGGCACCATTTAATTCTATTCCCCTGCTGATTTATCATCACCCCATGAGTATACTTTTCATTAGTAGGAATTTGGAAATTAAAGGCCATTTTAAAGGAGAGAAAACAATGATCGCTCGTGCTAGAATCAAGAACTTCAAAGTCATACACACTCCTAAAAATACCGAAACAGACAAAAATATAATCTATAGTCGATTCGAGACCTCTGGCTTTCCAAGTATGATGGCCCCCTCTGAGAAGATCTAACCCCAAGTATTCCGCAAAGTGCATCCACAACCTTCCACGTAAGATGCCAGAGCCACATACCCGAGAGTGCTGCTCTGCATTTGCTATCATTTCGTCACCCGCTAGCTGTTCGCACAAACAGTTGGCATTCAAGTCACCAGCCATAACAATTTGACCTCCCTGGTTTGTCTCTCGCCAGGATTCAATTATTACACCGAATTTGGTCAGTTCCTTTCCAAGTTGCCGGTCAGTCAATTCAATGGGGTTCCAATAGATGTTAATAAAAAGAACAGAAAGAGAGTCTTTGTTTGTTCCTGATTTAAATGCGGCCACCAGAAAGTGGTGTTCCAGGCACCATTGCCCCGTTTTGTAGAACAGATTTGTTTGTTTAATGGCTATAATTAATACGCCCTTAGGGTGACCCTTTTTGGAGCCCCGAGCACAAATGTTAACCACCGTAAACCCTTCCAAGCACAACTGCTCCCTTGACCAAACATCCCTGTGAGTTCCAGCTCACTAGATTAAAAGTCAAACAGGAGCTACAGGGGTTTACCAAGTTTTCTGAGTGAATCGATAGATTCCCTCAGAGTCAAGGCCAACCACCTCCATTCCTGCTTGTTCAAATTCAATTCATCATCAGAAGACTTATTAGCTTGACTAGATTGTAATTGCTCTGCCTCACACAACCTAGGCTTCTGTTGTACTGCCACTTGGGATTTGTATTCATAGATATCAAAACCTAATTTTTGAAGTAGTTCAGATTCCTTTAGCAGCAGAGACCTTACCAAGGGAGAAGGAATTACAAGTCTTACATAGTCATATCTGAACCTGTGAATAAAATCAACCAAAGTGATATCCGCAGAAGTGATCAAACTAAGTTCAGGTATAGTAGTTAAAAGAGATAAAATGTAAGATCTGTTTGGTGAGATGTGACCCTGGTCTTCAAATAGTACTTTCAAAATCAGACCCGGGATATCAGGAATCACAGGTTGTTTTAAATCAGTGTCCATGATGTCGGATGAGGAAACCACATTATCAGATACGTGTTCATGAAGTTTAACCACATGATCAGCTCTTCCCGACCCCTGTTCAACTCTTCCCACCTGCTAGGTACATACCCCTGGGTTAAAACAGGCACCTCACCTTTAAGCAGGCTCGTTTGGCTGGTTCCCAAGGTACAATTATTCATAGAGGCGTGATTCTCACCCAACACCTTCAAAATAATACGCCTTAGTTCATTCTCCTTTTCCTCTTCATTAGTACCCAGGGACCCAACAATTGTCTCGTGAATGGGATTGGGAAAGAGTCTCACGTTCCCCATTCACATCATTATTAGCATTGGAATTACAATCTGTTCTCCCAACATCATTGTTTCTACTCCAGTCCACACTACCCAAACCAGTATTTACTGTAATTTCAGATTGTTTCACACGAGTGGAGACCTTGGGTTGCCTTTCATAGATCGATTCTCTAGTGTGACCAATAGAGTTCAGTAATATGGGGTGCGGCAGTTGTACAGCTTTGGGAACACTGTTAGTAGTGCAACCTACATGGTGTTTGATACCCCAGACGCCCTTTGAGTTTGTGTTTTCTTTACTAAAGTCAAGAGAATGGGGACCCTTAAAAATTTGATACATGACATCTGATTTTTGTTTTACTGCTTCACTCAAAGTATTCTCCCCTTCTGTAAAAACGCCCCTTTGAACACATTCAACATCAGTTGTTTGTCCCATCACGATAGCTGTTGTCAGAGTATTAGCCCATGAGTTTCTATGGGTCAAAGTAGGATTCAATAACAGTGCACCCCCTTCACAGGCTAACTGTTGTGGATCCACTTTTCTTATACATTTTTGCGACATTTTCTTTCTAGCCGCATTGTTGTTTTTTTTTCCTTGTTTTGTTTGGCCAATTTCTTACTCTGTCGTTTGGAAATTTTTACCTCAAAGACGTCGTTGTTAAGAGTCTTCATTGAGCCGTTCTTTTCATTACCAATATCAGTGGCCTCTGTCTGTGTTCCATTAATCAAGCTTTCTGAGAGTGTACAACCTCCAGCTATTTGTGTAGATGGAATAATGATTATCTCTTCCAGTGAAGCAGATTTATCCAGGACAGTTTTTACCTTGTCCCTTAGTAGCCCTTGCACATGGGCCATAATACTGGGAATTTCTTTATTCATTGCCTCAGCAAAAGACTCAGTTATATACTGAGGCACTTTCAAGAGCTCTGTAGTTAAATTAGACAGAACTGTTGTCTGTTTTCTCATTTGCAATCAAAGCAGTCTGTTAAATATGCTTAGGGTTGCAATAAAATCCGATCCTACACCCCTATCAGACGCCAGATTGTTAGGTATAGCATCCGAGGCTAACGCATGCCTTCCCTCCATTGATGGACTAAATGGTGTATCAGCAAAGTCGTCGTAACAAAAGCTGCTTTCTTTCATCACATTAGGTTCCTCCATAACAACCTCTTCCACAAAGATAGTATCCCTCCCCGCAAAAAACTCTGGTAGTTCCTCATCTACAAAGAGTGGTTGCGAGGGATCAATAGCATCCTCTATCGTTTTACAATTAGGGGAACAATCCTGCGCGCATTGCCGCAACGCTTCTAGCTCATCACTGATAACCAGAAGAGGAAGAGCAGCAGCCCGCACCAAACTCGCACGACGTGTGCTGACAGCATTAAATAAATCAGCTCGAATATCTTTCATTGCAAAGCCAGCTTTCTTTTTCCCCATCTTCCAATCACAAAAGACAGATTGAGATAAACTTAGTAGCCCACTTAAGCAGAGTGACCCTCAGTGGAGAAGAGAATCAGTTACGTCTATCCAAATAGCACATATATGTAACAGAACCACCAGAGTCACAGCTTATTCTTACCGCCTAGAAGTCAACAATGAATCTTATTCCACCATAGTAAGTCAACAATTGTGCTCCACCAAAAAGCAGTAAGTAACAAATGATAACATTAAACCAACACCACACACTACGCACTGCTCACAGTGAACAGTAAACAGTGCTTACTGGTGCTTCGTGGTGCGCTGCACCATGGGTATTAGTAGGCGGAAACAGGAAGACAGAGCAGGCAGAGGGCGGAGCCAGTGACGCTTGCTGCAATTCAAGGAAAGAAAAAAAGTAAGATGCTAGAATTGCCAGATACTTCTTACTATAATTCAATATTACAGTCTAAAAGACCATACATAAGGATAGCATAAGTGTCCATAAGTGTCCCTAAGTGTCCATAAGTCTGTATTTGTGGACAAATCCAGTGGCCAATAACGTTTTAAATACGGCCCAAGAACGCTGTGTAGTCACCTTCAGGCAACCACGGTGTTGCAGTCAAAGACGTCCTCCTGGCGGCACGGCAGCAGCAACACATGAAAAAGGACCTCAGACTCCTCCGGCCATTCCAACCAGTAAACAGTGCTTACTGGTGCTTTGTGGTATTGCTATCAAATTTGTCGATGAGGTCATTGATACCCTGCAAAAACGTGCTCAATTCAAACCCCCTGGGGTTCCAATAGATGTTTATAATGACTAACCAGGTGGGCTGCCCAGGGGAGACCCACCCATTCTAACACAGGTAGCCTGAATAAATCTATTGGGGCATATAGAATCTACCACACAAATGCCCCTTCCGTTTTTTATTAGTGTAAGTAGGCCTGCATAAGGCCTGCCTTTCCGCCCAACGAAGGCGGGATTAATATAAGAGCTATAGCCGTCGTAAATTGACGAGATAGATAGACATGTTCCTTGCAGGCAAAGGATGTCCATTTCTCCAGAGATAATATCCTTGTCCTTGGTCAGATGGGAGAACCCTCTCGTGTTTCAAAAGCCTACGTTCCATCCGTTAGCTTGCCGTTCATTCAAATCGTGAGCATTCCCTTTCCCTTTTTGATCTTTTCTCCCTTCTGATTTCTCATTACTTTGTAAAGAAAAGATCCTCTGCTCTCTGTGATGACTTTCAAATGTTATTGAGAGGGCCCTCCCATTTGAACGAGGGGCTATTAAATTCTTTAGCTACACACGCTTTGTGGGTAGAGCCAGCCTCTCTCTTAGGCTGTTTGTAAGATGGCCTTTTTGTTTTCAATGGAGTGGTTTGAGGTTTATTTTTTTGAAGAATGCCGATAATTAGTTGAACTTTCTCAAGCCGGGAGCTCCATCAAGTCGAAGCCCCATGGAAGCAGTAAGTGGGCTTGCCTTAGAAGGGACGATTTTACAGCCCTTCAGTTTAAATGCAATATCACATTGTCTGTCTGACTCTTGTTGGCAAAAAAGAAAATGTGTATGTCTTCTGAGTGGATGAAATGGAAGTCAGGGATCTAATGGAACAGCTTCATTAAATTTGCTCGGTTTAGAATCAGCCTGTCCTTGAGGTGAAGTAAACTTTCAAGTCTTAGTTTAAGGGGAGCCTCTCGTCATCACGTGCAATTGGAGATCTTGTTCCACATTTTTCAAACTTTAGAAACTTAATGGGCTGATCTTCGGACAGTTTTCCTGCCTTGGTGTGAGCCCGCTTCAGTGTCTATTCCTTTCTACCTTCTAACGCGGCAAAATAAAGAGGTCTTTTGAGATTAATTGATCTCCTTCGGTCTTCCAATGTCAAACTGTGCTTCTGATCTAGCTTTGTTTAAGCCCACGCAGAATAGTAAAGAACCACCTTTCTGCGAAGAGATCATACTTCTCTGTGGTTCCTCCTCATTCTGATCATCCTCATGAACCGTCCAAAGGGGCAGATTCAGGTCTGCCTCATCTTTGGAGCATGAGGGATCTTCAATCAATTGTGGGAAAGGAGACGCTATTTCACTAGATTTGGGCTCCTCCTTAGGCTTAGGCCGTCCCCACTTCCTTGAGATGCTCCCTCTGCTATGTATGGTGACATTCAAGAAAGGCATAGCTAGATTGCTTAAGAACGCCCGGGAGCCATTAGATCTCCTCTTGGGCTTGAAAACTGTCATAGTTTTTGGTTTGCTGACAAGTGATTACATTTTTGAGGTAGCTTCCAGCCGTTTGTGCTTTTTCCTCTTCTGGAAAATAGGGAAAGAAACATTGCCCCCCCCGCACTTTTTGTTTGACCGGTATTTCTTTAGCAGCAGGTTTGGTTGGGGCCGCCTCCTTTCCCCAAATGTTTTGGATCTCACTAAGATTCAATGTTTCTTTCGTCTTTGTATCTAGAGCTGGGGCCTGTAGGATCACAGATTCTTTGGAGCTAGCTGCCAAATCGATAGCAGTCTCCTTGATGGTCTCCATGCCGGTGTTCGCCACGGCCTCATCCACTCCTAGGCTCTGCTGTTCCAGTATGGAGGCTTGTTGATAGTCGATGGTAATGTGGATAGTAGTTCCAAGGGCCACAGATGCCCTTGGAGCCTTCTGAATCTGTATAGAGGCCTTTACGTGAAGTAATTCCAAAAGGAAATCCATTAAACATTTCTTCTCCTCTCTTTCTAGATTGAGTGCAATTGAGAGGTTTTGTTAGATTCTTTTGGAGTACTCTGCTTCTTGGTCAACTCTTGACTGCAAGGAAGTGATAAGGTTTTCCATGTAGATCAATTTAGAATTGATGAGGGCCCATAGGGTTGAGTGGTCCTTCAAATTTCCGTTCAAGGAATCATACAATTTCAAGTATGGCGACAAGCACGTTGTTATTGCTGCCAGCAGAGAAGGTTGTGGGTTAAATGCGGTGGAATTTAGAATAGGCCAGAGGCGTTGCTAGGGGGTGGGCTAAGGGGGCTATAGCCCCTGGTCTTTTGGTTGTAGCCCCGGATAGAATCTCAGGAGCTACAACCAAAAGGCTAGCTAGCCCCCAGTCCCAACAGTTCCGGCCTCAGCGTAGTCCCGGGTCTTTTCCAGACCTAGCAACAACCCTAGAATAGGCATCAGGCCTTTCAAGGTTCTAGGAGAGAAAACAAGATCTTCCAATGAAGAAATGGAGGACGATTTTTTGATAGGGTCCTCTGGCGCCAAATGATGCTGAGCTACAGGCAGCTCTTTTGTCAGTGATTTAGATTTGATGAAAGTGTCTTGCTGGTGTGTTTTTCCAGAGCCCACACCTCATCTTCAACCCTAAGGGCTAGATCCGCCCTTTGGGCTAAATTGTCACAAAAGGTAGGATTTGCAAAATCCACCGTTACAAAATATTGCTTAGCCCTGGACCAACACTTCATTCTTTTTCAGGACAGCTCAACTCCGTCAGTATTGAGCGAATGGTAGAGGTGAGAAGCACCCGCAAAGCGGGGTCACTCCCATGCCCAAGACCGGCAATGCATCCAGTTTGTTGCGCGATTTGTTCAGCTCAGGGCACACCTCCAGCCTTAGCTTCTTCATGTCAGGCGGGTTCCCGGAGTTGCCCGTTAGCCCCCAAGTGTTTTATTTCCCGCTTAGTTCTGGAGCCACTATTACCTGAAAGATTTCTGCGTCCGTCAATTCCAAGGTGCTAATTATAGGTTATTCCCCTTTTTGTTGGTAGAGGAAACAGTCTTCCTTTTTAGGGCCAGGGTAAAACCATTACATTCAATTCCCTTTTTCGGGGCATTGGGCCAGGCGTACCCATTAGCCTGAAGAGATGGGGATAGGGGCTTGGGTAAAATCTCCAGCGTGACTGCAGACTGGGATTTAGTTCTTATTAAGTTAGCATTAGACACGCTTGCCCCCTTCCCGCTCTCCTTAGTTTTTGTTTGTAGCCGGCTCCGGGGGGGAGAAATTGGAAAACGGGTATCCTCGATTCAAGCGATACTGGCAACACCTCCTCCGAACGCCAAAAAGCATGAACACTGGAACACTCTGCCACACTCCGCTCCGTGGGGTGGCCTGTGTATATATGCTACTCCTCCCACTTGCTTCAATAAACAGTGAAGAAACAGTGTCAGCACCAAAACACCACAGCAAGCAGTGTTTGCACAGCGTTCCCCATGTTCACTGGAACACTCTGCCACACACTTGCTATCTGGTGACAAGAGGTTACTGATGTTGACCTGTTTCAAGTGCCAAATGCTGTGTGAAGCAGATTGAGGTCTTGGAATTGTTTTTTTTCCATCCTGCGTAAAAAAGGTGGGAGGTAGAACCATAATGGTGTAGGTCCCTCCTTAAAAATCCTTTGTACTCCGCTAGATAGATGGTGAGTAGGCCGGGGAGGGAGATACCTGGTTGGCATATAGGGATGGAAACCTTGGTGAGCTATTAAGGAGTACTGCTATTCATGGATTTGTGTACAATGTAGAGTGGGCCTCATTACGAGTTTGGAGGCAGTCATGCCTCCAAACTCGGGTTCGGGTTCCCTGAATGGGGAAATACCGGGCCACACTTGGAGGGCCCGGTATTTCCCCATTCAGGGAACCCGAACCATCCCCATTCACATTTGAGCCTCCATAGGGCTCAATGGGAATGGGGAGCATGCTAACAATGGGCCCGTTAATGACAGGCCCGCTGTTAGCGGGTCCCGCGAGGGGGCCAGCATGCTAAGGACGTCTGGTAAAACCAGACGTCCAGAGCTGGTCCTGCAAGCGGACCTCGTAATAGGGCGGCGCCGTTAAACCCATACCGCCAGGTTCGTAATGAGGCCCACTGTCTTTAATTCAGATCTTTCCTTGGTAGGGAGTATGTTTAGGGTTTGAAGGGAAACGATGTTGTCCAGGCATCATTTCTTTTTAAACAAAACAACAAAAAGGAGTATCCCCGTTGCACATATGTAACAAGACTCCCCTTTTGGGCCCGTTGCAGATTGAGGGGGCATTTGAGCCAAGTGCCCTGTGTAGATGGCACTGCTATACTCAAGACAACACTACTTCTAGGACCAGGGCAATCCTGAGGAGAAGGGGGCATTCCTCATGCTTCTCACAGGTGTTACAAGGCATTTATGGAGACATTGTTTATATGTGTGTTAAAGTAGTGCTGATGTTATATGTATACACCTTTTTATGGGGGCCTTAGCTCACAATTTGGAGGCCAGTCAAACGGAAGAGGTAAGCAGCTCATCAGGCCAGTGAGAAAAATATAATTTGTGACATGTGTTAAATCAGAGGCCGGTAGCGCTCGCACAGCCCCGGACCTGTATTGGGCAACCTGTTCTTGCTACCAGTAACCATTTTCCTTTTAATATGTGGTGGATTAGGGCATCATGCCGGTATTGTAGATGAACAAGGTATGGGACAGTGAGGCCATGGAGAGGAAGTTTGGTGAGGCAGAAGATACATTCAGGATGCCACATGAGATGAGCATTGGAGGACAGGTAAAGAAAAGCTTTGTTTCGGTGGGGGGGGGCAGGCTTCTACAGAAGAATACAACGCAGGAAAACAATGTGGTCTGTAATCATACAACAGAGGTTAGACGGTTCAGCAGGTTGCAGCTATATTTGCGGCCTAATTCCACAAAAGTACAAATTACTTATCTCTGTTAATGTTCTTTCGGCTGGATGTACCTCCTACGTATTCCTCATTATGCTAATTCCTTCCAGCATCAGCTGCTTCTGAGTTTATTTTTGGTAGAGGGTGCCGCGAGTCGTCGACTCAATGTCCCTCGACGGTCTCCATTCGCTCTCGACGCTGACGTCACCCATGGTATGTATATAGCACACACCGCTCCAGTAACTTCAGCTCCTAGTTTTTCTCCCTTTGGTATTAGAACACTGACATTCAAGAGGTCAAAGACCAGGCACTCAGGAAAAAAAGGTGTAATACACGGGAATTCTACTGAGGGGTACGATTGGAGGGCCGATGATGAATATGTAGAAGGAACATCTAGTTGGGGGTAAGTAAGGTGTTCTTCGATTGGATTGTGTCCTTCCATGTATTCCTCATCTTATGATGCACTCAGCATTATTGTATTGGATGCACTAGTAGTATGTCATTAATGCTGTGAAGCACAGCCTTCCCAAATCCTGTCTCCTGTCCAGACGCAGAGTCCAAACAGTAATGTCTCGTAAAAGTATGTAAAGAAGACCAAGTGGCTGCCGCACAGATATCCCACACCGGCACCCCTCTCTGCAAGGCTGATGAAGTGCCCATGACCCTTGTCGTATATGCTCGCAGAGACATCCTTTCCAACCAGGTTACAGCACTCAGTGATGCATAAAATTATCCAACAGGATAAAGTTTGTTTTGTCACTACAAGACCCAGTTTGTGTCTAGTGTATCCAACAAACAACTATCCATCTTGCCTCACCTTTGCCATACGAGAGATGTAACAGCTTAAAGCCCTTTTGGGGTGAATTCAATGAACCCTCTCCTCTTCTTTACCAGGATGAGGCGGAGGGTAAAGGTTGGTAGGACAATTTTCTGAGAGGTGAAATTCCGAAACCACCTTTGGGAGAAAAGTGGGTCAGACTCTCAGTACAACTTTTTCCTAAAAAAAAAGGTTTCGAATGGCTGTTTGCATGACAAAGCCTGCAGCTCGCTGACTCGGTGTGCTGATGTTATGGCCATTAAAAAACTGTTTTCAATGTTAGTAACCTTAAGGGACAAGAATGAAAAGACTAAAAAGAAGCACACACAAGAAATTTCAAAACCAGATTTAAATCCCAAACGGGAACCACAAAAGGGGGGGGGGGACTCATTTTTGAGCCCTTTCAAGAATTGAATCACAATAGGTATTTTGAAATAAGATGCTTGCTCAGGCATGCGCTTAAAGATGTATAGTGCCCCCAAGTATCCCTTCACAGTGCCAACCTGGAGCCTGAGATTGGCTAGATATAACAAGAAAGATAACACCATAGGTGTGGCACACTAAAAAAGGGTCCACATTCTTATCTCTACACCAGCTGCAAAACCTATTCCAGAGGCAGTGATACAGAGATTTAGTTGTTGGCCTTCTGGCCAAAAGCAAAACTTCGATCACATCTTCCAGGAGGTCCCAATCCTTCTATCACAACCTCTCAGAAACCAGGCGTGAAGTTTGAGAGTCTTGACCTCTGGATGGGGAACCCAACCCCCCCTCTTGCAAGAGAAGGTCCTCTGTTTGCGGAAGACATATTGGAGGGCGGATAGACATCTCCAGAAGGTCCAGGTAACATGTCCTCCTGGCCCAGTATGGGGCAATCAGGATCATGAATGTCCCAAAGTTCCTCAACCCCCTGATGATGTGAGGAATGACGGTGACTGGAGGAAAAGTGTACAGAAACTCCCAGTTCACCACTAATGTGTCCTCTAGAGCTCCTCTTGGAAGAACTTCCCTGGAGCAGAACAGCTCACACTTTCTGTTGACACTGAACGCAAACAGATCTACTTGAGGGGTTCCCAAAAGGGTGAAGATCTCCTGAAGGACTTCCCGGGTTTGTTCCCATTCCTGGGAGACTGTGCTCTGCTGCTCAGAGTGTCCACCGCGGTGTTCTCATCTTCGGCTAGGTGAACGGCCGATAGGGAGATTCCATCTCAAAGTGCCCAGAACCACAGTTGCATTGCCTCTCTGAACAGTGGTAGTGACCCTACACCTCCTCTTTTGTTGAGGTAGTACATGGGCACTGTGTTGTCCGTCATTATCAGGACATTCTTTTCCCGTACAGAGGGCAGGAAGGCCTTCAGCGCTAGTCTGATTGCCTTCAGCTCCAAAAGGTTGATGTGTAGTTTGGACTCCGATGGAGACCAACAACTGCGGACAGTCAGATCGTTGGTGTGGGTTCCCCAACCTGTGAGGGAGGTATCCGTACCTACCGTTATCACCGCCCATAGTTGCCAATAAGATTCCCCTTTCAGAATGTTGTCCTCGCAGGCCCACCACAGGAGATCCTGTGCAACCCTGTTAAGGGCCCAATGGAGGGATCTCATTCTCAGAAGAGCCTCTGGCACCAGAAAAATGCAGGATGCCATGAGGCTGAGCAACCTCAAAAAATCAAAGGCGGGAAGACGCTGGGCATTCTGGAACTTGACAACCATCTGCTGAATGTGTTGAGCCCTCACCTCGGGTGGCGAGGCTTTCCCAGAGGAAGCATCCAGGACTGCTACGATGAACTGGAGCTTTTCAGAAGGTAACACGTGGAACTTCTTGAAATTGAGGGATAAGCCCAGTCTGTGGCGAGAGTGGCAGGTGATGCTGAGATGTTCCAGGACCTGTCAGGAGACCGTGCCCTGATCAGCCATTCGTCTAGGTAAGGATAAATGTGAATTGCGCGCTAAATCCCCCCGACCCCCCAGAGACTCGTTGCCACCACTGTCATCAACTTGGTAAAAACCCTTGGGCTGAGGTGAGTCCAAATGGCAGAACTCAAAACTGATAATGAGAACCGCCAACGGCGAACCTCAGGTACTTCCTTTGCTGGTGGTGAATAGGCACACAGAAGTAAGCATCCAGAAGGTCCAATGATACCTTTCTCTAGGAAATCTCCTGCAGGAGGAATGGATCTGGTGTGGCTCCCTGGTGGATGGGGTCGGGGCCTTTTTAAGAACGGGAGGCAGTAACCCTGGGCCACTGTTTACAAGGCCCAAGCATCGGAAGTAATGCTCCGCCATTCTTCTCAATGCTGACTGAGCCTGCCCCCGCTACGGTCCTGCCGTCCAAGGCCTGAGAGTGGTTTTGGGGCAGCTGAAGCAGCGGGTAAAGGTAAGGCAGGCGCTGCCTGGGCTGACTTCGTACCGCCACCTCATCCACCACAAGGGAATTTTCTTTGGCCTCTTTCACTGGGCTGGCCCCTCATCCTTCCAAATGAGGAATAGTAACGAAAAGGTGGATTCTTCCACCCCTGAGAAGTTTGATGGAAAGGTTGAGGCACTCAGAGACTTTGCTGCTTCCTTGGAAGTCGGCAATTTTTCAAGACTTTCATCAGCCTTGCTACCAAAAAGGTGTGTGCCATCAAAGGGCATGTTCAGCACAAAACCAGACTTCAGTAACCACGCAAATCTACGTGTTACTATGCTAGCCGCCATTGCTCTGCTCACACTATCAGCAGAGTCCAGTCCTGATTGCAAGGATTTGCACACTGCATCCTTGCCGTCCTTAACAATATTAAGGAAGCCTTCCCTTTCTTCTCCCTCAGAAATATGTTCAGCTGCCATCACTATACAATCCCACAAAGTGTGAGCGAATGTAGCCAGAGCGCAAATGGTGCTAATTGATTTAAGGACCATACTACTGGCCAAAAAGGCCCTTTTTGCCAGGGTGTCAACACGTTTGTCGCCCCTATTGGGAGGTATGGCAGAGTAAGCTGCTGCCTTAGAGGTGAGAGTGGGCGCCTGCACAACTAGGCTCTCAGGTGTAGGATGCTTAGATAGGAAGCCAGGGTCAATACTGGATGGCTTATAATTCATTGTCAAATTTGTATTGACCGCTGCGTTAGTGTCATGTGACTCCCAATTTGCCATCAGACTCCTTTGCAATGCTGAGTGAAATGGCAAGATAGGGTCCTTTTGTGGACCTTTGTCCAATATATAAGTTAAGTTGTCTTGCTAATAAACAGTAGCAGGTCTCCCTCATCCAAGGTACACTGTGACCCTGTTCATTAACTGCCTGTATGATGCTTCCCCATCTACATAGGGTCAGAGGCAGCAAAGTAATTCTCAGGGGAGGCGTCTAGGCCACTTGCGCTCTTCAATTTCTCACATAGATTTTCAGTTCTTGCCTCTTCAGATACCAATGCCTCTGGGACATTTGGTGTCCCATACTCAAGGCAAAAATGCGGTGCGTCTTGGTCTGAGGGTTCTACCTCATCAAAAATAGACGAAAGAGACTTGAAAAGATATTTTTTGGCCAGGGGCCTAAAGCTCTTTTCGCTCTCTTTAGAAGACAACAATGGTTTCAACGTCTTTGATGCAAAGGTTTTGCCTTCGACGGGCTCGATGGAGTCAACCCATAACTCGGAGTCGTTGAGAGACGAGGAGTAGACTTCTCCTTGACTCGAGGCCTTAAGGGATCTTGAGGGGTCGGCATCTTTTGGCTCGGGCTCGAGGGCGGGCAAGCTTTAGCCTCTTTGGACACATTATCAGCCTTGGTAGGCATGACAGGGTTGTGGCCCTTCACTAGTTCCTTTGAAGGGGCCGGAGCTGCCGTTTCGAAAATCTTCATCATCTGAAGACAGAACGCCTCCCATTCAGCTTTTGAGGCTGACCTACCTGGGCAAGCCACCCTGCAGTCGGGAGAGGAATCAGAGGAGGAAGATGGTCATCTGTGATTCCTCTTTTTTGATATTTTCCTCAATGACAACGAGGATTGACAAGACCCGCTCCCAAGGCGAGAATACTTTTTAGTACGCTTTCTATGCAGCGACTCACCCCTCGAACTTCATTCATCCGGCGATCGTTTTTTCCCAGGATGTCATCAAAGGGGACTTATGAGGGGAGCCTACCCGCAGCGAGTTTCCCCTTTCTTCCCTTGTGTAAAATGTGTAATCCTTCAACAATGGTTACCAAATAAAATAAAACAATAAGTTCATATTTCATAAAGCCTCTGAGTATTCTCCCAGCTTGATGAGTTTCAGTCAACAGACCATCTTAACCAACATAAGAGAATTAATAAAGCTATTCCTTTATATAATTCAATTTAATTCCTTCCATTCTTAAAAGTACTTCCACAAAATCCCCTTCTATCTAAGGGCAGCAAAACCAGTTCACATCAGAATAGAACGAGCGCGTTGCACCAAAACCTAAACCCCTACCAGGCGTAGCCCTTTCGCCCATCTTGATGGGATTGTAAAGGGTAGCGAGCGCCACACTAGGACAGAATTTTTAATGTTAGCATGTTAAACATCATATAACCCACTAACCAAAAAAAAGCTCAACATTTCTGCAGACTAATCTCACTCAAAAATCTCATACAACCATCTCTCCCACAAGAACCCGCACACACTTCTCAACTCTTTTCTATCCAGCAACCTAAAAAGCTCCACTCAAGTACTCACCCTAGGAGACCTCAACCTGGGCTACAATGAACCGGAAGACCATCCCGCTAGCATCATAGCCAACACTCTCACTGAATTAGGCTTTGTGCAAAGATGCACGCTACCAACACATTCGAAAGGCAGAACACTTGACTGGGTGGCCGACCACAATTGCCTAGCGAATATCACAAATATCTCACCTCTAGCCTGGACTGACCACCATTTGATATCATTCATGCTCTCCACTGATAGACCACCACCTCCGCCTACCAATAAGGCCTCACCCATCCTTACTAGAAACAAGAAAAACATGACAGCAGAAAGACTCATCCCAAATCTACTCCCCACTCTCAACACATTGCAAGACAACCTGGACCCCGAGTCCCTGGTCGAAGACTATAACAAGATTATGGCCACTTCGCTTGACCGCATCGCCCCCCTCAAACTCAGATCCAGTAAACCGAAAATGCACCTCAACAAATGGTATACACCATTCCTTAAAAACCTAAGGCAGCAAAAAAGAAGCTGCGAGGCCATTTGGAAAAAATACCCCTCAGACTCTAACAAACTCAAACTCTCCAAACTACCTGCACTGTACAAAAAAGAAATCTACCTGGCCAAACATACATCATTTGACTCTCGTATATCCCAAGCTAAATCCAACATGAAAGAACTTTTTTTTCAATCCTCAAAGAAATAGAAACCCCCCATAGCACCCCCTGACACCTGCACCAAAGATAAAAGCTGGTGCTCAGAAATTCAAAATACCCTAGCAAATAAGATTGTGACTCTTCAAAGTAAAATCTCGAGCAAAAGAGCCTCCTTGTGAAAGGGGCCCCTAGGGGTCCCTCGTGCTATGGGAACAAGGCAATAACCATACACGAAAAGATGCGCCAGACACGAGGTTCAAATTCCCAATGCTAGGGCTTATTGCAAGCAAAAGATAGTATCAATTGGCCAATTCCGATCTCACGCCCCGCGACGTGAGTTTCCTAGACCTCGAGGGACGCAAGAGAGCGAATTACGTACATCAGTTACATATATACAAAATGCATATCATACAATCAGCAAAGTCATGTTCAACAGCCCTCTGTATTAAGTTCCTTTGAACTCGGGATGACGATGGACATATCCGACAAGTATGACGATTATAATGCTTTTGATGTCTATTCTAGTAACAATGTGCAATTTAGAAAGTGCAGAGGCATCTTTTAGAACACGGTGGTTCTGTTCTTGGAAACAATCTGTACACGGGGGTAGAGCCACATTCCAAGCTTTGCTATCTAGGAGGTACTTTTCGTGTCCTGGGAGCCGACACGTTCTAAAGGGTTTTGCGAAGGGGGGCCGTGAGAAAAGCATAATTCAAGCCTTTAACTGTATTATTCTAACATATTCTACCATCGTACGAGACTGGCTGGCAGCTGTGAAGTGATTACATGCCCTGCAGCTTCCTCCCAAGGCTACAGAGAGGGAGCGTGGGCATTCCTCTCTGGGCTACTCATGAGGAGTTTCAGCAAACTCTTCAGTCCCGCCACCTTGTCCTTTCATATTCAGACAACAATGTTAACAGTTGAGCAGAGTAAGCAGAATCCGCAAGAATTGCAAGCTGCAAAGCAGTTTTTAGACAGAAAGCAATGAGCAATGGTTAACAAGCAAAATGGCGATTCTTACTACATTTAAAATGGCCGCTCGTCGGTCAAGCATAGCAGTTCATATTTCTCCAATTCGGTGCATAAGACGGTTGGCCCACGGTCATCAAGTTACGTCCATCATTCAAATGAAGGGTATTCATTTTTCCAGATTGACATTCATGACAAACTCATGCCTATTGATCTAGCCCATTTCCAGTTCGCCAATGTCAACATATTGGAAGTTGAAAAAATCATCTTATCTTTGAAACCGTCCAATTGCCAGGGAGATTTGTGCCCTGCACAGCTCATCAAATATGCTGCCCGTGACCTCTCCCCTTTCATCGCAAAATGGATTAATGCCTCCTTCGCCACTGGATCCATCCCTACTAACCTAAAACAATCCTGGGTGCTCCCATTATTGAAAAAAACCACTCTCGACCCAGCCATACCCACAAACTACCGACCCATAATGGCTGTTCTCTTTCTAGTAAAAATGTTGGACAAGGTTGCCTATGTACAAATACAGAAGCACTTGGAAGAACACAACCTCCTAGGATCTAGCTAATCTGGGTTCTCGCCCCAACACGGGACTGAAACGCTCTCATTGACTTGAAAGCCCAGATCGATTCGCTCAGAGACAATGTGCAAGCTGCCTTACTCCTCCTCCTTGACCTATCTGCAGCTTTCGATTTGGTCGATCACTCTGTCCTATGCTCACACCTCTACACCTCAGCTCACTTCTCAACGGAAGCCATCACCTGGATCACATCCTTCCTCAACGGTAGGATCATGAGGGTCTTCTCTCCCACGGCTGCAGCAGACCCCATACCCATCACCTGTGGCATTCCTCAGGGCTCCTGTGTCTCCCCCACTCTTTACAACATATTTACCAAGCCCCTTTTCGATGATTTGGATCATCTCGGTATCACCTACACTAACTATGCAGATGATACTCAGATCCTCCTTCCGCTTTCTGGAGATTATGGAAAGGATTTGGCCTTGTTAAATAGGGTGTACATCATCATCCAGGCATGGCTGGCCACTCATGGACTATGCCTGAATGATGATAAAACAGAACTTATCATCTTAGGTACCACACTCAGCATAAAGAAACTCGGCCCGGCCTACAATTCCTTCATGATTGACGGAAACAACATCAAAGTTGGACAGGAGGTCAAAACATTAGGATTCTATCTAGACTCCAATTTTTCCTTCAAAAGACAAGTGAGCTCCCTTGCATCCTCTTCGGCTTATACATGTAAATTAATCCGCGCTGCTAAACCCTTCCTGTCGGACTCCAGTTGCCCGACACTCGCCAGAGCTCTTATTTTGTCTCACCTTGACTACTGCAATGCCCTTTACCTGGGATCTACTAAGGCTACCACCAGTAAACTGCAAACCCTTCAGAACAATGCTCTCAGAGCAGCTCTGGGCATTTCCAGAAGGGAACACATTACAGGTCTTAGCCAACAGAACAATTGGCTATCCACTAGAGATATAATTCTATTAAAAACGGCATCACTCACTCATAAGTCTCTTAATAATGCCGCCCCAACTTACCCGATCAACAGATTCCACTGACAATCCTCATTAAGACCCACCAGAACTGCATACAAAAACTGTCTATCTGTTCCCCACTATAAGCGTGCCACCATAGGGGGCAACAGCTTCTCAGTAAAGGCTATGTTGTAGAATTCCCTGCCTCCAAACCTTAGAATAGACATGCCCTACCAGAATTTCCGCTCACTGGTAGTCTCCTGGCTGAAACTAGAGACCCACTAAGACTATGCAGTGCCCAGCGCTACCTGCACAAATTGTAACCACGTGTGCCTTCCTGCTTACCTGTATATAATGACCTGTAGGCCTACTTTTGTTTTGTATATAACACTGGTGTACTGTATTCTTGTATTATGTATATTCTTTGTACTGTAACCAAGCTTCGAAAGTTCTTGTAAAGGCTGCGCCCCGATACCCCCGGGTACGCTCGCGCATTTTAAATAATAAAAACAAACAAAACAAACAAACACTGCAACAACACATAAGCCGCACCAACAGCACACGAGGAATGACATCAATCCGATACCCGCACCAAAGCTCAGCACCCTGTGTATACCGAGTTAAAGCTGCCAACAGAACACCACTCCTCTCACTATCCTACTCCCTCTTCACCTTACTAACCCATTCCACCTTCTCGTTTGCAGATCCGCCAAAGCGCCTGGGGACCAACTCCGTTCGTGCTCGGTACAAATACCTTTAACATTTAACATTAACATCTTTGAGACAGGTTTGAAGATGTGATAGAACCCAATTATTAGACACTTTAGAATGACAGATTTTGGTTGATGGAGAATGAGAACATCTATTTTGATTTTAGGATCCATCCAGAACTATGATGAATTTGTGAGGAGGCTTAAGGCGTGTGTCCTCCATAAGATATATAAAAGCCGCAGCACAATGTTTGCCCGCAAGTTGCCGATTTTGTCATTTGCATGCAATAGTGAAAAACCTTTGGGGGTGGAGAGGTTTGGCCCCAGGTTACCTTGAGCCCCTCAGCGCCTTGTATTGTCTGGAAAGTCTTTTCAGAGAGATATCGCTACTAGAAGTTTTTATTTTATTTTAGAATCAGGCAAGTACATTCCTGGGGAATCTATCGAATCAAATCTTGAAGTGCGCCAAATAAATCAGTTCATTCTCTAAACCTGTACTTGAGTCAGTCCGGGGGACCCATAAAAAGCAAAAACTTTCAGACTAGGACTTAGGAATTATAATGCACTCTACATCTGCTCAACTAACACCGGAGAAAACCCAATTACATTAAATTACAAACTAGGTCATATTATGGTATGTGTTAAGTTATTCTGGATTTGGATTCTGGATGTGTACAATGCACGGCTTACATTGCACTAGATTTGCATTCTGTGAAGTCATAGTTTAATGTACTTCGATCGGGGAAAATAGCGATTGGCAAGTTCATAGGTCAACGTCCATTTGAGAGTCAAACTAAGTCAGACAGTTAATGGTCAATCAACCCAAAAAGCGATCTGGCAAAAAAGTTTTAGGGCCAAAGGTCAGCACAGAAAGAAGCAATGTTAGCATACAGGATCAGGGTTAAGGAAATACAAATGTATTGTTCAAACAAAGCAATACTTAAGACGAGAGGTAAGGCATGACAGCACATCAGACATATGCTTCTTTTCAGGGGGTATCATGAGCATGACAATAGCTCTATTCAGTACATGCTACAATGGTTTAAATGATACGTAGGGAGCCACAATTAGAGTATGTGCATTACCGATTCTGGGAAGAATGCAGGCTATGCCCTCCACAAGCAAGTTTTAGGAACCTACCCCACTGCCCCCCAGCATTGCTGGATGCACACATTCATAGACTGAGTTATAGCACAACTACCATGTTAAAACCTATAAACTGCATCTGCATTTAGTTACCTGATTCACTGCTCCAGTTTTGGACCAAACTAACACAAAACCCAGAATGGAACATGAATTTAAACAAGCAAATGCATTCTGGTAGATGTATACTTTCCAAGAGACTTGGTTGGGGGGGGTCACACTAGCTACATCTACTTGCAGCAAGATGCTAAGAGCTGGAACAACCCTGATTACATTAACGTGCTGCACGCTACTGCAGGCCAGGCTGCCAAGAGGTGGATAGACTTCAATTACAATGCATTGCTGCAGGCTACAGAAAATGGAACTGGGCTTCATTGGACACAGCTGTCTCAGAATGCAATCTGGCCCACCCTGTTGGGCTGTGGGCTGGGAGGGCACTTACATGCTCATTAAAGCAAAAAGCAGTTGTCATATCAACTGCCTTCACTGGAAGTTCTTGCTTTGTGCCTCTAGGGCCCGTTTTATTAACCTTTCCTTGCTATCCTGCTTTTGGGTACTGAATCCTGCTTTCCAGGTCCTGATCTGTTTGCTGCTAAAGCCAATCGTTTTTCTGATGCATTTGTGCTGCTTTCCGACTTTCTTCAAACACTCCGTTTGCTGTGAGCACCACAGCTCACAGACTCAATTTGCTTCTGCCTAGGCGGTTCCCCTGTAATCCAGGTTTCATGCTTTACATTTTCTACTGTTTCCCAATTCCACGTAATTGCTAATTTAGCAGCAACCTGGAGAGTGTAAGTACCTGCTCTTTAGTGTACTTAGTTTCAGAAATTACGTATTTGATGTGCTTGCAGCAACCTCTTGTCTGGTCTGTGACGTTTCTATGTCATTTCATCGACAGCTATTTTTCCGACAGGTTTTATTTAATGAAAATGTGTTTTTTGTATTTTTGGGGGTTTCCCCCCAAAACCACTGTCCTGTTACTATTTCCGACGACGCCCCCAACCCTTTATATGCCCCCCCTATATTTTTCGAGGTTTTTGTTTCGGCGAAAACATTTGTAAAAAACCTGTCGAAAAAATAGCTGTCGATGAACGTTGTACCGTCTGTGACTAGTGCATAGTTTTCCCTGAATCATGTATTCAATGAAGTGGCGGCGACCTACTGTCTTTTCTGTGACTAACTTCGTGTTTCATGATATTCGTAGATTGCTGGGTTTCCAAGTTTTTGTGTAGCAGCTTTTCTTGCCTACTTCCCTGCTAATCCCCAACACCTGTTTGGATTCTTGGCCCATGAATTCCTCTGGACTTGTATAGCTTCCATCTAGCACAACTGGCTTGTTGGAGGGCGAGATGTAATGTGCAAGCCTTCTGTGACAGGTCAAACTAGGAGGATACTGCAGGCTTTGTTTACACCCAAAAAATGTCAAATTGAAGCGAAAGAAAAGGGCATTCTGAAATGTACTTATTAACTATATTGGTCTATTTATTTATTTTCTGAGACAACCCTGTTGTATTTCATAAGAACATAATGAAAATATAAACTAATATTTGTTAGAGGCAGTTAACAGCGCCTATGACACATTTTTGATTGTTTCAAGGGCCTTAGGTCTAGTCAATCTAAGTTTCCCATGGTCATCCAGATGTGAACCCCTTGCTAACTGTGCTCAGAGGCACAGCTGCACCTCACTGATGAGGCCCAACAAGGTTGAAACACGTGTCTGGGGTTGCTGTTGATACTCTTGTTCAGAAGGGAATTGTCCATGTGGGCGGGACAAAGACTGATATGCAAATGGTTATTTCCCATCTGTGAAAGGTACAGTGAGCTAAAGTGTGGCTGCAGACTCTCGAGTGGGTACCTTCCCAAAGAACAGGTCAATGGGCCATATTCGTTCTCGCAGATGGGCGCCTATGACTCATTTTTTATTATTTAATTCAAAACACTGCATCTGGGTTTCACTGGCACAACACATTCATGAATTTGTTTTGCTAAATGTACATTCTTTACCATCTGGTGCGTCATTGTTGAATTCAGCATTGCCCAGAGCCTGCAACTGCAAGTAGATAGGTAAACCTGTTTGGCCAAGATATTTACCCCACCCATATGGCTCAGAATTAGACTGCATGAGTAACATAGGTACAATAGGGTCTGGCCTTTGTAAATTGGCTTCAGGGGACAAGGCCAAAACTCACTTAGGGATAAGCAAAAATCTCAGAGGTGTGTGTAAAGCATAGTGTACAGAAAGATGTGCGTCACTGGCAGAAGTCAATCCAATTTGAAACAACACCTATAGTAAGGTGCGGGATTGGCAAAAGAAGATGGTATGTGCATCACACAGGGTATGACTGAGCATATCATATGAAATCATTAATGGTGTAGCCTGTGTCCAGAAAGATAGTTTTACTGTTCTCCTCTGACATATTGCAAGCCGTGTCAGAGAGCTAATCACTAGTGAGAAGAACAAGTTACTTACCCATGGTAACGTTGTTTCGACTGGATGTTCCTCCCATGTATTCCTTATCTTTGATATTTCCTAATATCCAGCTTGCTGCTTCAGAAAAATGTTTTCCCAGTAGAGGGCGATGTCCGTCGGGGCCTGGTCGAGTCGATGTCCCTCGGAGGCCTCCGTCCTGACGTCGTCATAATCACTGGTATAAGTAGCGCACGTAGCGCCCGATGCTCAGTTCAGTTTCGAAGAGCGAAGCACTGTCTTGAGTTAGACGGTTACTACCATTGGGAGAACGCAAACTGTAACCACAAGGGAAGTTTTACTGCAGGGTAAGTTGGGAGCAGCGATAAGGAATACGTGGGGGGGGGGGGAACATCCAGTCAAAATAACGTTACCATGGGTAAGTAACTTGTTCTTCAAATGTATTGTGTCCTCCCACGTATTCCTTATCTTTGATACACTCCCAAAGCAGTTGCCTTATTCGGAGGAGGGAATAAAATTGAAGTGATCAAGAATGCACAAAGTGCAGCACTGCCTTTCCAAAAACAGACTCTTGACTAGTGTAGGAATAAAGGCTGTAGTATTTTGTAAAGATGGTTTGTTTGGAGATGGCTAGAACCAGTTTACGACATGTACAGCCCACAAACAACTGATCATTCTGCCTCAGTCTTGCTAATCTGGTAATGTAGAAACTCAGTGCATGCTTAGGGTCGAGTCTGTGAAGCCTTTATTCCTCTTTTCCCGGGTGTGGTGGAGGATAAAAGTAAGGGTGTTTTCCGAGCAAAGTGAAATTCATAAACAACCTTAGGGAGAAATGTAGGCTTCACTTTCAATACCACTCTGTTTTTGTGAAAAACAGTTTGAGGAGGCTTGCAGGATAAAGCCTGTAGCTCACTCACCCTTCAGGCAGACGTTATAGCCACTAAGAAGACTGTTTTCAAGGTGAGAAGTCGTAATGGGCAAGAGTGAAGAGGCTCAAAAGGAGCACCCATTAGATAGTGTAAAACCAAATTAAGATCCCACATTGGGACTTGGAAAGGAGTCGGAGGATAAACATTAGTTAATCCTTTTAAAAATTGGATTACAAGAGTAATCTTAAAATAAGAGACTTCCTCTGCAGTGCGCTTGAACATGGATAGCGCTGCTAGATATCCTTTGATTGTTCCAATCTGGAGCCCCAGATTGGCCAAGTGCACAAGATAACACCATCTGTGTATTGCATAAGAAAGGGTTAACATTCCTTTCTCTACACAAGCTGCAGAACTTATTCTAACGGCAGCAGTATAAAGACTTTGTTGCTGGCCGCAAGCAACACCTCCATTACGTCGTCCGGGAAGTCCCAATCCTTGTATTTCAGCCTCTCAGAAACCAAGCGTGAAGGCCGAGAGTCCGGATATCTGGATGGAGAACCCGATCTCACACACTCACACTCTCTCACACAAATCGGAGTGTATATGGACATGTCCAGAAGGTCCGGGTACCACATCCTCCTGGCCCAATCCGGGGCCATTAGGATCATGGATTTCCTGAACTTTCTTATTACATGAGGAATGACGGGGACTGGAGAAAACGCGTAAAGAAGTGGAAATTGCCAGTCCACCACGAACGCGTCTCCTAGAGCTCCTCTCGGGGGGAAAATTCCCTTGAGCAGTCCAGTTTGCACTTCCGGTGCAGCCCCGGTCACGAACAGATCCACTTGAGGTGTTCCTCAAAGGGTGAAGATCTCTTGAAGGACTTCCTGAGCTAGTTCCCACTCGTGGCAAACTGTGCTCTGCCTGCGCATAGCATCTGCCATTGTGTTCTTCTCTCCGGCTAGGTGAACTGCTGATAGAGAGATTCCTTCTTGTAATGCCCAGAACCAGAGCTGCATTGCCTCTCTGCACAGTGGAAGTGACCTTACATCTCTTTTGTTGAGGTAGTACATAACCACTGTATTGTCCTTCATGATCAGAACATTCTTTCCCCGTACAGATGGCAGGAAAACCTTCAGCACTAGTCTGATTGCCCTCAGCTCTAAAAGGTTGATATGTAGTTTGGACTCCGATGGAGACCAACGACCGCTGATGGTCGAGTCGTTGGTATGGGTTCCCCACCCCGTGATTGAGGTGTCCGTCACTACTGTTATCTCCGGCCATGGTTGCCAAAAAATGTCCTCCTTTCAAGATGTTTTCCCGACAGGCCCACCACTAAAGATCCAGTGAGACTGTCTGGGATTTGTAGGAGATCTGACATCCTTCCTGAGAATTGTGACCACTGAGTCCTGAGAGCCCACTGGAGAGATCTCATTCTCAGGCGAACTTCTTGCAGCAGAAAAACGGAGGATGCCATGAGACCGAGCAACCTCAGAAAATCGAAGGCCGGAAGATATTGGGCATTGTGGAATTTTGTCACCATCTGCAGAATGTCTTGAACCCTCACCTCTGGTAGCGAGGCTTTTCCCAGGGAAGCATCCAGGATTTCTCAGATGAATTGGAGAGTTTGTGAAGGTATCATTTGGGACTTCTTGAAGTTTTATGGGGAAGCCCAGCTTCTGGAGGGAGTAGCAAGTATAGTTGAGGTGATCCAGGGCTTGTTCTGGGAGACTGGCCCTGATCAGCCAGTCGTCCAGGTAGGGGTAGACATGAATAGCCTTCAGGAATGTGGTCAGCCGCCATTGGAAAATACAGGCCCAAAGGGTGTGGGTAATCCTCGCCAGCGTGCACGTCGCATTAGTGGACTTTAACGCCATAGTACCGGCCGAGAAAACTTTTTTAGCCATGGCATCGTATTTTTTGTCATCCCTGTCTTGTGGTATTGTGGAATAAGCATTCTGTTTGCCAGAAGAGGTAGCTGCCTGTACTACCAGGCTTTCTGGAGTAGAATGTTTCGACAGGCAAAGAGGGTCAGAAGATGAAGCTCTGTATTTGGCGGTTAGCCTCTTATTGACTGCAGGGACAACCTGGGTTGTTTCCCAGTTGGAAGCTACCCTCCTCTGCAGAGTCCTATGAAATGGGACAATAGGGTCTTCCTGTGGTCCTTTATCTAGAATGTCTGTTAAGTCATCCTGTTCAAAAACAGGTGTGGGCCTGTGTATTTCATAACTCTAGTCATGAGTAGTCTATAGTTACTTTCAGCATGATCCCCTGGATCTGCTTTACCAAAATCACCTTCAGGGGGAGTGTCAATGTCACTTGCTTCATGTAAGTATTCCTGTAGGTTTTTTATTCGAGACTCTTCTGATACGAGTTCCTTCTGTGTCATGGAGGCTTTCTCATGACTCAAAGGAATAGATCGCTCTCGAGGAGTTTCCAAAGCTGGGGTCGAGGACTCCTGGCTACTGTGCTGCCCAGACTTGCCTGGGGCATCGCCTTTAGGTGTTTTTGAGTGGGGCATGGCCGCCTTCTCAAACACCTCCATCATACTCATTCTCAATTCCTCCCATTGGGCTGAAGTACTGTGTTTTGAGGGACAAACAACCCTTTCGGGTGAACTGGATGAAGAAGTGGAGGGCGATCTATGGCGCCTCTTCTTACCATCCCTCAAGGACGAGGAATGAGGCAACCCACTTCGAGAACGGGAGCGTTTGTTTTTTATGATGGGGAGATGAAGGTCTTGACTCATCAGAAGACTTACGTTTGGACGGGGTAGTAGATTTTAAAGGCCTACCTCTCACCAACTTCCCTATGCGCTCCCTTAAGGCTTTGGCCGTCATCGACATGCATTTGTCGCACTCCGAACATGGGTGTTCTGCCTCTAGACACCACAAGCAGATCCTGTGTGGGTCCATCATGGACATTTTAGCACCACAGTCGCAGCATTTTTTTAAACCGAACCGGGGATACGACGGAGCCCATGAGGAAGCCATCTCGACGAAAAACAGAAGAATTTTCTCACGAAACTCAAAGAAATTCGAAGAAATTCGAAGAAACACGGAACCAAGTGTTACATTACCGAAGCTGTGAAGCGCGGAAAAACAGAACTGAGCAACGGGTCATGCGCGTGCTACTTATACAAGTGATGATGTCAACGTCAGGAAGGAGGTCTCCGAGGGACATCGACTCGACCAGGCATCAATGCACAGTGCCCTCTACTGGGAGAAAAAAAATCCAAAGTAGAAAGCTGGATATTAGGAAATAGCAAAGAAAAAGAATACGTGGGAGGGCACAATTCATTCGAAGTACTTTCTCTCATGTGTGCTAGTTGATAGACATGTGGATGCATTACTAGCACAGTCCAGCTGTCTACACCACTCTTTACACCACTACTACTCATCCCTCTCCACACCACTATTACTCTACTCCAGCCATACCATCTCCCTCCAGTCACGCCTCTTTCACTTTCTTAGTCACCTTCTCATTCTCGCCCTACACTTTCCAGTAGAGTGAGACTACCTTGCACACACACTGAAACCCAGGTACCACTTTGTCCAACCAACCAATACCTCCCATTGCACACTCCTTTAGCAAATCACCTCCCTGCTCCTCTGCTCTGGCCTTCCTCTGCCTGATCTCATGGTCCTCTTTTGACTTCAAACTAATAACCAACACCGTCAGCATCCTGTGCACCTTTTTATATTCCCTCTTCCCCATTTATTGGCTCGCTCCCTCAGCTGGTAGCCCCGGCCAATCACTGTCCGTCCTTTTCCCAGGGGAGGTGATACAGGCAAGAAATCATAAAAGGGGTCTTAAGCCCTGTTGCTTGTATGCAGGTCTGCCGGTTTCAGGCAATGTCGGCCTGCAGCATTCAATGCCCCAGTTTATGTAATGGCTGTTCCACTGGTTTCAGATGCCAGTTTGAGGAAGGAATTGCAAGTGACTAGAAGATCACTGTTGATGAGCCTGTGAACGTCGCTGGAGTGCTCTGTACACTCTCTAGCACTGGAGTTGTCCCGGTGCTTGCTGCACAGTTAGCTTGGTGTCCTGTCTGCTCTTAGTGCTTTCTCATTGTCTGGTTGTTCGCTGGCTGTACCACAGCTATGGCTGCTGATACTTGAAGGTCTATGGAACAAGAAACTGTCTAGAATTGGAAAATTCAGTTGTGGGGCGATTGACAACGAGACTTCATTCAAACAGGCAGGCACATGAAGAAGGGGCAGGGAATGGGTCCCTCCCAACTACCACACCCCGCCTCTGGGGTAGGACTGGGAATCCCCCATGGTAGACCTCCCACCCCACGCTGACCGGAATTCCCATCCCATCCTCCCGACATGCTCAGGTCTCTGTGACCCTGTCACAGTAGTTTGAACACAAATGTTTTAGCAGATAAATACCCATTGCCGAACATCGCCGACTTTATACTACAATTGGATAAAGCTGTGTACATTTCAAAACTAGATTTAAAGGACTCAACACCAGATATGCATCCATCCTCAATCAAAGCCAATCGCTGAGTTTGTTACCGCTGAAGTCTGCTATCAATTTGTCAGCATGCCGCTTGGATGTCATCAGCTGTGTCCGTTTTTGAGGGCATAACCAGACACCTACTCCAAAACATTACTTGTGTCATTTATTTCCAGGGTGATGTTTTAGTTTATGGGGATAACGAGGATGAACGTGACCACGCTTTAGAAAGAGCACTAAAAAGAGCCTGCAAGAGTAGACTCGTTCTCCACAAAGACAATTGCGTTTCTCCTCAATGCTCTGTAGAGTACTTAGGATGTACCATTTCAGAAGATGGGGTTGCTCCGAAGTTGAATCTAGTAAAGGCCATTCAAGATATGTCCACAGCGAAACATTAGCTATGGCCACTGGGGAGTACTACTAAAAATGTATTAAACATATCTCAGAGAAAACATCCAGTTTTTCATGGTGCAAACATTTCACAGAGGCTCACAACAGGCTAAAAGTTTTCATTTCGACGTCCTCCTGTCGTCAACACCGACACAAAGAAAAGGCACCATACTGATGGTGGATGGCAGTGCATGTGTCCTAGGCGCCATACTTCAGAAACCGAATTGTCAGAAGCAAAAGTCATTTTCCTTGAAATCTCTCAACTTCAGAATCAAACTTTTCAGTCATCGGCAGAGATGTTGGCAAGTCGTAGGCTGCAGAATATTTGTATATACATTTCTGGTGCCAGCGCTTCAGTTTCCGCACTGCCTTCAAACCACTAATCCACAACCTCATGCCAGGAGGCATCCAAAATACTGCATCTTGCCCATCCAAGTTTGGCAAGGCTATTACTGCCGCCTTACAGCTCTGCCCAAGCCTGAGTTTGGGTGGAAAGTAGGAGGTTTACCTCCAGCATTTTGCTGGAGGTAAAATTCTCCACTTTCTGCCCATTTGCAGCACTATTAGCGCAGTGCTAATACCTCTGGCAGGAATAGAACAGTTACATCGCCATAGAGTCCTATGGTCTCTTCAAAAAAAGGGGAGTAACAGCCTTACCACAACTCGGGATCGAATTTACCGCCGGGATACCGCCACGGTTGTGATGAGGCCCATAATCTTTTATGTCCTTAGTTTGGCGGTATCCTGGCAACTGGAGACTTAAAAAGCCCTTAAATCCAAATCTTGCTTCTTGGTTGGTCTTCCCCATATATAAAAGTGTCTAAGGGCCTCTGGAAGGATGCCCTGCTGAACTGCATATCAAAATGGTTGACTGGGTGGCGCTCACAAGAAATTATGAAAGCATCCATTCTCAATGTATTCAGAGATATTTCGGCGAGTGGGGTTTTCCAAAATACCTAATTTCATACAATGGTGTCCAATTTACCTCCATGGCTTCCTATCTCAAAAGGCACAGGATATAGCACGGTATGTCATTCCTATGCCATTCAAGGGGAAATGAGAAGTGTTGGAAATAACAGATTGCTTAAGAACAGAAGCACATCAAGAGGACATCAGTGAAACTGTTCAGGATGCAGTTGCAGCTCGTGGAGTGTCAGCACATACCCACGTGGACATCAGACATTTCCAACTCATGAGGAGGTGGGCCCACAGCCCAAAACTCAATCTCGATTGGACCATGCAGAAATCGCACAATGAGCGTCTACATTGGAAGTTATACAACCCAAGGTACACAAAGTCAAACATTTTTCAACAAACAACGTGACACCACTGTCCATTCTTTGAAAGGAAGAATTGGTTGAAAGCTACACTACTCATTAAAACTGAATGCAGTGGTTCGAAGTGTGCCCTGAAAAGTTACTCAAGTGTCTCACCTCGCAAGAAAAACTAGGAAAAGGTGGTAAATGAAACATAAGTCGCATGGCCCTGTTCAGGGATAGCTGCGAAGGGGAAACAAGCAATCAAGACATCCACATATAAAAAACGACTGCAGAACTGTTTCACCACCACAGGTCAAGACAATCCAACCCAGCCACAAAGTGATGAACCAACATTCAAGGACATTCACTCACCAGACATGAGCAGGCAATTTATTGATAAACAGCAAAAGACCAACATGATATCTACACAGCATAAGAACACAGTCGCTCAAGAACAATGAAACATGATAGAAAAAGAAGGAAGGCCAGCAGGGAGGAGTGCAGATGTACCACGCACCCCCGGGAACGAAGAATAATCTACAATGTTTAAAGTACTATGAACTATATTGACATTTTATCGCCCCAACAAACGAAGATGTTGTAGTGTTCTTTGTTCTGCAGGCGGCACATGACACCGTCTACACATGCATGTCATTTCAACAGCCCAAGACACCAAAGCTCACAGCATGCAAGGGACTATAGCATGAGCCTGCTTAATTGAGAGGAGGACAGAGGCCATGGAGGGAAGAGGAAGCACTGAGCAAGTACCAACAGTTAGACAGCACTTTGCATTTGTTCCTCTGCCCACAACTCCTATGCCTCATGCAGAAGCCTCATTTTCAGCTTTCTTGTTGTTACATATAATGCAGAGTTTGACCTCTCAACCCAGAGGTATTCTGCTTTTTGGAATTTGATGTTCATTATTCCTTTTTGATATCAGTTGCAACTCAAGACAATACCACACACTCGCAGAGTTTAAAAATGAACATTCTGAGATCAGAGTCACACACTACCACTGCAAGATTCAAGACTTTCAGGGAGATAAAGTGGATTATGCGATTAAGCAACACCATTCTATGGAGAGAAGAGGATTATGGAATCTTAGCCACACTTTCCAAGTGTAAGATGCTGAGAATTCTGGGACTGTACCCACACCTTCCAAGTATAAGACGGGTGACACTGGAAACAGAGCCATACCTTACCCCATTGAGTGCAAGAGCAAGGTTTCTGGAAGTGCAGTCATGTGGTCTCTGTGCGAGGTGAGGATTGTTCATTCAGAGATCAGCAAATGTGTTTAAACTCACCTGCGTTGTCTTCGGTTTCTCCTGGGGCATCATTCGTATCAAGGAAGTCGTTTGAATTCCATTTTGTGATTTCCTTCGGAAACACCTCTTCTGTGTCAGAGAAATCTTCGTGCAATAAGCGTGAAGGGGCAATGGAGAAAAGAAACGAAAGAGCATATGAGATCAGACACAAAGAGACGCATTTTCATCCACAAGCGAAATGGCCTGGATCCCGGAAAACTGCCAGACAAGGTCTGCAGGTTTTTCTGCAGCCAAATTATTTTGGTAGACCTTCCCCGCACAGACCAGGGCGTCGAACAAGACGTGGAGCCGGAAATCTGTACTGTGAGTTTCCCCATTCAATGCAGGGAATCTGTATGTTGTGGGGAACTCGAGACAATGATACACGTCACACCTAAAATATAGTTCAAATGAGGTTGGCCTGGCATTTCGGTTCCGGACTGCCCTTGTGGGCGGGACAAAGACCGATAAGCTAATGGGTATTCATCCTTTGTGAAAAGCACAGTGAGCTAATAGCGATGGCTGCAGACTCTCAAAGTGGGACAAAACCGCACAACAGGTTATCATGCCATGTTCTTTCTAGAGAGGGGCGCCTGCTACCTTTTTTGTAGATCTTTATTTGGTACCTGCTGAATTATGGGAAGGACAAATGCCCAAGGGAAAATCTAAAACTAAAAAGATTTCTTTATACAGCCAACAGTGTACAATAATAATGCCCAACGTTTATAGGTCCCAGTCCCTTTCCCACCTGGGGCACCCTACGCAACAAAAGGAAATGTTCAAACGATGCGGACAAGAGAAAAGTTCAAATGTTCTGAACTTCAATTTGAGGTTAATGCAGGGAAAACAAAAACCCTGGTCTTCCGACCTAAATTTAGAAAATATAAAAAGCTCACATTGAATATTAACGGCCTAGTTCTGGATCAAGTTTCCCATTATGATTAAATGTGTGTCAGATTTAACGATTATGGACAGTGGACAACCCACGTGCTTAAGTCCCTGGTGGGACAATATTGAAGTTCTTTAATACCCATGGAAGAGGTGCCATAACCCCTGCTGTTAAGATGCATATAGCACAGGCAAAGACAGTGGCCCTTTATGGGGTTTAAATATAAGAATATGCCAACAACAACCGGGGTTTGGTGGAAAGAGCCTTTTTAAGTGTCTTTTAGCAATGCCTTCTGCATGCCCTAGTCCCTCGCTTTATCTGGAGCTGGGCTTCAAGCCCATAGGTGGAGACACAGGCCTTTTTCCAGCATTATATTGGTTGAGGGGATGGTCAGTCTTGGGGTTTGTGAATTATCGTAATGTAGTTGAACATGGACGGTGGAAAATCATACATGTTACAAAGCCTTTGTATGATCTACATTTAAGTGGGCTATGAGATGATCCCTCTAGGATTACAAAAGGAAGTGTGGAAGTGGTTAAGACAATGGCTCGCAAACTGGCCGAAGTCAAACTCATTGAGGCCTGCAGTGTCCTAGATACGGGCACATTTTATCTGGATTTGCAAAATATCTAGATGTGGTGTGTCCACCCTTGCCGCAATACCTATATTTGAAAATTAAATTAAATATTCTGAATACAGCAAGTTATACCTACGCCTGGACAGTGGGCGGAAACGACTTGTGCCCAGTGTTTGGCCCAAGAAACATGTATCAAAATCTGTGTTCTAGATTTCTGAAACCGTTCTGCAATGCCTACAATGTACATTATGTTAACCAGCCTTATCATTGATAAGGCAGACAAGTGATTATAACATTGTATATTCTGTAGCAAGTTATATCCACCAAGCCTGGCTCAAGAGATCTAGGCTAATTGAGTCTGCGGATAGGGGATCAAATAACGAACGGTGACATCCAAATATTTGTAAATATGTGTTGCATGATTTTGATCGTTGTCATACTGCTGAGTTTGCACAGATCACAATGTT
The DNA here is from genome assembly GCF_040938575.1 of Ambystoma mexicanum. Taxonomy (NCBI): domain Eukaryota; kingdom Metazoa; phylum Chordata; class Amphibia; order Caudata; family Ambystomatidae; genus Ambystoma; species Ambystoma mexicanum. The sequence goes on from NC_090936.1 coordinate 595,536,937, forward strand.
GACATCTTTGCATATTTTGCACTACCAGCAGAGGTTGTACTTTGGTCTTGGGGCTTATTGTGACATGCCAACTTTTGTAAACTATATATTGCGTGATATTGCACTTTGTCACACTGCAGAGTTTGCACAGGTCAGAATGTTTACATTCTTACATATGTTGCACTACCAGCACAGTTTGTGTTTTGGCTTCGGGGCTCATCTTTTATTGTACACGCAGATGTGGATTTCTTTCGTCTCAGGGTTGGACTCTTCCTGTATTATATATTACATTTTTAATGTTATTTTAAGTTTGTTAAATTCATTGTTCGTGCTTACATGCATTTTATGATGGTGTTTTCTTCATAATTTTGGCAAACGACAAACAGTTGAATAAAATCCTTGATGATGAAAAGCTCAACCTAATCTCTGAGCCCGTACCCTCCTGACTAACCTAAACTAATAACATAACAAATCCATGGATTGGTCATAGCAAACAGAATAGGAATGGCCTTTAAGACTAGGATTTCGGAACTAATACAGAAAACAGATGTATTCCTAAACTTTTCTCAGATTTACAATAGGTCCCTCCTGGACCTTGGATTTCAGGCTTCACAACAGGTCTCTTGCCAGACCTCGGTTATAGGTTTCACAGCAGGTCCCCCACATAGGCCTTGGATTTCAGAATGAACAGCAGGCCCTCTCGTAGGCCTTGGGCTTCAAGATACACCACAGCACTATCTCCTAAGCTCTGAGTGTAGGATTCACTGCAGGCATCTCTCCCAGGCCTCTGGGTACATGATTCACAGGAGCCCTCTCTCATAGGCCCAGGCTTCCACATTCACAGCATGCCTCTGTTGGGCTTTGGGGAACAGGATTCATAACAGGCCTGTCTCTTAGGCCTGTGCTTCACGCATTCACAACAGGCCTCAATCCTATGACTTGGGGATATCAGGATTCACACCCACTGTACAACGGACAGAATTAATACTATACCTATCCTCGCAACTTGGTGTTACTGGGGTCTGGCTTCAGGGTTGGCTCAGTCTTGGTCCTTGCAGGCACCCTCTGGTATTGACTGTGGACAAGGCAGCTCTCCCCTTTTTAGGCTTCTTCATACAGCCCGAGCCTCCCATCACCTGTTACACCAAGCTCTTTCTTGGGCTGGAGCAACCAGACAAAGATTCCCTTTTTTCAACATAAAGAGGACTGGAGACTTGACTTGCCTTTCCATTTGGTACACTAAAGCAGGGAATACCAACCTTCCTCCCAGGATAGAAACTCTGTTCTGATCTGCCTCTCTTTTTATAAAGCATCCTCTGGGCTTCCCCTTTCTCAAACCTGTGAGGCACTGTTCTCTGATTGGCTCTTGGGCTACTGGAGACTGTCCTCTCTCATTACTCTATTTCTGGCACTGAACTCCAATTGGCGCTTGGGCTACTGGAGACTGTTCTCGCTCATTACTCTATTTCTGTCTCCTTTACTCCCTTTCAACACTTGCACTGTAGTCCTTCCTTTATACTTAGGCTAGCAGAAGGGTTAAAGGGATAAGTGGCCATCTTTGATGCAGTTGGAATCAAGATGGTGACTCTGAACGAAATTCTGATGTTTTGCTGAACTCTAGCTCGTGGATCTGCTGTCCTGCTGCTACTGTTCTGCTCCTTAGGCCTACCTAATCTCTGCAGTCTTCCAGCTCATCCTCATGGGTCTCCGTGCCCTTCTGGTATGTGCCTGGGTGTTTGCATGTGGGCCAATACAAAATTGGGGGGTGAAATTCAGGAACTGGTGTCACCCTAAACCAGCCCAGGGGCAGGCTATGGTGAGGGCGCCTTCTGTGTTTTCTATGTTTCTCCTGTCTCACTCGCTGTTCGGATTTTATATTTCAACTGTCTGGAATCGAGTCCAGGTTTTCCTTCCTATGAATTGATGCTTTATGGGAGATTGAGACCAATATGGCATATTTGCTTCTTTTGGACTCAAAGGTGAATGAGGTTTTGAGCACTTCCTTCCCACTACCTTGGGGTCTTACCTCAGTCATCTCATAACTCTCCCCCACCTCAAGCCATCCTCCCACAGTGCGCAAGCCAGAGTAGGGAAGTGCACAGGGATTACAACTGCATCACAATTTTGATGTGGATGGAGACGCAGAAGCCCATGTGGATTCTGCCCAACCTTTTGCAATTTCAGGCACAATCTATCGGGATCCACAGTAAGAACAACCATCCTACTTGATTTGATGGTAGTCATCATTACATATCTCTGCTGTGCATCCAGTAAGATTATCCACATATATTGGTTGTAGGCACAGAGATCCGAGGACTGCCTGGATTCTTGTGCCTACATCTGCTCCATGCGATAAATCTAAAATCAGTTCTCAAAATTAATATTGGATAAGCAGGAGCAAAAAGCAGATCCTGGTTATCCAGCATTAAGCATTGTCCAGGAGCTACCACGGGGGAATGGGGAGCTAGTGCATAGCGTTCTGCAAATCGAACTTCCACATAAAATGGAAACCTTTCATTTTGTCCATTATTTAGGACTCCTTATGCTTTCAATGTTGCATAGATGTGTCCTAATGTTTATTTATAGATTGTCCCACATGCAGAGTTTTTTTCCTCATTCCTTTTGCAATGTACTGTTATTATTGGTTTGTCCATTATATCCAATGTGCTTTACATGCTCATCATATGTTTTTTTTTTACTCTATTCGTTTTTTACTTGATCAAGGCACGGCTGAATAAGAGAAAAAGAATAAAGACCCAGGAAGGGTCGAAACACGTGTTGACAAAGTTGACCAAGTTTTGTTATATTTGATGCATAACTGTGATTAAAACACAGATTGTAGTAACTGCAATTTACACTTTCTCACTCATTATTTTGCCTCATGTGGCAGCGCTATACCTTGGAACAATCGGTATTGTTTCTATTCAAATAGGGTAGGCTGGGGGAACCTACAGTTCCAAAGGTTTGCAGCAGCCACCACCCCTTTTAACCTTGAACCAGTAGTTGTGTAGACACATACACCCGAGTGCTCTACTACCTGGCACCCCACTTATTTTGCAATGCACAGAGTTAAATTCACATAGGTGTATTGGTTTGGCATCAGTTGACCTGGGGAGAAAAAAGTAGCTCCTGGTAGCCGTTAGTGTCAAGCTAACTAGGCTCTTCTAGGCTACAACCAGGAGCTAATTAGCTCCTAGCTCCCCCTCAATTTCGAACCCTGTAAAAAGAACATGTACAAGTGCCACAGATAAAAGGAGAACTGAACTGTGGATAGCGATAGTGTGAGGGGACCAGCCCTTACTCATAGACAATGATATTGAAACAACAATAGTAAGAGATGTCATCGATCGGGAAATTGGTACTGCAGCGTTGTCAGCTTTGCCCATAAGCAGAAAGTGGGTGGCTAGGATTATCAGAACACCATACCTCAGGCACAGATGGAGACAAGGAGATGGGGCTCATTTACTTGGCACATACCATGAGCATCGAAGAATTCCTCATCAGAGCTATTCTCGGAGTCCCTTGCAATGTTCTGCATCCTCCATTCAGAGAAACTCTGTGGTGATACTCCTGATGGAGAGAAGTTGTATTCAAAGTCATTAGTCTCCTTGCACGCACAAGAGCAATGCTCATACTGCATGCCCTAAAGCATGGGTCTGCAACGTCCGGCTCTACAGACATTGTGGTCTACAACTCCCATAACCACTTCACTTGACTATGCTAGGTTGTGCGGATGGGAGTTGTAGTTCAAAACACCCAGCAAGCCAAAGTTCACAAAGCATTCTTACTGCACATCCCACAGCAGAAACACACTCCCTGTATGTGCCACAGCAAGCGCTGGTGCTACACAATCCCCAGCAAGTATACTTACTGGACACCTAGGAGCAAGCACCTTTGCTGCATGATCCACAGCAAGCACACTTATTCTGTGGCATATTGCACACACTCTTACTGCATGACCGACAGCAAGCACATTATATGTAATACCCATAACCAACACACATACACCTTCCCAAAAGGCCAGCACTTCAACATCATTCACAGTGTACACTCAAGCAGCACCCTCAGAGCCAAATGTGCTCAATTCCCCAAGACTAACTTGGCACAGTTAACAAAGTTCCCTTAAAGCCCTGAAAGTTTAACTTAGAAGATAGTCATGTGATTATGTACATATTGCTAGGAGGTTCAGAGGACTCTTTCCTGAGGAATTTAGCATGTTTACTCATGCCCCTAAAATAAGACCTAATCAAATGTATTCAGGAAACTTGCAAGAAGGGAACTTCATCCAGATCAGCAGAGACACAAATATCCCAAAACGTAGCTGAATAGGACATTCGTTTTAGTTTCTTGTTCTTTCTCATTGTGTACTATTTACCAATGACAGATTTCCATGATATAAATGGACCTTTCTGTAGAAAGGGAATTTCGTACTGAATAACCCTAAAACAGCCATGTAGCCCTTAATTCTACCGAGTGTGTGCATACGGTTATCAAAGGACACTTCCCGATTCAGCCCATTATTAAAAGGGGAGACTTTTCTTAGAGATGCTGCCTTGCAACATGTTATCCCAGTGGAGCCTTGCTGGTTTCATGCTGCTGCCACAGACAATTGGGAGCATCTTGGCCGATCATGAATGGAAGAGACTTGTGGACTGTATTCTTAGTCAATGCAAGCTTAAGGTCTCAGTTGTCTGTAAAAAGGTCAATATCTATGATGGTATCATTTTAAGTATCCATGTAATGTTTGCACCTAGCAACCTGAGGGTTTTGGTTGCGCTTTATCAAATAAACAAACAAACAGTCTCAAGCAATGTATTGATTGGGTTGTATCTCTCTGCAGGATTTGTGCATTTGTATAGAATAAATTAGAACGTTTTTAGAAACTTATTGTCCTTTATTTGTGGGAAAATGCTTGGAAGAATGTGGGATTCAACCCACCCGACGTGTTCCTCTACCACCAAACTAGTACTACTTACCTGGTGGAAGTTCTTGCCAGGTCTGTGGGGTGACAGCTCTGCTTCAATGAATCTCATAACTTGAATGTGTGGTCCTGCAAACAGCACCCCCTGATTCATCTGTTTAGCTCTCATCAGGGTAGAGCTGGTAGACTGCAAGGGGGTGTTCATCCAACTACCCCGGTGTCTTCCAGCCAGATAATAATGAAGGGCTCAGACAGCCCACTTGGTCACCCAGATCTCTTGTTTGATTGTTGAATATCGAGTTTCCTGTGGATACAGTTATCAAATGATAAAGATCACTCTTTGTTCCTCTCCATCTTGGACTTGTGATAGGACTGCATCCAAACCTGCACTGGATGCATCGTTTAACGGTAAAACAACTGATCGGAATCAGGAGTCACCAAGATGGGTGGATTGCAGATCGCAGTCTTCAGGCCTTGAAAAGCCTTCTTGGCAGAATCTTCCAGGTCATTGCAGTTGGATTGTTGGCCGATATGTCAGAAGACCAGTTTAGGTGGCCAACCGAGGAATAAATCTACTATAATAGCCCAAGAGTCCCAAAAACAAGCACATATCTTTCCTTTTCCCCAGAAAGATTGACCTTCTGAATGACTACAACTCTGGTGGTTGTCTGAGCCCATTCCTCCATATAAGATGATGTTTTCATTTCATCCAAGGCTGTGCTGTGTGTACCACATCAAAGCACAGGCATATTCTTGGGGGCGGGGGGAATGTAACAGTTGGTTTATGACTCTTTGGAACGTTGTGGGAACCTCATGAAGTCCATTTAACAAAACCCGGAAACGAAAGAAGACATGTAGAGGGACAAAGGCAGTATTTCCATCGCCTTTAGGGTTTAAGTGTAACTGGGAATATTTGGTGCGATCCAACGTACTGATTAATTTTGACTTCCCATGTTGTTTAATCAATATTTTTGGGTGGGGCTCAGTGTAATGTGCCTTGGATGATAGCCCTAAGAAACCTGTCCAATATTCCCCTATGTGGTACGAGAATAACACTAGATTGGAAGCAGGAAGTAAAAGGTGGGGAGGAAAAACAAGGCAAGCAGTTCTTCACTATAGACTGCAAAAGGAAACAAGGAAAGGCTGACTAGTGAAAAACAGTTTTAAACACAGTTCAGAATTAATAAAAGGTAAAACAAGTACCTGCGTGCGCTGAAACATCTGAATCCGTACACACCTCTCCTACGTCTGCATGCTGTTAGGAGACAGCATCTTGAACTTTCTCCTGATACCTTCAGGTTCTTCTCTCCTATTGTCCTTTATGACAGGTTTATTTACCAGATTCAACAGCACGTACGTATGTTCAGATAAACCTTTGAAATCCTTCCGGAAGGTTTGTAAACCCTGGCCTTAGACATCCATCAGATTCTCTGGCCCTAGAGGCATTCCTTCCTTTCGAGGGCCCCATCGTTCTTCCTGGTTGGTTATGCACCTGACGTGCTGCTACATTTCTTCTTCCCTCCGCTTTCATACATTCAGCCAGTTTACATGGTGCAACTGATTTTTCTTTTTTCAGTTGTGTTGGTATACCAAATAGATTAGATTAGATCATGGATACATTTGGTTGTCCCCTATAAACCATGCCACAAGGGTAGTAGCTTGCTCTCCTAGTTGGGCATCAGGATCAGTACCTCATCTCGTACCTTCAAAGTGTGTACACAGGCTTTTTGTCAAGCCAGGTTTTCTGTTAGCATGGAGCCAAGGTCTCAGACTAATCCCAAAGTTTTTCTCGTTCTCATATGCTTCTTACAACACAACCCAAGAGCTCCTCCCATACAGAGGCTCAGATGGAGATAAACTGGTTGACTTTTAAGGAGTCTTTCCAGTGGCAAACTGGATCCAGGATAGGAAGGCATATCAATTGCAGATATCTTGATCCATGATCTTCCAGCAATTATGTTTTATGGTTTTGGTGAATTTTTTCCAAATACCATGGCACTGGTTCATCCGCTCAACTTGGCTTTGGAAACACGTGCACGGGCTCTCCTCCTCACCTCTACCCAAACTGCTGTTGGAGGCTTATTCCCACTCGCTCCACTGTATCCAGCCAACAGCGCTTTATCTGCAAGCTTTGCGCATCCCCCAGCAGCTCACGTCCTTCACTTCTGATCTGTTCTCCGCTTTTCATGGTCCTCTGGTTGCTTCCCATTTGGAAGGGTTATTTCCTTGCCCTCTTCAGTGCTAACCGTCTCAGTGTGAGACGTCCAGTAGGCCCTCTGGTCTCAGCCTCGTACCTTTCATGGGTGCAACAGCAGCAGGACAAAGTCATTCAAACTACCGCTCCTTTCTCTGATAGTGCATCCGGCGCAGCCACCACGCCATGCCATGCACAGCTTCTTCTCTTCTCTGCAGGTGATTTCAGCCAGCTGCAGTGTCACAAGTCATTTTGCCTGGCTGCAGTTGGGAAACAAGAAACTTTCTATATTGCGTGTGTCTAGCATATTAAGGTGCTATACCTTCACATTGAACAATCATATTTTTTCAGGCTGGTTGGCTTTCTCTGTATATTCTCTTTATTTCCATCTTTTTTTCTTTGCTTATATGGAGATATCTTAATGACTAATTGTCAGGGACCCCAAAAAAACAAAAAGACGGACTCTGCTGTATCCTAAAGTGATGTCAAATGAAGTTATCTGACTGCCTGAAGTCCCCTGCAGCTGCATATGGCTACCAGAGCAAGAATGTTCCTGGAGTACCCCATTTTGTTCCCGGATACATTTTCTCATTCAGAAAGTCTATTATGGTGTGAGTTGGTGCCAGCTGCATATTTACATTTTGGCTACACCACCCTGTAGCTGATGTACTGCAATGGTAGCCAAATCCTACACCCAACCATTTTGTTTGCTGGACGATAAATATTGTCCTAAATGGCAGTTCTGCCTATTAGGCCCTTTACAGAACCTACCATGGGACTCTTTGTCAGTGTTATCCGGTTTAGTCTGGACAAGTGTCTCCCACACACACCCCTCCACATGTAAGTGGATGTGCCTGAATGAATAAAGATTGGCTGCCCAATACTGATAGTATGGTCACCAAAACTTTGAATCTTTCACAGCTGCAGGTTGATGGGCAGGGCCAACCCCGGTCCATTCTAGAGTTTAGTTACTGAACGTATGTGGAAGAAGCTGAAGAGATGGACAAAATGAGACTCCTGCTGCTGCTTCTGCTATACTGACTGTATTCCCAGTCTTCCTACGAAGTCTCTTTGTGAAGGGGAAACTTGATCCAAGCTCTTCGCCCTCCTACCAGCCTCCTGTGCTGAACTCTCCATGTCTTCAGTCTCTGATGCTTTCGTGACACCCATATGTCTCAGTGTTTGCTAGACTGGATGTGTGAGCATCCTCCTGCATTGTTGGTATGGCGCAGCTTTCTCCCGCTCCAACAAATCTACTGCTGCATCGTAGATTATCTTGGCTCACTGACATGCAGCTGCTTTTCATCTTCGGACCATGCTGCTGCTTGAGTTGAGTCATTTGTCTAAACCTGTCGCCTGAGACCTTGTGCAGCCCGTTGCTGCTGCGGTTACCTGGAAGTGATCTGCCTCCATCTTGGATACTGTAGTTCTGGTCCTGACACCTTCTGGGACACGGAAAAGTGAGCCAGGATCCTGAAACGCTGTCTAGTCGAATCCAATCCCAAAGCTAAAAGTGACTTTTCTACCCGTACTTCATGGGCCTTTCCTGCAGCAACCACCAGTCTGGGCAGTATTCATCAGCACCTCTAACATCCATCCAGTTACTAGTCTTCTGCTGTTGGGTTACTGGGATGTGTGGGAAGTCCTTCTTCCGGGCCACTCAGACTGCCAAGTAATCCTTCAGTGGGTGGTCCACTCTGCAGCCATCCGATCCTTGATCTCTGGATGCTCAGATCTCTTCTGGGATGGTCCCTTGGACTCCCCCGGGTTGATGGCTGATGCCTCTTTCACTCTTGGGACCTGGAAGTAAAATTTGCTTACCTTTTCACTAGAACAGTGAGTTGAGTCATTGTCCATTTGAGTTCTACAGATAAACTTTTCTGCACTTCCGAAACTTCTAAAATTCACTAAAATTATTAATGTTACCTGTAACCAGCTCAAGGGTGTTTGTGCATCTTGAGGTCCTGGAGTTTTGAAGCATTCACTGTAATTTTACTACTTAACGGATTGTATATACCAGTATATACAGAGTTCTCATGTTACCCATGCCTTTGCATGCGAGTGCCATCCAGTTCTGTTTTTGCTTGAAATTCTGTGACTTGTAGTTTTCCTAAATTGCAAACGGGAAGAAAAAATGACAAGTCCTAGAATGCAGTAGGGAAAAACAGGACTTGATGGCCTTCTCACACACAGCCACAGCAAACAGGAGATCCCCGATTTATATGCTCCACTCCAACCTACCCTCCCCTCTCTGATCTCCTTAATACTCTCTTTCTTCTTGGTATTCACAAATGAGCGCTTGCCTGGATGGAATCCTACCTTACACCTCACCAATTCTCTGTCTCCTGGAGCAACAACACCTCTCAACTCACTACTCTAACTGTTGGTGTTCCACAAGGCTCTGTCTTTGGTCCACTCATCTTTACACTCTACACCACTGCTCTTGGGGCACTAATCTCTTCCTTTGGGTTCTCGTACCAACTCTTCACGGACGATACCCACATATTTTTGAATTTTTCTGAACTCTCCTCTGATATCTCTATCAAAATGTCCAACTGTCTCTCTGCCATTAAATATTGGATGGCTTTGCACTCCCTGATGTTAAACTCTACCTAAACAGAGGTGCTCTTCTTCCCTGTCAAAAGCTCTCGCTCATCTCTTCCGCTGCATATCCAGTTTCCACTTGACACTCTCCCTTACACTTCTTCAGCTAGAAACCTCAGCATTATCTATGGCCCTTCTCACACCTTCTCTACTTTCATCTCCAAAACATAACAGCAGCTCATCTCAACCTCCTAAATATTAGGAAAATCAGGCACCTTCTTCCTTTCAACACTGCCAAGTATCTCTTAAACACTCTTGTCTTCTCAAAACTGGAGTACTATGCCAGCATCCTCTTGGACCTTCCCAACCATGTTTTCTGTCCTCTCGACAAGATCATCAACTTCGCTACCAGGACTCGTTGTACTCCCTCACTTCACACCTACGTCCACGTACCGTCATCAGGCTGGATGGCTGACAAGGCAAAACCGGGGCAGATTTTAATTTCTTCTCCTGGTTCACAAATCAATCCACGGTAAGGCACCACTGTATCTATCCTCCTCTATCCAACTATACAAGCCTTCTCGTAATCTCTGCTCTGGCTCCTCGACTTCCCTTGTGGCTCCCCGCCCTCCCTGTGCTTCCTCTTGCTTCTGCTCTTTCTCTCTTCTCAAAACCAAATAAAAAGACTAACTCCTCGCCTCAGAGTTACCCTCTTAACCTACCTCTCATCTGCTTGCTAGTTAACATGTTTCCCTCACCCGTAACCTGCCTCTGTACCCCACTTACTCTGGCTGCACTCTAGCACTTCACCCATCATGGTCACATCCCGGGTACAGCTGGCTGTACCGCCTACCTGCACTTAAAAGTGTCAAATGTTGGTTGTGTTTAATCTATGTATGTCCACTTATGTATTGTCCCCAGTGACTGTTCCATTTACTACCTCCACAACCTGATCAGAATGTGCCTCAAACTCACCCCATTGTATAAAGCCAACTGCTTCCCGCCAAATTCGATTTCTTATATATTATACTTTCTTTTGTTTTGTGATCAAAAGAGCATTATTTCTCCTGTATATAAATAAATCCAATATGAGTAATCACAGCAACTCACTCATTTAAAACCTTACCATCTTTTTCTTACTTATGTTCTTTCCTTCAGCAAATATAATAAGGTCTGGATCCCCTTGGCAGGGGCACAGGCCACCACTTCATGGACAAACCTAGGCGCTCTGAAACTAATACTCTGGTGATTTGACACAGTATAAATGGCTATTAACATAACGTGTAATTTGTGTATTTTGGTGCGTTTGTTGAGTGAAAATAACTGTACCTTGATATCAGCCCTCTTCCCTCCTGAGAGTGAAGCCAGGCTACTCCGAAACATTACCCATTAAGAAAGTGAGAACTAACATGCTGGACAGCCTGCGCACACACAAAATGGTTTGGTCTTCCGGAACACCAAAACAGCGGGCTTCAGAAAAACATTTCCTACAACCTTCTTTTCTGTATTTACATCATATTCAAGCCTTTGCGGTCAGTTTATATGACTGATAAACGTCTGGTTCTAGTAGTTTGAAGGTCAGATGGAGTCAGATTCTTCAGACTAAAGCTTTAGTCCAATGCTTCCAAAAGATATGCTTGAATTGAAGGATTTCTTCACTACACCAACCTGCACTTGGAACGTTCCTCTCATTGAGTTTTGTCAGATGCCTAGATTACTAGCAATCTGTAAAGCATTGAAAACTCTGCTCTTAAATTGAACCCATCCTGGTGCCGTTTTCCAAAAACTTTTACCATGCTAATTCATCAGTCGTTCCCTTTCTTAAGTTTTTTTTATCATCTTTCCCTGCACTGCTGTCTTACTTTTGCTTTTTTTTAAATGCATTTTGATGCACCCATTATTTTACATTTTATTTCTGTACTCTTAAATGTTTCTGGTTGCCTGTGACTGTGTACAGCTCCCAGATACCTCTGAATAGGGTATGGTTCATGATATAAAAATTACATTGACTTACTTGGACAGCATTCCACACAGAAACAGCGAACACTTGTACACAATTCTCTACCACTAACCGAAAAGCAACAGGTCCTACGTCATTCAACTCAGTCAGTGTTTGCACACCTTCCCGATAGCCCACAGTTCATCACCATATCTAAAGCCAGCACTCCTAAAACAACACTACAAGCCTGCAATCCTACACTCTCCCAGACCACCAGTACCAATGTATCAACTACATCAAGTGCTACTATACAATCTTTCATAGCTACTGCTATTACACCATTCTCTACAGACAAATGCTTTTATCGCATTCCTCACAGCCAGTGTTCTTGCAGCATATTACACATTTAGTACTAGTAGCCCATCTCCTCACCTGCATGCTGTGAGGAATATGATGACCTTGAGGAGGTGGACCACTGCTTTGTGAGGCTGTCATCCGGGGTAACATCCAGAGCATCCTTGGTCTCTGTGCTTTCTTTGCTTGGGGCAACCACAGGTTCTGTGCACCCCTCCAGGCTTTGTGCAGGGATTTCCTGCAACGCATCCTCTGTACACTTGGCCATCTTCTGTGCCAACATACGGGCAGTCTCATCCTCCAGCTGGCGTATGTCATCCATGGTCAGTTCACACCACTCATCCTGCCAGCACCATGCCTGACGGTGGGCCCTCAGCATCACCTTTCGGAGTCCTGGAGTATACGAAAGCGAGGCAACACAGGAGGAGTGAATAGAAATAGGAACAAAAGAGGTGGATGAAACAATAGGTGAAAGGAGAGGGATGGGGAATGAAAGATGTGAAAAGGATACAGGAAGTGGATTGAAGGGGAAGAGTTAGAAGAGATACAGAGGCAGAGTTGGATAAAAAGAATAGTGAGAGAGGGATAGTTGAGGTCGAGAAAATGGGAGGAAGGTTGAAGGAAGAGAAGAGTGAGGCACAGGGGAAAGAAAGGGGGTAGAGAAAATAAAAGGTTGAATGGAGATATGCGGTCAAAAGGGCACAAGGAGAAGCAAAAAGAAAAATGGAAACATAAAAAAGGAAGGATAGAGCGAATGTTGGAAGGGAGAGGAGTTAAGGAGGGAAAATGGGAAAAGGGGGGACAGAAAAGCCAAGGAAACAATTAATGGGAAATAAACAGGTATAGAAGAATGGTGAAAGGAAATGGTGGAGGGGAGAGATGAAGGAAAACAAAAGGGATGAGAGCAGGCGGAAAATATGAAGGAAGGTAGGTTTGTAGAAGAGGCAAGGTGAGGGATAGGGAGGGAAAGGAAGGAAAGACAGGAATGTGCAGAAGCCGGAAATAGAGAAAGGAGGGATAGAATAATAGAAGATGAATTGGTATGGTGGGTGGGAATAAAAGTGGCAAAAAAGGGAGGATTGGAGGATGGTGAGAGGGTGCCAAGGAGAGAGAAAGATAGAAGCACAAGAGATGAAAGGAGAAAGGCAATGAGGGAAGTTGGGAATAAACAACAGAGAAAATTGATGAGGAATAGGGGAGAAAAGAACAGTAGAAAGGCAAGCAGGATGGAATAAATTGATATTGTGCCTATTTCTATTTGCTTGCTTCTTCATTTAAAACCAATAATGCTGCTGCTTCGACATTGCAGTTAAACATTGCAAATCACAGAAACCTCTTTTTATTCAAGAGTGTTTATTCCTGTTTTTCTTCCAAGATTACTTGCATCTTTTAAGGAATTACACTTCTGGGGCCTCAGATTGACACCCCTTCTTATGGTTTGCCATACACCATCTTAAAATAATGTTGTATACTCAACATAAAGCTATTGAAAGGAAAAGCAGAGGATCAGCAATTATTCTGTATACCACATATTGTGAACCAAGTTTGTTCTAGGATCTACAATGCATTTGCATTTTGGCTATAAAACTTTCAAACACTGCCAGAAAGACATCAGTGGATCGGATGTCTTCGGATGCAGAAGAAGCTACTCCTATGCCCAGAAGGGCCCCTTCAGCTTGGTCAGACAGCCAATGGGTGAGGTCAGATCCATTGCTCCTTTTATCCTCAAACTTTCTTCAGAGGCTGTATACAAGGAGCTATGGCGAACCAGAAGAAGGAGTCTGACTAATTACTGGCATGTTCAAGGGTGTTTATTAAAAATAATAGGAAAACGTCTATCTAGCCCTATGTAAGTACGTTATCTGCCTAAAACTAAAACTAATGGTGCTCAAAAGAAAACAAATTGCAAGAAAAAGTAAGGTAATAATACCGTACTTAAGACTGGTGCTTCTCAGTTGACCTTAAATAAGGTTGCTCAATCATATATAGCTCTTGCGTAAAATAATTCAAATGTCAAACAAAATATATTTCCAAATGATACAAAGTTTTCCAAGAGAAATGTTTAATTCACATTCCTTGGTTTTATATTTCTTGATTAGTTCAGATATTACGAGGCAACTCAAAATCGATAGGTCAATTATTCACAATAGTACATTTGCCAATGCATTTCGGTCTGAGACCATCTTCAGGGCTGTACTGAAGTGAGTGTTGAATCTACACAATGTTAACATCAAACATTCATCGCAATACACATAAATATAAATATAATCGATAATTCAAAATAAAGCAAAACACATACCCCAAATAGATCCAAATAGATGTTGAACATGTAGGAAAAAAATAAATATAGAAAATATGTCAACACACGTCATATCTCTAACCAATCATAGTTTTTTTACCATCTTTGTATCCCGTGCCCTGTACCTGCTAATTGTGAGTTGTCCTCTCCTGTGAATGCGTTCGTAAAACGTCTCCAATATTCCTGTTAATTGTTAGAGGGGAAGTATGTATTACTATTACTATCGCTATATCCAATTGTGTAACTGTTTGAGCCGAAGAGGTTGAATGGGCTCTTACCTGCACACGTATGTTTCGCGCGCGGGACCGATCGCGCTCGCTGTACAAGCGAAAGTGAACTGCGCACGGCCAATAATGCTTTTAAGGGTAGTCATGGGAACCTGGGTGGGGCGCCGGGCAGCTGCATCGTTGCTGCTGCACGTACGCCTCGGGACCCACCGCCCTGCGTAGCGCAGGGGGGCGGGACTGTTGCCATGACTACAGAACATAGTGATTAATTTGTCCTCTAGAAATCTAACCCTGTCTGAAATTAAAACATTACAAAAGGGACTCAGTTTTGTGCCTACATACGACAGCACCCTATTTGATTCTAAGATTGAATTATATAAATTGGTTCGAAAAATGAAACTGAAAGTTTTTTTCAGTGAATTAGAAGAAGAGAATCCGAGAAATACAGAAGATTCAGACTTTAAAGAATTCCGAGGAAAGAGCAATTTCATCCCTCCAATAACAGTCCCCTCGGTGGACATCTTCCAGAAACAGGTCACAAGAGACCTTGAGAAGATCAAATTCAGGCACTCGAGAAATCAGAACATGAAACCTCATGAGTTGGAACTCATTAAAAACTTATATGGAGACGACAGGATAACAATACGATCTGCTGACAAAGGAGGAGGCTTAGTTCTACTCAATACAAGTGATTATGAAGAAGAATGTTATAGACAGCTTGGGGACATCAACACTTATGCATCACTAGACGCAGATCCTACAGAGGAGATCCGGGACAATTTGGACAAACTTTTGGAAAGAGCAGAAGAATTGGAATGGATAAATCATAATACAAAGAAATTTCTGACTAATACTCATCCAAAAATACCTCATTTTTATACTCTTCCGAAGATACATAAGGATACACAGAAACCGCCGGGAAGACCTATAGTAGCCGGAATTAATAGCATCCTCGAACCACTCGGTAAATACATTGATTATTTTTTGCAACCTTTGATTCAAAAAACAAGTTCCTATATTAAAGATTCTACTCATTTCCTACAACACCTAAGAACCGTTCCATTCAACAACAACAATATCTACTTCACGGTAGACGTGAAAAGCTTATACACATCGATTCCCCATGACTTGGGCAGAGAAGCGGTAGAGTGGATGCTCCTGAGGGAAGGAGAAATAGCTGCACAAAAAGAGTTCATCATGGGACTGTTGGAATTCATTAGTAACAATTCATACTTCCAATTTAAAGACACATTTTACCTACAGGTTGCAGGTACTGCCATGGGAGCAACCATGGCCCCTTCATATGCAAATTCCTTCATGCACAAGTTTGAAACAGAACATGTCCTGACAAACAATTTATGGAATCAAGACCTTATCACCTGGATCCGGTACATAGATGATATTTTCGGCATCTGGAAGAGCACAGAATCACATCTATTAGAATTTTTTGTATACATCAATAACATAGACCCACGGATACAGTTCACATATGAATATTCACGTGAATCCATTCATTTTCTAGACGTTGAGATTACTGTCACAGAAACAGAATATCAAACTACTATTTATCGGAAAAGCACAGATAAGAACAGTCTGTTACACAGACTTAGTTTTCATCAACCCAGTCTGATCAAGAATTTACCTTACAGTCAATTGCTTCGAGTGAAAAGGATTGTGAGTAACCAGAGTGAATACGAAAGAGCTGTAAAAGAGATGGGTAAGAAATTTCTGGCTCGCGGTTATTCAACAGAGGAAGTTACATCAGCAGAAATACGCACGGTTTCACAGGATAGAGAAGAACTACTCAAACCCAAAATACACAAACAGGATATCTGTCCCCCACTGGTGTTTGTATCGAAATATTCACGCCAAAGCAATCGGATCAAGTCAATCATAAAGAAAAATTGGAACACTGTAACATGTGACAAGAGGGTGGAACACCTATTTAAAGAACCCCCAACATTTGCTTACCAGAGAAGTTCCAATTTGAAAGATAGATTAGTCCACACCAGACCCCCACAAAAGAAGAGAAGCACAGACCGCATAGGTACATTTCCATGCCTCAAATGCAGTAACTGTGGATATATCATGAAAGGACAAACCATAAATCATCCATATACTGGAGAAAAAATTAAACTGAAATGCTATGCCACATGTGACACGGCAGGAATTATATATGGAATTAAATGTCCTTGTGGTTTATACTACGTCGGACAAACACAACGCACAGCAAAGATCAGGTGGAACGAACACAGATCTTGTATCAGGAACAAGACTGCAAGCTCTGCAGTAGCAAGACACTGGCAGAGTAAACAACACAACCTGGCACAGATCAAATTTGTAGTCCTGGAAAGAGTCCAAAGAAGAGAAAGACATGAGGATCTACAAAAAAGAATTGATCAACGAGAAACGTTCTGGATAGACAGACTAAGTTCCCTTACACCAAAGGGAATTAATGAAGAGATTAATTATATGTGTTTCCTCTAATTAAGCCAGATTCACGTTTTTTTCAGGAATATGTTTTTTATTATTTTTATTTTCCTAGATGGAGAAGCGCTATGGACTGAGATCCAGACACAACTAAGGACACATTGTAAATGTGTGATTGAACTTGATGATGTATTCTGGTTTTTTTGTACTTACATGAATATGTACTAATTGTACATTATGAAACAGTTTAAAATATTTAGAAATGCATGTATGGGTCACATGATCCACTCCATATAACTAGGTTCTAACCTAATTTAATACCTACGTTTGTTGACATTTACAGAACATGTACATGGATATAGAACGAAGTCACGTGTATTGTTTTAACTAATGCTTAGGCTTTGTCCACACCTCTCCTCCCCTATCCACACAAGTTAATTCCATCATTAGCAACACACTACATACACACACCTTGTAGTCATGGCAACAGTCCCGCCCCCCTGCGCTACGCAGGGCGGTGGGTCCCGAGGCGTACGTGCAGCAGCAACGATGCAGCTGCCCGGCGCCCCACCCAGGTTCCCATGACTACCCTTAAAAGCATTATTGGCCGTGCGCAGTTCACTTTCGCTTGTACAGCGAGCGCGATCGGTCCCGCGCGCGAAACATACGTGTGCAGGTAAGAGCCCATTCAACCTCTTCGGCTCAAACAGTTACACAATTGGATATAGCGATAGTAATAGTAATACATACTTCCCCTCTAACAATTAACAGGAATATTGGAGACGTTTTACGAACGCATTCACAGGAGAGGACAACTCACAATTAGCAGGTACAGGGCACGGGATACAAAGATGGTAAAAAACTATGATTGGTTAGAGATATGACGTGTGTTGACATATTTTCTATATTTATTTTTTTCCTACATGTTCAACATCTATTTGGATCTATTTGGGGTATGTGTTTTGCTTTATTTTGAATTATCGATTATATTTATATTTATGTGTATTGCGATGTATGTTTGATGTTAACAATGTGTAGATTCTACACTCACTTCAGTACAGCCCTGAAGATGGTCTCAGACCGAAATGCATTGGCAAATGTACTATTGTGAATAATTGACCTATCAATTTTGAGTTGCCTCGTAATATCTGAACTAATCAAGAAATATAAAACCAAGGAATGTGAATTAAACATTTCTCTTGGAAAACTTTGTATTATTTGGAAATATATTTTGTTTGACATTTGAATTATTTTACGCAAGAGCTATATATGATTGAGCAACCTTATTTAAGGTCAACTGAGAAGCACCAGTCTTAAGTACGGTATTATTACCTTACTTTTTCTTGCAATTTGTTTAGTGCGATCCGGATGCCACAGGATCACTTATAGACTGGCAGCTCCAGGTTAAAATATTACATAATTTTCCTAAATGAACTTTATTATATTAAAGGTCCCAACCACTGTGGTGCCCACCTTCACATTGTAGCTCAAAAGAAAACAGCCATTAGTCCAAATCCTAACATCCAACTGGCTCTACCACTTAGGAATACTGAACAAAAAGAAGGAGCCCAGAACAACAGCCAACCTATCTGTGGCTTCTGCCTGGCCCAATCACTTGGATCTCTTGTCCATAGGATTCACAAGTTCATCAATGTCGTAAAAAACAGTTCTCAACCACTTTACGAGTTCTGTAGATCAAATCTCAGTTTTTTACAATTCATCAATTGTTGATTGAATACAGTTCTCAACCTCTATGTACATTTGTAGACCAACATCTTAATTCAATATGGTTCCTTCCTTCCAGGAAGCAAGGTTATCTTCATACGATAATCCCGTTTCAACTCTGGGCTTGACAATGTTCTGATATGATACTAAATTATTGGAACCCTCCAGGTTCTTCTTCTTTCCGGTGCAGACTGTCTCTCCATTTCTCAGGACTCTCCAAAGCCCAGTGGATCTCTGGTATGTTTGCTTTACCTCTATTCGGGGTTACTTGGCTTGTGTAACCCTTGCAGCCTTCCCAGACGTGGAAGTTAAAGTCTTTCAGTTTCTCGGGGCTTTCAAAGCCCTTTGGTCCTTTGATAGGCTTGTTTTAGCTCTGTTCAGGTTTTCCAGGCTCCCGTAACCCTTGTGGCTTTCACAGCCCCTCTCCACAGCGTTACCTTTTTGGGAGCATTCACTTCCCTATGCGCTGCTCAGCAATCAATAGACCTCCCATGCTGTGCTCAGGGTTCCGGGCTCTGCACTGCAGTCTGGTCTTGCCATCAGTTAACGGGCCCACTGCCCAGCACGGCTTCCAAGTGATCGTGCCACCAGTCAAGACGGTTGCTTTACTGCCATGTCTCATTTCTGACCCAGGCCTCTTTGCCAGTCAGGACGCCAGATTCCAGCATCCTGTGAGTGACTTGTTCGCTCTCCATGCTACTGCTTGCTATGCAGACTAGCGTGTCATCGCCCCTCCAGTAAGTCTACCCGTCAGAGGATCGCCTCTGAGTAGGACTCTCTTCTCTCTGATGCAAGTTCTTCTTGGTAAGTCATCTAAAACAAAAGGAGCGCGTCTTTCCTCTTTGACTGTGGAGTTCAGGCGAGATACGGCATTACCTGAAACCAAAGCGATTGAAGAAATGTCACTATTCTATGAATCCAAAACTGGATTAACAGTCTTTCCAATTCCCATATAGGCAGACAGTTATCTGGACCGCGAGTTCCTTATCGGAATGGGAGTCCTTGTCCCCAAAAGGGGAGTCATTACCAGTGAGGTTCCACTTGCCCATACCCTTAATGAGGGTCTTGCTTCGAATGCTCACCTCCATAGCTTCAAAGTGGGTCGCTCCCCTTTGGGGAGAAGGGACGAATTGCCCGGATTCCCCAGTTTCTGTACTAAGTTAAGTGAACCAAAGGTTCAAGAAAAAGCAGCCAGAAAATCCTGGATGATAGTGTTCACAACTAACTAGGCCTGTGACCCAAAGGTACTGCAACTCTGAGCCTAATTGTTTCTCACCTCTATCCCTAGCCCCAGAAGATGTCAAATTGTTCATCAGTAAGCTTCTGTGGACAGCTCCATCAGTGTTCATAGATTACAAAAAGCAAGAACACTTGCTCTCCTTAAAGTGTGAATCCTTAATCAAGTTGTAAATGGATTACATTGTTTGGAAACATTAAAGTGAAACATCACAGCACCTAGCCCCCTTTTCATTGCATGTTCTCCATGCAGTTCATGTTAGCAGCAGATGTAAAGCAATCACAGAGAGCCTGCAGACACTTGGAGGACATTGTGTAGCAAGTTTGGGTGTGGAGTCAGAAACAACGCGTGAGCGAGTGCACAGAAGTATATCCATATTATTATTATTATTATTATAACTTAGCATTTATATAGCGCTTTGAACCCTCAGGTAACCGAGCGCTGCTTATTATTACCCACCGTGTGTGGTGCTCATTTATCGACCTCGGAAGGATGAAAGGCCGAGTTTGGCCCTGCCGGGATTCGAACTTGCATCAGCAGGCTCTGCACAAAAGTCAAAGCGAGCTGTGCTATTAGACCGGCTTATACATGCCAGAAACATCTATAAACTGAGACGATACACTTATGCAACCAGATACGAAGTAAAATATTTACAAATACGTACCAAATTTAAACAGGTTTGTCCCCATTTAGTCCTGGTTAAAATGGCAACACTTAAGTGCTCTACTACCTAACCTCTCTCCCTGGCTGTTTAACCAATACCTGGCACTTCTTGCCCACTGCATCGCTGCGCTCTGCCCTAAAATCCAGTGCTATGCGGATGACACTCAGTTCATTTTCAGGCTACCCTCAGCCACCTCTTCCCCCTCTCTCATCTCTGACTGTCTGTCCGCCATCCAGGAGTGGTGTGCTGCCAATGATCTCTGCCTTAATGCCAGTAAGACTGAGATTCTCCTCATCAGCCCACCCGCTCCCTCCTTTCCTGTCACTCTCTGGCTGGCCTCTCTTGGCCCTCTTCCTGTGCCCACCTGTGAGGCTAAAAACCTCGGGTCATCTTCGACACCACACTCTCCTTCTCTCCTCACATCTATGACGTTTCTAAGAAGTCACACTACCAGCTGCACCTCCTCAGAGGGATTCTTCCTTTCCTCTCCTTACACCAGAAGCTCACTGCCTCCAGAGCTCTGGTTCTCTCTAGGCTGGACTACTGCAACAGCCTCTTTCTAAATCTGCCTGCCTCTACTCTCTGCCCTCTGCAACTTATTCAGAATAGGACTGCAAGACTTGTCCTTGGCCTCAAGCCCAGGGATCTTATCTCTCCAGGACTGAAATCCCTGCACTGACTCCCAGTGGCTGCGAGGATTAAGTTCAAACCCCTCTGCATGCTCCCCAAGGCCTTCTGGGGCCTCAATACCTTCAACTCCCTCTTCCTAAATATCTTCCTTCTCGAGCTCTTCACTCATCCACCTCCAACTCCCTCAGGGTCAGTCGCTTCTCCAAGCAACAAGTTGGTGGTAGATCTCTCTCTTCGGCTGGGGCCGCCCTCTGGAACAGCCTCCCTGCCTCACTGAAACTTGAGGGGAACCATCTCCAGTTCCGGAAGCACCTCAAATCCTTTCTCTTTGCTTCTGCTTTTTCTCCTCCTCTCCCCTGCTGAACCCCTGGCTGAAACTGCACTGGTTACCTGGCCACCCTCTGAACTCGGGCCCAGGTCCCCTCCACCACCAGTCGCACACCTGCACTGCCTTCCTGGCAACCCCCGCACTCGGGTAGTCCCTCTACCAATACTTGACATTGGATGTCTGCACTTACCCTTGCACTTGCCACCAGCTGGCCGTACTAACTTTTGTTATTAGTCTATTATCCCATGTACTGCACTCTCCCCTCTCCCTTGCACTTTCCCCTTCCCATGCACTTGTGCAATTTAAATGACACCTGGCCTAGTATAATCGCTTTTTGTCTACCCTCTGTTCCCCTTCCCTTGCCTCGTTGCACCTTGAAACACTTGTGTATAGGCGCGTATTAAATGCCATATCATATATCTTCTCTCCTCTGGATTTCATTGGCTCACCTTCACTAGGGTTTCTTTGCTGTCTTACAACCTGCATGAACTCTGCCAGGATGATTTCCTTCCCTCTCATTTATAGATAACTATGTGCACCACCCAAGTGCTCATCAGAGCTGCCCCTAACCACCAGTTGAGCACAAATTGAGAAATGTCTCAATCGAAAGGATGTTGACAAGTGGCTATCCTCTTCTTGCAAAGGTTTCCTCCCCACTGCTAATACCAAGGCTTTCCAGAAATCACTGCATGGTGTTACATTCACAGTGCTAGAGAGGCACCCAGAGGTTTATATTTAAGACCATGATGGGATAGGTTTCCCACTATAAATCTCGATACAGAACAGAAAAGCACACTTTAAAATAATGTGGCAAAGCAGCAGCACCTGTACAACAAGGGAATGAACAGTCTATTTTCCCTCTCTGTGACCATTTCAGAGAGCCTGTAGAGCAGTAGCGAGCTCAACAACGAAGGATTTAGATCAGGAATGGAAATAGAGAAACATGACCTAGTGGAGACCTAAACTTGCACAGCTGAGTAAAGAAGAACCGTGTGAGCAGACTGGAAGACTGTTGAATATGCGGTTGTGGCAGAAGGAGGAAAAGAGGCTTTGTAAACTGGGTAGAAGCCAAGTTAAAGACAAGGATACGTTGCCCGGAGTGAGAGGGTTAGCTCGGGGGCAACGCATTTGCCTTGGAAGCAAGACAACGCTGTGCAACACAGGTTCGAATCCCGATCCCACGCTTAGAAACTAATCTCTGGTATTAAGCGCTTTATAAAACAACAATTATATATATATCATGGTTGATCGACATGCAAGTTACTAACTGAAAGTGAATACAGATAGAGACCTGCTTTTGGGGTACTGGAATGAGCAAGCAAGACGGTCAGGCGGGAAGGAGATAGGAAAAGGAAGGGAAGGGAGGGGATGGCATTGGAAGAGGAGAGAAAGAGGACTTGCGTTTATGAAGAGCTTAGAAGAACAAGTTACTTACCAACTGGTAACGTTCTTTCGACAATGTTCCTCCAACATATTCCTCATCTTAGATGTATTCGCCCAGCTTCAGCTGCTTTGGAAGTTTTTCTCGGCAGAGGGCGCCGTGCGTCGATGTCGTCGAGTCGAAGGCCTCCGTCGAGGGTGACAACATCGGGTATACAAGTAGCAAACGCGGCGCCTGTTGGCCTCAGTTCTGTTTTTCCCCCTCTTGCTTTGCTGTATAGATAGTGTAGGTAGCCAGGTGTCAGCCTTGCAAGAGTAGAAGTGGTAATAACACCGGAAAATCTACAGAGGGGTAGGATGGGAGGGCGATGAGGAATACGTTTGAGGAAAATCCAGTCGAAAGAACGTTACCAGTTGGTAAGTAACTTGTTCTCCGAATGGATTGTGTCCTCCAACGTATTCCTCATCTTAGATAGACCCCCAAAGCAGTGTAAAAAGCTCTCTGGAGGAGGGAGTAGAATTCATTTATTTTTTTAAAAATATTATATAGCTGAATATAATACTGCTTTACCAAAAGCAAGCTCTTTAGAGTGGGAAGCATCCAGATTATAGAATTTAGAAAAAGTGTGAAGCGATGACCAAGTTGCTGCTTCACAAATAGATTTTATGGGAACACCTCTTCGAAGGGCTGTCGAAGAGGCTATGCCTCTGGCAGAATAGGCCCTCAAGCCTTCTGGTGGATCTTTGTCTGCCAATCTGTAGCATTCTGAAATGCAAAGCACAATCCAACGTGATAGGTTTTGACACCGATTGCCCTCATTTCCTTCCAGTTTAGCCAATGAAAAGTTGATTATCCACTCTAAGCTTGGAGAGCTTAAAATTGTAAAAGTTTAGAGCTCTTCTTGGGTCCAGCCTCTGTAATCTTTCCTCCTCGTTACTGGGATGAGGTGGAGGATAGAACGCGGGCAGAATAATTTTCTGATTTAAATGGAAATCAGACACAACTTTAGGTAAGAATGAGGGTGTAACCCTCAATACAACTCTGTCCCTGTGGAACACAGTATAGGGTGGCCCAGAAGACAAAGCAACCAAGAAAATGGGTTTCAACGTTAGTAATCTTAATGGACATGTGTGCAAAGGTTAAAAAGGGGCACACATTAAAAACTTTAGAACCAGATTAAGGTCCCAAACTGGGACCTGGAAAGAAGAAGGAGGGAACACATTGGTGAGTCCCTTTAAGAATTGTATTATCAAAGGAATTTTAAAGTAGGAACATTCTTCCGAAGAGTGCTTGAAGATGGAAAGCGCTGCAAGATAACCTTTAATGGTCCCAACATTGAGACCTCTATGTGCCAGGGACAAGAGGAAAGACAACACTTCTGGGATAGAACACAGAAAAGGACCAACATTGTTTTCCCTGCACCAGTTGCAAAACTTCTTCCAGCAGCAACGGTACAGATATTTTGTTGCTGACCTTCTTGCCGAAAGCAACACCTCCATGACGTCATCTGAAAGGTCCCAATCCTTGTATCTCAGCCTTTCAGATACCAAGCATGAAGGTTGAGAGTCCTGAACTCTTGATGGAGAACCTGGCCCTCCATTTGTGAGAGAAGGTTCTATCTCTGAGGGAGACTTAACGGAAGACAGATGGGCATGTCTAGAAGGTCTGGGTACCACGTTCTTCTGGCCCAATCCGGGGCAATTAGAATCATGCCGTTTCCGAACCGTCTCAATCTCCTGATGACTTGAGGAATGACAGGAATCGGAGGGAATGCGTGTAGCAGTGGGAAGTTCCACTCCACCACGAACGCGTCCCCTAGGGCTCCTCTCGGGGGAAATTCCCTTGAGCAATACTTTTCGCACTTCCGGTTGATTCCGGTCACAAACAAGTCTACTTGAGGGGTTACCCAAAGGGTGAAGCTCTCCTGAAGGACTTCCTGAGCCAGTTCCCACTCGTGGGACACCGTACTCTGCCTGCTCGGAGCACCCGCCATCATATTCTCCTCCCCGGCTAGATGAACTGCAGTTAAGGAGATTCCCTCTTGAATTGCCCAATACCAGAGCTGCATTGCCTCTCTGCACAGAGGTAGTGACTCTACACCTCCTCTTTTGTTTAGGTAATGCATGGCCACTGTGGTGCCCGTCATTATCAGGACATTTCTTCCCCTGACAGATGGCTGAAAAGCCTTCAGCGCTAGTCTGATTGCTCTCAGCTCTAAAGGTTGATGTGTAGTTTGGACTCCGATGGAGACCAACGACCGCTGATTGTCAGATTGTTGGCATGAGCTCCCCACCCCCATGAGTGAGGCGTCCGTCACTGCTGTAATCTCCAGCCATGGTTGCCAAAAATGTTCTCCTTTTAGGATGTTCTCCACCACAGAAGATCCTGCCGAACCTTGTTCGGAATCTGAAGGAGATCCGTCATTTGTCCTGAGAACTGGGACCATTGAGTCTTTAGAGCCCATTGAAGGAATCTCATCCTCGGGCGTGCTTCTGGCACTAGGAAAATGCAGGATGCCATGAGGCCAAGCAACCTCAAGAAGTTGTAGGCCTGGAGATTTTGGGCATTTTGAAATTTGGAAATGATCTGAAGAATGTCTTGAGCCCTCGAATTGGGAGGCAAGCTATTTCCCAAGGATGTGTCTAATACAGCCCCTATGTACTGGAGCTGTTGGGAAGGTGACATTTGTGACTTCTTGAAATTGAGGGAGAAGCCCAGTCTGTGGAGGAAGTGGCAGGTGACTTTCAGATGATCCAGGGCTTGTTTGGCAGAACACGCCCTGATCAACCAATCGTCCAGGTAGGGGTAGACGTGAATCCATACTCTCCTGAGGTGCGCTGCCACCACTACCATCAAGTTGGTGAAGACCCTCGGGGCGGAGGTCAACCCGAATGGTAGGACTCGAAACAGATAGTCGAGTCGCCAACTACGAACCTCAGGTATTTTCTGTGCTTGAGATGGATTGGCACATGAAAATAAGCATCCTGGAGGTCCAATGACACCAACCAATCCTGAAGTTGAAGGGCCTGAAGGATCTGAGAAAGAGTAACCATCATGAATGTGTCCTTCCTGAAGAGCTTGTTCAAGCCTCTTAAGTCCAAGATGGGTCTCAGTCCTCCGTCCTTTTTGGGAATCAAAAAATATGGGGAGTACCATCCCCTGTTCTTCTCCGCTACAGGTACTGGTTCTATAGCACCTTTCTCTAGCAGGGTTAAGACTTCCTGCTGTAGGAGCGGGTCTGGAAACTTCAAAGAGTGTCTCCCTGGTGGAATGCTTTGAGGTTACGTTAGAAAAGGAAGGCAGTAACCATTGGCTATTATTTCTAGAGCCCAAACATCTGAAGTAATGGCTTGCCATTCTTGCAGATGCTGGGACAGCCTGCCTCCCACAGGTGTCTTGTGATGCAAGTCCTCAAAGTGGTTTTGTGGCGGTTGCTGCGGCCGCTGATGGTAAAGAGGCTGCAGCTGGGGCTGGCTTAGCACATTTACCTCGTCCACCACAAGTGGCTTTTCTCTGACATCTTTGGCCATTCCTCTCGCCTTTCCATACTAGGAGAGGATCGTCCCCTCCAAGATTGTCCTGATGCACGAAAAGGCTGAGGTTGCCCAATGGCAGCTCCTAAAGATTTGGCAGCCGCTTTTGAGGTCTGCAACCTCTCAAGGCTCTTGTCAGCCTTGTTGCCGAAAAGGTGAGACCTGTCAAAGGGCATGTACAGACGGTTTTGCATGTCTGCTGCGAAACCAGACTTTCGCAACCATGCAAATCTGTGCATCACTGTGCTATTGGCCATGGACCCGCTCACACTATCTGCAGTGTCCAATCCAGACTGAAGGGATTCCTGCATGGCCTCCTTTCCATCTCCAACGATGGCTAGGAATCCTTCCCTTTCTTCCCTTTCTGGTATGTGCTCCGCTACCATTCCAATGCACTCCCACAGAGTGTACGAAAATGTTGTCAAGGCACATGTGGAGTTGGCCAATTTTAGCGCCATACTCCCAGCTGAAAATACCTTGCGTATCCAACCATCCACACGCTTGTCGTCCCTATTCGGAGGGATGAAGGGTAAGCCACCTTATTTGAAGCCGTGGCTGCCTGGACCACCAGACTCTCTGGAGTAGGGTGTTTGGACAGATAGCCGGGGTCGCTACTGGAAGGGAGGTATTTTGAAGTGAGGGACCTATTCACAGGAGGAATTGAGTCCAGGGTCTCCCATTTTTTGTCCACCCTATTTTGTAAGGCTACATGGAAGGGTAAAATCGGATCTTCGGTGGGGCCATGATCCAATATGTCAGTCAGGTCCTCCTGGATGAACTGAGTTGGTGGTTTAGCCCATCCTAAATAATCAACCATCTTTGTCATCAGCTGCCTGTATGAGGGACCGTCATGTTCCCCTGGTTCTGGTCTGCCAAAATCTGTCTCAGGTGAAGTGTGCGTTATGCAAGGTTTCCACTAGATCCCTCATTCTGCTTTCCTCAGAAATCAGACATTCTGGGACATTAGGGGTGCCATACTCTAGGCCAAAAGGAACCTCTTCCTCCTCCTCAGACCTCTCGTTCTTCAAAAATTGAAGTTAAGGACTAAAAATATTCTTTCCTTCGCAGAGGTTTATACATTTTTTCTGGAGGAGGTGTTGCAGTAGAGACTGAAGGCTTTGCAGCTTTTTTATTTTGCTGGTATTTTGACAGTTTCTGGCTGAATTGGAGCCTTTGAAACATTCGGCGCCGAGGGCTTCGGGTCGACGTCTACAAAGGTGTCAATGGCGCAGACGAAATAGTAGTCGTCGATGGCGCTGGTTTCGAGGGCGTCGAGACGATCTTCAAAATACTCGCCCTTCGAGCTGCGTCGGGTTCCGGACGGCGTCGGTGACCTTGAGCGGTCGACTCGACCGATCTTTTTCGCTCTGGGTCCTGGAGGGTTCCCGATCTTTCCTCCTTCGATCACCCGGGCTCGAGGTCGCACGAGTGTCGGAACAGTAACGCTCCCGGCTGGCTTCCGAGGAAGGTGCAGACTGAGGCTTAGCCTTTTCAAAAACCTCATTTAAATTCCAAATGCTTCACATTCTTCGGAGGAATAATGTTTTGTGGGGCATTTCATTCTCTTGGGGGATTTGTCAAAAGACGAGGTGGAAGGTGACCCCTAGCGTCTTTTTTTAGACTTTTACGTCAAAGACTAAGAGCGGTGTGAACCACTTCGGGACCTAGACCTATGCTTTTACCTTTCGCGTCGAGGAGATTTCTCCTCATGGGATCTCGACTCGACGCTTGAGGCTTTTTGGTTGGGTTTTCGACCTACCTCTAGTTTTCACTTCCTCTCTCGCAAGGCCTTGCCCGTCATCGCCTGACACTTCGTACAGGACTCCATGTCGTGGCCTTCACCGAGGCACAAAAGACATTCTCGGTGCGGATCCGTGATCAACATTTTGGACCCGCAGGATTTACATTTCTTGAACCCCTAACGCGGGGTAGTCTGGGTCGACGACGAGGACACCTCGAATATCTACTTTACAATAACTGCGTCACAGAACTATCGAGGCGCGCTGAGTCTCCGAAGCAACACGTACTGCGGAAAAACGGAACGGAGGCCAACGGGCGCCGTGCGTGATACTTGTATACTGGATGATGTCAGCCACGACGGAGGCCTTCGAGTGACTTCGACTCGACGACATCGGCGCACGGCGCCCTCTGTCAAGAAAAACTTCCGAAGCAGCTAAACTGGGCGAATACATCTAAAATGTGGAATACGTTGGAGGACACACTCCATTTGAATGAGGAAGCGCAGAACCATCCAGTGACTAATTGCAGTGAGACAATTCGTAATCCATTCCGAGATGCCTAGGGTGAAGGTGGGAAATGAGAAAAATATTTGAGTGTGATCAGCAAAAGGGTGATAATTTCTCCTAGGGCAGAGGTATAGAGGGTGAACAGCAGAGGTTCAAGAACTGATCCTTGTAGGACACTGATGGAAAAAGGGGTGGTGTCAGAGGTTTGCGGATTCCAAGACATTTTAAAGAATGAACCTTTCAGGTATAAGGACATCCAGGCAAGAGCAGATTTGTCAAACCCAAGTTCCTGGAGAGTGAGAAATAGAGAGAAGTGGTTGACTGTGTCAAAAGCAGCAGAAAGGCCCAAATGGATGCATATAGAAGATAGTTTGGAGTGGTAAGCATTAGAGAGAAAGTTGGAGACATGCATAAGTGCAGTCTCAGTGGAGTGTTTACTATGGAAGTCAGACTGAAATGAGTCTTCAATGCCATTATCCTCAAGGTACTTAGTGATCCGGTCGAAGACCGCCCACTCTAGGACTTTTGAATAATGGGGAAAAAGATACTGGTCAATAGTTTGCTGGGACGTTTGGGTCAGTAGAGGGTCTCCTCAATATGGTAAAACAGTTGCAGATTTGAAGGAGGCAGGCGAGAGTCCAGTGGTGGGGGGGGGTGGCAGAAAGTAACAGACAGAGAGACAGAGAGGAGAGAGTGGTTAATAAGCTAACGGATATAGGGGCAAGTGATTGAGACTAAGGGCCTCATTATGACCCTGGCGGTCCCCTAATACGGCACCGGCACCGTTCATTATGGGATGCCCTATTACGAGGTTCCCTTGCGAGACCCGCTCACAACGTCTGGCAGACCAGACGTCCTTAGCGGGTCCCGCAATGGGTCCAGGAAGCTAATAACGGGCCCGTTATTAGCTCCCTCCCCATTCCCATTGAGCCCTATGGGGGTTTAAAAAGAAAATGTTATTTTTTATTGCGCTTGTTAAGCTACTGCCAGAGTAATTTAATGTTTAAAGTCTCAAAGGCACTTGAACATGTTTGGCTTTATGAATACCCATGCTCATTTAAATGCTGTAAAATGCACCCCGAAACCTGAAAGTAGAACTAGCAAGTTCTACTTTCAGGTTTCAGGTTATTGTAGATCATGCTTAGCGCTGATCTACAATAACACCAAAAATTGAATTGCTTAAAGACCCACTGACAGGTTGAGCTGGACCAACCATCTTAAATCTTCCTGAGAAGAGCCTGCTGTTAAAGTGAAGAGATGATATTGGACACCTCTGAATTCCTTTGAGTTTTTGAAGAGCAATGTATGCTAGTAACATAAAAACTACTGATCTGTTAAAATGGTATTGTAGGGAGAAGACAAGGGGGCGTGGAAGAAGATGGCCGTGTGAGAGTGGAGCTCTGTGCTTGGCCTCGTAAATAAGTTTTAGAGCGACCCGACGAGCAGGGGAAAGAAGCCTCGAGTGTGCGCGGAGCACAGAGGTGTTGAGCCCCCCTCTCCAGGACTCTGATCGGAGTGGGAGCTATAAGAGACAGGTGGTGCCCCGGACGG